>NC_133529.1:64332279-66824769 GCF_048544455.1 Silene latifolia
TACTAATTTTGTTTCTACACCGGATCATTTACTCAAGTTTATCTAAATTTCGACGAAATTCTTGTACTAACAATAAGGAATTTAACAAAGTTTTTGAACCTTTTGGATTTCGATTGTGGGAATATCTTCTGTAAATTTATTTGAAATGAAAGCTCAATTCATATTTTATGAAGTAGAGACCGTTTGAATCATTTCTAATTTTTTTATGTCCATATAATAAAATTATTATTATGATATTTTGTCTATAGAATGCATGTTACTAGATAATTCTTAGTTCTTTATTTTAGAATATATCAAAATTTACGTGATTCAATCATAGACTTCAATCTAAATTACAAGATTCACTCATAAATTTTTATCTAATCATGTTCAACAACTTATTTTGCTCTTAGATAATGTTCAATTATTGGTATGCATGCTACATATTTTAATTATTTTAGTTTCTATTATTTTCATATGATAACTTGCATATGTCTTTGATACCTTACCATATGAAATTTTTTGGCGCACACACACACATATAAAATGCGTTGTTTGTACCATTGTCCATTTGTCATGTTTCTTAAGACGGGTAGTTACCCATTATCGTTTGCACAATTTATTTTAAAAATCCCGTGAAGTTTTATTATATTTGACAAATTATAATGTCACGGGGCAAATTTTAATGTGACATGGATTATCAATTTATAGTTAATTAGCATTGATTTAATTCATTAATCTTTAAATAAATATTTAGAATATAATTTAAAGGTACCTAAAACGACAAATTTTAACGTAACATGCTAAATCTATACAATATTATAAAAAGATAAAACTAAGCATTTCACTAAGCCATGTCTCCTATCAAAAGCCATCTTGAATTTTCATGTGTCACATACATGTAATTAAAGAAAATAAAATGAAATTTAAGTTGTACAATAGAATGTAAATGTCAATAAACTTTTTAGATTTCTCTCATCTTTATAGATATATTAATAATTAATAATTAATTCACTCTACATACTAATTTAACATCTAATTCTTTTTCTCAAATGATGATTTTTTTTTTAGGTTTCCTCTCCTTATTTATACTACCTATACACATTGTCATATTTTTTTTCTACAATTATAATCTCTTGCATTACCACAATGTTTCAATTTCTCTACCTTAAAACACCTTTGACATTTTATTTCATATTTAACCTTCCACACTCAATTCAAGATTATTTTTAGTTCACATAAAATCCTAATTGAATTAATTAATTCAATTTAGTTTTTATTGTATTTGGCTTTATAATAACTTTATGTAGCCATAATATATTTTGTGTTCATATTTTAATTATAAATCATTCTAAAGAATTAAATTAATTTTTCAATTTTTAATTTATTATTATAGTTTGATTGACTTTTAGTTTTTTGGCAGGTACTTCTTCATTGAAGCGACATAAAACATTACATCTGACAATTCTTGGAAGATTTATTGCCAAAAGTTTTGTGGATACACCCAGATTATCTTTGCTGCAATAATTTTGCATGTAACACCTTTTTTTCCTTAACTTGTTGGTCAAGAGGTCAATGGGTCACAAACCAAATAACTCAAAGTGTGTAAAAGATTATGCGAGTAAGTCAATAAGCTTAGACATTTTTGCCAATATAGTTTAAGGAGATATTTTAAAGTTGTAACTAATAATTTTTACAAAGTATAACAATGTTTATTTATTTATAACTTTGGCTGAACAAAGTGAAAGCAACTATGTAACATATTTTGTATACGTAAATATTTGTTACTTGTGTCATTCATAAGATGCATAATTAATTTTGCTCATTTATACTAATAATTGTTCAAAATTCTAAAGTTATATTACTTTACTTTACTCTTTCTGTTTTCCATAAATATAATCGTACAACGTATTCGGAATAATTTAGGACAAAAATATTTGATTTTTAATTATTTGATGTTGCAGGGTATTCTCAATATTTTTAAAATATAACAGAGAATTTTAAAGAATATAAAATCCATTGAAATTGAAGTAATACTCCCTATAAAATTGTTGTAATATACAAGAAGTATAGCCGTTGTTAGGTACTGAAAATTTAGTACGTACTTGCAACACCTACACAATAATTTTAAAATGTTACCTTGATCAACTTTTTATTGGTCAAGTATGAAGTTATTTGCACTATGAAGTTGTCACGCGGGGCTTTAAAATCCCATCTATAATTAGAGGTCTAAAAACTCTAATTCATTCAATAAATAAAGAGAAATTAAAATAACGCTTAAGTATTTGTTGGTTAAGAAAACAATTTATATTCCATAATCTTTAAGCCGATTAAAACGATAAATTATTAACGATTCTGTGGCTTCCACGGGCTTCCAAACTAGTTACCCATAATTAAGCATGACATTAGCAATAACAACAGGTGTAGGAGTATATTCAGCGTTCATTTTGCTCATTACATAAATAAATTCCTTGTACATCGTATTGTGCATGCACGTTTGTCATAACTTAGTTCGGCCTAGGGCCTTTAGGCCTCTTAATACCTCCATTTTTTGTATTGTTAGTCAGTCATAAATATTTTAGGTTGTGATTTATCATACTTGTTATTCCGAATAAAATTCGAGAGTACGAATATATCTAAGGTTTTTTTTCTAAATTATATTAAATTTTCATATTAGAGAACAATCTTCTAATTGTAATTAAAAAGTTGGAAAAGGTTAATAATGTAAAAAATAGGTGTAAAAATATTAAAAAATAATTTCCTAATTCTAATAGGAAAATTGAAAATAATTAATTATTTCCTAATTCTAATAGAAAAATTGTAAATAATTAATTATCTCCTAATTTTAATAAGAAAATTGTAAGTAAGTGTCTCGAAAAAAAACCTCTTTTAGTTATATACTAGATTTGATGCCTGTGCGATGCATGAGCCGTTTGTAATATCATGTTTTAAAACGTCATAGAATACATACCTTTACAAACTTTAGTCCAGTCATGAAACTACTCAATTCGACTTTGTGTTAACTGAACCACGCTGTAATACCCCGTATTTTTTTTATATAATAAATTAAATGGATATTATTATATATTAATTATTATACAATTTATATTACTAATTATATCGGGTTAATTGTTGAGTCGATAATTACGTAAATTATTTTAATTAACCGCGTTGTATCGATGTAAGTTAATTAAGACGGGTTTATATGGAATTCGAAATGTGAGCTGGCCCATTAACTGTCCAGCCCAATTACCCTTAACCCTAACCCTAACCCTAACCCTAACCCTAATAGGAACTACCCAGCCGCCTCCCTCCTTCTCACTCCCTCAACCCGCCTCCCTCCTTTCATCAACTCCAACATCAACCCTCACGCAAAACGAGAGAGAGAGAGAGAGAGCAGGGGGTGGTGACGGCGCAGCAAGGAAGGCCAAAGGGAGGTTGTCGACGACCTAGGGTGGCCCTGGTGGTTGTTTGGTGGCGGTAAAGGTAAGAACTCAACACCTTGTTCCTCTGTTTTGTATTTATGTCGTGGGTTTTTGGGTGTTGTTCGTGTCTTAGGGTGGGGATGCTGGTGGTTGGTGTCTGGGTATTGGTAATGAGTGGTAAGGGACGAGTGTTTTGGTGGTGGTTAGGGTGGTTTTGGGTGGTGATAGTGACAGTAAAAGGCGGCATCGTTACAGGGCAGTAAACGGGTTAACTTGCGAGGTTTGGGTGGCACCACCGTGGACTAGGGGGAGGTCGAAACGGTGGTGCTAGGTTGTCTGTGTTCGTGGGTTGACGGTGAGTAGGGCTGTGGTTGTTTGGCAGGGTATGGTTGTTGGCTGCGGTGGTGGTATGGCGAGAAGCAGAGGGTGTTGGTGTTACACGGTGGTGAACCTGGCCATCATCTGACCACTGGTTTGACTCGGGCCGATCGGAATCGACCAGGCTGGTGGTGGTTGTTGGTGGTGGGGTCGAAGTGGGGAACGTGTCTGGTGGTTGTCACGGTGGTGTAGGTGGCGCGTGAGGAGTGTGAGCGAGAGCGAAGGTGTGGGTCGTGTTTAATCGGGTTATTCGAATCGTTTTTAGTTTTGAAACGGGTTTTCATAATTTAAATCGTTATAATTAGTAATGGGTCGTATTCTTAATTAATTAATTTAATCCCCGAGACTTCTAAATAATTTATTTAAGTTAATTCCCGAGTATTTAAATAATTAAAGACAGATTTTGAGTCGGGTGTCGAGTTATTCAAATGATTGATTCGGGTTTTTATTAAATCACATAATTCGTTTAATCCTTTAATTATCATTTGATTTTAGTTCCGAGTTATTAAAATAAAATAATAATTAATCATAATTAATTATTCTGAGTCGGGTTTGTTTAATAGAAAAGTTACTATATCGGGAAAGCTTCTATTTTGGGAGATTACTATATTTAGTAGTTAGTAATTATAAATATCATAATTGTTTTAGGTGACAGATTCGTGAAGGATCGATAATCAGATTCATTGCTTTACTTTATGGACTGCTTAACTGCTTAATTGGAATTGCTGGCACTTGAGGTAGGGAAATACACTTACTCTATTATCGTTGTTGAATTGTGTTGATTTCGGATTCTGGTTGTTGATTTACGTTATCATTTATATTCGGAAAGGTGATTGACTGATTTGATCGTATTGAGTATGATATCACGACATCGGGTAACTGGCATGATTTTTATGATTCATCAGTTCATTTATTTATATATATATTATGTTGCATCAATTTCTTTTGAGCATTCATATGCATTGGAGTTGGAGGATGGTGTAGGAGTGACGATGTTGAGATACGATGTGATGTTGTGATAAGGCCCAGGCGGGTTCTCGCAGACTTGCCCTGGTGTCCTCGCTGTTGATTGGTGCGAGATCGGCTTCGGTCGATATATAGTCTCTGGGGATCGGTATGGCTGGGCGTTCCGGGGTATGAGATGTGTGTGATGAGTTGAGATGGAGATGGAGGTGACGGAGTATCATGCATATCATATTTTATTGTTTTATTGTTTTCCCTACTCAACCTCGTGGTTGACCCTGTGTATTCGTGAACACCTGTGATGAACCGTTTTATGGGGAAAGACTTTGTGAGGTTTAAGAGATAGGACGGAGCTGGATGGGCGTGAGACACTGGATCAGACGACTTAGTAACTAGATCATCATCTAGAAGACTTCACTTTTATTTATGTCAGTTCTTGTAATTTAATTTGAAAAGAGAATTTGTAATAATTAAGTTAAAATATTATATAAATTGCCTTGGAGTTTAATTTGTTATTCACTACCTCGGGAAACCGAGATGGTAACAGTCCGTTTTATTAGGGAATGTCTTGACGAAGACTTATTTTATTAACCGGGGTGTTACAAAGTGGTATCAGAGCGAACGATCCTCAGGCCTAAACCAATGAGCCCAATGAACATAGGATGTGTCTAAATAAAATGAACCCGGGATAGAACTGTTAGGAGCACACTACGGTAAGGTATGAGTTAGGGGCCCCCTCACACCGAACCTGTGACCCTCTCAGTTGAACCGGAAACCATGAGTGTATACGAGAGAAAGGGTAGAATAGTTGCTTGAGGATGAACAGGAAATTCATATATCGTTGCCTAAGTGTTAATTGATTGATACATTGATTATTGCAGGACAACGCTACGGAAGTAAATTGTATGAATGATGTGTTGATAGTACTACTATGACTAAGTAATATGCGGTTATGTGATCCCGAAGCCATGTTAGTATAGTCTTGTGATAGTAATAAGAAACACGATAGAATTTCATATATTTAGTCATCACAATCGTGATTTAGATGTAATGAGTAGATCGAGATGCGAAGGGATTCTATGGGGTATATGTTTACGTAAGTACAGTGTGAGATCTAAGTTGGTATGGGTTAGTATCGATAGTATAGTTGTAAGAATTGGGACATAGGAAATGAAAGACTTAGTGATGAAACTTGTTTTGGTTGATGTTACTCTTTAATTGACCTTACTGCCATTTCTTTTCTGTTTATTGCCCATCGATGAAAATTTCATGAGAGATAGCCTCGTGAGTTAGTGTTCATTTGACGTTGGTTTCATGCTTATATGATATACGGATTTGGAGTAATAAATACTTTAGTGAACTGTGGTTAGGAAGTTCCCGTGCAGTGATGTTTGACCAATGATTTTATAAAATCCTCATTTAAATTGTATTAATAATTTTTGCATAATTTCAACTCTACCGATCATAAAATTCGCAAATGTTTTCCAATTGATAAGCCACGAAAAATCTTAATGTCTCAATATTAAATAATAAAAATTTTCAAACTAACCCAAGATTTGGACCAATAGCTGTCACATGTTTGTTTGGACCAACTAAGTTGTAAAATTCTTTAAAAATGGAATTCTTATGCCTTAAACCTAATTCTTTTTCCCTGTGTTTTGAACTCACCATGTTTTATAAAAGTAATATGAATCAAGTTTTAATCGAACCGTTATTTATTCGTGATTTTTGAGAGTTACAACGTGAATCATGACTTGTAAAATGTGTATTCTAGGTTGAGTTTTCATACAATTGTTTGGTTAATTCATGAACTTTAATAATGTGAATTTATAATGTTTTATATGACGATAGTAGCACGCATGTCCAGTAGTTATGTATCTTAATCGGTGATAAAATTTAAAGTTTAATTGATAACATTGTTGGCATGATAGTATGAGTAAAATTGAATAGCTTAAATGGATTCTTAATCAAGGGGGAGATGTTTATACGAGTCCAGTTGTGGTCGGATATATATAAATATAAAACTATAATGACATATCTTGATAAAGTTGATGACGTTAAAAATTTAATTTGATTGCTCTAAAATACACGCTTGAATAATTATAATAATTATGTTTAAATGTTTACACATGGATGGTAGTAATGAGTATGTCTAAATGTTCACACACGTAGAATATCATCTGAGTTCCAATGTCTTTTATGTGAGTCGGTGTGCCTATAGTTATACTTGTAACTTTCATTTCATTAAATTATTTCAGTTAAACCTAAACCTATAACATGATAATAAACAATGTTGTTGTTTCTTACTGGATATATATTCGTTATTACATCGTCACAAAATGCTAAAATGATTTTTGCAATTGTAGCACGACATTTGACATATCTATATTCTCGAGTCGTTACTATCATTATATTTTAATAAAGACTGTTGATGATAATTATATTAGCAATTATAATGGGATAACCCTTTAATGATTCACATGATATGCATTGGTTCCAATAATAGTCGTTATAACTACGTTTAATTGAGCCGTGAAAATAACTGAGTAAAGAAGTGCAACTAAAATCCTGATGATTGAAGTAATAGTCGCTCACTAGTAAAGATAGGACTGAAATGAATAAGATGAACCTGTAAATTACGATATATGAGTCAACACCTAAGCTTGTTGTTTAAAGGAATTGAATTAAGTTTATCTGATTTTGAGTTTCGTAGTAAGCTGTAAATGGATTCTATGACGGCCCTGTTATAAGATTATGTTAAGAAAATTATTCACCGTCCAGTAGGAAAGTAAAAGTTTTTGAAAATAAAGTTAAATTTTGTCGTGTGAGTATAAATTCGGAATGAGATTTCCAGCCAGTGTCTGGTTGCGTGGTTCATAATTTTGCTAGTTTGGGGGAATGAAACTAAAACGGAGTCACAAGTAGTGGGTTAATTTAGTCATGTTGTTCGTTCATGTAGTGAATTGGTGGGCTGTGGTTAGTTACGAATGTCAAAACGGGAAATGTAATGTGATGATTTAAGGGAGTTATGTGTTAACATGGTAAGTTGATATTAGCATAACATATAATGAATATTTGTAAAATGGGTGTACTTAAATACATCTAATCTTTTCTGTCATTGTGTGGGGTACAGTCTAAATATAATTAACACCAAGAACGAAATTTTGTGTATAATAACCTTGTACGTTAACTTTCCAATATTGCTGTTTACTCGCTTGTTTGACTCGACCAATAAGTTTGTAGAATTTGCCAATCAATGTGCATTCGTCATTCGTGAATAAATCCCAAGCCCTTTGTTATAAGGATTAAAAATATTTCTGGGACGATAAGTACTACAAAACTGGTTGTCTTCATTTTATCGGTGATTCTGTGTCTTGACCTAAATCTGTACAATTAAGAAAAGGAAAGTCAGATTGGACCTATTAGGTTATAAATTTTCATAAATCGATTTATCAAAGTGTTGACCCTAATTCCTTCCTTATGCTGATTGATCCCCCATGTTTCTAAAGTACGAGATTACAATGATTGGTGAGATGAATAATTACTAATGATTTTTACTGGTAACGGTAGCCTCCTTGAGAGAACTTGTATGTTGATTGTCTTTGGTAAGGATTAGTTAACTTAAGCGAGAGTTGAGAATATTTAAACCTCTTCCAGTTGTTAGCAGTAGTTTGAGAACTTTAGTTATAATAATGAAGGTTACGAGGACGTAACCATGTTTTTAGTTGGGGAGGATTGTAAAATCTTGATGTTTAATTTGCACTTGTTTGTAGATTGGAGTTTTGATCAAGTAGATGTTTCGTTGTGGGGTACCTATGCAAATGAGCTCTATATGTTTCATTCATATACTTCTGTTAGTTGGTTGAGGTGTAAAAGGAGAGTATAAGTTAAACTACTGGTATTGAGTTATGAGTTGTGGGGCCTTTGTGCCGAGTTACATTTGCGGTCCAGTGCGACCATGATTATTGAGTTAATTGAGTTTGAGATCGGAATGTAGATGGAATATGACGGTGTTCTCAGGTGATTATTTAGTTGTTATACATTTGTGTTCTCAGGTAGTTGTTAGTTATAGTTAGTTGGCTAAGTAATGACGAGCTAAACTTCGGGACGAAGTTTATTTTTTAGGAGGGCAGAATGTAACATTCCGTATTTGTTATGTTTAATTGATGTGTCAAAAGTGTGTGTTAACCGTGTTAGAAATGCGTAACGACCATAAGTACGATATATAATACCCTTCCGAGGTTTAAGTATGGGAGCGAACTTCGGGACGAAGTTCATTTTAAGGGGGGAAGACTGTAATACCCCGTATTTTTTTTATATAATAAATTAAATGGATATTATTATATATTAATTATTATACAATTTATATTACTAATTATATCGGGTTAATTGTTGAGTCGATAATTACGTAAATTATTTTAATTAACCGCGTTGTATCGATGTAAGTTAATTAAGACGGGTTTATATGGAATTCGAAATGTGAGCTGGCCCATTAACTGTCCAGCCCAATTACCCTTAACCCTAACCCTAACCCTAAACCTAACCCTAATAGGAACTACCCAGCCGCCTCCCTCCTTCTCACTCCCTCAACCCGCCTCCCTCCTTTCATCAACTCCAACATCAACCCTCACGCAAAACGAGAGAGAGAGAGAGAGAGAGAGAGAGCAGGGGGTGGTGACGGCGCAGCAAGGAAGGCCAAAGGGAGGTTGTCGACGACCTAGGGTGGCCCTGGTGGTTGTTTGGTGGCGGTAAAGGTAAGAACTCAACACCTTGTTCCTCTGTTTTGTATTTATGTCGTGGGTTTTTGGGTGTTGTTCGTGTCTTAGGGTGGGGATGCTGGTGGTTGGTGTCTGGGTATTGGTAATGAGTGGTAAGGGACGAGTGTTTTGGTGGTGGTTAGGGTGGTTTTGGGTCGTGATAGTGACAGTAAAAGGCGGCATCGTTACAGGGCAGTAAACGGGTTAACTTGCGAGGTTTGGGTGGCACCACCGTGGACTAGGGGGAGGTCGAAACGGTGGTGCTAGGTTGTCTGTGTTCGTGGGTTGACGGTGAGTAGGGCTGTGGTTGTTTGGCAGGGTATGGTTGTTGGCTGCGGTGGTGGTATGGCGAGAAGCAGAGGGTGTTGGTGTTACACGGTGGCGAACCTGGCCATCTGTCAGCCCTGGTTCGACTCGCCGGCGGCAGTCGACCAGGCTGGTGGTGGTTGTTGGTGGTGGGGTTGAAGTGGGGAACATGTCTGGTGGTTGTCACGGTGGTGTAGGTGGCGCGTGAGGAGTGTGAGCGAGAGCGAAGGTGTGGGTCGTGTTTAATCGGGTTATTCGAATCGTTTTTAGTTTTGAAACGGGTTTTCATAATTTAAATCGTTATAATTAGTAATGGGTCGTATTCTTAATTAATTAATTTAATCCCCGAGACTTCTAAATAATTTATTTAAGTTAATTCCCGAGTATTTAAATAATTAAAGACAGATTTTGAGTCGGGTGTCGAGTTATTCAAATGATTGATTCGGGTTTTTATTAAATCACATAATTCGTTTAATCCTTTAATTATCATTTGATTTTAGTTCCGAGTTATTAAAATAAAATAATAATTAATCATAATTAATTATTCTGAGTCGGGTTTGTTTAATAGAAAAGTTACTATATCGGGAAAGCTTCTATTTTGGGAGATTACTATATTTAGTAGTTAGTAATTATAAATATCATAATTGTTTTAGGTGACAGATTCGTGAAGGATCGATAATCAGATTCATTGCTTTACTTTATGGATCGCTTAATCGCTTAATTGGAATTGCTTTGGCACTTGAGGTAGGGAAATACACTTACTCTATTATCGTTGTTGAATTGTGTTGACTGGATTCCTGGTTGTTGATTTACGTTATCATTTATATTCGGAAAGGTGATTGACTGATTTGATCGTATTGAGTATGATATCACGACATCGGGTAACTGGCATGATTTTTATGATTCATCAGTTCATTTATTTATATATATATTATGTTGCATCAATTTCTTTTGAGCATTCATATGCATTGGAGTTGGAGGATGGTGTAGGAGTGACGATGTTGAGATACGATGTGATGTTGTGATAAGGCCCAGGCGGGTTCTGCGCAGACTTGCCCTGGTGTCCTCGTTTGTTGAGTGGCAGATCGGCTTCGGTCGATATATAGTCTACGGGGATCGGTATGGTGGGCGTTCGGGGTATGAGATGTGTGTGATGAGTTGAGATGGAGATGGAGGTGACGGAGTATCATGCATATCATATTTTATTGTTTTATTGTTTTCCCTACTCAACCTCGTGGTTGACCCTGTGTATTCGTGAACACCTGTGATGAACCGTTTTATGGGGAGCAGACTTGACAGGTTTAAGAGATAGGACGGGAGCTGGATGGGCGTGAGACACTGGATCAGACGACTTAGTAACTAGATCATCATCTAGAAGACTTCACTTTTATTTATGTCAGTTCTTGTAATTTAATTTGAAAAGAGAATTTGTAATAATTAAGTTAAAATATTATATAAATTGCCTTGGAGTTTAATTTGTTATTCACTACCTCGGGAAACCGAGATGGTAACAGTCCGTTTTATTAGGGAATGTCTTGACGAAGACTTCTTTTATAAACCGGGGTGTTACAAAGTCTTTTATAAACCGGGGTGTTACACACGCGATCTAAAACGTTGAGTGAGATGATCGATTAGTTAATGTTAATTCTATGAATGACTCGTCTTAACCGACCTAACCTGAAAACCTGGCCAAAAGATGGCCCGCACCCGAGTAAAGGACCCGAACCCCGAATCAACCTAGTTTTTTCATCCGTTGTATGTTGTCCTTCACGTACCAAACTACATCTTAGCCTGAAGGGTGAAGTTCATAAGCCGCTTTCATATTGCACAATTAAGCTTGAATGTCCTTTATCCTATTCATTTATTTTATGTATGCAATTTGTCCCGTTACGTACATGGCTTTCTTTTGTATACCGTTGTTCAATCGTAGTAATACTGGCACACCCACCTTAACTCATACAGAGTTGTAATAACAAAGTAACGGGTCATTGTAAATCTATTTGAAACCGGATTAGTTTAAAAATTCAAGTCGGTCGTCTCTGATCGCAAATCTGCTTCATATCAGTTGTTATAGAGTAAAGCCAATAAGCCATGCAAAGAAAAGTGTACTGCAAAGTGTGGAAATAAACATATATAATGAAGAATTTGTAAGTCATTACAACTATTATATCTCGTATTAAAAATGCAACACAATAGTACATAAATAGTCACGTATGACATATAATATTGTGTTAACTTATCTTATAACCCAGTGTAAATCAATTTCAAATGCATGTGTGATGTATTTCTGTAAGATATTTCCATAAAATAAATAAGTATTATATTAATATTTAATTAAGTTGTTTTATGGAAATTAAGTTGGTCCATTGTATGGTGGAATTTACCTAGGATTCTTTTTCCACTATTATCTCTCATAACTTACCACTCACAATTTAGGAAACTGTTCAATTGACTCTTTGATGGCAAGAGTCTATATAAGGAGAACATATTTATTCTGATTAAGGTTCACTAAGCCTACCTCATTAAGAAAATACACCATCTAAATTGTGAGGCTGAGGGTTTGGAAGCCAAGTCAGATTTGGGGCATAAGAAATTGGGTTATTCATTAAGACGGATCAATTATTTCAAGCAATGGCTGGAGGTAAGTAATCGATCTCTTTTATCGCTTCCGCATTCAGTTTATACATGTTCATTATGAGACAAGAACATGTTAATTTAGACTGTAGAAACTTACAGTTGGTATTAGAGCGATTAAATCGCCTCTGTCTTGCTTGCAAATTGATTTTGTAGCCGTATTTGATCATACACCATGAATTTGTATTTTATTTTTCTGAACCATATTCGTATATTGTTCGTTGTTTGATTGAGTATGAAATATGGAAATCTGTCTTTAGTATCATGTATTTGCCTCGGTTTACAAAGTTAAAGTCATGTCTTATGCTAAGTATATCATGATGATGTTGATTTGTTTTGTCTACTGCTATATATTTTGTAATGATAGATTAATAAATCAACTAAAGGACAAATTTTTATCTCACTTGCATTATCCTTGGGATGAATCGTGACATCATGTGGTAATAGTCTCTTGTTTTGAGTGGGTAAGTATTATTTGTTCTCTATTCTTTCGCATGGTATCAATACTGCACTCGTATTATATGGACCTGCGCTTTTAATAGATGACCTATCTTATTGTAAGTTGAAACAAATTACAATAATTTAAGTTTACAATGTTTGAGTTGATAGTGTACGGGAGTGAATTTATACGATGTGTAATTCTTTTAATTATTGAGGCAATGTTTAAATTTGTTGACCAATTAAGTTTCTTGGTCATACGGTAATATATATACATGAAATTTTGGGAAAAAAAATTAACGGATGTTTAATGTCGAGTGGTTCAAAATTTTATTAGTTAGAGTTTAGCCAAAGTATCTCTAATTAATTAAAATTTATTTTGGAATCACGTGTGGAAACTAGAACATTAATTGTGATTAGTCGTATGTAATATAATGAGACTTACCCACAGGAATCTTGTTGTATGTATTTGTATGACTAATTAGGATGATATATTGAATCTTGTTTCTTAATCTACCCACAGGAGTTAAGAGATGTATATGTTTTGATAGTATTGTCATAAAGTTAAATTTTTATGTATCTAATTGAGTAAAACTTTAGCCCACAGGCAAGTTTTATGTCTCTAGATTCATATTTGAGCATGATTTACATTGGTAAAACATGATTAAGTTTAAAGTCTCAACTTTTGGTAATAAGCATGTTATTTATTATATTTGCAACAATTTTACCTGAGAGTTCTACTGATGTTAAATTTGACATTCCTGAATTGAATGGTGATAACTATAAGGTCTGGAAAGAGAGAATGCTACTGCAGTTGGGATGGTTAGATATTGATTATGCTATTCGGAAAGACGAACCACCTAAAGTAACTAAAGAAAGCGCTAAAGAAGCAATTGATCTTTATGAAAAGTGGGAGAAATCTGATCGTCTCTCCATTATGTTCATAAAGACCAGAATGTGTGCTAGTATTCGTGGTTCTATCGATCAGCATACTAAAGTTAAAGATCTAATTAAGGCCATCGATGAGCAGTTTGCAACTTCTGATAAAGCTCTTGCTAGTACCTTAATAATGCAGTTTTCATCTTTGAGGCTCACCGAGACTAAAGGTGTGCGTGATTATATCATACGCATGAGGGATATTGCAGCTCAACTTAAGACCTTGGAAGTTACCATGTCTGACACTTTCCTTGTGCACTTCATTTTATGCACTTTTCCTCCAAAATATGCTCCTTTTAAGATCTCTTACAACACACATAAGGATAAATGGTCAATTAATGAACTTATGGCCATGTGTGTTCAAGAGGAGGGCAGATTGTTAATGGAGGAAGGTGAAAAGGTGAACCTTACTGTTGCTTCTTCTTCAAAGAGGCAAAAGGGTCACACTAAAGATAAGGTAAAGGGAAAGATTTTAGCTGAGGCAACCTATAAGAAGGAGTCTACGTGTTTCTTCTGTAAAAAGAAGGGACACATGAAGATAGACTGCATTAAGTTTAAGGCTTGGCTAAAGAAGAAAGGTAATTTTCATGCGTTTGTTTGTTATGAATCTAATATGGTTAATGTTAATCATAATACATGGTGGATTGATTCTGGAACTACAATCTATGTTTCGAATACCTTGCAGGGCATGACAACCCTAAGGAAACCACTGGGCAGTGAACTTTCAATTTATTCAGGAAACCAGATTAGTTCACATGTGGAGGCCATTGGGACATACAGCTTAATATTAAGTAGTGGTTTTATTTTTCATTTGGAAAAAACATTTTATGTTCCGAATTTCTCTAGAAATTTGATTTCAGTATCAAGACTTGTACCTTTGGGTTTTACCTTTAATTTCTCAGACTCTTGATTCAGTATTCTCAGAAATTCTGAAATTATTGGTTATGGTATTTTGTCTGATAATTTATATCGTCTTAAACTGCAAAATAATATCACTCATAATTCTATGCATGTCAATGCTGGTTTAAAACGTTGTATTATAAATGAGAATTCCGCTATTTTATGGCACCGGTGATTGGGACATATCTCCATTGAGAGGGTAAAAAGATTAGTAAAGGATGGAGTACTTGATACTTTAAACTTTACTGATTTTGATACTTGCGTTAGTTGCATTAAAGGTCAGCAAACTAACATGTCTAAGAAAGGTGCAAAGAGGAGTTCTAACCTATTAGAAATCATACACACGGATATTTGTTGTCCGGACATGAACGCTAATGATCCAAAATATTTTATCACCTTTATTGATGATTACTCAGGTTATATGTATCTTTACTTACTTCGTTCTAAGGATGAAGCTTTTGATGCCTTTAAATTGTTTAAGGCTGAAGTAGAGAACCTGTGCGGTAAGCGCATTAAGATTGTGAGATCTGATAGAGTTGGTGAATACTATGGTAGATACACTGAGAACGGACATGCATCTGGTCCATTTGCTAAATTTCTTCAAGAGCATGGGATTGTTGCCCAATACACTATGCCTGGTTCTTCAGACTATAATGGTGTAGCAAAAAGAAGAAATAGGACATTAATTGAGATGGTGCGTTGTATGAGAAGTAATGTTCAACTTCCTTCATTTTTGTGGGTTGATGCTTTTAAGACAGCAGCGTATATATTACATCGGGTTCCTTCTAAGGCTGTGTCTAAGACACCTTTTGAGTTATTTAAAGGATGGAAACCGAGTTTGAGACATATACGCATTTGGGGATGCCCGTCGGAGGTGAGAGTGTATAATCCACAAGAAAAGAAACTTGATCCAAGGACTATTAATGGGTATTTCATTGGATATGCCGAAAAGTCTAAGGGTTATAGGTTTTATTGTCCATCTCGTAGTATAAGGATTGTGAAATCAAGAAATGCTAAATTTCTTGAGATTGACTTGATCAGTGGGAGTGACCTAATTCAGGACATTGTCCTGGAGAGGGATCATCATGAAGTTCCACCTTCTGATTCAAGTAATAGATTGGTTGTCATTCAAACTCCTCAAGTTCAATCGAGTGTTACACAATAGTGATAGAAATTCTACAAAATGTCGATCAAAATATGGTAGATCATAATGAGGAAGAAGTTCATCAGGAGGATGAACAAGTTCCATTAAGAAGATCTATTCGTGAAAGGAGATCGGCTATTCCTGATGATTATGAAGTATATCTACAAGAATTGGATTATAATATTGGAGCTAATAATGATCCTATGTCGTTTTCACAAGCCGTAAGTTCTACAGATTCAAACTTATGGTTGAATGCTATGAAAGATGAGATGAATTCTATGGCATCTAATGGAGTTTGGGATCTCGTTGTATTACCTGATGGTGTAAAACCCATTGGGTGCAAGTGGGTCTATAAGACTCACTACTACAAAAAAAGGCTTAGAGAACTGTTGAAATGAGCTTTAGAGAACGCCTTAGAGGCGTTCTCCAACTCACCGTTCTCTAAAGCTTAGAGAACTCTTAGAAGAGGCGTTTTGTATTCACAATCAAAGAGAACGGTTAAAATGAGCTTTAGAGAACACCTGATAAGCGTTCTCTTTTCCTAGGAAAAGAGAACGGTTGGGTAAGCAACAGTTCTCTATCCCTCTTAGTTTTTTAAAAAAAAATATTGATGATATTTGAATAAAATTAATATATTTAATTATTCTCATTAAAATCAAGTACCGATACCAATACACTTGTTTCACAACCAGAGCTCAAACAACCAGCAAATTTGACTAAGTCCTTTTACATAACTTCAAAACATAGCACTACATGCACACATAATCTCATCTTTAATTCATGTTGTAACTTCAACCGCACATCTTGGAGCAACGTCAATTGATCCACTTGGAAGAAAGAAATAAAAAGATGAAATGTGTCAAATGATAACCTGTTACTAATAACAAGAACAACCATACGTAAGATATGAGTAGTAGAAAGGAGAATTAAAAGAGGTGGTGAGTACGATAAAGATGCAAGTATAAAAAGTTCTAAAAGGTAAAAAACTGGAGACTAGACTAGCAGGTCCAACTCAGCAATACTCACATGAAGCCAAACACGGGGAAAAAATTTCAAGCAAAACTCTCAACATTTAGAATTAGTCTTAATAGATCAACACCAAGTAGCAAGACTAGCACTGAATTAGTGGAGTATAGAAACGACATAATGTAAAAACAGACCTTGAGAGAACATCGTTGTGTATCCAGTTCCTCTCCACAAGGGTATAACGAAATATTGACTGCATGAAATGTAAAGAAAATAAGGCGGAAATTGCAACTCCTAGAAAGTAGTCAGCTTGAATACTTGAAAAACAGTATAAGAAAATACCAATCAGCTTCTCTTTGCTCAAATAACCGCGCTTTCATGGTGGCACCAATATGACCTCTTCCTAAGTGATACTGATAATCAAGAAAAACCTTGTTAGGTTCCAATCACAACAACATGAACTCGGGGCAAGGAAGGAATCTGATTCTCAGTAGGATTGAAGGAAGTAGAAAAATAGAACTATAAATGAATATGCCAATTATAAAGCCCCACACACACAAGGAATAATTGTTATAACTTGGTTCACAATCAGGCAATTCTTAGGAATAGGCAACATAGTGACATACAAATTTTTACTTCTTTAATCTCGGTGATATCAAAGATGAAAGATGTTACCGCACAGAAGAGTTGAATAAAGAGAATGACCAAAATCAAAAGCATTCACCCAGATGAGTGACTGAGAACAATATAAAACAACCTTGGGGTAAGCTACATGCCTCAATTATACCAATGTAGAAATCCCGATAAGATCACAGTCAATCTGAAAAAAAGGCAATCAATAATAACAAGCCTATTAATTCTACACCTAATTCCCTAGCATGATCATATTTGAAAAAAAAATGATCAGGTATTTCAAGTACAGTAGCTGATGATTACAGTGCCAAAACCCATTTATCAAAGATATAGAAAAGATCCACCCTGACCCAAAGAGAGGAGAAGAAATAAATCTTCTGCAAATACGTTAATCAACAGTCAATTCAATCCCACACTGATATCTTCTTAAATACGAGCAAGGGTGTTGATTATGCATCCGCACACATTAAACCTCCTCAAAATATGGTAAAATAGACAACTAACGCACATGTCATGCAAGCGAGAAGGTTGGCCCTGCCAAAACTCAAAAAGTTTTGGATACAACCTGAATCCACCCCAGTAATTGGGTTTGGGAATCACACTCCTGCATAAAGCTTGGAGTGTTGTGCTACTGTGTGCGTACGTATTGGAAAATCTTAGCATTTTTAATTCATATTATTCAATATTCAAGTAAATACAATAAATTAATAATTAATAAATTAATATAATAATAGGAATAGGAGTAGGCGCTTCCTTGTACCCATCACATAGATAATGGTTATTATCATAGGCGTTCTATATTTTAGTTTTAAATTACACATTTGTGTTTGGAGCGTTCTCTATTAATCTAGAAGACGCTTATCCAATTAAGGTGTTCTCTATCTAGTGTTTCTTATTCCACTATTTGTAGTAGTGACTAAAAGAGATTCACTTGGCAACATCGAGAGACATAAGGCAAGACTCGTTGCTAAGGGATTCACTCAAAGGGAAGGAATTGACTACATAGAGACTTTTTCTCCTGTATCAAAAAAAGATTCTTTTCGAATTGTCATGGCATTAGTAGCTTATTTTGATTACGAGTTACATCAGATGGATGTGAAAACAGCATTTCTCAATGGTGATTTAGAGGAAGAGGTTTACATGAAACAACCTGAAGGATTCTTCTCTAAAGATGGTGAGCGTTTGGTTTGTAAGCTAAATAAATCCATATACGGTTTAAAACAATCTTCCCGCCAATGGTATAAGAAATTCCATGAGGTTATATCTTCATTCGGTGTAGAGTCTATCGATCCGAAATACTCGAAAGGGGGGGGGGGGGTGAATTGAGTATTTAAAAACTTAGCCCACTTTTTCGAGTATCTTATATAAGCGTGATTAAACAATTAATTACTTAAAGTTTATTGATTAAAATTTAACTAATTAAGTACACGATGTAAAACGTAAAGAAAAGAACGTAAGGAAATGACACACGTGTTTTTTAAAGTGGTTCAGTTTCACAAGTCGAAACCTACGTCCACTATTCTCGATTAATAATTTTAGTACCTTTCTCGTACAACTAACTCTAGTTGTAACTCAATTTGAATATCACTAGATATTCGGTTTTGACTATCTTAAGTAACTAAGAAAGCACTTAATTGTTCTTCTAGGTGTTCATACAATTGAACGAGTAAGAAACAATATGAAGCACTATTATCCAATAACGTAATTTCAAAAGTAATTGCAATAAAGAACAACACGACTTTTCAAAACAATTTTCGATTGCAAAATAATGATAAACTTAATTTGTTTGCAAGGATATTTTAAAGCTCAAGGTCGAAAAGTAATTTGAAGAAATGAATAAGTGTTGTATTTATAGTAGAGAGGAGATCTAGGTTTCTTTCCAAAACCCTAGATGTGTCGACTGGATTAATAGGCAAGAAAGAGATCTATTCTCTTTATTTAATCCAATAATATCTTAGCAAAAGATATAAGATAAATATAAGGAGATAAAATATCTCTAATAAATATTTGTCTAAGATCTTTTCCTAAATACTATATAGCCGTGGATCTCGTGTGGATTAAGGAAGGAATAAGATCTATCTTTTTCTTATTTTAATCCAACAATATTTTAGATATACGGAGATAAAATAGATATACGGAGATAAAATATCTCTAACAAATATTTATTGAAGATCTTTACCATAAAGCCCTAGACACTATATAGATCACGTGTGAAGTATATAGTAAGTAGGAGATCCAATCTTATTATTTAACCTAATAATATCTTTATACAATGGAAAAGAATAAATCAAATAATATATGAAGATAAAATATCTTAACCAAATATTATTACTAAGATTTATTCCAAACCCTAACTTGCACAAAGAGTATTCGAATAAGGAGGGAAAACGGCTCATAGGCCGTCCACCCAACTCGGAACCCTAGGTAGGATATTAGGTTAGATAATTAGGATTTAGATAAGAGTAGAGGGAAAACCCTAGATAGCATAACAACTCATAAGTTGTTTTACTAATCAATAGAATAATCTCAAACTCGTTTGATCTAATCATGTCCCAAATCTCACTCTACTATAAACATACTTTTCTTTAAAGATTTTATGATTTAAGCTTTGAAAAATATATTTTTAAAACATAAAAATCGTGTTCTTCATATTGCAGCTCAAAGTTATAGTAGAATCACCTATAACTTTGAGTTCAACTAGTAAAGTTATAACTAAAACAGCCATAACATTACTTGTAAAAATTACTTCTAAAATTACTGTTATCGAACGACGACCTATACTAGCTAATCTTCCTGGAGATCTTCAGTATGAGGTTCATCTCTTCTATCTTGATCATAAGCTCTTCATCATGAGCTTATATTGAGCTCTTCATCTTGAGCTTCATTTTATCAATGCATGAGAATATAATCTTCAAACTTGATCATTGACTTTGCTACTTGATCATGAAATCTTCTTTAATATGAACTTGATCAACCAGTAGCTTTACTTAGGAACTATGCTTGAATTCACTTGGATCATAAATCATCATATTGCTAAATTGTAATCGTGTTCAATCTATAAAGACTAAGAAACAATTACGAGCAACAAGTATATACAATTTATAACACTCTTGTCATCATCAAAACATAAACCTATATGGCTATATGTTCCAACAAATTCCCCCTTTTTGATGATGGCAAGTCTCCTATGATTTGTGACTAAAGTTCTAGTTCCCCCTCAACTTAATACTATCGAATTATAGTTCGTAGAACGCAAGGTTTAAACATTTGTTTCAAAGTTATACCAACTAAGGACCTTAAGAGATTAAAGGTTTTGACAAGGAGCAAGCTTAGACAAATACAAAATCATGGTCATTTCTTCCCCCTCTTGACATCATCGAAAAGACGAGAACAGACATAAAACGACTAGAATGATATCAATCGCGGCAAGAAATATATATTAATCAAAGCATATATTATTGCATAAGAACGACTTCAACATAAGCAAGCCCTACATATAAAGTGTGTAAAACAAACCAAGTTGAATATAGATTTTGTAAGAGAGAAGGAAAATAGTCACTCACCTAACTACGACCTACAGAAGCATGCATGCAATCTAACATGATATATATCTCTATATATATATATATATATATATATATATATATATATATATATATATATATATATATATATATATATATATATATATATATATATATCTAGTGACCGTACATATGCACTCCAATCAATCGAGGTCCAAAACATATGTCGAGGACTTACATAGTAAAGTGAGGTGAGGTAATTGGGTAAGAAGGGGCAAAATAATTTGGATATGTGGAGGTAAAAGCCAAGCTAGAACCGATCACAATAAAAAGTAGCCATATTCCACTTTTCAACTCAACATGAAAGATGATGTACCATGCCAAGTATGGCACAAACTCACTCACATCAACAAGTACTTCTCCTCAAGTAATATGGAAATGATAAGAATAAGAGCAATAAGAGATTCTTGCTTTTCCATCTTTTATATTATCATTTTTCGCCTTTTTTTTATTTTTTATTTTTTGTTTCAGTCCATCTTTTTCTTCTTCCTTCCAATATCTATCACAAAATCAACAAAATTGACCATAACAAGACTTCCAAATTTACCAACAAGACTAGCTTGACAAGGGTAGGCTATATGGAATGTTGTTGAATAAATAGGTCAAAACAAGGCAAATTTGGCTAATGTGAGGTTAGTGGGTAAAACGTAAAGGAAGGGTCGCCTCTCCACATGTCTCACCACCACAAACCGAGTATATACAGGCAATAAGAGACAAATTTCATGCTTATGCAATTTGATGTTACATGACATGTAAAGAGTACTACTCACATCCTAAATAAAACCAATCATGAATGTCATTGGTTTATAAAGCTCTCAACCTTAGAATGTTTAAGTGATGAACGAGAATTATGGTTTGTACAGAACACAAAATATACAGACTAGCAAATGGAACATTCTCATAAAATAATAAAATACTATATAAGAATGTACTTGCAGCGGAAAATATGGACACACATACAATCTCATCTTAACTAGTCAGTCATACGGTTAAGAAATATTTATGATAGTTTAGGTGACCCCGATTAAACCAATTTCCAACCGCAAAGTCTCAAAACCTTCTCTAGCCAAAACTTTTGTCAAAATGTTAGCCCATAGTTTTTCAGCACTACAAAATTCAAGTTTTATGTTCCCCTTTTCTACTTGGTCTCGTAAGAAATGGTGTCTAATGTCTATATGCTTAGTACGCGAGTGTTGTGCTGGGTTCTTATAAATAATAATAGCACTCGTGTTATCGCATAAAATAAGAATGCAACCAACGTTCACACCATAATCAGATAATTATTGCTTAAGCCATAAAAGTTGAGAACATACCAAGGCAGCAACAATATATTCGGCTTCAGCAGTAGATAAGGCAACTGAATTTTGCTTCTTTGACCCCCACATTATAATACACGGTCCAACAAACGTTGCGATGCCTGTACTTTTTCTATGAAGTGAGAAACCTGCATAATCTGCATCTGAATACCCTATGAGATCGAAATTGCACTCAAGAGGATACCATAGATATAATTTAGATGTACCAATTAAATACCTCAAGATTCTCTTAACTGCTTTCATATGCGATTCTTTAGGGCACAATTGAAATCGAGCACATACGTATACACTAAACATAATATCTGGACGACTTGCAGTTAAATAAAGAAGTGAGCCAATCATACCTCGATAAGTCATTTTATCAACAGACTTACCATGTTCGTCTTTGGTTAACTTCTTATCTGTGAGCATTGGAGTGGCCTTTGGATGAGAGTTTTTCATACCAAATTTCCTGATTAGCTCTTTGATGTATTTTTGTTGGTGAATCATAATTCCTTCACTTGTTTGTTGGATTTGAAGCCCTAGGAAGAACTTGAGTTCTCCCATCATACTCATCTCGAATTCTGGGGTCATCAAATCTGAAAAATACTTACACAACCTATTATTAGTTGATCCAGAAATAATATCATCAACGTAAATTTGTACAACTAATAAATCGGAACCCTCAGATTTTAGGAACAGGGTCTTATCGACAGATCCTCTCTTAAAATTGCTTTCAAGTAAAAATTTAGACAATCTGTCGTACCAAGCCCTGGGAGCTTATTTCAAACCATATAAAGCTTTATCTAATTTATAAACGTGGTTTTGAAACTTGTTATCCAGAAACCCTGGGGTTGCTCTACAGAGACTTCTTCTTTCAAATAACCGTTAAGAAATGCGGTCTTAACGTCCATTTGAAATAATTTTATTCCTTTGTGAGCCGCAAAGGCTATTAATAGTCTAATAGCCTCAAGCCTTGCCACGGGAGTGAAGGTCTCATCATAGTCAATTCCTTCTTATTGATTGTAGCCCTGTACAACCAATCTGGCTTTGTTTCGTACAATAACTCCCGTGTCATCCAGCTTGTTTCTGAACACCCATCTGGTGCCAATAATAGCTCGATCGTTAGGTCTCGGAACTAAGTGCCAAACTTTATTCCGTTCAAACTGTTGAAGCTCTTCTTGCATAGCGACAATCCAATCTGGTTCAGGAAGAACTTCTTTGACATTGGTTGGTTCAATAGTGGAGAGGAAGGAGTAGAAGGAACAGAAGTTGTTCAATGATCTTCGAATTTGAACACTCTTCTTTAAACTTCCAAGAATACTCTCCATGGGATGAGAATCTTTATATCTCCATTTTTTAGAAGTTGGAGGCACATCATTGTCATTTGAACTGGGCTCACCTTCTTCGAATGACTGAGATCCAAGAATTGTTCCCCCTGAATCCAATCCCGAGGTTATAGTAGAGTCAGGTATAACTCTTGATTCTATACTTTGGTTTGGATTTGAAGTTATAGCTTCATCAGTTATAACTTCAGTGTCCAAATTCTTGTTTTGAGAGGAGGTTATAGTATCATCAACTATAATCTCATCTCTCTTTCCCTTGTCATTTGAAGGACTTCCAAGTTCATCATTGGTGCCTTCAATTTCTTTATCTTCCTCATCCAACTTTGGAGGATCATCTCTAGATAGACGGAAATCTGGTTCATTCATATCTTCTTCCTCATCATGTTCAGCTTTATCAAACATATTATTTTCATCAAAGATAACTTGAATACTTTCTTCGATGCATAAGGTTCTCTTATGAAAAACCTTATATACTTTGCTATGATTAGAGTAGCCAACAAATACAGCTTCTTCACTTCTGGGATCAAATTTGCTTAATCTATTTTTACCATTATTATGGACAAAACATTTACTCCCGAAGCAACGTAGATGTTATATGTTGGGTTTACGTCCCCTAAGAAGCTCGTAAGGAGTCTTCTTGAAAATAGGTCTCATCAAAGCACGATTGTGTACATAGCATGCAGTACTAATAGCTTCAGCCCAAAAATTATGAGGTAGACCGCTACATAACAACATAGTACGTGCCATGTCCTCCAATGTTCTATTCATACGCTCAATAACACCGTTTTGTTGTGGGGTTCGTGGTGCTGAGAAGTTATGCCCAACACCATTCTCCCTACAATATTCTATAAAGGCATGGTTGTCAAATTCGGTGCCATGATCCGTGCGAATAGAAACCAATTTTGATTTATACTTATTTTGGGCAACCTTCATTAGAACTGCAAACTCTTCGAAAATTTCATCTTTTGAATTGAGAAATATTGGCCAAACATATCTAGAGTAATCATCAACTAGAACGAAGACATACCTGGATCCGCCTCTACTTCTTACCTTCATTGGGCCACATAGATCCATATGCACAAGTTCTAGTAGTTCATTTGTGCTTGACACTCTCTTAGGTTTGAACGATGATCTCACATGTTTGCACCGAGCACACGAGTCACATAGTGTTTCTTGATCAAATTTGATTGAGGGAAGTCCTTCAACCAAATCCCATCTCATTAACTTATTCAAAGTAATTGAACTAATGTGTGCAAATCTTTTGTGCCAAAGACAAGGATCATCTGTTGTAACTTTCATGCATGTGAATGAGTTAGTAGGAATATTATTTAAATCAATCATATAAACATTCCTTTTACGCTGTCCTTCAAGCACAACACTACTTATTACATCAATTATTATTCGACAGGAATCTGAATGAAAAACAAGTTTATTTCCCTTGTCACATAATTGAGAGATACTCAGTAAATTGTGCTTGAGACCACTAACAAGATAAACATCACTAATACCATGAGAAGAGGATATGCCAACTTTAACAATACCAATAACCTTATCCTTCTTATTGTCACCAAATATAACTTTACCTCCGTCGAAGGGTTCAAGTGAAAGAGATAAATTTACATCGCCAGTCATGTGCCTTGAGCATCCACTATCAAGGTACGTCCATAGATTGTTTTCTTTCACCACAACCTGCAAAAAGATTAGATACAGTTTTTAGGTACCCAAGCTAAGTTGGGTCCTTTGATGTTAGTCACTCTAAAAACTAAATCTTTTCTAACCCAAACTTATCAAAAATCTTTCGTTTTGGAAACGAATAGGCTTGTTTGGGAACTGTCTTTGATTGTGTTTTGGGTTCTCCATAACGTGGTGTTTCAGGTTGTTTTGGGGGAGCTTTAGTTTTGAAAGGCTCTTTAGACTTAGGTGACTGTTTTGATTCGGTAGCCTTCTTAAAGTCAAAGCTCATATCATAGAACCAACGATGATTATTGTTACGTTCTTCACTCATAATAGGTTCAGATGGAGGGAAGTCATCATCCTCTAAAACAGGGTCAGTTGCTTTAATAAAATTGATTCCTTTTCTTAAATCCTGAACGTATTTGACACAGTTTTCTTGGATATCACCCCTATGACCACAGTAATTGCAAATCAAATATTCTGGTAGATTAACATATTTTCTCTTCCTGAAATCTCGTTCGGAAGGTGTTGATTTGCATTTAGAGTGGTCTCTATAACCATAGCACTCATGTCCTAATCCCATTTTCATGTTATTGTCCGATTGCTCAGTTAGGAAATTCATGACACGTGTGCTACCTTCCCATTTGTCGTGGACCTTTCTAGCATGTAAGAGTAAGTCTTTTAAGGACTGGATCTCTTTATTGCATTTGGAATGATCTGACTCAACAACCTTTGGAGGATGAGTCTCTTCATAATTATCACGAAAATTTTAGAATCTCTCGTTAAGAACTCGTACCATCTCAGTATGTGTTCTTTTTGTATTTAATAGAACGGTTTTAGATTCTTTCAATTGTTGAGTCAGAGAGTTAATTTCATTCTTTTGATCTGAGATCACAGCTTCTCTAGCTGTAGCCTTTGACTCAAGAAGCTCTTTGAGTTTCCTCAATTCTAAGGTTATAGCTTCACTAGCTATAACCTTGGCTTGAAGATGCTTAATGTTGAGTTTCAGATCTGAGGTTATAGCTTCATTAGCTATAACTTTAGACTCAAGAACCTTTTTCTCAGCATTTGTCACATCTGAAGTTGTAGCCATATTGGCTGTAACTTCAGATTTGAGCTTATTGGCCTTGGCTTTGAGGAGGTGATTCTCTTCAGTAAAATAGAGAATTTGTTCTTTTAAATCTTTCAACTCCAAATCTTGTTCATGACATTTATCAAGAGATTGCTCAAAGTAATCAATTAAAGCATTCTTAGACAATTTCTTAACGATTTTCTTAAGTTCAAGATAGCTTACCTCTTCTTCTTCTTCTGAATCTGAATCTCCTAGAAAGCAGCAATAGGAGTCCACGCTATCTTTATCATTGTCTGAAAATAGGTCAAGGCTTACGTTGCTTAGGCATAGATTAGCAACTTCTTCTTCATCAGATCCTTCGTCGTCCTCCGTGTCAAGATCTCCCCAGCACGATGCCATCATTACTTGATTGAACTCTTTCTTAGTCTTCTCACGCTTTGCTTTATCTTTAATTTTCTCCCATGTGGGACAATCCTTAATCATATGACTGGATTCTCCGCACTTGAAGCATCATCTATTAGCAAACGTATTCTTAGACTCAGAAGTTTTCTTATTATAGGACTTGTTGTTGTTATTAAACGATTTTGCTTGCTTATTTCTAAAAATTCTTTTATTGAATCGTGTAGCAAACAGAACCATTTCGTCCTCTATTTCAGCATCGACATCTTCCTTAGCAGAAGCTTGTAGAGCCATGCTCTTAGTGTTACTAGACTCGGCCTCATCGTCATCCAGGACGAGTTCATGAGACATAAGAGCTCCAATTAGTTCTGCATAAGGCAAAGAGGTGAGATCTCTAACTTCCTCCATAACCGTGACCTTGGGACGCCATTTCTTGGTCAAACTCCTAAGTAGAAAAGTTCTACCAAGATTTTTGAGCTCATTAATGATAGTAGAAAATCGTGCTGACATGCTATCGAGTGATTCATTCTCTTCCATTTTAAAAAGTTCGTATTTTTGAATCAGCAAGTCAATACGATATTTTCTAATAGCTGACATTCCTTCATAGGCCAATTCAAGACCATCCCATATTTCCTTAGTCGAAGTGCAAGAAGAAAAACGATCGAATTCAGTCGATGTCATGCCGTTTTGCAACAGGCTTATCGCCTTCGAGTTTTTCTCTGCCTTCTTGTAATCAGCCTCAATATAGTCTTCTTCCTTTTTCTCATAGGTAGTGCCTTCCGAAGATCCGACCAAAATTTTGTGTGGTCCATTCTTAATAATCGTCCAGCACTCCCAATCATGTCCTTTTATATAGTGTGTCATCATGATCTTCCAAAGCCCATAATTCTTCCCATCAAAGACGGGACACTTAAGGTATTTGGAGTCCATTTCACACGTGTAAGGCAGCGGAATTTAAAATAAAATAAAAAGATAAAAAGATAGACTGATCAGCCTCTTTGCGGTTAGGCAATCAAGAGCACGAGGCTCTGATACCAATTGTAGAGTCTATCGATCCGAAATACTCGAGAGGGGGGGTGAATTGAGTATTTAAAAACTTAGCCCACTTTTTCGAGTATCTTATATAAGCGTGATTAAACAATTAATTACTTAAAGTTTATTGATTAAACTTTAACTAATTAACTACACGATGTAAAACGTAAAGAAAAGAACGTAAGGAAATGACACACGTGATTTTTGAAGTGGTTCAGTTTGACAAGTCGAAACCTACATCCACTATTCTCGATTAATAATTTTAGTACCTTTCTCGTACAACTAACTCTAGTTGTAACTCAATTTGAATATCACTAGATATTCAGTTTTAACTATATTAAGTTACTAAGAAAGCACTTGATTGTTCTTCTAGATGTTCACACAATTGAACGACTAAGAAACAATATGAAGCACTATTATCCAATAACGTAATTTCAAAAGTAATTTCAATAAAGAACAGCACGACTTTTCAAAATAATTTTCGATTGCAAAATAATGATAAACTTAATTTGTTTGCAAGGATATTTTAAAGCTCAAGGTCGAAAAGTAATTTGAAGAAATGAATAAGTGTTGTATTTATAGTAGAGAGGAGATCTAGGTTTCTTTCCAAAATCCTACATGTGTCGAGTGGATTAATGGGCAAGAAAGAGATCTATTCTCTTTATTTAATCCAATAATATCTTAGCAAAAGATATAAGATAAATATAAGAAGATAAAATATCTCTAATAAATATTTATCTAAGATCATTTATTAAACCCTATATAGCCGTGGATCTCGTGTGGATTAAAGAAGGAATACGATATATCTTTTCCTTATTTTAATCCAACAATATTTTAGATAAAAGATATAAAAAAATATAAGGAGATAAAATATCTCTAACAAATATTTATTTAAGATCTTTACCATAAAGCCCTAGACACTATATAGATCACGTGTGAAGTATATAGTAAGTAGGAGATCCAATCTTATTATTTAACCTAATAATATCTTTATACAATGGAAAAGAATAAATCAAATAATATATGAAGATAAAATATCTTAACCAAATATTATTACTAAGATTTATTCCAAACCCTAACTTGCACAAAGAGTATTCGAATAAGGAGGAAAAACGGCTCATAGGCCGGCCACCCAACTAGAAACCCTAGGTAGGATATTAGGTTAGATAATTAGGGTTTAGATAAGAGTAGAAGGAAAATCCTAGATAGCATGACAACTCATAAGTTGTTTTACTAATCAATAGAATAATCTCAAACTCATTTGATCTAATCATGTCCCAAATCTCACTCTACTATAAACATACTTTTCTTTAAAGATTTTATGATTTAAGCTTTGAAAAATATATTTTTAAAACATAAAAATCATGTTCTTCATATTGCAGCTCAAAGTTATAGTAGAATCACCTATAACTTTGAGTTCAACTAATAAAGTTACAACTAAAACGACTATAACATTACTTGTCAAAATTATTTCTAAAATTACCGTTATCGAACGACGACCTATACTAGCTAATCTTCCTGGAGATCTTCAGTATGAGGTTCATCTCTTCCATCTTGATCATAAGCTCTTTATCATGAGCTTATATTGAGCTCTTCATCTTGAGCTCCAGTTGATCAATGCTTGAGAACATAATCTTCAAACTTGATCGTTGACTTTGCTACTTGATCATGAAATCTTCTTTAATATGAACTTGATCAACCAATAGCTTTACTTAGGAACTATCCTTGAATTCACTTAGATCACAAATCATCATATTGCTAAATTTTAATCGTGTTCAATCTAAAAAGACTAACAAACAGTTACGATCAACAAGTATATACAATTTATAACACTCTTGTCATCATCAAAACATAAACCTATATGGCTATATGGTCCAACATTCGGTTTCGAAGAAAATATAATGAATCAATGTATATATCTTAAGGTCAGTAGGAGTGAAGTTTGTTTTCTAGTGTTGTATGTAGATGATATTTTGCTAGCAACCAATGATAAAGGGTTGTTACATGAGGTGAGACAATTTATTTCAAGTAATTTTGATATGAAGAATATAGGTGAGGCATCTTATGTCATTGGCATTAATATCCATAGAGATAGATCTCGAGGCATTTTGGGGTTGTCTCAAGAGGTCTATATCAATAAAGTACTTGAAAGATTCAGGATGAAAGACTGTTCACCAAGTGTAGTACCAATTATGAAAGGTGATCGGTTCTGCTTGGACCAGTGCCCTAGGAATGACATTGAAAGAGAATAAATAAAGAATATTCCATATGCTTCAGCTGTTGGTAGCATTATGTATGCTCAGGTCTGTACTAGACCCGACATTGCATATGCGCTTGGAGTGTTAGGAAGATATCAGAGTAACCCAGGTCTTGATCACTGGAAGGCTGCAAAGAAGGTGTTGAGATACCTTCAGTGTACTAAGGATTACATGCTTATGTTTAAACGGACTGAGAATCTTGAAGTGGTAGGATACTCCGACTCCGACTACGCTGGCTGCATAGATTCACGTAAATCCACATCAGGATATGTGTTTATGCTAGCTGATGGAGCTGTGTCATGGAGGAGTGTGAAGCAAACCTTGACGGCTACTTCTACTATGGAGGCTGAGTTCGTATCTTGTTTTGAGGCTACCTCACATGGTGTTTGGTTGAAAAGTTTCATATCTGGGCTTAGAGTTATTGAATCTATTTGTAGGCCACTAAGAATGTATTATGATAATCCAGCTGCTGTGTTTATGGTTAAGAATAATAAAAGTGGAAGTCGAAGTAAACACATCGACATAAAGTATCTAGCCATAAAAGAGCGTGTTCAGGAAAAGAAAGTAATCATTGAACACATTAGCACAGGGTTGATGATTGCAGATCCCTTGACTAAAGGCATGCTAATTAAGACATTCAACGATCATGTAGTGAGAATGGGACTTGGTTCCATTATGTAGTACATTCATTAAGTTTTTGTAAGAAACTTTAATTATATTGGATATTTTCTCATTTGGATTTATGCGCATATTTATAAAGTAATGTTGAGAAATATCATTTTCTTCTAACCTCGAGTAAACATGGGGTTTACTCATTAAGTTAAATGTGTGTGGTCTGAGTGACTTGATATACTGTGATACATGGAAGATTAATTCTTGCTCTAAGAGAATTCGTCGCCATGATCCATATGTTGTGTCTCTTATTAAATGGACCAAGTGGGAGAATGTAAGATATTTCTATAAAATAAATAAATATTATATTAATATTTAATTAAGTTGTTTTATGGAAATTAAGTTGGTCCATTGTATGGTGGAATTTACCTAGGATTCTTTTTCCACTATTATCTCTCATAACTTACCACTCACAATTTAGGAAACTATTCAGTTGACTCTTTGATGGCAAGAGTCTATATAAGGAGAACATATTTATTCTGATTAAGGTTCACTAAGCCTACCCCATTAATAAAATACACCATCTAAATTGTGAGGCTGAGGGTTTGGAAGCCAAGTCAGATTTGGGGCATAAGAAATTGGGTTATTCATTAAGACGGATCAATTATTTCAAGCAATGGCTGGAGGTAAGTAATCGATCTCTTTTATCGCTTCCGCATTCAGTTTATACATATTCATTATGAGACTAGAACATGTTAATTTAGACTATAGAAACTTACAATTTCTACTTGTGCAAATGCAAAATCTACTTGGTTTATTAATATACAACTGCTTTTATCATATAACCAAAATAATAAGGGGAAAGGAACTCGTAATTATCATATATGAATTCTCTTAGAACTCTTATTTGAGATAGTCTTCCTTATTTTATAATGTAGACAACAACATTTGTATTTACCTTGACGTAAGTTTAGAATTATGAATTAGTTTGGCCGTACCATCTTTGTGATTCTATCCGGTTCGAATCCAAACTAAACCGGATGGTATACATCAAAATGGATAAGTTGTAGATTGAAGTGAGGTAGTGCCTTAGAACGACAATATTCTTGGTCAATGTGATTAGTAGGTGCTTTATCATATACTACTCCATTCAACTCCACTCTACCTATTTGTGTTTTGCACAGATATTAAGAAGGGTGGGGTTGGGTGGAATATACTGTAAATAAATAATGGGGTATGATGTAAATAAGTGGGGTATAAGTAGAAAAGGGTGGAGTTTGATGTAGAAGTAGTGGGGTATGAGTGGCAAATATTGTAAATAAGTAATGGGGTATGAGGACAAAATGGTCATTTGTCATTCTTTTTTAGGAAATAGGTAGAATAGAGTTGAATGGATGAAAAAGGAAATATGGTAGAGTGGAGTTGAATGGAGGAAGTACATTAATTTTTTTTATTTTTATTTTTTAATTACCCACGAGGGATTTAGTTACTTTCATTCAAATTTTTATCTGCCAAAACAGCAATATGACTCGGTAATGTATCGACCCAAACTTTCGTACCTATCACAAACTGTCCAACATGTGCGAGTTCGTGTGCTACTCATTCGACTTATGACTTATAAAAGACCAATAAACATTATCAAAGCTATTACAAATAAACATAATCTCATCTAGCACCCCAAAGAAGTCATTGAGTCCATGCTTATTCGCCTTTATCGCCTCGACCAGCACTTTGCAATCACTCTCAACCCAAACTTTGTCATAGCCTCTTCTCCTAGCTTCGATAAGACCGACCAAAACAGCTTCCGCTTCAGCACACCATGGCTCCATAACTTCTCGTCTTCGTTCCGTGGCTCCATATTATATACATTAATTTGGTAAAACAGTTTTGATTATTCTCTCCGTCCCAATCAGCAAAAACAAATATATGCATATCAAAAGTGGTCAACATGAGATGGAGAATGAAGTGTATATATAAGAATTAAATTCATAGTTTTTTTTTTTATAAGTAAATCGTTGAAGAGGATACATATAGCATATAGCGATGTAACAATCAATTATGAGCTTAATATATACTTACCTTACACTAAAAAACAATATTTTATAATAGAAAGACCCACTTGAGCTATATCTCATTGATAGTTTTGGGTCCAATAGAACTTGTATTACAAACGTTATCTTATCTTATATAAAAAGAGAATAGGGAGTTTGGCATATTTTCAGTGTGCTTCTACCCTTTGACCATGCCCATATTTACAGTCAAGCCATTGTACACTACTTAATTTCCTCTGCAAAAAAAAGAATGCGGCTGTTGCTTATTACTCTGTCATCCACCGCCAAGATCCTTACTTTTCATTGTGTTCATGAGTTCATCGTCATCAACATCAACATCTTCCTTTCGTCACATGTACTTCATCCCCACCGATATGTCGCCCAAGACCACAGTAAGTAGCCTTTGATTCTATTTGTATCCATATCCCTAATTTTCGAATTCCAGTTCCTTATACTACTTATTTTTCTATTATACTTCGGTCAATATATTTGTAGAACGGATTACTATATTGATTTCAACCTAACAAATGCGACCATGAGAAGCTGAACATTGGATGTGTTTCTTGCCTTATTATTTGATATTTTTAATTTGCCAAAATTGTAAGGGCTATCATTTGTAATGGGGTTTTTGGAATTTTAGTACTCATTTTCGTGAATAAATATTTTTTTTCCGAATCTGCTCACCAGGTGTTTGACGAATTGCCACAACTAAAACTCCGTTGCTATTTCTTTCATGTTGTGTCTTTTTTTTTTCCTGCGTCACTTTTTTTTATGGCGTTATATAGCTACGACTACGTTCTACTAACTACTATGACTTGGGAGGTTAATGAAAGTTGTAGATACCCAGTATCTGCACCTTCCAAAAACCACCCGATGATGATCGGATTATAACGTGTTTTTGATATGCGTGCGTGGATTGGCTATACATTAGACGGTTTAATGCACTACTCGGATATGAAAAATGATTTCAAAATTTTTTTCTAACTTCATTTGTATTAAAATAACACTATTTAGAGTTAAAACCGTCTTCGGACCCAAAACCGACTCAGAAACCCGCAACCCGAGTCAACCTGAGTCAACCCGAGTCAACCCAAATCTCGAATGTCAAAAATAATGCCATGAATGTCTTTATCATGCCATTTGCATTAAAATGACCCTAATTAGAGTCAAAAACGACACCGGGCCAAAAAACAACTCGAAATTCAAATCTCGACTCACACGGGTCAAACCCGAGTCAAGAACACAAAATACCTGTCCCAAATAACACTCAAGAGCATGCTTACACGGCTAAGCAACCACATAAGACCACAAATAACAACCATCAAAACATTGGTTAGAACAAATGGAAAATCCAAATTTGCGAAAAGGACAGTACACCCATTTGGATCACTAGGTGCCTCGCGCCTAAAGGGGCTATCCTGCTTAGCCTCTAAGAAAACTCAACCGACCTACCACCCCACATTTCTCTATAAATACCCACCATCATACACCATAATCCTCACGCGAGCGTCCGCCCCTTCACCTCTCTCTTAAACTTCTAGACTCGACTTCCTAAGTCACAAAATCGACACGTGTTTTCGACCTACCGATCGAAAACACAAGCCTTACACATTTTGTTTGGTACTGTCGACGTGCATTCGACCGACCCATTCGACCAACTCAATTCATTAACCAACATGTTTTAATTAACATATTTTCAATGTATTTTCAAAACAAAATCCTTTTTTAAGGCACTCTTTTAAAACTTCTTTGATCGCGATTAGTCACAACGAGAAAACCGTCTCTAAAGTCGTCTACTTCGCAAACATCAATACACGTAAGTTTGAGGGTGTAAATATCTCACTTATTTCATGTCTTTGCTATTTTTATGAGTTTATAAACATGAACAATGCATAACACGATTCAAATATGGGTTAGACGAGCCAAAACCGAGTTTTGGCCTGAGATAGAAGCCCCTTGCTATGCAAGGAGGCTCGTTCCTCAATGGGGTGTCCATGTCAGACTCAAACGTGTTTGAGTTCGTCTTTCCTTCAACACTTTCTTTTATTTTTGACTTCTTTTCTATTACGGTTTTTACCGTTTTAATTCATTTTTAAGACAAATATTTTGACCATTACCGAAATCATCCTTGGTTCCATATACCATGACGGTTTATTCCGTGACTCGATGATATTATTGGTTAATTACATTTTAAAGGGTATTTTAACACTCTTTTATTTTATTTACCATTTCTCTCATTTATTTACATTTGTAAACATATTAGTCATAATTCATAATCATCCTTGGTTCTTTATACCATGTCGGTTTAATCCGAGTACGATGACAAACTTGACTAATTACAAAATAAATGAACTTGACATAATTAGTTCAAATCAAACATTTTGCTTTCACTTTCATTTCATTTTATTTTCATCTTTGTCTTGGTCATATTGCATATCACCCTTGGTTAAAATAAATATCATGTCGATTTAATTCGGATAAGGTGATGAAACGGTTAAGCACATATATTTTACATTTTTATTTATAAACTATGCTTTTCAAACTTGCAAATCCGACAACAAATATTACTAACATAATAGTAATTATTCCGAGTCATACAAACAATATTTGCAGTCATTCATTACAAAAGCGGTTTTAAATAACCTTTTTAACAACCAGGAAATGCCCCTTGGGTCGTCGTCTGGCTCGCGCCCCAAGGCCTCCTGTTTTCATCTTTTAAAACCTGGGCATAGCCCTTTCCCCTCGCCAATAGGCTCGCGCCCCAATGGGGCAGCCTGGCACTGTTCTGATTCATTAATTTCAGCACTTATCTAGGACGATCCCGATTACGGTTAACCCGAATACGTGACGGATCAGATTGACGAGTTTGCATTTTACACTTTATCCTTTAAACATGCTTTTTCAAATAAATGAATCGTGTTAAGCATCATGACCCGAATTTGGTAAATGGATGTTTAATTTCCGTTTTCACATGCAAATCAATCTAAATCCAACTTTGACATCAATTTCATGCTATGTGGATAAACAAACCGAGTTAGCAAACTTTCACATGTTAGGTTAAACCTTTGGATGCGCATTCATGCATTTAAACCGTTTTATCAACTCTTGCACTTAAACAACCACGATCGATCAGTAGAGGCCGCTAACACGGGCGGGATTGGGTGTCCGATTAAAGGGCTTCCCAATACGTACCCTTGCCCCTTACTCAGAACCTTTGGATAGTGGATGGCCTTATCCAGGGCGTACGAGAGTCATTTTAGGCATAGAATGCTAAAAGGAGGGACGAGTCCTTATCTTTAGTACCTATGTCAAACACCGCTTTTTGCCTTGATTGACCTAGGTATAAAGTGAATTCGAACGGGTTCCAAGCGTCCCAAAAATGCTTGGTGGCGACTCCAAACATCTCAAACATCGTTTCGAGACCTTTGCCGAGACGAAACCGACCGATCTAAAGCGATCCGGTCGAAAGCATTTCTACGCCTCCAAACGTGGCTTTCCAACCGCTATACGTCCACAGATTGGCTTGGCGTGTAGGTGGCCTACGTCCACGGATCGGCGGTGACCCATGTCCACAGAAGTTTTTGACTTTGTAATACTTTGTACTAATAGCTAATTTAATTTGCTGCTGTTATCCTATTTGTTTATTCTTTCAGTCTTTCATCCACAGTCCATGGAAGCGGTGATCTTTTTCTTAGCTTCTCTTACATTCGTAATTGCAATTTTACACAAGTTCAATTTTCAGATGTCAGCCAAAGTTTCAGTTTTTGCTGCGTTTTTATCCTGGAAAGCATTTATTGCAGCTGATTGTTTGCTTTGCTTTTCAAAGGTGTGTTTTTCTCTAATTCAAGTTATATTTCTTATTTTATTGACGAAAGTACAAACCTAGGTTTGGTGACGGGGTATACAATGGTTTTTGCTTGTCTATTTGTCGTGTGGATAAAAAAAAATCTGGCTAACAAGTAACAGTATGCATAGTGAGTTAGTGAAAATGTTGTTTCCTTTGTTCTTGGTGAAGAGAGCCTGATGAGGATGACGGATTGGACGCTGGTAGTGGAGATAGGATTGATGTAGAGGTGCAATCTGATTTGAGGGATACAGAGGGTAAAGATGAGAATGAGCAAGAAGAGATGGAAACTGATTTTGGCAGTCTAGATCAGGATCGGGACGGGGTGGTTTCTCATTCAGATAGTCAGAATAAATAGGATGGAAATATGCAATGTGACTTGAACAGTCGGGAAAAGGATGATGTAGAGGTGCATGTAAATGCAAATACTGAGGGTGGTGCATCATTGCAAGAGGATGTATGTCATATCTCCCCTACCTTATACAGACCCGAGTCTGGAACCACTGTCACTCAGACACCTTTTTCTGCTACTAAAAAAGAAATTCCACGAACTCCTCTTAGTCTCAATGATGGGAATAATAGAACTGAGGATGGTAATGACTTTCATGTTTAGACTTGTAACACATGTCATAAGAGCTCTTCCCTTCTTGAAGTTCATGACAGCTGATTTTTCATGTTGATGTATGTTGCAGAAACTTCAAGGGAAAACATTATAGAGTTGGTGCATGGAGCTCGCACATCCTCTACAAAAGCGGTAGCAAATAGTTCTTTTTTACTTTGTTTAATTTGATTCTAGATTACAATGCAGTTTCCAACTGAAATGACATTTGACACACTGTTTTTGAATACAGATTTGTATTTTAAATATAACTTTTGTGCAATTATACTCATTTTTTGAAGGAAAAAAAATTAAGGAGTATGAATCTTTAGGTGTGCATCTGACCCCCTGAGCTCTTAGGGAGTCATTCGTTGAGGCGCATGGATAAATGTTGTTCCTTTAATTCTTAATGGAGATACAAGCCTGAGTGCTTTCTTTTTATTTATTATGTAGAGGCAGAGAAGTGATTTTCCAACAGAAAATTTGAAGGATTTGATATAAGGCCTGATTTGGTCCCAACCTTGCAAAAGATTTGGCATAAGCATGGCAACATACTAGAGAACAGTGTTGTACGTAGTGAGGATATAATTGCTAGAGGATTGGAGTCCCTAGCCACTATGATACACATACTCAGTGACAATTCAGCTCTATCCTTGAACGATAGCCAAGCTAATTATTTAGTCTCTATATTGTCTCATTTAAGATACATTCGTTTTAAAGTTGACTGGTTGGTTCCATTTGTCGAGAAGGCTGAAAAACTGCATAAAAGTAAGCCTTTGGTGGAATCATTGAACAATCTCAGCCAGTTAAGCTCCCAAGCCAAGGATCGCAGGGCAATGCTCCTCGATGAATTAACTAAACTTGATGTGGAGGAAAACAAACGGAAGGAGGAGATGGCAAAGGTGTCCAAAATGATTCCTTTTTGTGGGCAAGTTAAGCTTAATGAACTCCTAGGAGTGGGGCTCACCCTTTGCTTCTATCTTTATTTTCGGTCAGTACCATTTTGGGTTAGTTTCCATCTTTTTTTTTACCGACTTCCATCCGACAAACTACTCATCCGTCTTTTACCCAGAAAATTCCTATATGCCGCACTAACAACTACCGTCATGTATATCCTTTTCTTATCAGTTATACATAAATGAATGTAACACAAAACTAATTATTCTAGATAAATTGTGGGACTGTGACTTAGCTACATCCTTGAAATTAATTTACACTACATCCCATGTTTGGTTCGTTGCGAATCTACGATTGGTTAGCCGGCAACCGATGACTTCCTATATTAGTTTGGGCCGTCTTGCGACTCTTGATTCACGCGAGAAGCAATCTTCACTACCTCACTCTATTCTCAATTTGGTGGGAATTATCACATTTCCAATAAATTTTCTTGGTTTGAATGTTTTATTTCCAATTTAAATTTGTTATTTTGAATGATCGATGATGTATAGTCTTTGTGGAGCAATGGTTAAGTACAAGATTTTGTCATTTTGATGATGTTAAGAGATAAGTACTAAGTAGAGGTAGTTTTAGAATTTAAATTCCATTACCCCTTTATTTTTACGCATAAATTTAGAACCATTCAACGATCCCAAAACGCGAGCTGGATCATCGAAAAGAATCGGACTCTCAATTTTTGTAAGATTTAGGAGTTGTTTAATTTACTCTTTTGGAACAGAATGAAATGAAATGAATTTGATTCATTCTAATGTTTGGTTATAGAATGGAGTTAAATACCCCATGATATTTAACTTTACTCTAACCCCTTATAATCTTATCGGTACGGGTTCTCTCCATTTTCTTGAAACAAATGAACCTCCATTTCTTATAAACGGTCCGGGTTAAATCTTATAAAGCTCTAGTGATTGTAATCGTCTTATAAAAGTAATGTTTTAGTAAATGAACATAGAAAATATATTAAAAATTGGTGTATTAGAGAGGAAATGGAAAAGATCCACATTTACCCAAAGTTTCAAACTGTATTCCTTCCCTTTACAAGTTTAGATTAAACCAAATAATTTTAAGTAAGAATGAATTTGGAACACCATATCTCTATGTTAACATACTCCATTCTACTCTATTCCATTATCCGGAAACAAACGACCCCTTAAGAGTATGTGAACATCAAAGATGCAAAGAGAGACGGAGTATAACAATCGGATCTTCGCTTCTACTTCTTTTCTAGAACGGGAGAAAAAAGGCTTGGAGAGAAATCGATGGGCAACAAAAAAATAGTAAGTGACAAATTCCTTGAACAATGATCGTTGTAGAAGGCCAGCTAAACGGTTTGAAAATGTAGTATTTTTTATAGATGCTAGCTCTTAAATAATACGGAGTATATGTGTAAATGTTATGGGTAAGTTTCTCGTAAAACAAATTGTGATAAAATATTTTAAAATCATTAATAAAGCACCGTGATGCACTTAGTGAAGCTTAATTTTTTTTTGAAACATAGTGAATTGGCGGTTTTACAATAACTTTTGTGTAAAACAGTTTTATAGAAGAATGAATGTGGCCATCTTTTCATAGTGCAAAGCAAAGTTAGATAACCCGCTGGATTAAAGCCCCGTTATTTTGGACTGACATTCAAACGAGGACCAAAACAACACACATTTCAAATATGCTAATATGATTTATACTCAATATATAGTTATTTATATACTCCGTATCTTTTAATGTCAATGACACTTCTCTTTATTTTCGTAGAATTGATAAACTTGGTGATTATCGAGTATAATATAAGGTCGTTTTAATTGCACTGAGCCATGGCAACCCTTTGTAGGCCTTGCCCTTTTGGTTGATGTGTTAGATAGTTTTCACAACAATCGAGACATTATCAATTTTGGGCGACAATGTTAATGGGTGATATACTTCATATGTGACAATTGTGTAAATAGAAGCATATATAAGTTAGTAAATACGTAACACATGGACTTTGTATATTACTAATACTATTTTAATAAAACATGCGTTCATTTTAAATAGCGCCTCTAATCGATTTACATTTTCGCAAAAAAATAAAATGTTGGATGCCGCGTGCGAAGCCGCGGCTCATTTCAACTAGTTAAGTTAGACAACAATTCCTAATCTCTCGACAATTTATTTAACTATAAAATTGTTTTAGAAAATAGGTAGTTTACGAAAGTTGGAGTCTCTATAATCGCTCGAAAAAAGCTTGCTTTCTTTAATAATATAGATAGATAGATATTGATTTTAGGAAATACTATTTAGGCGGAAAAAAATAAGAGTTTCGTCTATTCATTTAGAAAATTGGGGATTGTACAAAGTAGCCGAGATCGACTTTATCACGTATCTTCATAAAATTCAGCTATTCGGGTATTCGGTGTGCTATTCTGTTATTGGTTTGTGGGACGGAAGCTTAAACAAACACAGTGAAATCTAGTTGACTGTTGCACATATCATAAGACAAGGTCTCTAGCACGTTCTAAATTCTAATCGTCGTTAGTTAAAATGGTCAAAATTGACCTCCCTCTCTAAATCTTGCATAGTTGGCTTTTGAAGATCAATCGGCTTTAGGGCAATACGTTCTGCATATCACTAGACAGAAAATTCTAATCCACATAATATACTCATCCACATACATAAAAAAATTAATTAACTATATTAATATATCCTTACTCACATTTATATTCAATCGATGTCCATATGATAATCCAATCACGAAAATTTCAACGCCACAATCTACCACATCATACGGCTCTAGGTGTAACGAGCCGCCAATCCCTAAGCGCGTGATCTGTTCACTTCGAACCCTTAGATTTTATGTTTCTACTTATGTATTTTCGTTTCTGTTTTTATAGTTATGTAGTACTCCAAGATTACTTCTTGCATGTCGAATCTTGGAGCTAGCTTTTTAGTTTAAGATACGTTTTTAGGCGTTTAGAAAACGTATCGCTATTCTGCACATTCAATGTTTCCTGCTACCAGGCTTGTAATATCAAATTTACCTCTTTGGAGAGTAGTAGTCAATCAACACTACTACAAAATGAAGCTATAGTAACACCTTGAAAATGTTGCAAAATGTCAAAAAAAATGTTGCCTTATACTTTAGGCAACACTTTTAATAGTGCTGCCTAAAGCTCCGTTGCAATAGCCCGAAGCAACACTAAGTCTCCCCTTACCCATTTAATCCAACATATTGATTATCCCATATTAATCTGAATTTTTCCATAATTTAACCTATTTTGATCTCGTCCCATATTTGACCTGCTAGAAACAAAGTTCGATTTGACAATCACTTGCTCTACTAGCAACAATGTTCAATTCGATAATCACTTGGCTCAAATAACTCGTTTTCATATTAGTAAATCGTCAGCAAAGCACGTTTTCATATTAGTAAATCGTCTACAAAGCATTCTTACATTCAACTGAGGTAATACATCATTCGTTTTCACCTATAACATCTCTTGTTTTTCTTCTTCTCTTGCCTTCCATTGTGGATTTGTGGTACAAATATAAGCCACTTTGTGGACACTAAGAAATCCTGGGTCTCAGTCGGAACAAATAAAACTTAGAGAACTAAATTATGCTGAAAGCATTCCAGGCCGAAGCCAAAACACTTGCAGGAAAGGAAGTGACCTGCAGTGACAAGCAAACCCGGAAAGATTTTGCTGCGATCCCATAATCACATTATGCAGCAGTTCTGCTGAGCCTCCAGCATCTCTGGTGATCTGCATCGATGAAATTAATAGTTAGTTCAGCAAACTATATCATAATGACACCATAGTCCATATAGGCTAACGGAGTAATTGTAATGTCAAAACGCGAAAGATAGTAGAAACAGTCAGGGAATCAAGGATTCTTGTAATTTAAATTGCAGATTTGCAGGTAACCGCGCATACAACAGTACCTAGTTTAACTAATGTTCAAATATACTTGGCAAAATTTACCCCCGCCTAAACAACCAGACTCAAATTAGACGACCTACAAGTCTACGACCCAAAAAAAAACTAGAAAAGTACAACCTCAAATCCAAATTAATCCGATCAATCAATCAGATATGCTGGGCCCTGTATTTACCCGATCCAAAAGGAACGGATTTGACACGAAATGATTAATTGATTATTTACACAAAAAATATAAAATCCTTAACAAACAGGGGTCATGCCCAAATGCCCACAAGTGAAAATTCGACCTGAAGTGGCACATACCCGAAACTTAATAATCTGACCTGTACCTGGTCCATGGACCCGTTTGCCAGGTCTAGCAGATAATTCTGAAATTAGTCAAGGAAAAAAGTATACTCACAGTTGTCCAAGACTTGAAATATCAAAGTCGGGAGCAAGCTCAGACACAATATCATTTGGTGGTTGGCCACATTCTTGCATTTTCTGCATCAGTTCTACAATTCTGGTGAAGTTGCCAGGATCACTGTCATAGACTCCATTTAACTCTTGTATAAGCTCATATTGGTGTGAAAAACGTTCATAATCTGTTGGACTCAAAGAAGATTTATGGTCTTCCAACCATTTAGGATATCGTTCCCCAATTTCTTTCATGGGCTCGTAGAGAATGTCCTTGGACAGTAGCTGCTGCATCATTGTCTCCACCATGGACTCCATATCCTGGACACAAGACAAACAGGTATAACAGTAAGACCACAAATACAAGTACCTTATATATAAATATTCTCAAAGTGGTCATCAAACAGTCTAGCAACAGAAAGTGAGCAGGCAATCCCCCATGTCTATTACGAAAGAAGGAATAAGAATAAGAACAATAACAACAATAGCCTATGGCGAGGTAGGGGATCAGTGTATGCAACTTACCCTACGAAGGTTGTTTTCGAATGAACAAAAATGATAAAACCAAAGGCACTAAAAAGAAACAAGTTTAGAGTTTTCTATTAAGAGACTCTAAATTTAGTCTAATTCGAAAACAACCTCCTTTTGGAGATGTCCTAGTCCCACTGAAGCTAATAGCCTAACAGAATCTAGTGTTCTTAAGCATATGCCATCAACTCGCACATAAAATTAACACGATGGTCTAATGCACATAAAGGTCTCAAAGGTCTCCCATCAATTGACAAACTCTTCCATGTCTGAGATGTGCCAACCTAGCATGACACTATAACCTAGGTAGCACGGACACTTCTCGTAATTAGCCGTCCCGTGTCCGACACCGTGTCGGACACCGACACTCCTCGGACACACGCCGAAACGTGTCGGGCGCCTATAAAGCCGTGTCTAACTTTCAACATTTATTTGGGCACGTGTCCGACGCGTGTCCATGGTATTTGGGCCGTGTCCGACGCGTGTCCATAACATTTGGACAATATTTGGGGTGAATGATGTTCTTTAGACGGGAAATGAGCTGTTGAAATAGATTGATTAGAAGATGGGTTTTGATGGGAAATGAAAATGAGTTATAATCATGGACAAGTTTTACCTTTACTTATTTAAATTTAATATCAAATACTTTTATAAAAATAAAATCGAATGTTTATAACTATAAAATATATATTTTATTAAATTTATATAACGTGTCCCATGTCCTAAATTTCATGGGATGCCGTGTCACGTGTCCGTGTCGTGTCCGTGTCCGTGTTCGTGTCCGTGTCCGTTTTGGTGCTACCTAGACTATAACAACATGAGCTTAATCATTCAGACAAAAAGCACCCTTGTACTTTGGGGTAGGAGGTTGAAGCTCTAGAACATCAAGCCGCTTCATGGCAGTTAGCTCCATACAACTGAACAAAGCTTTTGAACCCCTGAGTGATACACACATCAAACCTCATTTACAATGTGAGGCAAACAAACACCATCCTCACTCCTTAGACAAGTAAAATTAACAATTCACCAAAAAAATTCCGGTCAAATAAACTCAAGATATAGCGGCAAATCCAACTACCCATGATAAGTGATAACCATCCCCATAGAAAACACAAAGGCCATCCATATAGACATGTCCAGATAGGTGATAAAAATCTCTCAACAATCGTTCGAACAAAATAGTTACAGGGAATCCACAAATAAACTGATAACTCTGCCCAATCATGTTTTAGGGCTTGCTTGGAATGGGAGTAATTATTAAGGGAGTAATGGGAGCTAAAATAAAAAGAAATAGGAGGAGATTGGGGCTTTGTGGTGGTTGTGGAGGGTGGAAAGAGGAGGTGAGGGATGAATTATTACCTCCATATGGAGGTAATGCATTACTTGGGGGGGAGAGGTAGGGAACAATTACTCCCTTAATAGAGTGACTATTACACTATATTTCCCCATTTCTATCTCCAACCCCCATCCCTTCCCTCCATTTTTTAGTTCATTTTAGCTCTATTACTCCCTTAATAATTACTCCCATTCCAAGCAAGCCCTTAATGTGATAACCAACCTAACACTAACACATCTTTTAAAGGATGCAATCCCCCCCCCCCCCCCCCCCCCCACACACACACCAATTAAAAATAGCAGTAACAAGTTAACAATTTACGGAAAGTACACGGGACATTACCAGCATATTTAGATTTTAGATTCCACTAACATAAGTCGTCTCCCTTGGTAACAAGATAGCTCAAAACCATGACATCTCATCAAGTTCATTCAATATAAATGAATAAGGAGCTAACTAAGAAGCTGAAAAGCAAGCCAAGCCAGTAACCCTATGTCATCACATAATAACTACTAGCTATACGAGAGGGACATCTATCTGACCATCAAATGGAGTTGCAACAATGTCATTAATTCCCTTCTAATACCCTTATAATAGATATTAAAGCTATAAGCTTTCAAGTGAGAAAGTAATTAGAAAAGAATCCCCATAACGATAACAAAAAAACATCACAAGCCACTTCTATTAGCATAATTTTCAACCCACAATCCCTACACATTGAATCCAATCTTTAATTACACTTCATTTATATAAGAAACCCTACTGCCACCTAAGATCTTGGGCTCATTATTCGATATAAATTTGTTCCTGCCAGCAAATCCCTATGTCCACGCAAACTACTCACTCCTGACGTCACTCTTGAGGATGTGATTTTACAAACACAATAACACCTACTTGGCCACTTCCAAGAAACCGCTGTTTAACAAAATGTTAATTGTTCCTCATAACATACGGGCCTCATGGGCTTTCGCTACCAAAATATTCCATATGGCACATTTTTTTTTTGGTGTAAAAGGAGTCACAAAGGCAATATGTTGCTGACGGGATTTTAACCCAAGCCATGAGTACCACCCCTCATGACTTTACCAGCTAGGACATCTGCAATATTCCATACGTCACATATTGATACATTTGACCCATATTAATACTTATGCTAACCAGACACTTATCCTTACTGGACTACTCCAATTCCTGACATTATTTTCCTCCAGCTTTGAGTATGTTCAAGTAATCTAACAAAGTACTAGCAACAACATTACTCCAGTGCCTCTAGGGCTCATGTCTTATAAATCCCCAAAGAGTCCCACCTAAGACAGAATAAGGACTGTATGTACAATTCTTTAACCTTGTATTGCAAACACAAAAATTGTTTCCGCATAAACTATAATGATATTTGCAATCAGAATTGTATCTACTTCACACAATAAGAAGTGCAGACATTTTGTGAGCCAATATTGCTCCTTACTCCATCATATTCCAAAACCAAAGAAAATGACGAGTTGTTGGCTCACCTATAATAAAGATGCAACCGTCAACAGTAAATAAAAAATTTACAGTACGATTTCCATAATCTCGCAATCAAACAAAATTAAGCACACCACAAGCAATCTATTTGTAACAAAAAAAATGTTCACACACATTGTAAACCAAACTTCCAAAGCTATGGTCATTATCATCAAAATTCCCATCACAGATTCATTATTGATCATTAATTAACGAAATATACCTGAGAGCCAGCAAGCTCCTCAAACTGCTTCACCCACTCTTCCATCATAGCATCCTTACTCAAATCCTCACCAGCCTTTGGACCTCCAGCCATCAACTCGATATTCTTAACAGCTTCCCTAGTCTGCTGTCTAAGCTGGTCAAGAGTCTCGGAAACATGGGACTCACTATTACTAGCACCCTTCTGTGTTCCCTTTTTCTTTGCCCTTAAATCAGGTAAACCTAACCCTAACCCTTGTACATTTGTAGGCAAAGATGGCTTCTTTCCTTTATCCTCCACATCTTTATGCTCATTTCTGTAAACCCAAATCAACAACAACAGCATTACTCATGTGCTTCAATGGCTCCCGCTAAATTGTGAGGTAAGGGGGTCGGATGTATACAACCTTACCGTTATGTTAGCAACACAAATAGGCTGTTTCCGAATAATTCCAAATCCAGTTTTAGCAAATACCCATCATAGAAAACCGAATTATACTACAAAAAAACAATAAACTTGATGAAAATTAAAGAGAAATTAAGTACCCTTGAGTTGGTTTGAGATTAAGGGTCTGAAAATCATCCAAAGCACCTGAAAAAAGCAAAAAAAAGATAACAAATTTACAATGAATTTGATTAGTTTATGCTAAAAATTCAGTTGAAATTGAGAAAAGATAGAACTAACTGTCTAAAAGTTGGTCCAAGTCATCAGAATGAGAAGCCATTGAAGAGATTCCAAACTATTTTATACTTTCTGATGAATTAAAGAGAATTACGGAGAAATTTGGGAAGATAGATGTACGTATTTATGTGATGAGGAGATTGAGTATTGGAGTTGTGAAGGTGTTCTATTCGACTAAGTAGCACCAGAAAACTGACTAACATTCGAAATAATGTAAGTTATTCATTGTTTGTTGTCAAAAAAAAAAAAAAAAAAAAAGGAGTTGTGAAGGTGTTGAGGACAAAAAGAAAGGTTTATCAAAGGAAAGAATGATGATGAATTGATGATTTCATGGTGGGGTCAAAACTCTAAACAATGAGGATATTTTCCAATAGGAGGATTATACATACCTCCAATTATTATAATAAAGAGTTTTGTTTTAAAGTTTCTGAGTTTTAGTATGAAGTTTCTTACCTTATTCACTTAAATATTAAACTATAAAAAATTACAATAAAACTCAAAAATATTACATATATGTTTAGTTAAATTTTAGTTTTGACGGAAAAAATATTAAAATTTAACTTATAAACTTTAATATGCTCAAAAAAATACACATATGCTCAAAAACAAATAAAGTTTGAGGTAATAAGCTCAAAAAAAATACATATTATGCTCAAAAAACAAAAAAATTGGAGGTAGTACATCCGATGTATGTTCCTTTTTCTCGATATTTTCGGTTCTTCCAAATTCCAAACTTCCAAGTTTCTATCAAAGATATTCTCCACCTTAAATAAAATATAAAAATAAAATAAAAAAACTAAGGAAATTGTCAATTTTAATGAAATATAAATCAATAGATTTAAATTTTTATTATGGAAAATTCAGTAATTTTACGAGTATGTATTGGAAAAGGATTTAAATTATTAAGGGCATGTTAGTTAATTTTAGGAGTTACTATTTGATAAGAGCAAATTAATGTGATTTTAAAATTTGTGAGAATTTGTTACATGCAATTTTTTTGTTTTTTTATCAAATAAAATTTCGTATGTGACTCAAATTTTTTCCATAAAGGCGTAATTCACTTGCGTATATCCTTGATTTACCATTAAAAAATTAAATTATAGTTATACTATCCACATATTTGGCCAATCTGCGTATTATAATAAGCTCAAATTATGAAAGTTTTTATGGCATCAATCAAACTGTCACGTAATCTGTTATTACTATCATTTGCAAGTACGAAGGAGCAAAAAAGTTAGATCAGTCACTTATCTTTGTCATTTAAGATTATTTAAAAAAAAATAGTGGAACTTTGTTGTTAATTACGTAAAATTTTGATCTTAACATACCTTAAAATACAGATTTTGGATCGGGAACAAGATAAACTCATATTAATATTTTTTGTCGCGAATAAGTGAGCAAGCGGTGTAATTACTAGAGCATGGCTTTGTAAATTTCTATAGATAAATTCATTGTTCTGTCCCCTTATCCACAAGTTAGATGGACAAGTTCAATTTTTTTTTAACAAACGTGTACTATCATATTATAAACAGTAAAAGTATTACACGAAACCACTAACATACCAGTTAATATTACAACAAAGATAAAATTTAATGCGACTAATACTATTAGAAACCGAAATGGGAACTTTATGCACGTTATCTTTGTCGAGCAACCGGAGAAGCTGGTTGTTTTCAACTTTGAAAAGAACATTTTGTAGTCTATTAGCAGAGGCAAGAAACATGGCCTTAAGTAGGGCAGTAACGGTACTTTGAAGATGAGAGCAACAGAAAGAGCTGCGAACCTCATGGTCAATACGGTTGTTGTATCGGATTTGAAAAGTGCATGTCAGAATCTTCCTGTTGAAAGCCACGTTAATCTTGAAGCAATGATGAAAGAGCTCTGGTGAAGAAATTGAAGGCCTGGTAACATTAGACTTTGCTTATGCGAACACATCACTCTTAGACTTGGACACGAAATCATGTTGTTATGAGTAAAGCAAATCAGCCTCTTGTATAATAGCAATAGGGTTAACAGGGCAGTCATGAAAGATAACATTATTCCTATGCTTCCAGATAGCAAAAAGTATGAGAGAAAAGCGCATGCTTGCCAAATACCGTGTTTATCAGATTGCGACAAGTAGATTAAAAAGTTATGAATCCAAGCAAGAAAGGGTATGTTGGAGGATGACTCAACGCGGATTCCAAGGAGGCTAGCAAGCCACACTCTCTTAATTATGACACAATCTCTGAATAAATGAGACAAAGATTCGGAATCAAGGTGGCAGAAACAGCAAGTAGAACTCACAATCATACCTCTGCGAATTAGAATGTCCGCAATAGGTAATATTTGATTGACAATTTTCCACAAAATAAGCCTGATGTGGGGTTGACATGGAAGTTTCCAGATCAAAACAAAGAGAGAAGACGTATGAGATCTTGAAGTAGATGAGTGCTGAGCTAAATTAAGAAGGAACGAGGAACCAGACTTAGCCGAATACCTTCCATCTTCTGTGAACTTCCAATAAATTAATATAGTCATCCGTAGGCTCTGATGGAAGTTCCAGAGCACAAATACTTTTTGCTGTAGCTGTATTAAAATATTGGAAAACAGCCTTAGAGCTCCAATGAGTGGAGTCTAGCAGGAGATCAGCAAAACTGGTCGTCCGTGCTTGCGTCTGTGACTTGAAAAAATATTTGTTACCAAGAACCCAAGCGTCATTTCTTAGATCAATCGATCTTCCATTTCCAAATATCCATGCAATACCGTCACGAAGTAAAAAGGTGGACTTGACAATACCTTTCCAAGGGAAAGATGCGGCCGAATATTTATAAATATTGTCAGGGATAGGAAAATCTTTCTTGTATTTTGACCGGATAATTTTGGATATAAGAGAAGTAGAATGACGCTGACATCTCCAAAAAAATTTAACCAACAAGGCTTGACTAACAAGTCTCGCATTCGTTAAACCCAATCCACCATCCGACTTCGGTAGCTGTAATTTCTCAAATGGTAACCAATGTTGGGCGCGTTTATTTTGAGATTTCTTCCACCAGAAAGGTTAATCAGATAATTAATTTTCGTGGTGATCTGCTGTGGAATTAGAAGAATAGAGGCCACGTAAGTAACGGATGCCATCAAAATTGAATTAACAAGGATTAACTTAGCTGCTTGAGAAAAATTTACTAGGCCCCAAGAGAAAATTTTACTGGAAATCTTGTCAATGAGAAACTGGAAAGCTAAGATTTTTCTTCTGCCTAAATCCATTGGGACTCCAAGATATAATCCAAAATAACTCTTAGTTTGCACTTGTAAAATATCAGTAATATGCTCTTTAAAATCGGCAGGAGAGTTGGGACTGAACTTGATATATGATTTGTGATGGTTAATCATTTGACCCGAGATAGAGCTGAAATAGTTCAAGATGCTACGCAATGTTTCGCAACTAGTTGATCTTAGACGGAGGCACAAGAGCGAATCATCAGCGTATAAAAGATGAGAAATAGCAGGGCTATGTCGTTATAGCTTGATACCTTCAATGAGTCCATTAGATTCAGCATTGTTAATCATAAGAGAAAGGATTTCCATGCAGAGGATGAAAAGATATGGTGAAATAGGGGTCGCCCTGACGTAACCCGCACTGAGGAAAAATACGGTCGGAGGGAGTACCGTTAATAAGAACTTACATAGAGACCGTTCTAACACGAGTTTTAATAAGCCTCCTGAACTTCTTTGGAAAACCAAAAAGCTTTAGAACTCTGAACAAGAAGGGCCAAGAAACCCTATCAAAAGCCTTATTCATATCAAGCTTGATAGCTCCAAAACATCAAGTACCTCTTTTGCATTGGTTAACGTATGTAAGAATCTCATGATCAAGAAATCCCCAGTCACTGATTAAACGTCCTGAAACAAAAGCATTTTGATCTTGGCCAATAATAGTATCTATCACCATCCTGAGCCTAGTAGCAATACATTTTGAAGCCGCCCTATAGATGACGTTACAAAGGCTGATTGGGCGAAACTGAGAAATATGCTCAGGTATATCAACTTTCGGAATGAGAAAAATATGTGTGTTGTTCCATGCAGGAAGAAGGTGACCACAGTTTAGGAAAGAAAGGACTGCCGAAGAAATATCATCCTTGATAATTTTCCAGTAAAGTTGATAAAAGCGGGGTGGAAAGCCATCTGGTCCGCTGATTTATTCGGCTTCATCGAGAAAAAAGCTTTTTCAAAATCTTTAGAAGTGAAGGGTTGAGAAAGATATTCTTGCTAAAATCAGTCCAATTGAGGAATAGGCAAGTCTTCAAGGGCTGAGGACGGAAGAGTTTGATTAGTCGAACTGTATAAGCTGGCAAAATGTGACATAACCAACTGGGAAAGATCCAAATCAGAGGAAGTCCAGTTTCCCATATAATTCTTTAGAGAAATGATCCGAAGACGCTTCTATCGAGATTTAGATCTACTAATAAAAAGAAGTTGGTATGCCGTCATTGAAATGAAACTCAAATTTTGCACGTTGTTTCCAGAAGGATTGTTGGATATGGACTTTGTACTCCATAGATTTTATACTATTAATATAGTTCAAACCCGAGGAGCAATCTTGGACAAGTGAAGCAGATACAGGTAAATCATAGGATATGGAGCTCCAGTCAATCATAAATCTGTGACGATTTTGAAGAACCCATTTAAGAATTCCAGAATGGATTTGTCTAAGTTTGAAGGAGACGGATGACGAAGCAGGACCGTGACATGTAGTATTCCAAATAGTAGAAATAAGCCACTGAATTTCCGGATTATCCAGACACCAATTATCCATCTGTTAAGGACGCTTTGATTTCTTACAAAGGGTGGTTGTAGCTAGGACAATTGGGGCATGATCTGAAAGAAAAATATTTAGATTCTGAACATGAGCATCTGGGAAAGAAAGAAGCCAGTTCTGAAAAGTATAACATCGGTCCAAACGCTCCAAAATTAAACTTGAGGAGCCCTCTTGTTAGCCTAAGTAAACTGAGGGCCCGAAAACGGGAGCTCGGAGAGAGGAGTAAAGATTCTCCAATCTAAAAAAGCCTTCTATCCAGCAATGTTCGAAGATCCTCCCAGTTTGTCAAAAGGATGTTCAAGTTGATTGAAATCTCCAATCATACAAAGCGCATAATAAGCCGAACGTAGAGCTTTCATATTATTCCAAAAACTAGCTCTAGACGCAGTACAAAACTCGCCATACGGAAAAAGAGCATACCATACACTATTGGAACCACGATTTACAACGTTACAAAGGATGAAATGCGGATCCGTTTGATAGGATTGTCGCAACCTAATCAAAGATAAATGTTAGGTTCATATACCTATTATTAGACTCCTCTAATAGTGAACTAATTAACTTCTTAGTTATTTGTTCTTTAGATCTAGTGCATGCATAACAAAATAAGAGATTTATAAGAAAAATAATGTCCCTTACATTATTATTTTCGGATTTATGGGCACAAGTAAGGTCTCCTACCTTCACTTGTTCTTGAGCTATAATGAATATTAGGACGATCCTCCAAAATCCCAATGTAGAGATTCTCCTCTTGATTGCACCCAAGATTTAACCCTTATCACTACCAAATAATAGGTGCTAGATATTTGTTTAGTAGTTTAGCTTAAAATTGATTACTAATACTCATATATTACATTAATAATATTAGTAATGTTGTTTGAACAATTTGGATCATCATTTCTCAAGTTTTAGAGAAAGATGAAAGAGTAAGTGAGATTGTGAGAGTTTAGCATAAAAATGCATGTGAAAAATTGAATGAATGAAAAATAAGAGCAAAAGATGCTCTAATTAGGAGGGGAGGCCAGATGGAGTAGTCCAAATAGGGCATCTTACTTTTCTCTTTTTGTCTTCACAAGAATTGGATGTGTAAGATGTGTAAGAGTAGGTGTAAGGCTAGTTGTAGGTAGGCATCATCATGCCATTTTATCAAATAAAATAAAACAACCAAAACTCACTAACACTCCCTCCATTTCGGTTCAACCTACATAAAATGGACTACCATTTTATTTTGTCAATTTGTCATTTGTCACACAATATGTCACATGTAGTATGTTACATGTTATTAATTAATTTAATGCATATTTATCACATAAATATCATTTTATAAATTAATTAAATTACATACAACAAATTGACTAGCGATACTTGATCACATAAATAAAATGGGTCATATAATTATAATTCACAACATCTTGTAATTATAATTAACCATTCATTCTTATCTCTATTGTTTCACAAACAATAATCAATTTTAGTAATAAAGTATTTCAATTACTAAAATAAATCTTATTTAATCCCATTACAATAAGATATCAATATTATCTCTCACAAATGAATTGTTCAATTTTAAGGAATTGATCAACTTGTATCATCATACAATTAATCAAATTTACTGATAAGGGCATCATCCTTTAGGTGTGACCTTAAGGGATCAACTGACCACCACCGTCCCACGACAGTAACGTCAAACTCTAGCAAGCCAATCGTTACCGATTAATGTTGATCAGTTGACTATATAAATGAGTCATTCCTTACGTATTCTTATTATGAGATTTAATTATGATATTAAATCATGTGATCGCACTATTGTTGAGGACACATTTTCCAACAATCTACCACTTGTCCGAGACAAGTGTGCGTCACCAATTCTCTTGTCCTATTGCAATCTCTCACTCAATGCAAGGTGTCTCGCAGGTCGTACTTGCACTTGATCATATCTTGTGGTTTCCTCGATCTGGAGTGTAACTGTCTGACCGGAATTATCTACCATAGATACCTTCCGAGCGTGGCCACGCATTTCCAGTTCACTACTCCTCGAGTGGCCTTGAGATTTCAAACAACCCTGACAAGGGGTGAACAATTCCTATCGCACTATTCCCTTCGTTCAGCCACAGTTCATCATAACCTAAAATATACCCATTTGATCTCATTTACGACAGTCGTAGAGCATAAATCAAAGCCAATCATAAATTTGTGCCAACTTAGGCGAATAGTCTCTAGTCAAAAGAATTGACTCATAAGAATACAATAGTAGCTCTTGCCACGACCAGGCTTTATGAATTACCAGAACTCTATAAGCAGTCACTGCCCGACAGAGTGTCCCATACAGTCTGCCTATGTGATCGACTAGTCATCCCATATGACTCTATGGCACTTGAACTTGCCATCAATCGCATCACACTCTAGTCACTTCGAGACGTCACCTCATATAAGTAACTAGGGGCGAATACCATGTCAATCCAGTTCACTTTAATGGGGTTCAATTTGTCTCTACAAACCATTTGGATATAACAAGGTAACGGGTGAGTTTAATAAAACTCAAACGATAAATGCGATTATCACATATGAATAGTCAATACTCTATTACTACTTCATATTTTATAATCTTTAGTGTACCATTAACACTAGTAAAAATGCATTAAAAGTTTGGCAAGTGGATATACCCTATATCCATACATTCCAACTTTATTAATTGCTATTTCTTTCCATTCAATGTCATCTCTAATGACATGAATTTATCTGAGTATATGTCTTGACTTCTTACTAGACTTGGGCTTCTTTAACTTGAAAGATGCTCCCACTGTTATCGCATAACTTGTGATAAAGTCATTTGTAGAGGGATTCAACCTTAATCCCTACGTTGACCATTTTAACACAATTTACTTAGATTCCATTTGTAGAATTTGCAATGCGCGAAACTAAAACACTTTTCTAGTCTCTTACTCCTTAGTCAATAAGACATCCTAGGATTTCAACAAATCCTTTTCGGTTTGGAAACTAAAGTTTGTGCAACCCTTCAACACATAACTTAGTTCATCATCCAAACATATGAACGAATCCTTTATTCTTCTCAAGAATCTCAAGGATGTTCCTTAAGGCTTTCACAAGCCATATCATGGGAATTATCTTGTTATTGACTTATTATGCTCTAAGCATATGTCACATCATGGCATGTGCGTCTGTTGGCATACATGATCATTCTAATGGCGGAATAGAAATCGATTTCATGTAATCAACAACTTAATAGGTTCAGTGAACGACTATGACTCCATCATAGTAATTCCACTTCCATCAACATGAATAACCCATTCAACCTTGTTGATGTTAAACAGATACGAAAGATCTTATCCTCATAAGACTCTCAACTCTATGCCAATATTCTCTCACATAGATTCAAAATCTAGAATACTTTGCATCCCTTTCCAAGTCTCCCAATCAATCTTTCACAGAAGAAGGCATTGGTACATTATTCTCAATAAGTAATATGTTATCAACATATAATACATGGAGAAACAATTCTAGCTCCCACTTAACTTCATGTATAATCATGATTCTTCAATCATGTGAATGAAACCATTCACTATTATCACATGAACGAAAAGTATAATCCTTTAATGCTTGCTTAAGACCATTCTAGGATCACTTAAGAAAGCTACGCATAATATGTTAGGATTCTTAGATCTTCATCTAAGGTTTTGTGTTCCAAACACATCCTTCTCTAAATTCCCATTTTAGAAAAGCGAATTTTAATTATCATTTGCCATTCTTCATTAAAATGAAATGCGGCAATTCCTAACATAATTTATCTTGATCAACATCTTCATGTCAATCTTATGCATTTGAGTACTCTAAAGCTCTATTTACCTTTAAAGAGACCCTCGCTTTAAAGTAAATCTACTCTTGAGTTACAATTTTTGGATTGTAATGCTATGGCTCGTATGTAACAAGGTCGATTTGGGACAAGGTCATAATACCATTACTTTCACAAAGCAACATTTTAACAACAAGACATGTGTGCTAAACTCCCACTGAGCTATACTCCCACTCTAAACTCTATAGTTCCATTACTTTCACAAAGTAACTCATTAACTATAAGACATGTTTGTGACGATCTAATCTACTCCCACTCTATCTCTTAGAAATACCTCTATCTTCTTAAGAGATAGCTTTGTGAGTTACAAACATATATTGTGGAGTATTTGGAAGTTCTTCTAGATCGATTTAATTTGCACATAAAAGACCAGCTCTATCATGGCAGCTTGATTCATGTCATATGCGAGCCTGATCCATGTTATTTGTTAAATAGACTCTCTATTTCAGGTATCTCCTAGTTGACCATCCGTTTAGAATTACGTGTCCGTCTTGGATTTCAAATTCCCAAAATTGAGTTCAATAACTCAAACCGACTCATATTAGTTTGATCTTATGGGTAGTGACACTAGGTCATAATCCATCTTTAATAAATCAAATTTATTACTTATATTTTTGCCATTACGATCGAATCGTAATGCTTTAGTACCTTGTTCAATTGGTTCTCTACGTGATTTAGAAATTTCTCAAATTTCTCAAATGCTTCACTTTATATTTGATTAAGTAAATATACCCATATCTACTTAAATCATCGTTAAAAGTGACGAAGTAGTTATAAATTCCCTTTTGCGGTGATGCTTATTAGAACATATACATCGGCATGTATTAGTCCCAACAAATCACTTGCTCATGTCCCTTTACCACTAAAGAGAGTACAAATCATTTTGCAAAGGAGACAAGATTCGCATATTCCATATGACTGAAAATCAAATGGTTCATAAAATCTAGTCGACACTAGCCTTTTAATGCGTTTCTTATTTATGTAACCTAATTGAAAAAGCCAAATGTACAAATTATTTGGATTAATAGTTTGAGTCTTTTGGATCGTATTATGAAGATATCTTTGCTCGGGTTGGAAGTGTCCAAAACTTGTATATCATAAAGATAAGTGACATGGCTCACAGCCATGTCTATTTTCAACAAAATACATCTTTGATGGCAAAATATAAATCCTTTCATGTCTCACATAGAAATGGAAATAATGTTTTAGACAAAATGGGTACATAATCACCATTATGTTGATTACAACTCAAAGTTATTAGCTAAAACAAGTACACAAGTCTCTCTTGAAGTGGCGGCTACCCTAGCTCCATTTCCTTGTCGGAGATTTACATCACTCTTGTTTAGCTTTTCCAAATTTCCAAGTCCCACTTGGAGTAACAAGTCCAACTTTGATATCTCCCAAATACTTGGGGCAATTTCGCTTCCAATGGCCCATGATATTACAATAATGACATTCTTCATAAGATTGGGCACCCTTCTTGGTCTTGGTTGTGGTAGTCTCACTATCCATTTCCAATTCATTATCAGGTTTGGGTTTCTCACCCATCTTTGCCTTCCCTTTAATAATACCAATACTCCTTTCATTTGCAAGGACACTCTTGCTAGAACTCCCACTGAATTTAATATTTCTCATTGTTTCTTCAAACAAGGATGCCTTTGGTTTAGTGAGATTTTCTTCACAAGATTTTCTTACCAAAGTGGTGGGCAATAATATTGGAGTGGGTGGTGTGGAGGTGGTAAAGAAGCAAAGATTTCCATCCTGACCAATGCCACAACGTAATTCTCTAATCGTATCATTGCCATACTCGGAGCACTTTTCATCGAATGATTGGAGCCATGAATTAATGGTGATTGGTGTAGGAGTATTAGATGAATTCATTGCGTATAATTAACTACAAAAATGGAAATGAAGGAAATAATTAACATCTGTCGTTTTAAAATTACTTGTAAACAAGTATTGCATTTATATAGTGACCTCTACCCAACTATTATAAATGATTCCGAGATCCAAATTCATATTAATACGGGTACGGTGAGCCGAGTCATCCCTTATTAATATAACTCGGTGAATTAACCTCTTAATCGATTCTACTTCTAGAACTCTCGGTCGATAAAAATTACTCTAATTTTCATCTTTAGCCCGGAACACATGCGACTACGGTCACGAATACTTCCGTTGAGCTCAATCCAAATTTCGATGTAATAACATTTTATTACCCACTTACCCAACGTAACAAGTTTAGCACCCCGGTGAGCCGAATCTACTTCCTTATGAAATTGGGATTCATGGTTTCTACTATTTGGTAAGGCTAATTCTCAATTATTATATGTGAGAGGTCTTGTCAATTTATTATCTATCACGTTTTAAGTGAATTAAAGCAGTGAACTACGATAATTGTAATTGACACGGTCGATGACTCGATATGATATGCATGTGTTGTTATGGCGATTTGGCAATGCATGCAACATATCAAAATAAATGCTAAGCAATAATAATAAGTTCCTAGTATGGCCTTCCTAAAAATAGAAAATCAAATAATCTATTACATATTCGGAAACCAACTCCTTTGGTCCCTTGAATCTTCAAGTGGCACGCCTTCCAAGAACACCGTCTTCGTTAGATCACCTTTCCGAATGGCACCGTCTTTGAAGATACTCCACAATTACAAATAATAATAAAAATACAAAGCTATTCCTATTATACATTTGTAAAATGGAAAACTAGTGAAAATAAAAGTGATACGAGATCACATTAAATTACAACCGAATCAATATTCCCTTTCATTACGGGTAATATCGATTAAAACTAAAGCCATACTAAGATAAAATTACATAATTCAAAATTATATAAAAGACATTCAACAATTGAAATATGCAGCATTATAATATGTATCTATCATGCCAAATTATGTGCCAAATCGCCCTATTTAACTTATATCGTATATATAACCCGGTTTTATGGAAATGCGTGATAACAACTTCTTAAAATCACAAATTAACACTTAAATCACATCTAAGCTCAAGTTAATTATCCTAACACTTTTAGGACTCAAAAATTAGTCATCACTCAATTTTTGACAATAGTTCAACTTGATTTAATTTTTATGCTCATATTTGACCTTAAAATCATCATTTATATGAAATAAATCCAAATTAAATTACAATAATTTCAAAATTTGAATTTTAAATTTTTGAACTTTCTGGAATATTTCCATGACACTCATAATGTCAAAAATCATGGTTAAAATTTTCGAATTAATTTTGAGAAAATATAGTTGCATTTTATCGGTTTTATCTCATAAAACATCTAAAGTATCCAAACATTAATCCAATCAATTTTACAACCTTAGATCTGATTAGTGGGATATTTATGCAACCTAAAAGAATTTTTTCATGCCATGCAATTCGTTTTAGCTATTTATGCTAAAATAGTCACTATTTATGCTATTTTTACACTAAAAATTCATAAATCATGCTAAATGAGATCATTTCATCTCAAAATTTACATAAACTCTGTAAATCATGCATGTGACAACATATTAAAGTTTCATGTCCTGGTTCGAAGTTTAACTATTTTTAACCATTTTACCTCTTTTAATCCATTTTTACCTCATAAAAATCTTAAATCATGCAATATTAATCAAATTAATACGAGATTTTACACACAAATTGTAAAATATGCATGTGAGGTCATATAACATTTTCAAGGTCAGAGAGTAAGTTTAACCATTTTTAGTCATTTAACCTCCATTTATGCCATTTTTACTCTAAAAATTCATAAATCATGAAATATTAATCACATTAATATGATATTTTACATTCAATACATAAAATATTCATGTGAGGTCATACTAAAATACCACGGTCAGTAGTAAAGGTTAACTTATTTTAGTGAATAAAAATTCATTTTACTCATAAAAATGTAATAAAATCACTAAAAATCATTAAAATGAGCAATAAATTTCCATAAATCATAAAATGACCTAAAAATATTTTAGGACCAGAATATATAACATGCATAATTATTTCGTGACCTACACTTATAAATCACAAATTTTTAGTTTTATATGTTAACATTTTAACTCGGAAAAACAATAACCGATTATGCATGCAACATCCTATGCTCTGATACCACTTGTTAGGTTCATATACCTATTATTAGACTCTTCTAATAGTGAACTAATTAACTTCTTAATTATTTGTTCTTTAGATCTAGTGCATGCATAACAAAATAAGAGATTTATAAGAAAAATAATGTCCCTTACATTATTATTTTCGGATTTATGGGCACAAGTAAGGTTTCCTACCTTCACTTGTTCTTGAGCTATAATGAATATTAGGATGATACTCCAAAATCCCAATGTAGAGATTCTCCTCTTGATTGCACCTAAGATTTAACCCTTATCTTTTTTTTGGTGAAAATGTGAAAATATATTAATAAAGGATAAAATTTAAAGGATAAGATTTAACCCAAGATTTAACCCTTATCACTACCAAATAATATGTGCTAGATATTTGTTTAGTAGTTTAGCTTAAAATTGATTACTAATACTCATATATTATATTAATAATATTAGTAATGTTGTTTGACCAATTTGGATCATCATTTCTCAAGTTTTAGAGAAAGATGAAAGAGTAAGTGAGATTGTGAGAGTTTAGCATAAAAATGCATGTGAAAAATTGAATGAATGAAAAATAAGAGCAAAAGATGCTCTTATTAGGAGGGGAGGCCGGATGGAGTAGTCCAAATAGGGCATCTTACTTTTCTCTTTTTGTCTTCACAAGAATTGGATGTGTAAGATGTGTAAGAGTAGGTGTAAGGCTAGTTGTAGGTAGGCATCATCATGCCATTTTATCAAATAAAATAAAACAACCAAAACCCACTAACACTCCCTCCATTTCGGTTTAACCTACATAAAATGGACTACCATTTTATTTTGTCAATTTGTCATTTATCACACAATATGTCACATGTAGTATGTTACATGTTATTAATTAATTTAATGCATATTTATCACATAAATATGATTTTATAAATTAATTAAATTACATACAACAAATTGACTAGCGATACTTGATCACATAAATAAAATAGGTCATATAATTATAATTCACAACATCTTGTAATTATAATTAACCATTCATTCTTATCTCTATTGTTTCACAAACAATAATCAATTTTAGTAATAAAGTATTTCAATTACTAAAATAAATCTTATTTAATCCCATTACAATAAGATATCAATATTCTCTCTCACAAATGAATTGTTCAATTTTAAGGAATTGATCAACTTGTATCATCATACAATTAATCAAATTTACTGATAAGGGCATCATCCTTTAGGTGTAACCTTAAGGGATCAACTGACCACCACCGTCCCACGACAGTAACGTCAAACTCTAGCAAGCCAATCGTTACCGATTAATGTTGATCAGTTGACTATATAAATGAGTCATCCCTTACGTATTCTTATTATGAGATTTAATTATGATATTAAATCATGTGATCGCACTATTGTTGAAGACACATTTTCCAACAATAAATACCCTAAACACAAATGAATGTAGTAATAGGGGTCAAACAAAATGAGACGGGAGTTGTTAATTAGTTGTTATGGGGTGAATTCTATCAAGGTCGGTTATCGTATGATTGCTTGGTTTGGTTGGTAAACTTGTGATAAAACAATAATAAAGGAATAGTCTAGGGAGGTCGGGTCACACATGCACATTATGTAAATGCTCAAGTTAACATAGGAGTTGATAAAATAGTTAATTGTTTAGGCTTAAAGACAACCACCTCTTGGCCTTATTGTCAACCATAGGTCGGGTCCTAGAGAACTCTCGTTATGACTAGGTCGTCCTACTAACATATGTTTATTCTAATTCAATTTCGTGCCTCTCGACTTATAAAAGTGAATTAACAAATTTAATCTAAGATAGTAATCATTTATCGAAGATTAACGATACAATGCAAACATGTGAAAGAAACAATGAAACGATATTATAACATCCTAATTCAACAATTGCAAGAACTACTTATGCATGGTTTCCCTTATTCTCTAGACAATTTTAACTATTCTTGCATAATGTAAATTAGACTAATGACAAGTGATAAAGTGATCATAATTAGTAAATGGAAATGACAAAGGAATAACAAAGTAGTACTAGAAATGAGATTACCTGTATAATGGAAATAGAACTTGAATATAGAAGAACAAATACTTGAAATGGAAATTGCAAATGAATTTGAAATGTTTAAAGGAAATTACAATAAAGAAATGCTTAAGGGAAATCTAATCTTGTAACACCCCGGTTTATGAAGGAGCCTTTAGCAAGACATTCCCTAATAAACCGGACTGTTACCATCTCGGTTTCCCGAGGTAGTGAATAACAAATTAAACTCCAAGGCAAAATTATATAATTACTTTAACTTAATTATTACAAAACCTCTTTTACGTCAAATTACAAAGAACTAACATAAATAAAAGTGAAAGTCTTCTAGATGATGATCTAGCTACTAAGTCTTCTGATCCAGTGTCTCACGCCCACCAAGCTCCCGTTCTATCTCTTAAACCTGTCAAGTCTGCTCGCCAATATTTGGGTCATCACAGGTGTTCACGAATACACAGGGTCAACCACGAGGTTGAGTAGGGAAAACAATGAAACAACAAAATATGATATGCATGCTCCTCTGTCACCTCCATCTCCATCTCAACTCATATCTCATATCTCATAACACACAACCCGGAACGCCCAGCCATACCGATCCCCGGTAGACTATATGTATCGACCGTAGCCGATCTGCCAGCTCGCAGCTGAGGACACCAGGGCAAGTCCTGCAGAACCCGCCTGGGCCTTATCACAACATCGTCATCACCACACCACATCACCACAACATCCTCCATCTCCAATGCATATGAATGCTCAAAAGAAATTAATGCAACACAATATATATAAATCATCGAATCGATAAATCATAAAATCATGCCGGTTACCCGATGTTGTGATATCATACTCAATACGATCAATTCAGTCAATCACCTTCCCGTATATGAATCATAACGTAAATCAACAACCATGAATCAAGTCAACACAATTCAACAAAAACGATAATAAGTCAAGTGTATTTCCCTACCTCAAAGTGCCAGCAATTCCAATTAAGCAGTTTAAGCAGTCCAGAAAATAAAGCAATGAATTTGATTATCGATCCTTCACGAATCCGTCACCTAAAACAATTATAATATTTATAATTACTAATTACTAAACATAGAAATCTCCCAAAGTAGAAGCTACTAAAAATAGATAGGTTACCCAATATAGAGAGTTCCTAAAATAGAAGTTTTCCCGAAATACAATCCCGACACCAAACTTATGCCCAACTGATAACTAAAATAACCCGATTAGTATTTGACCCAACTTCCCAAAATAGAAAGTTACTAAAGTAGAATTTCTTAAAATGGAAACTTTCCCGATATAGTAACTTTTCTCTTTTAACAAACCCGACTCAAAATCCGTCTCTAATTATTTTAAAAGACTCGGGAATTTAAATTAAATAAATTATTTAAATGACTCGGGAATTTCATTTAATAACTAATATGATAAATAAAATATTAAACGAATTAAACGATTTAAGAAAACCCGAATCAAACATAAAACAACTCGAAAAAACCGAATCCACAACCCGTGACATCTCACTCGCCCCAAACCCTCACGCACCGCCTGAACCACCACGATCGCCACTGCACCGCCCCCACTTCGACCCGACCACCAACAACCACCACACCTGGTCGATCGCCACGGGCGAGTCAAACCAGGGCTGTCATTGCCGCCTTAGCAGGGGTTGCCGCCACCAACAGCCCACCTTTGCAACCCCATATCCACCACTGTTATCAACAGTACACTATTCTATCACCACCATTCTTCTCGCCGCCAACCCACGCACACAGACACCATAGCACCACCGTTTCGACCTCCCCCTAGTCCACGGTGGCGCCACCCCAAACCTACCCGTCTAAACCTGCCTGAAACCCGTATATAAACCCGTTGCTACCCCCCCTGTCGCTGCCGCCGTTTCACAGTCACTACCACCTCCTAAAACCACCCTAATCACCACCACTACACTCGTCACATACCACCCATTTCCCTTACCCCAACAACAACCACCAGCCTCATCTCCCTAAGTCACGAAACAACAACCAACAACTCGGCAAAAATGCGAAAACAGAGAAAAGGGTTGAACTCTTACCTTTTCCGCCACCACAACAGCCACCAGGGCCACCCACGGTCGTCGGCAAACACCCTAAAGCCTTCCTTGCTGCGCCGTCAACACCCATGCTCTCTCTCTCTCTCTCGTTTTGCGTGAAGGTTGAGATTTTAGCTGATGAAGTGAGGGAGGCGTGAGGGAGGCGGGTGAGGGAAGGGTTGGTAGTGTTTAGGTTATAATTAGGGTTAGGGTTTTAGGGTTAATTAGGGTTAGTTGGGCTTAGGGTTAATTGGGTTGAACATGTTATTGGGCCAACTCAAATGGGTTAGCTCACATTTCGAATTTCATATAAACCCGTCTCAATTAACTTAGATCGATACAACGCGAGTCAAGTAAAATAATTAACGTAATTATCGACTCAACAATTAACCCGACTTAATTAGTAATATATAAAATGTATAATAATTAATATATATTAATATCCGTTTAATTGATTATATATAAAATACGGGGTATTACAAATCTAACCTAAACTAAGAACTGGAATAAGAGTATAAAAGTGGTGTAGAGGGTGTGTAAGAAGTGTGTTTTAGGTCCCGGATCAACACCCTTTATATAGGACAAAAGGGAGTAACGGAAACGAGCTAGAAGAGGCTAACCCCGATCGGGGTCGTGTATTTTTTGGTTATTTCTCTTAATTCCTCATTAATCAACACCAAGTATCCTATGCTCCGTCATTAAGCTCCTTAATCACCCGAGTTAAGAGAATCATTTGGCATCCTAAGAGCATCTCCAAGCTTGACTCTTGGTCTTGCTTGACTTCGACTTTTCTTTTGGGCCAATTCCATTTATTCACTTGTTCATCAAACCAAGCTCCATACTTCTTACTCGGGCTTGGAAATTACCAAAACATCCTTCCGCGGTCATGCTTAGTCTTTTAGCCTCGTGAACTCGTGTGCTTTCTACTTTGACGGGAAGAAGCTCATAAAGCTTAATTTCCTACAAAACATAATGAAAACAAGCAAACACATCTAGAACACAGAATTAGCTCACAAACACTAACATTAGTGCAAATGACATGTAAAATAAAGCTAATATAGAGGGTTAAAATGTATATAAAATGGAGTTATCAAACTCCTCCAAGCTAAACCCTTGCTTGTACTCAAGGAAGTACACAATACAATGTATGATAAGGACAAGGGTACGAGCAAAAATCATCCCTTCCAAATGCAAATTCCCGTCAAGTAACTTTAAAGTACAATGAATGAAATCCCGAAACAACATGGGCATAGGGAAAATGCAACAACATGGATGAGATTTATATGACGGCATAGCATAAAGGACTTCACATGGACATTTCAACTCTTGCACGATCTTATTGACATTGGACTCCTCACGGGAAAACACTCACACTCATATTATGAACAAGGCAAATTATATGTGAATGTGACACTCTCCTATCTACGACTCAAGAGAATGCGCCCGCAATATAGTATGGTAAACATTCCAAATCAACAAGACAATGCTAACAAGAATGCACATATATAAGCCAAGAGAAGAGATAAAAGAGGCTAGGGGTAATGGGTAAAAAGTGGACAAACGAGTTTGGATATGTGGATTTAAAGGTCGAGCTAATCAACCATCCAAACGAGCAAAGAGTGCTTAAATAACCCAATACCGATCTTATAGCAATAACCCATTGAACCAAAGCAGCATATATATGGCCCAAATTAAAACTTTTAAAACACAAAATGAACTTCCCAACTCAATTTCTTCATAACTATCGAAGATCAATCTCATCTCTTTTTCTTCTCTTTTTCATCAAAACCTTTTTTTTTTCATTTCTTTTTTTTCATCTTTCTTTCTTTTTTTCCAATCCATTTTTTTCTTCTTCCTTTCTCACTTCAACACAACGGGGATTAGTGATCCTGTCAACATCATCAACCTCACAAAAGCACCCTAAACTCACCAAGATGGTTACTAGCTCAACAAGGTAGGCATTTTGGCATGTAGCTTGAAACAAATATGTGGTAGCATATAATGAGAAAAGGCTCAATAATAGGTGATGCATGTGAGAAATTATAATAATAAGGCTTCATGTGCAAACTATTGTAGCATGTCTAAGAATAAGGAACAAATGACATACTTGTGCGTTTTGATGTAACCACACCAAGAGGAGAAACTACACACACCTAAATGAGACCGGGTAAAGATGCACCAACCTTTTTGGAGGCTCTACCTTACCATTTATGTAGCTTACCAATGTCAAGATCAAGTCTATTTTGTCCAAAATCCATCCCTCACCCACTATGTCAAGACATCCCCATGTAAGCAAAACCCGTCAAAAGCGCGATTCATTAGCTTATAAAAAGGGAAATGCAATGGAAGATGACATTATGCATAAGACAAAAGGGTGGACACAACAAACACCTTCTCATGAAATTTTTCAATTTTCAAATTTTTAGTTTCTTTTTTTTAGATTTCCCACAACTAGACTCACTAAATCCCTCCCCCAAGTTAGAACAACACATTGTCCTCAATGTGTAGAACAAAGAAGGACACCCGACAAGGGGAGATGGGATGACACATGTGGAAATAAAGGAAGGCTAACCCCGATCGGGGTCGTGTATTTTTTGGTTATTTCTCTTAATTCCTCATTAATCAACACCAAATATCCTATGCTCCGTCATTAAGCTCCTTAATCGCCCAAGTTAAGAGCATCATTTGACATCCTAAGAGCATCTCCAAGCTTGACTCTTAGTCTTGCTTGACTTAGACTTTTCTTTTGGGCCAATTCCATTTCTCCACTTGTTCATCAACCCAAGCTCCATACTTCTTACTCGGGCTTGGAAATTACCAAAACACCCTTCCGCGGTCATGCTTAGTCTTTTAGCCTCGTGAACGCGTGTGCTTGCTACTTTGACGGGAAGAAGCTACTAAATGCTTAATTTCCTACAAAACATAATGAAAACAAGCAAACACAACTAGAACACGGAATTAGTTCACAAACACTAACATTAGTGCAAATGACATGTAAAATAGAGAGCTAATATAGGGGGTTAAAATGTATATAAAATGGACTTATCAAACTAAAATTTGATAGGCTATCGCACACCTAATAAAACAAATGATGAAAAATGAAAAGAAAGTGGAAAAACAAATTGGAAAAGAAATGAATGAAAAGAAATGAAAAAAAAAAGAAGCATGTTCAAAGAAAATGAGAAAAAAAGAAGATATTGTGTTGAGTGACTTCCATATTATTATCCATTACATTTTTTGGGAGGTTCACTTATGTTTTGTATTGAGAAGTAGCCAATTTGCTATTTTTGGCTCACATTTTGGCGCCGTTGCCGGAGAGCACGGTTTTATTGCGTTTAGATTTGTTGATTTCTATTTTATTTTCTTTTGTCTTGAGGAGAACTTCTTCCTTGAGACCGTTACTTACGAATTTCATGAGATTGTTCTCTTATACCCAGGTCTTCTCGTATTAGAGATTTGCTTTCACCGGATTCCGAGCCCGAGAAAACTTTGCGTAGAAACGACGTTTTTGGAATGAAGTTAAAGAAGCCGTTTCTTCCGTGCAAATTGAAAGTGCAAGAAAGTCTTACTTAGACGATCTTAAAGCTTTTGAAAAGGAGGAGGTCTCTAGTTCATCATCTCCACCACCACCACCATCTCTAACTAAAAAGATGGTTAAACTTTCCGATCATTCCAAGCCCACCGCGGCTATGCTTCCGGCCGGCATTACAACTACTCAAATTACCACCCCGGAGTTCGAGATCAAACCGGCTTTCATTAGCCTTGTGGAGAGGAAGCAATTTGGGGAAAGTCCTTTGGAGGATCCTATTTTGCATGTTCAAAATTTTTGTGACTATTGTTCCATGATACGGCAAACGGGAGTCACTCAAGCTCAAATTAGGGAAATACTTTTCCCTTTCTCTTTGAAGGACAAGGCAAAGCTATGGATCAATATCCTTGATCGCACTGCCATGGGAATCACAAATTGGGAAACATTGGCTCTTGCTTTCTATCAAAAGTTTTTTCCACCGGAGAAAACTCAAACTTTGAGGAGCCAAATCACGGGATTCCACCAACAAGCTCTTGAGAGCTTATATGAAGCTTGGGAGAGGTACAAGGAGTTGCAAAGGCAATGTCCACATCATGGGTTGGATGCTTGGTTCCTAACTATAACATTCTACAATGGATGTTGTGCCGAGCCCCAAAGAATTCTTGATTCCGCCAACAATGGGCGGCTTGATCAAATTGACATGGATATTGCTCATGCCGCAATTGAATCCATGGCAATTCACGATGCCCAATATGTCAATTCTCGGAGTACACCCATCAAAAGTAAAGAGGAAGATTCTGACACTACCATTTTGAAAGTTCAAATCTTATTGCTCCAAGAAAAGTTGGAGGCTGAAAATGGAATTCAACAACTCAATGACGTATCCTCTACTAGTCAAATTGTTGTTTGTGAAGGTTGCGGAGGTGCGGGTCATTACACCGCTCATTGCCAAGCTACTATTGAGGAGGTAAATGCTTATCAAAGTTTAAGGCAAAGTTTCCACCCCAACTTCCCACAAATATTTCAACTCCTCCACCAATGGTTGTAAATAAACATCCAAATTACGTTTCGGGCTTTTTGGTCCGGGAACAATAAGTGACAAGAAGATAAATGGTCTTTTCATACATAACCAAGGTGGTAAGTTGTATGGTGTGACCATAACGGGCCAACAAGAATACTTCCTCCCAAAATTACCGAAAGGATCAAATCCATCCGTACACAAGCCAAGTCGTACATTACGGGGTTCCTTGGCAAATTCAAGATACATCTGATCAAATCGTTTTCATTCTTCCCCATCACTAGGATGACTCATCTTCCCCGGAGCACGTGGGTTTTCTTTGTGCCATCTCATTTGTTCGGCAATGTTTTTGGTGGCATAGATTCTTTGAAGTCTTGGTGCGAGAGGAAAGTAAAACAATTGGTTACATGCTATTGGTTTCTTACTCTTTTTGGCCCTCTTACTACCCTTGCCTTTTTTCAACACCAAAACTGTATCTCCTTCACTTGTCTCATATCTATCCGCCCCACAATCTTTGCATTTGTCAAGCAAAGCATCATCTTTCCAAAATAGCATACATCCTTCAGGACATGCATCAATCTTTTCATGCGGTAACTGAAGACCTTTAATTACTTTTTTGGTAGTGTAGAAACTTCGGGTCATGATATTATCATCGGGGAAAGATTCCTCAAGGAACGAGGCAATGCCATCAACAGCAAGAAATGACATATTATGAAGGAAAAGTAGATCTATATACTTAACATATTCATATATGTATTATTTTAATTTGTCATAAAATTAATGGTGATCTTATGCATGCAAACTTATAAACAATATAAAGAAGAAATCTTTATCTTACATTGGAATATTGGTTTATATGGGCACAAGAGAGATCTCCTTTCTCTCTTGTTCTTGTGCTTTTCTTGATGGAAGAACTAAGATCCAAGTATAGGATCTCTCCCAAAGCTTTATACCCAAGACACACTCTTAATAAAATTAATATTATGTATACTAGACAATATTAATTTTGTAGGAAAAATTGACCCAAAAATATTATGGAACTCTCTATATTTTCGGTTTAGAGAGAAGGAAGAGAAAGGAGAGTTTTTATCTTTCTAAAACTCAAATTTTTAGATGAATGAATAATAATGATACACTAACTACATTTTAGTGTATATTAGGTAAAAATAAGATGAAAAACCAAAGTGGTTTTTCATCTCAAAAAACCGGGTGGAAGAGGGGGGCAAAGGGAGCCAATGCATGCTAGAGTTGTTCTTCACAATGAGCATTAGGGTTGCATGGCTAGTTTAGTAGGTAATCATTGTGCTTACCACTAACAAAATCAGCTTAATTTTTGCCTAATCCTCCTCCTAATTTCGGCACATATAGATAATATGGACTCCATATTATCTTTGTCAAAATGTCAATTTGTCTTATGTCACATGTCATATGTAACATAAATTTGTTATGTATTTTTAACATATTAAAAAACAAAGTATTAATAAAAATACGTCATACGCAAAATCGACTTAGTAATTCATAATTACTTGTACCAAAATATTTTACCAATTTATAAATCACAATAACTTGTATTTATAATAATTCATTCAATTTCAATTGTTTCTTTAAACAATAATTTCATCTGAGTAATGAAATAATTCGGTTACTCAGACCGTATCTCATTTTAATCAAATTTCAATGAGACACGTAAATATTACTTCCAAAATCGTCCGTCAATTTTAAATAATTTAATTGACTCGTAACGTTATACGATCAATTAAATGATCAATTAAGAGTGTTGCCCTTTAGGTATGACCTAGGGGATCAACTGATCACCACCGTCGCACGACAGTAATGTCAAACTGAAGGAAAAGTAGATCTATATACTCAACATATTCATATATGTTTTATTTTAATTTGTCATAAAATTAAATGGTGGATCTTATGCATGCAAACATCAATAGTTAAGAGAAGAAATCGGTTCCTTACATTGCATGTTTTCGGATATTTGAGCACTAGTAAGGTCACCTACCTTACTAGTTCTTGAGCTCTCCAAATGGAAGAACAAGGATTCAAATATAGAATCCCTCCCAAAAGCATATACCCAAGGAATCTCTTAATAACTTATATATTTATGAACTAGTAAAATATAAGTTTAAATTAAAATATGACACAAAAATAATTTTGTTCTCTTGAAAATTTCGGTCAAGAGAGGAGATTATGTGTGTTTTATTTCTCTAGATTTCACAAGATGTAGAGAAAGATACATTTCTTACACTAGAAAATGTTATGTGTAAAAATGATGAATGAATGAATTGAAAAGAAAAACTCTTTTCTTTTCTCTTAAAGTGGCCGAAAAAATGGCCTTGGGTAGCATGCCCAATGCCTTTTATTTTTGCTCTTCTCAAAAGCTAGGTGTGCATGGCTACTACTTAGATATGATAATTGTGTTTTCCACTCAAGATAAAAACACAATATATATCTTACACTCCCTCTATAATTTCGGTACATTCAATATAAATGGATGGTCCATTTTATTTTTGTCATTTGTCAATTTGTCACATGTAACATGTTACATGACATGTCACAATGTAATGTATTTTTAACTTATTAAAAATCAACATACTCATAAAATATGTCATTTACAAAATCGACTAGTAATTCGTAATTACTCGTACCAAAAATGTTTCCAAATTATAAATTACAACATTCTGTATTTATAATAATTTATTCATTCCGTTTCAATTGTTTATGTAAACAATGATTTCATCTAAGTAATAAAACAATTCGATTACTTAGACCGTGTCTCATTTAATCATATTTACAATAAGATATGTAAATTATACTCACAAAATCATCCGTCAATTTTAAGCAATTTAATTAACTCGTATCGGTATACGATTAATTAAATAATCAATTAAGAGTATTTCCCTATAGGTATGACCTAAGGGGATCAACTGATCACCACCGTCGCACGACAGTAATGTCAAACTCTAGTCAGCCAATCATTACCGATATGTGTGGACCAGTTGACAGTAAAATATTACATCCCACATGTATTCTTAAAATGAGATTTAATAATGATATTTAAATCATGTGATCGCACTATTGTTGAGGACACATTTCCCAACAATCTCCCACTTGTCCTCGACAAGTGTGCGTCACCAATTCTCTTGTCCTATTACTATCTCCCACTCAATGCAAGGTGTCTTTCGGGTCGTACTTGCAAGTGATCATATCGAGAGTGGTTTCCTCGATCTGGAGAATAACTGATTGACCGGATTTATCTATCATAGATACCTTCCGAGCGTGGCCACGCATTTCCAGTTCATTACTCCTCGAGTGGCCCTGAGATATTGTTTTAACCCTGACAAGGGGGTGGACAATTCCTATCGCACTTATTCCCTTCGACTAGCCACAGCCATCATAACCCAAAATATGCCCATTTGACCCCATTTACGAAGGTCGTAGTAACACAAATCAAAGTTAATCTGAAACTGTGCCATCTTAGGCGAACAGTCTTTAGTCAAAAGAATCGACTCATTAGAATACTATAGCAGCTCTTGCCACGACCAGGCTATATAAATTGCAGAGAACTCTATAAGCGGTCATAAGGTAGGACAAGGTGTTCCTACTTGATCCGCCTATGTGATTGACTAGTCATCTCACATGACTCTATGGCACTTGAACTTGCCATCAATCGCATCACACTCTAGTCACTTCGAGACGTCACCTCATACAAGCGACTATGGGCTAATACTATGTTAATCCGGGTTCACTTTAACGGGGTTCAACGTTGTCTCTACAACCCGTCTGGATGTAACAAAGTATAATAAAAGAGTTTTAAAGTAAAACTCGAACGACAAATGCGATTATCACATATGAATAGTCAATGCCTGATTACTATTTCATGTTCTATAATCTAATTTGATCTTGTACGTAGTTGTTTATTTCAATTCAATTGAAATGACATGACTCGTCATGTTTAGCCTTTGAGAAGGCTTTGGTTAGTAGGTTTTATCAATTTCTTGTACCTTACTCAACCTTACTACATACTCGTTTTCCTTTGTAATGTATACATTTGCATTACAAAACTTTCTGAGTACGTGTCGAGATCCAATCAAGACATAGGCCCTCTAGCCTAAGAATAGCTCCCACTGTTTTCACAGTGTGCGGGACTCATCCTTCTTGCACATATCATGATTGCAAGTGTACTCAATTTCCGTTATAAATATCTCTCATTGTTCTTTATTGCCTAGAACGATTCTAGAAAATCTACTTCTTAATTAACATTGCCACAATGGTATCTTAACCATCCTAATGTGTTTTGATTATGGTTTTGTCGGAAACCATGCGCAATCTCAATTGTCAATTGTCACTTGTGTAACACCCTTACACAAAATTGCATCATAAACACTTTGCATCATAGCTGATGCGTGTTATTTATATGATGTTTTACATCCCATTTTACACGCATTTCAGAGCTCATTCTTGTAGTTTATGCTACATTTCTCCCTATTTCCGTCTACTTCCGTATTTTGTACATTATTGCAGAAATGTGAAGTATTCAACGGGAAATCAAGCCAAATCCGCTCCCGAGTAATCTGCATTGCAAATGACGTAAAGGAATCACTTAAGGAACGAGCTTGGTGCGCAATCCAAGGCCCAAAAGACAAGTCCACGAGTTTTAAGAAGTCAAGTAGCAGCTCCATTAGTCGATCGACCATCACCCTCAGTCGATCGACCAATGATCGGGTTCGAAGCTCTTTGTTCTTTGAGGAGCGATCGATCGACTAGCCTTATTATCGATCGACGATTGCTATTCCAGACGAGAATTAGAAGACCGAGAAAGCGCAAGCCCATGATGCTAGGTTTAGGAAATAAGATGTTACGTTAATTGCTATATAACGTAACATAAAACATTCAGTTTGGGGATACAAGTTTTTATCAAAATTTTCATAAAGAACTTTGGTTTTGGTTTATTCGAGTAATTAGGGTTTGGAACATCGTTTTAGCATTGGAATTCTGTTCTTGTTCTTAATCTTTCCTCTGAAATCTCGGTATTCCTCCGTCCTAATTCAGTTTATTGTTTTACTTTCGTCATTAGTATAGATTTGCTAGTTAGTATCCCAAAAGCCAATTATCGTATTATCGCTATTTGTTATCTATTTTAATCATGAATTCAGTACCTTATTGCCCTAGTTTTATTGTTGTTTTTACCCTTAGCATGAGTAGCTAATTCTTTAGTGCTAGGATGTAGGCGATTTATGGCATAGGCGGCAATAGATTTTACACGGATCATCACGCGTGTTGGTCGATCGATCGACATTGTCGGTCGATCGACCGATTCTCGTAAGGTTTTATTTTCGTTTTAATTGAATTTAATCTGGTATTTAACGAATCGAATGCATGCGACCAGTTAGATACCTATTTTGTGACCGACCCATTAGATCGAAAGATAAGGAAAGTTATTTGACCATCAATTAAATCGACTAAACTGTGCTAAGATCGAAAGATAGGTATAGTTTAGACCGTTAGTCACTTTTCGGAACGAAAGTTAGTATTAGTGATATTAGGGACCTATAGCGAGATCGAAAGATCTTTGTTTGTTAAGAGTGGACCGAGAGGACCTCTTTATCTCCCGCCTTACCAGTGTTTGATTCAGATCGACTTAGTTTGTTTGCCGCCGAAGCTATAATGAACCGATCATCCTAGTACCCTTCTTTTATCTGTTTAATCGTTTATTTAGTTTATTATCTTTGTTCACTTTTAGCAGAGACCAAATCAATTCAACCCCCACAATAGTTACCTCTCAGATCGAACATAAATCAACTAAAATTTACATCCGCCTCCTTGTGGTTCGACCTGTTACCACTAGCCTAGGTTAGTCTTAATAGGAATTATAAATTTTATCTTTGGTACTCACAACGACGGGTATCAAATTTTGGCGCGTTCTTGGGGACCGAATAGTCCTAATTTTAGTTGTTTTTATTTTTAGTCTTTCTTAGTTTAAAGGACATCCGTTCCTTAAACTTTTCTTATATTCTTTTTGTAGTTTTTTCTTATGCGCAGTCACGGGGTGGAGAATTAGTACCGTTGAACCCCGAGCTTGAAAGAACCTGCGCGAGTTGAGACGAACACAAAGGGTACTACCGACAGAGGAAGAGCTGAGTACTCTGTCAAGCTATTACGAGAACGAATCGTTCAAGATAATCCACCATCTTCGCCCGTTTCCACTTCTTCACCGGAGACAGTTACTTCTCAGGAAATTCCGATCATGGCCGAGGAAGCAAGTATAGCTAGTTATTTACGAGCCGACAGCCGAAAACTTATATAAGGGGTTCGAGTTACCGGGAGATGCCGGGAATTTCGAACCAAAGCCCGCCTACATTACTATGGTCGAGAGAAATCGGTTCGGGGGAGCGCAAATGATGATGCGGCTAAGCATATGGAGACCTTTATTGACTCATCGTTGTTCCATACCCCACCAGTGGCATAACCCAAGACCGGATCAAGGAGACCATGTTCATCTTCTCCTTCGTGATCTTTTGCAAGGGAGTGGTATAGAGATCCGGACCGAGCCGCTCAGGGGATCACTGATTGGAATACATTGGCCATTCGCATTCTACAAGAAGTACTTTTCTGCTTCAAGGACGATTGCTATTAGAGCTCAAATCACGGGCTTTAAACAAGGCCAGATGAGAATTTCCACGAGGCATGGGTCCGATTCAAGAAGTTGGTGCGAACCATACCGCACCATGGGTTCGAAAAATGGAGTTTGTGTAATCATTTCTACAATGGGTTGTACGACGATCGAGGGCCATTTTGATCTGCAGCCCAACGAGAGATTTCTTTGAAAATTTGGGAGCAACCAAGGGGTGGAAGATCATTGACGATCTAGCTACCCACAAGGCCGAGTATGGGAATTCGAGAGGGAACCAGAGGAGAGCTGTTGAATCCTCCTCTGTTGCTGCACTTGAGTCTCTCACCGCGAGATTTGACAAGTATGAGCTAGGAGGAGCCTCTAAAGGTGGGATGTACCAAGTCAATCTTTGTGTCGACGGTCCCTTCGTCTCGTGAAAGGTGTGGAGGTGAGGGCCATGTCTCGAAAAAGCGCCCTAGTCCCTTCGAATCTTGTGTCGCCTTTCAACACTATGGCGGACCAACACCTACTACGAGCCAACCCACCCAAACTTGAGTTGGAGAAGCCAAAATGTCCTAAATCCAACTCAAGCTCCAAGAAGAAGAACCCTATGTGCCCCCTCATCAAAAACAACAACAATATCAGAAACCTCCTTATGTGCCGCAAAGAACAACAATCACAGATCTGAATTTTCCGAGTCAAGAACTTGTTGTTGAAGGAGTCCCAAGCAAGAGAGGCCGGGATGAAGCTACTAGAGAGCCAAATTGCTCAATTGGCTAGCAAAAATAACACTCGAGCTCCCGGACACTTACCCACTCAACCTGAACAAAAGGAGACCCTAAATGCCATCACTTTGAGGAGCGGGTCCACCCTTGATGGTCCTGCCATGGTTGAGGACGCTGTTGGAAAAGATGAGCCGGAAACAAGTCAAGAGAAAGCTTCAACGAACAAATCAAAGAAAAAGACGTCTGCCAGGTATTTCAGTCGATCGACTGATATACCTAGTCGATCGACTGAAGCACGGGTTACAGGAGCTTCTGGAACTGTACATCTCAGTCGATCGACTGAGGACAGTGGTCGATCGACTGAGATCGTCTGCGATCTTTGAAGAATTTCGTCCTTTAATGCCAAATAACCTACGAGACCACTTGTTTCGGGGAACCACAGTCCCGAAGATTTTAGGACAAGACCCGAGCGCTGATGGGTCAGTCCCGGTCCCGAAGTTCGATCCAATGACGGTTAATGGTTCTCATTTGAGACGGTCTAAAGAGGGGTCTAGCTTCAACAAAGAGAAGGTGACGGACTTTCAGCCTAAGTCCAAGGATGCCGGCGCGCGTGAATTGGAGGAGAGGGCTAAGGTACTTCTTACAGCCCCTTACCCGGAGAGGCTAGTGCCGACCAAGGAACAGGTATCTTTCAGTAAGTTTGAAAAAGTTATCCGTAGTCTGAATGTACAAGTCCCCTTCCTTGAGTTAGTAAACCAAGTGCCCGCTTATACTAAATTTATGAAACAACTTTTGTCCAAAAAGCGGTCACTTGAAACAGTGCACACTGTCGCACTTACTAAGGAGTCTTGCTCCTATCTGTCTCACACTGCACCCCTTAAGTTAGAGGACCCGGGTAGCTTTTCTGTTCCTTGCAAGATAGGTACCTTCTCTATTGAGAAGGCATTGTGTGATCTAGGGGCTAGCATAAGCGTCATGCCCTTGAGTCTAGCTACGAAGCTTAAGTTGACCCGGTTTTCTATCACAGACATGACAGTTCAGATGGCTGACCGATCTGCGGTTGAGCCTATAGGAGTCCTAGAGGACATACCCGTCCAAATAGGGAAGTTTTTCTTCCCTGTTGACTTTGTTGTCCTTGACATGCCTGAGGATGCCCATATACCGATCATCCTAGGTAGGCCATTTCTGCACACTGCTGGTGCAGTTATTGACGTAGGCTCTGGAACTTTGACCTTCAAAGTTGGGAAACATTCTATCATTTTTGCCCAACCTGCTAAAAAGAAGGACCCCATGTGGCCTGTTACTTGTAATACGGTTTCTGAAAATAAATCGTACTTTGTGCTCCCTGAATTGCCTGTCTCTATTACTACTCCTGTATTAACATCTCCGCCCCAGTCTGGGAGCAAAAAGGAGGAAGAATTTGTTGTTTCAGACATTGCAGGAGCTGGTTTGGGGAAGGGTTTGCCGTTGGATGCTCCAGCTGCGACAGAGCAGATTGTTTCAAGAGGAGGTCTTGGTTGCCTAAGCTATGGGACTGATGAGGACGTGGAAGATGAGCCGACCAAGGTGAGATGGGCCGATTTGGATTCCGACGATTCCAAGGAAGTCCTTGATTGGGGAGACGACGAAGTTGATCCGTTGAGCTCTCCGACTGTCGAAGCTAAGAAGGGTGCGGCTGACGAGATAAGCACCATTGAGGCTACCTCTAGTAGCCAGAAGCCGGCGAAGTGGGCCATACCGTGGTCCTTCTTGATCAACTATTAGTTGATCGGGCTCGTTAATAACTTCATTTTATTTGCTTTGTTAAGACAATTTTTATTGCTTTTGTGTGCGCGAAAACTTCGCATTTTATTTCGCTTGTTAGGATTTTTAAGTACTTTAGACTTCGTTCTGGGTTTGCGCAATTTTTGGGCGCGTGTTATTGTGTACTTGCAGGTATTTCGAGCTTGTTAGCTCAAATCATGGAGCAAATACGAAGAAATAAGGAGTACAGCAGTACCTTCGGTCGATCGACTGGCCATCATGGTCGATCGACTGAGTTGCGCTTTCCAGGAGCTTCTGTTCCTGTTCATCTTGTCGATCGACTGCCCCTATAGGTCGATGGACCGCTTCTGCTGCTGTATTTGTTCCCGACCTCTCCCCTGCTGTGTTTGGTCGATATGTGGACCTAAGGGAGTTTTCTACTCCGCTTTATTTTCCGTCATATTACTTCTTTCTTCAAGTTCTCTTATTTGTGCACAATTTTACCGCCTCAAAATTGTTTTCTCAGTCTTATGCATGGTGTTTTCTGTCTTTCAGGCACTCTTCTTAGTAGCACTGCTAGCTACTGAAACCTCCTAGCTCACGCTGGTTTGGGGAGGTTTCCTCTGCTGCGCTTAAAGTCTTGTGAGTTCCATATCTTTCCTTTGTGTCTTGCTTATTTATTTTCTCGCAAATTCCCATTTCTCTTTTCTTCACTATATGATTTTGCACAATGGGGACATTGTGCGATTTGGTTTGGGGAAGGGTTTTGCGTCGCATATCATTTGCTTGCATTCACGTTTACATTTTGGTTTGCATTGTTTATTCCATTTTTCTTCATATTCATCAAAAAAAAAAAAAAAAATTGATAAAATTTCAAAAAATTTCCATAAAATGCACGTTTATTTTAGCATATAGGTCGAGTCGGAACGGTAGTATTTCTATGATGATTTTGCATTTGCACCTGTTTCGCCTGAGCCTTGCTAGATTAACATGTTATTAGTAGAATCGTAAATGCATATCTACGAGTTTTCGTTACATTATTTGCTGAATTTGAGACTTGACTTTGATTTTTGGCAAACTACATCATATTTCTGAGAATTAGAGCCTATAACTGGTGACATTCATGACCGGTTTATTTAGAAATGTGAGTAGTACTCCTTATGAGACATGTTTCCTTAATTTGCATAATTATGAGTTTGATCTACTTAATACCTGTATGCATTCGGTCTGTGGTTTGTTGACACATGTGGTAGAGGTTTTCTTTTTCTCATTATACTCATAAGCTTCACACTGCCAAAAATAGCCTTTTTGTCCCATTTACTACATCCTACATTTAGCCTGTCCCTTGTCAAGCTAGTAGTCTATGTTTTTGGGGTTGTTACTCGTTTTTGGTGGCATCTGCTCTGTTGAGATGATGATTGGAAAATGAAAAAAGGAAAGAAAGAAACAAAAGAAAAAGATAAAAATGATGAAAAAAAATGATTCGAAAAAGAGATGAAAAAAGAAGTTCTGTACTGTTCAAGGCAGTCGATCGACTGCCCAATGTAGTCAATCGACTGAAGTTCGAAAGAAAAAAGAAAAAAAAAGTCAATTCGCATAATTTAATCCTTATCTTTTGGCGATTTTTGCTCCCATGTTTCATTTATATCCTATGGGGAGTTTATTGATTTGATATTTTGGAGATTGTGAGTTTTGTGCTTGCTATAGCACTGTTTCGTTTGATTACGAGCAAGAAGTTGGATGTTGCCACTTGGTTCCGTTTTGGTACTAGCTTGATCACCTGTGCCTCCACTTTACCATAAAATGTTTTGCCTCTTCTTACCCATACCTCACATATCCCATATATACCTCGGCATGTGTCATTGGTCATCTGTTTGGTTGGAATGCATATGTACGGTCATAGAGATCATTTTCATATTTTATTGTTGGCATGTTCTTATAGGTCGTAGTTAGGTGAGAGTCACTACAAAATTAATTCTTTCTATCTTACATATATATCACCTGTGCTTATTGAGTGATTTGAGCGACCCGTGAGAGTCCAATTTGATAAATCTATACAGTTGACGGTTCAGCAGTTTTTGACGGCTTCATAACTCGTTTGCATGATTCATTTGCTAGTTGATTGTTGGTTGTGCATTAAAATCGGTTTAGGCTTAACAGTTTGCATTTCGCTCTGAGACTGAACTCGTTCCATTAGGTCATTAGATCGAGTCTAGTTCTTGCTTGGGGACAAGCAAGGGTTTGGTTTGGGGAAGTTTGATGCGTGTTATTTATATGATGTTTTACATCCCATTTTACACGCATTTCAGAGCTCATTCTTGTAGTTTATGCTACATTTCTCCCTATTTCCGTCTACTTCCGTATTTTGTACATTATTGCAGAAATGTGAAGTATTCAACGGGAAATCAAGCCAAATCCGCTCCCGAGTAATCTGCATTGCAAATGACGTAAAGGAATCACTTAAGGAACGAGCTTGGTGCGCAATCCAAGGCCCAAAAGACAAGTCCACGAGTTTTAAGAAGTCAAGTAGCAGCTCCATTAGTCGATCGACCATCACCCTCAGTCGATCGACCAATGATCGGGTTCCAGAAGCTACTGTTTGCTGAGGAGCAGTCGATCGACTAGCCTTATCAGTCGATCGACCAGATTGCTATTCCAGACGAGAATTAGAAGACCGAGAAAGCGCAAGCCCATGATGCTAGGTTTAGGAAATAAGATGTTACGTTAATTGCTATATAACGTAACATAAAACATTCAGTTTGGGGATACAAGTTTTTATCAAAATTTCATACAGTAACTTTCAGTTTTGGTTTATTCGAGTAATTAGGGTTTGGAACATCGTTTTAGCATTGGAATTCTGTTCTTGTTCTTAATCTTTCCTCTGAAATCTCGGTATTCCCTCTGTCCTAATTCCAGTTTATTGTTTTACTTTCGTCATTAGTATAGATTTGCTAGTTAGTATCCCAAAAGCCAATTATCGTATTATCGCTATTTGTTATCTATTTTAATCATGAATTCAGTACCTTATTGCCCTAGTTTTATTGTTGTTTTTACCCTTAGCATGAGTAGCTAATTCTTTAGTGCTAGGATGTAGGCGATTTATGGCATAGGCGGCAATAGATTTTACACGGACTGTCACGCGTGTTGGTCGATCGACTGACATTGTCAGTCGATCGACTGACCTCGTAAGGTTTTATTTTCGTTTTAATTGAATTTAATCTGGTATTTAACGAATCGAATGCATGCGACCAGTTAGATACCTATTTTGTGACCGACCCATTAGATCGAAAGATAGGGAAAGTTATTTGACCATCAATTAAATCGACTAAACTGTGCTAAGATCGAAAGATAGGTATAGTTTAGACCGTTAGTCACTTTTCAGGACGAAAGTTAGTATTAGTGATATTAGGGACCTATAGCGAGATCGAAAGATGCTATTTGTTAAGAGTGGACCGAGAGGACCTCTTTATCTCCCGCCTTACCTGTGTTTGATTGACCGACTTAGTTTTGCCAGAAGCTATAATGAACCGATCATCCTAGTACCCTTCTTTTATCTGTTTAATCGTTTATTTAGTTTATTATCTTTGTTCACTTTTAGCTGTAGACCAAATCAATTCAACCCCCACAATAGTTACCTCAGACTGAACATAAATCAACTAAAATTTACATCCGCCTCCTTGTGGTTCGACCCTGTTACCACTAGCCTAGGTTAGTCTTAATAGGAATTATAAATTTTATCTTTGGTACTCACAACGACGGGTATCAATAGCCTTAATGCTTCTGCAAGCACTTAAGGGTAATCTTTATGGCTTACTTGGTAAAGATTACTTAAATTCGATTTGAAAACAACTTATCATACTCAAAGTATGTGAAGTATTATACATCATTACTCATTTAATTGATCCGGCAGCGGAAGCAAATGAAATCAATTAAATATGTTCAATTTAATTGAATTAGTCATGAATCTTATCAACATAAGACTTCTTATTGACGCTAATATCATGTGGATTTATCTTCATAAAACCGGATATTCAAGATGTATTATGATACTCCAAAAGTCTTAAATCATTTGCAATGATCAATATGTCATCCACATATAAGACTAATAAAAATTTCCGTAACTCCCACTAAACTCCATGTATAAACACAACTTCTCGATTTATCGAGAAAAGTTTTATAACATGATCAAAACATTGATTCTAACTGATTGCTGTCCTACTTAAGACCATCTCTTAAGTTGCACATTATCTTAGGATTGCAAGAATCTATAAAACAAGATTCACATGCTGTATGCGTATCCTCATAATGAAACACAATCCCTAAGAAGATCCAAATAGACTTAAGCATTTCAATTAGTGCAAAACCCTTTACAACCAATCTTGCTATGAAATCTCTCTTTATTAGGTCAAAACCCTTTGTCACTTATCAAGCTCTTTTGTTTCGGATTTTCATGGCTCTAAGCCTTGTATTGAGTTGTGACTTAAACACTCTAATGTAAGTCATATGTACATTACTTTCTAGAAGTAATCAACTTGAATCAAACAATTTCTTTTGTAAGTTATAAGCTCTTTACTTTCTTAAAAGTAGCATGAATTCATCATTTTTAACAAGTGACGAATTTAACCTCCTAGGTTTTGAAGAACCAATGTCTTACACAAAACGTCTCATATGTAGCCAAGAAAGACCAGTTTCTTGCGACATAACATTCTCTGTGGCATTCTTTGTGGCTCTTGAATAATTTCTCCCACTCTGTCTTCTAGAAATAAACTTGTATTTTTAGAAAGACAGTTTCACGAGCCTCAAACCCGTCGTACTCGTGATAATTGAAAAGGGAAAAATGAGCATATGTTTCTTGTGAAAACTTACAAACATGGTACCCTTACCATTTCATATCTCATATGATTCGATTTAGTGGAAAAATAATCTAGACAAAATGATAAAATCCCCAAAAGGATCAAGTAACTCAAAGTAACTTGATCGAAGTCCAAACCTTATCGAATAGCGTTTGAATTCTTATCCAATCATACATTATCCCATAATGCGTGTTAAGAGAGATTAATTTGTGATACTATATCACAATTCATTTGGCTTATATCAAAGTCTTCACTTTGATAATCCCATCACGACTAAATCGTGATTCCTTGAACTCTTTGAAATTCTTCAAAGATTTCTCTATTTACTTTATTAAGTGAACATATTAGTGTCAACTTAAATCGTTGGTAAAAGATAATGATCAACCTATTTTGGATCGATGATTTACAACCTCGATCTCCTTTTCAACCAAAAGGCACGAGACATCTTGCTTTGAATACAAGATACGCATATACCATTAACAATCTAATGGTTTCAAGAGTACTCGATAACTCTTTGCGTTCATCATACCAAAATTTAAGGTTTAATCTTGGGTTACCAATTTGAATCTTACATCATCTACATGATATATCATTCTAGTTTGGTTTAGAATATAATCACCTTGATAATGGGCTAGCCATACATCAAATCGTGGTGTATAGGGTCACAAAAGTGAAAACCTCTTTTGTATCTTAACAAGTTTATATTCTTATTTAGAGTTTATGCACTTAATAGTCATAATTAAGTACAACTTTAAATCCAAAAACTAGATTGAGTACACAATTACTCTATCTCTCGACATTATTGTTGCTAGTTGTCATATTCTAATCATCCTATGTATCAAGTACAATGATGAAAACCTCCATTGGTTTCTAATATTGACGAAGTAGTACTAGCAAAATTTTTTGTTTAATCAAATAAACATTTAAAGAAGAAGGTTCAATTAGATGTCCCACAACTAACTTGTTGATTCTTCAATAATTTGGGGTAGTTTCCTTTCTCGTGTCCAACATTTAAGACAATGGAAACTTATCGGTCGGGATTGATAGGTTTAGTATCGTCATTCTCAACAACTTTACCTTTAACATTACCTTGTATCAATTCCATTATAATCTTTACTTCTTGAACCTCGTCCTCATCTTAACGGTTTAAGAGAATGCTCCCACTTATTTCAATGAGTCTTTGCTTTGAGAAGCAAAATTGAATTCATGAAGATTACTCTTCATTTGTTCGCTTTAGTCTTAAAACTTTCATTGAAGTGGCTTCGTTATTTTGGTCAATTTTGATTTCCAACAAATCTAGTTACCAAAACAATTTATCGCTTCAAGGTACTTAATTCAATTAAGTATATGAATAACAATCCATTGTAAGTAGATGTGTTAGTCAAGAATCAAAAACCTGTTTGATAATGAATAACCTTTATCTATACTCTTTAAAAGAGATCCTTAGCAATGGTTCATTTGAGGTTTTAGAAGCAAATTCATATTTGTCTTTAGTTACGATGTTTTAATGGAGGTTTTGAAAAATCGAAATGATATCGTATATGAATTGTGGTAAAGAAATAGAACAATATAATAACGGAATAGTGGAAAACTTAACATTTATCGTTTTAATAATACTTGTAAATAAGTATAGCATTTATATAGTGACCTCTACCCAACTATGTAAATGATTCCAATATCCAAATTCATATTAACTTGGGCACGGTGTGGCCGATACATCCCTTATCAATATAACTCGGTGGATTAACTCTTTAATCGATTCTACTTTTAGATCTCTTGGTCGATAAAATTACATTAACATTTATCTTTAGCCCAAAACACATCCGAAAAGGGCACGGTGTGGCCGATACATCCCTTATCAAAAACTTTTGTTGAGTTCAACCCAAATTTCGAATAAATGTGTCCATGATCCAAACCCACATTAACTTGGGCACGGTGTGGCCGATACATCCCTTATCAACATGAATTCGGTGGATAGACATTTATCACCCATTTCCCCTACGTAACAAGGTTTGTACCCCGGTGTGGCCGAGTGCACTCCCTCACGAAATAGGTTTTCATGGTTTCTACTATTTGGTAAGGCTATGTCTCAATTGATTGTTTTAGCGAGAGGTCATGTCAATTTATTATCTATCACGTTTTAAGTGAACTAAAGCGGTGAACTACGATAATTTTTAATTGACACGGTCGAAAAACTCGATGAAAGAAGATGCATGTTTTAGTTATGACGATTTAGCGATGCATGCGACATATAAATAAAATGCAAACATAAAATAAATCCTAGTATGGCCTTCCTAAAATAGAAAAACTATTTAACTATTACATATTCGGAAACCAACTCCATTGGTCCCTTGAACTTCGGTTGTGGCACGCATCTCGAGGTAACACCGTCTTTATGTATCGCCATCTTGAAGAAATCCGTCTTGGGGAACTCCGAGATAAATTAAATTACATAGCAAATTACATAATTTCCTATTATACATTTGTAACTAAGATAAAATAAAATAAATCTATTAAATTACAAAACGGTGATACGAGATCACAATAAAATTACAACCGAATCGATATTCCCATACATTTCGGGAAATACCAATTAAAACTAAGGCCATACTAAGTAAAATTACATAATTCAAAAATTACATAAATTAAATTATGACAATCATAAAGAAAATGCAGCATTATAATATGTATGAACATGCCCAATTTTATGTTAAATCGCCTTTAATTAGCCAATATCGTATATTACTTGGTTTTTACGGATTTGCGTGATTTCAACATTTTATAATCACAAAAATTACATAAATTCATATTTATGCATAATTTAATTACCCTAACCTCTTAGGACTCAAAATTTAGTCTTCACTAATTATTTGACCATAATTAACTCATATTTCTAAAATTGTTCATTAATGGACCAAAAAATTACAAAAATAAGCTATAAACTTCAAATAAATCACAAAATTTCAAATAAATTCAAAATTTGAAATTTAAACTCATGAACATTCTGGAAAAATACCATGACACTCATAATGTTCAAAAACTTAGGTTAAAAATTTCGAAATTTATCCGGAAAAACAATGTTGCGGTTTAACGGTTTTAACTAAAATAATCATAAAAACATGAGAAAAATTATATTCACCAACTTTTTAATTTTAGATCTGAAAAAAGATAATAAAATGCAACATTGGATGTTTTTCCTTAGTCATAGAGTATGTTTTATCAATATTTCACTAATAAAGTCACTATTCATGCTATTTTTCTTCAAAAATCCATAAATCATGCAAAAAGACTTCACTATAGCCTATTATTTTACACACATCTTGTAAAATTGCATGTGACAACATACTAAATTTCTATGATCATATTCGAAATTTATCTCATATTAACCTATTTTTCACCTAAATCCGAATTTAATAATGAAAAATCCATTTTTCGAGCATAAAAAGTCCAAAAATTATGAAAATTTATAGGTTATCTCAAAATAATATATGTGACAACATATCCAAAAATCACTGGAAAATTCGAAGTTTAGCTAATTTTAGTCCGAAAATAACATTTTTACTCATAAACCATATTTAAATGCCATTATTGTATAATATGAACAATAAAAATCTGTAAATTAACCAAAATATCCTAAAAACATTTTAGGACCAGAAATTTAACATGCAAAAATTAATTTCGTGATATATCATAATAACACAAATTATACAAGTTTTATACGTTAATCTTTATAACTCGGAAAAACTTTTAACCGATTTGCATGCAAACAACCATGGCGCTCTGATACCGATTGAAGGAAAAGTAGATCTATATACTCAACATATTCATATATGTTTTATTTTAATTTGTCATAAAATTAAATGGTGGATCTTATGCATGCAAACATCAATAGTTAAGAGAAGAAATCGGTTCCTTACATTGCATGTTTCGGATATTTGAGCACTAGTAAGGTCACCTACCTTACTAGTTCTTGAGCTCTCCAAATGGAAGAACAAGGATTCAAATATAGAATCCCTCCCAAAAGCATATACCCAAGGAATCTCTTAATAACTTATATATTTATGAACTAGTAAAATATAAGTTTAAATTAAAATATGACACAAAAATAATTTTGTTCTCTTGAAAATTTCGATCAAGAGAGGAGATTATGTGTGTTTTATTTCTCTAGATTTCACAAGATGTAGAGAAAGATACATTTCTTACACTAGAAAATGTTATGTGTAAAAATGATGAATGAATGAATTGAAAAGAAAAACTCTTTTCTTTTCTCTTAAAGTGGCCGAAAAAATGGCCTTGGGTAGCATGCCCAATGCCTTTTATTTTTGCTCTTCTCAAAAGCTAGGTGTGCATGGCTACTACTTAGATATGATAATTGTGTTTTCCACTCAAGATAAAAACACAATATATATCTTACACTCCCTCTATAATTTCGGTACATTCAATATAAAATGGATGGTCCATTTTATTTTTGTCATTTGTCAATTTGTCACATGTAACATGTTACATGACATGTCACAATGTAATGTATTTTTAACTTATTAAAAATCAACATACTCATAAAATATGTCATTTACAAAATCGACTAGTAATTCGTAATTACTCGTACCAAAAATGTTTCCAAATTATAAATTACAACATTCTGTATTTATAATAATTTATTCATTCCGTTTCAATTGTTTCTGTAAACAATGATTTCATCTAAGTAATAAAACAATTCGATTACTTAGACCGTGTCTCATTTAATCATATTTACAATAAGATATGTAAATTATACTCACAAAATCATCCGTCAATTTTAAGCAATTTAATTAACTCGTATCGGTATACGATTAATTAAATAATCAATTAAGAGTATTTCCCTATAGGTATGACCTAAGGGGATCAACTGATCACCACCGTCGCACGACAGTAATGTCAAACTCTAGTCAGCCAATCATTACCGATATGTGTGGACCAGTTGACAGTAAAATATTACATCCCACATGTATTCTTAAAATGAGATATAATAATGATATTTAAATCATGTGATCGCACTATTGTTGAGGACACATTTCCCAACACAAACTCTAGTCAGCCAATCATTACCGATATGTGTGGACCAGTTGACAGTAAAAATTACTTCCCAATTGTATTCTTTATAATGAGACTTAAACATGTGATCATTATGATCAACAGTTGTGATCGCATTATTGTCGGAGGACACATATTCCAACAATCTCCCACTTGTCCTCGACAAGTGTGCGATTCTCTTGTCCTATAACTATCTCCCACTCAATGCAAGGTGTCTTTCAGATCGTACTTGCAAGTGATCATATCGAGAGTGGTTTCCTCGATCTGGAGAATAACTGATTGACCGGATTTATCCACCATGGATACATTCCGAGCGTGGCCACGCATTTCCAGTTCATTATTCCTCGAGTGGCCCTGAGATATTGTTATAACCCTGACTAGGGGTGGACAATTCCTATCGCACTCATTCCCTTCGACTATCCACAACCATCATAACCCAAAATATGCCCATTTGACCCCATTTACGAAGGTCGTAGTAACACAAATCAAAGTTAATCTGAAACTGTGCCATCTTAGGCGAATAGTCTTTAGTCAAAAGAATCGACTCATTTGAATACTATAGCAGCTCTCGCCACGACCAGGCTATATAAATTTGCCAGAACTCTATAAGTGGTCATTAGGCCCGACAAAATGTTAGTTCCTAACATCGCCTATGTGATCGACTAGTCATCTCACATGACTCTATGGCACTTGAACTTGCCATCAATCGCATCACACTCTAGTCACTTCGAGACGTCACCTCATGTAAGTAACTATGGGCAAATACAATGTTAATCCACGTTCACTTTAACGGGGTTCAATTGTCTCCACAACCCGTTTGGATGTAACAAAGTATATGGTGAGTTAATAATAACTCAAACGACAAATGTCGACATAACACTCGGGTAGTCAATACAAGATTACAACCTTGTGATGCATATCGTAAGTGTGTAAACACTTGTTGATTTCAACAGAAGTTAAACATGTTACGTGTCCATGTGTTCAAACTTCTTAATCGTATTATCCTTTACATTCATGTTATCACTCATAGCACGAACCTTACCAAGTACACATCAAGGTTCCCGACCTTGGTTTCGGTTCTTTATCTTGAAAGAACTTTCTTATCGATTATCACATAACGAACAAATTTGTGATGAATGATATAACTTGTACTGATCAAGTACTCCATCCACACACAATGCACTAGGTATATGTTTTGTAGAGTCTTGCAATAAATTGTCAAGATGATTAGCCTAGCACTTCTCACAAGTCCTAGCATATTAGGAAAGGTTAGTTTTGAGTAATTTCTTATTCAACTAAGTATCTTTCCAAACTTCTTATTTCTCCTTTTAGCTTGAAAGGCTTAGGATTCTCATAAATCCTTATGTGTGTTCGGATTTTGTATAATATGTGCAACCTCTTGACACATAACAGAGTATTCTGTCAAACACTGAAATCGCTCATCGGATTCTCCTCGAGAATTCATGACGTTTCTTGAATGGCTTGCCAATGAAACGCATATGATTCGCTATTGGACATGTGCATGATTATTCTAATGGCGGAAACATTAGTTACTAATAATCATGTGATCAACCGTTCTTAGGTTCAATGAACGACCATGACTGCTAATGGCAATTCCATTTTCATTTACATGAATAACCTATGTGTATGTTGATACGATGTGTATTTCTTAATACTAATCCAATATCTCTTGATGTAATTGGATTCATCATAGTCCATATTCATCCAGAATTGAAAACTCAAATACTTCCTTGTGAAAGAAGGTATTAGCTCGTCATTCTTTAATGAGTGATGAGTTGTAAACATTCAAAGGATGATAGCTCCCACTAAATTCCATGTCTTCACATGATAATTTCTAAAATCCCACTTAATTCCACATGTTTTGAAATTTACTTCTTAATTGAAACATTTCAAGAATTGAAATATAAATTGCATTGCCAAGTTATTAAGATAAAACCATATATGTTCCCATCATATCCATTTAAAATACTTATTTTGAAGTGGTCTCATCTTAACCTTATTAATAGAGATTTTAATCTCTAACTCACACATGTGTAGCAATGTCATTATTCAAATATAAATAATATCTAGAACACGTCCTTCGAAATACCCTTTCGGAAGGAGGTTTAACCATTTCATAATGAGGTTAAGTAATGACATCTGCGTGGTTAAAACTTAGCTATAGAAGATATCGGTATATCAATCCTTGCAACTCGTTTATAACTAGTATGTTACTTTGATTCATTTAGGCTCTTAAGTAAATCTCAAGGTTGAAACTATTGGTCAAAATTTTTCATAAACTAGTCAAAACTCTTGTTAAGACTTTATATTAGTCATTTTTCTTCCAAAACTTTCTTTTGGTCTCCTCGTGTAGTTATCTTGAGAACATACTCTTATGATTACTTCACTTGGTCTCTTTAGTCATATAGAACTTACTTGAGACCATAGATCTCATCTATTGGGTATACTATATAAATAGATATACCTTTATTCAAATCATTCTCTCTTGCGTAGATCTCATTTACACAAATACACAATTTTATCTTGCCTCGTGTGTTGTGTCACACAAATACACAATTTTATCTTGCCTCGTGTGTTGTGTTCTCATTTTTCTCCCACTCTATCTTTAGAATAAATACACTATAGATTCAAAGATAGCATATGAGACACAAATAATGAATTTGAAGTATAAGGAGAACTATCTCATAGATTGACTAATAGTTTTAGATTTCGTAAGTGTACTTGGTGATTGACATTCCTTTAAGAGAGTTCATAGACTCAAAATCACTTTATAAATGATCATACACAAGCCTTAAGCATGTGGACATATAATGAATCCCGTCATTATAGTTGTCTATTAGATCACTTCAAGTGAATAATCATATGTTTCTAAGAGCAAGCATTTAAATACGAATTTTAGAACAAAGGATAAAATGATAAAACGGGTGACTTGGGTTGCAAACCAAGCCACCATTATCCAAAATACAACCAATTATCCAAAATACCTTTCCATGTCGAACACGGAAACTTAAAGGTTCTAAAATTCAAAACATGAATAAAATAAGACAATAAAAAAGCAAAGCTCCATGAAAGCTATTCCTAGCTTCTTGATGGTTTCTTATGCTTGCTTTTCCTTTCCCTTGTCTTTGCTTGGTGGAGGCCCTATTTACAATAAAAAGGGAGATACATTATCACAACTTTGTATCACAATACCATAGTTGAATTAGAAACATAAAAGAAGGGATAGTCATTTATCTACTGGAGTAATCTTTCCAGCCTTAATATCACCAAGGTATTTGGAACAATTTCTTTTCCAATGTCCCATACCATTACAATAATGGCATTTATCAAGAGGACCCTTCTTGATTTTTGAAGTGCTAGCATCATTAGCCTTAGCTTTGGTGAAGGTGGGAGCTTGTTTCTTACCCTTCTTCCCATTCTTCTTGAACTTCCCCTTACTTTTAGTGCTTATGTTAAGCACATCCTTTGGTGGGTTCACATTTAACCCCATGTCCCTCTCGGCTTGCACAAGTAACTTGTGCAATTCTTCAAGAGACACATCCTTGTCTTGCATGTTAAAATTCACCCGGAATTGAACATACGCTTTGACCTTGGATAAGGAGTGTAGAATCCTATCTACAATGAGTTCTTTGGGGATTTCAACCTTTTGAATTTTCAAGGTCTCGAAAAGCTCCATAAGTTTGAGCACATGAGGGCTAACCTTTTGGCCCTCTTTGAAGTCGAGATCAAAGAATGCCGCGGCCGCCTCATATTGAACGATCCGCGGAGTTTGTGAAAACATTGTCACAAGCTTGGAGTAAATCTCATTAGCGGTGCCCATTTTAAAGGCTCTCCTTTGGAGGTCCGCCTCCATCGCAAATATCAAGACATTTTTCATTGCGGCGGACTCCTTATGGTAAGCCTCATATGCTTCCCTAGTGGCGGCGGTCGACCTAGTATTAGGTTCGGGTGGAGAGGCCTCGGTAAGGTAACGAAGCTTGTCGTCACCTTGGGCGGCTAGTTTGAGTTGGGCATCCCAATCGGAGAAATTTGACCCATTCTTTTCAAGTTTACATCGATCCATGAAGGATCGGAGCCAGGATGAATTAGCGAGAGGCGTGGCGTTAGGGGTTGGTGTTGCCATTTGTTATGAGAAAAGAAGTGGTCTACAAAACAAAATAGAAGGAGTAAAACAAATGTCGTTTTAATAATAATACTCGTAAAATTTTTGATTTAAACAAGTTTTATTGCATTTTTCTAGTGACCTCTACCCAACTAGATAAATGATTCCAAGACCTAAATTCATATCAACTTAGGCACGGGGTAGCCGATGAAACCCTTATCAATATAACTTGGTGGATTAACCTTTTAATCGATTCTACTTTTAGAACTCTTGGTCGATAAATTTACTCTAATATTTATCTATAGCCCAAAACACATCCGACAAGGGCACGGGGTAGCCGATGAAACCCTCATCAACATGAATTCGGTGGATAGACATTCATCACCCACTTCCCCTACGTAACAAGGTTTGTACCCCGGGGTGGCCGAGTGCACTCCCTCGCGAAATAGGTTTTCATGGTTTCTACTCTTTGGTAAGGCTATGTCTCAATTAATTGTTTTAGCGAGAGGTCATGTCAATTTATTATCTATCACGTTTTAAGTGAACTAAAGCGGTGAACTACGATAATTTTAATTGACACGGTCGATAAACTCGATAAAATGACAATGCATGTTTTAGTTATGGCGATTCAGCGATGCATGTGACATATAAATAAAATGCAAAGCATAAAAATAAATCCTAGTATGGCCTTCCTAAAAAAAAAATCTAATTAACTATTACATATTCGGAAACCAACTCCATTGGTCCCTTGAACTTTGGTTGTGGCACGCATCTCGAGGTAACACCGTCTTTATGTATCGCCGTCTTGAAGAAATCCGTCTTTGGGAACTCCGGAATAAATAAAATTACATAATAAATTACATAATTTCCTATTATACATTTGTAACTAAAATAAAATAAATCTATTAAATTACAAAACGGTGATACGAGATCACAATAAATTACAACCGAATCGATATTCCCATACATTTCGGGTAATACCAATTAAAAAACTAAGGCCATACTAAGTAAAAATTACATAATTCAAAAATTACATAAAATAAAATTATGACAATCATAAAGAAAATGCAGCATTATAATATGTATGAACATGCCCAATTTTATGCTAAATCGCCTTTAAGTAGCCAATATCTCATATTACTCGGTTTTTACGGATTTGCGTGATTTCAACATTTTATAATCACAAAAATTACATAAATTCATATTTATGCATTAGTTAATTACACTAACCTCTTAGGACTCAAAATTTAGTCTTCACTAATTATTTGACCATAATTAACTCATATTTCTAAAAATTGTTCATTAATGGACTTAAAATCATAAAAATAAGCTATAAACTTCTAATAAATCACAAAATTTCAAATAATTTCAAAATTTGAAATTTAAACTCATGAACATTCTGGAAAAATACCATGACACTCATAATGTTCAAAAACTTAGGTTAAAAAATTTCGAAATTTATTCGGAAAAACAAAGTTGCGGTTTATCGATATTTAACAAAATAATCATAAAAACATGAGAAAAATTATATTCATCAACTTTTCAATTTTAGATCTGAAAAAGATAATAAAATGCAACATATGATGTTTTTCCTTAGTCATAGAGTGTGTTTTATTAATATTTCACTAATTAAGTCACTATTTATGCTATTTTTCTTCAAAAATCCATAAATCATGCAAAAAGACTTTAATATAGCCTATTATTTTACACACATCTTGTAAAGTTGCATATGACAACATACTAAATTTCTATGACCAGATTCAAAATTTATCTCATATTAACCTATTTTTTCACCTAAAAACGATTTTAATAATGAAAAATCCATTTTTCGAGCATAAGAAGTCAACAAATTATGAAAATTTACAGGTCATCTCAAAATAATATATGTGACAACATATCCAAAAAGCACTGGAAAATTCGAAGTTTAGCTAATTTTAGTCCGAAAATGACATTTTATTCATAAAATCATATTTTTAATGTCATTATGTTATAATATGAACAATAAAAATCCATAAAATAACCAAAATATCCTAAAAATATTTTAGGACCAGAAATTTTAACATGCATAATGATTTTCGTGATATATCATAATAACACAAATTTAACAAGTTTTATATGTTAATCGTATAACTCGGAAAAACTTTTAACCGATTTGCATGCAAACAACCATGGCTCTTGATACCGATTGAAGGAAAAGTAGATCTATATACTTAACATATTCATATATGTATTATTTTAATTTGTCATAAAATTAATGGTGATCTTATGCATGCAAACTTATAAACAATATAAAGAAGAAATCTTTATCTTACATTGGAATATTGGTTTATATGGGCACAAGAGAGATCTCCTTTCTCTCTTGTTCTTGTGCTTTCCTTGATGGAAGAACTAAGATCCAAGTATAGGATCTCTCCCAAAGCTTTATGCCCAAGACACACTCTTAATAAAATTAATATTATGTATACTAGACAATATTAATTTTGTAGGAAAAATTGACCCAAAAATATTATGGAACTCTCTATATTTTCGGTTTAGAGAGAAGGAAGAGAAAGGAGATTTTTTATCTTTCTAAAACTCAAATTTTTAGATGAATGAATAATAATGATTCACTAACTACATTTTAGTGTATATTAGGTAAAAATAAGATGAAAAACCAAAGTGGTTTTTCATCTCAAAAAACCGGGTGGAAGAGGGGGGCAAAGGGAGCCAATGCATGCTAGAGTTGTTCTTCACAATGAGCATTAGGGTTGCATGACTAGTTTAGTAGGTAATCATTGTGCTTACCACTAACAAAATCAACTTAATTTTTGCCTAATCCTCCTCCTAATTTCGGCACATATAGATAATATGGATTCCATATTATCTTTGTCAAAATGTCAATTTGTCTTATGTCACATGTCATATGTAACATAAATTTGTTATGTATTTTTAACATATTAAAAATCAGCGTATTAATAAAAATACGTCATACACAAAATCGACTTAGTAATTCATAATTACTTGTACCAAAATATTTTACCAATTTATAAATCACAATAACTTGTATTTATAATAATTCATTCAATTTCAATTGTTTCTTTAAACAATAATTTCATCTGAGTAATGAAATAATTCGGTTACTCAGACCGTATCTCATTTTAATCAAATTTCAATGAGACACGTAAATATTACTTCCAAAATCGTCCGTCAATTTTAAATAATTTAATTGACTCGTAACGTTATACGATCAATTAAATGATCAATTAAGAGTGTTGCCCTTTAGGTATGACCTAGGGGATCAACTGATCACCACCGTCGCACGACAGTAATGTCAAACTCTAGTCAGCCAATCATTACCGATATGTGTGGACCAGTTGACAGTAAAAATTACTTCCCAATTGTATTCTTTATAATGAGACTTAAACATGTGATCATCATGATCAACAGTTGTGATCGCATTATTGTCGGAGGACACATATTCCAACATATTAAACTCACAATTCAAGGTAACTAGCCTAGAAGCGGCTTGTAACAATGTCATTCTGCTTCCTTCATACAAGGGTTTTTCTGAGGCTTTTAACATGTCAAGAAAGGCTTTTGCTTGTGGGTGTGGCGGTTGTTCTTCAGAAATGGTTGTATGGTCATCACTATTAAAAATAGTGGAATCCATAGCATCAACAACCATCTCTCTATATGGGTTCTCATCAATTTGTATTTGTTGGGTGTGAGCTTGTTCATGAATTGGAGAATATGCTTCTCCATGTGAAATCCAATTGTAATAATTTGGCTTAAACCCGTTTATAATGAGATGTTCTTCTACTACAATGTCAAGCTGGCATTTCAGGTTTTTGCATTTGGCACAAGGACACCTAAGTTTTTTGTCTATTAAGTCATATTCATCTTGTTGTTTAGCAAATTCAATAAACTCGCTAACACCCTTTATAAATCTAGCGGTAGGACGTCTTTTCTTATTGGAATGGTCTAATCTTCCTTCATACATCCATGAACGTTCCAATCTCTTCATTTTAATCCAAAGAAGACCCCACAATAATTTAAACATTTTTAAAAAATAACAATAATATTACATACAAAATTTAAACATTATACTCCACATTATACAATAAACATATGAAAACAATATATAAATGTTGTCAATAAGTAATCCATCTTCGAATGGGGTCCTTATCACTCCAACCTAAACCCGTCAATGTACGTTTCAAGTCACTAGCAAACACACTTGTAATTTATTAATGAGGAAAAAATTCGGCAGCAATTCCCTTCAGTTCTCCAAATACACATCAATGTAGAATAACTAATTACTCCACATATACATGTATTCGGAGAACATTAAAGGGATTGCCACCAAACTCATTCCTCATTAATAAATCACAAGTACATGTTTACTAGCTAAATGACTTGAAACGTACAAAGACAGTCCCAAAATGGGGACTATTCAAGAATTACTCGTAATGAGTAATTCTTGAACGGGTACTAAGTCAACATCAAATCAAACTAACACTAATTTAAAGTTTAAGATAAACAACAACACTTGGTACTAAATTAATTAAGTCAATCAATAGCACAATTCAACAACATAATAAAGGTTTCTATCCTAGAGTCCGTAGCATAATTTGAACTAAAATTAGTAAATTTAAAAGGTAACTGGTAAGAGGAGGTTACCTAATCAAGTAAAAGCAAAAATGAAAAGAAAACAAGAAGCAACAGCTACCGCGGACGGTGGTGCTCAGCAGCGCGGTGACAACCCTGAAAGGAGAAAAGAAAAACAAAAAAAACAGGGTTATTCAACCTCAATTTATCAATAACATGAATTATCAAACTAAATTTATCAAAATCAAGTCCTAAAGAAGGTTCCACTTAGCTAATAGCTAATTTCTCTTAATCCAAAAGACGGTTCTACTTAGCTAATTCCATTAATGCAAAAGACGGTTTCACTTAGCTTAATATTAATAATAATAAGACGGTTTCACTTAACTTAGTAATAATAATAATAATAATAATAATATTAATTAAGACGGTTCCACTTAGCTTAATACTAATGATAATGAGACGGTTTCACTTAGCTACCCAACACCAAACACCACCCACGACCCACCCAAGGCCACCCCACGACCCACCCCACCCACGGCCCACCCACGGCCGACAACCGCCACCCACGGCCGACCAACCCCCCACCCATAACCCTAAACCTAAACACAAACCCCCTTAATCATTCCCTTTTATTTCAAACACAAATTAAACTAAATCTAACTACAAATTAATCTAACATACTAACTACAAATAAATCTAACAAACTAACCACAAATTAATCAAACTAACTACAAATTAATCTAACAAATTAAACTAATTAAAATGAAATTAAACAAAAAAAACTAACCTAATTAAAGAGAGTGGAAGTGGCGGTGGAAGTGGCGGTGGAAGTGTGGTTGTGTCGTCGATGTTCGTCGCTCGTCGCTGCTTCCTTTTTTTTTTTGTTTCGAAAGAGTAAAGTAGGAGAGAGGAGGATCTGGTTTCTATAAAAAAATTTGGCGACTGAAATTCATTTTGGCAACTGAATTCAGTCGCCAAATTGGCGACTACCTTTAAATCCGTCGCCAAATCTGAAAAATCAGTCGCCAAATTAGATTCCCTTTTCAAAAAAGTCAGTCGCCAAATTAGCGACTGATTTCAGTCGCTAATTTGTTAATCAGTCGCCAAATTGGCGACTACTATTATCAGTCGCCAAATTTCGGTCGCCTGTTTTAGTTTTTCTTGTAGTGTACTTTTTCCAATACTTATAACCTGAACATAAAATTTCACCCGAACTTGTCTTATAAAAGTAACAATGTGTTGAACCCTTAACCTCAAAAAACTTTTGTGCCTCAACCTCAACAACAAAATGTCTATGTTCCACCACAACAAAGGTACAATCACCCACCGAGCTATCAAAGTCAAAACCAACAACAAAGGCCATCACAAAAAAATTTCCAACAAAATCTAAGGTCCACCACCTCAAAATGCCAAACAAAATGACCAAGGGGGGAAACTTGAAGCCTTGGTGATGCAATTGGCTAAGGGTCAATCCGATTTAATGGCTCACTTACAAAAAAGTGATCAAGCCCACACTACCGCTATCAAGATGCTAGAAAATAAAATGGCTCAATTAGCCGCATCTAGCTCTTCAAGGAAGACCGGCCAACTACCGCCCCAAGGTGTGCAACCACATGAGACCGTTAATGCTATTTCTTCGAGAAGTGGTAAGAGCTATGATGGGCCATCCATGACTTTGGATGATGAGGTGGTAAGTGAAAAGTCCAAGCTTGGGGGAAATGACAAAAAGAAGGCTAGTGAAGAGCCTCCTATTAAGGTTCGTGTGCCATTTCCTCACCGCTTATTGATTCTTAAGAGAAAGAGTAAGCTTGATACCAGGAATAATGAGCCCCCTATGCCTAAATAAAGTAAAAAGGTGCTTGTTGTAAAGGAGATCTCTCCTAATGCTAAGGAAGATGATGCCGTTTCAAAGAAGGTGGATAATCATGTTGTGGTCGAGAAATAAAAAGATGTGGAGGATGCTCCTCCAAAGGAAGTTGTTCAAGTGTTGTTTCCCCACCGTCTAGCAAAACACAAGGAAGAGAGTAAGTTTCGTAAGTTCTTGGAAGTTGTTAAGAATTTACAAGTTACCGTCTCATTTATTGAATTGCTTACCCAAGTCCCTTCCTACTCAAAGTTTTTGAAAGAAATCCTCTCAAAGAAGCGATCGTTCAAAGAGGTTGAGACCATTGCTTTCACCGAAGAGTGTAGTGCACTCTTACAAAACAAGTCTCCCCCGAAACTTAAGGATCCTGGTAGCTATTCTATTCCTTGCACTATAGGCACATATACCATTGATAAGGCCCTTCGTGACCTAGGTGCTAGTGTAAGCGTCATGCCATATTCCATTCGTAAAAAACTTAACATGGGTGCTTTCAAATGCACTAATATTACTTTGCAAATGGCGGACCGTTCTTTAAAGCAACCTTTAGGTGTCTTAGAAGATGTGCCCGACAAAGTTGGCAAGTTTTTCATACCCGTTGACTTCCTCATACTTGATATAGCCGAGGACTCACAAACCCCAATTTTATTGGGTAGGCCATTCTTACACACCGCGGGTGCGTTAATTGACGTAAAAAATGGGAAGTTGACTTTAGAGGTGGGTAATGACCGGGTTAACTGATGCGGGAGTATTAGAGTATAACGAAAATGAATTCGAAATATGTCCCAAATATTTTGAAGGATTCGAAATGTGCTCAATTCAAGTGAAAATGATAAATATTCAAATGAATATGATAACTTGGAAAAACAATGGAAACAAGCTGGAGTCGGTTTAGTCTAATAAGTTTCCAAAACTATTCAAGTCGGCTGTTACACGAGATCAAGGGCTGAAGTCGGTTGAGTCAGTTTTAGAGAAATTGCTCTATAGTTATTAGTTTCCTAATTTCTGTTTTCCTTATTCTAGTTAATAAATTTGAGGTAGTATTGTTATTTCCCTTATTGTTTCTTTCCTAATCTTATCAAGGTTGTAATAAGGTAATTTTGCCATCATAAGGGTCGGTTTCCTTATCAGTTTAGGCATGTTGTTTAGGGAAGTTTAGGGAGTTGTATGTCGGTCTATTTAGTATAAATAGGGGTCATTGTATTCAGTTTTAAGCATCCAAGTTTCAGGATTATACAAGTTTTTCTTGTTGTTTACTTATTGCTTGCGAGTTCTAAGTGTCTTATTTCTTTCTTGCGAGGGAGAGATTTGAGTGTGAGTCAATCCTTGTGAGGTGAGAGTCATACAAATCAGTTGTGAGCTGCTACAAATTTCTTGCGAGGAAGGAGTGCAATTTACTTCATATCCTAATTTTAGTTGAGGGGTCTTGCGAGATTTTGCACAATTAATTCATATCCTTTAAATTTTCGTTCAATATCATACAAAAACCAAAAATAAACACTTTAATTCCGCTGCGTATTTTATTAATCTAAAATGAACAGTCTAACGTACTGTTCAGATTTAATTCGTTCCTATTTTACATCAAATTGGTTACCAGAGCCAGGTTATTAATTTGTTTCTTAACAAATTAATCTTGGGAAGTGAAGATGCCAGGAGATGCCGATTCAAGCAAGGATACTGGTGACGTTACAAGTACGCTTCAAACTCAAATAGATGAGATGAGGGAAGCTATGGCTGAATTAAAATATATGATGAAGAACCTTCCAATAGGACATGGTAGAGGTCGAAGCCCAAGTCGAAGTAGATCACGTGGGTCAGATTCAGACGATGCAATTTCAAAACCTAAGAAGGAAAGCAAGAATGATGATGATCGAGGTCTAAAACTTGACATACCTGATTTCAATGGTGATTTGGATCCCGAAAAATTCTTGGATTAGATTAGGCAAGCTGAACAAGTTTTTGAATACAAGGAGTACGATGAGCATAAACAATTCAAGGTAGCTATTCTAAAACTTACTAAATATGCATCATTGTGGTATGAAAACTTGAAAAAGCAAAGAAAGTAAGACAAGAAGAGTAAGATCGATACTTGGGAGAAACTAAAGAAGCATCTTATGAAGAGATTCTTACCTAAAGATTATGAATAAGAGAATTATCTAAAGTTGCAAGCTTTGTCACAAGATTATCTGTCAGTGGTCGAGTATATTAAAGAATTTGAAAAGATGACGATTGTTTGTGATCATGAAGAAAAGGAGATGCTTAGAGTAGCGAGATTTATCAGGGGACTTACGCCATCAATTGCTACTAGGGTCGAAGTTCAAAGCTATGATGGAATTGATGATGTGTGTCGTTTGGCCTTAAAGTTTGAGAAGCATGATAAAGCAAGGAAATCCTATGCCTATTCAAGAGGATCAAATTCAGATTCGAGTTCTTATTCGGAGCCAGAATTTAGCAAGCCTAAGGAAGTTCAAATTGAAGACGTGAAAGACAAAGGCAAAGGAGTAGCCGTGGAGCCTACTAAAGGAAGTTCAATGAGGCGATGTTTCAAGTGTCAAGGCTATGGACACATAGCAAATGAATGTCCTCAAAAACGGGCTCTAACCATTCAAGAGCTATGTGAAATGACTCCTAAGTTTGTCACACCAGAAAACGAGAGACCACATCATGAGAACGACAACGAAGAAGGGAGAATGGTTTATGATGTCCAACCATTGAGTGATGATGATCAACAAGAGGAGATAGTTCGCAATTTACATCTCCAAACTAGTCCGATCAAGGAAGAAGAGATTGAGTTTGTTGCTATTCACGAGTAAGAAGAAGAGCATGTCGAAAACAAGCTTCAAGAAGAGCAAGTTGAGTCTTTCAAAGATGTTCAGGAAGAAGCAGAAAAGCATGGAGAGATGCCACAGAACAGTACATGTGACTGTCAGATTGTGGAGATGCCTTATCTTGCCCAAACAGACAGTTCAGAGGACTGTCCGATTAAGAGTGATGAATCAAAAGGGGAAGACGAGATTGACACAAATATTGTTGAACCATTAAATAAAGATGATAACGAAGAAATTCCAAATATGTCGAATGGTAAGTCCGACGATTCTTGTTTATTACCAATCATAGGAAAGGAATTACTGTAAGATAATACTTGTTTGTATTTTCAATTCAAAGAACCGTATAAGTTGCCCCTTGATATATCCATTGACAAGAAACTATATGGTGGGAACTATCAATGTTACTTCGTGAGTTCGATTCATATGGATGTTCAAGATGATCTTATTATTCCAAACAAGTCTCGTTTTGACTTTGCTACACTTGTGCAAGGAGGGAGGTGGGGTGGAAGGCACAAAAAAAATATGGTTCAAAGGGTATAGGCTTAACAACGAAGGGAGTGATCCTAGAATCTGCAAGAGGGTTTCTACATTGGAAGAGTTCGAAAGGATTCTACTTGGGATCGTAACTATTATCATGATTAAATTCATATGGTTCATTTTTGATCCGGGTGGTTTCACTTATCTTCAAATTTGAGGACAAATTTTTTTCGAAGAAGGGGAGAATGATGCGGGAGCATTAGAGTATAACGAAAATGAAGTCGAAATGTGTCCCAAATATTTTGAAGGATTCGAAATGTGCTCAATTCAAGTGAAAATGATAAATATTCAAGTGAATATGATAACTTGGAAAACTAATGGAAACAAGCTGGAGTCGGTTTAGTCTAAACAGTTTCCAAAACTGTTCAAGTCGGCTGTTACACGAGATCAAGGGCTGAAGTCGGTTGAGTCAGTTTTAGAGAAATTGCTCTATAATTATTAGTTTTCTAATTTCTGTTTTCCTTATTCTAGTTAATAAATTTAAGTTAGTATTGTTATTTCCCTTATTGTTTCTTTCCTAATCTTATTAAGGTCGTAATAAGGCAATTTTGCCATCATAAGGGTCGGTTTCCTTATTTGTTTAGGCGTGTTGTTTAGGGAAGTTTAGGGAGTTGTATGTTGGTCTATTTAGTATAAATAGGGGTCATTGTATTCATTTTTAAGCATCCAAGTTTCATAATTATACAAGTTTTTCTTGTTGTTTACTTGTTGCTTGCGAGTTCTAAGTGTCTTATTTCTTTCTTGCGAGGGAGAGATTTGGGTGTGAGTCAATCCTTGCGAGGTGAGAGTCATACAAATCAGTTGTGAGTTGTTACAAATTTCTTGCGAGGAAGGAGTGCAATTTACTTCATATCCTAGTTTTAGTTGAGAGGTCTTGCGAGATTTTGCACAACTAATTCATATCCTTTAAATTTTCTTTCAATATCATACAAAAAAAAAAATAAACACTTTAATTCCGCTGCGTATTTTATTAATCTAAAACGAACACTCCAACGTACTATTCAGATTTAATTCGTATCTATTTTACATCATTACCTTTAGCAAGAAAAACACCATTAAGAGCCCAATGTTACAAGAGTCTTGTTATTAATTTAGCACTGTGGACTCTCATAATGGTGTTGATTATTTTGTAGGTGACGATTCTAAGGGCACTAATGCTAAGAGTGCCAAAAGGAAGGGAGAATTTTCTTGGAAAAGCTTGAAATGGATGCGGAACGTAAAAGGAGCTATGAAAGGAAGCTCGGAAGGTGGCGAGCTCAAGGACAAAAATTGATCAAATAAGCTTCTTACGTCGTGCGGGATGTTAAACCAGCGCTTCTTGGGAGGCAACCCAAGCTTTTATTTGCTTTTGTTTTTAATTTTCCGCAATCTAATGTTTTTCGTAGAATTAGGAATAAAATTACTAGACTTGGCGGTGGTTATTTTTGTGATTTGTAGGTGAAAAATGAAGAAAAGGAGACTCGATGAGGAAATTCACGCTTCCCCATCTAAGAAACCCTGTTCGGGGACGTAACTTTCAAAAACGGGACGAGATGAATCAAATACGGCGGAAGCAAAAAGTCAACGCGGAAACTGGTCAACCCCAATCGGGGTTCCCAAGCCCCGATCGGGGTCGTGTATTTTTATTTTTTTTGACTTTTGATGATACGGGTAAGAACAAAAATTCATTCTATCATCCTTCATACAAACCCGAGGGTACTATTCCTTCTCCCTCTATCATTTTTCTTCACTTAAATCACATAGAAACACTACTTCCTTCATCATTTTGCAAGATTCATTCATCCATTCACATCACCAAGTAAGTATTCATCTCATTTCTCTTTGATTTCATTCATTTTAATCAATTTAATCAAGTTTCTCAAACTCTAACTCAAATTGGGGGAAATTGATTTTGTGCTTGTTTATGTTAGAAATTGATTATATTGTGTTCTATTAATGTTTATGGATGAATTAGTTCACTAATTTGTCCTATTATACTTGTTTGGATGGATTTTTGTTTGCCTTAAGATGAATTTTTATCTTAAAATTTCAGAAAATGGCACCAAGGTGCTACAAAGAGAAGGAGAGGTGATGCAAAGTCCTCCCGAGCTACGGAGGATGTAGAGATGCAAGCTACACCGGAGTGGCAAGATCCCACATTTCCTCGAGTCATCTTCAATAGCCAAAAAAATTGGGATAATTGGGTCATCTTACGCGCCAAAGGTATGAAAGCCACTAAGTTTATCAATCAAGCTTCTTTGAAAAACATTGGTATAGAGAAAAATGTTAAGACCTTGTTTAAGAACCTTGATATGAAGGCTTGTTACAACATGAACTATAAAACCTTTCCCGAACTCACCCTTGAGTTCTTGAGTTCTTTCGAGTTTCACAAATCAAAAAAGCAGGGTTTTATACATTTTGTAAGTTTCCGGTTGTTTAATAATAACTATTGATTGGATTTAGCGGAATTTGCCGATATATTTGAATTGAAACATGAAGGTTTGCATATTGACTCACCCGAAAATTACACTCCCAAAATCACATGGGAATCCATTTCTCACTACCCCTTTGTTAGTTGGGATCATGTCCCTCACCAATATATTCACTACCCCGAAATTCGCATTTGGCAAAGGTTTATGGGGTGGACTTTCTTTGGTAGAAATGAGCCTCACTCGGTGAGGAATATAGAGGTTGAAATTTTTGGGTGCTTTTCTAAATGTGAATGGTGATGAAAAAAGGGGGATAAATATCCCCTACAACTTTGCAAACCACTTGACCAAGCAATGTAATGCGAAAAATAGTTCTATTGTCATGGGTGGGTTGGTTACTAGAATTGCTCATCATTTATGCCGTTTTAACCAAGAGACCATCGACTTGCAACCTTTGGATTAGAGCTGTTCATGGGTCATACCGCCCAATAACCCGACCCATCCGACCCTTATTTTTATCGGGTTTGGACACAAAATTTTCTAAAAAATGGGCCGTGGGCTGGACAAGCCCGACCCGATTAAGTAAATGGGCCGGACATGGACACGAGCTTTTCAAAACGGGTCAACCCGCCCGGCCCACTATAAATATAAGATAATAAATTTTCAATTTATTTGTGTATATTAATTGTTTTATATTATATTATAAATAATGATTTTTTTAATGAAAGAAAATAAAAGCATATTTTTATTTAATAAAGTCGAACCTAAACATTGTCTTTTCAAATATCTTCATGCTAATTAAAATTTGATTGTCTTTCCAATAGGCACATATTCAAAACACCACTAATTACCATGTATTACAAGTTACATGAATAATGTATACATCCAATCTTTACTTTTGTCATGGTTTATATGATTATGCCCCTTTGTATGTCCTAATGATAGCTTGATAGCTAATCATTCTTTATTAAAGACGGGATAATTGCATTCATGGGGATGTCTTGACATAGTAGGTGGAAGATGGAATTTGAACCTAGTAAGCTTGATCTTGACTCTTGGCAAGCTACAAAATGGTAAGGTAGAGCCTCCTTAGATCGGTACATCTATACCCGGTTTCACTTAGGTGAGTGTAGGTCTCCTTATAGTGTGTGTTATATCAATGACGCACAAATATGGTTTTTATTTAATCTCTTTATAAGCATTGCATTCACAATTTGTAAGCATTGGAGCCATTCACATTGACTTATTGCCCTTATTCTAGCCCCGTATACTACATTGTTTCACAAAATTACTCTAACTACATATAAATTTGCCTACCTTGTTGAGCTAGTAGCTTTTTCATGTGTGTTTGGGTGCTCATTTGGGATATTATTCTTGTTTCATCAATGTGAGTTTGCTGTTGTTGAAAAGAAAAGAAAAAAAATGATGAAAAATGAAAAGGAAGTGGAAAAACAAATTGGAAAAGAAATGAATGAAAAGAAATGAAAAAAAAAGAAGCATGTTCAAAGAAAATGAGAAAAAAGTAAGAAGATATTGTGTTGAGTGACTTCCATATTATTATCCATTACATTTTTTGGGAGGTTCACTTATGTTTTGTATTTAGAAGTAGCCAATTTGCTATTTTTGGCTCAAATTTTGTCGATTGGTATTGGCTTTAACTTGGGATTGGGATTGAGGATCCTTTCATTTGGTTGTTGCTAGCTTGACTTAGCTCCACATTTCATAAATCATTTGTTCCCGCTTCTTACCCATTTTAATTAGCCTTCTTCTTACCCATTATCATCTTTCTATGCTTGCATTGTTGGATGTTTTTGACTTGTAATTTTGAAATGATTACCATATTAGATTGCGGGCACACTCTCATGAGTCGAGGATAGGTGATTGCTACTCATACAAATGTCCTTTCACATATAAATGAGTTTGAATGCATCGTGAGAGTCTAAAGTCAAAAGATCATGCAAGAGCCGAAAAGTTCATTTGAAGTCTTTTATGCTACGCCGCCATATAAATCTCATCCATGTTTATGCATTATCCTTAAGCCCTTGTTGATTCAGGATTTGAGTCATTATGCTTGATAGTTTGATTTGGGATTATGCATTTGTTGGGATTTGGTTGCTTTCTACTCTTGTCTTAGTTTTATGTGCTTGTTTGTGGACAAGCAAGGGTTTAGCTTGGGGAGTTTGATGTGTCCAATTTATATATGATTTTATTCCTTATTTTAGCTCGGTTTTACTTGATTATTACACTTTAACTAATGTATTTGTGAGCTAATCCCGTGTTCTAGGTGTGTTGCTTGTGTTTATTGCATTTTGTAGGATATGAAGCACTTGGTAGCTTTTTCCCGTCAATATGGCAATCACCGAAGGTCACGAAGCTAGTAGAAACTAGACTTGACCATGGAGGGGTGTTTTGGGAAGAAAATCCCGAGCATAAAGAAACTAATAAAGGTTAGTGGACAAATAAAAAGATGGAGCCCAAAAATGAAGTTAAGAAATAAAGCCCAAGTGAAGAAATTTGAAGCAAGCTTAGGATACTCTTAAGATGCTCATTGTACAATTAATCGGAGGATTAAGGACGTAGTTATGAGGCAACATTGGATTCTTCATGCAATTAGTCAAGAGTTTAAGAGAATTAATCGGGGTTGACCCCTTTTATTGAGTTTACGTTTCACCCTTCATTTCCTATATAAAGGGTGTAGACTTCGTCATTTAGGATACACTTTCATATCATATTTATCTTGTACTTAGCACAATAATTTTAGTTTTCAGAATTACTTTACATTTCGTTAAGCTTTCCATTGTTCTAAAACAATTTCCTTCAAGCAATTCTAGTTATAATACAAGTTTTAATTCAAGTTATATTGGGCTGTGTTTGTTCTTCATTCGCAAGTTTTACTTTCTCCATTCGGTAATCCTAATTTTAGTTTTATTTTGTTCATCTCCTTGTTATTGCTGTTATAGTTAAGTACGTTAATTTAGCATTTGTTAATCGTTATTCGTTATTACGTTATTTTTGTTACTAGCATTTTCATATCATCATTAGTTTACTACATAAAGTCATTTTCTAGTAATCATCATTTCTATCTATTTATGTTATTATTATCATTTAGCATCATTTCTATTATTAATCATTTAGTTAATTATAATTTCATGTTTATCATATCAATTGTTATTAGTTTCATTTCTATTATGAGTGAGTATTTTCATTTGTCTAGGGATTAGGGAAGCCATCCATAAGTAGTAATTATAATTGTTAAAATTAGGATGCTATAATATCGACAAATTGTTTCCATCACATGCTTGATTTGTTCTGATTAATCTTTGTTTAATGGCCATAATCATTGATTAAGTTTGTTAATTCGTTCTATAAGTCGAGAGGCACGGAATTGAATTAGACTAAGCATGTGTTAGTAGAACGACCTAGCCAAATCGAGAGTTCGTTAGGACCCGATCTATGGTTGACAATAATACCGAGAGGTGGTTGTCTTTAAGACTAAACAATTGTTGTTTTTAAGAATTCCTAGCTTTGACATGAACACTTACGTATTTTCATGTGTGACCCGACTCCCCTAGACTCTTTTAATATTATTGAATTTACATCTTATTGCCTTAGTGTAACACCCCCACATACCAAGGTGCCTTACCAAGGACCACCCTAGCATGAGAGACTGTTACCATCTCGGTTGCCTGAGGATAGTATATCAAAAGAAACCATTCCACAACATTTATTAAAGTATATAAAGTTAATGTTTACATAGTTCCAAAACCAAACAAAAATAAATGTTTACTAAAACTCAACAAGTGAAACAAAACAGCTAATCTCGTAACAGCGGAAACTAGACTCGAAGTGATGACTCCCCATCTCGTCCCCGTAGCTAAAGACTATCATCACCTGTTACAATCTGCTCACCATCCCCGAATGGATCACCACAGATTTACAAAACAACAACGGGGTCAGTTCACTACATAATCAAGATAAGACAAAATACAACAAAGATAAAAACAGCTGTTCCATAACCAATCTCCAACTCTCAATCACATTTCGTAACTGACTACACACTAAAGTGTGTAGCACTGCCAGATTACTGCCGCAACAGATAATCCTCACCGCCAGTGGGGGACCGCGACCTTGCCCACCTAAGCCCCGCTCATCACACGAGCGATAACCCATGTTCATTAATGTGCACATCCCCTCTTGTGGCGGGTTCCACAAAGGGCGAATCAAGGGCGTGAAGCCACTCCCGCAAGTGACTCCACTCAGCCGAGGATGCACCTCGCAAACATCATCAACCATCTCAACTCCAATACTCCATACACCAATCCACCAACAACAATCAACCAGCAATATTAATCATATCAATTAAATCACAACGATGCATATTAAATCAGTTATACAATCAACTGAGTAGGGAAACCCTACCTTAGCACAAATCTGATACGAATCAATCAAGAAATAGAGAATGACTCCTCTACGAAATCTCCACCTAACAATAACCATACAATCCAATCACAATCATGCATAAAAACCCTTTTCCCCCAAATCACAAAATTAGGGTAACCCTAAAAGACAAACTGACAAAACTCATAGGACTAGTGGCTTACCGACACAATTGACGCAAGAGAGGAATGAACAAGACTCACGAGCAATTCACGAACTTGAGAGAGATTAGAGGTGATTAGAGTTACGTTTGATGGTTTAGGTTTTGTAAAAAGTAAAAGTGAAACTGGAAATCCCGTTTTATAACTCTAATCCTCTCTAAATCAAACCGCGGAAATAATCCCCGTTAGACCGGATACTCGGTCGAGTATAGAGTATACTCGGCCGAGTATCCCCTACTCGGTCGAGTATTACCATACTCGGCCGAGTATTCCTGGACAGTAGCCTGACAAGAAACACACGACGTATTACTCGGCCGAGTAAGCCATATTCGGCCGAGTAACAGACTTAGAAAACCGTAGTATTACAGTCTTCCCACCTTAAAAAGAACTTCGTCCCCGAAGTTCACACTATACTCCAAACAAAACCAAGAACCACAACACGAACTGCTCAACAACAACAACTACTCCAAGTACCCATCAACTCCCACTATATATGACAAAACACCCAACTCAACTCGAAATATGACAAAAACATAGCTATGTTAACTCAAACTAACCCAAAAACAAGCATGCGACCATCTTCTACCCCACTTAAAAGACAACGGTTACGTCCCCGTAACCAAATATACCTGATCAAAAAGGTGAGAAAAATGCTCTCTGATGATGTGGACATGGGCCCACCTACACGCCAAGCCGAATCTGCGGACGTATAGCGGTCTTTTGAAAGCCACGCTCGGCGGCGTAATAAATGCTTTCGACCGGATCGTTTTAGATCGGTCGGTTTCATCTCGGCAAAGGTCTCGAAACGATGCATAGATGTTCGGAGTCGCCACCAAGAAATTATGGGATGCCTGGAAATCGTTCGAAATCCACTTTATACCTAGGTCAATCAAGGCAAAAAGCGGTGCTTGCCATAGGTACTAAAGATAAGGACTCGTCCCCCTTTAGCATCCTATCGCTAGAATGACTCTCGTACGCCCTGGATAAGGCCATCCACTATCCAAAGGTTCTGAGTAAGGGGTGAGGGTAAGTATTGGGAAGCTCTTTAATCGAACACCCAATCCCGCCCGCGTTAGCGGCCTCTACTGATCGATCGTGGTTGTTTAAGTGCAAAAGTTGATAAAACGGTTTAAATGCATGAATGCGCATCCAAAAGTTTAACCTAACATGTGAGAATTTCCTAAGTCGGTTTGTTTATCCAAATATCAAGAAAATGATGTCGAGTTGGATTTAAGTTGATTTGCATGTGAAGGCGGAAATTAAACATCCATTTACCAAGTTTAGGTTATGGTGCTTAACAGGATGCAATTATTGCTAAAAGGAAAGAATAAAAGGATGAATAAGAAAATGTTAAAATGTTTTAAAGAGTGTTAACTCGTCAATCTGATCCATTTAGATTCGGGTTAACCGTAATCAGGATCGTCCTAGACAAGTACCAAAACGAGACTGAACAATGTCAGGCAGCCCCATTGGGGCGCGAGCCATTAGGCGAGGGAACAAGACATGTCCAGGTTTTGAAATATGAAAACAGACGACTTCTTGGGGCGCGGGTCAGACGGCGACCTAAGGGGCGTCTCCTGGTTGTTAAAAAGGGTTGTTTAAAACCGTATTTGTGGTTAAATGATTTGCATGACTCGGAATAATTACTATTATTTTAGTAATATTCGTTGTCGGATTTGCAAGTTTGAAAAGCATAGTTTACAAATAAAAATGTAAAACATGTGTGCTTGACCATTCTATCACCTTACTCGAATTAAATCGACATGGCATATATATTAGCCAAGGATGATATCCATTATGGTCAAGACAAAGATGAAAATGAAATGAAATAAAAGTGAAAGAAAATGTTTGATTTGAACTAAATATGTTAAGTTCATTTATTTGTAATTAGTCAAGTTTGTCATCGTACTCGGATTAAACCAACATGGTATAAAGAACCAAGGATGATTATGAATTATGACTAATATGTTTGCAAGTGTAAATAAATGAGAAAAATGGTAAATAAAAGAGAAGAAAAGAGTATTAGAATACCCTTTAAAATGTAATTAACCAAATAATATTATCGGGTCACGGAATAAACCGTCATGGTATAAGGAACCAAGGATGATTTTGGTAATGGTCAAAATATGTTTATCATAAAAATGAATTAAAATGGTAAAAACCGTAATAGAAAAAAAGTAAAAATAAAAGAAAGGGTTGAAGGAATATGAACTCAAACACGTTTGAGTCTGACCCGAGAAGCCACAAGAGGCGCGAGCCTCATTGCATAGCAAAGAGCTTCTGTCTCAAGCCAAAACTCGGTTTTGGCTCATCTAACCTATATTTGAATCGTATTATGCATTGTTCATGCTTATAAACTCATAAAAACAGTGAAGAGATAAAATAAGTGTAATATTTACACCCTCAAACTTACGTGTTATGATGTTTGCGAGGTAAATGACTTTAGAGACGGTTTTCTCGTATGCGACTACTCGCGATCAAAGAAGTTTAAAAGAGTGCCTTAAAAAAGGATTTTGTTTTGAAAATGTGTTGAAAATATGTTATTGAAAAACATATTGATTAATGTTGAGTTGATCAAATGGGTCGGTCGAATGCACGGCGACGGTACCAAACAAAATGTGTAAGGCTTGTGTTTTCGATCGGTAGGTCGAAAACACGTGTCAATTTTTTGACTTAAGAAGTCGAGTATAGAAGTTTAAGGGAGATGTGAGGTGGCGGACACTCGCGTAAGTATTATGGTGTGTGAAGGTTGGTATTTATAGAGAAATGGGATGGTAGGTCGGTTAAGTTTGCTTGGAGGTTAAGCAGGAAGCCTAAAGAGGAGCGAGCCACCTAGTGATACTAAGGGTTGTACTGTCCCTTTCAATTTGGACGTGGCCTTTGCTCCATCCATTGTTTGGTTGGTTTGATTTGTGGTAATCAAATAAGATATCGTGTAACAATATGGGCATCTGATAGATGATTTTGGGTGTTACTTGAGGTAGGTATTTTGTGCTTGACTCGGGTTTGATCCGTGTTGAGTCGGGTTTTGAATTTTGAGTCGGTTTTTGGCCCGGTGTCAGTTTAGAATCTAATTAGTGTCATTTTAATGCAAATGGCATGATAAAACCATTCATGGCATTATTATCGACATTCGAGATTGGAGTTGACTCGGGTTGACTCCGATTGACTCGGGTTGCGGGTTTCTGAGTCGGTTTTGGGTCCGAAGACGGTTTTAACTCTAAATAGTGTTTTTTAATGCAAATGAAGTTAGAAAGCCATTTTTTAAATCATTTTTCATATCCGAGTAATGCATTAAACCGTCTCATGTATAGCCAATCCACGCATGCATATCAAAAACACGTTATAGTCTGATCATCATCGAGTGGTTTTTGGAAGGTGCAGATACTGGGTATCTACAAAGCCCCCACTTTGACTGAGGCTTGGACGGGGCAAAAGTCAAAGTATGGCCTCCAGGTCAATCGAACATTACAACCTGAAGCCATTGCGACATCAAGGCGACTCAAAAGGGTTTGAGCCAAGGACCTGCCATCGGGAAGGGCGACGTCGAGGCGACTCGGGGATGCGAGTCAAGGACCTGCCGTCGGGAACATTTTAGAGTATGTCGACTATCGATGCGGGTCGTTTAAAGTCCATTAGACTACGTATAAAGGCTCGCCTGCCATAGGAAGGAGTCATACCTCAGGCATCTTCGGGATACGTCCTTGAATCATTTGCGCGCAAAGGCTCGTTATGTAACACCCCCACATACCAAGGTGCCTTACCAGGACCACCCTAGCATGAGAGACTGTTACCATCTCGGTTTCCCGAGGCTAGTATATCAAAAGTAACCATTCCAAAACGTTTATTACAGTATAAAGAGTTAACGATTACAGGTTCCAAAACCAAATTCAAAACAAATGTTCACTAGTACTCAAACAACTGAAGCTAAAACAGTAACTCTCATGACAGCGGAAGCTAGACTCGATGTGATGACTCCCCATCTCATCCCCAAAGCTAAAGACCATCATCACCTGTCACAATCTGCTCACCATCCCCAAATGGATCACCACAGATTTTACAAAACAACAACGGGGTCAGTTCACTATATAATCAAAATTAGACAAGTACGATAAAGATAAACAGCTATTCCACAATCCACCTCCAACTTCCAATCACATCTCGTAACTGACTACACACTAAAGTGTGTAGCCCTGCCAGTGGGGGACCGCAGCCTTGCCCACCTAAGCCCCCGGTCATCAACGAGCGATAACCCTATTCGATCATTAATAAGCACATCCCCTCCTGTGGCGGGTTCCATAGAAGGCGAAACTAGGGCGTGAAGCCACTCCCGCAAGTGACTCCACTCAGCCAAGGACGCACCTCGCGAACATCATCAGCCATCTCAACACCAACACCAAACTCCAAATCAACAACAACAATTAATCACAATATCAATCGTACAAACAATTTAAATACATATCTTAAATCAATTAAACAGTAAACCGAGTAAGGAAATCCTACCTTAACACAAATCTGACACGAGGCAATCAAGCAAGCTAAAACGGCTCCTCTACGAAGTCTCCACCTAACAATAATCATACAATTGAATCACGAACATGCACAACAACCCCTTTCCCCCAAATCATAAAACTAGAGCAAAACCCTAAAAGACAAATTGAAGAAACTCATAGAACTAGAGGCTTACCGACAGAATCGATGAGAAGGACGGATGAACAAAACTCACGAAATATCCACGAACTTGAGAGAGATTTGGAGATGATTAGAGTTACGTTGAAAGTTAAGGTTTTGGTAAAAGTGATTAAGAAACTGTATATCTCGTTTATATAACTCTAATCCTCTCTAAATCAAACCGCAGAAGTAAACACCGTCAGACCGGATACTCGGTCGAGTATTCCCATACTCGGCCGAGTGTTCTTGGACATTAGCCTGACCAGAAATATATGACGCACTTACTCGGCCGAGTAAGCCATATTCGGCCGAGTAACAGACTTATAAAACCGTAGTATTACAGTCTTCCCTCCTTAATAAAAGAACTTCGTCCCTGAAGTTCCAACCCAACCTATAAAACATGGACACCTAACACTAACTCCACCAACCATGCTTACTTCCACAACACGGCTCACGATATCGTCTCAACTACAGCATAGCGTCTCGATACTAACTCCATAATACTATCGAATACCCACAACATAAGTGTTGTCAACTCTGTCTTACTTCCATAACGCTCACTAGCAAACTCAATATCAAGACAATCCACCAAACAAGATCAACACCAAAACGGAATATTAAATTCTACCACCCTTAAAACGAACTTCGTCCTTGAAGTTTACTCATACACACAAACATCATCACCCAATCCATCAACACTATCGAAGTTTACTCACACTCATAAACATCATACTACTACAAGCACTGCCATTACCTGTAATAAAATCAACCACAACACAAATCCATCCTTTATTCTACACCAACACTCAAACTTCCAATTATACTACAACATGTACAACCATCAAACTCTCTTTGTTGCATCCTACTCCTCTTAAGATAAATGTTACGTCCTCGTAACTCACTAATACTAGATCCTTAGCTATATCTTCTCAGTATCTTCATCACCACCGCATGTCAACAATAACCGCCTATAGCCTTAACACCTACCTACACCCATTCCTATATCCAAGGCTCTCTTACTCTAGCCGTTCTCATACCTCAATTCATTCGGCACACCACCTAACCTATACCACAAAATCCTTAGCATAACCATTAATGCAAAACGACATACTTCTTTATACATGCACTTATCTCCACAATCATAACTCATGATCCACAATTGTTACACACACTCTCACTAGATCCTCAAGTTATCCTGTTTATTGTCGTAAAACTCATCCATAACTCAACATAATACTAGTTCCTAACACCTTATACTCACTGTCCAAATAAAGATCACGAACCACTTGCCACTTCCAGCTCAGCACACACCCATTCCACAAAACTCTTACCACAACTATGTCCCAATAACAGAATATCACTATACCATGACAACAACGAAAACATACGCAACTTTCTTCCATATCATACTTTACCGTCACTCCCAAGCCGAAACTGGTAAGAAACATTAATAAACAAAACAATAATCTATATGCTCAGACCAACACTGACAGGAAACAACAATAAACAAACAACAATCTATATAACTGATATATACTTTCGAAAGTTCGTCTCATCATTATCCCACCTACTCCACCACAACCGATGACGGCATCGCAACACCGCCACCTACAGCCGCACTGCAGCGCGAAAATACTTGTATCACAACACGAAGTACCGTGCCCGGATCGCCACCCGAGGCACAACAACCACATCGATAATCATCGCAACTTATATAATCCCATAACACTGACTCAGTACAACTTCCTTGACCAGAAGACTTTCTTAAAACCGCTCTACTAGATCACAACGCAACATATTACAGGAAATCACAGATACTAACCTTATGAATATTATCCATACTATTACGCATGAGGCCGGAACCTCACACTATCACTTAAAGATATCATACGTACACATGCAAGTATAACTAGCCATTCCAGATCACCCCAAATTACCACTTTTTGAATATCATCCTATTAGGTTATCGTACACAACATATGACGCGGAACACTCATATAACGACTTATAACCATCACACCATACCATTATTCATGAGGTCAGAACCTCACACAAACATTTACACATATGATGGACCCATAATCGAATCTAACTAGCCAATCCTGATCACGTAAGTTATCACCTGATAAAGGTTACCTCTCGCACATGCTTAACTCGTATGCCCTTCCTATCACATTCTCCCATCCGCATAACTACCACTTACTGACAAATGTAGCCATACCATTAATACTCAACTACTAGCACCCGTCTCCTATAACCACATTTCATACCCCCTCACAACCATACATATCAATCCGGCCTCTACAAAATCAACCTCTTTAGAATGGCTATCTTTCATATTTATCATCACCCTTAACCAGTAGTGAAAACACCACAACACCACCACTGTTCGGTATATCAAACCTTTTACACTCACCTCCACATATAACGGTTCCTATTTTTGGTTAACATCCCAAATAACGGACATCAAATTTATCAACAAAATTTACCTGAACCTTCATTCCAATTCTATCCTTAATTACATCGTCACCCAACTCACCACCAAAATCTCATATCGTGCAAATACTTTACCAACTTTTACTTTCCTTAATTCCTCGAAGCCCATGGCTAACATGTTGTCCTGAAACTCCTATATAACCATTAACTCACACCCTCTCATGATGCTATCGTACATCTCTATGATTCCTTACTTTCATGCTCCTTAACTCCGGTCAACGTTCTCTCAGCTTACTTCCACCCTTCTTTCCCCTTTTCACTCAGTAATACCAATTAATAATTCATCTGCTTCCACCTTCTACCTAACTCTTTAGTAATCCGTTTACCTTCTCGTTGCTCCACAACTCAAATTCCATTAATTCATATCAATATCTTATCATTCTTTCTTATCACTGATCCTCTCTCATCATGCTACTCACTCACACTTGTCACCATTAAGTCCACACAACCAACGATTACTCTTCAATTAGTTGTATCTTCCTTTCGTATCCCTAGAAAAAAAAAAATCACCTCATACCGTTAGTTGTCCAGAGAATTACACACTAGGCTCACCTCTTAATAATCCAAATACTCAAACTCGGTCACTATCTACACATTGCGGCATAACTCGATCTCACTATACACCATTTGTTTCTATCCCTCTATAACGACCTTCCATCACATATATCCTTAACCAACACAACCCTAACCGTCTCCCTCCATAAATCCTTACACTTTCCAATTTGCCACTATTCGTATCCCTCATCTCAATCTTTGCATTCTCACGTTTCTTTACACTTACATCACCTGATACCGTCGTTTAGTACCAAAATTAAATTTATAATTCCAAACTAAAACTATAGCTAGTGATAGTAAGGGTCGAACCACAGAGAGACAAGGTTGATTTTGTTTGCAAATTTTCAGTCTATAAAAGTAACATTTAAATGGGGGTTTTGAAGTTGGTTGGCTAACAGGCTAATCGCAAAAATGAATATTCTTAACAAGATAAAAGAAAGGGATCGGGAACTTCGGTTCACCATGGCACATAACAGGTCAGTCAAGCAGCGGAGATCTTTTAATACGGTCTCAGAGAAGATAAGCTAATCTTTCGATCAACACTCAAATAACCTCGCGGTCTAATAATTCCCAAGAATTTATCAAAGTTTTCACTCAAGAGAAATTCCAAATCTAGCGACAAATCAAATTACCAATCTTTCGACCTAGTGAAGAAATCCATCAAAAGATAACAAGACCAATACGGAAGAACTCATGCTACACAACTATCCTATTTCAATACCATGGCTCACCTCATTCCCAATCAAAGGAATTACCTACGCATAATTAATACTACACTAATTATAAAATTTACATTAAAGAACGAATTCAACATAATGAAATCCAACTAGAACAAAAGAGAGAAATCAATTACTGAAATTAATTAAAGAGAACAAGAATTAAATTAACAAGGAAGAATATATAGAAGAATAATTGCATTAAAGGCTTACTAATTGAATATCCAGCACCAAGCATTCGAATCAAGGGTTCCGTCTCAAGCTAGATCTCCAAACTAAGTTTTTCCAGAAATAAAAATTACATAACCTAAAAGTTGCTGCGTTCAACTGATAAAAGATACTGAAAGTTAATTACAAGTTGGGCTTTTAAAAGTCTAACACGGAAAATTAAACACAGCTCGAAAAGCAAGTCGATCGGTAGTGTCTGCTGATCGATCGACCGAACTAACATGAACGAAGTGGCTCTGGTTAAACTCAGTGGTCGATCGACGAGAAAGGCTTAGTCGATCGACCAATTATTGTGTAAAGTGGCTCTTTGATGCTTCCAAAATGAGTCTTCACTCCTTGCACGCATCTCAAGGTGGGTGAATGAGCTCTCCTTCCTCTTAGCTTCCTCAAACTCGCTTCCGGAGGACGAACTTGGCTTGATTTAGCTTACTTCCACGCATTCCTACAATAAATCATAGAAAATGCAAAGTAAACCGTTTCGGGAGAAATAGCAGCCTTAAGCCACCAATTAAGCATGGAAATACGTGCCAAAACCGCAGATAAAGTGTATAGAATATGCACGTATCAAATCTCCCCAAACCAAACCTTGCTTGTCCCCAAGCAAGCACTATGACCCGTATAAAAACCTAAATGGAGAGGAGAACATTTCAGAGCTAACTACAAGTCAATGCCAAACCATTTAATGCCCCAAGTCAACTCGCAAAGCTTAAATTTAGCGAACAAATTTATGCATATCATAGAATTAGATCGGGCATTCGACCTTGCAAGACTCACACAATCGGACTCTCCCGGATCGCTCTTCTCTCAGCAAAGCAAATGGTAAGATGATATGTAAAAGAGAGGGAAGAAAAATACAGTCTCTCACCTAGACTGCGACCGACAAAACATGTATGCTTGACTAGCATGAGTAATGATTCTATTCACCGTACATACGCATAACCACCGTCAAGGACTATCACATGCCGAATTATTGCAAAGTTTGGATATGTGAGGCTAAGTGGGAAAGAAGGGGCAAAACAAATATGGAAAGGTGAAGGTAAGAGCCAAGCTAGTACCTACTGAACCATTAGAGACCGAATCCCTTCCTCCAACTCAACTAAAACAAACAACCATGCCTTTATTGACTAGGCAACACACCAATCCAAACGGACGCCTCCAAAACAAAAAGTAAGCGCATGAGGCGTGTTTTTATTTAAACTAAGACTCATTTTTTCCATCTTTTTTTCATTTTTCTATTCCTGTTTCTTTCTTTTTCCTTTCATACTCTTTTCTTTTTTTTTCAAAAACTGAACTGGTGGTCGATCGACCAATGAGGGCTGTCGATCGACCACTCTGCACACTTTGAGCATTACGCCTGTGCAATGACCTCTTTTTTCTTCTTTCTTCCCTTTTCCAGGCTGAAATAAATCCGTCACTTCTCAAAAATACCCGCTCCAACATTACAAAAGCGAACCAAAACAGCTTAAATCAACGAATTCCTCTACTACTTCCTAGCTTGGCACAATGGTAGGCTAATTATGGGATGTAGTTGAGGGCAACTGGCAATTTTGGCCTATAGTGGAGTTAGTGGGGTAAAATGAGAAAGGGGATGATGCAATAATTCTCCAAACATGCAATACCGACCACAAACCAATGCGTATAGGCAATAAGAAATCAAAACTCATACACGTGCAAAACAAGAAATGAAGGGAGTAACTACTCTCAATCCTAAATTAACCGGTCATAAACGTCACCAGTTATAGGCTCTATATCTCAGAAAGTATAAGTAGTTTGCCAAAAGTAATGAGTCAAGTCTAATCGCCCGAAGTAGATTCCACAACAAAATTTGAGATATCGCTTTTAATTCTTGTTAAGCAGCTATGAAAGGGCAAGGAATGGCATATTTGACTAATAGAGCAGAATCATCATTAAAAACTCCAATCCGACTCAACTATATGCAAAAGTAAACGTGATATTTTTGGTTTTTTTTTTTATGCATTTTTCAATTTTTTTTTTTTTTTTTTTTTTTTTTTTTTTTTTTTTTTTGAATGGTGAAAATAAAAACAAATGCAAGCAGAAATTAAACATGTGACTGAAATGCAATAAAAAACAAATGCAGATGCAAAACAAAAGGCATATGCAAATACCCTCCCCAAACCAAAACGCACAATGTCCCCATTGTGCTCAACAGCAAATCACCAGCAGTAATATGGGAGAATAAAAGCATAAAAAGTAAAAGGAAGCGAAAGGAAAAAGGAAAGCAACTCACAAAATACGACCTCCCCAAACCAGCCAAAAACGGGGAGGTCACCAGCATCTAATCTCCACCCTCGTAAGAAGGGTCTCCGTCCTCGTCAGACCCCGACTCACTCTCCTCCTCCTCGGCGGCGGAGTAGCTCTCCGGAAACGGAGGGAGTAGGTCTCTGGAAGTGGAGGGACCGGAGTGGTGGTGGTAGGAGGGGGTCTCTAGCGACCGAGGGTAGCCACCCTCGGGGGAACAAAGTAAGAAGGGTGAGCCGGTCACCCTTCGGAGCGACCCCCCTCGAGCTAGCTCGTCGTAGACCGGGAACAGGGCGATGGCCGTGTCCAATCTGTGCTCGTTGAAGCTCCTGCACAAATCACCCAAAACACGTGACATTGCCCTCGGGTCCATGACCTGAGGGACAACTAAAGGAGTAGGTGCCCGAAAAGTAGCTGCACCAGCAGTAGGGGCAGTGGAGGTAGGGGGTGCCTGTGAAGAGGAGGCATGAGCCCTCCTCGAAGTGCTAGCTGAAGGAGTGGCCGCCACCAAAGGAAGCCTGTAACTAGGCAAGGGCGGCCTAGCAGTCCCCTCGACAGTGGTGAGGGGCAAGACAGGAGGGTAGCCGGTGACAGGGATGCGGTCACAGATGAAAGAGTCAATCTTCCACCGCATCCGTCGTCGACCCAATGGACGCTCCTCGCGTAAGGGAGGTCCATAAAACGCAGCTCTGGGTCAATGGGATCCTCCTGTCGAGGGAAAAGTAAAACAAGACGGTTGGCGATACGTGTCACCAAACCGCCACAGGCAATGGTGGTCAAGGCGCCCGCACTTACAGTCTGAAAATGCGAAGCGGTCAAGTAAGCAATGTTATAGATGCGGGCTCTCCGACGCTCAACGTTCAGATAACCCGCCAAAATTGAAAGCTCAATATTGTTAACATTATTCGACTCTTTACGGCCAAAAACGGTATTACCCATCAGCCGTAGAAAATAACGAAGAGGGGGCAAGTGAACGGAAGTGCCCGTTCTCCTCGACCCGTAAATGTCACCAATGCAGGACCACATGGCCGGTGAGTGTCGGAGGGGTCCGAGATGCGGCCCTCGGAACAAAGACCCAGAAAACTCGCAAAATCAGCTAGAGTCAGAGAATAATTAACATTAAAAAGTCGAAAAGAAATGCAGGGTTTGGTCTTATCAGCCTCAAAGGCTTCGGAATCAAAAGCGTAAGAGGAAAAGAATTCAAGGGTCATCGCATAATATGTGAACTCGGACATGTCCACGGACCTATCATACCCGTCCCATTTAGCGGGGACACGACCGACTCATAATGACCTAGTTTCTCCAAAGTGTCTTTATGGAGAAACCGGGTAGTGTGACCTTTCTGAGACGAAACAAAGAAGGAAAATTTAGCGCGGCGAATAGGTTTTTCAAAGATAACTGCGGATAGTCGGAGTAAACTATCCGTTGTGGTTTCTATCATCGAGGTGGTCCGCGCGGGCGCTTAGCAGGCCGTTGACTGATTGTCCCTCTTGCATTGGCGCTTTTCCCTTTGTCATTGTGATTACCTGCAAAACAGTCAAATTAGCAACAACAACCAATTCAATTTACAAATTCCAGGAACCCGCATCAAAATCAGATGATCCGCGCGATTTAGGGTTTCGAAATTTGGGGAAAGCAGAAATAACCATCTTCCAATTGCTAATTAGAGTCGAAAATCATAGGGAAAAGCCTAGAATAAGCAATTAAAGTACATAAAAGACTAGGAATCACATACTAAAATCGTTTTCCCCAATTCGAATTTTTCGACTCAATGGGTCAGTGCTCGAAAAATTAACATTGATCTTCAGCAAAACTCGAACGAATAGCATAGAAATGAGTTTAGAAGCATACCTTGATGATTTCTTTGAAGATTAAAGCAAGAATGGCAGAGAATGAGGCGGATTTGAGATGAAAATCGCAGCAATGGAAAGGTACTTAGGGTTTCTTTCGTTTTTTTAGAAATTAGGAAAGTGAATGAATGAGAAAAGAATGATGTAAACTTCCCTTATTAACTTCCTCTGAACCCGCGGACTGGTCGATCGACCAGTTCACTTGATCGATCGACTGATCCTTCAGTAACGTACCTTCTGGAATTTCCTTGGTGGTCGATCGACTATGTGACCCAGTCGATCGACCACTACTCTATGCACAGTAGCCTCTGTACTCCTTGCTTCAGTCGATCGACTGAACATCCTTGTCGATCGACTGTTTGAGCTGGCAATTGGAATTAAATTCGTCAAAATTCATTTTGCCATCAAAACTTCTTGTCGTTTTCTCGCAAAATTCTAGTAAACCACTTACGCACTTTGCATAAAATAAATTCCTGCAGAAAGTATCAAAGGCGTACAATTTCCCCAAACCAAGAAATTGCAAATTCATGAAAATTAAGGAAACAAAACAAGAAAAATTAAATTGCAAATTGAATGAAATAGCAAAATTGAAATCCTAAGTTACAAAATAAATACAACCTGGGTTGCCTCCCGATTAGCGGTTTAAGAGGTCCCGCACGACCTTGTTACCTCACTTTCCATCATCGATAGCGGGTGAAAGACAAAACCTCGACCTTCCCAACATATGCATCTGATCCATGGTAGTGCTTCACATATTGGCCATTTACCTTGAACCTTTCTCCAGCTGAGGTCTCCAATTCAACAGATCCGAACTTTGTGACAGCTGTGACCGTATAGGGACCGGTCCACCTGGATTTCAGCTTACCAGGAAATAAACGGATACGAGCGTTAAAAAGAAGTACCTTGTCGCCAATATTGAACTCGCGCTTTATGATTCTCTTGTCGTGCCAGCGCTTTGATTTCTCCTTGTAGATCCTTGCATTGTCATAGGCCAGCAGCCTGAATTCCTCTAGCTCATTCAGCTGTGTCATGCGTTTCTCACGAGAGAGGTTAGGATCCAAATTCAAATCACAAATAGCCCACCAAGACTTACGCTCTAACTCAACAGGTAAATGACATGTCTTACCATAAATCAATCGGTACGGTGACATCCCGATTGGCGTTTTAAACGCAGTTCTATAAGCCCATAAGACATCAGCTAATTTGAGACTCCAGTCTTTCCGTGATTTAGAAACAACTTTAGCTAAGACTTCTTTCAATTCTCTGTTAGAAACCTCAACCTGACCACTAGTTTGGGGATGATACCCCAAACCTCTACGATGTTGGACACCGAATTTGGTCAATAAAGCAGTAAGTTGTTTCTCTTTAAAATGCATTCCCCCATCGCTAATGACAACCCGAGGGACACCAAAACGAGGGAAAACAATCTTTTTGAACAATTTAATCACGGCCTTTGCATCGCAATGGGGAGTAGCAATAGCTTCCACCCATTTGGATACATAATCTAGAGCTACGAGGATATATTTATTACCTTGACTGCTCGGAAAAGGTCCTTGATAATCAATGCCCCAGACATCGAAAATCTCGACCTCAAGAATGCCCACCTGTGGCATCTCATGTCTCTTGGAAATATTCCCCGATCTTTGACAAGCATCGCATTCAAAGAACAAAGCTGCGACAATCTCGCATGCAAAGTTGGCCAATAGAAACCAGTTGGAGTACCTTAGCCACGGTCTGGACGGACCGTGATGACCACCATAAGCGAGAAGAGTGGCAAGCCTCTAGGATATCCTTCACCTCCCACTGAGGTACGCATCTCCGGATGAGACCGTCTGCGCATTCCTTGAAAACATAAGGATCATCCCAAAAATATTGTCTAGCATCATAGGCAAACCGCTTCTTCTTCGCCGCCATGAAAGCTCGGGTGGTATCCTACCTGTCACAAACAAAGTTAGCAAAATCAAGCAAACCACGGAGGTGGATAAGACCTGAAGTAGTAATAGCTAACGAGGCTCTCATCAGGAAAGGAATCATTAATAGGCAAAGAATCCTCCCTTTCTGTCAGCTGCAGACGAGATAAGTGGTCAGCTACCACATTCTCCGCTCCTTTCTTATCTTTGATCTCCAAATCAAACTCCTGCAAAAGAAGTATCCACCTCAAAAGCCTCGGCTTCGCATCTTTCTTAATAAAGAGAGTCTTCAACGCTGCATGGTCAGTGTAAACAATAACTTTAGAACCCAACAAATAAGACCGAAATTTGTCTAAAGCAAAAACAACAGCTAGAAACTCTTTCTCAGTGGTAAAGTAGTTGACTTGAGCCTCATCCAGAGTTCGGCTCGCATAGTATATGGCATTCAAAGCTTTATTCTTTCGCTGTCCCAGAACTGCACCGATCGCATAATCGCTGGCATCACACATGATCTCAAATGGGAGGTCCCAATCAGGCGGCTGAATGATTGGCGCAGAAATTAGGGCCTCCTTTAACCTGTTAAAAGCGACATGACACTCATCAGTAAATTCAAAGACAGCATCCTTAAGAAGCAATTGTGTAAGTGGTTTAGCAATTTTTGAAAAATCCTTAATGAAACGCCGGTAGAAACCAGCGTGACCTAGGAAACTCCTCACTCCTTTAACATTCACGGGAGGAGGTAATTGCTCGATCACCTGCACCTTTGCCTTGTCAACATGTATACCTTTATCAGAAATCAGATGCCCTAACACAACTCCCTCATTGACCATAAACTGACACTTTTCCCAGTTTAAAACAAGATTAACATCTATACAACGCTGCATGACTTTATCCAGGTTAGCTAAACAACGATCAAAGTCTTTGCCATAAAGCGAGAAATCATCCATGAATACCTCCATAATATTCTCTATATAATCAGAAAAAATCCCCATCATGCACCTCTACGAAAGGTAGCGGGGGCATTACACAATCCGAAAGGCATTCTACGATACGCAAAAACACCCGTGGACAGGTAAAAGTAGTCTTACTACGATCGTCGGATGAATAGGGATCGAAAGAACCACGAATATCCGTCTAGAAAACGAGAAAAATTTGTTAGAAGCAAGTCTTTCAGTCATTTGGTCAACAAAAGGGAGGGGAAAGTGGTCTTTCTTGGTGGCGGCATTTAACTGTCTATAATCAATGCACATCCGCCACCCTGTCACTACTCGAGTTGGTATTAATTCATTTTTATCGTTTTTAACCACGGTAGTCCCTCCTTTCTTCGGGACTACCTGAACTGGGCTAACCCACTTGGAGTTGCCAACTGTATAAATAATACCTGCATCAAGTAGTTTCATCACCTCGGCCATAACAACTTCCTGCATCTTTGGGTTCAACTTGCGTTGACCCTGTCTATAAGGCTTGTGGCCTTCTTCCAACTCTATCCTGTGCATACAAACATCAGGGCTGATGCCCTTAATGTCATCCAAAGAGTAACCCAAAGCCTTCCTGTTTTTCTTAAGTACACACATCAAAGCAGACAGCTGGTCATCATTAAGCTTAGAGCTAACAATAGCTGGGTACTGCTCCGTATCATCTAGAAAAACATACTTAAGATTAGGAGGAAGTGGCTTACGCTCTGGCACCTTTACCTCTACAGCATAGACAGAATCAGCTTCAATGGTGTAACAAGTGTTCACCAAGTTATCGTTGGCCAGGCTCAGAAGCATCTCATCTTCTTCCTCATTGAGCTCGTAGCTCTCCATTGAGGCAACCAAAGCATCTGGCTCCCCCGCATTCTTCACTGTATTACCTGCACACTCATCTAAATGGGTTAGATCAGCTAAGGGATCCTTTGCTAAGGATTCCCTCCAATTACAAGTAACAATCCTGTCAACAACATCAGTAGAATAACACGTATCCTCATCAGCAGGTTCAGTTGCTTTGTGAGCAAGACTGAACTCAATAGTGTCATCCCCTACCTCTAAGGTGATGGTTCCGCGTTTGACATCTATCACAGCCCCAGCTGTATGTAAGAACGGTCTACCTAAAATAATAGGTATCTGACTATCCTCTGCAATGTCCAAAACAACGAAATCTACAGGAATAAAAAACTTACCCACTCGAACGGGTACATCCTCTAGAACACCTATAGGTCTCTGAGTCGATCTATTTGCCATTTGAACGGTAATATCGGTCACCTTAAGTCTACCAATGTTTAACCTTTCGCAAACAGAATACGGCATGACACTAACGCTGGCCCCTAAGTCACAAAGGGCCTTTCCGATTACGTGGTTACCTATAGTGCAAGGAATTGAAAAACTACCCGGGTCCTTTAATTTAGGTGGCACATTAACTTGTGAAAGAACATTACATTCCTCCACAAATGCAACATTACCATCATCACGAAAATTTCTCTTACGATTCAAAATGTCTTTCATAAATTTAGCGTAAGAGGGTACCTGGGTAATTAAATCAGTGAAAGGAACCGTTACCTCGAGGTTCTGGACCATCTCCAGAAACTTACCAAACTTACGCTCCAGCTTGGTAGCTTTCAAACGCTCCGGATATGGGACTGCAACACTGGCCGTAGGATCAGTGACCTTCGGCTTTCGTAGGTTTAAAACCCCCGTCAAATCATCAATGAGTGATGGATCATGCAAACTAGTTGACGGATTTGCATCCTGCTCTGGAGATCCGATCGATCGATCGTGGTATGGGTGGTCGATCGACCAAGTGAGTGGGAGTGAACAGATTCGACGAATTAACGCCATCGGGTATTTGATCGATCGATGAATATGTTGGTCGATCGACTGGATGTGCTAGGAGTGAATAGTTTCTGACCAGAAACTATTTTGTCTGACAATTCAGTCGATCGACAGGGAATGTTGGTCGATCGACTGGAATTACTGGCATTCAGACTCGTTGTTGCATCAGAATTCAAACGAGCTTCTTCACCATTTCCTGAGTCTTCCTTTGGCTTGTCGGGACTTTCATAGGAAAGGCCACTTCTGAGATTTATGGCATTGATCGTCTCAACCGGCCGTTCACATTTAATTGAAGAATTAGCGGCTTGCTTAGCCTCCATATTTTCCAATTGTTTAACAAAATTCCGTGAGGACTCAATCCCGGCTGCTTCCATATTCGCCACTTGAACCAAAAGGAGTTGGACCATCTCTCTTAACTTCTCGATCTCGTCTGAATTTTGAATAGGAACTTCGACTTTCCCTTTGGAAGCTTCAGAAGTCTCGAGTTTCTCGAGACGGGTAGAAATGGAAGTTATAAGTGACACAACAGCAGTCATGTCTTCACCTTGCTTTCGTGACTTACCACGTGAACTTCCAAATTCAGCTTTATGGACTGCCATCTCCTCAATGGTGTTCCAACCTTTACTTTGACCGGTATTATTTTGGAACCTACCATTAGCAGCTGCATCCAAAATGACTTTGTAATCATCATATAAAGCATTGTAAAAGAGATTGCAAAGATACCATTGCTGGAAACCATGATGAGGGACAGCTCGGACCAAACGTTTGAAACGTCCCCATGCTTCACAAAAATCTTCGTCGGCTCCTTGCTGAAAGCTCGTGATTTTACTCTTCAAGGCATCAGTCTTCGAAGGCGGGAAGTACTTCTTGTAAAAAGCTAGTGCTAAAGATGTCCAATCAGTGACTCCAGCTGCTACTCTATCGAGGTAGCGATACCAATCTCGCGCCGAATCCTTCAAGGAGTATAAGAACATAAACCCCTTTACTTCATCTTGAGTTACCCCCTCCGGTATAGGTATTGAACAGCAATAGTCCGTGAAAATTTCCATATGTTTCAAGGGGTCTTCATCGGGCAGACCCGCGAACTGATTCCGTTCCACTAAATCAATATAAGAGGAACGAAACTCGAATTTACCGATAGAAGGAGTAGGTAACTGTTGCCCTTTTGGAAGGTGGTGCTCCTTTGGCTGAAAGTTATCATATATCGTAGCCATAACTTCCAAAATGAGAGTACTCAAGTCTTCCTCTCAAACAACCTGGCTTCTAACTGTGCAAAAGCAAAACTAGAAGCAAAGATAAGCAACGGCCTCAAGGAACAAAAGTTCCCTGAGACAAGGAAAATAAACTAAAATAAAGCAAACAGAATTACACCGTCTCCAAGCAACGGCGCCAAAATTTGATACCGTCGTTTAGTACCAAAATTAAATTTATAATTCCAAACTAAAACTATAGCTAGTGATAGTAAGGGTCGAACCACAGAGAGACAAGGTTGATTTTGTTTGCAAATTTTCAGTCTATAAAAGTAACATTTAAATGGGGGTTTTGAAGTTGGTTGGCTAACAGGCTAATCGCAAAAATGAATATTCTTAACAAGATAAAAGAAAGGGATCGGGAACTTCGGTTCACCATGGCACATAACAGGTCAGTCAAGCAGCGGAGATCTTTTAATACGGTCTCAGAGAAGATAAGCTAATCTTTCGATCAACACTCAAATAACCTCGCGGTCTAATAATTCCCAAGAATTTATCAAAGTTTTCACTCAAGAGAAATTCCAAATCTAGCGACAAATCAAATTACCAATCTTTCGACCTAGTAAAGAAATCCATCAAAAGATAACAAGACCAATACGGAAGAACTCATGCTACACAACTATCCTATTTCAATACCATGGCTCACCTCATTCCCAATCAAAGGAATTACCTACGCATAATTAATACTACACTAATTATGAAATTTACATTAAAGAACGAATTCAACATAATGAAATCCAACTAGAACAAAAGAGAGAAATCAATTACTGAAATTAATTAAAGAGAACAAGAATTAAATTAACAAGGAAGAATATATAGAAGAATAATTGCATTAAAGGCTTACTAATTGAATATCCAGCACCAAGCATTCGAATCAAGGGTTCCGTCTCAAGCTAGATCTCCAAACTAAGTTTTTCCAGAAATAAAAATTACATAACCTAAAAGTTGCTGCGTTCAACTGATAAAAGATACTGAAAGTTAATTACAAGTTGGGCTTTTAAAAGTCTAACACGGAAAATTAAACACAAAAAAAGGTCGATCGGAGTCCGCACGATCGATCGACCGAACATCGAAGCAGTGGCTCTGGTTAAACTCCGGTGGTCGATCGACAGAAAGGCTTAGTCGATCGACCAATTATCTTGTGCGATGGCTCTTTGATGCTTCCAAAATGAGTCTTCACTCCTTGCACGCATCTCAAGGTGGGTGAATGAGCTCTCCTTCCTCTTAGCTTCCTCAAACTCGCTCCGGAGGAGGACAGACTTGGCTTGATTTAGCTTACTTCCACGCATTCCTACAATAAATCATAGAAAATGCAAAGTAAACCGTTTCGGGAGAAATAGCAGCCTTAAGCCACCAATTAAGCATGGAAATACGTGCCAAAACCGCAGATAAAGTGTATAGAATATGCACGTATCATCACCCTTGCCCATATACACTTACTTTTATATTACTCAACACACGACTATATCACTCACCACATCTCACAAAACATGCTTCATGCCTCGATAAGCTCATCAATCTTCCCTTTCCTTTTCCACTATCCCTCACAACCACATATAACTCATGTCCTCCCTACCCAACACATATCCCTCATAAGCCGGCATTCTCCACATCATAGCATCTGGTAACTTACGGATCAAGATCGTCACATATATAAAAAAAAATGCTTTAAGACCTAAAACATACTTGTGCACATAACCTACGGCTCAAAACATATGTAAGAATGTAGCCGCCGACTCAAAATAACCGCCCAAAGAGGTACTCGGGCAAGTACATGACGTACTCGGCCGAGTACAGGACACTCGGTCGAGTAATGAGACTACTCGGCCGTGTTCACGACTCCTGAAGCTGAACAAAATTATCACAGAAAGATTACTCGTATGAATATGGGTTACTCGGTCGAGTATGAAGGATACTCGGCCGAGTAGGGCCTACTAGGTCGAGTACCGGCACAGTTCTCAGCAACGTCCAGTTTTCGTAAAACAGTCATATCTCACTCGTTATTTGGTCATTTTGGGCGTGTGACCTATCGTTAGAATCGTAAGAGGACAAGCTATCACCTCCAATTGGAATTATAGCAATATAATTTCTAGAACTCGACTTATGACAGTTTTAAGACAGCCCTTCCATAATTGGTTTTAACACAAATCAATTTTTTTCTTAACAAAACAACTTGAACATGAATAAGGCAGCAATAACAACTCAATACTTCTAAAAAACAGTACATAGGTGAACTTTTATCATACCCATATGTAAATTAAACACAACATTCATATATATATATATATATATATATATATATATATATATATATATATATATATATATATATATATATAGACGGATGACTTTAATCACATGCTACTACCAACAAACCAAACATTAACATCATCATGATCATATAGACATACCTCACATCACATTACATATACTCCAATCACTTCCATTCAACCCAAAAATATACTTCATACAACATATACTTAAACGCACAAGTACAACACACATTACTTTTTCATTTCATCCAACAATTTCAGAAAAATCACCGCTATAAGTACAACACACATTACTCCAAGCACATAACAACTCCCAAGACACCCCATGTTGACCGGCTAAAAATTGTAAGGGTCTCAATACGACTTCGGGACGTCTCCCAAGTCTTTGTAGTAGCTCCAAACAACTCTACCCGGGTTCATTTTATTTAGACTCCCTATGTTCATTAGGTTCATTGATTTTTGGCTCCAGAATCGTCGATTTGATACCACTTTGTAACACCCCCCACATACCAAGGTGCCTTACCAGGACCACCCTAGCATGAGAGACTGTTACCATCTCGGTTTCTCGAGGCTAGTATATCAAAAGTAATCATTCCAAAACGTTTATTACAGTATAAAGAAATAACGATTACAGGTTCCAAAACCAAATCCAAAACAAATGTTCACTAGTACTCAAACAACTAAAGCTAAAACAGTAACTCTCATGACAGCGAAAGCTAGACTGGAAGTGATGACTCCCCATCTCATCCCCAAAGCTAAAGACCATCATCACCTCTCATAATCTGCTCACCATCCCCGAATGGATCACCACAGATTTTACAAAATAACAACGGGGTCCGTTCACTGCATAATCAAAATAAGACAAGTACGATAAAGATAAACAGCTGTTCCACAATCCACCTCCAACTTCCAATCAAATCTCGTAACTGACTACACACTAAAGTGTGTAGCCCTGGTAGTGGGGGACCGCAGCCTTGCCCACCTAAGCCCCCGCTCATCAACGAGCGATAACCCTGTTCGATCATTAATAAGCACATCCCCTCATGTGGCGGGTTCCACAGAGGGCGAAACTGTTGGAGTAAGTGTCCTCAACAATAGTGCGATCACATTAATAAATCTCATATAAGAATACGTAAGGGATGATTCAATATATATAGTCAACTGATTAACAATAATCAGTAATGATTGGCTAACTAGAGTTTGACATTACTGTCGTTTGACGGTGGTGATCAGTTGATCCCTTGAGGTCACACCTATAGGATGGAACCCAAATAATTCTGATCAAAGTATTTGATACGGGCTGATCAATCCCTGTTATTTATATATGTATATTTAGTTGTGTGAGTTTCGTTGAGGTCGAGTTTAGAACCCGAGTCAACGCAAGTTTATTATTTAATTATGCGATGATTGACTAATAAAGTTTTATATCTTATTGTAATATGATTAAATAAAATTTAATTTAATAATTAAGCGTTAATTCATTAAATTAATCGAGGTATTGTAATTTTAGAGGTAGAGGTTATTCGTTGATTATAATTTACAAGGGTTGTAAATTAATTAAAATCGACATTATAGGACACATTATATTTTAATATAATGACATTATTATCACTTAAGAGTTAAGTGCATATTAATTATTAGTTTATATTATATAATTGTTATATGGTCAAACTAATATTTATTTATGTAATATAAATAATTAAATGATTCTTATGTTTGTGTGACAAACATTACAAAATAAATATGGTCCATTTTATGTGAAGTTGGCCGAAAATAAGATGTTGATGTGACAACATTTTGTTTTTGCATTCTACATCCACTTGCAATGTAATCATTACATATTAGCATGCTTGTGAGATGATAATTAACCTACACCCTAGTATGACATGCCTAGTTTGCATGTTAATTAAAATAAGATGAAAAATTGCCCACTAAGGCCATCCAAGTACCGGTTTTATGTGGCCTTTATAGAGCAATTTTGTTGCTTAATTTTTCATTGATTCCATTACTTGCAAAACCTTCTCTCTACTTCTCACTACAACAATATTATATCATCTTATTTGTGACACCCTCATTTTTAGCGTTAAATAAACACGTAAATTCTACAGAAAAACTGACAGGATATGTTTGTAATTGGTTCAACTAGACAAAACCTGTAATTTTAAAAACTTTTCTAAACCATTCACAATCACTTCCAAATGAAGAGTGCCAAAACCTGCAAATGCTAACAAACTAATTTACATAACATAACTAAAGTTGCGAGAATATAGAGATACAAACCAAAGTAAAAGAGGGAGACATATGTCCCTTCAAAATATATACACAACAATATGTTTAAGGGTTTACTACAAAATATAACCAAACTAGGTCCAAGGTTCTTTTGCTCACTAGCTCGTCTGTGACCCCATCTAATCATCATCAACCTGTCGATCGCATTTTATACAAACACGAAAGCCACAATTCAGTGGGGAGTAACTTCGAGTCCTCCCAGCCACGAAATGTCATATTTAATGTAACATGTAACGTAACATGTAAACCACATCACAAATAATCTAGATATCAAATATTCTAACAAGTGAACTCTAAACTGACCAAATTAAACTATTATGTGAAACATATAACAAGCAGTAATCCAAACTTTATCAATTGTAACCGGCTTGCATCTCACCTATTACAATTCATAAAATCACCATACAAGAAAGGACAATATATCAAAGACAGGCATAAGTTCTTAGTACGGTCAATAGTCACTCTGTAACTCGAGTCTATACCACGAGGTAGGGAAGGTAATCGAACCGGTATCTTGGCTCAGAGGTTCTATCAAAACATGGCCAAGACACAACACAACCCTAGCCTAAAATCACAGAGACCTAGACATGCGGATACACACCACCGCACCCAAGACCCACAATTTTTCTAAAACAAAGTGAGTACCCTAAGGAGTCCACCAAAGGGTTGGCTAGTACTTAAGCTGACCACTTACTATCAAAATAAGTAACGAGGTCATGCCCCAACTTGGATATAATCCCACCAAGTCAGGAACACAAAGGCTATTAAGCAGTGAACATATACTCGTCAAAGACTATAAAGGCCTATCTATGACAAACACAACAACCTTCAAGAAGTACTCAATACCAATTCCATTTCCAAAATCGTTTGCCCAATTTTCAAAAGAGTTGTCATTTTTCCCGATATGCCCTTATTTCGAAATAAAAGGTTTTTACACGATTTAAACTATTTTTAAACATTTCGTAACTATCAAAATAAATACTTTACTTCAAAATATAATAAAATTATATTTCTTTGAATTATTATTACTTCAAATACATTAATATCAAATTTTACTTGATTAATAAATTACTTCCGCAATATAATAATGGTCCGAAATTACGGGGTGTTACAATCACCCCTCCTTTTAAAAAGTTTCGTCCTCGAAACTTAGAAGGAGAAATTATAGTGTACAACATCTTAATAATATAATCATAAGAAAAATATAGGTATCTTTTCAATGAAACGGTGATACTCTTGTTGATCAGACAAGAACATCCACATTCATATCAAGATATATAAAAAAAAAATATTTCTACACCAATAAATGAGAAAACCCATTATTGGGACGTCTCCAATAACGAGATTTAACACTCATTAATGTTAAAACCATTAAAAATCATAAAAGCATTTTCAAAATTTTAGTTTAAAGTTCTATAATAAGAATAATATCTTTACTAATTATGATTAAATACGGCTTAGTAACACGGAAAAAGAGTAAGAAAAAGAATACCTTATGAGAATAACTCAGGATATTTAGCTAACATAGAAGCTTCAGTCTCCCAAGTCTCTTCTTCGACATTTCCACAACGCCAAAGAACACGGACTAGAGGTACAACTTTGCTCCTAAGTTGCTTGTTGGCTTTTTTGGAGAATCCGAATTGGCCTTTCTTCAACCGCCAAGTTAGGCTCCAATTCAAGAATCTCTTCTTGGATGATATGGCTAGGGTCACTAATGTACTTCCTCAACTGAGAAACATGGAAGACATTGTGAACCTTGCTCAGATTTGGGGGCAATTCTAAACGGTAAGCAGCAGGACCAATCTTTTCAATCACCCGGAAAGGTCCAATATATTTAGGGCTCAGCTTCCCTTTTACACCAAACCGTTTCACCCCTTTCATAGGTGACACTTTAAGGAATACTTGATCATCAACCTCAAAGGAAAGTGGTCGACGACGGACATCAGCATATGATTTTTGACGGTCCTGAGCGGCTTTCATCCGCTCCCGAATGATTTTAACTTGTTCAATGGACTCGGTCACCAAATCAGGTCCTAGCATTGGAACATTTTGGGTTTGATCCCAACAGACTGGAGTACGGCATTTTCTACCGTACAGAGTTTCATATGGTGCCATTTTAATGGAGGCTTGATAGCTATTGTTGTAAGAGAACTCAACCAGAGGTAAACATTTCTCCCAAGAAGTTTGGAAATCTAAGGCACAGGCACGAAGAAGATCCTCTAAAGTTTGAATTGTTCTCTCGGTTTGACCATCAGTGGCGGCGTGAAAAGCAGTGCTCATAAATAGTTTACTACCCAAGGCCTCCTGTAATGCAGTCCAGAAACGAGAACAAAATCGAGGATCCCGATCTGAAACTATATCTTTAGGAACCCCATGATAGCGCACTACTTCATTCACATAGGCACCAGCTAGAACTTCTAATCTCCAAGTCTCTTTGATAGGAATAAACCGAGCACACTTAGTCAATCGGTCCACAACCACCCAAACAGCATTCTTCCCAGTGGAAGTCCTGGGTAAAGCCATCACAAAATCCATGGAAATAGACTCCCATTTCCAAAGAGGAACATCCAAAGGTTGAAGCAAACCCCCGGGCTTTTGATGCTCTATCTTTACTTTCTGGCAGGTGAGGCATTTACTGACATACTCCATAACTTCAATCTTCATCCTAGGCCACCAGAATTGTAATCTCAAATCTTTGTACATTTTGGTAGCTCCCGGATGAACGGAGTAAGGAGAGAGGTGTGCTTCATCAAGAATTCTTTTTCTCAAATCAGCTGCACTCGGAACATAGATTCTACCATGATAACGGAGGTACCCATCATCATCAATCTTACAATCCTTAGCTTGCCCAAGTTGAATTTTAGCTCGAATGGATTTGAAAGTAGGATCATCGGAAAGGCAAGCACGGATCTCACGGTAGAAGTCAGGTTCGGCTGACATGGCATTAAGATGATTAGAGCCCCTTTTTACAAGGCTTATTCCTAATTTTTGAAGTTCTAAAGCAAGTTCAGGAGGTAATTCCCGAAAAGAATTCAAAGAATGACAGGATTTTCTGCTAAGAGCATCAGCCACCACATTAGCTTTTCCTTCGTGATAAATTAGATCGGCATCATAGTCATTCACCAATTCTAACCATCTTCTTTGCCTCATGTTCAGATCTTTTTGGGTAAAGAGGTATTTCAGGCTTTTGTGGTCGGTGTAGATGTTGCAATGGACTCCAATGAGATAGTGTCTCCAAATCTTTAAAGCATGCACCACCGCAGCTAATTCAAGATCATGAGTCGGGTAGTTAACTTCATGAACTCTAAGCTGTCGGGAGGCATACGCAATGACTTTCCCTTTTTGCATCAAGACACAACCTATATCATGCTTAGAAGCATCACAGTAAACATCAAAGTCCACTCCTTCTTCAGGTAAGGTCAACACCGGAGCGGTAGTCAACCTCTTTTTCAATTCCAAGAAGGCATTTTCACACTCCTCAGACCACACAAACTTAGACTCTTTCTTCAGCAACTGAGTCATCGGCCTAACAATCTTTCTAAAACAAAGTGAGTACCCTAAGGAGTCCACCAAAGGGTTGGCTAGTACTTAAGCTGACCACTTACTATCAAAATAAGTAACGAGGTCATGCCCCAACTTGGATATAATCCCACCAAGTCAGGAACACAAAGGCTATTAAGCAGTGAACATATACTCGTCAAAGACTATAAAGGCCTATCTATGACAAACACAACAACCTGCAAGAAGTACTCAATACCAATTCCATTTCCAAAATCGTTTGCCCAATTTTCAAAAGAGTTGTCATTTTTCCCGATATGCCCTTATTTCGAAATAAAAGGTTTTTACACGGTTTAAACTATTTTTAAACATTTCGTAACTATCAAAATAAATACTTTACTTCAAAATATAATAAAATTATATTTCTTTGAATTATTATTACTTCAAATACATTAATATCAAATTTTACTTGATTAATAAATTACTTCCGCAATATAATAATGGTCCGAAATTACGGGGTGTTACATTATTACTAAGAGTAGTAATATTATTAATATTAAGGGATTAATTTCTCATAATATCTAGTTAATATTATTTGAAATATTTGGGGAAAATCTTGGTGCAACTAAGATGAGGTATTCCAATATGAATACTTGAAGTTTTGGAGGATCATCCATTTACTAATAGCTCAAGATCTACAAGAGAAGGAGTCTCTTATGGTGTCCTATTTCGAACCATACAACAATGTAAGGAGAATTGATTTTCTTCTTAATCTTCTTATTTTGTACAATTTCATTTTACATGCAACTAGATCCAATAGATAAATTAATGAGTAATTTATAAAATCCATTAAATAAGTTTAATAGGGGTTTAAGAAACTTTCAGAAACTAGGGCGTGAAGCCACTCCCGCAAGTGACTCCACTCAGCCGAGGACGCACCTCACGAACATCATCAGCCATCTCAACACCACACCAAACTCCAAATCAACAACAACAATTAATCACAATATCAATCGTACAAACAATTACTATACATATCTTAAATCAATTAAACAGTAAACCGAGTAGGGAAATCCTACCTTAGCACAATTTGACACGAGGCAATCAAGCAAGCTAAAACGGCTCCTCTACGAAGTCTCCAACTAACAATAATCATACAATTGAATCACGAACATGCACAACAACCCCTTTCTCCCAAATCATAAAACTAGGGCAAAACCCTAAAAGATAAATTGAAGAAACTCTTAGAACTAGAGGCTTACCGACACAATCGACGCGAAGGAAGGATGAACAAGACTCACGAAAGATCCATGAACTTGAGTGAGATTTGGAGATATTTAGAGTTACGTTGAAAGTTTAGGTTTTGGTAAAAGTGATTAAAAAACTGTAAATCTCGTTTATATAACACTAATCCTCTCTAAATCAAACCGCGGAAGTAAACACCGTCAGACCGGGAGCTCGGTCGAGTATAGAGTATACTCGGTCATGTATTCCCATACTCGACCGAGTATTCCTGGACAGTAGCCTGACCAGAAATACACGACGCACTTACTCGGTCGAGTAAGCCATATTCGGCAGAGTAACAGACTTAGAAAACCGTAGTATTACAGTCGCCAGCCGTGTTGAAGGTGCATTTTTAGGCTCGCTAGCCATGTTGAATGTGCGTTTTGAGGCTCGTCAGCCATGTTGAAGTTGCATTTTGAGGCTCGCCAGCCATGTTGAAGTCGCGTTTTGAGGCTCGCCAACCCTGTTGAAAGTACGTTTTGAGGCTCGCCAGCCATGTTGAAAGTGCATTTTGAGGCTCGCCAATCATCGATGGTCGAATGATCGACCGCGGGAAATAGCCTGATACATCAGGCTTATTTCCAGATATTGTCCGGTAATAAATTCCAACCTAATTGACATTGATAGGTTCGGCCAGGGAGCAACGAACTCCAACTTGTTGGGGGGTCCTACATGAACTCTGTGGGTATAAATCATCTAAGCAAGGCTCCCTGGAAAACCATTTAGGGAGAGTGTTGCGTCGGGATCATGAATAATGTTGCAAGGATCTTTGAAAGACCTGTGTGACTTCCATTTGAAAATCGGCACTCACTGGGGAGTTAGAAACTTCTCAGGACTCACTGGGGACATGAGTTGCCACTCGTTGGGAGGTAGCGTATGCCATGTAATCGACGCGGTTAAATCCCTTGGACTTGACGAGTCGACATTTGTTGGGAGGAACCTAGTACTCAGTTGGAGTGCGTTTTTCTTCTCAAGATTATCTGCATGGTTAGTGACCACACAAATCCGCAGTCGCATAGGCAAGCACGTAGCATGCAAGCATATAAGCACGTAAGCACATAACCATGTGAGCAATTAGCATATAAGCAAATAGCATGTAATATCTCACGTTAGGGGAGAGAGAAGTTTTGAAAATTGTGAAGCTTAATATTGAGTCTTGTTGCTCGTAGACCCGTGATTTGATATATTGGAGACACGTGACCGTTGTGACATTGACTCACACGGACGCATATTGACAGACTGACAAATAGACGGTCGTGAACGTGATATAAACTCAGTGTCGACATGACATGGGGGTGACTCTAACAAACTTTGCACACGTAAGTGCAACTCCTAGCCAAGAAAGGGTGACAACGCGTATCAAATCCCTGAGGTAGAAGGTCCGCTCGGCTGGGGAACACGAATTGATTATCTTCTCCAGACATCCTCGCCACCATTTGCTCGTATGAGATCCTTCCCCGCGGCATGATGATTCGGAGAGCGGAACCAAGGCCTTATCATTTTCCAAACCGAGCACTAGACTAATGGGTGGTTTTATTTTGGACTGTAGTTGAGATTCAAGATGAAGGACGAGTAGCATCTCGGAAGAGAAGCTCCCAGAGTGAGAAGATGGGAATTTGCCAAAATGAGGAATGGGTGACGTCTTAAGGAAGATCCCCCAGTAAAGAGGTATAAGATTAATTTTTGCAGCTGGGTGGGCTGCTTTTGAGGATTGATGTTGATGGTTGATATTGAAAGGGTATGCGGTTGTGTCCTTGTTGGGGGACTACCTACGTATTTGGGTGTTTGCAAAATCAAACCAGATCGTAGTTCTGCTGGGTGTGAAATAGGTTGCAAATTGAAGGTGTGAAAATTGAATGTATGTAGGGGTGTGGTTGTGTCCTTGTAATTAGACTGCCTACGTATTCGCATGTTTGCGAAATCAAACCAAATCGTAGTTCTGTGTGTGTGTTGATAATTAATTTTGAGGAGTATGGTTGTGTCCTTGAAGGACTGCCTACGTATTCACGTGAAGTGAAATCAAACCAGATCGTAGTTCTGAGTGTGTGCCCAAGCTAACTGTTAGGACCTTAAAGTGTGTGGGTCACGACGGTAAATGCCGTTTGGTGACTCGAAAATTGATTTGAGAGAATTCCTCCTTGATCATGAATCAAAGAGGTCTAATTTGTGAAAATGTTACTTATCATGTGAGCGCACTAAAAAGTGGACCCTAAGTGTAGACTAGGTATGTTCCGTTCTCGATAGTAAAGCATTCGAGGACTCCGTATCTGGGTGAAGGTGAAAATGGCTTCGACATTATGGAATGTGGAGCTTGGTAATAATAGGTTTATTTGACAGATAAAAATCTGGAGCCGAGGATCACGACGGTAAATTCCGTTTGGTGACTCGAAAGATGATTGGAGAGAATTCCCTCTTGATCATGAATCGAAAAGGCATAGTTTGTAAAAATGTTTCTTGTTACGTGAGCACACTAAAAAGTGGACTCTAAGAATGAAATGGGCATGTCCCGTTCTGGGGAGCAATGTTTTTTTGAAGACTCCGTATCTGGGTCAAGGTGAAAATGGCTTCGGCATTTTGGAATGTGAAGCTTGGTAATAGGAGGTTTGTTTGACAGATAAAAATCTGGAGCTTGTATTTGTGGTGTTTAAGCCGATGGGTTACGACTTGTAATGTGGTGCGGAATGGGGTCTCAGGCTTGATGTGGCCTGAGAACGCAACGGTTGGTAAACAATGTGGGATCTGAATCCCATGTCTGGACCTTAAAGGTTAAGGTGTGATATTACGAGCTTGAGGGGAATCCTCAGAATCCCAGATAGGTCTCCCTGTAGCAGTCTCTAGAAGGACTTAGGGGTGAAGCAGTATTGGTTATGATCTTGAGGGGAATCCCCAGGATCCTAAATAGGTCTCCATGTAACAGTCTCCAGAAGGACTTAGGGGTGAAGCAATGTTGGTTATGTTGTTAGTTGACGAGTCTTGAGCTCTTGTTTTAGCTCTTTTACATCAAGTTTTGGTGTTTTTCTGTTTTGGTGTTTTGGGCTTATTGGTCTTGGGCTTTGGACATTGGTCCTGAACGTGTTTTGGACTCACTGGTCCGGGATTTTGTGTGTTAGACTCATTTGTCCTCGGTTTTGTGTTTGAAAAGTGAGGGTTTTTAATTCCGTCGTTTGAGTCTTTGTGAAGATAACGAATTTGAATTTCGCTATTTCATTTTCTTGAAATATGACTGTTTTTAATTCCGTCGTTTGAAATTGTGGAAAAATAACGAATTTTGAATTCCGCTATTTCATTTTCTTGAAAAATGACGGTTTTTAATTCCGTCGTTTGAAATTTGTGAAAAAAAAAGAATTTGAATTTCGCTATTTCATTTTTGTTTGAAAAAGACGGTTTTTAATTCCGTCGTTTGGAATTGTGAGAAAATAACGAATTTTGAATTCCGCTATTTCATTTTCTTGAAAAGTGACAGTTTTTAATTCCCCCATTTAAAATTGAGGGAAAATAACGAATTTGAATTTCGCTATTTCATTTTCTTGAAAAATGACGATTTTTAATTCCGTCGTTTGAAATTGTTGGAAAATAACGAATTTTGAATTCCACTATTTCGTTTTCTTGAAAAAAGACGGTTTTTAATTCCGTCGTTTGAAATTGTGGGAAAATAACGAATTTTGAATTCCGCTATTTCGTTTTCTTGAAAAATGACGGTTTTTAATTCCGTCGTTTGGAATTGTGAGAAAATAACGAATTTTGAATTCCGTTATTTCATTTTCTTGAAAAATGACGGTTTTTAATCCCGTCGTTTGGAATTGTGAGAAAATAACGAATTTTGAATTCTCTTATTTCATTTTCTTGAAAAGTGACAGTTTTTAATTCCGTCATTTGAAATTGTGGGAAAATAACGAATTTGAATTTCGCTCTTTCGTTTTTTGTTTGTTTTAGCTTTAGCCTTGGCTTTCGCTTTGGCTTTGGTTTTCGCTTTTGTTTTGGCTTGGATCTACTGGTTCTTTGTTGTCCTTCGTTCGAGGAAGGTGAAGGTGCAAGCGGGGATGTACCTGGTGGTAAGAGGTTGATTCTTTGTGATGGGATGTTTTTGTAGGAAATGGGCTTGCCTTCCGTCATTGATTATGAACAAAGAGGTGTTCTATTTTGTTATTTGGGTTCGTCGTAGAATCCCTTTGATAAAAGCTCGTTCTAAATTGGGTGCTAATGAAAGGTTTCTATTTCCAGACATGGAATAGGTAAGGAGAATGGACACGGAGTTTCGAGTCCTCTGCTTACTTAGCACGGAACGTCACTTGAGTGTACTCACATTGAATCGGAATGTGGTATTTGGTTTGAAAAAATCAATTCTCGTCATCAACGGGAACTGGTAAAGGAAGAGAGAAGAATATATGTGAAAGTTGTGCTTTTATTTAGATAAATAAGATGTTAGCATATACTCGAGAAATACGTGTGACTCATGGGGACAACCCCCAGTTTGTCACTTAGGAATAAAAGGACAGACGCTAGGACATATATGAGAAAGCCTAAAGCTCGGACTCGGACTCTGACGCATTCGTAAATACGGACTCTTAATCATCCCTTTCATCATCGAGGGTCTCCTTCGCAGCATCCAGCGGCTTGAATGTTTGGTCTTGAGCATTGACACACTTCAGCACTTCACTCTCGTTGTTTGGGACGATATGAGGACAATAATCCATGAGGCTTTCATCTCCTTGCAGAATGAGATATTCATTAGGGTTGTTTTCATCACTTGGTTGGCCTATGGATGAAGCTATCAGTTCATGGTTGTCGATCATATTTTGAATAGCATGTTTCAGTTTGAAGCATGTTTCAGTGTCAAGACCTTTTCCTAATGATATTGCCAATAGGCACTGCTATCCCAGAAACGGGGTTTCCTACATTCAAGCGGGTCTTGAGTGGGCCCGATTGGTTGTAGCTTTCCTTCAGTCACAAGCTTTAAAAGAGCGGCGGCATATGTTGTGTTGAGGTTGGTGAATGTCCTTTGAGAACGTTCTGTAATACCACGGTTTTTTAAGTCTGTTACTCGGCTGAATATGGCTTACTCGGCTGAATATGGTTTACTCGGCCTAGTAAGTGTGTCGTGTGTTTCTGGACAGTTTACTGCCTAGGAATACTCGGCCGAGTACGGGAATACTCGACCGAGTAGTGGATACTCGGCCGAGTATATTCTATACTCGACCGAGTATTGTGGACATGGGCCACAAGCCGGTCTGTGGATTTATGCCACTTACCGATCTGCGGTCACGGGCCACCTGCACGCCAAGCCAAACTGTGGACATGCAGCGGTCTTTTGAAAGCCACGCTCGGCGGCGTAAAAATGCTTTCGACCGGATCGCTTTAGATCGGTCGGTTTCGTCTCGGCAAAGGTCTCGAAACGATTAGAGATGTTCGGAGTCGCCACCAAGCATTTGTGGGATGCTTGGAACCCGTTCGAATCCACTTTATACCTAGGTCAATCAAGGCAAAAAGCGGTGCTTGACATAGATACTAAAGATAAGGACTCGTCCCCCTTTTAGCATTCTATGCCTAAAATGACTCTCGTGTGCCCTGGATAGGGCCATCCACTATCCAAAGGTTTTGAGTAAGGGGTGAGGGTACGTATTGGGAAGCCCTTTAATCGGACACCCAATCCCGCCCGCGTTAGCGGCCTCTACTGATCGATCGTGGTTGTTTAAGTGCAAGAGTTGATAAAACGGTTTAAATGCATGAATGCGCATCCAAAAGTGTTAACCTAACATGTGAGCTTTCTAAATTGGTTTGTTAATCAAAATATCAAGCATAAGATGTCAAGTTGGATTTAGATTGATTTGCATGTGAAAACGGAAATTAAACATCTATTTACCAAATTCGGATTACGATGCTTAACACGATCCATTTATTTGAAAAAGGGTGTCAAATGACAAAGTGTAAAAACATAAACTTGTCAATCTGATCCGTCATATATTCGGATTAACCGTAATCGGGTTCGTCCTAGACAAGTGTTAAAAATGAGGTAGAACAGCGCCAGGCAACCCCATTAGGGCGCGAGCCTATTGGCGAGGTAAGGGGCTCTGCCCTGGTTTTAAAATATGAAAACAGGAGCTGCCTTGGGGCGCGAGCCATGAGCCGACCCAAGGGGCATCTCCTGGTTGTTTAAAAGGTTGTTTAAAACCGTATTTATGATGAAAGATTTGCAAATATGATTTGCATGACTCGGAATAATTACTATTGTGTTAGTAATATCCGTTGTCGGATTTGCATGTTTGAAAAGCATAGTAAAACGTGTAAAAGGAAAATATTTGATTTGAACTAATTATGTTAAGTTCGATTATTTGTAATTAGTCAAGTTTGTCATCGTACTCGGATTAAACCGACATGGTATAAAGAACCAAGGATGATTATTGATTATGACTAATATATTTACAAATGTAAACAAATGAGAAAAATGGTAAATAAAATAAAAGGTGTTTAAAATACCCTTTAATTTATAATTAACCAATAATATCATCGAGTCACGGAATAAACCGTCATGGTATGAAGAACCAAGGATGATTTTTGTAATGGTCAAAATATGTTTATCATAAAAATGAATTAAAATGATAAATAAGAGAAAAGGATTTCCTTTAAAATGTAATTAACCAATTAATATCACCGAGTCACGGATTAAACCGTCATGGTATATGGAACCAAGGGTGATTATAATTTATGGCTAAAAAGTTTGTCATAAAAATGATTTGAAACATTTGAAATGGTAAAACCCGATTACAAATAAGAAATGAAATAAAGAGGAAAGACGAGAACAAACACGGTTGAGTCTGACATGGACACCTACAAGAGGCGCGAGCCTCCCTGCATAGCAAGGAGCTCCTGTCTCAGGCCAAAACTCGGTTTTGGCTCGTCTAACCTATATTTGAATCGTGTTATGCATTGTTCATGCATATAAACTCATAAAAACAGTAGAGACATGAAATGAATGAGATATTTACACCCTCAAACTTACGTGTATTGATGTTTGCATGGTAGACGACTTTAGAGACGGTTTTCTCGTTGCGATTACTCACGAGTTTAAAAAGAGTGCCTTAAAAAAGGATTTTATTTTCAAAATATGTTGAAAATATGTTAATTAAAACATGTTGATTGATGAATTGAGTTGGTCAAATGGGTCGGTCGCATGCACGGCGACGGTACCAAACAATATGTGTAAGGCTTGTGTTTACGATCGGTAGGTCGTAAACACGTGTCGATTTTGTGACTTAGGAAGTCGAGTCTAGAAGTTTAAGGGAGAGGTGAAGGGGCGGACGATCGCGTGAAGATTATGGTGTGTGAAGGGTGGTATTTATAGAGAAATGTGGGGTGGTAGGTCGGTTGTGTTTGCTTAGGCAGACACCTGCTTTAGGCGCGGGCTACCTCGTGATGGAAAGGGGTGTATTGTCCCTTTCAATTTGGACGTGGCCTATTCTCCATCCATTGTTGATATGTGGTATTCATATAAGATGTCGTGTAACAATATGGGCATCTAATAAGATTATTTTGGTGTTACTTGAGGTAGGTGTTTTGTGTGCTTGACTCGGGTTTGACCCGTGTGAGTCGGGATTTGAATTTCGAGTCGGTTTTTGGCCCGGTGTCGGTTTTGACTCTAATTAGGGTCATTTTAATGGAAATGACATGATGAAAACATTCATGGCATTATTTTTGACATTCGAGATTTGGGTTGACTCGGGTTGACTCAGGTTGACTCGAGTTGCGGGTTTCTGAGTCGGTTTTGGGTCCGAAGACGGTTTTGACTCTAATTAGGGTCATTTTAATGGAAATGACATGATGAAAACATTCATGGCATTATTTTTGACATTCGAGATTTGGGTTAACTCGGGTTGACTCAGGTTGACTCGAGTTGCGGGTTTCTGAGTCGGTTTTGGGTCCGAAGACGGTTTTAACTCTAAATAGTGTTATTTTAATGCAAATGAAGTTAGAAAACTTTTGAAATCATTTTTCATATCCGAGTAGTGCATTAAACCGTCTCATGTATAGCCAATCCACGTACGCATATCAAAAACACGTTATAGTCCGATCATCATCGGGTGGTTTTGGAAGGTGCGAATCTGGGTATCTCTGAGCCCCCACTTTGACCGAGGCTTGGACGGGCGAAAGTCAAAGTATGATCTCCAGTCAATCGAATATTATAACCCGAAGACCATTGCGACGTCAAGGCGACTCAAAAGGGTTTGAGCAAGGACTGTGAGTCGGGAAAGGCGACGTCGAGGCGACTCGGGGATCCGAGTCAAGGACCTGCCGTCGGGAACATTTTAGAGTCCGTCGACTTCCGATTCGGGTCGTTTAAAGTCCATTAGACTACGTACAAAGGCTCGCTTGACCATAAGAAGGAATCATACCCGAGGCATCTTCGGGATACGTCCTTGAATCTTTTTGCGCGCAAAGGCTCGCCAGCCGGTGTTGAAGGTGCGTTTTGAGGCTCTTGACCATAGGAAGGAGTCATACCTGAGGTATCTTCGAGATATGTCCTTGAGTCGTATCTTGTGTGCGTGCAAAGGCTCGCCAGCTGTGATAAGGAGTCGTACCCGAGGCATCTTCGGGATACGTCCTTGAGTTGTACCTTGTTTGTGGACAAAGGCTCGCCTGCTTGTGAAAAGGAGTCGTACCCGAGGCATCTTCGGGATACGTCCTTGAGTTGTATCTTATTCGCGAACAAAGGCTCGCCAGCCATATGCGTTGTAAGGCTCGCCAGCCATCTATGGTCGAATGATCGGCTGTGGAAAATGGCATGTGTGACATCCATTTAAAAATCGGCACTCGCTGGGGAGTTAGAAACTTCTCAGGAATCGCCGGGGATATGAGTTGCTGCTCGCTGGGTGGTAGCGTAAGCCATGTAATCGGCAGGGTTAAAGCTCTTGGACTTGATGGGTCGCCGTTTGTTGGGAAGAACCCAGTACTCAGTTGGAGTGAGTTTGTCTTCTCAAGATTACCTGCATGGTTAGTGACCACACAAATCCGCAGTCTCATAGACAAGCATGTATCACGCAAACATATAAGCACGTAAGTACATAAGCATGTGAGCAACTTGCACGCAAGCATATAAGCACGTAGGCATGTGAGCAGTTAGCATATAAGTAACCAGCATGTAATATCTCACGCTAGGGGAGATAGAAGTTTCGAAAGTTGCGAAGCTTAATATTGAGTATTGTTGCACGTAGATCCTTGATTTGACAGATTGGAGACACGTGACCGTTGGGATACTGACTCACATAGATGCACACTGACAGACTGACAAACAAGATGTCGTGAACGTGATGCCAACTCAGTATCGACACGACACGGGGGTGACTCTGACAGACTTTGCATATGTAAGTGCAACTCCTAGCCAACAAAGGGTGATAACGCGTATCAAATCCCTGGAGTAGAAGGTTCGCTTGGCTGGGGAACATGAATTGATTCTCCAGACATCTTTGCCTCCGTTTGCTTGTTTGAGATCCCTTATCGAGGTATGATGATTCGGAGAGCGGAACCAAGACATCGTCATCGTCCGAACCGAGCACTAGGCCATGGGCGGTTTTATTTTGGACTATAGTTGAGACTCAAAAGATGTTTGAGGATAAAGGATGGGCGGCATCTCGAAAGAGAAGCCCCCAGAGTGAGAAGATGGGATTTTGACAAAGTAAGGAATGGGTGACGTCTTAAGGAAGAAGCCCCCAGTAAAGAGGTATAAGATTAATTTTTGCGGCTGTGTGGGCTGCTTCTGAGGATTGATGTTGATGGTTGAGATTGAAATGGGTGTGCGGTTGTGTCCTTGTTGGGGGACTGCCTACGTATTCGCGTGTTTGCAGAATCAAACCAGATCGTAGTTCTGAGCTGGTTATTGAGGATTGAAAATTGGAAATGTTGTGAAAGGAGTATGCGGTTGTGCCCTTGTAATAGGACTGCCTACGTATTCGCGTGTTTGCGAAATCAAACCAGATCGTAGTTCTAAGCTGTGTGTGCAATGGGTTGCAAATTGAAGGTGTGAAAATTGAATGTGTGTGGGGGTGTGGTTGTGTCCTCGTAATAGGACTGCCTACGTATTCGCGTGTTTGCGAAATCAAACCAGATCGTAGTTCTGAGTGTGTGTGCCTATGTTAATTTTTAGGACCTTAAAGTGATTTTGAGGTGTATGGTTGTGTCCTTGAAGGACTGCCTACGTATTCACGTGATGTGAAATCAAACCAGATCGTAGTTCTGAATGTGTGTGCCTAAGCGAGTTGTTAGGACCTTAATGTGAGAGGGTCACGATGGTAAATTCCGTTTGGTGACTCGAAAAATTGATTTGAGAGAATTCCCCTCGATCATGAATCGAAGAGGTCTAATTTGTAAAAATGTTCCTTATCATGTGAGCACACTAAAAAGTGGACCCTAAGGGTAGATTGGGTACGTCCCTTTTTCGGTAGCAAAGCATTCGAGGACTCCGTATCTGGGTCAGGGTGAAATTGGCTTCGACATTAGTGAATGTGGAGCTTGGTAATAACAGGTTTGTTTGACAGATAAAAATCTAGGGTTGAGCGTCACGACGAAAAATTCCGTTCGGTGACTCGAAGGTTGATTGGAGATAAATACCTCTTGATCATGAATCGAAGAGGTGTAATTTGTGAAAATGTTCCTTATCATTTGAGCACAATAAAAAGTGGACTCTAAGGGTAGATTAGGTATGTCCCGTTCTCGATAGCAAAGCATTCGAGGACTCCGTGGGGATTGTGGTGAAAAATGGCTTCAACATTAGGGAATGTGGAGCTTGGTTATAATGGGTTTGCTTAACAGATAAAAATCTGGAGCAAGAATTTTGTGGTGTTTAGGCCGATGGGTAACGGCTTGTAGTGTGGTGCGGAATGGGGTCTCAGGCTGGATGTGGCCTGAGCACAAAATGGTTGGTGAATAATATGGGATCAGATTTCCATGTCTGGACCTTACAGGTTAAGGTGTGATATTACGAGCTTGAGGGGAATCCTCAGAAGCCTAGATAGGTCTCCTTGTAATAGTCTCTAGAAGGACTTAGGGGTGAAGCGATGTTGGTTATGATTTTGAGGGGAATCCCCAGGATCCTAGATGGGTCTTCCTGTAACAGTCTGTTGAAGGACTTAGGGGTGAATCAGTGTTGGTTGAGGTTTTAGTGTTTGGTGTTTTGGACTTGTCTGTCGGTCCGGAATTTGGTGTGTTGGACTCGTTGGTCCTGGGCTTTGGACTTGTTGGTCCTGGACTTGGCATTTTGGACTCACTTGTCCAGGATTTTGTGTGTTGGATGCTTTCTTTGGATTTTGGTCTTTTTGAGAAAAGGGTTTCAATCTTGTTTTGTTTTGATTTTGGCTTGGGTCTTGGCCTTCGCCTGAGTAGCTTTTGGCTATGGTTTTGGACTTGAGTGAATAACTTTTGGCTTTGGTTTTTGCTTTGGCCTTGAGTGAATTGCTTTTGGCTTTGGTTTTTGCTTTAGCCTTGAACTTTGGCTTTGGGTGAATGGACATTGGCTTGGGCCTTTGATTTTGGCCTTTCGCTTTGACTTTGGGTGGATGGCTATTGGCTTGGGCCTTTGATTTTGGCCTTTCGCTTTGACTTTGGGTGAATGGATATTGGCTTGGGTCTTTGATTTTGGCCTTTCGCTTTAGCTTTGGATGAATGGCTATATTGTTTTTTGCCGTCCTTCGTTCGAGGAAGGTAAAGGTGCAGACGGGAATGTGCCTGTTGGTGAGAGGTTGATATTTGGTGATGGGGTGTTTTTGTGAGGAATGGGCTTGCCTTCCGTCATTGACATGAACAAGGAGATGTTCTTGTTTGTTATCTAGGTTCGTCGTAGGATCCCTTTGATAGAAGCTCGTTCTAAATTGGGTGCTATTGAAAGGTTTCTATTGCCAGACATGGAATAGGTAAAGAGAATGGACACGGAGTTTCGAGTTCTCTGCTTACTCGGTACGGAACGTCACTCGAGTGTACTCACATTGAATTGGAACATATTGTTCGTTTTAAATCAATTCTCAAATCAATTCTCGTTGTCAACGGGAAATGGTAAAGGAAGAGGAAAAAAGGTATATGAAAGTTGTGCCTTTATTTAGATAAATAAGAGGTTAACACAGACTCGATGAGTACATGTGACTCATGGGGACAGCCCCCATTTTGTCACTTAGGAATAAAAGGAAAGACACTAAGATAGATATGAGAAAGCCTAAGACTCGGACTCGGACTCAGACTCAATCGTAGATACGGACTCCTAATCATCACTTTCCCCCTCGAAGGTTTCGTTCGCAGCATCCAACGGGTTGAATGTCTGGTTTTGAGCATTGACCCACTTGAGCACTTCGCTCTCATCGTTGGGGATGATATGAGGACAATAATCCATGAGGCTTTCGTCCCCTTGCAGAAACAGATGTTCATTAGGGTTGTCTTCATCACTTGGTTGGTATAGGGATGAAGCTATCAGTTCATGGTTGTCGATCATATTTTGAATAACATATTTCAGTTTGAAGCATGTTTCAGTGTCATGACCTTTTCCTTGATGATATTGGCAATAGGCACTGCCGTCCCAGAAACGGGTTTTCCTGCTTTCAGACGAGTCCGGAGTGGGCCCGATTTGTTATAGCTTCCCTTCAGTCATGAGCTTTTGAAGGGCTGCGGCTGATACGTGCATTTTGTATAGTCTTTTTAGCCTATTTTAGCACGTATTTCTATGTACTTTTGTACTGTTTATATCGCATTGTGCCCCGAATTGGCTACTTTGGTTCGTTTTGTCCGTTTTGTAGAAATGAATGTGAAAGTAGTGGAATCATACCATTTTCGTCCTTTTTGCATGCATTTTGAGGAGACGGGATTTTCCAGAGTGAGATCTTGCATTGGGATGCGTGAAGGAACGGTCTACGAGGCAGTCGGTCACGAGTTTGAGCTGTATTGGAGGAAGAATACTCGATCGAGCTGTTTTATCACTCGATCGAGTGGTTTCTATGACATTGGTTGGTCGATCGAGTAGTATTATACTCGATCAAGAAGAGCTGGAATTAGGGGTTACTCGATCGAGTAACATTTTGGTCGATCGAGTAGATTATTTGGAGAAATGCTCGATCGAGTGGTTTCAGACTACTCGATCGAGTGGTTTTGGCTTTGATTGGCTTTAATTAGCCCGTGAACTTGTTTTAGTTAATGGACTTAGTAGTTTTTCTATTTAAGCGCAAAATAACTAGGTCATTAGTATCGATTTCTATCCAAGTTTTATCTTATTATTCATCTTTCACTCTCAAGGCTGCGTTACTTTTTCTTCTTCACTGTAACTTTTGCTTTCGGATTTTCTCACTCGGATTTGTTTGTTCTTTACGCCGGATTCTTGCGATTGTAATCTCTTTCTCCCTTTTAATATTAATCTTTCTTTTATTCATCTTAATTGTTTGTTTTGCTTCATTTAATTCTCTGCCCTAATCACCTTTTATGCAATTTTATGATTGTCTCATCATGTTTAATATTAGTTATTTATTTGTTATTAGTATTGACAGTATTAATAGCATGAGTAGCTAATCTGTTTCATGTTAGGATTAGGGGATCTACGGTAGAAATGTGATGATGTAGTAAATAGGTTAGATGAATTATTTGTGAGATTCTGTCCCCATAGCAATATAACTGTATTTACCGACTTAGTTGAGTGCACGCTTCTGAGTCACCCTTTTAATCTGGTTAAATTTATTCCTGGATCGGAAGATTGGACTAAATAGGCCTGCTATGAACAGTAGACTGCCCTGACGAGGACGGAAGTTAAGTTAGTGGTAATTTAGGATAGAAAGTGGACCGGGATGACCTTTCCATATCCGTCTCGCATTAATTTATCTAATTTGTTTACAGTTGAGTCACTGGACTACCGTAGTGAACCAAAATCCTGACATGTCCCCTCTCTATTGATAGTTTATTCTCATTTTCTGTCTTTATTGCTCTTTCCTTGCTTCTCTTCCTTTAAACCTTTTTAGTTTAGAAAACCAAATACAAACCCCCCCATTTGTGACCAAATAGACGGACTTTTGCAGATATCTTGCCTCCCTGAGGAGATCGACCTCACTTCCCTAGCTATATAGTTAGTTTAGTTAGTTATTTTTGATAGGTATACGACAGCCCTGTCAAATTTTGGCGCCGTTGCCGAGGAGGCAATTTCCCTATCTGTCTTTGTTTCGTTTATTTTATCCATCTCAGGGAATTTTTATTCCTTGAGACAGTTCTTATTTTTTTTCTTTCAGTATTGTGTATGCCCAGGTCAAACAGGTTGGAGTTAGTTTCAGCTGATTCTGAGCCAGAGAGACTGTTCAGGCATAGACTCCGTCTGCAAAGAGAATCACGAAAGGAATACTTGAGTACTTTCGAACCCGAACTTCAGCATTTCCTTTTTACAGAAAATCCATCTTTTGAAGAAGACACTTTCAGTTCTGTAAACCAACCAGTAAAGATGCCGAATATTGCTAGTCATTCGGAGCCTAAAGCATCATCAATTCCAAAGGGTTTCAATCTCCAGACTGAGGATGGGAATACATTTGACATCCGCCCGTCCTATATCAATCTGGTGGAGAGAAATCTCTTTAGAGGTGAGGGAGGCGAAGACCCGAGGAAGCATATGGAGGTCTTTACGGACTACTGTTCTACTATCCCCGCCACAAAGGGGGTAACTCAAGACAAGATTAAGGAGGTTCTGTTTCCTTTTTCTTTGATTGACTCAGCCAGGGAGTGGCTGACTGATTTGGACCATACGGCCGCGGGGGTCACAGACTGGGAGACTCTTGTTCTTGCTTTTTATAAGAGATATTTCCCTCCGCAGCGCACTAATCAGCTGAGGGCCAAGATTACCAGTTTCAAGCAAGCACCTGATGAAACTTTCTATGAAGCATGGTGCCGTTTCAAGAGGTTGGTGAGGTCTATTCCTCACCATGGTTTTGATCCGTGGTTCCTGTCCAATCAGTTCTACAATGGGCTATACGATGATCACAGAGCCATACTTGATGCATCATCCAACGGAAGATTCCAAAAGAACACTGACGATGATAAGGGATGGGCCCTTATTGAAGAGATGGTGACCCACTGTGCTGAGTATGGAAACCCGAGGGATGGTATTAGAACGGTTCTTGCAGTCGATAAGCAAGTTGTGGCTCAGCTGGAAGCCATGAATGCTAGGTTTTATAAGTTGGTGCTGCATTCTGCTGGGGAGCCTCAGACGGTTCATTTGCTTACTAGAAGGGAGACTGTCACATGTGAGAAGTGTGGGAGCAACGACGGTCACACTGCTGTTGGCTGTCTTACGGAGAAGGAACAAGTCCTTGCTTTTCAATAATACAGGCAAGGAGGGGGTTCCTATTATAACAACCAAGGGGCAGTCCATCCCAATTTGAGGTGGACAAGTCAAAATGTGCTCAATCCTACCCCTCCTCCGCAGCAGCAGCAGCCATATGTCCCTCCTCATAAGGCTCAACAAGGCTTTCAGAAGCCTCCTTCCTTTCCTACACCTAATCAAGGTGCATCATCTTCTGGTGGGGTAAGTGAGATAGGTGAGTTGAAGACGATGTTGCAGTCTTTGACAAAGCAGTGGCAGCTAAGTGACCAACAAAAAGACGCATCCATCAAGGCACTTGAAACTCAAGTTGCCCAGTTAGCCGCGAACCAATCCACAAGGAAACCGGGACATTTACCGTCACAAGCCGATAAGAATCCACATGAGACGGTGAATTTAATTAATTTGAGGAGCGGTTATTCATATGAAGGACCGAAATCAGACCCAGGGAAGGTAATTACTGCTGATGAACAGTGTTCTGTCAAAGAAAAAGAGCTGACGACAAAGAAAGTACTCGATCGACTAATTTCTGGGGGTTGATCGAGTGAAAGTGCTGAAGAAAGGACTCGATCGAGTAAAATTTCTACTCGATCGAGTGAACAAGAAAAAAAATTTACTCGATCGAATGAAATTTTTGGTCGATCGAGTGATTTTGTTGAAGAACCTGCTCGATCGAATGAAATTTTTGGTCGATCGAGTAGTGCTGATAAAGAACAACTCGATCGAGAGCCTGCTAGTGCTCGATCGAGTGAACTATCACCTGAAAGACCACGTTCGAGAGGAAAGAAGTCTCGTTCGAAGGATTTAGAGCTTGATCCAGCTGATACATTGGAAGAGAGGAACAAGGGACTCGAGATACCCATCACGGTGCCCTTCCCGAGGCGTCTGCAGAGTACTAAGGCGAATCAACAATTCGGCAAATTTGCCGAACTCCTGAAAAGCTTGCAAGTCACTGTGCCATTCGCCGAACTGCTGACACAGGTACCCTCTTACCTTAAATTTATGAAAGAAATTTTAACACGTAAGAGGCACATTAATGATCATGAGACGGTAGCTTTGACCAAGGTAGGGACGGCCCTAGTTCAGAATAAGTTACCTCCCAAACAGTCAGACCCGGGTAGTTTTTCGATTCCGTGTCATATTGGTACCCATTTGATTGCTAACGCGTTATGCGATCTTGGTGCTAGCGTGAGTGTCTTACCGCTATCTCTTGCTAAAAGACTTGGTTTGACCAAGTTTAATTGCACAAATATGACTGTTCAGATGGCCGACCGTAGCATATCATGGCCACTAGGTGTCATAGAAGACATACCTGTTAAGATCGGGAGGTTCTTTATTCCCGTTGACTTCGTTGTACTTGACATCCCCGAATATGCCCACACCCCTATTATTTTAGGGAGACCATTTTTATTTACTGCCCGTGCAGTAATAGACGTCGGGGGCAAGACATTGACTTTTCAGGTTGGGGACGAGGAATTGATATTCCATCAGTCTAAGTTCCGAAGGGCTCCCATGCAAGCTCAGCCTTGCAATGCCCTCTCTTCTACTGACCCTCCTACTGACACTCCAACTGAAGATTTGGAACATTGTGCTGCTATTGTGACCCCTCCGCCTTAGGTTGAGAGCAAAAAGGAGGAAGTTCGTCTGTTTTCCTTGCTGCAGGTACAGATGAAAATAATGAAGGAGCTGTCAATGGTTTTTGTGCAATTAATGTCAGTCAAAGTGGGAGCGATGACGTTAAAGCTGGTGAGAACGGAGTAAGGACGAGAAAAGTTCGCGCGTATGTGGACGTCAACTATTCTCCTCCTAACGATTCAAGTTCAAGCTCGTGGAAATTGAAGAGGACGATTAATGTTGCTGAGATGATGTCCTCTAGTCAGAAGCCCTCCGAGGGGCTGCTGAATTGCTTCGAGAAGTGAGCGGGGAAATGTCCCGTGTAACAAATTGTAAAAACAATTTTTAAATTTTCCGTTGAATTTTATTTATTGCTTTTAATTAGGACAATTAGAATTTAGACATTTTTTAGCATAGATTAGAAGACTATAGACTGTTACTTTTCGTATTTGGTATTTTGGGATATTTTTGCGAGTGTTTTTATGCAGGTTTGGGGAATTATACGCAAACTCAAAGGAATATTAGCAAATTCAAGAGCTTACACGAGGAAAAGAGCTCGATCGAGTACTTTTTGTACTCGATCGAGTAGAATTCGTTCGATCGAATGGTTTCCAGTTACTCGATCGACTAAAGGTGAAAAGGGGAGTTCTCGATCGAGTAACTTTTTACTCGATCGAGTAGATGAATACAAGAAGTTCTCGATCAAGCAGTTCTAAACCACTCGATCGAGTAAAATTGCAAAGACCACGCAGGGAGTCTCCTTAACTTCCCTGTTTTTCACTTCTAATTCATTTTATCCCCAATTTTTCGACCTCCTTCCTTATTTGCGATCAAAATTACCCCCAAAATCCTCCATTTTCCTGCCCATTTGCCAAATCCGCCACCTACATTTTGTTTATTATTAATTAATCGTCATTTGCCCTCTGTTTTTCCTTTGATTTACGCTTTTTTTACATGGTCAATTAAGGGAATTAGGGTTCCGCGGTTTTTCGATCAAAAATCGCCCAATTTGCTTGTTAGTCGATTAATTGCTCAATTTGTAGGTTCCTAATCATCAAGTAAGTAATTCCTACACTTCTTTGCATTTTAATTTCGTTAATTTTGCTTTTTATAAAGTGAATTAGGAATTAGGGTTTCGATGTTCATATTAGGTCGAATTTTTCGACTATAATTTTGATTCAATGGCTAATTTGTCTTGCTTGATGATCAATTCCCGTTCCTCATTAATTTTTACATGGTTCATTCGAATTTTTGTGAGAAATTGGTGATTAGGGTTCATCTTAGTCGACTTTTCGACTGTCATTGGGTCTGTACTGCTGGCTATGCTTAATTTGCCTCAATTGTTGCTTAATTTGCTGCCATTGATGCCTGCTACCCTTCCCCTATCACTGTTTACCTGCTATCATTCGAAGTTTTTGAGAAAATTTGGGAATTTTTTGGGCTGTAGTCGAATTTTTCAACTGTTTAGGGGAAGCTTCATGCTGTTTTCACGCTGATTTCTTATCGCTTTTCCCCTGCCTAATTTGTATAGGATGGATTCTAGCTCAATGCCTTCTTCGAGCTCTGCTGCCAGTCCGTCCTTGTCTCTGTCTGAGACGGTAGTCCCTGCTGCTACTACCGTCTCCGCACTTACCAGCACCCTTGTGTTCTTAGTCTCTGCTGCTGGTACGGTTTTTACGCCTGCTAGCACTGCTGCTAACCATGTTTCAGCAGCCACCTCAGTCACATCCACTACTACTGCTAGCATTGCTACTAGTCTTTCTTCCTCAGTGGCGGTCACAGCTGCAGCCGCAGCCTCTACTTCAGCCACGACGGACTTACCTGCAGCCGCAGCTGCTTTTAAGGTGGCCCTAGTTCCTCGTACCGTCACTGGACGGTCTTCTACCTCAGGTTCTAGAGGCCGGGGCCGAGGTCGCGGTCATGGTCGTGCTACACCTTCTCCTAGCGTGTCTGCTGGTGCGGTCACGATTCGAGGGGATGACTCTCTTGACTCACACCCTCGGTTCCCTCAGGTAATTTTTGTAAATGGTATTCATCGTGAGCGATTTTATAACTTAGTTGAATGTGAGTTTCTCCCTACCCGATTCTTAGACCGTCCGGCACTAGAGAGGCTCGGCTTCTACGAGCCAGTTTGTGAGCTTTTACGGGGCACGGGGATGGCCGGACTCATCACTATGAGCGGCCACACTTTTCGGGAGCTGACCCTTGAGTTCTTCAGCTCCTTCACCTTCTCCTCAGGGACACACGACGCTGTCCCTACTAGTCTTTCTGTGTCCTTCCGGTTGTATAACCGGACCTTTTCTATGACACTTGAGGAGTTTGGTACCCGACTCGGCCTTTCCTTTACGGGCACCACTGTTGCCCCTAGGAAGGTCATTAGTCTTCTTTGGCGGGCTTTGGCACAGACCCCTTTTCAAAAGCGAAAGCTCGGTCAGGTCCACCTACCTCCAGCCCGTTACTTTCTTAGACTGATGGGGAGCACTATCTTTGGCCGAAAGGAGCCAAACAACATCAACAACAACGAGCTCTCCATCTTAGGCGGTTACCTGAACATCGACGGCGAGGGTCCCTTTACCCTCAACATCGCTTATTTGACCGCCAGGTACTTCCAAACTTCGGGAGAGAAGCTCATGGGCACTATCGTCTGCGGTGGCATAGCCACCTTTCTTGCCCGTTCTCTCTTCACCATCTTGCCTCGTGACTTACCTTACATAGACGGTGATAGGTATCTGAGCCTAGCTGTCATGCACTCTCAGACATGGCTGACCACAGACTACCGGACATGGAAGATAGATGGTTCCTTGTCCGTGGACCTTCCTTGTGACACCCTGCCTCGTCTAGCCCCTTTGCCCATTGTTGCACGGGGCGCCCGACCACCACCTCTACCTCAGTACCACCTCCAGGTCCGCCCACCTACTACTTTACCCGCCGCTAAGAAGCGGCGTAGACTTGCGACCGGAGAGGGGTCCACACCTTCTGGGAGTGTCCAGCCTTCCACAACTACTCCCATCCCGACCCCTACTCCTACTCCTACTCCCGCACCCGCCCACCAGACACAGACACAGCCGGTCCTACCGGCTAATTTTGTACCTCCACCACCCTTTGAGGCGTCCTCGGTCATGGACCAAGGGCGCCGTGGCGGTTTGTTAGTTGAGATTGTAGAGAGACAGGCTCGTATGGAGCGGGACATATCTTTGACTTTGTTCCCTCTATACGAGTATCACATGAGGCGACACCGTCCGATCCCAGAGGGTTGGCCACACCCTTCCTTTTACCGGTACCCAGCTGAGGGGTACCCGGAGCCTGCTAGTGAGGAGGAGGAGGAGGACGAGGACCCGGCGGCGGCGGCGGAGAGAGCTCGAGAGAGCAGAGGAGGAGGGGAGAGCAGGAGGTAGATCCGGACTTCACGGTGACGGTGGAGGACGTGCGTGACAGTGACGAGGAGGCTGACGAGTAGCTGCTGGTCTACTCACTTCCCCAGTTTTCTGGCTGGTTTGGGGAAGTTCGTGTTTTGTATGTTATTCTCGCTCTTTTTTTTTTATTTTCTCTCCTTTTTATTTTACTGTTTTTTATTCTTTATTGGTTGTATATTTCCGTTCCCCCGTATATATCTGCTGGTGTATGCTGGAGGACAACGAGGGCATTGTCCGTTTTGGTTTGGGGAGAGTATTGCATCCTTTTGAGTCTGCATTTGCATTTGTTTTGCATTCATGTTTCTATTTTTCAGCTTGCATTTGTATTTATTTCATTAAAATTCAAAAAACCAAAAAAATTAGAAAAATTTCAAAAATTAAAAAATATTCACGTTTATTTTTGAATTTTTGAAATTTTTCTAATTTTTTATAAGTAGTATTTCTATTTTAGCTGCGGCTGCAGGTGAGTCCGCCGTGGCTGAAGTAGAGGCTGTGGCTGCAAATGTCAAACTACTAAGTCCATCAACTGTTTAGGGGAAGCTTCATGCTGTTTTCACGCTGATTTCTTATCGCTTTTCCCCTGCCCAATTTGTATAGGATGGATTCTAGCTCGGTGCCTTCTTCGAGCTTTGCTGCCAGTCCGTCCTTATCTCTGTCTGAGACGGTAGTCCCTGCTGCTACTACCGTCTCCGCACTTACCAGCACCCCTGTGTTCTTAGTCTCTGCTGCTGGTACGGTTTTTACGCCTGCTAGCACTGCTGCTAGCCATGTTTCAGCTGCCACCTCAGTCACAGCCACTACTACTGCTAGCACTGCTGCTAGTCTTTCTTCCTCACTGGCGGTCACAGCTGCAGCCACAAGCCTCTACTTCAGCCACGTCGGACTCACCTGCAGCCGCAACTGCTTTTAGGGCGGCCCTAGTTCCTCGTACCATCACTGGACGGTCTTCTACCTCAGGTTCTAGAGGCCGGGGCCGAGGTCGCGGTCATTGTCATGCTACACCTTCTCCTAGCGTGTCTGCTGGTGCGGTCACGATTCGAGGGGATGACTCTCTTGACTCACACCCTCGGTTCCCTCAGGTAATTTTTGTAAATGGTATTCATCGTGAGCGATTTTATAACTTAGTTGAATGTGAGTTTCTCCCTACCCGATTCTTAGACCGTCCGGCACTAGAGAGGCTCGGCTTCTATGAGCCAGTTTGTGAGCTTTTACGGGGCACGGGGATGGCCGGACTCATCACTATGAGCGGCCACACTTTTCGGGAGCTGACCCTTGAGTTCTTCAGCTCCTTCACCTTCTCCTCAGGGACACACGACGCTGTCCCTACTAGTCTTTCTGTGTCCTTCCGGTTGTATAACCGGACCTTTTCTATGACATTTGAGGAGTTTGGTACCCGACTCGGCCTTTCCTTTACGGGCACCACTGTTGTCCCTAGGAAGGTAATTAGTCTTCTTTAGCGGGCTTTGTCACAGACCTCTTTTCACGAGCGAAAGCTCGCTCAGGTCCACCTACCCCCCGCCCGTTACTTTCTTAGACTGATGGGGAGCACTATCTTTGGCCGAAAGGAGCCAAACAACATCAACAACAACGAGCTCTCCATATTAGGCGGTTACCTGAACATCGACGGCGAGGGTCCCTTTACCCTCAACATCGCTTATTTGACCGCCAGGTTCTTCCAGGCTCTGGGAGAGAAGCTCATGGGCACTATCGTCTACGGTGGCATAGCCATATTTCTTGCCCGTTCCCTCCTCACCGTCTTGCCTCGTGACTTACCTTACATAGACGGTGATAGGTATCTGAGCCTAGCTGCCGTGCACTCTCAGACTTGGCTGACCACAGACTACCGGACATGGAAGATAGATGGTTCCTTGTCCGTGGACCTTCCTTGTGACACCCTGCCTCGTCTAGCCCCTTGGCCCACTGTTGCACGGGGTGCCCGACCACCACCTCTACCTCAGTACCATCTCCAGGTCCGGCCACCTACTACTTTACCCACCGCTAAGAAGCGGGGTAGACTTGCGACCGGAGAGGAGTCCACACCTTCTGGGAGTGTCCAGCCTTCCACAGCTACTCCCATCCCGACCCCTACTCCTACTCCTACTCCCGCACCCGCCGACCAGACACAGACACAGCCGGTCCTACCGGCTAATTTTATACCTCCACCACCCTTTGAGGCGTCCTCGGTCATGGACCAAGGGCGCTGTGACGGTTTGTTAGTTGAGATTCTAGAGAGACAGGCTCGTATGTAGCGGGACATAGCTTTGACTTTGTTCCCTCTATACGAGTATCACATGAGGCGACACCGTCCGATCCCAGAGGGTTGGCCACACCCTTCCTTTTACCGGTACCCAGCTGAGGGGTACCCGGAGCCTGCTAGTGAGGAGGAGGAGGAGGACGAGGACCCGAGGGCGGCGGCGGAGAGAGCTCGAGAGAGCAGAGGATGAGAGAGCAGGAGGTAGATCCGGACTTCACGGTGACGGTGGAGGACGTGCGTGACAGTGACGAGGAGGCTGACGAGTAGCTGCTGGTCTACTCACTTCCCCAATTTTCTGGCTGGTTTGGGGAAGTTCGTGTTTTGTATGTTATTCTCGATATTTTATTTATTTTGTCTCCTTTTTATTTTACTGTTTTTTATTCTTTATTGGTTGTATATTCCCGTTCCCCCGTATATATCTGCTGGTGTATGCTGGAGGACAACGAGGGCGTTGTGCGTTTTGGTTTGGGGAGGGTATTGCATCCTTTTGAGTCTGCATTTGCATTTGTTTTGCATTCATGTTTCTATTTTTCAGCTTGCATTTGTATTTATTTCATTAAAATTCAAAAAACCAAAAAAATTAGAAAAATTTCAAATATTCAAAAATATTCACGTTTATTTTTGCATATAGGTTGAGTCGGAACGGTTGATTTCCGTGATGAAACTGCACTATAACTTGTCATTTTACTTGAGCCTTACACTTCCGTTGATGGTTATTAGCTTTGTCATACGCATAATCTACGAGTTTTTGTTCAAATATAGCTGACTGTTTAGACTTGACCTGATAAATTGGCAACCTACTTTACAATTTCTGAGGTTTAGAGCCCATAACTGGTGACATTCATGACCAGTTCATTAGGAATTGAGAGTAGTACTCCTTGCATAGCATGTTCATCATTTTTGCACTTTTATGACATTCGATTTCTTGTCAAATGCACACATTCGGGTTTGTGGTCGGTGTCACATGCAGGGAGGTGCTTGCAAATTTTCCCCTTTTCTTATATTTTTCACCCATTTAGCTCCACTTAAGCCAAAACTTGCCTTTTTGACCCATTAACTACATCCTAAACTGAGCCTGCCTAGTCAAGCTAGTTTAGTATGTCTTTTGTGGTATGATTTTCCGTCTCTAGTTTGGCCCGTATCATTTGATTGGAGTTGGTGAAAAAAGAGGAAGGAGAAAAAAAAAAGAAAAAAAAAATTGAAAAAAAGAAGAGAAAAACGTGAAAAGAAGAAAAAAAAGGAAAAGAAAAAAAAATGGAAAAAGTGTGTGATTCACGTAAAAAAGAAAGAGAAAAGAAAAAAAGAGTTGAAAAAATATTTGATTTGTTTCAGTTGATTCATTTAGACGGTATTAAAAAAGGGAAGTTTGTGACGTCTAGCTCCTCCGTTCTTATTCTATATTTTTGAGGAGATTGTGTATGAGATTAGTGAGTTGTGTGCCAAATGAAGGGCACTTGTACTCTATTTTTCAGTCAGTTGAGATTGGGATGGTCTTATATGGCCTTGTTTAGGAACTAGCTTGACGCTTTACCTTCACATTACCATAACTTGTTTTGCCTTTTCTCACCTGAACCTCACTATTCCCATATCATTTGTAAGCCCTCGGCTGTGACGGACATTAATGGTTGGAGTGTGTGCATTAGTACTTGAATCGTTTTTCATTTTTGTTGCATGCATGCCATGTAGGTCGCTGTTAGGTGAGTGACTGTTTCTCTTTCTCTCTTTTACATATAATATTAACCCTTTGCTTCATGAGAGAAGAGTGACAACGTGAGAGTCCAATTTTGTTGGTCTTGCAAGGTCAATAGGTCAGCTATATTTCTAAACAACTTATAACTCGTTTGCGTATTGACTGCTTAGCTATGACTGTTAATTTTTGTTGCATTAAACTGGTTCAAGTAGACAAGTTAAGCTAGCTCGGAGTTTTCATTTCCGTTCCATTAGTTGCATTTTAGTTTACTCGAGGACGAGTAAAGGTTCGGTTTGGGGAGATTTGATACGTGCATTTTCTATAGTCTTTTTAGCCTATTTTAGCACGTATTTCTCTGTACTTTTGTACTGTTTATATCGCATTGTGCCCCGAATTGGCTACTTCGGTTCGTTTTGTCCGTTTTGTAGAAATGAACGTGAAAGTAGTGGAATCGTACCATTTTCGTCCTTTTTGCATGCATTTTGAGGAGACGGGATTTTCCAGAGTGAGATCTTGCATTGGGATGCGTGAAGGAACGGTCTACGAGGCAGTCGGTCACGAGTTTGAGCTGTTTTGGAGGAAGAATACTCGATCGAGCTGTTTTATCACTCAATCGAGTGGTTTCTATGTCATTGGTTGGTCGATCGAGTAGTATTATACTCGATCAAGAAGAGCTGGAATTAGGGGTTACTTGATCGAGTAACATTTTGGTCGATCGAGTAGATTATTTGGAGAAATGCTCGATCGAGTGGTTTCAGACTACTCGATCGAGTGGTTTTGGCTTTGATGGGCTTTAATTAGCCCGTGAACTTGTTTTAGTTAATGGACTTAGTAGTTTTTCTATTTAACCGCATAATAACTTGGTCATTAGTATCGATTTCTATCCAAGTTTTATCTTATTATTCATCTTTCACTCTCAAGACTGGGTTACTTTTTCTTCTTCACTGTAACTTTTGCTTTCGGATTTTCTCGCTCGGATTTGTTTGTTCTTTACGCCGGATTCTTGCGATTGTAATCTCTTTCTCCCTTTTAATATTAATCTTTCTTTTATTCATCTTAATTGTTTGTTTTGCTTCATTTAATTCTCTACCCTAATCACCTTTTATGCAATTTTATTATTGTCTCATCATGTTTAATATTAGTTATTTATTTGTTATTAGTATTCACAGTATTAATAGCATGAGTAGCTAATCTATTTCATGTTAGGATTAGGGAATCTACGGTAGAAATGTGACGATGTAGTAAATAGGTTAGATGAATTATTTGTGAGATTCTGTCCCCATAGCAATATAACTGTATTTACCGACTTAGTTGAGTGCACGCTTCTGAGTCACCCTTTTAATCTGGTTAAATTTATTCTTGGATCGGAAGATTGGACTAAATAGGCCTGCTATGAACAGTAGACTGCCCTGACGAGGACGGAAGTTAAGTTAGTGGTAATTTAGGATAGAAAATGGACCGGAAGGACCTTTCCATATCCGTCTCGCAGTAATTTATCTAAATTGTTTACAGTTGAGTCACTGGACTACCGTAGTGAACCGAAATCCTGACATGTCCCCTCTCTATTGATAGTTTATTCTCATTTTCTGTCTTTATTGCTCTTTCCTTGCTTCTCTTCCTTTAAACCTTTTTAGTTTAGAAAACCAAATACAAACCCCCCCATTTGTGACCAAATAGACAGACTTTTGCAGATATCTTGCCTCCCTGAGGAGATCGACCTGACTTCCCTAGCTATATAGTTAGTTATTTTTGATAGGTATACGACAGCCCTGTCAAATTTTGGCGCCGTTGCCGGGGAAGCTAAAATACGTGCTATCAAAAACTACTCGTATACCAAATGCGTGCTAAAATAGGCTAAAATATACAAAATGCAGGTATCAAATCTCCCCAAACCGAACCTTTACTCGTCCTCGAGTAAACTAAAATGCAACTAATGGAACGGAAATGAAAACTCAGAGCTAGCTTAACTTGTCTACTTGAACCAGTTTAATGCAACAAAAATTAACAGTCATAGCTAAGCAGTAAATACGCAAACGAGTTATAAGTTGTTTAGAAATATAGCTGACCTATTGACCTTGCAAGACCAACAAAATCGGACTCTCACGTGGTCACTCTTCTCTCATGAAGCAAAGGGTGAATATTATATGTAAAAGAGAGAAAGAGAAACAGTCACTCACCTAACTGCGACCTACATGGCATGCATGCAACAAAAATGAAAAACGATTCAAGTACTAATGCACACACTCCAACCATTAATGTCCGTCACAGCCGAGGGCTTAAAAATGATATGGGAATAGTGAGGTTCAGGTGAGAAAAGGCAAAACAAGTTATGGTAATGTGAAGGTAAAGCGTCAAGCTAGTTCCTAAACAAGGCCATATAAGACCATCCCAATCTCAACTGACTGAAAAATAGAGTACAAGTGCTTCGTCACGGTAACCAAATTGGGGGGTTTTAATTGGGTTGTTCTAAACTAATGAAAATGAGAAAGAGAAAAAAGCAGAAGAATAAAGATTAAGCAGATAAGGAAAAAGCAGCTAAGACAGTCGGTTCACCATGATCATTCAGTCAAGCGATCTAGGTCTCAGGTTAATACGAGTATGGGCAAAGGGGCAGTGAATATCTCCTTCCGGTCTCAATTCGCCCTAAAGCACAAATAGCTTAGTTTCCGCCCTCACTACAGTGCCCTAATGTTCGCTACGAGTCTGACCCTTTCCAACCTTCCGGTCCAGGTCAAGGTTTACTATAATTTAAATGCCTAATTGCGTCGACTCAATTAGACAGATACAAATAAGTGCAGCGATTAACAACAAGGACTACACAAGCATTAACATAATAATTCAATCACTCTCCCTCCATAATCATGGATTCCCTAGTCTTAGCAAAAGGGAATTAGCTACACATTACTATCGAATCAACAATAATAATATATAGATAACGAGAATTAAACATGATAATAACGAAAACAGTGGGATCGAATAAGACACTAATTAAAGCAATAAGAGAAAAGGAGAATTCAAGAAGCAATTACGATTAAGAAATAAAGGGAGTAATAATACCAATTACAATTCAAAATCCGAGTAGAAAAGAGTAGTAAAAGAGTGTAAAAAGAAAGAGAAGCAGTGGAAAGATGAAGTCCCAGTGAATTCCGCAGTCTACTGCCTAAGTAGCATAAAAAAAAATCTATTCTAAACCTAATCCAAAGGCCTATTTACAAAAGCCCATACGAAATTAGGCGGAAAAACTCAATTACTGGGCAAACCACTCGATCGAGTGGAATAAGACCGCTCGATCGAGTAACTTGGCGACAAACCCTTCGATCGAGTCGAAATAAACCACTCGATCGAGTAACCCCTTGTAATGCCTTCTCGATCGAATACTAGAACTGCTCGATCGAGTAATCTTTATTATATAAAGCATTCGATTGACTAGAAAAGTAGTCGATCGAGCTATTTTGGCACGTTAGACACTATGACACCTTCCGAAGTCAGCTCACACGTCTTCAAAGTACTAGATTCCAAGCTCCGATTCCTTGTTCTCCATAAATGCATGCAAAGGGGACGAGTTTAGGCTCGATTTATCTTCTCTTTGGTCTATTCCTGCAATTTACACAAAACGAACCAAAGTAGACTATTCGGGGGTATTTGTAGCTAGATGCCACGTAAAATAGTATAGAAATGCGTGTAAAAAGGAGGTAAAAACCTTATATAAAATACACGCATCAAATCTCCCCAAACCAAACCTTTGCTTGTCCCCAAGCAAACTATGAATGCAACTAAGAATAAACAGTGGAACGGGACCAACGCATCAGCTACAAATCATCCGCCAAAACCAGTTTAATGCAACAACTAACAAAGTGGCAAATGATAGGTGACAACGAATTAAATCAATGTTTCAAACTTACTGAACCGTCGACCTTGCAAGACTCAAAAGTATCGGACTCTCACGGGTCGCTCATCACTCAAATTTAGGCACGAGGTGAGTATATATGTGAAAGATAGAAAGAAGTAAAGACACTCACCTAACTCGACCTATAAGAACATGCATGTAGTTAACATGAATAAAGTCTCTACAACCGTGTTTGTAATTATTAATCTCACTAATTTGCATATTCATATATGAATCAATTTATTTAGTCATAAAATAAATTCTAGATCTTATGCATGCAAACATAAATAGAAGTAAAGAAGAAATTGTTTTCCTTACTATGTGATTTCGGTTTTATGGGCACCAACAAGATCTCCTTCTTGTTAGTTCTTGAGCTTTCCAACAATGGATGAACAAGATTCAAGTTTAGAATCTCTCCCAAAAGCATATACCCAAGGAAACCTCTTAAAAACTAATATTATTATGATCTAGTAAAAATATTAGTTTTACTTAAAATATGACACAAAAATTAATTTTGTTCTCTTGGAAAAATCGGTTCAAGAGGGAGTGATTATGTGAGTTTATTTCTCTAGAATTTTCACAAATTGTAGAGAGTAGGATAATTTCTTACACTAGAAATTTTTATGATAATTGTGAATGAATAATTGTAGAGGAAACACTCTCTATTCCCATGGTAAAACCGGTTGGAGGGAGTAGTGTGTCCAATGCATGGGCTAGTTTTTCTACCCAAGAAAAGATAGGCATGCAAGGCTAAGACTATAGGTAATTATTGTGTTTTCCACTTAAAAAATAATCAACACAATTTTTATCTTAAAACTCCCTCCATTTCGGTACACACACATAAAATGGATGAGTCCATTTTATTTGTGATTTTGTCAATATGTCACATGTGACACATTACATGACAGCTTATATATAAAATGTATTTTTAACAATTAAAAATCAACATATTAATAAAATATGTCACTTATAAAAATTAACATAGTAATTCATAATTACTTGTACCAAAAGTGTTTCCGAATTATAAACTACAACATTCTGTATTTATAATAATTTATTCATTCCGTTTCAATTGTTTCTGTAAACAATAATTTCATCTAAGTAATAAAACAATTCGATTACTTAGACCGTGTCTCATTTAATCAAATTACAATAACATACGTTAACTTTACTCACAAAATCATCCGTCAATTTTAAGCAATTTAATTAACTTGTATCGGCATACGATTAATTAAATAATCAATTAAGAGTATTTCCCTATAGGTATGACCTAAGGGGATCAACTGATCACCACCGTCGCACGACAGTAATGTCAAACTCTAGTCAGCCAATCATTACCGATATGTGTGGACCAGTTGACTGTAAAATATTACATCCCACATCTATTCTTAAAATGAGATTTAAACATGTGATCATTATGATCAACAGTTGTGATTGCATTATTGTCGGAGGACACTTATTCCAACAATCTCCCACTTGTCCTCGACAAGTGTGCGTCACCAATTCTCTTGTCCTATTACTATCTCCCACTCAATGCAAGGTGTCTTTCAGGTCGTACTTGCAAGTGATCATATCGAGAGTGGTTTCCTCGATCTGGAGAATAACTGATTGACCGGAATCATCTAGCATAGATACCTTCCGAGCGTGGCCACGCATTTCCAGTTCATTACTCCTCGAGTGGCCCTGAGATATTGTTTTAACCCTGACAAGGGGGTGGACAATTCCTATCGCAGTTATTCCCTTCGTTTAGCCACAGCCATCATAACCCAAAATATGCCCATTTGACCCCATTTACGAAGGTCGTAGTAACACAAATCAAAGTTAATCTGAAATTGTGCCACCTTAGGCGAACAGTCTTTAGTCAAAAGAATCGACTCATTAGAATACTATAGTAGCTCTCGCCACGACCAGGCTATATAAATTTGCCAGAACTCTATAAGCGGTCATAAGGCCCGACAAAGTGTTCCTAACAGTCTGCCTATGTGATCGACTAGTCATCTCATATGACTCTATGGCATTTGAACTTGCCATCAATCGCATCACACTCTAGTCACTTCAAGACGTCACCTCATACAAGTGACTATGGGCGAATACCATGTTAATCCAGGTTTACTTTAACGGGGTTCAATATTGTCTCTACAACCCGTTTGGATGTAACAAAGTATAAAAGGAGTTTTCAGATTTTAAAAACTCGAACGACAAACGTGATTATCATATGAGTAGTCAATACTTGATTACTACTTCATATCCAATTTAGATCTTGTATGTAGTTGTTCATCTTAATTCAATTGAAATGACATGACTCATCATGTTACGCCTATGAGAAGGCTTTGGTTAGTTGGTTTTATCAACTTCTTGTACCTTACTCAACCTTACTACATACTCGTTTTCCTTTGTAATGTATACATTTGCATTACAAAACTTTATGAGTACGTGTCGAGATCCAATCAAGACATAGGCCCTCTTGCCTTAGAATAGCTCCCACTGTTTTCATAGTGTGCGGGACTCATCCTTCTTGCACATCCCATGATTGCAAGTGTACTCAATTTCCGTTGTAAATATTTCTCATTGTTCTTTATTGCCTAGAACGATTCTAGAAAATCTATTTCTTAAATAACATAGCCACAATGGTATCTTAACCATCCTAATGTGTTTTGATTATGGTTTTGTCGGAAACCATGCGCAATCTCAATTGTCAATTGTCACTTGTGTAACACCCTTACACAAAATTGCATCAAAAACACTTTGCATTACACCCTTAATGCTTCTGCAAGCACTTAAGGGTAATCTTTATGGCTACTTGGTAACTATTACTTGAATTTAATTTTGAAACAATTCATCATACTCAAAGTATATGAAGTGTTATACATCATTTCCTATTTAATTGATTCGGCAGCGGAAGCAAATGGAATCAATCAAATATGTTCAACTTGGTTGAACTAGTCATGAATCTTATCAACATAAGACTTCTTATTTGACGCTAATATCATGTGGATTTATCTCCATAAATCTGGATATTTAAGATGTATTATTATAAATCTCCAAGTCTTAAATCATTCCCAATGATCAATATATCATCCACATATTAGACTAATTAAAAATTACTGTAACTCCCACTAAACTCTATGTATAAACACAACTTCTCGACTTGTCGAGAAAAGTTTTATAACATGATCAAAACATTGATTCCAACTTATTGATGTCCTACTTAAGACAATCTCTTAAGTTTCACATTATCTTAGGATTGTAAGAATCTATAAAACTCATGACATGTATTGAATACATTCCTTCTAATTTAAGAAGTGGGTTTGAGATTTACTCGTTATATGTATATCATCAAAATTAAATACAATCCCTAAGAAGACCCGAATAGTGCAAAACACTTTGCAACTAATCAAACTTTGATATCTCTCTTAGATATCCAACAATTTCACTCGGAATTTATTTCGGATTTTCATGGCTCTAAGCCTTGTATTGAGTTGTGACTTAAACACTCTCATGTAAGTCATATATTCATTACTGTCCAGAAGTAACTTGAATCAAACAATTTCTTTGTAAGTTGTAAGCTCTTTACTTTCTTAAAAGTAACACTAATTCATCATCTTCAATAAGCGAAACAAGTGATGAGTTCAACCTCCTAGGTTTTGAAGAAACAACGTCTTACACAAAACGTCTCATGTAGCAGGAGGTTTTGAAGAAACAACGTCTTACACAAAACGTCTCATGTAGCCAAGAAAGACCTGTCAAGAGCGACATAACATTCTTTGTGGCTCTTGAATAATTTCTCCCACTCTGTCTTCTAGAAATAAACTTGTATTCTAGAAAGACAGCTTCACGAGCCACAAACCCGTTGTACTCGTGATTATAGTAAGGAAAAATGAGCATTTGTTTCTTATGAAAACTTACAAACATGGCACCCTACCATTTCATATCTCATATGATTCGTTTTAGATTTAGTGGAAAAAAAATTTAGACAAAATGATAAAATTCCCAAAAAGGATCAAGTAACTCAAAGTAACTTGATTGAAGTCCAAACCATATCGAATAACGTTTTTTTTCTTTATCCAACCACACATTATCCCATGATGCGTGCTAAGAGAGATTAATTTGTGATACTATATCACATTTACTTTGGCTTATATCAAAGTCTTCACTTTGATAATCACATCACGACTAAATCGTGATTCTTTGAACTCATTGAATTTCTTCAAGGATTTCTCTATTTACCTTATTAAGTGAACACATTAGCTTCAACTTAAATCGTTGGTAAAAGAAAATGATCAACCTATTTTGGATCAATGATTTACAACCTCGATCTCCTTTTCAACCAAAAAGGGCACGAGACATCTTGTTTTGAATACAAGATACGCATATACCATAAGATCTAATGGTTTCAAGAGTACTCGATAACTCTTTGCGTTCATCATTCCAGAATCTAAGGTTTAATCTTGGGTTACCAATTTGAGTCTTGCATCATCTTCATGATGTATCATTCTAGTTTGGTTTAGAATATAATCACCTTGATAATGGGCTAGCCATACATCAAATCATGGTGTATAGGGTCACAAAAGTGAAACCTCTTTTGTATTTTAACAAGTATATATTCTTATTTAGAGTTTATGCACTTAATAGTCACAATTAAGTACAACTTTAAACCCAAAACTAGATTGAGTACACAATGACTCTATCTCTCGACATTATTTGATGCTAGTCGTCATATTCTAATCATCCTATTTATCGCATACAATGATGAAAACCACCATCAGTTTCTAATATTGACGAAATGGTACTAGCAAAACTTATGTTAATTGAATAAACATTTAAAGAAGAAGGTCCCATTAGATGTCCCACAACTAACTTGTTGATTCTTCAATAATTTGGGGTAGTTTCCTTTCTGGTGTCCAACAATTAAGACAATGGAAACTTTATCGGTCGGGATTGATAGGTTTAGTATCGTTATTCTCAATAACTTTACTTTTAACATTACCTTGTATCAATTCCATTCTAATTTTACTTCTTTAAAACCTTATCCTTTTCTTAACGGTTTAAGAGAATGCTCCCACTTATTTCAATGAGTCTTTGCTATGAGAAGCAAAATTGAATTTCATGAAGACTACTCTTCAATTCATTTGTTTAGTCTTAAAACATTCATTGAAGTGGTTACGGTATTTTGGTCAATTTCGTTTTCTTACAAATCTAATTACCAAAATAATTTAACGTTTCAAAGTACTTAATTCAATTAAGTATATGAATAACTATCCATTGTAATTAGACATGTTAGTCAATAATCAAAAGCCCTTTTGATCACGAATAACTTTTATCTATACTGTTGGACCATATAGTTTATATGTTTATGTTTTGATGATGTCAAGGTGTTTATATTGTATATACTTGTTGTGCGTAATAGTTTGTTAAGTGTTTTAGCATTAACCTTTTGCGAACAACAAAGAAGATTGTGACGGTTACATGAGAAGTTCAAGCCCTCTATCAAGATCAAACAATTCAAAGATTCATTCAAGTATTATGTGAAGACGAAGTTCGTCTAGAAGATTAATCAAGCTTGGATGATGATGTAGCCTATACTCGAAGATCTCCTTGAAGATTAGAATAGTATAGGTGATTATCTCGTAGTGGTAATTAGAGAATGAGTTTCCTAATTAGTAAAGTTATAGCTTTGCAGCTATAACATTACTAGTAAAAGAGTTCAATGTTATAGCTCTTCTACTATAACATTGAAATGCTGAGTTTTTATACACGACTTTTAAATGGCTCGAAAATTGTTTTGCAATTTTCTTAAAGTTTATTTTATATGTTTTATGGAAAGTATTTATTTTATAAAGCCCGGTTTAATGACGAGTTCGGTTTTATGGTTGGCGTTAATTGATAGCTTTTGGGTCGACTTATGAGTTGGACTCTACTATCAATTAGGGTTTCCATCTAGCCTCTCTTAAAACCTAAATTCTAATTATATATTAAGATTAGGGTTTGCATGGTTCACGAGCCTATGAGCCGTGTTGTATCGTGTTGCCTATGAGATATTAGGTAAAGATTTTATTCTATAATATAATCTTTACATATCTTGCATATCTTATTTATATATTTGTTTATGATAAAAGATATTCTTGTTTTAGGAAATCTTATCATAATCTTAGAATTTATAGTAAAGATAATATTTGGAAAGATTATATTCTATCTTTTAGAATATTCTTTATTATCTTTTATGGCTTTTAGGTAAGAGATAATAAGAAGATATAATTTGCAATTATATCTTATTTCGGCTATTAGGGTTTTTATAGAAACCGTGTGGCCCTCTTCTACCTTGCCTATAAATACTTTGTCATTTGCAACATCTAAAATAGAGACCTTAAGCATAAAATTGTTTTCATATTTTAAAAGTGCAAACCGTGTGTTTTTAGCAAAAACCGATTTGCAAATTTCGAAAGGTCGTGTTCTACAAACTCGCATACTTGTTCTTCATTTATCGTTATAAGATAATAGTGCTTAGTTGATTTCTGAACTTGTTCATTAACGTGAACCTTTGTTAGAATCATTAGTGCTTTCTTATTAGCGTAAGTTAGTCACTCGAGTATTTAACGGTACTCATTGAGTTACTGACTAGAGTTAATTGTACGAGTTGGGTTAGTAAATTTGTAATCCGTAGAAAGGTACTAAATTTATTAATCGAGAATAGTGGACGTAGGTTTCGACTTGTGAAACTGAACCACTTCAAAAATCCGTGTGTCTCTTCTTGTTTCGTTCTTTCGTTTACTTTGCTTACAATCATTAGTTGATTAGTTAAAGTTTAATCGATAAACTTTAAATAATCAATTACATACACACAATCGAAAAAGCTTTCATAAAGTTTTAAATCCTCAATTCACCCCCCCCTCTTGAGTATTTTGGATCAATAGACTCTTCAATTGGTATCAGAGCCTCGTGCTCTTGATTGCCTAACCGCAAAGAGGCTGATCTATCTTGTTTTTCATTTATCTTATCGTTTTATATTCCGCTGCCTATCACGTGACAAATGGATTCCAAATATCTCAAGTGTCCCGTCTTTGATGGGAAGAATTATGGACTGTGGAAAAACATGATGACTCACTATGTGAAAGGACACGATTGGGAGTGCTGGAGGATTATCCAAAACGGACCATACAAAATTCTTGTGGCATCCGAGGAAGGCACTACCTATGAGAAGAAAGAAGAGGACTATGTCGAGGCCGACTACAAGAAAGCCGAGAAAAACTCCAAAGCAATAAGTCTTCTGCAAAACGGAATGACTTCCACTGAGTTTGATCGGTTCTCTTCATGTTCCACGGCCAAGGAGATATGGGACGGGCTCGAATTAGCTTATGAAGGTACTTCCATTGTTAGGAAGCACCGAATTGATTTGCTTATGCAAAAATATGAGCTATTCATCATGGAGCCTAATGAGTCCTTAGATAGTATGTCCGCAAGGTTTTCAAGCATCATAAACGAACTAAAAAACCTAGGTAGGAAATTCTGTACTGAGGACATTGCTAGAAAGGTTCTTAGGAGCCTTACTAAAAAGTGGCGTGCTAAGGTCACTGCAATGGAGGAATCACGAGATCTTGAAACCCTGTCTTATCAAGAACTCATTGGTGCTCTCATGGCCCATGAAATTACTCTTAACAAAGATGACACTGAACCAAGTCGTAATAAGAGTATGGCCTTAAATAGTGAGGAGGTTGACTCTGAATTAGAGGATGAAACCGTTTTGTTTGCACGACGTTTCAAAAATAAAATATTTCGAAATAAACAAACAAAATCATCCTACAACAACAACAACAAGTCATTCAACAAGAAGGTTAATGACTCAAAGTCGTCCTTTGCAAATAGAGGTTGCTTTAAGTGTGGAGAATCTGGTCATATGATCAAAGATTGTCCAACATGGGAGAAAATAAAGGACAAGACGAAACGTGAAAAGACAAAGAGAGAATTCAAGCAAGTTATGATGGCTTCGTGTTGGGAGACCTTGACTCGAGAAGATGACGAGGAATCGAAGACGACGAAGTAGCAAACCTTTGTCTCGAAAGTGTCGGTCTTGACCTAATCTCCGACAGTGACGATGAAAGCACAAATTCTCATTCAAACTATTGCTTTCTTGGAGAATCAGACGAGGATGACGATGAAGAGGTAAGTTATCTTGAGCTTAAGAAACGTGTTAGGAAATTGTCTAAAAGTTCTTTAATTCAATTCTTTGAACAATCTCTTGATAAGTGTCACGAACAGGATTTGGAATTAAAGGATCTAAAGGAACAGATTCTCGAAATTGCGGAAGAGAATCATATTCTCAAGACTAAAGCTAAGAAGTTAAAGTCTAAAGTTATAGCAGAGAATGCTACAACATTAGATTCTACTATGGCTAAAAAGAAGGAATTAGAGTCCAAAGTTATGGCTAATGAAGCTATAACTTCCGACCTAAAACTTAATATTAAGCACCTTCAAGCCAAAGTTATAGCTAATGAAGATATAACTTTAGAACTTAGAAAAGTCAGAGAACTTTTGGAAGCTAAGGTCACTTCTAATGAAGAAGTAATCTTGGATCAAAAGAAAGAGATAGATTCCCTTTCAAAGCAATTAAAAGAATCTAAGACCGATATGATCAATGTTAAGAGACACCACACCGATGTTGTGTTCATCCTTAACAAACGATTCCAAGACTTTCGTGACAACTTTAAAAAGGACAATGATGTAGATCACACGAAATGTCAAGAGGAAATCGAAACCCTAAAAGACCTACTTCTACACGCTAGAAAGGTACATGACAAGTGGGAAGGTAGCACGAAAGTCCTAAACTTCCTAACCGAACAATCTGACAATAATATGAAGATGGGGTTAGGACATGAGTGCTACAGCCGTAGAGATCACTCTAAATGCAAATCAACACCTTCGGATTTTGATTTTAGAAAAAGGAAGTATCTTGATCTTCTGAATATTTGATTTGCAATTACTTGTGGTCATACGGGTCATATCCAAATCAATTGTGTCAAAAAGGCTCACGATTTACGAAAAAATGCCGAACATGCTAAAACTGTTGACACAGTTGTCGAGGATAAGGAAACTCCCACAAACGAACCTAACGAAGAAAGGAACAACAAATTTCGTTGGTTCTATGACATGGCCTTTGACTATTCTAAGAAACCTAGCACCTCACAAAACCCTTGTAATTCTCAACCTAGTAAACCTACTCACAAGGCATATAGTCAAGAGAGACCTAGAGAAGTTCCGAGACCTAGAGAAGTTCCGAGACCTAGAGAAGTTCCGAGACCTAGAGAAGTTCCGAGACCCAGAGAAAACCCTAACCCTAGAACTCCCCCCAAACCAAACAAACCTAAAGTTAGAAAAACGGTCATTAGGCGTGTTTGGATTCGAAAGGATTTAGTATTTAGAGTAACTAATAATAAGGGACCCAACTTAGCTTGGGTACCTAAAAACTGTATCTAATCCTTTATGCAGGAAGTAGTGAAAGAAAACAACCAATGGTATCTTGACAGTGGATGTTCAAGACACATGACAGGAGACAAAAATCTATTTCTTTGGCAAAATTGGAATTTCTAAGGATCACGCAATCAGTGATGTTTATCTTGTGGATGGTCTAAAGCATAACCTGCTAAGTATATCTCAACTATGCGACAAAGGTAACAAAGTAGTTTTTCATACTGATAGTTGTCGCATTATTATTGAAGGAACTAGCAATGTTATTCTTGAAGGCCACAGAAAAAGGAACGTTTACATGGTGGATTTAAATGCTGTACCTACTAACTCTTTTTCGTGCATGAAATTTACATTAGATGATCCTTGTTTATGGCATAAGCGTTTTGGTCACATTAGCTCTCTAACCTTGAACAAGCTCAAGAAATGGGACTTGGTAGAAGGGTTACCTAAGATCAAGTTTGACCAAGAAAAGATGTGTGACACGTGTGCAAGATGTAAACAAGTACGATCATCGTTCAAGCCAAAAAGAGTAGTAAGCACAGATCAAGCCTTGGAATTAGTACACATGGATTTATGTGGACCTATGAAGGTAAGGAGTAGAGGAGGATCCAGGTACGTCTTTGTTCTTGTAGATGACTACTCAAGGTATGTATGGCCTATCTTCCTTCATTCAAAAGACGAAACGTTTGATGAATTTGATTGTCTTATGAAACTTGTTCAAAACAAATATAAGACTAAACTAGTGTCTATTCGTACGGATCATGGCACCGAATTTGATAACCAAACCTTTATAGAATATTGTCGAGTTAATGGTGTAGGGCATAACTTTTCTGCACCAAGAACTCCTCAACAAAACGGTGTCGTTGAACGTATGAATAGAACCTTAGAAGATATGGCACGTACAATGCTCTTGTGTAGTGGTTTACCTCGTAACTTTTGGGCTGAAGCCATTAGTACTTCTTGCTACATCCATAATCGTGCTATGATCCGACCTATCCTTAAGAAAACCCCCTACGAACTCCTTAGAGGTCGAAAACCTAATATCTCCCATCTTCGTTGTTTCGGGAGTAAATGTTTTGTACATAATAACGGTAAAAACCGTTTAAGTAAATTCGACCCTAGGAGTGATGAGGCGATTTTCATAGGATACTCAGATCATAGCAAGGCTTATAAGGTCTTCAATAAAAGGACTCTTTGTATTGAAGAAAGTGTACACGTTATTTTTGATGAGGATAACGTGTTCGATAAGCCATTACTGGATGAGGAAGAAGACTTGGATGAGCCTGACTTTCGTCTCTCTCGAGACGATCCCCCGGATTTGGAATTAGAGGATAATGAAATTGAGGGAATAAACGATGAACTTGATCGTTCCTCTAAAGACAAAAAGGAGAAGGATAAAGTTATAGTTGATGATACTATAACATCCACTCAAAATAAGAACTCCCAAACTAATGTTATAGATGATGTTACTGTAACATTAAATCCAAATCAAGGTGTAGAGTCCGAGGTTATAATCGACTCAAACACAACACCCGAATTGGATTCAGGGGGAACTTCCCCTAATTCCAATCCAAATGAAGTCGGGACAAGCTCAAATAACGATGGTGAACCAAGCACTTCAACGAAGTGGAAATACAAGAATTCTCACCCCATGGACAATATTCTTGGGAATATTAAGAAAGGTGTTCAAACAAGACGTTCCTTGAACAATTTCTGCTCTTTCTACTCTTTCCTATCCATGATCGAACCAAAGAACATCAATGAAGCTCTCGCTGAATCAGATTGGATTGTAGCTATGCAAGAAGAGCTACAACAGTTCGAAAGAAACAAGGTTTGGCATTTAGTTCCTAGACCAAAAAATCGAACAGTCATTGGAACTCGGTGGGTCTTCAGGAACAAATTGGATGATGCCGGGGTCATTGTCAGAAACAAGGCAAGATTGGTGGTCCAAGGATATAATCAACAAGAAGGAATAGATTATGACGAGACTTTCGCACCTGTTGCTCGTCTTGAAGCTATTAGGCTTCTGATAGCATTCGCCGCACACAAAGGAATGAAGCTCTTCCAGATGGACGTCAAGACGGCATTCTTGAATGGATATTTGCAAGAGGAAGTCTTCGTTGAACAACCCCCTGGTTTTAAGAATATCAAATTTGAGGATCACGTGTTCAAATTAGATAAAGCCCTATACGGATTAAAGCAAGCACCTAGTGCTTGGTACGACAGATTATCCAAGTTTCTACTTGACAGTGGATTCAGTAGAGGATCCGTCGACAAAACCCTATTTCTAAAAACTGAGGATTCTGACCTTTTGGTTGTTCAAATATATGTCGATGATATCATCTTTGGATCGACCAACCGAAGCCTATGCAAATACTTTTCTGAATTGATGACTTCCGAGTTCGAGATGAGTATGATGGGAGAATTAAAATTCTTCCTCGGTCTGCAAATACAACAAACAGATGAAGGCATTAAGATCCATCAACAAAAATACATTAAGGAGTTAATTCGGAAATTTGGAATGGAAAATTCACATGCTATGCCTACTCCAATGGTCGAGAACAAGAAATTGACATTGGATGAAAGCGGTAAATCAGTTGATGAAACTACTTACCGTGGGATGATTGGGTCACTGTTATATTTGACCGCAAGTAGACCCGATATTATGTTTAGCGTATGCGTTTGTGCGAGATATCAATCATCTCCCAAAGAATCGCATATGACGGCCGTAAAACGAATTTTACGTTACTTAATTGGAACGGCCAACTTATACCTATGGTATCCAATGGAGTGCAATTTTGATCTAATCGGTTATTCCGATGCCGACTACGCGGGATGTTCTCTTGATAGGAAAAGCACGTCGGGTGTCGCCACATTTGTCGGACCGTGTATCATCACGTGGGGTTCGAAGAAACAAAATTCGGTTGCTCTCTCAACTGCTGAAGCCGAATATATTGCTGCAGGACTGGTATGTACTCAACTTTTATGGCTTAAGCAACAATTACGTGATTATGGTGTTGACGTAGGATGTATTCCTATTTTATGTGATAATACTAGTGCGATAATAATTTCTAAAAATCCCGCACAACATTCACGTACCAAACATATTGAAATAAGACACCATTTCATACGAGACCGTGTTGAGAAGGGGAATATAAAACTTGAATTTTGTAGTACTGAAAAACAATGGGCAGACATTTTGACAAAATCATTAGCTAGAGAACGATTTGAGACTTTACGGTTGGAAATTGGTTTAATCAGTGGTACCTAAGCTTTTATATGTGTTTAATCTTTTTATGACTGACTAGTTAAGTTAAGATTGTATGACTGTGTCCGTGTATTACGTTGCATGAATAATTTCGTTATAGAAATTTCTGTAGTCATAAGATTCTTTTTGCTATTTAGAATTTACTTAGTCTACAAACCTATTTTTATCTCTATCAACAAACACACCATATTCTTTTATCTTTCCAAAAATAAAAAAAAATAAAAAAAATTCCCACTAAATAAGCTCACAATCACACGGCTCACATCTTTCCTATTCTAGACAAAATTCCTAATTCATGTCTTATCATCATAAATTCTATACTTATCACTTTCCTATTCCTAATTAAATTCACTTACCATATTTTACCTACACTTGTTAACCCTAATCCCTAGACCTATATCTACCCTTGATTGACCGTCCATCCCTACCCACTTGCCCACTTTTCTTCTTCCAAATTTTTTACCATCATTCCATGTCTTTTCCTTTACTCCAACAATCACCATCATCCCTTTTCAAACAATCTCCATCACCATGAACACATCCCATGCAAAAAACACCCGGTCCTCAACCCGTCACCACCAAAACCGCCCCTTTCCTCACCAAACATCACCTTTACCACCACATACTCCTCATTCTATGAATTGTTCTTCACCACAACCAAATCCAAACTCGCCCCTGTTTCACAGTCGGGAAGAATCGGTCTCCGAAGGAAAAAGACGTCGTCTTTTTAAAGGTAAAAATAAAGTGGTTGTTAATGATAGTGAAGTTGTTGTGGAGGAACCCGAGGTGATCGTTCGGAACGGTGTTACTCGTACTCTGCTCAGAGATGCTTCGAAAGCCGCGACAAAGGAGGGCTTAAATCGTGTTCGGCTTACACACGATGAAAGCATCTTGGTCAATCGCGTTTTGAGGTATTCTATTCATGGTGGTCGGTATTATCCGAAATCTTGGTTGGTTAGTGTACCCGCTCTTGCTTTCTTTATTAATTTTCTTGATTTTCAAGGGTGGAGTCACATAAGTCAGTTTTCGGGTCCTATATACCCGGTTGAGGTGGTACAGTTCTTTGCTAGTGTGTCGATTAAAAAGGGAGTGTTGCATGCAGTCGTTAATGGTGTCGATGTTACCGTCTCTGTTTCGGATTTTTGCTCTGCTTTTTCGGTTCCTAATGAAGGAATTGAATTAAATCCGAGTCTTGAGTGGTCTAATGTTGGGAGTGAAAAGGAATTGTTGGTAAAACAGTATTTTGAGGAGATGACGGAGGGTGTCAATATCGTGGTTCGTCCTCTTTCGGCCAAAATCAAGTTCCTCTTAAATTTCTTGTGGAACACAGTGGTGCCGAGAAGAGGGGGCCGTGATAAGGTGTCAAGTTATGAGGCGATTATGGTTTATTCTTGGTTGGAAGGTCAAAAGGTGAACTTGGGAAGTGTTGTTTTGCACCGTATTCTTCAAACGGGTCTTACGGTCACTAAGGACAAATTGAGCACTACAATCGATTTGCCTTACGGTATGTGGATATCTAGGTTGTTGGAAATTAAGCAAGTGATCGGGCCTGAAAGTTATGGTGTTAGTGCTAGAGATTGTATGTGTGACAAGTTAATCAAATTAATGGGTCTTGTTGTTGATGGACCCGAATTGCTACTTGCCAAAGATGTTGAGAAAGTTCCGGTGGATTCGGGTTTAGGAGCAATGGAGTCGAAGTTGGAGGGGTTTATGAGTGGGTTAATACAGAAATTCGAGGAGCATTCGACTAGTTTGGCTACGGCCTTGTCACGGGTTGGACCATCTCGGTCCTTAGACTCGGGATTGGATGCTAGTCGGGTGTACTCGTGGATGGAGGATGTGGACAAGAGACTGGCAGGTTTTGAGAGGGAGCTGAAGGCTATACGTGGGGAAGTGTTCCCACATGGTGATCGTCTAACCTTCCTTACTAGTCAGGGTGGTGCGTTGGTGATGCACGGGAAAGCGATGGCGGGCGATCAAGCCCTTACGTTGGAAGCTACAAAGGCCCTTTCCTTAAAGGTCCTTAATTTTGAGAGGAGCATTGGGACTCTTTCACAGTTGGTTAGGAGTTCTTTCGACCGTCTGGATGCTTTGGAGCACCGTACCCGACCCGACTATGTGAACCCGTATAAGACCCGCAACATCTGATTTTCTCTCATCCTACCCTCATTAGTCCTTGCCTTAATTAGCTTTTCTTTTATTTCATCTCATGGTGTGTTAATCAAACTCTTTTCGGCCCATTTTGGCATTACACTTGTGGTTATGGCCCAAGTGTTCTATTAGACATGTTATCATTCGGCCCACTTTGGCTTTCGACATGTTTAATTCTTGGTTTGTATGCTAATTATCTTTTGGATGCTTCTAGTATTGCATGTTACTTTAATTCTTATGATGTTTTTATCTCTTGTCTCGTCTTATATTATTCTAGTCATTTTTGATTTGTTCTTAACTTTTCGATGATGTCAAGAGGGGGAAAGAACGTCTATAGTAAGCATCTACCTAAGCTTGCTCCTTGTCAAGACCGATTGTCTCTTAAAGTCCTTAAAGTTTCGGTTTTGAAGATATTGTTTTGATCTTGCGTTAGTCTTTATTATCAAGATAACGGTATTATATTGAGGGGGAACTTTTGAATTAGTCACAATTTTAGGAGACTTGCCATCATCAAAAAGGGGGAATTTGTTGGACCATATAGTTTATATGTTTATGTTTTGATGATGTCAAGGTGTTTATATTGTATATACTTGTTGTGCGTAATAGTTTGTTAAGTGTTTTAGCATTAACCTTTTGCGAACAACAAAGAAGATTGTGACGGTTACATGAGAAGTTCAAGCCCTCTATCAAGATCAAACAATTCAAAGATTCATTCAAGTATTATGTGAAGACGAAGTTCGTCTAGAAGATTAATCAAGCTTGGATGATGATGTAGCCTATACTCGAAGATCTCCTTGAAGATTAGAATAGTATAGGTGATTATCTCGTAGTGGTAATTAGAGAATGAGTTTCCTAATTAGTAAAGTTATAGCTTTGCAGCTATAACATTACTAGTAAAAGAGTTCAATGTTATAGCTCTTCTACTATAACATTGAAATCTTTGAGTTTTTATACACGACTTTTAAATGGCTCGAAAATTGTTTTGCAATTTTCTTAAAGTTTATTTTATATGTTTTATGAAAAGTATTTATTTTATAAAGCCCGGTTTAATGACGAGTTCGGTTTTATGGTTGGCGTTAATTGATAGCTTTTGGGTCGACTTATGAGTTGGACTCTACTATCAATTAGGGTTTCCATCTAGCCTCTCTTAAAACCTAAATTCTAATTATATATTAAGATTAGGGTTTGCATGGTTCACGAGCCTATGAGCCGTGTTGTATCGTGTTGCCTATGAGATATTAGGTAAAGATTTTATTCTATAATATAATCTTTACATATCTTGCATATCTTATTTATATATTTGTTTATGATAAAAGATATTCTTGTTTTAGGAAATCTTATCATAATCTTAGAATTTATAGTAAAGATAATATTTGGAAAGATTATATTCTATCTTTTAGAATATTCTTTATTATCTTTTATGGCTTTTAGGTAAGAGATAATAAGAAGATATAATTTGCAATTATATCTTCTTTTTAAACTATTAGGGTTTTTATAGAAACCGTGTGGCCCTCTTCTACCTTGCCTATAAATACTTTGTCATTTGCAACATCTAAAATAGAGACCTTAAGCATAAAATTGTTTTCATATTTTAAAAGTGCAAACCGTGTGTTTTTAGCAAAAACCGATTTGCAAATTTCGAAAGGTCGTGTTCTACAAACTCGCATACTTGTTCTTAATTTATCGTTATAAGATAATAGTGCTTAGTTGATTTCTGAACTTGTTCATTAACGTGAACCTTTGTTAGAATCATTAGTGCTTTCTTATTAGCGTAAGTTAGTCACTCGAGTATTTAACGGTACTCATTGAGTTACAGCTAGAGTTAATTGTACGAGTTGGGTTAGTAAATTTGTAATCCGTAGAAAGGTACTAAATTTATTAATCGAGAATAGTGGACGTAGGTTTCGACTTGTGAAACTGAACCACTTCAAAAATCCGTGTGTCTCTTCTTGTTTCGTTCTTTCGTTTACTTTGCTTACAATCATTAGTTGATTAGTTAAAGTTTAATCGATAAACTTTAAATAATCAATTACATACACACAATCGAAAAAGCTTTCATAAAGTTTTAAATCCTCAATTCACCCCCCCTCTTGAGTATTTTGGATCAATAGACTCTTCATATACTCTTCACAAGAGATCTTTACAATGAATAACACGAGGTTTTAGAAGAAAATTCATATTTGTCTTTAGTTACGATGTTTTAATGGAGATTTGAATCAAAAATCGAAATGATATCGTATATGAGTTGTGTTAAAGAAATAGAACAATATGATAACGGAATAATGGAAAACTTAACATTTATCGTTTTATTAATACTTGTAAACAAGTATAGCATTTACATAGTGACCTCTACCCAACTATGATAAATGATTCCAAGATCCAAATTCATATTAACTTGGGCACAGTGTGGCCGATGAATCCCTTATCAATATAAATCGGTGGATTAACTCTTTAATCGATTCTACTTTTAGAACTCTTGGTCGATAAAATTACATTAATATTTATCTTTAGCCCGGAACACATGCGACTACGGTCACGAATACTTCCGTTGAGCTCAATCCAAATTTCGAATAAATGTGTCCATGATCCAAACCCACATTAACTTGGGCACGGTGTGGCCGATAAATCCCTCATCAACATGAATTCGGTGGATAGACATTTATCACCCACTTCCCCTACGTAACAAGGTTTGTACCCCGGTGTGGCCGAGTGCACTCCCTCACGAAATAGGTTTTCATGGTTTCTACTTTTTGGTAAGGCTAAGTCTCAATTGTTTATTTTTAGCGAGAGGTCATGTCAATTTTTTATCTATCACGTTTTAAGTGAACTAAAGCGGTGAACTACGATAATTGTAATTGACACGGTCGATAAACTCGATAAAATGATGATGCATGTTTTAGTTATGGCGATTTAGCGATGCATGCAACATATAAATAAAATGCAAAGCATAAATTAAATCCTAGTATGGCCTTCCTAAAAAGTAAATCTAATAGACTATTACAAATTCGGAAACCAACTCCTTTGGTCCCTTGAACTTCGGTCTTGGCACGCATTTCAAGGCAACACTTTCTTTGATGGATCGCCTTCTCGAGTGGCACCGTCTTCAAGGTACTCCGGAATAAATATATTACAAAATGAATTACATAATTTCCTATTATACATTTGTAATTAAAATTTAAATCTATTAAATTACAAAACGGTGATACGAGATCACAATAAATTACAACCGAATTGATATTCCCATACATTTGGGTAATACCAATTAAAACTAAGGCCATACTAAGTAAAATTACATAATTCAAAACTTACATAAAATTAAAATATGACAATCATAAATAAAATGCAGCATTATAATATGTATGAACATGTCAAATTTTATGCTAAATCGCCTTTAAGGAGCCAATATCGTATATTAATCGGTTTTTACGGATTTGCGTGATCTAACTTCAAATTAAATCATAAAAATTTCAAATAAATGCAAAATTTGAAATTTTAAACTCATGAACATTCTGGAAAAATACCATGAAACTCATAATATTCAAAACTTAGGTTAAAAATTTCGAAAATTTATCGAGAAAAACAATGTTGCGGTTTATCCGATTTATCAATTATTACCATAAAATATGAGAAAAATTATTTTTATCAAATTTTCACTTTTAGATCTGAAATATATGATAAAATGCAACATGTGACGTTTTTCCTTAGTCATGAAGTATGTTTTAGCATTTTTACTAATTAAAGTCACTATTTATGTGATTTTTCATCAAAAATTCATAAATCATGCATAAAGACTTCATTATAGCCAAATATTTTACACACATCTTGTAAAATTGCATGTGACAACATACTAAATTTCCATGACCAGATTCGAAATATAACTCATATTAACCTATTTTCTCATTTAAATACGATTTTATCTTGAAGAATCCTTATTTCGAGCATAACAACTCATTTTATTATGAAAATTTACAGGCCATCAGTAGATAACATATGTTAAAACATATCCAAAAACCACTGAAAAAATCGAAGATTAGCTATTTTTAGTCCAAAAATGACATTTTTATCATAAAATCACATTTTAATGTCATTATTATATAAAATGAACAATAAAAATCCATAAATAAACCAAAATATCCTAAATACATTTTAGGACCAGAAACTTTAACATGCAAATTAAATTAGTGATATTACATAATAAACACAAATTTATAAGTTTTGTTTGTTAATCGTATAACTCGGAAAAACAATAACCGATTTGCATGCAAACAACCTAAGTCTCTGATACCGCTTGTTTGTAATTATTAATCTCATTAATTTGCATATTCATATATGAATCAATTTATTTAGTCATAAAATAAATTCTAGATCTTATGCATGCAAACATAAATAGAAGTAAAGAAGAAATTGTTTTCCTTACTATGTGATTTCGGTTTTATGGGCACCAACAAGATCTCCTTCTTGTTAGTTCTTGAGCTTTCCAACAATGGATGAACAAGATTCAAGTTTAGAATCTCTCCCAAAAGCATATACCCAAGGAAACCTCTTAAAAACTAATATTATTATGATCTAGTAACAATATTAGTCTTACTTAAAATATGACACAAAAATTAATTTTGTTCTCCTGGAAAAATCGATCAAGAGGGAGTGATTATGGGCTAATTTTTCTACCCAAGAAAAGATAGGCATGCAAGGCTAAGACTATAGGTAATTATTGTGTTTTCCACTTAAAAAATAATCAACACAATTTTTATCCTAAAACTCCCTCCATTTCGGTACACACACATAAAATGGATGAGTCCATTTTATTTGTGATTTTGTCAATATGTCACATGTGACACATTACATGACAGCTTATATATAAAATGTATTTTTAACAATTAAAAATCAACATATTAATAAAATATGTCACTTATAAAAATTAACATAGTAATTCATAATTACTTGTACCAAAAGTGTTTCCGAATTATAAACTACAACATTCTGTATTTATAATAATTTATTCATTCCGTTTCAATTGTTTCTGTAAACAATAATTTCATCTAAGTAAAAAAACAATTCGATTACTTAGACCGTGTCTCATTTAATCAAATTACAATAAGATACGTTAACTTTACTCACAAAATCATCCGTCAATTTTAAGCAATTTAATTAACTCGTATCGGCATACGATTAATTAAATAATCAATTAAGAGTATTTCCCTATAGGTATGACCTAAGGGAATCAACTGATCACCACCGTCGCACGACAGTAATGTCAAACTCTAGTCAGCCAATCATTACCGATATGTGTGGACCAATTGACTGTAAAATATTACATCCCACATGTATTCTTAAAATGAGATTTAAACATGTGATCATTATGATCAACAGTTGTGATCGCATTATTGTCGGAGGACACTTATTCCAACAAACCGTACATACGCATTCCAACCATACTAATGACCAAGACACATGCCGAGGACTTACATTTGGGTAAGTGAGGTAATGGGTAAGAAGGGGCTGAGATGAATTTAGATATGTGCAGTTAATAGCCAGGCTAGCAACAACAAATCCAAATATTGAACTACATCCCAACTTCGTACTCAATATAACAAAACAAAATGGTACAAATTCAATGCACTCAACTCACAATACACCATAAACTTGTCAACTCCCCATAAAATATAAATAAAACATGGGAGTGAAAATCATTTATACAATTTCTCGTTTTTTCGCACATGATTTTTTTCTTTTTCTTTTTCGTATTTCCAATTTTTTTCTTTTCATTATTTTCTTCTTTTTTTTTCACTTTCATTCATCATTTTTTTTCTTTCATTCCCTTCAATTCTTCCACCAACTTCTGAAATCAGATAAATATAACCAAACTGCAGCAAAGCATTCCAAACAGCTACTCATCACTAGCTCGGCTAGGGTAGGAAAAATTATAGAATGTAGCTAATAGGACAAAAAGGCAATTTGGCTATGTGGGGCTCATGGGTAGAATGAAATAAAAGGGAACTGCCTCTCCTAACATGTGTCACCATCCACAGACCGAATGCATACAGGTATTAAGAAGACTAGACTCATGCTTATGCAAATTGATGTTACATGCCTTACAGAGAATACTACTCACATCCTAAATGAAACCGGTCATGAATGTCACCAGTTTATAAAGCTCTAACCTCAGAATGTAATGTAGCTTGCCAATATATGAGTCAAGTCTATTCGTTCAGATAAGAGAGAAACAAAAACTCGTAGATTTTGCAGATTATCATGCCAACTAAATGTCAAGAAAATGCAGGGCTAAGGTAGGGATTCAATGTAGCGTCAAAGTTCAAACGTTCCGACTCAAGTTAAAAGTGAAATTTTTGAAATTTATGTGATTTTTGAATTAAAAACGACAATGCATGCGAAAATAAATAAACGTGCAAACGAAAATGCAAGAAAACATGCAGACACAGATATGGATGCATACCTCCCCAAACCAAACCGTACAATGCCCTCATTGTACCAAAAATAGGGAAAGAAATGCAAACTGAGGAGAAAAGGATAACTGGAGTCAGAATACTTACAAAACGTCGTGACGAGGGACCTCCCCAAACCGACCATGAACATGGGAGGTCAAAGGAAGTCAAGCAGTAGCTCAACAGACGAAGAGGAACAGCTGGAAGATGAAACTGCTCGATCGAGTAGTTTTTCTACGTGCTAAAGTAGAGGCTAAAAATCTGACAGGGCTGTCGTATACCTATCAAAAATAACTAACTAAACTAACTATATAGCTAGGGAAGTCAGGTCGATCTCCTCAGGGACACACGACGCTGTCCCTACTAGTCTTTCTGTGTCCTTCCGGTTGTATAACCGGACCTTTTCTATGACACTTGAGGAGTTTGGTACCCGACTCGGCCTTTCCTTTACGGGCACCACTGTTGCCCCTAGGAAGGTCATTAGTCTTCTTTGGCGGGCTTTGGCACAGACCTCTTTTCATGAGCGAAAGCTCGCTCCGGTCCACCTACCCTCCGCCCGTTACTTTCTTAGACTGATGGGGAGCACTGTCTTTGGCCGAAAGGAGCCAAACAACATTAACAACAATGAGCTCTACATCTTAGGCGGTTACCTGAACATCGACGGCGAGGGTCCCTTTACCCTCAACATCGCTTATTTGACCGCCAGGTACTTTCAGGCTCAGGGAAAGAAGCTCATGGGCACTATCGTCTACGGTGGCATAGCCACCTTTCTTGTCCATTCTCTTCTCACCGTCTTGCCTCGTGACTTACCTTACATAGACGGTGATAGGTATCTGAGCCTAGCTGCCATGCACTCTCAGACTTGGCTGACCACAGACTACCGGACATGGAAGATAGATGGTTCCTTGTCCGTGGACCTTCCTTTGACACCCGGCCTCATCTAGCCCCTTTGCCCACTGTTGCACGGGGCGCCCGACCACCACCTCTACCTCAGTACCACCTCCAGGTCCGCCCACCTACAACTTTACCCGCCGCTAAGAAGCGGCGTAGACTTGCGACCGTAGAGGGGTCCACACCTTCTGGGAGTGTCCAGCCTTCCACAGCTACTCCCATCCCGACCCCTACTCCTACTCCTACTCCCGTACCCGCCGACCAGACACAGACACAGCCGGTCCTACCGGCTAATTTTGTACCTCCACCACCCTTTGAGGCGTCCTCGGTCATGGACCAAGGGCGCCGTGACGGTTTGTTAGTTGAGATTGCAGAGAGACTGTTGGAATATGTGTCCTCCGACAATAATGCGATCACAACTGTCGATCATGATGATCACATGTTTAAGTCTCATTTTAAGGAATACAATTGGGAAGTAATATTTTACTGTCAACTGGTCCACACATATCGGTAATGATTGGCTGACTAGAGTTTGACATTACTGTCGTGCGACGGTGGTGATCAGTTGATCCCCTTAGGTCATACCTAAAGGGTAACACTCTTAATTGAATATTTAATTGATAGTATGACGATACGGGTAAATTAAATTACTTAAAATTGACGGACGATTTTGGAAGTAATATTTACGTGTCTCATTATAATTTGATTAAATAAGATACGGTCTAAGTGATCGAATTATTTTATTACTTAGATGAAATTATTGGTTAAGTAAACAATTGCATTTGAATGAATAATTTATTATAAATACAAGATGTTGTGATTTATAATTGGTAAATTATTTTGGTACAAGTAATTATGAATTACTAAGTCGATTTTGTATATGACGTATTTTTATTAATGCGTTGATTTTTAATATGTTTAAAATACATAACAATTTTATGTGACATGTGACATGTGACAAATTGACAAATTGACAAAGATAAAATGGAGTCCATTTTATCTCACATGTACCGAAAATAATTAGGGTGGATTAGAGTATTAAGTGTGCTTTATATTTTTATTTAAAAGTGTAATCATCACACTAATACCTACTCTTACATACCTACATTTTATGGGTAGAAGTAAGTGTCATGCATTGGCCCCTTTTCCACCCTCTACCCGGTTTTCTAAGGCCACATTTAGAGAGTTTTTCTCTCTAATAATTCATTCACAACTTCATACAATATTTCTAGAGTAAAAAATATAATTTCCTCTAAAAACATCTTATGAGAAATTAGAGAGATAATAACTTCCAAAATTCCTTTCTCTATGCCGAAATAATAGAGACCAATATAAATATTTTGGGTCAATTTTTAGTAAGATTTATATTGTTCTAGTTAAATAATATTTATCTTTTAAGGGGTTATCTTGGGTATATGCTTTTGGGAGAGGTTCTAATTTGAACCTTGTTCATCCAATATTTGGAAGCTCAAGAACTAACAAGAAGGAGATCTTGTTGGTGCCCTTTGAATCCGAAAATCATATGGTGAGAAAATGATTTCTTCACTTATCTATTTTAGTTTGCATGCATAAGATTTGTAATTAATTTTATGACTAAATTAATTTGAAACATATAAGAATATGTTAAGTAAAGAGATAAAGATTTCTAACAAGCGGTATCATGAGCCTTTGGTTGTTTGCATGCAAATCGGTTATAGTTTTTCCGAGTTATACGATTAACATATAAAACTTATAAATTTGTGTTATTATGATATATCACGAAATAAATTATGTATGTTAAAGTTTCTGATCCTAAAATGTATTTAGGATATTTTGGTTAATTTATGGATTTTTATTGTTCATTTTATTTAATAATGGCATTAAAATGTGATTTTATGATAAAAATGTCATTTTCGGACTAAAATTAGCTAAACTTCGAATTTTCCAGTGGTTTTTGGATATGTTTTCACATATATTATTTTTAGATGATCTGGAAATTTTCAGAATTTTTGGAGTTTTTATGCTCGAAATATGGATTTTTCATGATAAAAATCGAATTTAAATGAAAAATAGGTTAATATGAGAAATATTTCGAATCTGGTTATAGAAATTTAGTATGTTATCACATGCAATTTTACAAGATGTGTGTAAAATAATTGGCTATAATGAATTCTTTATGCATGATTTATGAATTTTTGATGAAAAATAACATAAATAGTGACTTAATTAGTGAAAAATTGCTAAAACATACTTCATGACTAAGGAAAAACGTCACATGTTGTATTTTGTCACCTATTTCAGATATAAAAGTGAAAAGTTAATAAATATAATTTTTCTCATATTTTTATGGTTATTATTGTTTAATCCGATAAACCGCAACATAGTTTCTTCCCGATAAATTTCGAAATTTTTAACCTAAGTTTTTGAACATTATGAGTGTCATGGTATTTTTCCAGAATGTTCATGAGTTTAAATTTCAAATTTTGAATTTATTTGAAATTTTTGTGATTTATTTGAAGTTTATGGCTTTATTTTGTAATTTTAAGTCCTTTTATGAACAATATTAAGAAATATAAGTTAATTATTGTCATAAGTTAGTGGAGACTAATTTTTAGTCCTAAGTTGGTTAGGGTAATTAACTTGTGCATAAATATGATTTTATGTAATTTATTGTGATTTTAAATGGTTGAATCACGCAAATCAGTAAAAACCGATTAATATACGATATTGGCTCCTTAAAGGCGATTTAGCATAAAATTGGGCATGTTCATACATATTATAATGCTGCATTTTATTTATGATTGTCATAATTTTATTTTATGTAATTTTTGAATTATGTAATTTTACTTAGTATGGCCTTAGTTTTTAATTAGTATTACCCGAAATGTATGGGAATATCGATTTGGTTGTAATTTATTGTGATCTCGTATCACCGTTTTGTAATTTAATAGATTTATTTTATTTTAATTACAAATGTATAATAGGAAATTATGTAATTTGTTATGTAATTTTATTATTCCGGAGTTCCTTGAAGACGGTGTCACTCAAGGAAGGCGATACATAAAGACGGTGTTACCTCGAGATGCGTGCCATAACCGAAGTTCAAGGGACCAATGGAGTTGGTTTCCGAATATGTAATAGTTAATTAGATTTTCTATTTTAGGAAGGCCATACTAGGATTTTATTTATGCTTTGCATTTTATTTATATGTTGCATGCATCGCTAAATCGCCATAACTAAAACATGCATTATCTTTTTATCGAGTTTATCGACCGTGTCAATTATAATTATCGTAGTTCACCGCTTTAGTTCACTTAAAACGTGATAGATAATAAATTGACATGACCTCTCGCTAAAAATAATCAATTGAGACTTAGCCTTACCAAAAATTAGAAACCATGAAGTACCAGTTTCGCAAGGGAGTTGAGCCGGCTTTACCGTAAGACAAACCGTGTTACGTTGGTGAAGTGGGTGATAAATGTCTATCCACCGAATTCATGTTGATGAGGGATGAATCGGCCTTACCGTGCCCAAGTTGATGTGGATTTGGATCATGGACACATTTATTCGAAATTTGGATTGAGCTCAATGGAAGTATTCGTGACCGTAGTCGCATGTGTTCCGGGCTAAAGATAAATGTTAATGTAATTTTATCGACCAAGAGTTCTAAAAGTAGAATCGATTAAAGTGTTAATCCACCGAGTTATATTGATAAGGGATGAATCGGCCCTACCGTGCCCAAGTTAATATGAATTTGGATCTTGGAATCATTTATCATAGTTGGGTAGAGGTCACTATATAAATGCTTTACTTGTTATTTACAAGTATTAATGTAACGATGAATGTTTTGTTTTCATTATTCCGTTATCATATTGTTCTATTTCTTCACCACAATTCATATACGATATCATTTCGTTTTTGATTCAAATCTCCATTAAAACATCGTAACTAAAGACAAAATTTGAATTTTCTTCTAAAAACCTCGAATTATCCATTGGAAGGATCTCTTGTGAGGAGTATAGATAAAAGTTATTCATTATCAAACAGGTTTTTGATTCTTGACTAACACATCTACTTACAATGGATTGTTTTTCCATATACTTAATTGAATTAAGTACCTTGAAGCGATAAATTATTTTGGTAATTAGATTTGTTAGAATTCGTAATTGACCAAAATAACGCAACCACTTCAATGAAAAGTTTTAAGACAAAAACGATAAATTGAAGAGTAGTCTTCATAGAATTAAATTTTTGCTTCTCTAAGCAAAGACTCATTGAAATGAGTGGGAGCATTCTCTTAAACCGTTAAGAAAAGGGTGAGGTTCAAGAAGTAAAATTAGAATGGAATTGATACAAGGTAATGTTAAAAGTAACGTTATTGAGAATAACAATACTAAACCTATCAATCCCGACCGATAAGTTTCCATTGTCTTAATTGTTGGACGCTAGAAAGGAAACTACCCCAAGTTGTTAAAGAATAAGCAAGTTAGTTATGGGTATCTAATAGGACTTAGTTCCTTATTTGATTGACATAAATTTTGCTAGTACTACTTTGTCAATATTAGAAACCAGTGGTGGTTTTCATCATTGTACTTGATACATAGGATGATTAGAATATGACGACTAGCAACAATGATGTTGAGAGATAGAGTCATTGTATACTCAATCTAGTTTTTGGGTTTAGAGTTATACTTAATTGTGATTATTCAGTGCATAAACTCTAAATAAGAATATAAACTTGTTAAGATACAAAGGAAGTTTCACTTTTGTGACCCTATACACCATGATTTGATGTATGGCTAGCCCATTATCAAGGTGATTATATTCTAAACCAAACTAGAATGATATATCATGTAGATGATGCAAGACTCAAATTGGTAACCCTAGATTAAACCTTAGATTCTTGAATGATGAACGCAAAGAGTTATCGAGTACTCTTGAAACCATTAGATCTTATGGTATATGCGTATCTTGTATTCAAAGCAAGATGTCTCGTGCCTTTTGGTTGAAAAGGAGATCGAGGTTGTAAATCATTGATCCAAAATAGGTTGATCATTTTCTTTTACCAACGATTTAAGTTGACGCCAATGTGTTCACTTAATAAGGTAAATAGAGAAATCTTTGAAGAAGTTCAAAGAGTTCAAGGAATCACGATTTAGTCGTGATGGGATTATCAAGTGAAGACCTTGATGCAAGCCAAATGAAATGTGATATAGTATCACAAATTAATCTCTCTTAGGATACATTATGGGATAATGTGTGGTTGGATAAAGAAATCAAACGCTATTCGATATGGTTTGGACTTCGATCAAGTTACTTTGAGTTACTTGATCCTTTTGGGGATTTTATCATTTTGTCTAAATTATTTTTCCACTAAATCTAAAACGAATCATATGAGATATGAAATGGTAGGGTACCATGGTTGTAAGTTTTCAAAATAAACAAATGCTCATTTTTCCTTATTATAATCACGAGTACAACGGGTTTGTGGCTCGTGAAGCTGTCTTTCAAAAATACAAGTTTATTTCTAGAAGACAGAGTGGGAGAAATTATTCAAGAGCCACAAAGAATGTTATGTCGCGAGAAACTGGTCTTTCTTGGCTACATGAGACGTTTTGTGTAAAACGTTGTTTCTTCAAAACCTAGGAGGTTAAAGTCGTCACTTGTTGAAGATGATGAATTCATATTACTTTTAAGAAAGTAAAGAGCTTACAACTTACAGTGAAATTGTTTGATTCAAATTGATTACTTCTGGAAAGTAATGAACATATGACTTACATGAGAGTGTTTAAGTCACAACTCAATACAAGGCTTAGAGCCATGCAAATCCGAAATAATAGGCTTGATTAGTGACAAAGGGTTTTGCACTAATAAAGTTAGATATCAAAGCTTGATTGGTAGCAAAGGGTTTTGCACTAGTTGAAATGCTTAAGTCTATTTGGATCTTCTTAGGGATTGTGTTTCATTATGAAATATACATATAGCAAGTGAATCTAAAACCCACTTCTTCAATTAGAAGGAATGTATTCAATACATGTCTTGAGTTTTGTAGATTCTTGCTATCCTAAGATAATGTGAAACTTAAGAGAGGGTCTTAAGTAGGACATTAATGAGTTGGAATCAATGTTTTGATCATGTGATAAAACTTTTCTCAATAGGTTGAGAAGTTGTGTTTATACATGAAGTTTAGTGGGAGTTACGGTAATTTTAATTGGTCTTATATGTGGATGACATATTGATCGTTGGGAATGATTTAAGACTTTTGGAGTTATATAATACATCTTTAATATCTAGATTTATGTAGATAAATCCACATGATATTAGCGTCAAATAAGAAGTCTTATGTTGATGAGATTCATGACTAGTTCAATCAAATTGAACATATTTGATTGATTCCATTTGCTTCCGCTGCCGAATCAATTAAATAGGAAATGATGTATAAACACTTCATATACTTTGAGTATGATGAATTGTTTCAAATCGAATTTAAGTAAGAGTTACCAAGTAAGCCATAATGATTACCCTTAAGTGCTTGCAGAAGCATTAAGGAAGTAATGCAAAGTGTTTTTGATGCAAAATTTTGTGTAAGGGTGATACACAAGTGACAATTGACAATTGAGATTGCGCATGGTTTCTGACAAAACCATAATCAAAACACATCAGGGTGGTTAAGATACCATCGTGGCTATATTATTTAAGGAATAGATTTTCTAGAATCGTTCTAGACAATAAAGAACAATGAGAAATGTTTACAACAGAAATTGAGTACACTTGTAATCATGAGATGTGCAAGAAGGATGAGTCCCGCACACTGTGAAAACAGTGGGAGCTATTCTAAGGCTAGAGGGCCTATGTCTTGATTGGATCTCGACACGTACTCAGAAAGTTTTGTAATGCAAATGTATACATTACATAGAAAAATGAGTATGTAGTAAGGTTGAGTAAGGTACAAGAAGTTGATAAAACCTACTAACCAAAGCCTTCTCATAGGCTTAATATGATGAGTCATGTCATTTCAATTGAATTGAAATGAACAACTACATACAAGATCAAATTAGATTATAGAATATGAAATAGTAATCAGGCATTGACTATTCATATGTGATAATCGCATTTGTCGTTCGAGTTTTTACTTTAAAAACTCTCTTCTTGTACTTTGTTACATCCAAACGGGTTGTAGAGACAATTGAACCCCGTTAAAGTGAACTCGGATTAACATAGTATTCGCCCATAGTCACTTGTATGAGGTGACGTCTCGAAGTGACTAGAGTGTGATGCGATTGATGGCAAGTTCAAGTGCCATACAGTCATGTGAGATGACTAGTCGATCACATAGGCAGACTGTTAGGAACACTTTGTCGGGCCTTATGACCGCTTATAGAGTTCTGGCAAATTTATATAGCCTGGTCGTGGCGAGAGCTACTATAGTATTCTAATGAGTCGATTCTTTTGACTAAAGACTGTTCGCCTAAGGTGGCAGTTTTGATTAACTTTGATTTGTGTTACTACGACCTTCGTAAATGGGGTCAAATGGGCATATTTTGGGTTATGATGGCTGTGGCTAGTCGAAGGGAATAAGTGCGATAGGAATTGTCCACCCCTTGTCAGGGTTAAAACAATATCTCAAGGCCACTCGAGGAGTAATGAACTGGAAATGCGTGGCCACGCTCGGAAGGTATCTATGGTAGATAAATCCGGTCAATCAGTTATTCTCCAGATCGAGGAAACCACTCTCGATATGATCACTTGCAAGCACGACCTGAAAGACACCTTGCATTGAGTGGGAGATAGTAATAGGACAAGAGAATTAGTGACGCACACTTGTCAAGGACAAGTGGGAGATTGTTGGAATATGTGTCCTCCGACAATAATGCGATCACAACTGTCAATCATGATGATCACATGTTTAAGTCTCATTTTAAGGAATACAATTGGGAAGTAATATTTTACTGTCAACTGGTCCACACATATCGGTAATGATTGGCTGACTAGAGTTTGACATTACTGTCGTGCGACGGTGGTGATCAGTTGATCCCCTTAGGTCATACCTAAAGGGTAACACTCTTAATTGAATATTTAATTGATCGTATGACGATTCGGGTTAATTAAATTACTTAAAATTGACGGACGATTTTGGAAGTAATATTTACGTGTCTCATTATAATTTGATTAAATAAGATACGGTCTAAGTGATCGAATTATTTTATTACTTAGATGAAATTATTGTTTAAGGAAACAATTGCATTTGAATGAATAATTTATTATAAATACAAGATGTTGTGATTTATAATTGGTAAATTATTTTGGTACAAGTAATTATGAATTACTAAGTCGATTTTGTGTATGTCGTATTTTTATTAATGCGTTGATTTTTAATATGTTAAAAATACTTAACAATTTTATGTGACATGTGACATGTGACAAATTGACAAATTGACAAAGATAAAATGGAGTCCATTTTATCTCACATGTACCGAAAATAATTAGGGTGGATTAGAGTATTAAGTGTGCTTTATATTTTATTTAAAAGTGTAATCATCACACTAATACCTACTCTTACATACCTACATTTTATGGGTAGAAGTAAGTGTCATGCATTGGCCCCTTTTCCACCCTCTACCCGGTTTTCTAAGGCCACATTTAGAGAGTTTTTCTCTCTAATAATTCATTCACAACTTCATACAATATTTCTAGAGTAAGAAATATAATTTCCTCTAAAAACATCTTATGAGAAATTAGAGAGATAATAACTTCCACAATTCCTTTCTCTATGCCGAAATAATAGAGACCAATATAAATATTTTGGGTCAATTTTTAGTAAGATTTATATTGTTCTAGTTAAATAATATTTATCTTTTAAGGGGTTATCTTGGGTATATGCTTTTGGGAGAGGTTCTAATTTGAACCTTGTTCATCCAATATTTGGAAGCTCAAGAACTAACAAGAAGGAGATCTTGTTGGGGCCCTTTTAATCCGAAAATCATATGGTGAGAAAATGATTTCTTCACTTATCTATTTTAGTTTGCATGCATAAGATTTGTAATTAATTTTGTGACTAAATTAATTTGAAACATATAAGAACATGTTAAGTAAAGAGATAAAGATTTCTAACAGAGACAGGCTCGTATGGAGCGGGACATAGCTTTGACTTTGTTCCCTCTATACGAGTATCACATGAGGCGACACCATCCGATCCCAGAGGGTTGGCCACACCCTTCCTTTTACCGGTACCCAGCTGAGGGGTACCCGGAGCCTGCTAGTGAGAAGGAGGAGGAGGACGAGGACCCGACGGCGGCGGCGGAGAGAGCTCGAGCAGAGCAGAGGAGGAGGAGAGAGCAGGAGGTAGATCCGGACTTCACGGTGACGGTGGAGGACGTGCGTGACAGTGACGAGGAGGCTGACGAGTAGCTGCGGGTCTACTAACTTCCCCAGTTTTATGGCTGGTTTGGGGAAGTTCGTGTTTTTATGTAACTCTCGCTCTTTTATTTATTTTGTCTCCTTTTTATTTTACTGTTTTTTATTCTTTATTGGTTGTATATTCCCGTTCTCCCGTATATATCTGCTGGTGTATGCTGGAGGACAACGAGGGCGTTGTCTTTTTTGGTTTGGGGAGGGCATTGCATCCTTTTGAGTCTGCATTTGCATTTGTTTTGCATTCATGTTTCTATTTTTCAGCTTGCATTTGTATTTATTTCATTAAAATTCAAAAAACCAAAAAAAATTTCAAAAATTCAAAAATATTCACGTTTATTTTTGCATATAGGTTGAGTCGGAACGGTTCATTTTCGTGATTTCTTGTCAAATGCACACATTCGGGTTTGTGGTCGGTGTCACATGCAGGGAGGTGCTTGCAAATTTTCCCCTTTTCTTATATTTTTCACCCATTTAGCTCCACTTAAGCCAAAACTTGCCTTTTTGACCCATTAGCTACATCCCAAACTGAGCCTGCCTAGTCAAGCTAGTTTAGTATGTCTTTTGTGGTATGATTTTCCGTCTGCAGTTTGGTCCGTATCATTTGATTGGAGTTGGTGAAAATAGAGGAAGGAGAAAAAGAAAAGAAAAAAAAAGAATTGAAAAAAAAAAAAAAAAAACGTGAAAAGAAGAAAAAATACGTAAAAGAAAAAAAAATGGAAAAAGTATGTGATTCACGTGAAATAGAAAGAGAAAAGAAAAAAAGAGTTGAAAAAAAATATTTGATTTGTTTCAGTTGATTCATTTAGACGGTATTAAAAAAGGGAAGTTTGTGACGTCTAGCTCCTCCGTTCTTATTCCATATTTTTGAGGAGATTGTGTTTGAGATTAGTGAGTTGTGTGCCAAATGAAGGGCACTTGTACTCTATTTTTCAGTCAGTTGAGATTGGGATGGTCTTATATGGCCTTGTTTAGGAACTAGCTTGACGCTTTACCTTCACATTACCATAACTTGTTTTGCCTTTTCTCACTTGAACCTCACTATTCCCATATCATTTGTAAGCCCTCGGCTGTGACGGACATTAATGGTTGGAGTGTGTGCATTAGTACTTGAATCGTTTTTCTTTTTTGTTGCATGCATGCCATGTAGGTCGCAGTTAGGTGAGTGACTGTTTCTCTTTCTCTCTTTTACATATAATATTCACCCTTTGCTTCATGAGAGAAGAGTGACCACGTGAGAGTCCGATTTTGTTGGTCTTGCAAGGTCAATAGGTCAGCTATATTTCTAAACAACTTATAACTCGTTTGCTTATTGACTGCTTAGCTATGACTGTTAATTTTTGTTGCATTAAACTGGTTCAAGTAGACAAGTTAAGCTAGCTCTGAGTTTTCATTTCCGTTCCATTAGTTGCATTTTAGTTTACTCGAGGACGAGTAAAGGTTCGGTTTGGGGAGATTTGATACGCTCATTTTGTATAGTCTTTTAAGCCTATTTTAGCACGTATTTTATGTACTTTTGTACTGTTTATATCGCATTGTGCCCCAAATTGGCTACTTTGGTTCGTTTTGTCCGTTTTGTAGAAATGAACGTGAAAGTAGTGGAATCGTACCATTTTCGTCCTTTTTGCATGCATTTTGAGGAGACGGGATTTTCCAGAGTGAGATCTTGCATTGGGATGCGTGAAGGAACAGTCTACGAGGCAGTCGGTCACGAGTTTGAGCTGTTTTGGAGGAAGAATACTCGATCGAGCTGTTTTATCACTCGATCGAGTGGTTTCTATGGCATTGGTTGGTCGATCGAGTAGTATTATACTCGATCAAGAAGAGCTGGAATTAGGGGTTACTCGATCGAGTAACATTTTTGTCGATCGAGTAGATTATTTGGATAAATGCTCGATCGAGTTGTTTCAGACTACTCGATCGAGTGGTTTTGGCTTTGATGGGCTTTAATTAGCCCGTGAACTTGTTTTAGTTAATGGACTTAGTAGTTTTTCTATTTAAGCGCAAAATAACTAGGTCATTAGTATCGATTTCTATCCAAGTTTTATCTTATTATTCATCTTTCACTCTCAAGACTGCGTTACTTTTTCTTCTTCACTGTAACTTTTGCTTTCGGATTTTCTCGCTCGGATTTGTTTGTTCTTTACGCCGGATTCTTGCGATTGTAATCTCTTTCTCCCTTTTAATATTAATCTTTCTTTTATTCATCTTAATTGTTTGTTTTGCTTCATTTAATTCTCTGCCCTAATCACCTTTTATGCAATTTTATTATTGTCTCATCATGTTTAATATTAGTTATTTATTTGTTATTAGTATTGACAGTATTAATAGCATGAGTAGCTAATCTGTTTCATGTTAGGATTAGGGGATCTACGATAGAAATGTGATGATGTAGTAAATAGGTTAGATGAATTATTTGTGAGATTTTGTCTCCATAGCAATATAAATCGTATTTCCGAGCTTAGTTGAGTGCACGCTTCGAGTCACCCTTTTAATCTGGTTACATTTATTCTGGATCGGAAGATTGGACTAAATAGGCCTGCTATGAACAGTAGACTGCCCTGACGAGGACGGAAGTTAAGTTAGTGGTAATTTAGGATAGAAAGTGGACCGGAAGGACCTTTCCATATCCGTCTCGCAGTAATTTATCTAAATTGTTTACAGTTGAGTCACTGGACTACCGTAGTGAACCGAAATCCTGACATATCCCCTCTCTATTGATAGTTTATTCTCATTTTCTGTCTTTATTGCTCTTCCTTGCTTCTCTTCCTTTAAACCTTTTTAGTTTAGAAAACCAAATACAACCCCCCCCTATTTGTGACCAAATAGACGGACTTTTGCAGATATCTTGCCTCCCTGAGGAGATCGACCTGACTTCCTTAGCTATATAGTTAGTTTAGTTAGTTATTTTTGATAGGTATACGACAGCCCTGTCAGCGGCATAGGTTGTGTTGAGGTTGGTGAATGTCCTCTGAGAACGTTCAACCTTGCTGTTTGACTTGTCACATCCAGGAGGATTGTCTTGACTGAGAGGTGCAATTATGATTTTGCCAGCCTCGATCATATCCTGAATGGCATGCTTGAGTTTGAAGCAGGCTTCGGTTTTATGGCCCTCGCCTTGATGGTATTGGCAATAAGCATTACCACCCCAGAATCGGGCTCTTTTGTGTTCAGGTTTGTCTGGAGTCGGACCAATGGGTTGGAGCATTCCTTCTGAAGAAAGTATCTCCAGAGCGGTGCCATATGTTATTCCAGATCTGTGAATACCCTTTGATGTTTTCCAATGGTTCCCACATTGGTGTTTTTTGGGATGTTTTTGTGAGTTTTGTTTTTGGTAATCCTGGGCGAAAACAGGATTTGGTCGTTGTCAATGGGAAGTTTTTGGGATGTTGCTTGACATTTTGAAGAGGGTTTTGGTGAGGTGATTTCATGTTCTTTGTTGGTGGGTTCTTGGGTGTGGGAACCATCAGACGGTTCCTCATTTTCAGCATTTGTTGGTTGGGAACCAAGGGTTGGTTTCCTTGATGGTCAGGTTCATTTTCAGTACTACCAAACCTCTTCTCCAAATTAGCCATCCGGGTGTTCAAGTCATCGATAACAACTTGCAACTTTGAGAATATGTTGTTGATGGAGACGGAGAGCATCATTATAGCGCCTTGTATGCCATCCTCATCAATTGCATGAATTTTCTCATCCTCAGGAGCGATGAGATGAGAGCAATCTAGGAAAGATCCTTGACTGTGTCCAATAGGGTTTTCAGGATGGTTGTTTTTGTTGTTTGTTGAAGGGGGTAATGGTAATTCACCCTTTTCGATCATATCAAGGATGACACCTTTCAGGGGGAGACACATCTCAGTGTCATGTCCGCGACCTTGGTGATATTGAAAAAATAGGTTTCCATTCCATCTACGTCCTCGCTTGTGTGGTGAAGGGTCTGGAGTTGGACCAATCGGACTGAGCTTTCCTTGGGAGATTAGCCTCTCCAAGGCTGTGGCATAAGGCATACCCAAATCAGGGAAGGACATAGGAGGTTATCCGGTTTTGGTTGGTGGAGCACCTAAGGAATTGGCTTCAGTGGTTTTGGTAGCCTTCCAAGTAAGGTTGGTTTTGTCGATGGCAAGTAGTCGGCTTTCAAGGAGCTTAACCTTTTGCTCAATATCAGAAGAGGGAAAATTCCCGGTTATCATTTTGTCCTCAACTTGGGAGAGACGAGTGCTCAAGTTTTCCACGGTAGCTAAGAGTCGCAGGGCCATGTTGTTGATTTCGGCAGAAGTCATGGCGGATGAAGGTTGATCAGCTTCTTGAGTTCCTGGTTGGTGATTGATGGCACCCAAGGAATTCCTATTGACACAACGATAGGCGTTATAACTTGTCTTGGCAAGGTACTGCACAAACAAAGGCAAGCGCGATACATATGTACAAAAGGCAGTTTTGTCGTGAAGACGCGACGGTGTGACTAGGTTATGAGTTCATTAAAGATCGTGGATGACCTCTTGTATTTGAACTCTTGGTGCATGACTTTGAACATAGACTCGAGTGTCGATTTTGGCATAGTGATGCCTAGACAGACGACTTCTGACGAGATTTGGAAGTTTGTCGATGGCGTGACGCCGCTGGAAAAGATATGTACACAAACTTGACCTTTGACCCGTAATGTAGGGGAAATGCGGGTTTAAAACCTAAGAGGTTTTGACTCTGCTAACGCCATTGGAGATGTCTCGACAATTAGGCGACACGACCTAGACCAGAAGGTAGGTACTAACTTCGGCAGAGACTTGACGTTATCTAGACGACTTGACTTGAAATCGACTGGACTCTGATCGACTTGAGGCTGAATCGGAAAGGTGGACTGAAATTTTCGAAAATAGAAATTTTGAAAAAGATTCATTTGTCGTTTTATGGACGGCTTCCGAAGAGTAGGGATCTCCGAAAGTCGATCAGTTGAAGAGGGTTGTCTTAGGTTTGTTTTCAAAAGACGGTTTTGAGTTTGAGTCGGCTCGAAAAACGATGTACTGTTTCCAGAGACGGTTTTTGAAATTCCGAATTACGGATTTGAAAATCGATAATTAAAGAATTAAAGAATTTGGAATCGTCATCACAATGGCCATGAAAAAGGTTAAATTTGTTTTCAAGGATTTGATTTGAAGGTTGATTTGAAATTTGAAAACGGTTAGATTTGATTTCAAAGATTTGATTTTGAATTGAAATCTGAAAACGGTTAAATTTGTTTTCAAATAGTTGATTTTGAATTGAAATTTGAAAACGGTTAATTTTGTTTTCAAATGGTTTGAAATTGGATTTCATTGAAAACGGTTAAATTTGTTTTCAAAGATTTGAAATTTGAATTTGAAATTTGAAAACGGTTAAATTCGTTTTCAAATGATTTGAAATCGGATTTAAAATATGAAAACGGTTAAATTTGTTTTCAAATGATTTGATTTTTGGTTTGGAATTTGAAAGCGGTTAAATTGGCCTTCAAATGATTTGCTTTTGAATTGGAATTTGAAAACGGTTAAATTCGCTTTCAAATGATTTGATTTTGAATTGAAATTTGAAAACGGTTAGATTTGTTTTCAAATGACTTGAAATTAGATTGAAATTTCGAAAGCGGTTAAATTGGCCTTCAAATGATTTGATTTTGAATTGGAATTTGAAAACGGTTAAATTCGTTTTCAAATGATTTGATTTTTGATTGGAATTTAAAAGCGGTTAAATTGGCTTTCAAATGATTTGATTTTGAATTGGAATTTGAAAACGGTTAAATTCATTTTCAAATGATTTGATCTTGAATTGGAATTTGAAAACGGTTAAATTCGTTTTCAAATGATTTGATTCTTGATTTGAGATTTGAAAACTGTTAAAATCATTTTCAAGACTTGAAATTGGAAATTGTGAGGATTGAATTCGTCATTACAACGGGTTAGAAAACCGTTTTAACCTTTGAAAGACGGTATGCAAATCGAAAAGTGTGAGAATTGAAAACGTCATTACGACGGCTTAGAAAAGGCAAATTTGATTTCGAAAGCGAGATTTGAAATTTGGAAAGTTGCATGGATTGAAATCGTCATTACGACGGTTTGAAAAACGTTTTTGTTTGAAAATTGATTTCGAATTTTGAAAATTCAAGGGTAGAATTCGTCATTACGACGGCGTAAAAGGGCGCTTTGAGAATGCAACGGTCGGCGATGGACCGAGGTTTGAAACGGCCATTATGACGACGTAAAAGGGTATTTTGAAATGGTTTGTGAAAACCGAGTTTTGAAATCGTTATTACGACGGCATAAGAATGTGATTTGAATGATTATAAAAAACCGGGTTTTGAAAATCGTCATTACGACGGCCTAGAAAGGCGTGTTGAAATGGTTATAAAAACCGGTTTTGAAAATCGTCATTACGACGGCCTAAAAAGGCGTGTTGAAATGGTTGTAGAAAACCAGATTTGAAAATCGTCATTACGACGGCCTAAAAAGGTGTGCAACGGTCTATAACAACCCGACCCACCACGGTCGTAACACAACCCAATAAGATGGGATATGTACCTTTGGGCCCATTACTTGTCCTCACTTATGCCCAAAAGCACAAGGCCTTGTTACTAAGTGGTGGGTGGAATCCCTTATAAACATATCACAACCTGCTCAATTCCCCGATGTGGGACAACCTTAATCTCAAACTTGGGGTGTTACAATCTCCCCCACTTAAAGAACACAACGTCCTCACAACGTCCTCGTTGTGCCTCCAACTTGACCGCAGCCAAGCCCAGAATCCTCCCCCGCTAGGTGTGTGACCCGGGTACTTCCGACCACAGGCTCACCACACGGTCGCAGGGTCACTCTGATACCAATTATAACAACCCGACCCACCACGGTCGTAACACAACCCAATAAGATGGGATATGTACCTTTCGGCCCATTACTTGTCCTCACTTATGCCCAAAAGCACAAGGCCTTGTTACTAAGTGGTGGGTGGAATCCCTTATAAACATATCACAACCTGCTCAATTCCCCGATGTGGGACAACCTTAATCTCAAACTTGGGGTGTTACCGTCTGAAAAATTTATTTGGGTTATTAAACATAATATGGAAGTGATGATGATATGCTATGAAATTTCTTACTATTTCTCTTAATTCAGTAATATGTGATTGGAAATGTGTTTGGAGTAACTTTAGAATCATGCTAGGATACTCAATTTGTCGAACATATGTGACCGCCATGATAATTTCCTTCACCACCGTGGCTTGTGAAGTAGTAGTAATTTGACCTGGTATGTTAAAATTTTAGAAACTGTTGATAAACATGAGTACTTATCTTAATATTCAAGGTTAATAGCATGAGTTATGTGCTTCACATGTCAAAATTTGTTGGAAAAATGTATGCTTAGCTGGGTAGGTAAATTCAAATTACATGAAACAAGTGTTTGGATGTTTATACAAGTTGTTGGACTTATGTCTAAAGCAGATGCCGAGACTAAACCTTGGAACCCGTCAGAGTAAACGGGGAAGGGTTGATCCACTGGAGAGGGGGGAGGCTAGTGGACCGGTAGTACCCGCAGTTTCTGAGTACCCTTCTGTTGTTTTTGTCGACTTTAAGCAAAGGGAGCGTTTTGTAGCTTTACAAAAACGCAAGATGAGACCCACAAAGTGTATTGACACCGCTGTGTTGGAAGAGTTGGAAATAGAGACGGATGTCCGTCACATATTCGAAACCTTGGGGTTTACGGGTTTGTACCGGCTGAGGAAGCACACCTACCCCTTCCTTACCCTAGAATTCATGAGCTCCTTTAACTATGACCCAGCGGGTCGTTGTCGAGTTTAGATTGATGAATACCGGTTTCCTGTTAACTATGGACCTGTTTGCCTCTCACCTTGGGTTGGCCAAGCCTCCCAAGGATTCCATCACTGACATTCCAGCTGAGTGCGGCGTCTGCCGCTTAATGCCGTGCTTGACTGGGAAGCAAGCTCCCACCTCGAGCAATATGCTGATTAATGACGTTCAGCACATCACCTTGAGAATCTTCCTTCGTTCCCTTTCAAACCTCCTCTATGATAGAAAGGATATTAGTAAGTTGAACAACCATGAGGTCTTGCTTTTGATGTCGTACCTCAACCCGGAGCGGGCCAAGAAAGTGGTCTTCAATGCTCCTTCCATAGTTTGTGCTGCTCTTGCCTTGATGGCTTCTTCCTCTTCCCGGTACCTCAGTTGTGGTGCCATTGCCACTCGGTTAGCTGAAAAGCTAACCTCCTTTGAGGCTTCTCCGGCATACGTGCCTCTAGTTACCCCAGTGCCTACCATGGATCGCGAATACTACCTCGACTTGAAATGGTTGAGGACCTTGGCTGATGGTAGCCTAGCATGGAGGGTGCATGGGATGAGTTGGATGAATATTCCAGCTCCTGAGCACCTCCCACCCACGGAGCCCTTGGAGCCGGCAGTAGTGACGGTGAACTCCGATGACGAGGAGGAGGAGGAGGATGACGGACCTCGCCAGCTACAGACCTACCTCATCGACGACGCCATTCTCAGGGAGATGCCGGAGCCGACGAAGGGTGAGAATGCGGGAGTACAGGTGGTGGAGAGACCCAGAGTGGTGAGGGGACCCCGTAGAGTGAGGGAGAGGGCCCCGGAGACTAGGCCACCACCAGTAGCACCACAGCAGCAGTAGCCTTTTCCATGCTACCCTTACCTCGACACCCCGGAGACGCGGTCCAGTTACCTGGCGGAGAGAGTGTCATCCACCTTGACACTCCGGAACATGCACGAGATGGCCTACGCTCAGGGGATAGGGACAGAGGGACCGCATCCAGTTTGGTGGAGTGGAGTTGGGGACTACACGGGGGTTTTCCATTCCTACGGAGTGGAACAGTCGACGTGGGGACACCTCGATCCCTTCCCTTACGGCGGCTTGACTCCATGGTACGCAGCCCGGGAGCGGGGAGGAGCAGGAGCAGGAGTGGATGCGGGGATTGGGACATCAGGAGCTGGTACTTCGGGTGGTGGTGATGATGAGGTGATGTTTGAGCAGCAGCAGCAGCAGGAGTGATCCTCCTTGTTTTCTTATCCTTGTTGATAGTAGTTGATGTTGGATGATGATATCGGTGTTAGACTTTAGTAGTTGTTTCCTTTTATTGTTGAGATTTAGTTGGATTTGTATGATTGGCCATAAGGCCGGAATTGCTACACTAACCTTTTGGCAGGATTATTGAGAGTCGGGGCATCACCCCGACTCAATTTATGTGACAGTCTTGTGTTATATGTTGGTTTACGACGGTTATGAAAAGAGCTTGACTGCGGTACTCGACGTAGTACCCCACACTCTATCGAGTAGTGCGGGAAGGGAAGTAAAGAGACATTCGATCTCGAGCTACTCGATCGAGTAGCCAAGACACTCGATCGAGTAGCATGGCACTCGATCGAGTACCGCTAGTTACTCGATCGAGTAGCACTGTTACAGGGGGTTTTTGAAAATTAAAAATGTTCAATTGTTTTATAATTGCAAGTTTACTGTTTAAACGTGGTCATTAGTGTATAGTAACACCTTTGAACCGTTAATTTCATATGTTGCAAGCCATGATTGAAGTTTTATAAGCGTATTTGTCACAATTAGTAAGGCGGTAATAATTTCTTGTTACTTTTATTTTGCATACGCCTCATTACGATCTATTTATCGGAGTTGTAGCTCCTCGTACATTTGTACATACCATGTTAATATATGTTATCAACGGTGACTAGTTATTCCGGTGGCGTGTGTATGATTGTAGTCTAACGAGTGTGCAATTAGTGAGTAATGTCTATAATAATGTGGTTTTCTTTCATGTTTTGATGCCCATAATAAGTAATACGTGTCAATATTGGGTGGTGAACTTCGGGGACGAAGTTTCTTTTTAGAGGGGAAGAGTAATGTCGCGAAACAAAAGGGCGAAACAAAAAGGCTGTTTTTGAATAATGCTTTGCTTGTTTATAATGTTGTCGGTATTATGTTTTGTTGTCGGTATTATGTTTTGCTTCAACTACAAAAATCCTGAGATATAACGAATTACTTTAGTCATTTAAAGTGAAGGGGCTGTATGTTTCAAGAGACGGTCATATAAAAAAAAATATATATATATATAGTAAAAAAAAAAAAAAAAAAAATAGTCATAGTGTGATAAATCGTACTCGAGTTACGTTGTCAAGTAACATGGTGGCATTGGTTGTACCATATGATAATTAATGTGAGAAATGTGTTGGATTGACGGGTGGATAGTAATTATTGTATGTTGGGAGATCGTGAGTGACGATTCGCATTGCGGGTTGGATGCTTTACATATATATAAAATAACGGTTGTCTGTGATAGAGCTTGCATGATAGTGGCAAGAATCGATAGGTATAAAGGTGGACGGTGATGATGATGACATGGGGGGGGATGGTGTTTTACAAGGGTAGTGGTTTAGCCGGGAAGATTGGTGAGATTATGTTGGTTCCGAGTCGTTAGCGGGATGGGTGAGTTGAACTTCGGGGACGAAGTTCTTTTTAAGGAGGGAAGACTGTAATACCCGCCCTTTCTAGGGACCCTTTGACCATCGTTGACTGACCTTGGGAGCGGGATGACCTTAGAGTTGGGTGCCGAGGTCATCTAGAGTTGAGTTGAATGAGTGGTACTCGATAGAGTAGAGGCTACTCGATCGAGTAGCTAGGTTACTCGATCGAGTAGGGGGTTACTCGATCGAGTAGGTTGGGTACTCGATCGAGTGCCCAGTTTCCAGCGGGGGTTATATATCGCGTTTTGTTAGATCCGCATATCACTTTCGCCACTTTCCTCCTATCCTTCAGCCGCCTCTTCCCCTTCCCTTCACCTCAAAACCTCCATGGGTGCCTTTTGAAGATCCTTGAGCCTTAGGAGAGCGTCTCTTGAGTCGGGTAGCGGTCTCTTACTGAGTTTCCCCTATTAGGTATGTCATATTCATCATCCGTGCCTTTGCTTCTATAGTTAGGGTTTTGCTTGTAGTAATAGATATTTGCATGATGATAATAGGCTTTGCTTGGTTCTTTGGACGGGTTATCGTCGGCATGGATTGGTTGCGGTTGCTTAAAGGTAGGTTCGCCTACTCGGTTCGTTGACGGTCTAGTGTGTCGGTCGTTGTGGTAGTGTTGTGCTTGTTTGTTGTAGTATCTGTTTGTGTTGTGACTGTGATGGTGATCGTTGTTGATGGTTCTCGAGATGCGTTCTACCTGAGTGGGGTCACTTGCGGGAGTGATTCACGCCTAGTTTCGCCCTTCGTGGAACCCGCCACGGGAGGGGATGTGCACATTAATGGACGGGGTTATCGCTCGTACGATGAGCGGGGCTTAGGTGGGAACGGCTGCGGTCCCCCACTCGGCGAGTGGTGGTCCAGTGGACGGTCGTGTGAGTTGATTGGGTTGTGGTGACTGAGGTTGGAGTTGGTGGTGTTGTTTGTATTGTTGATTGTAGTTGTCATTGTCTTGTCTTGTCTCAGTACTGACCTTGTGTGGTTGTTTGTTTGTTATGTGTCTGCCGTGATCCCTTATGGTGAGCAGTCGGTCTTAACAGGTGTTGATGATGTTGATAGCTGATTTCCGGGCGGGGATGAGTCTTCACGAATTGTGACGGTTATAGCGAGTAGTTTGTTTGTTGTAACATTGTATTATATTTTGGTTTAAATCACTTGTAACACAACTTAATAGTTCTTTTATTGACGTTTGATAATTACTTACCTCGGGCAACCGAGATGGTAACGCCCTTATATGCTAAGGAAGGCCTAGTTAAGGCCCCTCTGAATATCGGGGTGTTACACGGTCGGCGTAAGACAGAGGTTTGAAACGGTTGTGAAAAACCGGGTTTGAAAATCGTCATTACGACGGCCTAAAAAGGCGTGCAACGGTCGGCGAAAGACCGAGGTTTGAAACGGCCATTATAACGGCGCAAAAAGGTGTTTTTGAAACGGTTGTAGAAAACCGGTTTTGAAAGTCGTCATTAGGACGGTATAAAAAGGGTTTACGACGGTCGGCGAAAGACCGAGGTTTGAAACGGCCATTATAACTACGCAAAAAGGTGTTTTTGAAAGTTTGAAAATGACACGGAAGGACTTATGATCACATAACACATAAGCACTCTAAGTTTCATTATATTATGCATAATGTCGACACGGATTTTGTCTTAAAAGGGTGGGTTACACACCAAGCAATCAAACCCCGATTTGCCAGAGGGATACCAATCCAAACAAAATATGTAAGGAGGGTGCCCTAGCCTCGTGCTCGAAGGTGATGAAAGCTCTTTGACGAAATAGAAATGTGTAACGTCAACGGTATGCTTGACTCAATCGAGATTCGAAACGAGGGGATGAGAAAACTCACGCCGACGGGATGAGTCAATTGGTCGAAAAAGGTTAGGTTGTGGGCCCGGACAAGGAACCCGACTTATGACCGTAATATCAATTAATGCACTTTAACCACGACCTCATTCGAGTTTCACCTCTAAGGATCACAAAGACACAAGTGTCCTAGTTTTCCCCAGCGGAGTCGCCAAATCTGTGGACATGGGCCACAGGCCGGTCTGTGGATTTGTGCCACCTACCGATCTGCGGTCACGGGCCATCTGCATGCCAAGCCAAACTGTGGACATGCAGCGGTCCTTTTAAAGCCACGCTCGGCGGCGTAAAAATGCTTTCGACCGGATCGCTTTAGATCGGTCGGTTTCGTCTCGGCAAAGGTCTCGAAACGATTAGAGATGTTCGGAGTCGCCACCAAGCATTTGTGGGATGCTTGGAACCCGTTAGAATCCACTCTATACCTAGGTCAATCAAGGCAAAAAGCGGTGCTTGACATAGGTACTAAAGATAAGGACTCGTCCCCCTTTTAGCATTCTATGCCTAAAATGACTCTCGTGTGCCCTGGATAAGGCAATCCACTATCCAAAGGTTCTGAGTAAGGGGTGAGGGTACGTATTGGGAAGCCCTTTAATCGGACACCCAATCCCGCCCGCGTTAGCGGCCTCTACTGATCGATTGTGGTTGTTTAAGTGCAAGAGTTGATAAAACGGTTTAAATGCATGAATGCGCATCCAAAAGTGTTAACCTAACATGTGAGCTTTCTAAGTCGGTTTGTTAATCCAAATATCAAGCATAAGATGTCAAGTTGGATTTAGATTGATTTGCATGTGAAAACGGAAATTAAACATCTATTTACCAAATTCGGATTACGATGCTTAACACGATCCATTTATTTGAAAAAGGGTGTCAAATGACAAAGTGTAAAAACATTAACTTGTCAATCTGATCCGTCATGTATTCGGATTAACCGTAATCGGGATCGTCCTAGACAAGTGTTAAAAACGAGGCAGAACAGCACCAGGAAGCCCCATTAGGGCGCGAGCCTATTGGCGAGGTAGGGGGCTCTGTCCTGGTTTTAAAATATGAAAACAAGAGCTGCCTTGGGGCGCGAGCCATGAGCCGAACCAAGGGGCGTCTCCTGGTTGTTGAAAAGGTTGTTTAAAACCGTATTTATGATGAAAGATTTGCAAATATGATTTGCATGACTCGGAATAATTACTATTGTGTTAGTAATATCCGTTGTCGGATTTGCATGTTTGAAAAGCATAGTAAAACGTGTAAAAGGAAAATATTTGATTTGAACTAATTATGTTAAGTTCGATTATTTGTAATTAGTCAAGTTTGTCATCGTACTCGGATTAAACCGACATGGTATAAAGAACCAAGGATGATTATGGATTATGACTAATATATTTACAAATGTAAACAAATGAGAAAAATGGTAAATAAAATAAAAGGTGTTTAAAATACCCTTTAATTTATAATTAACCAATAATATCATCGAGTCACGGAATAAACCGTCATGGTATGAAGAACCAAGGATGATTTTTGTAATGGTCAAAATATGTTTATTGATACGTGCATATTCTATACACTTTATCTGCGGTTTTGGCACGTATTTCCATGCATATCTGTTAGCTTTAAGCTACTATTTCTCCCGAAACGGTTTACTTTGCATTTTCTATGATTTATTGTAGGAATGAATGGAAGTAAGCTAAATCGAGCCTAAATCGTCCTCCGGAGGCAACTTCAGGGAAGCTAGGAAGAAGGAGGTTCGTACTCACTCACCTCGGGATGCGTGCATTGAAGTGAGGAGCTGTTTTTGAAGAAAAGAAGTGTTTCTGCACAGCACCATCAGTCGATCGACTATGCTGTAAGGTCGATCGACCACTGAAGTTCATCAGACGCTACTGGATTGCTACCATCAGTCGATCGACCATGCTGACCGGTCGATCGACCAGTCTGCGAGCTGAGATTTATTTCTTCGTGTTAGACTTTTAAAAGCCCAACTTGTAATTAACTTTTGGGTATCTTTTATCAGTAGAACGCAGCAATTATTAGGTTATGTTTTTCATTATTGAGGAACTCAGTTTTAGATCTAGCTTTGGGAACAGAAAACCCCGAATTCGATACTTTGTTCATCAATTCAATTAGTAAGTTTTATGCAAGTTTCCTCTTCTTTTAATTCTTGTTATTTCAATTCTTGTTCTACCAATTTAATTCCAGAAATTCATCTTTTGTCTTTTGTCTTTTATATAAATTCAATCATGTCAATCTTGTTCTTTGTTATCAATTTAGCAATTATTTTAGTTTTAGTCATGCGTAGCTAATTGTTTTGATTGGGAACGAGATGAGCCATGGCATAAATTAGGATTGTTTGTTAGCATGAATTCTTCCGCATCGATCTTGTTGTCTTTTGATAAGCCTTTTTACTAGATTGAAAGATTAGTGATTAGAATTATCATTAGATCGGAATTTCCTTTGAGCGAAAGCTTTGAGAAATTTCGGGGAATTAGAAGACCGCAAGGTTAATTTGAGCATAGACCGAAAGGCTTGCTTATACCCCCTGAGACCGTATTATAGGATTTCTGCTACCTTATTGTCCTGACCATCGCCATGGTGAACCGAATTTCCCGATCCTCTTTTTATCTTGTTGAGAAATTTCATTTTAGCAATTAGTCAATTTAGTTAACCAATCTCAAAACCCCCCAATTAATTGTTACTTTTATAGACTGAAAAATAGCAAACAAAATCAACCTTGTCTCTCTGTGGTTCGACCCTTACTATCACTAGCTATAGTTTTAGTTTGGAATTATAAATTTAATTTTGATACAAAACGACGGTATCAAATTTTGGCGCCGTTGCCGGGGAGACGGTGTAATTCTGTTTGCTTTATTTTTAGTTTATTTTTCTTATCTCAAGGAACTTTGGTTCCTTGAGGCCGTTGCTTACCTTTGCTTCTAGTTTTGCTTTTGCACAGTTAGAAGACAGGTTTTTGAGAGGAAGACTTGAGTACTCTCATTTTGGCAATTATGGCTACAATATATGATAATCTTCAGCCAAAGGAGCACCACCTTCCAAAAGGGCACCAGTTACCTACTCCTACTACGGGTAACTTCGAATTTCGTTCCTCTTATATCGATTTAGTGGAGCGAAATTAGTTTGCTGGTCTACCAGATGAGGACCCCCTGAAGCATATGGAAATTTTCACAGACTACTGCTGTTCCATACCTATACCAGTGGGGTGACTCGGGATGAAGTAAAGGGGTTGATGTTCTTATACTCCTTGAAGGATTATTGTGCGAGATTGGTACCGCTACCTTGATAGGGTAGCAAGCTCGGAGTCACTGGACTGGACATCTCTAGCATTAGCCTTCTACAAGAAGTACTTCCCACTTTCAAAGACCGACGCCTTGAGAAGTAAAATCACAAGTTTCGGCAAGGAGTGATGAGGGTTTTGCGAAGCATGGGGACGTTTCAAAAGTTTGGTCCATTTGTCCCTCACCATGGTTTCCAGCAATGGTATCTTTGCAACCTATTTTATAATGCTCTATATGATGATTACAAGGTCATCCACGGATGCATTTGCTAATGGTAGGTTCCAAAACAATACCGGTCAAAGTAAAGGTTGGAACACTATTGAGGAGATGGCAGTCCATAGAGCCGAGTTTGGAAGTTCACGTGGAAAGTCACGAAAGCAAAGTGATGAAATGAGTGCCGTTGTGACACTTATAACTTCTATTACTGCCCGTCTCGAGAAGCTCGAGATTTCGAAGCTTCAAGGAGAAAGTTGAAATACTGTTCAAAACTCGGATGAGATCGAGAAGTTGAGAGAAATGGTCCAACTCCTTTTGGTTCAAGTGGCGAATATGGAAGCAAAGGGATTGAGTCCTCAAAGAATTTTGTGAAGCAATTGGAGAATATAGAGGCTAAGCAAGTTGCTAATTCTTCAAGCAAATGTGAAGGGCCGATTGAAACGATTAATGCCATTAATCTCAGAAGTGGCCTCTCTTATGAAAGTCCCGACAAGCCAAAGGAAGACTCGGGAAATGATGAAGAAGCTCGTTTAAATTCGGTGCAAAACGAGCTCAATTGCGATTCCGGTCGATCGACCAACATTGTCGGTCGATCGATCAAGGCGTCGAGATAAAATAGTTTCGATCGAAACTATTCACACCAAAGATCGTCGATCGACCAACATTCTCAGTCGATCGACTGAGTCACCTGACGAAATCAATTCTGAACAGGAACTGTTCACGCCCAGCCCAAGTTGGTCGATCGACCACTCATATCGATCGATCGATGGAATCGATGCAGGATGCAAATCCGTCAACTAGTTTGCATGATTCTTTACTCATTGATGATTTGACGGGGGTTTTAAACCTACGGAAGCCGAAGGTTACTGATCCTACGGCCAGTGTTGCAGTCCCGTATCCGGAGCGTTTGAAGACTACTAAGCTGGAGCGTAAGTTTGGTAAGTTTCTGGAGATGGTCCAGAATCTCGAGGTAACGGTTCCGTTCACTGATTTAATTACCCAGGTACCCTCTTACGCTAAATTTATGAAAGACATTTTAAATCGTAAGAGAAATTTTCGTGATGATGGTAATGTTGCTTTTGTGGAAGAATGTAATGCTCTTTCGCAAATTAATGTACCACCTAAATTAAAGGACCCGGGTAGTTTTTCAATTCCTTGCACTATAGGTAACCACGAGATTGGAAAGGCCCTTTGTGATTTAGGGGCGGTGTCGGCGTCATGCCGTATACATTTGCGAAAGGTTAAATATTGGTAGACTTAAGGTGACCGATATTACCGTTCAAATGGCAAATAGATCGACTCAGAGACCTATAGGAGTTCTAGAGGATGTACCCGTTCGAGTGGGTAAGTTTTTTATTCCTGTCGATTTCGTTGTTTTGGACATTGCAGAGGACAATCGGATACCTATTATTTTAGGTAGACCGTTTTTACATACAAAATTTGTAATAGATGTCAAACGCGGAACCATAACCTTAGAGGTAATGAATGACACCATTGAGTTGATCTTGCTCACAAGGCGTGAACCGGTGATGAGGATACATGTTATTCCATTGATATTGTTGATTTGGTCATTACTTGTAATTGGAGGGAATCCTTAGCCAAGGATCCCTTAGCCGATCTAACCCGTTTAGATGAGTGTGCAGGTAATCTGATGGAGAATGCCGAGGAGCCAGATGCTTTGGTAGCCTCAATGGAGAGCTACGAGCTCAATGAGGAAGAAGATGAGATACTTTTAAGCTTGGCCAACGAGAACTTGGTCAACACTTGCTACACCATTGAAGCTGATTCTGTCTATGCTGTAGAGGTAAAAGTGCCAGAGCGTAAGCCACTTCCTCCTAATCTTAAGTATGTCTTTCTAGATGATACGGAGCGAGTACCGACTATAGTTAGTGCTAAGCTTAATGATGACGGTATGCGCTTTGATGTGTGTACTTAAGAAAAACAGGAAAGCTCTAGGTTACTCTTTGGATGACATTAAGGGCATCAGCCCTGATGTTTGTATGCACAGGATAGAGCTGGAGGAAGGCCACAAGCCTTACATATAGGGTCAACGCAAGTTGAACCCGAAGATGCAGGAAGTTGTTATGGCTGAGGTGATGAAACTACTCGATGCAGGTATTATTTATACGATTGGCAACTCCAAGTGGGTTAGCCCTTGATTCAGGTAGTCCCGAAGAAAGGAGGGACTACCGTGGTTAAAAATGAAAAAAATGAATTAATACCAACTCGGGTAGTGACAGGGTGGCGGATGTGCATTGATTATAGACAGTTAAATGCCGCCACCAAGAAAGACCACTTCCCCCTCCCTTTTGTTGACCAAATGACTGAAAGACTTGCTTCTAACAAATTTTTCTGTTTTCTAGACGGATATTCAGGGTTCTTTCAGATCCCTATTCATCGGACGATCGAGTAAGACCACTTTTACTGTCCACAGGGTTTTTTTGCATATCGTAGAATGCCTTTCGGATTGTGTAACGCCCCTGCTACCTTTCAGAGGTGCATGATGGGGATTTTTTCTGATTATATAGAGAACATTATGGAGGTATTCATGGATGATTTCTCAGTTTATGGTAGTGACTTTGATCATTGTTTAGCTAACCTTGATAAAGTCATGCAGCGTTGTATAGATGTTAATCTTGTTTTAAACTGGGAAAAGTGTCAGTTTATGGTCAATGAGGGAGTTGTGTTAGGGCATCTGATTTCTGATAAAGGTATACATGTTGATAAGGCAAAGGTGCAGGTGATTGAGCAATTACCTCCTCCCGTGAATGTTAAAGGAGTGAGGAGTTTTCTTGGTCACGCTGGTTTTTACCGGCGTTTCATTAAGGATTTTTCAAAAATTGCTAAACCACTTACACATTTGCTCCTTAAGGATCTTTGTCTTTGAATTTCTTGATGAGTGCCTTACCGCTTTTAACGGGTTAAAGGAGGCCCTAGTTTCTGCGCCAATCATTCGGCCGCCTGATTGGGACCTCCCATTTGAGATCATGTGTGATGCCGATTATGCGGTCGGTGCGGATTTTGGGACAGCGGAAGAATAAAGCTTTGAATGCCATATATTATGCGAGCCGAACTCTGGATGAGGCTCAAATTAATTATTTTACCACTGAGAAGGAGTTTCTAGCTGTAGTTTTTGCCTTAGACAAATTTCGGTCTTATTTGTTAGGTTCTAAGGTTATTGTTTATACTGACCATGCAGCATTGAAGACTCTCTTTATCAAGAAAGATGTGAAGCCGAGGCTTTTGAGGTGGATACTCCTTTTGCAGGAGTTTGATTTGGAGATCAAAGACAAGAAAGGAGCTGAGAATGTGGTGGCTGACCACCTATCTCGTCTGCAGCTGACAGAAAGGGAGGATTCGTTACCTATTAATGATTCTTTTCCTGATGAGAGTCTGTTAGCTATTACTACTTCAGGGTCTTATCCACCTCCGTGGTTTTCTTGATTTTTAACTAACTTTGTGTGACGGGTAGGATACCACCCGAGCTTTCATGGCGCGAAGAAGCGGTTTGCTTATGATGCTAGACAATATTTTTGGGATGATCCTTATGTTTTCAAGGAATGTGCAGACGGTCTCATCCGGAGATGCGTACCTCAATGAGAGGTGAAGGATATCCTAGAGGCTTGCCACTCTTCTGCTTATGGTGGTCATCACGGTCCGTCCAGGACTGTAGCTAAGGTACTCCAACCTGGTTTCTATTGGCCAACTTTGCATGCAGATTGTCGCAATTTTGTTGCCGAGTGCGATGCTTGTCAAAGATCGGGAATATTTCAAGAGACATGAGATGCCACGGTAGGTATTCTTGAGGTTGAGATTTTCGATGTCCGGGGCATTGATTATCAAGGACCTTTTCCGAAGCGATCAAGGTAATAAATATATCCTCGTAGTTTGTAGATTATGTATCCAAATGGGTGGAAGCTATTGCTACTCCCCATTGCGATGCAAAGGCCGTGATTAAACTGTTTAAAAATATTATTTTCCCTCGTTTTGGTGTCCCTCGGGTTGTCATTAGCGATGGGGGAATGCATTTTAAAGAGAAACAACTTAGTGCTTTATTGACTAAATTCGGTGTCCAACATCGTAGAGGTTTGGGGTATCATCCCTAAACTAGTGGTCGGAGTTGAGGTTTCTAGAGAGAATTGAAAGAAGTCTTAGCTAAAGTTGTTTCTAAATCACGGAAAGATTGGAGTCTTAAGTTAGATGATGTCTTATGGGCTTATAGAACTGCGTTTAAGACGCCAATCGGGATGTCACCATACCGATTGATATATGGTAAGACATGTCATTTACCTGTTGAGTTAGAGCGTAAGTCTTGGTGGGCTATTTGTGATTTGAATTTGGATCCTAACCTCTCTCGTGAGAAACGCATGACACACAATTTGAATGAGTGGAGGAATTTAGGTGGCGGCCTATGACAATGCAAGGATCTACAAGGAGAAAACAAAGTTACTGGCACGACAAGAGAATCATAAAGCGCGAGTTCCATATTGGCGATAAGGTACTTCTTTTTAACGCTCGTATCCGTTTATTTCCTGGTAAGCTGAAATCCAGGTGGACTGGCCCTTACACGGTCACAGCAGTCACAAAGTTTGGATCAATTGAATTGGAGACCTCTGCTGGAGAAAGATTCAAAGTTAATGGCCAATATGTGAAGCATTATCATGGATCAGATGCATATGTTGGGAAAGTCGAGGTATTGTACTTCGACCCGTTATTGGATGATGCAAAGTGAGGTAAAAAAGGTCGTGCGGGACCTCTTAAACCAGCGCTAACTGGGAGGCAACCCAGGTTGTAATTAATTGTAATTTAGGAATTTTATTTTGTTATTTCATTTAATTTGCATTTTTGAGTTCTTTTGTATTCTTTAATTCCTTTTAATTTGCAATTTCTTGGTTTGGGAATATGTGCGCCTTTGATAATTTTTGCAGGAATTTATTTTATGCAAAGTGCGTAGGTGGCTTACTGGATGTTTGTGAGAGAAAGACAGGAAATTATGATGGCAAAAATGAATTTTGACGAATTAAAGTCTAATTGCCAGCTCTAACAGTCGATCGACTAAGTGGGTCAGTCGATCGACTGAGGCGGAGAAACCAGAAGCTACTGTGCAGGGATATTAGTCGATCGACTGGGTCAATGAGTCGATCGACCAATACACGAGACTCCAGAAGCTGTTAAATGAAAGATCGGTCGATCGACCGAGTAAAGTGGTCAATCGACCACTCCGCGGGATCAGAATACAACTAAAAAGGGAAGTTTTCACTCATTCATTCATTCACTTTCACAAACTCAGAAAATCATAAGCAAACCCTAATTTCATCCCCCTTTTTCGCGATTTTCACCTGAAATCTCGTCTTACACTTGATTTTTCTTGCTTTAATCTTCAAGTTTCTTCACGGTATGTCTCTAATCCCATTTCCATGCTCTATTTTCGATTTTACTGCGGTTTTATGCGAATTTTTCGAGCAATGTGCATTTGAGATGGAAAAATCGATTTGGGGAAATTGATTTTTGGGATTGATTTCTTGTCTTTTCTATGCTTTAATCGCTTGTTCTACCCTTTCCCCCTTGATTTTCGACACTAGCTAGCAACGAGGAGGCGATTAAAGCCGTTTTCCCCAAAATCTCGAAACCCTAATTTGCGTTTCACATCTGATTTTTATTCGGGTTTCCGTAAATTGACATTGTTAGGGGATTCTTGTTGCTAATGAGTTGTTTGCAGGTAACAAAGATGACGAAAGGGAAGGAACACATGTACGAGGGACAGTCGAGTCAAGGAGCTCCCAAGCGGCCACGAGGACCGCCACTGATGATAGAGGCTACCACGGAGAGTCTACCTGACTATCCGCAGGTTATCTTTGCTAATTCTACTCAACGTGCTAAGTTTTCCCTTTTTGTTGCGAGAATGAAAGTCCCAGCTACCCGATTCCTTCACAAACCTACCTTGGAGGAATTAGGCTGTTATGAGTCAGTTGTGTCCCTGCTAAATGGGACAGGTATGATGGGTCTTGTGGACATGGCTGAGTTCACATATTATGTTTTGACCCTCGAGTTCTTTTCGTCCTATTCTTTTGACTCGGTTTCTTTTGCGGAAAACAAGACTAAGGCTTGCATTTCTTTTCGGCTTTTCAATGTCAACTACTCCCTGACATTAGCCGAATTTGCTGGATTGTTGGGTCTTTATTTCGAGGGTAGAACCTCGGATACCTCTGATGTTCACCGAGTCATGTGGTCTTGCATCAGTGACTTTCATGGGCCTCAAAGGACGGGCAATTCCGTCCACTTGCCCCCTCTTCGCTATTTTCTACGGCTAATGGGTAATACCATTTTTGGCCGTAAAGAGTCAAATAATGTGAAAAACATCGAACTGTCTATCTTGGCGGGTTATCTGAACATTGAAAGTCGGATAGCCCGTATATATAACATCGCTTATTTCACTTCCGCTCACTTTCAGACTGTTAGTGAGGGCACTTTGAACACTATTTCTTGTGGTGGGTTGGTGACACGTATCGCCAACCGTCTAGTTTTACTTTTCCCTCGACAGGAGGACCCCATCGACCCTGACCTGCGTTTCATGGACCTTGCATACGCGAGAGCCGTCCATTGGGTCGATAGCCAGAGACGGTGGAAGATCAATTCTTTCATCTGTGACCCCATCCCCGTCCTTGGCTACACTCCTGTCCTGCCCCTCACCACTGTTCAGGGGGCAGCTCGCCCGCCCTTGCCTAGCTACAGGCTCCCTATCAGGGCGGGCACCACTACCGCTAGTTCTTCGAGGAGAGCTCGTGCCTCCTCTTCACAGGCACCCTCTACCTCCACTACTGCTCCCACTGGCTACCCGACCACTTTTCGACCACCTACTCCTTTGGTTGTCCCTCCGGTCATGGACCAGAGGGCAATGTCACGTGTATTGGGTGATTTGTGCAGGAGCTTTGACCAGCACAGGCTAGACACGGCTCTAGCCCTGTACCCAGTCTACGAGGAGTTAGCCTAGGGAGGGATGCTCCCACAGGGTGCTTGGACTCACCCTTCCTACTTTGTTCCCCCTGTGGGCGGCTACCCTCAGCCTGCCAGGAGACCCCCTCCCACTACTACTGTTGGTGCCTCCACTTCCAGGAGAGCCACTGCCGCTGCTGCTGAGGCGGAGGAGGAGGAGAGCGACTCGGGGTCCGAAGAGGATAGTGGTTCTGATTACGATGGTGGAGATTAGATGCTGGTGACCTCCCCGTTTTTGGCTGGTTTGGGGAGGTCGTATTTTGTGAGTTCCTTCCTTTCTTTATTAGTTTCCTTTTATTTTATTATGCTTTTATTCTCCCATATTTCTGCTGGTGATTTGCTGATGAGCACAATGAGGGCATTGTGCGTTTTGGTTTGGGGAGGGTATTTGCATATGCCTTTTGTTTTGCATCTGCATTTGTTTTGTATTGCATTTTAGTCACATGTTTATTGCATTTTAGTCTGCATTTGTTTTTCAATTCAAAAAAAAAAAAAAAAACAAAGAAAAAAATTAAAAATGTCCTAAAAAAAACCAAAAATATCACGTTTACTTTTGCATATAGTCGAGTCGGATTGGAGTTTATTAATGATGATTTTGCACTATTAGTCAAATATGCCATTCCTTGCCCTTTTCACAGCTGTTTAGCAAGAATTAAAAGTGATTTCTCAAATTTTGTTATGGAATTCATTTCGGGTAATTAGACTTGACTCATTACTTTTGGCAAACTACTTATACTTTCTGAGATATAGAGCCTATAACTGGTGACATTCATGACCGGTTAATTTAGGATTGAGAGTAGTACTCCCTTCATTTCATGTTTTGCACGTGTATGAGTTTTGATTGCTTATTGCCTATACGCATTGGTTTGTGGTCGGTATTGCATGTTTTGAGAACTATTGCATCCTCCCCTTTCTCATTTTACCCCATTAACTCCACTATAAGCCATAACTGCCAGTTGCCCTCAACTACATCCCATACTTAGCCTACCATTGTGCCAAGCTAGGAAGTAGTAGAGGAATTTTTGTCGGATTAGAAGCGGTTTTGGTTCGTTTTGTACTGATAGAGTGAGTATTGATGAGAAGTGAAGGGGATGTTAATGTTTCAGCTGAAAATAGAAAGAAAGAAAATTTCAGGAAAAATGAAAAAAAAAGGACATTTACCTGGGCAGCGAGCTCTGGTTGTGGCAGGGTGGTCGATCGACTGGTGATGTTGGTCGATCGACTGCCATTCCAGAAGAAAAAAAAAAGAGAGGAGTTTGAAAATAATAAGGTTTTGGTTGAATTGAGAACACGCCTTATGTGCCTACTTCATGAATTGGAGGCGTTTGTTTGGGATATTGTGTTGCCTAGTCATTTAAAGGCATGGTTTATATGTTGAGTTGGAGGAACGGGATACGGTTTCCGATGGTTGGATAGGTACTAGCTTGGCTCTTACCTTCACTTTTTCCATAATTGTTTTGCCCTTCCTTTCCCACTTAACCTCACATATCCAAATCTTGCAATAGTTCGGCATGTAGTAGTCCTTGACGGTGGTTATGCGTATGTACGGTAGCTAGAATCACTATTCATGCTAGTCAAGCATACATGTTTTGTCGGTCGCAGTCTAGGTGAGAGTCTGTATTTTCTTCCCTCTCTTTTACATATTTTCTTACCATTTGCTTTGCTGAGGGAAGAGTGACCCGGGAGAGTCCGAATGTATGAGTCTTGCAAGGTCGAACGCCCGATTTAATTCCATGATAAGCATAAATTTGTTCACTTGATTTGAACTTTGCAGTAGTTGATAATGTGCATTAAACGGTTTGGCATTGACTTGTAGCTAGCTCTGAGATATACTTCTTTCCATTTAATTTTTATATGGGTCATAGTGCTTGCTTGGGGACAAGCAAGGTTTGGTTTGGGGAGATTTGATACGTGCATATTCTATACACTTTATCTGCGGTTTTGGCACGTATTTCCATGCATATCTGTTAGCTTTAAGCTACTATTTCTCCCGAAACGGTTTACTTTGCATTTTCTATGATTTATTGTAGGAATGAATGGAAGTAAGCTAAATCGAGCCTAAATCGTCCTCCGGAGGCAACTTCAGGGAAGCTAGGAAGAAGGAGGTTCGTACTCACTCACCTCGGGATGCGTGCATTGGAGTGAGGAGCTGTTTTTGAAGAAAAGAAGTGTTTCTGCACAGCACCATCAGTCGATTGACTATGCTGTAAGGTCGATCGACCACTGAAGTTCATCAGACGCTACTGGATTGCTACCATCAGTCGATCGACCATGCTGACCGGTCGATCGACCAGTCTGCGAGCTGAGATTTATTTCTTCGTGTTAGACTTTTAAAAGCCCAACTTGTAATTAACTTTTGGGTATCTTTTATCAGTAGAACGCAGCAATTACTAGGTTATGTTTTTCATTATTGAGGAACTCAGTTTTAGATCTAGCTTTGGGAACAGAAAACCCCGAATTCGATACTTTGTTCATCAATTCAATTAGTAAGTTTTATGCAAGTTTCCTCTTCTTTTAATTCTTGTTATTTCAATTCTTGTTCTACCAATTTAATTCCAGAAATTCATCTTTTGTCTTTTGTCTTTTATTTAAATTCAATCATGTCAATCTTGTTCTTTGTTATCAATTTAGCAATTATTTTAGTTTTAGTCATGCGTAGCTAATTGTTTTGATTGGGAACGAGGTGAGCCATGGCATAAATTAGGATTGTTTGTTAGCATGAATTCTTCCGTATCGATCTTGTTGTCTTTTGATAAGCCTTTTTACTAGATTGAAAGATTAGTGATTAGAATTATCATTAGATCGGAATTTCCTTTGAGCGAAAGCTTTGAGAAATTTCGGGGAATTAGAAGACCGCAAGGTTAATTTGAGCATAGACCGAAAGGCTTGCTTATACCCCCTGAGACCGTATTATAGGATTTCTGCTACCTTATTGTCCTGACCATCGCCATGGTGAACCGAATTTCCCGATCCTCTTTTTATCTTGTTGAGAAATTTCATTTTAGCAATTAGTCAATTTAGTCAACCAATCTCAAAACCCTCCAATTAATTGTTACTTTTATAGACTGAAAAATAGCAAACAAAATCAACCTTGTCTCTCTGTGGTTCGACCCTTACTATCACTAGCTATAGTTTTAGTTTGGAATTATAAATTTAATTTTGATACAAAACGACGGTATCATTTATCATAAAAATGAATTAAAATGATAAATAAGAGAAAAGGATTTCCTTTAAAATGTAATTAACCAATTAATATCACCGAGTCACGGATTAAACCGTCATGGTATATGGAACCAAGGGTGATTATAATTTATGGCTAAAAAGTTTGTCATAAAAATGATTTGAAACATTTGAAATGGTAAAAACCGATTACAAATAAGAAATGAAATAAAGAGGAAAGACGAGAACAAACACGGTTGAATCTGGCCTGGACGCCTACAAGAGGCGCGAGCCTCCCTGCATAGCAAGGAGCTCCTGTCTCAGGCCAAAACTCGGTTTTGGCTCGTCTAACCTATATTTGAATCGTGTTATGCATTGTTCATGCATATAAACTCATAAAAACAGTAGAGACATGAAATGAATGAGATATTTACACCCTCAAACTTACGTGTATTGATGTTTGCGTGGTTGACGACTTTAGAGACGGTTTTCTCGTTGCGACTACTCACGATCAAATAAGTTTAAAAAGAGTGCCTTAAAAAAGGATTTTGTTTTGAAAATATGTTGACAATATGTTAATTAAAACATGTTGATTGATGAATTAAGTTGGTCAAATGGGTCGATCGAATGCACGGCGACGGTACCAAACAATATGTGTAAGGCTTGTGTTTACGATCGGTACGTCGTAAACACATGTCGATTTTGTGACTTAGGAAGTCGAGTCTAGAAGTTTAAGGGAGAGGTGAAGGGGCGGACGCTCGTGTGAAGATTATGGTGTGTGAAGGGTGGTATTTATAGAGAAATGTGGGATGGTAGGTCGGTTGTGTTTGCTTAGAGGCTAAGCAGACACCTGCTTTAGACGCGGGCTACCTCGTGATGGAAAGGGGTGTATTGTCCCTTTCAATTTGGACGTGGCCTATTCTCCATCCATTGTTGATATGTGGTATTTATATAAGATGTCGTGTAACAATATGGGCATCTAATAAGATGATTTTGGGGTTACTTGAGGTAGGTGTTTTGTGTGCTTGACTCGGGTTTGACCTGTGTGAGTCGGGATTTGAATTTCGAGTCGGTTTTTGGCCCGGTGTCAGTTTTGACTCTAATTAGGGTCATTTTAATGGAAATGACATGATGAAAACATTCATGGTATTATTTTTGACATTCAAGATTTGGGTTAACTCGGGTTGACTCAGGTTGACTCGAGTTGCGGGTTTCTGGGTCGGTTTTGGGTCCGAAGACGGTTTTGACTCTAATTAGGGTCATTTTAATGGAAATGACATGATGAAAACATTCATGGAATTATTTTTGACATTCGAGATTTGGGTTGACTCAGGTTGACTCGAGTTGCGGGTTTCTGAGTCGGTTTTGGGTCCGAAGACGGTTTTAACTCTAAATAGTGTTATTTTAATGCAAATGAAGTTAGAAAACTTTTGAAATCATTTTTCATATCCGAGTAGTGCATTAAACCGTCTCATGTATAGCCAATCCACGTACGCATATCAAAAACACGTTATAGTCCGATCATCATCGGGTGGTTTTTGGAAGGTGCAGATACTGGGTATCTACAAGTATCCGGTCTGACGAGGTTTATTTCCGCGGTTTTATTTAGAAAGGATTAGAGTTATATAAGACGGGATTTAGAGTTCTTAATCATTTAACAAAACCTAAACAGTACAACGTAACTCTAATCCTCTCCAAATCTATCTCTCAAGTGCGTGGATCGTTCGTGTGTCTAGTTCATCTTTCCTTGCGTCGATTGTGTCGGTAAGCTTATGATTTCATAAGTTCCATTGATTTATCTTTTAGGGTTTTGCCCTAATTTGTGATTTGGGGGAAAGGGGTTTTTGCATATGGTAATTGGAATTATGTGATTGTTGTTAGGTGGAGACTTCATAGAGGAGCCATTCTAGCTTGTTTGATTATCTCATTGCAGTTTGTGCTAAGGTAGGGTTTCCCTACTCGGTTTACTGTTTAATTGGTTTAAGATATGTGTTGCATTGATTGTACGATTGATATTGTCATTATCTGTTATTGTTGGATTGGAGTTTGGTGGTAGCGTTGTGATGGTTGTTGGTGATGTTCACGAGGTGCGTCCTCGGCTGAGTGAAGCCACTTGCGGGAGTGGCTTCACTCCCTAGTTTCGCCCTCTGTGGAACCCGCCACAGGAGAAGATGTGCACATTAATGAACAGGGTTATCGCTCGTTGATGAGCGGGGCTTAGGTGGGTACGGCTGCAGTCCCCCACTGGCATGGCTACACACTTTAGTGTATAGTCAGTTACATGTTGTGATTGGGAGTTGGAGGTGGATGATGATCAACTGTTGATCTTTTCGTACTTGTCTTATGTTGATTATACAGTAAACTGACCCCGTTGTTGTTTTGTAAATCTGTGGTGATCCATTAGGGGATGGTGAGCAGATTGTGACAGGTGATGATGGTCATGAGCTTTGTGACGAGATGGGGAGTCATCACTCGAGTCTAGCTTCTGTTGTCATGAGATTTATCTTTCAGTTGTAGTTGTTGAACATTAGTAACCTTTATTTTGGATTTGGTTTTGGAACATGTAATCATTAACTATTTATACTTTAATAAAGGTTGTTTTGGATTGGTAACTTTGATATACTAACCTCAGGCAACCGAGATGGTGACGGTCTCTCATGCTAGGGTGGTCCTGGTAAGGCACCTTGTTATGTGGGGGTGTCACAAAGTGGTATCAGAGCGACGATTCTGGAACCTAAAACTAATGAACCCAATGAACATAGGGAGTCTAAATAAAATGAACCCGGGGAGAGTTGTTTGGAGCTACCGCAAAGACTTAGGAGACATCCCGAAGTCGCATTAAGGCCTTACGATCTCGAGCCGGCCACATGGGGAAGTCGTGGGAACTGTGTGTACTTCGAGTCATGTTTGTAGTACTTGTAACTTGAATCTTGTGAAGTTGTTGGATGAAATGACGAAAGATTTGGAACATGGTAGTATATGAAAGGTGAATTGCGAATTTGTATATGATAGATCTTGAGCATTAAGTATGTTGAGCATGTTATATGTTTAATACGTGGCTTTTAAAAGGGTAGTTGTGTATATGTGTATATTCTTATAGAAAGGCATGTTTACATATGTTTACGATAGTTTACAGCTCATTTTTTTTTGCAGGACTCAGCCGAGCAGGTCGGGTACTCGACCGAGTGTTGTTTGGAGTGAAAGTAGCAGTAGGTACTGGTTGTGATCACTCGACCGAGTAATAGAGCATACTCGACCGAGTATGTTTTCTGTGTTTTTGACGTTGGCTACTAGAGTAGAACACTCGACGTAGTAGTAGTTCTACTCGACCAAGTAGTACTCGACCGAGTATCTCACCATACTCGGCCGAGTACTTCTTTGGCGGAGGGTCATGTTTATTTTGAGCCGTAGGCTATGTGCTTACGTTTCTTTGCTTCTATCAGCTCAAAATGCCGCCAAAGAGGTCAACAGCGTATATTCAAGCATCTGAGATGACCACAGATGAGGTAGCTCGTATGATTGAGCAGCTGGATGCACTCCTTGAGGCTCTTAAGAATGTGGGTAAGGGGGCTGAGAAACCGGTGGACGCAACCCACCTGAGCACCATCATTGCCCGCTTTAACCCATCGACTTACGAGGGCGCCGGAGAACCTAAGCTGCTTGATAACTGGCACTGAGAGATGGAGAGTCTTCTTGAGGTTGTGAAGTGTCCGGCGGAGTTAGCTGTTGAGCAGGTGGTGTACTACCTGCGGGGTGAGGCTGCAGTTTGGTGGCAGAATGTGAAAGAAGATGCAAGGGTATACTACAAGGATGAGGGGCTCGATGCTATACCATGGGCAGGTCTGAATAGTGCTATGAGGGAACAGTTTGTGCCGGAGCACATCTGCCACAAGTTGAGAGCCGAGTTTGATTCTTTCACCACGTCTAACGATATGACCGTCACAGAATACTATCATCGGTTCCTTGAGTTGTCTCGATATGCTGAAGATATGCAGCTGGGTCAGCGAGGTTTGGCTCTTCATTTTAAAAAGGGGTTGGCTCCTAAGATCATGAACAGGTTACCAGCTGGAGTTCTAAGCAATCTAAAGGAAGTCTATGCACGGGCTGGAGATGCAGAGAGGTTGGTAGATTTGGCCAAGGAGGCTAATGAAAGAACTGCGGAAAAGAGGAAAGCAGAGAATGAAAGTGGCAATCAGTCGGGCCACAAGAAAAGCAACTATGGGAAGTCTAGGGCTTTTTCTGGAGGATTTGGGTTTTCAGGGGGATCTCGAGCATGGGGGAGAGGTGGTGGTCGGAGTGTTAGTGACAACTCCAACCTTACTTGCTTCAACTGTGGTGGAGTGGGTCACAAGAGGCACGACTGTACCAATCCCAAAGTTGGGGAGTTTTCAAAAGCTTATAAGGGGAGTTTCTCTCAGGCTCTGAGCCAGAGTTTTGCTAGCAACAGGCCATCTGGGTCATGGGGTAACCGTGGAGGGCAGAACAACAACAATGGCGGCTTCAACCGCAACAGTGGAGGATCCTATCAGCGCCCAAACAATAGTGTGACTCAGAACTCGGCAGCTAAGCCGACTACTTCAAACACCTCGGTCCAAGGAGGAGGACAGAAAAACAGCAGGAAGATCTTTATGATGGGCAAACAGGAAGCTAAGAACGATGCTCATGTGGTTACTGGTACCTTTCTTGTTCATAATACACCGTCTTTCATTTTGTTTGACTCTGGGGTAACCCATTCCTTTGTGTCTAAGGGTCATGCCTTATCTATGGGTTTGGGGGAGTATGAGCTTGTTAAGGATAGTGTGTTTATACCTTCGGGGAAGTCGGTGTCCTGTGTTAAGCTGTATAGGGACGTATGCATGTTGGTAGGAGAGGTAGACTTACCGGTCAACTTGTAAGAGTTTCCTATGGATGGGTTTGAGGTCATCGTCGGGATGGATTGGTTGGGTAAGTATGATGCTAAGATAGATTGCCGACAAAAGAAAGTGTCTTTGAAGGGTCCAAAGGGTGTCAAAGTGTCTTATAAGGGGTTTGTTGTGAGGCCAAACTGTAAGTTTATTGCCGTAATGACTTTAAAGTCATGTTTGAGGAAGAAGTGTCCCTTGATTCTTTGCCAAGTGAGAGATCGCCGCACGGAGCAGCTGACAGCATCTAATATACATGTGGTTGGAGAGTTTAGTGATGTCTTTCCAGATGAGATACCGGGGTCACCACCTAAGAGAGATATCGACTTCAATGTGGAGCTAAAACCGGGGACAGGTCCTATATCTAAAGCACCGTACCGTATGGCACCCAAAGAACTGGAAGAGTTGAAGAAGCAGCTACATGATCTGTTAGACAAGGGGTACATCTGGCCTAGCGTGTCACCGTGGGGAGCACCAGTGTTGTTTGTGAAAAAGAAAGATGGGAGCATGAGGCTATGCATCGACTACAGAGAGTTGAATCATGTCACGGTGAAGAACAGGTATCCTTTGCCAAGGATTGATGATCTTTTTTACCAGCTAAGTGGCGCAGGTGTGTTCTCTAAGATCGATTTGAGGTCGGGTTATCACCAGTTGAGGATAGCAGATGAGGATATTCCTAAGACAGCATTCCGGTCGCGTTATGGTCACTATGAGTATGTAGGGATGCCTTTTGGTTTGACGAATGCACTAGCAGCTTTCATGGATCTTATGAACCGGATTTTTAGTCCGTTCTTGGACAAGTTTGTGGTCGTCTTTATTGATGACATCTTAGTCTACTCTAAGACTAAGGAGGAACATGAGGAGCATCCGAGATTAGTTTTACAGACACTGCGAGATAATCAGCTATATGCCAAGCTACCCAAGTGTGAGTTTTAGCTAGAGGAAGTGGCTTTTCTGGTTCATGTGATATCTAAAGAGGGTGTGTCGGTGGATCCTAGCAAGATTGAGGCATTGAACAAGTGGGAATCACCGAAGAATGTTGCTGATATTCGGAGTTTCTTGGGCTTAGTTGGTTACTACAGAAGGTTCGTGAAAGACTTTTCTACAATCGCGAGGCCTATGATAGCTTTGATGAGGAAAGAGACCAGCTTTCGGTGAGATGAGAGCTATGAGACGGTGTTCCAGACCTTAAAGGAGCGTTTGACCACAGCTCCTATCCTAACTTTACCTTAGGGAAGTGAGAACTTTGAAGTATACATCGATGCTTCAAAGAATGGGTTGGGATATGTTTTGATGCAGAATGGGAAGGTTATAGCTTATGCGTCGAGGCAGCTGAATCCGTATGAGGAGAACTATCCTACTCATGATTTAGAGCTGGGTGCAGTTGTTTTTGCTCTTAAGATTTGGAGGCACTATCTTTATGGGGCAACTTTTAAGGTGTTCTCAAATCATAAGAGTCTGAAGTACATATATACTCAGAAGGAGCTTAACATGCGACAGAGATGATGGATTGAGCTGATTGGGGACTACGATATGGAGATCATCTATCACAAGGGTAAGGCTAATGTTGTTGCAGATGCTTTGAGTAAGATGAGTGTTGATTCGTTGTGTACAGTTATGTCTTTGCAGAAGCTGAAGGATGAGATGTCCAATATAGGGATCCATATGATTCGGAAAGGGGATACCGTCGGGGATTTGACGATCGAACCATATTTGTATGAGGATATTAAGAGGAAACAAGAGCTTGATCAAAAGATCCAAGAATGGAGGTCAAGGGTGGAGAGTGGCACGGTTTCCAGGTTTTCCATCCACACAGATAGGAGTGATCGTCTTGATGGGACATGGTGTGTCCCTGATGATGCAGAGTTGAGGAGAGTAATCATGACAGATGCTCATTGCACTCCTTATTCAGTTCACCCAGGAGGTGACAAGCTTTATAAGGACCTCAAGAAAACGTTTTGGTGGCCTAACATGAAGAGGGATGTGGCCGAGTTCGTGGCTAAGTGTCTGACATGCCAGAGAGTAAAGGGTGAGCAACGAAGACCGCAAGGTAAGATTCAGTCACTTGAGGTACCCGAGTGGAAGTGGGATTCGATCTCTATGGACTTTATAGTGGGGTTACCAAGGACACAGCAAGGTAACAATATGATTTGGGTGATCGTCGATCGTTTGACTAAGGCAGCTCACTTCATTCCGATGAAGGATACTTGGACTAAGATATAGCTAGCTTTGGGATACATAAAGCATGTGGTTCGATTACATGGTGTGCCTAAGGATATATTGTCGGATCGAGATACGAGGTTTATATCACGGTTTTGGCAAGAGTTGCAGGTTTTGATGGGTACGACCTTAAAGATGACTACAACTTTTCATCCTGCCACAGATGGTCAGACTGAGAGGACTATCAAGACCTTGGAGGATATGTTGAGGGCTTGTGCCATGGACTTTGGTGGAAGTTAGGAAGATAGGCTGGATTTGATTGAGTTTTCTTACAACAACAACTATCACACCAGTATAGGAATGGCACCGTTCGAGGCTTTGTATGGCAGAAAGTGCCAAAGTGCAATTTTTTGGGATGACAGTGCAGAGGCAGTGGTTTTAGGACCACAGATGGTGCAAGATATGATAGAGCAAGTTCGACTGATTCGTCAAAAGATGAAAGCAGCTCAGGATCGCCAAAAGAGTTATGCAGATTTGCACCGCAGGGACATCGAGTTCGCAGTAGGTGACAAGCTCCTTTTGAAAGTGTCACCGATGCGAGGAGTGATGAGGTTTGGAAAGAAAGTTAATTTAAGCCAGAAGTTTATCGGTCCTTATGAGATCTTGGATTGTGTAGGTGAGGTGGCCTACAGGTTAGCTGTACCACCAGCGTTGGATCGAGTCCACAACGTGTTTCATGTTTCACAGCTCCAGAAGTATGTGAGTGACATGTGCTTGAGGTTGAGAACATAGAGATTGATGAGTCTTTATCTTATGCGGAGGTTCCTAAAGAGATCTTAGACCGCAAAGTACGCAAGACAAGGAATGGTGAGACCGTCTTACTTAAGGTGCTTTGGTCTAATCATAATGTGGAAGAGGCCACATGGGAACCAGAGGAGGCTATGAGAGAGCGCTTTCCCCACCTTTTTAATCAGATATGTTTGGTTACGGGGACGTAACCATTGTCTTTTTAGGGAGGGTAGGAGATGGTCGCATGCTTGTTTTGAGTTAGTTTGAGTTGGTTTAGCTATGTTTGTGTCATCTTGTCAGTTGTGTTGAGTGTTTTGTTTTATGCAGTGGGAGTTTTTTTGTTCTGGTAGTAGTTGTTGAGGAGTTGTGTTATAGTTGTTGGGTCTTGTTTTGTGTGTATAGTGTGAACTTCGGGGACGAAGTTCTGTTTAAGGAAGGAAGACCGTAATACCACGGTTTTCTAAGTCTCTTACTCAGCCGAATATGGCTTACTCGGCCGAGTAAGTGTGTCGTGTGTTTCTGGATAGTTTACTGCCAAGGAATCCTCGACCGAGTATGGGAATACTCGACCGAGTGGACGATACTCGGCCGAGTATACTCTATACTCGACCGAGTATCTGGTCTGACGAGGTTTATTTCCGCGGTTTGATTTAGAAAGGATTAGATTTATATAAGACGAGATTTAGAGTTCTTAATCATTTTAACATAACCTAAACAGTACAACGTAACTCTAATCCTCTCCAAATCTCTCTCTCTCTCTCTCTCAAGTGTGTGGATCGTTCGTGTGTCTAGTTCATCTTTCCTTGCGTCAATTGTGTCGGTAAGCTTCTGATTTCATAAGTTCCATTGATTTATCTTTTAGGGTTTTGCCCTAATTTGTGATTTGGGGGAAAGGGGTTTTTGCATATGGTAATTGGAATTATGTGATTGTTGTTAGGTGGAGACTTCATAAAGGAGACATTTTAGCTTGTTTGATTATCTCATTGCAGTTTGTGCTAAGGTAAGGTTTCCCTACTCGGTTTACTATTTAATTGGTTTAAGATATGTGTTTTATTGATTGTACGATTGATATTGTGATTATCTGCTGTTGCTGGATCGGAGTTTGGTGGTGGTTTTGTGATGGTTGTTGGTGATGCTCACGAGGTACGTCCTCGGCTGAGTTGAGTCACTTGCGGGAGTGGCTTCACGCCCTAATTTTGCCCTCTGTGGAACCCGCCACAGGAGGGGATGTGCACATTAATGAACAGGATTATCGCTCGTTGATGAGCGGGGCTTAGGTGGGTACGGCTGCGGTCCCCCACTGGCAGGGCTACACACTTTAGTGTGTATTCAGTTACATGTTGTGATTGGGAGTTGGAGGTGGATGATGATCAGCTGTTTATCTTTTCGTACTTGTCTTATGTTGATTATACAGTAAACTGACCCCGTTGTTGTTTTGTAAATCTGTGGTGATCCATTCGGGAATGGTGAGCAGATTGTGACAGGTGATGATGGTCATTAGCTTTGGGACGAGATGAGAGTCATCACTCGAGTCTAGCTTCCGCTGTCATGAGATTATCTTTCAGTTGTAGTTGTTGAACATTAGTATCCTTTATTTTGGATTTGGTTTTGGAACATGTAATCATTAACTATTTATACTTTAATAAAGGTTGTTTTGGATTGGTAACTTTGATATACTAACCTTGGGCAACCGAGATGGTGACGGTCTCTCATGCTAGGGTGGTCCTGGTAAGGCACCTTGGTATGTGGGGGTGTCACACGTTCAACCTTGCTGTTTGACTTGAGACATCCAGAAGGATTGTCTTGAATGGCATGCTTGAGTTTGAAACAAGTTTTGGTGTCATGGCCCTTGCCTTGATGGTATTGGCAATAGGAATTACCATCCCAGAATCGGCTTCTCCTGTGTTTAGGTGGGTCCGGAGTCGGACCAATGGGTTGCAGCATCCCTTCTGAAGCAAGTATCCCCAGAGCGGTGCCATATGTTATTCCCAGATCTGTGAATACCCTTTGATGTTTTTCCATGGTTCCTACATTGATATTTTTTGGGTTGTTTTTGTGAGTTTTATTTTTGTCAACCCTGAGAGGAAACAAGATTTGGTCGTTGTCAATGGGAAGTTTTTGGGAAACTGCTTGGTATTTTGAAAGGGTATTTGGTGAGGCAATTTCATGTTCTTTGTTGGTGGGTTCATGGGTGTGCGAACCATTAGATGATTCCTCATTTTTTTCAGCACTCATTGGTTGGTGAATCAAGGGTTGGTCTTCTCCTTGATGGCCAGGTTCATTTTCGGTATTACCCCACCTTTTCTCCAAATTAGCTACACGAGTGTTCAAATTATCGATAACCACCTGCAGCTTTGAGAATATGTTGTTGATGGAGATGGAGAGCATCATTATAGCGCTTTGTATGCCATCTTCGTCAATTGCATGAATTTTCTCATCGTCAGGAGAGATGAGATGAGAAGAGTCCAGGGAAGATTCCTGATTGTGTCCAATAGGATTTCCAAGAGGGTTGTTCTTGTCGTTTGTTGAGGGAGGTTGTGGTAATTCGCCCTTTTCAATCATATCATTGATGACACCTTTTAGGGGGGGACACATCTCAGTATCGTGTCCGCGACCTTGGTGATATTGGCAAAAGAGGTTTCCATTCCATCTTCGACCTCGCTTGTTTGGTAGAGGGTCCGGAGTTGGACCAGTCGGTTTGAGCTTTGGAGATTAGCCTTTCCAAGGTTGTGGCATAAGGCATACCCAAATCAGGAAAGGACCTATGAGGTCGTCTGCTTTTGGTTGGTGGAGCACCTAAGGAATTGGCTTCAGTTGTTTTGGTAGCCTTCCCACTAGGGTTGGTTTTGTCGTTGGCAAGTAGCAAGCTTTCAAGGAGCTTAACCCGTTGCTCAATATCAAAAGAGGGAAAATTCCCGGTTATCATTTTGTCCTCAACTTGGGAGAGACGAGTGCTCAAGTTTTCCACGGTAGCTAGGAGTCGAAGGACCATGCTGATTTTGGCAGAAGTCATGGCAGATGCAGATTGATCGGCTTCCTGAGTTTCTTGTTGACAATCGATGGCACCCAAAGGATACCTAATTGACATAACGATAGGCGTTATAACTTGTCTTGGCAAGGGATTGCACAAACAAAGGCAAGTACGACACATATGTACAAAGGGCAGTTTTGTCGTGAAGACGCGACAATGTGACTAGGTTATGAGTTCGTTAAAGATCGTGAATGACCTCTTGTGTTTGAACTCTTGGTGCATGACTTTGAACTTAGACTCGAGTGTCGACTTTGGCATAGTGATCCCTAGACAGACGAATTCTGACTCAGTTTGGATGCGCGTTGCTGGCATGACGCCGTTGGATAAGACATGTGCACAAACTTGACCTTTGACCCGTAATGTAGGGGAAATGCGGGTTTAAAACCCGAGAGGTTTCGACTCTGCTAACGCCATTGGAGATGTCTCCACAATTAGGCGACAGGACCTAGACCAAAAGGTAGGTACTAACTTTGGCGGAGACTCGACGTTATCTAGACGACTTGACTTGAAATCGACTAGACTCTAATCGACTCGAGGCTGAATAAAAAAGGTGGACGGATATGTTCGATGTTATTATTTAAAAAGGATTTTCGAAAATAGAAATTTTCAAAAAGGCGGAGTTTTGCTTGAGGTTATATTTCGAAAAAGGTTGAGTTTATTTTCAGAAGACGGGTTTGAAATAAATGGGGGTTGCAACGGCTTAGAAAATATTGCGTGGTTTTCCAAGACGGGTTTCGAAATTCAGAATCACGAATTTGAAAATCGAGAATTGAAGAATTTGGAAACGTCATCACAATGGCCATGAAAACGATTAAATTTGTTTTCAAAGAATTTGACATTGGGTTGAAAATTTGAAAACGGTTAAATTTGTTTTCAAAGATTTGCTTTTAAATTGAAATTTGAAAACGGTTAAGTTTGTTTTCAAAGATTTGATATTGAATTGAAATTTGAAAACGGTTAAATTTGTTTTCAAAGATTTGCTTTTAAATTGAAATTTGAAAACGGTTAAGTTTGTTTTCAAAGATTTGATATTGAATTGAAATTTGAAAACGGTTAAATTTGTTTTCAAATTATTTGAAAGTGGATTTGGAATCTGAAAACGGTTAAATTGGTTTTCAAAGATTTGATTTTGAAGTGAAATTTGAAAACGAATAAGTTTGTTTTCAAATGATTGAGTTTTGGATTTGAAATCTGAAAACGATTAAATTTGTTTTCAAAGATTTGGTTTTGAATTGAAATTTGAAAACGGTTAAATTTGTTTTCAAATGATTTGAAATTGGATTTAAAATCTGAAAACGGTTAAATTTGTTTTCAAAGATTTGATTTTGAATTGAAATTTGAAAACGGTTAAAGTTGTTTTCAAATGATTGAGTTTTGATTTGAAATTTCGAAACGGTTTAAATTGTTTTCAATGATTTGAAATTGGAAATTGTGAGGATTGAATTCGTCATTACGACGGCTTAGAAAAGCCAAATTTGATTTCGAAAACGAGATTTGAAATTTGGAAAATTACACGGGTTGAAATCGTCATTACGACGGTTTCAAAAACGTTTTTGTTTGAAAATTGATTTCGAATTTTGAAAATTCGAGGGTAGAATTCGTCATTACGACGGCGTAAAAGGCGCTATGAGAAACCGCTGTAGAAAACCAGGTTTGAAAATCATCATTACGACAGCGTAAAAGGGTGTGCTTTTCAAACGGTTGTAGAAAACCGGGTTTAAAAATCGTCATTACGACGGCCTAGAAAGGCGTGCTTTTGAATTTTTTTTAAAAACCGGGTTTTGAAATGGCCATTATAACGGCATAAAAAGATGTTTTGAAACTGTTGTAAAAACCGAGTTCGAAAATCGTCATTACGACGGCGTAAAAAGGTGTTTTTGAAGCGGTTGTAAAAACCGGTTTGAAAATCGTCATTACGACGGCCTTAAAAAATTTGCAACGGTCGGCGGAAGACCGAGGTTTGAAATGGCCATTATAACGGCACAAAAGGGTGTTTTTGAAAGTCTGAAATGACACGGAAGGACTTATGATCACATAACACATATGCACTCGCAGTTTCATTATATCATGCATAATGCTGATACGGGTTTTGGCTTAAAAGGGTGGATTACACACCAAGCAATCAAACCCCGATTTTCGAGAGGGATACCAATCCAAAAAAAATGTGTAAGGAGGGTGCCCTAGCCTCGTGCACGAAGGAAATGAATGCTCTTTGACGAAACAGAAATGTGTAACGCCAACGGTATGCTTGACGCAATCGGTAGTCGAGACTCGGGGATGAGAAAACTCACGCCGACGAGACGAGCCAATTGGTCGATAAAGGTTAGGTTGTGGGCCCGGACAAGGAACCCGACTTATGACCGTAACATCAATTAATGCACTTTAACCACGACCTCGTTCGAGTTTCACCTCTATGGATCACAAAGACATAAGTGTTCTAGTTTTCCCCAGCGGAGTCGCCAATCTACGGACATGGGCCCACCTACATGCCAAGCCAAATCTGCGGACGTATAGCGGTCTTTTGAAAGCCACGCTCGGCGGCGTAATAAATGCTTTCGACCGGATCGTTTTAGATCGGTCGATTTCGTCTCGGCAAAGATCTCGAAACGATGCAGAGATGTTCAGAGTCGCCACCAAACAATTATGCGATGCCTGGAAACCGTTCGAAATCCACTTTATACCTAGGTCAATCAAGGCAAAAAGCGGTGCTTGCCATAGTTACTAAAGATAAGGACTCGTCCCCCTTTAGCATCATATCGCTAGAATGACTCTCGTACGCCCTGGATAAGGCCATCCACTATCCAAAGGTTCTGAGTAAGGGGTGAGGGTACGTATTAGGAAGCTCTTTAATCGAACACCCAATCCCGCCCGCGTTAGCGGCTTCTACTGATCGATCGTGGTTGTTTAAGTGCAAAAGTTGATAAAACGGTTTAAATGCATGAATGCGCATCCAAAAGTTTAACCTAACATGTGAGAATTTCCTAAGTCGGTTTGTTTATCCAAATATCAAGAAAATGATGTCGAGTTGGATTTAAGTTGATTTGCATGTGAAGGTGAAAATTAAACATCCATTTACCAAGTTTAGGTTATGGTGCTTAACACGATCCAATTATTGTTAAAATGAAAGAATAAAAGGATGAATAAGAAAATGTTAAAATGTTTAACAGAGTGTTAACTCGTCAATCTGATGCATGTAGATTCGGGTTAACCGTAATCAGGATCGTCCTAGACAAGTACCAAAACGAGACAGAACAATGCCAAGCAGCCCCATTGGGCGCGAGCCATTAGGCGAGGGAACAAGGCCTGTCCAGGTTTTGAAATATGAAAACAGACGGCCTCTTGGGGCGCGGGTCAGACGACGACCCAAGGGGCGTCTCCTGGTTGTTAAAAAGGTTTGTTTAAAACAGTATTTGTGATTAAATGATTTGCATGACTAGGAATAATTACTATTATCTTAGTAATATTCGTTGTCGGATTTGCAAGTTTGAAAAGCATAGTTTACAAATAAAAATGTAAAACATGTGTGCTTAACCATTCTATCACCGTACTCGAATTAAATCGACATGGCATATATATTAGCCAAGGATGATATCCATTATGGTCAAGACAAAGATGAAAATGAAATGAAATAAAAGTGAAATAAAATGTTTGATTTGAACTAAATATGTGAAGTTCATTTATTTGTAATTAGTCAAGTTTGTCATCGTACTCGGATTAAACCGACATGGTATAAAGAACCAAGGATGATTATGAATTATGAGTAATATGTTTGCAAGTGTAAATAAATGAGAAAAATGGTAAATAAAAGAAAAGAAAAGAGTATTAGAATACCCTTTAAAATGTAATTAACCAAATAATATCATCGGGTCACGGAATAAACCGTCATGGTATAAGGAACCAAGGATGATTTTGGTAATGGTCAAAATATGTTTATCATAAAAAAATGAATTAAAATGGTAAAAACTGTAATAGAAAAGAAGTAAAAATAAAAGAAAGTGTTGAAGGAAGATGAACTCAAACACTTTTGAGTCTGACCCGAGAAGCCACACGAGGCGCGAGCCTCTTTGCATAGCAAAGAGCTTCTATCTCAGGCCAAAACTCAGTTTTGGCTCATCTAACCTATATTTGAATCGTATTATGGATTGTTCATGCTTATAAACTCATAAAAACAGTGAAGACATGAAATAAGTGGAATATTTACACCCTCAAACTTACGTGTTATGATGTTTGCGAGGTAGACGACTTTAGAGACGGTTTTCTCGTATGCGACTACTCGCGATCAAAGAAGTTTAAAAGAGTGCCTTAAAAAAGGATTTTGTTTTGAAAATGTGTTGAAAATATGTTGTTGAAAAACATATTGATTAATATTGAGTTGGTCGAATGGGTCGGTCGAATGCACGGCGACGGTACCAAACAAAATGTGTAGGGCTTATGTTTTCGATCGGTAGGTCGAAAACACGTGTCGATTTTTTGACTTAAGAAGTCGAGTTTAGAAGTTTAAGGGAGATGTGAGGGGGCGGACACACGCGTAAGTATTATAGTGTGTGAAGGTTGGTATTTATAGAGAAATGGGGATGGTAGGTCGGTTGAGTTTGCTTGGAGGTTAAGCAGGAAGCTTAAGGAGGAGCGAGCCACCTAGTGATACAAAGGGGTGTACTGTCCCTTTCAATTTGGACATGGCCTTTGCTCCATCCATTGTTTGGTTGGTTTTTTTTGTGGTAATCAAATAAGATATCGTGTAACAATATGGGCATCTAATAACATGATTTTGGGTGTTACTTGAGGTAGGTATTTTGTGCTTGACTCGAGTTTGATCCGTGTTGAGTCGGGATTTGAATTGTGAGTCGGTTTTTGGCCCGGTGTCGGTTTAGACTCTAATTAGTGTCATTTTAATGCAAATGGCATGATAAAACCATTCATGGCATTATTTTCGACATTCGAGACTGGCGCTGACTCGGGTTGACTCAGATTGACTTGGGTTGCGGGTTTCTGAGTCAGTTATGGGTCCGAAGACGGTTTTAACTCTAAATAGTGTTATTTTAATGCAAATGAAGTTAGAAAACAATTTTTGAAATCATTTTTCATATCCGAGTAATGCATTAAACCGTCTCATGTATAGCCAATCCACGCACGCATATTAAAAACACGTTATAGACCGATCATCATCGGGTGGTTTTTGGAAGGTGCAGATACTGGGTATCTACAGATGAACGTTGTCGTCACACGCTCAATCAAAAACATTTATATTCTCAACAAACAACTAGATAGTGGTTAAGTCGAGATTGATCCACCGGATGGTGTGCTTTGGGTTCTAAGTCTATCTATCTCAATTTATGCTAGTGTCACAATTGGTTTGGGTTTGAGGTTGATGATTCTAAACTAGTGAAAGCAGTAAAAGCAAGTAATAAAAACAAGGATGTAACAAATGATTAACAACACTAGGGAATCATGGGATCATAGGGGAATCATGGTGAAATAGCATAAATGAATCATATAGATGCAAGCAATTATTATTGTTGGAATCAAGTTAATGTAAATCTTACAATTCCTAGGGAAACTTATGTCTCGGAGCCGAGTCGGTCAAGACTTTACAACACCTACAAGTCGACTTGGTTTTCCCTATTCATAGTGAGATAACATAAATAAGTCCTAGGAAGGTTTGGGTCCTGGAGCCGAGTCGGTCAAGACTTTACAACACCTACAATCGACTTAATTCTTCCTAATCAACTATATGCATGGTCTAACAAGCCTTGAGTTAGTTTATGTCTTTCAAGCCTTGTTGAAAGAATAAGAGAAACATGCTAGGTTGTCAATCAAGCATTTCATCAACATGACATGTGCATAAGTTGAAAGAACAATAAGCAAGCATTCATATGAACTCATTAAGCATAAATCTTTCCCATGATTAACTTCCCTAATCCCCCACTAATCCCTAGTTAAGGAACTACTCACTCATTATCATGGAAAACATGTTATCAATGGTGTTAATCATCTTAACAAGTATAAACATGATGAAAGAGTGAAGTAATAAGCAATAATGAGTAAAGAGTGAAGAAATTGTACCAATCTTAAGATGAACAAATGGAAAGGAAAGAGTAATAGAAGAGAACTTGATTGATTGATGAAGAGTTGTCAATTCTCCAAATAATAACCCAATAATCTTCAATTACCCAATAAGAAATCTTGAACAATGATTGAAGAAAGATTAAATTGCAATTTGTGGAATGATTAAAGATTAATCTATTCTAATCTACTCCTAATCTAATCTAAGAAAGCTTGATCTAATCTAAGAGGACTTAATTCCCATTTAGAGGACTTATCCTTCAATTTATTACAAAGGGAGTATATATAGTACTACAAGGATTAGGTTAACTAAGGGCTTAAATGACGATTAGATCCCTCAAATGAAGATTAGTGTCTTGCAAGTCTTTAAGGAGCCCCACGACCTGTCCATGTTGGACGCTCATACGGTAGAGGAAAACGCTCGTCCCGTGTTTGGGACGCTCGGGCTGAGCCTTGAGACGCCCGATCTGAGTCTTGGGACGCCCAGTCTGAGCTCGGGACGCCCGGATTATGGGTCAGCTTGGCTTCCTCTTCTCGTGACTGCCTTGAGATCCGTGGGGATCATTGAGGGGCCGTGGGGGTCTTCATCATTGCCCATTCTACTTGTTTTATTGACTTAGGCCTTTAGCCTTGGTCTCCTCTTTGATGCTTGGTCGTTGGATGTTATCAATTTAGCTCTGTTTCACTTTGTTTGGGCAAGGTTAGTGCTCCTTTTCTACAAAGGACACCAAACCTCATAGAATATGCATAATAGGAAGCTAAAGAGCAGAGACAACCCTAATACACACTAAAATGTATAGGAACTAGGCTAGTTAGGGGACTAAATGTGCGTAAATATGAGTCACATAAAATATCCCCAAACCGAACCTTTGCTCGTCCCGAGTAAAGAGGTGACAAAGACTATGACCCTTATTTAAACTAATACTACTAACATAGCTATTGTGAGACAATTAGCGGGTCTCACTCCGCACCTTCAACTCACAATAAGACATCTATGAGGTAAGATGCCTTCTTGCAAGGCAATGTGGGGCTTGTCAAAATGGAGATACATCTAAGCATTAAGCACACAAAATAAGTAATTGATGCATCTACAAAAGAATAGCCACTTTCCTCATCTAAGTGGTGGAAATCATCTAAAAGGGAAGCAGTCTAAGGGTACACACTCCATCATAGATATTATTTCTCCAAGTCACTAAGTCTAAGAGGATACAAACAAATCACCTCCAAGTTGTGTCAAACTAGGCTACTTTTATCCTCAATCGCTAAATGTTTTCATCAAGAGTAGACTCTCTATGGTGTTAGAAACACTGTAGGATCGCAGAATTCTCCCTCTTGCCTAGACAAGAAGAAGGGCCGTCCCCTCTCCACCATGCAACAAAAATAGGATCATCTATGGATAAAAGGGATCAAGATATTTTTAGTTTCACAATAGTTGTTTGATTTTGGGTTTCTTTCCCCCCCAACCCCCCCATTTTTGTACCATTTGACGATTAAGAACATTTCATGCCATTTTTTATGTTTGGCTTTTTGATACTTGGCAATTTCAATTTTGCATTTTTGAACATTTTTCAAAGTAACCCCATTTGTAGCAAGGGTACTTCTATTAAAGCATAGGAGTCTATTTTTCCTCCTTATTTCATTGATGCAATTTGCAAACATTTGATTTTGATTTGGTACTTGAACTCAATTTGATGTTTTTTGTGCCCATTCCCTTTTTGTTGACAAAATATGATGATAGAAGTGTAAGGACGGTTGCATGGCATCAAGGGTCACCTTGGAATAAACGGTAGCCAAGGAGTTATCACACCACATGGCATTCTTGACTAGGCCTTAGACCATGGGACAAAAGATACTAGTATGACACATCCTAGGGTGTCTTAAGGGTATTCTAGCAAACAAAGTCTCAAGGAGAAACATTATCTACAAGGGCCTTATATACACTTGTCAAGCTTACCAAATAGGCATTTTCACAAAAAAATTCTAACCATGCAAACTACATTCCATGATGCAACTAACATATATACAATTCTAATGCATATGCTTCTATCAACTATAATACCATATAATCTAGATGCAACTCCTAACAACACATAGATACACAAACCGCAACAATAAAATATACCACATCCTCCTTGACATGTAAGCCCATCCTTCTCTTATGAATAATGAAAAGAAGTGGAAGGGAAATAGGGATTAGAGCGATCATACCGCAGTCTTTATATTCCTTTGCTAATGCCTCAAATGAAGTGTCGTATCTATGTGAGAAGAGGACAAAAGTACAAGTATATACAATTCTACACTACTAAATTAAAGAACATGTTTTTGGTTTTTGAAATTTTCAAATTTTTATGGATTTTGTTTTCATGAAATTAAAGAACATATATTTGGGATTTTTTTCAAAAAATTTCAAATTTTTATGTATTTTGGAATATAAATTCCATCCCCCTCTTTATTCTGGAGATTGTGCTCAATGTACATGTAGGAGTAGGAATAAAAAAGAAATACATATTCTTGGATTTTTAATGTTTTATGGAAATTGAAGTACAAATGCAATGATATGATATGAATGAATGCATGCTCTAAGTGAATGCAATTCTATATGACATGAATGCAATCTAAACTACACTAAACGATGCATGTTCTCTATTAAGCTATGGTCACCTATGATCAAACCTCCCCAAACCGATTTAAGCACTATTTCTAGTGTAGAAAGGAATAGGTTTGGTCATTAGTGACTATGCATGAACTCAAGTCTATATGCAACTACCTACATGAATCATGTGAGATATATTATAATACAACTAATCTAAAATGCAATTCAACTATTTTGAGATCCCTGAAAAATCTAAATTTTTGAAATAAGTAAATAATATGGAGTCGCCAGTAGGTTTTATAAAAAAAAACATACAAAAACAAGTTTAACGGAAAAGACCCTTTTGATCCCTGGAATGGGGACTGATCCGTCACTAGGGTCTGAACCAAAGATTACGGATTCGGGGGTAAAGGTACGGTCAGGGAAGGTGTTAGGCACCCGGACCACCCATCAAACTGACAGCCTCTACTATTTATTTGTAATATTATATATTTGACAAAGATAAGACAGACAAAAGAAAGTTAGAAACAATAAATTTTATACAATTATTTACAAGACAAGTGACGAGGTTAGTTTATATACAATTATACAAATAAGACAATAAAATAGAGAAAATAAATAAAAGATGAAATAAAAGAATAAAGAAAACTTATTTGATTTGGTACCCTCAGGCCTATTTGGATTTTGACTATGAATGAATTTCGACTTTGTCGTAAATTATTGGCTCTTATGCGCTTATATGGAAATTGGGACAATTTAATGTATGTGATTTGATTTTGAAACTGTGATAGTATATTTGAGAGTATATTTGAGACGGTATATAGGAGAGAGTATTGAATATGTGGTCTAATCTTATATTGATATTTCGTGTATCTCGTCTGCTTGTCCGTGCCCCCCCTGTTTGAGATGAGAAAAGTTGTATTTATACATATGCTTGTGTACGTAATTTGACAAGATTCAGGATTCATGTAAGATAGAATTTTAGCTTTTGAATCTCTATCTTTTTTCCATCGCAAATCTTGTTGTATGTCCTAATTATTATCCAACATGCCATATTCCCGAGTCCTTGTACGGCTTGTAGATCTTTTTTTATTATCTTATGCCTTCTTTGTTCATCTTATTCACAAATCTCCTTTTAATACTAATAACTAGATTTTGTGCCCGTACGTTGTACGGGTTATAATATTGATTCGTCTCTAATTGTATCTTCGCAATTGAGAAGCTATGTTTACTTTCTTAACATTAGTTTTCTCGTGAGAATGTGAGTATATACTAATACAGTGAAGAATATGAGTATATACAAATAAATTAACATTTTTTTTATGATTTGCGTATATAAAAGTTATAATCGCCATGCACGAGTAACTAAATAGTATTCTGTTTGTAAGTGAGCTTGTACAAATGTAGTTTTTTTTGCATCTGGAAAATTTAAGTTTTTCTTCGTAGAATAAATAATTAATGAGTTAAATAAAGGCCTTGACTAATTCAATATTAATACTTATATATTATACGGAGTATGTTATATGTTATATTTGAAGAATAATTAGAAAAAATTATTATTTTAAATATTTTAAATTACAAAAATAATTGAAAAATCAAGTTTATATATTTTATTAAATTAATATATTTTTTATAAATTCTTCACTATAAGTATGGTAAGTAATATTAATTATAATATTATTGTTATTGAATATGATTGCTTTTGACAAATAAAATATACCATACCAATCTATATTTTGACATGTATTCTGATTCTACCTCGACCCGTGACCCGTTTAAGCCCACCCATATTTAGTCTGACCCATATTCGAGTTTAACATGTATGAACCGCCTCACCAGCCGACCCATCCAGCCCGTTTGAGTGGTCTAGCAAACCTTCCATCAAAGTCGTGTGGTAATTATCTAAATTTTGTAGTCTGACCCGTATTCGAGTTTAACATGTATGAACCGCCTCAGCAGCCGACTCATCCAACTCGTTTGAGTGGTCTACAATCGTTTTAAAATTCTTATCATTTTAGCTTTTTACTTTGAAAGTTTATATATATACTAATATAACTCTATCATCTTGATCGGATAAAATTTCCATAAGTTTGGTGATAGTTCTACAAATAACTTTATCACCTTGATCGGATAGAATTTGCATAATTTTAATTTATAATTTAAAATTTTATTAAGTAGTTAAAAAAGTAAAGTAATGCAATTTACAAAGTATTAATTTCTGGTGCTCTGTTAGAGTCTTTGAGATGTATAATGTGGCCTAACAATATTGTCAGAGAAATAACATCAGAGATATAAAAAAGAAAGTGTAAAAATAACTTCTTTGAATTAACCAAAGAGCCTGAAATATTCATTCGATTCAATCCATCAGTGATGAATTACAATAAAATTGTCAACACAGCAGTGTATATGCATGTACATTTTTTTTTTTTTTTTGTAACGAGGGAACCCGCAGCCGCTACCTTCGGTGTGCACTGGGTAAACCCGCGGGTGTATGTGATAGCCTGCAAACCACGTATACCAGGTAAACCACCCGAGAGTGACAGGCTCGAAGTCTATTAGGCATGGACTCAGACCAAGAATGCTCCACAAGATTTTGCTCTTGGGGAGGCTTGAACCTGGGTCTCCTGGGAATTTCACCCAAGTTTTAACCACTAGAGTCCACCCTTCCGGGCTATATGCATGTACATTGCGCATCACATTCCTTCTCAAATTTATTAACATATTACTCCTGTTATAATTGTCCATGTGTATATATATATGTATATGACTCATTGGAGATTTATCTTATGTAGGATTCAAAAATAAAACTCAATCTTTATCTTTTTTGTAATTTACTATATCTCTTATTTGATTAGCTCAAAATAATTATCTTCAGCTGAGTTTATTATTAAAAATAAAAATCGTAATTATCTTCAGCTGAGTTTATTATTAAAAATAAAAATCAATCGTGTTTTAAAAAAGTTGGAGTCTCTAAAATTGCCTGAAAAAAGCCTCTTTTATATATATACTAGATTTAATGCCCGTAAGATGCACGGGCCACTTGTAATATAATGTTTTATTATGCTAATCAATGTCACGTTACAAAAACCACAATAATTTTCAAAATCCTACTCACGAAAATACTCAATTCAAACTCTAACTCCATATTGACTGAACTATGCACAAAATGCATTTTCTCAAGACAAAGGAATAATTATAGTTATTTTTTGCGCATAATAAGTTTCATATAATCTCGATAATATTAACTCGCGCATTTTGAATTTGTAATATATATGGTTGAATTTCAATTTGTTTTGAACCTTTTAGAGATCACAATCCACTATATATACATGAAAACAAACGGTTAATCTACGTATGTCTAGGGAACATACTATTTTTAAAAAACTCCTCATGAGAAAAATCCAATTTATAATCACAATTATACTTTAATCTATTTTATTTTATTAAGCTAAAACTCATGTTCTAGCTACTTGTTCTCAAATCTCAATGTAGTGGACTTATAATAATAGTAAAACATATTGATGTTAGCAACACTAAGCAATACAAATGATTTAATTAAATATTTAATTTATTTAACTAATTATAAATTGCATTTTCTTATCATGTACTTCTCAATACTGATAGACTTTAAGATAGGTGTCTATTATCTCACAGGTAAGAAGAATCATGTTTTTAGTCAAATAGTCAATTTTATGCCTCATTCTTTATTGCATAATTTGTTAACTTTCATTGAAGTTGGCGAATAAGATAGCTTACCTTTAAAACAAAAATGCAATTAGATGTTTAGTTAAACAAAAATTAAACTAAAGATAAACTCCGCATGGTATTTGAGTGTTAGTAATTTGGTATGATAAAATTAGACACAATACAACCCATAAATTAGATGTCATTATCACGGTATAAAGTAATTGAATACCCCCTAAACTTTAGCTTAGCTGTAATTATTGTGGACGTGAGTTCCCGTCTCACATTTCGTCTTATTTTTCAATTTGTGTTGGCTTAAAAGCCGATTTGTTCGAAAATAACATGCATTAATTAATAGACAAATTTTAAGAGAGACGAGTATTATTTTATTTTTTATCTTTTTCTTTTTAATTATTTTAAGTTTATTTAATGGTTGTCTTTCATTAATTTAGTGAGAGACGGTCCCTCAGAAAACTTACTACAATCAATATAATGAAGTTTGATATTGTTAAGCATTAGACAAATTAACATTGCTAAGTATTAATAATAAAAAAAAAAAATCATACTAATCATAAATATCTTCGTACAAAGATACTTCCTCCCTGTCGATCATTTGTTTAACATATTATTCTTCTTTGTAAAAGGCATTTTAGACACAGTTAAATAAATAATTTAGCTGAGTGCTATTACTCTCGCGTAATATGAACTTTGGCTCTCGCATGTGTTAAAATGTCGTCAACATTACAGGATATGATGGTCTACTTATTAAAATCATAGATTAACTTTGTTTTATTATTTTTATAACTACCTTATTAAAATCAATCCATATCACATGCCTTGATGGTTGTATAATTTTGACCTTGATATTTACTTATTTCCTTTTTAATACATGCAATGTGAACAAATTCAAATTAAATGAACTTTTTTATGACATAGATCTCGGTTAAAACTCATTTGAGTCGTAATCAAGAGTATTCTGGTGGTGATTGCGTTTGAGATGTCAAATACACGTATGAAATAGGTAATAGAATTCACAACATGTAGACTTCTTAATGTCGCTCAAGGTCTTAACTCCACCAGAATTCTCACTTTTCACCGACGGAGTTATAGTATGGATCATTGGACCTGCTAAAAAAAAAATAGAATTTCGTTAACACATCCAGTAGCAACTGATAAGAAACAATATTGCTCTTTGAATTATCAAAGATTATTTTATTTTCTAGCTTATACAACAACATTAGAGAAATCAAAAATACATTGCTACACGAATTGCAATAGAGTACTTTCTTTATCCCAATTATTTCCTTAACTTTGATTAGAATACTTATTACAACGAATAGAAAAGTAAACAACTAATTTTGATAGGGGTATAACAATTTTATGTTAACTTTAAATTGATTAGATTATCATAATGAAAATGATGTATCTTTTGATAGAAAATTTACTATATAGGATTATAATAAGAGATGATATCCATATTTTGTTACACCGTGCCGTGTATGGAATAACTATAGATTATGCTAGGTTATACATTTGTACGTATATAGAGTATAGAAAGTGCATAAAGATGCAACCACATACAACAACCGCAGTTTTTTCTATAGATTTAGGTCTTCCAAACCACACATAAGGCTTACCAAAAATAATTACCCTAAATCCATCCTTCTTCATAGCCACTGTCTGATCATACAACAACCGCGGTTTTAATATCCATGACAACATACATACATAGCAAAGATCATTCATTTTAAATAAATATAGAAAACAAAATAACGATAATCGAATTATATATATATATATATATATATATATATATATATATATATATATATATATATATATATATATAGAACATGATATAACTATGTATCAATAATCAAATTATGAATTGGCAATTGGCAATGTAACATGCAAGTAAAATAAAGCAATTCTACAAACAATGAAATACAACGTAACATGCAAATCAGTGGCAAAATAATGTATTTATATAACAATTTCGAGCATAACTTCTACCTAGACTTAAACTCTACAAATGATGGAGTTTTAATTATCACACATGTAGATTTTTTCATTAATTTTTTTATATTATACGTAAAAACCTAGTAGTTGAAATCAAGTCAAAACGGGATTACTAATTAGTCTTTGTTTTGCTTTAGGATTTATCTCATACCACTTCAAATCTTGCGAACTAACTAAAATAAATTAAAATAATTTTAGTATTACGTATAAGCTGGACTCTCTATAATCGCTCGAAAAAAGCTTCCTTTATTAATATAAATAGATATATTGATTGATTGAATTGTTGACACCTTGCAAATCGAACCCCTTAAAATTACTTCGAAGACCCGTATCCTTGTACTGGTCAAACTACGTACCAGCTACTTCTTTGTAAGTAATCCTTATCTCTTGATGGCAAATTAAATCTCCCATATGGCATGTGGAGATATGGATTACGTGCCCCTGTTGCATTACTAAGTTGATCAAGATCCTTATTTGACTGTAGTACGTCTATATTGAATATAACTTGGACTTTCTTCTGGACTGAAACCAAATTAATTCGACTTGAGTCAAACTAAATTACTAAAAATAATTGGACCCTAATAAGGTGAGGTGCCTTATTTATTTATTAGACCCGATTGAATGTCATGGCCTGTTAAAATGTACCATTTTTTATTTACGGTTTTCTGCCATTAATATGTCACATGAAAAATATTACTCCCCTAATCAATTAAGTGGGTTAAGAATGTAGTAAGTTATCCGAGTGGATCGAGTTATAAAATAGTTGTTTGAGGGACAATTTTAAGTCATTTCTCGGGTAATAAGCGTAAAGAGCCTTTAATAATAACATTGTCAATTTTCATTTAGTCATTTAGTTTTAACCTCATCATCGGGTACCCGTAAGGCTAGTAGACAACTTTGAGGTGTCTACAACTATACATGAGAGATAGGGAAAGAAGAGGTATCATACAAAGGAGGTAGCATGGCCAAGTGTCTCTAGCCAATGTATCCTTCATCATCATCATCATCATCGGGTCCTCCATACCCACTATGCCCTCCTTGCTCTCCGTAACCTCCTCCTTGGTATCCACCACCTTGGCCGCCAAATTCCCCTCCTTGGTTGCCATAATTGGGGAACAAGAGATGTGGTTGGGCCCAAGATGGAAGAGGGCCTCTAGGATTGACGCATCTTTGTTGAGCCATGTTGTAGTAGGAGGGGTATTGTGTCAAGTAGTTGTCAACCCTCCCATTATGCACTCCAAGGTCAACATTTTGCATGAGTGTCAATTCACCCATGGATGGGGCTTCCGGATCTTGGGGAGTGAATGGTACATGTGTTGTGAGGTAGGGTGGATGGAGTACATAAGATGGTTATTGGTGTGGTGCATCACCCCATTTCGGCAACTCACGAGGTCGGTGGGGCACTTCTCCTCGAGGTGGTGAGTGGTCAAGGATATCAATGGGGAGGAGGTAACTTGGCCTTGGTGAGTACCGGCTCAAGCGGGGCTTGGTGGGCGGTATGTTCTACCCCATGAGTATAAGTGATGAGCATCCCCTAGTGAGCCATTCTACACTCCCGGCTTCATTGTATCGACACCACCGGTGGTGGCAAAAGATGGCATGTTCATCAATCAAAGTACTTTCTTTGAGCTTAGCATATCTCCCATCAAAGTTGAACCCGGGGCAAAGTTCATTGGCCAAAATTGTTATTAGGCCTCCCATCATAAAGGTTTTGATTGGAGAATTCCCCTTTGCAAAATTATTAAATCTTGTAAGCATCCCAAGGGGTGTGATGAAGTTGAAGGGCCTTGTCCCTTGCACATTCAAGTAAGACTCCAGAAAAGTCAAGTCGAGAAGGGTGCATTTGTCTTGTTCTACCCTTCCAAGAATAGCCCCGGCCACGAATCGTTCTCTAATCCTAATCACCGGATGTTGGATAGCAAAAGTATAGCATTGTTTGAAAGAACTAAATTCTCTCCCGGAAATAGCCCTCCAAAGGTGGTTGACAATAAGGTCGGAGGGTTTGTCGGTGTCATTCCTTGGCACTTCAAGACCAAAGATCCCCGCAAGTTGGTCTAAGGTCAACCTATGGTCCATATTGCAAAGACGGAATTCCTGTTGGAATATGTGTCCTCCGACAATAATGCGATCACAATTGTCGATCATATTGATCAAATATTTAAATCTCATTACAAGAATACGAAAGGGATGATACATTACATATATAGTCAACTGGTCCACACATATCGGTAATGATTGGCTGGCTAGAGTTTGACATTACTGTCGTGCGACGGTGGTGATCAGTTGATCCCTTGAGGTCACACCTAAAGGACGACTCCCTTAATTAAAAAGGTTAATTAATTGTATGTCGATACAGATTAATTAATTCCTTAAAATTGAACAAATTATTGTCATAAGAGAGAAAAATGACATCTTATTTTAATGAGATTAAATAAGATTTTATTTAGTAATTTAAGAAGTTATATTACTAAAATTAATCGGTGTTTGCGAAATACGCGAGATGAGAATGATAAGTTAGTTATAATTACAAGATGTTGTGAATTATACTAACTATTTTTTAAATGACCATTTTTATGTGAAAGTAATTTTGAATTACTAGTCAATTGTTAAATATGATTTATTTAATTTGTAAATGATATTTAAATTGTTAAATATGCATTTTAAATTAAAACATGACATAAGACATGTCACATGTCTCATGACATACAATTGTACAATTGACAAAAATAATATTGACTCCATATTACACTATATAAACCGAAAATTGGTGGACTATATGAGAAGTTTTGTCTTTTTCCATTTGTCTTATTCATTTGTCCATAACACTTGATAGTGACATGACTATGGAAAAGACTTACACATTTGTCTTGTGAAGACAAAAATAAAAATAAAAATGGTCCTAATACTCTAATAGTCCCACCGGTTTTGGGCATCAAAATAGAGAGGATTTATTCTCTATTATTCATTCTTACATATTTTTTATGAAAATACCTCTCTCTCTCTCTTGTTCTTCATAAAAGTCCTTTTTATGAATCTAATTTGTTCATATCAATTACTAATAATACTAGTAGTAGTATATAAGTATTAGTAATCAATTTTAAGGTAAACCACATTACAAATATCTAGTACATGTTAGTTTGTGGGATTAAGGGATAGTCTTGGGTGCTACTAATTAGAGGGCTTCTATTTTGAAGTCATGAATGTTCATCCATTATTGGAAAGCTCAAGAACTAATAAGAAGGAGATCTTGTTGGTGCCCATATGATGACCGAAATTTAGATGGTGAGAAATCGATTTTCTTATCTCTTCTTATTTAGTTTGCATGCATAAGATTTAAATTAATTTTATGACTAAATTAATTTGTAACATATAAGAATATGTTGTATAATGAGATATAGATTTCTAACAAGCGGTATCAAGAGCCTTAGGTTGTTTGCATGCAAATCGGTTATTGTTTTTCCGAGTTATACGATTAACATATAAAACATATAAATTTGTGTTTATTATGATATATCATGAAATTTATTATGCATGTTAAAGTTTCTGGTCCTAAAATGTTTTAGGATATTTTGGTTTAATTTATGGATTTTATTGTTCATTTTATATAATATTGGCATTAAAATGTGATTTTTATGATAAAAATGTAATTTTTGGACGAAAATTAGCTAAACTTCGAATTTTCCAGTGGTTTTTGGATATGTTTTCAAATATATTATTTTTAGATGATCTGGAAATTTTTAGAATTTTTGGAGTTTTTATGCTCGAAATATGGATTTTTCATGATAAAAATCGAATTTAAATGAAAAATGGGTTAATATGAGATAAATTTCGAATCTGGTCATATAAATTTAGTATGTTGTCACATGCAATTTTATAAGATGTGTGTAAAATAATAGGCTATATTGAAGTCTTCATGCATGATTTATGAATTTTTGATGAAAAATAGCATAAATAGTGACTTAATTAGTGAATAATTGCTAAAACATACTTCATGACTAAGGAAAAACGTCACATGTTGCATTTTATTATCTTTTTCAAATCTAAAATTGAAAAGTTGATGAATATAATTTTTCCTCATGTTTTTATGATTATTATTGATAAATCCGATAAACCGCAACATAGTTTTTCCAATAAATTTCGAAATTTTTAACCCAAGTTTTTGAACATTATGAGTGTCATGGTATTTTTCCAGAATGTTCATGAGTTTAAATTTCAAATTTTGAATTTATTTGAATTTTTTATGATTTATTTGGAGTTTATAGCATTTTATTGTAATTTTGAGTCCATTAATGAACAATTTTAAGAAATATAAGTTAATTATAGTCAAATGGTTAGTGGAGACTAATTTTGAGTCCTAAGTTGGTTAGGGTAATTAACTTGTGCATAAATATGAATTTATGTAATTTATTGTGATTTTAAAAGGTTAAATCACGCAAATCCGTAAAAACCGATTAATATACGATATTGGCTCCTTAAAGGCGATTTAGCATAAAATTGGGCATGTTCATACATATTATAATGCTGCATTTTATTTATGATTGTCATAATTTTATTTTATGTAATTTTTGAATTATGTAATTTTACTTAGTATGGCCTTAGTTTTTAATTGGTATTACCCGAAATGTTTGGGAATATCGATTCGGTTGTAATTTATTGTGATCTCGTATCACCGTTTTGTAATTTAATAGATTTATTTTATTTTAATTACAAATGTATAATAGGAAATTATGTAATTTGTTATGTAATTTTATTATTCCGGAGTTCCTTGAAGACGGTGTCACTCAAGGAAAGTGATTCATAAAGACGGTGTTACCTCGAGATGCGTGCCAAAACCGAAGTTCAAGGGACCAATGGAGTTGGTTTCCGAATTTGTAATAGTTTATTAGATTTACTATTTTAGGAAGGCCATACTAGGATTTATTTTTATGCTTTGCATTTTATTTATATGTTGCATGCATCGCTAAATCGCCATAACTAAAACACGCATCATCTTTTTTATCGAGTTTATCGACCGTGTCAATTATAATTATCGTAGTTCACCGCTTTAGTTCACTTAAAACGTGATAGATAATAAATTGACATGACCTCTCGCAAAAAATAATCAATTGAGACTTAGCCTTACCAAAAATTAGAAACCATGAAGTACCAGTTTCGCAAGAGAGTTGAGCCGGCTTTACCGTAAGACAAACCTTGTTACATTGGTGAAGTGGGTGATAAATGTCTATCCACCGAATTCATGTTGATGAGGGATGAATCGGCCCTACCGTGCCCAAGTTGATGTGGATTTGGATCATGGACACATTTATTCAAAATTTGGATTGAGCTCAACGGAAGTATTCGTGACCGTAGTCGCACGTGTTCCGGGCTAAAGATAAATGTTAATGTAATTTTATCGACCAGGAGTTCTAAAAGTAGAATCGATTAAAGAGTTAATCCACCGAGTTATATTGATAAGGGATGAATCGGCCCTACCGTGCCCAAGTTAATATGAATTTGGATCTTGGAATCATTTATCATAGTTGGGTAGAGGTCACTATGTAAATGCTTTACTTGTTTACAAGTATTATTTTAACGATAAATATTTTGGTTTTCATTATTCCATTATCATTTTGTTCTATTTCTTTACCCTAAATCATATACGATATCATTTCGATTTTAGTTCAAATCTCCATTAAAACATCGTAACTAAAGACAAAATTTGAATTTTCTTCTAAAAACCTCGAATTATCCATTGGAAGGATCTCTTGTGAGGAGTATAGATAAAAGTTATTCATTATCAAACAGGTTTTTGATTTTTGACTAATACATCTACTTACAATGGATTGTTTTTCCATGTACTTAATTGAATTAAGTACCTTGAAGCGATAAATTATTTTGGTAATTAGATTTGTTAGAATTCGTAATTGACCAAAATAACGCAACCACTTCAATGAAAAGTTTTAAGACTAAAACGATAAATTGAAGAGTAGTCTTCATAGAATTAAATTTTTGCTTCTCTAAGCAAAGATTCATTGAAATGAGTGGGAGCATTCTCTTAAACCGTTAAGAAAAGGGTGAGGTTCAAAGAGGTAAAATTAGAATGGAATTGATACAAGGTTATGATAAAAGTAAAGTTATTGAGAATAACGATACTAAACCTATCAATCCCGACCGATAAAGTTTCCATTGTCTTAATTGTTGGACGCTAGAAAGGAAACTACCCCAAATTATTGAAGGATCAACAAGTTAGTTGTGGGACATCTAATGGGATCTTCTTCTTTAAATGTTTATTTGATTAAACATAAATTTTGCTAGTACTACTTCGTCAATATTAGAAACCGGTGGTGGTTTTCATCATTTGTACTTGATACATAGGATGATTAGAATATGACGACTAGCAACAATCATGTTGAGAGATAGAGTCTTTGTGTAATCAAACTAGTTTTGGATTTATAGTTGTACTTAATTATGACTATTAAGTGCATAAACTCTAAATAAGAATATAAACTTGTTAAAGATACAAAAGAGGTTTCACTTTTGTGGCCCTATACACCATAATTGATGTATGGCTAGCCCATTATCAAGGTGATTATATTCTAAACCAAACTTAAATGATATATCATGAAGATGATGCAAGACTCAAATTGGTAACCCAAGATTAAACCTTAGATTCTGGAATGATGAACGCAAAGAGTTATCGAGTACTCTTGAAACCATTAGATCTTATGGTATATGCGTATCTTGTATTCAAAGCAAGATGTCTCGTGCCTTTTGGTTGAAAAGGAGATCGAGAATGTAAATCATTGATACAGAATAGGTTGATCATTTATCAACGATTTAAGTTGACGCTAATGTGTTCACTTAATAAGGTAAATAGAGAAATCTTTGGGGAAGTTCAAAGTGTTCAAAGAATCACGATTTAGTCGTGATGGGATTATCAAAGTGAAGACTTTGATATAAGCCAAAGGAAATGTGATATAGTATCGCAAGTTAATCTCTCTTAGCACGCATTATGAAATAATGTGTGGTTGGATAAGAAATCAAACGCTATTCGATATGGTTTGGACTTCAATCAAGTTACTTTGAGTTACTTGATCCTTTTGGGGATTTTATCATTTGGTCTAAATTATTTTTCCACTAAATCTAAAACAAATCATATGAGATATGAAGTGGTAGGGTACCATGTTTGTAAGTTTTCACAAGAAACAAATGCTCATTTTTCCCTTTCAATTATCACGAGTACGACGAGTTTGCGGCTCGTGAAGCTGTCTTTCTAAAATACAAGTTTATTTCTAGAAGACAGAGTGGGAGAAATTATTCAAGAGCCACAAAGAATGTTATGTCGCAAGAAACTGGTCTTTCTTGGCTACATGAGACGTTTTGTGTAAGACGTTGTTTCTTCAAAACCTAGGAGGTTAAAGCCATCACTTGTTGAAGATGATGAATTAGTGTTACTTTTAAGAAAGTAAAGAACTTAAAGTAAAGAGCTTACAACTTACAAAGAAATTGTTTGATTCGAGTTACTTCTGGAAAGTAATGAATAAATGACTTACATAAGAGTGTTTAAGTCACAACTCAATATAAGGCTTAGAGCCATGAAAATCCGAAATAAATTCCGAGTGGAATTGTTGGATATCTAAGAGAGATATCATAGCTTGATTAGTTGCAAAGTGTTTTGCACTATTCGGATCTTCTTAGGGATTGTTTTCATTAAGATGATATACATATAACGAGTGAATCTAAAACCCACTTCTTCAATTAGAAGGAATGTATTCAATACATGTCATGAGTTTTATAGATTCTTACAATCCTAAGATAATGTGCAACTAAAGAGATGGTCTTGAGTAGGACATCAATGAGTTGGAATCAATGATTTGATCATGGTATAAAACTTTTCCCGATAAGTCGAGAAGTTGTGTTTATACATGAAGTTTAGTGGGAGTTACGGAAATTTTTAATTAGTCTAATATGTGGATGACATATTGATCATTGGGAATGATTTAAGACTCTTGGAGTATTATAATACATCTTTAATATCCGGATTTATGAAGATAAATCTACATGATATTAGCGTCAAATAAGAAGTCTTATGTTGATAAGATTCATGACTAGTTCAATTAAATTGAACATATTTGATTGATTCCATTTGCTTCCGCTGCCGGATCAATTAAATGAGTAATGATGTATAACACTTCATATGCTTTGAGTATGATGAATTGTTTTTAAAATCGAATTTAAGTAATAATTATCAAGTAGCCATATTGATTACCCTTAAGTTCTTGCAGAAGCATTAAGGATATCATGCAAAGTGTTTTTGATGCAATTTTGTGTAAGGATGTTACACAAGAGACAATTGACAATTGAGATTGCGCATGGTTTCCGACAAAACCATAATCAAAACACATTAGGATGGTTAAGATACCATTGTGGCTATGTTATTTAAGAAATAGATTTTCTAGAATCGTTCTAGGCAATAAAGAACATGAGAAATATTTGCAACGGAAATTGAGTACACATGCAGTCATGGGATGTGCAAGAAGGATGAGTCCCGTACACTGTGAAAACAGTGGGAGCTATTCTAAGGCTAGAAGGCCTATGTCTTGATTGGATCTCGACACGTACTCAGAAAGTTTTGTAATGCAAATGTATACATTACAAAGGAAAACGAGTATGTAGTAAGGTTGAGTAAGGTACAAGAAGTTGATAAAACCTACTAACCAAAGCCTTCTCATAGGCTTAACATGATAGAGTCATGTCATTTCAATTGGATTGAGATTAATAACTACATAAAAGATCAAATTAGATTATAGAATATGAAATAGTAATCAGGTATTGACTATTCATATGTGATAATCACATTTGTCGTTCGAGTTTTTAAGCTGAAAAAAAAAACTCCCTTTTATACTTTGTTACATCCAAACGGGTTGTAGAGACAATATTGAACCCCGTTAAAGTGAACCCGGATTAACATGGTATTCGCCCATAGTCACTTGTATGAGGTGACGTCTCGAAGTGACTAGAGTGTGATGCGATTGATGGCAAGTTCAAGTGCCATAGAGTCATGTGAGATGACTAGTCGATCACATAGGCAGACTGTTAGGAACACTTTGTCGGGCAGTGACCGCTTATAGAGTTCTGGCAAATTTATAAAGCCTGGTCGTGGCGAGAGCTACTATAGTATTCTAATGAGTCGATTCTTTTGACTAAAGACTGTTCGCCTAAGATGGCACAGTTTCAGATTAGCTTTGATTTATGTTACTACGGCCTTCGTAAATGGGGTCAAATGGGCATATTTTGGGTTATGATGGCTGTGGCTAGTCGAAGGGAATAAGTGCGATAGGAATTGTCCACCTCTATGTCAGGGTTAAAACAATATCTCAGGGCCACTCGAGGAGTAATGAACTGGAAATGCGTGGCCACGCTCGGAAGGTTTCTATGGTAGAAAATTCCGGTCAATCAGTTATTCTCCAGATCGAGGAAACCACTCTCAATATGATCACTTGCAAGTACGACCCGAAAGACACCTTGCATTGAGTGGGAGATAGTAATAGGACAAGAGAATTGGTGACGCACACTTGTCGAGGACAAGTGGGAGATTGTTGGAATATGTGTCCTCCGACAATAATGCGATCACAATTGTCGATCATATTGATCACATATTTAAATCTCATTACAAGAATACGAAAGGGATGATACCTTACATATATAGTCAACTGGTCCACACATATCGGTAATGATTGGCTGGCTAGAGTTTGACATTACTGTCGTGCGACGGTGGTGATCAGTTGATCCTTTGAGGTCACACCTAAAGGACGACTCCCTTAATTAAAAAGGTTAATTAATTGTATGTCGATACAGATTAATTAATTCCTTAAAATTGAACAAATTATTGTCATAAGAGAGAAAAATGACATCTTATTTTAATGAGATTAAATAAGATTTTATTTAGTAATTTAAGAAGTTATATTACTAAAATTAATCGGTGTTTGCGAAACACGCGAGATGAGAATGATAAGTTAGTTATAATTACAAGATGTTGTGAATTATACTAACTATTTTTTAAATGACCATTTTATGTGAAAGTAATTTTGAATTACTAGTCAATTGTTAAATATGATTTATTTAATTTGTAAATGATATTTAAATTGTTAAATATGCATTTTAAATTAAAACATGACATAAGACATGTCACATGTCTCATGACATACAATTGTACAATTGACAAAAATAATATTGACTCCATATTACACTATATAAACCGAAAATTGGTGGACTATATGAGAAGTTTTGTCTTTTTCCATTTGTCTTATTCATTTGTCCATAACACTTGATAGTGACATGACTATGGAAAAGACTTACACATTTGTCTTGTGAAGACAAAAAGAAAAATAAAAATGGTCCTAATACTCTAATAGTCCCACCGGTTTTGGGCATCAAAATAGAGAGGATTTATTCTCTATTATTCATTCTTACATATTTTTTATGAAAATACCTCTCTCTCTCTCTCTCTCTCTCTCTCTCTCTCTCTCTCTCTCTCTCTCTCTCTCTCTCTCTCTCTCTCTCTCTCTCTCTTGTTCTTCATAAAAGTCTTTTTTATGAATCTAATTTGTTCATATCAATTACTAATAATACTAGTAGTAGTATATGAGTATTAGTAATCAATTTTAAGGTAAACCACATTACAAATATCTAGTACATGTTAGTTTGTGGGATTAAGGGATAGTCTTGGGTGCTACTAATTGGAGGGCTTCTATTTTGAAGTCATGAATGTTCATCCATTATTGGAAAGCTCAAGAACTAACAAGAAGGAGATGTTGTTGGTGCCCATATGATGACCGAAATTTAGATGGTGAGAAATCGATTTTCTTATCTCTTCTTATTTAGTTTGCATGCATAAGATTTAAATTAATTTTATGACTAAATTAATTTGTAACATATAAGAATATGTTGTATAATGAGATATAGATTTCTAACAATTCCATACCAACATTTATTCGTCGATTAGTGACAACACGGAGGCTACACAAAAAATCTAGTGTGAGGCTCAAGTAAGTGCCCTCATGAGCATAAAACATCTTCTCAAGACCCAAACCATTGAAGAAAAACTCCGTTTGATGCCTTATACCAAGTATTTCTAACACATCAAGATCGATGAATTGAGTAGGTTCATAAGCCTTACCTAGCAATTGCTCAAATCGTTGACGGTGTTCATCTTTGACGAAATGTATTTCCGGAAAATGCTCAAGTTGTCTAACATCCGGTATCATCTCATTTTCTTGGCCCCTTGCCTCTCGTGAGGCGGTTGAAGTGGCACCTTTTCGGCGTTTGGGTGCCGCCTCATTGGTCTTCTTGCTTTTGCTCCTTAGAAACATTCTTGCTTGACGTGGTTAGTAGGGATTTGATCAAAACCTTGGATTGATGACTTTGTGATGGGGTTTTTGTGATGGAGATTATAGGGAAGATGATGAGATGTGGTTGTAATGGTGATAAGATAAGGGAATAGGGATGGGATGGTGGGGGGGGGAGGAATATATCAAATAAACAAGCTGGGACGAGCGGGCTGGGGGTAGGGTTTGGGCGTACAGCAATTCAGCCCTGCATTTTTCTCTATGCGGCCCGGGCGTCCTCATATCAGCTCGAGCGTCCCTCTCTTTGGGACGGGCGTCCTGAAGATGAGAAGGGCAGTTTTTTGGTCAGGACCATTTCCCTTGTTTCCCCCAGCTGCGGGTCGAGCGTCCTCTGAAGGGGACGAGCGTTCTGCCTATATTCTTGTCGATTTTAAGGCTTAAGTTAAGCCTTTCCCTTGCACCCTTTGTGATCCTTTCTTATCATCGTGTCTTTTCCTGAAAATGGCTTTAAAGAGTAGATAAGAACTCTCCCTTACAACTCTCATATAGGGACTAAAGATACATACAACTAATCTAAAATTTGACTATTTATGTTATAATATAAGGCTTAGAAAGAGTATATTACAAATGGTGGTTTGAGATAGGACTCCACCAAACTAAGTTGAGTGATAAATTCCATTATCCATGGAGCTCAATGCTCTCAATAGTTGATCAAAAGCTTGTAAATGGTCCTCAAGTAAGCATGAGTAAGTTTTGAACCGTTTCAAAATAGAATAGGGCCAATCCATGAGGGACCTTTCTTTGAACGCCTTCCCCTCCTCCTTTGCTTTTTCATGATGGCCTTTCCGGTTCTTGTAACTAGCAAACTTGAAATTCTTGTCATCGGGAGGCTTCCATTATCTCCCGTCTCCCTCAAATATGGTGATGATGATAGCATTTGGATTTATCAATCCTTCAAGAATAGAAGGAGAATTTTCATAGCATTGATGACGGGATAGCTTAGGAATTGAGATTGTGGGTGCCAAGTCTCCACAAGTAAGCTCATTAATAACTTTGTTCTTGAGCTTCTCCACCAAGTACCTTTTATATAACAATTTAACCTCTTGGAGAAGGTCTACCATATCATCTTCAACAATCATAGGTTCCATGGTGGGTGCGAAAAGGCCTTCATAGTCAATAGAAAAGAGACACATCTTCTCCAAGGAAGCATACCTCAAACTTCTCAAGGATAGGCTCCTCAAGTGAGGCAATCTCACAACTCCATTCCTCTTCTCCATTCCATAAGTCATTGCAAGACACATGCTTCGCATAAGCTTCTTCCATAGGCTTGTCATCATCGTTATCTTCATATGAATTATATAGATGGCGGCTTCACTCTTCTTCATCAACTCTTTCTTCAACACCTCAATGTTCACATCAAATGACACACCCTCATACTCACAAAGGCTAAGAGTATTTGGCTTACTCAACCTCATATCTTCTTCATCAAATACCACACTTTCATACTCACAAGAGCTCAAGGAGATTGGCTCTTCCCACTTCACATCTTCTTCATCAAAGGTCATTACCTCAAATTCACATTCATGGTCAATGTTTAAGGATTGGTGAGGGTTGGTTGCTTGGATTGCCTTCATTTGGGCAATTCGAATTGCCAACTCCTCACCATAGGTAACAATGCTTTGAAGAACATTGCCCCTATTTTGGCTCTCCTCTAGCACTTGTTTGAAGAAATTTTGTTGATCTCCTATAATTTGGAGAGCCACATTTTGAATGTCGAGGTTGGGCTCATCTTTTTGTTGTGTGTGGGTGTGGAAGTGCTCATATTGTGGCATTTGGAATTGGTTGTAAAGTGAGTCTTGGGTGGGTGGTTGTTGTGTATATTGGATGTGGGGATTTTGGTGGGAAAAGTTGGGGTAGTAGTTAGGATTTTCATTGTATGAGTTGTAAGGTCAGTTTGTGTTGACTTGCTCCTCAAACTCCCCATACCCATTGTAGTCATACTCAAAAGATCCACTATATACTCCATATGTCAAGTCTTGAGCCATCATCATAGCTAAGACAAGGAAACAACTACAAGCACGAAAACTACACAAAAATGGTAAGAACGACCTTGAGGAACAAGTTCCTCAAGGTTAAAGCACAATTAAAATAGACAAAGCAAATAAGAACTTAATCACAAAGCACCGTCCCCGGCAACGGCGCCATTTTGATGAACGTTGTCGTCGCACGCTCAATCAAACATATTTATATTCTCAACAAACAACTAGACAGTGGTTAAGTCGAGATCGATCCACGGGACGGTGTGCTTTGGGTTCTAAGTCTATCTATCTCAATTTATGCTAGTGTCACAATTGGTTTGGGTTTGAGGTTGATGATTCTAAACTAGTGAAAGCAATAAAATCAGTAATAAAAACAAGGATGTAACAAATGATTAAAAATACTAGGGAATCATGGGATCATAGGGGAATCATGGTGAAATAGCATAAATGAATCATATAGATGCAAGCAATTATTATTGTTGGAATCAAGTTAGTGTAAATCTTACAATTCCTAGGGAAACTTAGGCCTCGGAGCCGAGTCGGTAAAGACTTTACAACACCTACAAGTCGACTTGGTTTTCTCTATTCATAGTGAGATAACATAAATGAGTCCTAGGAAGGTTTGGGTCCCGGAGCCGAGTCGGTCAAGACTTTACAACACCTACAATTGACTTAATTCTTCCTAATTAACTATATGCATGGTATAACAAGCCTTGAGTTGATTTATGTCTTTCAAGCCTTGTTGAAAGGATAAGAGAAACATGTTAGGTTGTCAATCAAGTATTTCATCAAACATGACATGTGCATAAGTTGAAAGAACAATAAGCAAGCATTCATATGAACTCATTAAACATAAATCTTACTCGTGATTAACTCCCCTAATCCCCCACTAATCCCTATTTAAGGAACTACTCACTCATTATCATGGAAAACATGTTATCAGTGGTGTCAATCATCTTAACAAGTATAAACATGATGAAAGAGTGAAGTAATAAGCAATAAAGAGTAAAGAGTTAAGAAATTGTACCAATCTTAAGATGAACAAATGGAAAGGAAAGAATAATAGAAGAGAACTTGATTGATTGATGAAGAGTTGTCAATTCTCCAAATAATAACCCAATAATCTTCAATTACCCAATAAGAAATCTTGAACAATGATTGAAGAAAGATTAAATTGAAATTTGGGGAATGATTAAAGATTAATCTATTCTAATCTACTCCTAATCTAATCTAATAAAGCTTGATCTAATCTAAAAGGACTTAATTCCCATTTAGAGGACTTATCCTTTAATTTATTACAAAAGGAGTATATATAGTACTACAAGGATTAGGTTAACTAAGGGCTTAAATGATGATTAGATCCCTCAAATGAAGATTAGTGCCTTGCAAGTCTTTAAGGAGCCCCACGACTTATCCATGTTGGACGCTCATACTGCAGAGGGAAACGCCCGTCCTGTGTTTGGGACGCTCGGGCTGAGCCTTGAGACGCCCGGTCTGAGTCTTAGTGATACATGTATTTTATATAAGGTTTTTACCTCCTTTTTACACGCATTTCTTTGTTATTTACGTGGCATCTAGCTACAAATACCCCCGAATAGTTTACTTTGGTTTGTCTTGTATAAATTGCAGGTATGAACCAGAAAGGAGCGACATCAGGCCTAAACTTGTCCTAATCTCATGCATTTTGGAGAACGAGGAATTAGAGCTCGGAATCCGTCACTTAGGGATGCGTGAAGTGGCTTCGGAAGGTGTCAAGGAGTCCACCCGTGCTTATATAGCTCGATCGATCCATTTTGCTACTCACAATGGTCGATCGAATGCTTTATCCTCCAGAAATCCCTCGATCGAGCTTTGCCTTCACTCGATCGAGATAGCCATCCTCTGCAATCTTCGATCGAGCACCATGTTTATTCGATCGAACTGTTTGTCGAGTTTTCTTCTCGATCGAGTGGTCTCATTCTACTCGATCGAGAGCCTAGGTGTTTTATGCGGATCTTGAGTTTATTTCGAGATTGCCCTTTTGTAATTAGGATAAATAAGTATGACGATAGTCATTAGTTTTCGGCTTCTTCTCCCCTTTTTTCGACTTCTCTTCTCTTCTCTCTCTCTTAGACCTTTATGCTTGGAACCCTAGTTCTTGATTGTTTTCCCTCTTTGTAATCGGTATTCTCTACTCTTAATCCTTAATTAATTACTTTGATTCATTGTTTTCTTCCCTTTTCTCTCTATTGTTGTTATTCTTTTCTTAGACTTCTGCTATGTTGATTTATTTTAGTTCGTGTGTTATTGTTGTTTACTCGATAATTATGCATAACTAAATTCATTTGCTAGGACATAGGGGAGCCATGATTTTAAGGGAATTATGAATAGGTGATTAGAGTTTGATGTGATTAGATCTATGTTGTTAACCACTGCAAATAATTGTTCTTGTCTACTTGAGTCGGCGCAATTAGATAATTAACCTCGGTACACCTTGACCTGGATCGGAAGATTGGAATAGGTAAGACCTGCAGTGAATATTAGGGCATTCTAATGAGGGCGGAAGCTAAGTTAGAATTGTTTTAGGGCGAATAGCGGACCGGAAGGACCTTTTCACTGCCCTGTAGATCGAATTTGCATTGACCTAAGACCCTAGACTACATTTCTTAAGAATCATGGTGAACCGACTGTCTTAGCTGTTTCTCTCTTCTTGATACTTGTCAACTTTCTTCTTTGCTTTTCTCTACTATTTTCTCTCTTTTGACCTCCATAGATTAGAACAAACCTTCAAAACCCCCAGGAAATAGTTACTCAGACGGACTTAGTTTAGCAGGCATTTTCCCATCTCCCTGTGGAGATCGACCCTACTTCCACTAACTTTTGTTAGTTGTTTTAGGTATTTATTTTTGGTACTAAACGACGGTATCAAATTTTGGCGCCGTTGCCGGGGAGGTGGCGTAATTTTGTTGCTTTATTTAAGTTTGTCTCTCGTCTCAAGGAATTTATTCCTTGGGACTGATCTCATATTTGTCCAGTGCTTTAATAGTTTTGTAGGAAATCCGTCCTAGAAGAGGACATCGTCATACCTGTCCTCCTATCAACTCTAATTGCTAAGATGCCAAACATCGCCAGTCACACGGAACCTACGGTGGATTCTCTACCTAAAGGTTTTCTGCTTCCCACTACAGATGCAGGAACCTTTGGGATCCATCCGTCTTATATACAGCTAGTTGAGAGAAATCTCTTCAAGGGGATACCTGGCGAGGACCCATGTAAGCATATAGAGCTGTTTACGGAGTATTGCTCTACCATTCCATTACCTGCTGGGGTGACACAGGATAGGGTCAAGGGAGTCCTTTTTCCTTTTTCCTTGACTGGTGATGCCCGGGAGTGGTTGAGAGACTTGGATAGGGAAGCTGCCGGTATTACTGACTGGAATTCCTTAGCCTTAGCCTTTTACAGAAGGTATTTTCCACCACAGCGCACTAATATGTTGAGAGGCCAAATCACCACCTTTACACAGTTGGACACTGAAGATTTAAGTGAAGCTTGGACTAGATTCAAGAAGTTAGTTCGCTCTGTACCTCACCATGGTTCCAACGATGGTTCTTATGCAACCAATTCTATAATTGGTTGTATGATGATCAAAGAGCCGTGTTGGATAATGCAGCCAAAGGAAGATTCCTGGAAAATGTTGAAGATGATAAGGGATGGCGACTCATTGAGGAAATGGACATTCATGTTGCCGAATATGGAAATCCTAGAGGAGGTAGACGAGTGAGCAATTCTTTAGTAGCTGCAGTGGAAAGTTCCAGTGGAAAGTTAGAAAATTCGGAGATTTTGCGAACTTCGGTTGTGCATGAACAAGTTTATGCCATAACTGAGCAAGAGATAATTTATGGTAGATGCGGTACAGAGGGACACGACCCTATTACTTGTATGGCGGATGTAGAGCGCGTCCGTGCTTATCAAAAATTCAAGCAAGAAGTGTCGTTCTCTAAACTATATGAAGACTTGACCATGACAAGTGCCTCTAGTTCTTCTAAACCAATGCCACAACAAGTCGATTCACCCTCTACAATTGGAGAACCTGCAGAATTGAAGTCCTTGGTGTTGAATTTAACACTTCAGCTTGAAAGGAAGTCTGATAAAGACGACAACGCAATAGAAGAGCTGCAAGACCAAGTTGCGCGTCTTACATCCGCGCAAAGTCAAGTGAATCACCCACCTCAATGTGACCCGATCAATGCCATAAATCTCCGAAGCGGTCTTACCTATGATGGACCGCAAATAATGGAAGATGATGTTGTAACTGCTGATGAGATTCCGGAAATTGTTCTGGAGGAGTTAATTAACGATGTCCCTGCTGAGCATCGTCAAATGGCTCGATCGAATGCCAATTCTTCTCGATCGAGTGATATGTCCTCCGAAGGTACTCGATCGAATACTCCGACTGCTCGATCGAGAGAAGCCCAAACTGACGTTCTCGATCGAGGAGATTATTCTTCTCGATCGAGTAATTTGCCCAACAAAAATGTTCGATCGAGTGATTCAGGCCTTCGATCAAACTGCGCCGAATTTCATGAACTCGATCGAGAGGTATGCATTCCTCGATCGAGTACTTTTCCTGAAGAAACTGCTCGATCGAGTGGAACTAGAGCTCGATCGAGTGCCTGTTCCAGCGGAAGTATTGTTTCAAAGCCTAATTCCGCTACCGTGTCGTCTTCCCCTGCTGCGGAGATGACACGTTCTGACAAAGGTAAAGAGAAGATCGCATGACCGCTTATTGCTACCAGAGTTCCTTATCCGGGACGTCTGAAAGATGCTAAGGTCGAGCGACAGTACGGTAAGTTCGTGGACGTAGTCAAGAACCTTCAGGTAACCGTCCCCTTTACTGAACTTATTACCTAGGTACCTACTTACACAAAATTTATGAAAGACATTTTGACGCGTAAGAGAGAGCTTAGTGAATTCGAGACTGTTGCTTTTATGGAAGAGTCTAGTAATTTACTTCTTAATAAAGCTCCGCCAAAAATGAAAGACCTGGGTAGTTTCTCTATTACCTGTACCATAGGAAACGAAGTGATAGATAAGGCTCTCTGTGATTTAGGAGCCAGTGTCAGTATCATGCCTTTTTCTGTCTGCAAGAAACTTAATATGGGTCACCTTAAAATGACTAGCATCACCTTACAGATGGCTGATACATCCGTTAGACGACCCTTGGGTATCTTAGAGGACGTGCCTATTAAAGTAGGCAAGTTCTTTATACCAGTGGACTTCATTGTTTTAGACATAGCTGAGGATACCCGGACCCCAATTATACTAGGAAGACCATTCTTATGTACAGCTGGGGCCATTATTGATGTCAAACAAGGGCGTTTGACTCTTGCAGTGAGAGATAATGCGATCACTTTTAGTTTACCTTGTACACTTGCTCGCCCAATGATAGAGGATACTTGTTATTCAGTTGATATTGTTGACGAGTCTGTTTATGAATTCTGGTCGGATTCCTTTATAAAGGATCCACTAGAAGCTTTGATGCTTTTAGATGAGTGTGCAGATAACCCAGAGAACAATGATGTTGTGTTGGATTTGCTTGAAGCTGCAATAGATGAGTGTGAACTCACCGACGCTGAGGGAGAGAGTGGAACAAATGATAAATACTCTTTGCGCCATAGAGGTAAAGGTACCTGAGCGTAAGCCTCTTCCTTCTCATCTTAAATATGCATTTTTAGGTGATACAGAGCAATACCCAGTCATTGTTAGTGCTAAATTGGATGATGATCAGCTGACCGCTTTGTTAGCTGTTCTTAAGAAAAACAGGAAGGCCATGGGTTATTCATTGGATGACATTAAGGGCATCAGTCCCGATATTTGTATGCATAGAATTGAGCTTGAGAAAGATCACAAGCCTTGCGATGTGGTCGCCGGCGAACCAGAAGATGCAAGATGTTGTGATGGCTGAGGTAATGAAGCTGCTCGATGCAGGTATTATCTATTCTGTTGGTCATTATAAGTGGGTGAGTCCAGTTCAGGTAGTTCTTAAGAAAGGAGGGACTACTGTGGTCAAGAATGATAAGAACGAATTGATACCTACTAGAGTAGTGATTTGGTTGGCGGATGTGCATAGACTATGACATGACTAAATGCCGCCACAAAGAAATATCACTTTCCCCTTCCTTTCATTAATCAGATGGTAGAAAGGTTAGCTTCTCATAAGTTTTTCTGTTATCTAGATGGATACTCAGGGTTCTTTCAGATCCCAATTCATCCAGACGATCAGGAAAAGACTACTTTTACTTGTCCTCAGGGTGTTTTTGCTTATCGCAGGATGCCTTTTGGTTTATGTAATGCCCTTGCCACCTTTCAAAGGTGCATGATGGGGATATTTTCTGAGTATATAGAGTCTATTATGGAAGTATTTATGGACGATTTTAGTGTCTATGGAAGTGATTTTGCTAATTGTCTGTCTAACCTTGATAAAGTGTTGCAGCGCTGCATTGAGGTTAATCTTGTGCTTAATTGGGAGAAGTGCCACTTTATGGTCAACGAGGGAGTTGTCTTAGGGCACTTAGTTTCTGACAGAGGCATCGAAGTTGATAAAGCAAAAGTGTAAGTGATTCAGCAATTGCCTTCTCCTATCAATGTTAAAGGAGTGAGGAGTTTCCTTGGTCATGCCGGTTTTTCTCGCCGGTTCATTAAGGATTTTTCAAAAATTGCTAAACCACTTACACAGCTGTTGCTTAAGGATGCCCCCTTCGCATTTATGATGAGTGTCTTTCTGCTATTAACAGGTTGAAGCAGGCCTTGATTTCAGCACCGATTATACAGCCTCCCAACTGGGACTTGTCGTTTGAAATTATGTGCGATGCTAGTGATTATGCACTAGGAGCGGTGTTAGGCCAGCGGAAAGACAAAGCCTTGAATGCAATATACTATGCAAGCCGAACTCTGGATGAGGCTCAAGTGAAGTACACCACTACTGAGAAGGAGCTGTTAGCAGTGGTTTATGCGTTGGAGAAATTTCGTTCTTATCTGATAGGGTCAGAAGTTACTGTATTTACTGACCATGTAGCACTGAGACACCTTCTTGCTAAGAAGGAAGTTAAACCACGATTGTTGAGGTGTATACTCCTCCTTCAGGAGTTTGATCTAACAATAAAAGATAAGAAGGGTGCAGAGAATGTAGTGGCTGATCATCTGTCGCGATTAACGCAGCAGGAGGGAGAGGATTCTTTACTTATTGATGACTCTTTTCCCGATCATTCCTTATTCGCTGTTTTGTCTTCTAATACTAATCATGATCCATGGTATGCAGATTTGGCTAACTATGTTGTTAGTGGCGAGCTGCCACCCGACCTTTCTTATCAGCAGAAGAAGCGTTTTCTCTATAATGTTAAGCAGTACTTCTGGGATGATCCTTATTTATTTAAGGAGTGTGCAGACGGTCTCTACAGACGGTGTATTTATAAAACCCCTATATACCAAGGAGTCTTAACTAGACATTCCCTAGCATATAAGGGCGTTTCCATCTCGGTTGCTCGAGGACGGTAATTATCAAATGTCGATAAAAGAACAATTAAGTTATATTACAAGTGATTAACAAAAGTAAAGGTGTATAAAAGGTACAACTCAAAATCACTATCACCTATGTGAACTACTTCTGTCATGACTCGTGATAGACTAATCCCGCCAAGCACCCAGCTATCATCCAGATCACAACCTGCTAAGACTGACTGCTCACCATAGTGGATCACGGCAGACACAACAGAAACAAACAACAAAACAAAACCACACAAGGTCAGCAACTGAGGGAACAGACACACAACCACAGGCACAACACGACACAACAATACACACACACACACCACATCTCCTCCAATCAATCACCATCACCGACTGTCCACTAGACCAGCCCTGCCAGTGGGGGACCGCAGCCGTTCCCACCTAAGCCCTGCTCATTATACCGAGCGATAAACCCATGTCCATTAATGTGAACATCCCCTCCCGTGGCGGGTTTCACGGAGGGCGAACTACGGGCGTGAAGCCACTCCTGCAAGTGACTCCACTCAGCCGAGGACGCACCTCGAGAACCAGAGACAGACAATCACAATCAGCTGTACCACAACAACGATAACCGAAACAACACAACACCAACCAATTACCACAATCAATCAACCACACCGACACTACATCAACCAAACCACATCAAAAGACACTCTAGACAACCAACAGTACTGAGTAGGTGAACCTACCTTTAGCGCACCACAGCGATTCCGCGTCCGATCACATGATACCAATCGGCCAAGCAACACACCTATACAAACATTACAACTATCTATCACTATCACTACAACCCTAACTGAAAACAACGATGATGACGATGATGACGATAACATACCTATACATAGCAATCCGGCGTCAAGGCCACCACCCGACTCAAGCATCCCATCCCCATGGTGTAAGCATCCTCAAGGCAAGGATTATGGTGAAGGAGAAAGAGAGTGACGGCATCTAGTTTTAGGAAACGAGGTGCGGAAATGATTTGGGGTTTCACGATTATCGATTTATAATTACCCGCTGCAAACCCGTTACTCGATCGAGTAACTAACTTACTCGATCGAGTAATCGAGTGACCCCTACTCGATCGAGCTCCCAAGCTACTCGATCGAGTAGCCTCAGCTAGATCGAGTCCCACACAAACTAAAGCTCACATCGTCACAAGACATCGCCCGTAACGTTTCCAAGGTCAAGATCAGTGTCTAAGGTCAGTCAACGTCATCAACGGGTCCCTAAAAGGACGGGTATTACAGTCTCCCCCCCTTAAAAAGAACTTCGTCCCCGAAGTTCGACTCATCCTCCCCCGCGACACACGACAAAGAAACCAAGGTCAACACCACCATCTACCCGACACTGGTCAACACTATCGTTTAAGAATACCATCCCCTTATGTATGTTCATCAAACATCGTCATCACTCATCATCTACCTTAGCATATAATACACAACACGACCCCCAGCGAATCTGTAGGGTAATATCCGTATAAAACTCCTTAAAAATAAGGACTATAACGCAAATTATCATGTGATTAATTGTCATAAACGAAAAACAAGAGAAACGATAAAAGAATAAGAATCAACCTCGGGTCCTTGTGCAATTCGGCCTAATGAACAGAAATCAATGTAGATTTCCTCCTAATTGTTGCACCCAAGATCGTCTGAGACTATGCCCCTTGTGCTAGAAATTACTCTCTAATTGCCTTGCAATATTGAGAGAGTCTTTTTGTGAGTTTTGATGTGAGATCTAGGATTTCAGAGAGAATGCCTCCAAAACCCTAATTTTTGTGCAAATGACAATGATTAGGTCAAAAGGAGAGGGACTCTCCTTTTTGTTCCATTCGGTCGACCAAACCGTGACATAGGGAGGGAGTGGGCTTTCCACTTTCTCCTTATTTTAACTCGTGGTCCGACTCATTTTGCTAAAATGTATATGACGGGTTTTAATTATAAATCGTCATCCGTTATCGGATAATAAAATATCGACTAGCAACATGAATTAGCCGACATATTAATACATGTCCGACAATGACAATATTGTATAATTAATTAATTCAATATACATTAATTAAATATAATCGTTTATATTCAATTTACGAATTAACCGCTTAATTCACATTAGCCAGTATTATTTAATTCGTATTAAATAATTATCTCAACATCGCGTTTGACTAATTATTAGTCAATAACTCCGACTAACTGTTTAGTCAAATTAGGCATCAACATGACAGTATTTTCATACCGTCACATCTCTCAAACGTATCCTATAGGTGTGACTTTTAGGGACGATTGATCATCGCCATCCGTATGACAATAACGTCAAACTTATCTAGCAAGCCAACCGTTATTGATAAACGTGGACCAAGTGATAATAATACAAAAGTATACCCTTTGATCCTTTTAGAGATTTATATGTCATTGCACTAACTGTGGAGGACACCAGCCCCAACAAGCTCCCACTTGTCCGTACAAGTGTACGTGCAATAACGTTATCCGCACTAACTGGAGGACACCGGCTCCAACAAACTCCCACTTGTCCGTACAAGTGTATGTGCGATAACCGATTCTCATATCCATTTAAAATTTCTCCCACTCAATGTAAAACAATTTGCATATCCGTATCCGCAAAGGTCGTATTTTACAATCGATCTGTATCAAGAGTGGTTTCCCCGACTAGAGAGTAACTTAACTGATAAAACGAATCCGTATTCGAGCATGGCCATGCATTTCGATTCTGACTCCTCGAGTGGCCCTGAGAAATATCGAGTACCTGATAAAGGCTGAATATTTCCTTCAACTCGACTCCTGCCGATCTAAGCACAGCATGAAATGACCCAGAAAAAATCTACTTGGCCCCCTGTTACGGATGACCGTGAGAAAGAAACCAAAGTCACCCAAAATCTGCCTTAATCTCAAGAGACAGTCGATAGTCAAAAGAATCGACTCTTAGGATCACCATGGAGGTCCTATCCACGACCTGGCACCGAATGTTATAAAACATTTAGGACTCCACGTCGATGTCACAATTGTGTCCTACGAGATATCCGTATAACTCGCCTCGTGATCGGTCGTCAACCGTTTGACTTATGGCTCGTTGAACCCACCATCAACCAACGTCACAAAATAATTGCCAGAGTTATCAGCTCACGTGGGCAATTAAGGACCATAATATAATGTTTGTTCAGTTCACTTTGTGGTGTTCAAAATAGTCGTACAACTCCGCATGAAAAACAAAATATAGAAATATCAAAACGATGATGTCGTATAGAGTACACGAGAAAATGAATCTAATCCATAAAAGAGTACTACAACTCAGGAACACGTTTAATTCCCATGGAATTAACATGCCCTTCATGCTTATCTTGTCGTAATGGTTTAGTGAGAGGATCTGCTATATTATCATCTGTAGCAATCTTTTCTATCACTACCTCCTTTTGCTCCACGTAATCTCGGATTAGATGAGCTTTCCGTTGTACATGTCTAGACTTGTTGCTAGACTTAGGCTCCTTAGCTTGGAAGATGGCACCTCTATTGTCGCAATAGATGGTGATCGGGTCATTCGAACTAGGCACTACGAATAGTCCTTGTAAGAATTGACGCATCCATATCGCTTCCTTTGTAGCTTCAGACGCGGCATAGTACTCGGACTCGTCGTAGAATCTTTGTAACACTTTGTTTGGAACTCTTCCGGTGATGCAGTGCCATTAAGAGTAAAAACGAATCCAGATCGAGATTTCGAGTCATCTCGATCCGTTTGGAAGCTAGCATCTGCAGAATCGGTTGCGCATAGCTTTTGATCGCCTCCATAAGTCAATGCCCAATCTTTAGTCCTCCGTAGGTACTTAAGAATGTTCTTGACAGCCATCCAATGTGATTCACCTGGATCTTTGTTGGAATCGACTTGTCATACTCAATGCATATGCCACGTCCGGACGTGTGCATATCATGGCATACATGATTGATCCTATAGCCGAAGCATAAGGAATCTGGGTCATGCGCTCTTTCTCTTCCGGTGTCTCTCGGTGCACGAGACTTGCTTAAATGCACCCCGGAGCCATAGGAAGGAAACCCTTTTTAGAGTTAGTCATTTGAATCTCTCTAGAATCTTGTCTATATAAGATTCCGATCGAGAGATAACATCCGACGTGATCTATCTCGATAGATACGGATGCCCAAAATTCTTTGTGCCTCACCCAGATCTTTCATCTGGAAATGGTTCTTCAACCATACTTTTACCGAAGTTAAGAGAGGTATGTCATTCCCAATCAGGAGTATGTCATCAACATACAATATTAGGAAGACAATCTTGCTCCCACTCGACTTGATATATAGACATGGTTCCTCGACCGATCGAGTAAATCCATTTTCTTTTATCAATTGGTCGAAACGATGATTCCAACTCCGAGAAGCTTGCTTAAGTCCATAAATGGAACGCTTGAGCTTGCACACTTTCTTAGGATGTTCAGGATCGATGAAACCTTCGGGTTGTACCATGTACAACTCTTCCTCTAAATAACCGTTTAAGAAGGCGGTTTTCACATCCATCTGCCAAATTTCATAGTCATGAAAAGCGGCAACCGCTAAGATAATCCGAATGGAACGCAGCATAACTACGGGTACAAAAATTTCATCGTAGTGCAAACCTGGCACTTGGGTGAAACCTTTAGCAACTAGTCGTGCTTTATAGATATCTTGTTGACCTTCCACAGAATGCTTTATCTTGTAAAGCCATTTGCATTGAAGGGGACGAACCTTAGCAGGTAAGTCAACAAGATCCCATACGTTGTTCTCATACATGGAGTCCATCTCGGATTGCATGGCCTCAAGCCATAGCTTTGAGTCGGAACTGGTCATGGCACCTTTATAGGTTGCGGGTTCACTACTCATTAAGAGCAGAATGTCATCTATGTCATGTTCCTCGACCATACCAATGTATATGTCCGGAGGAATAGAGACTCTACCCGACCTCCTAGGTTCCTCAGGAATATTCACCGCAGCCGGGATTGAAGGAACGGGTTCCTCCAATGGTTGCTCGGCATTTGGTTCTGGAATCTCCGACAGCTCGAAGGTTCTATTACTCTTCGCGTTCTCGAGAAATTCCTTCTCTAAGAATGTCGCACTAGCCGCAACAAATACACGTTGTTCGGTTGGCGAATAGAAGTAATGACCAAATGTTCCTTTAGGATAACCTATAAAGTATGTCTTGACCGATCGCGGGCCGAGCTTATCCTCGTGTCTCCACTTGACATAAGCCTCGCAGCCCCAAATCCGTATAAAGGACAAGTTAGGGACCGTTCCCTTCCATAGTTCATATGGAGTCTTGTCAACAGCTTTAACGGACTTCGGTTAAGTATTAGAGCAGCTGACAGAAGAGCATAACCCCACAATGAATCAGGCAATACGGTGTGACTCATCATGGATCGAACCATATCAAGTAGTGTTCGATTTCTCCGTTCGGACACACCATTCAACCGAGGTGTTCCGGTGGAGTTAAGCGTAAGGCTATCCCACGATCCTTAAGGTGTTGATCAAACTCGTGTGAAAGATACTCGCCACCACGGCCCCGATCGTAGTGTTATAATCTTTCTACCCGATTGGTTTGTACCCGATTCGGTATTCTTTGAATTTCTCAAAGGACTCACTTTTATGCTTCATTAAGTAGACATAGCCATATCTACTTAAATCGTCCGTGAAAGTGATAAAATACCTATAGCCTTCTCGTGCGGTGATTGACATAGGTCCACACACATCCGTGTGTATGAGTCCTAATAGGTCAGCAGCGCGCATTCCAACACCTTTGAAGGAAATTCGAGTCATCTTACCAATGAGACATGATTCACACGTGCCAAATGATTGAAAATCAAAGGCCGAGATAGCTCCATTCTGTATGAGTTGTTTAACGCATTTCTCATTAATGTGTCCCATACGGCAGTGCCATAGATACGTTTGATCTTTGTCACCAACCTTTAACTTTTTATTCATTACGTGCAATATTTCAGTGGTCTGATCTAAAACATAAATTCCATTCAAGGAGACTGCCTTGCCATAAATCATATCGTGTAATGAGAAAATGCAGCTATTATTCTCTATTACAAATGAAAAACCAAGTTTGTCAAGTGCAGAAATTGAAATAATGTTTTTAGATAGACTGGGTACATAATAGCAGTTATATAAAAATAACTCAAATCCGCTAGGAAGCTGGATCACATATGTTCCCCTCGAGACGGCAGCCACTCGTGCTCCATTCCCGACACGCAGGTCCACCTCACCCTTTACGAGGGGTTCGATGTTTGAGCCCCGCACATGATTGATTACAGATGAGAACCACAACCAAGTATCTAGTACCCAAGTTCCGTAACTTGCATGGTTAATCTCAATCATATGAATAAAAGTAGAAGAAGAAGAAGAAGACATACCAACAGGAGTAACGCGACCTGCTTTTATGTCCTCATGGTATACAGGACATGTACGCCTCCAATGCCCAGTCTTGTGGCAATGGTGGCATTCCATGTTACCGGTCTTGCTCTTTGTCGCGCCCAGTGAGGTGCTCGACTCACCAGGCCCACTCTTACCTGATCCCGACTTTTTAAACTTCGGTTTACCTAACGCTAGGTCTGCTTCAGCTTTGCCCTTACCCTTGCCCTTGTTTGACACAACGAGAACATCCTGTTTCGAGCTCCCACTAAACTTCATGTCCTTCTCGGTCTGTACGAGAAGGGAGTGTAGTGCATGAGGACTTTTCTTCAAATCATTCATATAGTAATTGGCTCTAAAGAGCGCAAAACCATCGTGGAGTGAATGAAGCATGCGGTCAATCACAATGTTCTCGCTGATTTTACAATCAAGCGCCTCCGGTTTCTCGACATTCTCAATCATGCTGAGAATGTGTGGGCTAAAGGTTGGCCCTTCCGGAGTTTCGCCTCAAAGAAGCGACGGGTGTGCTCATAGGTCACGATTCTCGGTGCTTTCGAGAATTCCTTAGTGAGCGTGGTGAAAATCTTGTTTGCACCTTGGGCTATGAAGCGTTTCTGCAAATTGGGTTCCATTGCAAAAATGAGTACGTTCTTTATCGCACCCGCTTCCATGGCGAAATCGCTATACTTGTCGATCTCGTTAACTCTAGCCGTGGGGCCTGGGTTTGGTGGGATGGGCTCTAACAGATATTTGAGCTTCCTGTCAGCAATGGCAGCATTCTGTAATGCCGCCTCCCAGTCCGCGAAGTTTGATCCATCATTCTTGATCGAGTAGGCGATTCATCCGATTCATGAAGATCCGAAGCCAGGACTCACGGTCCAATGTGACACTTGGCATTGGGTCGTCAGCACGGCCAACCATTTTGTTATTAGCAGTTTAAATGATCGTGATCTACACTGAAAAAGAAAGGAAAAACAAAACGAAATAAGCAACTCATCGAGGTGATTTAAGTCTATTTAAAATTCATTTTAATGTGTAGACTCATTGCATTTGTATAATCGATCTACCTCAAGAATTATACAAATGATCCCAAGACTCAATTTCCGTAAATTGACAAGCCTACTGTTTGGCTAGTTCTACCGTTAGAACTCTTGGTCGATAGATTTCCGTAAACCCTATCTTTAGTCCACCATAATCACAGGATCGTACGAGTGACCATAGTGTTGAGATAAAATAGGTCAATCAGTTCCAACTTACCCGACGTAGAAGGGGTCATATTATGCCTACCGACGAAGAAGGGATTCATTGGAGTTTGACCTATAAAGACTATTCTCAATTTTTGGTTATACGAGGAAGATCCCATCAACTTAGTTTTAATTCATTTTAAGTGAATGAAAAACTAGCATTACGTGAATGAATTAACTTAGGTGATGGCTTATAAATTCGTGTGACATCTGTATGTTATAGAAAACTAACGCGTGACCTCTATATGAGTCAGTTTTCATGCAAATATTAGGTGGTTTGGTTATAGGCGGAATATGATGCAAACTATCGTTACGATGAAAACATAAAAGAAAGCAAAACGTAAATAAAAGTCCTAGTGTGGCCTATCCTAGCAAGATAAACATAATACAACTTTGGAATCCACCGTTGGACCCGACAAGCTTGTCTTGATGTTCCATCTTGATCCTTGCAGCGGGAGTGAGCATCCGATCTCCATCTTTGGTCTTCTCAAAATTACAATTTAAAAATTACAAAATATAAACCTATTTACATTCTAAATTAAAACTGTAATTACAAGGAAAAATCCAAAACGGAGATGCGAGATCTCAAAATACAACCAAGACCGTGTTCCATCATTACGGTAACACGTTCTACTAAGGCCACACTAAGTTACAACCGTTTGTAAAATTAAATACGTAATAAAAACATTCATGGCATTCAAAAGTAACGATAAATAAAAATGCATCAACTAAAACAAAAATTTATTCGTGACATAATTCCGTAATTATGTTAAATTTATCCAAACCACCTTTTAACGATTAAAATTATGTGACAAAACCGCTTCTATCAACTTAATTTTAATTCATTACAATCCGTTACTTTAAATCGCTTTAAAATAACTAAATGGTACGTGTGTGAACCGTTTCACAATCAAGCGAGTGCACAAAATCCGTATTATGTACATATCAAGGCCGGAAAAAAATAAAAAAAACACGGATTTTTTTTTTTTTTTTTATTCACGGCTTGAACGAGAGCAAAACATAAAAAAAAAAAATTATTTTTTATTTTATATCGGCAGCTCAAACCGTGAGCAACAACAAATCCCTCAATATAATCGATTTGACAAAATAAAACCAATTGCAATTTAAACCTAATCCGTATTAAATTAAATCTACAATTGACAAAACCTTAACATATTGCTAAAAAGACCGATTATAATAACAATATGCAAAAATTAATCGAAAACAAAACCAATCGATCGAGACAATACAGTCCATGATCGACTGATGTCACGGTTTTCAAAAAAAACAACAGCCGTGTAAAAAAAATTCGGCCGCACGGTTTTCAATGCAAAAAAAAATTATCGATTCAAATCGTTTAATGAAAATCACGATGAAAAATTTACGTGGCCTCGCTCTGATACCACTTGTAGGGTAATATCCGTATAAAACCCCTTAAAAATAAGGACTATAACGCAAATTATCATGTGATTAATTGTCATAAACGAAAAACAAGAGAAACGATAAAAGAATAAGAATCAACCTCGGGTCCTTGTGCAATTCGGCCTAATGAACAGAAATCAATGTAGATTTCCTCCTAATTGTTGCACCCAAGATCGTCTGAGACTATGCCCCTCGTGCTAGAAATTACTCTCTAATTGCCTTGCAATATTGAGAGAGTCTTTTTGTGAGTTTTGATGTGAGATCTAGGATTTCAGAGAGAATGCCTCCAAAACCCTAATTTTTGTGCAAATGACAATGATTAGGTCAAAAGGAGAGGGACTCTCCTTTTTGTTCCATTCGGTCGACCAAACCGTGACATAGGGAGGGAGTGGGCTTTCCACTTTCTCCTTATTTTAACTCGTGGTCCGACTCATTTTGCTAAAATGTATATGACAGGTTTTAATTATAAATCGTCATCCGTTATCGGATAATAAAATATCGACTAGCAACATGAATTAGCCGACATATTAATACATGTCCGACAATGACAATATTGTATAATTAATTAATTCAATATACATTAATTAAATATAATCGTTTATATTCAATTTACGAATTAACCGTTTAATTCACATTAGCCAGTATTATTTAATTCGTATTAAATAATTATCTCAACATCGCGTTTGACTAATTATTAGTCAATAACTCCGACTAACTGTTTAGTCAAATTAGGCATCAACATGACAGTATTTTCATACCATCACATCTCTCAAACGTATCCTATAGGTGTGACTTTTAGGGACCAGTTGATCACCGCCATCTGTATGACAATAACGTCAAACTTATCTAGCAAGCCAACCGTTATTGATAAACGTGGACCAACTGATAATAATACAAAAGTATACCCTTTGATCCTTTTAGAGATTTATATGTCATTGCACTAACTGTGGAGGACACCAGCCCCAACAGAATCACCAACTTCTACTGACACACCAAGCACATCATCCACAAGAACAACTAACTCGACCATCATCTGCACTTATTTCGTAACATTGCTCAATTGTAAACCGACACAACTATTAAAGTATCCCTTCATCAATTTCTTGCCAACAACTATCAGTTACAAAACACACAAACAACGGCCCTACTACTGATTCACAACGATACATTACTCATTCTATTTTATTACCTTACCCATACAATACAATTCTACTAATAGCAACTCCACTACTGCTAATAACATCCGATTCTCATGACAATATAATGGACAGTTAATTGAAAATAAGATATAACAACATGCTATTCTATTCAACAATTATAATCTGCTATACAATCACACAATAACCACTACAAAATCATCCAAGCAACCATTTAAAATACTTTAAAGTGTCACGAAAATGCTATAAAATCCTTATAATTACATCATTTTTCCTTTGCGGCATTACTTTTCCCCTCTAGAAAGGAACTTCATCTCCGAAGTTCACCATCAAATAACTTCCATGTCCCACAAACCGACACATATTATATCACACTGATATTACTTACGAACCACAAAGCAAACCTTGACTTATGATGACCCAATACACTTTCTTGACATCACACAATTTGACTCGTGTAAACGTAAAACCACTGAAAGCGTGTATCACACCACAAGATATACCATTACCAACTAGCAGCCACGTCATCGATTACTTTGTTATACTATCACATCAATTATGCAACAAAATTATAAACCTTGTACATTACTTATCTAAGGCGGTTTGATATAGTATACAAAATTAGATAAATACCACCGAGAGTTGTACAAATTAACCAATATGCATATTCGACTCATGACAGCCACGACACTTTCTTAACATTACGTAAACATGACTCACATGATAAATATATATATATATATATATATATATATATATATATATATATATATATATATATATATATATATATATATATATATATATATATATATATATATATATATATATATATATATATATATATATATATATATACAACCATTAGCAATTTGAACAACACCACTGAACACCTCCCACCAACTATCAGACATGGCAAGAATTATTCCCTTATATGACCATACCAAAATGCAACAAGAATTGCAACCGTTGGACATTACGTTACCCGAAGCAATTTGATTTTTCGTTTCAATTGATATACATAGCATTGAAAATTGTATACATTGCACGACCACACACAATAATATAACCATCGTTGACGCTAAACAATGATATAAGACACCCCCAACAAGAAATAATATAACCACATTTAAGGACATAATGATTCAATCAAGTATTAAAACGGAAAGAAGTTGTAACAGTGCTACTCGATCGAGTTCGTAAGGCACTCGATCGAGCTGGACTTACTCGATCGAGTTCATCAGCTACTCGATCGAGTAGGCTGAGATCAGAACACTCCCCCAAAGCCATCCATGTAGTTACTAGATCAAGTGAGGGGCACTCGATCGAGTAGCCACAGGTCATATATCCCCTAAAACGCCACTTCAAGACCAAGCAATGTATATAAACACGAGTCGAGACGCTTTCCCCGACCCAAAATCCTGTATAAACAGTCTAAAACGTACTCAAAATACGGCCTTATGGCTAGCATACATACCAAAGTCTAATAAAGTACCAACCAAAACAAGTACTATCGACTACAAGTCCATGAAACGATATGAAAAGAAAAGGAGTATCATCACTCCATAGCCTGCTCATCCATCACCTCGTCACCACCATCACCACCTGACGTGCCCGCTCCAGCTGCATCATGACCTGCGATACCACCAACACCGGAATCTGCTCCCATACGCCACGGGGCCAAGCAACCATAGGGATATGACTAAGGCTCTCCCCAAGTAGATCTCTCCACGCCGAAAGAGTGGAAAACTCCACTGTCGTCCCCAACGCCCCTCCACCACACAGGCTGAGCTGCCTCGGTCCCGATGCCCTGCACATATGCCATCTCATGGAGGTTCCGGAGTGTCAAGGTAATAGACACCCTCTGCGTGAGCTCGCTCACTCTCATATCAGGGCTATAGAAGGAAGGGTAACCGGGAAACTGGTACTGTGGAGGCATAGGCTGCTCCGGCTGGGTCTCAGCCATCCTCTCCCTCACCCACCGTGGTCCTCTCCCTACCCTAGGCTGGGCATCCTCAGGTCTGGCACGATCCCCTTTCGTTGGCTCGGGCATCACCTCCAAGATATCCGGGTCAATGAGGTAAAGCTGCCTCTCAGGGACCTCCTCATCCTCATCATCAGAATCGACAGCCACTACTGCCGCCGGTAAAGGCTCGATCGCGGGAAGGTGCTCGGGAGCAGGTATCCTCATCCAACTCATTCCCCAAACTCTCCATGCTAACCCACCATCCTCCAAAGTCCTCAACCATTTGAGGTCAAGAAAGTACTCACGGTCCAAGGTCGGCACCGCTGGGGTCAAGGGGGTATAGGCCGAGGAGGCCTCAAAGGTGGTAAGCCTCTCCGCCAACCGAGTAGCAATGGCACCACAACTCAGAAAACGAGCGTCATAAGAGGCCATCAAGGCGAAGCTGGCACACATTATGTCTGGGGCACTAAAAGTGGCTCTCTGTGATCGGGTGGGGTTAAGGTAAGCCGCAAGCAACATCACCTCGTGTGAGTTAAGCTTACTCACATCTTTCCTCTCATAAAGCAAACAGGTTAAAGCACGGAGAAAGATCTTTAAGGTGACATGTTGAACATTATTAATCAACATGTTGCTAGAGGTGGGGGCGGGTTTGCCGGTAAAGCAAGGCATAAGGCTACTAGCTCCACACTCAGTCGGGATGTTCCTAAGAGCCCCCTTCGCAGGTCTAGCAAGGCCGAGGTAGGTGGCAAACATGTCCATGATAAGGAAGAAACTGGTGTTCATGAGGCGGAACTCAACGGTCTGTTCCACCGCATCATACTTGAAAGAACTCATGAACTCAAGAGTCAGAAAGGCATAAGAGTGTTTCCGAAGATGGTACAACCCAGTAATACCCAAGGTCTCGAAGAAGTGCCTAACATCAGTCTCAATCCCCAGGTCAGTCAAGAGAGTGGTGTCTATGCAAAGGGTAGGTCTCATGCGACGTCTCTGTAAGGCAATAAAAGCATCTCTCTGTGTAAAGTCCACAAAAAAAATATAAGGGTACTCGGGTACCGTTGGGACCGTAGGTCCCCCACTCCCCTCACCTACCTCAGGCTCTGAAGCCCGACTCCTCTTACTCTGACGGGTTCCCACAGTTGGTCTCGGCATCTGTTTCAACACATAACTTAGATACACAAACAACATTCACTCGAAAACATATAAACTTTCATGTATTTTCATGGAAAGGAATTACTATGTACTCACTTTCACCAAACAATCCATAAATTTATAAGTATAAACTCTCAAATTATCATCAGACGGTCTCTACAACTGTCAAAATTATGGCAAGTATGGCATCATTTAACAACACAACTACTAATTTTGAAAATTAAACCTTCAAAATAGCTTCACAAATAGACAAACTTCACAATAATGTGGGACGAATTTCAGTTTGGGGCACTTTTAAGACGGAGTTTTAAGGCAAAATTTTGAGTAAAAACCATTAAAATCAACTCTAAACATGATACCCATAACATACATTACTCAATTTTCCCCCTTTTATATGCAAAAGACAACCAAAATTCAATTTAAAATTCCAAACCCTAGAAATTTCGAGACATCCATTCCCCTAAATTGATTCGATTTTTGCCTATCTACCATCAATAATCAACGAATTGAAGCAAATAGATCATGTGACAACAATTATAAGCAAGATTTGGCACATATAAATCGAATTTTCATCAAACACCAACTATTATACATGTTTTTAGTTAATTGAAACATAAAAAGAGATGAATATTATTACCTTGAAGGATTAGCAAGTAAGGAGAATGAAATAAACAAGTAAAACACTAAGATCCAAGCACCAACACACCAGGATTAGAGCAACCTTGAGAGAGATATAGAGGTTTAGGGTTTTATTGATTGAAGAAATAAGAAAGGAAGAATAGAGAAGAAGGGTTATGAATCCCGTATAAACCCAGGAACTGTTCACTTACTCGATCGAGTATGTAGGTTACTCGATCGAGTGGCCTCTACTCGATCGAGTGGGAGCTACTCGGTCGAGTTTCCGTTAGCAGATCCAACTTTTTCGATGTTGTAGCTTCCTAACTAGATCGAATGAGGTCTACTTGATAGAGTAGATACTCTTACTCGGTCGGGCAAAAATAAGAACGAGGTCAACAGTTACGAGTTTGAGTAACGGTTCCTGCAAAACAACAACGCGTGTCGATTCCAAAATAAATTCGGAAATCGTCACAGATTATTACGTTCATTCTTAACGCACTATTACTACTCAAATGCAACGTAACGATTTCATCCAATCCAGATACATATTACTTCATTCCATAACGAACACGATGCAAAACGATTTATTACACCATGAACTTATTCATACATACACTTGACACTTTTCTTTACTTCTAATCATGCATTTGCGACTTCAATAATACAACTTAAACTTGTACTATCGTAGTCATTCATCTAAGATTAAGCCATTGTTTATCACCCAAGTTTGCTAACAATCCAAACATATCACCACAAATTATCAACTAAATTACTTAACTTAGCTATGCCATATCATGAAAGTACTCATCCATTCATTCATCACACTTACCAAAGACTACTTGACAAACGTTACAATTAGTTCAAAACTTACTACTTACTATCATCACCCCAAACCAGACTCACAATTCCTTTATAACTAAAGCGCCTAGAACGATTTAGAAAACATTACCATTGCCACACCACACAACACTATCATGTACTATAATCACTTCACGCTTCCACTACTTCCATACACACCTCTACTCAACCATAGACTTTCACAGTTTCTCATCACAGTTACACATTCTAGCATTCATAGAGACCCCATCACATACATTTCTAACATAACCATCACACATGCTAGACACATAATTCCCGACTCGACATTCCCATAACCGGTGACTGGCTTAAGCATAATGGGGCCATGATTTTGAAATGAGGGCGCCTACTCACCCAAAATCTAGCATCGGACGGGGCTCCCAATATACATACACCAGGTTCATTTTATTAGACTCTCTACGTTCATTAGGCTCATTTGTTACAGGTTCCAAAATCGTCGCTCTAATACCACTTTGTAACACCCCCATATACCAAGAAGCCTTAACTAGACCTTTCCTAGGATATAAGGGCGTTACCATCTCGGTTGCTCGAGGACACTAATAATCAAATGTCGATAAAAGAACAATTAAGTTATATTACAAGTGATTAACAAAGTAAAGGTGTATAAAAGGTACAACTCAAAATCACTATCAGCTATGTGAACTACTTCTGTCGTGACTCGTGATAGACTCATCCCGCCAAGTACCCAGCTATCATACAGATCACAACCTGCTAAGACTGACTGCTCACCATAGTGGATCACGGCAGACACAACAGAAACAAATAACAAAACAAAACCACACAAGGTCATCAACTGAGGGAACAGACACACAACCACATGCACAACACGGCACAATAATACACACACACACACCACATCTCCTCCAATCAATCACCATCATCGACTGTCCACTGGACCAGCCCTGCCAGTAGGGGACCGCAGCCGTTTCCACCTAAGCCCCGCTCATCATACCGAGCGATAAACCCATGTCCATTAATGTGCACATCCCCTCCCGTGGCGGGTTCCACGGAGGGCGAACTACGGGCGGGAAGCCACTCCCGCAAGTGACTCCACTCAGTCGAGGACGCACCTCGAGAACCAGAGATGGACAATCACAATCAGCTGTACCACAATAACGATAACCGAAACAACACAACACCAACCAATTACCAGAATCAATCAACCACACCGACACTACATCAACCAAACCACATAAAAAAACACTCTAGACAACCAACAGTACTGAGTAGGCGAACCTACCTTTAGCGCACCACAGCGATTCCGCGTCCGATCACATGATACCAATCAACCAAGCAACACACCTATACAAACAGTACAACCATCTATCACTATCACTACAACCCTAACTGAAAACAACGATGATGACGATAACATACCTATACATAGCAATCCGGCGTCAAGACCGCCACCCGACTCAAGCATCCCATCCCCATGGTGTAAGCATCCTCAAGGATCTCAAGGCAAGGATTATGGTGAAGGAGAAAGAGAGTGACGACATCTAGGTTTAGGAAATGAGGTGCGGAAATGATTTGGGGTTTCACGATTATCGATTTATAATTCCCCGCTGCAAACCCGTTACTCGATCGAGTAACTAACTTACTCGATCGAGTGACCCCTACTCGATCGAGCTCCCAAGCTACTCGATCGAGTAGCCTCAGCTAGATCGAGTCCCACACAAACCAAAGCTCACATCGTCACAAGACATCGCTCGTAACGTTTCCCAAGGTCAAGATCAGTGTCTAAGGTCAGTCAACGTCGGTCAACGGGTCCCTAAAAGGACGGGTATTACAGTATTCCGCAGTGGGAGACCAAGGAAATCTTAGAGGGCTGTCATTCATCTTCTTATGGTGGTCACCACGGTCCGTCGCGCACCGTGGCTAAGGTACTTCCATCTGGTTTTTACTGGCCTACTTTATTTGCTGATGCTAAAGTGTTTGTTTCAGCTTGTGACGCTTGCCAAGGCTCTGGGAATATTTCTAAGAGACATGAGATGCCACAAAATGGCATCCTAGAGGTCGAGGTTTTTAATGTCTGGGGCATTGATTTCCAAGCACCTTTCCCGTCTAGCAAAGGTAACAGGTATATTTTGGTAGCCGTAGATTATGTGTCTAAGTGGGTGGAAGCAATTGCTTCACCTAATTGTGATCCCAAGACTGTGATTAAAATGTTCAAAAAGATTATTTTCCCCCGATTTGGTGTCCCTAGGGTCGTCATTAGTGATGGGGGAATGCATTTTAAAGAAAAGAAACTTACTTCTATTCTGTCTAAATTCGGTGTCCAACATCGTCGTGGTCTGGGGTATCATCCCCAAACTAGTGGGCAAGTTGAGGTCTCTAATAGGGAACTAAAGGAGATTTTAGCTAAAGTAGTTTCTAAATCACGGAAGGATTGGAGTCTAAAACTGGATGACACATTATGGGCTTATCGGACTGCCTTTAAAACACCGATTGGTGCATCACCATATCGGTTGGTTTATGGGAAGTCCTGTCACTTACCTGTTGAGTTAGAGTGTAAGGCTTGGTGGGCTATTCGTGAACTAAACTTTGATCCTAAGTTGTGTGGTCAGAACCGTTTATTGCAGCTAGATGAACCGGAGGAGTTTAGGCTAAATGCCTATGATAGCTCACGCATCTACAAAGAGAAGACGAAGAGATGGCACGACAAACGGATCATACCTCGAGAATTTCATGTTGGGCAGACTAAGTGCTTTAAAAATCTTGTAACATAATGTTTGCTTGAACATATAAAAAGTAAGTAGATTAGTATTGGCTAGCTTAAGTTTTATATAAATATGTTTTTTTTTTTCAAAAAAGGAAGAATATCGAGTGGCGGATGGATGAAGGGTTGGATTTAGATTCATCCATCATCCATCCGCCATCCATTTATTTCATCCATCATCCATTTATTTCGGTCTTCGTCCGTCCATTTAAATCGGGTAGATGGATATTTAGCGGGTGCGGGTGAGATTGACATCCCTAATCTGGAGTGGTCCATGAAATTTTAATATACTGCTGGACCCTCACCAAATCAAAGTGTTTGATCTATAAAAAGGTCAGCTAAGGTGCGATTGAAATTAATATATGTGAGATTGACACGGAGGTTTGTGGGTAAATTAATTAAAGGACCGGTTTGATATGATAAAGCCATGGTAAAAAAAAAAGATAAGGATTAGGGATGAAGGAAGCTAAGAAGGGGATGAAGGAAGGATTATTTTATCTTATTTTGTAAGGAGGAGATTAAGAGGTACGGTAAAAGATGAAATGACAGCTGAAAATGCGGTGAGGAAACGGTGGAAGAGATGAAGTGGCAAGGAAACTAGTGGAAGAGATTGAAGGTTAGGCAAAATAAAGCGGTTGATTTTATTAAAAAGGAGATAATGATAAGAAAGAGGGTAAAAGTTTGGAGAAAAGGACAGAGAGCGAGAAGAAGCTAGATTAATAAAGAGAAGAAGTATTTGGTTTGTCTTTTTTTTTTTTTTTTTTTTTTTTTTTTTTTTTTGTAAAGGAAACTCTTCGAAGAGAGAAAACTCTCAATTTTTAGAGAGAAGTTTATGGCCTATATGGACAAGTTCAATTGACAGAATGATTATAACATTTTAATACTACTATTATCATAGACAAATCTCCATAACTTTGTGCAATTGTAAAATTAACCCCTACAACTTTCAATTGGAGTGATTAAACCCCATAACTTGCATAATAAGTGAAATTAAACCCTTTATCGAAATCTCACGAGAAATTCAATTTATCATATCACAAAAGTAAAAATGGTTATGTTCTTATGAAAAATACGAAATAAAAATTTAAAAAAATTAATCAAAAATCTCACCAAAATATCATTATATACCAACAGCTATACCAACACGTGTACATATAACATACTAAAATCATATGTTTCACATACTAAAACCATTTTTTTACATACGTATGTAATTCGGTATGATTTTTTTGGAAAAAAAAATTAAATGTGTAAACTTTTTTTAATTGTTGAAAAATAGAAATATTTGAATTTTTTTTACCCTTTTTTATATTTTTTGTCATGAAAATCTTTTATTCCGACTTCTGATTTTAACACAACTACCTAACAAAATATTTTGCAATTGAAATTTTTTTACAAAAATTTGAAAAGTCTGTACTTTATATAAAAATAATAAATTGTTTGATTTTCGTAAAATATTTTTAATTTTATTTTATCTAATTTATGCTAAAAATATTTTGATTAAATTTTTAAAACTTTTATTTCGCATTTTCATAAAAAGATAACCATTTTTACTTTTGTGATATGATAAATTGAATTTCTCGTGATATTTTGATAAAGAGATTTAATTCCACTTATTATGTAAGTTATGGGGCCCAATCACTCCAATTGAAAGTTACGGGGGTTAATTTCACAATTGTACTAAGTTATGAGGGTTAATCACCACTTCCCCGCAAATTAATGGCTTCCAGGTTTTCGGATGAGAAATAGGAACCAAAAAAGAGTTGACTTAGCTAAATACAAATTAAACAACCCAGTCTAAATAACATACCCGCACCCGAACATATAAATTGACCCGATTTGATCTGACATAACCCGTCTTGACTCGGACATAATCACATAACCCGACTTGATCCGAATCGTGTTATTTCAAACCGAAATGACGTGACCCTGACCCACACACGACTCAATTGACCCATTTGCAAAGCCCGCTTAGCTAAAAACCTTAACATCTTGAATTCAGTCAATTGGCCAACATCATCGTCATCTTCACTAAGAAAAGAGCTCTCCACAAAAATGGCGGCCTTCATATCTCCCGCCTCTTCTCTCCGCCTTAAACCCTTCTCAACTCTTCGCATTCTCTCGCTCCTCCCCATTAAACCCTTTTTCCCCAACTCACCCCGAACCCTAATTTCTCCAACTCTAATTTCCCCTCTTCTATCTCCTCCTCCTCGCCGCCGCTTGTGTTCCCTAATATCCGCCGCCGTAAAGCTGCCGGAAACCTCGAAAGTCGGCGAGTTTCGAAAGAGATTGAAAATTTCAGATATTAAAGGCGGGTCGGATGAGGGTTTGGGTCGGATTGGGGAGAGGTTGGTGGTTCGTGGATGGGTTCGGACTATTCGGGTCCAAAGTAGTGTTACTTTTATCGAGGTTTTGATTTTTGATTGAGATATTATGACTATGGTGCATTTTTTGTCATTAATGAGAAAATTTGGTTGTTGAATGTTTATTGAGTTGAGTTTTGTGAATTTTGATTAGGTTAATGACGGTTCGTGTTTGTCGAATATGCAATGTGTGGTTAGTTCTGATGCTCAAGGTTATGATCAGGTAAATTTTTGTGGTGTTGAATGAATGTTTATTAGCTTGGTTGTTGATTCATTGCAGTGTTCTTGATTGATAAATCAGTGTATCAGCCAGTGTTGGAAGTGAGGGAGGCTAGTAGGGTCACTTGCTTCCTAATGAAAAAATTGAAATTTCCGAACTCTTTTCATGATTTACCTTTTTACATTATTAGTTCGCCCTCTAGATGTATATCCTGGTCCCGCTACTGATAAATGATAACAACACTATTCTATTTTTTTTCAATGTCAAAATGAGGTTGCTTATGAGTAGAATATTGTGGGTGGAATACTTGCATGAGAAGGGTGAAAAGTATACAACTTTGTGGATTTGTGGAGAATGGATGATTAGCTGTAGAGGGTTTGTTTATGGGAAGGTATTACAATTTTCTGACTAGGGTTGTTATAAGTTGAGGTGAGAAGTTAAGTATCTGAGCTCTGGTTTTCATGTTTGAGCTGAGCTAAAGTGAAACTTGAGTCAATATTCTTAAAGAACAGATGAGTAGAGGGAAGAAGTTAAGTATACAGTCTGATAGTTTGTTTCGATTTTTAGGTCGAAGCCGGTTGCATTGCCACAGGTGCATCAATTTTGGTCGAAGGCGTCATAGTTGGAAGCCCGGGATCTAAGCAGAAAATTGAGTTAAAAGTTGATAGAGTTGAGACGGTAAGGAATATTCGATTGCCACTGTTTTATTTATCTGTGCTGCCGGTGCCAATTAGACATCTTCATTTAATATATAATAAATAATAAGTTCCTCGATTCTGGATAAGCACTAGTTACAAACTTCGTCAGTGAATTAAATACGTGCTAACTGGTCTTTGTATGCCTACTAATCTACTATAATAGATTTTCTCTTGCTTTATGTTGTTACTTGTTCGTCATAGTACTTGGTTATGTTCTACTTCGAAGTTATTGCAGGAAAATCTTGAGTTTAAAACAATTTGTGGGTGGAGGAAGCTCTAAATATTGAAAATACATTGGTTTACAAATTAGAAGGCAGCTGTCCTTACAGAGCTTTGATATGGTTAAAGATTAACAGGAGGAAACTGAACCATTGTGGTGAATTTACCGATCTTTCTATTCAGGATACTGTAGTTAAAATCATTCGATAATCCAAAATGTTAATAATTGGGGAGAATTTGGGTCCATTGTTCTTTTACTTTGCTCTTGGTTTTTTCTTTGTGCAAGACTTTGTACACGACTATGTGCGGGAAAGTTCTTAAAATTGGTCTTATGCATCTAGCTATGCTACAGAAATTATATTTATTAACATGTGCTGGCTTTTCTTCTTTAGTTAGGTAGTCCCAATTTGTACACAATTTGGGGATAGTAACTTCTACTTGTGAGAGCAGTATCTGTCATCTCCACTAAGGAATGGGGATATTTTTGTCATGAAGACTTGTCTACTTCTACATGCAAAAGTTATTGATTAACAGTTTTTTTGTTGACACCTTGTTTGGTTGTGTCAGGTTGGTAAGAGTGATTTTTCATTTCCCATTCAGAAGAAAAGCGTCACCAGAGAATTTTTGCGGACCAAAGCTCATCTTCGCCCTAGAACCAATACTTTTGGTGCGGTATGGACTCACCTTATGTTTCGCTAGAAGGGAGATATCCCATCTTCAGTTGTCATTTACTTGTGCTAAGTATTGTGGACAAAATATTCTGCTAAGCCTTGCAAAGTTGAAGAAAGTTGCTCATGACTCTAAAGTCTAAAGTTGCCTTTGTTTATATGGAAATGGGGTATGGAGTACAGAGTATGTGGTAGAAAAAGGGGAGTGTAAATTATAACGCCCAGGTTTTTTTGGTACTGGCGTACGGCTGTCAGCTGAACTTAACAATTAATTGCAGTATTTTTATAAATTGAATGAAATTGCATACAAATTTAGCATTTTTTTCATGGTTTTGCGACATTATAGAAGGTACTTTGCAAATTCATGATGATTCATGTCAGCTGACCCTAATTCATTTTGGGAAGAAGGCTATGTTGTTGCATAGTCATCACTTGAGAGTACTTGTTACGGGGTATTATTTTCCAATATGAAACATGTAAAAGAATATCAAAATATATATGATATTGTAGCGTTCACTTTATATGTTGTAATTTAACTTCATGATGCTGTGCGTACTATTCCACTGATTTGTTAGAGAGCTTGATGTGGCTCACTTTTTAATCTCACATTTGATAAAGAATGCAGTTTTGGCGTCTCAATGACAATTATTTTTTGTTTGCAAGCTGGTTTAGGTTGCAAGGGTGAGGAATGCTCTAGCGTATGCAACGCATAAGTTTTTCCAAGAAAATGGGTTTGTTTGGATCGCAAGTCCCATTATCACTGCTTCAGATTGTGAAGGTGCTGGTGAACAGTTCTGTGTGACTACTTTGGTATGCATTGTATACGTCTTGTTTTGGTGCATGGCGTTTTAATTGGATTTCAATTCAATTTACTGGAGACCTGAGGGTTTTAAGTTGATTTGGAGAATCACCTTTGAAATGTGCTTGAGCTTGTTATCTGTATATCTTTGAGGGGCTGTCGTTGACTAGATAGTCGGCACATTGCCTCTTATCTTACACTATCGATGCATTTCATATAAACTCATTTAAGATTCCAAGTTGATTGTCTACTCCAAAGACAGTCACCACCCTATTCTACCTTAGGACCCCCTTGTTCAAGGCTTCATGTCAAAGTATAACAATATTACCCAAGTGCCTCAATAATGACTCCCGCAAATTGCAGGGCCGCAGAGGAGGAGAAGAGGAGGGGGGGGGGGGGGGGGGATCAAATGTACACAGCTTTACCCTTGAGTCTGCAACACAAAAAGGTTGATTCCAAAGCTCCATGTCAAAATGTTGCAGCAAAATTATTTTCCAGCTTTTCAGCCTCAAGATTCATTCATAATCTATTTATCTCACTAGTATTCTCTTCTGAAGTGAAACAGGATCTTCTATTCTTTCTTCTGAAGTTGTAAGCTGTGAAATGTTGCTGCAAGGGATTAACAATGTTTTATCTACAGATTCCAACCTCCCCTGAAGCTGTGGGTTCTTCTGAAGCTACAATCCCTAAAACAAAAGAGGGGTTGATTGATTGGTCCCAAGTGAGTAAAATCTATATTTGTTTTGCAATTGATTGACAGAATTTAAATGCTCTTATCTGAAAAAAAAATTCCAGTAGCGATGTTACTATGTAGTCTCCCTAATGTATTGCGCACGAAATCAGGCCTCTATCTCGAAGTGTTATATATACTTGAATTTGAAAATTATAGTTTTTGATTGATTTAGAACCGATGTTACTCTGGCACTTCACTTAGCTGCTGTGTTCCGACACGATACCGACACTTGGACATTTCACTTTAGACCAAAAAATTGAAAAATTGGCACAAAATAGCTGTATCCGACACTTGACACGTGTCGGAGAGTCGGGGTAACACAGTTTAGATTTTAGAACATTGATTTATGATGAATAAGTGGATAATGCCAGCTTGTTCATTTGTTACGATTGTGTTCAAGTCTGTAAGAATTTCTGTTGCTATAACCTTCAAACTATAATGAACCTTATAAATTATATAATGCTCAAACGCTAGACGAATGAGTTACTTGTTATGGTGGCATGCCAATGAACCTTCAAAGTTCAAACTATAATGGGAGTTGTTCATTTAAATGCTTTCAAAATTGTGAAAATTGAGTTTTTATCTCTCTAATTTGATATCTCCTATATGCTTTCAGTATCCTACCAATGATGTTCATTTAATATGTCAAGAACTATTAATTTAAATCTCGCAAGTACTTCGTTTATGTGTCAGGATTTTTTTGGGAAGCCAGCATTTCTGACAGTCTCGGGCCAACTTAATGCTGAAACATATGCTACAGCTCTTTCTGATGTAATGACTTCCTCTGAGCTGCTCCTCATGTTTGCTCTGCATATCCCCATCTTGCATATTTGATATGTTGTTGCCATTCTGCCAGGTATATACGTTTGGCCCTACGTTTCGAGCTGAAAATTCAAACACTTCTAGACATTTAGCTGAATTTTGGGTAATTTATCTGAAAATTTCACAACATCTTGCAGCTGCCTGTTATGATTTTCCGTTCTGATGTTTGATTCATTGGTTTTAGATGATTGAACCAGAACTAGCTTTTGCGGATCTCAATGTTGACATGGCTTGTGCCACTGCTTACCTCCAGTATGTAGTATGTTATCGTGCGCACCCCTTGTGATCACATTTCACTAATACATGGATTTTGGATGTGATATTGTGAAATACAGATGAACGTGTAGTTTATTTCTTATTTCTTGTGAAGGTGAGGTACATACTTGAAAACTGCAAGGAAGATATGAATTTTTTCAACACATGGATTGAAAAAGGCATTATCAAGCGATTGAATGTAAGATATCTTGCTGAACCATGCAAAAAAGTTATTTTTGTGGGACATTAGGCTGATTATAATTATGTATCACTCCATTTCAATTTTATAGGCCCATTTGACAAGGGTCATTTTAAGAAAATATGTCAAAGTATCATATTGGCCTTGCCTTCATATTTTAGGAGTTTGTTCAATCAAGCTAGAGAGTGTGTAGGCTGTTTAAATATGAATATTAGTGATTTGATTTATTAAAGTTAGAGAGGCACTTAAAATTTTGGAACGTCTTGATATGTACATGAGCATGATAAAAATAAAACCAAGGGAGTATTACCTTCTTTGCGTCTGTTATGAGTTTCCTGTTAGATACTTTTGAACTTGATGTATGTTACAGCCTAACATTTCTGAAACTATTTGTCATCTGCAGGATGTTGCTGAGAGAGATTTTGTCCATCTAACTTATACAGATGCTGTTGACCTTCTTCTAAAAGCTAACACAAAATTTGAATTCCCGGTGCGCATTTTCACTACATAATTTTTCAATGAATCTGATTTGTCTCTGTGGTTGGAGAGAATGGAGTGGAGGGGGAGGATCCATTGGGATGATGAAGTTTGACTGTACTTTTCTTTTGTCTTTTGTCTTTTTTTTTGTTTCTTTTACCTTTCTTTCGCTGATTTTTCCAACATTTTTAATTGAATCTCTACTTTGTTATCTTTCCGTTATTTTGTTTTCCCCATTCTCTTGGAGTTGTTTCATTTGAAGCTCTTCTAAGCTCTTATTGAAAAGGCTACATTCTCTTGTCTTAAGAATTTTCAATCAGATTTTTTCGCTTCTCCAAATCGGCTCCATGAAGTGCTATTTTACACTATTGTAAAAGGATACTCCCTCCGTCCCGGTCAATTGTTGTCCTTTGGTGTTGGCACAAAGACCAAGGAAAGAGGATGGGGCCAATTACTAAATGACAAGTGGACCAAATTGTGTGTGAATAATCAAATTGCTCATCAAGTTCATTCTTAAAATAGAAAGGACAGCAATTGACTGAGACACCCCAAAATGGAATAGGACAACAAATGACCGGGACACAGGGAGTACTTGTTTGCCATACACAAACCTTTATTTTCTAGACTATTGTATGTCTACAACAACAACAACATCAGAGCCTTAATCCCAAAATGATTTGGGGTCGGCTGCCATGAATCATCCCTTAGAACCGTCCCTGGTGAACGCACACCTCAAAATGTGAATAGAAAAGGGAAAAATGAAAAACAAAAGGGAGAGCGAAAATGTAATACAAAGTCAAGGTAGACTATTGTATGTCTGACTTCAGTAAAAAATAGGATTTGTTATGCCATTTAGTTTTGCTTAATCGTGTATGTTATCTCAATAGGTCAAGTGGGGTTGCGATCTTCAAAGTGAACACGAGCGTTATATTACTGAGAAAGCCTTTGGTGGCTGTCCTGTAATAATTAGAGACTATCCTAAGGTAAGGATACTTGTTGAGCAGTTGGTTGATTGTGTTTTGTGACTGTTAGTTTATGATGAAGCTGAAAACGGTTTAAAATGCGGTATTCAGGATATAAAGGCATTCTATATGCGGGAAAATGATGATGGGAAGACTGTTGCGGCTATGGATATGTTGGTTCCAAGGGTAATTCTCTATACCTGTCTAATTTTATTTATTACACTAACATACCGTAAGCTACGTCACCTTATCGTCACATGGCTATGACACTTGGACACTTCAATTCAAGAAAAAATTACATGTAGAGTTTCATACATAGTTGAGTCTTACACTTGGATTTACAGTTATGCACCCTCGAACCTGCTCATAGTTCTAAAGTCTGAGTAATATACACTACATTTTAACCATCCTGATAGCAAATTCAAGAACATGAAGAATGACGTAGATCCGTAGATGATAACTACTTCAATTCAATGTCATATCAAAGTTCATAGTGGTTGGGGTCTTTTACTCACCTACTATTACATAATCTGTATATTTTAAATTATTTGATGGTGTTGAGTAGTCTTGGCCAGGTAAAACGTTCTCCAACATAGTTATTTGTGAATTCTGCTTTCTGAAAATGGAACATCCTTTGAACTTTTGAAGATAGTGGAGATAAATAAGGCATATATTTATAAGGTCGTCACTAAAGATAATCTAGTGAGAGTTCAATGGTAAAGCCGCGTACCTCTCTCCACCATAACTTTGAATCCTTGAGGTTTGAGTTTTGAGGTTGTTTTGAACCGGGAGAGAGGGGGTTCAGCTGTGAGATTTTTTTTCAGTTGGTATTTCATAAGACGGGCATATCTGATTTAACCTTAAAACAGGTCAAATTGTACCCCATTTAGATTGATGGGACAAGCTTTTTGCAAGTCCTAGGCATTCTACTTTTGTCTCATCTGACCTGTTTTAAGTTTAAACGGATAATGCCTGCCTTAAATTAGAATTTGTGATTTTTGTTCCCTGTCACATTAGGATCCTATTAGGCCCCCATTTGGCAGTTCCTCCAATACTTGTAGTCGATGGTCATAAATGGATCAGTCTTTTGACTTTGAAATACATGTGTACGACAGGTAGGGGAGCTTATTGGTGGAAGTCAAAGAGAAGAGCGACTTGATTTCCTTGAAAACCGTTTGGATGAACTGAACCTTAACAAGGAAAGCTACTGGTGGTACCTTGATCTACGTCGTTATGGGTCAGGTTAGCCTCCAGTGTTTTGTTTACTACTCAGATATTTACACAGTACATAACATTCAAATGTCAAAGAAATGGATTTGTCGAAGTGACCCTCTTTATTTTCATATTAATGCCAAGGGTTGTGAGGGAAATGTAAAAAAAAATCCAGGAAATGGCGATTATGTAGCTCAACCAGTTGTTGTGACGACCTTGACTGTGAATGTTTTGGCTGGTCTGTAGTGGCCAAATAAAAATAAATTGATTGATGGTTAGTATATAAAAATATGTTAAAATGGTAGAATAATTTCTTAATCAACAACCCAAGAATGAAATATTGTTTACTTTCAAAAAAAAAAAAGAATGAAAGATTGTTGATGAAGATGCTCGGCCTAAAAGTTTGTGGTATGTTAATTGCTATGAGTTGCGTGTTTAGAGTCAGTTATTTGATACACAAATTCTATGATCTGCAGTACCTCATGCCGGATTCGGACTCGGTTTTGAGAGGCTCGTTCAGTTTGCAACGGGGATTGATAACATAAGAGATGCAATACCGTTTCCCCGCTCACCTGGCTCTGCTGAATTCTGATTTTTAAGCTCAACATCTTGAAATTTTTTAATCGCAAATTAGAAATGTCCTATTGTTTTGTACCAAATTCATATAGGTGTCTTTCCTTCATACTGTTAAAGAGATAAAAGCTGGAGATGCAAGTAGAAAGCGTTCCAATCCCGAATGCTATTTTTTATCGGTTTTTGTGTAAAAAAGTTTGTACATTTTACACAAAAAACTTTACTGCAAAGGAGGTACGTAGTGCTGTCTTTCAAATGGGGGCGTTTAAGGCTCCAGGCCCGAATGGTATTCCTGCTTGTTTCTATCAAAAGTGTTGGGCTCTGGTTAAGCATGACTTTACTGCGGGAGTTTTATCTATTTTAAACTCGGGGAGGGTTTTGAAGGAGCTTAATAGGACTTTTATTACGCTCATACCAAAAAATGATGCCCCGGAAGGCGTCTCGGACTATCGACCTATTAGTCTCTGTAATGTGATCATGTGTGTTGTGACTAAATGTATAGCGAACAGTTTAGCAAAGGTTATGGGATCCATTGTTAGTGAGTCACAAAACGCTTTTCTACCGGGTCGGAGTATTAGTGATAATATTCTTTTGGCTCATGAGGCAATTCATCATATTACGAGGTACAGGAAAGGATTGCATGGACGTTGTGCTTTTAAAGCATATATGAGCAAAGCGTATGATAGGATAAAATGGGATTTTTTGGAGATGGCCTTGGTAAAATTTGGTTTCCCATTGAAGTTGGTACGGCTTATCATGAACTGTGTCAACTCGGTGAGTTATGAAATCCTTTATAATGGGAAACCTTCACCGCATGATTCGGACCACGGTGCGGCTCGAGACAGAGGGGATCCTTTGTCGCCGTATCTCTTTATACTTTGTATGGAGGTTCTCTCGGCCAATATAGATCACGCTCAGGATTCAGGCAGGCTGGATGGGTTTAAGTTATGCACAGGAGTACGACCAATGACACATTTATTTTTCGCTGATGATGCGGTGTTCTTCTTCAAGGATAAAGGCGAAACTGCTTACCATCTCAGGAGCATTATTGATAATTTCTTGTGAGGCTTAGGACAAAAGCTTAATCCAATGAAATCGGGTCTCATTTTCGGTCCGAATACTACTCTTGCAAAGGCACAACTAATCCTCAAGGTTTTCAATGTTAGAGCTAATAGGGGTATTGGGAAATATCTCGGAATACCGGCAGAATTTCAGGAGTGGAAGAAGGGTATTTTCCAATCTTTAGTGGACCATATTACGAAGAGAATCTCTTCATGGAACGGCATCTTTCTATCACCAGCGGGGCGGTTAACTCTAATTTCATCGGTTCTATCCAATCTCTCAAATTACTTCCTATCGGTATTTAAAATACCGGTAAGTGTGGCAAAAAAGATTAACTCTCTTTTGGCACAATTTTGGTGGACGGGATGTAAGCTGGGGACGACTGTTCATTGGTGTAGTAAGAACTTCTTAAGCCTTCCAAAAGGTAAGGGAGGACTCGGGATTCGCAACATCGAATGCTTGAATCAGGCACTATTGGCTAAGCATGGGTGGCGGTTGATCTCGGGAGAAAAGTCCTTATTTAGTAGGATTTTTAAACAGAAAGTGTTCGGCAGTGATATGGTCGATCCGAATAGAGTACCGAAAGCAGGAACCAATTGCTCATGGGGGGTCCGGAGCATTATACATGGATTTCAGGCGATTAAGGATTACTTGGGATGGAAGCCGGGTCGAGACTCAAGACTAAATTTATGGGTAACAAGGTGGGTAGGGGGTAATTGCCCGGAACCAAGGGACCATTGGCTGGGGGCTAGGGATGTGCACTTGGTGAATTTAGAAGTTAGGAATCTCCTGCTTCCTAATGGTAAGTGGAATGAGCACTTCATCCGGGCTTTGTTTAAAGAGGAGTACGCATCGAGGATTTTGGCAACTCGGGTGCGGGATACGAATGAGTCTGATGAAATCTATTGGCCTTTTACAAAGGACGGGGTTTTCACGGTCAAGAGTGGTTATGGTCTGATTTTTGAAGAGTATATGAGCCGAAAGGGTACTATTAGAGATAAAACTAGGATCGGGGAGCGGGGAAGGGACTTCTGCAGGAAACGTTTATGGAATCTTCCGGTCCCAAACACTTGGAAAATTCTGGTTTGGAGGATCATTACGAACACACTCTTCGTGGGAAAAGAGTTTCATCAACGACATCTGGAGGTAGATGTTCTTTGTGGCTTATGTGGGGAGTCACGGGTGTATGGAAACTATAGAGCATCTGTTTAGGGATTGTGAGTTTTCGGCTAGGATTTGGGCAGGCTCTACGCTTGGTATTAGAGTGGATGGTGCAGCATCGGCCAACATGGCTGATTGGATAATGGATTGGGTTCGGTATCTGTGGCAGCAGGATGAGGGGCAGATGAGAGTTATGAACTTCATAGCAATTTTATGGGGTTTATGGACTATTCGGAATAAGGTCAAGTTTGATGGAATGACTAAGAATCCTCATGTTCTTGCGGATATGTTGTTTGGATTGACTAAGGATAAGGTACGCATTTTAAAGGATCATCTTGAGGGAAAGGGTATGACGAAACGATTAGAAGGGGGTGTGGGAGAACTCCCTGATCAAAGAAGGGTGGATATACGGACTGGTCATCCTGTCCAACTGATTGGTTGCCCGGACGGTGTAATGCCATCCGTGTGAAGGTGGATGCCGGGTGGGAACGGAATTATGTGGCGGCTTTTGGATGGGTGGCATATGATGGGCTGGGTCAAGAGTGTATGCGACGACAGGTGAAGACTAGAGCGGAGTCAGCTTTGCAGGCGGAGGCTTTGGGTGTTCGGGATGTGCTTTCGTGGGCGAACTCTGAGGGTTGGTTCCATCTGGATGTTTCGTCTGATTGTCTACAGCTTATAAATGAGATTGCAGGAGTCGATAAAGTCGATCATCTGATTGCAGGCATTTTGGAAGACGTGCATGGGCTCGCAAATTCTTTTCACTACTTATGTTTTAATTTTATTCCAAGAAACCTTAATAGTATTGCGCATGGCTTGGCTAGACAAGCTATTAAAATGTAAAACATTTCTTTACAGCTGTAAAAAAAAAAAAAAAAAAAAGTTTGTACATTTTATAATGCTGTATGATGTTTTAAAGTAATGATAATCTCATTTAATAAAAGTAGTCTGTTGACAAATTTTGGTTAGTGTCACTGAATCATCAATGAGTAGATTATACAACCTGTTGTATGCAGTTGTATGATGCAGAATCCGAGCTGTGTACTAAAGTTTTCGAGTTTTGTTTAGAAGAATCTGAGCTATGTTGTAAAGTTTTTGAACTCACACACTTAAACAAAAAAAAATAAACTCTTATAAAACTCACAAAAATCACATAAGCTCGGATTAATGTATAGGGTTGTACAATGCTTATTATACAACTGATTGTATAGTATTATTTGTGCTGAACCATTTACATTTCTTTCATTCTAATTATTTATTTACCTTTGATTAAAAAGAATAGAAAAAGGTGAACAAGTAACTGGAGCATAAGAATATGTTGTGATAAATACACCTTGTTTGTTGTTCCTCTTAGAAAAGGAAGCGTCCACAAATAATATTGTTTATTTGTTTTCATTATTAAAAATAATATTGTTTATTCGTTTTCATTATTAAAAATTCATAGGATTTTAACCTGGCCGCCTCCTGCCATCCAGAATTCCAGATAATGTCTTACTGTCAAATATAGTACATTTATAATAAACCAAATGAAATTATACAATTTGCCAGAACATGTCTATCATCTATGGCTGCAACAAGTCAACAACCTAGCTCTATGCTTACATTAGAAGAAAAAGAAAAAAGGATTTCCAGCTTCTCAACATACATTTGCTGAAGGGAAGATGTGGGAAGAAGTATATCGGAAAAAAAGGAAAAATAAATTAAAATCTTGTTGACAAACACCGCTTCCTAAACTTGCGCTGATCGGGTTCTTCATGTATTCTGGTTTCATACCGAACATGAGATGCAAAACTTGATATTTACAGCACCCTTTTTGGTCAAAGTTCAACTTCATGGAGATCATCTCCCAAACTGCCTCCACTATTGTGTAGACTACCCGACGAATGGTTACTAGGCATAAATGAAAGTGGAGAAGCTTTTACCTCGGCTGTCAAAGAGTGCTTATCACTATGGATATCACTCCATGAAGCTGTACGACGCGAGTGAGGCCCTTCGGGGCTAAACCCGCTTCTCATTGCCCCCTTGTTTGGAATGTTACCAACACTCGGGAACCTCTGCATAGTTCCACCGGGTGAAGGTGCTAGGTTTTGGAAGGGGTCATTTGCGGATATGGAAGCGTTCTGATTTTCACTTTCGGAAACATCATTTCCTTGGTTTTGTGAAGTTGCAGCGGGAATGAAAAACTTGGCACTCGAAAAACCGGCAGGCTGAGCTGATGGAATTGAGGGTGTTTGGAACACATTTGTGGGCGTGCCACCACCTTTGTTGAAAGTATCCACATACCTAAACAGAGCAAAAAACATCAACCAAACATCTTAGTTGATGAAGGTTGCACATTATGTTTTAGAAAAAAAAAAAAAGAGATCTTCCTGGAAGGGGAGAGCAGGGAAGGTAATATATTCAAGATAGGCACAGCGCATACAAACCAAGAGGAAGTAACTCTTCATACCCATTATATTGTTCCCTGGTCAAATAACATTGACTTTGACCGATATTTTCTTAGGAATTAGGATATACAATAAGGGTTTTTCTAAAATGTGCCCTAAGGGCACATGATAATAAGCTAATTAGGGAAATATTGTTGAGAATATAATATGAGTTTCAACTCTAATTTAACATGATATATTCTCAACAATATTTCCCTAATTAGATTATTATCATGTGCCCTAAGGGCACATTTTAGAAAAACCCATACAATAATTACAATTTTTTTTAAAATGACAACGAAATAGTTGGTTTTGATAAATCAAACAACTATGACAAACTTCACATTTTATATTTACTTGTATCAGGAGAAACTAATAGTCAAAATTCATATCAATTGGGTGTCAAATGGGTCTAAAGTTTAGGATAGGGGTCGTATCAGTCATAAGTGATAATGAGGTCTATAAGAGAAAGATAAGAAAATAAGGTTCTTCGATGCCAATAAACTCTCACTGGAAAATACCCAATGAGGGTGGCTGCCTTATCATAATGGTGCCACAACTTTTTACCTGACCCATACTACTATTTTTACAGCAATCACTTTCTGAATAGGTTCTCCTGAAAATTCTCCATTGAAGACTGAAAACAATCAACAAAATGCTCACATACCTTGACCGTACACCCATCCGGCCACGCGCTGAAAACTGATTCGAACTTTGTGGAATGGCTGGGATCCCAAAACTACTTCCAGGAGGAGTTAAACTAGCAGGCTCGGGACTACCACCACCTGAATTGACCCCATCACTAAATGCATTCCTTGGATAGTTATCAGATTTCTCAATTTGGAAGGCTGTTGTTGTCGGAGGTGGTGCAAGTGCTGGTTCTTCAGCCGGTGGTTCTGCACCCTCCTCTACCCATCTCTTTAGCTTTTCATCGTAATAGAACTTATTGGTGTCTCCCAATTTAGCCTTGACGATGTAGGGCAAATAGTAATTAAAATTTGCATATATTCAACTACTAATAAGCCGCAACAATGCAAATATGCATGTATTGTCTTACCTGGCGGCCTTGACGAGGCTTCAAGACCAATCCAACAGTCTTTTGCAATATCTGGGCACCAAAGTTAAAACGACCAAAGCGCGATGTTCCAGTTGAGCCAGAATTTTTACTGTTTGCACTGGAAGAAGTTGCTTCATTCGAATTATCCACTTGATCCTATGCACACCCACAAAAATACAGTAATGCAATGAATAGTTGGTAAATTGCAAAACTCGGCAAAAGCAAAATGGCGACTGATCAAAGACAGTTATATATAAGAACAAATCAGAGAACCTGTGATCAGCTAAACGCATATAGTACATGATCGAAGACACATACAATGATACAAGACCAAATTCAAGAGATTAGATGGTGACAATACCGGCCTTGGTGATCTACCCATATCTGGCTCTGAAATGCTTCTATTTTGCATTGTCATTTTATTTCCATCTCCAGCCCATTGGCTTGTTGGCTCCGTGGCTGCTGATGGCATCAATGAGGACATAACCATGGTCGACTGACTGCTTCTTACCTTAGAGCCTGGCGATTGATATTGTTGTCCATTGCTCAGCGTAGTCGATGGAACAGGTGGAGGCAGTCCCCCAACAACACGATGAGCTGTACTATCAAATAGATTAAGCAATTTGCCTACTATCTTCGCTGGAGCTAAGTTAGCCGCATATCCACTCTGGCAACATGAAAGATTTAACACTCAGATCACCAAGCCAATAAAGCAGGACAGGTAAAATTAAGAACGGTCAAAACACAAACCTGTTGGTGGGCCCGAATCCGCTCTTCAAGAGATGATAACAACTGTTTCAACATGTCCACCTCAGGTGATCTCGCAGTTTTCAAAGCTTTGTGAACAGCTTGGCAGTACCTGAATTGATTCATCACGTTAAGCAAATAGAAAATGAAATTTAAAATATTAAATAAGAAGAACAATGTCCGTACTTTAATGAATCGGACACCCTTCCAACTTCTGCTAGCATATGTGCATAGATGAGTTTATATGATTGAAGGGGAAGCAGAACAAACTGGGAATTCCCAGTAACCTTTGCATACTCAAACAGCTCTGTTCTCTGCAACGCAACGGAAAAAAGAGAGATCAAACTCAAAGGCACTTCTAGATCTTGAGAAAACATTCAAGTGCACAACTTGACATCAATTGTATTGTAGTGCTGGCACTAGCTTACCATTGGAGACACAGATCTAAGAGAGTGATGGTAAATTGTGACAAGTTGCAATCATGATCTGTTAAGGTTCAAATCCTAAAGTTGCTAAAAGAGGGAAGATTTTATGTCACAAAGAGCATACCTGTACATAGTATGTTACAGATATAAATAGTATTTGCTCCTTTTCTACAGAATTTCAAAAAATTTCAGAATGTACGAGGAGAATATAGAAAAATGTAGCAATTCCAAAAAAAAAAAAAAAAAAATAGGGGAGAATACAAAATTGTCAGAATCTGGATAAGACTGAACTAAGTCTGAACAGAGCATTACAGTATAGTAAGCAGAAGATAACATCACAACAAAAGGCAATGGTAAAAAAATAGTAACATAACTCATCAATATCAAGAAACCTTCATTAGCAGGGATTTATACGACAAAATCATGCTGACATGGATCATGATGTTAGAAATGGTATTTTTTAGGGGGTGTTTCTGGGTGGTATGAGGTTGGAACTCCATTCCTCATTCCAGGTGTTTGTTTCAATTCATGGTGATATGAGTTTGAAACTCACTTACGGCAAAAATATGTAAAAGATAATATTTTAAATAATATTTTTTAATATTATAAAATCATGAAAATAAATATTTAATCAATAACTATCTAAAAGTTCATTTACAATATTGCCATAATTTTTATTTTCACATTTTTTGTTTGTTTTAATTTGATACCCATAGGTATCAATCTCATACCCACCCCCCTCCTTGGGTATGAGAAACCATACCTCATGGGTTTGAGGTATGGGTATGACCCTTATGTTTGCTAAACAAACACTTGGTATGGGTTTGGCTCATTCCAAACCCATACGGATACCTCATGCCTTTTGTGTTTGAACTAAACACCCAAACACCCCCTTAGATAGAATGGGAAAATACACAAAAAAATAAACTTTATCAGGGCTAAGCATTACTTCTTGCAGCAAACACGTGACATGTTTATCCGTCACACTTCTACCCAACAAAACAGATGAGGCATCACATATTTAGGGGATGTTTGGTAACCCATTCTAAAACACATGAATTGCAATTCATGGGATTTGCAAAATGGGTGAGTTGTTTGTTTGCCCCAAATCACATGAATTGAAGTTCCATAGGAACTCCAATTCCTCCATGATGAGGGAAGTTGCTTACCTAGGCCCCCCTAGGTAACTGGGAATTCCTGTGGAATTCACTGCCCACATTCCAACCAAACACCATTCTTCCAAAAATATGGGAACTCTTACTTCCTTGGAACTTCAATTCCCTTAGCGAACCAAACGACTCCTTAGTCTAGGTAGACCTGACAAACTGGTCAACTGGGTCGGGTTCAGGTCGGATCAGCTCGGCCGGGTAAGTTTTGGTTTGCAAGAAGAGTTCGGGTCATTTCGGGTATGTTATTATCAAGTTATTTAGAGATAATGGTCAGTTTGCAATAGTAAAAATTCCGGTCGGGTCATATTGGTTCGGGTCAACTCGGGTTACAGGTCAAGCTAAGGGTCATTAGTTTGGATGTCGGGTCGTACTCGGGTCATTCGGGGCGGGCAATTTTGCCAGCCAGCAAAATGTAGTTCACAGTTAGCGCATAAATAAAAAGAAAAAGAAAAAGATGTCTACCGCTCTAATTCACTTGAGAAATAATATAGGACAATGAAATCATCAAGTAAAAACAGTATAAAGAAGCTAAATAACAGTGCACAGGAACAATGAGAGAGATGAAATTTTAGAAACCAATTAGTGTGAAAATTACCTGAATAGCCTCCGGACTAGCATATGTCCTAGGAAAATTCCAGTGGTCTGCGCCAATAAGACACAATCTTGAAGTGTCTGAATATAACTCAAAATCAGCCTCTGCAATCAAGTAGCAGATATGTGCAGCAGTGACCTGTACAATCATTACCGTGTGAGAATGATGCAATGTATGACAATTGACAAACCAAAAGGCTGCAAGTTTGGAAAATTAAAAGTGAGCGACATCCCTCAGCTGATGAAAATAGATTGGAAGACATACATCATTTCTTTCCTTCCATAGGCAATCTCCTAAGTGGATGATCACTAGATTATCATTCTCAGTTCTGTTTGCAGTTATTACAGCCAAGTTCTCCTCCCAATTGGCCAGCATGCTAAACCCTGCACTCTGATTCACAACAATTGAAGATACAAAGTCAAATGCAAGTATTAGGAAAATCAAATTAATTTTTTCTCTCTTTTTTCTCTTCCTAGGATAAAGAGCACAACACAACCTCCATCTGACGCCATCCCCTCCCCAGAATGAAGGAAAGTAGGAAACTATGGAAGAACTGATCAGCGCAATGACCACTCAGGTAAACATAAACTAAGACTCTAAGAGCATATAAAGAACACAGAACTCTAATTCCTCCAATTTTTGCTTCTAAGATTATGACTACACAAATCCAGGATTGAGATTCTTCCTTGGTAAAATAAAGAACAATAATATTTACAAGTCATTTACCTGCGCAGTCTGTTGTGACATGGCCGCTGCATCAGGAAGATTACCAGCAGGTATGGAAAAGACCTCTTCCGGTTTCTTTGCTATTAAAAGGCACAAGGTTCTCAAAGGAGAACCGGTCACTAATTGGCTGACTGCCATCTGCTTCACAGTATCAGCATAAAACTGCAAAGATCCAAAAGACAAACCAACAAAGAAATGTGTCAGATATAACCATAGACTGAATTCTGATTGCGAAAAAATGAAAGTAAGCAGGAGAATTAACCTGGTCGCCAAGTTCTCGGGCAAGAATTAGTGCAAATGCCCAGAATTGACCTTCTTGAGCACGCTGTAAAGCCTCTCTCTTTTTACCAGAAATGAGAAGGTGTTGTACCTCAGAAGCAGTTGCCTAAGACAAAGAAATCTCAGTATTCCACATAAACCCTGCAGTTTACCACATGTCCATCATAGAAAGGCTAAAATACCTGAATGTGTGCTTCAGATGGCAAGGTCATCAAACAACTTGTGATGGCACTGTGCTGGCTAAACTGATTACTGTTCCTCTTGGCAGAGGCAAAGAGACTGGCAACCGCTGACTCTGGAAGGTCATCGTCCTGGAACATTAATAATAGAAATTTGAGTAGCGCTTTAAAAATCATCAGTAACTACTAACTAGACACAATAAAAATGTGAGACGAGGTAAGAAATGGTATCAATGATGGTAGTAGTCCTCACCTGGCAAAACTGACCCAACCCAAATGACCCGGCCTGAACCCGACCCGAACCTGAATTGAGGATCCGAATCAGACCCAAAACACGAATTGACCCAACCCTATTCAACCCGACCTGAATGTTTATTATCGTAAATTGACTGTTATCCCCAAATAACTTGAAAATGACCCGACCCGACCCACATTCTTGCAAACCCGAACAACCTGAACCTGAATTGACCCCGACCTAAACCTGACCTGATTGACAGTTTGCCAGGTCTAGGTAGTACCAGTGAGTCTGACAACCGAATAGTAAAAAGATCTGCTTCTGAGTTATTACAATAATCGTCACGGATGGGTGTAACATTCGGTAAATGCGACAGGCCAAAACTACTTAGCATTATCATTTAAACTCATAATTAAGCAATGTATGAACAACATCCATCCCTCAATGCACGCATGTGCGTATACAAAATATAATAAAAACGGATCCATAAGCTGATCCTCAGGGTGACTTAAAAAGCTGGAGCATATGATTTTCAAAATTAAACAGTTGTGAAGGAAAGTAGGAAACATTAGTATGAGTTCTTATATCCAAAGTACTCCAGGTTCCCTCCTAATCTAAACTGAGGCCGAAATGCCAAATAGCCTAACACAGTCGCATCTACTGTAGGGAGAGGCTCAAATTCTCACAATCAGTAGACGTGCGAAATTTTAAGGGATAAGAGATACCAGATGAGAACATACAATTACCTTTAATCCCGCATCTGCACCAAAGGATCGAAGCTTTCCATAGTGTTGGCACGAAATTTTTAGCAAGGAAAGAAGCAGTTTAGGAGCTTCACTTTTACCATCACTACCACTCCTTGATTCATAATTAGCGATCCTTTCATCAATCCATCTATTTAGCTCTCTACTTCCCGTATTTCCACCAACTAAAGGACCAGGGAACGATTGGTGACATAAAGATTGGAAATAGCTAGAAGTACATGCAGCGGTATCTGATGGACCGCGATTCACACCTACAACTTCCATCAAGTTAAGAATCGAGATAGAGTTTCCCTCATCACCCTGTGCAAAAAGGATAAGGCAACACATAAAAAAAAAAAATAACAATAATGACGTGGAAAGGTGCGAGTTTCTTATCAATCAAGGAAAAAGAAACAGGTAGTTTTTACGTGTTCAAAAGATTTGGGAAGTGGCTATACCTTGCTTCCATGCAGTGAGAAACCAGCAGTGGTCGTATCTTTCATTACTAAAATCTTTCCCCCAAACCCAAATGAGACTAAAGCGTGAGGAGGACGTCCTGTAAGTGAACTTGTCTCACTCGGTGTATAAGAGGCATTATGGCCATTGGGATATACGGGTTGGGATACCTTAAATGCGTTTTGATTACCATAAAATTCAGTCGAATACTGAACTGCGCCATTTTGCATTAACTGTGGAGCATGGTTAAGAGGCTGCAAACCATTGCCGGTAGAACCAGCCCAGGTTGAACTATCCAAACTTTGGTTTGTTTTATTGTATGATGGTACGGTTTCCCTAGAATTGGAAAACGCCTGTGGGCTCACTTGGCTATTATTGTAGACATTAGAATCATAATTAGGCCATGACTGACCCACACTATAACTGCCATCAGACTCACTATTAGACTGCCTATCATTTGAACCCTGTTGATTATACTGTCCTACGAATGTGGCATAATTCTGATTTACATTCAGGCTTTCATTGCTAGGAACTTGAAGCTCATTACTACCATTGATGACCTGACCATTACCACCATCAAAATAAGTTGCTGCCGACACACCATCTTGATTCTGCTGATTATATGTCAGCTCTTTTGACTGACTTGATGAATGATATGCGTCCAACGAACACCACTCTTGCGCTAATGTATCATAATACCAACCAGGGTACTGGGGATCAAAAACCATATGAGCTGGATACTGATATCCCCAATTCTGCTGCGAAGTACTATTCCAATCAGACACATGCTCCGTTGTACCAGTACTTACCTGACTTACAGTTTTGACAGTAGTTTGGGCATTTTGCTGAGAATATATACCCTGTGATGAATTTACATCGGAAACAGCCCATTGACTTTCTTTAGTCGAACCAAAGTTTCCCTGCATATTTCCGTCACTGGATCCCAAGCTCTCCTGTCCAGTAGCATTTCCACCGTTAACATCTAACTGATACCATTGCCCAGCGTTAGGATCAAATTTCCACCCCGGGTATTGCGTTTCATAATACTCCACGCTATTAGGGTCCATACCATTGGCTATTTGTTCGGTATGACCATGAGCATTTCCAGTAGCTGCATTGGCGATTTGTTCGGCATGACCATGAACGTTTCCAGTAGCTGCATTGACAATTGTTTCATTTCCAAACATACCACTACCATTGCTTTGAACATTCTCTACTTCCCCTTGTCCAAAGTCTGTAAGAAAATCATTGAACGACCCAAACCCACCACTATCATGATCATCTGAACCGGCAAAAGCGCTCCACTGAACCTGCTTCACACCACCAGGCGAGCCACTACTCTCCTCTGCTACACCCTTCTCTTCCTCTAAAACCCTAACCTTATCTTCCTCCAGCAATCCATTGTCAAAAGAAAATGATCCCGACAATGGCAATGAAGAACTCACCTCTCGATCAAAAACCTGTTCCTCTATCGCATCCACACTCTCCAAACCGCCATTCTCCTCAACACTTGACCCCACCTCCGTTGCCAAAGCCAAACCCACATTTCCAAGATCAACCTCACTTACACTCAAATTCGTGAATGCTTTCAGTTCATCGGAATCATCCCCGTCAACTAAATCATTTCCTTTCACTACACCAACCCCAACACCACTGCCACTAACAACGCCATCATCATCATCATCATCATCCACAAGCTTATCAAAGAAATCCTCATCCGTCTGATCCTCCAACTCGAACGGAGGATTCGACGCCATCAATTACCAAACCCTAAATAGTAAATTCCACCCAAATCACCACCACACCTAAATTCTCTCAAAACCCTAACAAAACTATACCCAAACTTACAATCACCTAACTTCCACCAAAATCCGAGATCCAAAATCCCCCAATTAACAAATTCAATCCCTAATTTCGAACACAAGCTGATGAAATCATAAACTGACGAAAATCAATTTATGCAGAAAATAACACAAATGCAAGTAAAATTATGAAATTAAGCTGATGAAATTAACTGATACATCAACTGATTAAGCATGAAATTGAAACTTACAGATCAGAAATTGTGCGGAGAATTTGATCGCATCAAGAGAGAGAAAGTCTAGAGAGAGGAGTTATTATTGTGCTCGAAGAAGAAATATTAGCCGAAATTTTTCTAACAAAAATAATAAATCCGGTTTTTTTATATCGTTTTTATTTATGGTGTTTACGTTTGTTTTTGCTAGTTCACAAATCAATCAATTAATATATATATCTATTTCAGTTTTTTCAATGTTTTTCTATTAGAATCTATAAAATATAATTAAAAGTTTACCCTAAAATGACAAATAAACGCCACCTAGACAAAGTCACGTAGGATCCAAAAAGCCACCCAGATTAAAATTTAATGTGACGTGGCATATTTAAATGTGATGTTGTATATTTTTAATGTGACATGGCGAATTAATGTGACATGCATTATCAATTTATTATTACATGACATTAATTTAAATTATTTATCTATAAATTAATTTAATTCACTTATATCTATAATATTAAAAGATATTATTATTATTCTTAAATTAATTTTGTATATTAAATATATTGTCTTCCAAAATTTATATAACCCTTACAGATTTACATCAAATTTTATAATTTATAATTAATATTGGCATTTTAATTGAAATTTTTGTAATAAAACATGTTAATAAATTTCATAATTTATAATTAATATTGACATTTTAATTAAAATTTTTGTAATAAAACATGTTAATAAATTTCATAATTTATAATTAAAATTGAAATTTTTGTTATAAAACCTGTTAATAACTTAACTAAACCTCTTCATATTACTGAACACCCACCATTATTAACATTTTCCTATTTAATTATTTTTTAATTAAACATGGTAATAAATTGATTAAAATTCTTCATAATACTTAACACACACCAAATTAATTAATTTTTTTTCTATTTACTTAATTTTTGTAATATAATATGTTAATAATTTTATTAAAACTCTTTATATTACTCAACACCCATAATTTTCATTAATATTTTGTCCTATTCAACTCATCTCTTGAGGTCCTCGGCAATCAATTATCTAATTTAATAATACCGCAAAATAAATTAAAAATTAAATTAAAATATGGGAATTTATGGTTGTGTAATGACTATAAAACCTATAATACCTATAATAGTTTTTGTTCACTTTATTTATTTAAAATATACCTATTTGTCATGAGTTTCTAAGTTGTGGATTATATTTTACGGTTTAATTTATTCATTTGATTATATTGATTATATTGAGTATTATTTTTTTTTTTTTTTTTTGTTGATGACGAGGGGTTGAGTTCCCCCGGGCCCATGCATTCCCGCACCACCACATGGACCATGTAAGCCACCCCCTTCGGGGGCTGCAATGGCCAAGTGATCATCGCCCCAGCTGGTAGTCGAACCCGGGACCTCTCAACTCCTGCATTTCTGCAAGCTTCAAGGTTTAACCCGGCTACCACTGGACTAACACCACTTGGTTTATATTGAGTATTATTGTTGAGTATTATTGTTGAGTATTGTTGTTGTTGTTGTTGTTGTTGTTGTTGTTATTGTTGTTGTTGTTGTTGTTGTTGTTGTTGTGGTTGTGTCCAATAAAATATATTTTAATTTGTTATGTTGTTGGTTTTATGAATCGTTTGCTTTATATTTGAATTCATGTTTTTCAGTTGGTTTAATTTAAGTGACTTACATGTGTGTGGACAATGGGCCCACGGGGGCGCTTGGGAAACAAGCGTTTGCATTTGTGGAGTCGCCACCAATTTATTGTGGAAAATTGGAAACCGTTCGAATACCTCGTGTCATGTCAAGACACAAAGTAGTGACATAGACACCAAGAACTCGTTACCCTTAGCATTCTATGTCTAGAATGACTCTCGTGGATGCCAATGAACACGGATGTTCACAGAGATCTAGAGTAAGGGGTGAGGGTACGTATTAGGAAGCTCTTTTGATCGAACACCTAATCCCGCCCGCCTCGATAGCGGCCTCTACTAATGATTAAGGAAAATCGTCTATACTTGATATATTGTCGATTATATGCATGCAATGCAACATCCAACGTTTTAATCCTAACATATGAAGAATTAGACTAAGTCGGTTAACACGTAATTTATCATACAATTGAGTCAAAGTTGAGATTTAGGGTTGATTACATGTGAAGGCATACAAGTGATACAATAAAGAAATACGATAATAATACAATAAAGGAAAATTACAATAATTACATTGGATTAATGATTTATGTCGAAAATACCTTTAAAACGGATAATTTGAGAAAAGAAAGAATAAACAAATTAACGAACAGGAATTAAGGGTGATAATACGATTAATAGTTAATTAATACGTAAGCTAAAACTAGGTCAAGGCAAAACGGGAGTTCAGAGACAGAAATCAACCAGGAACAGGCGCAGCAGTTGCTGCGTCTGTGCCTTGGCTCAGTTCTGGCTGTGAAGCCGGAATTGCAAATCGTTAATGTTCGTTGGTGATTTTAAATGATCGATTATATTATTTACTCGGATGAAAGTGATTAATAGGTTATTTACATATGATTGACGGTCATGAAAGCAATAAACACGGATGAAACCGATTAATACGAATTAATTACAAGGTTAATGAGCAAATTGATGAACTAATTAGGTTAAATATGATGAATTAATGATGGAATAATGATGAATACGGTAATAAACATATGGAAATATATCAAAGGTCGAATTCCAGAAAACCAATATGAATGAATCGAATTTCTACAACCCGGTTTGACTTTAATGACGAAAACCCGCAAATATTGGTTATTTGAGATTTAAGTCGGGAATTTAATGACGAATTATATGTTAATGATGATGAGCGATGTGTTAAATTATCATGTGAACGAAATAAGAACAAACAAAGACGAAAGAAAATAAAAGGACGACACCAACAGAAGACGAAGGAAGAAGAAGAGAAGCAGGAACGACGGCAACCTCAGGAAAAGGCGCGGCAAGTCTTTGCGTCCTTTCAAGAGGCGCAAAGCGATTCTTTGCGTCCCTTCTCGACGTCTGTCTCCTGTTAATCCGTAAAAAGGGTTTAAACAAAGGGTTTTAGAAATCGGTTTTAATTATATTTTCGACATAAACCTTACAATATGATTACAATAATAATGAACAATAAATAAAAGAGAGATTTACACCCTCAGACTTACATGTTTGACGAAACGAGATGAACTAAGTTAACGTTTAGTGATGCTCGACTCGAATGTAGACGAAAGTGCCCTCGTAAGAGGAAATTAAACAGATTGATTAAAGTTGATTATGGTGGAGTTGGTCAAATTGGTCGGTCATGCAAAACGAAATTTGGTACTCGAAGGATCCGAGCTTACGTGGTCGAAAGTTCAAGCACGTAGACGCCAAAAAGTAAGAACGTGGTCTAGAATGCAAAGGGAGAAGAGAAGGGCGGACACTCGCGTGAGAAATATGTGAGACCGAAGGTCTCTATTTATACTAATCACGGAATTAGGGTTTAGGAAAGGAGAGAAAGATCCGGAAATAACCGACTTAGGTTAAACACGGAAACTTGGACAAAAAGAAAACCTTGAAAAAAAGGCGCAGCAGGTGCTGCGTCCCTTGGAAGAGGCGCAACACTTGATGCGTCCTTTCCTCAGCGGGTTCCTCCTGCGCAAGAAAGCGCGTTTGATAGCCTGTCGTATTTTAGGCATAACTTTCTCTACAAGACTCGTAATTAGGTGATTTCGGTGGCGTTGGAAAGCTAAAAGAAAGATCTAGAACTTTCTGTGAAATAGGCCTGACCCAAAAAAGTCGTTATGACCTTGTAAAACGGGCTTAAAGTTCGGGTTGTCATTTTAGCTAAATGAAATGCACATTTTGTAATGTAAACTTTTAGTTTAGCCTAATGAAGTGACATGAGACTCAAAATGAGATATAATCATGACATTTTATGACATCCTAACCTTAGGTAGACAAGCACATTGCTTTGACTCGGGATTTGACGGTTTTAGGAAATGAAGACGGTTTTTGACCCGGACTCCAAATAAGCTCTAATTACTGCCAAAACGACCGTAATGACACCTAAATGACGACCATGAGGTAGACAAAAGTATTTGAGCTATCACTTGACGATAAACTTACGAACTGTCACAAATCGTTTCGTGTATCAAACATGCGGTCCAATCATCACCGGGTGGCTTGCGGGAGGTGCAGAAACGAGGTGTCTACAGAGCCCCCACTTTGACTGAGGCTTGGACAAGGCGAAAGTCAAAGTATAGTCATCAGGTCAATCGAAGATTACAACCTGACGACTATGGCGACGCGAGGCGGCTCAAGGGGTCTGAGCCAAGGACCTGTCGTCGGGAACATTTTAGAGTCTGTCGACTATCGGGGAGGGTCGTTTAAAGTCCATTAGACTACGTAAGGAAGCTACTTGACCATAAGAAGAAACCATACCCGAGATACCCCCTGGGTGAAACGGATCAAGACGCTTCGGCAAAATTCTTTGGTCGAAGATAACTTGGTGTCCGAAGGCATTAGGGGTCACAGGATATGAAGAAACTTCTTAACACTTCGAAGGCTAACTCAAGGCTATCTCTCTCTAAAGGAAAGGTGAAGGATAACTCTCGAAGGACCGAAAGGGGACTTAAGCGAAAAAGGGTTATCTGAAGGTTACTGAAAGGATTATCTGAAAGTGTCTGAAGAAATAAAGGATTATCTGAAGGGAGGAAGGCTGAAGGAAGGATTATCCCAGAGGTTATCTGAATGATATGAAGGGTTTATCTTGAAAAGGGTTACCTAAAGATATGAAGGATCACCTGGGGGTATCTGCTTCTCTCTATCCTCAAGCAAACTCTCACTGGGGAATAAAACAATGACTCTGGGGAATCTGCATGTTTCTGTCCTCAAGCAAACTCTCGTTGGGTGATGACTCTAGGGAATCTGCATGTTTCTGTCCTCAAGCAAACTCTCGTTGGGTGATGACTCTAGGGAATCTGCATGTCTCTGTCCTCAAGCAAACTCTCGTTGGGGAATAAATCTGGGGAACTGATCTCCATATCTCGAGAGGGAATGTCTGTCCGTATACTCTCGTTGGGGGAACAGAATAGAGGTGTGTCGAAACACCTGTCAAAGAATATTCGCTCGTTGTGGCAAGCGAGGTCTTGATGAAGTACTGCTTTTGATACTTACCTGCATGGTTAGTAGCCACACAAGAATACAATCTAATATATGCACGTAAGCGATTATCACATGGACCTCGAATGAGGAAACACATAGGTTTTGCGAAAGTTGTTTCTTTTTAAAAGTCGTTTAAAACTTGCTCAAAGAAATTTGTCGTTTGTAATGCGTTATGCATATTCAATGAGCTTTAGACATAGGACTTGACATGACACAGGTCTACTAGGACGCGGCACGAAATGTAGACTTAGGTTTGACTAACGCGACACTAACTTATATTTGACGCGACACAGGGATGACTTTGACAGACTTTGTTTAAGTATGCGCAACCCCTAGCCAAATGTGGGTGACAATGCGTATCAGTTCCAAAGGTATAAGAATTGCAAGAATGATGAAGGCATATAAAGGCAAGGCATGAGCCATGGATCGTCTGTCTACTAGGACTTCTTTCACCACCGTTTGCTGTAAAAGAGACCCCTCTTGAGGCACGATGACTTGGAGAATTGATCTAAGATCTTTGTCATTGTCCGGACCGAGTACTAGCTAGACTTAGAGGAATAAAGGAAGGGTGGCATCTCGGAAGAGAAGCCTCCAGGATGAGAAGATGACTCTGGACTTTGGTAAAAAAAAAGAGTCTGGGCGACAATAAGGAGCCCCCAGTATAGAGGTGTTGGTTGTGGAAGGGATGTTAATTGAGGTTGGAAGGTTGAAATAGAGGTTGAAAGTTGGGATGGTTGTGTCCATGAGGACTGCCTACGTATTCACGTAAAGTGAAATCAAACCAGATCTTAGTTCTGTGGTTTGGTTAATTTTGTTTGAGTGTTGTGGTTGTATCCTTCTTGTGTAAGAAAGGACTGCCTACGTATCCACCCGAAGAGGTGAAATCAAACCATGGTCGTAGTTCAAGTGTGTGCCTAAGCTATGTTGTTAGGACCTTACAGTGCATAGGTCACAAGGGTAATATTCCTTTGGTGACTCGAGGAATCGATTTGAGATAATTCCCTCTGATCATAGACCAAAGAGGTATAATTAAGTTTGTAAAAATTTCCTTGTCGTGTGAGCACACTAGAAGTGGACCCTAAGGATGATATGGGTATGTCCCGTTCTAGGTAGCAAAGTAATTGAAGACTTTGTGTCTTGAGTCAAGATGAAACTGGATTGGATATTTGGAATGTGGAGCTCGGAAATAAGAGGCTTTGATGAAACAAATCTCTGGAGCTTGATTTTGTGGAGTTAAGGCTTAATGGGGTTAGGTCTTGTAATATGGCTTGGAAATGGAGTCTCTTGGCTTGATGTAGCCTGAGCACATAAGGGTAGATTAAAATGACGTGGGATAAAATTTCCATCTCTTGGCCCTAAAGGATGGGTATATTTGACAAGCTTTAGAGGACTCTCAAAATTCCTAACTGTCTCCCTGTAAACGGTCTCGAGAAGGACTTAGGGTGTGTGATGTGTGATAGGCTAAGTGAGGGTGCTAGCTAACCATCTTTATTGATGTCTTGATTCTTTATAGACTTCAGCAGTATTCCGTATTTGGTTTCAGGCTTGTTCTTGATTCAGACTTAGATTCTTGGTCTAGAATATATCTCGGCTTTTTGCTTAAATTCTTGATTCGGTTTTTTGAGGATAACATTGACTTCGGATATTGTTATTGACTTGCTTGATTGAGCCTTGTTCTTTTGACTCTTTTGTCTTGGATATTGATCTTGGTCATTTCTCTTGATTGAGCCTTTGTCTTTGATCATGGCTCGTATCATCTTGGACTTGCTTGCTACCATGGATTTGGGTCAGACTAGCACCTTTGGTGTGAAACGGGTTGGTCTTTAGTAACACGGGTTGTTTATTGTGGGGAATGGGCTTGCCTTCCGTCATGGATTGTTAACAAGGGAAACGGTCTGGATCCGTCCTAGAATCTCTTGAGACATGCTCGTCGAAACTGGGGTTATATTGTGGTTTCTATTGCCAGACATGGAATAGGTAAGAAAAATGAACTCGGAGTTTTAGGTCCTCTACAACTTGGAATGGAACATCATCTAAGTGTACTCACATTGACTGTCATGTGTTGTTGTTTGTTTTAAAATGTCTCAAATCAATTGTTGTTGTCACAGGAAAAGGATGAAAGATATGAAGAATATGTGGATTGAGAATTGTACTTTTATTAAAATGAAGAATGAAGGGTATTTAACATAGATATGAGAAGACACGTGACTCGTGGGACAGCCCCCAGGTTGTCACTAGGAATGGAAATGGACACAAAGAAAGACACTAGAAAAATTACGGGATAGAAAGCCTAAGACTCGGACTCGGACTCGGATTTTGACGCGATCTTAGACCTAGACTCGTAATCATCGGCCCATGCTTGAACATTTACTCTTCCAGCAATTGGCTTTGGCATCTGACTTTGAGAATTCATCCATTTGAGCATCTCATCTTCCTCATTGGGAACATTGAAAGGATAATAGTCAAGAAAAGTTTCTTGATGAGTGGTATATCCATGAGGATCGCCTAAGCTACCTTGTGGGTTAAGGGTCGAGAGGGACAACCTCCCGCTTTCGATCATATCCTGAATAACGTTTTTTAATTTGTAACATTTCTCTGTATCATGCCCTTTGCCTCTATGGTATTTGCAGTAGGCATTCTCATCCCAAAACTTGGATTTCTTCTCTGGGTTAGGCGTGGGTCCTATAGGCTTCAACATTCGTTGTTCCATGAGTCTCTGAAAGGCATCGGCGTATCTAATACCAATGTTGGTAAATTTCCTAGGAGGCGTGCCCTTATTTTCGGAAGCCTTTGTAAATGGCCTCGGAGGGTTGTTAGGTTTCTTTGACGAAGGGTCCATGAGGTTGCCTTTGTTGATTTTGATTCCCGGATGAGAAGAACTAAGAATAGATTGTCCATTTGTTGCTTTCTCCTTAGGACTGTCAAGTTGAGGGTTTGTCTGGACACTTTTCATTTTGAGAGGTTGGGCATCAAGCTTCTTACCCATTTCGGCGAACTAGTTTTCTATGTTGGAAAGTCGAGAGTTTAAGCTATCAATAGCTCCCTCTATTTTGGAAAATTTATTGTCGAAGGCCATGGAAAGCATGAGCATTCCATTTTGGATATCTTCGTCTTCGAGGACATTGATTTCTTTGTCATCATGACGATCGAGGAGATGAGAACAATCTAGAGATGTTTCTTCGTCATGTTTAGTGATATTAGACCCAAGAGGGTCGATTTTCTTGGATTTCTTGGCGGAAGGTGGCACAGGAAGCTTGCGATCCTCGATCATATCCTGAATAATATGCTTTAGACAAAAGCATTCCTCCGTATCGTGTCCCCTACCTCTATGGTACTGACAATATGAATCGCCCTTCCATCTAGGGAATATCTTTTCAGGGTCTGGGGTTGGACCAATTGGATGAAGTTTTCCTTGGGAAATTAGTCTTTGTAGAGCTACTTCATATGTGGTTCCGAGGTCATGGAATTCCCTATGAGCTCGTCCCGGCCTTCTGGGTGGAGTTTGCAAGAGGTTAACTCCCTTGCCTTCATTGGCCTTCTTAGATGGGTGAGTCGTGTTGAAGCTATGCCCTGGCCTTAGGGTATGAGAAGATGGTAAAGGTTTCATCATATCTATCTTGTTTTCCACATTGATGACACGAGTGCTCAAGTCTTCGACGGTGGCCTGAAGCTTAATGACTGCAGCACTTAGTCCCTCGACTTCGACAGATAAACGTTCTTGAACACTTTCATTGGAAACTGCAGAATTCCTACCGAGAAGAAAATGATGCGCATTACAACTTGATTTGACATAGGATCACGCATACTAAGGCAACAAACAAAGGATACATGACGAGACGAGATGACTAGACTCTTGACTTGTGAATCCAGGAAATGTCGTGAATGACTTCTCGTGTTTGAATTCACGGTGCTTGACCTTGACCTTTAGACTCGAGTGTTAACTTTGACGGACTGACCTTCATATGATTGACTTTAGTGACAGAATTGATGACACGTGTTAATTCTAATTTGTGTTGTTTAAGACAGACTTGACTCGAGGTTCGGGTATGTGTGTCCCGAGCGTGTCATTAGGATAATTCAAGAGACGGATTTTGGAATGACTCGATGTGCTAGCCTCGAGTGCGTGAGTCGAGGTGTGGAAAATGTTTAGATCCTAACTGAATTGGGGTAGGGAGTCCAAAATGACGGCGTGACGCCTTAGGACCTGACTTGAATTTGAAAAGACCCAAAATGTAAAAGGAGACGGGTTTATGACTCGACAGAGTTTCGACTAGGACATAGTCGGTTTGAATTTTGACTCTAACTTAGCCCAATTGAATTTACATATTTACATTGACATGGTTTGAAAATATTTTGGTTTAAAATTTCTTTTTTTTTGGACCTTTTTTTTTTTTTCGTTTTTTTTTGTATTTGGTTTTGAAATGGGTTTTAGGCCCGAAGTTTGACTCGACATATGGACAGAGTTTAGGCTTATTTTGCGCTATTTTGAAAATATTTATATTTTGAAAAGGATTTTATTTTACAAAATGGTTTTGTTTACAAAATGGTGATCACATATGATACAAACATTCAAACAGGCATTATAACGGTATGCTGAGTGCATTTAAAAGGGTTTTGGTTTAAAGGGTGGGTTGCCATACCGAACAATCAAACCCAGGGTCTGTGGAGAGGCTCGTACCAAACAAGAGTAAGACCGATTCCTAGTCCATTTCCTCAAGTAGTGAAAGTCCTTGATACAAACAAGAGTAAGTACCGTGGTATGGATGACGTCAATCGCTATCCATCCTTAGGCCCAAATAAGAATTAGGACCGTTTAGACGGGACGATTGGTCGAATGGGTTGGGTTGGGCCTAGGAAGGCCGAATGAAACGATCTAGGAAGACCGAGTTATGAAAACCGACAATTGTCTTGTACAAACTATTCCCTAACCTTGTTCAAGTTTCACCCTTTTGGCTACACGTAAGTGTATTATCCCCAGCGAAGTCGCCAAACTGTGGACAATGGGCCCACGGGGGCGCTTGGGAAACAAGCGTTTGCATTTGTGGAATCGCCACCAATTTATTATGGAAAATTGGTAACCGTTCGAATACCTCGTGTCATGTCAAGACACAAAGTAGTGACATAGACACCAAGAACTCGTTACCCTTAGCATTCTATGTCTAGAATGACTCTCGTGGATGCCAATGAACACGAATGTTCACAGAGATCTGGAGTAAGGGGTGAGGGTACGTATTAGGAAGCTCTTTGGATCGAACACCTAATCCCGCCCGCCTCGATAGCGGCCTCTACTAATGATTAGGGAAAATCGTCTATACTTGATATATTGTCGATTATATGCATGCAATGCAAACATCCAACGTTTTAATCCTAACATGTGAAGAATTAGACTAAGTCGGTTAACACGTAATTTATCATACAATTGAGTCAAAGTTGAGATTTAGGATTGATTACATGTGAAGGCATACAAGTGATACAATAAAGAAATACGATAATAATACAATAAAGGAAAATCACAATAATTACATTGGATTAATGATTTATGTCGAAAATACCTTTAAAACGGATAATTTGAGAAAAGAAAGAATAAACAAATTAACGAACATGAATTAAGGGTGATAATACGATTAATAGTTAATTAATACGTAAGCTAAAACTAGGTCAAGGCAAAAAACAGAGTTCGAGAGACGTAAATCAATCGAGGCAGGGCAGCAGAGTCAGCCGCGCCTGAAAAGGCGCGGCGATTCTTTCGCGTCGTGCCTTGGCTCGATTCTTCGTGAAGCGGAATTGCAAATTGTTAATGTTCGTTGGTGATTTTAAATGATCGATTATATTATTTACTCGGATGAAAGTGATTAATAGGTTATTTACATATGATTGACGGTCATGAAAGCAATAAACACGGATGAAACCGATTAATACGAATTAATTACAAGGTTAATGAGCAAATTGATGAACTAATTAGGTTAAATATGATGAATTAATGATGGACTAATGATGAATACGGTAATAAACAGATGGAAATATATCAAAGGTCGAATTCCAGAAACCCAATATGAATGAATCGAATTTCTACAACCCGGTTTGACTTTAATGACGAAAACCCGCAAATATTCGTTATTTGAGATTTAAGTCGGGAATTTAATGACGAATTATATGTTAATGATGATGAGCGATGTGTTAAATTATCATGTGAACGAAATAAGAACAAACAAAGACGAAAGAAAACAAAAGGATGACACCAACAGAAGACGAAGGAAGAAGAAGAGAAACAGGAACGGCGGCAACCTCAGGAAAAGGCGCAGCAAGTGCTGCGTCCCTTCTCGACGTCTGTCTCCTGTTAATCCGTAAAAAGGGTTTAAACAAAGGGTTTTAGAAATCGGTTTTAATTATATTTTCGACATAAACCTTACAATATGATTACAATAATAATGAACAATAAATAAAAGAGAGATTTACACCCTCAGACTTACATGTTTGACGAAACGAGATGAACTAAGTTAACGTTTAGTGATGCTCGACTCGAATGTAGACGAAAGTGCCCTCGTAAGAGGAAATTAAACAGATTGATTAAAGTTGATTATGGTGGAGTTGGTCAAATTGGTCGGTCATGCAAAACGAGGCTGGTACTCAGAAGGATCCGAGCTTACGTGGTCGAAAGTTCAAGCACGTAGACGCCAAAAAGTAAGAACGTGGTCTAGAATGCAAAGGGAGAAGAGAAGGGCGGACACTCGCGTGAGAAATATGTGAGACCGAAGGTCTCTATTTATACTAATCACGGAATTAGGGTTTAGGAAAGGAGAGAAGATCCGGAAATAACCGACTTAGGTTAAACACGGAAACTTGGACAAAAAGAAAACCTTGAGAAAAAGGCGCAGCAGGTGCTGCGTCCCTTGGAAGAGGCGCAGCACTTGCTGCGTCCTTTCCTCAGCGGGTTCCTCCTGCGCAAGAAAGCGCGTTTGACAGCCTGTCGTATTTTAGGCATAACTTTCTCTACAAGACTCGGAATTAGGTGATTTTGGTGGCGTTAGAAAGCTAAAAGAAAGATCTAGAACTTTCTGTGAAATATGCCTGACCCAAAAAAGTCGTTATGACCTTGTAAATCGGGCCTAAAGTTCGGGTTGTCATTTTAGCTAAATGAAATGCACATTTTGTAATGTAAACTTTTAGTTTAGCCTAATGAAGTGACATGAGACTCAAAATGAGATATAATCATGACATTTTATGACATCCTAACCTTAGGTAGACAAGCACATTGCTTTGACTCGGTATTTGACGGTTTTAGGAAATGAAGACGGTTTTTGACCCGGACTCCAAATGAACTCTAATTACTGCCAAAATGACCGTAATGACACCTAAATGACGACCATGAGGTAGACACAAGTATTTGAGCTATCACTTGACGATAAATTTACGAACTGTCACAAATCGTTTCGTGTACCAAACATGCGGCCCAATCATCACCGGGTGGCTTGCGGGAGGTGCAGAAACGAGGTGTCTACAATGTGATAATGTTTTGATTCGTTTGTCAAGTTTTTGCCAGGTTGATGTTTTATCTTTTGGTCAATATATTTTTTATATAACTTTAAAGCACCATGAAACGTATGTGAATGCAGATAAGGCAAACCATCACGTGGGTAATCTGAAGAGGGAATAAATACAAAAGGCACGAAAGTGAGGTAAAATTAAAGGTAAAAAAACGTAAGGTAGAAACTGATAAGTAATGGATGATTGTTGATCTCAAAATAGAAGTCTTATAATATTTCTTTTAATTTGTTATTAAACGTAATATTGTGGTGTAATTTTACTATTATACTTTCCCGATCAACCTATTTGAATTTGTATTTTTGTATTCACGAGTATAATCATCTATAACATATATTTTTTTTTTCATTTTATATGAACTATTATCAAGGCATGTAATAAAAGGAAGCGAAAGTGAACCTTCGGGTAAATATTAAATAGTATGATTTCTAAATTCTACTTCGTATGTTTTTAAGTTTATGTGTTTTTTTGGTCAAAACAGGAATAATACATAAAACTTACTCTCATAATTTCCTAAAAATAAAAAACCTACTCTCATAATTAATGATAAATAAATAAGTACAAATAATTGAATGATTCACAATTTACTTTTTGAACCATCATGACAATAATTAATCACTTTAATTATGTCATTTTCTCTTCCAATTTAATTTTTCTCCAACTCCCACCTTTTGATTGTTTTTTTATAAAATTTACTTTACTTTTTTAAGTGGTTTATTCTTTTTTTAACCATTATAAGATGATCGTTGATGTCAAAATGGAGATCTTATAATATTTCTTTAAATTTGTTATTAAGCGTATATTGTTGTGTAATTTTACTATTATGCTTTCCCGATCAACCTATTTGAATTTGTATTTTTGTATTCATGAGTATAATCATCTTTAACATATATTTTTCTTTCTCATTTCATATGAACTATTATCAAGGCATGTACTAAAAGGAAGCGTACTAAAAGGAAGCGAAAGTGAACCTTTAGATAAATATTAAATAGTATGGTTTCTAAATTATAATCCGTATATTTTTAAATTATGTGTTTTTTTTTTCAAAACCAGAATAGATTATTTTATATTCTTTAATACTATTTTTATTTTTATATAAGATCGTGGACATAAGTATAACAAAAGATTGATCAAATTCTTGAAATAGTAATAAGGAACTTAAAAAATTTTGTGAACCTTTTGGAATTCGGATTTAGGAAATATAGTTTTTTAGATTATTGAGCAATTGAAATGAAAATTTAGTTGAATCGTATCTAATATTTTTCTATCTATATAATAAATGTTTTTCGGATATAAATAATATTTGAAGCATGCACGTGGTGATAAGATTTCAAAGATATTTCTATGGAAGAGTTGATGGAGAGGTCTGGAAATGATTTGGAAATAATTTGGAGATGACTATATTGAGGTATTGAGTTTACAACCTTTTAAGGCGTCATTGAAGATTTTTCCATACGGAATTTATTATATACGGATGGTTTCAACTTTTAATATTTAAAAAACTCACATTATTATATTGCGGAGTAAAACACACGTATATATAATGAGTCGTCTTTGTCATTGCTCTGTTGTCAAGTTTTTCAAAATTAGTAGCTACCACATTGTCACTTGCAGGATTCGATTTAAAAAAATAAACCAAAGTTGTCAAAGAAATAAGGTATTAACTAACTAATTTCTATGTATTTCAAGACTGTATATTTTTAAATGGATCAACAACTAATTGCTCGAACAAATATTAACAATACGATAAAAATATCAAAACTAAAACAGATAAACCCGTGAATTTCACGGGTCACAAACCTAGTTAGAATATTATACCCTTATTATTAAGTAAAGGCTTTTTTTTTTATGTTTTCCTATTAGAATTAGAAAATTATACACTTATTATTAAGTAAATTAATTATTTATAATTTTCCTATTAAAATTAGGAAATAATTAAATAATTAAAATTTTTTCTAATAAAATTATAAAATTATACACTTATTATTATTAACATAAATTAATTATTTATAATTTTTTCAATTAAAACCCATTTTATTAAAAAAATATATATATTAATTTATGTTAAAAATTAACCACTTTTCACAGTTACCACTTTTAAATTATTATAAAATTACCTCATTTTAACATATACTCCCTCCATACCATACAAATGGTAACGTGGTAAAAAATGGAGTTTTTAAGAAAATAGGGTTAAAGAAGGGGTAAAGAGGGAAGAAAATAGGTGGGATATGTAATTGTGGGTTTAATTGTGAGTTGGTAGGTGGGGTATGTAGTGGCATTTTATGTAAATATCAAATGAGTATAAGGATAATTTGGTAATGTTGTGGGTCAAATAAGGAATGTTACCATTGGTGTGGTACGGCCGTATTAGGTAAGTGTTACCATTGGTCTGGTACGGAGGGAGTAGCTATCACTGTCTATCATAAAATAATCATTTTTTTTTAATCTTTTGCACATACAGTTGCACACAATAACTATTATTCTCTCTTTCTTTAGGCTTTTAACTAAATGAGACAAGTAGGGAATGACAAAAGAAAATTTTAATGATTATAATTTCTGAAGTTTAATCTAAGATCAATATCAATCAATTAAATATAAACCAATTTAAAATTGTCTTGTTCATTATGGGTAGGACATGAATATTATACGGCGAGAGATGACTTCACTGTGCGTGTGTATTTTTGTGAGAGGCAGGGGTAGGGGAATGGCGGGTTTTGGGGGAGGGGGTGAGTTTCTCGAGGGGTAGGGTTAATCTCACGTTTAAGAGTGTAATTTAGGGAACATAAGTAGATATTGATAGGGGGAATTGTTCGTGGATAAAGATGGGGTTGGGTAGGAAGGGTTAGGTTGGTTGGTTGGGTATGAAGGGTGAATGCACGTGAAAAATTAATATGGTGACGTAATATTAGAACAGGTAAATAAGTATATTTATCTGAAGGTCGTACTAAGATAAGTTACTAAGAAAAATTGCAACTATAGTGTCTTGCATTACTTATTTCGAGTTTTATTAACAAATGAGGTAAAATGGAGAGATAATGAAGATATAAATGGTGAGATCTATTTTCATCTCAAATACAAACCAAAATCCCACAAATATAGGATGTAATACCCGCCATTCATGGGACCCGTACTTAGACCTAGAGATACGTGAGGGAACCCATGTGCACTCGGAAGTAAAAGATGATCCTCTTACGAGACCAAGTAAGACCTAAACTAGACCTAGTAGACTTCCAGTGGACCGAGTAGAACCTCAAGTGAACCAAGCGAGTCGGAACTCGGTCGAGTAAGGGCACACTCGACTGAGTGAGAGCCACTCGGTCGAGTGAACCGGTCACTCGGCCGAGTGAGCTGAGCTGTACCCGAGAAATGATATTTCGGGATTTCCATTCTATCCAACCCTATTCCATTCATTCTTCTCCTTCTTCCTTCTTACACTAAAACCCTCTCCCTTTTCTCTAAAATACCCTCAAATGCCTTTCCCTTGGCCTTCAAGCTTGGATTAATGGTGGAACATGTCTCCTATGCCCCGATCTACCTTTGTAAGTAGAAATCTCACCCTTTCCTTTTTGTCTTATGAGTAAATTCGAGTTAGGGTTTACTAAGAGAGGTTAATTAGTATTTAGTTAGGTAAAATGAGTAATTAGTAACTTATAATGAGGGATTTTATGTTGTAAATTAGTATAGAGTGAATCATGATAGTTATTACATGGTTTATGTAGGATGGGACAATTTTATGAGATGGATACTTGGTGATTTCGATTAACTCGAAGATTATGCTTAAAGGTAGGTTATCCTACTCGGTTTCAATATTGTATAAGCATGTTTGTATGTCTCTCTTTGTCATATGCATTCATGAATTGATTAGTATGTCATGTGGGTATTGGAAGGGTTGTTATTCATAACATGTGGGATGGAATTCATGAATTGGTCATATGCTTAATGTGGCTCTTCCATTTTCTATGTATAGTGGTGAATGGATTGTGTTGGAGATCTTTGATGGTGGTATTTGATTGTTGAGGAGACGTAAGACGGTTGGGAAACCGTCTTACGCTCGGGTCGCCCCTTGGAGCTTCCCACTCCAAGGGGAATGTGCACATTAATGGCTTGAGTACGGAGGGACGCGTGTGGTTGAGACACGACGTCTGGCAGGGGATCCGGTTGGCTTCCGGGCCCGGTACGCCTGGGCGTGTCCCGGTACCTAGTGTGATGATCGGTATGCCTGGGCGTGTCTCGGTACCGGAGTAGAGGTTGAGAGTATGTCTGGGCGTGTCCCGGTACCGGTTTGATGTTGATTTATCCGTGTCTTATTCATATAATCAATATGTTGCATATTCCCTTATTATGTCATGTCTTGCATTTATCATTGAAACTAACGTTTGTTGTGTCCGTGTAAATGTCACCTATTTCCGGGGTGGCTTGTGTTGATCCATATGATATTTTCGATCATATGGGGAGTAGTTGTTTACAGGTTAGCTTTGGTAGCATGCGGGAGAAGGGACGAGGCTTGGTGATCTCCGAGTCGGACTTGTTTGATTAGATTAGTTTAGAGGTCGTGACTTGTAATTCTTCATTATTAATTTATTCATTGTAAACCATTAAACATACTATTTATAATATTTTTCTTAGATTGTATCTCCGATTTCACTACCTCGGCAAACCGAGACGGTAACGCCCTAATTATCTTGGCCGGATAGTTGGGGTGTTACAAAGTGGTATCAGAGCGACGATTTTGGAACCTAAACGAATGAACCAAAATGAACTAGGTGTGTCTATTAAAAATGAACCCTACATGAGTCCATTGGGAGATCGGTTTTGTATGAGTGGGCGGCCTCATATCAAAACTAGTGCCTATTGCCTCGATTAGTCACTACGTGGGTGGTTACAAGTAAGGGTGAATGATATTGACAATGTGGTATGATGGCATGAATGATATGGTTGTTGCTAGACTCTTGCATGCTATGAAAATTCACATGTGTAGGGATGAATTACATGTCTTGACATCTCTTGGAAAGTGATAATCCCATTCCCTTGATGCATATCATACGGTTATCTAATGCTTGATAGAGTTATTTTTAGTACATAAATGGCAACATTTCGACAAGGTAAGTGCGAGTGTGGATGTAGGGAGTAAGAATCGACAACCTTGGTGTCGCATGAGCTGACTCGGGACGAGTCCCCGATAAGTGGCGGACTCCCGAACCTTGTATTGTCTTGCAGAAAATCCATCGATAAGCTCTTAGTGAGAATATGAAACCCAACGGGGTCACTTGACCGAGTGCGAGTGCCAACTCGGCCGAGTAAGCGAGCACTCGACCGAGTGGACCTGGTTCCAGGGGGTTATACATTCTGGAAAACTCGTAACTCGACCGAGTGGGTCATCCACTCGACCGAGTGGGTCATCCACTTGACCGAGTGGGCTTATACTCAACCGAGTACACTCGGCACTCGACCGAGTGGGTTCACACGGGTTGAGTTACTCGGCTTAAAGCCCTTATTTTCCCCAATTCCCCATTCTCATCTTCATACCTTCATATCTTCATCCCTTCCATCACCAAATTCTCCCAAAAACCTCCATTGTTGCTCTAACTTGCTTGAAATTCATCCTATTTCTCCACCCTTCTCATCTAATCTCACTAATTTGGTCAAGGTAAGCTATTCATCTTCTTCTATCTTTTTCCCCAAATTTGAATTTCTTAGATCTACTTCTAAATCCTTCAAGTTTTGTTAATTAATTGTTCCTTTTGCTTAATTCATGGTACTAGTAAGCTTTTAATACCATTGTTGTGGATAAAAATCAAATTTTTGTAGAAAATTTACGTTCACCATTGTAGAACCCGAATTGGGTGTTCTTGAGTCAATGGTTGGATTTTTGGTGATTGTTGTTGTGTATAGTTGGACAACAAAGGCTTAACTTTTGTTGTCATGAATGAATCTTGCATAATATGTGTAAATTTCGTCTTAAAACTCCATCTTAAATTTTCGAATTTTAGACAAGTCATGCCCAAATTTTGATTTTTCATGAGCAAAACGTAGTTTAATTACCTTGTAAGACTACTATCTTGGTTGATAATGTATTATGTAAACCAAGATGAAATCAATTTTGTCTTAAAACTTGGGTGAAAACTCTTCTAAGTTCTTCTAAAATTCCCATGAATAATGCATTTTTGTCCCTTAATGATGATTTTCCTATGTTGTAGTATTGAAGATTTTGTGGTTACTACCACCTTATAAGAGGGATAAAGAAATTTTGTCTCAAAGTCTTGAAAATTCGACACTAACCGTATCAAATTCTAATTTATACTCACTACTTGTGTTATTACGTATTTGTTAAACTTGAAGAATTTCTTATGATAAAGAAGCATTTTACTCACCCGAATTCCTTTTAAATTTCGACAAGCTAAATTTTTATTTCCACCAACTTTAACAAAAAAAAAAAATTTTTGATGGTGATGTCATGTAATCGCTTAAGTGAAACTTTAAAGTGTAGTGTGTCATAGTTGAGTCGAAATTTGACAAGTCGGGTGATGAGTTGGGACTTGGGATAATACATGTAATTAAGGTCATGCTTAAACTCGTGTTATGTCACAAGGATCTTTAAATTCCGGAAAATAATTTTTGTAACATAAGAAAATTTTGGAGAGGTCAATTAAATTACAAGAAAACTATAATAGAAATCCCCTTTTATTTGGTGTCTATAAAATTGAGAAGTTGAGAAAATTCTATCCATATTCAAAATTTGCTCCAAATTCTTACCTTTCTTGTTCTATATCTTGTGTGATCTCCTCTTGTAGCATGGCAAGGAACGCTAGAACCGGTCGTGGAAGGAATGCTCGCCAACCTCAACAAGAAGCACCGCCCGCTATCATCCTCCCGGACTACCCGTCCATAGCTTTTGAGAGTGAGGAGCACCGGGACAAGTTTGAGGTCCTAGCCACTAGGAGGATGGCCCCGACCAAGTGCATATCGGTAAGTGCCTTGGAAGCCCTAGGAATAGAGAAGGAGGTGCATAACATCTTCACGGTTCTTGGATTGGAGGGTTTGTACACCTTGGAGGAGATAAGTTACCACAGCCTCACCCTCGAGTTTTTGAGCTCCTTCACCTATGACAAGGGGACCCATAAGGTGAGTTTTATGATCAAAAATACCTCTTTCAACCTAAGTAGTGATACTTTTGCCGACCATCTAGGGGAGGGTAAGCGAGTTGTAGGTCACCATGACAAGATTGAGAAGGACATGAAAGCTTCAAAGTATTACCACCTTTACACAAGCAAGGAAAAGGTTAGTGTAAGTAACATGAAGACTAGTGACATTGAGCACCCCGTCCTAAAGATTTTCTTGTGCTCCTTGACCAACCTCCTCTATGGGAGGAGGGACCCAAGCAAGTTCAACTCCACGGAGGTATTGATCTTGAGCTCCTACCTTAACCCCCGCCACGAAAACCGTCTCCACTTCAATGCCGTGTCTTTGGTGTGTCTTGCCCTTGCGAGGATGGCCGAGGTGGACCAATGCTCCTTAGATTGTGGAGCCTTGGTGACTCGATTGGCCAAGAACTTGTTAGCTTACGAACCGGTGGCGTTGGATGCACCCATGTCTAAAGAAGTGGTTTATTTTGATCTTGATTGGTTGAAAGCTAAGTCTTGGGTAGTAGATGGAGAGGAGGACGACACCTATTCTTGGAGGGTTGATGATGAGTGGTATATGAAGCTTTCTGCCGGTGAGGACCTACCCCCGACTTCCCCTTTAGAGAGAGTGGGATCACCCCGCCCCGAGGCCCAAACTTATACCATCCCTAGTAGCCTCACCTTTGACCTTGAGGATGCCACCGAGAAATGGGAGGTACCCCCGTTGCCTCCCTCACCTCGTGCTCCCGTCGAGCAAGCTTCCACATCTTTTCCCCACTCCATGCCTACAACTATGATGCCCCCACCTTATACCGGGAATTTTGGCCAAGCCCCACCCACTTTTGACTCCAACTATCCCATGTCGTACCTCATACACCGAGTGAACACCGACCTTGTGTTGAGAGACATGCACGAGGCGGCCTATAATCATGGAGTACGACTCGCCCACCTCCCTAGCTTTTGGTCCGGACCCGGAGACACTTCCGGAGTCTTCAAGGCCTATGGTATATCCAACCATCGGATTGGGAGATCAACTTTCCTTTCGGCGTAGGACACTTGCATGACCCATACATGGGTGATGCCGGGATCTATCCTAGCTATGCCTACCAAGGGAGTGGAAGTGAGGCGGGAACATCCACGGCGGCGGAGGCCATGGACCTTGATGAAGTGTGGGAGGCGGCGGCTTGCAAAGGACCGGAATAGGAAGAGGAAAATGAAGAAGAGGAGGAGGAACAAGCGGAAGGAGGAAGCAAGATGGTGAAGAGTCGCTCCGGATGGGCAAGGTGGATGCCTAGCATTGGCAAGAAGAGGAAGTCCTCCTAGTACTGGTGACCTTATGATTCGGGATCCCTTGAGACTTTTAATTACCATTTGGAACATTGAACACTTTAATTCTCGCGTTGTAAGCCGGCCATAAGGCCAATACTAGTAGACCTTGTATGGACTCCATTGCATGTAAACTCGACCATAGGGGAACTTGGAGGCCATTAGCGGCCGAAAATTTTGACTACCCAGTAACACTCGGCCTAGTACCCTACTTACTCGACCGAGTGGCGGTCCACTCGACCGAGTGATAGCTCCACTCGACCGAGTGACAGCTCCACTCGATCGAGTAAGCCGAAAGACAGACCTGAAAAACCTCCTGTAAATACCCCCATTCGACTGAGTGACGTGACCACTCAACTGAGTGACTCTGACTCGGTCGAGTAACTTCTGAATTCCACCGAGTACAGTGGAATTTGACCCTTTTTGGGAATTTTAGACCACCTACGACGCATTTGACCTTGATTTTGAACTATGCCGACCTAATAAGAGTCGATTGACCATAGAAAACCCACACAATTGACCCTTATTAATTGTTTACTCTTGATCTTGTCAGTTGTTTGAATGGTATAAGAAAATAATCGAACTACAAATGATTATACGATGACATAAAGTACATGAAAATATGTAGACATTCCGTAATAATAGTAAAAAAAGTAAATAATAGTAGTGAGTACACACCACGTGACAAGTTGGTAACACTAGTACGTGTTGTGGCGGTCCAATACGATATGTGAATGATATATTGAATATTAAGAGTGGTTGCGTCCAGTCATAAAGAGTACTCATATATATATATATATATATATATATATATATATATATATATATATATATATATATATATATATAGGTCGTGGATCCGGTGAGAACCACTAATATAATGAGAACCGTGAGAACCTCTCACAACCCTTAGATCTTAGACAAATAAAGGACCGAGATCAGACCATATTTTTGGTCCAAACCCCACGCTTCCACACTCTTTGTCATTAACCAAATTACTTTATTTCTCTGAGTTCCTTTTTCTCTCATCGATCACCAATATTCTTCCTCAAATTGGAGATAAGCTTCAATATTTTGTTGCTTCACTCATCAATGGAGACGCAAATCACACCATCTTTCATCTATGTTGTAAATTCGATCAGGTTTGTTTAACTTCTCCATTAATTTCCAATAAATTCAACTTTATTTGTCGGGAATTTGTTAATTTGTCAACAAATTACAGTTGAATTGTTGATTCGAGCTGAGTTTATATACATATAACTGGGGTACATAATTAAAATTGTTGACTTATGCTTGTGAAATTAGGGTTTTTTGTTCATGAAATTGGTAAATATACTGACATGAAGTTGGTAAATTAGGGTTGGGGAAATTGAGAAATTACCTTAATTGGTTGCAATCATGAAATTGGAACTCAATTTCGTGAATTAGGTTGGCTCTATTGGTAATGGAATTCTTTGGTTGATAACATTTATCATTCTACAGATTAAAAGTGTGTCATTTCATTGTATGATTTTAGCATGTGCTTATACAAGTTCCATTTGTTCCATTTGTTGGGTGAATTTGATGATGGTAAGCGCATTTGTTGTAAACGACTTACAGGTACAACCAAAGAAGGCGGCAACCACAAGTTCTGATTATAGTTCTTTTGGATTGGCAAGCTATAACAATGGTCTGGAAGAGCTTTTTCATACACTGGTAATATGCATTCACCCTTATGATTATTTTTCTGATTATAGTTCTTTTGGATTGGCAAGTTTAAGCTATGAAGTATTACATCGTAGCTTTTGATACATATATTAAATTTTGATCGTGGTGTCAATCCACCCTTGTATAAAGCGTTTTATCGAGTAATTGTTTCAACTGCCTAAGTGTTACATAAGTTTGGATTGAAAAAAATGTTTGTTCGAGCACAGTAGCCCGTAGAAACTAAGGATTAGTCACCTGTCGGCAATGTGATTGGTGCTAGTTATCAGGCGGTTGAGAATTATGTTCTTGAGAACCTTAAGAAGGCTGCTCAGAAGCAGACATAAGATGTCGCAGAATACCCAATTTTTGTTGAAGGTGTATAACATTAAGTATTCTTGAAGGGGTGAAACATTAAGGTCAATTTACATAATTTTGGCTAATTTTAGAGTCTTGGGTTGCGCTTATCGAGTCGGGATAGTTATATATAAGAGAAAAAGTAATAATTTAATATTTGTAATGCTTAATTTAGCAACTTAATTGTTTTAACATAGGACCCGAAATTTACAACGTTATTTCATACACATACAACGTTATTTCATACACTTATAATGCAATTTCATGCATGTATACGGAAAGTATTAAGGAACTTCAGAAATGTGATTAATTGACATAATAATGTAATTGTTTTGGGGACGGGATTTAAAATAGGTAAATAGTGTCCTAAGATTTAGGGCAGGAAAGGGTTTAGGCCACCTAATCCAACCCTAAACTCTTTCCCTTATTATCATCCGAACGGCCGCAAGACCAAAAGACACCTGAGAGGGGCAGAGTGAACCCTTTTTAGGGGGCGGGTATAAAACTAGGGAATGCATATATATTGTTTTTTCATGCATGTACAAGGTTGTTTAATTTAATGCACATATATTGCTTTGTAAAAGTCAATTGAAAATAAGTGAAAGTAACGCATTTGCTAACACAAAGAATATCCTATGCTGTTTTATCAAGATGATTTTATTATAGTATGATTCATTTACACATAAAAAAATTGCTTTCAGATGGTGCTTCCAATTATGGTTGATTTGGTAAATGGAAAATAGACTATGAAATGCTTGTTCTTGTCAACATTTAGTTTTTAATGCGTGGGTCGAACCATTCATCATGGTTATATGAAACACGTGTTGTGCGTCCCTCGTTTTGCGGACAACTATGAATTGAGCCTACTTGCTACATTTGTCTATTTATACTATTTTGAAGCTGCTTCACTATGCACTGCTATATTATCGGTTATAAAGCTAACAAAATGCGCCATTGACGCATTTTTTTGCTAATTGGATTTCGAATGGATGATCCCTCATAGAGTGGATGAGTGTGGATTTCGTAAGTGGGATGTTATAACTACTTCACGAAGAGATGTATCTATCACGGTTTGGACGTGTTTTGTGAACATATCTTTTTGTAGACGTTGGGTGATTGGTAAGATCTTTTGCTCCCCGGATGACGAGAGTTGTATATTTGAAAAATAAGTTCTTTGAAAAATAAGTTTTCGCTTCTGCCATAGGCTAGAAATGATCCCGATTTTGTTCTTATTTGGATGTCTGAGACTAATATTATGCTTAGTTAATTGATTTTCTCCATCTTGTATGATTCCGACATTTAATAAAAGGTGTACTATTGAGTGCACCATACTATATTTGTAGTGGCAATCTTTCAGGGTGCGATTACTTATTGAGCCGTGTTGTGTGCTTTTGCTTATGATGACTATTTGTAAATATCTAATAATGCAGTATATTTTGCGCCGTCTTTTGATATTGTGATGCAGACTCTTGATCAGCTGGCTCTTTGAAACATGCTGATTGATATGTGTTTTTGTATTTTTAATTTGGATCGTTCAAAGTTTCTTTTTGGCGAAGTTGGTAGACGCTAAATATGTTCTCGTGAGTCAGATATGTGATTGTCTTGTGCTTTTGAGCAGTATAACTACTGATTTTCATAACTGGATGGAGAATGCTAGATATTTAGTTAGGTAACAAATGATCAGAATATTAGATTGCACATTTCCAATTTATGATTTTCGGCTCCAATCTTATACAATATTTAATCTGAAGGGCTATGCAGGTGGAAGTTTCCTCATACCTGTGTCTTTAAGATTGGTGTCAAATATAGTTGTGTCTCCTAAACTTCGAGGTCTACCAATATTTAACATCAAGTTATTAAGAGTCTATATGTAATAATAGTGTCGTAAAATTTAGGACAAGAAAGGAAGGGTTAAGGGTTGGATGCGGTTCCACCAAATCCAACCCTAAAGGCCTAAACCATTACCTTTATTATCATTCAAACGGCCGCAAGACCAAAAAATACCCTTGAGGGGCAGAGTAAACCCTTTTTGAGGGACGGGTATAAAACTAAGGAATACACATATATTGCTTTTTCATGTACGTACAAGGTTGTTTAATGCACATATATTGCTTTTTCATGCATGTTCAAGGTTGTTTAACGCACATATATTGCTATTTCATGCGTGTACAAGGTTATTTAATGCACATATATTTGCTTTTTCATGCATGTACAAGGTTGTTTAATGCACATATATTACTTTTTCATGCATATACAAGGTTGTTTAATGCACATATATTACTTTTTCATGCATATACTGTTAGGTTCATATACCTATTATTAGACTCCTCTAATAGTGAACTAATTAACTTGTTAATTATTTGTTCTTTAGATCTAGTGCATGCATAACAAAATGAAAGATTTATAAGAAAAACAACGTTCCTTACATTGTTGGTTGGTTCGAAATATTGGGCACAAGTAAGGTCACCTTCCTTCACTTGTTCTTGAGCTTATAATGATGGATGATCCTCCTAGACTCCAAGTTTAGAAGCCACTCCAATAAATTGCACCCAAGATGAATCCCAAAAATCTCTACTAATATTAACTAGATATGTAGTAGAAATATTACCTTAATAACACTAATATTCTTATATTACTACTTCTAGTAATAGATTTGGTGTATTAGTATTTATTGAGAGCTTGTATGAATTTTGCATGTGAGAAAGCTAGAGAGATATAAGCATTTTCAAGCAAAAACAAGTAAGTGTAAAAATGAGCAACCAAATGCTCATTATATGGTGCCAAAACCGGTTGGCATGGGGCAAAGAAATAATCTTTTGCCTTTTGTTTTTACTCTATTGTTTGTGTAGGTAGTGTGTAGGATATAAGCTTTGTAAGATATGTCATGGATAAGTCACTATCACACATTGTTATAACAAAAAGAACAAGACAAAACAAGAGCATCTCTTGCTCTCATTTGGCCGAAATAATGGACCCTTTATGGTCTATTTTTGCCTTTTGTCATTTGTCCCACAAATGCTTATAAGTCATATGTTCAACTATCTTACAATTTTTAATTATTAATGTAATCATTTAACACTTAAATATTCCAATTAATAATATAATATACACTCCACTTTTTGAGTAGTATACTACCATTATATCAATATATAATGGGTCCCATAATTACTAGTTAGTTAAAATTACAACTTCTTGTAACTTTAAATAACTAATTACCTCTACCTCAAAACTTATATTAATATCTCAACTAATTTAGTAATATAACACTTAATTACTAAATTTAATCTTTATTTAATCACATTAAAATAAGACGCAAAATTGCACTCCCATAATTAAGGAATTAATTAATCTGTATCGCATACAATTAATTAAATATCTATTTGGGCTTCATCCTACAGGTGTGACCTAAAGGGATCAACTGACCACCACCGTCACACGACAGTAATGTCAAACTCTAGTTAGCCAATCATTACCGATTAATGATGGTCAGTCGACTGTATAAAGAATCATCCCTCACGTATTCTTAATTTGAGATTTAATTATGATATTTAAATCATGTGATCGCACTATTGTTGAGGACACATTTCCCAACAATCTCCCACTTGTCCTCGACAAGTGTGCGTCACCAATTCTCTTGTCCTATTACAATCTCCCACTCAATACAAGGTGTCTTGCAGGTCGTACTTACATTTGATCATATCTTGAGTGGTTTTCTCGATCTGGAGATTAACTGTCTGACCGGAATCATCTATCAAAGATACCTTCCGAGCGTGGCCACGCATTTCCAGTTAACTACTCCTCGAGTGGCCTTGAGATTTCAAACAACCCTGACAAGGGGTGGACAATTCCTATCGCCCTATTCCCTTCGTTCAGCCACAGTCCATCATAACCCAAAATATACCCAGTTTGACCTCATTTACGAAATCGTAGAGTATAAATCAAAGCTAATCAGAAGTTGTGCCAACTTGGGCGAATAGTCTCTAGTCAAAAGAATTGACTCATAAGAATACTATAGTAGCTCTTGCCACGACCAGGCTTTATGAATTACAAGAACTCTATAAGCGGTCCATCGCCGACAGATTGTCCCATACAGTCTGCCTATGTGATCGACTAGTCATCCCATATGACTCTATGGCACTTGAACTTGCCATGAATCGCATCACACTCTAGTCACTTGGAGACGTCACCTCATATAAGTAACTAGGGGCGAATACAATGTCAATCCAGTTCACTTTAATGGGGTTCAATTTGTCTCTACAACCCATTCGGATACGACAAAGTAGCGGGTGAGTTTAATAAAACTCAAACGATAAATGTGATTATCACATATGAACAGTCAATACACTATTACTACTTCATATTTTATAATCTTTAGTGTATTATAACACTAGTTAAAATGCAATACAAGCTTGGCAAGTGGATATACCCGATATCCATATATTCCAACTTTATTAATTGCTATTTCCTTCCATTCAATGTCATCTCTAATGACATGAATTTCTTCTAAGTATATGTCTAGACTTCATACTAGATCTGAGCTCTTTAACTTGAAAGAAGCTCCCACTGTTATCGCATAACTTGTGATAAAGTCATTTGTAGAGGGATTCACCCTTAATCCCTACGTTGACCATTTAATCACTATTTACTTAGAATCCTTTTGTAGAATTTGCAATGCGTGAAACTAAAACACTTTTATTAGTTTCTTACTCCTTAGTCAATAACATTAGCTTAGGATTTCATCAAATCCTTTCAAGCTTGGAAACTAAAGTTTGTGCAACCCTTCAACACCTTAACTTAGTTTATCATCCAAACATGTGTACAAGTCATCAATTGTACTTTAAGGCTTTCACAAGCCCATCAAATGAATTAACTTATTATTGATTTATCATGTACCTAGCATATGGTACATCACAGCATGTGCGTCTGTTGGCATACATAATCGTTCTAATGGCGGAAACATTAGTAACCGATTTCATGTAATCAACAACTTAATGGGTTCAGTGAACGACTATGATTCCATCATAGTAATTCCACTTTCATCATCATGAATAAGCCATTCAACTTTGTTGATGTTAAACAGATACGAAAGAACTTATCTTCATAAGACTCTCAATTCTATGCCAATTTACTCTCACATAGATTCAAAATCTAGAATACTTTGCATCCCTTTCCAAGTCTTCCAATTACTCTTGCCAGAAGAGAGCATTGGTACATAATACTCAATAAGTAATATGTCTTTAATGTATAAGACATGGAAAAACAATTTTAGCTCCCACTTAACTTCATGTATATCATGATTCTTCAATCACGTGAATGAAACAATTCACTATAATCACATGAACGAAAAGTAAAATCCTATAATGCTTGCTTAAGATCATCTTCTGATCACTTAAGATAGCTATGCATAATATGTTAGGATTCTTAGATCTTCATCTAAGGTTTTGTGTTTTTAAACATTTCCTTCTCTAAATTCCCATTTTAGAAAAGCGAATTATATTTGCCATTCTTCATAAAAATGAAATGCGGCAATTCCTAACACAATTTATCTTGATCAACATCTTCATGTAAATCTTATGCATTTGTGTACTCTAAAGCTCTATTTACCTTTAAAGAAACCCTCACTTTAAAGTAAATCTACTCATGAGCAACAATTTTCGGATTGTAATGCTTTGGCTTGTATGTAGCAAGGTCATGATACTATTACTTTCACAAAGTAATATTTTAGAACAAGAAGACATGTGCGATAAACTCCCACTGAACTATGCTTCTCATACTATCTTCATAGATAATAGTTCAATACCAACTCCCACTCTATAATTCTATTACTTTCACAAAGTAATATTTCAACTATAAGAGATGTTTGTGACGATTCAATCTACTCCCACTCTATCTCTCAGAAATACACCTAATTTCTTGAGAGATAGCTTTGTGAGTCACAAACATACATTTAACGGAGTATTAGGAGTTTTCCAAGACTATATATTAACTTTCAAAAGGCCATCCTAACATGGCAGCTTGATAATATGACAGTCTGATCCATGTAATCTGGTTTAATAGACTCTTTATTCTAGGTATCTCATGGTTGACCATCCAATTAGAATAATATGTCCATGTGGTATCGTGAATTCCCTACTCGATGGGTTCAAAAACTCATTACAACTTTAGAATTGATCTTATATAAATAAGTTGTTACTTTAAGTAACAAAGACATAAGGAGAATCAGATTCATAGCTTATGGACATAAGATGATCCCATCATCATAATCGTCTACTTGATCAATTTGAGTTGTTTATCTAATGTTTCTATACGCAAGTAATCAATGATGATGATTTTAGAACAAACAACATAATAGAACAAGTGATTTGGGTTGAAAACCAAATCACCAATATCCAAAATACAACCTGTGTTTAAAGGATATAAACCAATTTCCAAGTCACACAAGGAAATTTAAAATAGTTCTAAAAACATGAAATTCATCATAAAATTAAAGACAAAGCAAATAAAAGCCAAGCTTCCATTGATCCATCACCATGGTCGGCTACTCTAGCTTTCCTCGTGATCCTCTAGACTTGCTTCTCCTTGCCTTTGTCCTTGCTAGGAGGGGGCCCTATTTACAATAAAAAGGGTAATCATCACAACTTGTATCACATACTAATTGAGATTGAAACATAAAAGATAGGGATAGTTATATACCTACTGGAATAACCTTTCCAGCTTTGATGTCGCCAAGATACTTGGAACAATTTCTCTTCCAATGCCCAACTCCACAACAATAGTGGCACTTGTCCCCGGAGGGGGCACTGTACTTGGGCTTGGAGGTGCTTGCTTCATAAGTCTTAGCTGTGTTCCTGTTGGGAGTTCGCTTCTTTCCCTTTTTCCCACTTTTCTTGAAGGTTCCTTTGCTCTTCTGATTGACATTGAGCACATCTTTGGTGGTGCTAACACTTAGCCCCATATCCCTTTCGGCTTGCACAAGCATTTTGTGCAACTCATCAAGGGAAACCTTCTTATCTTGCATATTAAAATTCACCCAGAATTGAACATATGCTTTGATTTTGCTTAGGGAATGAAGAATTCGATCAATTACTAGTTCATTAGGAATTTCCACCTTATGCATTTTTAAGGTCTCAACATGCTCCATCAACTTGAGCACATGAGGGCTCACCTTTTGGCCCTATTTGATGTTAAGATCAAAAAATGCAGAAGCCGCCTCATATTGAATGACCCTAGGAGCTCGTGAAAACATGTTCACAAGCTTCATGTAGATCTCATGAGCGGTGCTAATCTTTATAGCACTTCGTTGGAGTTCGGCCTCCATAGCAAAGATCAATACATTTTTCATTGCGGCCGACTCTCTTTGGTAAACCTCATAGGTTTGCCTAGCGGCGGGGGTGGACCTAGTAGTAATTTCAGTGGGAGCTGCCTCGGTAAGGTAACGAAGCTTGTCGTCACCTTGCGCGGCCAAGCGAAGTTGCGCGTCCCAATCAGCGAAATTGGACCCATTCTTTTCTAACTTACATCGATCCATGAAGGATCGGAGCCATGACACATTGGTAAGCGGGGTGGAACTAGTGGATGCGGACGCGTTTGGAGTTGCCATTGCGGTTGATTAAAACAAATTTTGACTACAAAATAGGAAATGAAGGAATTAATTATCATCTATCGTTTTAATAATACTCGTAAATTTAACTACAAGTATTGCATTTATATAGTGACCTCCACCCAACTACATAAATGATTCCGAGATCCAAATTCATATCAACTCGGGCACGGTGAGCCGATTCATCCCTTATTAATATAACTCGGTGGATTAACTTTTTAATCGATTCTACTTTTAGAATTCTCGGTCGATAAAAATTACTCTAATTCTCATCTTTAGCCCGGAACACATGCGACTACGGTCAACAATACTTCCGTTGAGTTCAATCCAAATTTCGATGTAATAACTTTTTACTACCCCACTTCGCCAACGTAACAAGGTTTGTATTACGGTGAAGCCGGATTAACTCCCTCATGAAATTGGTACTTCATGGGTTTCTACTATTTGGTAAGGCTATTTCTCAATTATTATATGTGAGAGGTCTTGTCAATTTATTATCTATCACGTTTTAAGTGAACTAAAGCGGTGAACTACGATAATTATAATTGACACGGTCGATGACTCGATATGATATGCATGTGTTGTTATGGCGATTTGGCAATGCATGTAACATATTAAAAGAAATGCAAAGCAATAAATAAAATTCCTAGTATGGCCTTCCTAAAATAGAAAATCAAATAATCTATTACATATTCGGAAACCAACTCCTTTGGTCCCTTGAATCTTCAAGTGACACGCCTCCCAAGACACCGTCTTCGTCGGATCACCTTTCCGAATGGCACCGTCTTTGAAGATGCTCCATAATTACAAATAATAATAAAAATACAAAGCTATTCCTATTATACATTTGTAAAATGGAAAAACTAATGAAAATAAAAATAAAAGTGATACGAGATCACATTAAATTACAACCGAATCAATATTCCCTTTCATTACGGGTAATATTGATTAAAACTAAGGCCATACTAAGATAAAATTACATAATTCAAAATTATATAAATAAAAGACATTCAACAATTGAAATATGCAGCATTATAATATGTACCTATCATGCAAAATCATGTGCCAAATCGCCCTATTTAACTTATGTCGTACATATAACCCGGTTTCATGGAAATGCGTGATAATAACCTTTTAAAATCACTAATTAACACATAAATCACATCTAAGCTCAAGTTAATTATCCTAACACATTTTAGGACTCAAAAATCAGTCATCACTAAATTTTTGACAATAATTCAACTTGATTTAATTTTATGCTCATTTTTGACCTTAAAATCATTATTTATATGAAATAAATCCAAATTAAATCATAAAGTTTCAAAATTTGAATTTTAAATTTTTGAACATTCTGGAATAATTCCATGACCCTCATTATGTCAAAAAACATGGTTAAAATTTTCGAATTAATTTTGAGAAAATATAGTTGCATTTTTATCGTTTTTATCTCATAAAATGTATAAAGTATACGAAAATTAAACCAATAATTTTTACAACTTTAGATCTGATTAGTGGGATATTAATACAACTTAAAATAATTTTCTCAAGCCATGAAATACGTTTTAGCTAATTTTTGCTAAAATAGTCACTATTTATGCCATTTTTACTCAAAAATCCATAAATCATGCTAAAGAAGATATTTAAATCTAGAAATTTACATACTCTCTGTAAATCTTGCATATGACATCATATTAAAAGATCATGGCTTAATTCAAAATTTAACTAATTTTAACCATTTTACCTCTTTTTAATCCATTTTTATCTCATAAAAATCATAAATCATGCAAAATTAATCAAATTAACTCGTCCTTTTACACACAACTTGTAAAATATGCATGTGAGGTCATATAAATTTTCCAAGGTCAGAAACGAAATTTAACTATTTTTAGCATTTTAATTCCCATTTTAGTCATAAAAATGTAATAAAATGACCAAAAAACCTTAAAATGAGCAATAAATTTCCATGAATCATAAAAATGATCTAAAAACATTTTAGGACCAGAATATATAATATGCATGGTGATTTCGTGGCTTATACTTATAAATCACAAATTTTTAAAGTTTTATATGTTAACCTTTTAACTCGGAAAAACAATAACCGATTATGCATGCATCATCCTTATGCTCTGATACCACTTGTTAGGTTCATATACCTATTATTAGACTCCTCTAATAGTGAACTAATTAACTTGTTAATTATTTGTTCTTTAGATCTAGTGCATGCATAACAAAATGAAAGATTTATAAGAAAAACAATGTTCCTTACATTGTTGGTTGGTTCGAAATATTGGGCACAAGTAAGGTCACCTTCCTTCACTTGTTCTTGAGCTTATAATGATGGATGATCCTCCTAGACTCCAAGTTTAGAAGCCACTCCAATAAATTGCACCCAAGATGAATCCCAAAAATCTCTACTAATATTAACTAGATATGTAGTAGAAATATTACCTTAATAACACTAATATTCTTATATTACTACTTCTAGTAATAGATTTGGTGTATTAGTATTTATTGAGAGCTTGTATGAATTTTGCATGTGAGAAAGCTAGAGAGATATAAGCATTTTCAAGCAAAAACAAGTAAGTGTAAAAATGAGCAACCAAATGCTCATTATATGGTGCCAAAACCGGTTGGCATGGGGCAAAGAAAGAATCTTTTGCCTTTTGTTTTTACTCTATTGTTTGTGTAGGTAGTGTGTAGGATATAAGCTTTGTAAGATATGTCATGGATAAATCACTATCACACATTGTTATAACAAAAAGAACAAGACAAAACAAGAGCATCTCTTGCTCTCATTTGGCCGAAATAATGGACCCTTTATGGTCTATTTTTGCCTTTTGTCATTTGTCCCACAAATGCTTATAAGTCATATGTTCAACTATCTTACAATTTTTAATTATTAATGTAATCATTTAACACTTAAATATTCCAATTAATAATATAATATACACTCCACTTTTTGAGTAGTATACTACCATTATATCAATATATAATGGGTCCCATAATTACTAGTTAGTTAAAATTACAACTTCTTGTAACTTTAAATAACTAATTACCTCTACCTCAAAACTTATATTAATATCTCAACTAATTTAGTAATATAACACTTAATTACTAAATTTAATCTTTATTTAATCACATTAAAATAAGACGCAAAATTGCACTCCCATAATTAAGGAATTAATTAATCTGTATCGCATACAATTAATTAAATATCTATTTGGGCTTCATCCTACAGGTGTGACCTAAAGGGATCAACTGACCACCACCGTCACACGACAGTAATGTCAAACTCTAGTTAGCCAATCATTACCGATTAATGACGGTCAGTCGACTGTATAAAGAATCATCCCTCACGTATTCTTAATTTGAGATTTAATTATGATATTTAAATCATGTGATCGCACTATTGTTGAGGACACATTTCCCAACATATACAAGGTTTTTTAATTTTAGGAGACGTGTATCCTAAAACTTTCTAGTTTATAATATCTTTGATATAGTCATTACCGTTTCTACATTACGAATATTTACATTTTACTTATTTCGAAAGTCAATTAGCTCAAATAGCAGAGCATTGTGCAATGCACAAGATGTGGGTTCAACTCACATATTGGCTACTATGAAATACTAGTGTGTTACATTCAGATTGCCAGAGACCGGGCCTTGAAAATTGTAATTCTATTTCAAGTTAGGAATGCATGATGCATGTATGGTCATATTTTCTATATTTCAGCTCCCCTTTGAACTTCTGATCACTATAAACTTATTACACTGCCTAGGCGTATTCTTATTGCACATGCGAGTCTAATTATGACCTGGTTAACTTTGCCCAAGCATGATTATAGTTTGCTTAATCTAAATTCTACTGTACTGCCAGTCATGGACTTGCTATTTTTAATAGGCTATATGGGACTCGAACCCATACCTTTGTGCAAAATATGCACATCGCTCTACCATTGAGCTAATAACCTTTACAATACGCTATAAATAGGTTAGGTAGTCAAGTAACCATATCACTATATCAATATGATGAAAAGACATCGGAGTATCATATATTTCTACACAAACGAAATGATAATAATACACTAATTAATTTATTATAGGCACACTGAAATGCTTGTAACATATGTTAAAATATGTAATAGACATACTAAAAAGGTTAGCAGTTATGGAGTACATAAAAAGAGAGATCATCGCACCAACTACTCACACAAGGGCGGTATAATGCAAACGGGTTCTGAATTACGTCAAGAATGACATTTGCATCCACAACTTATTTAATAAGGATAATATAAAACCATTTGAACAATTAAGGGAAAAAGTACTTGCAAGAACCACCAATAAGTATAATAATGGAAAGAGTGAAACGGTTAATAATGGAAAATTGAAGGGTGAGATTGAGACGGGTTGGACGATGCTCAAAATAAGTTTAATCTCAATCTTGATGACCTCAGTTCATTCAATATCACATATGGCAGAATCATACATAGATAAACTGAAGTGTAATCTCAACAAAAAATGAATAATTTATTGAGAATTGAGACCAGAAAATACAAACAAATGCAGTTAATGAATCAAAACACTAACAAAAGAGCTACCAAACAAGAAAATGAACCCGATCTTACAGTTAAGTTCTCTCAATGTAAACTCAAAACATAAATTACAAGACACAATTCTTGTTAAACACGGGCATAAACGGCTTAAACTTTAAAATGGGGCAATTTGAGGTCTAAAGAGAGGCCAACAGATTACAACAAAAACAACAACAATACTCGTGCCTCAATGGCTCTCGCTAATTGCGGGGTAATGGGGTCGGATGTACACAACCCTATCCCTATGTTAGCTACGCAAATAGGTTGTTTCTGAATGACCCACAATGAAATATGACTTTGTGTTTCATTTGCTACATTAAAACAAATACACAAATAAAATGATAAATTGATAATAATACAAAAATTTCTCATAAGTACACTAAAATGTTTATAACATACATTAAAATAGTTAGTAGATACACTAAAAAGGTTAATAGTTACATAAAAAAAGATATCATCACATCAAGTGCTCCAAAATTTATACAGTGGTAGAATAAGGGACGTCAACGTGATATTCTGCCCTGTATTATTGATACTTTGGGATTAATTTTTTTTATAAAATTTGATCTATCTTTTAATTCATTTCAACTTTGATCCCTAACAATGTTCTATCTACTCCGGCCGACCTCCGTCCCAATAATTTTGGATTAATTTTGTTAAAAAGCTTAACAAAATAAATAAATCAAAATTGGCAAAGAATACAATTATAATGATATATCAATGACTAACTACGTAAATTGAATAGATTAATAGGTAATAAGCGGAAAATGCAAGTAAATTGAAACCAGACGCCATTTGAAAGCAGAAACAAAAAGAATGCGCAACAAATTAGGAATGAAACCCTAATCGATTAATTTGAAGCATAAAAATCGTATAAATGGAGGAATAAGAAAGAAATAAGGGAAATTACCTAAATTTTTAAGAAATAAAGCAAGAGAACCATAAATCAAATCAAAGCAAACGAAGAAGGAAGCAACAGAGAGAATGTCGTCTGATCATTGTAGAAGAAGTCACAGTTATGGCAGTTGAGAGTACAATTAGAGATGAATGTTGAAGTGTGATGAATATGGAAGTGAGGATAGAGATAGTAAGAGTAGCAGAGAGAATTATATGAGGAAAAATGAGAACGAAATGAGAAAGAAAGAGGAGCGAGAAAGCGATCTGTGTAAAATGACGGTGTTGGAGGGTTTGTGGGTAAGGAGAACATGCGAGTTAATCTCAGTTGTCAATATTTACTTAGATCTAACGGCTGTGAATGGTTCTCATAGTTCTCATTATGTCAATGGTTCTCATGGGATCCCGAATATATATATATATATATATATATATATATATATATATATATATATATATATATATATATATATATATATATATATATAGGGTCGGGATCCGGTGAGAACCACTAACATAATGAGAACCGGTGAGAACCCTTACTAAATCATTATCAAATCTTGTTCCGAAAGTTTTGATGAATCATTTACCCTTAGTTTAGTTTATTCAAGCACATTTTTAGTATAGCTAAACAAAATTTATTGATTTTATTAACAAAATATAAACTTAATGTACAAAAATGCAATTAGGCATACTAAAACGGTTATAGATGCATGAAAACAAATACTAGGTGCATGAAAATTGTTACATGCATGAAAATGATTACTAGGTGCATGAAAAAAACAGGTTCTAGGTACATGAAAATGAGTTCTAGGTGCGTGAAATATGTTAGATACATGAAAATGAGTAGTAGGTGCATAGAAATTAATAAAATGCATCTCGTCTCGATTTTTATCGCTAGTTTATGTTTTTTAGACAAACAAATATGTTATTTAGCCATAAAATTCCATGCCGAATCCAAATATGTCATTATATTTTTAAAAAAAAAATCATAAGGTCGAGTTCTCACGGTTCTCATTATATTGGTGGTTCTCATAGGATCCCAATTCTATATATATATATATATATATATATATATATATATTCAACACAATGTTTTCTAACCTTTATGAGTATAGTTAAACATTTTCTTGGCAATAAAACCTCTGTTAAAAACAGTATTAGTCACGAGGTTGATATACCTTAAGATCTAGATTTACTTAATAAATGGACTATTCCTAGAGTAAGTGCTAAAATAATTTATAAACTAGGCACCTTCGAAAAATTGGGTTTAAAACAAGTAGTCAAAACTACAGAAGAAACATTCTCACTTAATAATGAAGAGATGTTTCTACAATTACTGACCAACCATGATTTAGAACCTTATAAAAAGTCAGACCACAAATTTATTCATATTGGTCTGGTTCAAGTGGCTTTTAAACCACTAACCTTAGAAGGTTTACCTGAGAGCTTTATAGCAGCCCTAAGAGATGGAAGAAATTTGGATTGGAAAAAATCAATCATGGGTGTCATAAAATCAAGTCTTGCTCATGGACCAGTTTATTTTGATGTCTATCCAAATTTAACACTATCTTTAAGTGATGATAATATATTAGATGCCTTAACATTAAATGTTAAAACACATGGTTATAACTATGCTCAAGGATCTGAAATTATTTGTATATGTTATAGAATATACTTTAAACCTTTATATACTCTGAATCCTTGTTGTAAATTGGCTGATAAACCAATTAATGAAACCATTGTCATAGAGACTAATTTTTGTAAGTCTGATATAACGACTAGAAGAAGGATTAAATGGGAAGAAATATCGTTCCCTGAAAATTGGAAAATTGAAAGGGCTATGACACCTAAACCTGTTATTTACACAGATCTGTTAGATGTAACACAGACATGTGATGGATCTGTTACTTTAAACTTTGGTAATAATCAAACTAATAGGCTGCTAAGAAGAACTAGTAACAGCCCTTCTAGACTTACTAGATATAATTCTGTGAGATCTTATATATCTCCATGTGACTATATACTAGATCGCCCGAGTACATCTAGACACTCAACTTCTCAAATAAGGGAAGAAATTAGAGATGATGATTCATCTCTTGATGAACCTAAGGAACCTAGAATGGATGAATTTAAACTCCATAGAGATAACATATTAAGGGGACATTCTAATGAAGAGAATGTTGAGACTATGTCTCAAATGAGTTTTAGTTTTGGTAATGGATAGAAAAACTTCTAAAATAGATTTTAGTTTCGGATCTGAAGCTAGATATGAGATTAAAGAAGAATTTAAGCTACCCAGATGGGAGATTTTCAGGACATGGTTCCTAAAATTTTTTGATGATAATAAAAAAGCAACAATACAAAAGGAATTTTATGACTTTTGTACTTTTCATAACCATATTACATATTTTGTACCTTGGTTTTGTGCTACGTATGTAGAACAATACATTTCTGTTTTAGAAAGAAATTATATTTTATCCAATGAAGACGAGTTAAATGATATTTACCCTCCTTTACAATCTTTTAGGATGGAAAACTGTAATTTTATTGCCCTGGCAAAATTATTTGACAATAAAGATACTGTTATGACAGCATTTGATCTAAATGTTTTGATACAACAACAAAACTATTCAAATCTATTTTTAAAAATAGTAGGAGAACAAATTGGTTCTTTACACGAAAAAATAGATAATATCATTTCTCTTTTAAATAAAAGAACTACGTCTGAAGGAGATACTTCTTCGTTAACTTCTTATTCATCTTCTCCAGCTGTTAGTATCCAAGGTCCTCCTGAAATCAAGGACTTCGTGTTAAAACAAAAGCCAGAATGGGAGACCAAATTAACAGAACAAGTAAAACTGAGCGAACAAGTTAAAAATTTTCTTAAAGAAAAAATGAAAAGCCTATCTTTAAAAACTCTTAGTGACGATTTTACTAGTCGTTTTTATAACAACCCTGACCATAAGGAGGTCATAAAGGATGAGTTTAATAAACTTGATACAAAGTGGGCCGATAAACCTACTCAGAGATTGTATTACTATAATCGTCCTTCCCCCATAGAAGTTCTTCATGAAGAACAAGAATACCAGTTAAATAATAGTTACAGTGGTAAATGTATCTATGAATGGAATATCGATGGTTATACTGATAAACAAATTTATAATCAAATTCATAGAATGCTCATGTATTCGACTATTTGCAAAAGTTCTGGTAATACCGATGTCAATATAGCTAAAATGATAGCTGCATGATTCACTGGCCAACTTAAAGGTTGGTGGGACAATTATTTATCTACCATAGGAAGGAATGCTATTCTTAGCACTACAACCAATGTTGATGGTAAAGAAAAAGAGAATGCAGTTTATACACTAGCCATAAATATTGTTGAACACTTTACAGGAAGATATTCTGATAATCATGAGAATATCAAAACTTTATTACAGAATCTTAGGTGTAAAACACTTACTGACTTTAGGTGGTATAAAGATACTTTCCTTAGCAGGGTTATGGAACTCCCCGAATCTAATAGTACTCATTGGAAAGCCAAATTTGTGGATGGTTTACCCAATTTATTTGCTGAAAAAGTTAAAAAATCCCTCAGATGTAATATGACCTCTATTCCTTATGATAATTATACTTATGGTAAACTTATAGGCACTTGTACCCAAGAAGGCTTGAATCTCTGTAATGAAATCAAATTAAATCAACAATTAAAACGCCAGAATTTGGTTGAAAAAAACCAACTAGGTGAATTTTGTAACCAATTTAGCATGGATGTGCCAGCTTCTTCCCATAAGAAGAACAAACATTTTAATAATTCTTATAATACTTATAAAAAAAGGAAAAAGAAATATTACTCTAAGGACAAGCTGGATAAAAAGGTTGAAAGAAAAGCCTTTAGAAAATCTTATAAGAGAAATAAAAAACCAGACAGACAGATTGTCTGTTATAAATGCAATAAGATTGGCCACTTTGCTAAAGACTGTTGGACCAAAAATAAAATTGCTAGTCTTGATATTGATAATGAAATAAAAGACAAGTTATACAAACTTTTTCTAGTTTCTGATGAGGAATTTGAAGAATCTAGTTCCAGCTCTGATAATGAGGTTAAGATTATGGATAATGATTCTTATCCCTCTGAATCCGAAAGCTCAGAATGTGAACCTTGTTTAAAGGGTAAATCTTGTGACAAAAGTAACATTAATAATCATGATTATTATAATCTAGTATCTCAGTTTCAAGAAAATCAGATAAATGTTCTCGATAATAATCAATGGGTTGAATTGCTTAGAACTATCAAAGACCCTGAAATGAGGTCTAAGATAATAGATCAAATAGGCAATGAACCTAGTACTTCTAATACTGAAATTAGTTTTCGTACAGAAACAGATTACAAAGAACCTTATATTATGTCTGAAGTTTATAATCTTCTAAAAACACGACAGATAAATTCTCACCCTACTTCTTTAAAAGATATTTTATCTGAAATTGAAAATCTTAAACTAGAAATAAAAAATTTAAAGAATGAGACTAAAGGTCAAGATACCAGAATATCTAATCTTCAAATTCTTAGTCTTCTAGACCAAGCTCCCAAGAATAAAGAGACTCAAGAAAGTCAGATAAATTCCGAAAGCGCTAATAAGAATCCAAGCATACCTGAAAAAATTGTTGGAAGTAAAGAGACTGTGAACTCTCTAAATCTTAATAATGAATTTCTTCAAACCCTTGAGACTATTGTTAGTAAAAAATGGTATATCAAAATTATCCTAAAAATTGATAATTATTTTTCAAAAGAATTTATTGCTCTTATAGATAGCCGTGCAGATTTAAATGTTATTCAAGAAGGATTAATTCCTATAAGGTATTTTGAAAAAATCTCTCATACTCTTTCTCATGCAGGAGGAAAAAAATTGAATATTAAATTTAAGCTTCCTAGAGCTTCTATTTGTGTTGATGGGAAATGCATTCCATTAAGTTTTCTATTAGTCAAAAATAAATTATCTACCCAAGTTATTCTTGGAACACCATTTCTTAATAAGATTTATCCTTTTACTTGTGTGGACAAGGGAAAAATTGTTGCAACTTATGACGATGCTTCAATAACTTTTAAATTTATAACAAAACCTTGTCTAAAGATTTTGCATCAGATGTATGATCATTTGGTTTTAAAAGAAAGCCAATTGGGGTTTTTAAAACAAGAAGTTAATGTATTAACCATTGAAGAACGTCTTCAAAATCCTAAATTAAAGGAAAAGATTAAAATTTTGTCTGATTCTTTTTCCACGGATATTTGTGGAGAACACCCTAATGCTTTCTGGAATAGAAAGAAACATGTAGTGAATCTACCTTATGAGGATGATTTTAAAGAAGATAATATCCCTACCAAGGCTAGACCATGTCAGATGAATTCAGAGTATTTAATACTCTGTACGAATGAGATAGCCTCTTTATTAGAGAAAAACTTAATTGGGCCATCAAAATCTCCATGGTCATGTACTGCTTTTTATGTTAATAAACATTTTGAACGGGAACGAGGAGTTCCTAGACTTGTGATCAATTACAAACCCTTGAATAAAGTTTTAAAATGGATTAGATATCAAATACCTAACAAAAAAGATCTTTTAGATAGATTATATGATTCTATCATATTCTCTAAATTTGATTTAAAATCTGGTTATTCGCGATTGATTGATCTGCCGATCGTTATAAAACAGCTTTTAATGTCCCTTTTGGACAATATGAATGGCATGTTATGCCTTTTGGGCTTAAAAATGCTCCGTCAGAATTTATGAAAATTTTGAATGAGATATTCAACAGTTACAGTGACTTTATTATAGTCTATATTGATGATATCTTGGTTTTCTCAAAGACTATTGAGATGCATTTTAGGCATTTAGATATCTTTAAAAAAATTGTTATAAATAACGGGTTAGTAATATCCAAACCAAAAATGATTTTATTTGAAACAAAAATCAGGTTTCTTGGTGATAATATTGAAAAGGGAAATATAATCCCTATCAATCGTAGTATAGAATTTGGGTCAAAATTTCCTGACGAAATAACTGATAAAACTCAGTTACAAAGATTTTTAGGAAGTCTAAATTATATTTCCCCCTACTACAAGAACATTGCCCAGGACACATCAATTCTATATGAAAGGCTAAAGAAGAATGGCCAGCCTTGGACTGAAGAGCATTCTAATGCTGTCAGGTTGATTAAAAGAAAAGTTGTTTCTTTACCTTGCTTATCTCTTGCAAATCCCCATTGGGATAAAATAATTGAAACAGATGCCTCTGATATAGGTTATGGTGGTATTTTAAAACAGGTTGATCCCACCAGGAAACAAGAATTTCTAGTCAGATTTTATTATGGCAAATGGAATAATACTCAAAAAAATTATGCTACTATAGCAAAAGAAATTCTTGATATAGTCAAATGTGTTTTAAAATTTCAAGATGACTTATATAATAAACATTTTATTATTAAAACTGACTGCAAAGCAGCCAAGTTTATGTTTCTAAAAGACTTTAAACATGATGTTTCTAAACAAATGTATGCCAGATGGCAAGCCCATTTAGCCCCTTTTGATTTTACAATTATTTACAAGAAAGGTGAAGATAATCACCTCCCTGATTTTTTGACAAGAGAATATTTACAATATTCTTTTCTTTTCAGGAATGCTTACCCACAGTAAAGGCGACCCCTCTAATAGAGGTAGTAGAGGTCGTGGTAACTCTTCATATAGAGGAGGAAATAGTTCTAGTTATACCATAGCTCAATATGGTAATAAAAAGCTAATAGCAGCAGACTTATCTGGAGCCAGTCAAACTGAGCTCGAGGAGTTCACAAAATGGAGGCAGCTTCAAAAAAGAGGGACTGATATTCCCAGCTCTTCTTCCAACCCCTCATTTTCTTCAGCTGTTCAAAACACTACCCAAAAAGAAGATGAAATGCTTCAAAATGAAGATGAAAGAGTAATACTCTTACTCAATGAATCTGATAAAAAATGGGAAGACAAGCCATGGACACTCTATGACAGATATCTAGGAGGACATGGTTATACCATGGAAACATACAAACCTCGACATTTCTATGAGACAATACTCTCTAGTAATGGTTGCACTTTTACCCATTTTACTAGGACAAATAAGGAAATTTATAATTTCTCTAAAATAATTATTGGACAGGTAATATCCATGAACGACTGGGGAATATCTCCATTAACAGAAAAAACGGTTGTGATAAAAAATACACCAGTTAAATATAACTATTGGGATTATATCCAGGCCTTTGATAAGGTATTTCTTTATGAAAATGATAAACGAAGTCATACTTGGTTTATCAAAATTAATTTCGATATTTATAATCATGACCTTCCAATATGGTTGGTTAATTGGTGGCGCTTTTATGGCACTTTGAGTATATTCTACCATCCGTTCTAAAAGAATATTTTGATAAATGGAAGATGGTAATACACAAGACAAGATAATAATATGGTTCCGAAAATATGAGATTTTTCATAGAATTCTCTATTCCATGGATACGGAGAACCAGACTGTAAAGTTATAGCCAAAGTTTCTTTTGCCTCAAACAGAGATCATATTCTCGGTTTTGGGAGACGATGATAAGAAAAAATGACCAAGGACAGTTAAACTGCACTCCTACCATAGATCTTCTTAAAGAAAGAATTAGCTCCTATACGAGTTTAAAAGAAATTGAAGATAAAGAATATAGGGAAAGGGAAAAAGCTCGATTCCTGGAGATTTTGGATGATGATGAATCTATGGACATCCATGAAGCTTATGAGGAAGAAATCATAAAAGCATATATGGATGGTCTAAAAAAGACCCTTAAACTGAAGAAAGAAGGGGATAAAAAATCCTCAAAAAGTGACACGTCAATGGCTTCAAACAATAGCCATAATTCACTCAAGACTTCTTCGGGATGCTCAAGACCCAGATGATAATTCTCAGATTGATAAAATCACAGCCTTTTTACAAGGAGGAAATTAATTATTTATGTTTTTATCAACAGTTGTTAAACGACTTATTTCTACTGTAGGCATTTTTATAATGCTATAGTGTTATTACACTCTTGTATAATAAGGTAGCTTGTTGTTGGGGCTGGTGTCCTTTACAGTTAGTGCAAGGACTTATAAATCTCTAAAAGGATCAAAGGCTATACTTTTGTATCATTATCAGTTGGTCCACGTTTATCAATAACGGTTGGCTTGCTAGATAAGTTTGACGTTATTGTCATACAGATGGCGGTGATCAACTGGTCCCTAAAAGTCACACCTATAGGATACGTTTGAGAGATGTGACGGTATGAAAATACAGTCATGTAGATGCCAAATTTGACTAACCAGTTAGTCTGAGTTATTTGACTAATAATTAGTCAAAATGTGATGTTGAGATATTTTATTTAATACGGATTAAATAATAATGGCTAAGGCGAATTAAGCAGTTAATTCGTAAATTGAATATAAGCGTTTTATATTTAATTAAATGTATATTGAATATAATTATACAATATCGTCTTTGTCGGACATGTATTAATATTTCAACTAATCCGTATTATTAGTTGATGCTTTAATAACCGATAACCGATGACGATTTATAACAAAACCGCGTCATATACATTTTAGCGATTTGCGAACCGGACCATGAGCTAAAACTAAAAGGAAGTGGAAGCCCACTTCCCAATAGAGCCCACGGCCGGCCGGCCAAGTGAGGACAAAAGAGAGGATTTTCTCTCTTTTGCAACCTAATTCATTTTGACAAAAATTTTAGGGTTTTGGGAGAACATTTTCCTCTCTAAACCTAGATCTCTCATCTAAAGAAAACTCACAAAAATAATCCTCTCAATATTGCAAGGCAATTAGAGGATTCATTCTAGCACAAGGGCATTTCTCGGACGATCTTGGGTGCATCATTTAGGAGGAGATCTACTTTGATCTCTCATTGCCAATTTGCACTAGGACCGAAGGTTAATTCTTAATCTTTATCGTTTCATTGTTGTTTTTCGTTTATGACAATAAATTGCATATAAAATTTGCGTTATAATCCTATAATTAAAGGGTTTTATACGGATATTACCCTTCAAGTGGTATCAGAGCGAGGCCACGTAAATTTTTCTATGTGATTTTCATCAAACGAATTTTGAATCGATGAATTTTTGATTAAAAATTGTTGCGGCAGCCATTTTTTTTTTACTCGGCAATTTTTTTATTGCGTTTTTTTTTTTTTGAACCGTGACATGTTTACACGGTGTAGGTTGTCGTTTGTTTTGTTTTTCATTTTGATCTTTGCATATTGTTTTGTAATCGATATTCATTGCAATATGTTAAAGATGTATCAAAATGTTTGCATAAAATTTCGTGCGGCACAAAATTTTTTTTGTCTCGGCAATTTTTCTTTTGAAACCGTGCGGCCTCTTGTTAATCACGGCCTGTTTTTCTTTTTTTTTGCCTTGATTTGCGTGCCACACGTTATTGCTAGATTAAACGATGTTATGTTTTCAATCGTTCTTTGCATATTGTAATTTTAATCGATAATTATTGCAATATGTTAAAGTTGTTTCAATTGTAATTTCAATTCTATACGGATTAGATTAAATTACAATTGGGTTTTAACAAATCGTTTTGTTTTTGACCTTTTGTTGCTCACGATTTTGAGCCGTTTAATTTTTTTTTGGGCCTTTTGATGCTCTCGGCATTTCAGTAAATAAAAAAAAAATTTTTTTTTTTTATCTTGGGTACTGTTCACGCCCAGCAGTGAAAGAAAAAAAAAAAAAAATTCTGTTTTGTTTTTTTTTCGGCCAATTTTGCATAATACTGATTTATGCACTCGCTTGATAGTGAAACGGTTCACCCACGAACAATTTAGTTACTTTAAAACGATTTAAAGTAACGGATTATCACGGATTAAAATTAACTTGACTAAAGCGGTTTTGTCACATAATTTTAATCATTAAAGGTGGTTTGGATTAAATTTAACATAATTACGGAATTATGTCACGAATAAATTTAATTTAGTTAATGCATTTTATTTATCGTTATTGATTATTTTGAATGTTTTTAATTACGTATTTATTTATTTTTGCAAACGGTTGTAACTTAGTGTGGCCTTAGTAGAACGTGTTACCGTAATGATGGAACACGGTCTTGGTTGTATTTTGAGATCTCGTATCTCCCTTTTTATTTCTTTTAATTACAGTTTTTATTTAGAATGTAAATAGGTTTATATTTTGTAAATTTTAATTGTAATTTTGAGAAGACTAAAGATGGAGATCGGATGCTCACTCCCATTTGCATGGACAAAAATGGAACATCAAGACAAGCTTTTTCGGGTCCAACGGTGGATTCCAAAGTTGTATTATGTTCTTTTTACTAGGATAGGCCACACTAGGAATTTTTATTTACGTATTGCATTCATTTATTTATTTTATCGTAACGATAGATTGCATCATATTCCGCCTAAAAACCAAACCACCTAATAATTGCATGAAAACTGACTCATATAGAGGTCACGCGTTAGTTTTCTATGACATTCATATGTCACACGATTTAAGCCATCATCTAAATTAATTCATTCACGCAGTTGCTAGTTATTCGTTCACTTAAAATGAATTCAAACTTAGTTGATGGGATCTTCCTCGTATAAACCAAAATTGAGAATGGTCTTTATAGGTCAAACTCCAATGAGTCTCTTCTTCGTCGGTAGGCATAATATGACCCCTTCTACGTCGGGTAAGTTGGAACCGATTGACCTATTTTATCTCAACGCCATGGTCACTCGTACGATCCTGTGATCATGGTGGACTATAGATAGGATTTACGGAAATCTATCGACCAAGAGTTCTTACGGAAGAATTAGCTAAACAGTTGGCTTATCAATTTACGGAAATTGAGTCTTGGGATCACTTGTGTCATTCTTGAGGGAGATCAATCATGCAAGTGCAATGAGTCTAAAATGAATTTTAAATAGACTTAAATCACCTCGATGAGTTGCTTATTTCGTTTTTGTTTTTCTTTCTTTTTCACGAGATCACGTTTTTTTTTTTAAAACCGCTAATAACCTAATGGTGGCATCCTCGATGACCCAATGCCAAGTGCCACATTGGACCGTGAGTCCCGGCTTCGGATCTTTATGAATCGGATGAATCGGTCTACTAGATCAAGAATGATGGATCAAACTTCGCGGAATGGGAGGCGGCATTACGGAATGCCGCCACCGCGACGGGAAGCTCAAGTATTTGATCGAGCACCTCCCACCAGCCCCAGGTCCCACGGCTCAATTAACGAGGTCTCCACGTATAGCGACTTCGTCATGGAAGCGGGTGCGATTAAAAACGTACTCATTTTTGCAATGGAATCCAATTTGCGGAAACGCTTCATAGCCCAGGGTGCAAACAAGATTTTCACCACGCTCACCAAGGAATTCTCGAAAGCACCGAGAATCGTGACCTATGAGCATACCACTCGCTTCTTTGATGCGAGACTCCGAAATGGGCCAACCAGTTAGCCCACACATTCTCAAAGCATGATTGAGAATGTCGAGAGATCGGAGACGCTTGATTGTAAAATCAGCGAGAACATCGTGATTGACCGCATGCTTCATTCACTCCACGATGGTTTTGCGCTCTTTAGAGCGAATTACTATATGAATGATTTGAAGAAAAGCCCCCATGAACTGCACTCCCTTCTCGTACAGACCGAGAAGGACATGAAGTCCAGTGGGAGCATGAAACAGGATGTTCTCGTTGTGTCAAACAAGGGCAAGGGTAAGGGCAAAGTTCAGCCAGGCCTAGCAAAGAGGGCAAACCGAAGTTTAAGAAGTCGGGTTCGGGTAAGAGTGGGCCTGGTGAGTCGAGCACCTCATCAGGCGCGACAAAGAGCAAGAATGAAAACATGGAATGCCATCATTGCCACAAGACCGGGCATTGGAGGCGTACATGTCCTGTTTATCATGAGGACTTAAAGGCAGGTCGCGTTAAACCTGTTGGTATGTCTTCTTCTTCTACTTTTATTCATATGATTGAGATTAACCACGCAAGTTACGGAACTTGGGTACTAGATACTGGTTTTGGTTCTCATCTGTAATCATGTGCGGGGGCTCGAAACATCGAACCCCTCGTAAAGGGTGAGGTGGACTGCGTGTCGGGAATGGAGCACGAGTGGTCGCCGTCTCAAGGGGAACATATGTGATCCATTTTCCTAGCGGATTTGAGTTATTTTTATATAATCGCTATTATGTACCCAGTCTTTCCAAAAACATTATTTCGGTTTTAAGCACTTGACAAACTTGGATTTTCATTTGTAATAGAGAATAATACTTGCATTTTCTCATTACACGATATGATTTATGGCAAGGCAATCTCCATGAACGGAATTTATGTTTTAGATCGACCACCAAATATTACACGTAATGAATAAAAAGTTAAAGGTTGGTGACAAAGATCAAACGTATCTATGGCACTCCCGTATGGGACACATTAATGAGAAACGCGTTAAACAAACTCATCAAAATGGAGCTATCTCGGCCTTTGATTTTCAATCATTTGGCACGTGTGAATCATGTCTCATCGGTAAGATGACTCGAATTTCCTTCAAAGGTGTTGGAATGCGCGCTGCGGACCTATTAGGACTCATACACACGGATGTATGTGGACCTATGTCAATCACCGCACGAGAAGGCTATAGGTATTTCATCACTTTCACGGACGATTTAAGTAGATATGGCTATGTCTACTTAATGAAGCATAAAAGTGAATCCTTTGAGAAATTCAAAGAATAAAAGAATAGGGTACAGAACCTATTGGGTAGAAAGATTAAAACACTACGTTCAGATCGTGGTGGCGAGTATCTTTCTCACGAGTTTGATCAACACCTTAAAGACTGTGGGATTGCCCTACGGTTAACTCCACCGGAACACCTCGGTTGAATGGTGTGTCCGAACGGAGAAATCGAACACTACTTGATATGGTTCGATCCATGATGAGTCACACCGTGTTGCCGGACTCATTATGGGGTTATGCTCTTTCATCACCGCTCTAATACTTAATCAAGTCCGTCTAAAGTGTTGACAAGACTCCATATGAACTATGGAAGGGAACGGTCCCTAACTTGTCCTTTATACGGGTTTGGGGCTGCGAGGCTTATGTCAAGTGGAGACACGAGGATAAGCTCGGCCCGCGATCGGTCAAGACATACTTTATAAGTTATCCTAAAGGAACACTTGGTCATTACTTCTATTCGCCAACCGAACAACGTGTTTTTGTTGCGGCTAGTGCGACATTCTTAGAGAAGGAATTTCTCGAGAATGCAAAGAGTGATAGAACCTTCGACCTGTCGGAGATTCCAGAACCAAATACCGAGCAACCATTGGAGGAACCAATTCCTTCAATCCCGGCTGCGGTGAATATTCCTGAGGAACCTAGGAGGTCGGGAAGAGTCTCTATTCCTCCAGACAGATACATTGGTATGGTCGAGGAACATGACATAGATGACGTTCTACTCTTAACGAGTAGTGAACCCGCAACCTATAAAGGTGCCATGACTAGTTCCGACTCAGAGCTATGGCTTGAGGCCATGCAATCCGAGATGGACTCTATGTATGAGAACAACGTATGGGATCTCATTGACTTACCTGCTAAGGTTCGTCCCCTTCAATGCAAATGGCTTTACAAGATAAAGCATTATGTGGAAGGTCAACAAGATATCTATAAAGCACGACTAGTTGCTAAAGGTTTCACCCAAGTGCCAGGTTTGCACTACGATGAAATTTTCGCACCCGTAGTCATGCTGCGTTCCATTCGGATTATCTTAGCGATTGCCGCTTTTCATGACTATGAAATTTGGCAAATGGATGTGAAAACCGCCTTCTTAAACGGCTTTTTGGAGGAAGAGTTGTACATGGTACAACCCGAAGGTTTCATCGATCCACAACATCCTAAGAAAGTGTGCAAGCTTAAGCGTTCCATTTATGGACTTAAACAAGCATCTCGGAGTTGGAATCATCGCTTCGACCATGTGATTAAAGAAAATGGATTTACTCGATCGGTCGAGGAACCATGTCTTTATATCAAGTCGAGTGGGAGCAAGATTGTCTTCCTAATTTTGTATGTCGATGACATACTCCTGATTGGGAATGACATACCTCTCTTAACTTCGGTGAAAGTATGGTTGAAAAACCATTTCCAGATGAAAGATCTGGGTGAGGCACAAAGAATTCTAGGCATCCGTATCTATCGAGATAGATCACGACGGATGTTATCTCTCGATCGGGGAGTCTTACATAGACAAAGTCCTAGAGAGATTCAAAGATGACTAACTCCAAGAAGGGGTTTCTTCCTATGGCTCCAGGGGTGCATTTGAGCAAGTCTCAGGCACCAGAGACACCGGAAGAGAAAGAGCGCATGACACGGATTACTTATGCCTCGGCTATAGGATCAATCATGTATGCCATGATATGCACACGTCCGGACGTGGCATATGCATTGAGTATGACAAGTCGATTCCAACAACATCCAGGTGAATCACATTGGATGGCTGTCAAGAACATTCTTAAGTACCTACGGAGGACTAAAGATTGGGCATTGACTTATGGAGGCGAACAAAAGCTCACAAGAACCGATTACGCAGATGCTAGCTTCCAAACGGATCGTGATGACTCGAAATCTCACCGGGATTCGTTTTTACTCTTAATGGCGCTGCGATCACCGGAAGAGTTCCAAACAAACTGTTCTGCAGATTCTACGATCGAGTCCGAGTACTATGCCGCGTCTGAAGCAACAAAGGAAGCGATATGGATGCGTCAATTCTTACATGGACTATCTGTAGTGCCTAGTTCGAATGACCCGATCACCATCTATTGCGACAATAGAGGTGCCATCTTCCAAGCTAAGGAGCCAAAGTCTAGCAACAAGTCTAGACATGTACAACGGAAAGCTCATCTAATCCGAGATTACGTGGAGCAAAAGGAAGTAGTGATAGAAAAGATTGCTACTGAGATGATAACATAGCATCCTCTCACTAAACCATTACGACAAGATAAGCATGAAGGGCATGTTAATTCCATGGGAATTAAACGTGTTCCTAAGTTGTAGTACTCTTTTATGGATTAGATTCATTCTCTTTTGTACTCTATACGACATCATCGTTTTTGATATTTTATATATTTTGTTTTTCATGTGGATTTGTATGACAAATTTTGAACACCACAAAGTGAACTGAACAAACATTATAATTTTGGTCCTTAATTGCCCACGTGAGCTGATAACTCAAGGTAATTATTTTGTGACGTTGGTTGATGGTGGGTTCAACGAGCCATAAGTCAACAGGTTGACTGACCAATCACAGAAGCGGGTTATACGGATATCTCGTAGGACACAATTGTGACATCAACGTGGAGTCCTAAATGTTTCATAACATTCGGTGCCCGGTCGTGGATAGGACATCCATGGTGATCCTAAGAGTCGATTCTTTTGACTATCGACTGTCTCTTGAGACTAAGACAGATTTTGGGTGACTTTGGTTTCTTTCTCACGGTCATCCGTAACAGGGGGCCAAGTAGATTGTTTCTGGGTTATTTCATGCTGTGCTTAGATCGGAAGGAGTTCGAGTTGAAGGAAATATTCAGCCTTTATCAGGTACTCGATATTTCTCAGGGCCACTCGAGGAGTCAGAATCGAAATGCATGGCCATGCTCGAATACGTATTCGTTTTATCAGTTAAGTTACTCTCTAGTCGGGGAAACCACTCTTGATACAGATCGATTGTAAGATACGACCTTTGCGGATCCGGAACTGCAAATTGTTTTACATTGAGTGGGAGAAATTTTAAATGAATATGAGAATCGGTTATCGCACATACACTTGTACGGACAAGTGGGAGTTTGTTGGAGGTGGTGTCCTCCAGTTAGTGCGGATAACGTCATTGCACATACACTTGTACGGACAAGTGGGAGCTTGTTGGGGCTGGTGTCCTTTACAGTTAGTGCAAGGACTTATAAATCTCTAAAAGGATCAAAGGGTATACTTTTGTATCATTATCAGTTGGTCCACGTTTATCAATAACGGTTGGCTTGCTAGATAAGTTTGACGTTATTGTCATACAGATGGCGGTGATCAACTGGTCCCTAAAAGTCACACCTATAGGATACGTTTGAGAGATGTGACGGTATGAAAATACAGTCATGTAGATGCCAAATTTGACTAACCAGTTAGTCTGAGTTATTTGACTAATAATTAGTCAAAATGTGATGTTGAGATATTTTATTTAATACGGATTAAATAATAATGGCTAAGGCGAATTAAGCAGTTAATTCGTAAATTGAATATAAGCGTTTTATATTTAATTAAATGTATATTGAATATAATTATACAATATCGTCTTTGTCGGACATGTATTAATATTTCAACTAATCCGTATTATTAGTTGATGCTTTAATAACCGATAACCGATGACGATTTATAACAAAACCGCGTCATATACATTTTAGCGATTTGCGAACCGGACCATGAGCTAAAACTAAAAGGAAGTGGAAGCCCACTTCCCAATAGAGCCCACGGCTGGCCGGCCAAGTGAGGACAAAAGAGAGGATTTTCTCTCTTTTGCAACCTAATTCATTTTGACAAAAATTTTAGGGTTTTGGGAGAACATTTTCCTCTCTAAACCTAGATCTCTCATCTAAAGAAAACTCACAAAAATAATCCTCTCAATATTGCAAGGCAATTAGAGGATTCATTCTAGCACAAGGGCATTTCTCGGACGATCTTGGGTGCATCATTTAGGAGGAGATCTACTTTGATCTCTCATTGCCAATTTGCACTAGGACCGAAGGTTAATTCTTAATCTTTATCGTTTCATTGTTGTTTTTCGTTTATTACAATAAATTGCATATAAAATTTGCGTTATAATCCTATAATTAAAGGGTTTTATACGGATATTACCCTTCACTTGTAACGTAAGCGCTTACGTTTGCGTTTTTGTTTGTTTGTACCCCCACTTTTCTATATAAGAGGGCTCTTGTTCACTTACAGAGGCAGGTTCTTCTAACCCCTCTCTAGCTCTCTCTCTCTCTCTCTTGTAAAAACCGTCCCTGTTAATCAATAAAATCCTATTCCGAGCACAACCTTTGAATTTGTAAGTACTTTTAATTCTGTACTTTTATTCTTTGTATTCATCTTTTACATCTTAAGGATGAGCCTTATAGGCTTAATCCTTTGTGTTGCACTATGTCTTACTAAACCGATTAATTAAAGGCACCATGGTAATAATATTACAAATGGTGTTGGTGCTTTGATACTCTGATAAGGTCCGGCTGATAGTTTAAACTTTTGTTACTACCAGTTATTATATTATCTTAGGTCCGTTCTGTTTGTCCGCTATGCCAAAAGATAGGCGATTGGGGTGTTTTGAAGTGGACATTGAGTTATAATAAATGATAATATACTCTTTGTTTAGTAAAAACCTTAATCTATCTGGCTGGATATTAGTGTATGCTGAACTCCCTTTGTGGTATATATATATATATATATATATATATATATATATATATATATATATATATATATATATATATATATATATATATATATATATATATATAGAGTAAGGTTCAAATGAGTCACTTACATCTATTGAGTCCCTAAGTCCTCTTATAGGCCTTTGGATGGAGTGGATGAAGGGTTGAGATTAGATCTAAATGGAGGGCTAGAAATGACTCTCCTCTAATCATATCCTTAACTCAATCACTTTCCCTTAATCATTCAGCCTCTCCCCTCATTATCACACCCTCATCATCTCTCTCTATTTTATGGAAACTTGGAAGATGGGAGTTCGGACTTGCTCACCTTGGGATGCGTGCATGGAGTGAAGAGGCTGTTTGGAAGAGAAAAGAAGTTACTGCACAGCGTCGTTGGTCGATCGACCAACATCCCCAGTCGATCGACCGTGGAGGTTCAGCAGAAGTGGTGCGTACTGTACTGGCTGGTCGATCGACCATGCCACTTAATGTCGATCGACCAGGTCGCGAAGCTGTTGATTATTTTATGCTTTAGTCTTTTAAAAGCCCAATTGTAATTAATCTTTGGGAAGGACATTTATGAGTAGGAGAAAAACAATAATTTAGGTTATGCTTTTCATTATTCAAAAAAACTGAAGTTTTAGATCTAGTTTGAGAACAAGGAAGTGGATACTACGGATTCGAATTCAATTGCTTTGTTCATCAATCCTTTAGTAAGATTTAATTAAATTTCCTTCTTTTCTTACTTCTTGTCAATTTAATTCTTGTTGTTATTAGTTTATATTCAAACAATTCAGTTTTAATCTTTTGTCTTAAATTCAATTTCAATCATGTCAATCTTATTCTTTGCCTTCAATTTTGCAATTGTTATAGTTTTAATCATGCATAGCTAATTATCTTGATTGGGAACGAGGTGAGCCATGGCGTAAATTAGGGTCGATTTTATTAGTATGATTTCTTCCGTATCGATCTTATTTCCTTTTGATAAACCCGTCTTGCTAGATTGAAAGATTAGTAGGTTAGGTTTTCATTAGTTTTGGAATTTCCTTTGAGCGAAAGCTTTGAGAAATTTTAGGGAATTAGAAGACCGTAAGGTTAAATTTGAGCATTGATCGAAATACTTGCTCATATTCCCTGAGACCGTATTACAAGACCTCTGCTACCTTTTTGACCCGACCTTAGCCATGGTGAACCGAAGTTCCTGATCTCTTTTTTATCTTATTTGAGAAACTCCTTATTTTGTCAATTAGTATCTAGAATCAAACAAATTCAAAACCCCCATTTAATTGTTACATCAATAGATTAAAAATTAGCAAATATAATTGATCTTGTCTCTCTGTGGTTCGACCCTTGCTATCACTAGCTATAGTTTTAGTTTGGATTATAAATTTAATTTTGATACAAAACGACGGTATCAAATTTTGGCGCCGTTGCCGGGGATACGGTGTAATTCTGTTTGCTTTATTTTTAGTTTATTTTTCTTGTCTCAAGGAACTTTGGTTCCTTGAGGCCGTTGCTTACTCTTGCTTCTAGTTTTGCTTTTGCACAGTTAGAAGACAGATTTTTGAGAGAAAGGCTTAAGTACTCTCAATTTCGCGATCATGACTACAATATATGATAATCTTCAGCCACAAGTGCAGCATGTTCCAAAGGGATACGAATTACCCACCCCTACTCATGGTCACTTCGAATTCCGTTCCTCCTATATCGATTTAGTGGAGCGAAATCAGTTTGCTGGTCTACCGGACGAGGATCCTTTTAAGCATATGGAAATTTTCACGGACTACTGCTGTTCCATACCTGTACCGGCTGGGGTGACCCAAGATGAAGTAAAGGGGATGATGTTCTTGTACTCCTTGAAGGATTCTGCGCGAGATTGGTACCGCTACCTTGATAGGGTAGCAGCTGGAGTCACGGATTGGACATCTCTAGCATTAGCTTTCTACAAAAAATACTTCTCACTCGCAAAGACTGATGCCTTGAGAAGCAAAATTACAAATTTCCAGCAAGGACCTGATGAGGAATTTTGTGAAGCATGGGGACGTTTCAAGAGCTTGGTTCGGTCTGTCCCTCACCACGGTTTCCAGCAGTGGTACCTTTGCAACTTATTCTACAATTCTTTATATGATGACTACAAAGTTATCCTGGATGCAGCTGCGAATGGTAGGTTCCAAAATAATACTGGTCAGAACAAAGGTTGGAACACTATTGAGGAGATGGCAGTCCATAGAGCTGAGTTTGGGAGTTCGCGTGGAAACTCGCGAAAGAAAAGTGATGAAATGAGTGCCGTTGCGACACTCATAGCTTCTATTACAGCCCGGCTCGAAAAGCTCGAGACTTCTAAGGTTTCCGAGAGAGAAATTGAAATTCCTGTTCATAACTAAGATGAGACCGCGGAATTGAGAGAAATAGTCCGAGCTCTTTTGGTTCAGGTCACAAAAATAGAAGAAGCTGGGATTGAATCTGCAAAGAATTTTGTGAAGCAGTTAGAGAATTTAGCGGCTAACCAAGCCGCCAATTCTTAAAGCAAATGTGAGGGGCCAATTGAAACCATTAATGCCATTAATCTCCGAAGTGGCCTTTCTTATGATGGTCCCGATAAGCCAAGAGAAGACTCGGGAAATGATGAAAAGACAAATTTAAATTCTGGTGCGAAAACGAGCTTTACTGCCAGTACCAGCGGTCGATCGACCAACAACAGCAGTCGATCGACCAGGATCTCAGATGAAAAAGTTTCTGACCAGAAACTAATTGAACCCAGCGCATGTGGTCGATCGACCAACAATATCGGTCGATCGACTGAAGTTCCTGACGAAGACGTTTCTGACCAGAAATTGTTCAAACCCAATGTGAATGGTCGATCGACCGAGCTCAATGGTCGATCGACTGGGTCTCCAGTGCAGGACGCAAATCCGTCAATTAATTTGCATGATTCTATACTTATTGATGATTTGACGGAGGTTTTAAATTTACGGAAGCCGAAGGTTGCTGATCCTACGACCAGTGTTGCAGTCCCGTATCCGGAGCGTTTAGAGAATACTAAGCTGGAGCACAAGTTTGGTAAGTTTTTGGAGATGGTCAAGAATCTTGAGGTAACCATTCCTTTCACTGATCTAATTACCCAGGTACCCTCTTACGCTAAATTTATGAAAGACATTCTGAATCGTAAGAGAAATTTTCATGATGATGGTACTGTTGCTTTTGTGGAAGAATGTAATGTTCTTTCGCAAATTAACATACCACCTAAATTAAAGGACCCGGGTAGCTTTTCAATCCCCTGCACTATAGGTAACCACGAAATTGGAAAGGCCCTTTGTGATTTAGGGGCCAGTGTTAGTGTCATGCCATATTCTATTTGCGAAAAGCTAAATATTGGTAGACTTAAGGTGACCGATATTACCCTTCAGATGGCAAATAGATCGACTCAGAGACCTTTAGGAGTCTTAGAGGATGTACCCGTTCGAGTGGGTAAGTTTTTTATTCCTGTCGATTTCGTTGTTTTGGACATTCGAGAGACAATGATACCTATTATTTTAGGTAGACCATTTTTACATACTGTTTGGGTTTGTAATAGATGTCAAACGCGGAATCATAACCTTAGAGGTAGGGGATGACACCATTGAGTTCAGTCTTGCTTGTAAGGCGATCGAACCTTGCGATGATGATACGTGTTACTCCATTGATATTGTTGATGTGGTCGTTAATTGAATCGGAGGGAATCCTTAGCCAAGGATCCTTTAGCTGATCTAACCCGTTTAGATGAGTGTGCAGATATTACAGCGGAGAATGCTGAGGAGCTAGATGCTTTGGTAGCCTCAATGGAAAGCTACGAGCTCACAGAGGAAGAAGATGAGATGCTCATAAGCCTGGCCAACGAAAATTTGGTAAACACTTGCTATACCATTGAAGCTGATTCTCGCCTATCTTTGTAGAGGTAAAGGTGCCAGAGCGTAAGCCACTTCCTCCTAATCTTAAGTATGTTTTTCTAGATGAGACGGAGCAGTACCCAGCTATTGTTAGTGCTAAGCTTAATGATGACCAGCTTTCTGCTTTGATGTGTGTGCTTAAGAAAAACAGGAAAGCTTTAGGTTACTCGTTGGATGATATTAAGGGCATAAGCCCTGATATTTGTATGCACATGATAGAGCTGGAGGAAGGCCACAAGCCCTACAAACAGGGTCAACGCAAGTTGAACCCGAAGATGCAGGAGGTTGTTATGGCCGAGGTGATGAAACTACTCGATGCAGGTATTATTTATACAGTTGGCAACTCCAAGTGGGTTAGCCCTGTTCAGGTAGTTCCGAAGAAAGGAGGGACTACCGTGGTTAAGAATGAGAAAAATGAATTAATACCAACGCAAGTTGTGACAAGGTGGCGGATGTGCATTGATTATAGATAGTTGAATGCCGCCACCAAGAAAGACCATTTCCCCCTCCCTTTTGTTGACCAAATGACTGAAAGACTTGCTTCTAACAAATTTTTCTGTTTTCTAGACGGATATTCAGGATTCTTTCAGATCCCTATTCATCCGGATGATCAGAGTAAGACCACTTTTACCCGTCCACGGTGGTGTTTTTGCATACCGCAGATGCCTTTCGGATTGTGTAACGCCCCAACTACCTTTCAGAGGTGCTGGTGGGGGTTTTTTCTTGATTATATAGAAAACATTATGGAGGTATTTATGGATGATTTCTCAGTTTATGGTAATGACTTTGATCGTTGTTTAGCTAATCTTGATAAAGTCATGCAGCGTTGTATTGATGTTAATCTTGTTTTAAACTGGGAAAAATGTCAGTTCATGGTCAATGAGGGAGTTGTGTTAGGGCATCTGATTTCTGATAAGGGTATACATGTTGATAAGGCAAAAGTGCAGGTGATTGAGCAATTGCCTCCTCCCGTGAATGTTAAGGGAGTGAGGAGTTTCCTTGGTCACACCGGTTTTTATCAGCGTTTCATTAAGGATTTTTCAAAAATTGCTAAACCACTTACACAATTGCTCCTTAAGGATGCTGTCTTTGAGTTTACTGATGAGTGCCTTTTAGCTTTTAACGAGGTTAAAGGAGGCTCTAGTTCTGCGCCAATCATTCACCACTGATTGGGACCTCCCATTCGAGATTATGTGTGATGCAGCGATTATGCTATTGGTGCGTTTTGGGACAACGGAAAAATAAAGTTTTGAATGCCATATATTATGCGAGCCGAACTCTGGATGAGGCTCAAGTCAATTATTACACCACTGAAAAGGAGTTTCTAGCTGTAGTTTTTGCCTTAGATAAATTTCGGTCTTATTTGTTAGGTTCTAAGGTTGTTGTTTATACTGACCATGCAGCGTTGAAGACTCTCTTTCTTAAGAAGGATGCGAAGCCGAGGCTTTTGAGGTGGATACTCCTTTTGCAGGAGTTTGATTTGGAGATCAAAGATAAGAAAGGTGCAGAGAATGTGGTGGTTGACCATCTATCTCGTCTGCAGCTGACAGAAAGGGAGGATTCGTTACCCATTAATGATTCTTTTCCTGATGAGAGTCTGTTAGCTATTACTAATTTGGGGTCTTATCCACCTCCGTGGTTTGCTGATTATGCTAATTTTGCTGTGACAGGTAAGATACCACCCGAGCTTTCATGGCAGTAGAAGAAGCGGTTCGCTTATGATGCTAGACAATACTTTTGGGATGATCCTTATGTTTTCAAGGAATGCGCAGACGGTCTTATCCGGAGATGTGTGCCTCAATGGGAGGTGAAGGATATCCTAGAAGCTTGCCACTCTTCTGCCTATGGTGGTCACCATGGTCCGTTCCGGACTGTGGCTAAGGTACTCCAATCTGATTTCTATTGGCCAACTTTGCATGCAGATAGTCGCAATTTTGTTACTGAGTGCGATGCTTGTCAAAGATCGGGGAATATTTCGAAGAGACATGAGATGCCACAGGTAGGCATTCTAGAGGTTGAGATTTTTGATGTCTGGGGCATTGATTATCAAGGACCTTTTCCGAGCAGTCAAGGTAATAAATATATCCTCGTAGCTGTAGATTATGTGTCCAAATGGGTAGAAGCTATCGCTACTCCCCACTGCGATGCAAAAGCCGTGATTAAGCTATTTAAAAAGATTATTTTCCCTCGCTTTGGTGTCCCTAGGGTTGTCATTAGCGATGGTGGAATGCATTTTAAAGAAAAACAACTTAGTGCTTTATTGACTAAATTCGGTGTCCAACATCGTAGAGGTTTGGGGTATCATCCCCAAACTAGTGGTCAGGTTGAGATTTCTAACCGAGAATTGAAAGAAGTTTTAGCTAAAGTTGTTTCTAAATCACGGAAAGATTGGAGTCTTAAGTTAGATGATATCTTATGGGCTTATAGGACCGCGTTTAAAACGCCGATTGGGATGTCACCATTCCGATTGATTTATGGTAAGACATGTCATTTACCTGTTGAGTTGGAGCGTAAGTGTTGGTGGGCTATATGTGATTTGAATTTGGATCCTAACCTCTCTCGTGAGAAACGTATGACACAATTTGAATGAGTGGAGGAATTTAGGCCGGCCTATGATAATGCTAGGATCTACAAAGAGAAAACGAAGCGCTGGCACGACAAGAGAATCATTAAGCGCGAGTTCCATATTGGCGATAAGGTACTTCTTTTTAACGCTCGTATCCGTTTATTTCCTGGTAAGCTGAAATCCAGGTGGACTGGCCCCTATACGGTCACAACAGTTACAAAATTCGGATCAGTTGAATTGGAGACCTCATCTGGAGACCGGTTCAAAGTTAATGGCCAATATGTGAAGCATTATCACGGTGCAAACGAATTTGTTGGGCAGGTCGAAGTACTATACTTTGACCCAATTTTAGAAGCTGCAAATTGAGATAAGAAGGTCGTGCGGGACCTCTTAAACCAGCGCTACCCAGAAGGCAACCCGGTTTGTAAATTTTTTGTAATTAGGAACTTTACAGTTTTATTTAATTAATTTGCATTAGGAGCTTTAGTTATTTCATTTTAATTAGCAATTTCTTTTTTGGAAAAATGTGCGCCCTTGAGAATGTTTGCAGGTAATTAATTTATGCAAAGTGCGTAGGATGATTTACTGAATGTTTATGAGAGAAAGACGGGAAATTGAAGTGGAAAACTAAATTTTTGACGTATTTGAGATTAAATGCCAGCACAAGCAGTCGATCGACCAAGTTCATCAGTCGATCGACTGAGGAGAAAAAGGCAGAAGCTGTTTCATGGGGAGATTGGTCTATCGACTGGGTAAGATAGTCGATCGACCACCACGCGACATCAGAGGGCAAATTAAAGGGAAGTTCTAATTTCTATTTCACTCATTCATTCATACTCATTTGAACAAAAAAAATAAAATAGGAAAAACCCTAAGTTCTTCCCCTTTGCGATTTGCGATTCCTATCCCCCTTTAATCTCGATTTTTCTTGCTCAAATCTTCAAGTTCTCATCAAAGGTATGTCTCTAACCCTCTTTTAATCCTTTAAATTCGATTTTTGCTGAATTTCTAGACCCAAATTTCGAGCAATGCCACCTTGTGTCGAAAAATCGATTTGGGGAAAATCGATTTGGGGTTGATTTCTTGTCAAATTTATGCTTTAATTGTGCTTTGCTATCCTTTCCCCTTGATTTTCGAGACATCTTAGCCACTAGGAGATGCTTAATTCCGTTTTCCCCAATTTTTTGAAACCCTAATTTCGTTTTGAATTTCTGATTTTTTTTAGGGTTTTATAAATTGTCATTGTTAAAGGTTATGGGAAGCTAGTTGTTGATTTGTTCATTTTGTAGGAAGCAACAATGACAAAAGGGAAGCAGACGATGTTTAGTGGGCAGTCCAGTCAAGGAGCAGCTAAACGGCCGCGGGGTCCGCCGTTAATGATTGAGGCAACCACGGATAGTCTACCTGACTATCCGCAGGTGACTTTCTCTACCTCTACTCAAAGAGCAAAATTCGTTACCATGGTCGAAAAAATAAAAGTTCTGGCAACTCGGTTCATTCATAAGCCTACTTTAGAGAAACTAGGGTGTCTTGAGTCTGTTGTGTCTCTGCTAAATGGGACAGGGATGTCGGGACTGGTGGACATGGCTGAGTTCACCTATTACACTCTTACCCTTGAGTTTTTCTCGTCTTTTGCTTTTGACCAGGCTTCTTTTGAAGCTAATAGGAGTAGTTCTTGCATTTCCTTTCGGCTGTTCAATGTCACCTACTCCTTGACATTAGCTGAATTTGCTGGTTGTTTGGGTCTTTGTTTCGAGGGTAATACCTCGGAACCTTCTGATGTGCACAGGGTAATGTGGTCGTGTATCTCTGACTGGAACGGCCCTAAGAGGACGGGCACTTCCGTCCACTTACCCCCTTTTCGTTATTTTATCCGGCTGATGGGTAATACCATTTTCGGCCGCAAGGAGTCAAATAATGTTAATACCATTGAATTGTCTATCTTGGCGGGCTATCTGAACATTGAAAGTCAGGTAGCCCGTATTTATAACATAGCTTATTTGACCGCTTCTCACTTTCACACTATAAGTGAGGGCACTTTGGCCACTATTGTTTGTGGTGGGTTGGTGACGCGTTTGGCCAACCGTCTGGTTATTGTTTTTCCTCGAGAGGAGGCCCCTCTTGACCCTGACGCACGCTTCATGGACCTTGACTATGCCAGGTCTGTGAAGTGGATTGATTCGCGGGGTCGGTGGAAGATTGATTCTTCCATTTGCGATTCCATCCCTGTCCTTGGCCTCCCTCCCATTTTGCCCCTTACCACTGTTTTGGGGGCGACTCGCCCGCCCTTGCCTAGCTACAGGCTCCATATTAGGGCGGGCACCGCTACTGCTAGCACCTCGAGGCGAGCTCGTGCCTCCTCCTCACAGGCCCCCTCCTCCTCCACTCCTGCTCCCACGGGCTTCCCGGCCACTTTTCGTCCCCCTACACCTATTGTTATCCCTGCGGTCATGGACCAAAGGGCGGTTTCACGTGTGTTGGGTGACTTGTGCAGGAGTTTTGATCAGCAAAGGATAGACATGGCACTGGCTATGTACCCAGTTTACGAGGAGTACGCTCGGACAGGGATGCTCCCACGAGGTCCCTGGACTCACCCGTCTTTCTTTGTTCCCCCGGTGGGCGGATACCCTCCGCCTACTACGAGATCTACTCCCACGACTACTACTACCGCTGCTGCTGAGGCGGAAGAGGAGGACGACTCGGAGTCCGAGGAGGAGAGGGGTTCTGAGTATGACGGTGGTGACTAGATGCATTATGACCTCCCCCTTTTTCTTTGGCTGGTTTGGGGAGGTCGTCTTTTGTGAGTTTCCGATCCCTTTCTGTTAGTTTCCTTTTCTTTTGTTGTTGCTTATATTCTTCCCATTATTGCTGTTGATGCTGGTGATTTGCTGCTGAGCACAGTGAGGGCATTGTGCGTTTTGGTTTGGGAGGGTATATGCATATGTCTATTGCATTTGCATTTGTTTTTTTATTGCATTTCAGTCACACGTTTATTGCATTTTATTTTTCATTGTTTTCAATTCAAAAAAAAAAAAAAGAATTTTTTTGAAAAAACACCAAAAATTCAAAAAAATCACGTCTACTTTCGCATTTAGGTCGAGTCGGAACGGAAGGATTTCAATGATGAGTTTGCATTACATATTGTCTCATTGCCCTTTCCTTGCACTTTGAACATTTCCAAGTATGTCACTTGCATAGTCTACGAGTTTTTGTTGGAATTTTGCTAAACGAATAGACTTGACTCAATATTGGCAAGCTACTTAAATTTCTAAGGATAGAGCTTAATAAATCGGTGACATTCATGACCGATTTCATGTAGGAATGAGAGTAGTTTCTCCTTATAAGGCATGTCACATCAATTTGCATAAGCATGAGTCTAGTCTACTTGATACCTATATGCATTCGGGTCCGTGGTTTGTTGACACATGTGGTAGAGGTTCCCCTTTCTCATTTTTACCCATAAACCTCACAAAGCCAAATTTGCCCTTTTTGTCCCATTTAGCTACATACTAAATTTATCCACCCTAGCCGAGCTAGTAAAGGTAGTAAATTGGGAATGTTGTCTTGTGAATTGGTTTTTATTATCTTGTTGGATGAAATTTGGGAAAGGGAAGCTATGACTTGAGAAAAAAAAATGAAGAAAAAAGAAAGTGAACTGAACTGGGCAGAGAGTAGCAGGCCAGCAGGGGTGGTCGATCGACAGTGTCTGATGGTCGATCGACTGCTCGTCCAGGATTTGAAAAAAAAGAGTCAGAAAAGAAAAGAAAGAAAATGAAGAAAAGAGAGAGAGATCACATGTTTAAATTGATTTTCGAATGGTGATTTCTTAATTCCCATGTGCTTTTCATTTTATTTTGGGGAATTGTTATTTTTGGTAAGTGGAAGTAAGAAGTGGATTTGCTTATAATTTGGTTTAGTGGTTATTAGCTCGGCTTAACCCCTCTTTCCCAAATTCATTTTAGCCTCTTTTTACCTCTAGCCTCACAATCCCAAATCGCCTCGACATGTGTCATGGTCATTAAATGGTTTGAATGCATATGCACGGTTGTAGAGACTTTATTCATGTTAGATTGCAGGCATGTCCTTATGGGTCGTAGATAGGTGAGAGTCTTATTTTTATCACTCTTCTGTCTTGCACAATACATCTTACCTTGTACTTAAATGAGCGAATGAGTGACCCGTGAGAGTCCGATATATACGAGTCTTGCAAGGTCAAAGGTTTAGCAAATTCTTTAACATGTTCAACTCGTTTGCATTTGACAAGATACTTGGATGTTAATAGTTGCATTAAATCGGTTGGGTATGACGGTTTGTATTAGCTCTGAGCATGAAATCCGTTCCATTAGAGGTTTTTAGTCAGGTCATAGTGCTTGCTTGGGGACAAGCAATGTTTGGTTTGGGGAGATTTGATACGTGCATATTCTATACACTTTGTTTGCAGTTTTGGCACGTATTTCTATGCTTATTTGTTAGCTTAAAGCTACTATTTCTCCCGAAACGGTTTACTTTGGAATTTCTATGATTTATTGTTGGAATGAGTGGAAGTAAGCTAAATCAAGCTTAAATCATCCTCCGGAAGCAATTTTATGGAAACTTGGAAGATGGGAGTTCGGACTTGCTCACCTTGGGATGCGCGCATGGAGTGAAGAGGCTGTTTGGAAGAGAAAAGAAGTTACTGCACAGCATCGTTGGTCGATCGACCAACATCCCCAGTCGATCGACCGTGGAGGTTCAGCAGAAGTGGTGCGTACTGTACTGGCTGGTCGATCGACCATGCCACTTAGTCGATCGACCAGGCCGCGAAGCTGTTGATTATTTTATGCTTTAGTCTTTTAAAAGCCCAATTGTAATTAATCTTTGGGAAGGACGTTTATGAGTAGGAGAAAAACAATAATTTAGGTTATGCTTTTCATTATTCAAAAAAATTGAAGTTTTAGATCTAGTTTGAGAACAAGGAAGTGGATACTACGGATTCGAATTCAATTGCTTTGTTCATCAATACTTTAGTAAGCTTTAATTAAATTTCCTTCTTTTCTTACTTCTTGTCAATTTAATTCTTGTTGTTATTAGTTTATATTCAAACAATTAAGTTTTAATCTTTTGTCTTAAATTCAATTTCAATCATGTCAATCTTATTCTTTGCCTTCAATTTTGCAATTGTTATAGTTTTAATCATGCATAGCTAATTATCTTGATTGGGAACGAGGTGAGCCATGGCGTAAATTAGGGTCGATTTTATTAGTATGATTTCTTCCGTATCGATCTTATTTCCTTTTGATAAACCCGTCTTGCTAGATTGAAAGATTAGTAGGTTAGGTTTTCATTAGTTTTGGAATTTCCTTTGAGCGAAAGCTTTGAGAAATTTTAGGGAATTAGAAGACCGTAAGGTTAAATTTGAGCATTGATCGAAAGACTTGCTCATATTCCCTGAGACCGTATTACAAGACCTCTGCTACCTTTTTGACCCGACCTTAGCCATGGTGAACGAAAGTTCCTGATCTCTTTTTTATCTTATTTGAGAAACTCCTTATTTTGTCAATTAGTATCTAGAATCAAACAAATTCAAAACCCCCATTTAATTGTTACATCAATAGATTAAAAATTAGCAAATAGAATTGATCTTGTCTCTCTGTGGTTCGACCCTTGCTATCACTAGCTATAGTTTTAGTTTGGATTATAAATTTAATTTTGATACAAAACGACGGTATCAACCAGCCCCTGCCTCCGCCACCAACCCACCCCATAAAAAACCTAGATCTAAAAATACCCACCCCATAAACCTAAACAAATCAAACCAAATCAAAATGAAAAACAACCCCACCGGCCACCACCTCCGACAACAGTAACAACACCTTTCTCCTCCAACCACCACCTTTCTCTCTCCTTCTACTGCACCACCTCTCCTCTCGTCGTTCTCCGTCGTCGCCTATCCTGCCACCACCGCCACCATCCACTACTACCGCCGCCTCTTCTTTCAAAAACAACACGTCGACAAAAAAAATGAAATGTGTTTCTTGTTGGTTGTTGTTGGTTTCGATGCTGGATGTTGTTGGTTTCGATAGCGTTTTCAGATTATATTTAAAAAAAAAAAATCAGATCTCATTTCGGTTTGTGTTTGCCGTCGTTGTCTGTGTTTGTGTCATTATTTGTGTTTAAATTTCAGATTGCGGTTGTGGTGGTAGGGTCTTTAGATTGGTTTTTTTTTTTTTTTTTTTTTTTTTTTTTTCTTTTCAGATTTGTGTTTTTTTTCTCGAGTTCTTCTCAGTTCGATTTTTTTATTTTAGATTTTTTTTTATTATTTTAGGTCTAGTATTGTTGGTTTTTATTTCGATTTTTTTCATTTTTTAAGCTACATATTATTTTGTGCTAAAATTATAGATCTTATTTTTTTTTTTAAATATTAGATCTATTTTTTCTAAAAAAAAAAAAAAATTAGATCTTGGTTGGGACTAAAGTTACATGTTGTCTATTAAAGTTGCTCTCACCTATATTAAAGTTACATATAGGATGTATTAAAGCTACTATAATTCATATTTTTATATAAAAATGACTTAAAATAACTAAAGTTACACCATTATGGACTAAAATTACACCGTTATGGACAAAAGTTATAGTAGGATTAAAATTATATAAATTCCTTATTGAAGTTATATACCTTAAAGACTGAAGTTACTAAAGTTATATAAATTTTTTGGTTGATTTTGTTGTTTTTTTTATAAATGTCTTGTTATATATTTTGTGGTAATTATGTGCAACTTTAATGTCCGTTATGTGTAACTTCAATATCATTATGTATAACTTCAATGGCATAATGTGAAACTTCAAACTCATCTTGTTATTGTGTTGTTTTCAGATATGGAATTAAATTTGGACTAAAATTATATAATTTTGGACTAAAGTTAGACAAATTTAGATTAAACTTACACAAAAAGGAATAAAAACTTGACTCAAAGTTAAATAAATTTTAATTAATTTATCAAAAAGACTAAAATTATATAAATTTGGACTAAAGTTGCACTCGCAAAATACTAAAGTTACACGAAAAATACTGAAATGTCGTACACATCTCTTAAAATTACAAAACCACTTTTTAGTTTAAAGTTTTACTTATGAAATAATAAAGTTACACAAATGTGGACTAAAGTTATAATTGTAAAACTCTAAAGTTATATCAAATTGACTTAAAATTATATAAATTCAAGTTTTTATATTCAAAATCACCTTATTCATTGGATAAACTTACTCATTGAAATTTATATATCAATACTTAAAATTCAAATTTGGTTGAAGTTAAAATTCCGATAGTGTAACTTTAATGCTTAAATGGTGTAACTGTAGGTATTAATAATATAACTTTAGTCGTATATTCTATTTTATACATTATTTTGAGTTTATGTAACTTTAGTTTTTCTGATTGTGATTGTAACTTTAGTCCGTGACAGTGTAACTTTAGTCCATAATAGTGTAACTTTAGTCCTTTTTTAGACAAGTTTATATAATTTTAGTCTTAGTATAACTTTAGTCCATGACAATATAACTTTAGTCCATGACGGTGTAACTTTAGTCATTTTAAGTCATTTTTATATACAAATTTGAATTATAATAACTTTTCAAACATCTATTTTTATTTATTAGATTTAGGATTAAAAGCAACACATTATATGAGATCTATTTTAGTAGATCTAGTAACAAAATAAAAAGATCTTACAAAAAAAAGGAGATTTGAAAAACCCAAAATCTCAAAAAAGAAAAAAAATGTATGACAACACTAGATTTGAGAAAATAAATAACAAAACGAAAAAAAAAATGATAAGACGAAAAAAATAACATATAGAAATAAAAATAAAGACCAATAAAAAAAACAAAAATAAAAAACGTCTTGGTTGTGGGGTAGGCGGCGACGGTGGTGGGTAGTGCGTGCTGGTGTCGAGTGGGGTGGTGGGTGGTGGTGGTGAATGAGGAAGAAAGGAGTGAGATTTATTTGGATTTTTTGATTTATTTGGTTTTTGATTTATTTGGTTTTTTGGGTTTTTGATTTATTTGGGTTTTTGGGTTTGAGAGAGATAAGAGGATTACTTGGGTTTTTGGATGAGATGAGGGGAGTGAAATGTGTGAGATGAGAGAGAAGGGTGAGAATTAAAAAATATATATCAAATTAGTGAATAATTATGGTGAGTATTAGAGAAAGTGTTTAATTATCTCCTTGATGACCTTTTTTTGGTTTTAATCTCAACCACCAATCTTTTGAGATCCAATGGGTAGGATGAGGACTTATGGACTCAAGTCATCTAAGGGGACTTTGATGATCCTTACTCTCTCTCTCTCTCTCTCTCTATATATATATATATATATATATATACATATATTAATCATACACAACTTGTGGTAATAATGGTAGGTTACCGGAAGAGTGTCATGTGAGACTTATAGCGAACTTCGGGACAAAGTTCCCTTTTAGGGGGAGTGAATGTAAGAACTCGGAGAAATTTAGAAAGAAAGAGCGCAATACGTAGGAAAGTAATGTGAGTGAACAAGAAACTTAGGATAGATAGGACACACGTGTGTAACAATAAGAGTGATAAGGGCAAGAAAACACACGAGGACCGAGAATGAGGCTTGAGAGAAGATCGAGGAATAATTGGAAAAGGGAGTGAGTGGTGAACTTCGGGGATAAAGTTCATTTTAAGGGGGGAAGATTGTAATACCCGCCATTCGTGGGACCCGTACTTAGGCCTAGAGACGCGTGAGGGAACCCACGTGCACTCGGAAGTAAAGGATGATCCTCTTAGGAGACCAAGTAAGACCTAAACTAGACCTAGTAGACTTCCAGTGGACCGAGTAGAACCTCAAGTGGACCAAGTGAGTCGGCACTCGGTCGAGTAAGAGCACACTCGACCGAGTGAGAGCCACTCGGTCGAGTGAACCGGTCACTCGGCCGAGTGAGCTGAGCTGTACCCAAGAAATGATATTTCGGGATTTCCATTCTATCCAACCCTATTCCATTCATTTTTCTCCTTCTTCCTTCTTACACTAAAACCCTCTCCCTTCTCTCTAAAATACCCTCAAATGGCTTTCCCTTGGCCTTCAAGCTTGGATTAATGGTGGAACATGTCTCCTATGCCCCGATCTACCTTTGTAAGTAGAAATCTCACCCTTTCCTCTTTGTCTTATGAGTAAATTCGAGTGAGGGTTTACTAAGAGAGGTTAATTAGTATTTAGTTGGCTAAAATGAGTAATTAGTAACTTATAATGAGGGATTTTATGTTATAATTTAGTATAGAGTGAATCGTGATAGTTATTACATGGTTTATGTAGGATGAGACAGTTTTATGAGATGGATACTTAGTGATTTCGATTAACTCGAAGATTATGCTTAAAGGTAGGTTATCCTACTCGGTTTCAATGTTGTATAAGCATGTTTGTATGTATTTCTTTGTCATATGCATTCATGAATTGATTAGTATATCATGTGGGTATTGGAAGGGTTGTTATTCATAACATGTGGGATGGAATTCATGAATTGGTCATATGCTTAATGTGGCTCTTCCATTTTCTATGTATAATGGTGAATGGATTGTGTTGGAGATCTTTGATGGTGGTATTTGATTGTTGAGGAGACGTAAGACGGTTGGGAAAATGTCTTACGCTCGGGTCGCCCCTTGGAGCTTCCCACTCCAAGGGGAATGTGCACATTAATGGCTTGAGTACGGAGAGACGCGTGTGGTTGAGACACGACGTCTGGCAGGGGATCCGGTTGGCTTCCAGACCCGGTACGCCTGGGCGTGTCCCGGTACCTAGTATGATGATCGGTATGCGTGGGCGTGTCCCGGTACCGGAGTAGAGGTTGGGAGTATGTCTGGGCGTGTCCTGGTACCGGTTTGATGTTGATTTATCCATGTCTCATTCATATAATCAATATGTTGCATATTCCCTTATTATGTCATGTCTTGCATTTATCATTGAAACTGACGTTTGTTATGTCCGTGTAAATGTCACCTATTTCTGGGGTGGCCCGTGTTGATCCATATGATATTTTCGATCATATGAGGAGCAGTTGTTTACAGGTTAGCTTTGGTAGCATGCGGGAGAAGGGACGAGGCTTGGTGATCTCCGAGTCGGACTTGTTTGATTAGATTAGCTTAGAGGTCGTGACTTGTTATTCTTCATTATTCATTTATTCGTTGTAAACCATTAAACATGCTATTTATAATATTGTTCTTGGATTGTATCTCCGATTTCACTACCTCGGGAAACCGAGACGGTAACGCCCCAATTATCTTGGCCGGATAGTTGGGGTGTTACAAAGTGGTATCAGAGCGACGATTTTGGAACCTAAACGAATGAACCAAAATAAACTAGGTGTGTCTATTAAAAATGAACCCTACATGAGTCCAATGGGAGATCGGTTTTGTATGAGTGGGCGGCCTCATATCAAAACTAGTGCCTATTGCCTCGGTTGGTCACTACGTGGGTGGTTACAAGTAAGGGTTAATGATATTGACAATGTGGTATGATGGCATGAATGATATGGTTGTTGCTAGTCTCTTGCATGCTATGAAATTTCACATGTGTAGGGATGAATTTACATGTCTTGACATCTCTTGGTGTAACACCCTCATACTCCAAGTGCCTTACCAGGACCACTTAAGGCATGAGAATGGCACCATCTCGGTTACCCGAGGCAATGATAATCAAATACACAATAATGAAACGTACTTTAATAATAATAAAGTTTAAAGCGATACAACCAAAACCGAAGCTGATAAAATAAAATACAAAGGTTCTCAAATATTAAACCAACTAGCTAAAGAACAACGTTCGACACAGCGGAAGGCTTCTAAAACAGCTCGTGATGACTCAACCCAGCTATCCCATGCGTATCAATCATACCTGCTCAATAACTGCTCACCACCCCCGAATGGAACACCACAGTTTTTAAAACATTTAAACGGGGTCAGTACTGATTACATAAAACAAATACCATAAAAGGAACAATATCACAACCAGCTCAAACAAATCTCAAGTATCCATCTCCAATCTCCACACAACTGACTACACACTAATGTGTGTAGCCCTGCCAGAGTACCCATCGCAACAAGTTCTCCACGCCGCCAGTGGGGGACCGTAGCCGTACCCACCAAATCCCCTCTCATCTCCATCGAGCGATAAACCCAAGTTCATTAATGTGCACATCCCCTCTGTGGCGGGTTCCACAGAGGATGAATCAAGGGCGTGAAGCCACTCCCGCAAGTGACTCCACTATCACAGACAGTTACACAATCAATCAACAATATACTATCAACATCACCAAAACCAATCCAACATTATAATTATTCAACAATCACAACAACAATCACCAACAACTTATGTAACCAATACTGAGTAGGGAAACCCTACCTGGAAAGCAATCACCAAGATCGTCACAATCAGCTAATCATAATCGTCCTTCAACGAAATCACCTCCTATAAACACACAATCATACAATCACAATCTAACATCAACAATACTCCCCAAAACCCCCAAATTACCCAATTAGGGTGTCAACTAAAATCAATGAAACAATATAAAAACTATACTAGAATCTTACCCACAATGCGACGGTCTCAACGGCGTTAAAAACTCAATTATCCGACGACTCTAGCCCTTAGGATTTGCCAATAACGCGAAAAATGAGAACGACGTAACTCTTTTCCTCTCTTGAAAGGTTTTTAGAAAAGTGAAAACTGATTAAGAAAGATGACGAAATCCTTTTATACTATTCACGCGTTATTAACAAAACCCGGCTAAAATAACCCGTAAGACTCACTTACTAGATCGAGTAAGTGACATACTCGATCGAGTGCCCCTTACTCGATCGAGTGCCACACGTACTCGATCGAGTACCCATCAGGCAGACTACTGTTTTGCGTAAAAACATACTTACTCGGCAGAGTAAGCCCCACTCGATAGAGTACCCATAGACACAGAAAACCGTAGTATTACAGTCTTCCCTCCTTAAAAGGAACTTCGTCCCCGAAGTTCAACCCATACATAAAACAAACATACTAACTCGATTAAGACACAACAACGCAACTACGAACTCAAAACAAAACCCCAACCTATAAAACATGAACTCTTAACACCAACTCCACCAACTATGCCTACCTCCACAACACGGCTCACGATATCGTATCAACTACATCATAGTCTCTCTCGACACCAACTCCAAACACTACCAACTACTATCCATAAACGCTGCTAGCTCCGTAACATATTATCCACTAGAAAATGCGATATCAAGACACTCATAACATCAAACGGAATGTTACATTCTACCACCCTTAAAAGGAACTTCGTCCTCGAAGTTTACTCATGCTCATAAACATCATCATCCAACTGCCAAAACTATCGAACTCATAAATATCATCATCCAACTATCAACACTATTGAAATATTCTCACCATCCTAGACATCACACTACTACAAGCACGGCCATGACCTTTTAACAATATCAACCACAATACAAATCCATCCTTTATGCTACATCAACACTCTACTTCCAATTATACTACAACATGCACAACCATCAAACTCTCTTTTATAGCATCCTACTCCTCTTAAGATAAATGTTACGTCCTCGTAACTCACTAATACTAAATCCTTAGCTATATCTTCTCATTATCCTCATCACCACAGCATGTCAAAGATAACCGCCTATAATCTAAACACTCACCATTCCTATATCCAAGGCACTCTTACTTAACAGTTCTCATACCCCAATTCACTTGACACACCACCTAACCTATACCACAAAATCTTTAGCTTAACCAAGACTTCAACTGTTCCCTAGTACCGCCAAAATGACATAGTCCTCTATACATGCACCTATCTCCATACTCAGAACTCACGATCTACAATTATTACACACACTCACACTAGGTCCTCAAGTTCTCCCTTTTATTACCACAAACTCATCCACAACTTACCATGGTACTAATGTCCAACACCCTATACTCACTGTCTCAACAAAAGATTATGGACCACCTGCAGCTTTCAGATCTATACAACACAGTTCCACGAATCACTTGCCATTACTAAGTCAACCAATGCCTCCTCTAAAAGAACATCACAAGTACTCCAACAACCTCTCGCAACTGTGTCCCATCAACAGGATATCACTATACCATGACAACAACGAAAACATACACAACTCTCTTCCATATCATACTCTACCCTTACTCCCAAACTAAAACTGGTAAGAAACATCAATAAATAAAACAACCATCTTTATGTACAACCCGAAATTCACATGAAGCAACATCAAACAAAACAACAATCTATGTATAACTGGTATGTACTTTCGAAACTCGAATCGTAATCATCCCGCCTACTCCACCACAACCGGTGACGGCATCGCAACACCGCCACCAACAACCGCACCGCAGCGCGAAAATACCCGCATCACAACACGAAGTACCGGGCCCAGATCACCACCCCGAGGCACAACAACCACATCGATAGACATCACAACCACATACAATTCCCATAAACACTGACTCAGTATAACTTTCCGGACAAGAAAACTTACTCAAAACTGCTTTACTAGATCATAACATAACATATTATATGGAATAAACAGACAAGAATCTCATGAATATCATCCATACCTTCTCACGGAATAAACATATATCATGAATACACATACAAGTATAACTAGCCATGCCAGATCACCCAAACTATCACTTTTGAACATCATTTGTAATACCCCGTATTTTTATATAATATAATTAATTAAACGGATATTATTTTATATTAATTATTATAAATTTTATATTACAATTATGTCGGGAAAATAGTTGAGTCGATAATTACATTAAACTATCGCAAGTAATTGAGACGGGTTTAGAGGAATTCGAAATGTGTTAAGCTGGCCCAATAACAGTTTCAGCCCAATTAAACCCTAAGCCCATTAACCCTAATCATACACTAACCCTAACCCTAAACCTAACCCTAAATACCCTACCCAGCCGCCTCCCTCCTCTATTACTCCCTCAACCCGCCTCCCTCTATTCATCAACACCAACAGCAGCCTTCACGCGTGTAGAGAGAGAGAGAGAGAGTGTGAGCTGGTTGTTGACGGCGGAGCAGGGACGAGTTATGGATTATTGTCGACGACCTAGGGTGGCCCTGGTGGCTGTTGTGGTGGCGGCAAGGTAAGCTGTTCAATCCCCTTCTCTGTTTTTCGAATTGGTGTCGGGCTTTTGGGGGGTTGTTTAGTGTCTTATAGAGGTGATAAGGGTGGTAGGTGTCGGGGTAATGGTAAAGTATGGTTAGTGACGAGGGTAATGGTGGTGGTTATGGTGGGTTTGGGTGGTGATAGTGGTGGTAAAAGGGAGCAGCGATAGGGGTGGTCAAAACGGGTTTGGGTATGGTTTCAGACGGGTTTTTGGATGGGTAGGTTTTGGGTGGCACCACCGTGGACTAGGGGGAGGTCGAAACGGTGGTGCTGTGGTGTCGGTGCTAGTGGGCTGACGGCGAGCAGTACGGTGGTAGTTGGGCAGGGATAGGGTGTTGGTTGCGGTGGAGGAAAGGAGAGAAACATAGGTGTTTGGTAAGGCACGGCTTGGAACCAGTCCATAAGACGGCCGTGGTCCGACTCCGGCGTGAGTCGACCCTGGTGGGGGTGGTTGTTGGTGGCTGGGTTAAAGTGGGGGACTGGTCAGTGGTTGACACGGTGGTGAGGTGGTGCGTGGTGGTGCGTGAGTGCGTGTGAAGGAGGGTAGTGCGATGACGGGCTGTTTTTGGTTTAGAAGCGGGTTTTTCATAATGTAATCGTTATATTCGTAATGAGTCGTATTCTTAATTAATTAATTAATAAAATTCCCGAGTCTTCTAAATAATGTATTCAATTTAATTCCCGAGTTATTTAATGTAATTAGAGACGGGATTGTTTGAGTTGTTCTATGTTGGATTCGGGTTTTCTTAAATCGTATAATTCGTTTAAATAATCGTGTTGGTTTAAGTTCCGAGTTAATTAAAATAAAATAATAATTAATTAACTAAAAACGGGATTTTGAGACGGGTTTGTTAAAATGAAAAGACTACTATATCGGGAAAGTTTCCATTCTAAGAAATTCTACTTTAGTAACTTTCTATTTTGGGAAGTTGGGTCAAATACTAATCGGGTTATTTTAACTATTAATTGGGAATAAGTTGGTGCCGGGATTGTATTTCGGGAAGCTTATATTTTGGGAGATTACTATATTTAGTAGTTAGTAATTATAAGTATTATAATTGTTTTAGGTGACGGATTCGTGAAGGATCGATAATCAAATGCATTGCTTTGTTTTCTAGACTGCTTAACTGCTTAATTGGATTTGCTGGCACTATGAGGTAGGGAAATACACTTGTCCTATTATCGTCATAGTTGAATTGTGTTGATTTGATTCCTGGTTGTTGATTTACGTTATCATTTATATTCGGAAAGGTGATTGACTGAATTGATCGTATTGAGTATGATATCACAACATCGGGTAACTGGCATGACTTTATGATTTATCAGTTCAGTGATTTATATACGTATTACATTGCATTAATTACTGTTGAGCATTTCATATGCATTGGAGTTGGAGGATGATGTGGTAGTGACGGTGTTGAGATACGATGTGATGTTGTGATAAGGCCCAGGCGGGTTCTGCAGGACTTGCCCTGGTGTCCTCAGCTGTTGAGCTGGCAGATCGACTTCGGTCGATATATATAGTCTACCGGGGATCGGTATGGCTGGGTTGTCCGGGGAATGAGATGTGTGTGATGAGTTGAGATGGAGATGGAGGTGACGGAGTATCATGCATATCATATTTTATTGTTTTATTGTTTTCCCTACTCAACCTCGTGGTTGACCCTGTGTATTCATGAACACCTGTGATGAACCGTTTTATGGGGAGCAGACTTGACAGGTTTAAGAGATGGGACGGGAGCTTAATGGGCGTGAAACACTGGATCAGACGACTTAGTAGCTAGATCATCATCTAGAAGACTTTCACTTTTATTTATGTCAGTTCCTGTAATTTGAGTTGAAAAGAGGATTGTAATAATTCAGTTAAAATATTATATAAATTGCCTTGGAGTTTAATTTGTTATTCACTACCTCGGGAAACCGAGATGGTAACAGTCCGTTTTATTAGGGAATGTCTTGACGAGGACTTCTTTTATAAACCGGGGTGTTACAAAGTGGTATCAGAGCGAACGATCCTCAGGCCTAAACCAATGAGCCCAATGAACATAGGATGTGTCTAATTAAAATGAACCCCGGGATAGAACTGTTAGGAGCACACTACGGTAAGGTATGAGTTAGGGGCCCCCTCACACCGAACCTGTGGTCCTCTCAGTTGAACCGGAAAACCCCGAGAGTATATGAGAGAAAGGGTAGAAAAGTTGCTTGAGGTTGAACAGGAAATTCATCTATCGTTGCCTAAGTGTTAATTGATTGATACATTGATTATTGCAGGACAACGCTACGGTAAGTAATTTGTATGAATAATGTGTTGGTAGTGCTACTATATCTAGTAATATGCGGTTATGTGATCCCAAAGCCATGCTAGTATAGTATTGTGATAGTAATTAGAAACACTATTGAATTGCACGTTTATAGTCATAGCAATCGTGATTTGATGTAAGGAGTAGATCGAGATACGAAGGGATTCTATGGGGTACATGTTTACGTAAGTACAGTGTGAGATCTAAGTTGGTATGGGTTAGTATCGATAGTATAGTTGTAAGAATTGGGACATAGGAAATGAAAGACTTAGTGATGAAACTTGTTTTGGTTGATGTTACTCTTTAATTGACCTTACTGCCATTTCTTCTCTGTTTATTACCCATGGATGAAAATTTTACGAGAGATAGCCCCGTGAGTTAGTGTTCATTTGACGTTGGTTTCACGCTTATAGGATATACAGACTAGGAGTAATTAATATTTTAGTAAGCTGTGGTTAGGAAGTTCCTGTGCAGTGACGTTTTGACCAACAATTTTGTAAAAATCCTCATTTAAAGTGTATTAATAATTTTCGCATAATTCCAACTCCATCGATCAAAAGAGTCGCATATGTTTCCAAATTAATAAGCCACGAAAAATCTTGATGTTTCAATATTAAATAATAAATTTTGCAAACTGACCCAAGTTTTGAACCAATAGCTGTCACATGTTTGTTTGGACCAACTGAGTTGTAAAATTCTTTAAAAAATGAAATTCTTGTGCTGTAGACCTAATTATTTTTCCCCTGTGTTTTTAACTCTCCGTATTTTTATAAAGGTAATATAAATCAAGTTTTAATCGACCGGTTATTTGATCGTGATCTTTGAAAGTTACAACGTGAATCATGACTTGTAAAATGTGTGTTCTAGGTTGAGTTTTCAAATAGTTGTTGAGTAATTCATGAGTCTTAGTAATGTGAATTTATAATGTTTTATATGGCGATAGTAGCACGCATGTTCAGTAATTATGTATCTTAACAAGTGACTAAAATTTAAAACTTAGTTGATAACATGGTTGGCATGATAGTATGAGTAAAATTGGATATCTTAATTTGATTTTTATCGAGGGTGAAATATTTTATATGAGTCCAGTTGTTTGCATATTTTATATACGTTTGGCATGTTGGAATATCTTTGGTGTGTTCATCATATTTGCATAGTGGTCAGATATATATAAATATAAAACTATATTGTCATATTTTAGTAAAAATTGATGGTATTAAAAGTAATTTGATTGTTCTAATATACTCGCATGAAAATTATAATAGTTATGTTTAAATGTTTACACATGGATGGTAGTAAGGATTATGTCTAAATGTTCCCACATGTAGCATGTCATCTGAGTTCTAAGGTCCTTTATGTGAGTCTGTGTGTCTATGGTTATACTTATTGCTTTCATCGCATTAAATTATTTCAGTTGAATCTAAATCTATAACATGATAATAAACAGTGAGTTATTTCTTATTGAATATGTTCGTTATTATATTGACATAAAATGATAAAGTGATTTTTGCAATTGTAACACGACATTTGACACATCTATATTCTCGAGTCGTTACTATCAATTATATTTTAAATAAAGATTGTTTATGATAATTATATTAGCAATTATAATGGGATAACCCTTGATGATTCACATGATATGCGTTGGTTTAAATGATAGTCGTTATAGTTACGTTTAGTTGAGCCGTGAATATAATTGAGTAAAGAAGTGCAATTAAAATCCTGATGATTGAGGTAATAGTCGTGCATTAATAAAGATAGGACTGAAATGAATAAGATGAACCTGTAAATTACGATATATGAGTCGACACCTAAGCTGGTTTTGTTTAAAGGAATTGAATTAAGTTTATCTGATTTCGAGTTTCGTAGTAAGCTGTAAATGGATTCTATGACAGCCCTGTTATAAGATTATGTCGAGAAAGTATTCACCGTTCAGTATGAAAGTAAAAGTTTTGAAAATGAAGTCAAATTTTGTCGTGTGAGTATAAATTCGGAATGAGATTTCCAGCCAGTGTCTGGTTGTATGTGTCCATGATAATTGCTAGTCTGGAGGAATGGAACTAGAACGGAGTCACAAGTAGTGAATTAATTTAGTCATGTTGTTCGTTCATGTAGTGAATTGGTGGGTTGTGGTTAGTTACGAACGTCAAAACGGGAAATATAATGTGGTGATTTAAGGGAGTTATGTGTTAACATGGTAAGTTGATATTAGCATAACATATAATGAATATTTGTAAAATTGGTATAGTTAAATACATCTAATTTTTTCTGTCATTGTGTTGGGTACAGTCTAAATATAATTAACACCAAGAACGAAATTTTATGTATGATAGTCTTGTATGTTAGCGTTACAATATCGCTGTTTACTCGATTGTTTGACTCAACCAATAAGTTGTAAAAATTGTCAATCAATGTGCATGCGTCATTCGTGAATAAATTCCAAACCCTTTGTATGAGTATCAAAAATATTTCTAGGACGATAAGTACTGCGAAACTGGTTGTCTTCATTTTATCGGTGATTCTATGTCTTGACCTAAATCTGTACAATTAAGAAAAGGAAAGTCAGATCGGACCTATTAGGTTATAAATTTTCAAAAATCGATTTATCAAGTTTTGACCCTAATTCTTTTCTCATGTTGATTGATTCCCTATGTTTCTAAGGTATGAGATTACAATGAATGGTAAAATAAATAATTACTAACGATTTTTACTGGGGACGGTAGCATCCTTGAGAGAACTTGTATGTTGATTGTCTTTGGTAAGGATTAGTTAACTTAAACGAGAGTTGAGAATATTTAAACCTCTTTCGATTGATAGCAGTAGTTTGAGAACTTTAGTTATAATAATGAAGGTTACGAGGACGTAACCATGTTTTTAGTTGGGGAGGATTGTAAAATCTTGATGTTTAATTTGCACTTGTTTGTAGATTATAGTTGACCAAGTTGATGTTTAGTTGTGGGGTACCTATACAAATGAGTTCTATATGTTTTGTTCCTACTTCTAGTAGTCGGTTGATGTGTAAAAAGAGTGTAGTTAAACTACTGGTAATGAGTTATGAGTTAGCCTATGAGCTGAGTTATGTTTACGGGAGTTATGTTTACGGTCCAGTGCGACCATGGTTAATAAGTTTATGTTGAGTTTGAGATCGAAATTTAGATGGAAGACGACGGTGTTCTCAGATGATTATTTAGTTGTTATACAGTTGTGTTCACAGGTAATTATTAGTCGTAGTTAATTGGGTTAAGTAAAGACGAGTTAAACTTCGGGACGAAGTTTATTTTTTTTAGGAGGGCAGAATGTAACATTCCGTATTTGTTATGTTAATTGAGGTGTCAAAAGTGTGTGTTAACCGTGTTAGAAATGCGTGACGTCCGTTAGTACGTTATGCAATACCCTTCGGAGGTTTGGGTACGGGAGCGAACTTCGGGACGAAGTTCATTTTAAGGGGGGAAGACTGTAATACCCCGTATTTTTATATAATATAATTAATTAAACGGATATTATTTTATATTAATTATTATAAATTTTATATTACAATTATGTCGGGAAAATAGTTGAGTCGATAATTACATTAAACTATCGCAAGTAATTGAGACGGGTTTAGAGGAATTCGAAATGTGTTAAGCTGGCCCAATAACAGTTTCAGCCCAATTAAACCCTAAGCCCATTAACCCTAATCATACACTAACCCTAACCCTAAACCTAACCCTAAATACCCTACCCAGCCGCCTCCCTCCTCTATTACTCCCTCAACCCGCCTCCCTCTATTCATCAACACCAACAGCAGCCTTCACGCGTGTAGAGAGAGAGAGAGTGTGAGCTGGTTGTTGACGGCGGAGCAGGGACGAGTTATGGATTATTGTCGACGACCTAGGGTGGCCCTGGTGGCTGTTGTGGTGGCGGCAAGGTAAGCTGTTCAATCCCCTTCTCTGTTTTTCGAATTGGTGTCGGGCTTTTGGGGGGTTGTTTAGTGTCTTATAGAGGTGATAAGGGTGGTTGGTGTCGGGGTAATGGTAAAGTATGGTTAGTGACGAGGGTAATGGTGGTGGTTATGGTGGGTTTGGGTGGTGATAGTGGTGGTAAAAGGGAGCAGCGATAGGGGTGGTCAAAACGGGTTTGGGTATGGTTTCAGACGGGTTTTTGGATGGGTAGGTTTTGGGTGGCACCACCGTGGACTAGGGGGAGGTCGAAACGGTGGTGCTGTGGTGTCGGTGCTAGTGGGCTGACGGCGAGCAGTACGGTGGTAGTTGGGCAGGGATAGGGTGTTGGTTGCGGTGGAGGAAAGGAGAGAAACATAGGTGTTTGGTAAGGCACGGCTTGGAACCAGTCCATAAGACGGCCGTGGTCTGACTCGCCGGCGTGAGTCGACCCTGGTGGGGGTGGTTGTTGGTGGCTTGGTTAAAGTGGGGGACTGGTCTGGTGGTTGACACGGTGGTGAGGTGGTGCGTGGTGGTGCGTGAGTGCGTGTGAAGGAGGGTAGTGCGATGACGGGCTGTTTTTGGTTTAGAAGCGGGTTTTTCATAATGTAATCGTTATATTCGTAATGAGTCGTATTCTTAATTAATTAATAAAATTCCCGAGTCTTCTAAATAATGTATTCAATTTAATTCCCGAGTTATTTAATGTAATTAGAGACGGGATTGTTTGAGTTGTTCTATGTTGGATTCGGGTTTTCTTAAATCGTATAATTCGTTTAAATAATCGTGTTGGTTTAAGTTCCGAGTTAATTAAAATAAAATAATAATTAATTAACTAAAAACGGGATTTTGAGACGGGTTTGTTAAAATGAAAAGACTACTATATCGGGAAAGTTTCCATTCTAAGAAATTCTACTTTAGTAACTTTCTATTTTGGGAAGTTGGGTCAAATACTAATCGGGTTATTTTAACTATTAATTGGGAATAAGTTGGTGCCGGGATTGTATTTCGGGAAGCTTATATTTTGGGAGATTACTATATTTAGTAGTTAGTAATTATAAATATTATAATTGTTTTAGGTGACGGATTCGTGAAGGATCGATAATCAAATGCATTGCTTTGTTTTCTCGGATCGCTTAATCGCTTAATTGGATTTCTTTGGCACTATGAGGTAGGGAAATACACTTGTCCTATTATCGTCATAGTTGAATTGTGTTGATTTGATTCCTGGTTGTTGATTTACGTTATCATTTATATTCGGAAAGGTGATTGACTGAATTGATCGTATTGAGTATGATATCACAACATCGGGTAACTGGCATGACTTTATGATTTATCAGTTCAGTGATTTATATACGTATTACATTGCATTAATTACTGTTGAGCATTTCATATGCATTGGAGTTGGAGGATGATGTGGTAGTGACGGTGTTGAGATACGATGTGATGTTGTGATAAGGCCCAGGCGGGTTCTGCAGGACTTGCCCTGGTGTCCTCAGCTGTTGAGCTGGCAGATCGACTTCGGTCGATATATATAGTCTACCGGGGATCGGTATGGCTGGGTTGTCCGGGGAATGAGATGTGTGTGATGAGTTGAGATGGAGATGGAGGTGACGGAGTATCATGCATATCATATTTTATTGTTTTATTGTTTTCCCTACTCAACCTCGTGGTTGACCCTGTGTATTCATGAACACCTGTGATGAACCGTTTTATGGGGAGCAGACTTGACAGGTTTAAGAGATGGGACGGGAGCTTAATGGGCGTGAAACACTGGATCAGACGACTTAGTAGCTAGATCATCATCTAGAAGACTTTCACTTTTATTTATGTCAGTTCCTGTAATTTGAGTTGAAAAGAGGATTGTAATAATTCAGTTAAAATATTATATAAATTGCCTTGGAGTTTAATTTGTTATTCACTACCTCGGGAAACCGAGATGGTAACAGTCCGTTTTATTAGGGAATGTCTTGACGAGGACTTCTTTTATAAACCGGGGTGTTACATCATTCCATTAGGTTACCGTATCCAACATATATTATAGAACATTCAGATAACAACTTTATGACTATCACACCATACCACTTATCGTGAGGTCAGAACCTCACACAAAAGTTTATACACATCATAGACCCATAATCACATCCAACTAGTCAATCCTGATCACGTAAGTTACCACTTGATAAAGGTTACCTCTCGCCCGAGCTTAACTCGTATGCCCCTCATAACATATTCTCCCATTCGCATAACCATCACCTCCTGCCAAGTATAACCATACCATTAATATTTAACTACTAGCACCCGCCTCATATAACCACATCTTATACTTCCTTACAACCGTACATTTCAATCCGGCCTCTACAAAATCAACCTCTTTAGAATTGCTATCCTTCTTATCTATCATCACCCTTAACCACTAGTGACAACACCACAATACCACCACTGCTCGTATGACAATCTCTTACACTCACCTCTAAATATAACAGTTCATTTCCTATCTTCGGTTAACATTCCAAATAACGAACGTCAAATTCATCAACAAAATTTATCCCAACATTCTTCCCAATACTATCCTTAATTGTATCGTCATCTAATTCTCCACCAAAATCTCATATCATGCAGATACTCTACCAACTTCTTACTCACTTAATTCCTCGAAACTCATGACTAATCATGTTGTCCTGAAACTCCTATATAACCATTAACTAACATCCTCATGATAGTATCATACATCTGGACGATTCATGACTTCTATATCACATAACTCCGATCGACATCTTTCTCAGCTTACTTTTATCCTTATTTTCTCTTTACACTCAACAATACCAATTAATGATTCAACTCCTTATTCCTTCTACCTAACTCTTTAGTGCTCCGGTTACCTTCTCATTGCTCCAAAACTCAAATCCCATTATTTCATATCAGTATCATCTCACTCTTTCTTACTGATGTATCACTTTCATAAACACTTTTATAACTCCTTTCATGATGATTTATATACCGTTTTCGTGCCTTTTATGTCATTTATATGCCTTTTATAGTGAATTGTCGATACTGCCGCTATTTTGTGTTTTAATACAGAAATGACGCATTACGAGGATAATAGAGCTAAGATGAGCATTGCGGTTATGGCATAGTGGAATACACGAAGCATGGCACGAGGAACGAGGTGGCTTGAAGATTAGAAGTGAAGAAAGAAGAGAACAAGCCTGTGAAGCTGGTTCCTCGATCGAGTCCATTAAGACTCGATCGAGTAATCATCCTCGATCGAGTGCTGCTAGGCTCGATCGAGGAACCTGTCTGACGGATTAATTTCCGTATTTTCCTAAAACAGTTATTTTGTAATATAAATTAAAAACTCGTATGTTATTATTAGGTTACGCTTTTATTTACTTAGAACGGCTGGAAAACTCTCTTTACCTTGGATACATTGTTCTTAATCTTTCCTTGTTGCTACATTACTAATCATTCTTCGTTAATTATTCATTCAAGTTTTATGCTGTTAATTAGTTGTTATTATTTCATATTGTTAATCATGCTTTCAATTATCATTATTGTTGTTGTTGTTAGATTCATTATGAGTAGCTAAAATCCTCATCTAGGATGAAGGAGATCTAGGTAAATTAGAAAGGGGATTATTAATTGATTGCTAGTAATATTGCTTATGTTATCGTTTGATTATTGTTCTTCTTCTAGTTAATTAATTTAGGCCTGAATTGTTAACTAGTGTAGCTAATTAATACTTTTACCGACAGGGTTAGAATTAATATAGGCTGCGATAATCAAATAGATTGTGTCTAATTATAGCGATTGCATGTTAGAATCGATCTAAAGGACATAAACAGAATTAACCAATCTTATGACCTTAGATAACTTGATTGACCTAGCAATTGATTAAGAAACCCCATATAATTGACCTAGTGAACCGGAAATCCTAGACCTTTAATATTATTGTTTTTGAACCATTTAATTACTCGTTATTAGTTGATAGTCAACAAACAAACCAAAACCCCCAAGAAAATGGTTACCTTTAGACGATCTAAATATTAGCAAACTGACTATTACCGCCTCCCTGTGGATTCGATACCTGTCTTACCACTAGCTATTCTTGTTAGTACTGAGATATATTTATTTTGATATTGGTGATACAACTTTAGCCTTATCAAATTTGGTGCCGTTGACATCTTTCTCAGCTTACTTTTATCCTTCTTTTCTCTTTACACTCAACAATACCAATTAATGATTCAACTCCTTATTCCTTCTACCTAACTCTTTAGTGCTCCGATTACCTTCGCATTGCTCCAAAACACAAATCTCATTATCTCATATCAGTATTATCTCACTCTTTCTTACTATGGATCTTCTCTTATCATGCTATCACTCACACTTATCACTAATTAGTCCAGACCATCTCATGCTATCACTCACACTAATTTCCAATCACCTTTTTTTTTTTTTTAGAATCCCAAAACTCATTTCATAACGTTACTTGCCCAAGGAAATCACACATTAGTTTCACCTCTTGATAATGCAAATTCCCAAACTCACTCACTATCTGCAAATCCACATCGCGACTTGTCTCCATTAAGTTCACTATATACCACTCTTCTCAATCCCTCTAAAATGACCTTTCACTACATATATTCTTAACCCACACGATTCCTAACCATCTCCCTCCATAATTCTTTACACATCTCAAGTTGCCACTATCCACATCCTTCCTTTTAATCTTTTCATTCTCACGTTCCTTAGACTCACATCATCCCTTGCCCATATTCACTTACTTTTACATTACTCAACACACAATCATATCACTCATCTCATCTCATAAAACATGCTCCATGCCTTAATAAGCCTTACCAATCTTCCTCTTCTTTTCCACTACCTATCACAACCACATATAACTCATGTCCTCCCCACCGAACTCACTCACCACAGGTGCCACTCCTTACATCACAAGATTGGGTAACTTACGCATCAGGACCAACACATACGTAGAACAATGCATAAGGAAGCAAAAGGACACCTTTGAATTAAACATAATAGGCAACGAAGTCAAAAGATAAGCATATGACCCAAAACAGGGGTCACTAGATCGAGTACAGGTCACTCGATCGAGTGAGTGACTTACTCGATCGAGTAGGTGAAGGTCAAAGACACGTAAAACAAATTACCAGGGCTACTCAATCAAGTAAGGGTTACTCGATCGAGTAACAAGAGGAGCACTCGATCGAGTGAGGGCCACTCGATCGAGTACCCTACGCATTTCTCATCACTGTCCAATATCCGTAAAACGGTCATATCTCACTCGTTTCTTGGTCATTTTGGGCGTGTGACCTATCGTTAGAATCGTAAAAGAACAAGCTATCACTTCCAATTAGAATCACATCAAAATCATATATAAATCTCAAGTTATAACAGTTTAAAGACAACCTCTCTATAATCGAAAAAAAAACACAACTACTTGATTTCTACTTCCAAACAACTTAAACGACAACAAGGTAAACAAAAACACCTCAATACTCATAAAACCAGCATTCCTAATCACATGTTACTATCTTCAAAAGCCAAGCAACAACATTCATCATACACATAGATTATTTAACTTGTCAATCATGATTTACCCACATGCTTTTATTCTATAACTTTACGTACAACAATAACATAATATACGACATAAAATCCCCTATTCACATGTTACTAACATAGCCAAAGTAGAAAATCCACTTCCATCACATAAACATGTTCTCCACATGAATTTCATATTCTCATGCAATTCCTTACTTCATCTTTTCATACCAATTCATAGATCATATTCATACACGTATTCATACAATTTATTCATCTAATCATATGCATATAAACAATAGTAACTAGTAGCAATCCCAACCATAATGCATGTTATCATAAACAATTACCTTCATCTTTTCCACCACACCTCCATTCAACCACATAACACCCATCCATCCAACATATTCATACAACACATCATCCAACATACGCAATAGAACATTAGTAAACACACAGCGATCCCATGACACTCCATAGTGACCGGTTTAAAGTTGAAGGGCGAGTTCGCGACTTTAGGACGTCTCCCAAGTCTTTGCATTAGCTCCTACAACTCCTACCAGGGTTCATTTTAGTTTGACTCCTTATGTTCATTAGGTTCATTGGTTACAGGTTTTAAGATCGTCTCTCTGATACCACTTTGTAACACCCCCATACTCCAAGTGCCTTACCAGGACCACTTAAGGCATGAGAATGCCACCATCTCGGTTACCCGAGGCAATGATAATCAAATAGACAATAACGAAACGTACTTTAATAATAATAAAGTTTAAAGCGATACAACCAAAACCGAAGCTGATAAAAGAAAATACAAAGGTTCTCAAATATTAAACCAACTAGCTAAAGAACAACGTTCGACACAGCGGAAGGCTTCTAAAATAGCTCGTGATGACTCAACCCAGCTATCTCATGCGCATCAATCATACCTACTCAATAACTGCTCACCACCCCCGAATGGATCACCACAGTTTTTAAAACATTTAAACGGGGTCAGTACTGATTACATAAAACAAATACCATAAAAGAAACAATATCACAAACAGCTCAAACAGCTCAAACAAATCTTCAGTCTCCATCTCTAATCTCCACACAACTGACTAGACACTAAAGTGTGTAGCCCTACCAGAGTACCCATCGCAACAAGTACTCCACGCCGCCAGTGGGGGACCGCAGCCGTACCCACCAAATCCCCACTCATCTCCATCGAGCGATAAACCCAAGTTCATTAATGTGCACATCCCCTCTGTGGCGGGTTCCACAGAGGGCGAATCAAGGGCGTGAAGCCACTCCCGCAAGTAACTCCACTCAGCCAGGGACGCGCTCCGAAGATCACAGACAGTTACACAATCAATCAACAATATACTATCAACATCACCAAAACCCATCCAACATTATAATTATTCAACAATCACAACAACAATCACCAACAACATATGTAACCAATACTGAGTAGGGAAACCCTACCTGGAAAGCAATCACCAAGATCGTCACAATCAGCTAATCATAATCGTCCTTTAACGAAATCACCTCCTATAAACACACAATCATACAATCACAATCTAACATCAACAATACTCCCCAAAACCCCCAAATTACCCAATTAGGGTTTCAACTAAAATCAATGAAACGATATAAAAACTATACTAGAATCTTACCCACAATGCGATGGTATCAACGGCGTAAAGAACTCAACAATCCGATGACTCTAGCCCTTAGGATTTGCCAATAACGCGAAGAATGAGAACGACGTAACTCTTTTCCTCTCTTGAAAGGTTTTTAGAAAAGTGAAAACTGATTAAGAAAGGTGACAGAATCCTTTTATACTATTCACGCGTTATTAACAAAACCCGGCTAAAATAACCCGTAAGACTCACTTACTCGATCGAGTAAGTGACATACTCGATCGAGTGCCCCTTACTCGATCGAGTGCCTCACGTACTCGATCGAGTACCCATCAGGCAGACTACTGTTTTGCGTAAAAACATACTTACTCGACAGAGTAAGCCCCACTCGATAGAGTACCCATAGACACAGAAAACCGTAGTATTACACTGGAAAGTGATAATCCCATTCCCTTGATGCATATCATACGGTTATCTAATGCTTGATAGAGTTATTGTTAGTACATAAATGGCAATATTTCGACAAAGTAAGTGTGAGTGCGGATGTAGGGGGTAAGGATCGACAACCTTGGTGTCGCATGAGCTAACTCGGGACGAGTCACCGATAAGTGGCGGACTCCCGAACCTTGTATTGTCTTGCAGGAAATCCGTCGATAAGCTCTTAGTGAGAATATGAAACCCAACGGGGTCACTTGAACGAGTGCGAGTGCCAACTCGGCCGAGTAAGCGAGCACCCGACCGAGTGGACCTGGTTCCAGGGGGTTATACATTCTGGAAAACTCGTAACTCGACCGAGTGGGTCATCAACTCGACCGAGTGGGCTTATACTCAATCGAGTGCACTCGGCACTCGACCAAGTGGGTTCACACGGGTTGAGTTACTCGGCTTAAAGCCCTTATTTTCCCCAATTACCCATTCTCATCTTCATGCCTTCATATCTTCATCCCTTCCATCACCAAATTCTCCCAAAAACCTCCATTGTTGCTCTAACTTGCTTGAAATTCGTCCTATTTCTCCACCCTTCTCATCTAATCTCACTAATTTGGTCAAGGTAAGCTTATTCATCTTCTTCCATCTTTTTCCCCAAATTTGAATTTCTTAGATCTACTTCTAAATCCTTCAAGTTTTGTTAATTAATTGTTCCTTTTGTTTAATTCATGGTACTAGTAAGATTTTAATACCATTGTTGTGGATAAAAATCAAATTTTTGTAGAAAATTTTCGTTCACCATTGTAGAACTCGAATTGGGTGTTCTTGAGTCAATGGTTGGATTTTTGGTGATTGTTGTTGTGTATAGTTGGACAACAAAGGCTTAACTTTTGTTGTCATGAATGAATCTTGCGTAATATGTGTAAATTTCGTCTTAAAACTCCGTCTTAAATTTTCGAATTTTAGACAAGGCATGCCCAAATTTTGATTTTTCATGAGCAAAACGTAGTTTAATTACCTTGTAGGACTACTATCTTGGTTGATAATGTATTATGTAAACCAAGATGAAATCAATCTTGTCTTAGAACTTGGGTTAAAATTCTTCTAAGTTCTTCTAAAATTCCAATGAATAATGCATTTTTGTGCCTTAATGATGATTTTCCTATGTTGTAGTATTGAGGATTTTGTGGTTTTTTTTGGTAAAATGTGAGCTTATATTGAATAAAAGATAAGATGTTTACATTGAGTCCTCTTACAATAATAGGATACGAATGACCATTACAAACTCATGAACGAAGATTAATCAATCGTAGCCAATCTCTATCTCTAATCTGAACATCACTACTAATCTTCTGTACTATTCTGACTCTCATCTGTTGTATGATGCCAGCAACAATCTTCTCTGGAATGCTGATTTTAAATTCCAGTCGACAGACATTCCTCTCCTGCCAAATTGCATACCAACAAGCCAATTTGACCATTCTGCAAAGTTTCCTCTGAAGCTTTGAGAACCCAAAGTAAGGACCAACAATCTGTAAACAAAGCCATCTCTCTATACCAGCAATAATTTTAGAGCTGTATGCACAGTCAGTAAACAGATGTGCAACAGATTCTTCATGAGCTTCACAAAGAATACAGGTATCAGTCATGCTCGGGCCAATGTAAAACAGTTTCAACCTGGTATTTAAGGCCTATTTCTGTATCAACCAACCAATCACTGAATGCTTAGGTATAATCCAATTATCCCAAACCTCTTTGTACCAATGGACAGGGGGGTGTGAACCCTGAATCCACTGATACCCACCTCCTACAGTGTACCCACCAGGTGATGCCACCCACTGAATACCCTGAAAACCAGCAGCTAGCCTATCCCTAACTTTGCAAATATTCCTCCAATTCCAATTAGAATCAAGAGGAGGATGATAATCAGTCCAACTGGTCCCTTTTATATACACATGATCAACCCACACCCATAGTCTATCAGCTTTAGTGTAAATCCAGTTGACCAGTTTCCCAACACTTGCTATATTCCACACCCCTGCTTCCTTAATACCCAGTCCCCCTTCCTTCTTGCTACAACAAACATTATGCCAGGCAACCAGTGGGGATCTGCTATATTCAGAAGAGCCACTCCAAATAAAATTTCTACAAATGGCCTCAATCCTCTTGATAACTCCTTTAGGTATTAGAAAAATAGATGCCCAATAATTGTGTAAGGTATTAAGCACTGCATTTATAAGAATAATCCTGCCAGCATAGCTCAATTTTTTAGCACCAATCCCTCTAATCCTTGAAACAATCCTTTCAATAAGAATATTGCAATCCAGTCTTGACAACCTCCCAGGTTGAATAGGAACTCCCAGGTATTTAAATGGTAACTTCCCTTTAGAAAAACCTGAGACCTGAACAATATCCTGCTTTAACCAGTCAGCAACACCATTGAATACAACCTCAGACTTAGAAGCATTAACCCTAAGCCCTGAAGTAGCAGAAAAAGTAGATAACACCCTGAGTACAAGCATAATAGAGTTGACATCCCCCTTGAAAAACATGAGCAGGTCATCAGCAAAAAGTAAATGAGTCAGCTTCAAACTCTTGCACAAAGGGTGAAATCTAAATGGCCAAGTGTTGACAGCATAATCCATAACTCGAGACATATACTCCATACAGATACAAAAGAGGAGAGGGGAAATAGGATCCCCTTGTCTTAAACCCCTCCTTCCTCTAAAGTAGCCAAAATGAGCTCCATTCAAATTGAGTGTATAGGAAGTAGTAGAGATACAAGTGATGACCATACGTCTAAACTTCTCTGGAAAATTCAAAGCCCCTAGCATCTGATCAATAAACTCCCATTCTATGGAATCATAAGCCTTCTGCAAATCACGCTTAAACATACACCTAGGAGATGTCTTACCCCTATTATACATCCTAATCAAATCCTGACAGATCAGGATATTCTTAAGGATACTCCTACCTTTGACAAAAGCCCCTTGGCTCCTATTGATTATGTCAGGTAACACTAAGGCCAATCTATTGCAGAGAATTTTAGATATAGCCTTATATAGGACATTACAGCAAGAAATAGGTCTAAAATGTTTAACACTAGTAGGCCTATCAATCTTAGGGATCAAGGTAATAACAGTAGAATTTATCTGTGTAAGCAGCTGACCAGTCTCAAAGAAATTCAAGATAGCTCCACTTACCTCATCCCCAACCACATCCCAAGCATCCCTAAAGAATTGACTTGAGTAACCATCAGGCCCAGGAGATTTACCAGGGGGAATGCTAAAGATACTCTGCTTAACTTCCTCCAAAGTAACAGGCTTGCCAAGAATAGCAACATGATCCTCAGTACAGCAATTCCCTCTTCTCACCACATTAAGATTCACAGCAACAGTAGTAGTGTGGGATCCCAGTAGCCCCTGATCATACTCCAAGAAAGCATCCTGTATGGCATGTCCTTCAGTACAGATAACACCCTCATTGTTCTCAATATGAAAGACCTTATTCAAGCTATTTCTCTTTTTAATGGCATGACGAAAGTAAGAAGTATTCAGGTCTCCTTCCAAAGACCACTGCACTTTGGCTTTTTGGACCAGAAAATTGTCTCTAGCTACAATCATCTCCCTTAAGTCCTTAGCTAAATCCATCTCCTGTTCCATTAACTCCACATCACCAGGCTTTAGCACAAGCTCCTTCTGAATTCTCTCCAAGGCAATACTGGCAATGGTGGTATTGTTCTCAATATCAGCAAAACAGGCCTTGTTTAATTGCTTTAAGGTAGGCTTCAGAGCCTTCAGTTTCTTAATAACAACAAACATTTTAGTACCCCTTATACTTTGTTTCCAGACATCAGCTACAATTTTTTTATAAGAAGGTGCTGATCCCCACATATTGAAGTACTTAAAGTTATTCCTACCACCAAGTTCAATATTCCTATCCATGACAGTACAAGGGCAATGATCAAAAAGCCCCTCGGGATGGAAATGAGCAATACTGTCACCATAGGCATCCAACCACTCTTGATTACCCATGGCCCTATCTAACCTACTATAGACTCTCTTAGCTGGATCTTGTTTATTAGACCAGGTAAAGAGAGCCCCAGTAGCAGGGATATCCTCCATTCCACAAATTGAGACACAATCTTGGAAATGTTGCATTTCAGCATCAGAAGTATTACCCCCCAATATCTCAATGGGTGATAAAACAACATTAAAGTCCCCCAACCACAACCAAGGCTCAGAACAGTGACCAAAAATATCCTTTAAAATATTCCATAAAGCAATCCTATCATTCAAACCATTGAAAGCATAAATCATAGTTAACATAAAGCTTTTGTTATCAGTTTTTGAGTAGACCCTCATATGGGTATGTTGGGCACAATAAGATAAGAACTGAACATCAAAACAATTAGGTTTCCATAAGATCCAAATTCTCCCTCCTTTATGCCAACTGCAGTTGGTGGATACACTCCATCCATCACAAATTGAGGTATTCCTATTTAGCAATAAACCAGGTTTAAGCTTAGTTTCAAGTAAACCAAACAAACCCACCCCCTGATTGTGCAAAAACCACTTCACCACCTTCTGCTTATTCAGGTCATTAAGACCCCGGATATTCCAAAAGCCTATGCTATACATTAGGAGGATTGGCAGGGGGATCCTTACCAAGGATTTTGTGGTTACTACCACCTTTTAAGAAGGATTAAAAGAAATTTTGTCTCAAAGTCTTGAAAATTCGACACTAACCGTATCAAATTCTAATTTATACTCACTACTTGTTTTATTACGTATTTGTTAAACTTGAAGAATTTCTTATGACAAAGAAGCATTTTACTCACCCGAATTCCTTTTAAATTTCGACAAGCTAAATTTTTATTTCCACCAACTTTAACAAAAAAAAAAAATTGTTGATGGTGATGTCATGTAATCGCTTAAGTGAAACTTTAAAGTGTAGTGTGTCCTAGTTTAGTCGAAATTTGACAAGTCGGGTGATGAGTTGGGATAATACATGTAATTAAGGTCATGCTTAAACTCGTGTTATATCACAAGGATCTTTAAATTCCGGAAAATAATTTTTGTAACATAAGAAAATTTTGGAGAGGTCAATTAAATTACAAAAAAACTATAATAGAAATCCCCTTTTATTTGGTGTCTATAAAATTGAGAAGTTGAGAAAATTCTATCCATATTCAAAATTTGCTCCAAATTCTTACCTTTTTCGTTCCATATCTTGTGTGATCTCCTCTTGTAGCATGGCAAGGAACGCTAGAACCGGTCGTGGAAGGAATGCTCGCCAACCTCAACAAGAATCACCACCCGCTATCATCCTCCCGGACTACCCGTCCATAGCTTTTGAGAGTGAGGAGCACCGGGACAAGTTTGAGGTCCTAGCCACTAGGAGGATGGCCCCGATTAAGTGCATGTCGGTAAGTGCCTTGGAAGCCCTAGGAATAGAGAAGGAGGTGCATAACATATTCACGGTTCTTGGATTGGAGGGTTTGTACACCTTGGAGGAGATAAGTTACCACAACCTCGCCCTCGAGTTTTTGAGCTCCTTCACCTATGACAAGGGGACCCATAAGGTGAGTTTTAGGATCAAAAATACCTCTTTCAACCTAAGTAGTGATACTTTTGCCAACCATCTAGGGGTGGGTAAGTGAGTTGTAGGTCACCATGACAAGATTGAGAAGGACTTGAAAGCTTCAAAGTATTACCACCTTTACACAAGCAAGGAAAAGGTTAGTGTAAGTAACATGAAGACTAGTGACATTGAGCACCCCGTCCTATAGATTTTCTTGTGCTCCTTGACCAACCTCCTCTATGGGAGGAGGGATCCGAGCAAGCTCAACTCCACGGAGGTATTGATCTTGAGCTCCTACCTTAACCCCCGCCACGAAAACCGTCTCCACTTCAATGCCGTGTCTTTGGTGTGTCTTGCCCTTGCGAGGATGGCCGAGGTGGACCAATGCTCCTTAGATTGTGGAGCCTTGGTGACTCGATTGGCCAAGAACTTGTTAGCTTACGAACTGGGGGCGTTTGATGCACCTATGTCTAAAGAAGTGGTTTATTTTGATCTTGATTGGTTGAAAGCTAAGTCTTTGGTAGTAGATGGAGAGGAGGATGACACCTATTCTTGGAGGGTTGATGATGAGTGGTATATGAAGCTTTCCGCCGGTGAGGACCTACCCCCGACTTCCCCTTTAGAGAGAGCGGGATCACCCCGTCCCGAGGCCCAAACGTATACCATCCCTAGTAGCCTCACCTTTGACCTTGAGGATGCCACCGAGAAATGGAAGGCACCCCCGTTGCCTCCCTCACCTCGTGCTCCCATCGAGCAAGCTCCCACATCTTTTCCCCACTCCATGCCTACAGCTATGATGCCCCCACCTTATGCCAGGAATTTTGGCCAAGCCCCACCCACCTTTGACTCCAACTATCCCATGTCGTACCTCATACACCGAGTGAACACCGACCTTATGTTGAGAGACATGCACGAGGCGACCTATAATCAAGGAGTACGACTCGCCCATCGCCCTAGCTTTTGGTCCGGACCCGGAGACACTTCCGGAGTCCTCAAGGCCTATGGTATCCAACCATCGGATTGGGAGATCAAATTTCCTTTCGGCGTAGGACACTTGCGTGACCCTATGGGTGATGCCGGGATCTATCCTAGCTATGCCTACCAAGGGAGTGGAAGTGAGGCGGGAACATTCACGGCGGCGGATGCCATGGACCTTGATGAAGTGTGGGAGGCGGCGGCTCGCAAGGGACCGGAAAAGGCAGAGAAAAATGAAGAAGAGGAGGAGGAACAAGTGGAAGGAGGAAACAAGACGGTGAAGAGTTGCTCCAGATGGGCAAGGTGGATGCCTAGCATTGGCAAGAAGAGGAAGTCCTCCTAGTATCGGTGACCTTATGATTCGGGATCCCTTGAGACTTTTAATTATCATTTGGAACGTTGAACACTTTAATTCTCGCGTTGTAAGCCGGCCATAAGGCCAATACTTGTAGACCTTGTATGGACTCCATTGCATGTAAACTCGACCATAGGGGAACTTGGAGGCCATTAGTGGCCGATAATTTGGACTACCCAGTAACACTCGGCCGAGTACCCTACTTACTCGACCGAGTGGCGGTCCACTCGACCGAGTGATAGCTCCACTCGATCGAGTAAGCCGAAAGACAGACCTGAAAAACCTCCTATAAATACCCCCACTCGACCGAGTGACGTGACCACTCAACCGAGTGACTCTGACTCGGTCGAGTAACTTCTAAATTCCACCGAGTACAGTGGAATTTGACCCTTTTTGGGAATTTTAGACCACCTACGACGCATTTGACCTTGATTTTGAACTATGCCGACCTACTAAGAGTCGATTGAGCATAGAAAACCCACACAATAGACCCTTATGAATTGTTTACTCTTGACCTTGTCAGTTGTTTGAACGGTATAAGAAAATAATCGAACTACAAATGATTATACGACGGCATAAGTACATGAAAATATGTAGACATTCCGTAATAATAGTAAAAAAGTAAATAATAGTAGTGAGTACACACCACGTGACGAGTTGGTAACACTAGTACGTGTTATGGCGGTCCAATACGATATGTGAATGATATGTTGAATATTAAGAGTGGTTGCGTCCAGTCATAAAGAGTACTCATATATATATATATATATATATATATATATATATATATATATATATATATATATATATATATATATATATATATAAATATATATATATATATATATATATACATATAGTAATCATACACAACTTGTGGTAATAATGGTAGGTTACCGGAAGAGTGTCATGTGAGACTTATAGCGAACTTCGGGACAAAGTTCCCTTTTAGGGGGAGTGAATGTAAGAACTCGGAGAAATTTAGAAAGAAAGAGCGCAATACGTAGGAAAGTTATGAGAGTGATCAAGAAACTTAGGATAGATAGGAGACACGTGTGTAACAATAAGAGTGATAAGGGCAAGAAAACACACGAGGGTCGAGAATGAGGCTTGAGAGAAGACCGAGGAATAATTGGAAAAGGGAGTGAGTGGTGAACTTCGGGGATAAAGTTCATTTTAAGGGGGGGAGATTGTAATACCCGCCATTCGTGGGACCCGTACTTAGACCTAGAGACGGGTGAGGGAACCCCCGTGCACTCGGAAGTAAAGGATGATCCTCTTACGAGACCAAGAAGACCTAAACTAGACCTAGTAGACTTCCAGTGGACCGAGTAGAACCTCAAGTGGACCAAGTGAGTCGGCACTCGGTCGTGTAAGGGCACACTCGACCGAGTGAGAGCCACTCGGTCGAGTGAACCGGTCACTCGGCCGAGTGAGCTGAGCTGTACCCAAGAAAGGATATTTCGGGATTTCCATTCTATCCAACCCTATTCCATTCATTCTTCTCCTTCTTCCTTCTTACACTAAAACCTTCTCCCTTCTCTCTAAAATACCCTCAAATGCCTTTCCCTTGGCCTTCAAGCTTGGATTAATGGTGGAACATGTCTCCTATGCCCTGATCTACCTTTGTAGATAGAAATCTCACCCTTTCCTCTTTGTCTTATGAGTAAATTCGAGTTAGGGTTTCCTAAGAGAGGTTAATTAGTATTTAGTTAGGTAAAATGAGTGATTAGTAACTTATAATGAGGGATTTTATGTTGTAATTTAGTATAGAGTGAATCGTGATAGTTATTATGTGACACCCCGCGATAAAGCGGAAAAATATAACTAATAAATTAAAGCGGAAATTTATGAGATTTTAAAAACTTTTAGATTACTAGTTAAATACTAACATGCGGGTGCAAAATGAAAAGAAACAAATACAACAATAGACAAACTTAGGTTATTACAACCCAAGTCTAGAAGGCGGGGAAAAGATATCCCACGAATAAACAAATAAAGGGTTTCTAAGCTAGCAAACTAAGGTCCAAGGGTTTAGTTCTCGCTAGCCCACACGTCTTCCCCACGTAAGCATCTGCACCACCTGTCATTCATGTAAACATGAACGCCACAGTCAGTGGGGAGTAACTCAAGGTTCTCCCAGCCACAAAATGTCAAAACACAGATAAACAAGAACATATTAGAACATCATGAATATAACTATTTGATGCAAGCACTCATACATGAGACTAACATTCAAAACATGCGTAGTCAATCATAGGTAAGGCATATGATACATCCAACTTTGAAATCCAAACAACATACAATACATGAAATAGGACTACTAACATCACATAATAAGCAAAGCATCCGGCTCAGAGGCTACCTTTAAAGCATGTCCGAGACACAAGTCCTTAAGTACCTTGGCTCAGCGGTTACCTTTAAAACATGTCCAAGGCACGACCTCTAAAGTATCCGGCTCGTGATTTACCTTTAAAACATGTCCAAATACTACAAACAAGTGCCCGACTCAGAGGTTACCTTTAAAACATGTTCGAAGCACAACACATAAAGTATCTGGCTCATCGGTTACCTTTAAAACATGTCCAAATACTACAAACAAGTACCCGACTCAGAGGTTACCTTTAAAACATGTCCGAGGTACAACAAACAAGTATTTGGCTCAGCGGTTACCTTTAAAACATGGCCAAATACAACAAACAAGTGTCCGACTCAGAGGTTACCTTTAAAACATATCCGAGACACAACAAACAAGTATCTGGCTCAGCGGTTACCTTTAAAACATGGCCAAATACAACAAACAAGTGCCCGACTCAGAGGTTAACTTTAAAACATGTCCGAGGCACAACAAACAAGTATCTGGCTCAGCGGTTACCTTTAAAACATGGCCAAATACAACAAATAAGTACAACAAACAAGCACATAGAACAAGATTATTAATGTCACATTCATACTTATGGCTTGCATCTCACCATAAGTACGGATGGGAACATCAATCCCGACGATCTTATCGCAACTAGAGAGCCTATGGCTCTCCCCAAGTATCCGATAGATCCGTGACTCAGGGACGGGATGATTAATGTCACACTCATACTTATGACCTGCATCACCATGAGTACGGATGGGAACATCACTCCCGACGTTCATACCGCAACTAGAGGGCCTCTGGCTCACCCCTAGTATCCGGTAGAACCAAGACTCATACAACCGAACAATACTAGACATTATCTAGAGGACGACTCACTACAAGTAACTACTTATAATAAATATCTCATACTTGTATTATATTAATAAATATTCCATTTCATAATTTAACATGTTGGTTAAATAAAATATAACAAGTGATAATGAATAACTTACGTTATATGAAATATACGGGGTAAAATGTGACCAAGCCTATAAGACCCACTAATGAGCCCAATAGTCAAACCATGCGAGGCCCAATACTAGAAATCACAAGAAACCCAACATGTGAACCATCACAAACCCAATGAATATAACAAACTTAGCCCAACAAGTAGCTAGACAAGTCCAACTAAATTAATAAGACAATTTCAATTAAATTAGCAATGCAAGACCAAATAAATAAATATGAGGAGTCCAATTAGATTAACAAGTCAAACCCAAATAAGTAAATATGACAAGTCCAATTTAAATAATATGTAAAGGAATGATATTCAACGAGCTACGTAATATAAAACACGAGACGGTCATTAAACTTATTCAAATGGAGCGGACTTGACACCAAAAATGCCCATAACTTAAATGTGGTCTAATAACTTAATCATGCAAACCCAATTAAATAAATATGTCGAGTCCAATAAAATTAACGGGTCAAACTCGAATGAATAGATGTGACCAACCCAACTTACTAGGTATAACTAGTTCAATTCATTAACCTAACTAGCCCAATTTATCAAACATTACTAGCCTAATTTACCAAGATCAAATGAGCCCAACAAACTAAATCGAATGAGCCCAACCAAAATAAATGTGTGAGAGAACGATATTAACGTATTACATTATAAAAATATGAGACGGAAATTAATTATTTCAAATAATCCGAACTTGCGCCAAAACCAACTCGATCCACGACCCTAGTGGCCGTTGAACAGCCCCCACGCCCATCAACAAACAACCAACCACTACTTCACCTAATTGACCACCCAACCCAGCCACTATAACCAGCCAAGTCAGCCACCACAACCGTGTGACACCACCACCAAATCCTGCCCAGAACAGACCATAAACAGGCCCCCGAAATAGGGTATCAACCGAGCAAGACAGTCCATATTTGGGGTTGCTCAACCCGACTCAAATACTCCTGTGGAACCAGAATTTAGACGGGCCTATCATCATTATTACGACCCTATTCAAATCATTTAAGCATACTACCAAAACCACCCACGACAACCAAAAACAGTCCACAAAACAACCATCTAAACATGCCAAGCACGGTCATGTCGGGCAACCTGCAAAACCATAAAAGCTTGATCCAACAGAGACCGTGACAGTGGTTCACGACCACTATCTCGACTGCCCCCAAGCATACGACACTAGTCCCGCGACCATTATTACGACGGTCCCCAAAATAGAGGACGAACCATCCCAAAACAGCATTACCAACAACAATTTGAGACGGAAAATTTACATATGAAGGAGAAAGGACGCAAGAACCAAGCTTTATCGAATAAAATCATATAAAACGACCCATAAGACGAAAGATCGACACTTTGTCGAGTAACCTATCACCATTACCTTAAACGCTCCTTATTCATCGAATAAACGGTCCCCAAAGCTTGAGTCTTCCACCGGGTCTTCGAAACCTTCAACAAGGAGCAAGGAAACGAAGAGATTGAGGCAAAAATCGAAACTTTTATAAGATGGCGAGATTCGAAACCATCACAAAAACGAGTCTTTCTTACCTTGAAAGATGAAGGAGGAAATAAGGAGAAGAATGGTACAAAAATTAAGAGGATTGGTGAAGGAATGAGCATGAAATCTGGGTTTTTAGGTTGTCGAAAATGGTGAAGCTGCTATGTTTTTGTGTTATTGTTGCTGAGTCGCTGTTGCTGCTTGTTTAAAGGGGAGAAGAAGACGAAATAAAGAGGAAAGCAGGGGGTGGGGTTGCGGGTGAGACAAAACAACAACATCATTATATAATAATAATAATAATAATAATAATAATAATAATAATAATAATAATAATAATAATAATAATAATAATAATAATAATAATAATAATAATAATAATAATAATAATAATAATAATAATAATAATAATAATAATAATAATAATAATAATAATAATAATAATAATAATAATAATAATAATAATAATAATAATAATAATAATATATAAATGTGGGTGTGAGTGAGTAGGTGGTATGAGTGTTGTTGAATTTTGATTGGTCGAGATTAAGAATAGTCTTACATATGAAAATGGGATGGCCTATTGCTAGACGGAAATTCATCTTAATCCTACTATAGTTTAAGACGGAGCTTTATTATTATTATTGTCGCTATTAAATTATCCGACTAAAAATATTTATTTTATATAAACAAGCTTGTGAAAAAAAATAACTTTTATAAAATTTATGTATAAAACGAGATTAATTAAATTAAATAATTTAAAAATATAAAATAAAGTAATCGAACGGTTAAATCAATTATAAATGTCAAAATGAGAAATTCGCGGGTTTTACAATCACCTCACCTTTTAAAAAGTTTCGTCCTCGAAACTTGAAAGTAGAAATGAAAGGTTGTAAAAGTAAAACTGAACCTTTGAAATCGGTAACCAAGACATTAAAAAGGTTACTTACTTGTAACAATTAAAATTCTTTCAAAAGTTTCAAATAAAATTTTCCGACAGAACCAGGTCGAAAGGCAAATCGTTTGTATAAATCAAAATCAAACACTTTCAAAAACATCAACGGAGAGTTTTCAAAAGTGTAAGTCTCATTCATGGAACGAAATTGCTCTTGTCGTGCACACAAGAACGCTAACTTTCCAAGTAAAAGACAAATTTAAAACAAAAAATCATTTGCCGACAAGCGTAGAACAAGTTATTAAACGTTCTAATAACGAGTTCTAACATCCGATCAACGCTAAAATCAAAAGAAAAGGCAATCCACTCAAATTTTCTTTTGCGAAAGCCAAAATAGAAATAAAGATTTCACTTTTAAACTCAAAAAGGAGTCAAGTTTGTGAAAAGATAACATCAAACTTTGACAAAGAAATCGTAAATAGATCAAAGTTAATAGAAATTGGATAAAATTTAAAGAAATCTCGGGTTTAGCAATAAAAATCATGATAAAGAAGTCTATACTCAAGGAACAAATATGGAATTAAATCAATTTTCTTAATTTTCAAATTTTTAAATAGGTAAGGTTTTGCAAAAGTAACATAAACTTTTAACAACGGATCAAAACTGGTAGCTTGAAATGTTTAGAAATTGTACAAAAAGGAAAGTAACTTAGATAGCATAAAAAACAAAGTACGTTAAGAGAGTTCAAACTTAACCAACAAGAGAGCTATGATGAACTTCCTAGGGGTAAGGTTCGAAGTAAGGTCAACAAGGAGGTCAAAGATAGAGTTTCACAGGTTACGAGTGCCAAACTTTCTATATCAAGTACTAAGCACTAGTATCCCAAGACACGTCTCACTACACTTCCCAAGGTTTTCAAATCCCAAACATAATCAACAAGGCCAAATTCCATAATCTTAGTAACAAATGCAACTCACACTTGACGACACAAATAATTCCACTAAACAAGCACACTCACTTTATCAAGTAACTAGGTATAAGAATCACCAAGTATGTCTTATCACACTACCTAAGTCTTTCCAACATCAAATCCTCTCAAAACCAGGTTTAAGGGTCAAACACAACAATCTCCTCAAAAGTCAAATTTTCCAACCAAGGTCAACATTCCTCAAAAGAAAGAGTACCATCAAAAGGCGTTAAGGGAGGATAAGCAAGGAACAAAGGACAAGTTAGGGGTATAAGAGTAGATTTCAATGCAAAACAGAAGAGAGTTTAGAAGAAGGATAAGCACCAAGAGATAAAGAATAAGGCAAGGTACACAAAGAATGAGAAACATCTTCGAGGAAGTAGAAGCATTCTTCAAGGTTGAACAAATCTTCAATCCTCGGCAATAGGCACCAAATCTTGATCACCACATGGTAAGTTTACCGCTATTGATCCAAGGGCACAACAATTATTAGACGACAATCAACAAACATGTTAGAACCTAACAAAGAGCAAACACACTACAGACTACCACCTTAGGTCCTTAAGTCTACCCATCTCTCATTCATTATTCAAGGTCAAGTTCACATTTAAATTTGGGGTACACGTGTGTGCGTCGGGAGCAACATAGGCTCTGATACCAACTGTGACACCCCGCGATAAAGCGGAAAAATATAACTAATAAATTAAAGCGGAAATTTATGAGATTTTAAAAACTTTTAGATTACTAGTTAAAAACTAACACGCGGGTGCCAAAATGAAAAGAAACAAATACAACAATAGACAAACTTAGGTTATTACAACCCAAGTCTAGAAGGCGGGGAAAAGATATCCCACGAATAAACAAATAAAGGGTTTCTAAACTAGCAAACTAAGGTCCAAGGGTTTAGTTCTCGCTAGCCCACACGTCTTCCCCACGTAAGCATCTGCACCACCTGTCATTCATGTAAACATGAACGCCACAGTCAGTGGGGAGTAACTCAAGGTTCTCCCAGCCACAAAATGTCGAAACACAGATAAACAAGAACATATTAGAACATCATGAATATAACTATTTGATGCAAGCACTCATACATGAGACTAACATTCAAAACATGCGTAGTCAATCATAGGTAAGGCATATGATACATCCAACTTTGAAATCCAAACAACATACAATACATGAAATAGGACTACTAACATCACATAATAAGCAAAGCATCCGGCTCAGAGGCTACCTTTAAAGCATGTCCGAGACACAAGTCCTTAAGTACCTTGGCTCAGCGGTTACCTTTAAAACATGTCCAAGGCATGACCTCTAAAGTATCTAGCTCAGCGGTTACCTTTAAAACAAGTCCAAATACTACAAACAAGTGCCCAACTCAGAGGTTACCTTTAAAACATGTCCGAAGCACAACACATAAAGTATCTGGCTCAGCGGTTACCTTTAAAACATGTCCAAATACTACAAACAAGTACCCGACTCAGAGGTTACCTTTAAAACATGTCCGAGGTACAACAAATAAGTATCTGGCTCAACGGTTACCTTTAAAACATGGCCAAATACAACAAACAAGTGTCCGACTCAGAGGTTACCTTTAAAACATGTCCGAGACACAACAAACAAGTATCTGGCTCAGCGGTTACCTTTAAAACATGGCCAAATACAACAAACAAGTGCCCGACTCAGAGGTTACCTTTAAAACATGTCCGAGGCACAACAAACAAGTATCTGGCTCAGCGGTTACCTTTAAAACATGGCCAAATACAACAAACAAGTACAACAAACAAGCACAACAAACAAGCACATAGAACGGGATTATTAATGTCACATTCATACTTATGGCTTGCATCTCACCATAAGTACGGATGGGAACATCAATCCCGACGACCTTATCGCAACTAGAGGGCCTATGGCTCTCCCCTAGTATCCGATAGAACCGTGACTCAGGGACGGGATGATTAATGTCACACTCATACTTATGGCCTGCATCACCATGAGTACGGATGGGAACATCACTCCCGACGTTCATACCGCAACTAGAGGGCCTCTGGCTCACCCCTAGTATCCGGTAGAACCAAGACTCACACAACCGAACAATACTAAACATTATCTAGAGGACGACTCACTACAAGTTACTACTTATAATAAATATCTCATACTTGTATTATATTAATAAATATTCCATTTCATAATTTAACATGTTGGTTAAATAAAATATAACAAGTGATAATGAATAACTTACGTTATATGAAATATACGGGGTAAAATGTGACCAAGCCTATAAGACCCACTAATGAGCCCAATAGTCAAACCATGCGATGCCCAATACTAGAAATCACAAGAAACCCAACATGTGAACCATCACAAACCCAATGAATATAACAAACTTAGCCCAACAAGTAGCTAGACAAGTCCAACTAAATTAATAAGACAATTTCAAATAAATTAGCAATGCAAGACCAAATAAATAAATATGAGGAGTCCAATTAGATTAACAAGTCAAACCCAAATAAGTAAATATGACAAGTCCAATTTAAATAATATGTAAAGGAATGATATTCAACGAGCTACGTAATATAAAACACGAGACGGTCATTAAACTTATTCAAATGGAGCGGATTTGACACCAAAAATGCCCATAACTTAAATGTGGTCTAATAACTTAATCATGCAAACCCAATTAAATAAATATGTCGAGTCCAATAAAATTAACGGGTCAAACTCGAATGAATAGATGTGACCAGCCCAACTTACTAGTTATAACTAGTTCAATTCATTAACCTAACTAGCCCAATTTATCAAACATTACTAGCCTAATTTACCAAGATCAAATGAGCCCAACAAACTAAATCGAATGAGCCCAACCAAAATAAATGTGTGAGAGAACGATATTATCGTATTACATTATAAAAATATGAGACGGAAATTAATTATTTCAAATAATCCGAACTTGCCCCAAAACCAACTCGATCCACGACCCTAGTGGCCGTTGAACAGCCCCCACGCCCATCAACAAACAACCAACCACTACTCCACCTAATTGACCACCCAACCCAGCCACTATAACCAGCCAAGTCAACCACCACAATCGTGTGACACCACCACCAAATCCTGCCCAGAACAGACCATAAATAGGCCCCCGAAATAGTGTATCAACCGAGCAAGACAGTCCATATTTGGGGTTGCTCAACCTGACTCAAATACTCCTGTGGAACCAGAATTTAGACGGGCCTGTCATCGTTATTACGACCCTATTCAAATCATTTAAGCATACTACCAAAACCACCCACGACAACCAAAAACAGTACACAAAAGAACCATCTAAACATGCCAAGCATGGTCATGTCGGGCAACCTGCAAAACCATAAAAGCTTGATCCAACAGAGACCATGACAGTGGTTCACGACCACTATCTCGACTGCCCCCAAGCATACGACACTAGTCCCGCGACCATTATTACGACGGTCCCCAAAACAGAGGACGAACCATCCCAAAACAGCATTACCAACAACAATTTGAGACGGAAAATTTACATATGAAGGAGAAAGGACGCAAGAACCAAGCTTTATCGAATAAAAGCATATAAAATGACCCATAAGACGAAAGATCGACACTTTGTCGAGTAACCTATCACCGTTACCTTAAACGCTCCTTATTCTTCGAATAAACGGCCCCCAAAGCTTGAGTCTTCCACCGGGTCTTCGAAACCTTCAACAAGGAGCAAGGAAACGAAGAGATTGAGGCAAAAATCGAAACTTTTATCAAACGGCGAGATTCGAAACCATCACAAAAACGAGTCTTTCTTACCTTGAAAGATGAAGGAGGAAATAAGGAGAAGAATGGTACAAAAATTAAGAGGATTGGTGAAGGAATGAGCATGAAATCTGGGTTTTTAGGTTGTCGAAAATTGTGAAGCTGCTATGTTTTTGTGTTATTGTTGCTGAGTCGCTGTTGCTGTATGTTTAAAGAAGAGAAGAAGACGAAATAAAGAGGAAAGCAGGGGGTGGGGTTGCGGGTGAGACAAAACAACAACATCATTATATAATAATAATAATAATAATAATAATAATAATAATAATAATAATAATAATAATAATAATAATAATAATAATAATAATAATAATAATAATAATAATAATAATAATAATAATAATAATAATAATAATAATAATAATAATAATAATAATAATAATAATAATAATAATAATAATAATAATAATAATAATAATAATAATAATAATAATAATAATAATAATAATAATAATAATAATAATAATAATAATAATAATAATAATAATAATAATAATAATAATAATAATAATAATAATAATAATAATAATAATAATAATAATAATAATAATAATAATAATAATAATAATAATAATAATAATATATAAATGTGGGTGTGAGTGAGTAGGTGGTATGAGTGTTGTTGAATTTTGATTGGTCGAGATTAAGAATAGTCTTACATATGAAAATGGGACGGTCTATTGCTAGACGGAAATTCATCTTAATCCTACTATAGTTTAAGACGGAGCTTTATTATTATTATTGTCGCTATTAAATTATCCGACTAAAAATATTTATTTTATATAAACAAGCTTGTGAAAAAAAATAACTTTTATAAAATTTATGTATAAAACGAGATTAATTAAATTAAATAATTTAAAAATATAAAATAAAGTAATCGAACGGTTAAATCAATTATAAATGTCAAAATGAGAAATTCGCGGGTGTTACATATTACATGGTTTATGTAGGATGAGACAGTTTTATGAGATGGATACTTGGTGATTTTTATTAACTCGAAGATTATGCTTAAAGGTAGGTTATCCTACTCGGTTTCAATGTTGTATAAGCATGTTTGTATGTCTTTCTTTGTCATATGCATTCATGAATTGATTAGTATGTCATATGGGTATTGGAAGAGTTGTTATTCATAACATGTGGGATGGAATTCATGAATTGGTCATATGCTTAATGTGGCTCTTCCATTTTCTATGTATAGTGGTGAATGGATTGTGTTGGAGATCTTTGATGGTGCTATTTGATTGTTGAGGAGACGTAAGACGGTTGGGAAACCGTCTTACGCACGGGTCTCCCCTTGGAGCTTCCCACTCCAAGGGGAATGTGCACATTAATGGCTTGAGTACGGAGGGATGCGTGTGGTTGAGACACGGCGTCTGGCAGGGGATCCGGTTGGCCTCCGGACCCGGTACACCTGTGCGTGTCCCGGTACCTAGTGTGATGATCGGTATGCCTGGGCATGTCCCGGTACCGGAGTAGAGGTTGGGAGTATCTCTGTGTGTCTCGGTACCGGTTTGATGTTGATTTATCCGTGTCTCATTCATATAATCAATATGTTGCATATTCCCTTATTATGTAAAGTCTTGCATTTATCATTGAAACTGACGTTTGTTGTGTCCGTGTGATATTTTCGATCATATGGTATTTTCGATCATATGGTATTTCCGGGGTGGCCTGTGTTGATCCATATGATATTTTCGATCATATGGGGAGCAGTTGTTTACAGGTTAGCTTTGGTAGAATGCGGGAGAAGGGACGAGGCTTGGTGATCTCCGCATCGGACTTGTTTGATTAGATTAACTTAGAGGTCGTGACTTGTAATTCTTCATTATTCATTTATTCGTTGTAAACCATTAAACATTCTATTTATAATATTGTTCTTGGATTGTATCTCCGATTTTACTACCTCGGGAAACCGAGACGGTAACGCCCCAATTATCTTGGCCGGATAGTTGGGGTGTTAAATAGGATAAATTTGAAACAAACTTATCATATTCCATTTTCAATATTTCTGTGGACATGGGCCACCCGCGCACCCACGTGTTTGTGATTGTTTTAAGGCGGCAGCACTTCTCCCACGGAACCTGGTTTGCCAAAGCACGTCATGGGCCGTTACCGATTTGTAAGGCATTGAAACCGGTGAAAGGTTGAATAAGCCTGCATTTGTGGAGTCGCCACCAATTTTTATGGGAAATTGGAACCGTTCGAATACCTCTTGTCATGTCAAGACACAAAGAAGTGACATGAACACTAAGAACTCGTTACCCTTAGCATTCTATGTCTAGAATAATTCTCCTCGATGCCAATAAACAGGGATGTTCACAAAGATCTGGAGTAAGGGGTGAGAGTATGTATTAGGAAGTCATTTTACTGAACACCTAATCCCGCCCGCCTTGATAGCGGCCTCTACTAATGATTAGGGAAATCGTTCGTATTTGATATGTCGTCGGTTATATGCATGCAATGCAACATCCATAGATTAATCCTAGCATGTGAATTAAACTATGTCGGTGAACAAATAATTTAGCAAGTATTAATGTCGAGTTGAGATTTAGAATTGACTACATGTGAATACAAGTGGATAAATCATAAACAAACAAATACGATAAATAAATAACAATAATTGAAATTACAAATGAATTACAAGGGATTAATTGATTTACGTCAAAAGCACACTTAAGACGGAATTTTGAAGATAAAAAAAAGAGGGGAAAATAAAAGGTAGAAATTAAAGTGACGAAATAGGTCAGATTAAGGGTTATATTACGATTATTAGTTAATTAATCACGTAATTAAAGACTAGGTCAAAGCGAGAACGGAAGTTCAGGGACAGAAATCATCTCAGAACAGGCGCAGCATCTGTTGCGTCCCTTGGAAGAGGCGCAGCTGTTCGTGCGTCTGTTCTTGAGTTGAGCTCTGGTTGTGAAGTTAGAACCACTATTTGTTAATGTTCGTTGGTATAATTATGATTAATTATTGATGTTTAGACTCAAGTTGAAGTGGTTTAGCATATTAATTATATCTGGAACCGTTATAAAAACGTTAAAAACGGATTAAAACGAGTTAGAACAAAAAAGAGGGGAAAATAAAAGGTAGACTCAAGTTGAAGTGGATTTTTTTTTCGGTCGATGCGCGGGTATTAATTCCCGTTTTTTTTGTTGCTTGCAGGTTTGGCTGATGGAGCGGATGCGGTTGATCGAGCCCCCATTTAATGTACAAGGATATCATGCTCGATCAATTGCAATGAGGACTAGGCTGTATATGAAGGACTTCACTCAGGTATGCAACTACTGGGAAAATAAGTTGAAGAGTGAAGGTGGTCCCCTGATCCGATGGATTGTGCCATGGTGGCATCTCAGGTTAGTTACTAGAGTCTCATCTTTGGATCCGACATGGTCAGTTCGTGTCCCTGGCTTGGAATTCATTGTTTGCATTTTTTCGGAGAGATTGATGAGGCAAGTGGGCCTTAAGCAGAAAATTCAGAAGTTGGATACCGTTCCTCAAACTTCCTTGGCACATACTTCGGAGTCTTGTCGAGAGTGGGTAATCCGGTGGGCTCAGAGGAACATGTGGTTCATACCAGTTCCTATTGGCTCCTTATGGGTATCTGACTCATATTTACAATGGAGAAAGACCGGTACTCCCGAAGAACGTGAGAAGCTGAGGAAGCACGAGCCCTTGGATTATAATATCCGCGAAGTAGCAAATGAGAACCAAAAGTACTTGACTGAAGCAGAAGAAGAGGCCGGATTCCGAGTCGCGCGTCCGTCGAAGAAGCCGAAAACCGCCTCTGCCGAGAAGGTGGTGATAGATCGAAATGGTAAGGCTAGACCGCGAGAACGACCGTTGGTGATTAGGTCGGAGATAGCACAAGAGCGCCCGACTCGTGGTCGAGACAAGAAGTATGATAAGGGTGACAAAGGCAAAGGGAAAATGGACGAATAGCCTTAGTCATTTATTATAGTATTATTTATTATTAATTTGTAATAAATGGCGGGGTTTTTAGAATCCTAGCCTAGCATTTATTTTCAGCATTATTATTTTTATGTATACGGCGTATTATTAATATTTATGGAACAATGAATAAAAGATTAATTAGTTAAGAAACAGTTATGATTTTATTTTATTATTCTTGTCGTAATTCAAATGCAAATGCAAATGTCCTTCTATTTACATTTAAAAATAATAATGGGTTGTATCCTGTGAAGGATTGCCTACGTATTCATTGTAAAATGAAATCAAACCATGTGCGTAGTTCGAGTAAATATAAAAGAATAATTGTTCGAAGCAAGAGCTTGTAAGGAACTTTAGAAAAATAAGCATGTGCTTTACTTACACCTAAGGAAAGTACAATTCAGTTTATTTGATGATATGAGGATGTCGAAATGTCAAAATGCAAGAGCATAGTGACATAAGCTTTGGCTGGCCAGGGGCCGATTTTATTTCGTGTCGTATGAGCGGCACGTGGGCTACGCGAGGCGCGTTTTTGTCCTATGCTAAGGGTAGTACCGTTTCAATTGGTCTAGGTTGGTAGGGTTAGCAAATTCATTCCCATCTAGGTCCGTAATCCTAACCGCACCCCCCGAGAGTATGGACTTGACTAAGAAAGGTCCGGCCTAGTTGGGCTTAAACTTTCCTCGTGGATCGACGGGTAGGAGAGCTTTGACTGATTTGAGCACCAAATCTCCTTCTTTGATGTTATTGGGCTTAACCCGTTTGTTAAAGGCTCGTTTGATACGTGCCTAATATGTCTGCATATTATGTAATGCGCGCAATCTTCGTTCGTCCAAGAGGACAAGTTCATCATATCTATCTATCTTCCAATCAGCTTCTGAAATTTGACTCTCTAATAGAATGCGTAGCGACGGGATCTCTAGCTCCACTGGCTGTACAGCTTCCATCCTGTAAGTCAAATAGAAAGCAGTGGGCATCCTAACTGATGTGCGATATCCCCACAACGCAAACGGTATTTTGCTAGGCCAGTCTCGATAATTGTCGATCATTTTCTTGAGGATCATGACGACATTCTTGTTAGCTGCTTCTACCGCGCCATTAGTTTGAGGTCTATAAGGCGAGGAATGGTGGTGCTTGATCTTATATTTGGCTAGCAATTGCTCAGTCTCGGCCTGGAAATGTGATCCATTGTCACTGATGATTTCATGTGGGCAACCATATCGACAGATGATATTGGTTTGTATGAACTTTGCAACATTTTTGGCTGTGAGACTAGCGTAACATGCTGCTTCGACCCATTTAGTAAAATATTTGATAGCTACCAAAATGAAACAGTGACCTCTTGTTCCGGCTGGAGTAATCTTCCCAATGACGTCGATTCCCCAAGTAGAAAATGACCAAGGAGATGTCATGGTGTAAAGCATTGAGGGAGGAACATGTTGCACATTCCCAAAGATCTGGTAATTATGGCAATATCTGACGTATTTAATACAATCTGACTCCATTGTCGTCCAGTAATATCCTAGACGCGTGATTTTCTTTGCCATCATGGGTCCACTCATGTGAGGACTGCATTCTCCATCACTTTTTGTGCCTGTGAATTATCTAGGCAACGCAAGACGACACCAAGTGGTGTTCTTTTGTACAATTCTCCCTGCATGAGGAGGTATTGAGAGGCTAGGTACCATTAAGTTTGAAGTTTAGAATGGCCTGGAACCAAGGCTCCTTTGGGCTTTCTTCTTCATTTGTAAGGAGATATACATAGGCTGGTTCTGACTGTCGTTCGACGACGCATATGGTCGGGACTAAATCTTTTCGGTAACTTGTCGTTAGGAGCACCTAGACCAAAACACAATTTATAGCTTCACAAACAACTCTACAATTAGTAAAGAGGCAAGTAAAGGTCGGATCCCAAGGGACGGGAATTGAGATGAGATTTCTATTGAGACTAGTGGTGTCTTAGGGATGTCACAATTTGGGTTGATGTAGAAGGTCACTAAACTAAATAGCAATGAAAGTAAATAAGTAAGATGAATTGAAAGGGTTGTAAACAATTGATAAAAAAGCACTAGGGTATCATGGGGTCATAGGGGAATCATGGGAATTGATCATACAAACATGTTCTCAAATTATAAGCAAGCAATTATTGTTGTGATGGATTGAGTTGGGTTATATCTTACAATCCTAGGAAAGTTTGGGTCCCGGAGCCGAATCGATTAGATTGTACAACACCTACAAGTCGACTTAGTCTTCCCTACTCAACAACATGCATGGTTTAATGAGACTCGAGTTGGTTTATGTCTTACAAGTCTCATTGAAAAGATAGGTGATGGGTAAAAAATGCAAGGATTCATAGGCTCGCATTTCATCAAACATAACATGTGCATGAGTTGAGATCAAAACAAGCAAGCAAATAAACCATCAAAGCATATTAATTTAAGCATGAATCATTCCCCATGTTGGTTTCCCCTAATTACCCATTAACCCTAGCTAGGTGACTACTCACTCATTATCATGTTGATCATGCTAGCAAGGTTGTCAATCATACCAACAAAGTGAAACATGATGAACAAATGAAAGTAATTAACAATAATTAAAAAGGGATTAAGAGAATTATACCTACTAATGATTCCAATAATAAAGCAAAGAATAAAAGAAGTACTTGATGCTTGATTGAGAGGTTGTCAATCTCCCAATAATAACCCAAATAATCTTCAATTACCCAAAATAAAGGATGAACAAGAGAGAGATTAAGGAAATAAAACTTGTATTAAAACTTGATTAATTGTTGATTACAAACTAAAGAGAGATTTGATTGATATTAACTACTCTAAGGATTGATAAGAAGAACATGCTCTTCCAATTAGACTAATGGGGTATTTATAGTGGAAATTAGGTGGATGCATTAAGGTTAACTAAGGGCTTAAATGACGATTAAGTCCCTACTTAAGGAAACGCCGGTATTTTCTGAAGGATGGGCATCTTTCTTGAAGCTTGAAGAAATGAATTTGCGCTGTCTTGGAATCCGTGCGTCTTAGGCACGGGACGGCCGGATTCGTGAGTCTCTGCCCGGGCGTCTTTGGGAGAAGCCGGGCGTCTTCTGGGGTTACTGCCCGGGCGTCTTTGGTAGAAGATGCACGGATTGTGAAGGTGGAGGACGGGCGTCTTCTTGGCAATCCGCACGGATTGTCGTGCAGCGTGCTTTCTTCTTCTTTTCTTCCCTTTTCTTCATAAAATCCTTGGGGATTTCCTCGGGGATGCAAGGATCTTTCCTCATCATTGCCCAACTACTATAATATGTACAAAGGCCTTCTAATCTAGTCTCTCCTTGATGCTTGGTCATTGAATTCAATCAATTTAGTCTCATTTTGCCATGAAAATGCAAGGTTTGCACTCCTTTCCTACCAAGGACACAAAACCTCAAAGAATATGCAAAACAAAGAACTAAAGACAATAAATGACCCAAATATGCACTAAAAAGCATGGGAACAAGGCTAATTCGGGGGCTAAATATGCTCTAATTATGGTCACATCAAATATCCTCAAACCGAACCTTTGCTCGTCCCGAGTAAAGAGGTGATAAAGACTAGGACCATTATTTAAACTAACCTAATAACATAGCCGACATGAGACAATTAGCGGGTCTCACTCCGCCCCTTCAACTCACAACAAGACAACCATGAGGTAGGATGCCTTCTTGCAAGGCAAGGTGGGTCTTGCTAAAATGGCGACACATCCAAACATTAAGCACACAAAATCAAATAATGGATGCATCTACAAAAGGAATAGCCACTTCCTCATCAAGTGGCGGAGTCAACTAAAAGAGAACAAATTTAAGAGCATATATTCCGTCACAAATACTAGTTCAACAAATCACTAAGGCTAAGAGGATGGCACTAAATCACCTCCAAATGGTGTTAAACTAGACTACTTTCGTCCTCAATTTCCAAATACTTTCGTCAAGAGCGATCGGATGGCGTGGAATGATGATCCCCATGATGCTAGTAGCGTATGACATGACAAGTATCGAGTTCTCTACAAAAGTAAAGGTCATGGATCGTCCCAAGCTCGATAAAGTGGCTTGACAAAAAGGCTTTTTGGGAATGAAATGCTCAAATCGTTGTAAACAAGGGTGGATATGACTAGCATTCAAAAATTGACCTCATTCAACTTTCACATTTCAAAAATTAGAGATGGGGTTTGTCCCTTCCGTGCTAATGTCCTTTGCTTTCGCCAATCGCTTATTAGGCAACCGGTTAACCTCTAGACAATAGCTTTTCGGGGTGATAGTCACTCTGTCTTTGGGCGGTTAAATTCACAACCGTGTGGGGGCCCAATTCAATGGATCCCTCTCCAAAGCGCATCGAAGTGGTACGCCTCCATCAAAACGACTAAAATTCTCAACATTTCATAACATTTGAGGTTTCTTTGGCAATAAAACGTTTCCACATACAAAATCTTTGAAATGAGCACTTCAAACTTATTGATAGAAAGTATTTTTGGGTTGCCATACCACAAGGTCAATCAAGGTCACCTAGACAAGTTAACCAAGTCCACATCGCATCACGGGGTTGGATAGGTGACTCACATGCAAACCCTTGACTAGGCTTTGGGTCATGGGTTGAAAGACACTAGTATGACACAATCTAGGGTGTTTTACATCCATTCTAGTAGGCGAAGTCTTAAGTTGAAAAAGTATTTGTAATGGCTTAGTTGCTCTTATCAAAGTTCCCAATTAGGCACTTTTCAAAACATTTCATCTAAATGCAACTATATGCCATGATGCAACTATTATATACATCCTAATGCAAGTGATTCTACCAACTAATATGACATATAAACTAAATGCAAGTCCTAAGTTCACATTGTTATACCGCATCAATCAAAATAAAGCCACATAGTCATTAACATAAAGAGGAAAAAGGAGATTGGAAAGATCATACCATGCGGTCTTCATTATCCTCATGTCTCGGATGTGGCGTAGTCGATCAATGTGAACAAGGATAGAACAAACACAATATATACAATATATACATGACTACACTACAAAGGAAATGAACTTGTATTTGGTTTTTCAATTTTCAAATTTTTATGGTTTTTCGAAATTTTTCAATTTTTTTGGATTTTTTGAATAAAAGTTAAGTTAGAATTCCCCATCCCCACACTAATATGGGCATTGTCCTCAATGGCCAAAATGATGGAAAATCATGCAAGCATGATGTATGAATTCTACACTAAATGCAAGCTACACTAATCTACACTACATGATGCATGGGTTTTTATTTATGACGGAGAGGATAATTTAGATTACCTCCCGTTGTGTATGTATGTACTTCCCCAAACCGAGTTAGACATTATTGCTAATGTCCTAAGGTTGGGTGTAGTTCGTGCACACACTATGCAATGCATGAAACTAAATTTGTCACTTTGGATTTTCAAAAGGTGGGAACGATAAAATGAGAACACCTCAATGAGGCCGAGGTGTTAGTCCTCTATGGTGCTAGGACTACTCCAACAATGATTAAGATAAATAAGTAAAACAAAGAGAGAAATAGACAAACCTCAAGAGAGTAGGAGCCTCCAAAGCTTGCTAATTTTCCATCATATCATCACTATCATCATCTTCCTCACTAGAAGTGGACTCATCACCACTTCCCTCTTTACTTTGTTGTTCACCTTGCGCATCATCCTCTTCTTCTTCTTCACTAGCTTCTTCATCAATGTTATCATCAACCTCTTCATCACCGACAACCTCATTATCACCCGAAAACTCACCCCTAGATGCACTCGGAAAGAAGACTTCCCTATCCGCCCAACTAGGCAAAGGACATGAAGGGTCAAGTAGTCCTTGCCTAGCTAAATGAATGAGGGGTGGATATTGGGCTAAGTAAGCATCTTCCCGATCCTTGAAAGCTTGCTTGTGCATCTCTTGCATAAGAAGAGTCATATAATCATTTCTTGCTTCAACACCTTCGGGTTTGAACTCTTGGTACTCGAAAGGATAGGGTGGTGTGACAATGGAAGAGTAGGGCATTTCAATTTCACCCTTTTGTTGTTGGATAATGTATTCGGCCTCTTTTGATAGGGGAAGTAGATAGTTGGTCCGGTGGACACTTAAACGACAAATCTTCGAAGGCAAAGTAAAAGATCTAGCCTCACTTGTGAGCCATCCATACTTGGTGTCAAGAGGGTTATGAGAGAACCACTTGTACTTGTTTATCATAGTATCAATATCAATGAGATGACCACCCTTTTTCGCCACATACTTGCTATCCTTGTTGAAGTTCGGATCAAAGTATTTAGCTAGAAGAGTGACTAGACCTCCATTCACAATGACGGTAGTGCCTTGCTTCCCACAATCGACATTTAGCCATCTATCCACCAAAAGCCTTAGAGAGTTGAAAGGCTTGGTGAATTCCCTTCCAATGTTCAAGGCCGACTCAAGAAGAACAAAATCGAGTTTGGTGAAATGGTTGGTGTCTTTTCTTGCAATGATGGTGTTCCCTATGACCTTGTGCCACACTCTAATGCCTGGATGGTGGACTAATAGAGCGCGACTAGCATGAAAGTTCTCAAATTTCCTTCCGGAAATCGCCTCCCAAAGAGGGTCGGGGTCATACTTGCCAACATTCTTAAAATAACTCGGTGAATCACTAAGACCCAATGCTTTACCCATTTCCTCAAAGGAGATGCGCCTACTAACATTAGCTAGGCGGAACTCGATGCTTTCCATAGTCTCAACCTTGTTAACTTTCAAAGAACTCAAGAATTCTAAGGTAAGGGAGGGGTATGTCAATTCTTTTGATTCAAACAATTTTTCCAACCCTATGGCTTTAAAGAAGGCTCTAGTTTGATCAAGGACACCCAACTTATCTAAGGCATCTTCACAAATAAACTTGGTGGATAGAAATGATTTTCTAGCAAACTTGGCAAAAGTGTCCCTATGGGATTTGGAAATGAAAATTACCTCCGGATAATTCGAAAGTTGAGCAATTTCCGGAGTAGTAGATGTTGTTGCTTCCATGGGAGGTTGTTCTTGTTGCACTTCCAAGTTTGGGCTAGCTACCACCATAGCCAATGCTTTCTTTGCTTGAAGACTCTTTTGTCTTGATGAGAGTGCCTTCGCCTTTGTTGCTTTTGTTGCTCCCTTTGTCCTTGCCATTGATGAATAAACCAAGAAAAGAGTAAAAATCTTCAATTTCTAGTGTACCCAAATCGATTTAGAGTTGAAAGGCTTTGCCTTTATGAATTCAAAAATCGACTCAAAGGTTGAAGATTTTGTGCTTGGTTTTGATTTTTGTTGAAAGAGGAGTGATTAATTTTTGTTAAAAGGATGTTTTGATTTGATTTTGGTGAATGTTGTTGAGGAATCTTGTTTTTGTGATGGAGAGGATGAGGGTTTTGAGTTATGGGGTTTGTGGGTAGTGTTTTTGAATGAAGAAATGAAGAAATGAATGTGGTATGGGGTTTATAATAAACCCGTAAAATTTGAAATGCAGGGGGGGACGGGCGGCTTTCCTTCGGGACGGCCGGATTCTGCCTGTTCTGGGTTGGGAAATTCTCGCCTAAAGACGGGCGTATTCTAGCAAAGACAGGCGGATTTGAAAATGCGGGACGGGCGTCTTTCAGAGAAGACGGGCGGATTCCTTTCCAGGGATTTTTCTTGTTTTTTTCTCAGCCAAAAGACGGGCGTCTTCTCTTTCAGGACGGGCGTCTTTTTGAAGACGGGCGGATTCTATTGAAGGACGCCCGGATTTGCCAACAGTCCAAAAATTTCAAAAATTCAGCTCATGAAGGACGGGCGGATTCTGACCAATATGCCCGGATTGCCTGAAGACGGGCGGATTCTCTTGAAACCGCTCGGATTCTACCCCTTTTACCCGGATTCAGTTCCATCCGTGTACTTTGCATATCCCTTGTCATTTTTCATTCTTCTTCAAAATCTCGTGTTCTTCATTGTGGGGGCACTACTAAGGCATGAATAGCCTAGGCAATTGCTATCCCCACACTAAGCTAAAGCACTACACATCAATTGAAATTATTAGTCCCTCCCTCACTTCTCTCAAAAATGATAATTATCTTGATCAAGGCTTAAAACTCCAAAAATAACAAGAAATGCAATACAAGAATTGAAATGCGAGTTAGGGAGTTAGAAATATTTACAAATGGTGGTTTAGGGAGGACTCCACCAAACTCTCATTCTTGATGAGATGTCAAGGGGGCATGTCCAAGGTGTTGTTGATGTTGCTCAACACCTTGAAAAAGTAATCAAAAGCTTGTTCATTATCGTGATAAAGTTCTTCAATAGATCTTTGCCCTTGTTGTCGGTCTTGATCGATAGCATTACCAATATAGGGATTGAAAATCCCTTCAAACTCATCGTCCCAAAGACCACACACTTCATCTACTTGATCACTAAAGATCTCTTAAGTTGATAGAGACAACTCTCCCATTATCTTGTTTTGGCCAATGAGGCCATCTTCTTCATTGCTTGACTTTGGTGAGCTTTGCAAGCTCTCTTTGTTACAATTCACTTGCTCTTTGAATGGAGCATCTTCAATTTTCTTCTTCCATTGGAGTTCCGACTTCTTCCTATCATCCTTCCGGCTATAATGATCAATCATAAAACATGGTTCATGCAAACGGGGAGCTCTCATAGTCTTGTCAAGATTGAAAGTTATACTCTCATCTCCCACTTCTAGAGTAAGCTCTCCATGTTTCACATCAATCACCGCACCCGCGGTGTGTAAGAAAGGTCTTCCTAGAATGATTGGAATGTTGGAATCTTCTTCCATATCAACAATGACAAAGTCCACCGGGATGAAAAACTTCCCAATTCGTACGGGAACATCTTCCCATATCCCTAATGGTGTCTTCGTCGATCTATCGGCCATTTGGAGTGTGATATTGGTGCATTTAAGCTCTCCCATCCCCAACCTTTTACTCACCGAGTACGGTATAACACTCACACTAGCCCCTAGATCACATAAGGCTTTGTTGATCGTGGTGTCGCCAATGGTACACGGTATTGAGAAGCTTCCCGGATCCTTTAGTTTTGGAGGTGAACTCCCTTGAAGTATTGCACTACTCACCTTAGTGAAGGCGATAGTCTCAAGCTTCGGGATGGACTTCTTCTTTGTGAGGATGTCTTTCATGTATTTCGCATAGGCCGGCACGTGATTGATTAATTCCGTGAAAGGAATTGAGACTTCCAAATTCTTCACAATTTCCATAAATTTTCCAAGTTGGTCATCAAATTTGGGCTTGGCTTGACGACTTGGAAAAGGAAGTCTAATCACAATGGGCTCCTTCTCCTTGACCTTGTCTTCATTTTTCTTTGAAATTTCTTCTTTTGATGGTTCTCCATCCTTGGAGTTTTGCACGATTTCTTCTTTATCACTAGCTTCCACAACGTCATCCTCAACTTGCTTCTTCGGTGCTTCATACCTTGTACCACTTCTCAAGTGAATGGCACTAACCGTTTCATGTCTTGAGGGATTACTTTGAGGTGGTAATTGCCCATTTTGTCTTTGTGAACTTGAAGATGCTAGTTGAGTCAATTGGGTTTCCAACATTTTGGTGTGAGCTAGAATGTTGTTGATGGTGGTCTCCTTTGCTTGACTATCTTTTTGCATTTGAGTGAAAAATTCTTGTTGATTCTTTTGCATTTGAAGGACCGCTTTTTGAACATCAAAACCTTGGTCATTTTGTTGATTGTATGGATTTTGATTTTGGTAACCTTGGTTTTGGTTGTAAAAGGGTCTTTGATTTTGGTTTCTCATGAGAGGTGGGGTGTATGTTGTTTGAGGGTTTTGAACATTTTGGCTTTTGTATGAGAGATTTGGATGGAATTTGGTATTTTCATTGTAGTAGTTGGAATAAGGGGTACCACTCTTGTATGCTTGGAAAGCATTCACTTGTTCATTTGTGCCCCTACATTCACTTGAGTCATGTCCCAAAGTTCCACAATTCTCACATATCCCACTTGGGATTGATGAAGATGCCGTCATGGCATTAACATGATGCTTTGGTGATTTTGAGGCTTCTTCAAGTCTAGCCATAGCTTTTTCAAACTTCAAATTGATGGTATCAATGTGAGCACTAAGTTGAGCACCCAATTGAGTAATGGAGTCTACTTCATGCTTTCCTCCTCTAGTAGCCTTGCGAGGTCTACTATATTTTGAGTTATAGGCCGCCATTTCCTCAATTTTGTTCCAAGTTTGATTGTCATCAACTTCGGTGAACATTCCATTTGATCCCATGTTGAGAATGTTCCTTGAATCTTCATATAGACCGTTCCAAAATTGTTGTACCAAGAACCACTCGCTAAGTCCATGGTGAGGACATGAGCGACAAATTCCTTTGAACCGCTCCCAAGCTTCATACAAAGATTCTTCATCCCTTTGCTTAAAACCCGTAATTTGAGCTCTTAGCATGTTAGTCTTTTCCGGTGGATAGAACTTTTTGTAGAAAGCTAGAGCCAACTTCTTCCAAGAATCAATTCCGAGAGTGGCCTTATCAAGGCCCTTCAACCATTGTTTCGCGGTGCCAATTAGAGAAAAAGGAAATAAGACCCATCGAATTTGGTCTTGAGTTACACCGGTTTGAGAAATCGCATCACAATAGTCACAAAAGGTCTCCATATGAGAATGAGGGTCTTCACTAGGCATCCCCCCAAATTGGCTCCTTTCGACTAATTGGATAAATGCGGATTTGGCAATGAAATTTCCGGTTAGATGTTGTGGTGTGGGAGTACCATTGGGTAGGTTTTTCCTCGGTGGGTACGGAATGTGATGAAAACTTAGGCATTGTGGGTTGATTTTGTGTTGTATTTTGTGTTGGGTTCTCCTCACCTTCTCTTGCAAAAAGGTTGATGAACTCAATAGTTGGTTGAATATCTACAACCTCACTAATACCTCTTAAATTTCTCCTAGCAAGTCTTCTATTGGTTGTCAAAGTTCTTTCAATTTCACGATCGAAGGGTAACAAATCACCTTGTGACCTTCTAGACATGCAAAATATCAAACAACTCGAAAACAATTAGAACAAACCTTGAGGAGTTTTACTTCGCCAAGGCAAAGAAAGACACAACTAATAACAATATAAGAAAATCTAAATCAAGATAACACCGTCCCCGGCAACGGCGCCATTTTTTGTCGGGACTAAATCTTTTCGGTAACTTGTCGTTAGGAGCACCTAGACCAAAACACAATTTATAGCTTCACAAACAACTCTACAATTAGTAAAGAGGCAAGTAAAGGTCGGATCCCAAGGGACGGGAATTGAGATGAGATTTCTATTGAGACTAGTTGTGTCTTAGGGGTGTCACAATTTGGGTTGATGTAGAAGGTCACTAAACTAAATAGCAATGAAAGTAAATAAGCAAGATGAATTGAAAGGGTTGTAAACAATTGATAAAAAAGCACTAGGGTATCATGGGGTCATAGGGGAATCATGGAAATTGATCATACAAACATGTTCTCAAATTATAAGCAAGCAATTATTGTTGTGATGGATTGAGTTGGGTTATATCTTACAATCCTAGGAAAGTTTGGGTCCCGGAGCCGAATCGATTAGATTGTACAACACCTACAAGTCGACTTAGTCTTCCCTACTTAACAACATGCATGGTCTAATGAGACTCGAGTTGGTTTATGTCTTACAAGTCTCATTGAAAAGATAGGTGATGGGTAAAAAATGCAAGGATTCATAGGCTCGCATTTCATCAAACATAACATGTGCATGAGTTGAGATCAAAACAAGCAAGCAAATAAACCATCAAAGCATATTAATTTAAGCATGAATCATTCCCCATGTTGGTTTCCCCTAATTACCCATTAACCCTAGCTAGGTGACTACTCACTCATTATCATGTTGATCATGCTAGCAAGGTTGTCAATCATACCAACAAAGTGAAATATGATGAACAAATGAAAGTAATTAACAATAATTAAAAAGGGATTAAGAGAATTATACCTACTAATGATTCCAATAATAAAGCAAAGAATAAAAGAAGTACTTGATGCTTGATTGAGAGGTTGTCAATCTCCCAATAATAACCCAAATAATCTTCAATTACCCAAAATAAAGGATGAACAAGAGAGAGATTAAGGAAATAAAACTTGTATTAAAACTTGATTAATTGTTGATTACAAACTAAAGAGAGATTTGATTGATATTAACTACTCTAAGGATTGATAAGAAGAACATGCTCTTCCAATTAGACTAATGAGGTATTTATAGTGGAAATTAGGTGGATGCATTAGGGTTAACTAAGGGCTTAAATGACGATTAAGTCCCTACTTAAGGAAACGCCGGTATTTTCTGAAGGATGGGCATCTTTCTTGAAGCTTGAAGAAATGAATTTGCGCTGTCTTGGAATCCGTGCGTCTTAGGCACGGGACGGCCGGATTCGTGAGTCTCTGCCCGGGCGTCTTTGGGAGAAGTCGGGCGTCTTCTGGGGTTGCTGCTCGAGCGTCTTTGGTAGAAGACGCACGGATTGTGAAGGTGGAGGACGGGCGTCTTCTTGGCAATCCGCACGGATTGTCATGCAGCGTGCTTTCTTCTTCTTTTCTTCCCTTTTCTTCATAAAATCCTTGGGGATTTCCTCGGGGATGCAAGGATCTTTCCTCATCATTGCCCAACTACTATAATATGTACAAAGGCCTTCTAATCTTGTCTCTCCTTGATGCTTGGTCATTGAATTCAATCAATTTAGTCTCATTTTGCCATGAAAATGCAAGGTTTGCACTCCTTTCCTACCAAAGGACACAAAACCTCAAAGAATATTCAAAACAAAGAACTAAAGACAATAAATGACCCAAATATGCACTAAAAAGGATGGGAACAAGGCTAATTCGGGGGCTAAATATGCTCTAATTATGGTCACATCAGCATAAAGGCATTTCCACCATGTTGTCTGACATATTAATCAAAGATGCAAGTTTTGCAAGAGCGTCTGCAAATTGATTCTCTTTACGAGGCAGGTGTAGATAAGTGACTTGATCAAAGAATTAGGCGACTTGATCTATCCTAGCCTGATAGGGTGCTAGACTTTCACTTCGAATTTTCCAAGATCCTTTAACTTGGTTAATGATCAAGGATGAGTCTCTGTGAACTCGGAGATTCTTAATGCCTAAACTCACTGCTGCTTGTAGACCAATGAGGCAAGCTTCATATTCTGCTGCATTATTTGTCACCTCGAAGTCGAGTTTGACAGAAAGTAGTGTATGCTCGCCTTCAGGAGAAATGAGCAACACTCCTATTCTAAATCCTCTTAAATTCGATGCCCCATCAAAATAAAGATCCCAAGAGTCTATACTGGTTTGTAGGATATCCTCGTCTGGAAATGACCACATGTCTATTGTTTGGGTATCGTTGATAGGATTATCTGCGAAAAACTCGGCAATGGCGCGCCTTTTTATGACTTTCAGAGGTACGTATTTGAGATCGAACTCCGAGAGCATTAAGGTCCATTTTGCCAAACGTCCGTTGAGAACGGGTTTCTCGAAGAGGTATTTGACGGGATCCATTTTAGAATACACCTTGACCGAGTAGCTAAGCATGTAGTGGCGTAGGTTCTTTGTCGCCCACACAAGAGCGAGGCATGTCTTTTCGAGAGGTGTGTACTTACACTCGTATTCTAAGAACTTCTTACTAAGGTAGTAGATAGCTCTTTCTTCTTTTCCAACAGTCTGTGCAAGCATAGCCCCCATGACTATTTCTGTGACTGTGAGATATAAACCAAGAGGTTGATCTCGTTGGAGAGGCATTAGCACTGGTGGCTTAGCCAATATCTCCTTCATCCTGTCAAACGCCTTTTGACAGTCGTCGTCCCATATGGTATGATCTGTTTTCTTGAGCTTTTTGAAAATAGGTTCACAGATCATAGTGAGCTTCGATATGAATTGGCTTATATACTGTACTTTTCCTAGAAATCCTCTAACCTTCTTCTCTGTTTGGGGTTGTGGCATTTCGATTAAAGCTTTGATCTTGGATGGATCAATTTCTATTCCCCTCTGGCTGACGATATATCCCAGAAGTTTGCCTAACGTTACTCCGAATGCACATTTATGAGGATTGAGCCTCATGTTGTACTTTCGCAGTCTTAAGAAGAATTTGCGAAGGTTATCGATGTGCCCTTTCCTATCTTTGGATTTGACAATCATATCATCCACGTACACTTTTACTTCTTTATGCATCATGTCATGTAGCAATGTGGTCGCAGTGCGTTGGTATGTAGCTCCAGTATTAATTAGCCCAAATAGCGTAACTGTATAACAATATGTGTCCTATTGAGTGACGAAGGCTGTCTTATGCATATCTTCTATGGCCATTTTGATCTGATTATACCTTGTATACCCGTCCATGAAGGATAACAACGCGTGATCTGCTGTGTTATCTACCAATATGTCGATGTGTGGTAGAGAGAAGTCGTCCTTGGGACTCGCTTTGTTAAAGTCTCTGAAATCAACACAAACCCGGATTCGCCTATCCTTTTTTGGTACGGGGACTATGTTAGCCACCTAGTCTGAATACTAGGAAACTTTGATGAACCCAGCTTTGAATTGTTTATCGACTTCTTCTTTGATCTTAAGAGCCCATTCTGTCCTCATCCGACGGAGCTTCTGTTTTATAGGTTTGAAACCTGGTTTGATTGGAATTCGATGTTCTGCAATATCCCTGTCGATCCCTGGCATGTCCTTGTAAGACCAAGCAAAAACGTCCTTGAACTCGTGTAGGAGGTCGATGAAATTTGCCCTTTCAGTTGGGTTTAAGGTCATCCCTATCCTAAGTTCTTGGGGTTCTAGTTCAGTTCCTACGTTGATGGGTTTGGTGTTCTCTATAACTGGTGCCCCTTCCCCCTCTTGTAGTATTTCTTTAACTATATAGGGAGGTAATTCGACTGAGTTTCGGTCAGGGTCATCCTCATTATCATCATAAATAGAATTGCATTCAGAAAAACACAAGGAGTAAGCAGAATATGATTTATTCATATTAAATTTTGAAAAGAGTTGAAACAAAGAAGCCATCTGTTCAGTAGTCAGTGGCGGTAAAGGGACAGCTGCTGGGACATTTCTCAAGCTGCTGTTACTATGCGATGCTATGCTAGGAGAAACAATGGGATGGGGAGTGACTACAGAAGAAGACTCTCTAGCGACTTCTCTAGACTCAGACTCTGATTCCGACTCCGACTTCGACTATGACTCGAATTCATTGTCTTCGGGTTCTCCTTTGAACATCTCTCCTTATCCAGTAGTGACTTTGAAGAGTTTTCCTTGGTTGTTAGTCCATTTGATTGACTTTCTCCATCCTTTTTGCTGATTCGGGCTGGTGTCACTGATTAATGCTGTGGGGTTGAAATGGTCATCTTGAAGTATCATGGTAATGATCTCATCCTGCGCTGCTCTGACAAATCGGTCTTCCCCAAACAGAAGGCTAAAGGCTTGTTCGTTTAAATAAGGTGTCTAACGAGTTTTGACGGTAGGAACCGTTTCTGAAAGGATGAAGTAGCAATCGTGGAAGACCTCGATTCCAGCTAGTCGTATTCCTTATAATGCCAAGGTTCGGGAAACCTGTGAAAGTATTCATGACTCCCCTCCCTAACGAAGTATCCATTTAGGGTAGGGAGATAGGGTCTCATCTGGATTCTTTTGTCTTTACGGTTTTGGAATTGGGTAAGCATTTCTAAGGCTTCTGCTTTCGTGGGCTTGTATCCCAAACCTAATGGTATCCTCTGAGAATTTCCTTCCTTATACAGTGCGAAGGTATTATTCTTGGCAGGGTTTAATGGCATTCCTGGGAAATATCCCTGGGACTTGAGTATGTGGTTGACCACTAAATTGGAGTATGGGTTGAAGTATAGAGGCGCAAGTTCGCTCTCTATAAGATTTATGCTCTGAAATCCTCCAAGCTCATATACTGGTTCTGTGACCACTTGGTTGCTTGACATTTTTTCTATCACAGCCTTGATAGGTGACGAATTAATCGTCACTACTTTGCCATCTAGAGGAATCTTGATCTTCTGGTGCAAGGTGGATGTTACCGCTTTGGAAGCGTGAATCCAAGGTCTTCCCAGAAGTATATTGAAAGATGCTTTGATGTCCACTATCTGAAAATTAACCTTTCACTCGATTGGTCTTGTGGCTATAGTGAGGTTGATTAGCCCTACTACTTTACGTTGTGTTCCATCGTATGCTCGAACACCTTGGTTGGTAGGAGTCCAATCTGATTCTTTCATGCCCAACTTATGTGCTGTCTTTAGTGGTATGACGATGACTGCGGAGCCGTCATCCACCAAAGTCATTGGTACATTCTTCTTTAAGCATGTGACCGTAATGTATAGAGAGAGGTTATGACTGGCGCCGAAGGGAGTCAAATCCTCATCTGAAAAAGTAACTGGGTTACTTAATTTAACTGAATCTTGGAAGACTAGGTTGACTACGTCATCAGGCGTAGAGTTGTGCGCTATGTTCAATTTAGCCAATGCTTGCAGTAAAGTTTGACGATGGGGAAATGAACTCGCAACTAGTTGCCAGACTGAAAGATCAGCCTTTGTCTTCTGCAGTTGCTTTAGCAAGTGGTCAGTAGATGTATCTTCGCCATCATTTGGTGTGATGACATTAGTGTTAGTAACTGGACCGTTAGCCGTAGGACCGTTCTGGGAGACATTTTGATATGGACGCCCTGAGCGAGTAAGGTGGTCTATATCTTGATCTTCGCTAGCCTTGACTATATCCTCACCGACCTTGACTAGATAATGTTCTGTGAGGTATTCATCTTCATCGTCATCAACCCATATTTCGTTGACGATACTGAGCTCTCTCAACCTGATGATTTCAGCTTCCAGAGTGATTATTTGCTCGACTAGATTGTCAACTACTGCGATTACCTCTTGCATCGTAGACTCTTGAGATAGAATTGGAACTTGTGGCACGTTTTCCTGGGGTGCGGCGCCTGGAATGTGTAGGGACGCCACCACAGATTCCAGGTCTAAAACTTGCCTACTTACACTCTTTGCCCATGCGATAAAATCGGCAATGGTAGGAGAAATGGTGGAATAACTTCCCTCATCATCTAGCGCATGAATCTCATCCTCGACTGGAGAAATGAGGTGTGAAAAATCCAAGGTGGATTCTTCATCTGTGATCATCAGAACTCCAAGAGGATTCTGAGTATTGTTAGGCTTGCCTCCGGGAGGTATGGGTAAACGACCATCTTCAATCATATCCTGGATGACATGTTTCAACTTGAAGCATTTCTCCGTATCGTGTCCCTTGCCTCTATGATATTCGCAATATGCATTCTCATCCCAGAATTTAGACTTCTTCTCTGGGTCGGGTGTAGGTCCTATGGGTTGGAGCTTGCCTTGTTTCATCAACCTTTTTAAAGCATTGGAATATGAATCACCAATGTTTGTGAACTTCCTTGGCGGGTTATTCTTTTTAGATGATTCGATAAGGTTGACCTCATCGGTCTTGCTAGTGGAGCCATAAGAATGACTCATTGAACCCTGATATCCGCGACCTACCGTTTTGGACAAGAGCTCCTTTCGGATGTCATCTTCAATTTTCGTTCCTAGCACGGTCAAGTCTTTGAAAGACTTTATGTTTTGGTACCTCAAATGGTTTGCGTAAACAGGTCTCAAATTATCCACGAACTTTTACACAAGAGTGGCTTCATCTGGGCATTCAACAAGTTGTGTGCTAGTCTTCCTCCACCTACTTAGGAAGTCGGTGAATCCTTCTTTCTCATTTTGGGTAAGAACCTCTAGAGTGCACATATTGACTTGGATTTCGGCATTATCCGCGTATTGTTTAATGAACTCAATTGTGGCATCGTCCCAAGTGACAATTTTCTTGTGCTCCAAAGAGTAAAACCATTGCTTAGGAATAGTGTCGAGAGATGAAGAAAAGATCCTTAGGAACATCTCGGGTTTGATGCCTTTGATAGACATATAATCTTTGAAGGCACGAATGTGGTTCAAAGGATTTTCATACCCCTTGAACTTTGGGATGTCAGTCATGTTGAAGTTGGTTGGTAGTTGAGCATTCACCGCCTCATACTTGCGATTATTCTCCCTGTAGATGTCATCTCCCCTAAGGTACATAAGTTGCTCCTCCAAGTATTGGAGTCGCTTTTCAGCTTCAGTAGGACCTAGTGGGGGGTTGACTTCTGGTTGTCCAACAAAGGTTGGAAGGTTATCATGCACGCTTATGTCGGGAACATCATTCTCTGCAGGAGGAAGTCTAGTTTCTACAGCAACAATTAGGCCTTCAATAGCATTGAGGCGAGCATAAGCTTGGTCTTGGCTTGTTTAGAGACGGACGAGCGTAGCTAGGATTAGATCATTACCATTTTGGTGTTGTCCATTAACACTTGCATGACTAGTTCCAGGCATCTTGGAAACTGGGGATAAGAGATAGATGACGAATCAAAACGCGATCGACCATTTTAGCACACTTACTCAAAAGAGACTCGACTCATGAAGTGGGCGGGTGCCACTGTGTCAAGTGAGGTTTGAAAATGACAGAATTTGAAATGTTTATCCTAGGCAACTGTAGTGTAGATGTAGGAGTGCCGACTCGAAGTGAGGTTTTAAAATGGGTTTTGAGGCCCGAATTTTGACTGGACATTTGGACAGAGTTTCGACTCATTTTGCACTATTTTAGGCCACTTTTGAAATATTTACGTTTTGAAAAGGATTTTATTTTACAAAACGGTGATCACGTATATGATACAAACATTCATACATGAATTATAACGGTATGCTGAGTGCATTTAAATGATTTTGGCTTAAAAGGGGGGTTGCCATACCAAGCAATCAAACCCTGGTCTGTGGAGAGGTCCGTGCCAAAGAAGAGTAAGGTCGGTTCCAAGTCCATTTCCTCGAGTAGTGAACGCCCTTGATACAACCAGGAGTATGTACCACGGTATGGTTGACGTCAATCGTTATCTATCCTTAGGCCCAGATAAGAATTTGGACCGTCCAGACGGGACGATTGGTCGAATGGTTGGGTTGGGCCTAGGAAGGCCGAATAAAGCGACCTAAGAAGGTCGAGTAATGAAAACGACAACTGTCTCGTATAAACTATTCCCTGACCTCATTCAAGTTTCACCCTGGGTAACATGTAAGTGTATCATCCCCAGCGGAGTCGCCAAACTGTGGACATGGGCCACTCGCGCCGCGCGCACCCGCGCGTTGTGTGATTGTTTAAGGCGGCAGCACTTCTCCCACGGAACCTTGGTTTGCCAAAGCACGTCATGGGCCGTTACCGATTTGTAAGGCATTGAAACCGGTGAAAGGTTGAATAAGCCTGCATTTGTGGAGTCGCCACCAATTTTTATGGGAAATTGGAACCGTTCGAATACCTCGTGTCATATCAAGACACAAAGTAGTGACATGAACACTAAGAACTCGTTACCCTTAGCATTATATGTCTAGAATGACTCTCGTGGATGCCAATGAACACGGATGTTCACAGAGATCTGGAGTAAGGGGTGAGGGTACGTATTAGGAAGTCCTTTTACTGAACACCTAATCCCGCCCGCCTCGATAGCGGCCTCTACTAATGATTAGGGAAATCGTTCGTATTTGATATGTCATCGGTTATATGCATGCAATGCACCATCCATAGATTATTCCTAGCATGTGAATTAAACTATGTCGGTGAGCAAATAATTTAGCAAGTATTAATATCGAGTTGAGATTTAGAATTGACTACATGTAAATACAAGTGGATAAATCATAAACAAACAAATACGATAAATATATAACGATAAATGAAATTACAAATGAATTACAAGGGTTTAATTGATTTACGTCAAAAGAACACTTAAGACGGAATTTTGAAGATAAAAAAAGAGGGAAAAATAAAAGGTAGAAATTAAAGTGACAAAATAGGTCAGATTAAGGGTTATATTACCATTATTAGTTAATTAATCATGTAATTAAATACTAGGTCAAAGCGAGAACGGAAGTTCAGGGACAGAAATTATCTCAGAACAGGCGCAACATCTGCTGCGTCCCTTGGAAGAGGTGCAGCTGTTCCTGCGTCTGTTCTTGAGTTGAGCTCTGGTTGTGAAGTCAGAACCGCTATTTGTTAATGTTCGTTGGTATAATTATGATTAATTATTGATGTTTAGACTCAAGTTGAAGTGGTTTAGAATATTAATTACATCTGGAACCGTCATAAAAACGATAAAAACGGACTAAAAGGAGTTAGAACAAATTAGAACGAATTAGGTTTGTTTACGATGTCGGAAAATACAAAAGGAACAAACTTGAAAATCGAATAAAATTGACAAACTGAAATTAAACAAGGAAATCGTGTACCAAAGAACGAATCCCAGAAACTTGATATGAACAAATCGAATTTCTGACATCCGGGTTTGATTTAATGACGAAAACCCGCAAATATCGGATTATAAGGGATTTAAGTCGAGAATAAAAGGTTATAATTAAAAGGAATTATTAAAAAGATGGTTTATGTACTGAAGAAAGAAGGAGAATAAGACAAACAAGACGAAAAGGAACGAAAACACAGAAAACCCGAGGAAGAAGAAGAAGAGCAGGAGCAGCGGCAGCCTTTGGAAGAGGCGCAGCAAAAGCTGCGATCCTTCGAAGAGTCGCAACTGCTGCTGCGTTTCTTCTCGATGTCTGGTTACTGCTGTTTCGTAAAAACAGTTTGTAATAAAGGTTTTTAAAATCGGTTTTAAATATACTTTTGACGTAAATCTTACAATAATGAGTACAAAAATAAAATACGATAAATAAAGATGGGATTTACACTCTTAGACTTACATGTTTGACGAAACGTGATTGACTAAGTTAACGTTAGTGATTGCTCAACTTGAATGTACGTAGAAAGTGCCCTCATTGGAGGATTTTAGATTAATTGATTAATTGATGTGTAGTGGTCAAATTGGTCGGTCATGCAACGTGACTGGTACTCAGAAAGATCTGAGCTTACGTGGTCGATTGATCAAGCACGTAGGCGTCGAATGCTTAGATCAAGGTCTAGAATGCAAAGGGAGAAGAGAAGGGCGGACACTCGCGTGAAAAATATGGAGACCGGAGGTCTGTATTTATACTAGAAAATGTGAAGAGTTTTGGAATGACACAAACTTTGGAAAGAAATTACGGAAATATTCTGTGAACAGCGAAAACGGGCTGGAGAAGAGGCGCAGCACCTGCTGCGGTCCTTCCAAGAGGCGCAGCACCTGCTGCGTCATTTCCCCAGAGGTTTCCTCCTACGGAAGAAAGATTTCCGCGTTTCTTTTAGGGAATTGCGGTAGATCTCTACTTCCTTATTCTGTAAATATGATTTATGGGATATATTTTACCAAAAGATATAAAATTAATTATGGAATGAATATCTGGAATATTCTAGAACATTCCGACTCGACATTTTAAACGGGTTTCTTAGAAAATGAAGCGGTTTTGACCCGGACTCCAAATGAACTCTAATTACTGTCGAAACGACCGTATCGGCGCGTAGATGATGACCAAGGGGTAGACACAAGTGTTTGAGCTATCACTTGATGATAAACTTACGGACTGTCATAAATCGTTCCGTGTACCAAACATGCGGCCCAATCATCACTGGGTGTTTGGCGGAAGGTGTAGAAATGAGGTTTTTACAATTTCCATCGTCCCTTTTATCCCTCCATCTTATTCCTTCTCTTTTCCTTTATATTTTTATTTTTGCAAACAAAGTGTAAGTAAGTTACATGACTTGAAATAGATTAATATCAATCAATTCAATATAAACTACTTATAATCATCAAAACCCTCTTTTGTCATTCCCCATTTCTCTCATTTTCTTCCTTACTCCCTTTTCGCTCTCCAATATTATTTTTCCCCCGTTATATAAAACGTACAAAAGTTATGCGTTTATATACAAGATACTTCAGAGGCATTTAGCCTATATTTATAGTATGTTTACGTTTTTCATTTTCTCATAGTTGATAAGACGGGTTTAGTATGGTATATGAATGTCGATTTGAGGGACTATTGGTAAAATAAGTGGAGTTTTAGAGGAGTAATTGTACTAATTCCCATTTATCATATTTGGGAATAATTAAGTTAAAATTGTAGAATGGCAACCCAAGTATTCAGCTTGATCAAGAAGGCCCGACGTAAATAAACCAACAATGATTGATGTCATGTGGGCTTATCATTACATGGGCCACTAAAGGATGATAATCACATGGCCATGTTTCAACATTGGCATAGATTAAGTCCCACGTGACTTGCAACAACCAAAGGAGGAAAAAAGACGAAGCGAGAGAGAAATTGACCAGCGATCAGTGCGAGTCGCGGACCATACTCGCGGGTCACCCGTGATGCGGCAGGGCAACATGTAGTTTCGTGGCTTATTTCAGTATTTCCTAATATCATCTATTCTAATATATTATTACTATTATGATTATTATTATTATTATTATTATTATTATTATTATTATTATTATTATTATTATTATTATTATTATTATTAGTTATTAGTTATTACTCCCTATTAGGTTAAGTATTGAGTCCGGCATTATTATTCTGATTCATTCAAGCTTTGTATCGGAGACTATTATCAAGAACCCTAATTTATTATTCTAGATCTATTATGAGGAACTAATTCCTCCTTCTTGGTTCAAGACATTGAAGCTCTTATTATTCAGTTGTGAGTTTGAAAGTTTTACTCTTTGTCTTGACTATTGTTAATTGCTTCGTTCTCTATCTTATGAATGTTGTCTTATGATTTCTAGGTGCGCAACTAGTTGTCTAATTCATCGTTCTATTGTTATTAGAGTTAATTGAATAGGATTTATTGATTACTCTATATTTGTAACAACTAGGGATTAACATTTAACGGGATTCGTTAATATTGATACTTAGAAGCGATTAACATATATCTAAAGTACAACTGGATTTTATGTGCTATTTATCCCTTGTCGAATTTTCTATTCATATTGCTGCTGTTAGATTAAACCTTGAACTGGATTGTTAAGGTTGTTTAATAGTTAGGGCTAGTTAAGAACGGGATACGTTCTAATTAGCTAATCTTAAGGAGAATTAGAATATCATCATTCACGATAACGTAGTCAAGATAATTAATTAGAACCGTCTTACAATGATCAATTGGTATTAAGTTGCGGATTTGTGCTTGACCCAAGACCTTTAAATCTCTGAATTTGTTCATCTTTATCATTTGCTTAGTATTAGTTGTCTAGTTAATCAAACAAATCAAATCCCCCCTAAACTAGTTACTTTACTCTCTACTCTTAGACACGTTAATTAATTTAGTCCTTCCTTGTGGGTTCGACCCTTACTTTTGCTATATTACTGTTTTAGTACTTTAGTAAGTAAGTGATTATAAATTTACATTTGATAGGCATACGACTTTCAGCCCGTCAATAGTACTTCCTTCAAAGAAAATTTATCTATTTACCTTTTCAAATATTGCTCACCATATCAACTATTTTCCACGCGCATTCACCCTTCCCAGTTCCCAGTTCCCACCAAACTAAACAACCTAACTTATCATAACAAATCCCATCCCTATCCGAGAACAATTCCCCGTATTGATATCTGCTTATATTCTCTAAATTGCACTCTAAAGCGTCAGAGATTAACTCACCCCTCGAGAAACTTACCCCCTCCCAGAAGCCCAGCATACCACCTACTCTTAGCCCTCATAGAAAGTCATACCAATTATCTTACCAGATTCATGTCCTGCCCATAATAAATAAGATAATATTAAGTAGTTTATATTGAAATTTTATTGATCTTAAATTAAAGTTCTGAAATTATAATCATCAAACTCTCTTTTGTCATTCCTTATTTGTCTTTTTTTTTTCTTACTCTCTTTTCCCTTTTCAATATGTTGTATTTTTTTCTGTTATATAAAACATACATGTTATCTACTTATATGCGGATTCGTTTATATATCTGATACTTCAAAGAAACTTACCTCTTTAAATAGTATAATATGTGTTTTTTTTTTCTCCTTTTCTTATAGTACGACCTTCAATTAAAATATACTTACTTACCTGTTCTAATATTACTTCACCGTATCAATTTTTCACGTGCATTCACCCTTCCTACCCAACTAATCAACCTAACCCTTCCTACCCAACCCGATCTCTATCCACGAACAATTCCCCCTATCAATATCTTCTTATATTCCCTAAATTACACTCTTAAACGTTAGAGATTAACCCTACCCTTCGAGAAACTCACCCCCTCCCCAAAACCCCGCCATACCCCACCCATACCTCTCACAAAATACACACGCACAGTGAAGTCATCTCTCGCCCTATAAGATTCATGTCCTACCCATAATGAATAAGACAAATTTAAATAGGTTTATTATATTTAATTGATTGATATTGATCTTAGATTAAACTTCAGGAATTATAATCATTAAAACTCTCTTTTGTCATTCCCTATTTGTCTAATTTAGTTAAAGCCTAAAGAAAGAGAGAATAGTAGTTATTGTGTGCACTGTATGAGGCAAAAGATTAAAAAAAAAGTGATAATTTTATGATTGACAGGGATAGCTATATGTTAAATTGAAGTAATTTTATAATATTTTAGAAGTGGAACTTTACAATAATGAAACGTGGTTAATTTTTAACATAAATTAATATTTTTTTATATAAAATGGGTTTTAATTGAAAAAATTGTAAATAATTAGTTTATTTTAATAATAATAATAATAATAATTATAAGTGTATAATAATAATAATAATTATTATTATTATTATAAGTGTATAATTTTCTATTTTTAATAGGAAAATTTTTAAATATTTAATTATTTTCTAGTTCTAATAGGAAAAATGTAAATAATTATTTTACTTAATAATAAGTGTATAATTTTCTAATTCTAATAGGAAAACATCAAAAAAGCCATATTATATTATTTGAAGGGGTAAGTTTCTCTGAAGTATCATATATATAAATGAAACCATATATAATTATATAACATGTATGTTTTATATAACAGAAAAAAATACAACAATATTGAAGAGGGAAAAGGGAGTAAGAAAAAAAAAGACAAATAAGGAATGACAAAAGAGAGTTTTGATGATTATAATTTTAGAACTTTAACCTAAGATCAATATAATTTCAATATAAACTACTTCCTCCATTCTACAATGATCTACCCATTTTCCTTATTGGGCCATTTTACTTTGGTCTACCCATTTCCTTTCTTTCTATTTTTTGGTATAGAAAATGACCAAATAGTCCTTGTTACCCTTCTTTATTTACAAATATTGTCACCACTTAACACACCTAATTTTCCTATAATCTACATTAATCTAAATCATTACCCCTAATTACTCCCTCCGTTTTTTTCATTTCCCATCAGATTTCCATATATCCCCCTCTATCATCATTTAATTTCATATACTCCCCTCTCTCTAACCGTCTACCTCTCTAGATCTTTTTGAAAAAACCCTAAAAACTCTCTTCTTCTCCGCCGCTCCCCCATTCTTCTTCTTCTCTGAACATCCCTCTAGATCTTCGTCGCTGTTTTCTCTTCCTGTCTTCATCATTCGTACCATTTTTTCTCTCTTTCTCATATAATGGATCCTAAATCACAAACTTCGTACCATAAATCTCTAGATAATTGTTTATATATACCTGGTGTGGGTCATGTGGTTCCTGATACCTACTCAGGTTATGGGTCACTACTTGATTCTGATCGTGACGATTACACTGAGGTTACACCGGCCTTTTATGGTGATCAAAATACCATTGTTCCTGATTCTTTGGTTGAGGAAGTCCCATATTTTGATGGGAAACTTGGTAAATATGTTGATGATGTTGATGCATGTGTTGGTGGAAAAGGGCTCTTCTCGAAAGTGAAAGATCCGGTGATTTATCACCAAAATCAAAGAAATTCAATAAGTTTTGTGACAAGATATTTGAAGAGTTGAGGAAAAAGGAAGGTAAATCTACGATTTTGAATGTTTATTTTATTTATTTTTATTTTGTTTACCATAAAAAAACTTAGCTTTTGATTGTATGGCGTATTAAGCCTGATAATGTGTTTCTGTTTTGAAGGTAAACCTGACATTGAAGGAGTTCATATTGTTGAGGAGAAGGGAATTACTGGGGAAAGCTGTAGATCTATTGATTTATCACCAAAATCAAAGAAATTCAAGAAGTTTTGTGACAAGATGTTTGAAAGGATGAGGAAAAAGAAAGAAAAGGCAGGTAAATCACACGATTTTGAATGTTTATTTTTATTTTGTTTACCATAAAAAACTTAGCTTTTGATTGTATGGTGTATTAAGCCTGGTATTGTGTTTCGGTTTTGAAGGTAAACCTGACATTGAAGGAGTTCATATTGTTGAGGAGAAGGGAATTACTGGGAAAGTTGTAGATCTATTGACTTGTCACCGAAATCAAAGAGGTTGAAGAGATATTGTGACAATTTCACTGAAAAAAGGAAAAAATTACTGATTAAGGGAGGTTCATTTCTATTACTCTACTACAAGTGTTTAAATTTTGTTTGGGCTTTATTTTCTTTGTTGGGTTAGAATGTTGGTGTACATTTTTGTTGATGTTGTCTTTGTTGCTGCTGTTGTCTTTGCTGCTGAAATGTTCCTGTTGTCTATACATTTGATTCTGGGATAGTCTTTTTTGCTTGGTTGTCTATATATTTCTGTTTGGATGCATTCTCTTTTGAATGTTGTTGGTTAGTATTGCAGGCAATGAGACAGTCTGTTTTGTTTGTATAGTCTGTTTTGTTTGCTTATTCTTTACTGCAATGATGTTGTTGTTGTCTTTACTTCTGATCTTTGAAGTGATGTGATAAGGCTAAAGTCGTATCAACTTAATCAAAGTAAACCTAAACTACTACTAACAAAATAGCTAGCGGTAAGTCAGGGTCGAATCCACAGGGAGGCGGTGATTATCTAGTTTGTTTATATTTAAATCTGTCTTAAAGTAACCAATTGTGGGGGTTTGTTTTGTTTGTATGCTAACCAACTAATTGCAAGTAATTTAAAGGGCAAATAACAATAATATTAAAGGTCTAGGATTTCCGGTTCACTAGGTCAATTATATGGGGTCTATTAATCAATTGCTAGATCTGTCAAGCTATCTAAGGTCATAAGATCGGTCGACTCTATTATGCCCTTTAGATCGATTCTAACATGCGGTCGCTATAATTAGATACAATCTATTTGATTATCGCAGCCTATATTAATTCTAACCCGGTCGGTGAAAGGATTAATTCGCTACACTAATTAACAACTCAGGCCTAAGTTAATTAACTAGAATAAGAACAATAATCAAACGATAACTTATATGATTTCCCTAACAATTAATCAATTTTCCCCTTTTAATTAACCTAGATCCCCTTCATCATAGATGAGGAAATTAGCTACGCATAATAGAAAGAATAACAATAATAGTAATGGAAAACATGATGAACAATAATAAAGAAAAACAAGTAATTGAAATAGTAATTATTGAAAGATTAGAACAATACCGTAAAATAGCAATGTTTAGATCCGGATGGAAGAACAATAAATAAACTAAACTAAGTATTTTAGAGAGTTTTCTAAGGTATCTATATTAAACCTACTGAAAATAAAGCATAATATAAGCTAGAGTACGAGTTTTGGTATTTATAGTAGTCATAACCGACTTAAGAAAATTTGCGGAATATTGCGGAAACTAGTGGTTCCTCGATCGAGCCAAGGTGCACTCGATCGAGGCACCAATTCCCAGATACCCCAACTATCGACATTGCAAAGTTTATTGATTAGGTTGGTTCCTCGATCGAGTCGAGAGTGACTCGATCGAGTATGAAGTTCCTCGATCGAGCCAAGGTTGACTCGATCGAGGCACCAATTTCCTGCTTCGCGCACTGAACTTCAAACGGCCGCCATTTCTTCGTTACTTGTCAGAAACAAGCGATTTTTGCGGCGTTGGAAAGCTAAGAAGATAAGCTTTCACCTACAATTAGAATAACTTGAAAATCTATGGTAGAACTCGAGATATGGCTCTTCAAAGTAGGCACTTGTAATAAGAAGCTCTTTTCTTCGTGTTTTCTTCTTAACTTCTCTTCCTTCATTCTTATGGATTCTTGTGCCATGCTTCGTGTATCCCTTCATGCTCACTCCGCGATGCCCATTTCAATCTTTTGCTCCTCAAATACATCATTTCTGCATTAAACATCAAAAGGTGGAAGTATCAACATTCTAACATAAAAGGCATGTAAATGATATAAACTAGCACGAAAACCGTATCAAAAGTAATTAAGGGGAGGCATAAATATGTATATAATTATGACTCATCATGATGTTATTTGGGTTATCTGTTTTCAGTCTATGAAAGTTAAATTTGATTCTGGGATAGTCTATTTGCTTGGTTGTCTATATATTTCTCTCTGGATGCATTCTTTTTTTAATGTTGTTGGTTAGTATTGCAGACAATGAGACAATCTGTTTTGTTTGGATAGTCTGTTTTGTATGCTTGCTTCCACCATTTTCATATAATCTTCCCATTTCCTTACATGGGCCAATCCACTATGATCTTGCTGTTGTCTTAGTTGTTATTAAACTAAACCTCAATGAAGGTCTTTACTTGACTGAGAGGTTGTCTTTGTGTTGGTGTTTTACTATTAAGGACAATACTCATATAAGCCTAAAATAAGTGCTCCATGTTGTTGCTACTAATATCACCATTAGATGTAGCCATGTTGAGGTAACTTATTCTTAGGTTTATTAACCCAGATTTGCCGCTACCAAGGGCAATACATGTTGAGGTACTCATTTTTTTAAATTCCTGAGTTTCCATGTTATGTCTCCTCTTGATGAGGCATTTATATGTGGTCAAGTTACTCAATGAAGAAAATTTGCTTGCTGAGAGTAACAATGCATTCATCATAAAAACTTAAAATGTCATTCATAGGCCATTCCAAAATGAGTGCTTACATGGTTCATTGCTTCCTAAAATAGTCTCTTACAAAGTTCAATAATTAAATTAAAAACATTAGGTTCTTATGTTTGACTTGATAAACTTCCATGTCTAAGACCTTCTTGATGACAGTTTCTCAAACAAACAACAACCTAACTTGTTCAAAAGGGGACTTGTATGCCTAGGTCCAACATTAATTGATCTAGTTCACCTATCAATCCACATGTAATTAAAAACTGAATGTATTCTTTCACCAGGTCTTCATCAACTGTTAAATCTCTAGGAAGTGTCCCTTGTCTTCTTGGTGCTGCCTTTGCCAAGTGTGGTAGTGGATAGTTATTGTGCCCTCTTTTTTGCATAATTTCCACCATACAAGCTTGTAAACTCAAAAACACATTGTCTAGTGTTTCAGTTGTTTCTGATTCATATGCTTCTGTTACCTTATTCACCAACTCTTCAACTGTCTTTGCTGTATTTTCATCTTGTAAATATTGAATGGATCTAAAGAAACCTAAGTCTAAGATGTTCAAATCAGGTGACTGAGCTGGTTGTTGTGTTAATTTGATGTTAAACCCATCTGAAGTGGCTGCCTCCATGAAATCTCTCTCTTTCCCATTTATATGAGGCTTAACATTATCTTGTTGAATATGAATTTCTTTTGATGCAGATGCTGGCCATTTTTGTTTAATGGCTGGTATCACTAAGTTGATCAATGTATGTTTTGTAACTGCCTTTGTGATAGATTCAATAAGTTTTGTGACTATTGTACCAGCCACCCTATTCTTGCTCTTTCTTTTTGCTGGTTCTTGGTAAGTAAATGGCCATATACCAAGCTTTCCATCAAACAAAACTTCTCCATTCTCTTTGTATGTTGCTCTTGAAACAGCTACTAAGAACATGACCTTTGTTATGTACCTCTTGTTTTTACAACTACTATAAGGAATTGCTTCATTGCTGCCAATGTAGTATCTACATTTTGGATTGGTCATATAAAACCATTTTTCATCAATGTGAATGATGTGACTCATATCCTTGAATATTACACACCTCAATAGCCTATCAAAGACTAATTTGCCCATCACAAAATGCAACCTAATGTACTTGTGGTCTTCACTCAATGCTGGATGTATTCAACTTGTGTGAGACTTAATGAGGCCTTGTTTTACCCGTCTATGACAGGTAGATGGTGAATGCCCAATTGCCTTCCCCAACCTCTTCAAAGTTGTTTTCTTAGACACATCAAGTGCGACTATGGCCTCTATTGGACAAGGTAACCTATCTTTCCCCTTCTTTCCCTTTATTTTGCTCCTCACATTGATAAGCACTTCAGCTTCTCTCTGTTTTTTTTGTTGCTGACCATATAATAAAAATAGATTTCCTTGTGACATTGAACATGTTTGCCACTTCATTCATCTTCCCATGTGCAGGTTTACCGTTTTTGCAACTCTCAAACAACAAGCAAGCGACTCTATGCCTCTGATCGTCCGTGAGATTTGGTTTTTTCATAGTCTAAATAGTTGGAGTGTAATTTTACTGATTTTTTTGTAATGGTTGTAATTTTCTGAGAAGTTTTTAAAGTAGTTTTGTGTAATTTTATTAGGAAGTGTTGAGAAATATGTAATGGTCTTGGTTATGTAATCCTATTGAGTATGTGTGTGTTTTCTGATCTTTAAAGTGATGTTATTTGGTGGGAGATTCAAAGTTTCATCTGAAAATTTCATTTCCCCCCACTTTTTCCCACTCTTTTTACCCCAACTTGTACTCCCTCTGTTTATTAAAAACTAGGTACAATTAACAAATTGGTGGGAGGGTTATGCCTTGCCCCACCTATTAACAAAAGTACTTTATTTGTTTTTTTTTTTGCGTGCAAACACCCGAAGGCACTTTATTTGTTAATTAAACATAAAAATTGCAACTAATCTTCTTATCTTGGTTGTTGAGCCAAAAGTAAATGGGTAGATCATTGTACAATGGAGGAAGTACTTAATATTGTATTATTCATTATGGGCAGGACATGAATCTGATAGCTTAATTAGTGTGTTTTTTTAGGGGTAGGAGTAGGGGTATGCTGGCTTCTGGGGAGGGAGTAAGTTTCTTGAGGGGTGGGTTAATCTCTGACGCTTTAGAGTGCAATTTAGAGAATATAAGCAGATATCGTTAGGGAAAATTGTTCAGGGATAGGGATGAGGTTTGTTACGATGAGTTTAGGTTGTTTAGTTTGGTGGGAATTGGGAGGGTGAATGCACGTGGAAAAATAGTTGATATGGTGCACAATATTTGAAAAGGTAAATAGATAAATTTTATTTGAAGGAAATACTATGAGGAAATGAAAAATGTAAACATACTACAAATATAGGCTAAATGTCTCTGAAGTATCGTGTATATAAACGCATAACTTTTGTACGTTTTATATAACGGGGGAAAAACTATTTTGGAGAGCGAAAAGGGAGTAAGGAAGAAAATGAGAGAAATGGGGAATGACAAAAGAGGGTTTTGATGACTATAAGTAGTTTATATTGAATTGATTAATATTGATCTATTTCAAGTCATGTAACTTACTTACACTTTGTTTGCAAAAATAAAAATATAAAGGAAAAGAGAAGAAATAAGATGGAGGGATAAAAGGGACGATGGAAATATTTGATGTGACTCCTATTTACGCACATTTAGTCCCCTAACTAGCCTAGTTTCTATGCTTTTTAGTATGTATTAGGATCGTTTCTTGTCTTTAGCCTCCTTCTATGCATATTCTTTGGGGTTTGGTGTCCTTTGTAGGGGAAGAGCATTAACCTTGCCTAAATGGAGTGAAGCGGAGCTAAATTGATGATATCTAACGACCAAGCATCAAAGAGGAGACTAATACCAAAGACCTAAGTCAATAAAGCAAAGAAAAGGGGCAATGATGAAGACCCCCACGAGCCCTCAACGATCCCCACAGATCTTGAGGCGGTCAAAGAAGGAGAAACCATGTTGGCTCACAATCCGAGCGGCTCAAGCCCAATCCGGGCGTCGCAGCAGCTAATCCGGGCGTCCCGAGCTTAGGACGAGCATCTCCCCCTACAGTTTAAGCACCAAAACAAAGTCAAGACGTGGGGCTCCTCTTCAGACTTGTGAGGCTCCTTCTAAAAGGGTCTAATCGTCATTTAAGCCCTTAGTTAACCTAATCATTGTATCACTATAAATACCTCATTTGTAATAATCAAGAGACTAAGCCCTCTTAGTGGAGGCAAAGCTCTCATTAGGAGTAGATTAGAATAGATTAGCATTTAATCTTTCCACAAATTATACATTACACTTTCCTTAATTATTGTTCAAGGCTTATTATTGGGTAATTGAAGATTATTGGGTTATTATTGGAGAATTGACAACTCTTCATCAATCAATCAAGTTCTCTTCTATTATTCTTTGCTTTATATTTGGATCATCCTTAAGTTGGTATAATCTCTTTTACCCTTTGCTTAATTAATTATTGCTTTACCTATTCACCATGTTTAAACTTGTTAATATGATTGACACCCTTATTAGCATGTTTACCATGACCATGAGTGAGTAGTCTTCTAGCTAGGGTTAATGGGGGATTATGGGAACTATAACATGGGGGTAGATTCATACTTAATCTAATATGTTTCCATAAGATTGCTTGCTTGTTGTAGTGTTAACCTATGCACATGTTATGCTTGATAAAAATGCTAGACTATGAAACCTTGCATTTATACATCTCTTATCTATTCAACAAGACTTGTTAGATGTAAACTAACTCGAGTCTTGTGAGACCATGCATAGAAGTGAGTAGGAAGAAAGTAAGTCGACTTGTAGGTGTTTTAGAGTCTTGACGACTCGGCTCCGGGACCCTAATCTTCCTATGAATCGTAAGACATAAACTAACTCGATTCTACTACAACAATAATTGCTTGCATCTATGTAAGTATATTTGTATGATCACCACCATGAATCCCCTATAAGCCCATGACACCCTAGTACCCTTAATCAATTGTTTACATCTCTTAATTTATTGCTAGTTTTACTTTATTGCTTCTATTAGTTTAGACTCACCAACTCCAACCCAAATCAATTGTGACACTAGCATAAATTGAGATAGATAGACTTAGAACCCAAAGCACACCGTCCCGTGGATCGACCTCGACTTAACCATTATCTAGTAGTTTGTTGAGATTATAAATGTGTTTGATTGAGTGAAAAACGACTCGCTCACCATCAAAATGGCGCCGTTGCCGGGGACGGTGTTTTGTGATTAAGTTCTTACTTGTTTGTCTATTTTTAAGTGTGCTTTAACCTTGAGGAACTTGTTCCTCAAGGTCGTTCTTACCGTTTTTATGTAGTTTTCGTGTTTGTAGTTGTTTCCTTGTCTTAGCTATGATGATGGCTCAAGACTTGACATATGAAGTATGTGGTGGAGCTTTTGAGTATGACTATGGGTATGGGGAGTTTGAGGAGCAAGTCAACACAAACCTACCTTACAACTCATGCAATGAAAATCCTAACTACTACCCAAACTTTTCCCACCAAATCACCACACCCAATACCCACTTTACAACCAATTCCAAATGCCACAATATGACCACTTTCACACCCACACACAACAAGGAGATGAGCATAAATTTGACATTCAAAATATGGTTCTCCAAATGATGAGAGACCAACAAAATTTCTTCACACAAGAAGAAAGCCAAAATAGGGTCAATGTTCTTCAAAGCATTGCTACCTATGGTGAGGAGTTGGCAATTCGAATTACCCAAATGAAGGACACCCAACCAACCACTCCTCACCAATTCTTGAGCATTGACCATGAATGCGAATTTGCGGTAATAACCTTTGATGAAGAAGATGTGAAATGGGAAAAGCCAATCTCCTTGAGCTCTTATGAGTATGAAAGTGTGGTATTTGACGAAGAAGACATGAGGTTGAGTAAGCCAAATACTCTCAGCCTTTGTGAGTATGAGGGTGTGACTTTTGACGTGAACATTGAGATTGTGGAGGAAGAATTATTGAGGAGAAACAAAGCCACTATTTATGATTCATATGGAGAAAGCGATAACAACGCATATATGGAAGAAGATGATGAGGGAAAAATGGACTCGAATGAAGAATGGAGTCATGGGATTAGCTTGCTTGAGGAACCCATCCTTGAGAAGTTTGAAGATTATTTCAATGAAGAGGAAGAATGTCTCCTCCTTATTGAACATGAGGACCTTCTCACACCCACTATGGAGCCCATGATAGTTGGATATGACATTATGGACCTTCTCACGAAAGTCAAATCATCATACAAGAATTACTTAGTTGAGAAGCTCAAAAACAAATCTAAGAGGGAGCCCACTCATGAAAACTTGGCACCCATAATCCCAACTTCCGAGACACCCCATCATCAATGACATAAAAGTTCACCTTCCATCCTTGGAGGGTCGATTAGTCCAAGCATTTGCGTCATCAACTTTGGAAGAAATAGGAGCAATCGGAAAACCCCCTATGCCAAGAATCTCAAGTTTGCTAGTTGCAAGAGCCGGGAAGGCCATCATGACAAAGCAAAGGAGAAGGGGAAGGAGTTCAAAGGGAGGTCCCTCATGGATTGGCCCTACTCTATTATGAAATGGCTCAAAACTTATTCGTGCTTACTTGAGGACCATTCACAAGCATTTGACCAACTATTGAGAGCATTGAGCTCTATGGATAATGAAATTCGTCATTTCAACTTAGTTTGGTGGAGTCCTATCTCAAACCACCGTTTGTAATATATTCTTTCCAATTTCCAAATTGTACCATAATAGTTGCATTGTACATATTTCCTTTAGTCCCTACTTGAGAGATGTGAGGGAGAGTTCTCATCTACTCTTTGAGCCATTTTTCAGGAAAAGAAAAGATAAGAAGGGATCACAAAAGGGTGCAAGGGAAAGGCTTGACCCAAAGGCTTCAAAATCCGCCAGGACGCCCGTCCTAAGAGCAAGACGCTCGTACCTGGAAGAAATGAAGAAAAGCTTGCTGGTTAAAAATCCGCCCGACTTTTGCCCACGCCGCCCACCTCAACTCTTAAGTCGCCCGGACAGACACCAGGACGCTCGACCTGAACTCCAACTCAAGGCAAAGAATTTCACTGGATGGGAATCTGCGCGGTTCTTCCTGAGGACGCCCGTCCCAGTCCACGAGTCGCTCGGACCGACTTCAAGACGCCCGGGTCAGAACAAAAATTTGCAGGTCTCTTTCACAGGACGCCCGAACCCAGCCCATGACCCGCTCGTCCCAGCACCTTTCTTCGATATAAACGTCCCCCACCATCCCTATTCCCTTACCTTATCAACATCACAACCACATCTCATCATCCTCCTTATAATCCCCATCACAAAAACTAGAGCTGATCAAGTGCGGGTCGGCCCGTTCGGCCCAGCCCGTCCGGCCCGCTAAAATAGCGGGCTTGGACAAGAAAAACAAAAAATTAAACGGGTAACGGACAAGAAAATTAGGTCCGCTAGAATAAATGGACGGGGTTGGACTAAACAAAATTGCCCATGGGCGGCCCGCTAGGCCCACTATTAAAAGTAACCTCATAAAAGTCCTCAAAAACCCTCAATCCTCAAACCTTCTCTGCTAATTTCATTTACAATTTGTACACTCTAAAGTAATTAGGTAGCGCAAATGAATACTTATGCCTTACGTATAAGTGGAAGATTGTCGGTATTTACACTTTTCGTATAAAGATTCTTCAAGAATGGACGACATGCTAACGCGATTGTCGTATAAACATAGTACCTTTTAAGTATTTATTACACGGGAGTGTATGTAACCGCTAACAATGCCGCACAAAGAGCAAGGAAAAAATGAACTTTTGATGTTTGTAGTAGAACATTGTCAAACTTGTGTTTTTTCCAAAATCTAGTAAACTTATCTTTTAAAAATTAGTATACTTTCTTAAGGGTAAGCTTTTAAAGACAATTGTTAAGTTTTAGTGGGATGTAGCGATAACAAACTCGTGTTTTAATAGAAACACTAATTTCTGTATTTGATTTTAGTCAAGCCCGCGGGCCGGCCCGCTCTTTTGAAGTGGGCGGGTACGGACAGTGAAAACTGGCCCGCTTAGCGGGCTCGGGCTATAAAATAAGGCCCGTCGGATACTTTTTTAGCAGTTGGGCCCGGCCCGTCTCTGACCCAAGCCCGCTTTCGATCAGCTCTAACATAAACCTCGTCACAATCATCAATCCAAGGTTTGTGAACAAGTCCCCACCAACCACGTCAAGCAAGGATGAATCTAAGGAGCAAAAGCAATAAGGCCGCCGAGACCTCACCCAAACGCTGAAAGGCTGCCACTTCAACCACCTCAATGGAGGTAAGGGGCCGGGAGAATGAGATGATACCGGAGGTTGAAAAACTTGAGCATTTCCCGGAGGGATATTTTGTCAAGAACGAACACCGTCAACGATTTGAGCAATTGCTAGGTAAGGCCTATGAACCCACTCAATTCATTGATCTTGAGGTGTTAGAAACACTTGGTATAAGGCATCAAACGGAGGTATTCTTCAATGGCTTGGGTCTTGAGAAGATGTTCTATGCCCATGAGGACACTTACTTGAGCCTCACACTAGAGTTTTTGTGTAGCCTCCGTGTTGTCACTAATCGACAAAAGAATGTCGGTATGGAGTTCCGCCTTTGCAATACGGATCATAGAATAACCTTAGACCACTTTGCGAGGATCTTTGGTCTTGAGGTATCAAAGAATGACACCGACAAGCCCTCCAACTTTATTGTTAACCACCTTTGGAGGGCTATTTTGGGAAGGGAATTCAATTCTTACAAACAATGCTATACTTTTGCAATCCAACATCCGGTGTTTAGGATTAGTGAACGGTTCATGGCCGGAATATAAACGGAAGACTAGAACAAGACAAGTGTACCCTTCTTAATTTAACCTTCCTAGAGTCTTATTTGAATGTACAAGGGATGCGGCCTTACAACTTCAACACCCCCCTTGAGATGATTACAAGGTTTAATGATTTTGCAAAGGGGAATTCCGCAATTAAAACCTTCGTGATGGGAGGCCTAATAACAATTTTGGCCAATGAACTTTGCCCCGGGTTCAACTTTGATGGAAGATATGCCAAGCTCGAGGGGAGCACTTTGATCGATGAGCACACTATCTTCTACCACCACCGGTGGTGTAGATACAATGAGGCCGGGAGTGTCGAATGGTTCACTAAGGGATGCACACCACTTGTCCTCACGGGGTGGAACATACCACCCATGAGCCCCGCTTGAGCCGGTACTCACCAAGGCCAAGCTACCTCCTTCCCATTGAAATACTTGACCATCCACCACCAAGGGAAGAAGTGCCTCATCGACCTCGTGAATTGCCAGAATGGGGTGATACGCCACCATCTTATGTACCTATTCCACCCTACCCCACACCACATGTACCATTCACTCCTCAAGATCCGGGAGCTCCTTCCATATGCGAATTGATGAAGCTCATGAAAAATGTTGATCTTAGAGTGCACGACAGGAGGGTTGACAACTACTTGGCCCAATACTCCTCCTACTACAACATGGCTCAACAAGGGTACATCAACCCTAGAGGCCCTCATCCATCTTGGGCTCAACCGCATCTCTTGTTCCCTAACTACGACAACCAAGGAGGGAACTTTGGCGAACAAAGTGGGGGATTCTATGGCCAAGGAGGAGGCTATGACCAAGGAGGATATAGCGGGCATGTAGGCCCCGATGATGACGAGTAAAGTGGTTAGTCACACCACCTCCATTTGTATGATACTCTCCTCTCTCTCTCTCTTTTTTGTATAATTGCATTGCGTTTTAGATTAGCTTGCATTGTAATATATCCCACATAATTCACGTAGTTAGTTGCATATAGATTAGAATTCATGCATAGTCACTAATGACCCAACCTCATTTCTCCTACACTAGAAATAGTGCTTAAATCGGTTTGGGGAGGTTTGATCATAGGTGACCTAAGCATTTACTTAGAACATGCATCATTTAGTGTAGTTTAGATTGCATTCATTTGCTATATATGTCATATAGAATTGCATTTAGTTAGAGCATGCATTCATTCATATCATTGCATTTGCATTTGTACTTCATTTTCATAAAACTTTAAAAATCCAAAAAACATGTATTTCTTTTTCATTCCTACTCCTACATGTACATTGAGGACAATGTCCAAAATAAAGTGGGGGATGGGAATTTATATTCCAAAATACATAAAAATTGAAAAATTTCGAAAAAACTCAAAAATATGTTCTTTTTCGAAAAAAATCAAAAATATGTTCTTTAATTTCATAAAAACAAAACCTATAAAAATTTAAAAATTTCAAAAACCATAAACATGTTCTTTCCTTTGTAGTGTAAAATTGTATATATTGTATATATTTGTTTGTTTGTTTGTTTGTCACTCTTATCCCATTGGGTCGACTACGCCACATTTGAGGCATGAAGGAAATAGAAGACCGCATAGTATGATCTTTCCAAATCTCCTTCCTCCTTTTCATATGTTAATGACAATGTGGCTATATTTTGATTGATGCGGTATGAAACAATGTGTTGCTAAGAGTTTGCATCTAGATTATATGGCATAATAGTTGATAGAAGCATATGTATTAGGTTGTATATATGATAGTTGCATCATGGCATGTAGTTGCGTGGTTAGAAAATTTTGTGAAAATGCCTATTTGGGAAGCTTGGCAAGTGTATATAAGGTCCTTGTAGATAATTTTTCTCCTTGAGACTTTGTTTGCTAGAATACTCTCAAGACACCCTAGGATGTGTCGTACTAGTATCCTTTGACCCATGGACTAAGGCCTAGTCAAGAGTACCTTGTGGTGTGATAACTCCTTGTCTACCGTTTATTCCAAGGTGACCCTTGATGCCATGCAACCGTCCTTACACTTCTATCATCATTTTTTGTCAACAAAAAGGGAATGGGCACAAAAACATCAAATTGAGTTCAAGTACCAAATCGAAATCAAATATTTGCAAATTGCATCAAATGAAAAGAGGAGCAAAAATAGACTCCTATGCTTTAATAGAAGTACCCTTGCTAAAAATGGGGTTACTTTGAAAAATGTTCAAAAATGCAAAATTGAAATTGCCAAGTATCAAAATGCCAAACATCAAAAATGGCATGAAATGTTCTCCAATGTCAAATGCTAAAAAAATGGGGTGGGGGTGGGGAGGGAGGAATAAACCCAAAAGCAAACAACTACCATGAATCTCATACACTTTTAAACCCTTTTATCCATTGATGATCCTTTCTTTGTTGCATGGTGGAGAGGGGACGACCCTTCTTCTTGTCTAGGCAAGAGGGGGAATTCCGCGATCCTACAGTGTTTTCTAACATCATAGGGACTTGGCTCTTGACAAAAGCATTTAGCAATTGTGGACAAAAGCAACCTAGTTTAACACAACTTGGAGGTGAGTTGTTTGTATCCTCTTGGACTTAGTAACTAGGAGAACCAATATCAATGATAGAGTGTGTACCCTTGAATTGTTTCCCTCGTAGGTGATTTCTGCCACTTAGATGAGGAAAGTGGGTATTCTTTTGTAGATGCATCCGTTACTTGTTTTGTGTGCTTAATGCTTGGATGTATCGCCATTTTGGAAAGCCCCACCTTGCCTTGAAATAAGGCATCTTACCTCATGGATGTCTTGTTGTGAGTTGAAGGGGCGGAGTGAGACCCGCTAATTGTCTCACATCGGCTATATTATAAGATTAGTATAAATAAAGGTCATAGTTTTAGTCACCTCTTTACTCAGGACGAGCAAAGGTTCGATTTGGGGATATTTGATGTGACTCCTATTTACGCACATTTAGTCCCCTAACTAGCCTAGTTCCTATGATTTTTAGTACGTATTAGGATCGTTTCTTGTCTTTAGCCTCCTTCTATGTGTATTCTTTGGGGTTTGGTGTCCTTTGTAGGGGAAGAGCATTAACCTTGCCTAAATGGAGTGAAGCGGAGCTAAATTGATGATATCTAACGACCAAGCATCAAAGAGTAGACTAATACCAAAGACCTAAGTCAATAAAGCAAAGAAAAGGGGCAATGATGAATACCCCCACGACCCCTCAACGATCCCCACGGATCTTGAGGCAGTCAAAGAAGGAGAAACCATGTTGGCTCACAATCCGAGCGGCTCAAGCCCAATCCGGGCGACTCAGCAGCTAATTCGGGCATCCCTAGCTTAGGACGAGCGTCTCCCCCTGCAGTTTAAGCACCAAAACAAAGTCAAGACGTGGGGCTCCTCTTGAGACTTGTGAGGCTCTAATATCCTTCTAAAAGGGTCTGATCGTCATTTAAGCCCTTAGTTAACCTAATCATTGTATCACTATAAATACCTCATTTGTAATAATCAAGAGACTAAGCCCTCTTAGTGGAGGCAAAGCTCTCATTAGGAGTAGATTATAATAGATTAGCATTTAATCTTTCCACAAATTACACATTAATCTTTCCTTAATTATTGTTCAAGACTTATTATTGGGTAATTGAAGATTATTGGGTTATTATTGGAGAATTGACAAATCTTCATCAATCAATCAAGTTCTGTTCTATTATTCTTTGCTTTATATTTGGATCGTCCTTAAGTTGGTATAATCTCTTTTACCCTTTGCTTAATTAATTATTGCTTTACTCATTCACCATGTTTAAACTTGTTAATATGATTGACACCCTTATTAGCATGTTTACCATGACCATGAGTGAGTAGTCTTCTAGCTATGGTTAATGGGGGATTAGGGGAACTATAACATGGGGGTAGATTCATACTTAATCTAATATGTTTTCATAAGATTGCTTGCTTGTTGTAGTGTTAACCTATGCACATGTTATGCTTGATAAAATGCTAGACTATGAAACCTTGCATTTATACATCTCTTATCTATTCAACAAGACTTGTAAGATATAAACTAACTCGAGTCTTGTTAGACCATGCATAGAAGTGAGTAGGAAGAAAGTAAGTCGACTTGTAGGTATTGTAGAGTCTTGACGACTCGGCTTCGGGACCCAAATCTTCCTATATATGAATCATAAGACGTAAACTAACTCGATTCCACTACAACAATAATTGCTTGCATCTATGTAAATATAATTGTATGATCACCACCATGAATCCCCTATAAGCCCATGACACCCTAGTACCCTTAATCAATTGTTTACATCTCTTAATTTATTGCTAGTTTTACTTTATTGCTTCTATTAGTTTAGACTCACCAACTCTAACCCAAATCAATTGTGACACTAGCATAAATTGAGATAGATAGACTTAGAACCCAAAGCACACCATCCTGTGGATCGACCTCGACTTAACCACTATATAGTAGTTTGTTGAGATTATAAATGTGTTTGATTGAGTGAACTACGACTCACTCACCATCAATATTGAAAATGGAATATGATAAGTTTGTTTCAAATTTATCCTATGTTTGTGGGATTTTGGTTTGTATTTGAGATGAAAATAGATCTCACTATTTATATTTTCATCATCTCTCTATTTTATCTCATTGGTTAATAAAACTCGAAATAAGTAATGCAAGGCACTATAGTTGCAATTTATCTTAGTATCCGTGCAACGCACGGGAATGAAAACTAGTTGTTGAGTAAAGCCGTCTCTTAGCATAAGATCAGCCCATTTAACCAAGAAGCCCAACATAAAAGAAAATAAATAAACATAAATTCTAATTATAGACGGGAGATATCCGTCTATATTTATAGACGGCATTGTTGTTAAATTCCCGATTCGGATAGAAGGATCTTACGATTGTACGATTCAAAAAGTGGTGACCGATCCCGATCCTAGGTAGGATCTTACGATTCAATTTGTCTCAAAGTTTTTTAAAGTAGAATCTTAACCCGATCCTACGATTATACGACTCGATCCTACATTATTAACATTTCAATTTTTTATGTTACAAAAATTTTTTATATGACTTTTAAGTTAAAAATCTACAATAAATGATAATAATTAGTAGGTACATGCTAAGATAATAGTGTTTTGAGATTCAAACACGAGATTCTAACATATTTTGATAACATAAGTATGTATTTTAGTTAATTTGTAAGATCTTACGATTCTATGATCCGATCCTACCGATTCGATCCTAAAAAGCGCATCGATCCAATGTAGGATCTCGATCCTAACAACATTGATAGACGGGCCAAATATCCACCCACTTTAAGCATAAGACAAGTAACAAGTTGTATGGTGGGTCCCAAAAATATCACCACTTTAAGCATATTTGACCCGTCTTTCATTTTAGACGGATATATCCGTCTATAGTGAGACTAATTGATAAATAAATCACATTAAAAAAAAAAAAACAATCTCATCAACAATTATCCCCACGAATGTACTTGGCCTTCACCTCTCTCAACTCTCTTATTAGCCCACCTGTAACTTCATCCTCTCCAATCAGCTATTGATACCACCTAGATTTAATAACCTTTGACCCGACTACCTTCGATCTTCGCATAGCTTTTTCACATAAGTATTCATCTCAAGCAATGAGTTTCTTGTTTAAAACTTTCAGTTTTCAAGCTAAAATTGGTAGTCAATATCTAAAAATTTTAGTTGACTTGTAACCGGAAGAAACAAAATAAAAACTTGATTTTCCTTCATTATCATATAGAGTTTTCAAGCTAAAATTGAGAATCTAAAATAAAAACCTTTGAAATCTAGGTCACTTAAAATTCCGATTTTATTGAAGTAGAGATTTTTATAGTAATCTAGAACCCGAATTCAATTAAAATTCCAAGTTCTTAATATAAAAATATGGGTATTCAAGTTAAAACAATAAATTGAGTTTAGGAGTATAGAATTTCAATCTTAAAACCAGAATTATCAAGATCAAATTTGAACCTAGGTAGTTGACGATTTGGCCTTCGCAGTGACTGTGATCTTCAATATTCGTAATCTATAGAAGGCGGTGAGGATGTGTGTATTCCCCTATAAATCTAATGGAAAACAGTGGCGGAAACACTGTCGAATAGGATTAAATTACACATCGATAAAATAAATATTCAAATTCGGATTCTTATAAATAAAATCCACGGGAAACATTCTCGAAATGGTAAGTCAATACAACTGCCACTTTTGCTAAAAAGGGCTAAAAATTAAAACCTCAAAAGTGTGTAACAAATCTAACATAAATAAAATGAAATGCAAAGTAGGATCTCTAAATACTCGCTAGCTCACTCTCCAATCCCAGCAGAACCAACATCTCTCATGTTATATACTTCTATTCAACTCCACTCTACCATATTTCCATTTTAATCCATTCAATATTTCAACTCCACTATACCACTTTCCAAATAAAGCAAGCCAAATGACCCATTTGTCCTAATTACAATCCCATATTTACAACTATTGCCACTACTTGGCCCACTACAACTAACCATCAAAACCCACCCTAATACTAATCTGGTCCAATTAATAACCCCTAACCCAATCCACTAAACTAATCCTTTCCTCCAAATTTCCCTAACCCAGTCCAATATACCCCATTATACCCGTTCAAAATTTTGGACTTAACATCCCATTTCACTCCTCAAATCTAACTACTCCTCTCCCACTCACTAGAATATTCAGAAAACCCTAAAAATCTCTTTCTCTCTCTCTCTCTAAATCCGCCTCCATCAGACTTTTCCCTCACCATTCTCTCTTGCAAGATCTACTCTCTTTTACACCTATTTTCCATAAATTTTCATTCTCTTTCAACATTCATCCCTATATTTCATCTTATTTCAGTCTTCTTTGTTATATCTCCATGGCACCTCGACATGCAAACTGTGGGAAAGAGTGCCTTCAATGTGTTCTTGAATTTGTCCCTTTTATTGTTAATTTTACGATTTTTTTATTTCTTAATTGAATGTTCATTTTTTTCAATGTTCATAAAATGATGTGTTCTTGATTTTATTGTTAGGGTTTCCGTTTAAATTTCTGTATTTTTATTTTAGTTGGTGTTATTGTCTTTGTTTGATTTTCTAAATTTGGTGTAGATTATTATTTAATGATATTTTGTATTTGTGTTTAACAATTTTTTTGGTTTAGATTTATTGTTTACTATTATTGTTTCTGTTAGATTTTTTTTGTTAGATTTATTGTTTGGTGTTATTATTTCTGTTAGGTTTATTTTTTATTTAGATTTATTGTTTGATGTTATTGTTTCTGTTAAATTTAATGGATGATTTGTTTGTCTTATTGTCTCTGTTTGATTGATTTTTTGGTGTAGATTTATTGTTTAGTAGTATTATTTCTGTTGGATTAATTTTTTGGTGTCGCTGTTAGATTTAATGGAGGATTTGTTGTTCTTTGCAGCTGCCTCCTTGATGGCACCATGAGAAAGCTTACCATTTTGTGACTTTTGAAGCAAATAAGTGGCTACTTTAGACCTCCGTTCTTCTGTCATGCACTTAAAGCCCATTTTGGATGATGTAATCAAATGTTGGCTGTGTAATTTATTGTAGAAAACCTGTGTAATTTATTTTTGAAATGTTGTAATTTAAGGTTGTGTAAAGTTTTTTTTTTTTGTTTGTTATTGAATAAGGGATGTAATTTAATGAAGAGGAAAATGTTGTAATTTATGGTGTGTAAACACTGGTTTGTACTTTGAATTGATGTTATTTGGGGGGGGGAATCAAACAATGGCTTTTGGGGGGGATTTTCGAACACTTGCATTTTTTATGGGAATAGTGTGTAATGTTGTGCCTAATGCCCCACAATTTCAGAATTAATAAAGCATATTCTTTTATTGCCTTTGTACTTTTATTACTTTTATAATTGCTTCTTGAAATTAGTGCGAATCTCAATATGCTAGATTGGAGTTGAATGAAGGAAGTACATAACACACACAATCAGTAGGGAGTAACTCAGGCGTTCTCCCAGCCACATTTCATCGAGTTAAACAAGCAATGCTAATATAACAAAATACTTGAAAACCGAAAACGTTAATAAATCAACATATGTTTAAAACATAATAAAGTAATAAACATTTGTACACCAAACATAGTTCAAAAGATTAAGTACAAGTTATCAATATCTCAATTCTTCTTATAGAAATTAGCTTCGAAAACTAAGAGTTCGCAAATAAATCCAAGTACTTGGCTCAGAGGCTACATTTAAAGCATATCCAACGTTCGATACCAATATGTCCAGCTCAGAGGTTACCTTTAAACCATGTCCAAGAGACCAATACACAACACACAAGTATTGTAATACTCCGCATTTAATATTTATATGATAATAATATTTTATTATATTTAGCGAGTTGGGCTTGAGACGGAATAATAATAATACGATACATGTTTGTATATATGTAAACCATACTAGCTACCCATATACATATACCCTTCACCCTACCTTATCCACCCAACCCTATCCATTTGTAATCCACCAAAATCCACCATCAAATTAGAGAGAGGAAAGAAGAGAGAAAAAGAAAAGAAAAGGGAGATTGTCTTTTGTCCCTCCGCCTTGAGATTGTAAGGTAAATCGTCTTATACTAGCCTTTATATTATTTTATTCATACCGTTGACCCGCCTTGACCCCGACTCATCCTTGACCCGTCATTTACCACCTATTAATGGCCGTTGACCACCCAAATAAGGGTTTGATCGAGTTAATATACATGTTTATAGCTGTTTTGTGCGACGGTCTTAAGACGCATTTTTGATCCACCATTCGTGGTTGTTTTGGGCGGACCTTGGGTGGGTTGTGTCGAGGGTAGTGAGGAGGAGTTAGTGGTGGCCTTGGGTGGTGGGTTAGGTGGCTGTGGTGGTCGGAATCTGGGGTAGAAGGTAGGGTGTACGGACTTTTTAGTCGTGAGTCATTATTGGGTTTTGTTGGTGGCTATCGTGGTTGCTGCCATTGTCATTGTCATGTGGGTGTGCGGGGTGGTTGTCGGTGGTGGCTGAAGGAGGGAACGGTGGTGGCTGGCGGCTTGGTTGGTGGTGGTTGGCGTGTTGTTGTTGTTGTTTGGTGTCGTGTCTTTACGGGCGTGTGTCGGGTTGTGGCCGTGGGTTGCTGCTACTGGCCGTGGCCACCATGGCTGGTGGTGGTCCGTGGTGGCAGCGGTAGGTGGTGGTCGGAGTTGGGGGTAGTTGGGTGTGTAGTGAGTCGGATTTTGGGTAAATGTATAAAACGGGTTTAATTAGTTGTATACGTATTCGTATACATATTAGATTAGTATGTTTGTACGTATTCGTATACGTATTAGATTGGTATATTTATACATATTTGTATTATTATCATATTTTAGGAAATGGGTTTTGTGAGACGGTTTTACGAGACGAACCTAGCTTGTGTGACGGATTGCTTATGCGGATTTACTGTGAGGTAGGTTTATCCTACTCAGTTTCATTGTCGTATTTGTTTTTAAAAGGTGTCTTTTGTCATTTAATTGCAATGAGTGAGTCGTATTGCATGTTGTTGGTCATGATGACTCGACGAGTCGGGATATTGAAGAACCGGTAACCATGACATGTTTGGCATGTTATGGTGTTTATAGTCTGTCATGAATTTCATATTGTGACGGTTGTGATTGTATATGTTGGAGGATTTGTGTTGTTGTTGTTTTGGAGACGTAAGACGGTTGGGAGACCATCTTGCACTTAGTCGCCTCTTGGAGCTTCCCACTCCAAGGGGGGGTGTGCACATTAATGGCTTGAGTTACGGAAGGACTCGTGTGGTTGAGACACGACGTCTGGCAGGGGATCCGGTTGGCTTCCGGACCCGGTACGTCTGGGCGTGTCCCGGTACCTGTTTGTGGTTATGGTATGTCTGGGCGTGTCCATATACTAGTGTGGTTGTCGGTATGTCTGGGCTTGTCCCAGTACCGTGGTGGAGATTTCTTGACAGTGGTTCATTCATATCATAGTCATGTTGTATGTTCACACACTCGAGTCGAGTCACACTTTATTTATTTAAATGAAACTGACGGTTGTTGTGTTTGTGTAATTGTCTCCTATCTCTTTTGGGGTGGCCTGTGTCGATCCATATAATATCCTTTGGTAATATGGGGAGCAAGTTAAGTACAGGTTGTTTTGATAGCACGCGGGAGACGGGACGAGCTTGATGAGTCACGAGACGAGTCTAGTTGATTAGAAGAGTATAGTTGTCACGAGTTGTACTTTTATTCATTTGTTTATGTTTATGTAAATCATCAACCATTACATTAATAAAATGTTCTTTGATTGGAGTTTTGAAACCCTACCTCGGGAAATTAAGATGGTAACGCTCCAATTATCTTGGCCGGATAGTTGGGGTGTTACAAAGTGGTATCAGAGCGACGATTTTGGAACCTAAAACCAATGAACCAAAAATGAATCTAGGAGAGTCTAAGTAAAATGAACCCGACATGAGTATTATAGGAGATCGGTTTTAGATGAGTAGGCGCCCTCATGCCAAAGCTAGTGCATATCTTCTCAGTTGGTCACTACGTGAGTGGTTAAAAGTATGGGAAATAACGCTATGTGAATCGTATATGAATGCATATGTGTCATGGTTTAATATGTGTTTGCATATGGCATTGAACATGATCATTAGTGAAGGTGGTATGCATACATGTGTTTTGTGACTCGTAATAGGTTTATCATATGATAGAATCCTTTATGTAGAATATGATAACATGTGATGGATGAATGAATGGAATAACGTGAATATGCTGTAGATATGATTAGTGTGTGTTGATATAAGGGACGGTAGTCCCGAATCTTGGCATGTAGGTATCATTTGCGTGTTTGAGCTTGCTAGTGTCGTTGTTAATGCATAAATGGTAATGATTGTTGGTAGAGTAGATATGATCATGAGAGTAATGTACTAAAGATAGTGAGTGTGAGACCAAACCCAATCGAGTAGAGTAGTAATCGAGCGTGTTGACCAATCACTCGACCGAGTGGATGAGTCACTCGACCGAGTGGACAGTTCACTCGACCAAGTTGACATGTTACTCGACCGAGTGGGAAAATTTAGGAAACTGGAAAACTTCTGGAAAAATTTCCACTCGATCGAGTAACCTGTCACTAGACCGAATGGAGCCGCACTCGACCGGGTGCCCTATGCACTCGACCGAGTGGGCCTGTTTAGTTGAGAAATTCGTGTAAAATTTGCTTTTTCTACCTTATCTTTTCATTTCTATCTCGAACTTCGTAACTTCGACATCGATTTATCTTAAAATAATTCAAAGTTTTCATATTGTGATTTGTTGTTTGAATTACACTTGCTACTCCAATTTTCTTGATTCGTTTTCTCAATTTCGACCATGTAGTTGAGTCATCTCCCTCATTTTTGCAATTTGAAATGGTTTTATATATATAAACATGTTTATTCAAGTTTTATCAAACAATCGCATGACTTTGCTCAATTTCATAGTAATGGTTGATTTTCTATATCATGAGAGTGGTCAAAAATCAGATTTTTACGATAACTTTTTTTTCTTTCCCGCCATGGATGAGCTTGGAAACTTGTGCTTTTGGGTCGATAACCAAATTTTTATGCTTGTTGTTGGGTCATATTGAACAAGAAAAGCTTAACACTTGTTGTTAATATCGGATTTTTACCTTGTATGCTGAAATTTCAATTTAAAAGTTTGACTTACTTTTCATTTTCATGAGTGAAACTAGTTTTTAATCATCTTACAAAGACTACTATCATCCCTAGTAGTGCGGTACATTATCTTAAAAACGAAGATTTTATCGTAAATTTTAGCCTAAAATTTTAAACCGAGTGAGGAATATGAACGATTTTGATTTTTACCCAAATATGGTTTAATAGTATTGTAAAACTATAATATTGTTTTTAGAATTTTGTAATAAAAGGGTGTGAATCAAAAAAAATCTTCCGTCTTGAAGGTTGACAAATTTCCTGAAAAAGTTGTGAAAAGTATACATAAGCTTTTATTTTTCCGCTCGTGATGTACCTTATTTACTCATTATTCATCTTTAAGCATAATGTTTTGTGAAGTCATGCATAAGGAATTTTTCCGCCTTAAAGTTTTATTTTCAAAAAAAAAAAAAGAATAGTATACCTACCCGAATTTCGACTTTTCTAAGTTATATTTTGCACCAATCTAATAGTAATATTTTGAATTTGGCATATAGTGACATGTACCATCCTATGACGGATTACTCCTATCAAAGTTTTCGAGAAATTTGAGACAAATGACCTTTTTGTTAAAGTTTTAATATGACATTTCGCTTTTGAGTCTAGTTTGAGTAAAATTGCATTGGAGTTGAGTTTTGCAGTTGCACCATTTTCCAAAGTTCATCATATTCCAGGTGTTTTATTAGGGCAATTTTAAGGCGTCGGCCATGGATTTCTTACCCCCTCCATGTTATTTGATTCTCTATCCTTTCCATATCCGTTCTGGCTTGTTTTAATTCCCATCATCCTTATCCGTTGAGTTAACCCGGGATATCCAGGTATAGAGTTGTGTGTGAGCCCGAAAGAGTGTTTTCTCACCCTAGCCTTAGGCATATGTTTCCGACAAGACGAGTGATTTTGGACATAGTCGTCAAGTTTGATAATTTGGGAACACTAGGACGGTAGTTGGCCCATGTAATGCTTTGAGTACGGTGAATTTATCATGAAAGACAATTTATAAATGATGAGTGAAGTACAATCAGAAATTGGATACTTAGCGATTGTGTGGACTCGTAGATAGTGAACGCAATTTGAGGATATGTGAGGATGACCTGTTTAGCACTACTTAAATATTTTGGTTAGCATAAGGTTGAGTTAGAACTTGTGAAATGATGAGGGATTAGTTGAGGTACTCAGAGAGTTGAAAGTGGAGTGATAGTATGAATGGTAAAAGTAGTTTGATGGTGTGAAATTTGACTTAGGGAATGATGTGAGTTGAATAAATGGTGATAAGATTTAGAGATCTGGAATACGAGAGAGAGGGAGAGTACTAGAGCGAAAGATGAGTTAGAGATTTTGCAAGTAGTAACCCGTCGTTCAGTGAGGAATTTGTTTTAATTTTCGAGTGAACCCGTGTGAGGTGGCCTAATTATGGATGAGTTGAGTTCTAATAATCGAGATATATGAAATTGTGGATTTGGTATCACCAAGTTTGGGTTTGTGGTCATGAGAGTAAGAGTGAGGCATTTGATGCTTAAGGATTCAGTTTTATGGTTGATAAGATTGATCATTTGTGATACATAGTGTAACCGTTAACCTAAGTACATAGGCATGAGGTGTGAAAGTGGTTGTGTCGGACTCCGACCCTGAGCGTGGTAGTATAGATTTTGTTTGTAGAATTGCCTCCCAAACGTTATTGTAAAACACCCACGGTGTACATCGTGATTTGGTTGTAGTGCTTGAGTGAGTGATGATGTTGTTGTTGTTATCCCCTAAGAGTGATGAGTGATTAGGTCGTGCACCCGAGTTAGAGTAAGTGTTGTGTTTACCAATGTGACTAGGGTGTCGCACCACGGTGCAGTTGTTGGTGATGAAATAGTATGTTTGTGTTGGCTGTTTGCCTTGGATGTTTTATTAAGTTGTGTAGTAATGACGGACATAAGGCCAATAGCTGTGTTTGATTCAGTTGCTTCATGGTATATGAGTCACCATCGGGATTTATTAGCATCTATGTGATAAAATAGGAAAATTTGGAAATGGATTTGAGAACGAAAATGTTATACCTAGGTGACACTCGACCGAGTGAACTATGCCTACTCGGCCGAGTGACCTCCTACACTCGACCGAGTGGTCTGCTTTGACCCTTATTTTGTTGTTATTTGACGAAATATTGAGCATGTACCCATATTTCGCGGTCTATATTAGTTGACTCGTGTTGGACAACCATGATTGACCTTACATGTGTGACATGTGTGAATTATTTACGTTTGATCATATGGTGTAGGATTTTGCAAGTAATGGAAATCGTTGATTCGACATAAGTTGGTTGATGACAGAATTGATATGACAACCTTGTTTGATGTGTGTTAATCAACGTAAGTTCATTTCGTTGCGTAAAAATAAGATGAAAAATGCAAGTTATGTGTTGCATAGTGGTCATTTGGATGATTGTATACGTATGGTCTTCTGTATGAGCGGAAGTGTTGGTTATAAGTGGGAATGGATGTTGAAAACACATGTGTGATCATGTGGTGGATTTGAAGCGGTATATGTGTGGCATAGTATCCGGAAAATGGGAATGTTGAGCATAGTTGAGTCACTTGACGAGTGACGTTACATCATTTGGTTGTTTCTTAGAGTCTGCGTGTTTATATTTGATTTGCATATAGGTGCATGTATGAGATTAGACGTGATATATATGTGTGTAATAGTAATAATCGAGTTATACCCCGAGATTGATGCGTAGACTTAGAACCAATTGAGTTGGGAGTTGTTATGGGATTAGGGTTTTGAACCGTGGTCGGGACCTTGTACCTTGACGTTTGGGAGGCTCGTAGAGTAGGGTTATATCAATGACATTAGGACCATATCTGAATTATTTGTGGATTTACAATGAGTAAGAGAGAATGTTGAACCTGGAACACAGTCAATTGTGGAATTTAGTAATGAGTGTATGAGACCGTATTTTGAGGTTGATAGTTGAACTTTGGGACGAAGTACTCTTTTAGGGGGAGTGAATGTAACAATTTGGAAGTTTAGGAAAAAGGAAGTGCGAAATGTGAGGAAATAGTGAGAATTCTGAGGAAGTAGTGAGAATGGAACACCAAACTTTGGGAAGAGAGTACACATGAGATTTGAGGGAATAGTCGAAAATGAAGAGTGAGGTGAAACTTCGGGGACGAAGTTTATTTTAAGGGGGGAAGATTGTAATACTCCATATTTAATAATTAGATGATAATAATATTTTATTATATTTGGCGAGTTGGGCTTGAGATGGAATAATAATAATATAATAATAATGCGATACATGTATGTATATATGTATACCATACTAGCTACCCATATACATATACCCTTCACCCTAACTTATCCACCCAACCCTATCCACCCAACCCTATCCATTTGTAATCCACCAAAATCCACCATCAAATTAGAGAGAGGAAAGAAGAGAGAAAAAGAGAAGAAAAGGGAGATTGTCTTTTGTCCATTCGCCTTGAGATCGTAAGGTAAATCGTCTTATACTAGCCTTTATATTATTTTATTCATACCGTTGACTCGCCTTGACCCCGACTCATCCTTGACCCGTCATTTACCACCTATTAACGGTCGTTGACCACCCAAATAAGGGTTTGACCGAGTTAATATACATGTTTATAGCTGTTTTGTGCGACAGTCTTAAGATGCGTTTTTGACCCACCATTCGTGGTTGTTTTGGGCGGACCTTGGGTGGGTTGTGTCGAGGGTAGTGAAAAGGTGATAAGTGCATAATTTATATTATTTTACCCCTTATATTAGCTCCATTTTACATGTCATTTAGCACTTATCATAGTGTTTTGAGTTAATATTTGTTATTCTAGTTGCAATTGCTTTTTTCCACATGTTTTGTAGGAGTTTAAGCTTTTACGAGCTAAAATCCAACAAAGATGCAAGCTAGAGTGCAAAAGCTAAGCAAGACCAAGCATTGGAGTAAGTGTATGAAGTTGCATGGGTTTTTGCATGAAGATTTAATGGATTAAAGTAAGAATTACAAATGAAGTCAAATGCAAAAGTCAAGCCCAAAATGAAGGTCCAAATTGAGGTGGGAGCATTGGATGCTAAGGAGCTTTGGATGCTAAGAATAAGAAGCATTATCGGGTGATTAAGGGAGCATTAAAGCATGAACATAAAGATTCCTCGAGCAATTAATTGAGGAATTAAGAAGAAATGCCGGATAACCACGCCCCCGATCGGGGCTGGCAACCCCGATCGGGGTTGACCCCCTGTAGGACTTTTACGTTATGCCCCTATTTTCTTATAAATAGGGGGCCTTAATCCGTCATTAGGGTTATCTTTTCTCACGTCTTTCATACTCTATAATAGCCCTAAGCAATATTTCTCTCATTAGTTTTCACATTTTGTTTTCAATATTGTTAAGCATTTAGTTATCAAACATTTGGTTATTTATATATTCAAGCATTTGGTTCTACTTTGTTCTTCCTTACAAGTTCATTTCCATTACGGTATTCCTATTTCTAGTTTACTATTTTACATTTCTATTTAGTTATCGCATAGTTTATCATTAGCAATTTTATTATATCACATTAGTATTATTCTTATTATATGTTTCACCATTTAGTTTACATCATTTCTACAATTATGTCTAGCATTTTATTCAACAAAGTTTATAGTTTACATTACATCATGAGTAGCTAATTTCCCTTAGTCTAGGGGATAGGGAAACCATGCAAAATCAAATATATAAAATGACAAATTAGGTTGATATAATATTGTCTAATTGTTTCTATCACATGTTTGCATCGTCACGTTTAATCTATGTTTAAAGGCCTTATTCATTGATTAAGTTTGTTAATTCATTCTAAAAGTCGAGAGGCATGGAATCGGATTAGACTAAGCATGTGTAGTAGGACGACCTAGTCATAAACGAGAGTTTCTCTAGGACCCGGTCTATGGTTGACACTAATATCGTAAGGTGGGTGTCTCTAAGCCTAAACAATTGACAATGTTATTATTACCGAGTTTAACATAATCGTATATCTACCTTTGCATGTGTGACCCGACTCCCCTAGACTCCCTTTTATCATATAGTTTACATCTTAATATTTGTTAGTCATCAAACCAAACAACAAACAAAACAAAACGAAATCGACCTTGATAAGAATCTTTTCATAGCATTTCACAACGCAATTCTCGTCTCCCTGTGTTCGACCCCTATTATTACATTAATTTGTGTTTAGGGTAATTATCTTTGCATAGGTGTACGATAGCTTATCAAAAGGATTTAGTGGTGGCCTTGGGTGGTGGGTTAGGTGGCTGTGGTGGTCGGAATCTGAGGTAGAAGGTAGGGTGTACGGACTGTTTAGTCGTGAGTCATTGTTGGGTTTTGTTGGTGGCTATCGTGGTTGATGCCATTGTCATTGTCATGTGGGTGTGCGGGGTGGTTGCTGGTGGCGGCTGAAGGAGGGAACGGTGGTGGCTGGCGGCTAGGTTGGTGGTGGTTGGCGTGTTGTTGTTGTTGTTTGGTGTCGTGTCTTTATGGGCGTGTGTCGGGTTGTGGCCGTGGGTTGCTGCTACTGGTCGTGGCCACCATGGTTGGTGGTGGTGGTCCATGGTGGCAGCGGTAGGTGGTGGTCGGAGTTGGGGGTAGTTAGGTGTGTAGTGAGTCGGGTTTTGGGTAAATGTATAAGACGGGTTTAATTAGTTGTATACGTATTCGTATACGTATTAGATTAGTATGTTTGTACGTATTCGTATACGCATTAGATTGGTATATTTATATGTATTTGTATTATTATCGTATTTTAGGAAATGGGTTTTGTGAGACGGTTTTACGAGACGAACCTAGCTTATGTGACGGATTTGCTGTGAGGTAGGTTTATCCTACTCAGTTTCATAGTCGTATTTGTTTTTAAAATGAGTCTTTTGTCATTTAATTGCATTGAGTGAGTCGTATTGCATGTTTCTGATCATGACGACTCGACGAGTTGGGATATTGAGGAACTGGTAACCATGACATGTTTGGCATGTTATGGTGTTTATAGTCTGTCATGCATTTCATATTGTGACGGTTGTGAATTTATATGTTGGAGGATTTGTGTTGTTGTTGTTGTTTTGGAGACGTAAGATGGTTGGGAGACCGTCTTGCGCTTAAGTCGCCTCTTGGAGCTTCCCACTCCAAGGGGATGTGCACATTAATGGCTTGAGTTACGGAGGGACTCGTGTGGTTGAGACACGACGTCTAACAGGGGATACGGTTGGCTTCCGGACCCGGTACGTTTGGGCGTGTCCCGGTACCTGTTTGTGGTTATCGGTATGTTTGGGCGTGTCCCGGTACCAGTGTGGTTGTCGGTATGTCTAGGCGTGTCCCGGTACCGTGGTAGAGGTTGCTTGACAGTGGTTCATTCATATCATAGTCATGTTGTATGTTCACACACTCGAGTCGAGTCACACTTTATTTATTTAAATGAAACTGACGTTTGTTGTGTTTGTGTAATTGTCACCTATCTTTTTTGGGGTGGCCTGTGTCGATCCATATGATATTCTTTGGTCATATGGGGAGCAGGTTAAGTACAGGTTATTTTATAGCACGCGGGAGATGGGACGAGCTTGATGAGTCACGAGACGAGTCTAGTTGATTAGAAGAGTATAGTTGTCACGAGTTGTACTTTTATTCATTTGTTTATGTAAATCATCAACCATTACATTAATAAAATGTTCTTTGATTGGAGTTTTGAAACCCTACCTCGAGAAACCGAGATGGTAACGCTTCAATTATCTTGGCCGGATAGTTGGGGTGTTACAAGTATCTAGCTCAGAGGCTACCTTTAAAGCATGTCCAAGACATAACACATAAGCATTCGGCTCAGAGGTTACCTTTAAAACATATCCAAGATATCTCAGTTTATTATTCTAAACCTTACACCTTACTTATTCCATAAGTTATTCAAACTCAATTCAAATGGTATTCATTATCCAAATTTTTTAAAAGGAAACTTTTCTAAAAAGGTAACTTTCTAAATATGGAAACTTTCCAAAAATAGTAACTTCTATATTACAATAATTGAAACTTTCTTAAAATAGAAAATTCATAAAAATAGTAAGGGTTTTTCTCTCTTGTACCCCTGAAGTTTTCACTTTTCTAAGTTGTACCCTTGCATTTAACAGAATACTAACTGCACCCCTAAGTTTCGTTAGTTGTTCCCAAACGTGACCTAAACACTCTAAACCTTCAAATTTCGCCGTTAAGATTGTTTTTTCTTTTTTTTTCATTTACACTTCCTCCCCTTTTTTTTTCATTATTTTCCCTTCATTTCTTCAACCTCCATTTATTCTATTCATTACTTCATTTTTCAACCTTATTTATTTCATTCAATACTCCATTCTTTACCCTCCTTTTATTTCATTAATTTCTCTCAAATTTTCCTCCCACCATTCCTCATCCTCCTTTTATACTAAAATGTCTTCTTCATCTAGCAATTGGAGAAGGAACATCTAATTAATGAAAAGCTTATTTATGAAGTTTAATGCTTTGTTTGAAGAATTAGCTATCTTTATGAAGTTTATCTCCGTGTTTAATAGCAAAACCATGAAATTAATGAAATAAAAGGAGAATGAAAAATGGAGTAGAATAAATGGAAGTTGAAGAAATGAAGGGGAAACAATGAAAAAAGAGGGTGAAATGTAAATGAAAAAAAAATTTAAAGATGAAAGCTATGTTGGCACTTAACGGAGAAATTTGACGGTTTAGAGTGTTTAGGTCACGTTTGGGAACAACTAATGAAACTTAGGAGTACAGTTAGTATTTTGTCAAATGCAATGGTACAACTTAGAAAAGTGAAAATTTCAGGGATACAAGAGAGAAAAACCCAAATAGTAATTATTCGATATAGTAAACCGTTAAACTAAGTATTATATCAAAATAGTTATTAATAGGCCTTGAGACATATATCCTAATTCATTATATAAAATGTCGAATTCATCTATAAGAGGACACTTAAAATAGAAATTCAATCCATTTATAAATGGCAAAGGCCGAAATAGTAAAAAGGGCTTAACAAAATTTACAAATTTTTGAAAACAGAATAGAACTGCTATAGAAATCATAACTAATTCTAGAAAAATCGAAATGACGCAAGGCAACCAGCATAACTCTTAGTTGAGTTGTTTTCTAGACAACCAGCATAACTCCTCTTCAGCTTACACGCCTTAAATATGTATTTTATCTATATAAGGCTCTGTTTGACAAGATATTTCAGGTAGTTTATTTGACCCAAATTTCAGCTACCTTATATTTTTGCAAGTATTTGGCAAATAGCTTATTTGGTTAAATAAGCAATATGAAATGAAGTGCTACATAGGTTAGCATTTGAGAAATAAAGTACCTCATCTTATTTATATTTATTTTTTTCAGCTACTCTCCTATATGACCATCTTATAACATAGGACGGGTCCAAGATATTAAGTCCAATAAGAGAGATTTACTAAAAAAAAAAAAGTAATTGGAAAATGTGGTGGAGAAAATGATACTGTCGTTTCGTACCAAAAATAAAATACCTAAGTACAACTAACAGAAGTCAGCGGTAAGTAGGGTCGATCTCCACAGGGAGGCTAAGTTGCTATTTATCTGTCTAATTCGGTCTGTCAGGGTGTCACAGAAATGGGGGTTTTAAATTGATTGTAAACTAAACTAGAGACTAAAGCGAGGGAAATGAAAAGAGAAATTAACAGAAGAAAAGGGAGTATGCTAGGAGTCGGTCCACCGTGGCAGCTATTGGATCTTATACTATCAGGAATATTAAGGCGATTAGACTATTGATAAGAAGAGCTATGGTCGTCACCTTTCGGTCCTTAAACCGCCCTAGAGCGTAAACAGCTTAACTTTCGCCCTCACTGCAATACCCTATTGTAATTAAGCAAGCCTCCCCTTCCAATCTTTCGATCTAGGTCGGGGTTAACTAGAATTATTGGTCTCCTGTATGTCACTCATTCGACCTGATAACAATTAAATTGCCTAATACAATTCTATCGCCAGACTAATCTGTTTAATACAATTAAAGCATTGCTACCACGGCTTCCCTAATCCTAACATACTAAGGGATTTAGCTACGCATAATTAAATAGAGAACAAGAAATAAAGAAATAACAATAAACATAAACAATAATTAAAGAAGAAAAGAAAGGGGAAGAATTAATACTGAATTATTGATCCGGAAATTAAGAACAAAGTAGCAGTGTACAGTAACCGAATAAGGGAAGAAGAGAAGAGAAGAAGAGCTCCCCCATTATGTCGACCTAACTCCTATTTATAACAAATTAGGAGTATAATTAAACCTAATGACGGAATATAAAGCTTAAAAGCCCAGCCCGTAGCAAAGTCCACTCGATCGAGTAACTAAATCACTCGATCGAGCAAAGGCATAAAAGGAACTGGTCGATCGAAAGGAAATATAGTTGATCGAGTACTTATTCATCCTAAACCACTCGATCGAGTAGAAGTGGCTCTCGATCGAGCAAATGGGCTCTCGATCGAGCAGAAATGGTACTCGATCGAGCACTTCTCAGCGACAGTTTCCTGCTTTGCGCACTGAACTTCAAATGGCTGCCATTTCTTCGTTACTTGGGCAAATAGGGCGTGGTTGGTGGCGTTGGAAAGCTAAGAGGATAAGCTTTCACCTCCAACTGGAATCACCTTAATAGCTGTTGTAGAACTCGAGATATGGCTCTTACAAGCAGGAACTAGCAAATTGAAGCACTCTCTTGGCTCGCCTAACTTCCTTACTCCAATGCGCATCTCAAAATAGCTTCATTCCCGCTCCAAATTCACTCTTCCTCCAATTGCATGCTAAAAGGATGGTAAAAGGCTTGATCTCACTACTTTTGGGTTCATTCCTGCAAATAAGACAAAACAAACCAAAGTAGCATATTCGGGGCATTTCGTAGCATAAAATCACGATAAAAGCATAAAGATACGCGCATAAATTAGGCTAAAAAGACTATATAAAATGCACGTATCAAATCTCCCCAAACCAAACCTTTACTCGTCCCCGAGTAAACTAAAATGCAACTAATGGAACGGAAAAAGATAACTCAGAGCTAGCTACAAATGCCCACTTAAGCCAATTTAATGCAGACAAACTAACACTTATAGCTAAACAGTCAAATGCAAACGAGTTATAAGATGTTTATAATAAGGCTGAACCGTCGACCTTGCTAGACCTTCAATAATGGACTCTCACGGGTCACTCTTCTCTCATGAAGCAAAGGGTAAGCAAAATGAATGTAAGAGAGAAAGAAAAATAGTCGCTCACCTAGACTACGACCCACATAAACATGCATGCAACTAATATGATAGACAATTCTAGCTACCGTACATACATTCCAACCAAACAAGGTCCGTCACAGCCGAGGGCTTACAAAAATATGGTAAAGTGAGGCAATGGGTAAGAAAAGGCAAAACATTTATGGGAATGTGGAGGTATAGGTGATCAAGCTAGTACCTAAACAAAACCATACTGACAACATCCGATTCCAACTCAATTATGAATTTAAGCACATGCCCTTCATTTGGCATAAAACTCACCAAACCGAACCAAACATACTCCTCAAATGATATAAGATGGAACATAGGAGCACAAACCGTCAACCATTTTTTCTCATTTCTCTTTTCTTTTTCTATTTTTTTCGGTTTCTTCTTTTTCATTCCTTTTTTTTTCATTTTTTTTTTCTTTTTTTTTTTCTTTTTCACGTTTTTTCAACTCCTTTCTTCATAAATTACCAACTCCAAATCAATATGATATGAGCCAAGATTTGATACAATAAACAGTATACCGCAGAACAATCTAAACTAGCTTGACAAGGCAGGCTAAATTTGGAATGTAGCTAAGGGTCAACAGGCAAATTTGGCTAATGTGGAGTTAAATGGGCAAAAATGAAAGAAAAGGGAAATGTAAGCACCTCCCTGCATGTGACACCAACCACTAACCCGAATGTATGACGGCAAAAAGCAATTGAATTTCATATATGTGCAAATTAATGATACATGTTATGCAAGGAGTAACTACTCACAATCCTACATGAAACCGGTCATAAATGACACCAGTTTATAAGGCTCTAAATCTTAGAAATTATAAGTAGGTTGCCAAAATTTCAGGTCAAGTCTATATGTTCAGCTAAATTAAACATTAACTCGTAGATTATGCAATAAGACAATGCTAAAGATAAAAGTTCAATGCAAGGCTTAAGCAAAAAGACAGTTACAGTGCAATTTCATCATTGAAATCTACCGTTCCGACTCAGTCTATATGCTAAAATAAACGTGAATTTTTGATTTGAAATTTTCAACAATTTTTCAAATTTTTATGGAATTTTTGATTTTAATGAAATAAAAGCAATGCAAACAGAAAATTAAACGTGATAACAGAAATGCAATAAAAACAAAATGCAGACACAGATATGGATGCATAACCTCCCCAAACCAAACCGTACAATGCCCCCATTGTACCAAAACAAGGGAAGGAAATGCAAACTAAAGGAAGAAGAGAGAGTAAGAGCGGAAAACTTACAAGATAGCGCGAATAAGGGGACCTCCCCAAACCGACCATGAAATGGGAGGTTGCTAAGGTCCGGAAAACCGTCTCAGGAGCTAATCCAAGTCAATATCACTCGATGTCTGTTGAACAGTGGTCGATCGAGTGAGTGGGCGTCCAAGAACAACTCGATCGAATGGTGATGTGGTCGATCGAGTGGTTTTGTTTCTGCAGGTGGTCGATCGAGAGGATTGACTGCTCGATCGAGAAGATTTCTCAGCTAAAGTGCTCGATCGAGTAGAATGACTACTCGATCGACTGGTCCTCGATGTAATTCCTGCAAAATGGAATTAAAACGGCCCGCAAACTAACAAAAACAAGCTTACTGAGATAGTTTTATGGTATAAGAACCATTTATTACAACTGAAATTGAATAAAAACAAAATAAAATCTCCGGGTTGCCTCCCGGGTAGCGCTAGCTTCGATCAGTCCCAGCTCGACCTTCTTTTTCTTCGAGCCACATAATTAATCACGATCAAAAACACTCAAAGCGCGCAAACATCAAATCATACATCTGCGCATGTGCTACACAAAAGCATAAGTAGCACAAAAGTGGAATAGCAAAGTAGGAAATAAAGATATGTAGACATTTAAGTCTAACAAATTTCCTATGGGCGCTCCTAAATTTATCCACCAAATAAAGGAGCGCGGGAGCAATTGTCAATAGTATAGGGCTCCAATTCAGATTAACAATTTTAAAATGACAAGGATGGTGAGAAATTGCTAATTTATGCGTCCACATATGAGGGGGTATAGCTTTGAAAAAGGAAGCATGAATAAGACGAGGCAATTTACAAATAATAATAAAATTACCGTTTACTACCTCAGGTGGATCACTCTTAATGACGGAATCATAGATAAAAGAATTCATTACCTCTTCCGTGCTAGGAGTAATTACCGACTCAGCTTTCCTTTTGTCGCCCTCAGTGGAACCCGTCCCGTAAATCTCAGCCTCAAGCGCATCTAACTCGGCTTTGAATAAGGGGGATTCACCATAACCGTTGTCATCATCAAAGTCGTCATCCAAATCAAGCCCAAATGACGAATTACAGCTCCCAATGACCAAATCAGTCGATCGAGCAGAATTACTACTCGATCGACCAATCTCTTTTCGCAATTCACTTGATCGAGTGGCAGAATCACTCGATCGAGAACTATCCTCCTGCATTCCACTCGATCGAGTAGAATTTTCACTCGATCGAGCAAGTTCTTCTGGAAAGGCACTCGATCGACCAATAATTGTCACTCGATCGAGTGATTCCTCTGTCTGCTGAAATCTTCGCGTGGGGTAGTGAAATATGATAGGAACTCGTCGTCCGAGTCATAGAAGTCATCCTCATCATTGGGCAACACGGTTTCCTTACGAGAAAAACCGCTCTCAGCAAGATAAACTTCTTCTTCTTGCATCTCACAAATTCTAACCGAGCTATTTGTGACTCAGTTCGAGGATTCGAGCATCCATATATCTATCACTCTCTTGCATTTGTGATACAAGCATTCTCATCAAATATGTCGACTCGCGATCTCTTCTCTCTCCATCTCGTTTGCTAATTGAGCAAGCTGGACTCGAGCTCATCAAATCGCGAGACATATTCTTGCACTTGGAATGCAAGTTCCTCCATCAAGAATTTCAGCTCCGCAAGGTCTTCTTCTTGTATATCAGGGGAATCTTGTTGCGGTGGCCATTGACAGGGCGGATGTGGCGGCACAACTACAGCTGCATTGTGCTCAGCAGAACCACATCTCCCGCGGTAAATCACCGTCTGTTCCATAAAATGGGACATCGGTGGTGGGTCAAAGGTACTCAAGCCTTCCCTTTGACTGTCTTTCACCTAGAACTGTCTAGGTAGTACCTGTAAGGCCTATCAAAACAGCACTAAACAGAAGATTAAAACAGCCTCAAGGGAAGAATCCCCTGAGGCTAAAAACAGATAAAATTAAACAAATAAATAAATAGATTGCCTCCCCGGCAACGGCGCCAAAATTTGATACTGTCGTTTCGTACCAAAAATAAAATACCTAAGTACAACTAACAGAAGTCAGCGGTAAGTAGGGTCGATCTCCACAGGGAGGCTAAGTTGCTATTTATCTGTCTAATTCGGTCTGTCAGGGTGTCACAGAAATGGGGGTTTTAAATTGATTGTAAACTAAACTAGAGACTAAAGCGAGGGAAATGAAAAGAGAAATTAACAGAAGAAAAGGGAGTATGCTAGGAGTCGGTCCACCGTGGCAGCTATTGGATCTTATACTATCAGGAATATTAAGGCGATTAGACTATTGATAAGAAGAGCTATGGTCGTCACCTTTCGGTCCTTAAACCGCCCTAGAGCGTAAAATGACTTAACTTTCGCCCTCACCGCAATACCCTATTGTAATTAAGCAAGCCTCCCCTTCCAATCTTTCGATCTAGGTCGGGGTTAACTAGAATTATTGGTCTCTCGTATGTCACTCATTCGACCGATAACAATTAAATTGCCTAATACAATTCTATCGCGGACTAATGCATTTTAATACAATTAAAGCATTGCTACCACGGCTTCCCTAATCCTAACATACTAAGGGATTTAGCTACGCATAATTAAATAGAGAACAAGAAATAAAGAAATAACAATAAACATAAACAATAATTAAAGAAGAAAAGAAAGGGGAAGAATTAATACTGAATTATTGATCCGGAAATTAAGAACAAAGTAGCAGTGTACAGTAACCGAATAAGGGAAGAAGAGAAGAGAAGAAGAGCTCCCCCATTATGTCGACCTAACTCCTATTTATAACAAATTAGGAGTATAATTAAACCTAATGACGGAATATAAAGCTTAAAAGCCCAGCCCGTAGCAAAGTCCACTCGATCGAGTAACTAAATCACTCGATCGAGCAAAGGCATAAAAGGAACTGGTCGATCGAAAGGAAATATAGTTGATCGAGTACTTATTCATCCTAAACCACTCGATCGAGTAGAAGTGGCTCTCGATCGAGCAAATGGGCTCTCGATCGAGCAGAAATGGTACTCGATCGAGCACTTCTCGGCGCAGTTTCTGCTTTGCGCACTGAACTTCAAATGGCTGCCATTTCTTCGTTACTTGGGCAAATAGGGCGTGGTTGGTGGCGTTGGAAAGCTAAGAGGATAAGCTTTCACCTCCAACTGGAATCACCTTAATAGCTGTTGTAGAACTCGAGATATGGCTCTTACAAGCAGGAACTAGCAAATTGAAGCACTCTCTTGGCTCGCCTAACTTCCTTACTCCAATGCGCATCTCAAAATAGCTTCATTCCCGCTCCAAATTCACTCTTCCTCCAATTGCATGCTAAAAGGATGGTAAAAGGCTTGATCTCACTACTTTTGGGTTCATTCCTGCAAATAAGACAAAACAAACCAAAGTAGCATATTCGGGGCATTTCGTAGCATAAAATCACGATAAAAGCATAAAGATACGCGCATAAATTAGGCTAAAAAGACTATATAAAATGCACGTATCAGAAAAGAAGGGAGAGGTGGAAGTTTTTTTCTCAAAGTGGGCCCCCAAAAAGAAGAGAGGCGGAAGTTTTTTTTTTCAAAGTGGGCCCCACTCCTCTAGCATTACACAAGTTTGTATGTGCTACAGTTAAACTCTATAATTTGGCAATTCTTATATCCTACACCCATGTGTAGGATACCACATACTCCCTCCAACCCCCCACTCCCCACTCATCCTCAACCTCCTCCTTTTTTTTTCTTTTTTTCTTCTTTTTCTTTTTTTTTCTTTTAAAATTTTAAAAAAAAATTAACTTCCATTTTTAAGAAAAGTTACGACGGTCATATTCAGTTTAAGTGTTACGTAGTGTTACATTCACGATATGACACTATTATATTCATTTTAAGTTTAGTGAATATGACAATATTGTTTAATGAATATGTATTTTAAAGTACGATATTCACAATTGCACACTATCATATTCACTTTCAGTTTAGTGAATATGACAATGTAGTTTGATGAATATGTATTATAGGGTGTGATATTCATCTGATGGTTCTATTATATTCACTTTCACTTTAGTGAATATGACATTTATAGTTTAGTGAATATGACTTTATTTATTCAAATATATTGAACAATAATCATGAACGTTTAATTTTATACCAAAATCGCATAATACAAAATAATTTAAGGAAAACAAATTATGTGATACGATATGAATATGTCAATTACGTTATGTGAATATGTGAGGAAAAATAAAATAAATAACAAAATATATCAAATATGATCTCAATTTGTAGAGGAATAAAAATTATGAATAATAATATATTTTTTATTATTTTCTAATTTATTAAATTTATAATTTATTTATTATAAGAAAAAAAATTAAGAAAAGGGAGTACCATGCACCATACTCCTGGGTGCATGGTATAATTTACCACTAGTCTTAAACCCGTGCAAATTGCACGGGTATGTTATTTCAAAAGTTGTTATCATAAAACATTGTAAACATGGATTAAGTTTTATTGTAATTATTTATCTCGTTTAAAATTAATTATCTTTAAAAATAGGCAGTAATGTTTTAAAGTAAAGCAATAAGTTCCCTAGTTTTTGTTTAATAATTTTAATTAGTCAATCTAATAGTTGAGTTATAAAGAAGATTTTAGGTTTTAATTGAAATTTTCAATTAGCTTGTAATTAGTATAAGTGATACATTAGTGTTAATTGGTCGGTAAGTGTTACAGTAAGATACACCCTCTTGTCAGCTAAATTTGAGTTTCTATTCGGTTTGTTACTCAGGCGGCCTTAAAAATGGCTGACTTATATAAGATGAAACAAAATCATTTAGATGTAAATTATCATAGAATTAGTGAAATTACAAATTGTTAAACCCATTGTTCATTTAGTTACACCGTGCACGGGCAAAATGAATGTTTTCACCGTGCATATCTAAATGTGAAAATTCTGACCAATTTTTATTTAGTATAAATTTTTACTTAGTATACGGAACAAAATAAGAATTGACCCGTGCATATTTAAAGCGATTTAATCATTTCTTAAACATTAAAACTCGTGAAATTATCATATAAAGATACTCCCTCCTATTTTAAATAACTGTCTCATTTGCCATTTTCGTCTATTCACATAACTGTCCCATTTGCCATATTTGGACATGATTTTTTTACTTTCCTACCCTTAGCACTTTTCTTTATTTACCACCTCAACCACCCATAACCCATCATATTCAATACTTTTCATTATTTAAATCATATATCTTTACCCTTATACAATAATTTTCATTATTTTAACTATATTCCTTAATTTTCGTGTCATTGTCCAAATGGGACACTTATTCGGAATAGGAGGGAGTATATTATAAAGTAAATAATAATATTATATATTTCATGAATCTCATTAAAATGTAAGTTACATCATCAATTTTCATGTGTTAAAAATATTACATGAATAATTAATGTTAAATTGATCGTAAAATATATTTACCATACCTAAACAAACAATTACTCCATAAAATAATAACCAAATTAATATTTCCGACCAAAACTTTTACTCCGTAGAAAGTAATAGCCCGTGAAAAAAATAATCGGTTAGTCTCTTTTAAGATGAAGGTATCTATCTTACCATTAAAACGGGTGAAATATTATCTTTTTAAGCATAAAAAAATTGTTACTAATCCCAGTAACATATACTTTTATCTTATCCATATTATATGCCCGTCTTAAATTTGAAATAGATGCACCTGTCATAAATAAAAATTTATGAAAAATAATTCGCAAGATAGGTGAAATTATTTCAGTAATAGGTTTAAACGAATTTCATATTGATGACCCATAAGCTTCACAGACCGCGTCCAAATAAACCCTATCATACGATTCATATTCACATTTATTCACTTATTTATTCACATATAAAAAATTGAAAACAAACCCTACCCACCCTTTACACTCTTTCTCGCCTCTCACCTGCCTTCACTCTTTCACTTTTTTTTCCCACCTTTCATACTCTTTCTCGTCTCTCACCTTATCTTACAAAAATTATACACCATGAGTCATGACTAATCAGTAATCAGTCTAATCACTACCCTTGAATATGATACTCGTCACATGTATGATTTATTTTTTGTTGTTATTATTTTATCAGTTTAAAGAAATTTTTTAGTCTTATTTTATTATTTATTCGATATTAGCAAAATGTGTTGCCATTTGAGTTCAATTTTTATTTATTTCAGATTTATTTTATAATTTATTTGTTTTTGCTTTTTTCAAATTTTTTATTCACCAATTTAGACCTAATTAATTAGCTAATTTTTTTTATTTTACTAAAGTACTTCATGCAAATGAAAAGAAGTAGATCTATGAATTTATTAATTTTGTTAAATATTTACTTTTATAGAACAATATGTTATTTCGTTTAAATTTTTCATTTATGTTTTTGGTGCAGTATGGTTTTGATTATTTATGAAACATTAGTATTTTTGTCAGTATTTTTCTCAAGATTTTATCATTGCTCGAGTCATTAATCCGTTGATCTTTTTTTTTCTATTTTTTTTTTCTATTTTTTGTGACTATATGCTCTATATCAGATCTTTATTTTTCGTCAGTTTGGCATTAATTTCATCTCATTGGCGGGGGTCAATTAATCCTATACAATTAACCATATAACATTGTTATTTGAGTAAATTTGTGTAACTTATGGATAAAGTAGAAAGCAAACAAATGTTACCCTATTATTTATGATTCTTAAATCAATATTAAATTTGTAAATCTGTCTTTAATAAAGAAGCCAACAATGCGTCAAGCAATTCATATGTGAAGAAAATTAAATTCATGAGGGAACGTGGGTTCCATAAATTCAGGAAAAGAAATTAGAGCTTTGAAAAGTTGACTTTCAACCACAGAGCGACACCTCAGCTCTGTGGTTGTTGCTTTAATAGATAGGATAATTTGGCTTACAAATTAAAAGGTGAGTTATCAAATATTAAAAAATTATAGGTTTAGCTTTAAAAGTTTTAGTTTTTATTACTTGTTTAACATTATGAACATGAAAGTATTTAATTTTTAATGTTGGGTTTTTAACTTAATCTATGAGGTTTTTTAAATACAAAATATTGGCGTTTTCATTCTATTTAACATTGAAATTTTAAGCTAGTTAACTAAGAGTTATATTGTTAAGACTTTGTTTGTTCAAATTAATATATAAAAAACTCATATACTTATAATTCCAACTTTTTAACTTAAAACCTAAGGTTATCAAATTAAAATCCAGAAATGAAACAAAAAACGTGGGATAAAAGAAATGAAAATGAATGTTTCAGTTGGTATTAAAGCATATGATTATAATCACTATACAGTGTAGCTTTTACCTCATTTATACTCCCTCGAATAAAAAATAAAGCTCCATAAGTTGGCTTATAAATATTTGACATTAGATTATAATATTTAGTTTTTAAGTTAAAAGCACGTGATTTAAATATAAAAAGTCGGGTTATCTAAAACTATCAGATTATAAGTTTAGTTTCACAAATAAGGATTTTTATTATTTTGTAAAATATTGTAAAAACCAAGGTCCTTAATTTTCAATGTTTGTTTTTCAACTTTAAGCTGGTGTTTAAAATACTAAATATTAGGTTTTCAACTTATTATCATATTTAATATTGAAATTACAAACTAATCAACTAAGAGTCTTGTCGTTAAAATTTTGAGTTTTCAAATTAAAACATTACAAAAAGCTCATGCTTATAATCTCAAATCTTCAAATTAAAACATTACATTAAAACTTTGAGTTTTCAAATCAAAATCCAGAGTTCTTAACCAAAAATCCAAAATTCTAAGTTAAAACTGATTTCTCAACTAATTGCAAAACACCAATATTTCTAAAAGAAAATTAGAATTAACAACGATATTGGCATTCATTGTCATTGGCAAACACCAAGCATCACACGGCTAACGCGGGATTCGAACCCACACCTTGTGTCATTGCATCTGCTCTCCCATTTGAGCTAGTTAGCTTTTGACAATGGGTACAACTTATAACATGAATTTTTAAGTTAAAATCTCAAGTTATCCTTAAAGTTCAAAGTTTTAAGCTTATATCGAAGTTAAGAAAAAAAAATGAAACCTCCAAGCATCACTTGAGATCTCAAATTAGAACCAACTAAAGTACAAAAATTAGAAACAAAATTAAGAAAATTGAACGTGATAAACAACATATATAAACAAAAAGTTACAAAACATCCTATAATACATGAAACGAAATTCACAAACATGTGATAAACATGAAACGAAGCTTGCAAACTTTCAGTAGTACACAAGGATACACAATTTCAAAATCCTTATTATCGACTCGATAGTTTAGCTAAAAACACAAAATCACTCGAAATTATAAAATTAACATTGTATACCCAAAATATGCAATGACTTGGAATTAAATTATAAATTATAGAAATCTGAAATACAATTACGAGAAGTAAAAAAATTACCGAGTGCTTACCTTATTGCTTAATTTCACAGGAACCCCGTGTTATGATGAAAATGATGGAAAAAAAAAGTTTTGTGAGAAGTATAGGTGTGAGAGATGACATAGAAGAAACATCAAGCATACACGAAAAAATGTTAGATTGTCAAGATGATTGAAAGAGGAGAGAAAAAGATGATAAGATAAAAAAAACTGTAAAAATGAAAAAGATAGGTAGTTGAACTAATATTTATTTTTATTTTTGTCAAAATTATAATTAGAGAATTGGGTTGGTTTTAAATAAGGAGGTCTTATCCTATAAAATCGCCTTATAGAACAATTTGTGTATTTTTTTTTTACCCCTTTAATCCATAATACTCCACTAAATATTTATTATATCCTTTTACGTTATTTCACCAAAAATGATCTTTTCAGCTAGTTTATGGAACAACTTATATAATCAGTTGTTACTTGTTACCTTATAAACTCCAAAATTTCAACTATCATTCGATAAATTAATGAAATGATCATTGTAGCGGATGAGTTATCGTATTGAGTTGTGAGGGCAATTAAAATGCCCAACATGCGTTCATAATCCGCAAATCTTGGAATTACGAACTCGCTAAAATCGTAGAGCAACTTCAACAAGATTAGGCCAACTAGTCTAGTTATCTAAGACCATCTTTATCTAACATATTGGTGACCGGTCAAGCCATTTAAAAGCCAAGAAATAAAGGAAAAAGAAAATAGTCGCTTCGACCGTTCGCGTTTTACGGTTGTCAGAGGAACGTAATGACCGCATTCTTGCCCTTCTTCCATGACCACCCAAAAGCATGTCCCATTGGCTAACATTCTTAACCAAGGTCCTACCAAAGTACCAAGCCACATGGAGCTTTTTGATTTGCTATTACAAATTTTTGACAGCTTTATTTTTTGTTTATCATTAGAATAGTATGATAAAAAATACTCCCTTCAATTTCCTTTAATCTTCCCCTTTCTTTTGGCCACAAAAATTAAGAAAGGGGAAGAAAGAAGGAATAAAGTAGAATAAAGTATTGTAAGTTGCGAAGTTTATAGGAGAGAGAAAATAATAAAGAATGAATAATGAATAAAGAATAGATAAAATAATGAGAGTTGTTGATTTTTTAGGAGAGAAAAATTAATAAAAATTGAATAAAACTTACCAAAAAAGAAAAGAGGAAAGATAATCAAACTTATGTGAAAAAGGAAAGATAATAGAAAATGGGAGGGAGTAGTAAAATAGGGTAGGTTAAGATTGGTTATTGATAACTGACAAAAAATTATATTTGGGGTATGAGAGTAGGTCATGAATATAATTATAATATTTTTATTATTGATCTAGATCATGGGTGGTCATTGATAAAAATATTCGCAACTAGTCTAGTTCTTTAATCAACCACCCATCGTACAACCACCCATCGTACAGTTCGACACTAAGAAAAAGACAACGATTTCACATCTAACCATAGATACGAAAAAGGCCACCAGTGAAGAGGCCGAAAAATACCACTGTTTCTACTGGTCGATGTCTTTGTTAATTTGACCATTGCTAGCTGCTTAACTGGCTTGAAACTTCAGAAAGAGTAATCAATCAGCCAAGAACATCGTGCTTAAGAAAACTTAAAAATTTCACATGCTTGAAACTTTTAACGATTTTCATCTGCAAGACCGTTAGAGTTCGATGTATCAAATAGAGGTTTTTCTAAATTGTGTGCACCGATTCACCGAACAAGCACACATTATGTTCATTTTCGGATATTGGCGAGCAGCAGACAATTAGAAAATCATTACAACTTAACTACTACTCTACTAGTAAAGTTTAATCAAACATGATCCAAAGCCAAAATGCAGATAAATTTGAAAAGCTGCAGTAATACGGAGATGTAATCCGCTTCTGGTACGCCAAAGTTTCTTCACTTGAGGAGTGAGTCTAAAAACGAGAAACTTAACTAGTAACACCAACAATCATAATAAAACAAGGATTCCACAAAAAATGAAAAAAAGTCATGAGGATAGGAGACCTAGTTCCAAAAAGCCTTAAAAACAACACTCTTCTATAAGCTCAAACATTGCAATTCCAATCCAGAAATAACTCCTAATAGAAGAAGCCTAGAACTTTGCCTCCGACGTTCTTTCTCCTAGCCTCTTCGTGATCCATGATGCCAGCAGATGTGGTCAACACGATGTACCCAAACTGATGTTTAAGAATTTTTTCAATTGGTTAGAAATAATGGAAACATGGCTAAAAGGAATTAACACTAAGCAAAGACTGTCACTGGATGACACCTAAGTTTTAAGAAGTAAAAGGCGCTTTCAAAGCGACAAGGGGCAAGGAGTGCAAACCTTATGCAAACAAGCTGCTTTGTTTACGATGTAAACAATGTGGTATATTCAGAATAAAATTGTGACACATTTCAAAGAGGCTTGACATGCAAAGAACAAAATGCTAAGGGATAGGGTACAAAGGTAACAAAAGAACCAGGTAAACAAGGATTAAACTATAACCAACCTGTCTAGAAGGAAGAAGTCTAGCAGTCCATGACTCAATCTCCTTGACACCAACATCAAAACGGGGGCTGATGACTCCACATTTGTTCAGCCTTCCGTTCAATTCAACAACAATCTTTCCAGATCGGTGGTCATCCACATACTCAAACTCACCGATGTATCCTGAAACATCGGTGAGACAATAAGGGACAAAAAGAGACAATTAATCACAGACAAATAATCACATGGTGATTACAAGGGAATTTGTCAAGACCGTCACTTACCATGCCTTTGCATAACCAAAAGAACCTTGATGATCACTTTGGAAGATGGCCTAATAAGGACCTGGCGCTTTCCTCTCTTCTCAGCATTATACATCGTCTTGAGGGCATCATTCAGTACACTGATTCTCACCATTGTTGTTTAGAAAGGCTGCACATTAATTTTGAAAACCCCGCATCAGAAAACCAACCCTTTCTAAAGTCAATCAGTAACTGTGCGGTCTGTGTCAGATAAATAATTCTTTGCATGAACCATTACAACAACTTCCATTATTTAGATAACACATTGGGTTGAATGTAAACGAAATAGTTCCCCACACAGCCTTGCCCTTTCCATCCATCCCTTATACCAAATCCACCCCTCCCTTATACCAAATCTATCCCTCCCTTATACCAAATCCACCCCGCCACACCCATCGCCTCCTGACTTTAGAATCAAAGGGTTGAGGCAAAATCGTATAGATTACCTTAATAATAGTTAAATATACAACCAGTCATGATCGTAGAGTGATACTCTCTTCTAATAATGCAACAAAGTGCTACATATCGAAATATTGAATCGACTCTAATTAACAAGGCACCAAGTACAATACTACTTTCACACCAACAAACAAATAATAGTAAACTAACTCAAAATTTTGGTGACTTGAGTTATATACGGAGTATATCGAATACTAAAATGAGCAAATTCTAAAAAATTACTCTAAAACTGATTAATTATCACCCAAAAATTACCATTTTAACCTAACATTTTGATTAATTATTAAGCTTTCTAAAAAAAAGTAACAGCTTCAAATAGATCAATTTAACATTAAAAATAAACTAACATGTAAACATTATTCAAAAAAAATTAAACAATTTACAATAAATCATAAAAATTGCTTGTTAGGTCTTAATAAACACGAAAACATTGCATCAACAACATACCCACTTGTAAATTCATCAAAGGTTATAAACTTTTCAAACAACAAGATCAAATTATAATCATAACACCTAACATTTCAAACAAAATGTTAATAAAGAATGACCATTGATTGTTCAATTAAACAGGAAATGAAATCGAGAGAAGAAATTGGTACCAAGAAGATTAGGTTAGGAGAGGTGAAGTCGGCGGTGAGAGTAAGAACAAGAGAGAGAGAAAGAGAGAAATAATGGTGAAAGAGTGATATTAGGGTTTTAAGAGGGGCAGTTTCACAAACCCTAGTATTATTGTGTGTTATTGTAATTGGGGATTGGGTCTCATTTTCTCGTGGGCTTGTATGTTTGATGAGACCAAAGTGTATGTTGTAGTTCTATGGACAGGTAACTCTCGGATAAGACCGTTTTACGGTAGACATGTTAAAAATTCGATATCTTTTTTTACATACGAATTTTACTCTTTCACATATATTTTTTTATAATTTTTCCATATCGTACCTTTTTTTTCCTAACTATAATCAATTTAACTCTTATGTATACATTTTCCCTAAAATCCAATCTAATTAATCTAAAACTTGAACAATGGATTATAATTCTTCGATTAGTGAAGTAATTTTCGTATTTAGCAATTATTAATACGTCTTATTGAAATTATTAGGTTTAATTTTTAGTGAAATTAATATGCAAAGCAATTTATTAATTAGGGTTTATGGGTGGTGAAAGGCACGATGGTTAGGGGTGGTTGACGGTTGTTCTGGGTGGTGCGCAGTGGCTAGGGGTGGTTCCCTGACGGTGGTGCGGCGACGGTGGTGTGATGTGGATGGTGCGTTGGTGAGGAAAGAGGACGGCTCGTATACGGAGTGCATGCTGATGGTTTAATTTGCGTCGGAGTCAGGTTGTCGGTCGGGGATTGGCTAGAGTGGATTGGGTGGTGCGACCGACTGGAATGGTTGGTCTAGTTGTCGGCTTAGACAGTGATGGTGGTGGTGCCGCGGTGGGGGAAGGGAAGTTCCTGTGTTGCTGTTTAGTTTATTTATTTTTTTGGTGAAATGTGAGTAGTATATATATATATATATAGAGTGAGGTTCTTATGAGTCACTTATATAATTTGAATCCCTAAGTTCTTACTAGAGCCTTTGGATCATGCATGGTGGATGGTTGAGATTGAAAACAACAAACATACTTAACACTAATTAATTCACTTTCTCTCTCTAGCCTTAATTATATATTTACTAATTCATTATCATACACATTAACACTACCTTTTGTCTTCTTATGCTTCAAAGTTTATACAAATTTTGTAACACTTTTAGTGTTTTACAAATGTAACTTTAGTCTTTTACGAGTGTAATTCTAACAAAAAAAGTGTAACTTTAACAAAAAGAAGCGATTTTGACGGATATTATTTTGAAATTTGTAATTTTAAAGAAAGTTTACGAGAATTTTGCGTTTTACGAGTTTAACTTCGGTCTTTTTTGAGTGATTTTGACGAATAATATTTTGAATTTTTGTAATTTTATCACAACTTATTGTAAGTTGTAACTTTAGTCTTTTACGAGTGTAATTTTAACAACAAAAAGTGTAACTTTAATCTTTTAGAAGTGTAATTTTAGTCCATTGAAAGTGTAATTTTAGTCTAAAGAAGTATAATTTTAGTCCATTGAAAGTGTAACTTTAGTCCAACGAGAGTATAACCTAGTCCATTGAGAGTGTAGCTTTAGTCCATATAAAAAATGTAACTTTAGTCCATTAAAAATGTAATTTTAGTCCATTGAGAGTGTAACTTTAGTCCATATTAAAAATGTAACTTTAGTCAATTGAGATGATAACTTTAGTCATTGAGAGGGTAACTTTAATAGAGACAAGTGTAACTTTAATGAAAAAAGTGTAATTTTAATGGAGATAAGTGTAACTTTAATAGATAAAACTGTAACTTTTATAAGTGTAACTTTAATAGAGAAAACTGTAATTTTAATAAGTGTAACTTTAATAGAAAAAAGTGTAACTTTAATAGTAAAAAGTGTAACTTTAATAGAGAAAAATGTAATTTTAATAGAGAAAAGTAGCTTTAATAGAGAAAACTATAACTTTAATAGAAATAATTGTAACTTTAATAAGTATAACTTTAATAGAGAAAATTGTAACTTTAATACAAAACTGTAACTTTAATAGAGATGAGTGTAAACTTTAACTTTACAAGAAGATTAAAATCAACAAATTTTAATAGATTTTAATGCACCAAATCTGGAAAAAAAAACAACGAATTATGTGAGATCTAAGATTAAAATAAAAAAAATCTCACAAAATTAAACAAGATCTAAAATAAAATTTGAAATACGAAATATATAACAAGACCATATCTAGGACGAAGGAAATTTGAAAAAAAAAAAAAAAAAAAAAAAAAAAAAAAACTACTTGATCATTTAATCAGCCGAAAATTGACTACTTGACTACTTGATCATTTAATCAGCCGAAAAATTGAGCAGCAAAAAGTCAAAACCACTTTAATAATAATCCAACAACCTTGACAACAGAGAAAAGCTTAAAAAAGACAAACATCAGATCTCCGTCCATTATAATCAGTAACCACTAATTACTCGTACTTTAGAACAAATCAATCAAAAAACCCTTTGTTCCTTTAACAAAATAAAACAAAAGTAATAATGAAAAGTAGATATGTGAACAAGATAATAAAGGAACCGTGAAAAAAAAAAAAAACTCAGATATGGAAACACAAAGCAAAAAAAAAATTGAGAATAAGAAGAGGGCAGCGGTGGAGGAGGAGAGGTGGAAGGAGGGATAAGAGGAGGTGGTGTCGTGGTGGGATGGTGGCGCTGAAGCGGGTCGTGGTGTGAGTGTCTGGTGGCCATGAGTAGTGTGGTGGCCGCGAGTTGTGTTGTTTGTTATGGGTGGTGGCGAGGGGTGAGGTGGTGTTGTGGGGTGGAGTTTGTTGAGGTAGGCGGTAGAAAAAGGAGGGAGGCGGAGGAGGTGCGTGGTGTTGGCGAGGGGTAAGGAGGTGGTGTCGATTGTGGGTGGTGTTTGTGGTGCGAGGTGCGAGGTGGAAGGAGGCGGCAGTGGGGTGGTGAGGTAACGGTGGTGGTGGACGGTGACGGTTAGGCCGGTGGTGGGTGGCACGGTGGTGGTGGAGGGGAGTTTTTTTTTTGGTTTTGTTTTGTTTGGTTCTTTGAGAGAGAAGATGAATAAAATTATTAGGGTGTTTTGAGAAAGAAGTGGAATGAAATTGTGTGGGATGAGAGAAATGGATGAGAGGAAAAGTATATATATTGAATTAGTGGTTAATTTAGTTTAGTTAGTGATTACTTAAGGTGGGTAGAGAGAGAGTGAAAATTTACACTACTAATCACCTATTTTTTGTTTTAATCTTAGCCCTTCATCTCCCTCATCTAATGGCTCAAAAGAGGACTTATGGACTCACACTTTGGAGGTGGACTCTCTTGATCTTAACACACACACACTCTCTCTCTCTCTCTCTCTCTCTCTCTCTATATATATATATATATATATATATATATATATATATATATATATATATATATATATATATATATATATATATATATATATATATATATATATATATATATATATATATATATATATATATATATATATATATGATTTAGGATCCGGTGAGAACGATCATTCAGTGAGAACGGTGAGAACGATCACCAACAATTGGATTATACAAATATAAAAGGCCCAGATTTCATTATAAAAAACTCAAACTAATCGATTTCTGTTTTCACTCACTACCCCAACTTAATCTTCCTTAATCTCATCCACTACCACTAGCACACATTCCGATCAGCCACAACCATGACCATACGTCGGCGACAACAACCACGACCAGACGCCGACAACAACCACTTGGCGCAACTCCGGCATCAACCTGGCCATTTATCCTACCTCAAATTTCCATTTTATCATCTCTATAACCACACTCCTACTAGCTGCTGCCGCTGGCGAGTTTCAACAATGACGGCACACCACCGTCGACTATCACAAGCGACGACGCATCTCCGATGACCAACCAGGCGCTGTCGCCAATGTCTTATTTAGATCTGGTCTTTCATCCCCTCGTTATTTCCTTTGTACCTATATATTTTTCTACTTCATTCGTCAAAGCCGGCGACCTCATGCATCTTGCCAGCGAAAACTACCTCACCTCCTCCCCATCGTTGATTTCCCGTATATTGCAATGCATCTACACCAATTTTTTATGTACCTAACCATTGTTTTAATGTATCTAACATAGATACACAAAATTAATTTCTAGGTACATAAAAACTGGTGTGAGATACATCAATATAGAACCCAAATACACTAATTTCGTGAAGCTTAAATTGATTTGTAGCTCCGGCAGTCACTTTCCATCTCAGGCGTCACTCCGGTGTACTTTCAATGTCTGTTTGAACTTTGAAGTTAATCTGATTTGGAGGTGGATTTTTTGCAAATTAGAATAGTCAGCGAAATTAATGGAGTATTGAGGTTTTTGAGAATCGACTTCATTTCTCCAATTTTGGTGGTTTGTTGTGGTTCTCCTCCTGTTTTAATTTGCCGCCATTGTATAACGATAAGAGGAGTATAACGGCAAAATAGGGACGATATGGGATGGGGAATAGGGGCGACGAAGTTGGCCTCGCCAGCGTCTTTTCAATGGTTGTCTGTGCCAGAGGTCGTGAGTTCTGGTCGTCAGATTCAGGTGGTGGTGGCAGATGGAGATGAATGATGTCGGTGTACTGGTATCTTGTTAATGGGTTGGTATTTTGTAATGTCGGGTTGTTAATAAAGGTTTGGTAATGTCGGGTTGTATAATAAGTAATGGGTGGTTAGTGTGGATTAATTAGTTTGTTCTCACCGTTTGCACCGAGTGGTCGTTTGCACCGGATTCCAAATATATATATATATATATATATATATATATATATATATAGAGAGAGAGAGAGAGAAAGAGAGAGAGAGAGAGAAAAAAAAAAGTTCATATATAGAGAAAAATTCATATAAGTCCCTCATATATTTTGAGTCCCTAAGTCCTCACTACATCTCTTGGATGTTCCAATATTGATGGTTGAGATTAAAAGCAAGAAACATACTTAACACTAATTAGTTTCTTATACACTCATTAATTCTAATTTCTCTCTCTAGCTTTAATTATACATTCACTAATTGATTATTCTACCCAATTAACACTATCTTTTGTCTTCTTATATTTTCAAGTTTTAATAAAAAATTTTTTGAGAGAAAGTTTATACAAATTTTATGACACTTTTAATGTTTTAAAAGTGTAATTCTAACAAAAAAAGTATAATTTTAACAAAAAGAAAGCGGTTTTGACGGATATTATTTTGAAATTTCAAATTTTGACGCAAGTTTACGATAAATTTTGCTTTTTATGACAAATTTGAAATTTTGAAGCAATTTTACGTCAATTTTTGAGAAATATTTTTTTTTTTCAAATTTTAACACAACTCATTGTAAATTGAGTGATTTATAAGTGTAACTTTAGTCTTTTAGAAGTGTAACTTTAGTCCATTAAAGTGTAATTTTAGTCCATTAAATTGTAATTTTAGTCCAGAAGTGTAACTTTAGTCCATTAAATTATAATTTTAGTCCAGAAGTGTAATTTTAGTCAACTAAAGTGTAATTTTAGTCCATTAAATTGTAATTTTAGTCCATTGAGAGTATATCTCTAGTCCATATTCAATGTGTAACTTTAATCTATTGAGAGTGTAACTTTAGTCCTTTGATAGTGTAACTTTAGTCCATTGAGAGTATAACTTTAGTCCTTGAGAGGGTACCCTTAATAGAGATAAGTGTAACTTTAACAGAAAAAAAGTGTAATTTTAATAGAAAAAAGTGTAATTTTAATAGATAAAAGTGTAATTTTAATAATAAAGAAAAATGTAATTTTAACAGAAAAAAGTGTAATTTTAATAGAAAAAAGTGTAATTTTAATAGATAAAAGTGTAATTTTAATGGAGAAAAGTATAACTTTAATAATAGAGAAAAATGTAACTTTAACAGAAAAAAGTGTAATTTTAATAGAAAAAAGTGTAATTTTAATGGAAAAAAGTGTAACTTTAATAATAGAGAAAAATGTAATTTTAAAAGAAAAAAGTGTAATTTTAATACAAAAAAAAAATGTAATTTTAATAGATAAAGTTTAATTTTAATGGAGAAAAAGTGTAAGTTTAATAATAGAGAAAAATGTTATTTTAACAGAAAAAATGTAACTTTAATAGAAAAAAGTGTAACTTTAATGGAGAAAAGTGTAACTTTAATGAGTATAACTTTAATGGAGAAAAAAAAAAGTAAATCTAAAACAAAAAATAGATCTAAAATCTAAAATTTGAAAATGTAACAATAATATAAGATCTATTTACTAGATCTAAGATTAAAATAAAAAGATCTCACAAAATATGAATAAGTTCTAATAAAAAATATAAACGAATTTTTTTTAAAAAATATGTGTAACAAAACAAATTTAGAAGGAGGGGTATGAAAGAGAAAAAAAAACAAAAACAAAAACAAAACAATAACAACATCATAAAGGAGAAAAAAAAAGAAAAAAAAAGAAAAGAAAACAATAATAATATCAACCAAAGTCGACAGTCGACAAACACACTATTTAAAAAAAAAAAAAATTAGATCTGAAAATCGAAAAAGGAGGAGAAGAAAGGGGAGAGGAAGGTAATGGTTGGTGGTGTAATGTGTTGAAGTTGTGGGTGGTGTAGCGGCAAGGGACGAGGGGACGGCGGCAGATGCAGTGGTGGTGTGTGGTGACTGGGGTTGGGGACGGTAGAGGCAGATATGCTGCAGAGGAGAGGCGTGGGGTGGTCGTCGGTGGTGGAGAGAGGAAGAGAGAGGCGGCAGAGGAGGGTGGTCGTCGTTCGGTGTACAAGTAGTGGGTGTGGGTGGCGGTCGTGGTATTTGTGTCGGGTGGTGGTAGTTGTGCGTGAGGGTGAGTGGTGGTGGTGTGCGTCTGTGGTGCGTGGTACAAGAAGCGGCAGTGGGGTGGTGAGGAGTGGTGCCTGGTGGTTGGCTGGTGGTCGGCGTGGCAAGAGCCGCAATGGTTGCAGATCTGGTGGTGCTCGGTGGATGAAGGGAGGCGACGTCAGGGTATGGTGCGTGGTGTAGGTGTGGTCATAAAGTGACGGTGGCTGGTTGTCGGCGTGCGGCGGTGGGGTAGGTGGTGGGTTGTGAGGAAGAAAAAAGGAGTGATTTTTTGGGATTTAATTTGTTGGGATTTTGGAAATATTTGGGTTAGAGAGATGAGATTATTGATAATGTGTGAGATGAGAGAGAAAGTAAATAAGTGGAAAGCTATATATATTAAATTAGTGGGTAATTAGGATTAGTTAGGGTTTAATTAGTGTATGTAGAGAGAGTGGTAAATTAGCTAATTAATCCCACTTTTTTGCTTTCAATCTCAGCCCTCCAAATCCCTCACCCAAGGGCTCTAAGAAAGACTTATGGACTCAAGGGAAGGAGGAGGACTTACATGATCCTAATACTATATATATATATATATATATATATATATATATATAGGATCCGGTGAGAACGATCATTCGGTGCAAACGGTGAGAACGACCTATAATAAGAAAATTACAACAAATATACGGTCTGACTAATTTTCTTAATTGCGCGGTTCATATATATATGTTATAATTTTTTTCATTTCTTTCTCTCTCCTCTCATTTTGTAATCCACGTTCTTCTCTCTACCTTTTCCCCAAATAATTTTAAACCCTAATTTCCCCCCCAAATCATCTGTTCGTCAATTTCTGGTGAATCTATTGCCGATGACGATGATCGATTATTAATCGTCTGCCGTTTTCTCGTCTTACTTTCCTTAATCGTTCTATTTCTATGGATTCCGCAAGTAGTTTGGTATGATTTGATCTTCACCTTTTAGTTGTTCATGCCGATTTCCTCGAATTTTGCGTTAATAAGCTGAATTATTCTTTTTAATAAGCTGAATCTAATTACTTCGTTGTCTTTGAACTCATTGTTGCAGGTTCATCTGCGTTACGTTTGAGCTTCTGGTAATTAGGTATGTATCTTACTGTAGTGATTATTTTTAGGTTTTATTTTTTTTTATGTTCGGCTTATTCTTTGATTTCAGTAGATGTTTACCTACGTTCGGTTGCATGCAGGTTGTTGTTCCGTTTCAATTGAAGAGGATCGTCGTCTTAGTGTATTCTCAAATAGGTATTAATATTTCCTTATTTTTTTTGTTCGCTTTTACTTTTTTTTTCCCCTTTTTGATGTGTTTTCAGTCTTAGCTTAACATGATTGTAGTTTATGAAGTTTCCTACCTGAAATTTGTGTTGTTTACAACAAGTTTTTGTTGTTTTTTATGTGTATTTTATTGTCGAGCTTTTTTTATGTGTGTTTCCACGTTCTGTCCTTGTGTTTGCCTTTTAGAATTTAGTCTGTGTGTGCTTTCATGTGGTATCATCTAAGTACGTCCCAACGGTTATCAGCCACACTAAGTCAGTTGCTAGGTACATTCATGTGGTATGTTTGTCGTGACGATATGTCCTATGTTTTTGTGGCATTTTTTTGTATGCTTGGCATAAAGTGTTTTGTTGTGTGTTTCAGTGGGTGTTTTAAGGGTCTAGGTACACTTTAATACGCGTTAACCACGTTTATTTAGTCCATAGGCACGTTATTTTGAGTTTAATACAATGAATTCATCAGTGCCTTTTTAAGAGGGTGATCGTATCTGAATGTGTTCTGCAATGTTTTTTGTTTTGTACCTGTAACGTATATGTGATGCCCGTGTGATGTCCGCAGAGTATTTTTTCATGGATGGTGTGTGTGTTGATCTGGTTTTTTGTACAATATGTGCTATTTTTCTTTTCTTGCTTAAAAATCGTCTTGCATGTAACCTTAGTTATGTTTTATTTCACCGCATTACAGTTTTGACTGCCATTTTGATGTGTGATTTCATGTGTTTCCTAACTTGTTAGTTTTTTTGTGGTTGCTTTGCGCGTTACAGCAGTGTGTTGTGTGTTGTATAATCGTGAGTTTTTACTGATTTTTTATAAAGCCAAGGGCTACATATCAGCTAGGTACGTCCCAAGGGACTGTAGTCATGTTAAATTTTCCGTTAGGTACGTCCTTATGTTATATGTGGCGTGGTGATATGTATTGATGTTGTATGAAACTACCTTCCATCTGTATTCTGTTGTCCCTTTCATTTTTGTAGATTGTCCCTTTTAAAAATTATATACCACATTCACTATTTATTTGTACATGGAGTATTACTATTCCGTTTTTTATTTGTATCATCGTATACGTTGCTGCATTTTAGTGATTATTGGGTACGTCATAATTATTTTCAGTTACATTTTACATGAATGCAGGTGTAATAATGAAGCGATCTAGGCCTGAACCATCTACGTCAGATGTAGGTGGCCCAAGTAATCATCCGGAAGCCCCTAGTACAAGTATACAACAGGCTGGTTCAGATGCTACCGATGATTTCCCGGTATTAAAGACAAGAATGAGTCCCAATCTTCTCTTACAATTTATCAACAGTGGGCTGTCTGATAATCAGATTTCAGATATTCAGGATATGAGATTTGGAGGTATATTGTGTCTTAAGACTGACATGCTTCCTGGGCAGCTGGCGTACTGGCTTGTTTTCCGCTTTGATCCATTCACGTCTTCTCTCTTAAACGGGCAACTCCTTATTCGTGACGAAGATGTTCATCTAGCCACAGGGTTACCCATGGGTGAGATAGCAATCTCACAAGCGACCCGATTTGAGCAGACTGAAGAGTTTTTTTAAATTTGGTTAATGAATGGAAATCCCAATATGAGGGAGTTGACAAAGTGACCAATAACCATGTCTTGTCTAAGATGGCTGAACAAAGACAAGGTGGGGCAGATTTCAAGAGAAATTTTATTGTGTTTATCGTGTCGGCTTTACTTATGGGAGTTAAGGGTAACGTCCCAAGTATTCGGATACTTAAGTGTTTGAGGATGTCTCTCTTACCACACATATGAACTGGTGCGACTTCACCCGAAGAAACTTAATTGCAAGTGTCCAACAGTGGTGGGCTGATAAAGAAAAGGAAGACAACGGTGGGTGCAAGAAGATCTTCAGAGGACCTATACTGGTTCTAATCCTCATTTATCTGGATAGGTCGGTTTTCAAAGCTAGAACAGTTGACCGCGTGTTCCCAACACTTTGCATATGGACAAAGGATGCAATATCTTTTCGTATATCAAAAGAAAAAAAGGAGGCTCGTAGGTTTGGTTAGGGTTCATCGATAACCCGACTTGTAAAACATCCGGTGCTTTGGTTTTGGGTTTAGGGACGCGATGCGGACCACAACCTGATGTTGTGATGGAGCAAGATGTCGTTGAGAATGACAATGATGCGCCCAACAACAATGAGCCTGACAATCACGATGATAACGTGACACGTGTCAGTAATTGTATTGTGAGGATGGCAACCACGGCGAAAGCACTTGCTGCTGCGTTTCACAACTTTGCAGATGCAATCAACAGTGCTAAACTTGTAATGCCGGATTCTATAGTTGTCGGCCGACTTTCGCCATGGCGATTCTCTGCTAGGCGGGTTCCAGTTGACACCACCTGTTATCCCTGAGGCAGGGGTTGGGGCTAATGCAGACCGCGGTAAAGTCGACCCTACTGTTGGTCCCGGTACTGCCAAGAATTCAGATGATCCCGGTACTACCAAGAATTCAGATGTACATCCTACAGTCCATGTTGCTCACGAGACGGCCGCTCCAGTTGGTAGGTCAGAATCTGATAAACACGGTGTTCGAGCCACGTCATCAGCAGAGGGTGTTAATGATGACCCATGCTGGAATGACCCTGCCTTTGTGGCAGCGGCTATCGCATTAAGTAACTCGTTCAATGAGCCTGTTGCACCAAAGAGAAGACGTGTTGCTCCTGAGTGTCCGACATTCAACCTTTTTCAGTCTCAAGACATATCATATTCCTATGGTTCACAAGGACCTCCCATCAAACCTGTTGCTTCTCCCCAAACAGAACCTACTCATGGAGTCCCGTTAAACTCTTCTAAGTCGGTTCATAATGTGGCAAAACCAGATAATAAGAGGGATATCATTGTTCCACAAATATTCAAGTCACCATATGTTCAACGGAATATATCTATGCTTGCTGAGTTGAGCCAATTCTGAGAAGGATTTTTCTGACTTGGTGTTTAGGGATGGATCTGATGAGAGGTACAACTCATATTAGTTCCTTGTTCTGTATTTTGCATATAATGTTGTGTTATTTGACAAGCGTACCTATAACATTAAATGTCGTATATATACCTCTGACTATTGTACCTACCTGTTATCTTTTTGTTTCAGTGAGGTACTATTCCGGAATCACCGTTTCCAGCTAAGACGATGTGATTTTAAGACCTTTATTGCCAACACCAAGATAGCTGCAAATGTAATCAATGTATGGGCTAGTATTTTGAATAAGAGAGAGGAACTAAGAGCTGCCTCCTCCCCTTTACGATTATACGCGTTCGTTACTCACAATGTACGTTGTCTTACGCTTTTTTTTTAGATTGATCAAAGGCGTGTTTGCTTTTCCCTGTGTTTAAATTTTTACATTTTTGTTTTTTAATTAGGGAATTATATGTGAAGATAGCACCGAGTATGATAAAGTGAAACTGGTGAGCTTGCAATATATTTATTGCATCTAAAGTTAAATTAGCATGTTTGCCCGTTTTTTGTGTGTTCACTAAGGTACATATATGTTTTTCCAAACCCAGATGATGTTTTCTTTCACACTTCGTGAGCCGATCCTGATCTGTGTCAACTTTATTGCCCGTAAGATTGAGGTCATCCACCCAATGCAACCTAAATCAGTAGACTTTGTTGAATATGTCCATATGGTGGTGAGCATTTTGATTTTGCAAACCCTTTTAAGTGTTCAAACGATGATGCCTAATTAGTTCTCCAAATATGTTTGCTAATTTTTGTTTGGCTTTTTTTTAGAGGGACTTTATTTGTTCCGTCATGGTCTCTCGTTCAAGCAGATTCAAGACAGTACAGTGGTTCAAATGTGAAGAGTTCGTACCCAAGTCACATGCGCTTGATATTGTGGATGATGGCATTTACCTGATGTGTTACAAAGAGATATACACAGGCTGTCGTCAAATGCTCAAGACCCAAGTCATAAACGTAAGTTACATTTTTTTGTTGCCTAAATACGCTATATACTTTAGTAGTTACATTATCCATAATAAAAATGTAATATATCTTGACTTTTTACTGAGTTAGGCCAAAGAATCGTAGTTGGCAAGATCCTTTTTAGGCAGAAGTTGAAATATTGTTTTGCTCTCCTTTCAAGTGCCCAGAATGATCTGTCACAACAAGTTTCAATAGCTGCAAGGCATCTTAATGTCAGGACTGGGTAAGCAAACATTTCAAAATTAGTATAAATGTTCATGATCTGTTAGTGTTTTTCGATATCAACCAATTACGTGTTTTCATCCATCTTATAAAGGAAGCAAGCGGTTGAACAACAAGTGGTATATTCTGATTCGCATCTCTTGGATTACGTGTTCCTTCCATCAGAGGGAGATGCAGCTAAATAGTAATAATATGCTTACAATATCAGCTTGAATTTTTGACTTTTTTGTTTATTCCACATTATTACTTTTTTGTATATACCGTATATTTGATTTTGTAGTGATGCAGTAGTTGTGACAAACTTTGGGGAAGTAATAAAAGAAGGCATGTCCTCTTTGAGGCCTCGGAAATGGGTCGCTGATATGGTATATTTTCATTTTATGAAGACCATATTTGTCTCTTAGTATTTTTATTTAGTACAAAACAACATTTCATTTTTTTCATTTTAGGTAATTGATATGTTCGGGATCTATTCAACCTTACTCAAGCCAGAATTGTTGTATATCCCAACAACCGCACGAGTTAGTATAATTTTTGTAGCTGTTTCTCAATTAACATTTTTTTAACGAATAATGTGTCATAGAAATATGATGATGTTTTTTGTTCATTGCAGCACCTTAATCCACAGCGAGATAGAACACTTGGCCGCAATTACATTAAAACATCCTATATGCCAAATGATGGGACGTGTGTTAAAGCTGTAAGTACACTATCTGTTTTCTTTGGATATCTAAAAACTGCATTTTGTCTATTTGAATATAACCCTAGTTTTAGTCATCTTACATGAATTTTTAATTTGGCTTTCAGATGTTTATACCCATTATAGAAGATAGCCACTGGTTTCTCATCGTGTGTGATATGGAGGAGAAGACGAACTATATCTTAAACTCACTACGTACCAAGGTTATTCGGCCTGATACAAAGATCGCTGCGGACGTGGTACATATCATTAGTTTCTATCTTTTTGACTATATAATTTTTCTCTGTTTTCTCCATATATAGCACGTTCATTTGTTTTTCTCCTTTTTCAGGTTAGCAATGTCACTGCGATTTTATGCCGTTCCAAAGGGTACAAACACTTTGTAGGTGTTCCCCTCTTTCCATTTGAGACTCTTAATGTTCCTCAACAGACAAACATGTAAGTTCATAATTCTTACTCCTTTCCACTATCATTATCATCAGTTATTTCCATTCAAGTCAGCCTTTAATGTTAATTATTGTCGCTATGCTTGTGAAGACACAATTGCGGTATCTATGTACTGAAATGGTTGGAGGCTGGCCGTGACCGATCCTTGTGGACAGCTGCGAGCAATTTCAAGGGTTTGCCTTCATTCCGAAGGGCAGTTGCGTTAAGCTTGTTACGATGGCAAGAAAATCAGAGAGAGGTCTTATATTGTTTTCCTTTATTTTTTACCCTCATTTTCCAGTTTTACCTTAATACAACCATTTAAATCACGGGTTATCAGATTTTAATTATTGTGTTTGACATGCAGATATTTTAATGGACGACAAGTGGTTGTTTGGAAGATGTGTGGCTACTAGCAATCAACCAAGGAGTATGTGTGGTTCATTTTATGAAAGGTGTAATGGTGTAAAATAGGACTTAGTATTTGTTGTGTCATGTAAAGGCAAACTGAGCCTATTCAACCGCTATGTCCATTAAACACCAGTTTATGTCATTTTGTTGGATGGCATAATTGTCTAGAATAGATTCCCACGAATGCTCAGATGTTCTTAACTCGACAACATGTAATGGTAGGGCATGGTCCCTCATTTTGACCGTCTTTTTCGTGTTTGTGGATTGTCTAGAGGTCTAATGAAAAATGTAATTTGATCTTTTGTTCAATAGTTGTGTCAAGTGACCGACTTTTATGCCAATTTGCTAGACATCATTTTGGATAATCCATCTTTATTGGAGTTGGCAGTGTGCAAGAATGGTTGCACATTCCGATGGTTATGTTTCAAAAACTTTTTGGATATAAAAAAGGTGTAACTCTGGCCTTGGTTCATTATCGAATGTTGGGCTTATAACTTGTATGCAGGAATTATGTTACTAGTTACGCCATCTTATCACTGACACACACCAATTATATTTTCAGATACGTCAAAATCATTTGCATACTCAAGTATGATATTTCACTTTTCAATTGAACACCTGACTGTTTATTAGTTTCAGGATTCCACATTTTCAACTTTGAATCATCGTTTATTAACATTCACGAGTTTTTATCTTCTCAGAATACTAGTAGGTACGATTTTCACGTAAAACATGTGCAACAATCATGTTAACATACACGCTTTTTTTAGTTTTCACTTAAAATCACCAATACGTGTATCCGTTGTTGTCGTTGGAAAATTAGACGTCATACAATATTAACTTTGTCTATGGAACTTAAATTCGCGAATCATCGTTTATAAATATTTACGCTATTTATTTTCATATATAATATTGCCAGGTACGCTTCTAATGTAAAAGATGTGCAACAATCGTGTTAATATACACGCGCTTTTATTTTCACATAAAACTGAAATCATCAGTTAATGGAAACTAGCTGACAGTTCACGTTTATCAATTCATCATAGCTATAACAAAAATACACAATAACTCTTCCTAACAAAACCTATTAATGATCATCCATAGTATTAACATGTATAGTTTCCATTCACAACTCCGATAGATACACTTTCAGCCTTGACAGATGCACATAAAATACTTGAAGATACGCTCATAAATCATAACAAAAATCAAAATAAAAAATGTTCAATAATCCCATATAACAGCTCAAAAAATGAAGTCTCAAATCTTCCCGCCGTTATTCATTATATTTGTGTATGTGATCCGCATCTCTTTTCGTTGTTCATTCCTGAAACGAAAAAAGGCTATAAAACATTAAAGGTTACATATTTGATTAGATACAACAATACTATTCCTTAATTATGTACCAACTAAACAAATTCAATCGGCTATCAGTATTCTCTAATAATGAATGCACCAAAATTAATAGCGTACCTGTATCATGGAATCATACTCTCCCAGGACAATTCCGACTATCATGGAATCCTAATTCTCCCAAGCATTGCATTTCTTGGGCGCTTTCTTCTGTTCTTTTGTAGCTTGTTCCTTTTGGGACATCATTCTTTTTCCAGACCCTTTTGTTTTTGACTGAATAGGAGGTAAGACAACCACTTCCTTTGGTATTTTTGTTCCTAAGAGCATCTCAAGTTCCCTATTCTTGTTTCTCAGCCTATCACCCGTGTTACTACTACTACTACTACATTCTGACGTACTGGTTTGTGCGCTTATCTTGTCTTTAAAACCTTTCAAAATGCCCAGCAATTCATCAACATACTCAGGTTTTTGTTTGGCGTCTGAGGCGAGAACACCTCGGACCATAAGGTACCAATTTTGTGTCGTCTAACATCTAATGAGTTACAATCTTCAATTAAAGTATGTGGCACATTATTACAAATCGGCTGACATGTTGCCAATTTGCTCCACCTACTTAACAGATACTGATCTGGAACATTGTCAAGGCCTTGTTCTTTCAACACGTAAAGCGCATGACGGCACAAAATTCCACGTCTCTCGAACTTTTTCAGTGCGATTCACTTTCATTTCGTCGAGAGATAAAGTTAACATAGTAAACCTTGTCTTTTTCACGATCAATAATGGGGATGTTGTCACTGGTAGTAACCCCTAATATTTTAACACCACAGGTGAAACAAGCGGCCACCCACTCGTTTTTAAATTCAGAAAACATCACTGGGGTGTAGAACTCGAAGCGTGTTTTCCAAAGGGTGAGGCGTTTCTAGATCGGGGAAGGAGTTTTTGACTCGGCTATTAATTTGACTGTTTCCATCGTTGAGCGTCCATAGCACTTTCAAACCTCATAAGAAACTCAACCAAAGTTAAGTTTGGGTTCATGAAATTACCAAAAAAGCTATTCTCGGACTCGGACACGGACGTGGTTCTCATTAGCCCACCCATAAATAAATCCCGAAATATCTTTGGGATCCAAGAAGCCCTTTTGTCAAACATGGTATCTAACCATTCATTGTCGGTCGCCCGCACGAGGATATAATCGAGCACCACCGTTCCTTAAACTCGACGGTTCGATATCTTACGCCCAAACACAAGAGCACAACTCTTTCATGAAATTAGTTTCTCGATATAGCGTAGTTCCGATCTTGTCGCGCAGCTTTTTCATGATATGCCACATGCAATATCATGTCTTTGAGTTTTGTCCCCGAACACTTGTTTTAACCCCTGCTCTTATGCCTCTATCTTGATCAGTAATTATGCACACAGGGTACTTATTACTCATTGCGCTCAGAAAATTCCGAAACAACCATACGAAATCCTCATCATTCTCTTTCCTTATAAGTCCTGCTCCAAATGTCACACATTTCTTGTGATGATCAACCCCCGTGAAAGGTGCAAATATCATTTTATATGTGTTCATATTAAACGTCGTGTCAAAAGACGTCATATCACCAAAGAGACTGTAATTATTTATAGCTATAGGGTCAAACCAACAAACCCTAGATAGTCGACCACGATCGTCAACATCAAAATCAAAGTAGTACGAACTACACATGGCTTTTTTGTGCATGAAATTTTCAATCATCATTTGCGCGTCATACCCTTTAATAAATTTCTTCACATCCCTCCAAAAAATTTTGAAGTCCTCGAGTGATGCCCCTACATTTTGATACCCCTTCACGTACTCTTTGAACATCCTAAAGCTTTGCACAGGCCCCTTATTCACTTTAGAATTCTCAACAATCATGGTTTTATGTATAAGGGTTAATTCTCGTGACTCGGTCAAATGCACCACGGTGTTTGGTGTTGAGAGGAGGTGGGTGTGACCTTCATGAAAGTCAACAATCACATATTGTCCTTTTTCATTTCTTCGAAAAAAAATCTTTGCATTACATAAAATTCTAGTTCTCTGTCTCTTTTTTACCTTCCCTCTAGGCTTACTTTCTCCTTCTTACCGCACGTGATGACTTAGTCATGACAACCCCGTCTATGTTTCGTTGCGTCGACTTCCTCATTTCAAAACCAGTTAGTGACATAAGCCTTATAGAATTCTAGCCCATCCTCTAGTTTATCAAAGATCATACCCAAAACAGGCTTCAATTCAGGCGCACATACAAGTATTCTTTCCTTCGAGGTTGTCTCGATGATTGGTGAGCCTGCATCTATGCACGCTACACAAGAGAAACAAGATATGGGTATAAGCGGCGAGTTCAAATAAGCGATGCACAACAAATATAATTTTCAGGTACGCTAATTTAGTCAAAAGCACAAAATCAATTAGAAAACAAAAAACCACAGAAATTAACACAGAAATTTGTGCCTGATCGCTGACATATCGTATTTTTCATTACTGACTACTTAACGAAGACGTCAAGATACACCACCAATCACGTCTAATAATTTCGACATAGGCAGAAAGTCAAATGCTTATTATGACACGAATCGGTATATCCCTTAATTATAATTCTAGATACGCTTCTGAAAAACACAAACGCATCAACTATATTAATGGATACGCTATTCATATACGCTGGTTAATTAAGGGCGGTTTCGTTATTCTACCAGGGACGTTTTCCATATAAGGCAATTACATCAATTATACTAATATACATGCTATTGAACTAAACAGAATACTGTATAGTGTGCATAAGAAACATGATCAGCAAGTGTAATAATCAACTCTAAAACAAATTGCATATCACATACACTAACCAGACCGGTAAGACAACTGTTCTTATCCATCAGACTCATCAATTTATAATACCAATCAGGCTAATGAAACATGAGCAGCAAGCGTAATAATCTGTCTTCCTATGTTTAAATTAGTATGAATACGCATCAAAATGATCAATAGATACATCAATCAGACGATTTTTAATGAAACGATTTATAAAAAAGGTTATCTCAACTGATTTGCAGATGTACATACCTAGATGAGATGATGACTGCACGATATCATTACTAACAGCTGGAACAATCGCATCAGTATGTTCCCCCAAATCGCTAGAACCCTCAACATCCATAATTTTCTACGATTGAAATAATTCTGGAATGCCAATCGAAATCACAAAATCGATTGTTCATGCATCAATCACACAAAATCAATCAGAAAAATATTATAATCGTACATCCATTAGATGATCAACGTCATTGATTATGATCAATTTCGTCAATTTTGGTATTTTGTAGTTTGATGGTTTTTGCGGCTTTTTCTATGTTTTTCGCGGAAATATTTGTGTTGATTTGGGGAAAAAATTTTGGAAAGTAGAGAGAGAAAGAGATATTTTGGTTATTTTGGTCAAAACAGTCAGGTTTCTCACGTACAAAATTGGAGGTACGTATCCCGTGTATTTTTTGTTTAAAATCCTACTATAGGTCGTTCTCACCGTTTGCACCGAGTGATCGTTCTCACCGGATCCTCTCTCTCTCTCTCTCTCTCTCTCTATATATATATATATATATATATATATATATATATAGAGAGAGAGAGAGAGAGAAGAGAGGCCGGATCCGGTGAGGCCGCATAATTATGGCGAGGCGGCCGACCTCACCATATTCCTTCATGGGGTGATTTTCAATGTTTATTCTGGAAACTTAGGGTCATTCCTAACTTTTCTTTTGGCCCAAATATTTTCTCACACACAAAAGCCCAAATACTTTACTCTATGTCTCTAAAATATAACAAACAAAATTCTTAAGCTACAGCTTGTGAGACTACTTGATTTATCTAAGCTTGGACCTGATTTTGTGAACCCTATGCATGTTTTTGTGAATCTTGGACCTTATTTTGTGAATCTAAGACCTGAATAGGTGACTTTAGACATACATTGGCAATGGTAATTATTATATAATAATCGTATATTTATATCTGTTCATCTATGTGGGTCTCGAACCCACACCTTGCGCAATAGCACAATGCTCTACCTTTTGAGCTAATAGATGATATTGTACCAAAATTAAATTATGCATCAACAAGTAACAAAGACATGAAAACATTAGTAACTTCATGTACATGTGAAACATGACACATTGGCTTATACAACTATTTCTTACTATGAAATTAACCAATTTAAGTCCTACCTTCACAAAATCAGGTCCTGGTTTCACAAAAACAAGTTTCACAAAATTAGGTCTAAAGTTCACATAATCATGTCTAGGTTTCACAAAATCAGATCTAGGTTTCACAAAATAAAATCCAGGTTTCACAAAATCAAGTCGAGATTTCACATAATAAGGTACAAAGTTCACAAATCAGGTCCAGGTTTCACATAAACAAGTTTCACAAAATTAGGTCTTGAGTTCACATAATCATGTCTAGGTTTCACAAAATCAGATCTAGGTTTCACAAAATGAAATCCAGGTTTCACGAACACTGAAAATACAAGGTCTATGATTCACAAAATAAGAAAAAGAGCAAAATAGGTGATTTCGACCATTTTATGACCAAATTTCACAATATTACCTTCTAGTTTCACAAAACAAGCTCTAAGATTCACAAAATAAGGTATATGATTCACAAAATAAGAAAAAGAGAAAAATAGGCGATTTTGACCATTTATGACCAAGTTTCACAATATAAGGCCTAGGATTCACGAAACAAGGTTTATGATTCACAAAATAATAAAAAGAGCAAAATATGTGATTTCGACCATTTTGTAACCAAATTTCACAATATTACCTTCTATTTTCACAAAACAAGCTCTAAGATTCACAAAATAAGGTATAGGATTCACAAAATAATAAAAGGAGCAAAATAGGTGATTTTGACCATTTATGACCAAGTTTCACAATATAAGGCCTAGGATTCACGAAACAAGGTCTATGATTCACAAAATAAGAAAAAGAGCAAAATAGGTGATTTCGACCATTTTATGACCAAATTTCACAATATTACCTTCTAGTTTCACAAAACAAGCTCTAAGATTCACAAAATAAGGTATATGATTCACAAAATAAGAAAAAGAGGAAAATAGGCGATTTTGACCATTTGTGACCAAGTTTCACAATATAAGGCCTAGGATTCACGAAACAAGGTCTATGATTCACAAAATAATAAAAAGAGCAAAATAGGTGATTTCGACCATTTTGTGACCAAATTTCACAATATTACCTTCTATTTTCACAAAACAAGCTATAAGATTCATAAAATAAGGTATAGGATTCACAAAATAATAAAAGGAGCAAAATAGGTGATTTTGACCATTTATGACCAAGTTTCACAATATAAGGCCTAGGATTCACGAAACAAGGTCTATGATTCACAAAATAAGAAAAAAGAGCAAAATAGGTGATTTCGACCATTTTATGACCAAATTTCACAATATTACCTTCTAGTTTCACAAAACAAGCTCTAAGATTCACAAAATAAGGTATATGATTCACAAAATATGAAAAAGAGGAAAATAGGCGATTTTGACCATTTATGACCAAGTTTCACAATATAAGGTCTAGGATTCACGAAACAAGGTCTATAATTCACAAAATAATAAAAAGAGCAAAATAGGTGATTTCGACCATTTTGTAACCAAATTTCACAATATTACCTTCTATTTTCACAAAACATGCTCTAAGATTCACAAAATAAGGTATAGGATTCACAAAATAAAAAAGGAGCAAAATAGGTGATTTTGACTATTTATGACCAAGTTTCAAAATATAAGGCCTAGGATTCACGAAACAAGGTCTATGATTCACAAAATAAGAAAAAGAGCAAAATAGGTGATTTCGACCATTTTATGACCAAATTTCACAATATTACCTTCTAGTTTCACAAAACAAGCTCTAAGATTCACAAAATAAGGTATATGATTCACAAAATAAGAAAAAGAGGAAAATAGGCGATTTTGACCATTTATGACCAAGTTTCACAATATAAGGCCTAGGATTCACGAAACAAGGTCTATGATTCACAAAATAATAAAAAGAGCAAAATAGGTGATTTCGACCATTTTGTGACCAAATTTCACAATATTACCTTCTATTTTCACAAAACAAGCTCTAAGATTCACAAAATAAGGTATAGGATTCACAAAATAATAAAAGGAGCAAAATAGGTGATTTTGACCATTTATGACCAAGTTTCACAATATAAGGCCTAGGATTCACGAAACAAGGTCTATGATTCACAAAATAAGAAAAAGAGCAAAATAGGTGATTTCGACCATTTTATGACCAAATCTCATAATTACCTTCTAGTTTCACAAAACAAGCTCTAAGATTCACAAAATAAGGTATATGATTCACAAAATAAGAAAAAGAGGAAAATAGGCGATTTTGACCATTTATGACCAAGTTTCACAATATAAGGCCTAGGATTCACGAAATAAGGTCTATGATTCACAAAATAATAAAAAGAGCAAAATAGGTGATTTCGACCATTTTGTGACCAAATTTTACAATATTACCTTCTATTTTCACAAAACAAGCTCTAAGATTCACAAAATAAGGAATAGGATTCACAAAATAATAAAAGGAGCAAAATAGGTGATCTTATGGTAAAAATCATAAACCAGAGATGACGTTTAAGCAATTAAAAGATAGACCTATAGTCCGGTACTGCTTAAAAAAAAGCTAAGATTTGAAAGTGAATTTTCTAAGAATGAAAAGCTAATTGTTTTAGGAGATCTTGATTAAAGAGGGGCAACAAAGTAAGTGGAAGAAAAATGACATCAACTGGTAACTAAGTACTCCTTATGTTACGAAAGGAGAAATGAAAACAATGGCAAGCTGTCAAGAGTCAAGACTATGGTCGCAGAATATTTAGTTTTGATCAAAGTACACTTCTAAACTTAGTGGCCAGACATAATACGAAAAAAATAAAACTGATTCACACTTTCACAGCGTTCATCCTCCCATCTTGTTAGTCCCACTATTTTCGTAAGAATTTACAAGATTAAACATAGCAAGGCTTTTAAAAGTGAAGGTTATTTCAAGTTTTTACCTCAGTTTGGTTACGATAATTTAGCTATTATCTGTCTTGAAGCGGAGTATAGGGATTTTTAACGGGCAAGCAAGCAATCTCGACACACGTGCAACCTCTCCTTGTAGCCTTGTAACTCGAGCACAAAGCAAAAACACAAATTCATAGGTAAATTAGCACCGCATTGCACCTTTATGGCACTTAAAACCACAATTTACGCGCTTCACATTGCAACATCATTAAATAGTTCACGTGTTTCAGATTGGCGATCACAAAGCTTAATTATCAACAAAACCATCACCAGTTCAATGACTACTAAGTCCAGCGCTAATTTAGACAAATACAAACAAAATTGATCAAAAAAAAGTATCCAAAATATCATGACTAAGAAATAGAGAGTAGTCTATCTAAACATGCACCATAACCAATTTCTAAATTGTAAACCATGGAAAACAACAAAGTAAGTTAGTAGATACGCAATAGCATGTAAAAGTGTAGGGGAGAGAATTTTAGAGACGTATCACAAAACTGTTTCAGCTGTGTACGATGCCAGAGATGAAAACGGGCCTTATCGGACACAAAACAGGGCATGCCAATGTATCTAAGTCTCTAACATTAGTAATGATCTTCATTTTTTTTTTTTAAATATCACCATTTTCCGATCCGCTTTGAGAAACTTGGCAGATATCTAGACAAGAAAACACCTTTAGTCGAGGAACAAGATCACAAAACCTTTTCCTTATCCAACTGGTATTAGCTGAAACGGATAAATGCAAAACAAGCACGAAGTAGATAAAAACCGAGATTTCAGACAGATAGTTACCTCCTACTACACGCGTCATTCCAAACGAGATACACAAACACGGTAGAGTCAATCCAAAGAAGGTTCTCCATAGATCTGAACACAGGGTCTAGCTCTGGAACTCTAAAGTGTTAGATGGCATTGGCATTGTAATGAGGATTGCTTCTACCAAAGATGCACTAAATGTTTTGGCAATGGCTACTCACTGTGCATCTTCATCGAAGGTAAAAGCGTCACGATGATACTTCATTGTCGGGATTGCAGCAACCACAACTGGTTGACGAGCATCAATCCTTTGCTCTGGCTATCAGTAAATTGACAGAATGAACATCATTATCACACAAGTTGGAAGTGTAGGCTACCAAACAGGCAAACATAAGAAAGCTAATAAGAATGCTGAAACTTCAATAAGGAATTCCTTCTACTGTACTCCGTATTATTTAGAGATCGATGCTATAATAATACTGACAGAAAAGTGCAGGGAAAAATGACCTACAATTATTAGTTTGCCGAACAGATTTTGGATAATACGGTCTTATGGTAAAACAAGGTGAGTTATATTAAGGTTTTCGGACGCGATTTTGACTTGGAACATTTAAATGCTATCCCAAAACTTTGAACACAAAATCTCATTATAGACGTTTAAGCAATGAAATATTACCATAAAATCAGAAAAATATTACCATAAAAGATAGACCTATAGTCCAGCATAAACCTGTCTTTTACTTGATTCCTTGAAAATTCCCAAAACTTTGAACACAAAACAGATATAAGAGCATAAACCAGAGATGACGTTTAAGCAATTAAAAGATAGACCTATAGTCCAAGTCGCTTAAAAAAAGCTGCAAGTATGAGGAAAATTACCACTAACTGTAAGGGGTTCACATTGAACAGAGTTTTGTACTGGTCAGGACTGCCTTTGTCCCCAAAGCTAATCCTTCCGACCCCATCACGCCCAAAACACATGGAGAAGGATTCGGATGTGAAACCTTCTCTAGATAGTATGCTGGGTACTGATATGTTCTCCATACCAAGTCCAAATAAACCATTAGGAGCTGCCACATCCAGGAATGAGCCAGTTTGAACTCGCCCACAGCTGTAGATGCCTATATTAGTTTAAAAAGTGTAGAATAATTGCAAGAATGCAAAAATCGACGAACATGACTTAACACATGAGAAACCTTTTAAAATATTAGTGTGCGACGTCAATGTCAGTTAACTAATTCAAATATATAAATGAAGCTTATCCGAGTTCATTTGGTGTACTGCATCAAAGTATCAAACTGCTAAAGCTAAATTCAAAACAACGGACCCCGAGACTCCAAGTACTTACTATGTCGATCTCTTTGGAAGCTTGAGCAACTAGAATATTTTCTTGGTCAGAGGAACCATCTTCATCTGAAGATATATTCACATTGCTTGCAGATTCTTTAATCTCAGATTCTAGCACATCAATTGCACTCCTGAAAGAAAAGACGGTCTTGGTAAGATTCGAAAATATTTCAAACTTCTTGCCAGCGAGAATAGGAAAAAAATATCAATCAAATTACTCGGCTGTCTACTGTCACCGTCTAACTCAGACTCAGTGAACCGACTTTGAAAAACTTCCCAAGTGTTACAGACTTCCAGGTAAATGAATAGTTCAACGATATGTTCTGTTATCTCTATTATTTTCTTCTGAAACCAGTTTACATTAACACACATTGTTGAAATCAAGTACTCAATTTCTCTATATCACGATTCTTTTGTTTTTAATGTTTAGAGTCATTAGAAGCGTTGGCAAACTACATACCTGCACACACACAACGCTTTCCTCATATCTCCGGAAGCAGCGGCAACTTTCTGAAATCAAAATAGAAATATCAGATGTTTGAAACAGATAGGATTTTTCTTCACAACAGACACTTCTTAGCAGTTTAAATAGTCAAGATTTCAGTTTCACCCAAAAAATATATCAACCACCTAAGAATGGCCCGTTACCAAGAAAAAGATACTGAACGCAAGAAATACTCACTCTTGCACAGAGTTCCAAGGCTTGTTGTTGAAAGACCTGGTTAGGAAGTGCCTGCATAGATAGTACAGAACCGTATTAGGATACATGGTCTGGGCTATTTCGAGGCTTTTCCAAGGCTTTTGCAAATAGTACTCAAGCATCCCCGGACAGTGAGGAATAAACGAGCATTTTACGTCTCTATCATCTTGAAGAGCAGTTGAAAATACTCCGCAAAGCATTTTCGGAGAGAGAGAGTCGAAGGCAACCATGTCATCAACAAGTTCAACAATCGAAATTGCCTCATTTGAACTCCGAGAACATAGAAGGTTTACCAGTATACACATTTCCGACTTTATTGATTGGGAACAAGCAATTAGTATGAGCCCAGAGACCCATGATCCCAGCTCAAATGACAGCAAGTTATTTCTTGCACAAGCCCCACGCTTCCATCTCAGTCCATACTTCAAAGCTAGGAAATCATATCTCTGAGATTACTTGTTCAGAAATGACTTGTTCAGAAAACTGAGATGACTTGTTCAGAAATCCTATGCCCTGAAAAGATGATACATTGAGAAATCAACATATATGAACATGGTATAAACATCTGCAGTTTCTGTTTTTTATCAACAAATTTTCAGAAATAGCATATCTCCTACCATCAAACAAGCATAGTTTTAAATATCAGCCGCAACATCGATCAAAACATACAAAATAAGAGTCAAACTCAGTAATTAAACTAAATAAATAAGGTTATGACCAAAACTTAAGAAAATAATTAAGAAAAATCGAAATTGAGGTATGAAATAGTAAAGAAACGGAAAGAAACATACGAACAAGTGAGAAATCGATCAAAACCTGCAAATAAAAAGAGCGAAACTCGGTGATTAAAATAATTTATGACCAAAATTTAACAGAAATTGAAATCTAGGTTCTTACAATCATAGCCCTTCTCTGGCTACAATCTAAAGACCATAGCTAGTAATAATACAATATACATTTCTCTACTCCTACACTATTCTGTGGTCTAATTACCGCGATTTAGACCATTTCACTCCACACCTTAATAAGGTCTCTTTCTCTAGATTGTAACATCTTTGGCTGGAGGTATGAGAACCATGAAATTATCACATAAAATTCTAAATCAAACATAAACAAGATTAGATTCAAATCAATCAATCATTTCAAGCTGAAGTTTGATCAAAATCAACTCACCTATCTATAACGCTAAAGCAATCAAAACACGCTATAAATTCACAATCAAGTAATAATAAGAAAGCCCGAGCTTGCAATACTACAATACCTTCTACTATTCCTAATTTCTTCGGCAGTCTAATTGCCGCAAATTAAACCGCCGTTCCATTAACAGAAGCACAAAATTACTTAAACCTCTATATCAAAGAGTAACAATCTTAATTTCAATTGCAGAATCAAATCAATTAATCATTTTGAGCTGAATTTTGATTGAATGACCTCACCGATTGAAATATATTGCAAATAATAGCAATCAAACGCGCTATAAATTCACAATCAAGTAGAAATAAGATTACATAATCTACAATTGTACGACAAACAAAAATCGCATAAGTTCAATTGCATAATCAAATAAATGAGTCATCTTAAGCTTAATTTTCATCAAAATTATCTCATCGATCGAAATATAACACAAACAATCGCAATCAAAACACGCTAAAAATTCAAATTCAAAATCATCTCAAATAATAATAAGCATAATCAACGATAAGCAAAACTAAAGCGAGAATAAAATAAAAGAAGAAGATGCGAAATTAGGTTAAAGTAGGAGAGAAATACTTAGACGAAGCAGATTGAGATTCTTGTTCAAGTCAATGGCGAATTTGTTTAACGTTGCGACGAAAGATTGCGGCCGAGTTCTTGACGTCGCTACGAAGGAGAAGTACAGCGGCGCTAACTCCTGCAAAAAAGTAAATAAAGAGAATGAAACATACGAACAAGCAAAGATCGATCAAAACATACAATCCAAGAGCGAAACTTACCAATTAAACTACTTGATTGAAAATTCTAACAAATTGAATAAGTTTATCGAAAATTAGTGTGATGAATATAGAATGAAATCGAGATGCATCAAAACAAAAATTAGTTGATCGAAATTACCTAGATCCGAACAAAAATTAGGATGATAATGGCGATTAAAATTTGAGTGAAAAAAGGCGATCAAAATTTGAGTGGTAATGGCGAAGACAGTGAAGAAGAAGCGAAAAAGAGAGACAGAGAGATAGAGAGAGAAAGTGAAGAGAGTGGGAGTGTACGGAGTAAATGAGTGAGTATGAGAGGGAAATGGCAGTAGTTAGATGAGTTTTGTAGGGGGACACGTGGCAGAATCTGGTGCGTCTATTGTTTTTAGATCTAAGGGTTTAGAATGAGTTCAGCCGCCTCACCCTAAGAAGGGTGCCTCACATGATTCAATTTATATATATATATATATATATATATATATATATATATATATATATATATATATATATATAGGCAAGATCCGGTGAGTCCACCTATATTTTTGAGTCCCATGAGTCCACTTATGTATCACACGTTGTACACAAGAATATCGGTAATTGAATAACAATATAGAAGTGTCCCCAAAGGATTGCAACACGTGATTTCTGTGAATTTCCTTTACCTGCCATTGATATGATTGAACATCAGGTTTGTCACTCTTGTGAATCAAGAGTTATAATAGTACTACTACTAGCACAAACCTCAGGTGTATATAACTCTTGATGGTCTTAAGCTGAACCATGTCCTTTGACTCCCATCCTACGTTATAATCGGTGTAGAGAAAGTCATACGCAGGAAAAGAACGTCGTAAATGAGGCTTTTTTATAGGTCTGGGTTGTGAAGGGTCAAATAGTAATGTAAGAGGTTTCGGTTCATGGTGTTTGATTTGTCAAGTGCGTCGACCGTGAAACCCGTGAGATGGACTTGAAGTTCAGGGAAACAGATGAAGAGCCAGAGTAACACGGCGATTAGTATCGCGGATGCAATGATTTGTGCGATTAGTATACTGTAGATGTGAAGGTGTTTTAGAAGTTTGTGTTTGATATACAAGATCTTGCCATTGTTGAATGGAGTTTGTATTTGGCAAAACAATATGATTGATTAATGATGAAAATTTGTACATACGGAGATATATACAAGTAGTTCCAATTATAATGAAAAAATAGAGAAAAAAATGCAAGCCACCAACAAGGAAACAACCTACGCATAAAAGACATTTGAGCCATTGACTTTGCGGTGTTTCATATTAATTATGCTATATAGTATATATTATGACAATTCTCTTGTCTTCTTATCTCTCTTTATTCTCTAATGGGGTTGAGCTATGTAATAGAGGAGACACAGATAATGGCGGATTACAATGGTGGACAAGATGACTGACAATAAAGATGGTGAATGGCGGAGTGAAAGGCGAAGTTAGGTTCAGTGGTGTGATATTATATAATATAACCCGTGATATTGTTTAGTACAACCAGTGATATTGTTTATCGTAAGGTGTGATATTGTTTTGTATAACTTGTGATACTCTTTTAATGGACTCAAAGACTCAGATACAATATCACAGGTTATGTTAAACAATATCACAGCGTAAAAAAAAAAAAATTATTCATAAAAAAAATCGTGATATTTTTGTGTAGAGCGTGTGATACATAAGTGGACTCACGAGACTCAAAAAGATAGAGTGGACTCATGTGATCCTAATTCTATATATATATATATATATATATATATATATATATATATATATATATATATATCACTACTACAAATATAGGCAATAACAACGCCCCATTAACAACGCATGTTAACGCATTATATGTAATACCGTTGTTAATCAGGTTAGTATATTTTGGCGCAATTCTATGAAAAGTAATAACAACGGTTATTTCTTTAAAACCGTTGTTATTAGTAATCACAACGGGTTTCATTTTAGAACCGTTGTTAATAGTTGAAAAGTTATAACAACGGTTATTTATTTAAAACCCTTGTTATTACTTTTAACAACGGTTTTTTTTGCGTATAATCGTTGTTATTACTTTTAACAACGGTTTTTTACATATAACCCTTGTTATTACTTTTAACAACGATTTTTTACATATAATCCTTGTTATTACTTTTAACAACGGTTTTTTACATATAACCGTTGTTATTACTTTTAACAACGTTTTTTTTACATATAACCCTTGTTATTACCTTCGCACCAAAATATTTTCATTGTGGGACAAACCGGATCCCTTATGTTTCTTTCCCTTTCTATTCTTTATTCATCTTCAACCTTCGCATCTTTATCTCTCTCACACTCAAAAACAAAACCTCTCACACAATACTCACTCAAAATCCACCAAATCACCCCCAAAACACTCAAAAATTCTTCCTAACTCAATTTACATACTTATAACCCATTTTCCAACCTTCAAAACTACCAAAATCACTCAAAATCGACTTTTAGAAACCTAGAGTTTTAAAAATACGAGAGCAAGAAATTGATTTTTTGGTTTGATTTTCGCCTTATTACTTCGATTGTTAGGTATGAAATACTAACCTACTCGATTTATTTGTCAACACAAAATCTTAATAATTGCACATCTATTTTATTTCCCATTTTACTGTTGTTTGACTAACCCTTCTTTATCTCACCATCGACATCACTCTCCCCTTTATCAATTATTCATTTTACACTATCAATTATCCTATTAAATTTTAGGGTTTTGTTTGATTTCATAAGAATCTCATCTTTCAGAGTATCCATGAAGGGATTCAGATCTAGAGGTATTCTTTCTAACCGTAATTGCTTTGCCTATTTTGATTTTAAAATCTCTGGTGCCTTGTTGAATTTTAGGTTTCGTTTGATATTTGTGCTTTTTTTACCGTCTCGCATTATTGTTATACTTGGAAATTTTTACATTGTAGTCTTGGAGGTAGTATGCTAATATGCTCAGCTGATTTAGAAGGTCAAACATGGTGGAAGTTTGTACATTGTAGTCTTTTACCGTCTTTTTTGTCAGGTAATCTCGCTCAATATATGGGCTCCTTATTTAATGATCATATTGTTTGGTGTACATGATGCTTCTTTGTATACTATTTTTCGATTATAGATGATTAATTTCAGAGGTACGTGAAATGGTATGTATTCCTTCCTTTTCACGAAGATACTAACCTGTGACCTCTTCATTTTCCCCATTTCAGCGGTATTACCTAGCATTGGGATTGTAATATATGCTCTTATTCAGGTTAACATCTTAAATTGACCTCTTCTTTAGAGAAATTGATCCTGCAGGTAGTAATCACTGCTGCCGGAGCAACTCTGGCTGACAAAGCAGGACGAAAGCCACTTCGTTTGGTAATTATCACTACTTTTTTTCACTAGAAATTATGTTGTTCATATATAGTTTACATATAGTTCAAAGTTTTTAATTGCTAAGGATTCGCAAGACTCAGAATATTTTGTCTTTGGAATGTTATAGAACTGTTTAATTTATTTGTTGCATATCAACAAGTCTTTCAACTATAACTAATTTGACTCGGTAATTTAATCCACCCACACTATCCATTATGGTTTGAATCTTCTTCCAAATTTTATGAAGTTAAGATGGATCAATGTTGTTTGTGTTACTTTAGTTTCAAGTGTTTGGGTTCACGACTTTTAGTTTTATGGCTAAAGATGCAATATATCATATATGCTCATTTTTGGCTAAACTTGTGAAATTTCTATGTTGTGCTACCTCACTTTCTTCTTTTTGATTTCTCCTTCATTTTTAATTTCTGCTTTATTCCTTGATTTTTGCTAGTAAACATTCATTTTATGCTGTTTGTAGGTTAGACTTTTGGTGATTTTCATATATTTTCCTCAGGTATCTTCCTCCTTTGTTTTTCCTCAACTTATTGCTTCCATCCACTTCTCATATCTACGTAGGTTTCCCTTTTTTATTTCCATAATCTTAACTTAAATATATCATTGCAGATTTAAATTTGAGAGTATCAATTGAGGAGATGAGGGATGTTAATGAGGTGTAGGCTTACCAACTATTTAGGGAATACGTAATATTGAATAGTCTATTCACTAAGATGTTATTGTTATGTTGGATGTGATTCGAGATTGATGTAAGTTTGTTGGAGTTATATTGTTGAATATTTTATTCACTAAAATGTGCATGCGTAGTAGTGGAGTCGTAACTCTCGGATGTAAATGGATGCTTGAATTGTGGTATTAATATTTTGAGAAAATCGTTGTGCTAGTGCATAAAACTTTGCAGGTGTTTAATTTTGGGTTAATCAATTTAAAGTGAGCTTTTGTTGTATGTTGATACTGCTGCTGTTGTTGATACAGGATTTTTAATGCACTAGTTTTGTAATTTTTTTTAAAAAAAATAATGAACATCAATAACAACGGTTATATGCCAAAAAACCGTTGTTAATAGTCAATTTTAACAACGGTTTTTTTAACATATAACCGTTGTTATTACTTTTAACAACGGTTTTTTTAAATATAACCCTTGTTAAAAGTCTTCACAATTTTGGTGGGAAAGATACAACAACGGTTTTTATATTATAACCGTTGTTATATCTTTCCCACCAAAATTTTGTCAAACTTTCAACAACGACTTACTCGCAACAACAACGGCTTTTAACCGTTGTGAATAATTTCCACAACGGTTTTAGTAAATAACCTAACCGTTGTAAATACCTTTTACAACGGCCGCTTTAACAACGTCCGCTTTTTGTTTTAACAACGGTTTTTACCCGTTGTTATAGCTTGTATCTGTAGTAGTGTGTATATATATATATAAAGTGAAGTTCAAATGAGTCCTTCATATGCTTTGAGTCCATGAGTCCTTTCCACAACCCTTGGATCATGCATGGTGGAAAGTTGAGATTGAAAGCAAGAAACACACTTAACACTAATTAATTCACTTCTCTCTCTAGTTTTAATAATACATTCACTAATTCATTATCATACACAATTAACACCATCTTTGTCTTATACTTCAAAGTTTATGAAAATTTTGTTAACATTTTTCCTGTTTCGGTTTTCTTCGTTTTTTTTTCGAGACAAGTTTTCGACATTTTAGGATTTTACGAGTGTAATTCTAACAACAAAAAGTGTCATTTTAAGGAATGTTTACGAGAATTTTGCGTTTTACAAGTTTAACTTAAGTCTTTTTCGAGTGATTTTGACGAATAATATTTTGAATTTTTGTAATTTTATCACAAGTTATTGTAATTTTAGCATTTTACGAGTGTTATTTTAACGACAAAAAGTGTTATTTTAGTTCAGGTAAGTGTAATTTCAGTCCAATGAGATTGTTATTTTAGTCGAGGAGAATGTAATTTTAGTCCAGAAAAGTGTAATTTTAGTTCAGGAAAGTATAATTTCAGTCCACTGAGAATATAATTTTAGTCCATTGAGAGTATAACATTAGTCCAGGTAAGTGTAATTTCTGAGATTATTATTTTAGTCCAGGAGAATATAATTTTAGTCGAGGAAAGTGTAATTTTAGTCCAGGAAAGTATAATTTCAGTCCACTGAGAATGTAATTTTAGTCCATTGAGAATATAACCAAGTCCATTGAGAGTGTAACATTAGTCCAATAGAAGTAAGTGTAATTCCAGCAGAAAAAGTGTAATTTTAACAGAAAAAAGAGTAATTTTATCAGAAAAAAGAGTAATTTTAGCAGAAAAAAGACTAATTCTAGCAGAAAGTGTAATTTCAGCAGAAAAAAGAGTAATTCTAGCAGGAAAAAGAGTAATTTTAGCAGAAAATGTAATTTCAGCAGAAAAAAGAGTAATTCTAGCAGGAAAAAGAGTAAATCTAGCAGAAAAAGGACTAATTCTAGCAGAAAAAAGAGTAATTCTAGCAGAAAAAAGAGTAATTCTAGCAGAAAAAGTGTAATTATAGCAAAAAAAAAGTATAATTTCAGCAGAAAAAAGAGTAATTGTAGCAGGAAAAAGAGTAATTATAGCAGAAAAAAAAGTAATTGTAATTCTAGTAGAAAAAAGTGTAATTCTAAGATGAAAAAAAGTGTAATTCTAACAGAAAAAAGAGTAATTCTAGCAGAAAAAAGAGTAATTCTAGGAGAAAAAAATGCACATCTAAGATGAAAATCAACAAATAACCTTAGATCTATTTATTAGATCTAAGACTAAAATAAAACGATCTAATATAATAACAATTGAAGAAAAATGAGGAGACGACATTTTAAATATATCTAACATTAAAATTAACAAATTATATGAGATTTACTTAGTAAATGCAAGACTAAAATAAAAAAATTCACAAAATAAAAACAAGATCTAAAATATTTACTCAAGTAAACAAAATTAATATACCTAATGTCATAATTTTTCGTGTAGACTTGTAGATCTAGGTTTCCAAAATTGAATTATTCATAAATTAACCAAAATTTTTAAAAATAACCACCAAATCTGAAGAAAATGAAAAACATAAAACATAAACGAGCCAACAACCACAACCTATCAAACCTTATTTTTTTTTAAAAAAAAAAACAGATCTGGGTAAGGAGAGATTGAGATTTGAAAAAAAAAGTAAAAGAGGAGATATGGAGGCGGTATGGCGCGGTCTTCAACACCCACCACCAACAACCACGTCGTCCATGTGCCACCATCAACCCACCCCAGTCGTGGAATCTGAAAAATAAAAGGAAAAAAAGAAAGAAGAAGAGGAAGGAGAAAAACAAAAGGAAAAAAAAACAAAACCACAACAAAAACATCCCCAGCCCACTAATTTTTTTTAAAAAAAAAGAAAAAAAAAGAAAGAAAGTTGACAGATCTGAATCGAAAAAGGAGAAGAAAGAGGAGAGCAAAGGCCATGGTTGGGGTGGTGGTGGTGTGTCGGTGGCAGCAGGAGGAAGTAGTGGTGGTGTGGATGGCTGTCGTGGGGTGGCGGTAGGCAGGGCAGGAAGGGAGGCGGAAGGAAGGGTGGTCGGTGGCAGCAGGCGGGTAGGTGGGCGTGGGTCTGGTTGTAGGGGCGGCGAGGAGGTGGCTAATGGGTGAGGATGGTGGTGGTAGATGTCGAGTTGCGGTGAGATTTTCGTAGATCTGGTGTTGGTGGTGCAAGGTGGTGGCTCGTGATGGGTAGGTCGATGGTGGTGCAAGGTGGTGGTGGGTGGTGAATTAATTTGTTTTTTTTTTTTGTTAGGATGAGAGTATTATTTGGGTTTTGAATTAATTTGGTTTTTAGAGAGGGAGTAGAGAAATGAATTGTGTGAATGAGAGAGAAGTAGGTGGAAAAATAAATGTTATATAGTAGATTAATAATTGATTAGTGTAGATTAGTAAAGTAGAGATGGGGAGTGTTTAATTAGGCATTAATCCTCCTTTTTTTGCTTCCAATCTCAACCCTTCATCTTCTCCATCCAAAGGCTCACAATAAGACTTATGGACTCACAAGTAGAAGGTGGACTTAGTTGATCCCAATACTATATATATATATATATATATATATATATATATATATATATATATATATAGGGTTAAGATCCCATGAGAACCCCCTTCCCATGAGAACCATGAGAACCATTGCTCACCATTGGATGAATACTACCTACGGCTAAGATTAACGCGCGCAACAATTATTAAGCTACCTTTCTTTTTACAAAACCACTGTTTATTTGTCAAAAGCCCCTAAATTTCCTAACCTTGTCACCGCAATTACAAATCCACCAAAAAAACACCCAGATTTTCTTCGTAATCGAAAAACAAGGATGATCAAACCAATTGCATACAAGATTATCAAAGTAATTTGACTAGTAATCGATTATATCCAGGTAAACAACTAATTAAACTTGATCGATTTTTTTTTTTGTGGATTGAATTGTTATTTGATTGAGGAAATTGTATGGATTCATTACTTGTTAGCTTAGATTCATGAATTGGTTTCATGGGTCCTGGAAAAGAGATTTGATCGATTGTGTCCATATTTTCTCATCGATTTTTTTAACAAATTGAATTGGTATTTGATTGATGAAATTGTACGGAATAAGTAATTGTTATCTTAGATTAAGTAATTGTTATCTTCGATTAATGATTTATTGTGTGGATATTTTCTGAACAACTTCTATAAGATCACAGTTGGAAGATCAGTTATTAGAGATGATATGTATAATATAAGTTGTTCAGAAAATGTATACCGTAGGTTGGAAAATATATACCATAGGTTACGAGAAATTTGTCTTGTAGGTTCAGAGAATTTTTTGTACTGGGTTGGGTGTGAGATACTCCACGATAATTTGTACTTTTAACTTCTTTGTAGTGTTCAGAAAATATGTAGCATAAGTTCAGGAATTGTGTACTGTAAGTTCAGAGAATTTTTTGTACTGGGTTAGGTGTGAGATACTCCACGATAATTTGTACTTGTAACTTCTTTGTAGTGTTCAGAAAATAAATAGCCCAAGTTCAGGAAATTTGTCTTTGTAGGTTGAGAGAATTTTTCCAATGTTGTATGGCATTTTTCCAATATAATTTATCTTTGTAGGTTGAGAAAATATATAGCATAAGTTCAGGAAATTTACACTAAATGTGCAGAACTTATATATCATAGATTCAGAAAACGTTTGATTGATTGTAACAATGGGTGTGTACTAATATGTTCAATTTCCAGTTGTGCAGATTAAATGGAAGCAAATGATGAAGTTAGTACAGCGATTTCGACATTATTGTCTACACCAATTTGCACTATTCTACCAGAACAACCTGAGGAGTACTTTCCACCATGCGTAGATGAGAAGAAGCCTAAACTAGGAGATTTATACAATACCATAGAAGAAGGAGTTCAGTTTTACAAAGACTATGCAAAACATTGTGGCTTTCAGACTAGATTGGGTACAACAAAAAGGCAAAAAAGAAATGCTGAAGTATTTACGTTGAGGAGAGTGTTATGCAACAAGGCTGGAACAAGGGAGGAGTATAAAGATAAAAAAACAGATCGTGTGCGGTTGATTACTCGTATTGAATGTGAAGCTATGGTACAATTTTCGCTGCAAGCAGATGGAAAGTATAAGGTTACTGGATTCCATGAAGGACACAACCATATTTTAGCATCACCATCATCAATGTTGTTTATGAAGGAAAACAGGAAAATGACATCGATTCAGAAGACCTTCGTTGTAAAAGCAGCACGGTTAAAGATGGGGCCAGTAAAAGCATTTAGAGGTTGGAAAGAGTTGACGGGAGGTTATAGTAATGTTGGTGCTACCGAGACTGATTTCAAGAACTTTGTGAGAAATATGAAACAGTACATTGGTTTGTCTGATGCACAAATGGTGGTAGATAATTTTTCTCAAAAAAAAGAGATGTGTAGCACGTTTTATTTTGACTTCGAAGTTGATGAAAAACAGTGTCTATCAGGGCTGTTTTGGGCAGACACCATATCTAGGAAAAACTATGCTTTATTTGGCGACATGCTTTCCATCGACTCCACCTTTCGTACAAATAAGTACGACATGGTTTTTGTGCCATTTACTGCTGTTGATCAACATAAAAGGTGCGTAACAGTAGGAGCGGGGCTACTATCACACGAGAGCATTGAAGCATATACATGGCTTTTCAAAGCATTTCTTGACGCAATGGGGGGTTGTGCACCAAAAGCAATTATAACTGATCAATGTCCTTCTATGAAACCAGCAATTGAAGAAGTATTTCCAAATACATCTCACAGGTTATGCATGTGGCATATTATGAAGAAACTTCGTGAAAAAGTTGATGCGTATTTATGGCAAGACGAGGATTTCAAGAAGCGTTTAAATGCATGCGTTTGGAACAATCATTGTGAACCTGATGAATTTGAAGAAGCTTGGGCTAATATCATGATTGATTATGATTTGGTAGACCATCCTTGGTTCTCGTCTCTCTACGAAATTAAAGAAGATTGGGTTCCTGCATATTTTAGAGAAATATTTATGGCGGGAATTATGAGGGTGATATCAAGATCAGAGAGTGAAAATAGTTTCTTCGATCGTTTTCTTACACCTCATGCGACTCTTGTTGAATTCTGGATGTCTTTTGAGAGTGCAATGGATGCACAACGCCACAAACAATCGAAACTGAACTCGGAAAATAAACACTCAACATCTCCCTTGAAAACTCCAGTTCAGCTAGAAAAACACGCTTCAGAAATTTACACGCATGCAACTTTTAAGGACTTCCAGAATGCATTATGTGCAGCAGTGTACAATTGTGGCATGGTGGACGTACATGCTACGGACGGCACAGAGGTATATATTATCAGCGACATAGAGCGAGAAAGAAAGACATGGGAAGTTGCATTTACAGCAAGTAGAGAAGAAATCACTTGTAGTTGTTGTTTGTATCAAAGAATGGGTATGCTGTGTAAGCATGTCATATGGGTCTTAAAGCATAAGAACATAAGAAGGATTCCAGACAAATATATTCTTAATAGATGGACGAAGAATGCGTTGATGAAGCCCGTCTTTGATAAGCATGGCAATAAAATGGAGGATGTTGGGAAATCAGACAACAAAAAAGGAATGACAAATGAGCTTTGGGAAGAAATGTACTCTTGTGTCAGCCTTGCAGAAGAAAATGAGAAAGATATACAAATGTTAATAGATAAACTTAGAGAAGTCAAAATGGAGATAAAGCAACATCGAAGCAACGAGCCACCAATCCTCAACACGATGTCGGAAATGGAAAGGTATGTTGGGTGCAGCATTCCTAAAGAGATAAACATCCAAGTTCCACAAAAATCACGTAATAAGGGGAGTGGTAAGCGAATTCAGTCAAGTGTTCTAAAAGCGCTCGAGAAAAGCGGGAAAAAACAAAGAGTATGCCAGACTTGTGGGAAAAAGGCCACAACTCAAGAACATGTTCTAAAAAGGTTGAAGAATCAGATTCACAGGATGAAGATTCAGAGGATGAAGATTGATTGTCAATGGCCGAACAAGAGTTCTAAAAGTTTTGGATAATTTTAATTGATGTCCTACAGATGATTTATGACTCTAAATTGCTTTTAATTAGTCCAACACCAAATGCTTGATAAATTTTCTGAAAAATCGCATTACATGATTACATGGTTGTGGCCACCTTTCACATAGTGTATACATCAGTACAATACCATAGGGTATGCGATAACAAAGTGCTAACAAAAGATACTAAATTCATATGATGCCTAAACTAGGGATTATGCTTCATTAGAATCATCAACACATTTTGCACCTTCTTTCTCGACTCCTTGAACCTGGAGTCCTTGAACCTGGTTCTGATGGTGTTTTGCTCGAAGAAGAACTTCTGTCGACAATTCGTTCCCATCAAAAAGAAGCAAAGTCGAAACGTATTTGTCTCTTAGCTTGGAAAGTGTTGCAACCTATATGTATAGAATAGTTTGAATAAAACTATTTTCAATAATTGAAATAATCACTCAACAAAATATAAGCAAAACTAAATAAATGAACCCTTACGTCATTCTTTTTAAGACCGCATTTTCATTTTGGATCACCCATAAACGTTTCCATATGTCTCATGGTGAACACTCCGCAATCATCAACATTGTCGGTTGTCCTCCAAGGCATATTAATCCTGACGGGAGTAAGCGTACACACCACAACTCCTTTAGAATAAGTGTCTCTTGTCTCTTTCAAAAACCTCCCAAATGCGTGACCTATTTCAAAATCAACATGCATAAGAATATATAGAAATGGTTATGCAACTTCTATTTTGAGTTCCTTAATCCTTACCCCTCTTAATGACAGGGGGTTGTGCATACTTCTATGATGCTCAAGGGGAAGTAGAATACTCGCCTACTCAGTATACTGTAACCTCTATAAATTTCTCTCGGAGATCATGCCTCATGTTAAAAATATCAGGAACTCTGGCCAACTGCATATTTCAGAAAGGAATAACTCTAGCCAAACACTTATACATGACACATCTACTGCAAAGGGAGAGGAGATGGTTTCGAAAGCCTACAAATTCCTGAAATGTTGTAGAATTTGGTGCTCGCGGAATCAGTTTGTTTGCAGTACATTTCTTATGCAGGAATCTTATTTGATGACAGCTATAGGATGTTTCAGACCAGCTCTTGATGAGCCAGATGTTTCAGACCAGCTACTCTTGATTTTGTTAAGCGAGTAAGACCGGCATCATTGCTTATCAACTAAGTAGAAGTTCTGTTTCTCTTTTCAAAGTTCAAACTATCTATCTATCTCCGGAGTTTATGAACTAGGTACTCAACTAAATCCCAAATTAAACATCGCAAAGTACACGCAAACAATTGATCATATGAACATTTGTAGTAACTAGCTAGCCTTACAAATTCACGAGCTAAAAGCCGTGACAGAAATCACGACCCTTAATAAGCAGTGCGTAATTAAGATCACGTACTTATGCTACACAAAAGCATGTGCAAACAGATCGTTACGCAAACACTTACCACGAGCATGGGAGTATCACCATAACAGTTTTCAACTTTGGCGCGAGTAAGCCAATTGTCAATAAGGTAAAATGCAGGGGTCTTCAAGTCAAACACCATGAGATAATAATGTGCGTTCAATGCAACCGGAAAGAAAAACTAACATGTAGGAAAAAAAATTGATTAGACTTGATAAATAAAAGTACTTGATAATAGAATTGATTAGACTTGATAAAGGTTTAAAGAAATCACCATGTCAATAGATTTCAATGAAATCCTGGAAAATTGCTTCAATTCATCATTCATTGCATTTCTGAAAAATTTGTACCTACTCTTATCGCTTTTATTCTTCCTATAATCAGTAAACACAATCTAGAAGCACGAAAAAGATTAAAATATAACAAACAAATATCAACACATACATAAATAGTATTAGAAATTTTAGAAAGAATCAAATAGTGAACTTACAAGCACGAATGTACTAATGTAAAATCTCAATGGACTTAAATCGCTCTTTGATATCTCTCGATGATTCAAGTAAGCAGGCCAACAATCAAGGATGGCACTTGACACAAGCTCTCGAGGTTTAAGGCTCTGAAACTGAAGACGAATAGCAGTAATGCCCTTATACATGAACACCTTCTCACTGTTGAAAAATATCTCATTTAAATCACCAAGAAAGAATAAACAAGTGGATGGAAAATAAAAACAGTAGCTACAAAAAGGAAAGTAAGGAATCAAGGAAAAATTACTTATGAAGAGAGCTCTCTTGTCCGAAGTCTGCATATATGTAGTCACACACAAGTCTTTGCACTTTGGTGAGGCTACTTACTGTATCAACATCCCTAACTATAAAAGGAGAACGAAGTTCTGGTACAAGTGCTGCTGAACTACCTCTCCTCCTTGTAACAACATGGTAGCGGGTAGGAGAAAGCCTTGAATTAGAATCAGGTTCACAATCACCATCTGAAATCGTCTTTTCAGAATCTGATTGTGTATTAGCGTCCTCATGCACCTCAAAGACACGACTTGTCATCATCTTTCCGAACGAGATCATCACCTTCCCGACCGCTTTTTTATCACCGTGTTCATCCTTTTGGTCAGTAGATATTTCTAACAAAATGTCCCGCACTACTGTATCATGATCAACATTTGTAGTTGGTGACAACAAAGCAACTTTTGGATTATTAAAAAGTTCATCCTGAGACAAACCAAGACTGAAAGACGGAGGAATAACATCACCATGGGAATTGTCATCATCTTGCCATTGATGTTGATTGATTGGCCTTGTAGAAGTGACTGCCCATTTTTTATTGTATGCATCCTCGACTGCCTTGGAAAAAGCTATTACAGATGCTTCTTCTTTTGAATCAGTGAACCAATATGAGGTAGAGGTGTCCTCATTACATCCTCCATAGGTACGATATAATATAGATGTAGAACTATGTAGGTGTTTGATAGTATCATTTTCTGGAAAATTTGTAGCTCCAATTTCGTACTTGTTCTCAAGAATAACCATATTTTCAGCCATTCGTGCAGAATTAACAGCAAGGTCATGTATATACTCCTACACAAAAACCAAAAAAATCACAAAAAATAATATTGAAAAGAGAAAGAAATAATCAAAGTGATCAAATAATATAAGATGAAAGTATAATGTACTTTTGGGTTAGAGCAATGAGTAGAAGATGTTGAATTAGATAATAATGAAGTCACTTGAGAAGTTCCCGGCCTAGAAGGAACCCGTTTCTTTGAACAAAACTTTTCAAATTTGCTTGAATAGCAAGTAGAACTTCATCGCTGGCATAAAATTCGTCATCTAGAGTGGCATTTGAGGTTACTTTCGTAGGACTAGAAGACCCAATTTCATGTTCTGGATTATCTGGATCAGCATTAGTGACAGCAAGATCATTTACTTCAACATTCTGAGAACATCCTCCTTCATCATACGGCTCATTCATTAGCTTCATTGCCACATTACACAACTTCTTCATGTCCGGATTTTCATATAACTTAGGTGGACGATCTTTTATTAAGGACTCTAAGGACATCAAATGCTCTATGAGTAGCCTTGGTTTTGAATGCAAGTTCATGAATATAATCCTACATAAAAACAAGTAGATGAAAATAGGGACTCAAGTAAAATCTGAAAATATAAGTTCATAAAAAGTGTAACATAAGTTCCGACAAAAATTACCATAGGTTATGAACAGCAAAACCATAAGTACATAAATATTTTTCTTACATATAAATGTAGTGATTACCTTAATAGTTGTTTGGCAGCCAGGTTGTGTATTAGGCGATACTGAACCAGATTGTGTATTAACATTCTCCACCATCATATCTTCTATTGTCCCCTCTCCAAAATGAAACGATTTCATCTCTTCTTTTTGTCTAGCATAGAGAGCATAGTGGTCCAACCAAAGTGAGAGTGAAAAAATCTCGATCAACAGTCCGCTTTTTGTGAACAACCCGATCAACGTAAAATGACTAAACATTTAACACAAGAACATTAAAATCAGTGACAAAATTTAAAAGGAGAATAATATTTAGCGAAGAATAAAAAACACACGCTGAAAAAAAGATAGAATATTATACCATTAAAAACAACAGAGGACCCTCGAAATAGTTCTTCTTAACTGCCCAATTCAGCTTGGCATTCCTCAAACTATCCAAAATATACTCACACCAATTGTAGTTAGCAATATCATTCACATCCATTAAAGACTTCAGAACATGATGATTCACATAAGATCTTTGGTTGTTTTTCATCATAAGAGAGACAACAAGAACAACAAAGTTCACTTTAAATTGATCACCGCCTAATTCCTGATTTGTTGCAATATAAGTTTGAAGTGTTGTGATTAAGACAAGTCCAGATGTCACAGGAAATTGACTTCTCCATTGGTGGTAGAATTCTGAGAATTCTTCACTTTCATCAATATAAGAAGCTAACTGCACTTGCTTAGGACCCATAGGAAGACCCAAAGTCGCATGTACGTCAGAAGCTCGAATAGGCAGCTCCTTACCACCATAAAGCATAAGAGAAGTTGTTATTGGATTAAAATTATCAATAAGCCAATAGCCGAGACGCATAGGTAACCTATCAACATCCAACGAAAATAAACCACCAAACCCAATTGCATTAATATCTTGCCATTGCTCATACGTCATACAATGAATGACGTAAAATAAGCCCTTTGGAGACATGCGTGTAACAATGAGATGGAAACACGGGACGACGAGACTTCGCCGTTTAGAAGGACGAGAACTACTTGGGCGATCATCATCACTAATCAACCTATAATCAGCATAGAAAGACAATAATTTCTATGAACATAGGACATGTACATATAGTAATGAAAAATTGAACATGCAGTACAAATAAGATGCACTTCATCTAGAATATTTTGTAAATAACTTGCCTCTGATTGAAGTAACTCAAATCTTCAACAGAAACTTAGCAAATACTTCATAGCAGCTTAAAAGATACATACCAATAGAGGAACATGCAATCAAATACCCAAAATCATAAAACGATTAAAAGGAATAATACAAAACACTACAAAAATAAACCTAAACGATTGGAAAGAAGAAAACAAAACAATCGAAAATACAATGAATGTAACTGTAATTAGGAAAAAATCAAAGATGAACATGCAAGCAACAATACAAATCAATAGAAAAATTAAATTAGAAGGAAAAACAAAGGGGAAATGCAATCAAATACACATAATCGTTAAACAATTATGAAGTGGAGAAAGAAATTGAACGATCTTACCTTAATTTCATTGGAAGAGCAGCTAGATTAAACGAAGTATCCAGATGAAATTGGGAAAGTAAGAGTAGCTCAATGAAGAAGACGAGTAAGGAAGAAGAGAAAGAATGTTATAAAAGAATAAGTGAATTGACAAAAATAACCTCCAATTAGAAAACTAAGCTGGACGCGCGTCATGATCTGGTCCACTGGATTAATAGATCGACGGTTTGTGATAGTTTCATGGTTTATATACGAGGAGGTTTCATACGATCCTAAATATATATATATATATATATATATATATATATATATATATATATATATATATATATATATATAATCGTGATCCGTCATTTAACCAAATTACGGTGCGAACCGTACGAACCTGTGTATTTATAGAAACAAAAAGCTTAAATTAATCCACGATTTATCATTTCATTTTACTGTCAACCCAAACTATCCACCTACTACCTTCCATCAACCTTCACCAACCACCACCACCACATGACACCATTAAACCCCGACGCCGACGGATCTCCGAGCTTTAATGCCGGCGCACCACGTCGACACCACCACCACGTCGACAGTCGATCCAATTTCAACACATTTCACGCCGACATCCATCCTTAACCTCCATTCCTTCCCTACACACCGACAACATCCCCTCACCGACCACGTCCCCACGCCGGCATTCCGTCCTTCATCACTTTATATTTCCAACATCTTACAAAAAACTTCCTTGATTTAAATTATAGATCTACAACAATAAATTATGAATCTGCAAAAACAAACAACACTAGTGGCTTCGTCGGGAAATTTCGAGTCCAAATACATCGTCATCTGGAAATGTCAAGTTTGCTAGTGGTGGTGGGATGCGATATAGGCGGCGACGACTGGCTAGTATCTCACTGTCGTTGTTAGATGTGTTCGAAAATGTGTATATCTGGGATTTTAAGATCTGAAACTTGAAAAAATATGATAACATGACGTCGGTGTACTGGTGGTGGGGTTGGTGGTGATATGGGGTGCTGGTGGTGGTGGTCGCGCACCGTTCAGGTGGTTGGTGGAATCAATACATACGGGATTAATGTTATTGGTGTAGTCGATATTAGATTGGAGTAGTCTTTTGGTGTTTTATCCAATGATTTCCCCTGTTTATTGAATTAAATCTTGGGAGTTTTGTTGAGGATGTTGAATTGTCTGAATTCTTTGTTCTTTCAATTGCGTTAATCATATGTTGCCATTGTGTCTGCATTATTTTTGTTAATCTATTCCTCATCGGCGACGAAAGTGATGAATAGCTAAAAGCATACACAAATCTTTTTCTACTTCATTTTCAGTTTAGGTTGTGGTGTCACTGGTGTACGAGCTGATGGTGGGTTGTAGTGATGGCGATGACGGTGGTGGTGGTGGCGGTGGGTTTGTGGCAGCTGTGGGGTGGTAGTGGTGGCATTCGGTGGTGGTGGTGGTGTGTGGTGGTGGTGCGTGGTGGTGGCAAGTAGTGTTTGAGGGTGGATACGTGCATGAATACTACTAGATACGTATATGAATACTACTGGATACACATACAATAAGCGCGTATCTGGTAGTACTGTTATGCGTATCTAGGATTATTGACATGTGTATCTGGCAGTACTGATATGTGTATCTGGGAGTATCGACATGTGTATCTGACAATACTGATATGTGTATCCGCAAATAGTATGAAATGTATCTCGAAGTTAATCTTAAAACTCCCAAAAAAATTAGTATTAAAAAAGTGTAAAAGTGCATCTAGAATTTTAGTGAAGTGTGTGTTAAAAGCTCTTAGATACATTTTATACAATTTACACAGTGTATCTAAAAAAAAAAAAAAAAAAAAGTCAAAATAAGCTAGTTCGTACGGTTAAACCGTAACTCGCTCATTACCCGAATACTATATATATATATATATATATATATATATATATATATATATATATATATATATATAGAGAGAGAGAGAGAGAGAGAGAGAGAGAGAGAGAGAGAGAGAGATCCAGGTGAGTTTCTTTGCCACTTTTAGATTACCCCTACGTATATATACAAGTGACCTAACAAAACCAATAGCTCACAAATCACAATCATACGTCACAAAATAAACTAAACTCCTCTCTCTCTCTCTCTCTCTCTCTCTCTCTCTCTCTCTCTCTCTCTCTCTCTCTCTTTTACTACCAAAATTGTTCCTACGCTATTATGATCAAAAAAATCGCACAAAAATTTTTCAAAATCGATCAACAAATTCATCAATTCATCACATTTTTTTTTTTGTAAATTCCAGAGGTTTACACAAAATTCATTAACAATTTCGATTAGTTCAATTGAACTTCTCAGTTTTTTCTTAATACTCAAATTTCGGAAAACCCTAACTTTTCAAATCAAAACGAAGGTATGAATATTTCTTACGATTTCATATTTAATACTCGAATAACTGCAGTATTTGAATTAAATAACAAATTATTTTGATTTATGTGTTTTTTTCGTGATTAATAACATTAGTATTTCGATTAATTGTATATTTTTTGGGTGATTTGCAGGTGGAATGACGTTGAACACGAACAATTGATGCTTAATGGAATAATTGAAGTCGTGTAATAGAATAACTGATGTTGTATGATAGAATAATTACGTTACTGTAATAAAAAATCTTGTTTACTGAGAATAAGGTTCTCTGGAATGTATAGTTATTTTAATGTAGAAACTCGGTTATTGTAATGAAGAAACGTAGTTATTTTATAGTTAACTCAGTTGTTTACTGAGAATAATGTTCTCTGGTATTAATAGTTATTCTAATGTATAAACTCAGTTATTGTATTATTAAAACTCAGTTATTGTATCTGTTAAGTTATAGTTAGCATTTTGGTGATTTGCAGGTTGAATCAAGATAGACGCGGATAATTGACGTTCAATGAAAAAATTGATGCATTTACTTGGTCATTTTTTGTTAGTTTTCATCTTGTTTAATTGAATAACCTAGTTTTTGTAATGTAGAAACTCATTTATTGTCATGTAAAATTCTGGTATTTGTAGTTATTGTAAGGTAGAAACTCGGTTATTGTAATGAATAAATTGTGTTATTGTATTGAGATGAAACTCAAATATGTTCAAATTTCATGTTCACGCATTAGTTGTCGTAACATTATATCTCGATTATTGTATTACTTTAACTCAATTATTGTATTATCAAAACTCATGTATTGTATTTTGTAGTTGCTTCATGAGTGTTATGGTAAGTTATAGTCTCTTTTTTGGTGATTTGTAGGTGGAATCACGATAGATGCGGATAATTGACATTCAATGGAAAAATTGATGTCTATACTTGGCCATTTTAATGAAGAAATGTAGTTATTTTATAGTTAACTTAGTTATTTACTGAGAATAATCTTTTCTGGTATTTATAGTTATTGTAATGTAGAAAACTGAGTTTATTATAATGTATAAACTCTGTTATTTTTATTTATTGTAATGTAGAAACTCAATTATTGTAATGTAAAACTCTAGTATTTGTAGTTATTCCAATGTAGAAACTCATTTATTGTAATGTAGAAACTCAATTATTGTAATGTAAAGCTTTGGTATTTGTAGTTATTGTAATGTAAAAAGTCAGTTATTGTAATGAGTAAATCGCGTTATTGTATTGAGATGAAATTCAAATATACTCAAATTTTTATCTTGTGTTTGTTTATCTTGTTTAATTGCATAACTAGTCATTTCATTCAATCAATAATTGAGATTGGTTAATACAATAGCAAAATCTGAAAAATGAAATAATATATATATAACAAGGTTAAAAAAACCACTTACTTTCATTATATAACTATTTTGTTTCCAACACATTACATTTAAACATCTCCAACAAATTATATCTAAGCATCATCTTAATTACATCTATGCATTTCAAATAATACATCTAACAATAGTAGCATCACAAATATTACATATATTTATCTACAATACAACGTCTAAAATATTTCTTCCAACGAGAACCGTGTCTTGCTGTTTTTTCCACGTTTCATCCACCAGTATTTCTTCCCAACGAGAACCATGTCTTGCCGATTGATGAGGGTTGAACCAGCAGACAACAAAAGCTCACTGAAAGAAATAAAAACAAAAAGGGGGTAAGTTATAAATAACTTTGCAACTGATATACAATAACCACTTATAAGTATTGAAATAACCGTAAAACAATTATAAAATAACTGGATATTTTAGAGAAGTAAAGTATACTATTATAACCGACTATAAGCATATTATATGAGACCACAATAATAACTCCAAATTGAAATAACTAAGTTAAAACAATACAATAATTGAGGTGTAATATTATTATAACCAACTTAAACAGATTATATAAGAATACGCCATCTTACAACAACTCTAATTTGAAACAACTAAGTTAAAACAATATAATAACTAAGTTTGAATAATACAATAACTCGGTTAAAGCAATACAATAACTATTATTAACAGAATATATTCAAACATAGCAAACAAGAAGTAAATACAAAATACAATAACTGAGTTTGAATAATACAATAACTCGGTTAAAGTAATACAATAACTGCTATTAATAGATTAACCAGAGAATCCGAGATATTATCAAAGATACAAAAACACAATTGAATAACAAAAAACCTACTCAAACACCTTATAAACAACATGAAAATGCACAAATCATTTAGAATTCTCATCTCAAACTCAAAACCTTATAAATTATTGGCAAAAACAATGACAGAACAAGTAATTTAACAACAAAGACATAAGAACAAGCATATATACAACGAATCAACGAAAATGAAACGAACATTACATAAGAACGATAATGAAAACGCATAAATCAGATCTGGAAAAACAAAATTAGTACTTACCTATTGTGAAATTGAAGAGAAATACGAAGATGAAGCGAAAGTGACGACGAAATCTCCTTAATTGATGACGAATTTGAACGAGTATGATCAAGACTGAGTTTGTAGCTGCAACTTGAACGAAATTGATGAAGATTGAATTTCATAATTTTTATCGATTCTTTTTTTTTTGTTCTGGTTTTTTAGAGGTTGAAGGAGGAGAGAGAGTGATTTTTTCCAATAATGGGGGAGATTGAGGGAAAAGTGGGTATTTGTAGGTTGGGTAAGATCTAATCTCGCCCATCCATCTTAGATTAGATTAGTGGTTGATTTAGAGGGGTAACTCACCAAAAAAAACCCAACTCATATGATCCTATATATATATATATATATATATATATATATATATATATATATATATATATATATATATATATATATATATATATATATATATATATATATATAGTAAAGTTCATATAAGTCCCTCATATATTTTGAGTCCCTAAGTCCTCACTACATCTCTTGGATGTTCCAATATTGATGGTTGAGATTAAAAGCAAAAAACACACTTAACACTAATTGTTTTTTTTTTAGGTAAAATGTGAGTATATAAATTATATAAAAAAAAAACAACCATAATTACAAGGACAATGTTCGAATCCCGGCTAAGGCATTCTAACACATAAATCCTATGCTTGCCTGCCAGTCAATGGCACCATTGCTTTCTAGATTACACATTTTGCTACGAATTCTCCTCTCGAATTAGTCGCTTGATTGATGTGCTATAATGTCAGGTCTCTGAACACACAACTGATGTCTCACATTGTTTCTCTGAAACCATATGGTATACCAGAATGCTGTTTGAACACACGCAGAAGCCTTCCATTGCAATCTGTTCCTGTTTGCAGATATTAATGCAGTAAGATCAGGCATTGGCTTACCAATCCAAGCTGCAATACTATCCTTAACCTTACTAGTGAACCTGCACTCTGAAAAGAGATGGTCAATTGTCTCAGGCTGATCCCCACATAAGATGCAGGCATCATCAGGGCACAAACCAATAGCATAGAGCTTGGTTCTAAGATTTAGTCCATCTTGCATAATCATCCAAGCAACAACAGAGTGTTTAGGGATGTTCCAGTTATTCCATACAAGATTAGACCAGGCAGTTTTAGGGTGCTGACCCATCAACCATTCATATCCATTACGTATAGAGTATCCTTTGGTCGAAGAAATCCAAAGATTATCTTGAAAACCACTCTTAATCCTTTCCTTAACCTTACAAATGTTCTTCCAGGTGCAGGGGACATCACTTCCAGGAGTATAATCATGCCATTCAACTCCCTTTAAATACACATTAGCAACCTATTTGATCCAAAGCCTGTCAGGTTTGATATATAGCCAATTCACCAATTTCCCCACTGAGGCAGTATTCCACATCTCTGCTTTTTTAATTCCTAGACCTCCTTCATCCTTTGGCAATGTAACTCTATCCCATCCCACCAGTGGAACTCTGTGGTAATCAGAAGAGCCACTCCATAGAAAGTTCCTGCAGATGGCTTCTACTCTTTTGATAACACTCTTTGGGATAATGAACATGGCAGCCCAATAATTGTATAGAGTGTTGAGCACTGAATTTATAAGAACCACTCTTCCTACATATGATAGCTTCTTTGCACCAAGACTACGAATTTTAGCCACCATTTTTTCTATCAGGCAATTACAGTCCTTCTTGCTCATCTTCCCTGGCTGTATGGGTACTCCCAGATATTTAAAAGGCATTTTGCCTTCCTGGAAACCAGACACAGCAAGGATGTCCTGCTGTAAGTCCTCCTGCATCCCATTAAAAAAGATTTCTGACTTACTGTTATTCATGCTTAATCCTGAAGCTTTAGAGAAGGAGCTGAAAGCTCTCAAAAGTAGGAGAATAGAAGGATCATCCCCTTTACTAAACATCAACAAGTCATCCGCAAACATAAGGTGAGTGAGCTTGAGTCCCTTACATAGAGGATGGTAATGAAATGGCCATCTTGCTGTAGCAAACTTAATGAGTCTTGTCAAGTATTCCATACAGATCGTAAAAATGAGAGGAGACACAGGATCTCCTTGACGCAGACCTCTCATACCTCTGAAATATCCAAAATTATTCCCATTCAAGACCAAAGTAAAGGAAGTGGATTGAATGCAAGCCATAATCAGAGTAATAAAGTGTTTTGGAAACTGCAAACCAGTCAACATTTGCTCAACAAATTCCCATTCAACTGTATCATACGCTTTTTGCAAGTCAATTTTAAAAAGGCATCTAGGTGACACATTCTTCCTGGAGTACTGATGCACAATATCTTGACAAATCAGGACGTTTTCAATGATGGACCTCCCTTGAACAAATGCTCCCTGACATTCATGAATAATATCTGGTAATACTAGAGCTAATCTGTTGCAAAGGAGTTTAGAAATGATTTTGTATATCATATTGCAACATGCAATGGGCCTAAATTGTTTCATAGAAGTTGGTCTCTCACATTTGGGAATCAAGCACACATTGGTTGCATTTATCTGGCTAAGTAATTGACCAGTTACAAAGAAGTCCTTGACTGCCTCAAAGACATCCTGACCAATCACACTCCAAGCATCTCGAAAGAAACCACTTGAAAACCCATCAGGTCCTGGGGCTTTGTCTATGGGAATAGAGAACACCACCTGTTTCACCTCCTCAAAAGTCACTGGCTTGGACAGAATCTCAACATGCTCCTCACTACAGACATTACCATAAGCCAAGACAACATCCCTCACACCCTCAGTAGAATTTTTACTTCCAAGTAAACCTTGATAGTATTCCAAGAAGGCACTCTGAATGCTACTACTATCTGAACAAACAATTCCATGCCGATCTTCAATTTGGATGACAGTGTTTCTCATGCATTTTTTCCTGATAATACCATGGAAGTAAGCTGAATTTGTGTCCCCCTCCTCTAGCCATTGAGCCTTGGCTTTCTGCTGTAGGAAGCTGTCTCTATCCTTACGAAGTCTCCTGAGTTTTGCCATAATAACAATCTCCTGGCTAATCAGATCAGAGCTAGTGGGGTCCCCACTTAACTGCAGCTGAATAGTATTTAGTTCTTTCTCAGTCTCCACAGTTTGAACTTCAATATCAGCATAGCAGGTTTTGTTCAATTCTTTAAGGACTACTTTCAATTCCTTAAGCTTTTTCACAATATAGAACATCTTGGTGCCTAGGATATTCCTGTCCCAAACCTCCTGGACTTTAGGCAAAAATTCTACAGCCCCACTCCACATAGAAAAATATTTGAAACTCCTATTTTTCTTGATAGTTAGCTTGTTGTTATAAACAACACATGGGGTATGATCTAGCACTCCTTCAGGGTGAAAATGCCCAACCATTTCAGGAAACATGGTAGTCCAGTGTGAATTGATAAGAAAACGATCTAACCTACTATATTTCCTATGTATATCATCTTGTTTATTCGTCCAAGTGAAAAAGGCCCCAGTAGCCTGAATATCAACCATATCACAATTGTTCATACAATCCACAAAAGCTTCCATATCTTCAGGCTTAGTCTGACCACCTAGCCTTTCATCAGGATTCATCACTGTGTTAAAATCACCTACAATAGCCCAAGGTTTGCATCAAAGAAAGATAGTTATTCAAACAGTTCCCATAACCCACCGCAGTTCCTTCATTGAAAGCATATACCATAGTTAAGAAGAAACATTTCGCAGTAGCTTTGACTTGAACTTTAGCATGAATGAATTGAGGATCATAATGCAGCACCCAAACATCAAACAGATGAGGTTTCCATAGCAACCACACCCTACCTCCCTTATGTGTATGACAATTGGTAGTAACACACCAACCATCAAACATATTGAGAGAAATATTACTCACATTAGTTCCATTTATTTTAGTCTCAACTAAACCAAAAAGGCCTACTGAGTGATTATTCATAAAGCATCTAACCAACTTCTGTTTATTTACATTATTAAGACCTCGCACATTCCAAAAACCAATGCTATTCATTAGAAACAGGTTGATGAGGAGGGTCACCAGTTTGTGTCACCTGATTCTGTTCTTTCTCAATAACATCCAGATCAATTATGTCTTCCAGTTCACTATCCTCATTCTCCTCACTCTAAGTCTTTGATGGAGTTTTAGTTGGAAGCTCTGGATATTCCTTGACTGATAAAACATTATTGACTTTAGGGACCTGTCGCCAAACCATTTTCCCACTTGGTTTTGGCTGTTGTTTATTTTGAGACCTCCTACACTAATTAGTTTCATGTCCCATACCTTTACATTTCAAACAAATACTCGGTTTCCACTCATATTCCACCTTGATCTTCAATAGAGTGCCATGTTCATCCTTGAATTGCACACTAGTTGGAAATTTATGCCCTACATTCAATTCAACCATGACTCGAGCATATCCCAATCTAGTTTTCTCCTCTGTGGCTTGATCAGTCTTGACAAATGGGCCCACTAGACCAGCTATCTTTGGCAAGCATTTACCCCAAAATTTCAAAGGTAAACCATACAATCGCATCCATGCTGGTACCACCTTAACCTCTTCTTTTAAAAGATCAACATCACTTTGCCACGGCTTGATCACTAATGGTTTATTGTCAAACATATGGTATCCAGCCTGCAAAACTGCATCCCTATTCTTCATTTCCTTAAACCGAACCAAGAATATACCATTTGGTAAAAAAGAAATCTTATCAATGCCATATTTATTCCATATTCGATGAATAAATCCTTCCAATACCTCCCATGGAGGATTGGCTCGTAACACAAAGCATATCACTGCTTGATTCCAATATTCTACTTCCTCCTGCACATCTTCTTTGGAAAATCAAGGATCCGTGATGTCACTTCGTTGGTTGCTCCAAACAGAGGGAACCTCTGTTTTGTCGTTTATCGTTTGCACTATTGAACTAGGTTTCTTACCTCGTTGTGTAACCCACTGAGTATTTTCAGAGGGTGTCTCTTCATCATCAAAAGACAGTCCAGGGACTCCATTAACATCATGCATAGGTTTCGTACGTATCACATCCTCCTCCGATGGTCCCTATTTCCTTCTCTCAATACGGCTGCTACTCTTTGTTTTATTAGAATTAACACGTTTAGTATTCGTAGATTTCTTATTGCTTGATTTCTTTGCAGAATTTCGAGCCATATTGAAGAGAAATCAAGCCCTAATTTTGGCTGCAAGTCGTCTTCAAAATCGCCTCAAAATCGCCTATCATTAGGGTTTTATCCACTTAACACTAATTACTTAACACTAATTAGTTTCTTATACACTAATTAATTCTACTTTCTCTCTCTAGCTTTAATTATACATTCACTAATTGATTATTCTACCCAATTAACACTATCTTTTGCCTTCTTATATTTTCAAGTTTTTACAATTTTTTTTAGAGAAAGTTTATACAAATTTTATGACACTTTTACTGTTTTAAAAGTGTATTTCTAACAAAAAAAAGTGTAATTTTAACAAAAAGAAAGCGGTTTTGACGGATATTATTTTGAAATTTCAAATTTTGAAGCAAGTTTACGACAAATTTGAAATTTTGAAGCAATTTTACGTCAATTTTCGAGAATTTTTTTTTTTTCAAATTTTAACACAACTCATTGTAAATTGAGTGATTTATAAGTGTAACTTTAGTCTTTTAGAAGTGTAATTTTAGTCCATTAAATTGTAATTTTAGTCCAGAAGTGTAACTTTAGTCCATTAAATTATAATTTTAGTCCAGAAGTGTAATTTTAGTCCACTAAAGTGTAATTTTAGTCCATTAAATTGTAATTTTAGTCCATTGAGAGTATATCTCATGTCCATATTCAATGTGTAACTTTAATCCATTGAGAGTGTAACTTTAGTCCTTTGATAGTGTAACTTTAGTCCATTGAGAGTATAACTTTAGTCCTTGAGAGGGTGCCCTTAATAGAGATAAGTGTAACTTTAACAGAAAAAAGTGTAATTTTAATAGAAAAAAGTGTAATTTTAATGGAGAAAAGTGTAACTTTAACAGAAAAAAATGTAATTTTAATGGAGAAAAGTGTAACTTTAATAATAGAGAAAAATGTAATTTTAAAAGAGAAAAATATAATTTTAATAGATAAAAGTGTAATTTTAATGGAGAAAAGTGTAACTTTAATAATAGAACTTTAATAGAAAAAGTGTAATTTTAATGGATAAAAGTATAATTTTAATGGAGAAAAGTGTAATTTTAATGGATAAAAGTGTAATTTTAATGAAAAAAATGTAACTTTAATAGAAAAAATAAAAAATGATATTATGTGAGATCTAAATTTTTAAAAAATCAAATTTATTTTCAAAAGATTACATCTAAAATTTAAAAATTATACCTAATGTCATATTTATTTCCAACCGCCTACATATGCAACAAACTCAAAAAAAAAAAATACCAGATCTGAAACATCAAAACGTGAGACCAAATCTGACAAAAAAAAGCAAAAACTGAAAAAAAAAAAGCAAAAACGAAATATAAAATATGAAATAAATAACCACCACCAAACAATAACAGTGTGATTCAAGACGAAATTTGGGGAAAAAATTGCAAGAGATCTAGGTTTAAATATACAAAAAAAAAATGAGATGTAAGAATAACTAAAAAAAACTAAAGTAGATCTAAAAAACAAAAATGGACAATAAAAAAAACACAAAAGATAAAGCAAGAGAAATCCGGAAACAAATAAAACAAAAACAGAAAAAAAAACCCAAAAACCAAAAACAAGAGATGTCAGGAAACGTGTGATTGTTGAAGAAGAGGTAAAAAAAAAAAAACAAAAAAAAACAGATCTAGAATATACTAGAACAAACAAAAAAAAAGGAAAAAAAAGAAGAAGAACACGGTAGAGGACATAAAGAGGACGGAGGAGGGAGGTGGCGGCATAGAGGGAGGTGTGGGGGCGGCAGATCTGGGGTGGCGGCTTTGTGGTGGACGGCTGATCTGGTGCGTGTGGTGGTGGCGTGAGGGTGGTGTCGGGTTGTGGGTGTCGGGCTTGTGGTGTCGGGGGCAGATCTAGGTTGGTGGCGGAGAGAAGGGAGGTCGGGTGGTGGGCCGAGAAGAAGGGAGGGAGGTCGGGTGGTGGTGGGCCGGGAAGAAGGGAGGTCGGGTGGTGGTGTCGGGTGCGAGTGGGTGGTGGTGGTGGGAGTGAGGAAAATTTAGGTTTTATATTTATTTGGGTTTGATTTAATTGGGTTTTAGAGAGATGAGGTGAGTGATTTATGTGAGATGAGAGAGAAATAGGTGGAAAGATTAACTATATATAGTGAATTTATGTTTAATTATGTTAGATTAGTGAATGTAGAGAGATAGAGTATTAGATTAGCTAATTAATTCCTTTTTTTTGTTCTCATCTCAACCATCCATTTTTCTCATTTAAGGGTTTGGATGAGGACTTAAGGACTCAAGGCTTGAGGGTGGACTTAGATGATCTCAACATCGTATATATATATATATATATATATATATATATATATATATATATATATATATATATATATATATATATATATATATATATAGGGTCGAGATCCGATGAGAACCGCTAAGATAATGAGAACTGTGAGAACCTCTAAAAGCCCTTAGATCTTAGACAAATGAAGGGATGCGATCATACCATTTTTTTTCCAAAACCACAAACCCACTGTCATTTATCCACAATGCTCTATGTCAAATTTCTCTCTCTCTTTCCGATCACCAATCTACTTTCACGAATAGAAGACAAGCTTCAATATTCTCCTGCTTCCTTCATCAATGGAGACGCAAAATAAACCATCTTCACCAATGTTATAAATTCGATGAGGTTTGTTTAACTTCTCCATTAATTTCATAGAAATGCGACTTTATTTGTTCGGAATTTGTTAACTCGTCAACAAATTACAGTTGACAAATTGTTGATTCGAGTTTATATACATATAATTGGGGTACATAATTGAAATTGTGACTTATGTTTCTGAAATTAGGGTTTATGTTCATGAAATTGGTAATTTGGAGCGTGAAGTTGGTAAATTAGGGTTGGGGGATTTCGAAAAATTGCCTTATTTAATTGGTTGAAATCATGAGATTGAAAACTCAATTTCGGGAACTAGTTGGTATTTTTCTGTTTGCAGTGTTGATTAAGTTCATTTATTTAGTTTGAGTCACGGGTGTTGCTATTGACATATGCGTTTTTGGTAAAGTGCCTAAACTGGATGGATCATTTTTCTGTTTGTTAATCGGCTTCACCTGATACGTTCAATGATGGAGGTTTAATTTGATCATTAGTGTCGCAATTAAGGATTTCGATCCGTTAGTGCCAAGTTATCTATAATATTCAGGGAGTGTTGATGCTATGATTCATGGGATGAACTATGCTTCTGCTGAAGCCGAAATTATCTTCACTACTAGCATTGATTTGGTGAGTCTTATCCGGTGAAAAAGAGACGTTGAATGTGTTCAGACATAATCATAACCTAGAATCAATCAGTCTATATTGTTTTAGGACGACTCAATACTAAAATTGTATAAAGAATTTCACTAACCGGCTGTCACTTCAAGGTGTATGAAATATTGAGTGTAGACCGTTGAGTTAGCCATTGGTGGAAAGATTGGGTCTCCTCTAATTAACCTACCAGAAGTAGAAATAATTGCAAGGGGTAGAATCCAGAAAGTCCCACAAATCATAAATGAAGGGACAGTGTATTCGATTCCGGTTATGAACCTAAGTTGTCTTTGTTGTCTCTTACACTATAATGGTGCCAAGTTAACTAAACCATACTCCGCATTTGAATAGCATGCTCATTTGTTCAAGGTCTATTTAGAAACAATGAACGTTTATTCATTTTTGTATAATATCTCTGAATAAACTCGAGATTCATATCCCTTGCAGAAAATTTGATCATTTTGATTTTATTCTCAGGTAAATATTGGTGCTAGCCATATGGTGGTAGATGGAGCAGAAGTCTCGAAATTCTGTAATGAATAAAAATCACTTATTGAAAAGAAATAACTCCTTTTGTTGCATATGAGATTGTCAATTTGCTATGAATAAGTTACATTGCAGTCCGTACAACGTTGTTATAAGCACATTCAGGTAAGATAATATAAAATGTCGTGTATCTAGACTATTTACCAACTTAAAAATTACAGCAACAGAGAACTAAGGTGATAGATGTCCAAGCCTTTGTGAAACATGCACCATCCATACAAAGTGTATACTTTTATTTGATCTCATGTAAGAACTGTATTAAATTTAATGTGTGAAATATTAGTTTCAAATAGTCAAGATTGCCGTTGAAAGAAATATAGTGTAATTATTTGATCTCATGTAAGAAATTGTATTAATGTAATGAAATATTGAGTATAGACCGTTGAGTTAGCCATCTTAATTATTTTAAAAGTCAATTAGCTCAAATGGGAGAGCATTGTGCAATGCACAAGATGTGGGTTCGACTCCCATATTGGCTATGAAATACCAAATCTTTCTTTTACTCTATGAATGAAAAATAGTGTAATTGGTAATCCCATTTAATTCAAGTATGGAATGTATGGTAATAGTTTTGGTATATATGCTAGTCTTTGAAATGCTTGTATTGAACTTTTGATAATTACAAAGCTATTACACTGAGTCATGGTTGTTGCTCGCTTAGGTCTGATCATGGTATGCGCCATTGACCGAATATGATGATAGCCTCCTAAATAATTATGTTGTATTGCTTGCATCATAACACGTTCCTATCATTGGATTTGCGATTTAATAGGCTATATAGGACTCGAACCCATACCTTTGTGAAAAATTTCCACATTGCTCTACCATTGAGCTAATAGCCTTTAGAATATGCTAAACAAATACGAGTATGAAATAATGGACGTATCATATGATTATGGCCCCCTAAATAACTGACATAAGTACACTGAAATGTTTCTCACATATTAGTAAGATATGTAATAGATACACTAAAATGCCTTAAAAGGCCGGCCAACACATTAAATCTCCTTCGGAGTCGTTTCATTTATTTCATGCACATAGAACCTTATTTCATGCACATAAAACCTTATTTCATGTATATAGAATTAAACTTAATGTCGTTAACCAACAGTAATTAGTATCATAATATAACCAACTGATGCAACTAAAGAACTTTTTATTGAACATAGAACCTTATTTCATGCACATAGAACTCTATTTCATGCAAGTAGAACCTGATTTCATGCACATAGAATTAAAATTAATGTTCTTAACCAACAGTAATTAGTATCATATTATAACCAACTAATGCAACTGAAGAACTTTTTAATGCACATAGAACCTTATTTCATGCACATAAATTTAAATTAGGACCCTTCCCCTTATTACCATTCGAATTGGAGCAAGACCAAAAGACACCATAGAGGGGAAGAGTGAACCATTTTAGGGGAGAAGGGTTAGGGTAGAATTATACAACTCCGAGGTATCATTTTCCGGAAAAGTCATTCAAAGGGGGATTAAAGAGAAAAAAGACGAAACGACGCATATTTTTACATATTTCATCCATTTACAAGGTTGTTTAATGCACATATATCGCTTTTTAATGCATCTAGAAGGCTACTTCATGCATTGATAGGGCCATTGCACTCTAAACTCTTACATTATTACTGAGCAGGGGATCAAAAAAAAAAAACACAAGCAATCGTCATTCAAATAACGATCAAATACAAAAAAAAAACAAAAAGACAAAAATGATGCATGTACAAGATTGTTTAATGCACACTTGTCGTTTTTTCATACATTTATAAGGCTATTCTATGCAGTGATAAGGCTATTTAAGCCTAAACCCTGGTTAAAACAAATGGCACAACAATCTTGGTTGACCTTTAGAGTAAAATTTTCATAAATGTATGTCTAATATCTCTTCTTAGTACACATAATCAGCCCTGAGACCCATCACATGCGTCACAACTCAAGCCCTTCACCAGCATCACAACTCGGGCTCCTTATCAACATCATAATTCCCAAATTTATAAGAAGTCGAAATTCTAAAAGCCATAAGAGACATGTCAAGAACCAGAGGAGGGTTTTCTTAAAGTATCATGATTTTGTGTTTCATTTGCTACATTAAAATAAACATAAACAAAATGATAATAATACACTAATTTGTCACTGGCACACTAAAATGTTTATAACATACATTAAAATAGGTAGTAGATATACTAAAAAGGTTAGCAATTACATAAAAAGAAACATCATCACACCAAATGCATAATAGAATTAAAAAGTCTCACACTTAAAGGAAACTGCTCAAAATATAGCACCAAAGACAAACAATGGCTTAAACAAAAATTAAAGTAATGAGGAATTCTAGGAAGTTGTTACCTTCTAAATTGGTGATACCTTGAACCAGGGATGCAATTTTAGTTGTTTAGATACAAAGTTAGGTTGAAGGAAGGTAAACGTGAGGGAACAAATGAAGAATATGAGATTCAGCATTTTCATTTAGCGCTCTTCGCAACTCAGTTTTATAAGTTAGTGTCCACATATGTGGACCCTCAAGTTCTATATGAAAATAATTTCAATGCTTGGAGTAAGCTAGTGATACCTTAAAACAAGAGTGAGCTTGCAATTATCTAAGTTGATAGAACTGCCCCAGGAAAATGCGTCCTTGATGCAAGAGAGTCTTCTGCGTTCAACTTTGAGGTAAATGGTGTCTGCCTGCCCATGGTTCCCCTTGATGAAGAGCAGGAAGAAGCAAGTTTTGTGTACTAATGAGATATTGCAGACATCCCAGAGATCAATGATCTCCTTTTTGAGGCTCTTAGAATCTAAGGGGCACGTTGAACTTGCATCCAAGTCATCTTGTGGATTAAAGCCAACATCTTTCATGTGCTTTGCTGAGTTATTTACCGTCTGCACAATTATATCAAATTATGAAAATATTCTCAATGACTAAAGGAAATATAAGTAGGGAATACGAAAATCTTGTATCTAGCTAAACACCAAACAAGGAACGAACTTTTTCTTTCAGCGTAAAGGAAAGGAGTAGGGGAGTAGGGGATACTTAAACAAAAGGGAATGAGAGGGAAAGGGGGTGGAGCAACTCAGTATGCCCTCAAATTTCCTCAGAAGGGGAGCACTGATCAACTCCAAAAGAGCTGGATATTGGCCCACCAAATTCATCAGATACTTGGTATGGATCAAATTCTATAAAGGGGATGGTCCAGTATGGTCATTGGAAACTCAATGAACACGTGTCTCAAAATTATCAAGGTTTTGCTCCTCAGTTACATTGTCTGAATCACTTTGAATAGAGTTTGGACTTTGGACTTTGGGCTCCACTTCTTCCTGAAACTAGGTATGGGTTTGCGTCTGAAAGTTTAGTGGTTGACTCAATCTAATGGTGGTCATTCCCAATCGTAAACAATTAATTTGAAGCATAAAAATCGTAAAAATTGCAGGAAAATTGAAAGCAAACAACATCTGAAAGCAACGAAACCAAAAGAATGTAAAACAAATCAGAAATTAAACCCTAATCAATTAATTTGAAGCATAAAAATAGTAAAAACTGAGGAATAAGAAAGAAATAGGGGAAATTGAGTAATTACCTAAATTATAAGGAATAAAGCGAGAGAATCGTGTATAATTAACCGGTTAATCATCGTAGTATGTAGATGAAGTCACAGTAATGGCGATTGAGTGTCCAATTCAAGATGAATGCGGAAGTGAGAAGAGAGTAGGAGAGAATTGCAAGCGTTGTAATCGTCGAAGTGAGAGAAAGAAAGATGAGCGAGAAAGCAAAATGTGTTTGTGTAAAATGACGGTGTTGGAGTGTGTGGGTTAGGAGGAGAATCGGCAAGTTAATGTCTGTCGTCCATATTTACTTAAGATCTAATGGTTGTGAGTGGTTCTCACAGTTCTCATTATCTCCATGGTTCTCATAGGATCCCAAATATATATATATATATATATATATATATATATATATATATATATATATATATATATATATATATATATATATATATATATATATATTTAGCCCCCGAATTAGCCTTGTTCCCATGCTTTTTAGTGCATATTTGGGTCATTTATTGTCTCTAGTTCTTTGTTTTGCATATTCTTTGAGATTTTGATCCCTTGGTAGGAAAGGAGTGCAAATCTTGCATTTTCATGGCAAAACGAGACTAAATTGATTGAATTCAATGACCAAGCATCAAGGAGAGACAAGATTAGAAGGCCTTTGTACATATGATAGTAGATGAGCAATGTTGAAGAAAGGATCCTTGCATCCCCAAGGAAATCCCCAAGGATTTTATGAAGAAAAGGGAAGAAAAGAAGAAGAGATAGTGCTGAGCTACAATCCGAGCTGATTGTCCTGAATCCGCCCGTCCTCCACAAGCACAATCCGTGCGTCTTCCTCCAAAGACGCCCGGGTTAGCAGCCACCTGAATCCGCCCGGATTCCCTTGAAGACGCCCGTCTTCCCTGCCAGAATCCGCCCGTCCCGACTCCAATACGCACGGATTCCGATCAAGCGAAATTTCGTCTTCTCAAGCTACAAAGAAAGAAGCCCTTCCTTCGAAAAATACCGGCTCCTCCTCGCTCAATCTAAAAAGTGTAATTACTAGTTTAGCCCTTAGTTAACCCTAATGCATCCACCTAATTTCCACTATAAATACCCCATTAGTCTAATTAGAAGAGCATGTTCTTCTTATCAATTATTAGAGTAGTTAATATCAATCAAATCTCTCTTTAGTATTGTAATCAACAATTAATCAAGTTCTAATACAAGATTTATTTCCTTAATCTCTCTCTTGTTCATCCTTTATTTTGGGTAATTGAAGATTATTTGGGTTATTATTGGGAGATTGACAACCTCTCAATCAAGCATCAAGTACTTCTTTTATTCTTTGCTTTATTATTGGAATCATTAGTAGGTATAATTCTCTTAATCCCTCTTTAATTATTGTTAATTACTTTCATTTATTCATCATGTTTCCTTTTGTTGGTATGATTGACAACCTTGCTAGCATGATCAACATGATAATGAGTGAGTAGTGACCTAGCTAGGGTTAATGGGTAATTAGGGGAAACCAACATGGGGAATGATTCATGCTTAAATTAATATGCTTTCATGGTTTATTTGCTTGCTTGTTTTGATCTCAGCTCATGCACATGTTATGTTTGATGAAATGTGAGCCTATGAATCCTTGCATTTTTTTACCCATCACCTATCTTTTCAATGAGACTTGTAAGACATAAACCAACTCGAGTCTCATTAGACCATGCATGTTGTTGAGTAGGGAAGACTAAGTCGACTTGTACGTGTTGTACAATCTAATCGATTCGGCTCCGGGACCCAAACTTTCCTAGGATTGTAAGATATAACCCAACTCAATCCATCACAACAATAATTGCTTGCTTATAATTTGAGAACATGTTTGTATGATCAATTCCCATGATTCCCCTATGACCCCATGATACCCTAGTGCTTTTTATCAATTGTTTACAACCCATTTAATTCATCTTGCTTATTTACTTTTATTGCTACTTAGTTTAGTGACCTTCTACATCAACCCAAATTGTGACACCCCTAAGACACCACTAGTTTCAATAGAAATCTCATCTCAATTCCCGTCTCTTGGGATCCGACCTTTTCTTGCCTATTTACTAATTGTAGAGTTGTTTGTGAAGCTATAAATTGTGTTTTGATTCGGACGTGACCCAACGACAACATCTATTAAATTGTGAACACGAAACGGACCGATCAATATATATATATATATATATATATATATATATATATATATATATATATATATATATATATATATATATATATATATATATATATATATATATAATTGAGTCTAGCTTTTAGGGTGAGTCCGTCCTACCAATCTGAGCCGTTAGATCTGAATCCATCAATGGCTAAGATTTGTTGCGCGTCATTAAGGGTAGATTTGTAATTTTCTACTGCACATAAAAGCTCTTTCTTTTTTTTCTCGTCTTTTAGTCGTCGTTCATTTCCCATTCATATTATTTCAACTTTTTCCCTCTACTTTCTCTCTCTCTCCTATTAAACCCTAACTTGCATCTCTCATATCAAAAGAATCGAACAATTTTGTCGCTCGAATCAATAGCAGACTGCACAAACTTTCAATTTGTCCGTCAGATTCATTCTCAAATAACTAATCTTCGTTTATATGAAAGTTATGGTAAGTTTTCTCATAATTCCGTTGTAAATATTTTATTTATCATTCTAGTTTTCGTTTCAATTAGCAATTGTTCGAACCTAACTCGATCGTGCTTTTGAGTTCGTAAGTATTGTGTGCGAGTTTTTTCATTGCGAAGGCAAATTTATCGATCATTGAAATAATTAATGATGTTTACTGTTGTGGACATGGGCCATGTCTCGATGTGTGGATTGGGGCCACCTACCGGTCCGCGGTCACGGGCCACCTGCACGCCAGGCAAATCTGTGGACATGCAACGGTCTATTTAAAGCCACGCTCGGCGGCGTAAAAATGCTTTCGACCGGATCGTTTTAGATCGGTCGGTTTCGTCTCGGTAAGGGTCTCGAAACGAATAGAGATGTTCGTAGTCGCCACCAAGCATTTGTGGGATGCTTGGAACCCGTTCGAAATCCACTTTATACCTCGGTCAAATCGAAGCACAAAGCAGCGTTTGACATAGGTACTAAAGATAAGGAAATCGTCCCTCTTTAGCATCCTATCTCTAGAATGACTCTCGTACGCCCTGGATAAGGTCGTCCACTATCCAAAGTTTCTGAGTAAGAGGTGAAGGTACGTATTGGGAAGCCCTTTAATCGACACCCAATCCGCCAAATGTAGCGGCCTCTCTCGATCGATCTTGGTTGGTTGAATGCAAAAGTTGATAAAACGGTTTAAATGCATGAATGCGCATCTAATAATTTAAACCTAACATGTGAGAGCTTTCTAAGTCGGTTGATTTAATCCAAGTATCAAGTATAAGATGTCGAGTTGGATTAATGATTGATTTGCATGCAAGACGGAAATTAAACATCCATTTACCGTATTAGGTTTAGGGTGCATAACGTGATCCATTTGTCTTAGTAAAGCGTGTTGCAAATATGAGTTTGAATAAACAAATAGTCATCTGATCCGTCCTATATCCGGGCTAATCGGAGTCGGGATCGTCCTAGACTAATGCTGGAAAGGGAACAGGCCCTGTACCAGACGGCTACATGAGGCGCGAGCCAGCCGGCGGTGTAAAGGGGCCTCCCCTGGTTCTGAAAATGAGAAAGAAAAAGCCTGCTTGAGGCGCGGGTCAGCCTACGGTTATATGCCGTGTTCTGACCTTTTGAAAAACGTTATAAAACGTGTTGAGAAATGGGTATTTGAACCCGATTTGGTTTGAAAGGGTCTTTTAGATCGCATTTGTTGATTTGAAGAACTAGACTCGAATAATCATCATTATTTTGATAATATTCGGTGTCGGGTTCGATTTGACAAGCTTGACATGAATAGTTTTGAAAATAATTATGAACTAATTGTTTTAAGTTCATTTGAATATAACTAGCCGATACTCATCATCGTACCCGGGTTAAAATCCGGCATGGTATGTAGAACCAAGGATGACTTTGTGTTGGGGACTAATATGTTTGTTTTGAAAATGCAAAGAAATGATGAAAGGCTTTAAAATACCTCCCAAAAATGAAATGAAAGGCTTTAAAATACCTTTTAAATGTCATTAACCAAATATTATCACCGAAACACGGATTTAACCGTCATGGTATGAGGAACCAAGGGTGAAAAAATATTTTATGGTTAAAACACATGGAATGAAATAAAAAGGGTCTGAAAATATTTGAAATGGTAAAAACCGATTACAAATATGAAAACGAATTAAATGGGAAAGACGAGAACAAACACGGTTGATCTCTGACCTGAACACCCCATTTAGGCGCGGGCAAGCCGGCGAACCAAGGGGCTTTCGTCTCTCGGGCCAAAAATCGTTTTGGCTCGTTTATCCCATGTTTTGGTTCATGTTATGCACGTTTTAGCATGTTATAGTCATGAAACAAATAAAAACATGATAAAAGAAGGATTTTTACACCCTCATACTTACAAGTTTGGTTATGGCGAGTGACCGACGTAAGTGTAACAACTCGTTTGGTCGGAAAAAACTCGGTTTAAAACCGTTTTGGTAGGTAAAAAGAGTGTTTTAAGATTAGTGACGGTGTAGTGGTCGAAGTGGTCGGTCAAGTGATTTAATGCACGATAATGGTACCAAACAATGTGTAAGGCTTGTATTTACGATCGGTAGGTTGTAAATACGTGTCGGATTGTGACTTAAGAAGTCGAGTCGAGAATTTTAAGGGAGAAAAGAGGGGGCGGACACTCGCGTAACTCTCAAATGGGGGCATTTGAGGGGTATTTATAGGGAAATGAGTGGTTGTGTGAGTTTTGAGCGACGTGGCCACCTGGGCTGCTCAAAGAGGCGCGAGCCACGTCGCGGGTCTTCGAGGTGTGTTGTCGCTTTCACACAAACGCAATCATGATTTGTTCTATCCTAGGTTTTGTAGTCATATGTTTGGTACTTGACCAAACATAAATCCGGGAAAACTTAAGGTAGAAGGTTTGAAATGTTTTGTTTTTGGTGGTTGACTCGGTTTGACTCGTTGTTGGAGTCGGGATTTGAATTTTTGAGTCGGTTTTTGGTCCGGTGTCGGTTTTGACTCTAGTTAGTGTCATTGCGACCCCGTCGTCGTGAATTAAACACTCCAGGTATTTTTAAAATGTTTTGAAATGTCTTATTTTCGAAATCGTTTTTAGTTTTTCGACGTAAAGTTGTACACAAACTGTCGATCAAACGCCGCGATTCCAAAGCATGTTGTAGTCCGATAATCATCGGGTGTTTGTTGGAGTCTCAGCAGATACTGGGTATCTACAGAGCCCCCACTTTGACTGAGGCTTGGACAGGGCGAAAGTCAAAGTAGAACCCCCAGGTCAATCGAAGATTACAACCTGGAGACCCAAGCGACGTCAAGGCGGCTCGAAAGGATTCGGGCCAAGGACCTGCCGTCGGGAAGGGCGACGCCGAGGCGACTTGAGGGTACGAGTCAAGGACCTATCGTTGGGAACAGTTTAGAGTCTGTCGACTATCCGTGCGGGTCGTTTAAAGTCCGTTAGACTACGTATGAAGGCTCGCCAGCCATAAGAAGGAGTCATACCTGAGGCATCTTCGGATATGTCCTTGCGCGTTTGCGGACAAAGGCTCGCCAGTTGTGATAAGGAGTTGTACCCGAGGCATCTTCGGGATATGTCCTTGGGTGTATGCGGACAAAGGCTCGCCAGTTATGATGCGTAGTAAGGCTCGCCAGCCATGGCGCGTAGTAAGGCTCGCCAGCCATGGCGCGTAGTAAGGCTCGCCAGCCATGGCGCGTAGTAAGGCTCGCCAACCATGGCGCGTAGTAAGGCTCGCCAGTCATGGCGCGTAGTAAGGCTCGCCAGCCATGGCGCGTAGTAAGGCTCGCCAGCCATGGCGCGCAGTAAGGCTTGCCAGCCATGGCGCGTAAGGCTCGCCAGCCATGGCGCGTAGTAAGGCTCGCCAGCCATGGCGCGTAGTAAGGCTCGCCAGCCATGGCGTGTAGTAAGGCTCGCCAGCCATGGCACGAACTCGTGATGCCGCTGTGAAAATAGTGAATTTTGAATTTCACTATCAATGTTGTTGAAATAAGCGGGTTCCGCGAGGAAGCCCCCTGTTAGTATTTGAAGGAATAGTGAATTTGAACTTCCACTACTCGTTTGTTTGAATTTGCAGTGGCGGTTTCGATTGCCGTTTGTTTGAATTTTGAAGGAAATAGCAAATTTTAAATTTTGCTATCACGTTTGGAGTGACGGTTTATGTGCCGCCGTTGACATGTGATGGAAATAGTGAATTTGGAATCTTCACTATTGATTGAAGTGACGGTTTATTTGCCGCCGTTGACATTTGATGGGAATAGTGAATTTGAAATCTTCACTATTAATTGAAGTGACGGTTTATGTGCCGCCGTTGATATTTGAAGAAAATAGTGAATTTGGAATCTTCACTATTGATTGAAGTGACGGTTTATGTGCCACCGTTGACATTTGATGGAAATAGTGAATTTGGAATCTTCACTATTATTTTTGAAATTGAAGAAAATAGCGAATTTTGAATTTTCACTATTATTTTTGAAAATTGAAGAAAATAGTGAATTTTGAATTTTCACTATTATTTTTGAAATTGGCGGTTTTGATCGCCGTTTGTTTGAAATTTTTGAAAATAGCGAAGTTGAATTTTCACTATTTGTTTTTGTCTTTGAGAGAATGACGATTTTTGATATCGTCAATGAAAATTTGAAGTTTGTTATGTGGAAATTGGGCTAAAGCCCAAAATTCGCTGAAAGAGTAAGGGACGCCTGATTGAGGCGCGAGACACCTGGCGAACCAAAGGGGCTTCCCTTTTTTTCTGTAAAAAGACGCGAGGTTGGACTGCATCTCATTCCTCATTCATCTTCAACCTTCGACATAAAAACCCGCAAAAAATCGCCATTGTTGGACTTTTGCTAGCTTCCATTCGTGCCATCAACAATAATGTCGTCTCAAGGTATGCATTTCCTCTCGAATCCATTTGTTTTTGTTGATCTTTAGCTTAATTGAATTAGGGCGAACCTTTACCCTAGAAAATCGATTTGGGCGTTTTTTATTGAGCCCATTTTGAGTGAAATTTATGATTGCATTAGGTTAGAAGCCTGTTTAGGAGTATAGGGGTGCTTTTAATTTGCATTTTGGTCCCCGTTCCCGCTCCCCATGCTCGAAAAACGTGAGTGAGGTGAGAAACCGTCTCATTTCACAATGCCAAGTTTATTTTCTTGGATAATGGGTCCCACTAGGTTGCATTGTAGTCGGGAAAGATCATTTTTACCATTGTGGACCTTTGTTGAGTATTGTGGGCAAAATTGGAATTTTTGCTTTTTGTGACGGTCTTATGTTTGACAAAATAAGCGTCTGTTTGAGCTTGATTGAGTTAGTTTGCCTTGAAATTGACCTTATTGGTAGTTTAGATCGCCTTGAGGTGTGATAAAATCACGTTTGCCCTTTTTGCGGTCGTTTTTGAATTTTGACCGGCTTGTGCTCAAATTGGCGTATGAATTGCCTTTTCGAGCCGTAGAAAAATTTCCCATTGCATTGGGAATGTATTTTTGGTTCGTTGGCGGACCTTGTATGGGTCTTGAAATGCCGCTTTTTTTGTGGTGGTTTTGACTCGTCTTTTGCTTGAAAAGATGGACGAGTCTTTTTTTTTGTGCGTTTGTTTTTTGTGAATGGTTTTGTTTAGTTGGATTTTGGGCGGGATTGCCCTTGTTTTGCTTTGCAGGTCGTGTTTTTTTTTGGACTTGTGATGTGACCATAATTAGAGCATATTTAGTCCCCGAATTAGCCTTGTTCCCATGCTTTTTAGTGCATATTTGGGTCATTTATTGTCTTTAGTTCTTTGTTTTGCATATTCTTTGAGGTTTTGATCCCTTGGTAGGAAAGGAGTGCAAACCTTGCATTTTCATGGCAAAATGAGACTAAATTGATTGAATTCAATGACCAAGCATCAAGGAGAGACAAGATTAGAAGGCCTTTGTACATACTATAGTAGAATGGGCAATGATGAGAAAAGATCCTTACATCCCCGAGGAATTTGATACTTGGTCAAACAGGGCGATTCCGGTGGCGTTGGAAAGCTAAGAGGACAAACTTTCATCTCCAATTGGAATCACCTGAATATCAGTTGTAGAACTCGAGATATGGCTCTCCAAAGTAGGCACTAGCAATTTGAAGTTCTTCCCTTGCTCGCCTAGCTATCTTTCTTCTTTGCGCATCCCAAAATAGCTACATTCTTGCTCCAAATTCACTCTTCCTTCAAATGCATGCTAAACGGACGGTAAAAGGCTTGATTTCATTACTTTCTGGTTCATTCCTGCAAATAAGACAGAACAAACCAAAGTAGCATATTCGGGGCATTTCGTAGCAATAAACTACGATAATAACATAGAAATACGTGCATAAAAAGGCCTAAAAAGACTATATAAAATGCACGTATCAAATCTCCCCAAACCAAACCTTTACTCGTCCTCGAGTAAACTAAGTGCAAACTAATGGAACGGAAAAGATAACTCAGAGCTAGCTATTACTTGTCTACTTAAACCAGTTTAATGCAAACTAAAATCAACGATTCTGACTACAATGGTCAATACGCAAACGAATTATAAGATGTCCATAAATAAAGCTGACCTATCGACCTTGCAAGACCAACAAAATCGGACTCTCACGTGGTCACTCTTCTCTCATAAAGCAGAGGGTGAAAGTATATGTATAAGAGAGAAAGAGAAAATAGTCACTCACCTAGACTGCGACCTACATAACATGCATGCAACAAACATGATAGACGATTCAAGTACCACACATACATTCCAACCAACAATGTCCGTCACAGCTGAGGGCTTACAAATGGTATGGGAAAGTGAGGTTAAGGTGAGAAAAGGCAAAACAAATTATGGAAATGTGGAGGTAAAAGCGCCAAGCTAGTTCCTAAACAGAACCATATAAGACCGTCCGAATCTCAACTGACTGAAAAATAAACACAAGTGCCCTTCTTTGGCACAAAACTCACTACCCAATACACTATCTCCTCAAAAAGATGTAGAATAAAATAGAGGAGTAGACCGTCACAAGATAGAAATAGACACTGACGGTCTCAAAAAAACCAACTCAAAAACAACTTTTCTGATTTTTCTCTCTGCTCATACGTGTGTTCTTTTTTTCCAATTCATTTTCTTTTCTTTTCTTTTCTCCTTTTTTATTTTTATTTTTTTCATCCTTCACGTTTTTTTTCTCCTTTTTTTTTCAATCTCTCTTTTTTTTTTTTTTTTTTTTTTTTTTTCATTTCTTCCTTTCTTCATCCTCAACCAACTCCAATAATGAAAACAGGCCAAACCGCAGACGGAAAACACATACCACAAAAGACATACTAACTAGCTTGACTAGGCAGGCTCAGTTTTGGATGTAGCTAATGGGTCAAAAAGGCTAAATTTGGCTTAAGTGGAGCTAAATGGGTGAAAATGAAAGAAAGGGGAAAAATTTGCAAGCACCTCCCTGCATGTGACACCGACCACAAACCCGAATGTACACAAGTGACAAGCAATCGAATTTCATAAAAGTGCAAAAGTGATAAACATGCTATGCAAGGAGTACTACTCTCAATTCCTATGTAAACCGGTCATGAATGTCACCAGTTATTAGGCTCTAAAACTCAGAATTTATAGAGTAGGTTGCCAATTTATCAGGTCAAGTCTAAGCGATCCTAAATTTGAACAAAAACTCGTAGATATGCGCAAGACTCAGCTAATAACTGTCAATAAAGTGCAAGGCTCAAGTAAAAAGACAAGTTAAAGTGCAATTTCATCACGGAAATTTACCGTTCCGACTCAACCTATATGCAAAAATAAACGTGAATATTTTTTGAATTTTTGAAATTTTTCAATTTTTATGAGATTTTTGATTTTTATGAAAATAAACAGCAATGCATACTGAAATTAAACGATGATAGAAATGCAATAAAAACAAGATGCAGATACAGATATGGATGCATAACCTCCCCAAACCAAGTCGTACAATGCCCCCATTGTACCAAAACATGGAAAGGAAACGCAAACTAGAGGAGAAAGAGAGTAAAATGCGGAAAACTTACAAGATGCGCGAATAAAGGGACCTCCCCAAACCGACCATGAACATGGGAGGTTGCTAAGGCCCAAAAACCGTCTCGGAAGCTAATCCAAGTCAAAAACACTCGATAGCAAATCGAACAAAGTGGCGATCGAGTAGAATGGGCGCTCAAAACCGCTCGATCGAAGGGAAAAACAATGATCGAGTGGTTCTCTATTTGCAGTGGTCGATCGAGTAAAAATTTCACTCGATCGAGTGAATCCATCATCAAAAGTACTCGATCGAGTAGAAAAACTACTCGATCGAGTGATCCTCAATGTAATTCCTGCAAAACGCAAATAAAAAAAAATTTAGCAAACTAACAAGACAAGCATACCGAGATAGTTTATGGTATAAAAACCATTTATTACAATCGAAATAAAATAAAAATGCAAAATAAAATCTCCGGGTTGCCTCCCGGTAGCGCTAGCTTGAGGCGTACAGTCCCGGCTCGACCTTCTTTTTCACCCAACTACTCTAATTGAACCCAATCAAAGCAGCTCAAGGCTCGCAAAGAACTTTGTCAAATAGCTGCGCATGTGCTACACAAAATCGTAAGTAGCACCATAAAACAGTTGATAACATAGGAAATTAAAATGTAATAACATTTAAGTCTAACAAATTTCCTATGATGACTCCTAAAAATATCCACAAAATTATTCCTCCCTCCAGCTAAGGGCGGAATATAAAAACTCAAATTAACCGCAGGTGGAAAATAAAGCAGCTTAGGAGCATTGGACTCAAAAACAACGCGAATAGAATTTGGATGATCAGACGGGTGAAAACTGTGAGGTGGAGGAATCTGGTCTGCTAAAGGAGAAGGTGGGTATTCATCCCAAATGCAAGGGACGGTAAAGTCAATTGGGTCAATTGGGTCCTCTATAATAGGTTCATCTACTATATCATCGTAAGTATCCCATTTGACCTCAAGACTGTCTAAATCTACCTCCTCACTCTCCTTATTGCTAGACTCGTCAAGATGGAGATTCTCAAAGAGAGCCTTCAAATCACCCTCACTATCAGTGCAAGAATCATAAAGGGGTTCTAAACTATCCTCATAAAAAGGATTGTCAACCACGCTAGTGGTCTCCTCTATGTCTCCGTCAGCATCTCCTAGATTGGTTTCTAAGGTCTCACCCACCCCCTCATTTGAGTCAACATGAAGAGAAAAGTTGGGTTTAAGAGATTCAGAAGCAAACCAATTAAAGAATTCTAACACCTCATTTACGGGGATTCCTTCGAAATCCCACTTACCAATAGATTCTAGGTATGCTCGCGTAGGGTCATTCATACCCCGGAAGATAGTCCAGCACAATTGGAGTTCAGAAAATGCATCTCGTCCTGGGGCTCGAGCCACTCCAAAACCTGGCTAAATAAGTACCAAAAATTTCGTTCTCTTCCTGCGGAAAGAGAAGAACGAAAGACATAATAACGGTCTCAAGGAACCGAAGCTCCTTGAGACAAGAAATAAACTAAATAAAAACAAATAAAACTACGCTGCCTCCCCGGCAACGGCGCCAAAATTTGGTACTTGGTCAAACAGGGCGATTCCGGTGGCGTTGGAAAGCTAAGAGGACAAACTTTCATCTCCAATTGGAATCACCTGAATATCAGTTGTAGAACTCGAGATATGGCTCTCCAAAGTAGGCACTAGCAATTTGAAGTTCTTCCCTTGCTCGCCTAGCTATCTTTCTTCTTTGCGCATCCCAAAATAGCTACATTCTTGCTCCAAATTCACTCTTCCTTCAAATGCATGCTAAACGGACGGTAAAAGGCTTGATTTCATTACTTTCTGGTTCATTCCTGCAAATAAGACAGAACAAACCAAAGTAGCATATTCGGGGCATTTCGTAGCAATAAACTACGATAATAACATAGAAATACGTGCATAAAAAGGCCTAAAAAGACTATATAAAATGCACGTATCAGAAATCCCCAAGGATTTTATGAAGAAAAAGGAAGAAAAGAAGAAGAAACAAGACTGCCTGACAATCCGTGCGGATTGTCTAGAAGACGCCCGTCTTCACCCTACAATCCGTGCGTCTTCACCCCCAAGACGCCCGGGCAAAAGCTCCAGAAGACGCTCGTCTTCCTCCTCAAGACGCCCAGGCAGAAACCGCCAAATCCGCCCGTCCGTGCTAAAGACGCCCGGATTCCCAGACAGACCCATTTCGTCTTCTTCAAGCTTCAAGGAAGGATGCACATCTTTTTCTAGAGACCGGAGTTTCCCTAGAGACCGGAGTCTCCCTAAAGAGACCGGCGATTCCTCAACAAGGGACTTAATCGTCATTTAAGCCCTTAGTTAACCCTAATTCATGCACCTAATCCCCACTATAAATACCCCATTTGTAATAATCAAACCATCAAGTTTCCTTAGATTAAATCAAGCTTTCTTAGATTAGATTAGGAGTAGATTAGAATAGATTACTCTTTAATCTTTCCACAAATTACACATTAATCTTTCCTTAATTATTGTTCAAGTTTATTATTCAAGTTTATTATTGGGTAATTGAAGATTATTGGGTTATTATTGGAGAATTGACAACTCTTCATCAATCAATCAAGTCTCTTCTATTATTCTTTGCTTTATTATTTGGATCATCTTAAGTTGGTATAATTCCTTTACTCTTCACTCTTTGTTGTTCTTTTCTTCATTCTATTATCATGTTTATACTTGTTGTGATGATTGACACCATTAATGACATGTTTCCCTTGATAATGAGTGAGTAGTTCTTTGGCTAGGATTAGTGGGTAATTAGGGGAAACCAACATGGGAAATGATTCATGCTTAATCTAATATGTTTTCATAATTAAATTGCTTGCTTGTTGTGATGTCAACTTTATGCACATGTTATGTTTGATGAAATGCTAAGCCTATGAATCCTTGCATTTTTACCATCTCTTATCTACTCAACTTGACTTGTAAGATATAAACCAACTCGAGTCTTGTTAGACCATGCATAGAAGTTGAATAGGAGGAAAGTAAGTCGACTTGTAGGTGTTGTACAATCTAATCGATTCGGCTCCGGGACCCAACTCTTCCTATGAACCGTAAGACATAAACCAACTCGGTTCCTCCACAACATTAATTGCTTGCAACTTTGTAAACATGTTTGTATGATCAACACCATGAATCCCCTATGACCCCATGATATCCTAGTACCTTTAATAATTTGTTTACATCCTTCCTAGTTCATTGTTTGCTTTACTTTGTTAATTTCACTATTTAGAATACAACTACAAACCCAAATCAATTGTGACACTAGCATAAATTGAGATAGATAGACTTAGAACCCAAAGCACACCGTCCCATGGATCGACCACGACTTACCGCTAACTAGTTGTTTGTTGAGAATATAAATGTGTTTGATTGGATGTGACCCGACGACAATCACCAATCAAAATGGCGCCGTTGCCGGGGATGGTGCTATGTGATTAAGTTCTTACTTGTTTGTCTATTTTGATTTTGCTTTCACCTTGAGGAACTTGTTCCTCAAGGATTGTTCTTACCGTTTTTGTGTAGTTTCCATGCTTGTAGTTGTTTCCTTGTCTTAGCTATGATGGCTCAAGACTTGACATATGGAGTATGTGGTGGATCTTTTGAGTATGACTATGGGGAGTTTGAGGAGCAAGTCAACACAAACCTACCTTACACCTCATGCAATGAAAATCCTAACTACTACCCCAACTTTCCCCACCAAAATCACCACATCCAATACCCACAACAACCAACCACCCAAAACTCACTTTACAACCAATTCCAAATGCTACAATACAACCAGTTTCACACCTACCCACAACAAGAAGATGAACCCATTCAAAATGTGATTCTCCAAATGATGGGAGATCAACAAAACTTCTTCAAACAAATGCTAGAAGAGAGCCAAAGAAGGGACATTGTTCTTCAAGGCATTGTTACTCAAGGTGAGGAGTTGGAAATTCAAATTGCCCAAATAAAAGAAACCCAACTAACTACCCCTCACCACTCTTTAGACATTGACCATGAATGTGAGTTTCAAGGAGTTACCTTTGATGAAAAGTGGGAAGAGCCAACCTCATTGAGCTCTTGTGAGTATGAAAGTGTGGTGTTTGATGAGGAAGACATGAGGTTGAGTAAGCCAAATACTCTTAGCCTTTGTGAGTATGAGGGTGTGACTTTTGATGTGAACATTGAGGTGTTGGATAAAGAGTTGATAAGGAGGAGTGAAGCCCCCATCTATGATTCGTATGAAGATAGTGATGATGACAAGCCTATGGAAGAAGCTTATGCGGGATATGTATCATGGAATGAAGAAGAGGAATGGACTTGTGAGATTGCCTCACTTGAGGAGCCCATCCTTGAGAAGTTTGAGGTATGCTTCCATGAAGAAGATGAATTCCTCTCTTCTATTGACCATAAAGACCTTTTTGCACCCACCATGGAACCTATGACTGTTGGAGATGATATGGTGGATCTTCTCCAAAAAGTCAAATCATATAAAGGGTACTTGGTGGAAAAGCTCAAGAAGAAAATTGCAAATGAGCTTGCTTGTGGATATTTGGCACCCACAACATCAATTCCTAAGGTATCCGATCATCAATGCTATGAGAATTCTCCTTCTACTCTTGAAGGATTGATAAATTCAAATGCTATCATCGTCACCAAAGCGGAAAAAGAAGGTGGTGAGTTAAAGTCTCCGGACGAATATGAACCATACTTCTTACCATATAATGACAAGAATCATGGGCTAGTTGGTTTGAAGCATCGTGAATATCCAAGTTCCAAGAAGAGGAAGAAAACAAGAATGAATGACAAATTCCTTTGGCCAAGCTTCGTCTTGAAGTTAAGCAAACCATACTTGTGCTTATTTGGAGCTTGTTCACAAGCTTTTGATCTTCTATTGAGAGCCTTGAGCTCTATGGACAAGAATTTCTACAATTTGAACTAGTTTGGTGGAGTTCTACCTCAAACCACCATTTGTAAGATATCCTTTCCTTTGACTTTGCATTACATTTACACTTGCATACATATACATTTCACTTGCATTTGTATTATATTTCATATTGCATTTACATTAGTTAGTTCATATAGTATAGTTTGCATTGTATTATATCTCACATGATTCATGTAGATAGTTGCACATAGACTAGAATTCATGCATAGTCACTAATGACCAATCCTATTCTTTTCTACACTAGAGATAGTGTTTAAATCGGTTTGGGGAGGTTTGATCATAGGTGACCATATGGTTACTAGAAAACATGCCTCATATAGTATAGTTTAGATTGCATTCATTTGTTATATATGTCATATAGAATTGCATTTAGTTAGAGCATGCATTCATTCATATCATATCATTGCATTTATTCAAAAATCCAAAAAACATGTACTTTCTTTTTCATTCCTACTCCTACATGTACATTGAGGACAATGTCCAAAATAAAGTGGGGGATGGGAATTTATATTCCAAAATACATAAAAATTGAAAAATTTCGAAAAATCCCAAAAATATGTTCTTTAATTTCATAAAATCAAAAACCATAAAAATTTGAAAAATTTAAAAATCCAAAAACATGTTCATTTCCTTTGTAGTATAGACTTGTATATATTGTTTGTATATATTATTTTTGTTCATCCTTGTTCACATTGATTGACTACGCCACATCCGAGACATGAGGATATTGAAGACCGCATGGTATGATCTTTCCAATCTCCTTTTTCCTCTTTATGTTAATGACTATGTGGCTTTATTTTTATTGATGCGGTATAAACAATGTGAATTTAGGACTTGCATTTAGATTATTTGGCATACTAGTTGGTAGAAGCATATGCATTAGGATGTATAAATGTTAGTTGCATCATGGCATGTAGTTTGCATGTTAGAAAAATTTTGTGAAACCGTCTACTTGGGAAACTTGACAAGTGTATATAGGCCCTAGTAGATGCTTTTTCTTCTTAAAACTTTGCTTGTTAGAATACTTGTAAAACACCCTAGGATGTGTCATGCTAGTATCCTTTGACCCATGGATTAAGGCCTAGTCAAGAGTACCTTGTGGTGTGATAACTCCTTGGCTACCGTTTATTCCAAGGTGACCCTTGAAACCATGCAACCATCATTCATCCACATTCTACCATACATTTTGTCATCAAAGGGAATGGGCACAAAAAGATATTGTTCAAATTTGAGTTCAAGAAATGAAAAGTGAAAGAAAGTTTGCAAAATGCATCAAAAGAAAAGAGGAGTAACAAAAATGAAAACTCCTATGCTTCAAATATAAGGCACCCTCGTTACTAATTGGGGTGACTTTGAAAATGTTCAAAAGAAATGCAAAGAAAAGTTGAAAAGTTGTCAAGTGTTGAAAAGCCAAAAATCAAAGAAATGGCAAAAGAAAATGTTCTCAAATGTCAAATGCCACAAGAAATTGGGGGGAAAAACAACAACAAAAGCAAACTCCTAAATGAATCTCAAATACTATCGATCCCTTTATCCATCGTATCCATTTTTGTGCATGGTAGAGAGGGGACGACCCTTCTTCTTGTCTAGGCAAGAGGGGGAATTCCGCGATCCTCCAGTGTTTCTAACACCATAGGGAGTCTACTCTTGACAAAAGCATTTAACGATTGAGGACAAAGGTACCCTAGCTTGACACAACTTAGAGGTGATTTATTGGTATCCTTCTAGGCTTAGTAGTTTGAAGAAATTGCATCTATGAAGGAGTGTGTACCCTTGAATTGCTTCCCTTGTAGATAATTTCCGCCACTTAGATGAGGAAAGTGGCTATTCATTTTTGTAGACGCATCCATTACGTGTTTTGTGTGCTTTAATGCTTGGATGTGTCGCCATTTTGGCAAGACCCACCTTGCCTTGCAAGAAGGCATCCTACCTCATGGTTGTCTTGTTGTGAGTTGAAGGGGCGGAGTGAGACCCGCTAATTGTCTCATATCGGCTATGTTATTAGGTTAGTTTAAATAATGGTCCTAGTCTTTGTCACCTCTTTACTCGGGACGAGCAAAGGTTCGGTTTGGGGATATTTGATGTGACCATAATTAGAGCATATTTAGTCCCCGAATTAGCCTTGTTCCCATGCTTTTTAGTGCATATTTGGGTCATTTATTGTCTTTAGTTCTTTATTTTGCATATTCTTTGAGGTTTTGATCCCTTGGTAGGAAAGGAGTGCAAACCTTGCATTTTCATGGCAAAATGAGACTAAATTGATTGAATTCAATGACCAAGCATCAAGGAGAGACAAGATTAGAAGGCCTTTGTACATACTATAGTCGAATGGGCAATGATGAGAAAAGATCCTTACATCCCCAAGAAAATCCCCAAGGATTTTATGAAGAAAAAGGAAGAAAAGAAGAAGAAACAAGACTGCCTGACAATCCGTGCGGATTGTCTAGAAGACGCCCGTCTTCACCCAACAATCCGTGCGTCTTCACTCCTAAGACGCCCGGGCAAAAGCTCCAGAAGACGCCCGTCTTCCTCCACAAGACGCCCGGGCAGAAACCGCCAAATCCGCCCGTCCCGTGCTAAAGACGCCCGGATTCCCAGACAGACCCATTTCGTCTTCTTCAAGCTTCAAGGAAGGATGCACATCTTTTTCTAGAGACCGGAGTCTCCCTAGAGACCGGAGTCTCCCTAAAGAGACCGGCGATTCCTCAACAAGGGACTTAATCGTCATTTAAGCCCTTAGTTAACCCTAATTCATGCACCTAATCCCCACTATAAATACCCCATTTGTAATAATCAAACCATCAAGTTTCCTTAGATTAAATCAAGCTTTCTTAGATTAGATTAGGAGTAGATTAGAATAGATTACTCTTTAATCTTTCCACAAATTACACATTAATCTTTCCTTAATTATTGTTCAAGTTTATTATTCAAGTTTATTATTGGGTAATTGAAGATTATTGGGTTATTATTGGAGAATTGACAACTTTTCATCAATCAATCAAGTCTCTTCTATTATTCTTTGCTTTATTATTTGAATCATCTTAAGTTGGTATAATTCCTTTACTCTTCACTCTTTGTTGTTCTTTTCTTCATTCTATTATCATGTTTATACTTGTTGTGATGATTGACACCATTAATGACATGTTTTCCATGATAATGAGTGAGTAGTTCTTTGGCTAGGATTAGTGGGTAATTAGGGGAAACCAACATGGGAAATGATTCATGCTTAATCTAATATGTTTTCATAATTAAATTGCTTGCTTGTTGTGATGTCAACTTTATGCACATGTTATGTTTGATGAAATGCTAAGCCTATGAATCCTTGCATTTTTACCATCTCTTATCTACTCAACTTGACTTGTAAGATATAAACCAACTCGAGTCTTCTTAGACCATGCATAGAAGTTGAATAGGAGGAAAGTAAGTCGACTTGTAGGTGTTGTACAATCTAATCGATTCGGCTCCGGGACCCAACTCTTCCTATGAACCGTAAGACATAAACCAACTCGGTTCCTCCACAACATTAATTGCTTGCAACTTTGTAAACATGTTTGTATGATCAACACCATGAATCCCCTATGACCCCATGATATCCTAGTACCTTTAATCATTTGTTTACATCCTTCCTAGTTCATTGTTTGCTTTACTTTGTTACTTTCACTATTTAGAATACAACTACAAACCCAAATCAATTGTGACACTAGCATAAATTGAGATAGATAGACTTAGAACCCAAAGCACACCGTCCCATGGATCGACCTCGACTTACCGCTAACTAGTTGTTTGTTGAGAATACAAATGTGTTTGATTGGATGTGACCCGACGACAATCACCAATCAACTTGTCCATTTTATGCCGTCATAATGCCGATATTTTGGCTGACGTTTTTGTTTATTCTTTTGATCGCAGGGTACCATTTGGGACCTATGGGGTCCGTTGTTGAGGTACTGAAGGAGGAGGATGATCCTGGAGGGGAGAGGCGGCTGATGTGGCCGGCTTGTCCTTTTCATTGTGGCTCATAGACATGATGGCTGATGATTGGGGGTCAGTACCGGGGTGGTGCATCGCATCATGGTTCTTGGCCTTCTTATCATCCGAAGTCTGCCAGACGCTGTCTTCATTTTTGTCGTGGAGCAGGAACGAGGTATTACTGTCATGGTAACCACCTCTGCTTCCGTTGTTGCTCCTCTGTTTCTTATGTTGCTCCCTTTCTTTTCTGTTTGAGAGGATAAAGAGTGCTTAGTTCGGTAGGTGGCGGATAGCCTCCAGTTCGTTGTCTTAAGCCAGTGTCTGTATGATAGACAGTTGTTTTAGGCCAGTGTCTGTATGATAGATGTCATCAGATCGGATCCTGTTTTGTACGGTGGTTATCCGTATCAAACGTCTGTCGATGTATTTTGCGTGAGGCGGTTTGTATATGTGTTTTTGGATTGTGGTTCATTTTGTGATTTTTGGCTTTTTTGTGTTGTGTTTCGGAGGAGCGCTGTCGGTTGTTGATTCTCCTTTTGCTTTGCATTAGTTCCTGCATCGTTAGTGTAGAAAATAGGCAACAGGTAGCATGTATGCGTAAACGTAAACACGTAAAAAGCATTTGAACAAAAATTAACCAAGATGACTTGAAGTTAAAATTTGAAAAATGAATTTTGAGGATTTTCGCGACAAGTCGTCACGTTTGGATAAAAGGAATTAATTTGAAAAATTGAGCAATTAACTCGTGTCTTGAATTAAATTGCATCGGAAATTATTGAAATTGATTTGCGACTCGCAAAATTTCAAACTCAAACCGTCAGGGATGAATTTTTAGAAAAGATTTTTACGAGTGTATTTGATTTTTGAGGTCAAGACTCGAATTTGTGAGTGCTTGAAGTTTGAGGGAAATTGACGTCGTGTCATCAATTTTCGATTTTATTTTGATGGAGAATTGTGATAAAGCGAAATTTTTTTCGGAATTTCGACTGACATGGAAACGATCCGTCGCGGATCGGGGCGACTAGCCCTTCCCTCCTTAAAAAAAGAAAGAAAAATCCGTATGTTTAAAGCTGCGTCATGGAAACCGTGTCGGATTTCGTAAAACGCGAAACAAGGAAACGTGAGTGTGAGGAAACACAAAAATGTCCTGGATCATCCCGAAGAGGCGCGAGCGTCCTGGCGGGAGGTTTGAGGTGTCAGGAGAAAACACAAGTTGAAAGAGACAAGTCATCAACGGGAATCCTGGGGAAGCCTCAAAGAGGCGTGAGCAGCCTGTCGATGGAAGCCGGCTCTCCCCTTTTCTGAAAAACGCGCTGATCATTTTTGTATAAATGGTGATGTTTGCGCTTCATTGTTTCATCATCCGAAACACAAAACATCTCTACAAAACCTCTTCTTCTTCTTCCACAAAAATATTTCATGGATGCTTTTGAGAATGCATTGCGACAATGGTGCTGGGATTTGTCGCCTCCCGAGAAGTATCAACTCATTTGCATGGGAGTTGGTCAATTGTTGGTGCTTCATAAAGTCAAGGTGCAACCTTCATTTCTTGAAGCATGTTCTCGGTTTTGGGATTCGAAACACCATGTTTACGTTTTCCCGAAAGGTGAGATTTGTCCTCTTGCCGAAGAAGTTGGAGCCATTGGTGGGTGGCCGGGTTGTGTTCCGGTGCTTCCTCCGACTTGGTTGTGCTATAAGGAGAAATTCTGTTCCATGTTGGGTTTGTCGACAAGTCGAGTCAACTTTCTTCTTGCTCCACATGGTGTGGATATGTTGGCCCTTATCAACATCTTTTCAAACCGATTAGATGTCAATGTTTCGGAGGTGGCTAAGAGAAGGGCTCTTGCCTTTTGCCTTGTCCATTTATACCTCTTTGTTGATGTTTTGAAGAAGGAGGGGCCAAAATGCTATGGTAGCATGACCCTTATTTATGTGATTGAGCAAATGGAGCATGGTAGAGATCCATCATGGTTGGTGCTTGGAGAGATCATCCAAGCTTTGGACAAAGAAGGCTCTTGTGGAGAAGCTCCCTCTTTTGGGTCCCCAAGGATCCTCCAAGTGTGGCTATTGGAGAGGCTAAGGTCTGTAGAGCCTCCGGTTGATTCTTCTTCTTACTCCTTCCGTCACCTTACCATGAGGAAGAAGTTGTACCCGGATAGTTTTGCTTCTATCGAGGCTTATTGGGCCGCAAGATTGGCGGAGGAGGGTGGTCCTCACATCCGTTGGGTGGTGCCATGGTGGCACTTGAGGTCCTTCACGGGGTTGCCCGCTTCGGGTGCTAGTCCTCGTTCTTTGATGGTGGTGGGTTTGAAGGTTGCTTCCTTCATTTATCCCGAAAGGCTCATGAGGCAAATGGGGCGTCAACAAAAGGTGCCCGCTCAAGATACCCTTGTCCAAGAGAATGTTTTTCGGAACTCCGAGCTTGTTGAGGTCTTGGAAAGATGGTGGGCCACTCGGCCGCTTTGGGAGGTACCAAACCCCGTTGCCACGACATGGGTGACTCCCGCTTATGTCAAGTGGTCACGTGCTCCGTCCTTGGAGGAGAGGTCTAAATTCCGTAAGGACGAGGTTGTCGACTTGAAGTACCGAGAGGTTGGCAAGGCCAACCGTTACTTCTTTGAGGAGTATGTTGACGGAGCTACCCCCGATGTGATGAGACCACCGAAGAGGAGGAGTTGCGGCCCCAAGAATATGGTGGGCCGTGCATTGGCCCTTTTTTGGTCGAACATGGGGTCTTGTGCTAGACCGGAGGCCGTCACCGTCTTAGATCCGTTGAGGATCCGTTTCGAGGAGGAAGTCCATGCTAGGCGGGCCAACAAGAAGAACAAGGGGAAGATGTACCCCGAGGGAAAAGGCAAGGGCAGAATGGAAGAGTGAAGACCTCCATTACCCGTTTTATTATTATGTTGTATTATTGTTGTGAGTTTTTATTATGTTGTACTAGCTAGTTATTGTGTGTTTTGTGCTAGTTTTATTATGTGAGGTGTTTTAGTTGACACCTTAGCTTCGACAAGTTGTAGACTCGTCGAGTTTTATTTGTTGTTGAAATTGTAATCCCTCCCATTATTAATTAAATAAGAGGATTGCCCGTGTCGAAAATTATGAACGCTTGTTCCTTCCATCCATTTTGTAAAGGCAATTCGTTTTGAATCGTCCTAAACATTTGCACTTGGGAAAGTGGGATTTTGTGGGAAGGGAGAAAGGCTTATTTTGTATTTTTGTGGGAAAGGGAATGGTTTTCCCTTTTTTTGATGGGGATGTTTTTTTTAATGTGGATGGTTGTTTTTGATTGTGGGGATGGTTGTATCCTCCTTGTGTAAGAAAGGACTGCCTACGTATTCACCTGAAGAGGTGAAATCAAACCATGATCGTAGTTCGAAATGTTTTGTAGAATTTGATTGGGTTTTGTGGTTGTATCCCTCAGGCATAAGAGGGACTGCCTACGTATTCACCTGAAGTGGTGAAATCAAATCATGCTCGTAGTTCAGGGGTTGTTGTTTTGTTTTAGTGCAAATGGATGTTGCCTTTGACGGATCAAAGGACATTCGAAACGGGCAAGGTGCCACAGCTTAGACTCGATAAAACATGCAATTTCAAATCAGAACACGTTGAGGAACTTGACTTGAAAAGGGGTTGAGGTGGTTGCTAGTTGTAAAACTAGGCTTAGGTAGTTGGTCGCTATAGTTCAAGGGTAGTATTTCTTGAGTTGGTCTAGGTTGGTTGGGTTTGTAAAGTCCTCCTCATCTAGGTCACTCAGTCTCACTGCGCCCCCCGAAAGTATTTTCTTGACCAGGTATGGCCCGGCCCAGTTGGGTTTGAATTTCCCCCTCGGATCGACGGGTAACGGTGCTCGAACTGACTTGAGGACCAAATCGCCCTTCTGGATGTTCCTGGGTTTAACCTTCTTGTTGAATGCCCGTTATATATGTCGTTGGTATAGCTGGACGTTGTGCAAGGCGTTGAGTCGCCGTTCGTCTAGAAGAGTGAGTTGCTCGTACCTTTGACGGGTCCATTCCGCCTCAGGGACTTGACTCTCCAGTAGGATGCATAGAGAAGGGACCTCTAACTCTACCGGTTGAACCGCCTCCATACCGTATGCTAGGTAGAAGGGTGTGGCGCCTGTCGGTGTTCGAATGGAGGTTCGGTATCCCCAGAGTGCGAATGGGAGTTTGCTCGGCCAATTGCGGTAGTTGTCTTGCATTTTCTTGATAATGGTGACAAGAGTTTTGTTCGCTGCCTCCACCGTTCCGTTGGTTTGGGGATGGTAGGGAGATGATCGATGTCGTTTGATTTTGTATTTGTCCAGTAAGGCCTGAGTTTCCGCCCGGAAGTGAGAGCCTTGATCGCTGATGATTTCATGGGGTACCCCATGTCGGCAGATGATGTTGTTTTGAATGAACTTGGCCACTTGTTTAGCGGTCAAGACTGCATATGACTGTGCTTCCACCCATTTGGTGAAGTAGTCGATGGCGACGAGGACGAAGCAATGCCCCTTAGTGCCTACCGGGTTGACTTTCCCGATGATGTCGATGCCCCAGGTTGAGAAAGGCCAGGGTGAGGTCATGGTGTATAAAAGGGATGGTGGGTGTGTTGTATGTTGGCGAGGATTTGGCAATTGTGGCAATGTTTGACGTAGTTACGGCAATCAGTTTCCATGGTGGTCCAGTAGTAACCTAGCCGCATGATTTTCCGGGTAAGCATCATTGCGCTCATGTGAGGGCCACATTCTCCGTCGTGGACCTCTCCCATGACTTTTTTGGCTTTGTGATGGTCAATGCAAAGGAGGAGAATTCCTTGGGGTGTTCTTTTGTATAGTTGATTTTGGTTTATCACGAATTGTGATGCAAGTAAACGGATGGCTCTTTGTCATTTTTTATCAGAGTTGGGAGGGAATTCATTTTTGGTTTTGTAGTTGAGGATGGCTTGGTACCAAGGTTCATCATGGCTTTCCTCATCGTCGATGATGGCACAAACGTGAGCTGGCTCACTTCTTCTCTCAACACATAGGGGCATTGATGTCATGTCGTCAGGCATGTTGATGAGAGCGACAAGTTTCGCCAGGGCATCAACAAATTGTTTTTCCTCTCGTGGCAGATGGAAGTAATCGACTTGGTCGAAGAACTCGGCCTCTTGATTGATCTTTGCTCGGTAGGGAGCTAAGCTGTCAGATCGGATTTTCCATGATCCGGACACCTGGTTGATGATGAGCGAGGAATCGCCGTGGACCCTCAGTCTCTTGATGCCAAGTGTGATGGCTGCTTGTAGGCCGATGAGGCATGCTTCATATTCAGAACCATTGTTGGTGACGGCAAAGTCTAGCTTGACCGAGATCGGAACATGTTCTTCCTCCGGTGGTATTAGAAGGATTCCTACCCCGAAGCCTCTCAGATTAGATGCACCGTCGAAGTATAGGTCCCACGCGTCGGAATCGGCACAAAGGATGTCTTCGTCAGGAAGTGACCAGGTGTCGGTCGTTGGGTCCTCGTTGACGGGATTTTCAGCTAGGAAATCGGCAACTGCTCTTCCCTTGATAACCTTGAGAGGTACAAATTTGAGATCGAACTCGGACAGCATGAGCGTCCACCTAGACAGCCTTCCGTTTAGTACGGGTTTTTCGAAGATGTATTTGACCGGGTCCATCTTGGAGTAGATGTGGACCGTGTAGCTGAGCATGTAATGCCGCAACTTCTTTGTTGACCATACTAGGGCAAGGCATGTCTTCTCCAGTTGGGTGTACCTTGTCTCGTACTCGATGAAATTTTTGCTGATGTAGTAGATGGCTCGTTCTTCGCCGTCGACTGTTTTTGCTAGCATTGCTCCCATGGCTGTGTTGGTAACAGTCAGGTATAGGGATAAAGCAATCCCCGGTTGAGGTGGCATGAGGACAGAAGGCTTGGATAGGATCTCCTTTATCCTGTCGAAGGCCTTTTGACAGTCGTCGTCCCAATCGGTGTGATCGGAGGCGCGAAGCTTCTTGAATATCGGTTCACAAATCATGGTGAGCTTGGCAATGAAGCGGCTGATGTATTGGACCTGACCGAGAAATCCCCGAATCTCCTTCTCGTTCCTAGGCCGAGGCATTTGCTGAAGGGCTTTGATTTTGGTTGGATCAATCTCAATGCCTCTTTTGCTAGCGACATGTCCCAAGAGTTTTCCGGAGGTGACCCCGAATGCACACTTCTGAGGATTTAGTCGCATGTTATATTTCCGCAGACGAGCGAAGAATTTCCGAAGGGCGTTGATGTGGCCGTCCCGTTCCTTTGATTTGACAATCATGTCATCGACATACACCTCTACCTCCTTTTGCATCATATCATGTAGGAGAGTGGTAGCGGTTCTTTGATAGGTAGCCCCAGCGTTGATGAGACCGAAGGGCATGACTGTGTAGCAATATGTACCCCACTGTGTAGTGAATGCTGTCTTGTGCATGTCTTCCTCAGCCATTTTAATCTGGTTGTACCCAGCGTACCCGTCCATGAATGATAGGAGAGCATGCTCGGCAGTATTGTCCACCAGGATGTCAACATGTGGCAAAGGGAAGTCGTCCTTTGGACTCGCCTTGTTCAGATCCCTGAAGTCGACGCAAACCCGAATTCTTCCGTCTTTCTTTGGTACGGGCACAATGTTGGCCACCCAATTAGAGTATTCAGACACTTTGATGAAACCAGCCTTGAACTGTTTATCCACTTCTTCCTTGATTTTCAAGGCCCATTCAGGACGCATCCGGCGTAGCTTCTGCTTCACAGGTTTAGCTCCGGGTTTAATGGGTATCCGGTGCTCTGCAATTTCCCTGTCAATCCCAGGCATATCTTTGTAGGACCAGGCGAACACATCCTTGTATTCGTGGAGGAGGTCAATGAACTGTTGTCTCTCCGAGGGGTCCAGGGTTGTCCCTATCCTAAGTTCTTGAGGTGTGTTGTCGGTTCCTACGTTAATAGGTTCGGTCTCCTCAATGATGGGGGTTCTGGTTTCCCGTTTGTCAAGTTCTTTGGCTAGGTGAGGTGGGTAGTCACTCAAGTCAAATTCCTCATAGTCATTCAGAATTGCATTGCAGTTAAATTGAGACGAGTCATAAGCAAACTTAGCGTTCATTAAGTTGACACGAGCGAAAAGCTCGGAAAGGACAGACATCTCGTGGTCAGTCAGAGGCGACGCAGCAGAGGAGGTGGCCCCTGGAACAGGCTCCAGGTTGTCACCTTTCATGGGAGTGGGGGTGACCCTAGTAGACTCAGCCTCCGAATTAGCCACGACTTTGTGATAAAACAGTGGGAAGGGGACCTTGACTGGGACATCAGGAGTGTTAGGAGCTACGACAGACTCTAACTCCGACTCAGACTCAGATTCAGGTTCCTCTTCACTTCCTTCCTTGAACATAGGGCCTTCTCCAGTTGTGATCTTGAGAATGCGGCCTTGGCGATCGGTCCACTTGACGGTCTTCCTCCAGCCCTGTCTAGCTTTCTCCAGGTCAGTGTCGGAGATCAAGGCGGTTGGGTCAAATTGATTGTCCTTCAGAGCGATGTTGATAATGTCCTCATAGTCGAGGTGCTTGATGTTATCTTCCCCAAAGAAGAGAGTGACAGCTTGTCCATCGAGGCATGACGACGGCTTAGACTCGGTTGAAGCAGCTTCGATGTTGTCGGGGATGAAGTAGCAGTCCTGGAAGACTTCCACATCCGGTACCTAGCCTTGGCCGCAGAGTCATAGATCGGCTCCGGAAAGTCATGGTAGAGCTCGGACTCTCCCTCGGGGACAAAGTATCCATTGACGGTCAGATGATAGGGACGGAGGATAGCTCCGTGCTTCTTGCGTTTTCGGACTAGGAAGTTCATCTCCTGGATATCTTCATCGGTAGGTTCATATCCCAGCCCAAAGGGAATGTTGGGGACCTTAGCCTGTTTCAAGGGAGGCAAGGTGTCCTTCAGTGGATTGAGGGGCAAACCCGGGAAGTAACCCTGGCGCATCATGATACGGTTGACTATGAGGTTGGCAAACGGGTCACAATCAAAGGGTGTTGATTCATCAGTTATGGCATTCACAGCTTGGAATCCCCATATTTCATTATCATCTTCCTCAATGGTTTGGGAGACTATTCCCTTTCTCATGACAGCTTTGATCGGGGAAGCAGGAATTGTGATTGTTTTCCCGTTGAAGGGGACCCTGATCTCCTGGTGGAGAGTCGAGGTAACCGCCTTGACGGCGTGGATCCAGGGACGTCCCAGGAGCATATTGAAGGAGGCGTTGATGTCGGCCACCTGAAAAATGGTTTGTCTTTCCAGCGGTCCGGTTGTGATGGTCAGAGTGACGAGCAACGCGACCTTGCGACGAGTGCCGTCGTAGGCGCGTACTCCTTGGTTCGTTGGGACCAAATCGGCTTCCTTAATCCCTAGCTTGTGAGCAGTCTTGAGGGGAATGACATTCACCGCGGATCCATCATCCACAAGGACCATGGGCACATTTTTCTTGAGGCATTGTACGGTGTTGTACAGGGCGAGGTTATGATTGGCTCCGAAGGGAGGGATATCTTCGTCAGAAAAGACAACTGGGTTGTTCAAATCAGGGACGTCCCTTGTCATATGTGCCACTATTTCTTCAGGGGAAGAGGTGGAGGGCACGGTCAGTTTTCCCAAGGCTTGTAGCAAAGCCTGTCGATGCTCAAAGGACGTTGCGATCAGTTGCCAGATCGAGATCTCGGCTTTTGCCTTCTGAAGCTATTTGAGGATTGAATTCTTAGGAGCCCTCGGTTGAGTGTCTACTTCCGGGACGACTTGGTCATTCGTCGTTGGAACGACCGTTGGATTGTTCGGGTTCTGATAGGGCCGTCCGGACTGGGTAAGGTGGCCGATCTCTTTCGCCCGTTTCTCTTTCTCTGGGACAAGGTAGACATCTTCAACATCATCCCTCCAGATGCCATTGATTTCAGGATCTCGAAGGCACCTTGGAGGGGTATTCCTTGGTAGGCAATTTTTGTGAGGGATATTTTTGTGAGGGTAATTTTTGTGGGGTAGTTTTTGTGAGGTTGATTATTGTGGGGTTGATTATTGTGAGGTTGATTATTGTGAGGTGCATGCCAGAATGGTCGCGGGAGCAATCCGTCCTAGTGTGGGTAGTTTTGGGCGCTCGGGGGACTTTTCCTCGGGCGTGGCGGCGGAGGATTGAAGATGAGTCGACGGTAGGCATCGTCAAGTCGGGTAATCCTCTCGGAGAGGCTGGCTATGGCTTCCTCAACCTGTTGGAACATGGTGATCATAGTGGCAGCGCTAAACACAAATACCCAGTCCGAGGGATCTTTCTCCAAGGCATTCACTTCGTCATCAACGGGCAGGATGAGGTGTGAGCAGTCCAGCGTTGGCTCATCGTTGGAGATGGCGTGGATTCCCAGAGGATTTGTTTTGTTGTTTGGTTTAGTCGGTGGGGGTAAAGGCAAATCTCCTTTCTCAATCATGTCTTGGATGATGCGTTTGAGTTTGAAGCAGGTTTCAGTATCATGCCCTTTCCCTTGATGGTACTGACAGTAGGCATTGGGGTTCCAGAACCGGGACTTCTTAGCATCGGTCGGATCCGGGGTGGGTCCGATTGGTTGTAATTTTCCCTGGTCCATGAGCCTCTTCATAGCATTTGCGTAAGTTGACCCTATATTAGTGAATACTCTCTGGGGGCGCTCAGCTCTCTTAGCAGATGGTTCAACAAGGTTAACCGCATCGATCTTGTTTGTTTGGCCGTAAGGGCGAGATCCGGTCGAGGTGGATCCTTGGTAGCCTCTGCCAGTAGTCTTGGCCAAGACACCCTTCTGGAGGTCATCTTCAATGCGTGTCCCCAGACTTTGCAGATCCTGGAAGGTCTTAATATTTTGATACCTCAGTAAGTTGGCATACACTGGGCGGAGATTGTTGACGAACTTTTCCACCAAAGTTGATTCACTCGGCTTGCTGACCAGTTGAGTACTCACCCTCCTCCAACGGGTTAAGAACTCGGTGAACCCTTCCTTATCATTCTGGGTTAGAACCTCAAGAGTACGGGTATTGGCTTGGATTTCAACATTGTCGGCGTATTGTTTGGCGAATTCAACTGCGACCTCATCCCAAGTAGTAAGGTTTTTCGGATCAAGGGAGTAATACCACTGGCGAGGGATCGGTTCCAAAGAGGACGGAAAGATTCGGGTGAAAAGTTCCTGTTTGACCCCTTTAATGGCCATGTAGTCTTTGAAGGCACGGATATGATTGAGCGGGTCCTCCACTCCTTTGAACTTAGGTACATCAGTTAGGGTAAAGTTGTCGGGTAATTGATCCCCAACAGGTTCGAACCTTCGGTTGTTCTCAAGATGGATATTGTTACCCCGGGCTAGGAGCTGTTCTTCCAAGAGCTTTAGCCTCTTCTCAGTTTCAGTCGGAGGTGGAGTATTATGTTCTCCAGTTTCTTTGTTTTCCAGGGCATCGATACGGGTCTCGACGTGATCCAGGGTGACCTTAAGAGCGGTAAGCAGGCTGGCTAGCTGATCAGTCGTGACATCTCTGTTGTTATCATTGTTGTTGTGGTTGACAGACGAAGTTGAAGACGGGGCCATGGCTCTGAGGTAGAAAAACGGCTCACATTACAACTTAATCCGACACGGTTCAAAGACTGAACGCAGACAACGCAAGGGACGAGACAAAGATCAGACTCAACAAGACAAGGGCGACCGTGTATGGTTCCTCGGTGCTGACTCGATTTATAACGTGACGGTGTTGACCGGACTTTTGACACGAGTCCAACATAACGGCGCGACGCCATTGGACGGGTCTCGTGGTGAGACGACTCATAAGTAAAGACCCATAAGTACGTTTGCTTCGACTCGATAGACACGAGGCGGAGTTGGAATGGTGGACTGAAGTTTTCGAAAATAGAAATTTTAAAAAAGATTCATTTGTCGCTTTAATGGACGACTTCCGAAGATAGAGATCTCCGCAAGTGGATGAGTTGAAAAGGTTGTCTTAAGTTTATTTGCAAAAGACGGTTTGAGTTTGAGTCGGCTCGGAAAACAGTGTATTGCCTCCCAAGACGGTTTTTGAAATTCAAAATTGCATGTTTTGAAAACTCACGCCGACCAGACGAGCCAATTGGTCGATAAAGGGTTAGGTTATGGGCCTGGACAAGGAACCCGACCGTGACCGTAATATCAATTAATGCATTCCAACCAAGACCTCGTTCGAGTCTCACCATCTAGGGATCACAAAGACGTAAGTGTCCTAGTTATCCCCAGCGGAGTCGCCAAATCTGTGGACATGGGCCACGCCTCGGTCTATGGATTTGGGCCACCTACCGGTCCGCGGTCACGGGCCACCTGCTCGCCAGGCCAATCTGTGGACATGCAGCGGTCTATTGAAAGCCACGCTCGGCGGCGTAAAAATGCTTTCGACCGGATCGTTTTAGATCGGTCGGTTTCGTCTCGGTAAGGGTCTCGAAACGATTAGAGATGTTCGGAGTCGCCACCAAGCATTTGTGGGATGCTTGGAACCCGTTCGAAATCCACTTTATACCTCGGTCAAATCGAAGCACAAAACAGCGTTTGACATAGGTACTAAAGATAAGGAAATCGTCCCTCTTTAGCATCCTATCTCTAGAATGACTCTCGTACGCCCTGGATAAGGTCGTCCACTATCCAAAGTTTCTGAGTAAGAGGTGAAGGTACGTATTGGGAAGCCCTTTAATCGAACACCCAATCCCCCCGCATGGTAGCGCCTCTACCGATCGATCTTGGTTGGTTGAATGCAAAAGTTGATAAAACGGTTTAAATGCATGAATGCGCATCCAATAATTTAAACCTAACATGTGAGAGCTTTCTAAGTCGGTTGATTTAATCTAAGTATCAAGTATAAGATGTCGAGTTGGATTAATGATTGATTTGCATGCAAGACCGAAATTAAACATCCATTTACCGTATTAGGTTTAGGGTGCATAACGTGATCCATTTGTCTTAGTAAAGCGTGTTGCAAATATGAGTTTGAATAAACCAATAGTCATCTGATCCGTCCTATATCCGGGCTAATCGGAGTCGGGATCGTCCTAAACTAATGCTGGAAAGGGAACAGGCCCTGTACCAGACGGCTACATGAGGCGCGAGCCAGCCGGCGGTGTAAAGGGGCCTCCCCTGGTTCTGAAAATGAGAAAGAAAAGACTTGCTTGAGGCGCGGGTCAGCCTACGGTTATTTGCCGTGTTCTGACCTTTTGAAAAACGTTATAAAACGTGTTGAGAAATGGGTATTTGAACCCGATTTGGTTTGAATGGGTCGTTTAGACCGCATTTGTTGATTTGAAGAACTAGACTCGAATAATCATCATTATTTTGATAATATTCGGTGTCGGGTTCGATTTGACAAGCTTGACATGAATAGTTTTGAAAATAATTATGAACTAATTGTTTTAAGTTCATTTGAATATAATTAGCCGATACTCATCATCGTACCCGGGTTAAAATCCGGCATGGTATGTAGAACCAAGGATGACTTTGTGTTGGGGACTAATATGTTTGTTTTGAAAATGCAAAGAAATGATGAAAGGCTTTAAAATACTCCAAAAACTGAAATAAAAGGCTTTAAAATATCTTTTAAATGTCATTAACCAAATATTATCACCGAAACACGGATTTAACCGTCATGGTATGAGGAACCAAGGGTGAAAAAATGTTTTATGGTTAAAACACATGGAATGAAATAAAAAGGGTTTGAAAATATTTGAAATGGTAAAAACCGATTACAAATATGAAAACGAATTAAAGGGGAAAGACGAGAACAAACACGGTTGATCTCTGATCTGAACACCCCATTTAGGCGCGGGCAAGCCGGCGAACCAAGGGGCTTCTGTCTCAGACCAAAAATCAGTTTTGGCTCGTTTATCCCATGTTTTGGTTCATGTTATGCACGTTTTAGCATGTTATAGTCATGAAACAAATAAAAACATGATAAAAGAAGGATTTTTACACCCTCATACTTACATGTTTGGTTATGGCGAGTGACCGACGTAAGTGTAACAACTCGTTTGGTCGGAAAAAACTCGGTTTAAAACCGTTTTGGTAAGTAAAAAGAGTGTTTTAAGATTAGTGACGGTGTAGTGGTCGAAGTGGTCGGTCAAGTGATTTAATGCACGATGACGGTACCAAACAATGTGTAAGGCTTGTATTTACGATCGGTAGGTCGTAAATACGCGTCGGATTGTGACTTAAGAAGTCGAGTCGAGAATTTGAAGGGAGAAAAGAGGGGGCGGACACTCGCGTAACTCTCAAATGGGGGCATCTGAGGGGTATTTATAGGGAAATGAGTGCTTGTGTGAGTTTTGAGCGACGTGGCCACCTGGGCTGCTCAAAGAGGCGCGAGCCACGTCGCGGGTCTTCGAGGTGTGTTGTCGCTTTCACACAAACGCAATCATGATTTTTTCTATCCTAGGTTTTGTAGTCATATGTTTGGTACTTGACCAAACATAAATCCGGGAAAACTTAAGGTAGAAGGTTTGAAATGTTTTGTTTTTGGTGGTTGACTCGGTTTGACTCGTTGTTGGAGTCGGGATTTGAATTTTTGAGTCGGTTTTTGGGCCGGTGTCGGTTTTGACTCTAGTTAGTGTCATTGCGACCCCGTCGTCATGCATTAAACACTCCAGGTATTTTTGAAATGTTTTATTTTCGAAATCGTTTTAAGTTTTCCGACGTAAAGTTGTACACAAACTGTCGATCAAACGCCGCGATTCCAAAGCATGTTGTAGTCCGATAATCATCGGGTGTTTGTTGGAGTCTCAGCAGATACTGGGTATCTACAACTGTTATTTTTAGATTAGGATTTTCGTTTTGAATCACACATTCTAATTTGTGAACTGATTTCGTTAACACAATCGCTCGCAGTTTTGTGTGAAATTAGAAGGAAGCGAAACTTCTCGCTACTCTTCGACATGAATTGAATCAGGTAATCTATTGCTATGCTACTTAAATTTATCATATAATCTAGTAAGATTAGTAGAATTTTTGAAATTTTATGTTGCTTTGAATTCAATATAATCGATTTGCCAAATTTCTGCAATTTTAGGTTTAACCTGATTAGTTGTGCGAAATTGAAGTAAACCTAAGAACGAGAATGAAAGATGTGCGACAAACGGTATAATTCAGCTATTTACACTTGCAGCAAATATTCTTGGCTCTATATTTTCAAGAATTAGGTGAATTAGGTATACTGCACTAATATGAAATTGAGAAGGTGTTTGGTGCTTGCAATTATAATTCGTTTCTTATGTTGATTTTTCCTACTAATTAATGTTTTTCCCTAATTAGCGAAGTATGTAACTAGTGGTCAAGTTTTCGACTTTACTGAATGGTATTGAATGTTTATGATAATGTCTGTTTCAGTAACAATGTATCCATGTTACTGTAATGGTCAACTTATTCTATAACAATGTTGTATTTGTGTCATGATAACAATGTATCTATGTTACGGTAATGGTCTATTAATGTTATAGCAATGTTGTATCTATGTTACGATAATATGGCACTAGTCATTGTTGTTATTCAATTTCAATATGTTTACTTACGCCAAATTGTCACGGTTTTCCTAACAACACATTGATGATACCCTGATGATGGTTGGCAACTAAAATTTGTCATTATGTCGTTTTCTTATTTCTTGAGCTTTTTTGATCTATTTTTCATGTTTCACTTTCAGTATGTCGTTTTCTTAATTGCGAGTGTAAAATTGTTTAAAATTGATTTTCACTTGTGACAATAACGGTTTAATTATGTTACAATAATGATGTAACCGTGTTACAGTAACGCTTAAACTTTGTTAGTGATGATGAGAATGATAGCCAACAGTTATTAATTAAATTGTTAATCTGTATCGTTATTTTACTGACTTTATTAGAGTAGTCTGTGGATCGTTGTTTATGGTATTGTGCTAGTCTTTCTTGTGTTTCTACATGTCATAATAAGAAAATATGCTTTTGTTTGTTATAGCTGCGTTGTTAGTAGATTAATGTAAGATAGCTCATGACAATCATATCTGTAAAGACTAGGACTCCAGGAGCAATGTCATATGAATATTGTTAGCAATAAATTGACATGCATATAAATATTCTTAGTAATATGAAAATGTGTGTATGATGAAGCCTACTGGTATAGTTGATTCATATATACTGTTATCTGGATTTGGCCACTTGTCGTCTATTAGCTTAAATGGTAGAGCATTGTGCTATTGGACAAGGTGTGGGTTCGAGCCCCACATAGACGAACGAATGTAATTCATTCTTCTCTGCAGCCTTTTCCACTGTCTTCTCCAACTGTCAGTCGCACTGATTTCTGTTAGACGTCTAGTGTCACTTCAACATGTGATTCCAAATCAAATACAATACAACTAGTTATGGTCATAGGTTAAATGATACATTCTTTCACCCTAGATTAAATTAAACTACTCACACATAATAAAATATAAATAAATGAAAATCATAGATGAAAATATTGACATAATAACAATAAGATAGTAGAGAAAAGAAATGAACAAGAATAGAAATAGAGAAAAGAAATATACCAAAGAAGAAACTTGAACAATGGAAAAACGAAACTTGAATGAATATCCGAATCAAAATGTAAAGAAATGAATAAGTGGCATAAACTAAAAATGACGGCTGTAAAGAAGATAGAATGCCATTCTAAACTCGAAAACAGTCTGAATTATATAGCCACGGAAGAGGAGGAGCTGAAACGTCACCAACATGCTGCATCCCCGGGGTGTAGCGGACACGACCCCGATCGGTGACGTGGTATGGAAGCCAAAGCTTCGAAATTTCATCATGGCTGAACTCGTGACAGCTACCCCGGTGGGCAGAGGACATGAACCCGATCGGGGACAGCATAGACTACCCTGTTTTACTTCGTTTTCGCACGCCAACAGTACACACCACAATATACCACCTGGTCACCACCAGCAACCACCACGCAGAAACCACGCAACCACCATGCTAACCTCCATGCAAACTCAGCTCCGATGAGCAGTAGGTTCCGTCATCCAGAATAAGTATATAATGGTAATTGGGGAAGCGAAGTAAGACCGTCGCAACCTATGTGGGAGTCGAGTAACACTAGTTATTCTTTAAAGTAACACTAGTTGTCCCCAACTGTAACACTAGTTTGCCTTTCGAGTAACACTAGTTATTCTTTATAGTAACATTAGCATTTAATAACCAATATGAGAGTCGAACCCACATCTTGTGCATTGCACAATGCTCTACCCTTTGAGCTAATTAGCTTTTAAAAATAATAAAACATATTCGTAACAAAAATCAATTTATGAGACCCACTCAAACACGTTTCAACTTAAACTGAACATCTTGGATACATAACTATCATTTATCTATACACGGTATTGTTACTTTAAAAATTAATATGTGTTACAATAACGATAAAGTGTCACAAGAAGAGCTCATGACACTAGTCATATGGATTATAGATGGTATTAAATGTGTTACACCAACCAGGGATATGTGTTACAATAATAGTTAATGTGTATTACAATGATAAAAAAACTCATGGTTTACGAGCGGATAAAAAAAAATATGTTACAATAACCACAAAGATGTGTTACGACAACAATTTATATGTATTACAATAACAGACAAATATGTGGTACATTAACAGATAAAATATGTTACAGACAAATATGTGTTACATTAACAGATAAATTATGTTACAATGAGGCAAATTGTGTTACATGTCTTACACTAACGACTTAAATATATTACAATAATGACTTATATATGTTACAATATTAAGTCATCACTATTAAAATAGCAAACAACTATCTTAGAACAATAACATTGCTGTAACATATCTCTATCACAATAGCATAACATCTTCATTCAGTATTTCTAAAACTAAATTATAACCCATGAACTCAAACAATTCAACTCTAAGAGATGACAATTCTTTTCGACTGGTTTCATCAAATTCAACTCTAATAGATGACATATCTTTTCGACAGGTTTCATCAAATTTATCTAAAAATCAATTCATAAATAAATTAATAAAGAAACATGAACAACGACCAAGTAAGGAAGAATCGGAATAGTTAACCGTTTTTAAGTAATAATCACATCAATTGAAACATGAACTTAATTAGTGTAAAACAAAATACGGAGTATATTTTAAGCAGTTATTCAACCCTTACAGATCTATTATTTTTCAATTTAACAGTAAAATTCAAATTTACATGTGCAAACAAGAAACGAAAGAGAGAAAAAACAAACCTTAATTCTTTAGAAAATGGCATCCGTTGTTCATTCTCAGTTTCTCATAGATTTTGATTTCTTAGGTTTTTAGTTCTATTTGGCTGTGTCTAATTAGGACGACAAAAGAATATACTAGAGAGAGAAAGAAGAGAGAGAGTATATTTTTTTTAGAATGACAAGTTACGGTGGTCGGTGGGTTAGGAAAGTCAAGCGAGGCATTTTTTTGGTTAATTAGGATTGTCGATATCGTTTGATCCAGACCGTTGATTAACTTAGATCTAATGGTCCTAAATGGTAGGACAGACTCATTTAAAACCCTGAAGTCACCAGATCCTTGCTGTATATATATATAGAGAGTCGGGATCCGGTGAGAACTCCTAAATATTTGAGGATTGAGGATTAGTGAATACAATATCACGGGTTCTTCAATACAATATCACGAAAAAAATTAGACTTGTCCAAAAAAAAAAATTTTTTGAAAAAATTTTTTTTTTTTTTTTTTTTTTTGCTCAGCTGTTTTTTTCGTGTGATATTGTTTCGAATAACCTGTGATATTGTATTGAACAACCTGTGATATTGTAATGAAATCCTCAATCCTCAAAAAGATAGTGTATACTCACATGATCCCATTCCTATATATATATATATATATATATATATATATATATATATATATATATATATATATATGTATGTATATATACATATATACATATATAGAGGCAAGATCCGGTGAGTCCACCTATATTTTTGAGTCTCATGAGTCCACTTATGTATCACCCGTTGTACACAAGAATATCACTTGAAAAAAAATTCTTGAGTCAGATCTAATTCAGTAGCACATGGCGCGGCTTCAGCTATATCAGCAACTCCGACTCTTGCTTTAGAAGGTTTTCTTACTGATCTTCCTTTCTTTCTATTCTCCTTCTTTTTCTCTATGTGTAAACAAACAGGCTCATTCGGACCAATTAAGGTTATCTTTTTGGGTTTGTCCGCTTTGAATCCCAATATAAAGGGTCCCTTAACATTAGACTGAGGAAGAGTCACTCGTCCACTTAGGTTCAAAGATGCTCGAGAGGTGAGTGGATACGATCCACAACTCCCATACCAACTTCGCCAAAATCAAAAGCCCTTCCCAGTAGAAGTCCTGCAAATGTGCATAGTAGTTGGAATTATTCGCCCATAATGTGAACAGAAGCGCAAGTTTTTAACACGTCAACAAGAAGAAAGCCTTGATTCTAATATTGATAAAATTCCACTCGTGAAGTGTCCAGTTCTGGTAATCCATGTATGTATCACTCAAGTTCTGTCCTTTTTCTTATTTCCGCTGTCTTGTATATGGGACAACATTAAACTGAAATTTGAATAAACAAGCCGATGGTAATTTTTTTTTCAAATCGAAATCGTATGTTGGAGCAGACCACTACATGAAATTACTTGATAGCTACCATAGCATTTTAGAACTGAAAGTATAACCTTTGAGGCACCGAGGTAACGTTGTTGGTCTAAGTTGGCATCCTTCCTCTTCCTTCGTCATTTATTGACCCGCTAACCTCGTCGTCATTGACGCTTTTTAATGTAAAAAAAAGTAAGTCCCTGCAAATAAATTAAACATAGAATGAAATATAGATGTATGAATACTAACTTCCATTGTAATGCCCGCTGTAAAATGATATAACGTGCAAGCTTTAGAGAAGTAGTTTGGCATATTTTAGGTTTAGTGGTGTGATATTGTATAGTATAACCCGTGATATTATTTAGTACAACCAGTGATATTGTTTATTGTAAGGTGTGATATTGTTTTGTATAACTCGTGATACTCTTTTACTGGACTCACAGACTCAGATACAATATCACAGGTTATACTAAACAATATCACAACTTTTTTTTACAAAATAAAAATAAAAATAAAAATAAATTTTTTGTAAAAAAAAAAACGTGATATTTTTGTGTAGAGCGTGTGATACATAAGTGGACTCACGGGACTCAAAAAGATAGGGTGGACTCATGTGATCCTAATTATATATATATATATATATATATATATATATATATATATATATATATATATATATATATATATATATATAGAAATAGGATCTCGTGCGAACTGAACGTTCGGTGCGAACTTACGAACTAACTAAGATTAGCCTTATCACACATACTGCATATCTGTACAGAACATAACAAAGTCTGACACTCCATATCTCTTCTCTCCTCTCATTTTCACTTAACAACCATTCATCACCCACCTATATCCCAACCATAGCTGCCGGTGGCCGGACCTTTCACCGGTGAACCATCTCCGGCAAGAGGCCCACTAAATCGCCGGCGACCGTACGTTTATAACCACGACACCTCACAGCCACTTCACAGACGAACAACCCTCTTGTCGTCGCCTTCAAAACCGCCTCACATACTCGCCCCATCGCACTCTTTCCCCTTTTCGACACCAGCATTCACCTTATTCTCCGGCTTAATCATGACCAATGTTGTAACACCCCACGGTAATTGAAGAGGTCCAGTGATACGCTTAAATGACTAGTGCTTAAAAAGGATTCGAAGTACTACTCATATAAACAAAGTGCACTTTCTTTTATGGTCATCCATGCGAAAGAACTCCAAAGTTAAGCGTGCTTGACTGGGAGTAGTCTTAGGATGGGTGACCTCGGGAAGGTTTAGGGATGCGCATGAGTGAGGACAAAATGCGCTATAAAGGACCCATGTTGATCTGTGGGCCATGTACACAGCCTGGTGAGCTATCATAAGTAACCGCTCCCGACCCGGTTTGGGCCGGGGTGTTACAAGTGGTATCAGAGCAACCCTGCGACCGTGTGGTGATCGGAGGCAGTTGTTATACGCTCCTGGATGCAGTGGTTATACGCTCCATTGTGATCATACACCTAGCGGGGGAGGATTCTGGGTTAGCGGTTATGCTCCTAGGCGCAACGGGGACGTTGCGTTTTTCAAGTGGGGGTGACTGTAACACCTCACGGTAATTGAAGAGGTCTAGTGATAGGCTTAAATGACTAGTGCTTAAAAAGGATTGGAAGTACTACTCATATCAACAAAGTGCACTTTCTTTTGTGGTCATCCATGCGAAAGAACTCCAAAGTTAAGCGTGCTTGACTGGGAGTAGTCTTAGGATGGGTGACCTCCTGGGAAGGTTTCCGGGATGCGCATGAGTGAGGAAAAAATGCGCTATAAAGGACCCGTGTTGATCTGTGGGCCATGTACACAGCCTGGTGAGCTATCATAAGTAACCGCTCCCGACCCGGTTTGGGCCGGGGTGTTACAAATGTCGCCCCTTTCATAACCTGCCCATTACTTGGCAACTCCAATTCTTTCACATACTACAATTTCATCACCAAATTCCCAACATTTTGGAAATTTTCCGGCTCCAAAACATTTAGATCTCATTTTCCGGCTCCGAAATCCCCGATAACGTAGCTGGGTCAGTTAGATTTTTGAAATTTTATTTCGTTTTTGGTAGATCTAACATTTAGATCGAATTCTAAGAAGAATAAAACCAAAACTTAACTAATTCTGCCTCTGGGGTTGTCATTAGTGAGTGGGGTCGGTGGCCAGACGTGTGTCACGTGTCATGTCAGTGCGGATGAGATGTGTTGTGTGGAGGTGTGTCGCGACGAGGAAGGTGTGGGAGCTGTGGTGATGGGCCATCGACGGTAAAGGGATTCGCGTGGGAGAAAGGTTGTCGGAATGAGGTCAGCGCCGAAGTTCTGGTGGCGTACGGCTGCTCGTAGTGGTCGTCGGTGCTGCTTGGTGCGGTCATTGTGGTGGTGGTGGGGGTTGCATTGGTGTTGGCAGTGGTGGGGGTGATGTCACCGGTGTTGGTGGTGACGGTGGCGGTGGTTGTGGCGGTGGTAGGGTAGTGGTGATGGTGGCGGTGGTGGATACGCAAACTACCACCTAGATACACATAATATTAGCCCAGATACACATGTTATTACTACGGGATACATGTGTATATAGTAGTTATATCATGTGTATCTGCAAGTACTAACTTGTGTATCCAGAAGTATTATACTGTGTATGTGAGTAGTTCGTACAGTTCGCACCGTACTTTAGTTCGCACAGGACCCCGCCCCTATATATATATATATATATATATATATATATATATATATATATATATATATATATATGAGTTTGGGTTGTATTGAAAACGGTATAATAAGTTAATAAGAATTGGAATCGTTATAATAATAATAATAAGATAACATGATAACGGTTATTTTAAAGCCATGTCATATTACACCAATAAACAACGGTTTTTCTTAAAACCGTTGTAAACACAGATCCACTGTGAAAACTTAAAAGTTTGTGATTTTACCAATGCGATGCCCTATTATTATTGGTTGTTTGACCATTATTCACCTCATGCATGCATGTACAATTACAACGGTTCTTATAAGAACCGTGTTAGATATGCAACTCTAAAAATAAATGAAATTTGAAAGATATTAATAATAGAATGACTGATGGTGAACAAGTCATCTTTGCCGTCATCGCCGTCATTAATCATTATAACTTTAAAAAGGTAATCTCAGTTTTATAGCTACTGGCTTATATATGGGTCGTACTTGGATGATTGATGGTGAAATTGGTGATCCCATTTATAATGATGAAATTGCTGAATTTTATAATTTCGTTAGTAAAAATTTTCATTTCCACTCATCAATCCCCTGCCTTGTAATAGATGTCGTAATATTAGGGTTTTGCCTATCCCAGATGTCAAAATACACTTAGAAAAGAATAGTTTCAGTAGAAATTATAGGCGTTGGATTTTTCATGGAGAATTAGAGGATGAGGATGGGGAATCTGATGTAGAGGTAAATAATCATACACCTGAAGCTGCTGGTTTAGATATAGGGGATGGGAGATATGATGTATGTGTAAACAATTGTTCACCTACACCTGAAGTTGCTTTAGGTGAGAAGTTTGCTGAAGATGATGGATTCGATGATTTTGAAGCTACCGGTGATGGGGAAATAAATGCTGATGATTTAATTGAGAAGTTGAGTCAATTTGAAATGCCTTTATTTACTGGTTGTAAGAAGTATACCAAATTGTTCGCGGTGGTAAAGTTATATAACTTGAAGGGGTCAAATGGGTGAAGTGATAAGAGTTTTACCGATCTTCTAGCTTTGCTCTGTGATATACTTCCTGACGGTAATGTTCTTCCGAGTCGGACATATGAGGCTAAAAAAATGATTAGAGAATTGGGCATGGAATATGAGAAAATACATGCTTGTCCCAATGACTGCATATTGTACCGTTAAGATTATGAGAAATTATTTTATTGTCCGCGCTGCTCTGTATGGCGTTATACGAGTAAGGAAGGGATCCCAGCTAAGGTGTTGTGATATTTTCCAATATTTCCAAGATTCATAAGGATTTATTTGAATGAAGAAGATGCAAGATTGTTGACTTGGCATAGTAGTGGAAAGATTGAAGATGGAAAGTTAAGACACCCATCGGATGGTCAACAGTGGAAAGAGTTTGACGCTAAATATCCTGACTTCGCCAAAGAAGTAAGGAACTTGCGTCTAGCGCTCTCCACAGATGGAATGAACCCTCATGGAAACATGAGCACCCAACATAGTACTTGGCCAGTTGTGTTGGCCATCTATAATTTGCCCCCATGGGTTTGCATGAAACAGAAGTATCTGATGTTGTCTTTGTTGATATGTGGCCCTCGACAACCTCGAAATGACATAGATGTGTATTTGGAACCACTTCTAGATGATCTGAAGATTCTGTGGGAAAGAGGGATACCGGTGTTGATGTTTATAAGAAGGAAAGTTTGAATCTGAGAGCTATGTTATAGTGTACAATAACTGACTTTCAGGCATACGCCGATCTTTCTGGATATTTGAATCAGAATATTTGAAGCATTCTCGCAAGCATGTGTACAAGGGAAATCGTCAATGGTTATGCCCTGATCATCAATATCGTAAGCTTCACAACGCGTTTAATGGGTGTCCTGAGCAGCGTGGGAGTCCTCAGATTTTGAATGGTCATGAAGTGTATGAGAAAGTGAAAGATATTGAGATAACGTATGAGACCTAAGTTGTCTACTCATGGTTATTAACAAAATCTATATTTTTACCAAACATCCGTACTGGCGTGACCTCCCGGTTAGACATTGCCTAGATTTTATGCACATTGAAAAGAACGTTTGTGATAATATAATCAATACTCTGCTGAATATTCCGGGTAGGACAAAAGACAACAAGGCAGCTAGGGATGATATGGATGAGATGGGTATTAGGCCCGAGCCGGCAGCTAAAACAAAAGGAAATTGGACATTTTTGCCGCCTGCAGCTCATACTCTTTCAAAAAAGGAGAAAAAAGAGTTTTGCGAATGCTTGCATGGTATTAAGGTGCCAGAGGGCTATTCGTCTAATGTTAGAAGCCTTGTTTCGTTGCAGGACCTAAAACTTACTGGTTTAAAGTCACATGACTGTCATACATTGATGCAACAACTACTAGCTGTGGCCGTTCGTTCCATTTTACCTCCAAAGATTCGATATGCTATAATTAGATTTTGCTATTTTTTCAAATCAATCAACAGTAAAGTCATTGATCCCGATGAAGCGGAAACTTTGCAGGACATCCTCGTCACATGTCTTTGTCAGTTTGAAATGTATTTTCCTCCCTCATTTTTCACTATCATGGTTCATTTGACTGTCCACCTAGTCTGGGAGGTTTTGTATCTCGGGCCAGTGTATTTGAGATATCAGTATCCATTCGAACGATTGATGAAAGTTTACAAGGATTACACATCTAATGGGTATCGTCCAGAGGGGTGTATTGTTAAGCGAGCAATTATCGATGAAGCTCTTTCGTATTGTTACGCGTACCTCTCCTTGGATGAGTTAATTGGAGCTCCTACTAGTCCTCATAGTGACTGGATGAATGGAAAAGGTGTAAGGGGTCGTGTTTTCAAGGATATGTAACCTGACATGCGACATAGAGCTCATACATACGTTCTTTTTAACGATGATTATGTCCAGCCTTACAGTATGGAACATCAGCGTTACCTTAAGGGAAAACACCCTCATAAGAACGAAAGGTGGTATGCAAATGAGCATAACAAGAAATTTAGTGACTGGTTTAAGGATAATATTTACGATGATGACAACCCAATTAATGATTGCTCACCCAGCCTACGATATCTCGTTTCCGGTCCTGATGCTCGTGCAACTTTTTATAGCGGGTATGCAATAAATGTGTACACTTTCTACACCCGCATTCAAGATGAGGCGAGCACAATGCAAAACAGTGGAGTTTGCGTAGATTCTGAGGCAATATACTTTGCTAGTTTAAAGGATAAAAATTCTATTTTGGGTACAATGCAATATTATGGAGTTATTCAAGAGATATTGGTTTTAGACTACATGGATTTTGAGATACCTCTATTTCGGTGCAAGTGGGTTGACAACAACAATGGTGTTAGAAATGATAATTTAGGATTCACATTAGTAAATTTTGACAAGGTTGGAAACAAGAAAGATCCTTTTATATTAGCCTCACAAGCAAAACAAGTGTTTTATGTTACCGATCCTATGGATAAGAAGTGGTCATTGTTTTATCTTGCCATCGCCGAATTCCAGATGATGAAGACGTCGAATTTGAAGAACTTGATCACAGTGCTATATCGCAATTTTTTAATGATGTTTAAAATGTTAACATTCCATACATATATACACGATATGATCATGATGATGGTATTTGAGTAAATGAAGAGAGTAGCAAATCCAAAAAACGTTCCCGGCAGCCGTGAAAATATCAGCAATCCAAACAAGATATTTTACGTCATGTGTAATTATTGTCTTGCTGTTATATATCAAACTGTTGTTGTAAACTTTTTCTGCTGTTGCAGCGGGTTAGGGAAAAATCATACCAAATGATGATTTATTTCTTGTCGATATAATAAAAAAAATGAAATACAAAATACAACGGTTATACCTAAACCGTTGTTCAGGACGTATAAAGTTATAACGGTTTAGGCCGTTGTTATCTATATAAAAATGATGCTTTATTTCTTGGCGGTAAAATCAAACAAAATGAAAAGCTTTAAGACAACGGTTATTTCTAACCCGTTGTAGATGATACTAATCAATAACGGTTTCAAACAAAACTGTTGTCTATTTGGAAATAAAATTCAACAATTTTTCTTATACCGTGTTCATTAGTTTCCATGAAACAGGTCTTGCAAGTGTTGTATTATTCACACATATATACTCTGAGCTTCCCCTCCCCCACATAATATCCTCAAACACCGAGCTTCCCTTCAACCACCAGCCTACTCCATCGCCGTTGCAGTCACCGTCGTCATCGTCATTGCCGCTGCCAGATCAACCTGGATTCTCCTCATTAAAGAAGTAATAAACCCTCCTCTCTAGAGATTTGTTTGTTATTATAAGTATGAATTGTTATTATTTGTCTATTAATTTCTGCTTTATATATGGTCGAAAAGCGGAAAAGAAACGATGGAAATGCGTCAGGCGACGACTTAGGTGGTGAGAATAATTTGCAACACATCGCGGGTCGAATGCGCCACATGGTTTCCCTAGAAGCAATAAATTCAAAGATACCTAATCCTTTACAATGGATAAAGATACGACACTGCCATATGGTGAGAATGCCCGGTAATTTGTGAGTTGGATTGGTTGTTGTGTAAGACAGTATGTGCCTCTTGGTACGCCGCGTATCAAGGAACTGAGTAAAATACGGAACACCATGCTAATAAACAGAATAAAGGTATGTATATACAATAATAAATGCTTTAGCTTAAATTAAGTTACTACTTGATATGTGTATTAGCCGAAACAAACCAACTATGCTCATCATATATGCAGTTAGCTTACGTTGTTCTCGAAAAGTATGATAAGTACCTTAAAAAAAGACAGGGGAAGCCCTCAGATCTTGGAAGTTAAAGATTGCTGAGAACCACTTGTTCAACAAGGAAACCGGGGATATGAACAAGAAACCACCAACAAAGAAGTATCCGTATGTCAGTCAGGACCATTGGGATAGCTATATCGTTTATAGGCAGTCTGACAAGTTTAAGGTAACTTAATAAGTAAAGAAGTATACTTAGTTTAGTGTTTGGTCATGCTTACACTTCTCGATACAATTTATTTGATGAAGGCTATAAGTGAGAGGAACAAGGCGAACATTTCAAAGAAAAAGACCGTCTTTTACGGCTCCCGAGGTGGTTATAGATTGATTAAGACGAAACTTGTAAGTACATAATTCTTATAGTATTAGACTGATAGGTGTTTTAGTCGAATGTTATATATGTTCATAGTAATCATATATATTTTGAGAGGATATCAATGTGATGAATGAAATGTAGGCAAAGCTTGGAAAATTTAGTCGTCACGACGCTTGGGTGGTAGGTCACACTCCTAAGAATGGAAAGACGGAAACTGAATATGATAAGGTCATCAAAAAGAAAATTGTAAGTTTGACTTAATATGTCACTCCCACCACTGGTGGTCGGAGTTATATAATTGTGATTTTAAATAAAATTTAGTTGCTTAATGGTTTTTTGTGTATGTAGAGGATCTGTGAGAAGGAGGTAGAGGAAGGAAAATGGAAGTCTCGAGGACGTGATGACATTCTTGCTAGGGCAATCGGCAAAGCTGAGCATCCAGGTCGTGTGAGAGGGGTATCGACGCATGTTGGTATCACTAAGTATTTTGGGAAAACTCCTCGAAGGATGATGAGTGGTGATGATTCCATGAAGGTAATCATATAAATACTGTATTTGATTCAACATAATTTCTAACTATATATGCTGACATTAATTTCTACTACACAGCTACAGAAATTGGCCAGGATGATGCTAAGAATGTTGGAGACTGGGGAAAAGCCATCAGAAGAACAGTTGGATATGGTTCAAGAAGTCATAAAGGAAGTAGAGGAAGAGGAGAAGAAAAAGGAGGAGGAGCAGGAGGAGGAGGAGGAGGAGGAAAAAGAGGTAATAATATATATGTCTTATATTTAATGTGTTATATGATTTGGAAAATCAGTACGTGTTATATGGACAAGTGTTAATGTACAGAAGGAAGTCGAGGAGGACATGACAAGGGAGAAGGAAATGGCAAAGGAGACTGAGGTGGGATCCGAGGATCGATATCAGGCAGTTGAAGAGGAAGAGGAAGCCAGGAAGGTTCATGGTATACCCCTTCGTGACAAATGCAGGAAAGTGTAAGTGTCTCAATTATATGGGGAAGTAAAAGTACCATTTCCTAATGAGGAAGTCACTTATTTGAGAGAAGCCCTAAGTCCTTATGTGCAATGGCCTGACAACCTCATCAATGTTGTCATCCCAGATGTACCTATATGCAGACGTTAATTATTACTTGTTCTTGAAATATATTAGGGTACGAATATTAACATATCGTAAGTACTTTAATCTTTACATTTGAAGAAGTTAAGCAAAGCCATAGCGGCAGCTAAAGCAATTACTACTACGTCAACGGACAAAGTGAAGCAAAACGATTCACCTTAGGCATGCTTGTACCCGGTTTTGGTTCCTTATCCGAAATGGGGTCCAAATTGAAACCCGTCTAAGCATATGGGTCCTTTTCCAGCCTAGAAATCTTCCATGAGGAGTTTAGATTATTTTGTACAAGAGCTTATGTCTTGGGAAGGTGATAATCATAGAGAAAGGCAAAGAACAAAACCGGTGGCCCTATGGTTACACGGTTTGCAATGGCAAGTACAAGGGTCGCTTTCAAGTCCCTTTCACCCTTCCTAATTTAACCAAGACATTCACAAGGCTCCTTTTGTTGCTCTACTACTCTTGCATAAGCTTGGCCGGACCCCCATGAAGCTTCCAAAAGAGTTTACTCCATGTTTAATTAATCATTGTCCTTATTAGTTTACCTTCTTGTTTTCTTTTAAGATTTTTAACTTGTGTAAGAACTTTGTGTAAGGCTTAGGGCCACCTTTTGGAACCGGTTTTCTAGGGTCTTTTGGACTATTAGATGCTAGGTTGGATGGATGAATATGATTGCTTGGCTTGGCCTATAAAAGCAAGGCATTCCCTAATGTAAAAATCAGATTTGATGAATGAAAAACACAAGTTAGAAACATTGATTTCTACTAATCTTCTTTGCTTAGTGCTGGGAAATCCTCTATTGCTTAGTGCTTAGAGTCGGGTAGTTTCTTTGCTTAGTGCTTGAAATTATCCTTAGGCTTAGTCTAGTGGCTTAGTGCTTAGATTAAGTCATATCCCAATCACGTCTTTTACTCTATTCGATTGTAGAGTTCAGGAAACTGTGGTTATAATAGTTCTGTCGACTGTTCGATTGCAGTCCTCAGAGTTTCTGTTCAGTTCTTAGTCGTTTTTATCACAATTAAACAGTCCGTCTCACTGTCCAAATCGAGTCATTTTCAGTCAAATATCGAGTCTTGAGAGTTTTACTACAAATTGGTTATCAGAGCAAAGGTTTAACACAATTCCATTGTTGTGTTAGTCTTGGGAAGAAGCTTTTCTTGTGAGTTCACCATAAACCTTAACCACATCCAAAAACACAAAAATAACCATGAGTGAAGAATGACTACTTGGAATTGAGACTCAAGTAACACAACTCTCCGAGAAATGCGACCTAATGATAGACTCTTTCAATGCTATCATGGCTAACATTCCAACACCACCAAGGAACCGGGGAAGACATCCAACTCACCGTGGTAGAGGGCGTGGTCGAGGGTTTGGAGCAAGAAACCAAGAAGCCGAACATGAAGAGGAGGACTTACACTCGGATGAAGAGGGTTCTTTTATTGAGGCCGAGCATGAAGAGCATCCTAAAGACCATAAGGTATAAATTCCGGACTTCCATAGTAGTTTAAATCCCGATGACTTACTAGATTGGTTTAGGTCAATTGAAAGAGTCTTTGAATTTAAATCATACTCGGATGCTAAGTCTTTCAAGGTTGCTATTTTATAATTTAAAGGTTATACATCTCTTTGGTATGAAAACATGAAAAATAAAAGGAAGAGGGATGGTAAAGAACCCATAAAATCTTGGTCAAAGTTGAAAAAGAAGCTTAGTGACAAGTTTATTCCCAAAGAGTATACTCAAGACATGTTCATTAAACTTACCCAACTAAAACAAGATCAACAACCACTTGAGTCTTACATTAGGGATTTTGAACAACTCACTTTGCAATGTGAAATCAATGAGAAACCGGAACAAAAAATTGCTAGATTTGTTGAAGGGTTGGATGATAAAATTGCTAATAGAGTCCGAATGCAACCATTGTGGTCTTTTAATGAAGCCGTGAACTTGGCTTTAAGGGTGGAAAAATTGGGCAAGGGGAAGTCCTCCAACTCAAAATTGCCGGCCAAAACAACCACCAAGACTACCTATGCCGAGACCAAACCCAAAGAAACCCACACCCCAACCGTGACCCCCACACTTGACAAAGGAAAAGGCATTGAAACCTCACATAGAAAGACCTTACCCCTTAAAAAATGTTTCAAATGTCAAGGCTATGGTCACTTTGCCAAAGAGTGTCCAACTCAAAGAGCCCTTAGTAGCTTTGAAGTGGTTCATTGGGGAGAGGATGAAATTCTTGTGTGTGATGAGGATGAGGAAACCTAGGAGACTAAGAATGAGGAGTTAGTATTGCCGGATTCCGGGATGAGTCTAGTCACTTGGAGAGTGTTGAGTGCTCAACCATTGGAAATGGATCAAAGACAACAACTTTTTAGGTCTAGGTGTACCATTGGGGGGAAAGTTTGCAACCTAATCATTGATGGAGGTAGTTGTACTAATGTGGCCTCTAGTGTCCTAGTTGAGAAGCTTTCCTTAACCACCCAAAACCATCCATGTCCTTACAAATTGAGGTGGCTTGACAAGGGGGCCGAATTGAAGGTTGACAAACAATGCTTAGTGTCCTTCTCCATTGGCAAAAATTATGTTGATAAGGTTCTTTGTGATGTTCTACCTATGGATGCTTGCCATCTCCTACTTGGTAGACCTTGGGAATTTGATAAGAGTGCGGTGCATCATGGAAAGGATAACACTTACTCCTTTGAATTTGACAAGAGGAAGATCACTCTAGCACCTCTTCCACCACCCTCCATGCTTGAACCTTACAAAGAAGTGATGCTAATCAAGAAGGCCTAAATGGTCCACGAAAAGAGTAATGAGAAAGGTATTCATGTTCACCTTGACGAGGGTATGTCCATGAAACAAGATGAACCATCCACTAATACGGTTCAAACAAGGATCGAGGTCCATGAAGATGTTCCTTCAATTGCTAATCTAAGAATGAAGGCCGAGGTCCCTAAAAACCCTTGGTTCGACTATGGTGCCCACAAGTTCAAAGACAAACTAGGGGAGTGTTCAATTGTACAAGAGGTATCCAAGTGGAGTAATACCAATGATCAAGTTCAAGAGGAGCTCTTTGTCAAGATGGGAGACGAGAGTACCATGGGTGAGGTGCAAGTTCATCATCCGGTCTCTCCTACAACTAGTCCAATTGGGAATGAAAGCAAGGATAAGTCAAGTGCCTACTCGAGCGATCAAGGAAATAGGATCAAGAAACGGGTTCAAGAGGGGATCCTTAACAATGTCCAAACCGTAGGTGTCCATGATGGTGTACATTGTGACTATTCCGTACACTCTTCTCCGAGTTCAATTAAAGATGAGCACAAGGCCAATGGCATAGGCAGTATGATCAAAACAGTCCAGGAGAGTGTTCACCCAAGTAAGCAAAGATATGGTGTCAAGGAACGGATTGCACAAGGACCCCTTCGTCATGTTCAATTCATGGCCAACAAGGAAGGGTCCATGAACTACAAGCAAGTCATAAAATTCAGAGTTGGGGATCGTGTTTGGGTTCGTCCGTGCAAGGGGAGGGTCCTCAAGCCTGGGAAGAGCAAGTCCATGATCTATGAAGAAGGTCCATTCAAAATCGTCAATCAAATTGGACCCAACAAATACAAGGTTGATCTCTTTGGAACTTATATCACATTTGATGTTAGGATTTTAAGTCCTTGTTTTGAAGAGCTTAGTGATGAAGATGCCGAGGATTTGAGGGCAAATCCTTTTCAAGAGGTGGAGATTGAAGCAAAATGAGTCACCTTAGGCATGCTTGTACCCGGTTTTGGTCCCTTATCCGAAATGGGGTCCAAATTGAAACCCGTCTAAGCATATGGGTCCTTTTCCGGCCTAGAAATCTTCCATGAGGAGTTTAGAGTATTTTGTCCAAGAGCTTATGTCTTGGGAAGGTGATAATCATAGAGAAAGGCAAATAACAAAACCGGTGGCCCTATGGTTACACGGTTTACAATGGCAAGTACAAGGGTCGCTTTCAAGTCCCTTTCACCCTTCTTAATTTAACGAAGACATCCACAAGGCTCCTTTAGTTGCTCTACTACTCTTGAATAAGCTTGGCCGGACCCCCATGAAGCTTCCAAAAGAGTTTACTTCATGTTTAATTAATCATTGTCCTTATTAGTTTACCTTCTTGTTTTCTTTTAAGATTTTTAACTTGTGTAAGAACTTTGTGTAAGGCTTAGGGCCACCTTTTGGAACCGGTTTTCTAGGGTCTTTTGGACCGTTAGATGCTAGGTTGGATGGATGAATAGGATTGCTTGGCTTGGCCTATAAAAGCAAGGCATTCCCTAATGTAAAAATCAGATTTGATGGATGAAAAACACAAGTTAGAAACATTGATTTCTACTAATCTCCTTTGCTTAGTGCTGGGAAATCCTCTATTGCTTAGTGCTTAGAGTCGGGTAGTTTCTTTGCTTAGTGCTTGAAATTATCCTTAGGCTTAGTCTAGTGGCTTAGTTCTTGGATTAAGTCATATCCCAATCACGTCTTTTACTCTATTCGATTGTAGAGTTCTGGAAACCGTGGTTATAAACAGTTCTGTCGACTGTTCGATTGCAGTCCTCATAGTTTCTGATCAGTTCTTATTCGTTTTTATCACAATTAAACAGTTCGTCTCACTGTCCAAATCGAGTCATTTTCAGTCAAAATTCGAGTCTTGAGAGTTTTACTTCACAAAGTCACCGAAAGGACTACGTCTTCCCCAAAAATAAAACCACACGACATACAATATAAACCAGCTACTTCTGTTGAAGTCAAGTCTGCTTATGATTCTTATTATGAATCGTGTGCATATAAGAAACAAATGAAAACTACTTCGCTGAAGGCTTTACACAACCTGGCTGTAAAGAAGTCAACTAGAGGGGATGTAGTCATGATTAACATTGAAGAGGAAATGATGGGTGCAGCTGATATAACCGTACTGGACCCGAAGCAACTGATGGAATTTGTCGACCTTGACAATTTAGATGTTGTTCACATTTTGATTTGGATGAAGTAAGTTTTATTAATAACACTATTTAGTCATTTCCATTTACGAATAATGATGTTTGTTTAGATTATCAATTACAATAACATTCTTCATTACATGTAGCGTAATAGGTACCTGAATAATCAGATCGCTGAGAGGAAGTTACCAATTCACGCTTACGGATTCTTGAGTCCTAAGGCGTTCTTTGTGCACAGAATTTCACACAAAGAACAAATCAATAATATCGCTATTCGGTTGATGTCGACAAAAAAACTATGGCTTGCCCCCTATAATGAGAATATGTATGTATAGTACGTGATTATTGTAATGAATCACGATTCTATAAATTTATTATTAACATGCTTACATGCGTGTAAATGAACTAACAGTTTAATGTCCAAAATTGAATACGAAGCATTGGGTGCTACTGACAATCCAACTGGAAACAAAAACAGTGTACTGGATTGACTCTTGCGAAGGCATACCCTCTGAGAGTATAGTAAAGATGATAACTGAGTAAGTATACAACCTTCAATAATGTCATTTGTTACTGTATGACTTGAGCCATATATATGCAAATAATAATGGCATGTGTGTATATTTATGAATTATTGTTTTTGAAGCAAAAAGAAGATTATGTCCACTTGGGAAATTAATGTGACTCATATTTGTGCACATTTAGTCCCCGAACTAGCCTCATTTGTATGCTTTCTAGTGCTTAATAGGGTCATTTCTTATCTTTTGTTCCCTACTTTGCATATTCTTTGAGGTTTTGTGTCCTTGGTAGGAGAGGATTGCTAACCTTGCATTTATGGAGCAAAGTGGAGCTAAATGGAGTGCATCTAATGACCAAGCATCAAAGAGGAGACCATTACTAAAGGCCTAAGTGAATAGATGAAGTAGAATGGCCAATGATGAAGACCCCCACGACCTCCCAACGATCCCTGATGCGTGTCTTTTATATGATGTTTTACATCCCATTTTACACGCATTTTAGAGCTCATTCATGTAGTTTATGCTACATTTCTCCCTGTTTCCGTCTACTTCCATATTTTTGTACATTATTGCAGAAATGTGAAGAATCCAGCGGAAATCAAGCTAAATCCGTCCCCGAGTATCCCGCATTGCATTTGGCGTGAAGTATTCGCTTAAGGAACGAGCTTGTTGAGCAATTCAAGGCCCAAAAGACAAATCCACGAGGTTATAGAAGTAAAGTAGCAGCTCAAGCAGTCGATCGACTGCCCCTTTCAGTCGGTCGACCAACCATCGGGTTCCAGAAGCTACTGTTCATTGTCGTTCAGTCGATCGACCAGTCCTAGCAGTCGATCGACCAAGCCGTTATCCCAGACGAGAATTAAAAGACTGAGGAAGTATAAGCCCATTAAGTTTTAGGTTTTGATAATAATTGTTACGTATGTTTGCTATATAACGTAACATAAACATTCAGTTTAAGCATCTCGATTTTTAGACTCAAGTTTTCATACAATAATATTTAGTTTTTAGAATTAGGGTTTGGATTATTGTTAAGCATTGGATATTTGGTTCTTATTCCTAATCTTTCCTCTGCGTATTCGGTATTCATCTGCCCTAATTTCAGTTTATTGCTTTATTTCATCATTAGTATAGAATTGCTAGCTAGATTCCCGCAACCAATTTTATCGTTTATGTTAATTGTTTACTTTATCGTTTCAAGCATGAATTCAGTAATTCTTATCGTTAATGTCATTGTTTTTACCCTTAGCATGAGTAGCTAAACCAATTGTGCTAGGATGTAGGCGAGTTATAGCGTAGGCGGCAATAGATTGAACACGGCCTGATTCGCGTGTCAGTCGATCGACTGATATTCTTGGTCGATCGACTGACCTCGTGGGGTTTTATTTTCGTTTTAATTGTTTTAAATCTTTATTCGACGATTCGAGTGCACGCGACTAGTTGGATGTTTAGGATATGACTGACCTAATAGATCGAGAGATAGGGACAGTTGATTGACCATCAATTAAAATGACTAAACTATGCTGAGATCGAAAGATAGGTAAAGTTTAGACCGTAAATCACTTTTCAGGACGAAAGTTAGTATTAGTGATATTAGGGACCTATAGCGAGATCGAAAGATGCTATTTGTTAAGAGTGGACCGAGAGGACCTCTTTATTTCCGCCTCATGTGTTTTGATTCGCACTGTTTAGTATCTTTTGCCATTGAAGCTATAATAAACCGACCATCCTAGTACCCCTTCCTTATCTGTTTAATCCGTCTTTTTAATTTATTGTTTTTATTTACTCTTAGTCATAGACCAAATCAATTCAACCCCCAATTGTTACCTTAGACTTTTATTAGACAGCTAGAAATTACGTCTGCCTCCTTGTGGTTCGACCCTGTTACCACTAGCCTAGGTTAGTCTTAATAGGAAATTATAAATCTTATTTTTGGTACTCACAACGACGGGTATCAAATTTTGGCGCCGTTGCCGGGGAGGCAATAGTTCTAATTTTTAGCTGTTTTAATTTAGTCTTTCTTAGTTTAAGGGACTTCTGTTCCTTAAACTCTTCTTATATTCTTTTTGTAGTTTCCTCTTATGCGCAGGTCACAGGGTGGTGAACTAGTACCATTCGATCCAGAGATTGAGAAATCTTTGCGCGAGTTGAGACGATCAAAAAGGATATTACCGACAGAGGAAGAGCTGAGTACTCTGTCAAGCTATTACGAGAACGAGCTGTTCGAGGAAGATCCACATTCTTCACCCGTTTCCACCTCTTGGCCCGAGACAGTCACTTCTCCATAAATTCCATTATGGCCGAGGAAGCAGTATAGCTAGTCATTATGAGCCGTACCGCAAATTTATATAAGGGGTTCGAATTACCAGGAGATGTCGGGAAGTTCGAACCAAAGCCTTCATACATTAGTATGGTTGAGAGAAACGATTCTGGGAGCTGCAAATGAAGATGCAGCTAAACATATGGAGACATTTATTGACTCTCGCTGTTCCATACCCCCACCGGCCGTGGGCGTGACCCAAGACAGATCAAGGAGACCATATTCATCTTCTCCCTTCGTGATGCTGCAAGGGAGTGGTATAGAGATCTGGACCGAACCGTTCATGGGATCACTGACTGGAATTCCTTGGCATTGGCATTCTACAAGAAGTACTTTTCTGCTTCAAAGACGATTGCTATTAGGGCTCAAATCACGAGTTTCAAACAAGGGCCGGATGAGAACTTCCACGAGGCATGGGTCCGTTTTAAGAAGCTGGTGCGAACCATACCGCACCATGGGTTCGAAAAATGGAGCTTGTGCAATCATTTCTATAATGGGCTGTACGACGATCAGAGGGCTATTTTGGATGCTGCAGCCAATGGCCGATTTGCTGAGAACTTGGGAGCAACCAAGGGGTGGAAGATCATTGACGATCTAGCCACCCACAAGGCTGAGTATGGGAATTCCAGAGGGAACCAGAGGAGAGCTGCTGAATCTTCCTCTGTTGCTGCGCTTGAAGCTCTTATTGTGAGATTTGACAAGTATGAACTAGGAGGAGCTTCAAAGGGGGGTATTTACCAGGTAAATGCTGTGTCAGACGGTCCTTTCGTTTGTAGAAGGTGTGGAGCTGAGGGGCATGTTTCAGAAAATTGCCCTAGTCCTTTCGAGTCTTGTGCTGCCTTCCAACATTATAGGCAGACAAACACCTACTATGAGCCGAATACCCATCCAAACTTGAGTTGGAGGAGCCAAAATGTCCTGAATCCAACTCAACCTCCGCCCCAAGAAGAACAACCTTATGTACCTCCTCACCAAAAGCAACAACAATATCGAAACCTCCTATGTCTTTGCCGCAAAGAAGAACAATCGCAGAATTCTGAATTTTCCGAGCTTAAGAACTTGTTGCTAAAGGAGTCCCAAGCTAGAGAGGCCGGGATGAAGTTGCTAGAAAGCCAAATTGTTCAATTGGCTAGGAAAAGTAAGACTCGAGCTCCGGGACACTTACCGACTCAAACTGACCAAAAGGAGACCTTAAATGCCATCACTTTGAGGAGTGGGTCCACCCTTGAGGGACCTGCCATGGTCGAAGACGCTGCTGGAAAAGATGAGCCGGAAACAAGCCAAAAGAAAGCTTCAACGAATAATTCAAAGAAAAAGGCGTCTACCACGTATATCAGTCGATCGACTGAGATACCCAGTCGATCGACTGACGTGCGCACTACAGGAGCTTCTGGAACTGTTCATCTCAGTCGATCGACTGAGCAAGGTGGTCGATCGACTGAGGTCACTGCTGATGTCGAGGAATTTCGTCCTTTAATGCCCAATAATCTGAGAGACCACCTATTTCGGAGCACCACAGTCCCGAAAATATTGGGGGCAGACCCAAGTGCTGATGGGTCAGTCCCGGTTCCGAAGTTCGACCCGATGACGGTCAATGGCTCACATTTGAGACGGTCTGGGGAGGATTCAAGCTTCAATAAGGAGAAGGTGGTGGACTTTCAACCTAAGTCCACGGATACCGGCACGCGCGATTTAGAAGAGAGGGCTAAGGTACTTCTTACAGCCCCATATCCGGAGAGACTCGTGCCGACGAAGGAACAGGTATCTTTCAGTAAATTTGAAAAAGTTATTCGTAGTCTGAATGTACAAGTACCTTTCCTTGAGTTGGTCAATCAAGTGCCTGCATATACTAAATTCATGAAACAACTCCTGTCTAAGAAAAAGTCACTTGAAAATGTGCACACTGTCGCACTAACCAAAGAGTCATGCTCTTATTTGTCTCACACTGCACCCCATAAGCTAGAGGACCCGGGTAGCTTTTCTGTTCCTTGCAATATAGGTACCTTCTCTATTGAGAAGGCATTATGTGACTTAGGAGCTAGTATAAGCGTTATGCCTTTGAGTCTAGCTAGGAAGCTCAAATTGACTAGGTTTGCAGTGACCGACATGACCGTCCAGATGGCCGATCGCTCGGCGGTCCAACCCGTAGGAGTACTAGAAGACATTCCTGTCCAAATAGGGAAGTTCTTTTTCCCTGTTGACTTTGTTGTACTTGATATGCCTGAGGATGCTCATATACCCATTATTTTGGGTAGGCCATTTCTGCACACTGCTGGTGCAGTCATAGATGTCGGTCTAGGAACCTTGACTTTCAAAGTGGGAAAGCACTCCATTGTTTTTGCCCAACCATCTAAGAAAAAGGACCCCATGTGGCCTGTGACTTGTAATACGGTTTCTGACAAGAAATCGTACTTTGTGCTTCCTGATTTACCTATCTCTATTCCTGTTGTAACCCCTCCGCCCCAGATTGGGAGCAAAAAGGAGGAAGATTCTATTGTTTTAGACATTGCAGGAGCTGGTTTGGGGAAGAAAGAGCTGCAGAATGCTCCAGCTGTAGCAGAGCAGATTGTTTCAAGAGGCGGTCTTGGGTGTCTAAGTTATGGGACTGACGAGGAAGTTGAAGATGAGCCGACCAAAGTGAGATGGTCTGATTTGGACTTGGATGAGCCGGCAGAGGTCATTGATTGGGGAGATGAAGAGACAATTGATCCGTTGAGCCATACGGACGTGGAAGCTAAGAAGGGTGCAGCTGATAAGATAAGCACCGTTGAGGCTACCTCTAGTAGCCAGAAGCCGACGAAGTGGGCCATACCGTGGCCATTCTTGATCAACTATTAGTTGATCGAGCTCTTTATAAACTTCATTTTATTTGCTTTTGTTAGACAATTTTTATTGCTTTTGTGTGCACGAAACTTCGCATTTTATTTTGGTTGCTTAGGATTTTTAAGTACTTTAGAGTTTATTTTGGGTTTTGCGCAATTTTGGGCGCAGACATCGTGCATTTGCAGGTTTTTAGACCTCATTAGCTCAAGTAATTGAGCAAATACGAAGAAATAAGGAGTACAGCAGTATTTTCAGTCGATCGGCTGGCCACAGTGGTCGATCGACTGAGTTGCACTTTCCAGGAGCTACTGTTCTTGACACATTGGTCGATCGACTGCCATCCTTAGTCGATCGACCAAGGACGCTGCTGTACCTATTCACGACCTCTCCCCTGCTGTGTTTGGTCGATTTGCGGACTTAAGGGAGTTTCCTACTCCACTTTATTTTCCGTCTAATTATTTATTTCTTCTAATTTTCTCATTTGTGCACATATTTCCCGCTTCAAAATTGTCTTCTCGCAGTTTTATGCGTGGTTTTTGTCTTTTCAGGTACTTATTGGTAGCACTGCTGGCTACTGAAACCTCCTAGCTTACGCTGGTTTGGGGAGGTTTCCTTTTGCTGCGCTTAAAGTCTTGTGAGTTCCCGATTTTCACTTCATGTCTTATTTACTTAATTTTCTCGCAAATTCCCGTTTTCCATTTTTCTTCATTACTTGATCTTGCACAATGGGGACATTGTGCGATTTGGTTTGGGGAAGGGTTTTGCGTCGCATATCATTTGCTTGCATTCACGTTTACATTTTTGCCTTGCATTGTTTATTTATTTCTCATATATATAAAATGTCAAAAATAAAAAAAAATTGAAAAATTTCAAAAATTTTAAAAAAATGCATGTTTATTTTAGCATATAGGTCGAGTCGGAACGGTAGTATTTCCATGATGACATTGCATTTGTATTTGTTTATGCCTAAGCCTTGCTAATTGACATGTTATTAGTAGAATCGTATAAGTGCATATCTACGAGTTTTCGTTATATTTTGCTGAAACTTGAGACTTGACTTTGAAAATTGGCAACCTACATCATATTTCTGAGATTTAGAGCCTATAACTGGTGACATTTATGACCGGTTTATTTAGGAATGTGAGTAGTACTCCTTATGAGACATGTTTCATAAATGTGCATAAATATGAACTTAATCTGCTTAATACCTGTATGCATTCGGTTTGTGGTTAGTTGACACATGTGGTAGAGGTTTCCCCTTACTCATTTTGCCCATAAGCTCCACACTGCCAAAAATAGCATTTTTGTCCCATTACTACATCCTACATTTAGCCTGTCCTTTGTCAAGCTAGTAGTCCACGTTCTTGGGATTGTTACTCAGTTTTTGGTGGCATATGCTCATGTTTGAGATATTGTTGGAAAAATGAGGAGGAAAGAAAGAAAAAGAAAAAAAAAATAAAAACAAAATGATTCGAAAAAGAAAGAAAAAAGAGTTCTGTACTGTTCATGCGGTCGATCGACTACCTCTTTTGGTCGATCGACTGAAGGTCCGTGAAAAAAGAGAGAATCAATTCGCATAATTCAAATCCTTATCTTTTGGCGATTTTTGCTCCCATGTTTTATTCTTATTCTATGGGGAGTTAGTTGATTACTTTTATACCTGGAGATTGTGAGATTTGTGCTTGCTATAACAACGTGCCATTTGTTTTTGAGCAAGAAGTTGGGTGTTGCCATATGGTTCCGTTTCGGTACTAGCTTGATCACCTGTACCTCCACTTTTCCATAAAATGTTTTGACTTTTCTTACCCATACCTCACATATCCCATATATACCTCGACATGTGTCATGGTCTCTTGTTGGTTGGAATGCATATGTACGGTTTTAGAGATTATTTTCATATTATATTGCAGGCATGCTCTTATAGGTCGCAGTTAGGTGAGAGTCTTTACAAAAATAAATTCTTTCTATCCTCTTATAAATTCACCTGTGCTTATTGAGTGATATGAGCGACCCGTGAGAGTCCAATTTGATAAGTCTCTACAGTTAACGGTTCAGCAATATTTCTAACGACTACATAACTCGTTTGCATGATTCATGTTACTAATTGATTGTTTGTTATTGCATTAAATTGGTTTAGGCTTTACATGTTGCATTTCGCTCTGAGATTGAACTCGTTCCATTAGGTCATTAGATAGAGTCTAGTTCTTGCTTGGGGACAAGCAAGGGTTTGGTTTGGGGAAGTTTGATGCGTGTCTTTTATATGATGTTTTACATCCCATTTTACACGCATTTCAGAGCTCATTCATGTAGTTTATGCTACATTTCTCCCTATTTCCGTCTACTTCCGTATTTTTGTACATTATTGCAGAAATGTGAAGAATCCAGCGGAAATCAAGCTAAATCCGTCCCCCGAGTATCCCGCATTGCATTTGGCCTGAAGTATTCGCTTAAGGAACGAGCTTGGTGCGCAATTCAAGGCCCAAAAGACAAATCCACGAGGTTATAGAAGTAAAGTAGCAGCTCAAGCAGTCGATCGACTGCCCCTTTCAGTCGGTCGACCAACCATCGGGTTCCAGAAGCTACTGTTCATTGCCGTTCAGTCGATCGACCAGTCCTAGCAGTCGATCGACCAAGCCGTTATCCCAGACGAGAATTAAAAGACTGAGGAAGTATAAGCCCATTAAGTTTTAGGTTTTGATAATAATTGTTACGTATGTTTGCTATATAACGTAACATAAACATTCAGTTTAAGAATCTCGATTTTTAGACTCAAGTTTTCATACAATAATATTTAGTTTTTAGAATTAGGGTTTGGATTATTGTTAAGCATTGGATCTTTGGTTCTTATTCCTAATCTTTCCTCTGCGTATTCGGTATTCATCTGCCCTAATTTCAGTTTATTGCTTTATTTCATCATTAGTATAGAATTGCTAGCTAGATTCCCGCAACCAATTTTATTGTTTATGTTAATTGTTTACTTTATCGTTTCAAGCATGAATTCAGTAATTCTTATCGTTAATGTCATTGTTTTTACCCTTAGCATGAGTAGCTAAACCAATTGTGCTAGGATGTAGGCGAGTTATAGCGTAGGCGGCAATAAATTGAACACGGCCTGATTCGCGTGTCAGTCGATCGACTGATATTCTTGGTCGATCGACTGACCTCGTGGGGTTTTATTTTCGTTTTAATTGTTTTAAATCTTTATTCGACGATTCGAGTGCACGCGACTAGTTGGATGTTTAGGATATGACTGACCCAATAGATCGAGAGATAGGGACAGTTGATTGACCATCAATTAAAATGACTAAACTATGCTGAGATCGAAAGATAGGTAAAATTTAGACCGTAAATCAGTTTTCAGGACGAAAGTTAGTATTAGTGATATTAGGGACCTATAGCGAGATCGAAAGATGCTATTTGTTAAGAGTGGACCGAGAGGACCTCTTTATTTCCCGCCTCATGTGTTTTGATTCAGACCTGTTTAGTATGCTGCCGCTGAAGCTATAATAAACCGACCATCCTAGTACCCCTTCCTTATCTGTTTAATCCGTCTTTTTAATTTATTGTTTTTATTTACTCTTAGTCATAGACCAAATCAATTCAACCCCCAATTGTTACCTTAGACTTTTATTAGACAGCTAGAAATTACGTCTGCCTCCTTGTGGTTCAACCCTGTTACCACTAGCCTAGGTTAGTCTTAATAGGAAATTATAAATCTTATTTTTGGTACTCACAACGACGGGTATCAATCCCCACGGATCCTTAGGCAGTCAAAGAAGAAGAAGGAAAGCCGAGCAAGGATCCGGGCGTCCCGAGCTCAGATCGGGCGTCTCAATCCTCAATCCGGGTGTCTCACCTTCAGGTCGAGCGGATCCCTGGGAAGCACGAGCTTACTTCATGGTGTGGACATGGGCCACCCGCGCCGCGTGCACCCACGCGTTGATTTCGAGGCGGCGACATTTATCCCACGGAACCTTGGTTTGCCAAAGCACGTCATGGGCCATTACCGATTTGTGAGGCATTGAAACCGGTAAAAGGTTGAATAACCCTGCATTTTTGGAGTCGCCACCAATTTATTGTGGAAAAATTGGATACCGTTCGAATACCTAGTGCCATGTCAAGACACAAAGTAATGACATGAACACTAAGAACTCGTTATCCTTAGCATTCTATGTCTAGAATGACTCTCGAAGATGCCAATGGACACGGATGTCCAGAGATAACTAGAGTAAGGGGTGAGGTTACGTATTAGGAAGCTCTTTAATCGAACACCTAATCCCGCCCGCCTCGATAGCGGCCTCTACTGAAGATTAGGGAAATCGCTCAAATTTGATATGTCGTCGATGTAATGCATGCAATGCAACAAACACAGATTAATCCTAGCATGTGAGATTAGACTATGTCGGTTAACACGTAATTAGCAAACAATGCGGGTCGAAGTAGATGTTAGATTCAATTACATGTGAATACCAAGTAAATAAATCATATACAAACAATAATTACGATAAATAAATTACAATAATTAAAATTACAAATATTACAAGGTTTATTATTTTATCTACGTCAAAAGCACGCTCAAAAGGGTATTTGAAGAAGAAAAGAAAGAAATAAAATTAGAAATAAAAGTATGAAAATACGTCAGATTAGAAGTGATATTACAATTAATAGTTTATTTAAACCGTAATTAGAAGCTACGTCAAAGCAAGAAAGAGTTTAGGGACAGAAGCCAACCCAGAACAGGCGCAACATCTGTTGCGTCCTCTGGAAGAGGCGCAACACTTCCTGCGTCTGTTCTTGAGTTGGGTTCTGGCTGTGAACTCAGATCCGCGGATTGTTATCGTTCATTGGTAAATTTAAGGTCGATTGTTGATTTTAGACTCGAATTGAAGTGTTTTAACAGATTACATGCATCTGGGTAAGTCATAAAATGAATTAAAGGTGAGAATTTGCAAGGGTTTACATAATTAACGACGAACTCGTTGTCGGAAATACAAAAGGAACGAACTTTAAACTTGGAAACAGAATTGAATTGAATAAACTGAAATCGAATAAAGAAAAGCATGTACAAAAGACGAATTCCAGAGAATCGACATGAGAAGATCGAACCTTTAAAATCCGGATTTGAAATAGATGACAAAAACCCGCAAATATTGAATTATAAGGGATTTAAGTCGAATTAGACGTTACGATTTGAAAAGTATTAATAAAACATGATTATATACTAATATGAACAAAAGAAATGAAGGGAACAGAGGAATAAATAAAGTTGCAGAAGGTCGAGGAAGAACAAGAAGAGCAGGAGCAGCGACAGCCTCAGGAAGAGGCGCAGCTGCTGCTGCTGCGTTTCTTCTCGACGTCATACCTTTGCTGTTTATAGATACAGTTTTAAAGGATGGTTTTTAAGACGGTTTTTAAACGTGCTTTTGATATAAACCTTACATTAATGATACAAAATAAAAGTACAATAAATAAAATAGGATTTACACCCTCAGACTTACATGTTTGACGAAACGAGATTGACTAAAGTTATCGTTTAGTGATTGCTCGACTCGAATATGCGAGGAAAGTCCCCTTGTTAAAGGATTTAAAAGATTGATTAGATTGATTAAGTGGAGTTGGTCAAATTGGTTGGTCTATGCAACGTGACTGGGACTCAGAATGATCTGAGCTTACGTGGTCGATTGATCAAGCACGTAGGCGTCGAAAGCAAAAGCGTGGTCTGGAATGCAAAGAGAGAAGATAAGGGCGGACACTCGCATGCCAAATATAGAGACCGAAGGTCTCTATTTATACTAAACACACGATGGAGTTTAGGAATGACACGGATACGGAAACAAATCACGGAAATATTCCGGAAAGCATGAAAAGAGGGCTGGGGAAGAGGCGCAGCAGTCACTACGACCCTTGGAAGAGGCGCAACACCTGATGCGTCATTTCCCCAGAGGTTTCCTCCTCAGCAAGAAAGATTTATGCGTTTTTTTATGGAATTTTGGTAGATATACACTTCCTTATTCCGTGAAACACAATATACGGAAGATATTTCCTTAAAAATATTAAATTAAATAGGAATAAATATCCAGAGAATTCTAGAACACTCCGGAACAATCCGACTCGGCATTTAAACGGTTTTGAGAAAATGAAACGATTTTTGACCCGGACTCCAAATGAACTCTAATTACTGTTAAAACGACCGTATCGGCGCGTAGATGATGACCATGAGGTTGATTCGAGTATTTGAGCTATCACTTGTTGATGAACTTACGAACTGTCATAAAATTGTTCCGCGTATCAAATATACGGCCCAATCATCACTGGGTGGTTGGCGGGAGGTGCGGAAATGAGTTATCTACACATGGTCAAGACGGGCGGCTCTCTATGGGACTTGCAAAGCACTAATCCTCTTCTTAGGGACTTAATCGTCATTTAAGCCCTTAGTTACCCTAATACTTGTACTTAGTATAAATACCCCATTGTGTTAGGGGATTAATTACCAAGTTCTAATTTAGTATTAATCAAGTTTAGAGATTACTAATCAAGTTGTATTACTCAATTCAATATTAATCAAATCTTAATTACTCTTTAATCATTCAAGTGTTCTTAGATTTAGTTGGGTAATTTGAAGACTATTTGGGGTTTATTGAAGACTTGACAACTCTTCATCATTCATCAAGTGTTCTTCTATTATTCTTTGCTTATTAATTGGATCATCCTTAAAGTTGGTATAATCCCTTTTACCCTTGATTAATTAGTTATTGCTTTACTCATTTACCATGTTTAACTTTGCTAATATGATTGACACCTTCATTAGCATGTTTACCATTGTCATGAGTGAGTAGTCTTCTAGCTAGGGTTAATGGGGGATTAGGTGAACTAAAACATGGGGGTGGATCCATACTTAATCTAATATGTTTTCATAAGATTGCTTTCTTGTTGTAGTGTCAACTCATGCACATGTTATGCTTGATAAATTGCTTGATTGAAAACCTTGCATGCATACATCTCTTATCTATTCAACAAGACTTGTAAGATATAAACTAGCTTGAGTCTTGTTAGACCATGCATAAAAGTGACAAGGAATAAATTAAGTCTACTTGTAGGTGTTGTACAGTCTTGACCGATTCCGCTCCGGGACCCAAATCTTCCTAGGAATTGTAAGACATAAACTAACTCGATTCCACTACAACAATAATTTGCTTGCAACTATGTAAACATGTTTGTATGATCACCACCATGAATCCCCATATGAACCCATGACACCCTAGTGCCTTAATCTATTGTTTACAAACCCCTACTTTACTTGCTTGTTTTACTTTCATTTCTTTACATTTCATTGTTAAGTAGTGTAGTTTGTTACCTCAAAACTCAACCCAATTTGTGACACCCTAAGACATAGCTCTCTACAACCGATAACTTAATTCAATACCCGTCCTTTGGGATCCGACCTTTACTTACCATTCTACTAAGAGTAGTTTGTTTAGATTATACATATTGTTTTGGTTGGTTAGCTTAGACGACAAAGTTTGGACCGAACTAAAAATGGCGCCGTTGCCGGGAACGGTGTTCAATTGAATTGTTATCATTTGTTGTTTATAGTTGTGTCTTTCTTAACCTTGGGGTAGTCAAACTCCTCAAGGTAGTTTTAATTGTTTTCTAGTTGTTTGCTTTTTGCATGTCTAGAAGATCACAAGGTAGACCTTTGCCTTTTGATCCCGAAATTGAAAGAACCTTGACCAACATTAGAAGAACCGTTAGAAGGGCTTCAACAAGTTTGGGTATTGGAGAACTTGTGGATATCGGTGTTGTCCAATCCGATAGTGTTGAGTTTACCAACCCTTTTGCAAGAGAAGGAGAGGAGAACCCAATTCAAAACCAACCACAAAATCAACCCACAATGCCTAAATTTTCATCTCATTCCGTACCAACCAAGGAGAACCTACCAAATGGTCTCCTACACCACCACATCTAACCGGTAATTTCATTGCCAAATCTGCATTCATACAATTAGTTGAGAGAAGTTAATTTGGAGGGATGCCTAGTGAAGATCCTCATCTGTCATGGAAACTTTTTGTGACTATTGTGATGCAATCTCTCAAACCGGAGTGACTCAAGATCAAATTCGATGGGTGTTGTTTCCTTTTTCCTTGATCGGAGCCGCAAAACAATGGTTAAAGAGCCTAGACAAGGCTACCCTTGGAATTGATTCATGGAAGAAGTTAGCACTTGGTTTCTACAAGAAGTTATATCCTCCGAAGAAGACTAACATGTTGAGAGCCCAAATCACCGGGTTCAAGCAAAGGGATGAGGAATCATTATATGAAGCTTGTGAGAGATTTAAGGATACTTGTCGCTTTTGTCCTCACCATGGACTAAGCGAGTGGTTCCTTGTTCAACAATTTTGGAATGACATATATGAAGACTCACGAAATATGCTTAATATGGTCTCCAATAGGAGGTTCACCGAGGTTGATGACAACCAAACATGGGCCAAAATCGAAGAAATGGCGGTTCATAATTCCCAATATAGTAGGCCACGAAAAGCCACTAGAGGAGGGAAGCATGAGGTGGATTCCATCACACAATTGGGTGCTCAACTAAGTGCTCATATCGACACCATAAACTTGAAGTTTGAGAAGGCCATGGCGAAGCTTGATGAAGCTTCCCAATCACCCAAACATCATGCCAATGCTATGATGGCGACATCCTCAATCACAAATGGAATGTGTGAAAGTTGTGGAACCTTGGGACATGATCAACATAAATGTAGGGGAACGAATGAACAAGTAAATGCTTTCCAAGCCTACAAGAATGGCACCCCTTATTCCAACTACTATAATGAGAATACCAAATTCCATCCAAACCTCTCATACAAGACCCAAAATGTCCTAAACCCTCAACCCACATACACACCACCTCCACTGAGAAATCCTACTCAAAGACCATACTAAAATCAACCCAATGAACAACCTTTTGATGTTCAAAAAGCGGTCCTCCAAATGCAAAAGAGCCAACAAGATTTATTTGCTCAAATGCAAAGGGATAGCCAAGCCAAAGACACTACCATCAACAATACCCTTGCTCACACAAAAATGTTGGAGACTCAATTGTCTCAATTAGCATCTTCTAGTTCCCAAAGACAAAAGGGACAATTACCTCCTCAAGGTAATCCTCCCACAAGACATGAGACCATCAATGCCATCTACTTGAGGAGTGACACAAGATATGAGGGACCAAAGATGTCGATTGAAGAAGGTATTGTTGAGGAGAATGACAAGCAAAGTGATATGATTGAACCACTAAGGAGAAATCCTAAGGTGGTAGAGACAACTACCAATGACTCACACTACGCCAAATAATAGGTGCAACAACGATTAGATAAGGTGATATACCGTTGTAATATAAACCACGGAACCGTTATTACATCGATCGTTGTTATTTTGTGACCACAGTTGTTAAAAAGGCGGAGCCGTTATGAAATGTAAATAACAGGTTCAAATAACCGTAATACAATATTAAGAACGGTTCAAAAACCGTTGTCTATAATATTGAAACCGTGGTAGTATTAGTTGGAATGCTCTACGGAAACCTATGACAACAGTTTTACTGAAACACAACCGTTGTAAAATAGTAATTATGACAACGGTTTATGCTTATTAAAGCGTTTTAAATGTCATAAATTCGACAACGGTTTATGCTTATTAAACTGTTATATTATGGATGAATATGTCAACGAGTTTCTATTTAAATGCGACCGTTGTCAATATATTTATTGACCACAGTTTTATTTTTAACCGTAATCAAATTTATAAATATTTTTTTAAAAAAATTGTTTTAGTAGGTTCCAGCAGCTGCTGAAATGCTAATTTTTGCAGTAGCAGGTTCCGCTGAAATGCTACTGCAAAATAGCATTTCAGCAGCTGCGCATTGAAAAATTTCACTCCTGCAACATCAGAATATTACACAGATTGATCTATTCAACCCAGCATCAAAATATTATGAACAGGGTGACCAAAACTAATTACACATGGCTCTATATACACACATACATAACAAGAAGACTATTGACCATCCGCTAATGAAAGAAAATAAGTGGCCTACTTATTTCTCATGTCGGCGATGTCTTCCTTCGAATAGGTTGGGTCTTTGTTGTTGATTGAAGGTGGGAACTACAAATCAAAATATACTTAATAAAAATAGACAGAATAAGTGGAATATTACACAGAATTAAACCCAAGTTACGTTTGAAATAATTATTAAAACACACTAACCGGTGTCTCTATGTTGATATACTTTCGGGTGATAATCTCCCACATGGACCGACAACAGAAAAAGGCGCATTCTTTGCTGTCTGGTTGTTGTAGAGAAGACTATTATATAAATCACATACAAAGAAGCTAAATTAGATCAACCTCTCGCATAAACATAAATTAAATGATAGGAGTAATTATTAAGAACACACTTACTTTTATCGTGACAAAAGTTGGACTTGATGCTCCAATTGCTTGAAACACACTAATTCATAAATATATACAGGAAATTATAATTAGCATTTGACTCAGTAATATTGATGGGACATTAAAATGAGCCTAGTCTTCAAAGGTCATACAATAACAATTGACATTATAATGTAAGGTTGTAAACTTATTCAGTTATCATCTTTACATATTTCTCAGTGGGACTATGTCAGCATGAGTCAATCCAGTACACTATGCTTTTTGTCACATTGATTGCCGTTAGCAGCCAATGCTTGCTATGGAATATTGAAAATTGAACTGTTAGTTCATATACATGCATGTAAGCGTGTTAATAAATGAATAGAATCGTGATTCATTATAATAAAGTACTATACATACTAATTCTCATTGTATGGGGCAAACCATAGGCTTTTGGGCGTCCTTAACCGTTCAACAATTTTATCGATGTGGTCTCTGTATGTGTATCCAATCACCTTTTGAGAGAACAATTCAGGTGACACGAATCCGTAGTCATGAGAAACATAGTTCCCCTCAGCGATGTGTGTACACAGGTACCTATTACGTCAAATGGAACAAAGAATGTTATTTTCATTGATGATTTAAATTAACATCAGTATTCGTAAAACCAAATGCCAAGTTTTATTAAAAAACTTACTTCATCCAAATTACAATGTGCATAGCATCTAACTCGTCAATGTCGAGAAACTGACACAGTGATTCCCCATCCATAAGAACAGCTGTGCCTTCGCCCAGAACATCCTCTGCGATCTCAATAATGAGTACATCCCCGGTAGCTGCCTTCCTTTCAGCCAGCTGGTGCAAAGCTACGAACGTTGGAGTATTCAATTTTTGCTTATAATCATCGGTGTGATATCTAGGTTTAAGAGGAACAGCAGCGTTGTGTGCAGCAAAAGGAGATGGATTATATTGTAAGTCGTTTGATTTAACCTCGGTCCACAATTTAGAAAAAAAAATATATACATTACACGAGACGTCATATATAATTTAAATAACCAAAAAAAAAGGAAAAACTCACAATCGATTTTTCAAATTATTACTACCTCTTGAATTTTGGGTGGAGAGGCAGTTGAATCAGTGACTTTAGGTGTTGACATAGTAGTCCTAATTTCAGCCATAATGGCTTTGTGTAACTCCTGCAAATGTAAAAATTGAAATACTTACTATATGTTAGATAAGGTTACCCTAACAAATTTAAAGGCGTTCATTAAATAAAATGCGTTCTCTTTAGCATAACTACCTCGCAGATGTCAACACTAATGAATGCTTCAGGCCATTGCACAATAGAACCCACGAAATCTTGCAAACGCCAATTATCAGTAAGTGGTACTATTAGAGTACCATACTCCTCCAGATATAAGTCAGTCACTTCCACTTCCCTCCATTCCTCACGGAGGGCAATGCCTTGATTGCCTTCAACCTCAACTTCTTGATTATGTTCGTAATAGAACGCTACTTCCCTAGCAACAGCAATTTTGCCCGATGCTACTGCAGGAGATTTGTAGTAAAGAACACAAGGCTTCTTGTAAACGACTCATGCACTACTTTAATTAATAAATTTAATTAATTAGTATATATACAACAATTATAAACTAGTCATAATAGCTAATACCTCGTCAAAAGCTGGATTTGGCGATGATAAGAACGTGTCTTTGGCTCCCACCTCCACCTCATTCTCCCCTGCCTTCATGGCTTCCTCTTCAACTACCCGATCTTGATCCTTTGCCATGTCTTCCTCACTTCTCATGCCCGCTTTTTCCTTCTTCTCCCCTACTTCCTTTATGACTTGCCGAACCATAACCAACTCTTCTTTAGATGGCTTATCCCCCGTTTCCACCATTCTGAGTATCAACGTGTGTAATACTACGGTTTTATGAGTCTCTGGGTACTCTATCGAGTCGGGCTTACTCTGTCGAGTAAGTATGTTTTGGCATACGAAACAGTAGTCTGCCTGTAGGGTACTCAATCGAGTAGCCTTGGCACTCGATCGAGTAAGTGGCACTCGATCGAGTACGTGACTTACTCGATCGAGTAAGTCGGTTATCGGGTGATATTTGACGGGTTTTGTTAATAATGCGGATTAATATATATAATATTCCGTCATCGTTTCCTAAACACTTTTACAAACCTAATACACAAAACGAAAGATTGCAAACTACGTTGTTCGATTCATTCGCATTATTAGAAAATCCCGGAGCTAGAGGTGTCGGATTCCTTTGTTCTTTATATCATTGTGATCCTTGCGTCAAGGGTAAGTTCTAAGTACCATTTTTATAGCAATTAGTTAATGTTAGTTAAACCCTAATTTGGGAATTGGGGGTTTTTATGATTGTGTTGTTGTGGTAGTAATTGTATGAATATGTGTATAGGAGGAGGGTTCGTAGAAGAGAGGTTTTAAGACAGCTGCTAGATCGTCTGATTTGTGATTGTTTTCCAGGTAGGGTTTCCCTACTCAGTATTAATTACATAATGTGCGGTGATTGTGCTGTAGTTAGTGATTATTGGTTGATTCAGACGGTTGTTGGTTTTGTGTTGTGATTACTGTTTATCTTTCTGTGATCTTCGGGGTGCGTCCCTGGCTGAGTGGAGTCACTTGCGGGAGTGGCTTCACGCCCTTGATTCGCCCTCTGTGGAACCCGCCACAGGAGGGGATGTGAACATTAATGAACATGGGTTTATCGCTCGATGGAGATGAGCGGGGCTTAGGTGGGAACGGCTGCGGTCCCCCACTGGCGGTGTGGAGTATCTGTTGCGATGGGTACTCTGGCACGACTACACACTTTAGTGTGTAGTCAGTTGTGTGGAGATTAATTATGGAGTTTGGGGTTTGATGTGACGATTGAGCTGTTTGGCATTGTTTTATCGTGATTTGTATTGTGTAATTAGTACTGACCCCGTTGTTTGTTTTGTAAAACTGTGGTGATCTATTCGGAGATGGTGAGCAGTTATTGAGCAGGTTTGATATGATGCTTATGGGCTAGCTGGGATGAGTCATCACTTGCAGTTAGAAGAGTCTTCCGCTGTGTCAGACGATATCCTTTAGTTGTTCAGTTTTGGATAGTAGACAGTTTGGTTTTGGAATTGTATTTCATTTAACAGTTTTGGTTTGAGACATGTAATCACTTAAACTATATTTACTTTTAAAGTATGTTTCTTTATTGTCTCATGATATTCATTGCTTCGGGTAACCGAGATGGTGACGTCCCTATACCTGAGTGGTCCTGGTAAGGCACTTGGAGTATGGGGGTGTCACAAAGTGGTATCAGAGCGACGATACTGATATCTATAACCAATGAAACTAATGAACATAGGGAGTTAAATTAAAATGAACCCGGTAGAAGTTGTAGGAGCTAATGCAAAGGCTTGGGAGACGTCCTAAAGTCGCGAACTCGCCCTGCAATTTTGAACCGGTCACATGGGGTATGTGTCGGGATCGTATGTGTTGTCTTCTGGATCGTATGTGGAGGAGTGGAGGTATGGAATAGAAGTTGAAAGATATGTGATTTATATGTTGGATTGGATGAAGGCATGTTGTTCGTTTTATAATGTGGCATATTAGTGATATGAAGTAAATTGTTTTGTTGAGTATATAAAGAGTTGCGTATATCTGCATGCATAGTTGTTGATGTTATGTTGAAAGTATAGAAGTTGTATATAATGTTGGGAAAGTAAGATGAACATGCGGGTAGTGTTTACGAGTCAGCATGGCTCGATCGAGTGGGTCTGACTCGATCGAGTGGGTAGTTTACGTTTTCTGGGCAGAAGCGAGATTTTGGGCACTCGATCGAGTAAGTAGGGGCACTCGATCGAGTGGGGTCAGCTCGATCGAGTGGGTTAGAGGCTCGATCGAGTATGTGTTAGAAAAGTTTCTGGTCAGATTCTGGAGTCGAGGCACTCGATCGAGTAGGTGTGGCACCTGATCGAGTGGGCTCAACTCGAGCGAGTGGGTTTTGGTACTCGATCGAGTGGGTTCTATACAGGTCGTATGCGTGTTTTGGGTTATGGTATGCGTATTTATGTCTACCTTTTCTTATCTAGTTACAAGATGCCGCCAAAGAAAACCGCTTTGTATGCTAGAGCTGAGAGCATGAACATTGATGATATAGTAAAGATGTTGGAGCACCAAGATGCTCTTACGGAAGCTTTGAAGAGAGTGGGAAAGGATAAGGAGGTTTATCACTCCAAGATCAGTATCCACATATCTAGGTTCAGTCCGAAAAAGTATAAGGGAACCGGGGCGCCAATTTTTCTGGATAATTGGCACAGAGAGATGGAGAATATCCTGGAGTTAGTTCATTGCTCGGATGAGTTGAAAGTGGAACAAGCTGCGTTCTACTTGAGGGAAGCGGCAGGTGAGTGGTGGGATAAGGTCAAGGTGAGTGCTAAGGAGATGTATATGAAGCAGGGACTACTTGCAATACCTTGGGAAGAGTTCAGGAGAGCCATGAGACGTGAGTTTATGCTGGAACATGTGAGGAGTAAGCTGAGGGAGGAGTTCGATGAGTTTAAGATGACATCTGATATGATGGTGGCTGAGTACTACCGTAAGTTTTATGAGAAGTCCAGATACGCTGAGGATATGGGGTTGAGTGAAGAGAATCTAGCTTTGAGGTTTGAGAAGGGGTTGACCCCCAAGATTATAGAGAAGCTACCGGTGGGAGTCCTTATAAATGTTAAGGAAGTCTATGAGAGAGCTGGGAGGGCTGAGAGGTTGGTGGAGATGACCAGGGAGAGGGGTGCTGAGAAAAGGAAGGCTGAGAGCGAGGATGGTGGTCAATCCAACTATAAGAAGGGTAACCACACTCTGGCGAGAGCATATTCATCTGGTTCAGGGTTTAGTGCTGGGGCTTCATATGGGCGTGGCCGTGGGAGTGGTAGTAGTAGCAGTTAGGGTATGACTTGTTTTAACTGTGGCAGTGTGGGTCACAAGAGGCATGAGTGCACCAGTGCTGTGAGTGGGGGTTTCCAAAGACCGTTACAGGGGAGCTTTTCACAGGGTCCTGCACAGAGTTATGCGAGTAACAGACCTACTGGGTCATGGAACAACGGGGAGGTCGAACAACAACGGTGGGAGCAACCGCAATGGCGGTAATTCTTATCGAAACCCGTTACGAACACTAACAACAACCAGGGGTCGGGTGCTAAGCCGGCTACCTCAGCTAGTACTGTCCAGGGAGGTGGGCAGAAGACCAGTGGCAAGCTGGTTATGATGGAGAAGAAAGCAGCTGAGGATGATGCTCATGTTATCACTAGTACATTTCTTGTTAATGGTGTTTATACCTTTGTTTTGTTTGATTCGGGAGCGTCACAGTTGTTTGTATCTTCGAGTCATGTTAAATAGTTGGGTTTGAGTGAGTATGAGTCTATAAGAGAGGAAGTTTTTATACCTTCGGGTGAGTCTGTATCGTGTGGGAGGTTGTATAGAGGTGTATCCATTATAGTTGGGCAAGTTGATCTACCTGTAGACTTGCTAGAGTTTCCTTTATACGGTTTTGAGATGATAGTCGGGATGGATTGGTTGGGAAAGTACAAGGCTAAGATAGATTGTCATCAAAAGAAAGTTTTTTTGAGAGGTCCTAAGGGGATTAGCGTGTCTTATTGTGGGTTTGTTGTCAAACCCAAAGTTAAGTTGATTGCAGCAGTGACCTTGAAGTCCTATCTGAGGAAGGGGTGCCCGTTGATCTTGTGCCATGTGAGGGATCACAGAGTGGAGAGTCCAACAGTTGAGTAGATACCAGTTGTGGGAGAGTTTCCGGATGTCTTTCCATAGGAGATTCCGGGGTTGCCACCGAAGAGGGAGATAGATTTCAGTGTTGAGCTGAAACCGGGGACCGGGCCATTCTCTAAGGCACCGTACCGGATGGGTCCTAAGGAGTTGGAAGAGCTAAGTAAGCTGTTAGATGATCTGATTGAGAGGGGGTACATTAGACCTAGTGTATCAGTGGGAGCACTGATCTTGTTTGTGAAAAAGAAAGATGGGAGCCTGAGGTTGTGCATAGATTACAGGGAGCTGAACAGAGTGACGGTGAAGAACAAGTATCCTTTGCCAAGGATAGATGATTTGTTTGATCAGTTGAGTGTGCAGCAGTCTTTTCTAAGATTGATTTGAGGCCGGGTTACCATCAGGTGAAGATTAGAGAGGAGGACATACCAAAAACAGCTTTCACGTCGAGGTATGGTCATTATGAGTATGTGGTAATGCCGTTTGGGTTATCTAATGCACCAGCTGTGTTTATGGATTTGATGAACCGGGTCTTCAGTCAGTTCTTGGACAAGTTTGTGGTGGTTTTCATAGATGACATCTTAGTCTTTTCTAAGACTAAGGAGGAGCATGAGGAGCATCTGAGGATTGTGTTGCAGACCTTGAGGGAACATGAGTTGTATGCAAAGTTGTCCAAGTGTGAGTTCTGGTTGGAGGAAGTTGCATTTCTGGGACATGTGATTTCAAAGAAGGGGGTAATTGTGGATCCTGCAAAGATTGAGGAAGTTACCAAGTAGGAAGCACCAAAGAATGTAGCTGAGATCAGGAGTTTCTTGGGTTTAGCAGGGTATTATAGACAGTTCGTGAAAGATTTCTCCAAGATTGCTAGACCTATGACAGCTTTGATGAGGAAAGAAAACAGGTTTCGTTGGGATGAAAGTTGTGAGACGACGTTCCAAACATTAAAGGAGCGTTTGACCACAGCTCCAATCTTAGCATTGCCTGAAGGGAGTGAGAAATTTGAAGTGTATACAGATGCTTCAAAGAATGGGTTGGGTTGTGTGTTGATGCAGAATGGGAAAGTGATTGCCTATGCTTCTAGGCAATTGAATCCTTATGAGGAGAATTATCCTACACATGATCTGGAGTTGGGTGCAGTTGTGTTTGCTCTTAAGATTTGGAGACATTACCTATATGGGGCGACCTTTAAGGTATTTTTAGATCACAAGAGTCTCAAGTACATCTTCACTCAAAATGAGTTGAACATGAGACAGAGGAGGTGTATGGAGTTGATTGGCGATTATGACATGGATATTATCTACCATGAAGGGAAAGCCAATGTAGTTGAAGATGCTTTGCGCAGGAAGAGTGTGCATTCGTTGTGCACAGCTATATTTTTGATGAGATTGAGAGATGAGGTGGGGGAAGTTCGGGATACATATGTTCCAGAAAGGGGATGCTATGGGAGATTTGAGAGTACAACCTGATCTTTATGATGATATTCGCGGTAAACAGGAGTTGGATCCCAAGATAGTGGAGTGGAGAGCTGGAGTAGAGGAAGGGACAGTGTCTAGATTCTCTATTCATACAGATGGTAGTTTGAGGTTTGATGGGAGGTGGTGTGTCCCTAATGATGAGGAGCTGAAAAAGATGATCATGACAGAGGCTCATTGTACACCATACTCGGTACATATAGGTGGTGACAAGCTATACAAGGATTTGAAGAAGACTTTCTGGTGGCCTGGGATGAAGAAAGAAACAACTGAGTTTGTGGCTCGTTGTTTGACATGTCAGAGAGTGAAAGGGGAGCAGCGACGACCACAAGGTAAGATTCAGTCTCTTGAGGTACCTGAGTGGAAGTGGGAGTCCATTTCTATGGATTTTATAGTGGGTTTACCGAAAAGTCAACAGGGTAACAACATGATATGGGTTATAGTGGATCGACTGACCAAATCAGCTCATTTTGTGCCAATGAAAGATACATGGACTAAGGCACAGTTAGCTATGGCTTATAGGAAAAATGTGCTGAGATTGCATGGGGTGTCTAAAGATATAGTGTCTGACAGAGATTCGAGATTTATCTCACGGTTTTGGAAAGAGTTGCAGGAATCTTTGGGAACTACATTGAAGATGAGTACAACATTTCATCCTGCGACAGATGACCAAACTGAGAGGACCATCAAGACTCTAGAGGATATGTTGCGAGCTTGTGTTATGGATTTTGGCGGTAGCTGGGAACAGAGTTTAGATTTGATTGAGTTTTCTTACAACAACAGCTATCACACCAGTATTGGCATGGCGCCATTTGAGGCTTTATATGGGAGGAGATGTAGGAGTCCGATTTGTTGGGATGATAGTGCTGAGGTAGTGGTTTTAGGACCAGAGATGGTACATGAGATGGTGGAGCAGATTAAGCTGATCAGACAGAGGATGAGAGCGGCCCAGGATCGACAAAAGAGTTATGCTGATCTACATCGCAGGGATATAGAGTTTGAGGTTGGGGACAAGGTTCTTTTGAATGTGTCTCCTGAAGGAAAAGTAGATCTATATACTTTACATATTCATATATGTTTTAATTTAATTTGTCATAAAATTAACAAATGATCTTATGCATGTAAACAAATAAACAAAATAAGGAAGAAACCATCATCTTACATTGGAGATTCGGTTTATGGGCACAAGAGAGATCACCTTTCTCTCTTGTTCTTGTGCTTTCCTTTAATGGAAGAACTTAAGATCCAAGTATAGGATCTCTCCCAAAGCTTTATACCCAAAGCTCACTCTTAATAAAATTAATACTATGAATACTAGATAATATTAATTTTTGTAGGAAAAATGACCCAAAATAATTTGGTTTTAATCTCCCAAAACCGGTTAGGAGAGGAGAAGAGGAAGTGGAATATTTTTATCTCTCTAAAAATATTTTGATGAGATGAATGAATGAATTAATCAAAGACAATAACATTATTATGTATAAGGTAAAATTGAGAGGAAAAACCAAGTGGTTTTCCTCTCTAAAAACCGGACAAGAGGAGGGGGAGGGGAGCCAATGCATGCACTTATTTGTCTTCACAATGCACAATAGGGTTGCATGGCTAGATTAGTAGGTAATCATCATGCCCTCCACTAATATAATCAACATATAATTAGCTTAATCCTCCTCTAATTTTCGGTACATATAGTTAATATGGATTCCATATTATTTTTGTCAATTTGTCAATATGTCACATGTCACATGTCACATAAAAATGCTATGTATTTTTTAACATATTAAAAATCAACGTATTAATGAAAATACGTCATATACAAAAACCGACTTAGTAATTCATAATTACTTGTACCAAAATATTTTACCAATTATAAATCACAACAAATTGTATTTATAATAATTCATTCAATTTTAATTGTTTCCTTAAACAATAATTTCATCTGAGTAAAGATACAATTCGATTACTCAGACCGTATCTCATTTAATCAAATTTCAATGTGATACGTAAATTTTACTTCCAAAATCGTCCGTCAATTTTCAATAAATTTAATTAACTCATAACGTTATACGATTAATTAAATGATCAATTAAGAGTGTTGCCATATAGGTATGACCTAGGGGATCAACTGATCACCACCGTCGCACGACAGTAATGTCAAACTCTAGTCAGCCAATCATTACCGATATATGTTGATCAGTTGACAGAAAAAAACTTCCCAATTGTATTCTTTATAATGAGACTTAAACATGTGATCATCATGATCAACAGTCGTGATCGCATTATTGTCGGAGGACACATATTCCAACAATCTCCCACTTGTCCTCGACAAGTGTGCGTCACCAATTCTCTTGTCCTATTACTATCTCCCACTCAATGCAAGGTGTCTTTCAGGTCGTACTTGCAAGTGATCATATCGAGAGTGGTTTCCTCGATCTGGAGAATAACTGATTGACCGGATTTATCCACCATGGATACATTCCGAGCGTGGCCACGCATTTCCAGTTCATTACTCCTCGAGTGGCCCTGAGATATTTTATAACCCTGACTAGGGGTGGACAATTCCTATCGTACTCATTCCCTTCAACTAGCCACAGCCATCATAACCCAAAATATGCCCATTTGACCCCATTTACGAAGGTCGTAGTAACACAAATCAAAGTTAATCTGAAACGATGCCATCTTAGGCGAATAGTCTTTAGTCGAAAGAATAGACTCATTTGAATACTATAGCAGCTCTCGCCATGACCAGGCTATATAAATTTGCCAGAACTCTATAAGCGGTCATTAGGCCCGACAAAATGTTCCTAACAGTCTGCCTATGTGATCGACTAGTCATCTCACATGACTCTATGGCACTTGAACTTGCCATCAATCGCATCACACTCTAGTCACTTCGAGACGTCACCCCATGCAAGTGACTATGGCCAAATACAATGCTAATCCGTGTTCACTTAAACGGGGTTCAATTGTCTCTACAACCCGTTGGATGTAACAAAGTATAAGGTGAGTTAATAATAACTCAAACGACAAATGTCGACATCACACTCGGGTAGTCAATACCATATTACAACCTTCTGATGCATATCGTAAGTGTAAACACTTATTGATTGCAATAAAAGTTTAACATGCCATGTGTCCATGTGTTCAAACTTCTTTTACTTGCATTTTCCTTTACATTCATGTTCTCTCTCATAGCATGAATCTTACCAAGTACACGTCAAGGTTCCCGACCTCGGTTTTGGTTCTTTATCTTGAAAGAACTTCCTTATCGATTATCACATAATGAACAAATTTGTGTTGAATGATATAACTTGTACTGATCAAGTACTCCATCCACACACAATGCACTAGGTACATGTTTTGTAGAGTCTTGCAACAATTTGTCAAGATGATTAGCCTATCACTTCTTACAAGTCCTAGCATAGTTAGGAAAGATTAGTTTTGAGTAACTTCTTATTCAACTAAGTATCTTTCCAAAACTTCTTATTTCTCCTTTAAGCTTGAAAGGCTTAGGATTCTCATAAATCCTTACAAGTGCTCGGATTTTCTACAATATGTGCAACCTCTTGACACATAACAGAGCATTTTATTAAATACCGAAATCGCTCATTGGATTCTACTCGAGAATTCATGACGTTTCTTTTATGGCTTACCAATGAATCATCATGCTCTCATGCATATGATTCACCATTGGACATGTGCATGATTATTCTAATGGCGGAAACATTAGTTACTAATAATCATGAGATCAACCGTTCATAGGTTCAATGAAAGACCATGACTGCTAATGGCAATTCCATTTTTATCTACATGAATAACCTATGTGTATGTTGATATGATGTGTATCTCTTAATACCAATCCAATATCCCTTGATGTAATTGGATTCATCATAGTCCATTTTCATCCAGAATTGAAAACTCAAATGCTTCTTTATGAAAGAAGATATTAGCTCGTCATTCCTAATGAGTAATGAGTTGTAAACATTCAAAGGATGATAGCTCCCACTAAATTCCATGTCTTCACATGATAATTTCCAAACTCCCACTAAATTCCACATGTTTCGAAATTGATTACTTAATCGAAAACATTTCATAATTGGAATGTATGTTGCTTTGCAAAGTTATTAAGATGAAGCCATATATGTTCCCATCATATCCTTTCAAAATTCCTATTTCGAAGAGGTCTCATCTTAACCTTATGGAAAGAGATTTTAAATCTCTGACACATTCATGTCATAATGATGTGTAGCAATGTCATTGAATATAAGTAATATCTAATACATATCCTTCAAAATATCCCTTTTAGAAGGAGGTTTAACCAATTCATTTTCATAATGAGGTTAAGTAATGACATCTGCGTGGTTTAAAACTTTGGCTATAGAAGATATCGGTATATCAATCCTTGCAACCTCTAGTCATAAATATCGCTTATTACTAGGATGTTACATTGATTCATTTAGGCTCTTAAGTAAATCTCAAGGTTGAAACTATTGGTCAAAATTTTTCATAAACTAGTCAAAACTCTTGTTAAGACTTTACATTAGTCATTTTGTTCCAAAACTTTCTTTTGGTCTCTTCGTGTAGTTATCTTGAGAATATACTTTTATGATTACTTCACTTGGTCTCTTTAGTCACATAGAACTTACTTGAGACCATAGATCTCATCTATTAGGTATACTATGTGAATAGATATACCTTTTATTCAAATCATTTTACCTTGCGTAAATCTCATTTACACAAGTACACAATATATCTTGCCTCGTGTGTTGTGTCCTCATTTTTCTCCCACTCTATCTTTAGAATAAATACACTAGAGATTCAAAGATAGCATATGAGACGCAAATAATGAATTTGAAGTATAAGGAGAACTATCTCATAGGTTGACTAATAGTTTTAGATTTCGTAAGTGTACTTGGTGATTGACATTCTTTTGATAGAGTTCATAGACTCAAAATCACTTTATAAATGATCATACACAAGCCTTAAGCAAGTGGACATATAATGAAACCCGTCATTATATTTGTCTATTAGATCACTTTAAGTTATATGTTTCTAAGAGTAAGCATTTAAACATGAATTTTAGAACAAAAGGATAAAATGATAAAACGGGTGACTTGGGTTGCAAACCAAGTCACCATTATCCAAAATACAACCCATTATCCAAAATACCTTTCCATGTCGAACACGGAAACTTAAGGTTCTAAAATTCAAAACATGAATAAAATAAGACAATAAAAAGCGAAGCTCCATGAAAGCTATTCCTAGCTCCTTGATGGTTTCTTAAGCTTGCTTTTCTTTTCCTTTGTCTTTGCTTGGTGGAGGCCCTATTTACAATAAAAAGGGAGATACATTATCACAACTTTGTATCACAATACCATAGTTGAATTAGAAACATAAAAGAAAGGATAGTCATTTACCTACTGGAGTAATCTTTCCAGCCTTAATATCACCAAGGTATTTGGAATAATTTCTTTTCCAATGTCCCATACCATTACAATAATGGCATTTATCAAGAGGACCCTTCTTGATTTTTGAAGTGCTAGCTTCAAAAGTCCTAGCTTTGGTGAATGTGGGAGCTTGCTTCTTACCCTTCCTCCCATTCTTTTTGAACTTCCTCTTACTCTTAGTGCTTATGTTAAGCACATCCTTGGGTGGGTTCACATTTAACCCCATGTCCCTCTCGGTTTGCACAAGTAACTTGTGCAATTCTTCAAGAGACACATCCTTGTCTTGCATGTTAAAATTCACCCGGAATTGAACATACGCTTTGACCTTGGACAAGGAGTGTAGAATCCTATCTACAATGAGTTCTTTGGGGATTTCAACCTTTTGAATCTTCAAGGTCTCGACAAGCTCCATAAGTTTGAGCACATGAGGGCTAACCTTTTGGCCCTCTTTGAAGTCGAGATCAAAGAATGCCGCGGCCGCCTCATATTGGACGATCCGCGGAGTTTGTGAAAACATTGTCACAAGCTTGGAGTAAATCTCATTAGCATTGCCCATTTTAAAGGCTCTCCTTTGGAGATCCGCCTCCATCGCAAATATCAAGACATTTTTCATTGCGGCGGACTCCTTTTGGTAAGCCTCATATGTTTTCCTAGTGGCGGCGGTCGACCTAGTAGTAGGTTCGGGTGGAGAGGCCTCGGTAAGGTAACGAAGCTTGTCGTCACCTTGGGCGGCTAATTTGAGTTGGGCATCCCAATCGGAGAAATTTGACCCATTCTTTTCAAGTTTACATCGATCCATGAAGGATCGGAGCCATGATGTATTAGCGAGAGGCGTGGCGTTAGGGGTTGGTGTTGCCATTTGTTATGAGAAAAAGAAGTGGTCTACAAAACAAAATAGAAGGAGTAAAACAAATGTCGTTTTAATAATAATACTCGTAAAAATGTATAATTTAAACAAGTTTTATGCATTTTTCTAGTGACCTCTACCCAACTAGATAAATGATTCCAAGACCCAAATTCATATCGACTTAGGCACGGTATGGCCGATGAAACCTTTATCAATATAACTCGGTGGATTAACGTTTTAATCGATTCTACTTTTAGAACTCTTGGTCGATAAAATTACTCTAATAATTATCTATAGCCCAAAACACATCCGACAAGGGCACGGTATGGCCGATGAAACCCTTATCGAAAAACTTTTGTTGAGTTCAATCCAAATTTCGAATAAATGTGTCCATGATCCAAATCCACATCAACTTGGCCACGGTATGGCCGATGAAACCCTCATTAACATGAACTCGGTGGATTAACATTCATCACCCACTTCCCCTACGTAACAAGGTTTGTATCCCGGTAGGGCCGAGTGCACTCCCTCGCGAAATAGGTTTTCATGGTTTCTACTATTTGGTAAGGCTATGTCTCAATTAATTGTTTTAGCGAGAGGTCATGTCAATTTATTATCTATCACTTTTTAAGTGAACTAAAGCGGTGAACTACGATAATTCTAACTGACATGGTCGATAAACTCGATGAAAGAAGATGCATGTTTTAGTTAAGGGGATTTAGCGATGCATGTGACATATAAATAAAATGCAAAGCATAAAAAAAAAATCCTAGTATGGCCTTCCTAAAATAGAAAAACTATTTAACTATTACATATTCGGAAACCAACTCCATTGGTCCCTTGAACTTCGGTTGTGGCACGCATCTCGAGGTAACACCGTCTTTATGTATCGCCATCTTGAAGAAATCCGTCTTTGGGAACTCCGAAATAAATTAAATTACATAGCAAATTACATAATTTCCTATTATACAGTTGTACCTAAAATAAAATAAATCTATTAAATTACAAAACGGTGATACGAGATCACAATAAATTACAACCGAATCGATATTCCCATACATTTCGGGAAATACCAATTAAAACTAAGGCCATACTAAGTAAAAATTACATAATTCAAAAATTACATAAATTAAATTATGACAATCATAAAGAAAATGCAGCATTATAATATGTATGAACATGCCCAATTTTATGCTAAATCGCCTTTAATTAGCCAATATCGTATATTACTCGGTTTTTACGGATTTGCGTGATTTCAACATTTTATAATCACAAAAATTACATAAACTCATATTTATGTATAAGTTAATTACCCTAACCTCTTAGGACTCAAAATTTAGTCTTCACTAATTATTTGACCATAATTAACTCATATTTCTAAAATTGTTCATTAATGGACCAAAAAAAAATACAAAAATAAGCTATAGACTTCAAATAAATCACAAAATTTCAAATAAATTTGAAATTTGAAATTTAAACTCATGAACATTCTGGAAAAATACCATGACACTCATAATGTTCAAAAACTTAGGTTAAAATTTCGAAATTTTTTTTTTTGGAAAAACAATGTTGCGGTTTATCGGTTTTAACTAAAATAATCATAAAACATGAGAAAAATTATATACATCAACTTTTTAATTTTAGATCTGAAAAAGATAATAAAATGCAACATATGATGTTTTTCTTTAGTCATAGAGTATGTTATATTAATATTTCACTAATAATGTCACTATTTATGCTATTTTTCTTCAAAAAATCATAAATCATGCATAAAGACTTCTATATAGCCTATTATTTTACACACATCTTGTAAAATTGCATGTGACAACATACTAAATTTCTATGACCAGATTCGAAATTTATCTCATATTAACCTATTTTTCACTTAAATCCGATTTTAATAATGAAAAAATCCATTTTTCGAACATAACAAGTCCAAAAATTATGAAAATTTACAGGTTATCTCAAATTAATATATGTGACAACATATCCAAAAATCACTGGAAAATACGAAGTATAGCTAATTTTAGTCCGAAAATGACATTTTTACTCATAAAATCATATTTTAATGCCATTATTTTGTAATATGAACAATAAAAATCCATAAAATAACCAAAATATCCTAAAAACATTTTAGGACCAGAAATTTTAAATGATAAATTAATTTCGTGATATATCATAATAACACAAATTATACAAGTTTTATATGTTAATCTTTATAACTCGGAACAACTTTTAACCGATTTGCATGCAAACAACCATGGCTCTTGATACCGATTGAAGGAAAAGTAGATCTATATACTTTACATATTCATATATGTTTTAATTTAATTTGTCATAAAATTAACAAATGATCTTATGCATGCAAACAAATAAACAAAATAAGGAAGAAACCATCATCTTACATTAGAGATTCGGTTTATGGGCACAAGAGAGATCACCTTTCTCTCTTGTTCTTGTGCTTTCCTTTAATGCAAGAACTTAAGATCCAAGTATAGGATCTCTCCCAAAGCTTTATACCCAAAGCTCACTCTTAATAAAATTAATACTATGAATACTAGATAATATTAATTTTTGTAGGAAAAATGACCCAAAATAATTTGGTTTTAATCTCCCAAAACCGGTTAGGAGAGGAGAAGAGGAAGTGGAATATTTTTATCTCTCTAAAAATATTTTGATGAGATGAATGAATGAATTAATCAAAGACAATAACATTATTATGTATAAGGTAAAATTGAGAGGAAAAACAAAGTGGTTTTCCTCTCTAAAAACCGGACAAGAGGAGGGGGAGGGGAGCCAATGCATGCACTTATTTGTCTTCACAATGCACAATAGGGTTGCATGGCTAGATTAGTAGTAATCATCATGCCCTCCACTAATATAATCAACATATAATTAGCTTAATCCTCCTCTAATTTTCGGTACATATAGTTAATATGGATTCCATATTATTTTTGTCAATTTGTCAATATGTCACATGTCACATGTCACATAAAATTGCTATGTATTTTTTAACATATTAAAAATCAACGTATTAATGAAAATACGTCATATACAAAATCCGACTTAGTAATTCATAATTACTTGTACTAAAATATTTTACCAATTATAAATCACAAAAAATTGTATTTATAATAATTCATTCAATTTTAATTGTTTCCTTAAACAATAATTTCATCTGAGTAAAGATACAATTCGATTACTCAGACCGTATCTCATTTAATCAAATTTCAATGTGATACGTAAATTTTACTTCCAAAATCGTCCGTCAATTTTCAATAAATTTAATTAACTCGTAACGTTATACGATTAATTAAATAATCAATTAAGAGTGTTGCCCTATAGGTATGACCTAGGGGATCAATTGATCACCACCGTCGCACGACAGTAATGTCAAACTCTAGTCAGCCAATCATTACCGATATATGTTGATCGGTTTGACAAAGAAAATACTTCCCAATTGTATTCTTTATAATGAGACTTAAACATGTGATCATCATGATCAACAGTCGTGATCGCATTATTGTCGGAGGACACATATTCCAACATCTCCTATGCGTGGGGTCATGAGATTTGGTAAGAAAGGGAAGTTGAGTCAGAAGTTCATAGGACCATATGAGATCTTAGACCATGTTTCATGTGTCTCAGCTGCGGAAGTATGTTAGTGATCCATCACATGTGTTAGAGGTAGAAAACATCGAGTTGGATGAGTCCTTGTCTTATCTTGAGGTGCCTAAACAGATTCTTGACCGGAAGGTTAGGAAAACTAGACATGGTGAGACAGTGTTGCTTAAGGTTCTTTGGTCAAATCATGAGGTTGAGGAGGTTACATGAGAGGCGGAAGAGGCCGTGAGAGAGCGCTAACAAATATCATAAGCGTAAGAATTAGAGCAAAAGTTTAATTATAGGCATTTGAACTTGCTGTAAAAACAATGCATTGCAAATCTCATGAAAATATGCTTAGAAAAATTCATACTCCGTCCATTTCATTCATTTATTTACCATACATACTTTGTGGGGAGGATTTTAATCAAAGTTAAACAAATGATTAAGACAAAAGAAGTACATGTTTTGTAACATCAGTAGCAGCCTTAGTAAAATCAGTGCACGATACACATAAATATATAAAAATCGTTAATGTGTTTACATATATGGATTACGCCAACTGTTTGCATAGCTTTAACTTGTATTGTACATGTATAAAATAGAACCCATATCCTCAACTACTGTAACTACCCCTGATAAACAACTTTGTTAAAAAAGTAAAGTGAGCCTTTTGGTAATTTATAAAGTCATCTTAATACAACATGTACTGTATACGGAGTAAAAAAACCCATTAGGAAATATCTATATGAAGTATATTACTCCGTATAACACTATTTTTCAATTGACAACACCATTTTCACCATTATATTACGTAATAACTAATGAATGCATATACCTTGATTTTGATTTATGCATGAATATGTGTGATTAACTGGGGGAAGTCATTAACCACATTCAAACAAAAATAAAATTTTCAATTTCTCATGTCTTCACATATTAGGTTGAGGAAAAATTATTTACAATAACGAAAAAATCGGGCACTTTCATGAACAAACAAAATATAAAGAGAGTAGAAATCATATTGAGCAAATGCAGAAGAAGAATTCCTATTGTATAAACGATGGGGCGTCCATCGTCTTGTATCAGGAAAACTTACAATAAACCTGCGAATCAAAACCAATTAAATACTGTTTTCAAGATAGTTCGCAAAATCCGTTTATTCCTCAAGGTAATTAAATTCAAACATATCTTAATTGAAATGGAATGAGGAAGAACACTAACAAATATCATATCCCAAGTTGTAATTAAAACGAACAATTACACATACCTGTGTGAATGAAGTAATGAATTTGAAACTCGAGCATAAGTCGATTCGCTCTCTCTTGTCGTATTCTGCAGAAAAGTATGGGAGAAGGGCAACATAAATCAGCAAAAATAGTGCAAGGATAACCACGATACACATAAATTAGTGATTTTCTCGATCAAAATCCAACCTATATAAACAATATTCATACAAAAACAGGTAAACATGAAACAATACAAAGGTAAATAATACATTGAACTTGAAACTCCGTCTTACCAACATTAGATTCGTTCTCATCAAGCTTGATAGCCTTTATTTGGATCCGTGTTAGCGATATACTCCTATTTGGTATCATATTTCAGATTTATATTGAAGAATGATTGATGGAAAATCGAAGGAAATAAGAAAGTATAGGAGAGCAGTAGGATGATCTTAGGATGAAGAGGCAAATTAAAATCGCAGAAGAATGTGAGGAGAGTAGTAGATGGCGACTGAGTAAAAATGACGGTTTAGACATATTCTAGGGTTAGACGCATTGAGCGGGAAAACTTTTCGTGAGATGATGACACGGGTCAGGATTATGTATAGTGGTTCCTCTATTATAGTTTTATTATATAGATTGTAGGAGTTTAACCAATATGCAACAGATAGGCATTACAAAACCCGTTGCATAAATTAACCAGCTTTAAATTTATTAGGCGGGTAAATAGATATGACGCATATCCGTTGCAAATTTTCATTAAGCCGTTACATAATTTAATATCCGTTGCAAATTTTCATTTAGCCGTTGCATAATTTAATATCCGTTGCAAATATAATAATATCTGTTGCAAGTAATACTTAGCAACGGCTTATACAGTTCGTTGCAATTAGTCCGTTGCAAATCAGCCTTTTTCTTGTAGTGTCTTTTTGATCAGGTATGTTTGGTTACGGGGACATAACCTTGTTTCTTTTAGGGGGGTAGGAGATGGTCGCGAAGAGTTTTTACATGTTTTTATGTTGGTTTTGATATAGTTAGTAGTAGTTTGAGTCGGGTTGAGTTTAGTTTGGTAAGTATGTTTTGGAGTTTTATGTTGAGTTTTGTTTTTGTTGTTGTGTCGGGAGAGTGTTAGTGTGTTTTTGTTTTGTTGTGGTTTGAACTTCGGGGACGAAGTTCTTTTTAAGGAGGGAAGACTATAATACTACGGTTTTATGAGTCTCTGGGTACTCTATCGAGTGGGGCTTACTCTGTCGAGTAAGTATGTTTTGGTATACGAAACAGTAGTCTGCCTGTAGGGTACTCGATCGAGTAGGCTTGGTACTCGATCGAGTACGTGACTTACTCGATCGAGTATGTCGATTATCGGGTGATATTTGACGGGTTTTGTTAATAATGCAGATTATTATATATAATACTCCGTCATCGTTTCCTAAACATTTTTACAAACCTAATAAACAAAAAGAGAGATTGCAAACTATGTTGTTCGATTCATTCGCATTATTGGCAAATCCCGGAGCTAGAGGTGTTGGATTCCTTTTTTCTTTATATCATTGTGATCCTTGCGTCAAGGGTAAGTTCTATGTACCATTTTTATAGCAATTGGTTAATGTTAGTTAAACCCTAATTTGGGAATTGGGGGTTTTTATGATTGTGTTGTTATGGTAGTAATTGTATGAATATGTGTATAGGAGGAGGGTTCGTAGAAGAGAGGTTTTGAGACAGCTGCTAGATCGTCTGATTTGTGATTGCTTTCCAGGTAGGGTTTCCCTACTCAGTATTAATTACATAATGTGTGCTGATTGTGCTATAGTTAGTGATTATTGGTTGATTCAGACGGTTGTTGGTTTTGTGTTGTGATTACTGTTTATCTTTCTGTGATCTTCGGGGTGCGTCCCTGGCTGAGTGGAGTCACTTGCGGGAGTGGCTTCACGCCCATGATTCGCCCTCTGTGGAACCCGCCACAGGAGGGGATGTGCACATTAATGAACATGGGTTTATCGCTCGATGGAGATGAGCGGGGCTTAGGTGGGAACGGCTGCGGCCCCCCACTGGCGGTGTGGAGTATCTGTTGCGATAGGTACTCTGGCAGGACTACACACTTTAGTGTGTAGTCAGTTGTGTGGAGATTGATTATGGAGTTTGGGGTTTGATGTGACGATTGAGCTGTTTGGCATTGTTTTATCGTGATTTGTATTGTGTAATTAGTACTGACCCTGTTGTTTGTTTTGTAAAACTGTTGTGATCCATTCGGGAATGGTGAGAAGTTATTGAGCAGGTTTGATATGATGCTTATAGGCTAGCTGGGATGAGTCATCACTTGCAGTTAGAAGAGTCTTCCGCTGTGTCAGACGATGTCCTTTAGTTGTTCAGTTTTGGATAGTAGACAGTTTGGTTTTGGAATTGTATTTCATTTAACAGTTTTGGTTTGAGACATGTAATCACTTAAACTATATTTACTTTTAAAGTATGTTTCTTTATTGTCTCATGATATTCATTGCCTCGGGTAACCGAGATGGTGACGTCCCTATACCTGAGTGGTCCTGGTAAGGCACTTGGAGTATGGGGTGTCACAACCTGGCCATTGTTTCTAGTTGTGTAGTAGAAATAAATATGATTAAAATAAGTAGTATAATTTCAAAGATATATATATATATATATATATATATATATATATATATATATATATATATATATATATATATATATATATATATATAAATTATGTTGAATAAAATACAGTATTTATATACCCTATCATCACCACTCATTGTCCTTCGAGTAGTTTTCCCAAAGTACTTAGTGATACCAACATGCGTCGATACCCCTCTCACACGACCTAGATGCTCTGCTTTGCCGATTGCCCTAGCAAGAATGTCATCACGTCCTTCAGGCTTCCATTTTCTTTCCTCTACCTCCTTCTCACAGATCCTCTACATACACAAAAAACCATTATGCAACTAAATTTTATTTAAACTCACAATTATATAACTCCGACCACCAGTGGTAGGAGTGACATATTTATTCAAACTTACAATTTTCTCTTTGATGGCCTTATCATATGGAGATTCTAACTTTCCATTCTTAGGAGTGTGACCGTCCATCCAAGCGTCATGACGATTGACAGTTCTAAGCTTTGGCGTCTATTCATTCATCACATTGATATCCTCTCTCTCTCTATATATATATATATATATATATATATATATATATATATATATATATATATATATATATATATATATATATATATATATATATATATATATATACGGTATAAAACACCTAATAATATAAGAATTAAGTACTTACAAGATTCTTCTTAATCAATCTATAACCACCTCTGGAGCCATGGAAGACGCTCTCTTTCTTTGAAATGTTCTCTAGGTTCTGCTTACTCATAGTCTTCATAAAATGAATTGTATCGAGTAACGTAAGCATATTTCATTACTTATTAAGTGATTATTAATAAAGTGATCCCAATGAGTCGCAGATAAATTACCTTAAACTTGTCGATCGCCTATAAGCAATAAAGTTATACCAATCTTCTTTGGTGACATACCGATACTTCTTCGTTGGTGGTTTCTTGTTTATCTCCCCGGTCTTCTTGTTGAACAAGTGGTTCCGAGCAACCTTTAACTTCCATGCTCTGAAGGATTCCCCTATTTTTTTTAGGTAACCATTATGATCTTGGGGGACAGTGTAAGCTGCCTGGATATATGGTGAGCATATTTGGTTAGTTTCGGCTAATGGCACATATCAAATACGAAGATAATTTCATCTTACTACATTTATTATTGTATATACATACCCTTATTCTCCCCCATAGCTTTTCCTTCTGGTCTTTACTCAACTGATCGATACGCGGCAAACCAAGAGGCACATACTATCTTACACAACAACCAATCCAACTCGCGAATTTTGCAGCAAAGATACCATCTGGCAGACCTGTTAATTTATCCCATTCAGGTTTATTAGGTATCCCTCTCTCTATTGCTTCTAGGGAAACCCTATGGCTCCTTCGCCCAGTATCCGATTCCAAATTATTCTCATCACCTGAATCTTCTTCGTTTGACTTTTTCCATCTTTTCTTTTCCGCTTTCCACCCATATCTAAACCAGAAATTAATAAACTACTAACTTTAAGCATTAAGTCGACATAGCGGGAGCACCGTCTCAAATAATTGATCACACAGTATACCTAAAAATATAGGTGTTGTTTAACACACAATATACATAAAATATTAGGTGTTGTTTAACTCACAATAAACCTAAGATAATTAGGAGATAATATCACAACTAAAAAAGAAAATAAAGACATTAAGTTAATGAGACGAAAGAGTAGGCACTACTACAAATCCAGGCAACTACAACGCCCCTTTAACAACGATTATTCACGAAAATCACAATAGACGTTGTAGAATGTATGGCGCGAATTTTACTAAACTTAATTACAACGGGTATGGTTATAAAAACCGTTGTTATTAGTTTTAACAACGGGTCACACATGCACAACCGTTTTTAATAATTTGGCGCAAAATTGGCGCAAAGTTAGTGAAAAGTAATCACAACGGTTACTTTTGTAACCCGTTGTTAAAACATATTTGACAACGGGTGTTTTTTACAACCGTTGTTAAAACATATTTGACAACGGTTGTTGTTTAATAACCGTTGTCAATACCTTCCATACTATAAACCACACAAACACAAGTCTGCTGCAGCCACAAAACACAACCCTTAATACACAAACACAAACACAGCAGACAAACACAAACACAAAACACACACCTTCTCATCGTCTCTTTCTCTCTTTCTCTCTTTCTCATCGTCGCTTTATCTTCTCGCCGTCACTGTTGATTTCATCGTCTCTTACGTTCGTATTTATCGCTTAAATCTCGCCCACCGTTAGTTTCATCGTCATTATTTTCTTTTTCTAATTATTTCTTTTGCATGTATGTGTTTTTATCGACCATTATGTTATTTGTTTAAATATTGTTCGCATAATTAGTTAGTAAAACAATGAAGAAGCAAGATGAAGAAGCAACATAAACATAATTAATATATATATATATATATATATTTATAAATACATAAATTAAAAAAAAAAATACATTGATGGAAATGCAATTCTTATATTTTCATAGAGGATCTTATTCTCCTCTATCATATCGTTCCTCTCCTCCTTGGCTATTTGGAGGTTCCGTTCAGCAGTTGCTATATCGTCATATAGCCGCAACTGCTGCTGCTCCGTCAAGCCATCTTCTTTGGCGTCCTTCAGTACGGATCGAGCATCCACAAGGTAGCTCTTGAAACTTTCCTCAATATGGAGCAACCGGCGGATGAAACTGTTGTTGTTCTCGATCATAGTATGAGTCTTAAGGATGAAATCATTCATTTTGTTGGAGTTTGGAGTTTGTTTTGAAAGATTAAGTAGGGTTATTTATTTGGAGTTTGTTTTAGCAGTTAGGGTTTGGAGATGTATATATTGAGATAATGGAAATGTTAGTTGAGATAATGCAATGTATTTATACTAAGCAATGTGTGGGTTGAGTTGTTTTTTAATTAATATATATGTTAGGAAGTTGTGCCATGCATAATCATCATCATATCTCTCAATGCTGCTTCAAATCTTATTACTAACCCTTCTCATTCCATATTGTCCGTTCATATGCACAGTGATGTCAGTAATAATGCATGCATCGGAATTATAACGGGCCGTAATTATGCATGCATCTAGTAATATTTAATTTAATTTTTTTTTATTTTTTAAGAACAAACAACAACGGTTATTTACAAACAAACCGTTGTCTTTAGTTATAACAACGGTTTTGTATATTAAAACCCGTTGTTATAACTTTCCCCCCAAAACTGAGTCACACTTTCCACAACGGGTTTTTATACTTAAAACCGTTGTTAATATTTTTAACAACGGTTTCCTTAAGAAAACCAACCGTTGTTAAAACCTTTTACAACGGACGCTTTAACAACGTCCGCTTTTTTATATAACAACGGTTTTTGACCGTTGTTATAGCCGGTATTTGTAGTAGTGAGGGTTTATTATTACTTCTTCAAAGAGGAGAAGCCAACCCCGGTATGGCGATAACGGAGGGACGGCAGAGGCAATGGGGAGGGCAATGGCGACGATGACGGCGACGACGATGGCAACGGAGAATACTAGTGGCTCTAGGGAAACTCAGTGTTCGAGGGTTTTAGTGAGCGAGGAGAAGGTTTGCATGTGTGTTGGTTGAAGAATTATTTAATTGAAACTAATAAACACGGGTTAAGCGAAACCGTCTACTGTATTTTGCAATATGACCACGGCTGACTATAAACCCGTAATTGTTTTCATTATAATACATCGGTTGTGTGTAATCGTTGTCATTTATCTTTCATTGTGTCAAGTTTTTCCCGCCAAAAAAATAGCATCTTCCATATTTGGTACTCCGTATTAAGTTAGTACAAAGCGTCTTGATTGTGATGGACATTATCCGTCACAAGCTTATGACGGGTCAAGTATCTCCCACTTGTGAAGATAAGACAAGTCTAGGGAATCACAAAGTGTTTGTCTTTACTTACTCAAGTGGACAATATTTGGCCCGTCACAAGCTTGTGACGGATATTGTTCCTCTCAGAATAAGGCAACTGGGATAGCAGGTGGGGAAAATAGAAATTCAAGACTAAATTATACACAACCCAATGTAATTAATGCATATATTAAAAACTTCTTTCCTCAATTAGTTTCCTAAATACAACTCAATGAGCAATTAATAAACATACATTAATCAAATGACCCAAAATACACTACGTCATGGACAATATCTCTTCCCATTAATAATGGTGTAGGAGTCTATTTCAACTCTGGTCTTTTCCTCCAAATCCGACATCACTTTCGATGACCTAAAGCACCATTGACGCCAAGCTTTTGTTGCTTCAATCACGGTAGATACATACCAATCGCATCTGGGTAATATATACCCTACCATCAAATCCTCAGAAGAACCAACTTCGAAAGCCGATGAATTCTCATCTGTACCTTCAAGAATTATATGTTTAGGGGGGGAACTTAATGAAATGGAAAGGACATTTTTCCTTTAACCTTTCTCGTAACGCATCCATTTTCTTCTCGCTTTCAATATAGCTCGGCTGACGACGCAATTTGAAGAGTTTATCGATACGAAATACTCAAGAGGGGGAGGGGGGGGGGGGGGGAATTGAGGATTAAAAACTTTTACCTACTTTCCGGTTATATATGTATAATTAATTATTTAAAGTTTACTGATTAAACTTTAACTAATTAACTAATTAACGAACAAGAACAAAATAAATAAACGAACGAAAGAGGGAGACGCACGGTTTTTGAAGTGGTTCAGTTTCACAAATCGAAACCTACGTCTACTATTCTCGATTAATAAATTTAGTACCTTTCTACGGATTACAAATTTACTAACCCAACTCGTACAACTAACCCTAGTTGTAACTCAAGTGAGTACCGTTAAATACTCGAGTGACTAACTTACGTTAATAAGAAAGCACTTAATGATTCTACTAAAAGTTCACGTTCATGAACGTGTAAGAAATCGATTTAGCACTATTATATTATAACGATAACGAACGAATGAATGCACGAGTTAATAAACACACGACCTTTTCGAAAATAGCAAAACGGTTTTCTTGTTTTGAAACACACGATTTTTGCTCTTAAAAATAAAATCAATTTTATGCTTAAAGGTCTTAACTTTTAATGATGTAAAGTATGGAGTATTTATAGTAAAAGAGGAGCAAGGGTTTCGGTTTAGCAAAAACCCTAAATGCCGTTTGGAAGTCTTGTAAAGCAAGAAAGAATTATGTTAAATCTTCCTTAATTCTTCTCCAAGACTTGCCTTAATAAATAATATCTTCCTATCTTAACAACTCACCAATATCTTGGAGATTAGGAAAGATAATAGAAGGAGATAAAAAATCTCTTAACAAATATTATCCTAATACCTTAACCCTTATCCAAGCAAAGGCTTATTGTGCAAGAAAGAAATTACTATTCACGTTTTACTGTTTACGACACTGTTCACGCGGCACTATTCATCCCTAATATTTTTATAAGATAGAAAGGAATAAATCAAATAATAAAGAGATAACAAATCTCTAATCAAATATTGTTTTAAAGATTTACTCAATCTTTTCCTTCTATCTTTGCAAAAATAATATCTTATAAGTTAGGAAAGAATAAATTAAAATAATATAAAAGAGATATTAAATCTCTAATCAAATATTATAAAGATTTACATAAAACCCTAACTTGTACAAAGAGTAACCGTGTATGAGGAAGAAACGACTCATAAGCCCAATCCTCTTTCACGAAAACCCTAGGTAAGATAAATTAGGTTTAGGGTTTTTTTAGTGTATGTAGAAACTAGAAACCCTAATTAGCAAGATGCCTCAACTCATAAGTTGATTCATCATAATTACTAATTATAAGATCATAGTAAAACCATACTCAATATTAAAATAAGCTCCCATGTAAAACGAATACTTTTACTAAAACATTTAAAACGGTTTTCCAAAAACAATTCAAAAACTATTTTGTCGTGTGTTTTATAAACTTCACATATTAATGTTATAGTAGAAGAGCTATAACATTGAGTTCTTTTATAAGCAATGTTATAGCTGTGAAGCTACAACTTTACTTACTTAAGAATTGCATTCTTAAGTTACCATTACGAGACAACGACCTACACTAATCTAATCTTCTTAAGAGATCTTCGAATGTAGGCTCCTTTAATATCCAAGCTTGATTAATCTTTAAATGAGCTTCATCTTCTCAAGTACGCTTGAATAATACTTTAATAACTTGTATGATCTTGATCTTTGATTGAGGCTTGATCATGATATACTTCCATCACAATTCCTTAATGCTCGTAATGAATAAGTTCAATCTAAAAGACTAAACAAACAATTACGCGCAACGAGTATATGAAATATAAATAACTCTTGACATCATCAAAACATAAATATATATATATCTATATGGTTCAACAAATTCCCCCTTTTTGATGATGGCAAGTCTCCTAAAATTGTGACTAAGTATATAGTTCCCCCTCAATATAATACCGTCATCTTTATAGATAAAGATCAACGCAAGATCAAAACAATTATGCTCAATACCAAAGGCTTTAAGGACTATATGAAATATAAATAACTCTTGACATCATCAAAACATAAACATATATATCTATATGGTTCAACAAATTCCCCCTTTTTGATGATGGCAAGTCTCCTAAAATTGTGACTAAGTATATAGTTCCCCCTCAATATAATACCGTCATCTTTATAGATAAAGATCAACGCAAGATCAAAACAATTATTCTCAAGACCAAAGGCTTTAAGGACTTTAAAAGACAATAGGTCTTGAAAAGGAGCAAGCTTAGGCAAATACTAAATCATGGTCATTTCTTCCCCCTCTTGATATCATCGAAAAGACGAGAACAGACATAAAACGATTAGAATGATATCAACCGAGGCAAGAAATATATATTAATCAAAGCATATATTATAGTATGAGAACGACTTCAACATAAGCAAGTCCTACATATAAAGTGTGTAATACAAATCAAGTTGAGTACAAATTTTGTAGGAGAGAAGGAAGTAGTCACTCACCTAACTACGACCTACAGAAGCATGCATGCAATATAACATGATAGATATCTCTAGTGACCGTACATATACACTCCAACCAAGCGAGGTCCAAAAACACATATCGAAGACTTACATATGAATGTGAGGTGAGGCAATTGGGTAAGAAGGGGCAAAAAATTTGGATATGTGGAGGTAAAAGCCAAACTAGCACCGATCACAACCAAAAGTAACCATATTCCACTTTCCAACCTAACATGAAAGATGATGTACCATGCTAAGTATGGCATAAGCTCACTCACATCAACAAGTACTTCTCCTCAAGTAATATGGAAATGAATAAGAATAGGAGTAATAAGATATTTTTGCTTTTCCATCTTTTATAGTATCATTTTTCTCCTTTTTTTGTATTTTTGTTTTTGTTTTAGACATCTTTTTCTTCTTCCTTCCAATATCCATCACAAAAGCAACAAAATTAACCACAACAAGACTTCCAAACTTACCAACAAGACTAGGTTGACAAGGGTAGGCCATATGGAATGTAGTTGAATAAATAGGTCAAAACAAGGCAAATTTGGCTAATGTGAGGTTAGTAGGTAAAACGTAAAGGAAGGGTCGCCTCTCCACATGTGTCACCACCACAAACCCGAGTGTATACAGGTAATAAGAGACAAATTTCATGCTTATGCAATTAGATGTTACATGCCATGTAAGGAGTACTACTCACATCCTAAATGAAACCAATCATGAATTTCATTGGTTTATGAAGCTCTAAACCTTAGAATGTATATGTGATGAATACGAGTTATGGTTTGTATACAACACAAAATATAATAGACTAGCAAACGGAATATTCTCATAAAATAATAAAATACTATATAAGAGTGTACTTGCAACGGAAAATACGAACATAGACATACAATCTCGTCTTAACTAATAAATCATTGAGAGATTAAACATATATAGTAGCTTAGGTACCACTGATTAAACCAATTTCCAACCGTAAAGTTTCAAATCGTTCTCTAGCTAATGATTTTGTCAAAATGTCCGCCCAATGTTTCTCAGTACTATAAAATTCAATTTTTATATTCCCCTTTTCAACATGGTCTCTTATAAAGTGGTGTCTAATTTCAATGTGTTTGGTACGTGAGTGCTGCGCGGGGTTTTTGGAAATAATAATAGCACTCGTATTATCACATAAAATAGGAATACAACCTACGTCAGCACCTTAATCACGTAATTGTTGCTTAAGCCATAATAACTGAGTACATACTAGTCCTGCTGCAATGTATTCGGCTTCTGTTGTTGAAAGGGCAACTGAATTATGCTTTCTTGAACCCCACGTGATAATGCAAGGTCCAACGAATGTGGCAACACCTGACGTACTTTTCCTGTCTAAAGAACATCCCGCGTAGCCGGTATCAGAATAATCGACCAGATCGAAATTGCACTCCAACGGATACCATAAATAGAGTTTAGCCGTGCCAATAAGATATCGTAGAATTATTTTTACGGCTGTCATATGCGACTCTTTGGGAGATGATTGATATCTCGCACAAACGTATACGCTGAACATGATATCTGGTCTACTTGCAGTCAAATATAACAATGACCCAATCATTCCTCGGTAAGTAGTTTCATCAACAGACTTACCGTCTTCATCTAGGTTAATTTCTTGTCTACAACCATCGGAGTAGGCATAGCATGGTAATTTTCCATTCCGAACTTTCGAATTAATTCCTTAATATATTTCTGTTGATGAATTTTTATGCCTTCCTCAGTTTGTTTTTTTTTGGTAACATGTGAGCTTTTGTATTTCATAGAAACTTATCAAAGATATTACATGAGAGTCCATTTTACAGATTTCCATCATCAGAGGCTAAGTACAAAACTTACATCGAATATGAAATCTATCTAGCCAAGCACAGTCATTACCCTGCACAACAGTACTCATTTTTCCTAGAATTCTGCTATGTACCGGCTCTGTAATTCTTGAAATCAGTTTTTCAGGCCTGCTAAGTTGCAGATCATGCCTGCATTTGTTTCTCTCATTCCATAACATGTAATAGGTAGTCATCTTAGCCATCCTACAAGTCTTTTTCTGCAACTTCGAGTAAGACTGAAGAGATCCAGTAAAGCTAAGACCAATCCACTGCTCAATACCAGTAACAACCAGAGAACTGTATGCACATTCAGCAAACAAATGTTCATGCGTTTCCTCCCCAACTTCACATAAGACAGAACTATCAGTAAGACACAATCCCAGTTTATGAAGTTTGCTTCTGGTATTAAGAGCCCTTTTCTGAATCAACCAAGCAACAAAGGAATGCTTTGGTAACAACCAGTTGTCCCAAACATCCTTATACCATTGGACAGGGGGGTGTGATCCCTGCATCCATTGGTATCCAGCACCTACAGTATAACAACCAGGAGAAGCTATCCAGGAATTACCCTGATAACCACCCTCTAAAAGACCTTTAACACGACATATATTCCTCCAATTCCAATTAGAATCAAGAGGAGGTTGATAAGACTCCCAGTTTGCTCCTTTAAAATAAACATGATCAATCCACATAACCAATAATCTATCTGCTTTAGTATACAACCAGTGAACAAGTTTACCTACACTTGCTACATTCCACACCCCTGCTTGCTTTATGCCCAGACCACCTTTCTTTTTACTGCAGCAAATGTCATGAAAAGAAACCAAAGGTGCTCTGCTATATTCAGACTCCCCACACCACAGAAAATTCCTACAAATAGCTTCTGTCCCCTTGATTACTCCTTTTGGAATCAAAAAAATAGATGCCCAGTAATTATGTAGAGTATTGAAGACAGAGTTAATAAGGACAAGTCTACCTACATAATTAAGCTTCCTTGCCCCTATTCCTGTCACCTTGGACACAATATTTTCAATTAACACATTACAATCAGCTCTTGTTAGTCTACCAGATTGGATAGGAATACCCAGGTATTTAAAAGGAAGTTTACCTTCCTGGTAACCAGAAATCTGGGTAATGTCTAGCTTCAAATTATCATCTACTCCACTGAACACTACCTCAGATTTAGAAGCATTTACTTTAAGACCAGATGTAGCAGAGAAAGTTGCCAGAACTCTAAGGATTAGCATGATAGACTTCACATCCCCTTTACTGAACATAAGGAGATCATCAGCAAAAAGTAAGTGAGTAAGCTTTAAACTCTTGTAAAGTGGGTGATACCTGAAGAACCATTTCTTAGTTGCAAAATCCATTACCCTTGTCAAATACTCCATACAGATGCAAAACAGAAGAGGTGATATAGGGTCACCTTGTCTAAGACCCTTTCTACCTTTGAAATAGCCAAAGTGAGCCCCATTGAGATTAAGAGTATATGAAGGAGTAGAGATGCAGGTCATTATCATCTTCCTTAATTTCTTAGGGAACATAAGAGCCTCCAACATCTGATCCACAAAGGTCCACTCAATAGAATCGTAAGCTTTTTGTAAATCAAGCTTAAACATACACTTAGGAGAGGTCCTTCCCCTATGATATAGCCTTACTAAATCTTGACAAATCAAAATGTTTTCAAGAATACTCCTACCCTTCACAAAAGCACCCTGATTCTTACTAATGAGGTCAGGTAATACTACTGCCAGTCTATTGCAAAGGATCTTTGAAATGGCCTTGTAAATGACATTACAACAAGAGATTGGCCTGAAGTGCTTGACACTAGTAGGTCTTTCAATTTTTGGAATTAAAGTAATTATTGTAGCATTTAGTTGTGTCAATAACTTCCCAGTATCAAAAAAATCAATCACAGCAGCATACACATCAGTCCCAATGACCTCCCAAGCATCCCTGAAGAACTGGCTGGTATAGTCATCAAGACCAAGTGATTTGTTTTCAGGAATGCTAAAAATACTATTTTGACCTCTTTAACTGTAACAGGCTTAGCTAATACATCCCAATGATCCTCAGTACAACAAGCTCCTTTTCTTGCCACATTCACATTAACCTCAACAGTGGAAGTATAAGACCCAAGCAGATCAGTGTAATACCCTAAGAAAGCCTTTTGAATAGAGTCACCATCCGTACAAAGAGTCCCATCCTTATCCTCTATTTGGAATACCTTATTCATCATCATTGTTTTCTTGATTACATGATGAAAATAAGAAGTGTTAAGATCCCTTTCTAAACACCATTGCACCTTAGCCTTTTGGATTAGAAAACTATCCCTGGCAGTAATTAAATCTTTCAGCTCATGAGCCAGATCTACTTTCTGTTGCAGTAAATCTGCATCACCATGACTTTCAACTAAGGACTTTTGAACATGTTCCAGGGCCATACTTGCAATATTAGTATTGTTCTCAATATCAGAGAAGCAATCTCTATTTAACTGCTTCAAAATAGGCTTCAAAGATTTGAGCTTTTTAACAATAGAAAACATTTTGGTTCCTCTGTATACTGTAGCCTAATTCATGGCAACCGAATCCTTAAAACTGGGAGCAGTAACCCATATATTGAAATATTTAACACTCTTTTTCCCTCCAATTTCAGCTTTCTTATCCACAATGGTACAGGGACAGTGATCAAAGAGTCCCTCAGGGTGAAAGTGAGCAAGGCTAGTATCAAACCTGTCCAACCACTCCTGATTTCCCATTACTCTATCCAACCTATTGTACACCCTATCACAAGGGTCCTGTTTGTTTGACCAGGTAAACAGGGCACCGGTGGCAGGTATGTCCTCCATACCACAAATAGACACACAGTCCTGAAAATGTTCCATCTCAGCATCAGTTGTATTACCACCTAATCTCTCAATAGGAGATAAAACTGTATTGAAATCCCCAAGCCATAGCCAAGGTTCAGTACACGTAACAGAAATCCCCTTAAGAGTATTCCATAGTTCAACTCTTTCATACAAGCCATTAAAAGCATAAATCATAGTAAGAAAGAATTTTTTACCATCAGTTTGAGAATGTGTCAACATATGGATATGTTGAGCACTATAAGAGAGAAACTGAATATCAAACAAATTAGGCTTCCACAAAATCCAAATTCGACCACCCTTATGCCAACTGCAGTTAGTGGAGACACTCTAACCATCACAAATAGAGGTATCCCTTTTCAACAAATTTCCAGGTTTCAGTTTAGTTTCAAGCAATCCAAATAAACCTACCCCATTATTGTGCATAAACCATTTCACCACTCGCTGCTTATTCAGATCGTTGAGACCCCTAACATTCCAAAATCCTATACTATGCATGGATATTAGGAGAGGGGGGGGGGGGGTCCTTACCACTTTCAAAAACCTGCTCTTGTGATATTGCATTATCATTTAGAGCATCCATAAAAGTATAGTTACTAAACTTTCCTGATAATCTCACCCCAACCATTCCTTCCTGCCTATTAAGCCTTATGATTTGCTTAACTGGAGTAGACTTAATAACAAGAGTATTTCTAACTGTATGTAGTGGAGGAAAATTGGTAGAGGTCAGAGTAGGAGGAGTTAGCACACTAGTAGGCTGATTCCGAGGTTTCACAACAGGCCTCCATTCATTTTTCTGGGGAGGTTTAGACTGTGGTATAAATCCTTGAGTCTGAGGCATGTTCTTCTTCCTCTTAGGTTTTCTGCATTGAGTAGCATCATGCCCTATCCCTGTACAGCTAGTACAAGAGATATGCCTCCATTCATACTCTATGTTCACATACACCACCTGCCCAGTTTCGTCTAAAAATTTCACTTTCTCAGGAAGCTGCTGATCCATAGGTAGTTCTACCATAACCCTAGCAAAGCTCAACCGAATTTTATCATGCGTGTCAATATCCATTTTCACATATTTCCCAACCAGGTTCGCAATTTTAGGCAAACACTTTCCCCAAAATTTCAGAGGAATACCATAAAGTTTTACCCACACAGGAACCACCGCAACCTTCTCTTTAACCAATTACATATCCTTAACCCAGGGTTTTATAATCACTGGTTTGTTATCAAACAAAAAATACCCAGATTTCAGTAAAGCTTCTTTACCACCAGACTTGGTGAATTTAACAATAAAAACACCATTATCTAGGAAAGAAACCCTATCAATCCCAAATTGATCCCAGACCTTATACACATAATCCTCAACAAGATCCCAAGGAGGGTTTGCCCCCAAAATATAACAAATAACAGAGTTAGTCCAAAAGTCTACCTCTGTTTTGATATCATCCTGTGTAAATTGAAGCAAATCAGAGAGATCCTCCTCTTCATTAATAGTTTCCAAGACAGGTATATCTTTCCCTCCCTTCCGCATCTTCCAACCTTCAGTTTCTTTCGGTTCTCCTTCACTAAGATCCAACACAGGGATGCCCTGAATAGTATTGATTGATTTTGTTTTGCCTGTATCAGAAGAGGAAGGAACCAAGTCACCATCTTTAGGGATATTCTTAGCAGATGAACATACGACAGAAGCTTTGGAAGACTGTAAAGCTGATTTAATAGTTGAATTCAATGGCGAAAATCTATTTTGCATATGTTTCAGTGCCGTCATTGTTGTAATATTTTGTTAGGGTTAAGAATAAAGAGCTTTTCTCTCTCTAGCTTTCTCTCTCATCATATTTCTGAAATGTTTTAAATTCCCCTCAGTTTGTTGAATTTGCAGACCTAAGAAGAATTTCAATCTCCCATCATACTCATCTCGAATTCGGAAGTCATCAACTCCGAAAAATATTTGCACAAACTACGATTTTTCGATCCAAAGATAATATCGTCAACGTAGATTTGAACAATCAAAAGGTCAGTACCCTCGGATTTTAGGAATAGGGTTTTATCAACAGATCCTCTCTTAAATCCACTGTCAAGTAGAAATTTTGATAATCTGTCATACCAAGCCCTTGGTGCTTGCTTAAATCCGTACAAGGCTTTGTCTAATTTAAAGACATGGTCTTCAAATTTGCTATCCTTAAATCCAGGGGGGTGTTCTACGAAGACTTCTTCCTATAGGTACCCATTTAGAAAAGCTGTCTTGACATCCATTTGGAAGAGTTTCATTCCCTTATGAGCTGCAAATGCTATTAGAAGTCTAATAGCTTCGAGACGAGCAGCAGGTGCAAAGGTCCCATCATAATCTATTCTTTCTTGTTGATTATACCCTTGTACCACCAATCTTGCCTTATTTCGAACTATGACCCCGGCATCATCTAATTTATTTCTGAACACCCATCTGGTTCCAATAACAGATCAATCCTTGGGTCTAGAAACTAAGTGCCAAACTTTGTTCCGTTCGAATTGTTGAAGCTCTTCTTGCATAGCTATTATCCAATCTGATTTAGCGAGAGCTTCCTTAATATTTTTTGGTTCGATCGTAGATAGGAATGAATAGAACGAACAGAAATTGTTCAAAGACCGTCTCGTTTGAACTCTCTTCTTAATATTGCCGAGAATATTGTCCATTGGATGTGAACTCTTGTATTTCCACTTTGTTGAGATACTTGGTTCATCATTATTTGAACTTGATCCAACTTCATTTGGCTCAGAATTTAAGGAAGTTCCCGCTCAATCTAATCCCGGTGTTGTCGTAGAGTCTGTTATAACTTCAGACTCATTGCCTTGAATTGGATTCAATGTTATAGTAACATCACCTATAACATTAGACTGGGAATTCTTATCTTGAGACAATGTTATAGTATCATCAACTATAACTTTGGTTTTCTCCTTTTTATCTTTAGAAGAATGATCAAGCTCATCATTTATCCCTTCAATCTCATTATCCTCCAATTCTAATTCTGGGGGACCGTCTCTAGAAAGACGAAAGTCAGGTTCGTCCAAGTCTTCTTCCTCATCCTGTAAGGGCTTATCAAACACATTATCTTCATCAAAAATAACGTGAATACTTTCTTCAATACAAAGTGTTCTTTTATTGAAGAATTTGTAAGCCTTGCTATGATCCGAATATCCTATAAAAATTGCCTCATCACTCCTAGGGTCGAATTTACTTAACCTATTTTTACCATTATTATGAACAAAACACTTACTTCCAAAACAACGAAGATGGGAGATATTAGGTTTCTGACCTCTTAGAAGTTCATAAGAGGTTTTCTTAAGGATAGGTCTTATCATAGCACGATTATGGATATAACATGAAGTACTAATAGCTTCAGCCCAAAAGTTACGAGGTAAACCACTACATAAGAGCATTGTACGAGCCATATCTTCTAGTGTTCAATTCATACGTTCAACGACACCGTTTTGTTGAGGAGTTCTTGGTGCAGAAAAGTTATGTCCTACACCATTAACTCTACAATATTCTATAAAGGGTTGATTATCAAATTCAGTGCCATTATCCGTACGAATAGACACAAGATTAGTCTTATATTTATTTTGAACAAGTTTCATAAGACAATCAAATTCATCAAAAGTCTCATCTTTTGAATGAAGGAAGATAGGCCATACATACCTTGAGTAGTCATCTACGAGGACAAAGACATACCTGGATCCTCCTCTACTTCTTACCTTCATAGGACCACATAAATTCATGTGTACCAGTCCAAGGCTTGATTTGTGCTTACCACTCTTTTAGGTTTGAATGATGATCTCACTTGTTTGCACCTAGCACACGTGTCACACATTTTTTCTTGGTCGGACTTGATCTTAGGTAATCCTTCAACCAAGTCCCATTTCTTGAGTTTGTTCAAGGTTAGTGAGCTAATGTGACCAAAGCGTTTATGCCACAAACATGGATCATCAAGTGTAACTTTCATGCATGTAAAAGAGTTAGTAGGCACAACATTTAAATCTACCATATACACGTTCCTTTTCCTATGTCCTTCAAGAATAACATTGCTTGTACCTTCAATCATAATGCGATAACCATCAGTATGAAAAACAACCTTGTTACCTTTGTCGCATAGTTGAGATATCTAAGCAAATTATGCTTGAGACCATCCACTAGATAGATATCACTGATTGCGTGTGATTTAGAAGTTCCAACTTTGCCCACACCAATCACTTTACCCTTCTTGTTCTCCCGAAACGTCACCTTTCCTCCGTTGAAAGGATTGAGTGAAAGAAACAAATTCTTATCTCCGGTCATGTGTCTTGAGCATCCACTGTCAAGATACCATTGATTGTTTTCTTTCACCATTACCTGCAAAAGGATTAGATACAGTTTTTAGGTACCCAAGCTAGGTTGGGTCCTTTACGGTTAGTTACTCTATATACTAAATCCTTTCGTACCCAAACTTGCCTAATGGTCGTATTTCTAAACCTTGGGTAGTTTTATTTAGGAGGAGTTCTAGGTTTAGGGATTTCTCTAGGTCAAGGGATTTCTCTAGGTCTTACATGACTATTCTCCTTGTGGTTAGACTTACTTTGTTTCGGTTGACAAGGACTTTGTGAAGTGCTAGGTTTCTTGGTGTAATCAAAAGCTATGTCATAGAACCAATGAAAGTTATTATTCCTTTCTTCGTTAGGTTCATCTATAGGGGATTCATCATCCTCGACTGTTGTGTCAACCGTTTTAACAAAATCGGTATTTTTTCGTATATCATGTACACGTTTGACACAATTGTCTTGGATGTGACCCGTATGACCATAGTAATTGCAAATCAGATATTCCGGAAGATCGGCATATTTTCTTTTTTCTAAAATCATAATCCAAAGGTGTTGATTTGCATTTAGAGTGATCTCTACGGCTGTAGCACTCATGTCCTAACCCCATCTTCATATTATTGTCACATTGTTCGGTTAGGAAGTTTAGGACTTTTGTGCTACCTTCCCACTTAGCATGGACTTTTCTTGCGTGAAGAAGTAAGTCTTTTAGGTTCTTAATTTCTTCAAGACATTTCGTGTGATCTATGTCATTATCCTTCTTATAATTGTCACGAAAGTTTTGGAAACTTTTGTTAAGAATAAGTACAACATCTGAATGTTGTTTCTTAATATTGATCAATTTAGTTTTAGATTCTTTCAATTGCTTTGTAAGAGAATCGATTTCTTTCTTTTGGTCTAAAATCACTGCTTCATCAGATGTGATTTTAGTTACCAGAAGTTCCTTGGGTTTTCTAAGTTCTAAAGTTATAGCTTCATTAGTTATAACTTTGGCTTGAAGGTGCTTAATATTAAGCTTTAGATCTGAAGTTATAGCTTCATTAGCTATAACTTTAGATTCTAATTCCTTCTTTTCAGCATTAGCTGTTTCTAATGTTGTAGCTTTATCAGCTGTAACTTTAGATTTCTACTTCTTAGCTTTTGCCTTTAGAGTATGATTCTCCTCAGCAATATCAAGAATCTGTTCCTTTAGATCCTTTAGTTCTATATCCTGTTCATGACATTTATCGAGGGATTGCTCAAAGAATTCAATTAGTGCACTTTTAGACAATTTCTTAACACGTTTCTTTAGTTCAAGATAACTAACCTCATTATCGTCGTCTTCATCTGATTCTCCAAGAAAGCAATAGTTTGATTAAGAATTCGTGCTATCATCGTCGCTATCAGAAATTAGGTCAAGACTGACGCTGCTGAGACAAATATTGGCTACTTCATCATCTTCGGATCCTTCATCATCTTCTGAATCAAGATCTCCCCAACACGAAGCCATCATTACTTGTTTGAACTCCTTCTTTGTCTTCTCGCGTTTCGCCTTGTCCTTGATTTTCTCCCATGTCGGATAATCTTTGATCATGTGATCAGATTCTCCACACTTGAAGCAACCTCTGTTAGCAAATGATGATTTTGATTCAGTTGCTTTCTTGTTAAAAGACTTGTTGTTGTTATAAGAAGATTTTGCTTGCTTGTTTCGAAAGATTCTATTTTTAAAACGACGTGCAAACAAAACAGTCTCATCTTCTATATCGGAGCCAACATCTTCGCTTTTCAAGGCCATATTTTTTCTACTCGGTTCTCCTTCATCGGCATTTAGAGTAATTTCATGGGCCATGAGAGCACCAATGAGTTCTTGGTAGGATAGATTCTCAAGATCTCGCGATTCCTCCATTGCTGTGACCTTGGCACGCCACTTTTTAGTTAGGCTCCTAAGAACCTTCCTTGCAATGTCCTTGGTATTGAACTTTCTTCCTAGGTTTTTTTAATTCATTTATGATGCTTGAAAAACGTGCGGACATACTATCCAAGGACTCATTAGGCTCCATCCTGAATAGCTCATATTTCTGCATTAGCAGATCTATGCGGTGCTTCCTAATAATGGAAGTACCCTCATAAGCCAGTTCCAGGCTGTCCCATATCTCCTTGGCCGTGGAGCACGAAGAGAACCGATCGAATTCGGTAGTGGTCATGCCGTTCTGCAATAGACTTATGGCTTTAGAATTCTTTTCGGCCTTCTTGTAGTCGGCCTCGACATAATCCTCTTCTTTCTTCTCATAAGAAGTGCCTTCAGCGGATGCAACTAGGATTTTGTGCGGTCCGTTTTGGATAATCCTCCAGCATTCCCATTCATGACCTTTCACATAGTGAGTCATCATGTTTTTCCATAACCCATAATTCTTCCCATCAAAGACGGGACACTTGAGGTATTTGGAATCCATTTATCGCGTGATAGGCAGCGGAATATAAAACGATAAGATAAATAAATATAGACAGATCAGCCTCTTTGCGGTTAGGCAATCAAGAGCACGAGGCTCTGATACCAATTGAAGAGTCTATCGATCCGAAATACTCAAGAGAGGGGGGGGGGGTGAATTGAGGATTAAAAACTTTTACCTACTTTTTCAGTTATATATGTATAATTAATTATTTAAAGTTTATTGATTAAACTTTAACTAATTAACTAATTAACGAATAAGAACGAAATAAATAAACGAACGAAAGAGAGAGACGCACGGTTTTTGAAGTGGTTTAGTTTCACAAATCGAAACCTACGGCCACTATTCTCGATTAATAAATTTAGTACCTTTCTACGGATTACAAATTTACTAATTCAACTCGTACAACTAACCCTAGTTGTAACTCAAGTGAGTATCGTTAAATACTCGAGTGACTAACTTCCGCTAATAAGAAAGCACTTAATGATTCTACTAAAAGTTCACGTTAATGAACGAGTAAGAAATCGATTTAGCACTATTATCTTATAACGATAACGAACGAATGAATGCACGAGTTAATAAACACACGACCTTTTCGAAAATAGCAAAACGGTTTTCTTGTTTTGAAACACACGATTTTTGCTCTTAAAAATAAAATTAATTTTATGCTTAAAGGTCTTAACTTTTAATGATGTAAAGTTGGAGTATTTATAGTAAAAGAGGAGCAAGGGTTTCGGTTTAGCAAAAACCCTAAATGCCGTGTGGAAGTCTTGTAAAGCAAAAAAGAATTAGGTTAAATCTTCCTTAATTCTTCTCCAAGACTTGCCTTAATAAATAATATCTTCCTATCTTAACAACTCACCAATATCTTGGAGATTAGGAAAGATAATAGAAGGAGATAAAAAATCTCTAACAAATATTATCCTAATACCTCAACCCTTATCCAAGCAAAGGCTTATTGTGCAAGAAAGAAATTACTATTCACTATTTACTGTTCACGACACTGTTCACGCGGCACTATTCATCCCTAATATTTTAATAAGATAGAAAGGAATAAATCAAATAATAAAGAGATAACAAATCTCTAATCAAATATTATTTTAAAGATTTACTCAATCTTTTCCTTTTATCATTGCAAAAATAATATCTTATAAGTTAGGAAAGAATAAATCAAAATAATATAAAAGAGAGATTAAATCTCTAATCAAATATTATTAAGATTTACATAAAAACCTAACTTGTACAAAGAGTGAAGAGTCTATCGATCCAAAATACTCAGGGGGGGGGTGAATTGAGGATTTAAAACTTTTATTACTTTTTTGATTGTATGAATATAATTAATTATTTAAAGTTTATTGATTAATCTTTAACTAATTAACTAATGAATGAGCAAGAACGAAATAAACAAAAGAACGAAAGAGAGAGAGAGAGACCGCCGACTATTCTCGATTAATAAATTTAGTACTTTTCTACGAATTACAAATCTACTAACCCAACTCGTACAACTAACCCTAGTTGTAACTCAAGTGAGTACCGTTAAATACTCGAGTGACTAACTTACGCTAATAAGAAAGCACTAATGATTCTTGCAAAGGTTCACGTTAATGAACAAGTAAGAAATCGATTGAGCACTATTATCTTATAACGATAATGAAAGAACGAATGCACAAGTTTATAAATCACGACCTTTTTCGAAAAATAACAAAACGGTTTTCTTGCTCTTTAAAACACGGTTTTGCTTTTGAAAATAAAATTAAAATTATGCTCAAAGGTCTTACTTTTGAATGTAGCAAAGAGTAAAGTATTTATAGCAAAGGAGGAAGCATGGCACTCAGTTTTCTCAAAACCCTAGAGGCCGAAATAATAAGATATGGAAATAGAATCACATCTTATTATTTTTATCCAGAAAATCTTAGGAAAAGATATAATTTGTTAATAGATTATCTTATCATATATTCACCTAATATTCTTTCCTTAATTCCCTAGATATGCCGAAACAATAAGGAAAAATCATAACAACTTTCCTTATTTTATTTAAGCAATCTCTTAGAAAAGATATACGATAAATATAAGATAATCTAATCAAATATATACTTAATATATTTTCCTTAAACCCTACATGGCCGAAATATATGATATGTAAACAAATTATATCTTATTATTTCTTTCCTTAAAATCTTTAGGAAATAATAGAGAATATTCAAAAGATAATTTTATCAATTATTCTCCTATTATCTTTTCCTTAAATCTTAGGATATGATAAGATTTTCCATAACAAAAATATTCTTATCATATATAACCATATCATGCTAAATATAAAAGATATGTTAAGATAATTCTAGAGAATAAAATCTTAACAATAATCAACTTCTATCATTAGGTTTACTCGAGAGTCCACACGGCTCATAGGCCTTGTTTTTCGTGATAACCCTAGCATGGCAATAGGTTAGATTTAGGGTTTAAGAGTGGATAGTATTAGAAACCCTAATTAGTAATATGACTCAACTCATAAGTTGACCCAACATAATTACTAACTATAAGATTAAAATAAATCCACACTCAATATGAATATGGACTTCCTCATTAAATAAATACTATTTGCTAAAACATTTAAAAGAGACAAAAATATTTTTCAAAAACAATTTGAAAACATTTTAGTTGTGTATTGTATAAACTTGACATCTCAATGTTATAGTATAAGAGCTATAACATTGAGCTCTTATATAAGTAATGTTATAACTGTGAAGCTATAACTTTACTAACTTAAGAAATCAATTCTCATGTTACCATTACGAGATAATCACCTACGCTATTCTAATCTTCTTAGGAGATCTTCGAGTGTAGGATACTTCATCATTCAAGCTTGATCAATCTTTAAATGAGCTTCATCTTCTCATGAATGCTTGAATAATTCTTCAATATCTTGATCCTTGATTGAGGCCTTGATCATAATATAAACGCATCATACTTCTATCACAAATCCTTAATGCTTGCGATTAGTAAGTCCAATATAAAAGACTAAACAAAAAATTACGCGCAACGAGTATATAAAATATAAAGCATTCTTGACATCATCAAAACATAAACATATATTCTATATGGTTCAACAAATTCCCCCTTTTTGATGATGGCAAGTCTACTAAAATTGTGACTAAGTATGTAGTTCCCCCTCAATATAATACCATCATCTTTATAGATAAAGATCAATGCAAGATCAATCAATTATATTCAATACCAAAGCTTTAAGGACTGTAAGAGACAATCGGGCTTGACAAGGAGCAAGCTTAGGCAAATACTAAATCATGGTCATTTCTTCCCCTTCTTGACATCATCGAAAAGACGAGAAAAGACATAAAACGACTAGAATGATATCAACCGAGGCAAGAAATATATAGAAACCAAAGCATATATTATAGCATAAGAACGACTTCAACCTAAGCAAGTCCTATATATAAAGCGTGTAATACAAACCAAGTTTAGTACAGATTTTGTAGGAGAGAAGGAAATTAGTCACTCACCTAACTGCGACCTACAGAAGCATGCATGCAATCTAACATGATAGATATCTCTAGTAACCGTACATATACACTCCAACCAATCGAGGTCCAAAGCACATGCCGAGGACTTACAAAGTAATGTGAGGTGAGGTAATTGGGTAAGAAGGGGCAAAATAATTTGGATATGTGGAGGTAAAAGCCAAGCTAGCACCGATCACAACCAAAAGTAACCATATTCCACTTTCCAACCCAACATAACAGATGATGCACCATGCCAAGTATGCCACAAACTCACTTACATCAACAAGTACTTCTCCTCAAGTAATATGGAAATGAATAAGAATAGGAGTAATAAGAGATTTTTGCCTTTCCATCTTTTATAGTATCATTTTTCTCATTTTTTTTTGTATTTTTCTCATTTTTTTTGTTTCATTCTATCTTTTTCTTCTTCCATCCAATATCCATCACAAAAGCAACAAAATTGACCACAACAAGACTTCCAAACTTACCAACAAGACTAGCTTGACAAGGGTAGGCCATATGGAATGTAGTAGAATAAATAGGTCAAAGCAAGGCAAATTTGGCTAATGTGAGGTTAGTAGGTAAAACGTAAAGGAAGGGTCGCCTCTCCACATGTGTCACCACCACACACCCGAGTGTATACAAGTAATAAGAGACAAATTTCATGCTTATGCAATTTGATGTTACATGTCATGTAAGGAGTACTACTCACATCCTAAATGAAACCAATCATGAATGTCATTGGTTTATGAAGCTCTAAACCATAGAATGTATATGTGATGAACAAGAGTTATGGTTTGTATACAACACAAAATATAATTGACTAGCAAATGGAATATTCTCATAAAATAATAAAATACTATATAAGAGTGTACTTGCAACGGAAAATACGGACACAGACATACAATCTCGTCTTAACTAGTCAGTCATACGGTTAGGAAATAATTATGATAGTTTAGGTGCCACCGATTAAACCAATTTCCAACCGTAAAGTCTCAAAACGTTCTCTAGCTAAAGGCTTTGTCAAAATGTCTGCCCATTGTTTTTCAGTACTATAAAATTCGAGTTTTATATTCCATTTTTCAACATGGTCACGTATAAAATGGTGTCTAATTTCAATATGTTTGGTACGTGAATGTTGTGCGGGGTTTTTAGAAATAATGATCGCACTCGTATTATCACATAAAATGGGAATGCATCCTACGTCAACACCATAATCATGTAATTGTTGTTTAAGCCATAATAATTGAGTACATACCAGTCCTGCAGCGATATACTCGGCTTTAGCAGTTGAAAGAGCAACTGAATTCTGCTTCTTTGAGCCCCACGTAATAATGCAAGGTCCAACGAATGTGGCAACGCCTGATGTACTTTTCCTGTCTAGAGAACATCCTGCGTAATCGGCATCTGAATATTCGACAAGGTCGAAATTGCATTCCATCGGATACCATAAATAAAGTTTAGCCGTGCCGATAAGATATCGTAAATTTCTTTTTACGGCCGTCATATGCGATTCTTTGGGTGATGATTGATATCTCGCACAAACGCAAACGCTAAACATGATATCTGGTCTAATTGCAGTCAAATATAACAATGACCCAATCATTCCTCAGTAAGTTATTTCATCAACTGACTTACCGTCTTCATCTAAGGTCAATTTCTTGTCTGCGACCATTGGAGTGGTCATAGCATGGGAATTTTCCATTCCGAATTTTCGAATTAATTCCTTAATATATTTTTGTTGATGAATTTTAATGCCTTCCCCAGTTTGTTGAATTCGCAGACCTAAGAAGAATTTCAATTCTCCCATCATACTCATCTCGAATTCAGAAGTCATCAACTCCGAGAAATATTTGCACAAGCTACGGTTGGTCGATCCAAAGATGATATTATCGACGTAGATTTGGACAACCAAAAGGTCCGTTCCCTCGGATTTTAGGAATATGGTTTTATCAACAGATCCTCTCTTAAATCCACTCTCAAGTAGAAATTTTGATAATCTGTCATACCATGCACTTGGTGCTTGCTTCAATCCATACAGGCCTTGTCCAATTTAAAGACATGGTCTTCAAATTTGTTATCCTTAAATCCAGGAGGTTGTTCTATGAAGACTTCTTCCTGTAGATACCCATGTAGAAATGCTGTCTTGACATCCATTTGGAAGAGCTTCATTCCTTTATGAGCTGCAAATGCTATCAGAAGTCTAATAGCTTCAAGACGAGCAACAAGTTCGAAAGTCTCGTCATAATCTATTCCTTCTTGTTGATTATAACCTTGGACCACCAATCTTGCTTTGTTTCGAACAATGACTCCGACATCATCTAGTTTATTCCTAAATACCCATCTTGTTCCAATAACAGACCGATCCTTAGGTCTAGGAACTAAGTGCCAAACTTTGTTCCGTTCGAACTGTTGAAGTTTTTCTTGCATGGCAATAATCCAATCCGATTCTGCAAGAGCTTCATTGATATTTGTTGGTTCGATCATGGATAGGAATGAGTAGAATGAGCAGAAATAATTCAAGGATCGTCTCGTTTGAACTCCCTTCTTAATATTTCCGAGAATATTATCCATTGGATGTGAGCTCTTGTATTTTCATTTGGTTGAAGTACTTGGCTCTTCATCATTACTTGAGCTTGACCCAACTTCATTTGGCTCAGAATTGGAGGAAATTCCCCCTGAATCCAATCCAGGTGTTGTAGTAGAGCCGTTTATAACTTCGGACTCTGTACCTTGATTTGGATTCAATGTTATAGTAACATCACCTATAACATTGGATTGGGAATCCTTATTTTGAGTCAATGTTATAGTATCATCAACTATAACTTTAGATTTCTTCTTTTTATCTTTAGAAGAATGATCAAGTTCATCATTTATTCCTTCAATCTCATTATCCTCCGTTTTCAATTCCGGGGGATCGTCTCTAGAAAGACGAAAGTCAGGTTCGTCCAAGTCTTCTTCCTCATCCTGTAAGGGGCTTATCAAACACATTATCTTCATCAAAAATAACGTGAAAACTTTCTTCAATACAGAGTGTTCTTTTGTTGAAGACTTTGTAAGCCTTGATATGATCCGAGTATCCTATGAAAATTGCCTCTGTTGGAGCTTGTGTCCTCCACAAATTAGTGTGATAACATTTGTAAATCTCTTACAGGTTCACAAGGGTATACTTCTTATTTTAATCAGTTGATTAACGATTACCTAATAACGGTTGGCTTGCTAGAAAGTTTGACGTTATTATCATACAGATGGCGGTGATCAACTGGTCCCTAAAGGTCACACCTATAGGATGTGTTTGAGAGATGTGGTTATAGAAATATAATCACATTGATGCCTTATATGACTAAACAGTTAGTCAATGTGTTGATGAGACAATTATTTAATGAAGATTAAATAATATTAGTTGAGACGAATTAACTGTCAATTCGTAAATTGAATATAATAAGTTATATTTAATTAAATGTATGTAATGTTAGCTTGGACGAATTAATCTGTTAATTCGTAATTAAATGTAATCGGTTATATTTAATATCAACAAGATGAATGTGTCATAGTGGTAATAGTGAGGGTACTCAAACCAAGAGATCATGGGTTCGATCCTCACTAGATGACAATTTACACATTTTATACATTTTTGGAATAACCGAAAATAAGAGAAATAACTCTCTTAATTTCGGTAAATTGGGCCGAAATTATGGAAAAGAAAATCCACCCTATTTCTCCATATACTCGGTTGTTATAAGGGGAGATGAGGGAATTTTCTTAACCTAATTCTTTTCCCAATTCTTGCCTCCTCTCATCGGAAGAACACAAAAAAACCTAAAAATTAATCAGTGATTTTTGGATCGATTCTAGCAAAATCAAAGGGCATTTCTCATATCGTCTTGGGTGCAACTGATAGGCGAATATCAACTTTGATATTGTTCTTAGGCCGTTTTTGCTAGGACCAAAGGTTATTTCTTAATCTTTTACAATATTGTTTATGCAATTTAATTTTATGACTAGCTTTCATCATCTTATAGATTCATTATAGTCCTTAAATTAAAGGGATGCATACAGATAAATCCCACAAGTGGTATCAGAGCCAAGGCCACGAATTTTAATTTTGATGATTTTCATAAAATTGTTTGTAAACAATAATTAGGGTTTGCGAAAAAAATATATAATGGGCTGGATGTTTTTTATCCGTGGAATTTTTTTTCCTTCCGTCACGTTACTGTTCACGGATGAACAGTATTTTTATTAAAAAAAAAAAATTCTGTTTTTTTTTTCTTTTCGGTTTATCCTGAAAAACCGAATAAAGTTTTTTGCGGCTGTTTTTGTTTATGCCGATTTGAAAAGCATCCGAGAAAAGAAATTTTTTTTTTCTGTTGCTGTTCACGTCACGTTACTGTTCACAGAGGACAGTTTTTAAATTAAAAAAAAAAAAATTTGTTTTGTTTCGGTTTTTTACAGATAAAAACCGTGAACAATATGAGAAACGGGCTTTTTTTTTTGGTTCTTGCTGTTTTTGCCGAAAAAAAAAGGCTTGTTTTTTTTTCTTGGTTTAGCCGAGACATATTAAAAAAAAAGGATTTTGTTTTTGTTTGTTTTGGCCAATATTAATTATACATTACCTTTACAATGTATGATTAATTGTTGTGAAACGGTTCACAATTTTGAGATACCTAATTATTTTAAAGCAGTTTAAAATATTGATGGATTAAATTCATATTACAAGTTTAATATGAATTAAGATTAAAATTAATGTGATTAATTGAGGAATTGTCACTTAATTTATTTTTAAATAGGTGGTTTGGAAAATTAATCTACATAATTAAAGAATTATGTCTTGCATGTTTAATTTATTTTAGTTGATGCATTTTATTTTAGTTGAATGGATCGATTGAATGGTTTAATTTACGTTTTTTTTGCAATCGGTTGTAATTTGTAATACTTAGTGTGGCCTTAGTCAAATTATGTTTTCGTAATGATGGAAACATAATTTTTAATGTAATTTGAGATTTCGAATCTCCTTTATTTTTCTTTAGTTTTTGGGTTTTGAAATTAGAATGTAATAAATAGGTTTATTATGTAAATTTATTTATTGTATTTTTCAAAGAAGACTAAAGATGGAGATTGGAGCTCACTCCCACTACATGGATCAAGATGGAACATCAAGACAAGCTTCTCGGGTCCATGGATGGATTCCAAAGTTGTATTTATGTTCATTTTGATAGGATAGGCCACACTAGGACTTTATTTTGTTTTACGTTTTACCGTTCTTATTACTTTTCATTCACATGCTAGTTAATGCATCATATTCCGCCTAAAACCAAACCACCTACTAAAATGCATGAAAATTGACACATATAGGTTGTATGTTAGTTTTCATAGACATACAGATGTCACATGTTTATTAAGCCATCACCTTAGTTTATTCATTCACGCATGCTAGATATTAGTTCACTTAAAATGAATTAAAATAAAGTTGATGGGATCTTCCTCTAAAACGGAAATTGAGATTAGTCTTTATAAGGGCAAACAACTATGAATCCCTTCTTCGTCGGTAGGCATAATATGACCCCTTCTACGTTGAGTAAGTAGTTGTGTTGACTTAGTTTACCTCAACATCATAGTCCGAAGAGTTTCTCGTGATTATGATGGACTAAAGATAGTATTTACAGAAATTTATTGACCAAGAATTCTAACGGTAGAATTAGCTAAAAGGTTAGCTTATCAATTTGCAGATAATTGAGTCTTGGGATCATTTATATAATTCTTGAGGGAGGTGATACCCGTCGTTGTGAGTACCAAAAATATGATTTATAATTTCCTATTAAAACTAACCTAGGCTAGTGGTAACAGGGTCGAACCACAAGGAGGCGAATGTAATTTCTAATTGTCTGATTTAGTCTAAGGTAACGAAAGTGGGGGTTGATTAGATTGATCTATAGCTAAGAGTAAATAAAGACAATGAACTAAAAAGACGGATTAAACAGATAAAGAAGGGGTACTAGGATGATCGGTTTATTATAGCTTCGGCGGCAGCATACTAAACAGGTCTAAATCGAACACAAGTGAGGCGGGAAACAAGAGGTCCTTTCGGTCCACTCTTAACAAATAGCATCTTTCGATCTCGCTATAGGTCCCTAATATCACTAATACTAACTTTCGTCCTGAAAAGTGATTTACGGTCTAAACTTTACCTATCTTTCGATCTCAGCATAGTTTAGTCATTTTAATTGATGGTCAATCAACTGTCCCTATCTCTCGATCTATTGGGTCAGTCATATCCTAAACATCCAACTAGTCGCGTGCACTCGAATCGTCGAATAAAGATTTAAAACAATTAAAACGAAAATAAAACCCGACGAGGTCAGTCGATCGACCAAGAATATCAGTCGATCGACTGACACGCGAATCAGGCCGTGTTCAATCTATTGCCGCCTACGCTATAATTCGCCTACATCCTAGCACGAATAAATTAGCTACTCATGCTAAGGGTAAAAACAATGACATTAACGATAAGAATTACTGAATTCATGCTTGAAACGATAAAGTAAACAATTAACATAAACGATAAATCGGTTTCGGGAATTATCTAGCAATTCTACACTAATGATGAAATAAAGCAATAAACTGAAATTAGGGCAGATGAATACCGAATACGCAGAGGAAAGATTAGGAATAAGAACCAAAGATCCAATGCTTAACAATAATCCCAAACCCTAATTCTAAAAACTAAGTATTATTGTATGAAAACTTGAGTAAAATCGAGATACCTAAACTGAATGTTTATGTTACGTTATATAGCAAACATACGTAACAATTATTATCAAAACCTAAAACTTAATGGGCTTATACTTCCTCAGTCTTTTAATTCTCGTCTGGGATAACGGCATGGTCGATCGACTGCTAGGACTGGTCGATCGACTGAACGGCAATGAACAGTAGCTTCTGGAACCCGATGGTTGGTCGATCGACTGAAGGAGCTGGTCGATCGACTGATTGAGCTGCTACTTTACTTCTATAATCTCGTGGATTTGTCTTTTGGGCCTCGAAATGCGCACCAAGCTCGTTCCTTAAGTGAACACTTCACGTCATATGCAATGCAGGATACTCGGGGACGGATTTAGCCTGATTTCCGCTGGATTCTTCACATTTCTGCAATAATGTACAAAAATACGGAAGTAGACGGAAATAGGGAGAAATGTAGCATAAACTACATGAATGAGCTCTGAAATGCGTGTAAAATAGGATGTAAAACATCATATAAAAGACACGCATCAGAGGTCAATTGTATAAATGTTTTGAGTCTTCGCGTTATGACAGTAGTTCATTAGACTTAAAAATCATAAACGATGCACATGCTTATTTTTTTTTATTCTTCTTCTCGCAGTGTAGAACACGTTTATTTTGATAATACTATTACAACAAAATGTCTGGAAATAACGCAATCCAAATGCCTAGTGCCACACTTGGACGCGACTCCTGGCTGAAAATATTCATGGACCAAATGAATCAGTTCACACATCTGAAAAACGATGGGTCCAACTTTGCGGACTGGGAGGCAGCATTACGGAATGCTGCCATTGCTGACGGTAAGCTCAGGTACTTAGCTGAGCAAATACCGGTAAACCCAGGCCCCAATGCAGGAGTCAACGAGTCACTCGCTTATAGTGACTACGTTATGGAAGCGGGTGCGATAAAGAACGTACTCATCTTTGCAATGGAAACCAATTTGCAGAGACGCTTCATTGCCCAAGGTGCGAACAAGATTTTCACCACGCTCACTAACGAGTTCTCAAAAGCACCGAGAATCGTTACTTATGAGCATACCTGTCGCTTCTTTGATGCGAAACTCCAGAAGGGCCAACCGGTTAGCCCACACATTCTTCACATGATTGAGAATGTCGAGAAGCTGGAGGCACTTGATTGCAAAATCAGTGAGAGCATTGTCATTGACCGAATGCTTCATTCTCTTCATGATGGTTTTGCCCTTTTTCGGGCGAACTACTACATGAATGACTTGAAAAAGAGTCCTCATGAGCTACACTCCCTTCTCGTACAGACCGAGAAGGATATGAAATTGAGTGGGAGCATGAAGCAGGATGTTCTCACGATTTCCAACAAGGGTAAAGGTAAGGGCAAGGCTCATGGCGACCTAGCTGTAGGTAAGCCAAAGTTTAAAAAGCCAGGAAACGGTAAGAATGCGCCTTGTGAGACTAGTGGCTCACAGGGCAAGGCAAAGAGCAAGGGCGGTGACATTGAGTGCCATCATTGTCACAAGACTGGACATTGGAGGAGGAACTGTCCCGTGTACCGTGAGGACATCAAAGCAGGCCGCGTCGTTCCTGTTGGTATGTCATCTTATATTCATATGATTGAGATTAACCATGCAAGTTTCGGAACTTGGGTACTTGATACTGGTTGTGGTTCTCATCTGTTTAATCATTTGCAGGGCCTAAAGAACATCATACCTCTCGAAAAAGGTGATGTGGACTTGCGAGTCGGGAATGGAGCACGAGTTCTGTCGTTGTCTCGAAGGGAACATATATGTAATCCAACTCCCTAGTGGTTTTGAGTTATTTTTAAATAACTGTTACTATGTACCCAGTTTGTCTAAGAACATTATTTCTGTATCCGTACTTGCTAAAGACGGTTTTGCATTTTCAATAAAGGATAATAGCTGTATTTTCTCTTTCAATGAAATGATTTATGGTAAAGCAGTTTCCATGAATGGAATTTACATCTTAGATCAAACCACGGAAGTATTACACATGAATAATAAGAAATTAAAGGTTGGTGACAAAGATCAAACCTATCTATGACATTGTCGAATGGGACACATAAATGAGAAACGCGTAAAGAAACTCGTCGATAATGGGACTATTCCCGCATTCGATTTTTCTACATATGGCACGTGTGAATCATGTCTCATTGTTAAGATGACTCGAATTTCCTTCAAAGGTGTTGGAATGCGCGCTAGTGACCTATTAGGACTCATACATACTGACGTATGTGGACCTATGTCAATTACTGCTAGAGATGGCTATAGATATTTTATCACTTTCACGGACGATTTAAGTAGATACGGATATATCTACTTAATGAAGCATAAAAGTGAGTCCTTTGAAAAATTCAAGGAATACCAGAACAGGGTACATAACCAACTGGGTAGAAAGGTTAAAGCACTCCGTTCAGATCATGGTGGCGAATATCTTTCAAATGAGTTTGATCAACACCTTAAAGACTGTGGAATCGTTCTACAGTTAACTCCACCTGGAACACCTCAATTAAATGGTGTGTCCGAACGGAGAAATCGAACCTTACTTGATATGGTTCGATCCATGATGAGTCACACGGTAGTGCCTGATTCATTATGGGGTTTTGCTCTTTTGTCAGCTGCTCTTATACTTAATCGAAGTCCGACTAAAGCTGTCGACAAGACTCCATATGAAATGTGGAAGGGAACGGTCCCTAACTTGTCCTTTATTCGGGTTTGGGGCTGCGAGGCTTATGTCAAGTGGAGACACGAGGATAAGCTCGGCCCGCGATCGGTCAAGACATACTTTATAGGTTATCCAAAAGGAACATTTGGTCATTACTTCTATTCGCCTACCGAACATCGAGTTTTTGTTGCGGCTAGTGCGACGTTCTTAGAGAAAGAATTTCTCGAGAACAAGACGAGTAATAGAACCTTCGAGCTGTCGGAGATTCCAGAACCAACAACCGAGGAACGGATGGAGGAAGTTGTTCCTCCAATTGATGACACGGTTAATATTCCCGAGGAACCTAGGAGGTCGGGTAGAGTCTCTCATCCTCCGGACAGATACATTGGTATGGTCGAGGAGAATGACGTTTTACTCCAAGAGAGTAATGAACCCGCTACCTATAAAGGTGCTATGGCATGTTCCGACTCAAAGCTATGGTTCGAAGCCATGCAATCCGAGATGGACTCCATGTATGAGAATGACGTATGGGATCTAGTTGATTTACCTAATAAGGTAAAACCTCTACAGTGCAAATGGCTTTTCAAAATAAAGCGTTATGTAGACGCGCAACCAGATACCTATAAGGCACGACTAGTGGCAAAAGGTTTCACTCAAGTGCACGGATTGCATTATGATGAGATTTTTGCACCTATAGTCATGCTACGTTCCATTCGGATAATCTTAGCGATTGCCGCTTTTCATGATTATGAAATTTGGCAAATGGATGTGAAAACCGCCTTCTTAAACGGTTATTTGGAGGAAGAGTTGTACATGGTGCAACCCGAAGGTTTCATAGATCCTGAACATCCTATGAAAGTATGCAAGCTTAAGCGCTCCATTTATGGACTTAAGCAAGCTTCTCGGAGTTGGAATCATCGTTTCGACCAGGTGATAAAAGAGTATGGTTTCACTCGATCGGTCGAAGAAGCATGCTTATATATCAAGTCGAGTGGGAGCAAGATTGTATTCTTGATATTGTATGTCGATGACATACTCCTGATTGGGAATGACATTTCTCTCCTATCTTCGGTTAAAGAATGGTTGAAGAACCATTTCCAGATGAAAGATCTGGGTGAGGCACAGCGCATTTTGGGAATCCGTATCTACCGAGATAGATCACGACGGACGTTATCACTTAGTCAGGAGTCTTATTTGGATAAGATTCTTGAGAAGTTCAGCATGACCAACTCCAAGAAAGGGAACCTTCCAATGACGTATGGGATTCAGTTGAGCAAGTCTCAGTCACCCACGACGCCTGAAGGGATTGAGCACATGAGTCGTGTTCCTTATGCATCTGCAATAGGATCAATCATGTATGCCATGATATGCACACGTCCAGACGTGGCATATGCATTGAGTATGACGAGTCGGTACCAAAAGAATCCAGGTGAAACACAATGGATAGCTGTTAAAAATATCCTCAAGTACCTACAGAGGACTAAGGGTAGGGTATTGACTTATGGAGGCGATACTAAGCTATGCGCAATCGGTTACGCAGATGCTAGCTTCTAAACGAATCGAGATGACTCAAAATCTCAGTCCGGGTTCGTCTTCACTCTTAATGGTGCTGCGGTCAGCTGGAAGAGTTCCAAACAGAGTGTTGTAGCAGATTCTACTACTGAATTCGAGTACTATGCCGCTTCGGAGGCAGCAAAGGAAGCGATATGGATGCGTCAATTCTTACAAGGACTTACGGTAGTTCCTAGTTCGAATGACCCGATCACCATCTATTGTGACAATAGAGGTGCCATCTTCCAGGCTAAGGAGCCAAAGTCTAGCAACAAATCTAGACATGTACATCGGAAAGCTCACCTGATCCGTGATTACGTGGAGCAAGAGGAGATAGTGATAGACAAGATTGCGACGGATGATAACATCGCGGATCCTCTCACTAAACCGTTGAATTATGATAAGCATGTACGGCACGTTATTTCCATGGGAATTAAACGTGTTCCTGAGTTGTAGTACTTGATTATGGATTTGATACATTATCTTTTTCATATACTATTTATAACTTCATCGTTTTATTATAATATTTTGTTTATTCATGTGGATTGTACTGACAACATTGAACGCCACAAAGTGAACTGAATTATATTATATTTGTTTGGTCTGTAATCGCCCATGTGAGCTGATAACTCCGGCTATTATATTGTGCAGTCGATTGATGGTGGGTTCAACGAGCCATAAGTCAAACTGTTGACTGATCGATCACAAATACGAGATTATAACGATACCTCGTAGGACAAATTTTTGTGACAACGTAATGGAGTCCTAAATGTTTAAAAACATTCGGTGCCAGGTCGTGGATATGACATCCATTGTGTTCCTAGAGTCGATTCTTTTGACTATCGACTGTCTCTTGAGATTAAGGCAGTTTTTGGGTGACTTTGGTTTCTTTCTCACGATGCCGCCATAATCGGAGGCTAAGTAGATTTTTTCTGGGTCATTTCATACTGTGCTTACATCTGCAAGATTCGAGTTGAGGAAAATATCCAACCCTTATCAGGTATAGTTATTTCTCAGGGCCACTCGAGGAGTTGTAACTGAAATGCATGGCCATGCTCGAATGTTGATTCGTTTATCATTTAAGTTACTCTCTAGTCGGGGAAACCACTCTTGATACAGATCACTTGTAAAATACGACCTTTGTGAATACGGAATTTGCAAATTGTTTTACATTGAGTGGGAGAAATTTTAGGATATGAGAATCGGTTATCGCACATACACTTGTGAGGACAAGTGGGAGTTTGTTGGAGCTTGTGTCCTCCACAATTTAGTGTGATAACATTTGTAAAACTCTTACAGGTTCACAAGGGTATACTTCGTATTTTAATCAGTTGATTAACGATTACCTAATAACGGTTGGCTTGCTAGAAAGTTTGACGTTATTATCATACGGATGGCGGTGATCAACTGGTCCCTAAAGGTCACACCTATAGGATGTGTTTGAGAGATGTGGTTATAGAAATATAATCACATTGATGCCTTATATGACTAAACAGTTAGTCAATGTGTTGATGAGACAATTATTTAATGAAGATTAAATAATATTAGTTGAGACGAATTAACTGTCAATTCGTAAATTGAATATAATAAGTTATATTTAATTAAATGTATGTAATGTCAGCTTGGACGAATTAATCTGTTAATTCGTAATTAAATGTAATCGGTTATATTTAATATCAACAAGATGAATGTGTCATAGTGGTAATAGTGAGGGTACTCAAACCAAGAGATCATGGGTTCGATCCTCACTAGATGACAATTTACACATTTTATACATTTTTGGAATAACCGAAAATAAGAGAAATAACTCTCTTAATTTCGGTAAATTGGGCCGAAATTATGGAAAAGAAAATCCACCCTATTTCTCCATATACTCGGTTGTTATAAGGGGAGATGAGGGAATTTTCTTAACCTAATTGTTTTCCCAATTCTTGCCTCCTCTCATCGGAAGAACACAAAAAAACCTAAAAATTAATCAGTGATTTTTGGTTCGATTCTAGCAAAATCAAAGGGCATTTCTCATATCGTCTTGGGTGCAACTGATAGGCGAATATCAACTTTGATATTGTTCTTAGGCCGTTTTTGCTAGGACCAAAGGTTATTTCTTAATCTTTTACAATATTGTTTATGCAATTTAATTTTATGACTAGCTTTCATCATCTTATAGATTCGTTATAGTCCTTAAATTAAAGGGATGCATACAGATAAATCCCACAGCCTCATCACTCCTAGGGTTGAATTTGCTTAACATATTTTTACCATTATTGTGAACAAAACATTTACTCCCAAAATAACGAAGATGGAAGATATTAGGTCTACGACCACTTAGGAGTTCATAGAGGGTTTTATTAAGGATAGGCCTTATCATAGCACGATTATGGATATAACAAGAAGTACTAATGGCTTCAGCCCAAAAGTTACGAGGTAGACCACTACATAAGAGCATTGTACGAGCCATATCTTCTAGTGTTATATACATACGTTCAACAACACCGTTTTGTTGAGGAGTTCTTGGTGCTGAAAAGTTATGCCCTACACCATTAACTCGACAATATTCTATAAATGCTTGATTATCAAATTCAGTGCCATGATCCGTACGAATAGATACAAGTTTAGTCTTATATTTATTTTGAACAAGTTTCATAAGACAATCAAATTCATCAAAAGTCTCATCTTTTGAATGAAGGAAGATAGGCCATACATACCTTGAGTAGTCATCCACGAGGACAAAGACATACCTGGATCCTCCTCGACTTCTTACCTTCATATGACCACATAGATCCATGCGTACCAATTCTAAGGCTTGATTTGTGCTTACTACTCTTTTAGGTTTGAACGATGATCTCACTTGTTTGCACCTAGCACATGTGTCACACATTTTTTCTTGGTCGAACTTGATCTTAGGTAACCCTTCAACCAAGTCCCATTTCTTGAGTTTGTTCAAGGTTAGTGAGCTAATGTGGCCGAACCGTTTGTGCCACAAACAAGGATCATCAAGAGTAACTTTCATGCACGTAAAAGAGTTAGTAGGCACAACATTTAAATCTACCATATACACATTCCTTTTCCTATGGCCTTCAAGAATAACATTGCTTGTTCCTTCAATTATAATGCGACATCCATAGGTATGAAAAACACCTTTATTACCTTTGTCGCATAGTTGAGATATGCTAAGCAAATTATGCTTGAGACCATCCACTAGATAGACATCACTGATTGCGTGTGACTTAGAAATTCCAATTTTGCCCACACCAATCACTTTACCCTTCTTGTTGTCCCCGAACATCACCTTTCCTCCGTTGAAAGGTTTGAGTGAAAGAAATAAATTCTTATCTCCAGTCATGCGTTTTGAGCATCCACTGTCAAGATACCATTGATTGTTTTCTTTCACCATTACCTGCAGAAAAGATTAGATACAGTTTTTAGGTACCCAAGCTAGGTTGGGTCCCTTATGATTAGTTACTCTATACACCAAATCCTTTCGTACCCAAACTTGTCTTATGGTCGTTTTTCTAACCCTTGGGTAATTTTGTTTAGGATGAGTTCTAGATTTAGGGATTTCTCTTGGTCTAGGGGTTTCTCTAGGTCTAGGAGTTTCTCTAGGTCTAACATGACTGTTTTCCTTGTGATTAGGCTTTTGTTTAGGTCGACAAGGAGTTTGTGAAGTGCTAGGTTTCTTGGTGTAGTCAAAAGCCATGTCATAGAACCATAGAAAGTTATTATTCCTTTCTTCGTTAGGTTCATCTATAGGGGATTCATCATCCTCGACTGTTGTGTCAACCGTTTTAACAAAATCGGTATTTTTTCATATATCATGTACACGTTTGACACAATTGTCTTGGATGTGACCCGTATGACCACAGTAATTGCAAATCCGATATTCAAGAAGATCGGCATATTTTCTTTTTCTAAAATCGTAATCAGAGGGTGTTGATTTGCATTTAAAGTGATCTCTACGGCTGTAGCAATCATATCCTAACCTCATCTTCATATTATTGTCGGATTGTTTGGTTAGGAAGTTTAAGACTTTTGTACTACCTTCTCACTTATCATGGACTTTCCTTGCGTGAAGAAGTAAGTTTTTAGGTTTTTAATTTTTTCGAGACATTTCGTGTGATCTATGTCATTCTCCTTTTTATAATTGTCACGAAAGTCTTGGAACCTTTTGTTAAGAATAAACACAACATCTGAATGTTGTTTCTTAACATTGATCATCTCAGTTTTAGATTCTTTCAATTGCTTTGAGAGAGAATCAATTTCTTTCTTTTGTTCTAACATCACTGCTTCATCAGATGTAATTTTAGTTACAAGAAGTTCCTTGGCTTTTCTAAGTTCTAAAGTTATAGCTTCATTAGCTATAACATTGGCTTATAGATGCTTAACGTTGAGTTTCAGATCTGAGGTTATAGCTTCATTAGCTATAACTTTAGACTCAAGATCCTTTTTCCCAGCGTTTACTTTTTCTAAAGTTGTTGCAACATTAGCTGTAACTTTAGATTTCAGCCTTTTAGCTTTTGCCTTTAGAATTTGATTCTCTTCAGCAATATCAAGAATCTGTTCTTTCAGATCCTTTAGTTCCATATCATGTTCATAATATTTATCAAGGGAATATTCGAAGTATTCAATCAAGGCATTTCTAAATAGTTTCTTAACTCCTTTCTTAAGTTCAAGAAAACTTACCTCATCATCGTCATCTTCATCTGATTCTCCTAGAAAGCAATAATCTGAGTGAGAGTCCAAGCTATCATTATCATTGTCAGAAAATAGGTTAAGACTGACGCTACTTAAGCAAAGATGAGCAACTTCTTCATCTTCTGACTCCTCATCATCTTCTGTGTCAAGATCTCCCTAACCCGACGCCAACATGACTTGCTTGAATTCTCTCTTGGTCTTTTCTCTTTGAGCCTTGTCCTTAATTTTCTTCCAAGTGGGACAATCCTTAATCATGTGATCAGATTCTCCACACTTGAAGCAACCCCTGTTATTAAATGACGATTTTGATTCTGTTGCTTTCTTGTTAAAGGACTTATTGTTGTTGTTAGAAGTAAACTTTGTTTGCTTGTTTCGAAAGATCCTATTTTTAATACGATGAGTAAACAATACTGTCTGATCCTCTATGTCGGAGCTGACATCCTCGCTTTTCAAGGCCATGCTTTTACCTCTACTCAGTTCTGCTTCATCAGCATTTAGAGTGATTTCGTGGGCCATGAGAGCACCAATGAGTTCTTGGTAGGATAGGTTTTCAAGATCTCGTGATTCCTCCATTGCTGTGACTTTGGCACGCCACTTTTTAGTCAGGCTCCTAAGAACCTTCCTTGTAATGTCCTCGGTATTGAACTTCCTACCTAGGTTTTTCAGTTCGTTTATTATGCTTGAAAACCTTGCAGACATGTTATCCAACGACTCATTAGGCTTCATAATGAATAGCTCGTATTTCTGCATTAACAGATCTATGCGGTGCTTCCTAACAATGGAAGTACCTTCATAAGCTAATTCAAGCCCATCCCATATCTCCTTGGCCATTGAAGACGAAGAGAACCGATCGAACTCTGTAGAGGTCATGCCGTTTTGCAATAGACTTATTGCTTTAGAGTTCTTTTCGGCTTTCTTATAGTCGGCCTCGACATAGTCGTCTTCCTTCTTCTCATAGGTAGTGCCTTCAGCGGATGCAACTAGGATTTTGTGCGGTCCATTTTGGATAATCCTCCAACACTCCCAATCATGACCTTTCACATAGTGAGTCATCATGTTTTTCCATAACCCGTAATTCTTCCCATCAAAGACGGGACACTTGAGGTATTTGGAATCCATTTATCACGTGATAGGCAGCGGAATATAAAACGATAAGATAAATAAGAACAAGATAGATCAACCTCTTTGCGGTTAGGCAATCAAGAGCACGAGGCTCTGATACCAATTGGAGAGTCTATCGATCTAAAATACTCAAGAGGGGGGGGGGGGTGAATTGAGGATTTAAAACTTTTACTACTTTTTCGATTGTATGAATATAATTAATTATTTAAAGTTTATTGATTAATCTTTAACTAATTAACTAATGAATGAGTAAGAACAAAATAAACAAAAGAACGAAAGAGAGAGAGAGACACACGGTTTTTGAAGTGGTTCAGTTTCACAAATCGAAACCTACGTCCACTATTCTCGATTAATAAATGTAGTACCTTTCTACGGATTACAAATTTTACTAACCCAACTCGTACAACTAACCCTAGTTGTAACTCAAGTGAGTACCGTTAAATACTCGAGTGACTAACTTACGCTAATAAGAAAGCACTAATGATTCTTGCAAAGGTTCACGTTAATGAACAAGTAAGAAATCGATTGAGCACTATTATCTTATAACGATAATGAAAGAACGAATGCACAAGTTTATAAATCACGACCTTTTTCGAAAAATAACAAAATGGTTTTCTTGCTCTTTAAAACACGGTTTTGCTTTTGAAAAATAAAATTAAAATTATGCTCAAAGGTCTTACTTTTGAATGTAGCAAAGAGTAAAGTATTTATAGCAAAGGAGGAAGCATGGCACTCGGTTTTCTCCAAACCCTAGAGGCCGAAATAATAAGATATGGAAATAGAATCATATTTTATTATATTTATCCATAAAATCTTAGGAAAAGATATAATTTGTTAATAGATTATCTTATCATATATTCACCTAATATTCTTTCCTTAATTCCCTAGATATGCCGAAACAATAAGGAAAAATCATAACAACTTTCCTTATTTTATTTAAGCAATCTCTTAGAAAAGATATATGATAAATATAAGATAATCTAATCAAATATATACTTAATATATTTTCCTTAAACCCTACATGGCCGAAATATATGATATGTAAATAAATCATATCTTATTATTTCTTTCCTTAAAATCTTTAGGAAATAATAGAGAATATTCAAAAGATAATTTTATCAATTATTCTCCTATTATCTTTTCCTTAAATCTTAGGATATGATAAGATTTTCCATAACAAAAATATTCTTATCATATATAACCATATCATGCTAAATATAAAAGATATGTTAAGATAATTCTAGAGAATAAAATCTTAACAATAATCAACTTATATCATTAGGTTTACACGAGAGTCCACACGGCTCATAAGCCTTGTTTTTCGTGAAAACCCTACCATGGCAATAGGTTAGATTTAGGGTTTAAGAGTGGATAGTATTAGAAACCCTAATTAGTAATATGACTCAACTCATAAGTTGACCCAACATAATTACTAATTATAATATTAAAATAAATCCACACTCAATATGAATATGGACTTCCTCATTAAATAAATACTATTTGCCAAAACATTTAAAAGAGACAAAAACATTTTTCAAAAATAATTTGAAAACACTTTAGTCGTGTATTGTATAAACTTGACATCTCAATGTTATAGTAGAAGAGCTATAACATTGAGCTCTTATATAAGTAATGTTATAACTGTGAAGATATAACTTTACTAACATAAGAAATCAGTTCTCATGTTACCATTACGAGATAATCACCTACGCTATTCTAATCTTCTTCGGAGATCTTCGAATGTAGGCTACTTCATCATTCAAGCTTGATCAATCTTTAAATGAGCTTCATCTTCTCATGAATTCTTGAATAATGCTTGAATAATTCTTCAATATCTTGTAATATCTTGATCCTTGATTGAGGGCTTGATCATAATATAAACGCATCATACTTCCATCACAATTCCTTAATGCTTGCGATTAGTAAGTCCAATCTAAAAGACTAAACATACAATTACGCGCAACGAGTATATAAAATACAAAGCACTCTTGACATCATCAAAACATAAACATATATTTTATATGGTTCAACAAAGAGTAACCGTGTATGAGGAAGAAACGACTCATAAGCCCAATCCTCTTTCACGAAAACACTAGGTAAGATAAATTACGTTTAGGGTTTTTTTAGAGTATGTAGAAACTATAAACCCTAATTAGCAAGATGCCTCAACTCATAAGTTGATTCATCATAATTACTAATTATAAGCTCATAGTAAAACCATACTCAATATTAAAATAAGCTCCCTTGTAAAACAAATACTTTTACTAAAACATTTAAAACGGTTTTCCAAAAACAATTTAAAAACTATTTTGTCGTGTGTTTTATAAACTTCACATCTCAATGTTATAGTAGAATAGCTATAACATTGAGTTCTTTTATAAGCAATGTTATAGCTGTGAAGCTATAACTTTACTTACTTAAGAATTGCATTCTTAAGTTACCATTACGAGACAACGACCTACACTAATCTAATCTTCTTAAGAGATCTTCGAATGTAGGCTCCTTTAATATCCAAGCTTGATTAATCTTTAAATGAGCTTCATCTTCTCAAGTACGCTTTAATAATACTTAAATAACTTGTATGATCTTGATCTTTGATTGAGACTTGATCACGATATACTTCCATCACAATTCCTTAATGCTCGTAATGAATAAGTTCAATCTAAAAGACTAAACAAACAATTACGCGCAACGAGTATTTGAAATATAAATAACTCTTGACATCATCAAAACATAAACATATATATCTATATGGTTCAACACAATTCCCTTAATCTTTTATTTTTTGCTTCTTTTGACAACTTACGATCCCTCTGCACCCATGGACTCACAATATTTGTACCTTGGTTAACGACCATAATTTTGGAAGAAAATTAAAATTATAGAATCACCCACCAATAATGCAATGTTGATTCAAACCCACCAATAATGCAACGTTGATTCAATAAAAAATAACTCAATAGTCAATGCATTGGTCAAATCAAGAATAATGAGAAATATTAGCCACGGCTTAAAAAATCCCGTATGGTCAAACAATTAATTTTTTTTAATATATTGAGTCTTATGGTCATATCTTACATGTATTTATTTTTTTAATATATTGAGTCGTATGGTCAAACAATTAATAAAGGTTCCACGTTGAAGTTGAATGTCACGATTGACAACAGTTGTAGGTGAACCGTTGTTAATGAACAAATTTACAACGGTTGTAGGTGAACCGTTGTTGATGAACCAATTGATGACGGTTGTAGGTGAACCGTTGTTGATGAGTATTATGTAGCAGCAATCTTGATCTTGATTACTGACTGATCTATGGAGTTCAAAAAATGGAAGCAAATCAAACAAGCATAACTCAACACTTTCAAAATGATCATTTCATTTAATTTAAACCAAATACATTACAACCTTTATCAGAAATCAAAAGATGTATAATAAGCCGGAACAACCCCGGTTAAGAGTAAAAAGCGCTTCTCAACCTGCCACCAATTACGCCACTCTGGTATATCGCTAACTTCCGGGTCATTGGCCTCATATTTTGCAATAGCAGATTGAATATATGAAAGGACACGACTTGCATGTGGAGATAAGGTTGGAAGAGTACAACTCAACATATCTCTGGCTGCAGCCAAGTTGCGAGTAATAGGCCAACGAGGGTATGAAGATGATGATGATGATGAGGCTTGGTTGACAAGCCGGACTGCTTCACGCCTCTTAATCCAATAATTCCGTTGATGTTCAAGGGATGCTTTGATTAATGGGTCTTGATCGGCGGGAAGCCCGGCGAGAACCTTCCCATCGTCTGTTATCGTTTGTGTAAGCCATTCTTCGTTGTTGATAAAAATAGGGTTCATTGCCATGTTATTTTAAATTTGTGTAATGGGGATGAAATATTGTGATTTGATTAATGGATGTTAGTAAAGGATGCTCTAACATTTATAGTCACATTTATAATTTTTTTCAAAACCGTTGGTAATTAATTCCTAAACATTAATTACCTAATTAATTTAATGTAAAAGTTGACTTATTAACAAATATTTTAAACCTACGTAACTTGCAATAAATAATTAGAAAATAAAATACACTACCACGCATATATTCAAGAAAAACACATACATAACCAGAAATTAAAAGACGCGCGGTTTTAATAACATTAATTAGAATAATAATTAATCAACATAATCATCTTGTAATTCCCCTGCGATTGAGATAAATATTGGGAATTTAATATGTGGATTATTAGGAGGCACTTGTTCTGCCTCCCATGAACGAGGCACAGTGTCAATATAGTGCCGATATGTTCTTAATAGATTAATGTCACAATCGGTTGCAATCCATAAATATTGCGCTTGTATCATATCATCCGTATAATAATTTTTCTTCCCAGCATCATGATTCTCGTATCTTGCCTGAAGTTTTCTCGCTTGACGAAAAGATTCCAGCTTCTTTCCAAAACCTTCAAACTCGATCATTGCATAACCAAGAAAACCATGAACTTTAGTCCAAGCTTGGTGGACCTTTTTAACGTTCGTATAACCACCTTGACAAAGCATATGTCTCATCCAAGTAAAACTTCTCGAAAAATCCATACCATTGTCATCATATTTGATTGAAAGGTTGTTTATAATACAGATAATAGGATGGATATAGCGGGTATTTGATTGTGATTCGGCGGGTGTAGAAGACGACAACGGAAGGGTGATCGAAGTGTAATATTTTTAATTAAATTATAGGCTATGATTAATTGAACTTTGAATTGGTGAATATGGTTAATTGATCACATTGTAAGTGATATTTATATGATAAAATGTATGCATGTGTGAATATAATAATGAACGGATAGTAATAATGGTCAAACAAAACAATGCATGCAACGGTTCATTATTTATCATACATGCATCAGTTGAATATTAAACATTGAAAAAGGTATATAACGGTTATTTTTAACCCGTAAATGATAAATGACAACGGGTACAGAGGAACCGTTCTTTCATAATAGAAAATGATAACGGTCACAAGAAACCCGTAGCTATAACATAGCAACGGGTACCAAAAACTGTTGCTGGTGTTAATTTAGTAACGGTTTTCGAAACGCCGTTTTCTTAAACTCGTAATGGTTGTCTAATAACTGTTGATAAGGGAGATTCTATAAAGAGTTTTTGGAAACCGTTAAATGTTTTTGATAACGGTTTGTTAAACAACCGTTGTCACATTATAATAAGAACGGTTTTCGACGGAAACCGTTATTCGTATTAGCGCGGTCTAGGTTTCCGCCAATATTTTGAAAACGGTAATCTAAGTGTCGTTATTAAACGCATTAAACTGTTGTGATACGCTCCTTATTGATGGTCAGATTTGGCGTAGTGTCATCCAAGAAGAGAAATGAAGAGAAGGCTAAAGAAATTGAGAAAGAGCCTATTGTGATTAGACTTCCATTCCCAAGTCGCCAAGCTAAGCCCAAGTTTGATGAGAAACTTGGAAAGTTCATGCAGATTGTGAAGAAGTTAGAGGTTTCTATACCATTCACGGAGCTAATTCACCATGTTTCGGTCTATGCAAAGTACATGAAAGATATCCTTACCAAGAAGAAGTCCATCCGAAAATTAGAAACCATTGCCTTCACAAAAGTGAGTAGTGCAATTCTTCAAGGGAATTCCCCTCCAAAGCTCAAGGATCCGGGAAGCTTCTCCATTCCATGTACCATTGGTGATACCACAATCAACAAGGCACTATGTGATCTAGGTGCAAGTGTGAGTGTCATGCCATATTCGGTATGTGAAAGATTAGGAGTGGGAGAACTCAAGTGCACCAACATGACCTTATAAATGGCGGATCGTTCAACAAAGAAACCACTAGGGGTATGGGAAGAAGTACCCGTGAGAGTTGGAAAGTTTTTCATACCGGTGGACTTTGTTATTGTTGATATGGAGGAAGATTCTAACATTCCAATCATTCTAGGAAGACGATTCCTATACACCGCCGGAGCGGCGATCGATGTGAAATATGGAGAGCTCACACTTGAAGTAGGTGATGAAACAATCACCTTCAACCTTGATAATACTATGAGAGCTCCCAACTTGTTTAAGCCATGTTTGATGGTTGATCACTATACTCGGAAGGGTGACAAGAAGAAGATGGAATCTCCACTCAAAGAACAAGGGAAATATGGGAATCTCAATGAGAAGGGCAAAGACACACCGCCCAATTGGAAGAAAGATATCGATGATGTTGAAATGGCTCTATTCGGAAAGCATGTAATTTTTCACAACAAGAATGAGAGCTTGCAAAGCTCACTCATGACAAGTATAGATGGAGGCCTCATTGGCCATGATAACAAGGAAGGAGAGTTGCTCTTGTCAACTCATGATCCACCTAACATAGGGGAGAAAGCAAATAAAGTGTATGGTCTATGGGACAACGAATTTGAGGGATTGGTTAATGCCTATATTGGGAATGCTATGACTCTAGACCAAGGCTTGATGGATCCTTGTCAACACTTTGACTTGGTTTATAACAATGAAGACAACAATGTGCAAAGGTCTATGCAAGACCTTTATCATGAAAATGAAAAAGCCTTTGACTATTTCTACAAGGTGTTTAGCAACATCAACAACGCCTTGGCTTTGCCCCCTTGACACCTATCAAAAGAAAGAGAGTTTGGTGGAGTCCTCCCTAAACCACCATTTGTAAATATTCCAACCTCTTAACTTGCATTTATTTTAACTTGTACACTACTCAATTTTTGCATTGCATTTTACATGCTTTGTTTGATGAATTTGTATGACATGAGATCAAGTGAGGGAGGGATTTTAATGTGCTTTAAATGTGTAGTGATTTATGATCAAGTGTGGGGAAGCACATGCCTAGGCTAAACCAAGCCTTTGTAATGCTACCCAAGAAGAAATTACGAAGAAAAGAAGAAGGATTGATGCGGGACAAAAATCCCCACGAGCAGACCTGTGCTCGTGAGGACTAGGAAATGAGTACAAAGTGGGAATCTGCTCTGGAAAGAAATCTGCCCGAGCCGACCTCAAGTCGAGCGAGCCACTGCTAAATTCGTCCGACCTCAGCTCAAGTCGTGGGGACTAGAGGAGCTCTCAATTTTTATATTTTTCAATGGAAGACAATCTGCCCGTCTCAGGCACAAGTCGAGCGAGCCAAGCAACAATCCGCCCAACTTGCCTTCAAGACGCCCGTCTCCAAAGCCCTGCAGATAGTTTATTTTCCACTGGATGAAAATCCGCCTGACTCCACCTTAAGTCGCCCGTCCCGACCTGCTATATCACTAAAACACGGGACCAACACCTATTCTTCATTTCATTTCATTTCATTCAAACACAAAAACAATATTTTTCCCTCACTTGAACCTTCAAACCCTCATCCAAAAAACAACAATCTCTCATCCAAATTCACCACAATCAAGTCCAAACTTGCTCAAATAAAAAATAAATCACTCCTTTATCAACAATAAGACAATTCAAACAACAATTTCTTCACAAAATCAATCAATTTCTCTAGGGTAGAGTGAAAATCCGAAAATCCCCAAATTGATTGGGCATTCAATTGAAACTTGAAGAAGAAAGGAGCATTCAAGCATTTACTTGGTTTGTTGATACTATTTTGAAATGAGAATAGCAATGGCAAAAATAGCCTCCTATGCTTCAATAAAAGTACCCTTGCTACAAAATGGGGCTACTTTGAAAATGTTCAAAAATGCAAAGAATTGCCAAGTATCAAAATTGCCGAACATCAAAAATTGCAAACAAATGTTCTCAAAAGACAAATGCCACAAGAAATGGGGGGGGGGGGGGGGGGGGACAAATCAAAAGCAAACTTTCTCATTGTGAAACCCAAATCATATCGATCCCTTTCATCCATTGATGATCTTTTCTTTGTTGCATGGTGAAGAGGGGACGACCCTTCTTTTTGTCTAGGCAAGAGGAGGAATTCCGCGATCCTACAGTGTTTCTAACACCATAAGGAGCCTACTCTTGACAAAAACATTTAACGATTGAGGATAAAAGTACCCTAGTTTGACACAACTTGGAGGTGATTTGTTGGTATCCTTTTAGACTTAGTAGCTTGGAGAAATGATATCTAAAATGGAGTGTGTACCCTTAGATTGGTTTCCCTTTAGATGATTTCCGCCACTTAGATGAGGAAAGTGGCTATTCTTTTGTAGATTCATCCATTACTTGTTTTGTGTGCTTAATGCTTGGATGTATCGAAATTTTGGCAAGCCCCACCTTGGCTTTCAAGAAGGTATCTTACCTCATAGGTGTCTTGTTGTGAGTTGAAGGGACGGAGTGAGACCCGCTAATTGTCTCACATCGGCTAGTAGTATTAATAAGGGTCATAGTTTTAGTCACCTCTTTACTCGGGACGAGCAAAAGTTCAGTTTGGGGATATTTGATGTGACTCATATTTGTGCACATTTAGTCCCCGAACTAGCCTCGTTCCTATGCTTTCTAGTGCTTATTACAGTCGTTTCTTATCTTTAGTTCCCTACTTTGCATATTCTTTGAGGTTTTGTATCATTGGTAGGAGAAGATTGCTAACCTTGCATTTATGGAGCAAATGTTGGAGCTTGTGTCCTCCACAAATTAGTGTGATAACATTTGTAAATCTCTTACAGGTTCACAAGGGTATACTTCGTATTTTAATCAGTTGATTAACGATTACCTAATAACGGTTGGCTAGCTAGAAAGTTTGACGTTATTATCATACAGATGGCGGTGATCAACTGGTCCCTAAAGGTCACACCTATAGGATGTGTTTGAGAGATGTGGTTATAGAAATATAATCACATTGATGCCTTATATGACTAAACAGTTAGTCAATATGTTGATGGGACAATTATTTAATGAAGATTAAATAATATTAGTTGAGACGAATTAACTGTAAAATTCGTAAATTGAATATAATAAGTTATATTTAATTAAATGTATGTAATGTTAGCTTGGACGAATTTATATGTTAATTCGTAATTAAATGTAATTGGTTATATTTAATATCAACAAGATGAATGTGTCATAGTGGTAATAGTGAGGGTACTCAAACCAAGAGGTCATGGGTTCGATCCTCACTAGATGACAATTTACACATTTTATACATTTTTGGAATAACCGAAAATAAGAGAAATAACTCTCCTAATTTCGGATTATGGGCCGAGTAATTAGTAAAAAAATTCTACCCTAATCTCTCTCTCATATACGGTTAAAGGGAGAGATAGGAGAAAATTTTTTAACCTAATTTTTCTATCTCACTCTTGCCTTTCATCTCTACGAAAAACACAAAAAAACCTAAAAATTAATCAGTTAATTTTTGGATCGATTCTAGCATAATCAAAGGGCATTTCTCATATGGTCTTGGGTGCAACTGATAGGCGAATATCAACTTTGATATTGTTCTTAGGCCGTTTTTGCTAGGACCGAAGGTTATTTCTTAATCCTTTATGTTTTTGTTTATGCAATTTAATTTTATGACTAGTATTCATCACTTTATGATTCGTTATAATCCTTAAATTAAAGGGATGCATACAGATAAATCCCACAAGTGGTATCATAGCCAAGGCCACGAATTTTAATTTTGATGATTTTCATAAAATTGTTTGTAAACAATAATTAGGGTTTGCGAGAAAAAAAAATATAATCGGCTGGATTTTTTTTTTTGAGCCGTGGAATTTTTTTTTTTTCGTTTCCGTTACTGTTCACGGATGAATAGTATTATTAAAAAAAAAAATTATTTTCTGTTTTTTTCTTTCGGTTTCTCCTGAAAAACCGATTAAAGTTTTTTTTGCGGTTGTTTTTGTTTATGCCGATTTGAAAAGCATCCGAGAAAAGAAATTTTTTTTTTTGTTACTGTTCACGTGGTTACTGTTCACAGAGGACAGATTTTAAAAAAAAAAAAAAAATTTTTGTCTTGTTTCGGTTTTTACAGATAAAACCGTGTACAAAATAAGAAAGGGGTTGTTTTTTTTGTTTTTGCTGTTATTGCCGGAAAAAAAAAAAAACTTGTTTTGTTTTTCCTTGATTAGCCGAGACATATAAAAAAAAGGATTTTTTTTTTTGTTTGTTTTGGCCAATATTAATTATACATTACCTTTACAATGTATGATTAATTGTTGTGAAACGGTTCACAATTTTAAGATACCTAATTATTTTAAAGCAGTTTAAAATATTGATGGATTAAATTCATATTACAAGTTTAATATGAATTAAGATTAAATTTAATGTGATTAATTGAGGAATTGTCACTTAATTTGATTTAAATAGGTGGTTTGGATAAAATTAATCAACATAATTAAGGAATTGTGTCATGTATGTTTAATTTATTTTTAGTTGATGCATTTTATTTTTGTTGAATGAATCGTTGAATGAATTTATTTACGTATTTTTTTTTTTGCAATCGGTTGTAATTTGTAATACTTAGTGTGGCCTTAGTTAATTATGTTTTCGTAATGAAGGAAACATAATTTTTATGTAATTATGAGATATCGAATCTCCTTTATTTTTCTTTAGTTTTGGGTTTTGAAATTAGAATGTAATAAATAGGTTTATTATGTAAATTTTATTTATTGTATTTTTCAAAAGAAGACTAAAGATGGAGATTGGACCTCACTCCCGCTACATGGATCAAGATGGAACATCAAGACAAGCTTCGCGGGTCCAAGGATGGATTCCAAACTTGTATTTAATGTTCATTTTGATAGGATATGCCACACTAGGACTTTTATTGTTTTACGTTTTCATTCATATTGGTTTTCATTCACATGATAGTTTATGCATCATATTCCGCCTAAAACCAAACCACCTACTACTAAAATGCATGAAAATTGACACATATAGGTTGTATTTTAGTTTTCATAGACATACAGATGTCACATGCTTTTAAGCCATCACCTTAGTTTATTCATTCACGCATGCTAGATATTAGTTCACTTAAAATTAATTAAAACGAAGTTGATGGGATCTTCCTCTAAAACGGAAATTAAGATTAGTCTTTTTAAGGGCAAACAACTATGAATCCCTTCTTCGTCGGTAGGCATAATATGACCCCTTCTACGTTGGGTAAGTAGTTGTGTTGACTTAGTTTACCTCAACATCATAGTCCGAAGAGTTTCTCGTGATTATGATGGACTAAAGATAGAATTTACAGAAATTTTTCGACCAAAAATTCTAACGGTAGAATTAGCTAAAAGGTTAGCTTATCAATTTACAGAGAATTGAGTCTTGGGATCATTTATATAATTCTTGAGGGAGGTCAATTGTATAAATGTTTTGAGTCTTCGCGTTATGACAAGTAGATCATTAGACTTAAAAATTATAAACGATGCACATGCTTATTATTTTTATTCTTCTTCTCATGATGTAGAACACGTTTATTTTGATAATACTGTTACAACAAAATGTCTGGAAATAACGCAATCCAAATGCCTAGTGCAACACTTGGACGCGAGTCCTGGCTGAAAATATTCATGGACCAAATGAATCAGTTCATACGTCTGAAAAACGACGGGTTCAACTTTGCGGATCGGGAGGCAAAGACTACGGAATCGCCATTCGACGGTAAGCTCGGGTACTTAACTGAGCCAATACCGGTAAACCTAGGCCCCAATGCAGGAGTCAACGAGTCACTCGCTTATAGTGACTTCGTTATGGAAGCGGGTGCGATAAAGAACGTACTCATATTTGCAATGGAAACCAATTTGCAGAGACGCTTCATTGCCCAAGGTGCGAACAAGATTTTCACCACGCTCACTAACGAGTTCTCAAAAGTACCGAGAATCGTTACATATGAGCATACCTGTCGCTTCTTTGATGCGAAACTCCAGAAGGGCCAACCGGTTAGCCCACACATTCTTCACATGATTGAGAATGTCGAGAAGCTGGAGGCTCTTGATTGCAAAATCAGTGAGAGCATTGTCATTGACCGAATGCTTCATTCTCTTCATGATGGTTTTGCTCTTTTCAGGGCGAACTACTACATGAATGACTTGAAAAAGAGTCCTCATGAGCTACACTCCCTTCTCGTACAGACCGAGAAGGATATGAAATTGAGTGGGAGCATGAAGCAGGATGTTCTCACGATTTCCAACAAGGGTAAAGGTAAGGGCAAGGCTCATGGCGACCTAGCTGTAGGTAAGCCAAAGTTTAAAAAGCCAGGAAACGGTAAGAGTGCGCCTGGTGAGACTAGTGGCTCACAGGGCAAGGCAAAGAGCAAGGGCGGTGACATTGAGTGCCACCATTGTCACAAGACTGGACATTGGAGGAGGAACTGTCCCGTGTACCGTGAGGACATCAAAGCAGGCCGCGTCGTTCTGTTGGTATGTCATCTTATATTCATATGATTGAGATTAACCATGCAAGTTTTGAAACTTGGGTACTTGATCTTGGTTGTGGTTCTCATCTCGTGTAATCATTTGCGGGGCCTAAAGAACATCATACCTCTCGAAAAAGGTGATGTGGACACGGGAGTCGGGAATGGAGCACGAGTTGTCATTGTCTCGAAGGGAACATATGTAATCCAACTCCCTAGTGGTTTTGAGTTATTTTTAAATAACTGTTACTATGTACCCAGTTTGTCTAAGAACATTATTTCTGTTTCCGTCCTTGCTAAAGACGGTTTTGCATTTTCAATAAAGGATAATAGCTGTATTTTCTCTTTCAATGAAATGATTTATGGTAAAGCAGTTTCCATGAATGGAATTTACATCTTAGATCAAACCACGGAAGTATTACACATGAATAATAAGAAGTTAAAGGTTGGTGACAAATATCAAACCTATCTATGGCATTGTCGAATGGGACACATAAATGAGAAACGCGTGAAGAAACTCGTCGATAATGGGACTATTCCCGCATTCGATTTTTCTACATATGGCACGTGTGAATCATGTCTCATTGGCAAGATGACTCGAATTTCCTTCAAAGGTGTTGGAATGCGCGCTAGTGACCTATTAGGACTCATACATACTGACGTATGTGGACCTATGTCAATTACCGCTAGAGATGGCTATAGATATTTTATCACTTTCACGGACGATTTAAGTAGATACGGATATGTCTACTTAATGAAGCATAAAAGTGACTCCTTTGAAAAATTCAAGGAATACCAGAACAGGGTACATAACCAACTGGGTAGAAAGGTTAAAGCACTCCGTTCAGATCGGGGTGGCGAATATCTTTCAAATGAGTTTGATCAACACCTTAAAGACTGTGGAATCGTTCTACAGTTAACTCCACCTGGAACACCTCAATTAAATGGTGTGTCCGAACGGAGAAATCGAACCTTACTTGATATGGTTCGATCCATGATGAGTCACACGGTAGTGCCTGATTCATTATGGGGTTTTGCTCTTTTGTCAGCTGCTCTTATACTTAACCGAAGTCCGACTAAAGCTGTCGACAAGACTCCATATGAAATATGGAAGGGACCGGTCCCTAACTTGTCCTTTATTCGGGTTTGGGGCTGCGAGGCTTATGTCAAGTGGAGACACGAGGATAAGCTCGGCCCGCGATCGGTCAAGACATACTTTATAGGTTATCCAAAAGGAACATTTGGTCATTACTTCTATTCGCCTACCGAACATCGAGTTTTTGTTGCGGCTAGTGCGACGTTCTTAGAGAAAGAATTTCTGAGAACAAGACGAGTAATAGAACCTTCGAGCTGTCGGAGATTCCAGAACCAACAACCGAGGAAAGGATGGAGGAAGTTGTTCCTCCAACTGATGATACGGTTAATATTCCTGAGGAACCTAGGAGGTCGGGTAGAGTCTCTCATCCTCCGGGCAGATACATTAGTATGGTCGAGGAGAATGACGTTTTACTCTTAGAGAGTAATGAACCCGCTACCTATAAAGGTGCTATGGCCTGTTCCGACTTAAAGCTATGGCTCGAAGCTATGCAATCCGAGATGGACTCCATGTATGAGAATGACGTATGGGATCTAGTTGATTTACCTAATAAGGTAAAACCTCTACAGTGCAAATGGCTTTACAAAATAAAGCGTTCTGTAGACGCGCAACCAGATACCTATAAGGCACGACTAGTGGCAAAAGGTTTCACTCAAGTGCACGGATTGCATTATGATGAGATTTTTGCACCTGTAGTCATGCTACATTCCATTCGGATAATCTTAGCGATTGCCTCTTTTTATGATTATGAAATTTGGCAAATGGATGTGAAAACCGCCTTCTTAAACGGTTATTTGGAGGAAGAGTTGTACATGGTGCAACCCGAAGGTTTCATAGATCCTGAACATCCTAAGAAAGTATGCAAGCTTAAGCGCTCCATTTATGGACTTAAGCAAGCTTCTCGGAGTTGGAATCATCGTTTTGACCAGGTGATAAAAGAGTATGGTTTCACTCGATCGGTCGAAGAACCATGCTTATATATCAAGTCGAGTGGGAGCAAGATTGAATTCTTGATATTGTATGTCGATGACATACTCCTGATTGGGAATGACATTCCTCTCCTATCTTCGGTTAAAGAATGGTTGAAGAACCATTTCCAGATGAAAGATCTGGGTGAGGCACAACGCATTTTGGGAATCCGTATCTACCGAGATAGATCACGACGGATGTTATCACTTAGTCAGGAGTCTTATTTGGATAAGATTCTTGAGAAGTTCAACATGACCAACTCCAAGAAAGGAACCTTCCAATGACGACTGGGATGCAGTTGAGCAAGTCTCAGTCACCCACGATGCCTGAAGGGATTGAGCGCATAAGTCGTGTTCCTTATGCATCTGCAATAGGATCGATCATGTATGCCATGATATGCACACATCCAGACGTGGCATATGCATTGAGTATGACGAGTCGGTACCAAAATACTCCAGGCGAAACACACTGGATAGCTATTAAAAACATCCTCAAGTACCTACGGAGGACTAAGGATTGGGTATTGACTTATAGAGGCGATACTAAGCTATGCGCAATCGGTTACGCAGATGCTAGCTTCCAAACGGATCGAGATGACTCAAAATATCAGTCCGGGTTCGTCTTCACTCTTAATGGTGCTGCGGTCAGCTGGAAGAGTTCCAAACAGAGTGTTGTAGCAGATTCTACTACTGAATCCGAGTACTATGCCGCTTCGGAGGCAGCAAAGGAAGCGATATGGATGCGTCAATTCTTACAAGGACTTACGGTAGTTCCTAGTTCGAATGACCCGATCACCATCTATTGTGACAATAGAGGTGCCATCTTCCAGGCTAAGGAGCTAAAATCTAGCAACAAATCTAGACATGTACCTCGGAAAGCTCACCTGATCCGTGATTACGTGGAGCTAGAGGATATGGTGATAGACAAGATTGCGACGGATGATAACATCGCGGATCCTCTCACTAAACCGTTGAATTATAATAAGCATGTAGGGCACGTTATTTCCATGGGAATTAAACGTGTTCCTGAGTTGTAGTACTTGATTATGGATTTGATACATTATCTTTTTCATATACTATTTATAACTTCATCGTTTTATTATAATATTTTGTTTTTCATGTGGATTGTACTGACAACATTGAACGCCACAAAGTGAACTGAATTACATTATATTTGTTTGGTCCGTAATCGCCCATGTGAGCTGATAACTCCGGCTATTATATTGTGCAGTCGATTGATGGTGGGTTCAACGAGCCATAAGTCAAACTGTTGACTGATCGATCACAAATGCGAGATTATAACGTTACCTCGTAGGACAAATTTTTGTGACAACGTAATGGAGTCCTAAATGTTTAAAACATTCGGTGCCAGGTCGTGGATAGGACATCCATTGTGTTCCTAGAGTTGATTCTTTTGACTATCGACTGTCTCTTGAGATTAAGGCAGTTTTTGGGTGACTTTGGTTTCTTTCTCACGGTCCATTTAGAATCGGAGGCTAAGTAGATTTTTTTTTCGGGTCATTTCATCTTTGTGCTTACATCTCATTGGATTCGAGTTGAGGAAAATATCCAACCCTTATCAGGTATAGTTATTTCTCAGGGCCACTCGAGGAGTTGTAACTGAAATGCATGGCCATGCTCGAATGTTGATTCGTTTATCAGTTAAGTTACTCTCTAGTCGGGGAAACCACTCTTGATGATGATCGCTTGTAAAATACGACCTTTGTGAATACGAATTTGCAAATTGTTTTACATTGAGTGGGAGAAATTTTTGGATATGAGAATCGGTTATCGCACATACACTTGTGAGGACAAGTGGGAGTTTGTTGGAGCTTGTGTCCTCCACAAATTAGTGTGATAACATTTGTAAATCTTTTACAGGTTCATAAGGGTATACTTCGTATTTTAATCAGTTGATTAACGATTACCTAATAACGGTTGGCTTGCTAGAAAGTTTGACGTTATTATCATACAGATGGCGGTGATCAACTGGTTCCTAAAGGTCACACCTATAGGATGTGTTTGAGAGATGTGGTTATAGAAATATAATCACATTGATGCCTTATATGACTAAACAGTTAGTCAATGTGTTGATGAGACAATTATTTAATGAAGATTAAATAATATTAGTTGAGACGAATTAACTGTCAATTCGTAAATTGAATATAATAAGTTATATTTAATTAAATGTATGTAATGTTAGCTTGGACGAATTAATATGTTAATTCGTAATTAAATGTAATGGGTTATCTTTAATATCAACAAGATGAATGTGTCATAGTGGTAATAGTGAGGGTACTCAAAACAAGAGGTCATGGGTTCGATCCTCACTAGATGACAATTTACACATTTTATACATTTTTGGAATAACCGAAAATAAGGGAAATAACTCTCCTAATTTCGGATTATGGGCCGAGTAATTAGTAAAACAATTCTACCCTAATCTCTCTCTCATATACGGTTAAAGGGAGAGATAGGAGAAAATTTTTTAACCTAATTTTTCTATCTCACTCTTGCCTCTCATCTCTACGAAAAACACAAAAAAACCTAAAAATTAATCAGTTAATTTTTTGATCGATTCTAGCATAATCAAAGGACATTTCTCATATCGTCTTGGGTGCAACTGATAGGCGAATATCAACTTTGATATTGTTCTTAGGCCGTTTTTGCTAGGACCGAAGGTTATTTCTTAATCCTTTATGTTTTTGTTTATGCAATTTAATTTTATGACTAATATTCATCACTTTATGATTCGTTATAATCCTTAAATTAAAGGGATGCATACAGATAAATCCCACAGCAAAGTGGAGCTAAATGGAGTGCATCTAATGACCAAGCATCAAAGAGGAGACCATTAATAAAGGCCTAAGTGAATAGATGAAGTAGAATGGGCAATGATGAAGACCCCCACGACCTCCCAACAATCCCCACGGATCCTTAGGCAGTCAAAGAAGAAGAAGGAAAGCTGAGCAAGGATCCGGGCGTCCCGAGCCCAGGTCGGGCGTCTCAATCCTCAATCCGGGCGTCTCACCTTCAGGTCGAGCGGATCCTCGGGCAGCACGAGCTTACTTCATGGTCAAGACGGGCGGCTCTCTATAGGACTGGCAAAGCACTAATCCTCTTCTTAGGGACTTCATCGTCATTTAAGCCCTTAGTTACCCTAATACTTGTACTTAGTATAAATACCCCATTGTGTTAGGGGATTAATCACCAAGTTCTAATTTAGTATTAATCAAGTTTAGAGATTACTAATCAAGTTGTATTACTCAATTCAATATTAATCAAATCTTAATTCCTCTTTAATAATTCAAGTGTTCTTAGATTTAGTTGGGTAATTTGAAGACTATTTGGGGTTTATTGAAGACTTGACAACTCTTCATCATTCATCAAGTGTTCTTCTATTATTCTTTGCTTATTAATTGGATCATCCTTAAAGTTGGTATAATCCCTTTTACCCTTGCTTAATTAGATATTGCTTTATTCATTTACCATGTTTAACCTTGCTAATATGATTGACACCTTCATTTGCATGTTTACCATTATCATGAGTGAGTAGTCTTCTAGCTAGGGTTAATGGGGGATTAGGGGAACTAAAACATGGGAGTAGATCCATACTTAATCTAATATGTTTTCATAAGATTGCTTGCTTGTTGTAGTGTTAACTTATGCACATGTTATGCTTGATAAATTGCTTGATTGAAAACCTTGCATGCATACATCTCTTATCTATTCAACAAGACTTGTAAGATATAAACTAACTCGAGTCTTGTTAGACCATGCATAAAAGTGACTAGGAAGAAATTAAGTCGACTTGTATGTGTTATACAGTCTTGACCGACTCGGCTCCGGGACCCAAATCTTCCAGAAATTGTAAGACATAAACTAACTCGATTCCACTACAACAATAATTTGCTTGCAACTATGTAAACATGTTTGTATGATCACCACCATGAATCCCCTATGAACCCATGACACCCTAGTGTATACTATCTATTTTGGTATATAAATCATTCTTTCTTTCGTAAATCTCATTTACTCAAGCATACAAATTTTTCTTTGTATTCTTTGTGTCTTCATTTTTTCTCCCACTTTATCTTTAGAATAAATACACTAGATATTCAAAGATAGCTTATGAGACACAAATAATGATTTTGAAGTAGAAGGAGGACTATCTCATAGATTGACTAATAGATTTTAGATTTGATGAGTGTACTTGGTAATTGACTCAACTCAACATCACTTTATAATTGATCATACACAAGCTTCAAGCTTGTGGACATATAATGAATCTTATCATTATAATTGTCTATTGGATCACTTTAAGTAGATGTTCATATGTTTCTATGTGCAAGCATATAAAGACGAATTTTTAGAACAAACAATACGATAAAAGGGGTGACTTCGGTTGCAAGCCAAGTCACGAAAATCCAAAATACAACCATTGTTTAAAAGGATCACACATTTCCATGTCGAACACGAAAATCAAAATAGTTCTAAAATCCATAACATTAAAATAAAGACAATAATAAAAGCCAAGCTTCATTGGTAGCTACTCCTAGCTCCTTCATGATTTCTTAAGCTTGCTTCTCTTTTCCCTTGTCTTTGCTTGGAGGAGGCCCTATTTACAATAAAAAGGGGATACATTATCACAACTTTGTATCAAAATACCATAGTTGAATTAGAAACATAAAAGAAAGGATAGTCATTTACCTACTGGAGTGATCTTTCCAGCTTTCATGTCACCAAGATACTTGGAACAATTCCTCTTCCAATGTCCAACACCATTACAATAATGGCATTTATCAAGAGGACCCTTCTTGGTTTTGGAAGTGCTAGCTTCAAAAGTCCTAGCCTTGGTGTTCATGGGAGCTTGCCTCTTACTCTTTTTCCCATTCTTCTTGAACTTCCCCTTGCTCTTAATGCTTATATTTAGCACATCCTTAGGTGGGTTAACATTTAGCCCCATGTCTCTTTTGGCTTGCACAAGTAACTTGTGCAACTCCTCAAGAGACACGTCCTTGTCTTGCATATTGAAATTCACCCGGAATTGCACATATGCTTTGACTTTGGATAAGGAGTGAAGAATCCTATCAACAATGAGCTCCTTGGGGATTTCAACCTTTTGAATTTTCAATGTCTCGACTAGCTCCAACAATTTGAGCACGTGAGGGCTAACCTTTTGGCCCTCCTTGAAATCGAGATCAAAGAATACCGAGGCTGCCTCATATTGACGATCCTCGGTGTTTGTGAGAACATTGTCACAAGTTTGGAATAGATTTCATAAGCGGTGCCCATTTTAAAGGCTCTCCTTTGGAGATCCGCCTCCATAGCAAAAATAAACACATTTTTGATAGCGGCGGACTCTTTGTGGTAAGCCTCATATGCTTCCCTAGTGGCGGCACTCGACCTAGCATTAGGTACGGGTGGAGAGGCCTCAATGAGGTAACGAAGCTTGTCGTCACCTTGAGCGGCTAATTTGAGTTGGGCATCCCAATCGGTGAAATTTGACCCATTCTTTTCAAGTTTACAACGATCCATGAAGGATCAGAGCCAAGAAACATTAGTGAGAGCGTGAGCGTTGTTGTTTGGTGCGGCCATTTGTTATGAGAAATAAAAGTGGTCTACAAAACAAAAATAGAAGGAATAAAACACTTGTCGTTTTTAAAATAATAATAATACTCGTAAATTTTAATTTAAACAAGTTTTATTGCATTTATCTAGTGACCTCTACCCAACTTGATAAATGATTCCAAGACCCAAATTCATATCAACTTGGGCACGCTTTGGCGATACAACCCTCATCAATATAACTCGGTGGATTAACTCTTTAATCGATTCTACTTTTAGAACTCTTGGTCGATAAAATTACATTAATATTTATCTTTAGCCCAAAACACATCCGGCTATGGTCGAGAATACTTTTGTTGAGTTCAACCCAAATTTCGAATAAATGTGTCCATGATCCAAATCCACATTAACTTGGGCACGCTTTGGCGATACAACCCTCATCAACATGAATTCGGTGGATAGACATTTATCACCCACTTCCCCTACGTAACAAGGTTTGTACCCCGGTTTGGTCGAGCGCACTCCCTCACGAAATAGGTTTTCATGGTTTCTAATTTTTGGTAAGGCTAAGTCTCAATTGTTTATTTAGCGAGAGGTCATGTCAATTTATTATCTATCACGTTTTAAGTGAACTAAAGCGGTGAACTACGATAATTGTAATTGACACGGTCGATAAACTCGATTAAAAATGCATGTTTAGTTATGGCGATTTAGCGATGCATGCAAACATATAAAGAAAATGCAAAGCATAAAAATAAAATCCTAGTATGGCCTTCCTAAAATAATAAATCTAATAAACTATTAAAAATTCGGAAACCAACTCCATTGGTCCCTTGAACTTCGGTTTTGGCACGCATCTCGAGATAACACTTTCGTTGATGGACCGCCTTCTCGAATGGCACCGTCTTCAAGGAACTCCAGAATAATTAAATTACAAAATGAATTACATAATTTCCTATTATACATTTGTAATAAAAATAAAAATAAATCTATTAAATTACAAAACGGTGATACGAGATCACAATAATTACAACCGAATCGATATTCCCATACATTTCGGGTAATACCAATTTAAAACTAAGGCCATACTAAGTAAAATTACATAATTCAAAAATTACATAAAATTAAAATATGACAATCATAAATAAAATGCAGCATTATAATATGTATGAACATGCTTAATTTTATGCTAAATCGCCTTTTAAGAGCCAATATCGTATATTTTATCGGTTTTTATGGATTTGCGTGATTTAACTTATTAAAATCACAATTAATTACATAAATTCATATTTATGTACAAGTTAATTACCCTAACCATCTTAGGACTTAAAACTTAGTCTTCACTAACCTTATGACAATAATTCAACTTGATTTCTTAACATTGTTCATTATGGACCAAAAAAATACAAAATTTATGCTATAAACTTCAAATTAAATTATAAAAATTTCAAATAATTTCAAAATTTGAAATTTAAACTCATGAACATTCTGGAAAAATACCATTACACTCATAATGTTCAAAATTAGGTTAAAATTTTCGAAAAATTATCGAGAAAAACAATGTTGCGGTTTATCGGTTTTAACAAATATGACCATAAAAATATGAGAAAATTTGTTTTTATCAACTTTTCACTTTTAGATCTGAAATATATGATAAAATGCAACATGTGACGTTTTTCTTTAGTCATGAAGTATGTTTTAGCATTATAACTAATTATAGTCACTATTTATGTGATTTTTCATCAAAAATTCATAAATCATGAAAAAAGACTTCACTATAGCCAAATATTTTACACACATCTTGTAAAATTGCATGTCACAACATAATAAATTTCCATGACCAGATTCGAAAAATAACTCATATTAACCTATTTACCCATTTAAATACGATTTAAACTTATAAAATTCATATTTCATGCAAAATAACTTAGTTTATCACGAGATTTAACATGCCATAAGTAGATAATATATGTGAAAACATATCCAAAAACCTCTGAAAAATTCAAAGTTTAGCTATTTTTCGTCCAAAAATGACATTTTTCTCATAAAAATCACATTTTAATGCCAATCATATATAAAATGAACAATAAAATCCATAAATGAACCAAAATATCCCAAATACATTTTAGGACCAGAAACTTTAACATGCAAAGTGATTTCGTGATATATCATGATAAACACAAAATTACAAGTTTTATTTGTTAATAAGATTAACTCGGAAAAACAATAAACCGATTTGCATGCAAACAACCTAAGGCTCATGATACCGCTTGTTAGGATTCATTAATCTCATTAGTAAACATATTCATATGTATTATTTTATTTAATCATAAAATAAATACAAGATCTTATGCATGCAAACATAAAATAAAATAGAGAAGAAATCGTCACTTCTTACATTTGTGTTTCGGATTTTTGGGCACCAACAAGATCTCCTTCTTGTTAGTTCTTGAGCTTTCCAACAATGGATGAACAAGGTTCAAATTAGAACCTCTCCCAAAAGCTTATACCCAAGGAATACCCTGTATACCAAAATAGATAGTTGATGCGTGTCTTTTATATAAGGTTTTTACCTCATTTTTTACACGCATTTCTGTACTTTTTATGTAGCATCTAGCTACAAATACCCCCGAATATTCTACTTTGGTTCGTTTTATGTAATTTGCAGGAATTGACCAAAGAGGAGCTAAATCGAGCCTTAATCCGTCCCATTTGCATGCATTTATGGAGAATGAGGAGCCGGAGCTTGGAAATCTAACACTTGGAAGACGCGTGAGCTGGATTCGGAAAGTGTTTCAAGGTCTAACGTGCTTAAACAGCTCGATCGAGTAGATTTTATGCTCGATCGAATGCTTTATATGCCTAAGGATGCTCGATCGACCATTCCGAGTATACAAAAGAGGAGACAAGGCAAGGAGTGCTCGATCGAGTAGTTTATTTCTACTCGATCGAGAGGATTGACGCATAGTTGCTCGATCGAGTAGTTTATTTCTACTCGATCGAGTGGTTTGTCCTTCTAAAGACTTTTTCCGCCTAATTATCTTATGGGCTTTTGTAATTAGTCCATAGATTAGGTTTAGGATGGAATTTTTCGTATAAGACTGAAGGAGTGAACAATGTAACTCCTCTCTTCGATCTGTTCACTTTACTCTATCATTGGTTACTGTTCTTTGGATTTTGCCCTTCTTTTACTCTTTTGCTACTCAGATTTGGATATATATTGGTATTATCAATCTCTTTTAATCTCTTAATTCTTAATCATTTGCTTTAATTCCTTCTTCCCTTTATTGTTATCATAATTGCTTTAACTCATTCCTTATTAGTTTATTATCATGTTTAGTTTCAATTATTTATTTGTTGTTATTATTAATTCGATGATAATGAGTAGCTAACTTTCTTCTGCTAAGGCTATAGGGGATCCATAATTATGAGGGAATAGTAATCGATTTATTGGGTTAATGCTGGTATAATAATCTTCGTTGTTAATTGCTACATGTATCTGTATCTGTTTAATTGAGTCGACGCAAATAGACATTTATATCTTAGTGACCCTTGACCTGGACCGAAAGGTTGGAAAAGGCGAGACTAGTAGCGAACAATAGGGTATTGTAGTTAGGGCGAAAGCTAAGCTATTTACGCTTTAGGGCGAATTGAGACCGAAAGGAGATATTCACTGCTCCTTAGATCGTATTTGCATTGACCCGAGACCTAGATTACTTGACCGAATGATTATGGTGAACCGTCTGTCTTAGCTGTTTTTCTCTCCTTGGTTGATCTTTATTCTCTTATTTTCTCTTCCTTGCCTTCTTATTAGTTTAGAATATCACGATTAAAAACCCCCCAATTTGGTTACCTTGACGGACTTAGATTAAGCTGACAATTTCCTACCTCTCTGTGGATTCGACCCGACTTCCCTAGCTCTATTAGTTAGAGCCAGTTGGTATTTTTGACAGGTACGCGATAGCCGTGTCAAATTTTGGCGCCGTTGCCGGGGAGGTGGCGCAATTTTTGTTGCTTTAATTAAGTTTGTCTCTCGTCTCAAGGAATTTATTCCTTGAGGCTGATCTTATTTCTGCAAAGTTTTGATTAGTTTTGCAGGTTGTTCGTTGCTTTGTAAGTCTATTTGCCAGAATGTCTAAATTACAGGTTTGTTTGATTACTGAACATATAGAGCCATGTGGTAGATGTGTCATGGAAGGGCATGACCCTATTGGATGCCTGGCAAGTATAGAGCGCATCCTTGCTTATCAGAAATACAAGCAAGGAGTTCTTTTTTCTCAGCTATATGAAGAAATAAAGAACGTCTCTGCTCTTTCTACGCCAGCGCCGCAGCCAGTTTCTCCTCCTGCAAATGAGGAAATTGCCGAATTGAAATCTTTTATGTTGAGCATATCACAACAATTCCATGAGAAGTGCAATAGGAAAGAAGCTGTCATAGCGGAATTAAGAGAACAAATCGCGCAGTTAACACTCGCGAAAGACCAAGCCAAGCTTCTACCGATATGCATTCCAACCAATGCAACGAATCTCCAAGTTGGCCTTACTCATGAAGGGCCAAAAGAACCGGAAGACGGGGTTCTGATAGCTGAAGATGCCCCGGAGGATGATATGGATGAGTTTTTAGCCGAATCACTTGCTGCGTGTAATCAAGACACTCGATCGAGTGATTTATCCACTCGATCGAGTGAATCAATTCATCCCATCACTCGATCGAGTGATAAAATGGTCGATCGAGTAAGTCAGAAAAGGACATCACTCGATCGAGTGATAAAGATGGTTGATCGAGTATATTGCAAGGTGAAACCACTCGATCGAGTGGTAATTGTGCTCGATCGAGTACCAGAAGTGGCGGAGATCCTATATTACTATCTAATTCTGCTACTGTGTCATCTTCCCCTGCTGTGGAGGTGTCACGCATTGATAAAGGTAAAGAAAAAGTTGCGGGTCCACTCATTGCTACCAGAGTGCCTTTCCCAGGTCGTCTGAAGGACGCAAAAATCGAGCGACAGTACGGTAAGTTTGTGGACGTTGTGAAGAACCTCCAGGTAACTGTCCCTTTTTCCGAACTTGTTACTCAGGTACCTACTTACGCTAAGTTTATGAAAGATATTGTGACGCGTAAGAGAAATTTAAGTGAATTTGAGACGATTTCATTTATGGAAGAGTCTAGTAATTTGCTTTTAAATAAGGGTCCACCTAAAATGAAGGACCCGGGCAGCTTTTCTATTACCTGTATTATAGGCTACTTGGTCATTGATCAGGCTCTTTGTGACTTAGGAGCCAGTGTTAGCGTCATGCCCCTTCCTGTCTTCAAGAAACCGAACATGAGTCATTTTAAAGTGACTAACATTACCCTACAGATGGCTGATAGATCTGTTAGGAAGCCCTTAGGTGTCTTAGAGGACGTGCCTGTGAAAATAGGCAAGCTCTTTATCCCGAGAGATTTCATTGTTTTAGATATAGTGAGGACACCCGGACCCCAATTATCTTAGGAAGACCTTTCCTTTGTACAACTGGGGCTGTTATTGATGTCAGACAAGGGCGTTTGACTCTTGCAGTTGGGGATGACGCGATCACTTTCAGTCTGTCTAGTACTTTGGCTCGACCAATGATAGAGGATACTTGCTATTCGGTTGATATTATTGACGAGTCTATTTATGATTTCTGGTCGGGTTCTTTTATGAAGGACCCACTAGAAGCCCTTATGCTTTTTGATGAGTGTGCAGATAGCCCAGACGACGATGACGATGTGTTGGATTTGCTTGTTGATGATTTAGATGAGCATGAGGGAGAGCAAGTGGAACAAATGATTAGCACTCTCTGCTCCATTGAGGTAAAGGTGCCGGAACGTAAGCCTCTCCCTTCTCATCTTAAATATGTCTTTTTAGATGGTACTGAGCAATTTCCAGTCATTGTTAGCGCTAAGCTTGATAATGATCAGCTGACCTCTTTGTTAGCTGTACTTAAGAAAAACAGGAAAGCACTGGGTTATTCGTTGGACGATATCAAGGGGATTAGTCCCGATGTTTGTATGCACAGGATATAGCTGGAGGAAGATCACAAACCTTGCAGACAGGGTCAGCGCCGGCTGAACCAGAAGATGAAGGATGTTGTGATGGCTGAGGTAATGAAGCTGCTAGACGCAGGTATTATTTATTCTGTTGGCAATTCTAAATGGGTGAGTCCAGTACAGGTGGTCCCGAAGAAAGGAGGGACAACTGTAGTTAAGAATGATAAGGATGAATTAATACCTACTCGAGTAGTGACTGGTTGGCGGTTGTGTATAGACTACAGACAGCTTAATGCCGCCACCAAGAAAGATCACTTTCCCCTTCCTTTTATTGATCAAATGGTAGAAAGGTTAGCTTCTCATAAATTTTTCTGCAATTTAGACGGGTATTCCGAGTTCTTTCAGATCCCTATTCACCCAGACGATCAAGCTAAGACTATATTTACTTGTCCTCAGGGCGTTTTTGCTTATCGCAGGATGCCTTTTGGTTTGTGTAATGCCCCTGCCACCTTTCAAAGGTGCATGATGGGGATATTTTCAGAGTATATTCAGTCTATTATGGAAGTTTTCATGGACGATTTCAGTGTTTATGGAAGTGATTTTTCTAACTGTCTGTCTAACCTTGAGAAAGTGTTGCAGCGCTGTATTGAGGTTAATCTTGTGCTGAACTGAGAGAAGTGCCACTTTATGGTCAACGAGGGAGTTGTTTTAGGGCACTTAGTTTCTGATAGGGGAATAGAGGTTGATAAAGCAAAGGTGGAAGTGATTCACCAATTACCGCCTCCTGTTAATGTTAAGGGGGTGAGGAGTTTCCTTGGTCACGCCGGCTTTTATCGCCGGTTTATCAAGGACTTTTCAAAAATTTCTAAACCACTTACATAGTTGCTACTTAAGGGTGCCCCTTTTGTTTTTACTGATGAGTGTCTTTCTGCTTTTAACAGGTTAAAGCAGGCTTTAGTCTCTACGCCGATCATACAGCCTCCCGACTGGGACTTGCCGTTTGAGATAATGTGTGATGCCAGTGATTATGCACTAGGAGCGGTGCTGGGCCAAAGGAAGGACAAAGCTTTGAACGCGATCTACTATGCGAGCCGAACTCTGGATGAGGCTCAAGTGAAGTACACTACCACTGAGAAAGAGCTGCTAGCTGTATTTTATGCCTTACAGAAGTTTCGTACTTATTTAGTTGGGTCAGAAGTTACTGTTTTTACTGACCATGCAGCTTTGAGGCATCTCCTTGCTAAGAAGGAGGCTAAACCACGGCTATTGAGATGGATACTCCTTCTTCAGGAATTTGATTTGAAGATTAAGGATAAGAAAGGAGCTGAGAACGTTGTAGCTGATCACTTGTCGCGACTGATGCGACAAGAAGGGGAAGATGCTCTACCTATTGATGATTCTTTTCCTGACGATACTTTAATTGCTCTTATATCGTCCATTGTTGACCAAGAACCTTGGTATGCAGATATAGCTAACTTCGTTTGTGGCATGGTCGCCGCCCGACCTTTCTCATCACCGAGGAGCGTTTTACGTATAACGCTAGCGTATTTCGGGATGATCCTTATTTGTTTAAGGAATGTGCAGACGGTCTCTACAGACAGTGTATTCCGCAGTGGGAGGCCAAAGTAGTCCTGGAAGGCTGTCACTCCTCTTCCTATGGTGGTCACCACGGTCCATCGCGTACCGTGGCTAAGGTACTTCAGTCTGGTTTTTTTTGGCCCTCTTTGTTTGCTGATGCTAAATCTTTTGTTTCAGCTTGTGATTCTTGCCAACGATCAGGGAACATTTCAAAGAGACATGAGATGCCACAAAACGGCATCTTAGAGGTTGAGGTTTTCGATGTCTGGGGCATTGATTTCCAAGGACCGTTCCCGTCTAGTAAAGGTAACAGGTACATCTTAGTGGCTGTAGATTATGTGTCCAAATGGGTTGAGGCAATTGCTTCACCCCATTGTGATGCCAAGACCGTGATAAAAATGTTCAAAAAGGTCATATTTCCCCGATTTGGTGTCCCTAGGGTCGTCATTAGTGATGGGGGAATGCACTTTAAGGAAAAGAAACTAACTTCTATTCTGTCTAAAGTTGGTGTCCAACACCGGCGTGGTTTGGGGTATCATCCCCAAACTAGTGGTCAGGTTAAGGTCTCTAACCGCAAGTTGAAAGAGATCTTGTCTAAGGTAGTTTCTAAATCACGGAAGGACTGGAGTCTTAAGTTAGAGGATACATTATGGGCCTATAGAACTGCCTTTAAGACACCAATTGGTGCATCACCTTATAGGTTAGTTTATGGGAAATCATGTCACTTACCTGTTGAATTGGAATGTAAGGCTTGGTGGGCAATTCGTGAGCTTAACTTTGATTCTAAGTTGTGTGGTCAGAATCGTCTTTTGCAGCTAGATGAGTTGGAAGAATTTAGGCTTAATGCATATGATAGCTCGCGCATTTACAAAGAAAAGACGAAGAGATGGCATGACAAGAGAATTCTACCTCGGGAGTTCCATGTTGGGCAAAAGGTGCTGCTGTTTAATGCCCGTTTGAGATTGTTTCCTGGCAAGCTGAAGTCCAGGTGGAGTGGTCCTTATACGGTGACAGCTGTTACCAAATTTAGATTCGTGGAGCTCGAAGATTCCGAAGGTCATAGGTTTAAAGTGAATGGCCAATATGTGAAGCATTACCACGAGGCGAATGAAGCAGACAATCGTGTCGAAGTCCTGTACTTTGACGAGCTAGACGCGCCAGTTAATTGATACCAGAAAGGTCGTGCGGGACCTCATAAACCGGCGCTCTCCGGGAGGCAGCCCAGACTGTTTTATTGTACTTTTGTTGAACTTTTTATTTTTCTTTAGCTTTCTGTTGAACCTTAGACGCTGTTTTACAAACTCTTTATGCTTCTCTTGCTTTGAAATGCGTGTTTTGCAGGTTACTTCACTCGATCGAGTAGTTTACTGCTCGATCGAGCACTTTTTGGGGTAATTTTCACTCGATCGAGTGATGTTCTTAATCGATCGACCAAAGCAGAAATCACGTTTACTCGATCGACTGGTTTTTTACTCGATCGAGTCCTTCCATATTCCAGTTTACTCGATCGAGCTATTCCAAGCTGCTCGATCGAGCAGTTTCGTCTTCCAGCGGCTGTTTTACGTCTATTGAGCTACTGCTTGACTTTCTTTGATCTCCCATGTTCATGGTCGGTTTGGGGAGGTCCCTCTTTATGACGTTTTGTAAGTTTTCCTACTCCACTTCTCCTTTCCTCTTTAGTTTGCATTTCTTTCCCTATTTTTGGTACAATGAGGGCATTGTACGGTTTGGTTTGGGGAGGTATGCATCCATATCTATGTCTGTCTGCATGTTTTCTTGCATTTTCGCTTGCACGTTTAATTATTTTTGCATGCATTGTTATTTAATTTAATTCAAAAAAAAAAAATCATCATAAAAATTCAAAAATTTAGAAAAATCTCAAAAAAATAATTCACGTTTAAATTGAGTCGGAACGTTTGAACCTTGACGCTTCATTGAATCCTTTCTTGAGCCTTGCATATCCTCGACATTTAGTTGGCATGATTATGTGCATGATCTACGAGTTTTTGTTTCTCTCTTATCTGAACGAATAGACTTGATTCATCATATCGGCAAGCTACATTACATTCTGAGGTTAGAGCTTTATAAACTGGTGACATTCATGATAAGTTTCATTTAGGATGTGAGTAGTACTCTCTTTAAGGCATGTAACATCAATTTGCATAAGCATGAGTCTAGTCTTCTTAATACCTGTATGTATTCGGTCTGTGGATGGTGACACATGTTAGGAGAGGCAGTTCCCTTTATTTCATTCTACCCATGAGCCCCACATAGCCAAATTGCCTTTTTGTCCTATTAACTACTTTCTATAATACTTCCTACCCTAGCCGAGCTTGTGACGAGTAGTTGTTGGAATGTTTTATTGCAATTTGGTTATTCTATCTGATTTCTGAAGATGGTGGAAGAACTGAAGGGAATGAAAGAAAAAGAATTGTTGGATGAAAAAAAAGGGAATGAAAAAGAAAACAAAAAACGAAATAAGAAAAGAAGAAAAAGAAAGAAAAATCATATGGATAAAAAAAAAATTGTATAATGATTTTCACTCCCATGTTCTATCTATACTTTATGGGGAGTTGACAAGTATTGGTGTTTAGTGAGTTTAGTGCATGGAATTTGCACTGTTTTATTGAGTATGAAGATGGGATGCAGTTATATTTGGATTCGTTGTTGCTAGCCTGGCTATTAACCCCACATATCCAAATTCATTTTAGCCCCTTCTTACCCATTACCTCACTTACCCAAATGTAAGTCCTCGGCATGTGTCTTGGTCACTAGTATGGTTGGAATGCATATGTATGGTTGTAGAGACTTTATTCATGTTAACTGCATGCATGTTCTTATAGGTCGAGTTAGGTGAGTGTCTTTACTTCTGTCTATCTTTCACATATATACTCACCTTGTGCCTAATTTTTGTGTGACGAGCGACCCGTGAGAGTCCGATATCTTTTGAATCTTGCAAGGTCGACGGTTCAGTAAGTTTGAAACATTGATTCAACTCGTTTGCACTTTTCTTTTGCCACTTTGTCAGCTGTTGCATTAAATTGGTTTTAGTGGGTGATTTGTAGCTGATGCGTTGGTCCCGTTCCACTGTTTATTCTTAGTTGCATTCATATTTGCTTGGGGACAAGCAAAGGTTTGGTTTGGGGAGATTTGATGCGTGTCTTTTATATAAGGTTTTTACCTCATTTTTTACACGCATTTCTGTACTTTTTATGTAGCATCTAGCTACAAATACCCCCGAATATTCTACTTTGGTTCGTTTTATGTATTTTGCAGGAATTGACCAAAGAGGAGCTAAATCGAGCCTTAATCCGTCCCATTTGCATGCATTTATGGAGAATGAGGAGCCGGAGCTTGGAAATCTAACACTTGGAAGACGCGTGAGCTGGATTCGGGAAGTGTTTCAAGGTCTAACGTGCTTAAACAGCTCGATCGAGTAGATTTTATGCTCGATCGAATGCTTTATATGCCTAAGGATGCTCGATCGACCATTCCGAGTATACAAAAGAGGAGACAAGGCAAGGAGTGCTCGATCGAGTAGTTTATTTCTACTCGATCGAGAGGATTGACGCATAGTTGCTCGATCGAGTAGTTTATTTCTACTTGATCGAGTGGTTTGTCCTTCTAAAGACTTTTTCCGCCTAATTATCTTATGGGCTTTTGTAATTAGTCCATAGATTAGGTTTAGGATGGAATTTTTCGTATAAGACTGAAGGAGTGAACAATGTAACTCCTCTCTTCGATCTGTTCACTTTCTTGTATCCACAGTTCTTGTTCTTTGGATTTTGCCCTTCTTTTACTCTTTTGCTACTCGGATTTGGATATATATATTGGTATTATCAATCTCTTTTAATCTCTTAATTCTTAATCATTTGCTTTAATTCCTTCTTCCCTTTATTGTTATCATAATTGCTTTAACTCATTCCTTATTAGTTTATTATCATGTTTAGTTTCAATTATTTATTTGTTGTTATTATTAATTCGATGATAATGAGTAGCTAACTTTCTTCTGCTAAGGCTATAGAGGATCCATAATTATGAGGGAATAGTAATCGATTTATTGGGTTAATGCTGGTATAATCTTCGTTGTTAATTGCTACATTTATCTGTATTTGTTTAATTGAGTCGACGCAATTAGACATTTATATCTTAGTGACCCTTGACCTGGACCGAAAGGTTGGAAAAGGCGAGACTAGTAGCGAACAATAGGGTATTGTAGTTAGGGCGAAAGCTAAGCTATTTACGCTTTAGGGCGAATTGAGACCGAAAGGAGATATTCGCTGCTCCTTAGATCATATTTGCATTGACCCGAGACCTAGATTACTTGACCGAATGATTATGGTGAACCGTCTGTCTTAGCTGTTTTTCTCTCCTTGGTTGATCTTTATTCTCTTATTTTCTCTTCCTTGCCTTCTTATTAGTTTAGATTATCACGATTAAAAACCCCCCAATTTGGTTACCTTGACGGACTTAGATTAAGCTGACAATTTCCTACCTCTCTGTGGATTCGACCCGACTTCCCTAGCTATATTAGTTAGAGCCAGTTGGTATTTTTGACAGGTACGCGATAGCCGTGTCAATAATATACATGAATAGATGAGATCTACATAACAAAAGAGACCAAGTGAAGTAATCGAAAGAATATGTTCTTAAGATAACTACACGAGGAGACCAAAAGAAAGTTCTTGAAAGAAAATGACTAAAGAAAAGTCTCAACAAGAGATTTTGCTAGTTTATGACCTAGATTTGAATAGAGTTTCAATATTGATATTTACTTAAGAGCCTAAATGAAACAAAGTTGTATCCTTGAATATAAATGAGATTTATGATTAAAAGTTGCAAGGAAAGATATGCCGATGTCTACAAGAGCTAAGTTAATTGTTAACCACGCTAGTGTCATTGCTTAACCTCATTATGAAAATGAAATGGTTAAACCTCCTTCCGAAAAGGGTATTTTGAGAAGGACGTGTATTAAATGGGATTTCACTTTTAAATAATGACATTGCTACGCATCATTATAAAATGAATGAGTTAGAGTTTAAAATCTCTTTCCATAAGTTTAAGATTGAAACCTTTTCAAAATAGGTATTTTGAAAAGATATGTTGGGAACATATATGGTTTTATCTTAATAACTTGGCAAAGCAAAATTGATTTCAATTCTTGAAATGTTTCGATTGAGTAGTCAAATACGAAACATGTGGAATTGAGTGGGAGTTTGAAATTATCATGTGAAGACATGAAATTTAGTGGGAGCAATCATCTTGTAAATTTATAACTCATTACTCATTGAGAATGACTAGCTAGTACTATCTTTCACAAAGAAGTATTTAAGTTTTCAATTCTGGATGAAAATGGACTAAGATGAATCCAATCAAATCATGGGATGTTGGATAGGCATTGAGATATGCACATCAAATCAACGAGAAACGTAGGTTATTCATATCGATGAAAATGGAATTACCATAAGCAGTCATGGTCATTCATTGAACCTAAGAATGGTTGATCACATGATTAAAGATTACTAATGTTTCCGCCATTAGAATAATCATGCACATGTCCTATAATGAATCATATGCTTAAGAGCACGATGAGTCATTCGTAAGCCATATAAGAATCGTCATGAATTCTCGAGGAGAACTAATGAGCTATTCTAGTGTTTGATAGAACACTCTGTTATGTGACAAGAAGTTGCACATATTGATGTTTCGAAAACGCGTAAGGATTTATGAAAATCCTAAGCTATTTAAGCTAAAAGGAGAAATAAGAAGTTTGAAAAGATACTTGGTTATAGTAAGAAGTTACTCAAAACTAGTACGTTCAAATTTGCTAGGACTTATGAGAAGTTCTAGGCTAATCATCTTGACAATTGTTGCAAGATCCGACAAAACATATACCTGGTACATTATGAGTTGGAAGAACACTTGACTAGTGCAAGTTATGTCGTCCACCATAATTCGTTTGTTATGTGATACACAACAAGAAAGTTCTCTCAAAATAAAGAACCTAAACCTAGTTTGGGAGACTAGATATGTACTTGGTGGATTCATGCTATGTAAGACAAACATGAAAATTAAGGAAAATGCAATTCAAGAGTTTGAACACATGGACACATGGTGTGTTAAACTCATGTTGCAAATGACTAGTGTTTACACACTTACAATATACATCACAAGGTGGTAATATGGCAATGACTACCCGAATGTGATGTCCATATTTGTCGTTTGAGTTATTATTAACTCACCTTATACTTTGTTACATCCAAACGGGTTGTAAAGACAATTGAACCCCGTTAAAGTGTACACGGATTAGCATTGTATTCGCCCATAGTCACTTATATGAGCTGACGTCTCGAAGTGACTAGAATGTGATGCGATTGATGGCAAGTTCAAGTGCCATGGAGTCATGTGAGATGACTAGTCGATCACATAGGCAGACTGTTAGGAACACTTTATCGGCCTAATGACCGCTTATAGAGTTCTGGCAAATTTATATAGCCTGGTCGTGGCGAGAGCTACTATAGTATTCTAATGAGTCAATTCTTTGACTAAAGACTGTTCGCCTAAGGTGGCACAGTTTCAGATTAACTTTGATTTATGTTACTACGACCTTCGTAAATGGGGTCAAATGGGCATATTTTGGGTTATGATGGTTGTGGCTAATCGATGGGAATAGTGCGATAGGAATTGTCCACCCCTTGTCAGGGTTAAAACAATATCTCAGGGCCACTCGAGGAGTAATGAACTGGAAATGCGTGGCCACGCTCGGAAGGTATCTATGGTAGATAATTCCGGTCAATCAGTTATTCTCCAGATCGAGGAAACAACTCTCGATATGATCACTTGCAAGTACGACCCGAAAGACACCTTGCATTGAGTGGGAGATAGTAATAGGACAAGAGAATTGGTGACGCACACTTGTCGAGGACAAGTGGGAGATTGTTGGAATAAGTGTCCTCCGATAATAATGCGATCACAACTGTCGATCATGATGATCACATGTTTAAATCTCATGTTTAAGAATACAAGAGGGATGTAATATTTTCGATCAATGGTCCACACATATCGGTAATGATTGGCTGACTAGAGTTTGACATTACTGTCGTGCGACGGTGGTGATCAGTTGATCCCCTTAGTTCATACCTATAGGGAAATACTCTTAATTGATTATTTAATTAATCGTATGCCGATACGAGTTAATTAAATTGCTTAAAATTGACGGATGATTTGTGAGTAAAATTAACGTGTCTTATTGTAATTCGATTAAATTAGATACGGTCTAAGTAATCGAATTGTTTTATTACTTAGAATAAATTATTGTTTACGAAACAATTGAAATTGAAATTGAATGAATAATTTATTGTAAATACAAGACGTTGTAATTTATAATTTGATAAACCGTTTTGGTACAAGTAATTACGAATTACTAGTCGATTTTGTATATGACATGTTTTATGAGTATGTTGATTTTTAATATGTTAAAAATACATTACAATTTCACATGTCAAGTAACATATCACATATGTCACAATTGACAAATGACAAAATAAAATGGACCTTCCATTTTATGTGAAGTGTACCGAAAATAGGAGGGTTAGGGTTTAAAATTGTGTTAATTATTTTTAAATGAGAAAACACAATGATTACCCAACATATAGCCATGCATACCTAGTTTGTCTTGGGTAGAAAAACAAGCTCATGCATTGGCCACCTTTCCCCCCTCCCCACCGGTTTTCTAGAGGAGAAAAGCCAAGGGTTTTTCCTCTCAAAATTATTCACTACTTCACTTAATATTTTTCTAGTGTTAGAAAATTATTCTCTTTACAATTTGTGAAAAACTTAGAGAAATAAAAACCTCATAAATTGTTCCTCTCTTGGCCAAAAATACAAGAGAACAAAATTATATTTTGTGTCCAAATTTAAGCTTATTTTAATTGATACTAGTCCAATATTAATTAAAATATTAAGGGTATTTCTTGGGTATAAGCTTTTGCGAGAGGTTATAATTTGAACCTTGTTCATCCATTGTTGGAAAGCTCAAGAAGTAACAAGAAGGAGATCTTGTTGGTGCCCAAAAATCCGAAACACAAATGTAAGAAGTGACGATTTCTTCTCTATTTTATTTTATGTTTGCATACATAAGATCTTGTATTTATTTTATGACTAAATAAATTAATACATATATGAATATGTTTACTAATGAGATTAATGAATCCTAACACCTAGTGCCTTAACCTATTGTTTACAAACCCCTACTTTACTTGTTTGTTTTACTTTCATTTCTTTGCATTTCATTGTTAAGTAGTGTAGTTTGTTACCTCAAAACTCAACCCAATTTGTGACACCCTAAGACATAGCTTTCTACAACCGATAACTTAATTCAATACCCGTCCTTTGGGATCCGACCTTTACTTACCATTGTACTAAGAGTAGTTTGTTTAGATTTTAAATATTGTTTTGGTTGGTTAGCTTAGACGACAAAGTTTGGACCGAACTAGAAATATGAAAGCAACACTGATCCCAATTTTATCATGCTATTAGTAAGTGTATTCTTAATAATTACTCGTATCATTTAATTTATGTTTATGCGTGAGGTTGATTATCTAATTCAGCTTATTTGTGTGTGATTTATATAATAGTCTCCTAAAGCACCAGACGACAAACAATGCGCCTTCTACGTTTGTCGGTCCATGTGGGAGGTTATCAACAGAAATTATTCTACCATTCCGATACGGGTTAGTGTGATTTAAAAACTATTTCAGACGTAAATTGGGTTCAATTCTGTATACTTCCATGTATTATATCTATTTTTTTTTTGGTAAAGGGTTAGTATATATATATCAAAAAATCGTAACAATTTACATCATCGGAGTATAATTCAGTTTCACTAGTCTATCAAAAAAACAAAGCAACAGTACCCAGATTACATCAGATACTAATGCTTGCTAACCAATCTTCTTCCTTCTTTGCTAACTTTCCTCTATTCCTTGCCCAGAAGCGACTCATTGCATCCTTCAAAATCTGCTTGACCAGGAAAGTAGGCCGAATAACAACATCAGAAACTCTAGCTCTGTTCCTAGCTTTCCAAATTCCATATATCACAGCAATATAGATAGCACACACCATTCTTTTCTGAAGCTTAGTCCCTCCATGACTCCTATTAAACCATACGTGCAAGTCTGCAGGCTGCAACTGAATATGGAGAGCCTGCTGAATCAGAGTAAAGCATTGAACACTATAGCAGCAGGCATAAAACAAGTGATGATGGTTTTCATCTCCATTAGCACACAAAAAACAAGCAGGATCCACTCCAACCCCCATTCTAACCAGACGATCTTTGGTCATAAGCCTTCCTTGAACAGCTGCCCAATAAATGAATGAAGTTTTGGGTATGTTCAGACGGTTCCAACAGACATACCTCCATTCCACTTTGGGTTTAATATCACGCAGCTAGTTATATCCACTGCTAACTTCATAATTTTTGTCCTCCCCAAGCCATTGACCAGAAACATAAGCTATTATATCTATTTTGATTATGTATATTTTGAATTGTAGTTTCCACTAATACTCAACAAAGCCCCAGAATATTCGCCAGAGGACGTCACCCAGTTGAGAAATATGTGAGCCAGTTATGTTGTTTCATTAGCGGAGTCTCAATAGTTTGCTCATGTTTTATGTACCTGTGTGTGTATATATAGAGCCGTTGTGTATTGACTTCTTTTGTTTTTTGAGGAACTTGTGTATTGGTTTTTGATCATCATGTTTGTACTGTTTTTAAACTGGGTTTAATTGATCATGGGGTGTAATATTTTGATGCATGATTAATTTTTTGCAGTGCACAGCTGCTGGAATGCTATTTTTCAGTAGCTGCTGAAAAAATAGCATTTCAGCAGCTGCTAGAACAAGCCAAAACAATTTTTTTTAAAAAAATAATAATTTAAAACGATAACAGTTAAAAATAACTCGTTGTAAACAAATATTTGACAACGGATTTATTCAGATAAATAACCATTGACATATTTTCCCACCCATTCAAACCGCCAAAAATATAAGATAACGAACGATAACCGTTGTCGATTTCAAAACTTTTACAACAGTTTATTTAAGCAGAACCGTTGTCAAAGTTTCATCAATGAAAATAGATAACGGTTACATACCGTTATCAATAGATAAATATAACAACGATTTTGCAAGTAATAAAGCCGTTGTTAAATTTTGACATTCAATTAAATAAGATAACGAAATGAACCGTTATCATATATAATATTTAACAACAGTTTTGGAGCCACTAAACCGTTGTCAATAGTAAACAAGGACAACAGAATTGAAACCGTTATTAAGATTTAATAATGGTTTCTTAAAAGTATACCCGTTGCCATAAACATATTTAACAACAGTTTTAAAACGGTTCTTGAGGTTTGATAACGGTATTATAGATCCGTTATTGATGTTATATAACGGTCGCGTGTTTGTACAACCGTTGTATATATTTACAACCGTCGTTGCAATAACGGTTCAGTGTTTCTATTTAATAACGGTAATTGCATTATCTGACCGTTATTGAAGGACTTATTTGGCGTAGTGTTTACTGTAGAATTCATGAGTTTTGCTATGCTTTTGATTTATGAAAACTGAAAAGTATTAAGATCTTCATTAAAACAAACAATTCTTTAAACGATATAAAAATTTGGTTTGAAAATATTTCCAGTTTTCCTACAAATTGTTGTTATTAAATATAAATTTTAAAGTTCCTAAATTACCCTTTACCTTTCATTTCTTGTAAATTCAAAAATTAATAGAGGGAAATGAAAATAGTTAGTGAAAGTGCGATTGTACCCCGGGTGGTACTCAAATTGGGTACCACCCGGTGGCGCCATCTCATTTTCCTATATATGTTTTCCCTAAAATCAATGCTAATTACTTTAAAAACTTAAACAATGAATTATAATTCTCCAATTAATAAAGTAATTTTGGTTTTTAACAATTTTTAATATGTTTTGTTGAAATTATTAGGTTTGTTAATTAGTGAAATAAATAAAATTTATTTGGTTTGTGTGCACAAATACATGATCATTTGCAGAAACGCATTAGTCCTTGACTCCTTAGTCTATGCCTTCTTGGCCAAACTTTCTTATTAATTTGAAAATTTATATCCTTTGTCAATAAACTCCACATAGAAGCCGATGGATCATGTGTACCTGGGACTGTGCCATTAGGTGTGAGAAGGCTGGAGTCGCTGTTGCATTTGGGAGTCGGGACGGATGGATTGGGTACTTACATGGTCAGGTTGTTGGTTGTGAAGGGGTGGTGGTGATGGTGGTGGTGAAGGGAGATGAGGGGAGGTAGAACAAAACTTAATTGGGTGAGAAATGAAAAAAATGACAAGGATAAAATTGTAAAATGTGTATATGAAAAAGTAAATGTTAAAGATATTCCTGATATTCCTTCTTCGGATTTAATATCTCGCAAATAATTATTGTATCTTGTAATTAGGAAATCGTATATTAGGAAAGTTTAGTTTCTTGCACATATTGTCAAGGGAAGATTTAGTTTTCCATATTCCGTAAATTGTAATTGTATATATACCTTTGCATATAAATGAAATAACTCAAGCATTCAATCATAAATATTACATGGTATCTTTCAGCCTTTCCAATTAATCGTCCATCCTTTTTTTTTTCGAAAACTACAATGACATCCAACAACATGCTACTCCCCAATTCCGAAGAACCCAACAAACCAATTTTCGTCATCACCTTCCAAAATTGCATTCAATTAACCGATACTTTAACCTACAAACAATGGAGTTTTCAAATCCGTTCAACAATGAAAGACCACCGTCTCTTTCACTATCTCGCTGGCAGCATTCAAGCCCCACCCTAAACCATCACCACGCCACCCAAAACTGACAAAGACGCACCCATCACCAAACCCAATCCGGCATACCTAACTTGGTATCGTCAAGACCAATTCATCCTCGGCGCTCTTACCGGCACACTATCCTCCACAATTGCGCCCCTCATCGTCAATGCTACCACATCACATGAAGCATGAACTACTCTCTCCCGCACCTTTGTAAACAAAACCCGTGGCCGAAAACTACAACTCAAAGCCCATCTCCAATCCCTTAAGCCCGTCTCCAATCATGGTTTGCATCTTAATCAAACTAAATATATATCGGATATTATACAAAAGTACAACATGGAGGACTGTCGTCCCGTCTGTACTCCTATGTCCACCAATGTGTCTCTTGTTCGCCAACCTGATCATCCCGTGCTTGATGAATCTCAATATCGAGCAATTGTTGGCAGCTTGCAGTATCTCTCGCTCACTAGACCTCACATCTCATTAACTGTTAATAAGCTTGCTCAATTTCTTACGCATCCGATTGATTCTCATTGGACGGCTCTGAAGAGACTTCTCCGGTATCTCAAGGGTACAATTAATCTTAGCATTCATTTGAATCGTTCTTCTCCACTGCTTCTCCATGCTTATTGTGATGTTGACTGGGCGAGCGATACGGATGATTATGTGTCCACTGGTGGATATATGATATTTCTCGGCTCAAATCCGGTTTCTTGGTCCGCTAAGAAACAACGTGCACTCTCTCGTTCCTCGACTGAAGCTGAATTCAAAGCCGTCTCCGACACCACAACTGAGTTGCTCTGGCTTCGTGATCTTCTGTCCAAAATTGGCGTATCCATATCTCATGTTCCTACTATTTATTGTGACAACTTGTGTGCGTCACACTATTCCGCCAATCCGATATTTCATTCCTGAATGAAGCACCTCGCGCTTTCCTTCTATTTTGTTTGTTAACAAGTTCAGAATGGTCGACTTCGAGTTTAACATATCAATGGCTCTGATCAAATAGCTGATATTGTTACCAAGCCACTCCTTCGATCACGTTTTCTCACTCTGTTATCCAAGACTGGTCTTACTCTCCGACCGACCGTCTTGCGGGAGTGTGTTAAAGATATTCCTGATATTCCTTCTCCGGATTTAATATCTTGCAAATAATTATTGTATCTTGTAATTAGGAAATCGTATATTAGGAAAGATTAGTTTCTTGCACATATTGTCTAGGGAAGATTTAGTTTTTCATATTTCGTAAATTGTAATTGTATATATACCTTTGCATATCAATGAAAAACACTCAAGCATTCAATCAGAAATCTTACAGTAAAATTCATATGTGAAAAAGTACGCCCTTAACATTTACCTTTCCTAACCAAAAGAGACTAACATGACATTTGGCCACTTTTGGCTTACAAAACATTGTCTAAGATAAAGCTCGACGCATTTGCTGAAATTTTCATGATCTTCAACCAATTAGGCACCAATGGATAAATAACTAACTTCTCAATACTAACACAAATCAGTTATCACCTTTACTTGACATCTGGCATATCAATTTTATTGTCCTAATTTATCTTAAAATTTATTCTGAAATAATTGTTCTTGCTTTAAATTTAGTAAGAGTAAAATATGAGTAGCAATCTATCCCTAGAAAATTTTACCACTATATAATAATATTGAGAGTTAATTAGATTTTACTCTATTTTGAAATCCACTTTTTTAAAATCACTCCCTTTTGAATTTTTTTCGTAAAATTACTCCCTTAAATTGCATTTTGACCTAAAATTGCTTCAATACTCCAACTTAAGTGCCTTTTTTTGTCTATTATTGAACTTATTTGTAACACTCCCATATACCAAGGTGCCTTACCAAGACCACCCTAGCACATGGAGATGATACCATCTCGGTTACCCGAGGTATAGTAACCAAAGGAGACCATAAATAAACGTACTTTAAGTTTAAATATCGAAAGTGCGTACAACTTATAAACCAAACCGAGTATAAAAAAAATACAACTGCCTCAAACTGAAATCCAAAACTGAAATAAAACTGTCATAAACTATCATAGGAAGACTAAAAGACTCGAACTAGTGATGGGTCCATTCCCAGCTAGATCCCGCACGTACTCCATAGAAATACCTGCTAATCAACTGCTCAGCATCCCCGAATAGATCACCACAGCTTTCAAAACACTTAGGCGGGGTCAGTTACTGAATAATCAAAATAAGTAAAACAGCAACATCCAAATACATAAGCACATTCCTCCAACTCCAGTTCATCACCAATCACCTAACTACACACTAAAGTGTGTAGCCCTGCCAGAATACCCCTCGCAACAGATATTCCACACCGCTAGTGGGGACCGCATCCTTACCACCTAAGTCCCGCTCAACTCCCAGAGCGAATAACCCACGTCCATTAATGTGCACATCCCCCTTATGACTGGAACCACAAGGGGCGAATCAAGGGCGTGAAGCCATTCCCGCAAATAACTCCACTCAGCCGAGGGCACACCTCACGAACCACATACAATTACAACCAAAACTACAATACTAATAATCATGCCAATACTAAGAAGTACAATTATGACCACAATGATAACCATGCAATACATCCGTCACATTTGCTTAATTCAATTATACAGTAAACGAGTAGGGAAAACTCTACCTGAAATGGAATCACCAACAACAATAGCTGCAGATCAAAAAGCCTCCTCTACGAAACCACCTCCTATAACCTTAATGCATACAATTATAATCTACTACAACAATTATACCAAAAACCCCCAAAATACCCAAATTAGGGTTTAATCAAAATTAACAAACTGACATAAAAACAACATAGAAATCTTACCCAAACGATGATGATCACAAGGGTATAACGATCTCAGAAATCCGACAACCCTAGCCTTGATTTGATAGCAAAAAGAGGAGAGAATTGAACGTCGTAGAGCTTTCTTGTGAAAAGTTTAGAAAATAAAGGTAAAAGTGACAAAGTTTGTCAATCAAAACTTTAAATACCTCTCCACGTTTTACTATCAAACCTGGCCGAAAAGTCCGAAAAAACCCAAGCTACTCGATCGAGCAACTAACGTACTCGATCGAGTATCCTCTACTCGATCGAGTTGCCCCCACTCGATCGAGTACATTCAAAGCAAAATGTACTCCATAATCTCTAAACGACTTACTCGACAGAGTAAGTCCTACTCGATAGAGTACCCAACAACTCAAATATCTGAGGTATTACATATTTCGTTTGTGACTTAAACAATTCATACGCTATCTAGACAAATGAAGAGATAGTTCAAAAATAGAAGAAATAAGTTATTTAAAATTGGAGTTATTATAATACCTCGTAGTTTCTAAGGTGTTCACTCGATCGAGTAGACCAAGTGGACCGAGTATAACCTATATAAGATTAGTGGAATTGTGATAATGCCCATCTGTAGAAGGGTCCTCTTAAAACTGTCATAACTTGATATCTAGACATGATATTGATGTGATTCCAATTGGAGGTGATAGCTTGTTCTCTTACGACCCCAACGGTAGGTCACAAGCCCAAGACAAGCAAGAAACGAGTGAGATATGACTGTTTTACAAAAACTGGTCATTGTTAAGAACTGCGTCGCACTCGACTGAGTAGACCGGCACTCAACCGAGTGAATGACACTCGACCGAGTGGACTCACCACTCGACTAAGTGGTGCTGAAGCAGAAAACGAGATAAGGAAATTTTATCCCCTTATCCTCATTCATTCTATCCTCTTCCTTATCTCTTCTAACTTTCTCCCTTCTCTCTAAAACCCTCACAAACACCATATTAGGGGATTGAAGCTTGGATTAGAGGATTGCTAACTGTAGATACCCAGTATCTGCTGAGACTTCAACAAACACCCGATGATTATAGGACTACAACATGTTTTGGGATCGCAGCATTTGATCGACAGTTTGTGTACAACTTTACGTCGGAAAACTTAAAACGATTTCGAAAACAAAACATTTCAAAACATTTCAAAAATACCTGGAGTGTTTAATGCACGACGACGGGGTCGCGATGACATTAACTAGAGTCAAAACCGACACCGGACCAAAAACCGACTCGAAAATTCAAATCCTGACTCCAACAACGAGTCAGACCGAGTCAAACACAAAAACCAAAAATATCTCAAGCCTTCTATGCTAAGTTTTCCCGGATTCATGTTGGTCAAGTACCAAACATGTGACTACAAAACCTAGGATAGAACAAATCATGATTGCGTTTGTTGTGATAGTGACAATGATCGGAGCCATTTAGTTCACAAATTAAGCAAATGTGGTCGTTGGTCAATGGTCGATACAAAACACAATTTATACTTCACAAACAACTCTACAAATTAGTAAAGAGGCAAGTAAAGGTCGGATCCCAAGGGACGGGTATTGAAAACGAAGATTTCTATTGCTACTAGTGGTGTCTAGGGGTGTCACAAGTTGGGTTGATGTAGAAGGTTACTAAACTAAAATAGCAATGAAAATAAACTAACAAGGTAAATAGAATAAGGGTGTAAACAATTGATTAAAAGCACTAGGGTGTCATGGGTTCATAGGGGATTCATGGGATATGATCATACAAACATGTTCTCAAATTATAAGCAAGCAATTATTGTTGTGATGGATTGAGTTGGGTTATATCTTACAATCCTAGGAAAGTTTGGGTCCCGGAGCCGAATCTCTTGGATTGTACAACACCTACAAGTCGACTTAATCTTCCCTACTTAACACATGCATGGTCTAACAAGACTCGAGTTGGGTTATGTCTTACAAGTCAAGTTGAAGAGATAGTAGATGATAATAAATGCAAGGATTCATAGGCTTAGCATTTCATCAAACATAACATGTGCATGCATTAAGATCAAAACAAGCAAGCAAATAAGATATGAAAGCATATTGATTTAAGCATGAATCATCCCCATGTTGGTTTCCCCTAATCACCCATTAAACCCTAGCTAAGAGACTACTCACTCATTATCATATTGATCATGCTAGAAAGGTTGTCAATCATACTAACATAATGAAACATGATGAATAAATGAAAGTAATTAGCAATAATTAAAAAGGGATTAAGAGATTATACCTACTAATGATTCCAATAATAAAGCAAGAATAATAGAAGTACTTGAATCCTAGATTGAGAGGTTGTCAATCTCCCAATAATAACCCAAATAATCTTCAATTACCCAAAATAAAGTAAGAACAAGAGAGAGATTAAGGAACTAAAACTTGGATTAAAACTTGATTAATACTTGATTACAATATTGAAGAGAGATTTGATTGATATTAACTACTCTAATTATTGATTAGAAGAACATGCTCCTCTAATTAGACTAATGGGGTATTTATAGTGAAAATTAGGGAGGATGCATTAGGGTTAACTAAGGGCTAAACTAGTAATTACACTTTTTAAGTTGAGCAAGGAGACTCCGGTATTCAATGAGAGAAGGGCGTCTCCATTTTGTAACTTGAAGGACGAAACCATCTTTGTCTTTGTGATCCGAGCGGATGGAGGTCGAGACGGACGGATGGGGCATGGACGATCCGAGCGGATCAAGGCGTAAGACGCTCGGATTGGGCCTCGGGGGATCCGAGCGGATCCTGGTAAGGACGCTCGGATTGAGTGGCGGACGGACGGATCGTGGATGATCCGTTCGGATTCTTCTACAGCGTCATTCCTTCTTCTTTTCTTCCCTTTTCTTCATAGAATCCTTGGGGATTTCCTTGGGGACTCAAGGATCCTTTCTCAACATTGATCTTCTACTTAGCTATGTACAAAGGCCTTCTAGTCTTGTCTCTCCTTGATGCTTGGTCATTGAATATGATCCATTTAGCCTTGTTTTGCCATGAAAATGCAAGATTCTTACTCCTTTCCTACCAAGGGATCAAAATCTCAAAGAATATGCAAAACAAAGATCTAAAGATAAGAAATGACCCAAATAAGCACTAAAAAGCATAGAAACAATGGTAATTCGGGGGCTAAATATGCGCCAATTATGGTCGCATCAAATATCCCCAAACCGAACCTTTGCTCGTCCCGAGTAAAGAGGTGACAAAGACTAGGACCAATACTAACCTAACCTAATAATAATAGCCGATATGAGACAATTAGCGGGTCTCACTCCGCCCCTTCAACTCACAACAAGACAACCATGAGGTAGGATGCCTTCTTGCAAGGCAAGGTGGGTCTTGCCAAAATGGCGACACATCCAAACATTAAGCACATAAAAACAAGTAATGGATGCATCAACAAAAGAATAGCCACTCCCTCATCAAGTGGCGGAGGCACTAAAGAGGAACAAATTTAAGAGCATGTAATCCTTCACAAATACTAGTTCAACAAATTACTAAGTCTAAGAGGATGGCACTAAATCACCTCCAAATGGTGTTAAACTAGACTACTTTCGTCCTCAATTTCCAAATGCTTTCGTCAAGAGCGATCGGATGGTGGTGGAATGATGATCCCTATGATGCTAGTGGCATATGACATGACAAGTCTCGAATTCTCTACAAAAGTAAAGGTCATGGATCGTCCCAAGCTCGACCAAGTGGCTTGACAAAAAGGCTTTTTGGGAATGAAATGCTCAAATCTTTATTCACAATGGTTGGATATGACTAGTATTTCAAAATTGTCCTCATTTCACTTTCACATTTCAAAAATTTAAGATGGGGTTTGTCCCTTCCGGCTAGTGTCCTTTGCTTTCGCCAATCGCTTATTAGGCAACCGGTTAACCTCTAGAAAATAGCTTTTTGGGGTGAAGTCACTCTGTCTCTGGGCGGCCGAATTCACAACCGTATGGGGGCCCAATTCAATGGATCCCACACCAAAGCACATCGAAGTGGTAAACCTCCATCAAAACAACTTAAAAATTCTCAACATTCAACAATTCATAACGCTTGAGGTTTCCTTGGCATTACATTACTTCCACATGACAAAATTTGTTTGAGATGAGCACTTCAAGCTTATTGATAGAAAATATTTTTGGGTTGCCTTACCACAAGGTCAAACAAGGTCACCTAGACAAGTTAACCAAGTCCATATCGCATCACGGGGTTGGATAGGTGACTCACATGCAAACTCTTGACTAGGCCTTGGGTCATGGGTCAAAAGACACTAGTATGACACTATCTAGGGTGTTTTACAACCATTCTAGTAGGCAAAGTCTTGAGTTGAACAAGTATTTATAATGGCTTAGTTGCTCTTGTCAAAGTTCCAAAATAGGCATCTTTTCAAAACATTTCTAACATGCAACTACATGCCATGATGCAACTAATATAAACATCCTAATGCAAGTGATTCTACCAACTAGCATGACATACTAAACTAAATGCAAGTCCTAAGTTCACATTGTTTTTACCGCATCAATCAAAATAAAGCCACATAGTCATTAACATAAAGAGGAAAAAGGAGATTGAAAAGATCATACCATGCGGTCTTCAATATCCTCATGTCTCGGATGTGGCGTAGTCAATCAAAGTGAAAAAGGATGAACAAACACAATATATACAAGACTATATATACAAAGGAAATGAACTTGTTTTTGGTTTTTTTCAATTTTCAAATTTTTATGATTTTTGAAATTTTTCAATTTTTATGGTTTTTGAATAAAAGTTAAGTGTTAGAATTCCCATCCCCACACTAATATGGGCATTGTCCTCAATGGCCAAAATGATGGAAATTATGCAAGAGTGATGCATGATTTTCTATATTAAATGCAATTCTACACTAAACTACACTACATGATGCATGTTGTTTTGTTATGACGGAGAGGATAATTTAAATTACCTCCCGTTGCGTATGCATCAACTTCCCCAAACCAAGCAAGACACTATTGCTAATGTCAAAGTATGGGGGAGTTCGTGCACATGCTATGCTATGCATGAGACTAGATTGTCATTTTGGATTTTCAAAAATGGGAACAAAAAGGAACACCTCAAAGGAACCGAGGTGTGAGTCCTTTGATGTTGCTAGGACTAAACTAACCAATGATCAAAATGAGAATAAAATACAAAGAGATATAGACAAACCGTGGGAGAGTAGGAATCTCCAAGGCTAGTCTTCCATCATACTACTATCATCACCACTTCCCTCATGAGAAGTGGTCTCATTGCCACTTTCCTTGGCACTTTCTTCATTGCTTTCCTCATCATCATCTTCACCATCTTCTCCTTCTTCATCATCTCCACTTGCTTCTTCCTCAATGTTATCATCAATCTCCTCATCATTTCCAACAACCTCATTATCTTCCACCACATCCCTTGATGCACCCGGGAACAAAGCTTCTCTATCCGCCCAACTAGGCAAAGGACAAGATGGATCAAGGAGTCCTTGCCTAGCTAAATGTAGGAGGGGAGGATATTGAGCTAGATATGCATTCTTCCGGTCTTCATAAGCTTGCTTGTGCATGGCTCTCATAAGAAGAGTTACATAGTCTTTCCCAATTTCAATTCCTTCCGGCGTAAACTCTTCATAGTCATAGGGGTAAGGTGGTATGATAATGGAAGAGGAGGGGGCCTCATGGTCACCCTTTTGTTGTTGAATGATGTACTCGGCTTCTTTGGTTAGGGGAAGTAAATAGTTGGTCCGGTGGACACTAAGACGGCAAATCTTTGCGGGCAAAGTGAATGAACGAGCCTCACTAGTAAGCCACCCATACTTGGTATCAAGGGAATTGTGAACAACCCATTTGAACTTGTTAATCAAGATGGACATATCAATGAGATGGCCACCATCCTTAGCCTTGTACTTGCTATCCTTATTGAAATTAGGATCAAAGTGCTTGGCTAGGACCGTGACAAGGCCGCCATTAACAATTACGGTTTGACCCTTCTTCCCACTATCTACATGAAGCCATCTATCAACCAATAGCCTCAAACAATTGTAAGGCTTGGTGTGAATTCTTCCAATATTCAAAGTTGATTCAAGGAGAATAAAATCGAGTCCCGTGAAATGATTGGTGTCTCTTCTAGCAATTATGGTATTTCCCACAACTTTGTGCCATATTCTTATGCCCGGATGATGGACCAAGAGAGCACGACAAGCATGAAAATCTTCATATTTCTTCCCGGAGATTGCCTCCCAAAGAGGCGCGGGATCGTACTTCCCATATTGCTTATAGAATTTATGTTCATCACTAAGACCCAAAATTGCACCCAATTAGGAAAGGAAATGCGTCTACTAGTGTTAGCTAGACGAAACTCAATATTTTCCCTATTCTCAACTTTTGTCACTTTCAAGGAACTTAAGAATTCCAAGACAAGGGAGGGGTATGTTACTTCTTTCATTTCAAACAATTTCTTTAAACCCATGGCATTGAAAAAGACTCTTGTTTGTTCAAGGACACCTAGCTTCTCTAAGGTTTTTTCACATATGAACTTGGTGGATTGAATTTGTTTCATAGCAAACTTGACAAATGAATTTCTATGGTCATCGGAAATGAAAGTTACCTCCGGATAATGCAAGAGTTGATTAATTACCGGAGTAGAAGGTGATGCTTCCATAGAAATTTGTTGAGGTTGTTCCACTACCAAGCTTGGTGTTGACACCACCATTGCCAAAGCTTTCTTTGTTTGTAGAGCTTTTTGCCTTTGAGAGAGAGCCTTTGCCTTTGGTGCCTTTGTTGCTTTTGTTGCTCCCTTTGTTCTTGCCATTTGATGAACAAACCAAGTAGAGAATCAAAAATCTTCAATTTGTAGAATGCCCAAATTGATTTTGAAAGTGAAAGGCTTTGCCTTTATGAGAACAAAAATCAATTCAAAGGTGAAGATTTTGTGCTTGGTTTTGATTTTGTTTTGGAGATGGAGTGATTAATTTGATGTTTGAAGGATGGTTTGATTTTGTTTTGGTGATTTTGTTGAGGGTTTTTGTGTTTGAGATGGAGAGGATGAGGGTTTTGGTGTTATGGGTAGTGTTTATGAATGAATGAATGAATGAATGAAGGTGGGGGGGTATTTAAAGAAACGAAAATCTCGAAGATGCAGGCACGATCCGTGCGGATTAGGCGCAATCCGCTCGGATTTTCAAGCTTCAAATTTTAAAAATCCCGCCTAAAGACGGCGTCTCTCCGGGGAAATCCGCTCGGATTTTTATTGAGGGACGGGCGTCTCTTGGGAAATCCGGACGGATTTTTATTGAGGGACGGGCGTCTCTTGGGAAATCCGGACGGATTCTCATCCAGAGATTTTTCTTGTTTTTCTTGACTTCAAGACGGGCGGATTTTACCAGAGACGGACGGATCCTGGGAGACGGGCGTCTTTCCAGAAATCCGCTCGGATTCCTTAATGACAGAATTCTTCAATTTTTGCACAGGACCAAGACGGGCGTCTTCTCACTGGGACGCTCGGATCCTCTCGCAGACGGACGGATTCTCAAAATCCGCTCGGATGCTTCCTTGATTACACGGATCCTTGCGCAAACCCTTTCCTTAACATTCTTTCTTTCTTTCAAATCTTGTGCTCTTCATTGTGGGGGCACTACTAAGGCGTGAATAGCCTAGGTAATTGCCATCCCCACACTAAGGTAAATCACTACACATCAATTAAAATCATTAGTCCCTCCCTCACTTCTCTCTTTTCATGACAATTATTTTGATCAAGGTAAATAAAATCCAAAAATGACAAAAATGCAATGCAAAAATTAAATGTAAGTTAGGGAGTTAGAAATATTTACAAGTGGTGGTTTAGGGAGGACTCCACCAAACTCTCATTCTTGATGAGATGTCAAGGAGGCATGTTCAAGGTGTTGTTGATGTTGCTCAACACCTCGAAGAAGTAATTAAAAGCTTGTTCATTGTTGTGGTAGAGGTCCTCAATAGACCGTGGCCCTTGTTGTTGATCATGATCGATGGCATGCCCAATGTAGGGATTAAAGATCCCTTCAAATTCGTCGTCCCAAAGACCACAAACTTCATTGAGTTGATCATTGAAAATCTCTTGCTTGGATGGAGACAACTCTCCCAAATTCTTCTTTTGGCTAATGAGGCCATCTTCTTCTTCCTTGGTTGATTTTGATGAGCTATGCAAGCTCTTCTTGTCACAATTCACTTGCTCTTTGAATGGAGCATCTTCAACTTTCTTCCTCCATTGGAGTTCCGATTTCTTCCTTTCATCCTTCCGGCTATAGTGATCGATCATGAAGCATGGCTCATGCAAACGAGGAGCTCTCATGGTCTTGTCAAGATTAAAAGTTATGCTTTCATCTCCCACTTCTAGAGTGAGCTCTCCATGTTTCACATCAATCACCGCACCCGCGGTGTGTAGGAAAGGTCTTCCTAAGATGATTGGAATGTTGGAATCTTCCTCCATATCAACAATGACAAAGTCCACCGGGATGAAAACTTCCCAATTCGCACGGGGACATCTTCCCATATCCCTAGCGGTGTCTTCGTCGATCTATCGGCCATTTGAAGTGTGATATTGGTACATTTAAGCTCTCCCATTCCCAACCTTTTACTTACCGAGTACGGCATGACACTCACACTAGCCCCTAGATCACATAAGGCTTTGTTGATCGTTGTGTCGCCAATGGTACACGGTATTGAGAAGCTTCCCGGATCCTTTAGCTTTGGAGGTGAACTCCCTTGAAGTATGGCACTACTCACCTTAGTGAAGGCGATAGTCTCAAGTTTCCGGATCGACTTCTTCTTTGTGAGAATATCCTTCATGTATTTCGCATAGGCCGGAACGTGATTGATTAATTCCGTAAAAGGAATTGAGACTTCTAAGTTCTTCACAATTTCCATGAACTTTCCAAGTTGATCATCAAATTTGGGCTTGGCTTGACGACTTGGAAAAGGAAGTCTAATCACAATGGGCTCCTTTTCTTTGGCTTTGTCTTCATTTTTCTTTGAATTTTCTTCTTTTGATGATTCCCCTTCTTTGGGACTTTGCACCACAACTTCATTCTCACTAGCTCTCACAACTTCATCCTCAACTTGCTCCTTTGGTGCTTCATATCTTGTACCACTTCTCAAGTGAATGGCACTAACCGTTTCATGTCTAGGAGGATTACCTTGAGGTGGTAATTGCCCTTTTTGTCTTTGTGAGCTTGAAGATGCTAGTTGGGTCAATTGTGTTTCCAACATCTTGGTGTGAGCTAGAATGTTGTTGATGGTGGTATCCTTTGCTTGGCTATCTTTTTGCATTTGAGTGAAAAATTCTTGTTGATTTTTTTTGCATTTGAAGGACCGCTTTTTGGACATCAAAACTTTGGTCATTTTGGTGGTTGTATGGATTTTGATTTTGATAACCTTGGTTTTGATTGAAAAAGGGTCTTTGATTTTGATTTCTCATGGGTGGTGGAGTGTATGTTGGTTGAGGGTTTTGGACATTTTGGCTCTTGTATGAGAGATTTGGATGGAACTTGGTGTTTTCATTGTAAAAATTTGAATAAGGGGTACCGCTTTTGTAAGCTTGGAAAGCATTGACTTGCTCGGTTGTTCCCCTACATTCACTTTGATCATGACCTAAGGTTCCACAATTCTCACATATCCCGCTTGGGATTGATGAGGATGCCGTCAAGGCATTGACATGATGCTTTGATGATTTTGAGCTTTCCTCAAGTCTAGCCATAGCTTGTTCAAACTTCAAGTTGATAGTGTCAATGTGAGCACTAAGTTGAGCACCCAATTGAGTAACGGTGTCCACTTCATACTTTCCTCTAGTAGCCTTGCGAGGCCTACTATATTGCGAATTATGGACCGCCATTTCCTCAATCTTGTTCCATGTTTGATTGTCATCAACTTCGGTGAACATTCCATTTGATCCCATATTGAGAATGTTCCTTGAATCTTCATATAAACCATTCCAAAATTGTTGCACTAAAAACCATTCGCTAAGTCCATGGTGAGGACATGAGCGACAAATACCTTTGAACCGCTCCCAAGCTTCATACAAAGATTCTTCATCCCTTTGCTTAAAACCCGTAATTTGAGCTCTTAGCATATTAGTCTTTTCCGGTGGGTAGAATTTTTTGTAGAAAGCGAGAGCTAACTTCTTCCAAGAATCTATTCCAAGAGTGGCCTTATCAAGGCCCTTCAACCATTGCTTTGCGGTGCCGATTAACGAAAAAGGAAATAAGACCCATCTAATTTGGTCTTGAGTCACGCCTGTTTGAGAGATAGCTTCACAATAATCACAAAATGTTTCCATATGAGAATGAGGGTCCTCACTTGGCATGCCCCCGAATTGGCTCCTCTCAACTAGTTGGATGAAGGCGGACTTGGCAATAAAGTTTCCGGTAAGATGTTGTGGGGTAGGAGTACCGTTTGGTAGATCCTCCTCGGTGGGTATAGAGTGTGACGAGAATTTAGGCATTGTAGGTGGATTTTGTGTGGTATTGTTTAATGGGTTATCTTCTCCTTCTATTGCGAAAGGATTGACAAACTCACTTGTGGGTTGGACAACTTCACCAACACCTCCCAAATTCCTCCTAACAAGTCTCCTATTATTCGTCAAGGTTCTTTCGATTTCACGGTCAAAAGGTAACAAATCTCTTTGTAACCTTCTAGACATGCAAAATATCAAACAACTAGAAAACAATTAGAACAAACCTTGAGGAGTTTTAATTCCCCAAGGTGAAAAAGACACAACTAAAAATAACAAAAGAAATCTTAAATCAATTAAACACCGTCCCCGGCAACGGCGCCATTTTTTATCGGAGCCATTTAGTTCACAAATTAAGCAAATGTGGTCGTTGGTCAATGGTCGATACAAAACACAATTTATACTTCACAAACAACTCTACAAATTAGTAAAGAGGCAAGTAAAGGTCGGATCCCAAGGGACGGGTATTGAAAACGAAGATTTCTATTGCTACTAGTGGTGTCTAGGGGTGTCACAAGTTGGGTTGATGTAGAAGGTTACTAAACTAAAATAGCAATGAAAATAAACTAACAAGGTAAATAGAATAAGGGTGTAAACAATTGATTAAAAGCACTAGGGTGTCATGGGTTCATAGGGGATTCATGGGATATGATCATACAAACATGTTCTCAAATTATAAGCAAGCAATTATTGTTGTGATGGATTGAGTTGGGTTATATCTTACAATCCTAGGAAAGTTTGGGTCCGGAGCCGAATCTCTTGGATTGTACAACACCTACAAGTCGACTTAATCTTCCCTACTTAACACATGCATGGTCTAACAAGACTCGAGTTGGGTTATGTCTTACAAGTCAAGTTGAAGAGATAGTAGATGATAATAAATGCAAGGATTCATAGGCTTAGCATTTCATCAAACATAACATGTGCATGCATTAAGATCAAAACAAGCAAGCAAATAAGATATGAAAGCATATTGATTTAAGCATGAATCATCCCCATGTTGGTTTCCCCTAATCACCCATTAAACCCTAGCTAAGAGACTACTCACTCATTATCATATTGATCATGCTAGAAAGGTTGTCAATCATACTAACATAATGAAACATGATGAATAAATGAAAGTAATTAGCAATAATTAAAAAGGGATTAAGAGATTATACCTACTAATGATTCCAATAATAAAGCAAGAATAATAGAAGTACTTGAATCCTAGATTGAGAGGTTGTCAATCTCCCAATAATAACCCAAATAATCTTCAATTACCCAAAATAAAGTAAGAACAAGAGAGAGATTAAGGAACTAAAACTTGGATTAAAACTTGATTAATACTTGATTACAATATTGAAGAGAGATTTGATTGATATTAACTACTCTAATTATTGATTAGAAGAACATGCTCCTCTAATTAGACTAATGGGGTATTTATAGTGAAAATTAGGGAGGATGCATTAGGGTTAACTAAGGGCTAAACTAGTAATTACACTTTTTAAGTTGAGCAAGGAGACTCCGGTATTCAATGAGAGAAGGGCGTCTCCATTTTGTAACTTGAAGGACGAAACCATCTTTGTCTTTGTGATCCGAGCGGATGGAGGTCGAGACGGACGGATGGGGCATGGACGATCCGAGCGGATCAAGGCGTAAGACGCCGGATTGGGCCTGGGGGATCCGAGCGGATCTCGGGTAAGGACGCTCGGATTGAGCTGGGCGGACGGACGGATCGTGGATGATCCGTTCGGATTCTTCTACAGCGTCATTCCTTCTTCTTTTCTTCCCTTTTCTTCATAGAATCCTTGGGGATTTCCTTGGGGACTCAAGGATCCTTTCTCAACATTGATCTTCTACTTAGCTATGTACAAAGGCCTTCTAGTCTTGTCTCTCCTTGATGCTTGGTCATTGAATATGATCCATTTAGCCTTGTTTTGCCATGAAAATGCAAGATTCTTACTCCTTTCCTACCAAGGGATCAAAATCTCAAAGAATATGCAAAACAAAGATCTAAAGATAAGAAATGACCCAAATAAGCACTAAAAAGCATAGAAACAATGGTAATTCGGGGGCTAAATATGCGCCAATTATGGTCGCATCAGACAACACAACTCGAAGTGCCGCGATGTGGCTCGCGCCTCTTTGAGCAGCCCAGGTGGCCACGTCGCTCAAAACTCACACAACCACTCATTCTCCTATAAATACCCCTCAAATGCCACCCATTTGAGAGTGACGCGAGTGTCCGCCCCCTCTTTTCTCCCTTAAAATTCTCGACTCGACTTCTAAAGTCACAATCGGACGCGTGTTTACGACCTACCGATCGTAAACACGAGCCTTACACATTGTTTGGTACCGTCATCGTGCATTAAATCACTTGTCCGACCACTTTGACCACTACACCATCACTAAACTTTTAAAAACACTCTTTTACTTACTAAAACAATTTTAAACCGAGTTTTTTCCGATCAAACAAGTTGTTACACTTACGTCGGTCACTCGCCATAACCAAGCATGTAAGTATGAGGGTGTAAAAATCCTCTTTTATTATGTTTTCATTTGTTTCATGACTTTAACATGCTAAAACATGCATAACATGAACCAAAACATGGAATAAACGAGACAAAACTGATTTTTGGTCTGAGGCAGAAGCCCCTTAGGTCGCCAACAGGCTCGCGCCTAAATGGGGTGCCCAAACCAGAGATCAACCGTGTTTGTTCTCGTCATTTCCCTTAATCCATTTTTCATATTTGTAATCGGTTTTTACCATTTCAAGTATTTTCGAAACCTTTTTGTTTCATTTCACATGTTTTAACCATAAAGCATTTTTCATCCTTTGTTCTTCATACCATGACGGTTAAATCCGTGTTTCGGTGATAATATTTGGTTAATGACATTTAAGAGGTATTTTAAAGCCTTTTATTTCATTTCTTTACATTTTTCAAACAAACATATTAGTCACCAACACAAAGTCATCCTTGGTTATACATACCATGCCGGATTTTAACCCGGGTACGATGATGAGTACCGACTAATGACATTCAAATGGACTTAAGACAATTAGTCCATAACCATTTTTCAAAACTATTCATGTCAAGCTTGTCAAAACCGAACCCGACACCGAATATTATCAAATAATGATGATTATTCGAGTCTAGTTCTTTAAATCGACAAATGCGGTCTAAACGACCCTTTCAAAATCAAACCGGGTTCAAATACCCATTTTCAACACGTTTCATAACGTTTTCTAAACAGTCAGAACACGGCATACAGCCGTTGGCTAACCCGCGCCTCAAGCAGGCCTTTTCTTTCTCATTTTCAAAACCAGAGGGAGGCCCCTTACACCGCCGGCTGGCTCGCGCCTCTTATAGCCGTCTGGTATAGGGCCTGTTCCCTTCCAGCATTAGTCTAGGACGATCCCGAATCCGGTTAACCCGGATATAGGATGGATTAGATGACTATTCAAACCACATTTGCAAAATGCCTTACTAAGACAAATGGATCATGTTATGCACCCTAAACCTAATACGGTAAATGGATGTTTAATTTCCGTCTTGCATGCAAATCAATCATTAATCCAACTCGACATCTTATACTTGATACTTGGATTAAATCAACCGACTTAGAAAGCTCTCACATGTTAGGTTTAAATCATTGGATGCGCATTCATGCATTTAAACCGTTTTATCAACTTTTGCATTCAACCAACCAAGATCGATCAGTAGAGGCCGCTAAACGCGGGCGGGATTGGGTGTCTGATTAAAGGGCTTCCCAATACGTACCTTCACCTCTTACTCAGAAACTTTGGATAGTGGACGACCTTATCCAGGGCGTACGAGAGTCATTCTAGAGATAGGATGCTAAAGAGGGACGATTTCCTTATCTTTAGTACCTATGTTAAAACGCTGCTTTGTGCTTCGATTTGACCGAGGTATAAAGTGGAATTCGAATGGGTTCCAGGCATCCCACAAATGCTTGGTGGCGACTCCGAACATCTCTAATCGTTTTGAGACCCTTACCGAGACGAAACCGACCGATCTAAAAACGATCCGGTCGAAAGCATCTTTACGCCGCCGAGCGTGGCTTTCAAAAAGACCGTTGCATGTCCGCAGATCGAACCGGACCTGCAGGTGGGCCATGTCCACAGATTGGCGACTCCGCTGGGGAAAACTAGGACACTTACGTCTTTGTGATCCCTAGATGGTGAGACTCGAACGAGGTCTTGGTTGGAATGCATTAATTGATATTACGGTCACGGTCGGGTTCCTTGTCCGGGCCCACAACCTAACCCTTTTCGACCAATTGGCTCGTCCCGTCGGCGTGAGTTTTCTCATCCCCGCGTTTCGAATCCCGATTGAGTCAAACATACCATTGACGTTACACATTTCTATTTCGTCAAAGAGCTTTCATCACTTTCGAGCACGAGGCTAGGGCACCCTCCTTACACATTTTGTTTGGATTGGTATCCCTCTCGCAAATCGGGGTTTGATTGCTTGGTGTGTAACCCACCCTTTTAAGCCAAAACCCGTGTCAGCATGATGCATAATATAATGAAACTGTGAGTGCTTATGTGCTATCTGATCATAAGTCCTTCCGTGTCATTTTCAAACTTTCAAAAACACCCTTTTTGCGCCGTTATAATGGCCATTTCAAACCTCGGTCTTTCGCCGACCGATACACGCCTTTCTAGGCCGTCGTAATGACGATTTTCAAACTCGGTTTTGTATAACCATTTCAACACGCCTTTCTAGTCCGTCGTAATGACGATTTTCAAACCCGGTTTTGTATAACCATTTCAACACGCCTTTCTAGGTCGTCGTAATGACGATTTTCAAACTCGGTTTTGTATAACCATTTCAACACGCCTTTCTAGGCCGTCGTATTGATGATTTTCAAACCCGGTTTTGTATAACCATTTCAAAATCACCTTTTTACGCCGTTATAATCGCCGCGTCTTGACAACGGATCTTAACCCGTTTCGCGCCGACAATGGCTCTTTCAAAACCTGAAAAAAGCACACACCCTTTTCTCGAGACACTTTCGAGATCCCGAGGACCATGCACCGTCCCCGAGACCTTTTCATACATTTCAAACTCGATTTTCAAAACATACAATTTTGAATTTCAAAACCGTCTTGGGAAGCAACACACTGCTTTCCGAGCCGACTCAAACTCAAACCGTCTTTTGCAAATAAACTTAAGACAACCCTTTTCAACTGATTGATTTGCGGAGATCTCTATCTTCGGAAGCCGCCCATTAAAGCGACAAATGAATCTTTTGAAAATTTCTATTTTCGAAAACTTCAGTCCACCATTCCAATTCCGCCTCGTGTCTATCGAGTCAATGCAAACGTACTTATGGGTCTTTACTTATGAGTCGTCTCACCACGAGACCCGTCCAATGGCGTCACGCCGTCATGTTGGACTCGTGTCAAAGGTTCGGTCAAACACCGTCACGTCATAAGTCGAGTCAGCACCGAGGGACCACACACGGTCACCCTCGTCTTGTTGAGTCCGATCTTGGTCTCGTCCTCTATGTTGTCTGCGTTCAGTCATGGAACCGTGTCGGATTAAGTTGTAATGTGAGCCGTTTTTCTGCCTCAGCGCCATGGCCCCGTCTTCAGCTTCGTCCAACAACAACAATGATAACAACAGAGATGTCAACCGATCGCTAGCCACCGCTTACCGCTCTTAAGGTCACCCTGGATCGCGTCGAGACCCGTATCGACGCTCTGGAGAACAAGGAAATTGGGGAACATAATACCCCCCACCTCGACCGAGACCGAGAAGAGGTGAAACACGGAAGAACAACTCCTAGCCGGGGTAACAACATCCACCTTGAAAATAACCGAAGGTTCGAACCGTTGGGACCAAGTTACGACAACTTCACCCCGCCCGATGTGCCTAAGTTCAAGGGAGTGGAGGACCCACTCAACCACATCCGTGCTTTCAAAGACTACATGGCCATTAAGGGGGTCAAACAGGAACTTTTTACCAGGATCTTCCCATCCTCTTTGGAGCCGATTCCTCGCCAATGGTACTACTCCTTGGACCCGAAAAACCTTACCACCTGGGATGAAATCGCAGTTGAGTTTGCCAAACAGTATGCCGACAATGTCGAGATCCAGGCCAACACCCGTACTCTCGAGGTGTTAACCCAAAACGACAAGGAGGGGTTCACTGAGTTCCTAACCCGTTGGAGGAGGGTGAGTACTCAGTTGGTCAGTAAGCCGAGTGAATCAACTCTGGTGGATAAATTTGTCAACAACCTCCGCCCGGTTTATGCCAACCTGCTGAGGTATCAAAATATCAAAACTTTTCAAGATCTGCAGATTCTGGGGACACGTATTTAGGACGACCTCCGAAAGGGTGTCTTAGCAAAAACCACGGGCAGGGGTTATCAAGGATCCACCTCAACCGGATCTCGCCCTTACGGTCAGACAAACAAGATTGATGAGGTTAACCTCGTCGAACCATCTGCCAAGAAAATTGAACACCCCCAGAGAGTGTTCACCAACATAGGGTCAACTTATGCAAGTGCCCTAAAAAGGCTCATGGACCAAGGGAAGCTACAACCGATCGGGCCCACCCCGGACCCGGTCGATGCCAAGAAGTCCCGATTTTGGAACCCCAACGCCTACTGCCAGTATCATCGGGGGAAAGGGCATGATACCGAAAATTGCCTCAAACTCAAGCACCTCATTCAAGACATGATTGAGAAGGGAGATTTGCCTATACCCCCACCAACTAAGCCAAATAACAAGACGAATCCTCTCGGAATTCACGCCATCTCTGACGATGAGCCGACCCTAAACTGCTCTCCATCTTGCCAATTGACGACGAGGTGAATGTTCTGGAAAAGGATCCTTCAGACGGAGTGTTCGTATTCAGTGCTGCCACTATGCTCACTATGTTTCAGCAAGTTGAGGAGGCCATTGCCAGCCTTTCTGAGAGAATCACCCGACTCGACGACGCCTACCGTCGACTCATCTTCAATCCCCCAGCACCACGTCCGAGGGAGAATTCCCCAAGCATTCAAAACTACCCACCCCAGGATGGATTGCTCCCGCGACCATTCTGGCATAGGCCCCACGAAAATCACCTTCAAAATAACCACCTTCACGATAATTACCCTCAAAATAACTACCCTCAAAATAACTACCCCCACAAGAATCGCCCTCACAAAAATATTCCCATAAGAACTACCCACCGAGGAATACCCCTCCAAGGTATCCTCGAGACCCTGAAATTAACGGCATATGGCGGGATGATGTTGAGGATGTCTATGTCGTCCCAGGAAAGGAGAAGCGGACGAAGGAAATCGGACATCGCACCCGGTCCGGACGTCCCTATCAGAATCCGAGCAACCCAGCGGTCGTTCCAACAACGAATGACCAAATCGTCCCGGAAGCGGACACTCAACCAAAGGCTCCTGAGAACTCAATACTGAAACAACTTCAGAAAGCAAAGGCCGAGAGCTCAATCTGGCAGCTGATCGCAACGTCTTTTGAGCATCAGCAGGCCCTGCTGCAGGCCTTGGGAAAATTAACCGTGCACTACACCTCTTCCCCGGAAGAAATAATGGCACACATGATAAGAGACGCCCCTGATCTGAGCAACCCGGTCGTCTTCTCCGACGAGAATATCCCCCTGTTCGGAGCCAATCATAACCTGGCCCTGTACATCACTGTGCAATGCCTCCAAAAGAATGTACCAATGGTCATTGTGGATGACGGTTCCGCCGTGAATGTCATCCCTCTCAAAACTGCCCACAGGCTGGGTATTAAGGAATCTGATTTAATCCCAACGAATCAAGGAGTACGCGCCTACGGCGGCACTCGTCGCAAGGTCGCTGGGCTTATCACTCTAGCCGTCACAACCGAGCCACTAGAAAGACAAACCAGTTTCCAAGTGGTCGACATCGACGCATCCTTCAACATGCTCCTGGGACGTCCCTGGATTCACGCCGTCAAGGCGGTCACCTCAACGCTCCACCAAAAGATCAGGGTCCCCTTCAACGGGAAAACGATCACGATCCCCGCTTCCCCAATCAAAGCAGTTATGAGAAGAGGGGTAGCCTCCCAAGCCATTGAGGAGGACGACAATGAAATATGGGGTTTCCAAGCCGTGAACGCCATAACTGATGAACCTGCAACCTCTGAGTATGACCCGTTCACCAACCTCACGATCAACAGTATCATGATGCGTCAGGGTTATTTCCCGGGTTTGCCTCTCAATCCACTAAAGGACCCTTTGCCTCCCTTGAAACAGGCTAAGGTCCCCAACATTCTTTTTGGGCTGGGATACGAACCTACTGGCGAGGATATCCAGGAGATGAACCTCCTAATCCGAAAATGCAAGAAGCACGGAGTCATCCTCCGTCCATACCACCTGACCCTCAACGGATACTTCGTCCCTGAGGGAGAGTCTGAACTCTACCACGGCTTTCCGGAGCCTATCTATGACTCTGTGGTCAGGGCTAGATACCCGGGAGTGGAAGTCTTCCAGGACTGCTACTTCATCCCCGACAACATCGAAGCTGCATCAACCGAGTCCAAACCGTCACCATGCCTTGACGGACAAGCTGTCACACTACTCTTTGGGGAAGATAACATCAAACGCCTCGACTATGAGGACATCATCAACATCGCCCTGAAAGACAATCAGTTTGACCCAACCGCCGTGATCTCCGATACTAACCCGGAGAAAGCTACCCAGGGCTGAAGGAAAACCATCAAGTGGACCGATCGCCAAGGCCGCATTCTCAAGATCACAACTGGAGAAGGCCCTATGTTCAAGGAGGGAAGTGAGGAAGAGTCTGAGTTTGAGTAGGAGTCAGAGTCTGTTATAGCTCCTAACACTCCAGATGTCCCAGTCAAGGTCCCCTTCCCACTGTTTTATCACAAATTCGTGGCTGATTCAGAGGCTGAGTCTACTAAGGTCACCCCCACTCCAATGAAAGGTGACAACCTGGAGCCTGTTCCAGGGGCCACTTCCTCTGTCGTGTCGCCTCTGACTGACCACGAGATGTTTGTCCTCTCCGAGCTTTTCGCTCGTGTCAACTAAATGAACGCTAAGTTTGCTTATGACTCGTCTCAATTTAACTGCACTGCAATTCTGAATGATTATGAGGAATTTGACTTGAGTGACTACCCACCTCACTTAGCCAAAGAACTTGACAAACGGGAAACCAGAACCCCCATCATTGAGAAAACCGAGCCTATTAACGTAGGAACCGACAATACACCTCAAGAACTTAGGATAGGGACAACCCTGGACCCCTCGGAAAGACAACAGTTCATTGACCTCCTCCACGAATACAAGGACGTGTTCGCCTGGCCTTACAGAGACATGCCTGGGATTGACAGAGAAATTGCAGAGCACCGGATACCCATCAAACCCGGGGCTAAACCTGTGAAACAGAAGCTACGCCGGATGCGACCTAAGTGGGCCCTAAAAATCAAAGAAGAGGTGGACAAACAGTTTAAGGCTGGGTTCATCAAAGTGTCTGAATACTCTGACTGGGTGGCCAACATTGTGCCGGTACCAAAGAAAGACGGACGAATTCGGGTTTGCGTCGACTTCAGGGATCTGAACAAGGCAAGTCCAAAAGACGACTTCCCTTTGCCACATGTTGACATTCTGGTAGACAACACTGCCGAACATGCTCTCCTATCATTCAGGGACGGGTATGCTGGGTACAACTAGATTAAAATGGCTGAGGAAGACATGCACAAAACTGCGTTCACTAAACAGTGGGGTACATATTGCTACACGGTCATGCCTTTCGGCCTCATCAATGCCGAAGCAACCTATCAAAGAACCGCTACCACTCTCCTACATGATATGATGCACAAGGAGGTAGAGGTTTATGTCGATGACATGATCGTCAAATCAAAAGAACGGGACGACCACATCAATGCCCTCTGGAAATTCTTCGCTCGTCTGCGGAAATATAACATGAGACTAAATCCTCAGAAGTGTGCATTCAGGGTCACCTCCGGAAAACTCTTGGGACATGTCAAAGAAAAGAGGCATTGAGATTGATCCAACCAAAATCAAAGCCCTTCAACAAATGCCTCGGCCTAAGAACGAGAAGGAGATTCGGGGATTTCTCGGTCAGGTCCAGTACATCAGCCGATTCATCGCCAAGCTCACTATGATTTGTGAACCGATATTCAAGAAGCTTCGCGCCTCCGATCACACCGATTGGGACGACGACTGTCAGAAGGCGTTCGACAGGATAAAGAAAATCCTATCCAAACCTCATGTCCTCATGCCACCTCAATCGGGGATTCCTCTATCCCTATACCTGACTGTAACCAACACAGCCATGGGAGCAATGCTAGCACAAACAGTTGGCAACGAAGAGCGAGACATCTACTACATCAGCAAAAAGTTCATTGAGTACGAGACGAGGTATACCCAACTGGAAAAGACATGCCTTGCCCTAGTATGGTCAACAAAGAAGCTGCGGCATTACATGCTCAGCTACACGGTCCACATCTACTCCAAGATGGACCCGGTTAAATACATCTTCGAAAAACCCATACTAAACGGAAGGCTGTCTAGATGGACACTCATGCTGTCCGAGTTTGACCTCAAGTTCGTACCCCTCAAGGTTATCAAGGGAAAAGCAGTTGCCGATTTCCTAGCAGAAAATCCCGTCAACGAGGATCCAACGACCGACACATGGTCGCTTCCTGACGAAGACATCCTTTGTGCCGACTCCGACGCATGGGACCTATATTTTGATGGTGCATCTAATCTGAGAGGCTTCGGGGTAGGAATCCTTCTAATATCACCAGAGGGAGAACACGTTCCGATCTCGGTCAAGCTAGACTTCGCCGTCACCAACAATGCCGCTGAATATGAAGCATGTCTCATCGGCCTACAAGCTGCCATCACACTTGGCATCAAGAGATTGAGGGTCCATGGCGATTCCTTACTCATCATCAATCAGGTATCCGGATCATGGAAAATCCGATCTGACAGCCTAGCTCCTTACCAAGTGAAGATCAGTCAAGAGGCCGAATTCTTCGACCAAGTCGACTACTTCCACTTGCCGCGAGAGGAAAATCAATTTGCTGATGCCCTGTCAAAACTTGCCGCGCTCGTCAACATACCTGACGACATGACATCGATGCCCCTATGTGTCGAGAGAAGGAGCGAGCCAGCTCACATTTGTGCCATTATCAACGACGAGGAAAGCCATGATGAACCTTGGTACCACGCCATCCTCAATTACAAAACCAAAAACGAATTCCCTCCCAACTCTGATCAAAGAGGACAAAGAGCCATCCGTTTACTTGCATCACAATTCGTGATAAACCAAAATCAACTCTACAAAAGAACACCCCAAGGAATTCTCCTCCTTTGCATTAACCATCACGAAGCCAAGAAAGTCATGGGAGAGGTTCACGACGGAGAATGTGGCCCTCACATGAGTGCAATGATGCTTACACGGAAAATCATGCGGCTAGGTTACTACTGGACAACCATGGAAGCCGATTGCCGTAACTACGTCAAACATTGCCACAATTGCCAAATCTTCGCCAATATACAACATGTACCACCATCCCTTTTATACACCATGACATCACCCTGGCCATTCTCAACCTGGGGCGTCGATATCATCAGGAAAGTCAACCCGGTAGGCACCAAGGGGCATTGCTTCGTCCTCGTCCCCATCGACTACTTCACCAAATGGGTGGAAGCACAGTCATATGCAGTCTTGACCGCCAAACAAGTGGCCAAGTTCATTCAAAACAACATCATCTGCCGATATGGGGTACCCCATGAGATCATCAGCGATCAAGGCTCTCACTTCCGGGCGAAAACTCAAGCCTTGCTGGACAAATACAAGATCAAACGACATCGATCATCCCCCTACCGTCCCCAAACCAACGGAGCGGTGGAGGCAGCGAACAAAACTCTTGTTACCATTATCAAGAAAATGCAAGACAACTACCGCGATTGGCCGAACAAACTCCCATTCGCACTCTGGGGATACCGAACCTCCATTCGAACACCGACGGGCGCCACACCCTTCTACCTAGCATACGGTATGGAGGCGGTTCAACCGGTGGAGTTAGAGGTCCCTTCTCTACGCATCCTACTGGAGAGTCAAGTCCCTGAGGCGGAATGGACCCGTCGAAGGTACGAACAACTCACTCTTCTAGACGAACGGCGACTCAACGCCTTGCACAACGACGTATACAACGGGCATTCAACAAGAAGGTCAAACCCAGAAACATCCAGGAGGGCGACTTGGTCCTCAAGTCAGTTTGAGCACCATTACCCGTCGATCCGAGGGTAAAATTCAAATCCAACTGGGTCGGGCCATACCTGGTCAAGAAAATACTTTCGGGGGGCGCAGTGAGACTGAGTGACCTAGACGGGGAGGACTTTACAAACCCGACCAACCTAGACCAACTCAAGAAATACTACCCTTGAACCCCATCAACCAACAACCTAGCCTAGTTTTACAACTAGCACCGACCTCGACCCTTTTTCAAGTCAAGTTCCTCAATGTGTTCTGATTTGAAATTGCATGTTTTATCGAGTCTAAGCTGCGGCACCTTGCCCGTTTCAAATGTCCTTTGATCCGTCAAGGGCAACGTCCATTTGCACTACAAAAACAAACCCCTTGAACTACGAGCATGGTTTGATTTCACCTCTTCAGGTGAATACGTAGGCAATCCCTCTTATGCTTGAGGGATACAACCACAAAACCCAACTCAAATTCACAAAACATTTCGAACTACGATCATGGTTTGATTTCACCTCTTCAGGTGGATACGTAGGCAGTCATTTCTTACACAAGAAGGATACAACCATTCCCACAATCAAATACAATCATTCCCATACAAAAATCCCCACATACAAAAAAAACTTCCCCATCAAAAAAGAGAAAGGGAAAACCATTCCTTTTGCCCACCAAAATACAAAATGAGCCTTTCTCTCTTTCCACAAAATACCACTTTCCCAAGTGCAATTGTTTAGGACGATTCAAATCGAATTGCCTTTACCAAATGGATGGAAGAAACAAGCGTTCACAATTTTCGACACGGGCAATCCTCTTATTTAATTAATAATGGGAAGGATTACAATTGCAACAACAAATAAGGCTCGACGAGTCTACAACTTGTCAAAGCTAAGGTGTCCACTAACACACCTCACATAGTAAAACTAGCACAAAACACACAATAACTAGCTAGTACAACATAATACAAACTCACAACAATAATACAACATAATAATAAAGTGGGTAATGGAGGTCTTCACTCTTCCATTCTACCCTTGCCTTTTCCCTCGGGGTACATCTTCCCCTTGCTCTTCTTGTTGGCCCACCTAGCATGGATTTCCTCCTCAGAACGGATCCTAAACGGATCTAAGACGGCGACGGCCTCCGGTCTAGCACAAGACCCCATATTCGACCCAAGACGAGCCAATGCACGGCCCACCATACTCTTGGGGCCGGAACTCCTCCTCTTCGGTGGTCTCATCACATCGGGAGTAGCTCCATCAACATACTCCTCAAAGAAGGCACGGTTGGCCTTGCCAACCTCTCGGTACTTCAAGTCGACAACCTCGTCCTTTCGGTATTTGGATCTCTCTTCCAAAGACGGAGCACGTGACCATTTGACATAGGCAGGAGTCACCCATGTCGTGGCAACGGGGTTTGGTACCTCCCAAAGCGGCCGAGTGGCCCACCACCTTTCGAAGAATTCCACAAGCTCGGAGTTCCGGAAAACATTCTCTTGGACAAAAGTATCTTGAGCGGGCACCTTTTGTTGACGCCCCATTTGCCTCATGAGCCTTTCGGGATAAATGAAGGAAACCACCTTCAAACCAACCACCATCAAAGAACGAGGACTAGCACCCGAGGCGGGCAACCCCGTGAAGGACCTCAAGTGCCACCACGGCACCACCCAACGGATATGAGGACCACCCTCCTCCGCCAATCTTGCGTCCCAATAGGCCTCGGTGGAAGCAAAACTATCCGGGTACAACTTCTTCCTCATGGTAAGATGACGGAAGGAATAAGAAGAAGGATTAACCGGAGGCTCCACATACCTTAGCCTCTCCAATAGCCACACTTGGAGGATCCTTGGCGATCCAAAAGAGGGAGCTTCTCCACAAGAGCCTTCCTTGTCCAAAGCTTGGATAATCTCTCCAACCACCAACCATGATGGATCTCTACCATGCTCCATTTGCTCAATCACATGGATAAGGGTCATGCTACCATGGCATCTCGGCCCCTCCTTCTTCAAGACATCAACAAAGAGGTACACATGGACAAGGCAAAATGCAAGAGCCCTTCTCCTAGCCACCTCCGAGACATTAGCATCTAACCGATTCGAGAAGATGTTGATAAGAGCCAACATATCCACACCATGTGGAGCAAGAAGAAAGTTGACTTGGCTTGTTGACAAGCCCAACATGGAACGGAATTTCTCCTTGTAGCACAACCGAGTCGGAGGAAGCACCGGAGCACAAACCGGCCACCCACCAATGACTCCAACTTCTTCGGTAAGGGGGCAAAGCTCGCCTTTCGGGAAAACGAAAACATGATGTTTCGAATCCCAAAACCGAGAACATGCTTCAGGAAGCGAAGGTTGTACCTTGACTTGACGAAGCACCAACAATTGACCAACTCCCATGCAATCGAGTTGATACTTCTCGGGAGGCGACAAATCCCGGCACCATTGTCGCAAGGTGTTCTCCAAAGCATCCATGAAATATTTTTTTGGAAGAAGAGGAGGTTTTGTAGAGATGTTTTTGGGTTTCGAATGCTGAAACAATGAAGCGCAAACGTCCCTATTTATACAAAATGATCAGCGCGTTTTTCAGAAAAAGAGGAGAGCCGGCTTCCATCGCCGAGTAGCTCGCGCCTCTTTGAGGCTTCTCCAGGATTCCCGCTGTTGACTTGTCTCTTTCAACATGTGTTTTCTCCTGACACCTCAAACCTCCCGCGAGGAACCTCGCGCCTCTTAGGGATGATCCGGGAAATTTTGTGTTTCTTCACACTCACATTTCCTTGTTTTCGCGTTTTACGAAATCCGACACGGTTTCCATGACGCAGCTTTAAACATACGGATTTTTTTCTCTCTTTTTTAAAGGGGGGAAGGGCTAGTCGCCCCGATCCGCGATGGATCGTTTCCATGTCAGTCGAAATTCCGAAATTTTTTCGCTTTTTCGCAATTCAAATTAAAAATCAAAATCGAAAATTGATAACACGACATCAATTTTCCTCAAAATTCAAGCACTCACAAATTCGAGTCTTGACCTCAAAAGCCAAATATACTCGCAAAAATCCTTTTCCAAAATTCTTTCCTGACGGTTTGGGTTTTTTATATTTTTTTCGAGTCAATTTTCAAAATTTCGATGCAATTTAATTCACGACACGAGTTAATTGCTCAAATTTTCAACAATTCCTTTTGAATTCCGAACGTGACGATTTGTCACGGAATTTTCAAAATTCATTTCAAAATTTCAAATTTAACTTCAAGTCATCTTGGTTAATTTTGATTTTCAAAGCAAATGTTTTACGTGATTTTCAACCAAATGCTTCTACATGTTTACATTTTTGCGTATGTGCTATCTGTTGCCTGTTTTCTACACTAACGATGCAGGAACCGGTGCAAAGCAAAAGGAGAATCAACAGCCGACAGCGCTCCTCCGAAACACAACACAAAAACAAAGGGCCAAAAATCACAAAACAAACTACAATCCAAAAACACATATATACAAACCGCCTTACGCAAAACGTCTATCATACAGACACTGGCCTAAAACAAACGTCTATCATACAGACACTGGCCTAAAACAAACGTCTATCATACAGACACTGGCCTAAAACAAACGTCTATCATACAGACACTGGCCTAAAACAAACGTCTATCATATGACACGGCCTAAGACAACGAATCAGGGGGCTATCGCCACCCTCGAACTAAGCACCTCTATCCTCTCAAACAGAAAGGAAAGGGAGCAACACGGGAAAGGGGAGCAAGCAAAGCGCAGAGGAGGTTACCATGACGATAACCCCACACTCCTGCTCCATGACAAAAAAGAAGACAATGTCTTGCAGATTTCGGACGATACGACAACCGGGGACCGTAGCTTAACATGCTACCCTGATGTTGGACCCCACTCAGCTGAACTCAACTGCGATCAAGGTCAAAAACAGGGGATAACACACTCGTACTGACCCCCAATCATCAGTCATCCTGTCCATGAGCCACGACGAAAAGGACAAACCGGCTATGTTAGCCGCCTATCCGGATCTCTGCAGACAACGACCAACGATCGATACCCGATCATTGGCCGGACAAAGGCCGCCAGGGAGAAACACAACCAAGCCTGTAACAAAAAACAGTTGACTCTCCCCCTCCGGGATCGACTTCCTCCTCCAAAGCCTCGACAACGGATCCCATAGGATCCAAATGATATCCTACAATAAAAAAAAACAAACAAAGAAACGTCAGCCGAAATTTCGGCATTACGACAGCATGAAATGGACGAATCCAAAAACAAAAAACACAACCTGCAATACAAAAAACAAGGGGCAATCCCGCCCCCAAACCATTCACGAACAAAAAACACAAAAACGACTTGCCCCTCTTTTCAAGCAAAAGATGAGTCAAAACCACAAAAAACGGCATTTCAAGACCCATACAAGGTCTGCCAACAACCCAAAATACATGCCCGACACAATGGGGATTTTTCTACGGTTCAAAAGGGCAATTCATACGCTAATTTGAGCCCCAAACCGGTCAAAATCCAAAAATGACCGCAAAAAGGCAAACGTGATTTTATCACGCCCCAAGGTGACCTAAAATACCAATAAGGTCCATTTCAAGGCAAACGGACTCAATTCAAGCCCAGACAGGCGCTTATTTGGTCAGACGTAAGACCGTCGCAAAAGGCAAAAATCCAATTATGCCCACAAACATCCAATGAAGGTCCTTAAATGTCAAACACGAGTTTTCCCAACTACAATGCAACCTAGTGGGACCCACTACCCAAGCAAATAAACTTGGCATTGTGAAATGAGACGGTTTCTCGCCTCACTCACCTTTTTCGAGCATAGGGAGCGGGAACGGGGACCAAAATGCAAACTAAAAGCACCCCTATACTCCTAAACAGGTTTCTAACCTAATGCAAACATCAATTTCACTCGAAATTGGCTCAATCAAAAATTCCGCCCTAATTTAATCAAGCTAAAATCGACAAATTTGAATGGATTCAAGAGGAAATAGTTACCTTGAGATGACATTTGTTGATAATGAAACAAGCAAAAGCAAGCTAGAAGGTCCGTTAATGGCGATTTTGGCGAGATTTTGAGGTTGAAGATGAATATTCATCCGCAACTCAACCTCGCGTCTTTTTAAAAAAAAATAGGGAAGCCAGCTTGCATCGCCAGGTGGCTCGCGCCTAAACCAGGCCTCCCTTTTGGCTTTTCAGCGGAATTTGGGCTTTGGCCCAATTTCCCACAACAAACTTCAAAGTTTTCGTTGACGGTATTGAATGTCGTCATCTCCTCGAAAGCAAACAAAACCAAATAGTGAAAATTCAAATTCGCTATTTTCAAAAATTGCAAAGCAAACGGCGATCAAAACCGCCAACTTCAAAAATAATGGCGAAAATTCAAAAATCGCTATTTCAAGCAACGGCGGTCAAAACCGTCAATTTCAAAATAATAGTTGGAAATTGAATTCCGCTATTTTCACCACACATGTCAACGGCGGCACATTAACCGTCACTTCAATCAATAGTGAAGATTCCAAATTCACTATTTCTGTGAAAATGTCAACGGCGGCACATAAACCGTCACTTCAATCAATAGTGAAGATTCCAAATTCACTATTTCTGTCAAAATGTCAACGGCGGCACATAAACCGTCACTTCAATCAATAGTGAAGATTCCACATTCACTATTTCTGTCAAATGTCAACAGCGGCACATAAACCGTCACTTCAAACGTAATAGCATACTTAAAATTTGCTATTTCCCTTCAAAATTAAGACAAACGGCGATCGAGACCGCCACTGCAAATTCAAACCGAATGGTGAAAATTTCAAATTCACTATTCCTTCAAATACAAGCAGGGGGCTTCCTCGCGAAACCCGCTCATTCCAAAAATAGTGATAGTGAGAATCCATATTCGCTATTTCCCCAGCGACATCACGAGTTCGCTACTTTCAAGACAAGCCCATTCGACGCGGCTATTCCCATGGCCCACTAACCGGCCGTCACATTTGGCTGGCGAGCCTTTGTCCGCAACCCATCAAGGATACATCCCGAAGATGCCTCGGGTACATTTCCTCACCATTGGCTGGCGAGCCTTTGTCCGCAACACATCAAGGATACATCCCGAAGATGCCTCGGGTACATTTCCTCACCATTGGCTGGCGAGCCTTTGTCCGCAACACATCAAGGATACATCCCGAAGATGCCTCGGGTACATTTCCTTACCTCGGCTAGCGAGCCTTACAACGCACCGCGGCTGGCGAGCCTTACAACGCACCGCGGCTGGCGAGCCTTACAACGCACCGCGGCTGGCCAAGCTTACAACGCACCGCGGCTGGCGAGCCTTACAACGCACCGCGGCTGGCGAGCCTTACAACGCACCGCGGCTGGCGAGCCTAACAACGCACCGCGGCTGGCGAGCCTTACAACGCACCACGGCTGGCGAGCCCTCCTCACATACGCACCGCAGCTGGCGAGCATTTATCCGCAACAATGCAAGGACATATCCGAAGACGCCTCAGGTATGACTCATTCTTATGGGTGGCGAGCCTTTATACGTTGTCTAACGGACTTTAAACGACCCGCACGGACAGTCGACAGACTCTAAACTGTTCCCGACGATAGGTCTTTAACTCGCACCCTCGAGTCGCCTCGGCGTCGCCCTTCCCGACGGCAGGTCCTTGGCCCGAATCCTTTCGAGCCGCCTCGACGTCGCTCGGGTCTTCAGGTTGTAATCTTCGATTGACCTGGGGACTCTACATTGACTTTCGCCCTGTCCAAGCCTCAGTCAAAGTGGGGGCTCTGTAGATACCCAGTATCTGGTGAGACTTCAACAAACACCCGATGATTATCGGACTACAACATGTTTTGGGATCGCAGCGTTTGATCGACAGTTTGTGTACAACTTTACGTCGGAAAACTTAAAACGATTTCAAAAACAAAACATTTCAAAACATTTCAAAAATACCTGGAGTGTTTAATGCACGACGACGGGGTCGCGATGACATTAACTAGAGTCAAAACCGACACCGGACCAAAAACCGACTCGAAAATTCAAATCCCGACTCCAACAACGAGTCAAACCGAGTCAAACACAAAAACCAAAAATATCTCAAGCCTTCTATGCTAAGTTTTCCCGGATTCATGTTGGTCAGGTACCAAACATGTGACTACAAAACCTAGGATAGAACAAATCATGATTGCGTTTGTTGTGATAGTGACAACACAACTCGAAGTGCCGCGACGTGGCTCGCGCCTCTTTGAGCGGACCCAGTGGCCACGTCGCTCAAAACTCACACAACCACTCATTCTCCTATAAATACCCCTCAAATGCCACCCATTTGAGATTTACGCGAGTGTCCGCCCCCTCTTTTCTCCCTTAAAATTCTCGACTCGACTTCTAAAGTCACAATCCGACGCGTGTTTACGACCTACCGATCGTAAACACGAGCCTTACACATTGTTTGGTACCGTCATCGTGCATTAAATCACTTGTCCGACCACTTTGACCACTACACCATCACTAAACTTTTAAAAACACTCTTTTACTTACCAAAACGGTTTTAAGCCTAGTTTTTTCCGATCAAACCAGTTGTTACACTTACGTCGGTCACTCGCCATAACCAAGCATGTAAGTATGAGGGTGTAAAAATCCTCTTTTATTATGTTTTCATTTGTTTCATGACTTTAACATGCTAAAACATGCATAACATGAACCAAAACATGGAATAAACGAGCCAAAACGATTTTGGTCCGAGGCGCGAAGCCCCTTAGGTCGCCAACAGGCTCGCGCCTAAATGGGGTGCCCAATCCAGAGATCAACCGTGTTTGTTCTCGTCATTTCCCTTAATCCATTTTTCATATTTGTAATCGGTTTTTACCATTTCAAGTATTTTCGAAACCTTTTTGTTTCATTTCACATGTTTTAACCATAAAGCATTTTTCATCCTTTGTTCTTCATATCATGACGGTTAAATCCGTGTTTCGGTGATAATATTTGGTTAATGACATTTAAGAGGTATTTTAAAGCCTTTTATTTCATTTCTTTACATTTTTCAAACAAACATATTAGTCACCAACACAAAGTCATCCTTGGTTATACATACCATGCCGGATTTTAACCCGGGTACGATGATGAGTACCGACTAATGACATTCAAATGGACTTAAGAAAATTAGTCCATAACCATTTTTCAAAACTATTCATGTCAAGCTTGTCAAAACCGAACCCGACACCGAATATTATCAAATAATGATGATTATTCGAGTCTAGTTCTTCAAATCGACAAATGCGGTCTAAACGACCCTTTCAAAATCAAATCGGGTTCAAATACCCATTTTCAACACGTTTCATAACGTTTTCTAAACAAATCGAACACGGCATACACCGTTGGCTAACCCGCGCCTCAAGCAGGCCTTTTCTTTCTCATTTTCAAAACCAGAGGGAGGCCCCTTACACCGCCGGCTGGCTCGCGCCTCTTATAGCCGTCTGGTATAGGGCCTGTTCCCTTCCAGCATTAGTCTAGGACGATGCCGACTCCGGTTAACCCGGATATAGGACGGATCAGATGACTATTCAAACCACATTTGAAAAATGCCTTACTAAGACAAATGGATCATGTTATGCACCCTAAACCTAATACGGTAAATGGATGTTTAATTTCCGTCTTGCATACAAATCAATCATTAATCCAACTCGACATCTTATAGTTGATACTTGGATTAAATCAACCGACTTAGAAAGCTCTCACATGTTAGGTTTAAATCATTGGATGCGCATTCATTCATTTAAACCGTTTTATCAACTTTTGCATTCAACCAACCAAGATCGATCAGTAGAGGCCGCTAAACGCGGCCGGGATTGGGTGTCTGATTAAAGGGCTTCCCAATACGTACCTTCACCTCTTACTCAGAAATTTTGGATAGTGGACGACCTTATCCAGGGCGTACGAGAGTCATTCTAGAGATAGGATGCTAAAGAGGGACGATTTCCTTATCTTTAGTACCTATGTCAAAACGCTGCTTTGTGCTTCGATTTGACCGAGGTATAAAGTGGAATTCGAACGGGTTCCAGGCATCCCACAAATGCTTGGTGGCGACTCCGAACATCTCTAACCGTTTCGAGACCCTTACCGAGACGAAACCAACCGATCTAGAAACGATCCGGTCGAAAGCATCTTTACGCCGCCGAGCGTGGCTTTCAAAAAGACCGTTGCATGTCCGCAGATCGGCGGGCTGCAGGTGGGCCATGTCCACAGTTGGCGAATCTGATGGGGAAGGGCTAGTCGCACCGATCTGCGATGGATCGTTTCCATGTAAGTCGAAATTCCGAAAATTTTTCGCTTTTTCGCAATTCAAAAATCAAAATCGAAAATTGATAACACGACATCAATTTTCCTCAAAATTCAAGCACTCACAAATTCGAGTCTTGACCTCAAAAGCCAAATATACTCGCAAAAATCCTTTTCCAAAATTCTTTCCTGACCGTTTGGGTTTTTTATATTTTTTTCGAGTCAATTTTCAAAATTTCGATGCAATTTAATTCACGACACGAGTTAATTGCTCAAATTTTCAACAATTCCTTTTGAATTCCGAACGTGACGATTTGTCACGGAATTTTCAAAATTCATTTCAAAATTTCAAATTTAACTTCAAGTCATCTTGGTTAATTTTGATTTTCAAAGCAAATGTTTTACGTGATTTTCAACCAAATGCTTCTACGTGTTTACATTTTTGCGTATGTGCTATCTGTTGCCTGTTTTCTACACTAACGATGCAGGAACCGGTGCAAAGCAAAAGGAGAATCAGCCGTAAAAGCGCGCTCCTCGAAACACAACACAAAAAAAGGGCCAAAAATCACAAAACAAACTACAATCCAAAAACACATATATACAAACCGCCTTACGCAAAACGTCTATCATACAGACACTGGCCTAAAACAAACGTCTATCATACAGACACTGGCCTAAAACAAACGTCTATCATACAGACACTGGCCTAAAACAAACGTCTATCATACAGACACTGGCCTAAAACAAACGTCTATCATACAGACACTGGCCTAAGACAACGAACTGGGTGCTATCTGTCACCTACCGAACTAAGCACCTCTATCCTCTCAAACAGAAAGGAAAGGGAGCAACACGGGAAACAGGGGAGCAACAACGAAAGCAGAGGAGGTTACCATGATGATAACCCCTCACTCCTGCTCCATGACAAAAAACAAGACAATGTTTTGCGATTTTGACGACGATACGACAACCGGGGACCGTAGCATAGCATGCTACCCCGATGTTGGACCCCACTCGGTGAACTCAATCGCGATCAAGGTCAACAACAGGGGATAACACACTCATACTGACCCCCAATCATCAGTCATCTTGTCCATGAGCCACGACGAAAAGGACAAATCGGCCATGTTAGCCGCCTATCCGGATCTTTGCAGACAACGACCAACGATCGATACCCGATCATTGGCCGGAAAAAGGCCGCCAGGGAGAAACACAACCAAGTCAGTAATAAAAAAAAGTCGACTCTCCCTCCGGGATCGACTTCCTCCTCCAAAGCCTCGACAACGGATCCCATAGGACTCAAATGATATCCTGCAATAAAAAAAACAAACAAAGAAACGACAGCCGAAATTTCGGCATTACGACGGCATGAAATGGACGAATCCAAAAACAAAAAACACAACCTGCAATACAAAAAACAAGGGGCAATCCCGCCCCAAACCATTCACGAAAAAAAAAACACAAAACGACTCGCCCCTCTTTTCAAGCAAAAGACGAGTCAAAACCACAAAAACGGCATTTCAAGACCCATACAAGGTCGCCAACAACCCAAAATACATGCCCGACACAATGGGGATTTCTCTACGGTTCAAAAGGGCAATTCATACGCTAATTTGAGCCCCAAACCGGTCAAAATCCAAAAACGACCGCAAAAAGGCAAACGTGATTTTATCACGCCCCAAGGTGACCTAAAATACCAATAAGGTCCATTTCAAGGCAAACTGACTCAATTCAAGCCCAGACAGGCGCTTATTTGGTCAGACGTAAGACCGTCGCAAAAGGCAAAAATCCAATTTTGCCCACAAACATCCAATGAAGGTCCTTAAATGGCAAACACGGGTTTTCCCAACTACAATGCAACCTAGTGGGTCCCACTACCCAAGCAAATAAACTTGGCATTGTGAAATGAGACGGTTTCTCGCCTCACTCACGTTTTTCGAGCATAGGGAGCGGGAACGGGGACCAAAATGCAAACTAAAAGCACCCCTATACTCCTAAACAGGTTTCTAACCTAATGCAAACATCAATTTCACTCGAAATTGGCTCAATCAAAAATGCCCAATTCGATTTTTGGGGCAAAATTCCGCCCTAATTTAATCAAGCTAAAATCGACAAATTTGAATGGATTCAAGAGGAAATACTTACCTTGAGATGAGATTTGTTGATAATGGCACAAGAAAAAGCAAGCTAGAAGGTCCGTTAATGGCGATTTTGGCGAGATTTTGAGGTTGAAGATGAATATTCATCCGCAACTCAACCTCGCGTCTTTTTAACAAAAAATAGGGAAGCGACTTGCATCGCCGGTGGCTCGCGCCTAAACCAGGCCTCCTTTTGGCTTTTCAATGAATTTGGGCTTTGGCCCAATTTCCCACAACAAACTTCAAAGTTTTCGTTGACGGTATTGAATGTCGTCATCTCCTCGAAAGCAAACAAAACCAAATAGTGAAAATTCAAATTCGCTATTTTCAAAAATTGCAAAGCAAACGACGATCAAAACCGCCAACTTCAAAAATAATGGCGAAAATTCAAAAATCGCTATTTCAAGCAACGGCGGTCAAAACCGTCAATTTCAAAATAATAGTTGGAAATTGAATTCCGCTATTTTCACCACACATATCAACGGCGGCACATAAACCGTCACTTCAATCAATAGTGAAGATTCCAAATTCACTATTTCTGTCAAAATGTCAATGGCGGCACATAAACCGTCACTTCAATCAATAGTGAAGATTCCACATTCACTATTTCAGTCAAATGTCAACGGCGGCACATAAACCGTCACTTCAAACGTAATAGCAGACTTAAAATTTGCTATTTCCTTTCAAAATTAAGACAAACGGCGATCGAGACCGCCACTGCAAATTCAAACCGAATGGTGAAAATTCCAAATTCACTATTCCTTCAAATACCAGCAGGGGGCTTCCACGCGAAACCCGCTCATTCCAAAAATAGTGATAGTGAGAATCCATACTCGCTATTTCCCTAGCGACATCACGAGTTCGCTACTTTCAAGACAAGCCCATTCGACGCGGCTATTCCCATGGCCCACTAACCGGCCGTCACATTTGGCTGGCGAGCCTTTGTCCGCAACCCATCAAGGATACATCCCGAAGATGCCTCGGGTACATTTCCTCACCATTGGCTGGCGAGCCTTTGTCCGCAACACATCAAGGATACATCCCGAAGATGCCTCGGGTACATTTCCTCACCATTGGCTGGCGAGCCTTTGTCCGCAACACATCAAGGATACATCCCGAAGATGCCTCGTGTACATTTCCTTACCTCGGCTGGCGAGCCTTATAACGCACCGCGGCTGGCGAGCCTTACAACGCACCGCGGCTGGCGAGCCTTACAACGCACCGCGGCTGGCGAGCCTTACAACGCACCGCGGCTGGCGAGCCTTACAACACACCGCGGCTGGCGAGCCTTACAACCCACCGCGGCTGGCGAGCCCTCCTCACATACGCACCGCAGCTGGCGAGCATTTATCCGCAACAATGCAAGGACATATCCGAAGACGCCTCAGGTATGACTGCTTCTTATGGTCGAGCCTTTATACGTAGTCTAACGGACTTTAAACGACCCGCACGGACAGTCGACAGACTCTAAACTGTTCCCGACGACAGGTCCTTGACTCGTACCCTCGAGTCGCCTCGGCGTCGCCCTTCCCGACGGCAGGTCCTTGGCCCGAATCCTTTCAAGCCGTCTCGACGTCACTCGGGTCTTCAGGTTGTAATCTTCGATTGACCTGGGGACTCTACTTTGACTTTCGCCCTGTCCAAGCCTCAGTCAAAGTGGGGGCTCTGTAGATACCCAGTATCTGGTGAGACTTCAACAAACACCCGATGATTATCGGACTACAACATGTTTTGGGATCGCAGCGTTTGATCGACAGTTTGTGTACAACTTTACGTCGGAAAACTTAAAACGATTTCAAAAACAAAACATTTCAAAACATTTCAAAAATACCGGAGTGTTTTAATGCACGACGACGGGTCGCGATGACATTAACTAGAGTCAAAACCGACACCGGACCAAAAACCGACTCGAAAATTCAAATCCCGACTCCAACAACGAGTCAAACCGAGTCAAACACAAAAACCAAAAATATCTCAAGCCTTCTATGCTAAGTTTTCCCGGATTCATGTTGGTCAGGTACCAAACATGTGACTACAAAACCTAGGATAGAACAAATCATGATTGCGTTTGTTGTGATAGTGACAACACAACTCGAAGTGCCGCGACGTGGCTCGCGCCTCTTTGAGCAGCCCAGGTGGCCACGTCGCTCAAAACTCACACAACCACTCATTCTCCTATAAATACCCCTCAAATGCCACCCATTTGAGATTTACGCGAGTGTCCGCCCCCTCTTTTCTCCCTTAAAATTCTCGACTCGACTTCTAAAGTCACAATCCGACGCGTGTTTACGACCTACCGATCGTAAACACGAGCCTTACACATTGTTTGGTACCGTCATCGTGCATTAAATCACTTGTCCGACCACTTTGACCACTACACCATCACTAAACTTTTAAAAACACTCTTTTACTTACCAAAACGGTTTTAAGCCTAGTTTTTTCCGATCAAACCAGTTGTTACACTTACGTCGGTCACTCGCCATAACCAAGCATGTAAGTATGAGGGTGTAAAAATCCTCTTTTATTATGTTTTCATTTGTTTCATGACTTTAACATGCTAAAACATGCATAACATGAACCAAAACATGGAATAAACGAGCCAAAACTGATTTTTGGTCTGAGGCAGAAGCCCCTTAGGTCGCCAACAGGCTCGCGCCTAAATGGGGTGCCCAATCCAGAGATCAACCGTGTTTGTTCTCGTCATTTCCCTTAATCCATTTTTCATATTTGTAATCGGTTTTTACCATTTCAAGTATTTTCGAAACCTTTTTGTTTCATTTCACATGTTTTAACCATAAAGCATTTTTCATCCTTTGTTCTTCATATCATGACGGTTAAATCCGTGTTTCGGTGATAATATTTGGTTAATGACATTTAAGAGGTATTTTAAAGCCTTTTATTTCATTTCTTTACATTTTTCAAACAAACATATTAGTCACCAACACAAAGTCATCCTTGGTTATACATACCATGCCGGATTTTAACCCGGGTACGATGATGAGTACCGACTAATGACATTCAAATGGACTTAAGAAAATTAGTCCATAACCATTTTTCAAAACTATTCATGTCAAGCTTGTCAAAACCGAACCCGACACCGAATATTATCAAATAATGATGATTATTCGAGTCTAGTTCTTCAAATCGACAAATGCGGTCTAAACGACCCTTTCAAAATCAAACCGGGTTCAAATACCCATTTTCAACACGTTTCATAACGTTTTCTAAACAGTCAGAACACGGCATACAGCCGTTGGCTAACCCGCGCCTCAAGCAGGCCTTTTCTTTCTCATTTTCAAAACCAGAGGGAGGCCCCTTACACCGCCGGCTGGCTCGCGCCTCTTATAGCCGTCTGGTATAGGGCCTGTTCCCTTCCAGCATTAGTCTAGGACGATGCCGACTCCGGTTAACCCGGATATAGGACGGATCAGATGACTATTCAAACCACATTTGAAAAATGCCTTACTAAGACAAATGGATCATGTTATGCACCCTAAACCTAATACGGTAAATGGATGTTTAATTTCCGTCTTGCATACAAATCAATCATTAATCCAACTCGACATCTTATAGTTGATACTTGGATTAAATCAACCGACTTAGAAAGCTCTCACATGTTAGGTTTAAATCATTGGATGCGCATTCATTCATTTAAACCGTTTTATCAACTTTTGCATTCAACCAACCAAGATCGATCAAAGAGAGGCCGCTAAACGCGGGCGGGATTGGGTGTCTGATTAAAGGGCTTCCCAATACGTACCTTCACCTCTTACTCAGAAACTTTGGATAGTGGACGACCTTATCCAGGGCGTACGAGAGTCATTCTAGAGATAGGATGCTAAAGAGGGACGATTTCCTTATCTTTAGTACCTATGTCAAAACGCTGCTTTGTGCTTCGATTTGACCGAGGTATAAAGTGGAATTCGAACGGGTTCCAGGCATCCCACAAATGCTTGGTGGCGACTCCGAACATCTCTAACCGTTTCGAGACCCTTACCGAGACGAAACCAACCGATCTAGAAACGATCCGGTCGAAAGCATCTTTACGCCGCCGAGCGTGGCTTTCAAAAAGACCGTTGCATGTCCGCAGATCGAACTGGGCCTGCAGGTGGGCCATGTCCACAGATTGGCGAATCTGATGGGGAAGGGCTAGTCGCACCGATCCGCGATGGATCGTTTCCATGTAAGTCGAAATTCCGAAAATTTTTCGCTTTTTCGCAATTCAAAAATCAAAATCGAAAATTGATAACACGACATCAATTTTCCTCAAAATTCAAGCACTCACAAATTCGAGTCTTGACCTCAAAAGCCAAATATACTCGCAAAAATCCTTTTCCAAAATTCTTTCCTGACCGTTTGGGTTTTTTATATTTTTTTCGAGTCAATTTTCAAAATTTCGATGCAATTTAATTCACGACACGAGTTAATTGCTCAAATTTTCAACAATTCCTTTTGAATTCCGAACGTGACGATTTGTCACGGAATTTTCAAAATTCATTTCAAAATTTCAAATTTAACTTCAAGTCATCTTGGTTAATTTTGATTTTCAAAGCAAATGTTTTACGTGATTTTCAACCAAATGCTTCTACGTGTTTACATTTTTGCGTATGTGCTATCTGTTGCCTGTTTTCTACACTAACGATGCAGGAACCGGTGCAAAGCAAAAGGAGAATCAACAGCCGACAGCGCTCCTCTGAAACACAACACAAAAAAAGGGCCAAAAATCACAAAACAAACTACAATCCAAAAACACATATATACAAACCGCCTTACGCAAAACGTCTATCATACAGACACTGGCCTAAAACAAACGTCTATCATACAGACACTGGCCTAAAACAAACGTCTATCATATGAGACATCGGCCTAAAACAAACGTCTATCATACGAGACACGGCCTAAGACATCAATCGGGGCTATCTGTCACCTACCGAACTAAGCACCTCTATCCTCTCAAACAGAAAGGAAAGGGAGCAACACGGGAAACAGGGGAGCAACAACGAAAGCAGAGGAGGTTACCATGATGATAACCCCTCACTCCTGCTCCATGACAAAAAACAAGACAATGTTTTGCAGATTTCGGACGATACGACAACCGGGGACCGTAGCATAGCATGCTACCCCGATGTTGGACCCCACTCAGCTGAACTCAACTGCGATCAAGGTCAACAACAGGGGATAACACACTCATACTGACCCCCAATCATCAGTCATCTTGTCCATGAGCCACGACGAAAAGGACAAATCGGCCATGTTAGCCGCATATCCGGATCTTTTATTAACAACACCAACGATCGATACCGATCATTGGCCGGACAAAGGCCGCCAGGGAGAAACACAACCAAGTCTGTAACAAAAAACAGTCGACTCTCCCCCTCCGGGATCGACTTCCTCCTCCAAAGCCTCGACAACGGATCCTATAGGACTCAAATGATATCCTGGAATAAAAAAAAATAAACAAAGAAACGACAGCCGAAATTTCGGCATTACGACGGCATGAAATGGACGAATCCAAAAACAAAAAACACAATCTGCAATACAAAAAACAAGGGGCAATCCCGCCCCCAAACCATTCACGAACAAAAAACACAAAAACGACTCGCCCCTCTTTTCAAGCAAAAGACGAGTCAAAACCACAAAAAACGGCATTTCAAGACCCATACAAGGTCTGCCAACAACCCAAAATACATGCCCGACACAATGGGGATTTCTCTACGGTTCAAAAGGGCAATTCATACGCTAATTTGAGCCCCAAACCGGTCAAAATCCAAAAACGACCGCAAAAAGGCAAACGTGATTTTATCACGCCCCAAGGTGACCTAAAATACCAATAAGGTCCATTTCAAGGCAAACTGACTCAATTCAAGCCCAGACAGGCGCTTATTTGGTCAGACGTAAGACCGTCGCAAAAGGCAAAAATCCAATTTTGCCCACAAACATCCAATGAAGGTCCTTAAATGGCAAACACGGGTTTTCCCAACTACAATGCAACCTAGTGGGTCCCACTACCCAAGCAAATAAACTTGGCATTGTGAAATGAGACGGTTTCTCGCCTCACTCACGTTTTTCGAGCATAGGGAGCGGGAACGGGGACCAAAATGCAAACTAAAAGCACCCCTATACTCCTAAACAGGTTTCTAACCTAATGCAAACATCAATTTCACTCGAAATTGGCTCAATCAAAAATGCCCAATTCGATTTTTGGGGCAAAATTCCGCCCTAATTTAATCAAGCTAAAATCGACAAATTTGAATGGATTCAAGAGGAAATACTTACCTTGAGATGAGATTTGTTGATAATGGCACAAGAAAAAGCAAGCTAGAAGGTCCGTTAATGGCGATTTTGGCGAGATTTTGAGGTTGAAGATGAATATTCATCCGCAACTCAACCTCGCGTCTTTTTAACAAAAAATAGGGAAGCCGACTTGCATCGCGGGTGGCTCGCGCCTAAACCAGGCCTCCCTTTTGGCTTTTCAGCGGAATTTGGGCTTTGGCCCAATTTCCCACAACAAACTTCAAAGTTTTCGTTGACGGTATTGAATGTCGTCATCTCCTCGAAAGCAAACAAAACCAAATAGTGAAAATTCAAATTCGCTATTTTCAAAAATTGCAAAGCAAACGACGATCAAAACCGCCAACTTCAAAAATAATGGCGAAAATTCAAAAATCGCTATTTCAAGCAACGGCGGTCAAAACCGTCAATTTCAAAATAATAGTTGGAAATTGAATTCCGCTATTTTCACCACACATATCAACGGCGGCACATAAACCGTCACTTCAATCAATAGTGAAGATTCCAAATTCACTATTTCTGTCAAAATGTCAATGGCGGCACATAAACCGTTACTTCAATCAATAGTGAAGATTCCAAATTCACTATTTCTGTCAAAATGTCAACGGCGGCACATAAACCGTCACTTCAATCAATAGTGAAGATTCCACATTCACTATTTCAGTCAAATGTCAACGGCGGCACATAAACCGTCACTTCAAACGTAATAGCGGACTTAAAATTTGCTATTTTCTTTCAAAATTAAGACAAACGGCGATCGAGACCGCCACTGCAAATTCAAACCGAATGGTGAAAATTCCAAATTCACTATTCCTTCAAATACCAGCAGGGGGCTTCCACGCGAAACCCGCTCATTCCAAAAATAGTGATAGTGAGAATCCATACTCGCTATTTCCCTAGCGACATCACGAGTTCGCTACTTTCAAGACAAGCCCATTCGACGCGGCTATTCCCATGGCCCACTAACCGGCCGTCACATTTGGCTGGCGAGCCTTTGTCCGCAACCCATCAAGGATACATCCCGAAGATGCCTCGGGTACATTTCCTCACCATTGGCTGGCGAGCCTTTGTCCGCAACACATCAAGGATACATCCCGAAGATGCCTCGGGTACATTTCCTCACCATTGGCTGGCGAGCCTTTGTCCGCAACACATCAAGGATACATCCCGAAGATGCCTCGTGTACATTTCCTTACCTCGGCTGGCGAGCCTTATAACGCACCGCGGCTGGCGAGCCTTACAACGCACCGCGGCTGGCGAGCCTTACAACGCACCGCGGCTGGCGAGCCTTACAACACACCGCGGCTGGCGAGCCTTACAACCCACCGCGGCTGGCGAGCCCTCCTCACATACGCACCGCAGCTGGCGAGCATTTATCCGCAACAATGCAAGGACATATCCGAAGACGCCTCAGGTATGACTGCTTCTTATGGCTGGCGAGCCTTTATACGTAGTCTAACGGACTTTAAACGACCCGCACGGACAGTCGACAGACTCTAAACTGTTCCCGACGACAGGTCCTTGACTCGTACCCTCGAGTCGCCTCGGCGTCGCCCTTCCCGACGGCAGGTCCTTGGCCCGAATCCTTTCAAGCCGTCTCGACGTCGCTCGGGTCTTCAGGTTGTAATCTTCGATTGACCTGGGGACTCTACTTTGACTTTCGCCCTGTCCAAGCCTCAGTCAAAGTGGGGGCTCTGTAGATACCCAGTATCTGCTGAGACTCCAACAAACACCCGATGATTATCGGACTACAACATGTTTTGGGATCACAGTGTTTGATCGACAGTTTGTGTACAACTTTACGTCGGAAAACTTATAACGATTTCGAAAACAAAACATTATTTCAAAACATTTCAAAAATACCTGAAGTGTTTAATGCACGACGACGGGGTCGCGATGACATTAACTAGAGTCAAAACCGACACCGGACCAAAAACCGACTCGAAAATTCAAATCCCGACTCCAACAACGAGTCAAACCGAGTCAAACACAAAAACCAAAAATATCTCAAGCCTTCTATGCTATGTTTTCCCGGTTTCATGTTGGTCAAGTACCAAACATGTGACTACAAAACCTAGGATAGAACAAATCATGATTGCGTTTGTTGTGATAGTGACAACACAACTCGAAGTGCCGCGACGTGGCTCGCGCCTCTTCGAGCAGCCCAGGTGGCCACGTCGCTCAAAACTCACACAACCACTCATTCTCCTATAAATACCCCTCAAATGCCACCCATTTGAGATTTACGCGAGTGTCCGCCCCCTCTTTTCTCCCTTAAAATTCTCGACTCGACTTCTAAAGTCACAATCCGACGCGTGTTTACGACCTACCGATCGTAAACACGAGCCTTACACATTGTTTGGTACCGTCATCGTGCATTAAATCACTTGTCCGACCACTTTGACCACTACACCATCACTAAACTTATAAAAACACTCTTTTACTTACCAAAACGGTTTTAAACCGAGTTTTTTCCGATCAAACAAGTTGTTACACTTACGTCGGTCACTCGCCATAACCAAGCATGTAAGTATGAGGGTGTAAAAATCCTCTTTTATTATGTTTTCATTTGTTTCATGACTTTAACATGCTAAAACATGCATAACATGAACCAAAACATGGAATAAACGAGCCAAAACTGATTTTTGGTCTGAGGCAGAAGCCCCTTAGGTCGCCAACAGGCTCGCGCCTAAATGGGGTGCCCAAACCAGAGATCAACCGTGTTTGTTCTCGTCATTTCCCTTAATCCATTTTTCATATTTGTAATCGGTTTTTACCATTTCAAGTATTTTCGAAACCTTTTTGTTTCATTTCACATGTTTTAACCATAAAGCATTTTTCACCCTTGGTTCTTCATACCATGACGGTTAAATCCGTGTTTCGGTGATAATATTTGGTTAATGACATTTAAGAGGTATTTTAAAGCCTTTTATTTCATTTCTTTACATTTTTCAAACAAACATATTAGTCACCAACACAAAGTCATCCTTGGTTATACATACCATGCCGGATTTTTAACCCAGGATGCGATGATGAGTACCGACTAATGACATTCAAATGGACTTAAGACAATTAGTCCATAACCATTTTTCTAAACTATTCATGTCAAGCTTGTCAAAACCGAACCCGACACCGAATATTATCAAATAATGATGATTATTCGAGTCTAGTTCTTCAAATCGACAAATGCGGTCTAAACGACCCTTTCAAAATCAAACCGGGTTCAAATACCCATTTTCAACACGTTTCATAACGTTTTCTAAACAGTCAGAACACGGCATACAGCCGTTGGCTAACCCGCGCCTCAAGCAGGCCTTTTCTTTCTCATTTTCAAAACCAGAGGGACGCCCCTTACACCGCCGGCTGGCTCGCGCCTCCTATAGCCGTCTGGTATAGGGCATGTTCCCTTCCAGCATTAGTCTAGGACGATCCCGACTCCGGTTAACCCGGATATAGGACGGATCAGATGACTATTCAAACCACATTTGAAAAATGCCTTACTAAGACAAATGGATCATGTTATGCACCCTAAACCTAATACGGTAAATGGATGTTTAATTTCCGTCTTGCATACAAATCAATCATTAATCCAACTCGACATCTTATAGTTGATACTTGGATTAAATCAACCGACTTAGAAAGCTCTCACATGTTAGGTTTAAATCATTGGATGCGCATTCATTCATTTAAACCGTTTTATCAACTTTTGCATTCAACCAACCAAGATCGATCAGTAGAGGCCGCTAAACGCGGGCGGGATTGGGTGTCTGATTAAAGGGCTTCCCAATACGTACCTTCACCTCTTACTCAGAAACTTTGGATAGTGGACGACCTTATCCAGGGCGTAAGAGAGTCATTCTAGAGATAGGATGCTAAAGAGGGACGATTTCCTTATCTTTAGTACCTATGTCAAAACGCTGCTTTGTGCTTCGATTTGACCGAGGTATAAAGTGGAATTCGAACGGGTTCCAGGCATCCCACAAATGCTTGGTGGCGACTCCGAACATCTCTAATCGTTTCGAGACCCTTACCGAGACGAAACCAACCGATCTAGAAACGATCCGGTCGAAAGCATCTTTACGCCGCCGAGCGTGGCTTTCAAAAAGACCGTTGCATGTCCGCAGATCGAACTGGGCCTGCAGGTGGGCCATGTCCACAGATTGGCGAATCTGTTGGGGAAGGGCTAGTCGCACCGATCCGCGATGGATCGTTTCCATGTAAGTCGAAATTCCGAAAATTTTTCGCTTTTTCGCAATTCAAAAATCAAAATCGAAAATTGATAACACGACATCAATTTTCCTCAAAATTCAAGCACTCACAAATTCGAGTCTTGACCTCAAAAGCCAAATATACTCGCAAAAATCCTTTTCCAAAATTCTTTCCTGACCGTTTGGGTTTTTTATATTTTTTTCGAGTCAATTTTCAAAATTTCGATGCAATTTAATTCACGACACGAGTTAATTTCTCAAATTTTCAACAATTCCTTTTGAATTCCGAACGTGACGATTTGTCACGGAATTTTCAAAATTCATTTCAAAATTTCAAATTTAACTTCAAGTCATCTTGGTTAATTTTGATTTTCAAAGCAAATGTTTTACGTGATTTTCAACCAAATGCTTCTACGTGTTTACATTTTTGCGTATGTGCTATTCATTGCCTGTTTTCTACACTAACGATGCGAGGAGAACGGTGCAAAGCAAAAGGAGAATCAACAGCCGACAGCGCTCCTCTGAAACACAACACAAAAAAAGGGCCAAAAATCACAAAACAAACTACAATCCAAAAACACATATATACAAACCGCCTTACGCAAAACGTCTATCATACAGACACTGGCCTAAAACAAACGTCTATCATACAGACACTGGCCTAAAACAAACGTCTATCATACAGACACTGGCCTAAAACAAACGTCTATCATACAGACACTGGCCTAAGACAACGAACTGGGGGCTATCTGTCACCTACCGAACTAAGCACCTCTATCCTCTCAAACAGAAAGGAAAGGGAGCAACACGGGAAACAGGGGAGCAACAACGAAAGCAGAGGAGGTTACCATGATGATAACCCCTCACTCCTGCTCCATGACAAAAAACAAGACAATGTTTTGCAGATTTCGGACGATACGACAACCGGGGACCGTAGCATAGCATGCTACCCCGATGTTGGACCCCACTCAGCTGAACTCAACTGCGATCAAGGTCAACAACAGGGGATAACACACTCATACTGACCCCCAATCATCAGTCATCTTGTCCATGAGCCACGACGAAAAGGACAAATCGGCCATGTTAGCCGCATATCCGGATCTTTGCAGACAACGACCAACGATCGATACCCGATCATTGGCCGGACAAAGGCCGCCAGGGAGAAACACAACCAAGTCTGTAACAAAAAACAGTCGACTCTCCCCCTCCGGGATCGACTTCCTCCTCCAAAGCCTCGACAACGGATCCTATAGGACTCAAATGATATCCTGCAATAAAAAAAAACAAACAAAGAAACGACAGCCGAAATTTCGGCATTACGACGGCATGAAATGGACGAATCCAAAAACAAAAAACACAACCTGCAATACAAAAAACAAGGGGCAATCCCGCCCCCAAACCATTCACGAACAAAAAACACAAAAACGACTCGCCCCTCTTTTCAAGCAAAAGACGAGTCAAAACCACAAAAAACGGCATTTCAAGACCCATACAAGGTCTGCCAACAACCCAAAATACATGCCCGACACAATAGGGATTTCTCTACGGTTCAAAAGGGCAATTCATACGCTAATTTGAGCCCCAAACCGGTCAAAATCCAAAAACGACCGCAAAAAGGCAAACGTGATTTTATCACGCCCCAAGGTGACCTAAAATACCAATAAGGTCCATTTCAAGGCAAACTGACTCAATTCAAGCCCAGACAGGCGCTTATTTGGTCAGACGTAAGACCGTCGCAAAAGGCAAAAATCCAATTTTGCCCACAAACATCCAATGAAGGTCCTTAAATGGCAAACACGGGTTTTCCCAACTACAATGCAACCTAGTGGGTCCCACTACCCAAGCAAATAAACTTGGCATTGTGAAATGAGACGGTTTCTCGCCTCACTCACGTTTTTCGAGCATAGGGAGCGGGAACGGGGACCAAAATGCAAACTAAAAGCACCCCTATACTCCTAAACAGGTTTCTAACCTAATGCAAACATCAATTTCACTCGAAATTGGCTCAATCAAAAATGCCCAATTCGATTTTTGGGGCAAAATTCCGCCCTAATTTAATCAAGCTAAAATCGACAAATTTGAATGGATTCAAGAGGAAATACTTACCTTGAGATGAGATTTGTTGATAATGGCACAAGAAAAAGCAAGCTAGAAGGTCCGTTAATGGCGATTTTGGCGAGATTTTGAGGTTGAAGATGAATATTCATCCGCAACTCAACCTCGCGTCTTTTTAACAAAAAATAGGGAAGCCAGCTTGCATCGCCAGGTGGCTCGCGCCTAAACCAGGCCTCCCTTTTGGCTTTTCAGCGGAATTTGGGCTTTGGCCCAATTTCCCACAACAAACTTCAAAGTTTTCGTTGACGGTATTGAATGTCGTCATCTCCTCGAAAGCAAACAAAACCAAATAGTGAAAATTCAAATTCGCTATTTTCAAAAATTGCAAAGCAAACGACGATCAAAACCGCCAACTTCAAAAATAATGGCGAAAATTCAAAAATCGCTATTTCAAGCAACGGCGGTCAAAACCGTCAATTTCAAAATAATAGTTGGAAATTGAATTCCGCTATTTTCACCACACATATCAACGGCGGCACATAAACCGTCACTTCAATCAATAGTGAAGATTCCAAATTCACTATTTCTGTCAAAATGTCAATGGCGGCACATAAACCGTTACTTCAATCAATAGTGAAGATTCCAAATTCACTATTTCTGTCAAAATGTCAACGGCGGCACATAAACCGTCACTTCAATCAATAGTGAAGATTCCACATTCACTATTTCAGTCAAATGTCAACGGCGGCACATAAACCGTCACTTCAAACGTAATAGCAGACTTAAAATTTGCTATTTCCTTTCAAAATTAAGACAAACGGCGATCGAGACCGCCACTGCAAATTCAAACCGAATGGTGAAAATTCCAAATTCACTATTCCTTCAAATACCAGCAGGGGGCTTCCACGCGAAACCCGCTCATTCCAAAAATAGTGATAGTGAGAATCCATACTGCTATTTCCTAGCGACATCACGAGTTCGCTACTTTCAAGACAAGCCCATTCGACGCGGCTATTCCCATGGCCCACTAACCGGCCGTCACATTTGGCTGGCGAGCCTTTGTCCGCAACCCATCAAGGATACATCCCGAAGATGCCTCGGTACATTTCTCACCATTGGTCGGGCGAGCCTTTGTCCGCAACACATCAAGGATACATCCCGAAGATGCCTCGGGTACATTTCTCACCATTGGTGGCGAGCCTTTGTCCGCAACACATCAAGGATACATCCCGAAGATGCCTCGTGTACATTTCCTTACCTCGGCTGGCGAGCCTTACAACGCATCGCGGCTGGCGAGCCTTACAACGCACCGCGGCTGGCGAGCCTTACAACGCACCGCGGCTGGCGAGCCTTACAACACACCGCGGCTGGCGAGCCTTACAACCCACCGCGGCTGGCGAGCCCTCCTCACATACGCACCGCAGCTGGCGAGCATTTATCCGCAACAATGCAAGGACATATCCGAAGACGCCTCAGGTATGACTGCTTCTTATGGCTGGCGAGCCTTTATACGTAGTCTAACGGACTTTAAACGACCCGCACGGACAGTCGACAGACTCTAAACTGTTCCCGACGACAGGTCCTTGACTCGTACCCTCGAGTCGCCTCGGCGTCGCCCTTCCCGACGGCAGGTCCTTGGCCCGAATCCTTTCAAGCCGTCTCGACGTCGCTCGGGTCTTCAGGTTGTAATCTTCGATTGACCTGGGGACTCTACTTTGACTTTCGCCCTGTCCAAGCCTCAGTCAAAGTGGGGGCTCTGTAGATACCCAGTATCTGCTGAGACTCCAACAAACACCCGATGATTATCGGACTACAACATGTTTTGGGATCACAGTGTTTGATCGACAGTTTGTGTACAACTTTACGTCGGAAAACTTATAACGATTTCGAAAACAAAACATTATTTCAAAACATTTCAAAAATACCTGAAGTGTTTAATGCACGACGACGGGGTCGCGATGACATTAACTAGAGTCAAAACCGACACCGGACCAAAAACCGACTCGAAAATTCAAATCCCGACTCCAACAACGAGTCAAACCGAGTCAAACACAAAAACCAAAAATATCTCAAGCCTTCTATGCTATGTTTTCCCGGTTTCATGTTGGTCAAGTACCAAACATGTGACTACAAAACCTAGGATAGAACAAATCATGATTGCGTTTGTTGTGATAGTGACAACACAACTCGAAGTGCCGCGACGTGGCTCGCGCCTCTTCGAGCAGCCCAGGGTGGCCACGTCGCTCAAAACTCACACAACCACTCATTCTCCTATAAATACCCCTCAAATGCCACCCATTTGAGATTTACGCGAGTGTCCGCCCCCTCTTTTCTCCCTTAAAATTCTCGACTCGACTTCTAAAGTCACAATCTGACGCGTGTTTACGACCAACCGATCGTAAACACGAGCCTTACACATTGTTTGGTACCGTCATCGTGCATTAAATCACTTGTCCGACCACTTTGACCACTACACCATCACTAAACTTTTAAAAACACTCTTTTACTTACCAAAACGGTTTTAAACCGAGTTTTTTCCGATCAAACAAGTTGTTACACTTACGTCGGTCACTCGCCATAACCAAGCATGTAAGTATGAGGGTGTAAAAATCCTCTTTTATTATGTTTTCATTTGTTTCATGACTTTAACATGCTAAAACATGCATAACATGAACCAAAACATGGAATAAACGAGCCAAAACTGATTTTTGGTCTGAGGCAAGAAGCCCCTTAGGTCGCCAACAGGCTCGCGCCTAAATGGGGTGCCCAAACCAGAGATCAACCGTGTTTGTTCTCGTCATTTCCCTTAATCCATTTTTCATATTTGTAATCGGTTTTTACCATTTCAAGTATTTTCGAAACCTTTTTGTTTCATTTCACATGTTTTAACCATAAAGCATTTTTCACCCTTGGTTCTTCATACCATGACGGTTAAATCCGTGTTTCGGTGATAATATTTGGTTAATGACATTTAAGAGGTATTTTAAAGCCTTTTATTTCATTTCTTTACATTTTTCAAACAAACATATTAGTCACCAACACAAAGTCATCCTTGGTTATACATACCATGCCGGATTTTAACCCAAGATGCGATGATGAGTACCGACTAATGACATTCAAATGGACTTAAGACAATTAGTCCATAACCATTTTTCTAAACTATTCATGTCAAGCTTGTCAAAACCGAACCCGACACCGAATATTATCAAATAATGATGATTATTCGAGTCTAGTTCTTCAAATCGACAAATGCGGTCTAAACGACCGTTTCAAAATCAAACCGGGTTCAAATACCCATTTTCAACACGTTTCATAACGTTTTCTAAACAGTCAGAACACGGCAAACAACCGTTGGCTAACCCGCGCCTCAAGCAGGCCTTTTCTTTCTCATTTTCAAAACCAGGGGGAGGCCCCTTACACCGCCGGCTAGCTCACGCCTCTTATAGCCGTCTGGTATAGGGCCTGTTCCCTTCCAGCATTAGTCTAGGACGATCCCGACTCCGGTTAACCCGGATATAGGACGGATCAGATGACTATTCAAACCACATTTTCAAAATGCCATACTAAGACAAATGGATCATGTTATGCACACTAAACCTAATACGGTAAATGGATGTTTAATTTCCGTCTTGCATGCAAATCAATCATTAATCCAACTCGACATCTTATACTTGATACTTGGATTAAATCAACCGACTTAGAAAGCTCTCACATGTTAGGTTTAAATCATTGGATGCGCATTCATGCATTTAAATCGTTCTATCAACTTTTGCATTCAACCAACCAAGATCGATCAGTAGAGGCCGCTAAACGCGGGCGGGATTGGGTGTCTGATTAAAGGGCTTCCCAATACGTACCTTCACCTCTTACTCAGAAACTTTGGATAGTGGACGACCTTATCCAGGGCGTACGAGAGTCATTCTAGAGATAGGATGCTAAAGAGGGACGATTTCCGTATCTTTAGTACCTATGTCAAAACGCTGCTTTGTGCTTCGATTTGACCGAGGTATAAAGTGGAATTCGAACGGGTTCCAGGCATCCCACAAATGCTTGGTGGCGACTCCGAACATCTCTAATCGTTTCGAGACCCTTACCGAGACGAAACCGCCCGATCTAAAAACGATCCGGTCGAAAGCATCTTTACGCCGCCGAGCGTGGCTTTCAAAAAGACCGCTGCATGTCCGCAGATCGAACCGGACCTGCAGGTGGGCCATGTCCACAAGTGGGCCAAAAAACTTCCCCATCAAAAAAGAGAAAGGGAAAACCATTCCCTTTCCCGACCAAAATACAAAATGAGCCTTTCTCCCTTTCCACAAAATACCACTTTCCCAAGTGCAATTGTTTAGGACGATTCAAATCAAATTGCCTTTACCAAATGGATGGAAGAAACAAGCGTTCACAATTTTCGACACGGGCAATCCTCTTATTTAATTAATAATGGGAAGGATTACAATTGCAACAACAAATAAGGCTCGACGAGTCTACAACTTGTCAAAGCTAAGGTGGCCACTAACACACCTCACATAGTAAAACTAGCACAAAACACACAATAACTAGCTAGTACAACATAATACAAACTCACAACAATAATACAACATAATAATAAAGTGTGTAATGGAGGTCTTCACTCTTTCATTCTACCCTTGCCTTTTCCCTCAGGGTACATCTTCCCCTTGCTCTTCTTGTTGGCCCGCCTAGCATGGATTTCCTCCTCAGAACGGATCCTAAACGGATCTAAGACGGCGACGGCCTCCGGTCTAGCACAAGACCCCATATTCGACCCAAGACGAGCCAATGCACGGCCCACCATACTCTTGGGGCCGGAACTCCTCCTCTTCGGTGGTCTCATCACATCGGGAGTAGCTCCATCAACATACTCCTCAAAGAAGGCATGGTTGGCCTTGCCAACCTCTCGGTACTTCAAGTCGACAACCTCGTCCTTTTGAAATTTGGATCTCTCTTCCAAAGACGGAGCACGTGACCATTTGACATAGGCAAGAGTCACCCATGTCGTGGCAACGGGGTTTGGTACCTCCCAAAGCGGTCGAGTGGCCCACCACCTTTCGAAGAATTCCACAAGCTCGGAGTTCCGGAAAACATTCTCTTGGACAAAAGTATCTTGAGCGGGCACCTTTTGTTGACGCCCCATTTGCCTCATGAGCCTTTCGGGATAAATGAAGGAAACCACCTTCAAACCCACCACCATCAAAGAACGAGGACTAGCACCCGAGGCGGGCAACCCCGTGAAGGACCTCAAGTGCCACCACGGCACCACCCAACGGATATGAGGACCACCCTCCTCCGCCAATCTTGCGGCCCAATAGGCCTCGGTGGAAGCAAAACTATCCGGGTACAACTTCTTCCTCATGGTAAGATGACGGAAGGAATAAGAAGAAGGATTAACCGGAGGCTCCACATACCTTAGCCTCTCCAATAGCCACACTTGGAGGATCCTTGGCGATCCAAAAGAGGGAGCTTCTCCACAAGAGCCTTCCTTGTCCAAAGCTTGGATAATCTCTCCAAGCACCAACCATGATGGATCTCTACCATGCTCCATTTGCTCAATCACATAGATAAGGGTCATGCTACCATGGCATCTCGGTCCCTCCTTCTTCAAGACATCAACAAAGAGGTACACATGGACAAGGCAAAATGCAAGAGCCCTTCTCCTAGCCACCTCCGTGACATTAGCATCTAACCGATTCGAGAAGATGTTGATAAGAGCCAACATATCCACACCATGTGGAGCAAGAAGAAAGTTGACTTGGCTTGTTGACAAGCCCAACATGGAACGGAATTTCTCCTCGTAGCACAACCGAGTCGGAGGCAGCACCGAAGTACAACCCGGCCACCCACCAATGACTCCAACTTCTTCGGCAAGGGGGCAAAGCTCGCCTTTCGGGAAAACGAAAACATGATGTTTCGAATCCCAAAACCGAGAACATGCTTCAAGAAGCGAAGGTTGTACCTTGACTTGACGAAGCACCAACAATTGACCAACTCACATGCAATCGAGTTGATACTTCTCGGGAGGCGACAAATCCCGGCACCATTGTCGCAATGCGTTCTCCAAAGCATCCATGAAATATTTTTGTGGAAGAAGAGGAGGTTTTGTAGAGATGTTTTTGTGTTTCGAATGCTGAAACAATGAAGCGCAAACGTCCCTATTTATACAAAATGATCAGCGCGTTTTTTTAGAAAAAGAGGAGAGCCGGCTTCCATCGCCGAGTAGCTCGCGCCTCTTTGAGGCTTCTCCAGGATTCCCGCTGTTGACTTATCTCTTTCAACATGTGTTTTCTCCTGACACCTCAAACCTCCCGCCAGGAACCTCGCGCCTCTTCGGGATGATCCGAGAAATTTTGTGTTTCTTCACACTCACATTTCCTTGTTTTCGCGTTTTACGAAATCCGACACGGTTTCCATGACGCAGCTTTAAACATACGGATTTTTTCATTCTTTTTTAAAGGGGAGAAGGGCTAGTCGCCCCGATCCGCGATGGATCGTTTCCATGTCAGTCGAAATTCCGAAAATTTTTCGCTTTTTCGCAATTCAAAAATCAAAATCGAAAATTGATAACACGACATCAATTTTCCTCAAAATTCAAGCACTCACAAATTCGAGTCTTGACCTCAAAAGCCAAATATACTCGCAAAAATCCTTTTCCAAAATTCTTTCCTGACGGTTTGGGTTTTTTTATATTTTTTCGAGTCAATTTTCAAAATTTCGATGCAATTTAATTCACGACACGAGTTAATTGCTCAAATTTTCAACAATTCCTTTTGAATTCCAAACGTGACGATTTTGTCACGGAATTTTCAAAATTCATTTCAAAATTTCAAATTTAACTTCAAGTCATCTTGGTTAATTTTGATTTTCAAAGCAAATGTTTTACGTGATTTTCAACCAAATGCTTTTTTTACGTGTTTGCGTTTATGCGTATATGCTATCTGTGGCCTGTTTTCTACACTAACGATGCAGGAACTGGTGCAAAGCAAAAGGAGAATCAGCAGCCGACATCGCTCCTCCGAAACACAACTCAAAAGCCAAAAATCACAAAACAAACCACAATCCAAAAACACATATATACAAACCGCCTCACGCAAAATGTAAATATGTACAGACAAGAGTCCAAGACACGTACAAACTACAAAAACTACTCGACGTCTCCCGTCGGACCAGTCCTGGTCTCTCTAGGAGTCGCCGCCAACGCAGACACCACCACCAGCTCGGACTCCCTCTCGGGGGGAACTCTCCAAAGCATCTCACGCTCCATCTCGACGTGAAGCTCCTCCGCTAGCCGACCAATCGAGCCTTCAGAGAGGCAATCTCCGCGTCTCAACTCCGCAGCTCGTCCTCATGCCGCCTCAAGTCCTGGTCCCGACGGATGATCCCCAGCTCCTGGCCTGCGATCGTCGACCTGGCTGCCTCCAACTCAGCACGAACCCGAGCAAGCTCCACCGGATCCGCTGTGCCCTGCCAAACACAATAACAGATCCTCAAGATCTAAAAACGTGAAATACAACACCAAATATACAAAAGCAACACACAAAACGTGCACGAGAAAGCCGAGCCGCCCTCGTAGCAGGTCACCAAAGAACGCTCTCAGCGGTTAGCCATCCGCCACAAGTTCTGGTGACTAACAGTCGTCACCTACAAAACAAAAATGTCCTTCAATACAAGGCAAAGTATAATTGGAGAAAGTGTTCAGGTCAGGAACTCACCCACAGAATAGTCAACCTCCACTCCATGCCAGCATCGGCCACCTCGGCCACCGCGGGCTCCGGTAAGCGCAACTGAAGCTCCTCGCCACCCGACCCCTGAAATGTGGTCCCCGTCGGGAAAGCTGGGGGCTGAGTCCTCATCAGCGGGTCGACTCTCTGCCATTTGGATCCACATCAAAAATGACAAACCCTCCTATTAAGGGAGGCAATGAAAATAAAGAAAAGAGGAAAACATACCTCGATCGGGTACCAAGCAAGCCTCGACAACCGAAAGGTGTCGTAGGCGGCGTCCCGCAGCAACAGCTCCTCACCTCCTCGACCGTGAAGGTGCTCCTTTACCTCGTCAGGAGTCGACTCCTGGAACAACACCCCAGGCGGGTCAACCGGCACGACGAAAGTCTCGGTAAAGCACTGGCGAACTAGACGCTCGCCCAAGTACCAAACTGGCTCAATCGCCGTCTCCATGTACAGGCGCAGGGAGCTGCGAGGTCGCAAACGCTCCGTGACGGCAGCCGGCACACCCGTGTAGTGATCCCAAGGCCGCCCGACAAACTGCACTCGAAACAAAGCTACTCAAATAACTGGGGGCTTCCTAAGCTACCTAATCATCCTATCTCTAGCTACCGCTATAAAGGAGAAGGGAAAGCAAAAACTTACATCAGCAACCCGAAGCTTGTTCACGCGACGCCTGCAGTCCTCGTAAGTCAACTTAGTCGACTTCTTCCGACCAACCGTCCAACCCCTCACAGCAGGGTAAGCCAAGGGAACACCGTCTGTAGTCCCCGGACATAGAGGAGTGAAGTAAGCATACAACCAAGCCTGTAATCAGACACAGCAAACACAAATTAGCCAATTTCTCAAAAATTGCCAAAATCAAAATAAAAAAAAACTACCAAAAAAAAACACACTCGTACCTCGAAGATGAGGCCGGGACCAACCAGAGCAGGAGCACTACCCGCTCCCACTGTCTCCGGACGCACCGCCGCGTGCAAGTACCGGGTGAAACTCGCCAAAGCCGGCGTAACCCAGTCAAACCGACCCAAAGCGTCAAGGTCGGCAAGAAGAGGAAGCACCTTGGTCGACAAGCGCTCGCCCTTGTCGCCAAAGTACGTGGCACCCAAGAAATACCACAACCACAGCCGCGCCTCCTCGCGTCGGCCTCGACCCGCCTCCGGGCTCGCCATAACGGCGCCGGAACAACACCTACCACCCTCTCGGTGAAGTGGTCCTTCACGTAAGAACTCGCAATCAGTGCACGGAGTGACGTCGGAAGGCTCCGCAAAGCGGTACCAATCAAAGCGATGACCGCAGGAGAGGACACTCTCTCCGGAGTCGCGGTAAACTCAATGGGCAACTCACCACAGGGAAGGCCGGACACCATGGCAAAGTCCTCCACAGTCACGCCAACCTCCCCAAACTCCATGTGGAACGACGACGTCGTGTCCCAGTACTGGTCCAACATGGCGCGGATCAAACACAGGTTCGACCTAATCGAGGACCTGTGAATGTCCCGCCAAGCGGCCACCAACGGCCCAAACGCCGACCTCTCTATCAACGCCCTCGACCCGGCTCGAAGAACGTCGTAGAGGCCCAAGCAGGTAGAGTAGCCAGAGAAAGTCCTCATGGTGCCGATCTCTTGAAATCAAAAACAGACAACGTCAGAATGCCTATTTAGGCTCGACACTTCAAAAATGAATGACAAATTTCAACCGGGGAACGCGACTCACCATGCCCTCGTGAGCACGGTAGGAAAGGTGTCGGTCCAGTCGAAGCAACAACTGGCTACCGTCAAAACCCTCAGCCCACTCTGGCGCCGCCAAAGCGACCCCGCGGGGGTCAGAACTCGCCTGGCTCTGAAACTCGCGACGTCAGCATCATCCTGGGCTGTCTCTGCTCTCTGCCTCTTATGACCGCGAGACTCAACGTGGTGGACAGGGCCCAAGTCAATGACCCTGTTGACGTCCCGCAACGTCCGCCTAGTCCCCCGAGGACGTCGCTCCCTCGAAGAAATCCTCCTCCCGGAGGTACCCGCCTCAGCCCCAGTCTGAGCTCTACCAACACTAACAGCCCCAACAACGGGCTCTGCACGCTCCTCGACGGCCCCTGAGGCCCCGGCAGTCTGCTCAGGAGGTCTCTCCTCCTCGATAACGTCCTCCACGACCACGGCGGGCGTGCTAACCGGAGTACTAACCGGGCCCGGGCCGAACAACTCCTCAAAAGTCGCAGCCATGAACCCGGCCTGCTCCGAACACTCTCCTACAAACAAAAAACGTCAGCCGAAATTTCGGCATTACGACGGCATGAAATGGACGAATCCAAAAACAAAAAACATAACCTGCAATACATAACCATTCACGAACAAAAAACACAAAAACGACTCGCCCCTCTTTTCAAGCAAAAGACGAGTCAAAACCACAAAAAACGGCATTTCAAGACCCATACAAGGTCTGCCAACAACCCAAAATACATGCCCGACACAATGGAGATTTTTCTACGGTTCAAAAGGGCAATTCATACGCTAATTTGAGCCCCAAACCGGTCAAAATCCAAAAACGACCGCAAAAAGGCAAACGTGATTTTATCACGCCCCAAGGTGACCTAAAATACCAATAAGGTCCATTTCAAGGCAAACGGACTCAATTCAAGCCCAGACAGGCGCTTATTTGGTCAGACGTAAGACCGTCGCAAAAGGCAAAAATCCAATTTTGCCCACAAACATCCGATGAAGGTCCTTAAATGGCAAACACGGGTTTTCCCAACTACAATGCAACCTAGTGGGACCCACTACCCAAGCAAATAAACTTGGCATTGTGAAATGAGACGGTTTCTCGCCTCACTCACGTTTTTCGAGCATAGGGAGCGGGAACGGGGACCAAAATGCAAACTAAAAGCACCCTTATACTCCTAAACAGGTTTCTAACCTAATGCAAACATCAATTTCACTCGAAATTGGCTCAATCAAAAATGCCCAATTCGATTTTTAGGGCAAAATTCCGCCCTAATTTAATCAAGCTAAAATCGACAAATTTGAATGGATTCAAGAGGAAATACTTACCTTGAGATGACATTTGTTGATAATGGCACAAGCAAAAGCAAGCTAGAAGGTCCGTTAATGGCGATTTTGGCGAGATTTTGAGGTTGAAGATGAATATTCATCCGCAACTCAACCTCGCGTCTTTTTAACAAAAAATAGGGAAGCCAGCTTGCATCGCCAGGTGGCTCGCGCCTAAACCAGGCCTCCCTTTTGGCTTTTCAGCGGAATTTGGGCTTTGGCCCAATTTCCCACAACAAACTTCAAAGTTTTCGTTGACGGTATTGAATGTCGTCATCTCCTCGAAAGCAAACAAAACCAAATAGTGAAAATTCAAATTCGCTATTTTCAAAAATTGCAAAGCAAACGGCGATCAAAACCGCCAACTTCAAAATAATGGCGAAAATTCAAAAATCGCTATTTCAAGCAACGGCGGTCAAAACCGTCAATTTCAAAATAATAGTTGGAAATTGAATTCCGTTATTTTCACCACACATGTCAACGGCGGCACATAAACCGTCACTTCAATCAATAGTGAAGATTCCAAATTCACTATTTCTGTCAAAATGACAACGGCGGCACATAAACCGTCACTTCAATCAATAGTGAAGATTCCAAATTCACTATTTCTGTCAAAATGTCAACGGCGGCACATAAACCGTCACTTCAATCAATAGTGAAGATTCCACATTCACTATTTCTGTCAAATGTCAACGGCGGCACATAAACCGTCACTTCAAACGTAATAGCGGACTTAAAATTTGCTATTTTCTTTCAAAATTAAGACAAACGGCGATCGAGACCGCCACTGCAAATTCAAACCGAATGGTGAAAATTCCAAATTCACTATTCCTTCAAATACCACAAGGGCTTCCTCGCGAAACCCGCTCATTCCAAAAATAGTGATAGTGAGAATCCATACTCGCTATTTCCCCAGCGACATCACGAGTTCGCTACTTTCAAGACAAGCTCATTCGACGCGGCTATTCCCATGGCCCACTAACCGGCCATTACATTTGGCTGGCGAGCCTTTGTTCCGCAACACATCAAGGATACATCCCGAAGATGCCTCGGGTACATTTCCTTACCTCGGCTGGCGAGCCTTACAAGGCACCGCGGCTGGCGAGCCTTACAAGGCACCGCGGCTGGCGAGCCTTAAAACTCACTGCGGCTGGAGAGCCTTACAACGCACCGCGGCTGGCGAGCCTTACAACGCACCGCGCCTGGCGAGTCCTCCTCACATACGCACCGCAGCTGGCGAGCATTTATCCGCAACAATGCAAGGACATATCCGAAGACGCCTCACGTATGACTCCTTCTTATGGCTGGCGAGCCTTTATACGTAGTCTAACGGACTTTAAGCGACCTGCACGGACAGTCGACAGACTCTAAACTGTTCCCGACGACAGGTCCTTGACTCATACCCTCGAGTCGCCTCGGCGTCGCCCTTCCCGACGGCAGGTCCTTGGCCCGAATCCTTTCGAGCCGCCTCGACGTCGCTCGGGTCTTCAGGTTGTAATCTTTGATTGACCGGGGGACTCTACTTTGACTTTCGCCCTGTCCAAGCCTCAGTCAAAGTGGGGGCTCTGTAGATACCCAGTATCTGCTGAGACTCCAACAAACACCCGATGATTATCGGACTACAACATATTTTGGGATCGCAGCGTTTGATCGACAGTTTGTGTACAACTTTACGTCGGAAAACTTAAAACGATTTCGAAAACAAAACATTTCAAAAATACCTGGAGTGTTTAATGCACGACGACGGGGTCGCGATGACATTAACTAGAGTCAAAACCGACACCAGACCAAAAACTGACTCGAAAATTCAAATCCCGACTCCAACAACGAGTCAAACTGAGACAAACACAAAAACCAAAAATATCTCAAGCCTTCTATGCTAAGTTTTCCCGGATTCATGTTGGTCAAGTACCAAACATGTGACTACAAAACCTAGGATAGAACAAATCATGATTGCGTTTGTTGTGATAGTGACAACACAACTCGAAGTGCCGCGACGTGGCTCGCGCCTTTTGAGCAGCCCAGGTGGCCACGTCGCTCAAAATTCACACAACCACTCATTCTCCTATAAATACCCCTCAAATGCCACCCATTTGAGAGTGACGCGAGTGTCCGCCCCCTCTTTTCTCCCTTAAAATTCTCGACTCGACTTCTAAAGTCACAATCTGACGCGTGTTTACGACCTACCAATCGTAAACACGAGCCTTACACATTGTTTGGTACCGTCATCGTGCATTAAATCACTTGTCCGACCACTTTGACCACTACACCATCACTAAACTTTTAAAAACACTCTTTTACTTACCAAAACGGTTTTAAACCGAGTTTTTTCCGATCAAACAAGTTGTTACACTTACGTCGGTCACTCGCCATAACCAAGCATGTAAGTATGAGAGTGTAAAAATCCTCTTTTATTATGTTTTCATTTGTTTCATGACTTTAACATGCTAAAACATGCATAACATGAACCAAAACATGGAATAAACGAGCCAAAACTGATTTTTAGTCTGAGGCAGAAGCCCCTTAGGTCGCCAACAGGCTCGCGCCTAAATGGGGTGCCCAAACCAGAGATCAACCGTGTTTGTTCTCGTCATTTCCCTTAATCCATTTTTCATATTTGTAATCGGTTTACCATTTCAAGTATTTTCGAAACCTTTTTGTTTCATTTCACATGTTTTAACCATAAAGCATTTTTCACCCTTGGTTCTTCATACCATGACGGTTAAATCCGTGTTTCGGTGATAATATTTGGTTAATGACATTTAAGAGGTATTTTAAAGCCTTTTATTTCATTTCTTTACATTTTTCAAACAAGCATATTAGTCACCAACACAAAGTCATCCTTGGTTATACATACCATGCCGAATTTTAACCCGGGTACGATGATGAGTACCGACTAATGACATTCAAATGGACTTAAGACAATTAGTCCATAACCATTTTTCAAAACTATTCATGTCAAGCTTGTCAAAACTGAACCCGACACCGAATATTATCAAATAATGATGATTATTCGAGTCTAGTTCTTCAAATCGACAAATGCGGTCTAAAAGACCCTTTCAAAATCAAACCGGGTTCAAATACCCATTTTCAACACGTTTCATAACGTTTTCTAAACAGTCAGAACACGGCATACAGCCGTTGGCTAACCCGCGCCTCAAGCAGGCCTTTTCTTTCTCATTTTCAAAACCAGAGGGAGGCCCCTTACACCGCCGGCTGGCTCGCGCCTCTTATAGCCGTCTGGTATAGGGCCTGTTCCCTTCCACCATTAGTCTGGGACGATCCCGACTCCGGTTAACCCGGATATAGGACGGATTAGATGACTATTCAAACCACATTTGCAAAATGCCTTACTAAGACAAATGGATCATGTTATGCACCCTAAACCTAATACGGTAAATGGATGTTTAATTTCCGTCTTGCATGCAAATAAATCATTAATCCAACTCGACATCTTATACTTGATACTTGGATTAAATCAACCGACTTAGAAAGCTCTCACATGTTAGGTTTAAATCATTGGATGCGCATTCATGCATTTAAACCGTTTTATCAACTTTTGCATTCAACCAACCAAGATCGATCAGTAGAGGCCGCTAAACGCGGGCGGGATTGGGTGTCTGATTAAAGGGACGACCTTATCCAGGGCGTACGAGAGTCATTCTAGAGATAGGATGCTAAAGAGGGACGATTTCCTTATCTTTAGTACCTATGTCAAAACGCTGCTTTGTGCTTCGATTTGACCGAGGTATAAAGTGGAATTCGAACGGGTTTCAGGCATCCCACAAATGCTTGGTGGCGACTCCGAACATCTCTAATCGTTTTGAGACCCTTACCGAGATGAAACCGACCGATCTAAAAACGATCCGGTCGAAAGCATCTTTACGCCGCCGAGCGTGGCTTTCAAAAAGACCGTTGCATGTCCGCAGATCGAACCGGACCTTCAGGTGGGCCATGTCCACACTAAGCTTCTCCTTCATCCTTTCATCTTGTAAGTTGAGATCTACCTCTTTTTCTAGTCTTATGAACCCTAATTTTTGGGGGGTTTTAATTGGGTTGATTAATTAGTAATTATTGTTAATATACGGGTAATTAGTGGGTAATGATAAGGAGTTTTTTTATTGTATTATAGTACAGGGTGATTTGTGATGTTAATATGTGATTTATGTAGGATTAGACGATTTTATGAGATAGATACTTGGTGATTTCAACTAGCTTATGGAATATGCTAAGAGGTAGGTTAATCCTACTCGGTTTCAATATTGTGGTTGTTACATGTTTTGTGGTTAATGTTGTAATTAATCTCACTTAATTAGATTAATTGTATTATAACATGTTCAGTCACTAATCATGTCATAAAGGGGATAAGAATGATGGTTATTGTATATCACAATGTAATGATGGTCAAGACGATGTGATGAGTCGGTATTTGGCATATAAAGTGTCATCCTGCATTTGTTATAATTATCTTGTGTATTAGTGGTTGGTGACGATATGGTGGATTACTTGTTGTTATGGAAACGTAAGGCGGTTGGGAGACCGTCTTACGCTTTAATCGCCTCATGGAGCTTCCCGCTCCAAGAGGGATGTGCACATTAATGGCTTGAGTTACGGAGGGACTCGTGTGGTTGAGACACCACATCTGGCAGGGGATCCGGTTGGCTTCCAGACCCGGTACGCCTGGGCATGTCCCGGTACTTGTTTGTGGTTGTTGGTATGCCTGGGCAAGTCCCGTACCAGTGTGGTTGTCAGTATGTCTGGGCGTGTCCCGGTACCGTGGTGGTGGTTGTTTGTTAGCATGTTATTCATATCATAGTTATGTTCTATATTCACACACTCGTGTCGTGTCACACTTTATATTTATTGAAACTGACGTGTTGTGTGTCTGTGTAATTTTCACCTATATCCGGGGTGGCCGGTGTCGATCCATATGATATTTATGATCATATGGGGAGCATGTTAAGTACAGGTTGTTTAGATAACACGTGGGAGATGGGACGAGCTTGATGAGTCACGAGACGAGTATAGTTGGCTAGAAGAGTATAGTTGTCATGAGTTGTACTTTTATTCATTTGTTTACGTTTATGTAATTCATTAAAAATTATATTTATAAAATGTTCTTTGATTGGAGTTTTGAAACACTACCTCGGCAAACCGAGATAGTATTGCCTTCAATTATCTTGGCCAGATAATCGGGGTGTTACAAAGTGGTATTTGAGCGACGATTTTGGAACCTAGACCTATGAACCAAAATGAACCTAGGCGTGTCTAAGAAAATGAACCCGACTTGAGTTCAATAGGAGGTTGGTTTTGGGTGAGTAGGATCCCTCATCTCAAAACTAGATCTTATTGTTTCGGTTGGTCACTACGTGGGTGGTTATGAGTCGGGAAACGTGACGTGATATGTTGAATGATAATATGTGTGTTGCGATTTTGTTGAGTTTCTTGCATGATGTGGAGGTTTGTGTGGTAAATGATAATATGTGAAAGATGGATGAGTAGGCTAATGTGTATAACATGTTTTAGAAGCAATTGGTGTGTGTTGGTATAAGGGACGTTAGTCCCGAATCTTGGCATGTAGATAAATCATATGCGTGTTTAAACTTGTTAGTGCTATCGTTAAGGCATGAATGTTGATGATTGTTAGTAGAGTAGTTATGAGTATGGAGGTAATGTGTTAAGACGGTGAGTATGATGCCGTATGAGCTAACTCGGGATGGGTCACCGAGGGTCGGTGGACTCCCGAACCTTTCTTTGTGATGCAGGGAATAACATAGTTCAATTTAATCGAGAATAAAAATCCGTAAAGGATCACTCAAGTGAGTACGAGGCCACACTCGACCGAGTGGGGACGTCACTCGACCGAGTGGGCAAGTTACAGAAACTGGAATGTAACACCCCATACTCCAACCCCATACTCCAAGTGCCTTACCAGGACCACCTAAAGCATGGGAATGCCACCATCTTGGTTACCCGAGGCAATGATAATCAAATAGACAATAACGAAACGTACTTTATTAAATAGTTTAACGTGATACAAGTCCAACAAAACTGTAAAGTATGATACAACCGTTCCAAAACAAAACTAACTAATGTAAATACAATGATCGACATAATAGCGGAAGACTTCTAATAGACTCGTGGTGACACATGCCCAGCTATCCCTTACGCATCCAAAGTATACCTGCTAGACAACTGCTCACCACCCCCGAATGGATCACCACAGTTTTTAAAACATTTAAACGGGGTCAGTACTGATTACACAAAACAAACAGCTGCAACAAGACAACACTACAAACAACTCAATCAGCACAACTCCAATCACCACAACTCCATCTCATCTCCACAATCTGACTACACACTTAAGTGTGTAGCCCTGCCAGAGTACCCATCACAACAAGTACTCCTCGCCGCCAGTGGGGGACCGCAGCCGCTCCCACCTAAGGCCCGCTCATATCCATCGAGCGATAAACCCATGTTCATTAATGTGCACATCCCTTCTGTGGCGGGTTCCATAGATGGCGAATCAAGGGCATGAAGCCACTTCTGCAAGTGACTCCACTCAGACAGGGACGCACCCTGAAGATCACAGACAGTTACACAACCAATCAACAATATACTATCAACAATCACCAAACCAATCGAACATTATAATTAATCAATAATCACAACAACAATCACCAATACACTATGTAACCAATACTGAGTAGGGAAACCCTACCTGGAATAGCAATCACCAAGATCGTCACAATCAGTTAATCATAATCATTCTTCAACGAATTCACCTACTATAAACACACAATCATACAATCACAATCTAACATTAACAATACTCCCCAAAACCCCCAAATTACCCAATTAGGGTTTTAAACAAACTCAACGAATCGTTATAAAAATTATACAAGAAGCTTACCCTTGACACGACGATCACAACGGTATAACGAACAAGACAATCCGACCACCTTAGCCTTTGGGATTTGATAGGAACGCGACGAACGAAGACAACGTAACTTCTCTTCTCTTTGAAAGGTTTTAGAAAGGGTGAGAAATGATAAAGAAAGTGACGGAAGGATTAATATAATAATCTCGCGTTATTAACAAATCCCGTCAAAAACAACCCGTTAAAGTAACTTACTCGATCGAGTAAGTAACTTACTCGATCGAGTGACCCTTACTCGATCGAGGGCCACACTTACTCGATCGAGTACCCATCAGACAGAACACTGTTTCATAAAACAACCTACTTACTTGACAGAGTAAGCCCCACTCGATAGAGTACCCAAAGACATAGAAAACCGTAGTATTACAGTCTTCCCTCCTTAAAAGGAACTTCGTCCCCGAAGTTCAACCCATACTCAAAACAAATATACTAACTCGATCAAGACACAACAACACAACTAAGAACTCAAAACAAAACCCCAACCTATAAAACATGAACTCTTAACACCAACTCCACCAACTACGCCTACCTCCACAACATGGCTCACGATATCGTATCAACTACATTATAGTCTCTCTTAACACTAACTCCATACACTACCAATTACCATCCACAAACGCCGCTAGATCCGTTTCACTAACATATTATCCACTAGAAAATACAATATCAAGACACTCATAAATATCAAACGGAATGTTACATTCTACCACCCTTAAAAGGAACTTCGTCCTCGAAGTTTACTCCCACTTATAACATCATCATCCAACTGTCAACACTATCGAACTCATAAACATCATGACCCAACTGTCGACACTATCGAAGTATTCTCACACCGCTAGACATCACACTACTACAAGCACGGCCATGACCTTTAATAAAATCAATCACAGCAAAGATCCACCCTTTATGCTACACCAACACTCTACTTCCAATTATACTACAACATGCACAACCATCAAACTCTCTTTGATCGCATCTTACTCCTCTTAAGATAAATGTTACGTCCTCCTAACTCACTAATACTAGAAACTTAGCTATATCTTCTCATTATCCTCATCACCACCGCATGTCAAAAATAATCGCTTATAACCTCAACACGTATAACCATTCCTATTTCCAAGGCTCTTTTACTTAGACAGTTCTCATACCTCAATTCATTCGGCACACCACCTAACCTATACCACAAAATCCTTAGCATAACCAATACTCCAATTCTTCCACATTACTGTAGAACGACATACTCCTCTATACAAAGCACCTATCTCCAAAAGCATAACTCACGACCCACACTTATTACCCACACTCACACTAGATCCTCAAGTTCCTTTCTTTCATTACCGCAAAACTCATTCATAACTTAACATGATACTAATTTCCAACACCCTATACTCACTGTCCCAATAAAAAATTATGAACCACTTGCAGCTTCCAGATCAGTACAACACCTGTTCCACAAATCACTTACCATGACTATGTCAACCAATGCCCCCTCTAAAAGAAGATTACAAGTACTCCAACAACCTCTCACAACTATGCCCCATCAACAGGATATCACTATACCATGACACCAACGGAAACATACACAACTCTCTTCCATATCATACTCTACCCTCACTCCCAAGCTGAAACGAGCAAGAAACATCAATAAACAAAACAACAGTCTATATGTCCAAACGAAACTCACACGAAACAGCTGTAAACAAAACAACAATCTATATGACTGGTATACTCATCCGAAAACGTACTCATCCCACCTACTCCACCACAACCGATGACGGCATCGCAACACTGCCACCAACAGCCGCACCGCAGCGCGAAAATACCCGCATCACAACACGAAATACTGTGCCCGGATCACCACCCGAGGCACAACAACCACATCGATAGTCATCGCAACTTCTACAATCACATAAACACTGACTCTGTACAACTTCCTGGACCAGAAAGCATCACTAAAACTGCTCTTACAAGAACACCATGCAACAAATCATATGGAATAAACAGATAAGAATCTCATGAATATCCATCCATACCTTTTCACGGAATAAACATATATCATGAATACACACACACAAGTATAACTAGCCATGCCAGATCACCCAAACTATCACTTTTTGAATATCATTCCATCTTGTTACCGTACCCAACATGCATTACAGAACATTCAAATAACAACTTTATAACTATCACACCACACCACTTATCGTGAGGTCAGAACCTCACACAAATGTTTATACACATCATAGACCCGTAATCACATCCAACTAGTCAATCCTGATCACGTAAGTTACCACTTGATAAAGGTTACTCTCGCCCGAGCTTAACTCGCCTGCCCTTCATAACCCATTGTCCCATTCGCATAGCCATCACCTCCTGCCAATTATAACCATACAACTAATACTCAACTACTAGCAAATGCCTCCTAAGACCACATCTTATACTTCCTCACAACCGTACATATCAATCCGGCTTATACAAGATCAACCTCTTTAGAATTGCTATCTTTCTAATCTACCATTACCCTTAACCACTAGTCACAACACCACAATGCCACCATTGCTCGTATAACAAATCTCTTACACTCACCTCTAAATATAACAGTTCATTTTCTATCTTTGGTTAGCATTCCAAATAACGACATCAAATCCACCAACAAAATTTACCTCAACATTCTTCCCAATACTACCCTTAATTGTATCGTCATCTAACTCTCCACCAAAATCTCATATCGTGCAGATATTCTACCAACTTCTTACTCCCTTAATTCCTCGAAACTCATGACTAATCATGTTGTCCTGAAACTCCTATATAACCCTTAACTCACATCCTCATGATAGTATCGTACATCTCGATGATTCCTTACTTCTATATCACATAACTCCGGTCAATATTTTTCTCAGCTTACTTTTATCCTTCTTTTCTCTTTACACTCAACAATATCAATTAATAGTTCATCTCCTTACTCCTTGTACCTAACTCTCTAGTAATCTAGTTACCTTTTCGTTGCTCCAAAACTCAAATTCCATTATTTCATATCAGTACCATCTCAATCTTTCTTACCATGGATCTTCTCTCATCATGCTATCACTCACAAACCAAAACTCGTTTCATACCGTTAATTGCTCAAGAAAAGCACACATTAGTTTTACCTCTTAATAAACCAAATCTCCCAAACTCTCACTATCTACAAATCCACGTCGCGACATGTCTCCATCTAAGTTCACTATATACCACTCTTCTCCATCCTCCTACAACGACCGTTCATTATATATATTCTTATCCAACACAATATAACCCTCTCCCTCCATAATTCCTTACACATCCCAAGTTGCTACCATTCACATCCTTCCTTTCAACCTTTTCATTCTCACGTTCCTTACACTTACATCACTCCTTGCTCATATACACTTACCTTTACATTACTCAAATGCGCAATTATATCACTCACCACGTCTCATAAATTTTGCACCATGCCTCAACCAGCTCATCAATGGTCCTTTTCTTTTTCCACTATCCATCACAACCACATATAACTCATGTCCTCCCCACCGAACTCATACCCACCATAAGGTGCCACTCACTACATCATAAGATTAGGTAACTTACGCATCAAGACCGACACATATGTAAAACAATGCATATAGAAGCAAAATAACATCTTTTAATTAAACATAATATGCAACCAAGTCAAAAGATAAGCATATGACCCAAAATAGGGGTCACTAGATCGAGTACAGCCTACTCGATCGAGTAGGCGAAGGTCAGAAGCACGTATAAGAAATTACCAGGGCTACTCGATCGAGTAACAAGAGATGCACTCGATCGAGTAAGGGCCACTCGATCGAGTAACAAGAGATGCACTCGATCGAGTAAGGGCCACTCGATCGAGTACCCTACGCATTTCTCAGCACTATCCAATTTTCGTAAAACTGTCATATCTCACTCGTTTCTTGGTCATTTTGGGCGTGTGACCTATCGTTAGAATCGTAAAAAGACAAGCTATCACCTCCAATTAGAATCACATCAAAAGCATATATAAATCTCAAGTTATAACAGTTTAAAGACAACCTCTCTATAATCGAACCGCATAACTATTGGATTTTCTCTTTCAAACAACTTAAACATCAACAACGTGAATAAAAATGACTCGATACTTGTAAAACCTCTATCCCTAACCACATGTTACTATCTACTAAAAGCCAAACAATAACATTTATCATGCTCATACAACATTCAACTTATCAATCATGTACTACCCGCATGCTTTAACTTTATAACTTTTCGTAACACAAAACATACTCATACATTACAAATCCTATTTCCATGTTACTAATGCAACAATATCACAAATCCACTTCGTTACCTAAACATATTCATAATCACAAAATTCATATTCTCATGCGTCACTTATCTTTTCCAATCAATTCATCCATTTCAACCACATTCTTCATCTAACAAGTGCATATGATACAATAATAGACAAGTATATGAACTTATTATATAACTTTACGCAAACAAGATTATGTATAATCATATCACATCCCCTAATCACATGTTACTAGTATAGACACATTATAAATCATCCATCCTGCAACATCATTATTTATCACATATTATCATATATGAACTACTTCCCTTTTCCACCACATCATTCATCTTCTCATGTTCTTTTCCAACAATTCCAAACATCATTGTAAACGAACTATCATGTAACATGTTTATTCACAACACTTTCCCATTTACCACATTCCCCATTCCACCACAATCATTTTCCAACATTTCTATACAACACATCATCCAACATACGCAATAGAACATTAGTAAACACATAACGATCCCATGACACCCCATAGTGACCGGTTTAAAGTTGTAGGGCGAGTTCGCGACTTTAGGACGTCTCCCAAGTCTTTGCATTAGCTCCTAACAACTCCTACCCAGGTTCATTTTATTTTGACTCCCTAAGTTCATTGGGTTCATTAGTTACAGGTTCCAAAATCGTCTCTCTGATACCACTTTGTAACACCCCCATACTCCAAGTGCCTTACCAGGACCACCTAAAGCATGGGAATGCCACCATCTCGGTTACCCGAGGCAATGATAATCAAATAGACAATAACGAAACGTACTTTATTAAATAGTTTAACGTTATACAAGTCAAACAAAACTGTAAAGTATGATACAACCGTTCCAAAACAAAACTAACTAATGTAAATACAATGTTCGACATAACAGCGAAAGACTTCTAATAGACTCGTGGTTACACATGCCCAGCTATCCCTTGCGCATCCAAAGTATACCTGCTAGACAACTGCTCACCACCCCCGAATAGATCACCACAGTTTTTAAAACATTTAAACGGGGTCAGTACTGATTACACAAAACAAACAGATGCAACAAGACAATACTACAAACAACTCAATCAGCACAACTCCAATCACCACAACTTCATCTCATCTCCACAATCTGACTACACACTTAAGTGTGTAGCCCTGCCAGAGTACCCATCACAACAAGTACTTCTCGCCGCCAGTGGGGGACCGCAGCCGTTCCCGCCTAAGCCCCGCTCATCTCCATCGAGCGATAAACCCATGTTCATTAATGTGCACATCCCTTCTGTGGCGGGTTCCACAGAAGGCGAATCAAGGGCGTGAAGCCACTCCCGCAAGCGACTCCACTCAGCCAGGGACGCACCCCGAAGATCACACACAGTTACACAACCAATCAACAATAAACTATCAACAATCACCAAATCAATCCAACATTAGAATTAATCAACAATCACAACAACAATCACCAATACACTATGTAACCAATACTGAGTGGAGAAACCCTACCTGGAATAGCAATCACCAAGATCGTCACAATCAGTTAATCATAATCATTCTTCAACGAATTCACCTCCTATAAACACACAATCATACAATCACAATCTAACATCAACAATACTCCCCAAAACCCCCAAATTACCCAATTAGGGTTTTAAACAAACTCAACGAATCGTTATAAAAATTATACAAGAAGCTTACCCTTGACACGGCGATCACAACGGTATAACGAACAAGACAATCCGACCACCTTAGCCTTTGGGATTTGATAGTAACGCGACGAACAAAGACAACGTAACTTCTCTTCTCTTTGAAAGGTTTTAGAAAGGGTGAGAAATGATAAAGAAATTGACGGAACGATTAATATAATAATCGCGCGTTATTAACAAATCCCGTCAAAAACAACCCGTAAAAGTAACTTACTCGATCGAGTAAGTAACTTACTTGATCGAGTGACCCTTCCTCGATCGAGTGCCACACTTACTGGATCGAGTACCCATCAGACAAAATACCATTTCGTAAAACAACCTACTTACTCGACAGAGTAAACTCCACTCGATAGAGTACCCATAGACATAGAAAACCGTAGTATTACATGGAAAACTTCTGGAAAATTTGTCACTCGACCGAGTAGAGCGACACTCGACCGAGTCCTCTCAGTACTCGGCTGAGTGGGTCTAATGAGCTGAGAAACTCGTGAAATTTTTTTTTTTTTGCTTTTCTCTATCTTATCTTCTTCGTTTGTACCTCAAACCTCGTAACTTCGACATCGGTTTATCTTAAAATAATTTCAGACTCCATGTTGGTAATTTGTTGTTTGGATTACACTTTGTTACTCGACTTTTCTTCATCCATCTTCTTAACTTTTACCGCGTAAGAGTGTTGACCTTCTTCAGTTTTTCCCAAACTTGATTTGGGTAGATCTACACATATTTGGTCAAATTTAATCAAGATTTTTTTTTACGTTGAAATTTTGTCCACCTTGAACGAGCTTAAAAACTTGTATTCTTGAGTCAATAGTTGGATTTTTGTGTTCGTTGTTGGGTCTAATTGGATAACAAAGGCTTTATATTTATTAATAATGTTGAATTTTATCTTGTACGTGAAAATTTCATCTCAAAAATTTATCTTAATCTTCAAGATTTTGATCTTTCATAAGTGAAACTTGGTTTAATCGTTTTACAAGACTACTATCTTCACTAGTAGTGTGCTACATCATCTTAAAAATGAAGATTTCATCATCGATTTGGCCCTAAAAAAAAATTGAGCTAAGTGAGAATATGAACAATTTTTGATTTCATCTTAAACATGGTTTAATAGTATTGTGAGACTATAATTTTATTGGGGGATTATCATAAATGATTTGAATTTTTCCGCCCTAGAGGGGTGACAAACTTTTCGAAAAGGTTGTGACAAGTATACATAAGCTTTGACTATAACATCTTATGAAGTAATGAGAGATTTATCCGTCTTAAATTTTTCGAAAATGAGTGGTATACCTACCCGGATTTTGACTTTTACCAAGTTAGGTTCTTGTCTTAATTGATTCTTAATACTTTGAACTTGGCTTGTAGCGACACGTGCCATCTTATATCGGCTTATTCCGTATTAAAGTTTTCAAGAAATTTGAAACAAATCATCGTTATGTTAGAGTTTTAATATAGTAATTCACATTTTAGTCAAGTTGAGTAAAAATTGCATAATAAGGAAGAAGATTTTACAAAGTTGGTAAGATTATTAGAGTTGATTTTTGAATTTGCATCATTTTACAAGATTCGTCATATTTCAAGTGTACTATTGAAACAAGTTTGTGGTTTGTTTGAAATACAAAGGAAGCCATGTCGTAATTTCTTTAATTCCATTCTTCGGGCTAAGTAAACTTCATCTCAATGACAAGCCCGTGTCAAGGGTTTATTTTAAAGTGTTGGTCACCGATTTAAGCGTTAGGAAGTTTTCTATCCATTCCAATTTATTTGATTTCCTACCACTTCCGTATCCGTTCCGGATTGTTGTAATTCTCATGACCTCTACCCGGAAGTTGCATGTGAAATGAATTCCGCGGCGTGCCGAAGTCATCAAGCAACGCGAGGAGCAACCAAGCAAGGGAAGCTTGCCAGGAGACGATGGTACCTTCGGTGATTACGGGGATCTCCGAGCATAGAGTTTGTGTGTGAGCCTAATAGAATGATTTTCTCACCCTAATCCTTAGGCATGTGTCTTCGACGAGATGTGTGAAATGGGATATAGTCATCGAGTTTAAGAGTTTGGGAAACCTAGGAAGGTATACTAGCATATGAAAAGTTTTGAGTTGAGTGAATTGATCATGAGAGACAACCTATAAATAGTGAGTGGAGTGCGACCAAGGTTAGATATTTAGCGGTTGTTTGGACACATAGTTAGGGAACAGAAATTAAAGGACAAGTGAGAGTGACCTTATTGAGTATGACTCGGGTTACTTGGGATAGCATAGGTTTGAGTTAAGATTTATAGAATGATGAGAGAATAGTGAGGTACCAAGGGTGAAAAGAGATTGAGGACACAAGTTGATAAAGTTTCGGAGGGTGTGAGATTTGACTTGAGGAATATTATGAATAGAATAAATAGTGACAAAGGTTTATGAAACCGGAAAATGAGAGGGAATACTAGAACGAGATATGAGTTGGAGGTTTTGCAAGTTTTGTAATCCAACATCCGATAAGGAATGGTTACAAGTTTTAAGGGAACCTTTGTGAAGAGGTCGCGTTGACGGCCGTGACATACGAGGGATGAGTTTGAATTTTAATAATTGAGATAAATGATGGTGGACTTAGTATTACCAAGCTTGGTTTTCGCGGTTATGAGAGTGAGAGTATGATATGTAAAGCATGTGGGCTCAATTGTGTCGTTAAGGTATCCTGATTTCTTGTGTTATGTAGTATAGCTGCTTAAGCTAAGTGTTTATCCATGGAGTGTGAAAGTACTAGGGTAAAATTTTGGCCTATGAGCGGTAGTATAGATGTTGTTTGTAAAGTTGCCTCCCAATCGTCAGGCGGAACACACACGGTGTACATCGTGACCTTGTTGTAGTCCCTAATTGAGTGATGAAATAGGGAAGCTTGGAAATGAGTTTGAGAATGAAAACCTCATGCCCAGGTGACACTTGGCCGAGTGCACCGTGTACTCGACCGAGTGGTCGCGTACGCGGCCGAGAGGCCTCCTACACTCGACCGAGTGGTCTACTTTGACCCTTGTTTTGTCAATACTCGACATAATATTGAGTGCATACCCTTATTTTCACAATTTATAATGGTTGGTTTGTGTTGGATGAACATGTTGACCCCATATAGATGAGACCTTGTGAATTGTTTGCATTATGTGACTTTTGAGTGAAATTTAAATGAAAGTTGTTAATTGACATGTGTAATTGGATGATAATAATGATGTGATAATGTTGTTTGATGCGTGTTAGTTGATGTGGTTTTTTTTTGTTGTGTAAATGTTAAATGAAACAAGCAAATTATGTGTCGCATAGTAGTCATTGCATGATAGTGATTGTGGCCTTCCGTATGAGCGTAAGTGTTGATGATGAATGGGAACGGATATGGAAAAACATGTGTGATCATATGGTGGATTTGACGCGGTATATGCGTGACATAATGTCCGGAAATGGGAATGTTGATCATTGTTGAATCACATAACGAGAAATTTTGAATTAATTGATTGTTTCCTAGAGTCCGCGTATTGGTGTTTTGATTTGCATACATGTGAAGGCATGAGAATTGACGTGACATAGATACGTAGTAATAATCGAGTTATAACCCGTGATAGATACGCATTCATATAACCAACACGAGTTAGGAGTTATTTGTGGTATTAGAGGTTCGAACCGTGGGTTGGACCTTGTGCTTTGACGTTTGGGAGGCTTCTAGAGTGGGATTATAACAATGACATAAGACGAGAGTGTTGAACCTAAAACATTGCCATTTATGGAAATTGGTAATGAGCATATAAGAACATATTATGAGCTTGATAGTCGAACTTCGGGGCGAAGTTCTCTTTTAGGGGGAGTATATGTAATAATTTGGAAACTTAGGAAAGAGTGTTGGGAATAGATGTTGGATTAGTGTGGAAATTGATGTAGGATTAGTGGATTAGTAGCGTTGGTACTAAGGAACTTGATAGGTAGTACTAAGGGTGTTTCAGTAGCGAAAGTCACTTGTGAGGTTGACCTTTTCCGTTGAGTGGATGCTACGAGTTTATGGGGCGTCTTTCGGGATAGTGTTACCTTGGCTTTGTGAAAGGAGAGTAAGGACCGAGATTGTGATGGGATATAGAGTATAGAGTTAATAGTACCTTGTTAGAGTCATGTGTGAACTTCGGGGACGAATTTCTTTTCAAGGAGGGAAGATTGTAATACCTCGTAGTTTCTAAGGTGTTCACTCGACCGAGTAGACCATGTGGACCGAGTATAACCTATATTAGACTTAGTGGAGTTGTGATAATGCCCGCCTGTAGAAGGGTCGTCTTAAAACTTTCATAACTTGAGATCTAGACTTGATATTGATGTGATTCCAATTGGAGGTGATAACTTGTTCTCGTAAGATTTCAACGGTAGGTCACATGCACAAAATGACCAAGAAACGAGTGACATATGACTATTTTACGAAAACTGGTCATTGCTGATAACTACGTCGCACTCGACCGAGTGGACCGGCACTCGACCGAGTGAGTGACACTTGACCGAGTGAGTGACACTCGACCGAATGGACTCGCCTCTCGACCGAGTGGTGCTGAATCAGAACACGGGATAAGGAAATCTTATCCCCTTATACTCATTCATTCTATTTTCTTTCTTATCTCTCCAAACTCTCTCCCTTCTCTCTAAAACCCTCACAAACACCATATTAGGGGATTCAAGCTTGGATTAGAGGATTGTTCACCTTCTCCTTTATTCTTTCACCTTGTGAGTTGAGATCTACCCCTTTTTCTAGTCTTATGAACCCTAATTTTTGGGGGTTTTTAATTATGTTGATTAATTAGTAATTATTGTTAATATATGGGTAATTAGTGGTTAATAATAAGGAGGGTTTTGTTATATTATAGTATAGGGTGATTTGTGATAGTAAATATGTGATTTATGTAGGATGAGACGGTTTTATGAGATGGATACTTGGTGATTTCGACTAGCTTATGGATTATGCTAAGAGGTAGGTTAATCCTACTCGGTTTCAATATTGTGGTTGTTACATGTTTTGTGGTGAATCTTGTAATGTATCACAACGTAATCATGGTTAAGACGATGTGATGAGTCGGTATTTGGCATATAAAGTGTCATCCTGCATTTGTTATAATTATCTTGTGTATTGGAGATTGGTGACGATATGGTGGATTACTTGTTGTTATGGAGACGTAAGGCGGTTGGAAGACCGTCTTACGCTTGAGTCGCCTCTTGGAGATTCCCACTCCAAGAGGGATGTGCACATTAATGGCTTCAGTTACGGAGGGACTCGTGTGGTTGAGACACGACGTCTGGCAGGGGATCCGGTTGGCTTCCGGACCCGGTACGTCTGGGCGTGTCCCGGTACCTGTTTGTGGTTGTTGGTATGTCTGGGCGTGTCCCGGTACCAGTGTGGTTGTCGGTATGTCTGGTCGTGTCCTGGTACCTTGGTGGTGGTTTTTTATTAGCATGTCATTCATATCATAGTCATGTTGCATATTCACACACTCGTGTCGTGTCACACTTTATATTTATTGAAACTGACGTGTTGTGTGTCTGTGTAATTGTCACCTATTTCCGGGTTGCCTGTGCCGATCCATATGATATTTCCGACCATATGGGGAGCATGTTAAGTACAGGTTGTTTGGATAGCACGCGGGAGACGGGACGAGCTTGATGAGTCACGAGACGAGTATAGTTGGCTAGAAGAGTATAGTTGTTATGAGTTGTACTTTTATTCATTTGTTTACGTTTATGTAATTCATTAAACATTATATTTATAAAATGTTCTTTGATTGGAGTTTTGAAACACTACCTCGGGAAATTGACATGATAATGCCTTCAATTATCTTGACCGAATAATTGGGATGTTACAGTTATGAAGCAATATTAATTAGGTCAAAATGCAACTTGACAGAATATCGTATTACTTGTCCGTTTTCGGTGCTACCTGATGTACGACCGTATGAAATCATTTCTAGATTTTGTGCGCTAGCTCAAACTCATTTCATTCTACCATGCATGGTTCTTTATAATGTTATGTACTCGATCCGTAGTGTTGAAGTACTAAATTTCCCGTCTACTGTCCAACCCCTACGTCGGTCGCTTGTCTAATGCATTACATCCATAGAAGTTGCAAGTTAAATCAAGGTATTAAATAAGTTAAATGCAGGGTGCATGCAACGTAATCAAGTGTATATGACAAGCAAATGTATTTATTTGTTATGTCTCTATAAACAACTTGTCAACTCAACATCATGTGCTTATGCATACCCACCGTCTTAAAGTCGCCTTTTTCCGGGTGTTTAATTTGTTACAAATCTTTAGTTGTTGTATGTATTCAAATTGATGGTTGAGCACCCGTGAAGCTAGGATGTGAAGCTACACAAATTCTCAATTGTGACGGCATATCAATCGCACGTTTGCGACGGATTAAGTTATTACCCATGTGGGGTAGATAAGACAAAAGCAGAATGTTTAGGAGGTAGCAAGTTATTACCCACATGGGTATTACTTGACCTGTCGCAAGCTTGTGACGGATATGTCTATCACAAGAGAGACTTGCTGGTGAAGTTGAGGGCTATAAAATTTTAATGGGACCGATCGAGTAATGCAGTAAGAAAAAGTTGAAACATTTTTAGAAAATGTTAGCTGAAATTTTGTAATTTAGAAGTTCCAATAAAATGTCCTGCATGCTAGGGTCCCTAAATCCGCCATCGTGTTTATACGTGGTTGTAGCATATAGATTTCGCATGAAAGTTGAACATTGTTATACCGAGATTATTTTTTTTTCTTTTTGGCAGCGTTATATAGAATTGAAATATACATATACTCTGTATTACATATAAATTAGGGTGTAGTACTTTCATATTTATTGTTTGTTAATTTTGAAATGGAATCTCACTTCATATAAAGTTGAGACTCTCATTTGTATAATTGTTGTCTAACATGTTGTAATGGGTCAAAGGCTGATCGATTCTCTAACCCATATGTACTGTTGGTGTCTTGTTGTGATTTGTGAGGGCTTTCAATCTTATATAAGTGATCATGAATTCAATTCCTGAGTTTTGTAGGAAATAAAACCAAATTAAGAGATTCTCTCCACTAAATTATTTTCACGGTCTTGGAAGCTAAGCAATAACGTTTCTAGGATACTCCACCCTAAATTATTTTCACGGTCTTGGAAGCTAAGCAATAACGTTTCTAGGATACTCGTAATAGGAGTCCGCATTTACACTTTAAATTAAAATGGTAAGTAAAAATCAATTAAAAATAAATAAAGACTTAAAATGGTAAGGAAAATTTATTATATATAGGAATCGAACCCCAACACCCTCAATAAAAGGTCACATACAACACAAATTCTCAATTGTGACGAGCATATCCATCGCAGGCTTGTGATGGATATGCCCGTTACAAGGGAGACTTGGTGCACATACAAACCATTGTGCCAACAACCCTCTATAACTAAAAGAATAAGTCTATCCAAAAAATTTCCCTCCAAAATCACCTATACTTCAATAAGGAAACAAATAAATTTATGATGTCACAATTTCTCCATTTCAATAAGCAAATAAATGAAAATTGGAATTATATCATTTGATAAAGTTAAAAGGCCCAAGCCCAACACTAATTTTGCATTTCAAAAAAATTAACAAACTAAATAATATGAGTGGTTATGGGCTTATTGTTTGAGTAGTGTCCTCCACAATTAGTGCGTTTACATATTAAATCTCGTAAAAGGAATATCAGGGATTTATATTATTTATTTGTCAGCTGGTCATCGTTAATCGGTAATGATTGGCTGACTCGAGTTTGACATTACTTTGTCGTGTGATGGCGTGTCAGTTTGATCCCTTTAGGTCACACCTATAGGATGATGCCCAAATGGGAAAACTAATTATTTGTATGAGATACAAATTAATTAAATCCTTGTATTAAATGACTTTTAATTAAGTCATGTGTATATATATTATTTGATGACGAGTTACGAACTCGGGTCAAGGGGATTTATTATTTAATTATTCGATAATTGATTAATAAATATTAATTGAAATTTTATAATTAATAGTTTGTTAATTAAATTTCTACGACATGTGTATATGTTTTGAGGCGGAGGTAATTAGCTATTTAAATTTACAAGGGATTGTAAATTAGCTAATAAGTGTTCCAATGACACATTTTATATTGATAAAATGGACTAATGAATACTTAATAGTTAAGTGGTCATTAATAGTTAATTTGTATTATTTAAGTGTTAAATAATCAAAATAATATTTAATTATATAAGATAATTAAATATAAGACTTATAAGCATTTGTGGGGCAAATGTCGAAAACCGAAATGGACCCTATAAGGACCAAGTGGGCCGGTTTGTGGACTCTACAAGTGTTCAATATGTTGTCATTTTCCACTTGCAATTGTCCCCTAAAATTGCCTATAAATACCCAACTATTCACATGTTACAAGGGATGAAATTTTAAAAGAAAAAAAAAACTCATTTCCCTTGCTTTTGGTCGGTTTTAGCAGAGTGAAAAAGGAGACCATTTTTCCATCTTTTTCCTCTCTTAAAACTTGATTAAAAGTTGATCATAATCATCAATAAATTCACATATAATAATATACACCAAATATTATTATTAGTAATAATATTTGTAGTAATAAATACAAGGTTAATTACTAAAATTATCTAGTTAGTAATTCTAGTAATTTTGGGTTGATTCTTGGGTGCAACCTTAGGAGGCTTTCTATTTTGAAAGCTAAGGTTCTTGGAGGATCATCCTATAAAATTTTAGCTCAAGAACAAGAAAAGAAGGAGTCTTTTGTTGTGCCCATTATATTGCCATATTACATTGTGAGGATTTTTCTTCCTTATTCTTATTTTAGTTTGCATGCATGTAGATTTAGACCATGTTTTGAAATTAGCTAGTAATTTTAATATCATTTGAAGAGTCGAATAAGGGTCTAAATACTAACAAGTGGTATCAGAGCATTGTTACATACATGCATGTAGTTATAAGACGATTTTATGAGTTTATGAGATAAATTAATAAAATTTGATATTTTGTTGTTAAAATTAGTTTTATCACAAAATATGGTCTTGTATGTATATGATCTGTTCTTAAAATGATATGGGTCGAAAATTTGATTTTTGTAACATTTAATCACTTATAATTAATTTTTATGACTTAAAATGGCATAAAATTAAGTAAAAATGCACTAAAATTAATTAAAAATTAATTAAATTATGTTGCATGTTAATTTTATGCATATTTATTTAGAAATAACAACATTCATACTCTATATATGACAAATAGAAATTTTAAATTAATGTGATTAATTTAGGTAGTTTATTGATTTTCATTTGATAAAAATTGGTAAATAATGGTTATTTTACAAATAAATATTTATTTAATTTTTGGGCTCGAAATTTTTTGATTTTTAGCTCCTGGAAATTGTTCCAAAATGTACAAAATTTTATTTTGAAGTTGTTTCAATTTTTATGATTTAATTTAGAATTAAATCGTAAAAACTGCCGTTTTACCGAGAAAATTGTAAAATTGTTTTAAATAAATTTTATAACCAAATTTTTCATCATTCATGTCATTTTGGTACAAGACTAGAATGTAAAAAACTTTCAAATTTATTTTTCCATAAAATTTTAATTTAATGGAATGTTTTCATAATAATTATGAATTATTATGTGGTTTTTGTCATAAAATGTATTTTAAACCCATATAATCTCAAATTAATTAGTGGAACTATTTATTTTGATGTTAGACCAGATTATAATGAAAAATTTATCTTAAAATTATTTTAAGAATTGATTAAGAATTTTTAATGGTAAAAATTCCGCTAAACAAGCTTGCATGATCGTTGTTGGTAAGTTGGACGATTTGGCATGACATTAATTTAATGCATTTTGTTATTCATATGGATGAATATTTTTAGTATTTCAATTATGTAATTTTACCTAATATGGCCATAGGTAGAAGTTGGTATTTCCCGTAATGTAAGGGAATATCGACTTGTTTTGTAATTAATTGCGATTTCGCATCGCCCAATTTATAATTAATTAATAGTTTTATTTTTATTACAAATTGTATAACAGGATATTGCTATGTAATTTAATTATTAGTAGTTAAATGAAGCATCTAAAGACGGAGTTTTCATAAAGACGGTGAATTTCGGAAAGGCGTTCCGAAATCCTAAAGAAGGAGGCCATTTTATTGAAGTTTGAAGGGACCAAGGAGTTGGTTTCCAAAGTGTAATTATTTAAGTTAATTAGATTAACTTGGTGGCCATATTAGGATTTATTGTTTTATTTTTAAGCATTCATGCCAAATCGTCACTACATGTTTTTTATTTTGTTGTTATCGATTTAATTGTCTAGCATTAACCAATTTTGTTCACTTAAAAATGATAGACAATTAAATTGATAAGATCTCTCAGTTTTTAAAAATTGAGATTAAGCCTTACCAAGTATTAGCACCTATAAATCCCTTCTTCATTAAAGGTAGGTTCGGATCACCGAGGTACACTCTTTTTACGTTGGGTAAGTAGGGAAATAAAAGTTATTATGCGTGAAAATTGGTTGGACTCAACGGGATTAATATGGGTTGAATCGGTCCACCGTGCTCATATTTAATTCTGGGGCTAAAAGATAGATTTTAAGAACATCCGTCGACCAAGAGTTCTAATAGTAGAATCAGTCAAAATTGTTGACTCACCAAATTTATATAAATATGGTTTGAATCGGTCCACCGTGCCCGTGTTTATATAAAGATGGATCTTCGAATCATTTATATAATTTAGTGGGAGATCATTATATAAATGGGAACTTGTTAGAATAGTTTTACAAGTAAAAAATGTTCAAACGATAAATGTTAATTTTCCTTTCATTTCCTTTTGTAGTAATCATGATGGCTTCTACTAGTCAAACAGCCACTATATCTAAAGATTCATTCCTTCATTCTTTTATGGACAAATATGTTTTAAAAGCCGACGGTAGTAATTTTAAAGATTGGGAAGAACAACTTCGATTAGCTGCCGCAGGTGATGGCAAATTACGCTACCTAGTCGATCCCTCTCTCCCTTCACCTAGTTCTAGGGCCATTGCCGATGTAAGGGAGGCTTTTAATGAATATCAAAGAGAATCTGCTGCTGTAAAAAATATTTTGATTTTTGCAATGGATCCTGCCTTACAAAGGCAATGCGTCAAATTCCACAATGCTCATGAAGTATTCCCGAGGCTTTCTACAATGTTTTCTCAAGCCCCGAGGATAATTCAATATGACACCACCGTTCGTTTCTTTGAGGCTAACCTCAAAGACGGACAACCTGTGAGTTCACACGTACTTAAAATTATTGAGTACGTGGAAACTCTAGATGGGTTGGGATGTAAGATCCATGATGAGCTTGTGGTGGACCGAGTGCTCCACTCTCTCTCAAATGTCAAAGGATTTATCCAATTTAGGGTAAATTATAATATGACAAACATGAAGAAAAGTCTTCATGAACTACATTCTCTGCTTGTGCAAGCAGAGAAGGACATGGGATTGAGTGGGAGTACGAGGAAGGACGTTCTTGCGATTAATGTGAAGGGGAAGAAGAAGTTTAAGAGGAATGCAGGTAAGAAGCCCGTACAGGTAGAGGGCAAAGGTAAGGCTATTGCGAATAGCTCTACCAAGCCTAAACCTAAGAAGGGTAATCCACTTAAAGACACTTGTAATTATTGTAATAACAAGGGACATTGGAGGCGTAATTGCTCCAAATACTCGGATGACATCAAAGCTGGCATTGTGAAGCCAACATGTAATTTCTCAACCGAATCTTTTATGATAGACATAAATTACGCTTCAAATACAACTTGGGTATTAGATACTGATTGTGGTTCTCACTTATGCAATCACTTCCAGGGCCTAAAAAGCGTAAGGAAGCTACAAGGGTGATATGATCTCCGAATGGGTAACGGATCTAAAGTAGCCGCCGTTTCAGTAGGAACCTATGTACTAATTTAGTTTGTAATACCCGTCCTTTTAGGGACCCGTTGACCGACGTTGACCGAACTTAGAGGCGTGTTGTAGCCATTGGGAATTCGTACAAGCGGTGTCTCGTGTTGTGACAGGCCTTGGGATGAGTGGTACTCGATCTAGTCGAGGCTACTCGATCGAGTAGAGGCCGCTCGATCGAGTGAGTTGGTTACTCTATCGAGTAGCGTCTTTTCAGCGAGGGTTTATAATCGTGTTTTGATAGAATCGTAAATCATTTCCGCCTCCTTCCTTCAGACCTAGATGTCGCCTTACCTCATTTCCTTCACCATAATTCCTTCCATGGGAGCCTTTGAGGATGCTTTTGCCTTGGGGATAGATTGCTTGAGTCGGGTAGCAGTCTTGACGCCGATATTCTATGCGTAGGTATGTCATCATCGTCATCCTTGTCATTGTTGATTCTTATTGGGTTGTGGTGATAGTAATAGGCGGTTATACTATTTTATATAGGGGTTTTGCTTGCTTGGTCGATGTTATGTGAATGGACGAGGAATCGCTGCGGTTGGCTAAAGGTAGGTTCGCTTACTCAGTTTATGTTGGTTGTTTAGTGTGTCGGTTGTTGTGTTGATTGTTGTGTCAGTGTGGTTGATTGATTATGGTTATTGGTTGGTGTTGTGTTGTTTCATTTGTTGTTGTTGTGGTGCAGCTGATTGTGAATGATTGTCTCTGGTTCTCGAAGTGCGTCCTCGGCTGAGTGGATTCACTTACGGGAGTGGCTTCACGCCCTAGTTTCGCCCTCCGTGGAACCCACCACGGGAGGGGATGTGCACATTAATGGGACATGGTTATCGCTCAGTATGGTGAGCGGGGCTTAGGTGGGGAACGGATGCGGTCCCCCACTGGCAGGGCTGGTCCAGTGGACAGTCGGTGATGGTGATTGATCGGAGATGTGGTGCGTGTGTGTTTTGTGTACTTGTGTAGTGACTGTGGTTGTTGATGTGTTGTCTCAGTTGCTGACCTTGTGTGGTTTGTCTTTGTTTGTTCTGTTGTGTCTGCCGTGATCCCTTATGGTGAGCAGCCGGTCTTTCAGGTGAGGTCTTGGATGATAGCTGGAGTCTTGGCTGGGATGGGTCTTTCACAAGTTACGTCAGAGATAGTTCACATAAGGATGTTGAGTTGTATCTTTTGTTTTAGTAGTTTGGTTAGATCACTTGTAATCATTGTAAATGTTCTTTTATCGACGTTTGATGATTGCTTTCCTCGGGCAACCGAGATGGTGATGCCCTTATATGGTAGGGAATGTCTTGTTAATGCTCCATGGTATATGGGGGTGTCACAAAGTGGTATCAGAGCGACGATTTTGGAACCTGTAACAAATTAGCCTAATGAACGTAGAGAGTCTAATAAAATGAACCTGGTGTATGTATATTGGGAGCCCCTGCTGATGCTAGATTTTGGGTGAGTAGGCGCCCTCATTTCAAAATCATGGCCCGATTATGCTTAAGCCAGTCACAGGTTAAGGGAACATTGAGTCGGGAATTATGTGCCTAGTGTGTATGATACTGATGTGGGGATGTTTCTAGTGGAGTCCTTATGGATGCTCGTGTGTGTAGTGTGATTAGAGTTGCGAAAATCTATAGCTGAGTGGTATGGAAGTGATGATGTGTTTGTAATATGTGACGGTGTGTATAGAAATTATGTTAAGATGTGTGTGATAGAAATGAGAATTGTGAAGGTCTATGGTTGGATAGAGATATTAGTGAAAGGAATAGAAGTGGTGAAATCTTTATAATGTGTGACAGTGAGTAGAATGTGGTGAAGGTGGTGCTTACTTCGAATGGTTGATATTAGTAATTGATATAAAAGCTTGTGAGTCTCGTATGTGGTAGTCATAGTGGTAGTTATTAAGTTGTAGATGTGTTGTAAGGATCAACAAGATAATATGGGAACGAATGTGATAAATGAATGTTTGAATGCTTCCGCAAAATGATGTATTTGAGTTGAGTAAGCTATTTGTTAACTGTTGTCATAAATTTAGATATTGGTAAGCTTGGATGTTAAAGAAGGGTTGAGTGTTATATGAATAATTAGAGTGATATGATTAGAAGTTATTTGGTTATAGTCATAATAGTATGCTTATAAATAAAAGAAACGTGTTAAGAGTATGCATGAGAAAGCTGAAAGTTTAATCATTTGATTGCGTAATGGTTGTTAAAGAGTGAGAATAAAAGGGTTGAATGAAGTAATACGTTTTGTTGGAATTAATACATCGTAATTGTGTAGTAGTAGTATGTCGTGAGTAAGCATGATAATCTATGACGAATTCCGAATTTACTTTGGAATCGACACGCGTTGTTGTTTTTGCAGGAACCGTTACTTAATTCCGCAACTTTTGACCTCGTTCTTAACCTTGCCCGACCGAGTACGAGTGTTTACTCCATCGAGTAGACCGCATTCGATCTAGTTGGGATTTTATAACGTCGGAAAAGTTGGATCTGCGAGCAGAAACTCGACCGAGTAGCGCCAACTCGATCGAGTAGAGGCCACTCGATCGAGTAACCTACTTACTCGATCCAGTAAATGAACAGTACCCGGGATATCGCGTGATTCATAACCTTTCTTTCTTTCTTTACTCTTCATTCTTCATCCAACCAAACCCTAAAACCTTTATACATCTCTCTTGTGCCTCAATCCTTGTTTTTGGGTATTTAAATCTTGGTGATTTCTCTGCTTAATTCGTTCTTTTTGCTTTCTAATTGATCAAGGTATGAATGCTCACTCTATTTTGATGTTTTTAATTAGTTAGAATTATATAGGATGATGAAAAGTGTTGAAAAATCGATTTACATGTGTTAAAATTTACTTCTAATTGTTGCAATATGATCTAGATGCTTTCCTTTTATGGTTATTGTTGTTAATTATGCAAAGATCGAATCAAATTGGAGAAAAAGGTGTCTCGAAATTTTTAGGGTTTGAGAAATTGAATTGATTTTTGGTTGTCTATTGTATGTAAAAGGATGAAAATTGAGTAATATGTGTTATATATATCATGTATAGAGTTGATTTTTACGATTTTCACTCAAAAATTTGTCTAAAAACTCCGTCTTAAAAGTGCCTTAAACTGAAATTCGTTTCATGTTATTGTGGAATTGGTTGGTATATGAAGATGTTTTGAAGGTTTGCGTTATAAAGGAGGTAGTAATGATGATGTTTCATGCCAAATATATCAAAAATTTTACAGCTGTAGAGACCGTCTGATAACTGGAAATTGAGAATTTCATTCGTAGTTTTGGGATTGTTGGTGATAGTGTGTACTTAGATGATTCTTTTATGATCAAACATGTATGCTTTTGTATGTTTTAGTGTATATGTGGTGGTATATTTAATTTGTATCTTTGAATCGATCCGAGACCGACGAGTAGGGACCAGCGCGAGTAAGAGGGGTAGGGCTTCTGAGCCCGAAATTGGGGAGGGGAGTGGACCGGTAGTCCCGGCTGTACCCGGATACCCGTCTGTGGTATTTGTTGATTTCACACAAAGAAAAAGGTTTGTGGCTTTACAGTCTCGTAAGATGAGACCAACCCGCTGCATTGACACGACCCTTTTGATGGATCTGGGTATTGAGACCGATGTCAGACACATCTTTGAGACCTTGGGGTTGACCGGACTATATCGCCTACGAAAGCATTCGTACGCCTTTTTGAGCCTCGAGTTCATGAGCTCGTTTAAATACGAGCTGGTGGAACAAACGGTGGAGTTCCGTCTCATGAATACCAGCTTTGTCTTGACCATGGACTTGTTTGCTTCTCGCCTTGGCTTGGCTAAGCCTGCCAAGGGAGCCCTTCGTGACATACCGACCGAGTGTGGGGTTTGCAGTCTTATGTCTTGTATCACCGGGAAATCAGCTCCCACTGCTAGTAACATGTTGATCAATGATGTGCAACATGTCACTTTGAAGATCTTTCTTCGCGCTTTGTCGTGTCTCCTCTACGAGAGATTGGATGTGAGTAAGTTGAACTCACATGAGTTGATGCTTCTGATGGCGTACCTTAACCCCGAGCGGACTGAGAGGGTGACCTTTATTGCTCCCGCCATAGTGTGTGCCGGTCTAGCATTGATGGCCTCGTCTGACACTAGGATCCTGAGTTGTGGTACCATTGCCACACGTTTAGCCGAGAAGCTAACTTCCTTTGAGGCTTCTCCGGCCTACACCCCTTTAGCCACCCCGGTACCTACCTTGGACAGAGCCTACTTCCTCGACCTGAAATGGTTGAGAACCTTGGAGGATGGCAGTTTAGCGTGGAGGGTGTGGGGCATGAGTTGGATGAAGAAACCAGCTCCTGAGCACCTATCACCGACAGAGCCTTTATATGCGACAGTCTGCCGATTCTGACGAGGAGGAGGAGGAGGATGCGCGTCCTGCGAGGCAGACGTATTTCATCGACCCAGAGATCCTCCGAGTCATGCCTGAGCCGAGGAAGGGGGAGAACGTGAGGGCTGAGGAGGATCGACCTAGGATGGGGTGAGGGCCACGCCGAGTGCGAGAGAGAGTGGCTGAGACTCAGCCACAGCAGCCGGTACCACCACAGTATCCGTTTCCTGGTTACCCTTCTTTTGATACCCCGGAGATGCGTGAGAGCTTCCTTGCCGAGAGAGTGTCTTCTACCCTGACTATTCGGAACCTGCATGAGATGGCGTATGTTCAGGGTATTGGGACCTCGGGACCTCATCCGGTTTGGTGGAGGGGAGTCGGGGACAGCAGCGGAGTTTTCCACTCTTACGGGGTGGACATGTCTACTTGGGGAGAGCCGCAGGCGTACCCTTATGGTGGTTTGACCCCTTGGTACCTGAGACCAGATGATGGAGTCGGTGGTGATGCGGGACATGGTGCGTCAGGAGCAGGCACTTCAGGTGGCGGAGTTGATGAGGATGCAGTGATGGAAGATCAACAGTAGCAGGAGTGATGACACTCCATTTCTTCCCTTTTTATATTCGTAGTTTATGATGGATATTGCTTTGTTTTGGTTGTTACTTTTAGAACTTGGTTTGTATCGGTGGCCATAAGGTCGTACTTGCATATTTCTGGATTTGTTTCACGGGATTTGTGGGTCGGGCTAGCATCCCGAGTCGTATCTAGGTGGTTATATACCTTGTGTTTGGATTTCTGGGACATTCTTGACCTGTAGATACTCGATCGAGTGCCCCTCACTCGATCGAGTAGCTACAGGTTTGTCTATTGGAGGGGTATTCTGATCTCGGGCTACTCGATCGAGTAGCTAAGATACTTGATCGAGTAGGGCCAGTTCGATCAAGTGCCTGACCAACTCGATCGAGTGTCACTGTTACATGCACATTTTGAGATTTTAATTGTTTGAATGCTTTTTTTTGGATGTTTCGATATTAGTCATGGTTGTTGATGGTTCGTAACATATTTTAGTCTCACTGTTAGTCATGGTTTGACTTGTGCTTGAGTTATAAGTAAAGTTTGTGAGATATAGGTGTGACGGGACAATGACACATATTTACGGGAACTTGGCATGGAAGTGATGTTGTTTAAGTTCATTTTTGTATATGTACATATCTATAGCGTATGAGTAATGGTTATGTGGTGTCGGATGTCATGGGAGATAGGGACTTGAGCTCTATCAAAAAAAAAAAAAATTGTGGTTAATACAATATCAACGCATCTTAGTAGCATTTGTGTTACCATGTAAGCTTCATGCACATACCGTCTGTCGTGGTTTGGTCGAATAATACGTTTCTATTACTCTCACTTCTTCCGTGTGGTTGTATAATATCAAGTTATTGAGAAGCTACTAGCTTGTCACAAGATATATCTATATATGCATGTGTCCGTGAAGTAGTGTGTAATTCCAATGGTTTACATTTGTATGGGTCGTGATCGCATAGTGTCCATTAGTAAAGTACCGTGTGTATATGAATCGATGTTAGTCGTGGTTAATGAGTAATGTCGATAAGATGCAATAGGTGTCGGGTTAAGGGACATGGATGTCGTTTGATGGTGAACTTCGGGGACGAAGTTCCTTTTTAGTGGGGAAGAGTAATGTCGCAAAGGAAAAATGCCGTAATTATCGCAATTTTGCAGTATGTTTGTGATGTTTTATATTATCTTGTTACATTTAAAGTATGAGTTTATAATTGTTTTAATAGTTTTGTTGTGGAAATTGTATAATTGAGTGAGAGTGAATAATTGTCGAACAAAATGGCATGTCGTTATACCTTATTTTCAGTAATCATTCGTTATGTTATCATGAGAATATGATGTCATGAGCAGTAGCGGGGTTGTCATCAGTAGTTTTGCGTTGTGCGGCTATGAATCATACATTGTTAGGAATCTGTGATAGGACCGTTGTGTTGCATGTTGTGTGTTCGGTAATTCAAGTAGTGGTTCTTCGAGACTTGAGTGTGTGGTGTGTGTTGGACAATTGACGATGATGATGTTTGATGGACATACGTAGTGGGATAATACTTCTAGAGAGTGGTTGACCTGTGTCGGGTAAACGGTGGTGTCGACCTTAGTTTATCGTCGTGTGGTTTGGGGGAGGATGAGTCGAACTTCGAGGACGAAGTTCTTTTTAAAGGGGGAAGACTGTAATACCCGTCCTTTTAGGGACCCGTTGACCGACCTTAGAGGCGTGTTGTAGCCTTTGGGAATTCGTGCAAGCGGTGTCTCGTGTTGTGACAGGCTTTGGGATGAGTGGTACTCGATCTAGTCAAGGCTACTCGATCGAGTAGCTTGGGTACTCGATCGAGTAGAGGCCGATCGATCGAGTGAGTTGGTTACTCGATCGAGTAGCGTCTTTTCAGCGAGGGTTTATAATCGTGTTTTGATAGAATCGCAAATCATTTACGCCTCCTTCTTTCAGACCTAGATGTCGCCTTACCTCATTTCCTTCACCATAATTCCTTCCATGGGAGCCTTTGAGGATGCTTGTGCCTTGGGGATAGATTGTTTGAGTCGGGTAGCGGTCTTGACGCCGATATTCTATGCGTAGGTATGTCATCATCGTCATCCTTGTCATTGTTGATTCTTATAGGGTTGTGGTGATAGTAATAGGCGGTTATACTGTTTTGTATAGGGGTTTTGCTTGCTTGGTCGATGTTATGTGAATGGACGAGGAATCGCTGCGGTTGGCTAAAGGTAGGTTCGCCTACTCAGTTTCTGTTGGTTGTTTAGTGTGTCGGTTGTTGTGTTGATTGTTGCGTCTGTGTGGTTGATTGATTATGGTTATTGGTTGGTGTTGTGTTGTTTTGTTTGTTGTTGTTGTTGTTGTTGTGGTGGTGCAGCTGATTGTGAATTATTGTCTCTGGTTCTCGAGGTGCGTCCTCGGCTAAGTGGAGTCACTTGCGGGAGTGGCTTCACGCCCTAGTTTCGCCCTTCGTGGAACCCGCCACGGGAGGGGATGTGCACATTAATGGGACAGGGTTATCGCTCAGTATGGTGAGCGGGGCTTAGGTGGGAACGGCTGCGGTCCCCCACTGGCAGGGCTGGTCCAGTGGACAGTCGGTGATGGTGATTGATCGGAGATGAGGTGTGTGTGTGTGTTTTGTGTACTTGTGTAGTGTCTGTGGTTGTTGATGTGTTGTCTCAGTTGTTGATCTTGTGTGGTTTGTCTTTGTTTGTTCTGTTGTGTGTCGTGATCCCTTATGGTGAGCAATCTGTCTTTCAGGTGAGGTCTTGGATGATAGCTGGAGTCTTGGCTGGGATGGGTCTTTCACAAGTTACGTCAGAGATAGTTCACATAAGGATGTTGAGTTGTATCTTTTGTTTTAGTAGTTTCGTTAGATCACTTGTAATAATTGTAAATGTTCTTTTATCGACGTTTGATGATTGCTTTCCTCGGGCAACCGAGATGGTGATGCCCTTATATGCTAGGGAAGGTCTTGTTAAGGCTCCGTGGTATATGGGGCTGTCCCATTTCAGGTTTGCAGTTATTTCTAAATAATTGTTATTTTGTTCCAACGTTGTCTAGAAATATAATATCAGTATCTGTGTTTGACGCAAAAGGTTTTACTTTTGTAATCAAAGACAAGTGTTGTACTTTTTCCCTTAATGGGATTGTATATAGCCAAGCTGTTTCAATCAATGGTATTTATATTCTAGACACTTGCAACGATGTTTATCATTTAGATAATAAAAGACTCGAAACAGGTGATCGCGATCTTTCTTATTTATGGCATTGTCGATCAGGACATATCAACGAGAAACGCATTAAAAGACTAGTGTCGACTGGTATAATTAAACCTTTTGATTTCGAATCATTTGGCATATGCGAATCTTGTCTTCTTGGCAAAATGACTTGTGCACCTTTTCTAGGAAAGGGATCTCGAGCTAGTGAGTTGTTGGGTTTAATACATACCGATGTATGTGGTCCAATGACTATCACTGCTAGAGGCAATTATGACTATTTCGTTACTTTTACCGATGACATGAGTAGATATGGGTATGTCTACTTGATGAGGTATAAAAGTGAAGCTTTTGACAAGTTCAAAGAGTTTCAGAATGGAGTAGAAAACTAATTAAATAAGAAGATTAAAACATTACGATCAGATCGTGGTGGAGAATATTTAAGCAATGACTTTAGAGATCACCTTAAAGACTGTGGTATTGTATCTCGGTTAACTCCTGCTGGCACACCACAACTGAATGGTGTGGCAGAAAGGAGGAATCGAACTTTATTAGATATGGTACGATCAATGATGAGTCAAACTGAGTTACCTAAGTCATTTTGGGGGTTTGCCATTTTATCTGCTATACGCTCACTTAATCAAAGTCCCACTAAAGCAACTGACAAAACTCCATATGAGATATGGAAAGGGAAGGTCCCGAATTTGCGATACATGAAAGTATGAGGTTGTGATGCTTATGTCAAGAGCAAGTCTGATGATAAGCTTACACCTCGTTCTGACAAATGTATATTTGTAGGCTACCCTAAGGAAACTTTTGGATATTACTTCTACAATAGTAACGAGAACAAAGTGTTTGTGGATCGTAAGGCTGTCTTTCTAGAAAAGGAGTTTATTTCGAGAAGACAGAGTGGGAGAAAATTTGAACTTGATGAAGTTCAAGAGACACAAACTGATGTAACGGTACAGGAAGATGTTCCTTCTACGTCTGACTCGGTTATTGTTCCTTCTGAACTAGGACGTCAGGAAGGGTGAGTCACCAGCCTTATAGATACCTTGGTGTTATCGAGGAAGATGGTGACTATGAGGTTTTACTTTTAGAAAGTGATGAACCTAAAACCTACAAAGCAGCTATTACTAGTTCTGACTCTAAGCTATGGCTCGAGGCCATGCAATCCGAAATGGATTCCAAGTATGATAATCAGGTATGGTGATGCGTGTATTTTATATAAGGTTTTCACCTTATATTTACACAAATTTCTGTGTTATTTATGTGGCATCTAGCTACAAATGTCCCCCGAATAGCCTACTTTGGTCTGTCTTGTATTAATTGCAGGAATGAGTTGGAGGGAGCATAATCAAGCCTAAACTTGCCCCGTTTGCATGCATTTTGAGGAAAGAGATATCAGAGCTTGGAATATGTCACGTAGAGATGCGTGAAGTAGTTTCGGAAGGTGTTCAAGAGTTCACCCATGCTAATATAGCTCGATCGACCAAGTTGGCTGTTGAAACTAGTCGATCGAATGCTTTATGTTGCTGAAATTCCTCGATCGAATCCTCCCTTCACTCGATCGAGATATCTGGTTGTTATAGTCCTCGATCGAGTACTCATGTTACTCGATAGAGAGGTTTGCTGAGTTTTGTCCTCGATCGAGTAGTTTTATTCTGCTCGATCGAGAGGATTAGTCTTATACGCGGATTTTAGTTAATTTTCGGATATTCTTTTGTAAGGGGGAATAAATAAAAGTATGACGGCAGTCATATGGAGCTCTTCTTCTTCTCTCTTCTCTCCCATTATCTCTCTTAGAACTTCACTTTCTAGACCTAATTACTCTATTGTTATTCTCTTGTATACGGTATTTTCTAATCTTCGCTTTAATTAATCTTGATTGCAATTTCATTCTTCTCTTTATCTTATCTTTTGTTTTGTCTTATCCTTTTACTAATTAGTATGTTCAATTTACTTGTTATGCTTTTTATTATTTCTTCAATATGTATCATGCATAACTAATTCATCTATGCTAGGACATAGGAAAGCCATGGTGATTAGGGAATCATGAATAGGTGATTAGAGTTTGGTGTAAATTTAGTCTGTGTTGTTAATCATTGCACCTAATTATAATCAGTTTCTTGAGTCGATGCATTCAGCTAGTTAATATCGTTATGCCCTAATCTAGATCAAACAGATTGGAAGGGGTAAGACCTGCAATGAACATTAGGGCATGCTAGTGAGGGTGAAAGCTAAGCTAGTATTGTCTTAGGGAGAATAGCGGACCAAGAGGACCTTTTCATTACCCTACAGACCGAGTTTATGCTGACCTATGACCCTAGACTAGACTCCTAGAGAACCATGGTGAACCGACTGTCCTAGCTGTTTCTCTCTTTCTATTGTTTTCCCTTGCTCTCTTTCTCTTTTAATCTCCCTAGTTTAGAACAAACAACTAAAACCCCCGTTCTGTGACCTTAGACAGAATAGAATAGCGAGTAGATAGTGACCGCCTCCTGTGGACATGGCCCACCTGCAAGCCCAGCCGATCTGTGGACATACAACTGTCTTTTGAAAGCCACGCTCGGCGGCGTAAAAATGCTTTCGACCGGATCGTTTTAGATCGGCCGGTTTCGTCTCGGTAAGGGTCTCGAAACGATTAGAGATGTTCGGAGTCGCCACAAAGAATTTGTGGGATGCTTGGAACCCGTTCGAATCCACTTTATACCTCGGTCAAACGAAGCACAAAGCAGTGTTTGACATAGGTACTAAAGATAAGGAATCGTCCCTCTTTAGAATCCTATCTCTAGAATGACTCACGTACGCCCTGGATAAGGTCGTCCACTATCCAAAGTTTCTGAGTAAGAGGTGAAGGTACGTATTGGGAAGCCCTTTAATCAGACACTCAAACCCGCCCGCGGTAGCGGCCTCTACTGATCGATCTTGGTTGGTTGAATGCAAAAGTTGATAAAACGGTTTAAATGCATGAATGCGCATCCAATAATTTAAACCTAACATATGAGAGCTTTCTAAGTCGGTTGATTTAATCCAAGTATCAAGTATAAGATGTCGAGTTGGATTAATGGTTGATTTGCATGCAAGACGGAAATTAAACATCCATTTACCGTATTAGGTTTATGGTGCATAACGTGATCCATTTGTCTTAGTAAAGCATTTTGCAAATATGATTTTTTGAATGAGTAAATAGTCATCTGATCCGTCCTATATCCGGGCTAACCGGAGTCGGGATCGTCCTAGACTAATGCTGGAAAGGGAACAAACCTTGCACCAGGCAGCCATATGAGGCGCGAGCCTGTTCGCGATGCAAGGGGGTCTCCCCTGGTTTTGAAAATGAGAAAGAAAAGGGCCTGTTTAGGCACGGGTCAGTCAACGGTTTAAGACGCGTTCTGACCATTTGAAAAAACGTTTATAAAACTTGTTGAAAAATGGGTATTTGGACCCGTTTTGATTTGAAAAGGTCATTTAGACCGTATTTGTTGATTTGAAGAACGAGACTTGAATAATCGTCATTATTTGATGATATTCGGTGTCGAGTTCGACTTGGCAAGCTTGACATGAATAGTTTTGAAAATAATTATGAACTAATTATTTTAAGTTCATTTGAATATAATTAGTCAATACTCATCATCGTACCCGGGTTAAAATCCGGCATGGTATGTAGAACCAAGGATGACTTTGTTCTGGTGACTAATATGCTTGTTTTGAAAATATAAAGAAATGATGAAAGGCTTTAAAATACCTCCCAAAATGTAAAGAAATGAAATAAAAGGCTTTAAAATACCTTTTAAATGTTATTAACCAAATATTATCACCGAAACACGGATTTAACCGTCATGGTATGAGGAACCAAGGGTGAAAAATTTTTTATGGTTAAAAACAAATAAACTAAAATAAAAAAGGTTTGAAAATATTTGAAGTGGTAAAAACCGATTACAAATATGAAATGAATTAAAGGGGAAAGACGAGAACAAACACGGTTGAGTTCTGACCTGGGCACCCCATTGAGGCGCGAGCCTATGTGCACATTAAGGGGCTTCTGCCTCAGGCCAAAACTCAGTTTTGGCTCGTTTATCCCATTTTTGGGATCGTGTTATGCATGTTTTAGCATGTCATAGTCATAAAACAAATGAAGACATGATAAAAGAAGGAATTTTACACCCTCATACTTACATGTTTGGTTATGGCGAGAAACCGACGTAAGTGTAACAACTCGTTTGGTCGGAAAAGACTCGGTTTAAAACCGTTTTGGTAAGTAAAAAGAGTGTTTTATTAAGATTAGTGACGGTGTAGTGGTCTAAGTGGTCGGTCAAGTGATTTAATGCACGATGACGGTACCAAACAATGTGTAAGGCTTGTATTTACGATTGGTAGGTCATAAATACGGGTTCGGATTGTGACTTAAGAAGTCGAGTCGAGAATTTTAAGGGAGAAAAGAGAGGGCGGACACTCGCGTAAGTTCTCAAATGGGGGCATTTGAGGGGTATTTATAGGAAAATGAGTGGTTGTGTGAGTTTTGAGCGACGTGGCCACCTGGGCTGCTCAAAGAGGCGCGAGCCACGTCGCGGGTCTTCGAGTTGTCCTGTCACTTTCACACAAGTGCAATCATGATTTGTTCTATCCTAGGATTTGTAGTCACATGTTTGGTACTTGACCATTCACGAATCCAGGAAATCTTAGCATAGAAGGCTTTGAATGTTTTGTTTTTGGTGGTTGACTCGGTTTGACTCGTTGTTGGCGTCAGGATTTGAATTTTTGAGTCGACTTTTGGTCCGGTGTCGGTTTTGACTCTAGTTAGTGTCATTGCGACCCCGTCGTCGTGCATTAAACACTCCAGGAACTTTTGAAAAGTTTTGAAATGTTTTATTTTCGAAATCGTTTTAAGTTTTCCGACGTAAAGTTGTACACAAACTATCGATCAAACGCCGCGATTCCAAAGCATGTTATAGTCCGATAATCATCGGGTGTTTGTTGGAGTCTCAACAGATATTGGGTATCTCGAGCCCCACTTTGGACCGAGGCTTGGACAGGGCGAAAGTCAAAGTAGAGCCCCCAGGTCAATTGAAGATTACAACCTGGAGACCCAAGCGACGTTGTGGCGGCTCGAAAGGATTCGAGCCAAGGACCTGCCGTCGGGAAGGGCGACACCAAGGCGACTCGAGGGTACGAGCCAAGGACCTATCGTCGGAAACAGTTTAGAGTCTGTCGACTGTCCGTGCGGGTCGTTTAAAGTCCGTTAGACTACGTACAAAGGCTCGCCAGCCATAAAAATGAGTCATACCTGAGGCATCTTCGGATACGTCCTTGCACGTTTGCGGATAAAAGCTTGCCAGCTGTGGTGCGTATGCGAGGAGGGCTTGCCGGCCGCGATGCGTAGTAAGGCTCGCCAGCCATGGTGCGTATCTGAGGAGGGCTCGCCAGCCGCGATGCGTTGTAAGGCTCGCCAGCCATGGTGCGTATATGAGGAGGGCTCGCTAGCCACGACGCGTTGTAAGGCTCGCCAGCCATGGTGCATATATGAGGAGGGCTCGCCAGCCGCGATGCGTTGTAAGGCTCGCCAGCCATGGTGCGTATATAAGAAGGGCTCGCCAGCCGCGACGCGTTGTAAGGCTCGCCAGCCATGGTGCGTATATGAGGAAGGCTCGCCAGCCGCGACGCGTTGTAAGGCTCACCAGCCATAGAGGGTCGGTTAATTGACCGTGAGAATAGCCGCGTCGAATGGGCTTGTTTTGAAAGTAGCGGACTCATGATGCCGCCGTGAAAATAGTGAATTTTGAATTTCCACTATCACTGTTTCTGAAATAAGCGGGTTCCGCGAGGAAGCCCCCTATTCAGGTTTGAAGGAATAGCGAATTTTGAACTTCCACTACTCGTTTTTTGAATTTTTGAAGGAAATAGCAAATTTTAAATTTCGCTATTACGACTGAGGTGACGGTTTATGTGCCGCCGTTGACATGTGATATAAATAGTGAATTTGGAATCTTCACTATTACGTTTGAAGTGACGGTTTATGTGCCGCCGTTGACATGTGAAGGAAATAGTGAATTGGGAATCTTCACTATTACGTTTGAAGTGACGGTTTATGTGCCGCCGTTGACATGTGTGGTGAAAATAGTGAAATTTGAATTTCCACTATTATTTTGAAAATGACGGTTTTAATTGCCGTCGTTTGAAATTTGACGAAATAGTGAATTTGAATTTTCACTATTATTTTGAAAATTGACAGTTTTAATTGCCGTCGTTGAAATTTGAAGGAAAATAGTGAATTCGAATTTTCTCTATTATTTTGAAAATTGACGGTTTTAATTGCCGTCGTTGAATATTTGAAGGAAAATAGTGAATTTGATTTTTCACTATTATTTTGAAAATTGAAGCAACAGTGAATTTTGAATTTTCCACTATTATTAAAAAAAATGACGGTTTTAATTGCCGTCGTTGAAATTTGAAGAAACAGTGAATTTTGAATTTTTCATTATTTTTGAAGGGAAAATGGCGGTTTTGATCGCCGTTTGTTTGAAATTTTTGAAGGAAAATAGTGCGTTTTGATTTCACTATTTGTTTTTGTATTTGCAAAATGATGGTCTTCAATATCGTCATTGAAAACTTGATGTTTATTACGGGAAATTGGGCCAAAGCCCAAAATTTCGCTGAAAGAGCAGGGAACACCTGATTGATGCGCGAGCTTCCCGGCGAACCAAGGGAGCTTCCCTATTTTTCAATAAAAGACGCGAGGATGGTTCGCATGCCATTCCCTCATTTCGTCTTCAACCTTCGACACAAATAAACCACAAACCGCCATTGAAGGTCTCTAGCTTGCTTCCATTCGTGCTATCATCAACAATGTCATCTCAAGGTATGTATTTCCTCTTGAATCCGTTCGAATTTGTTGGTCTTTTTGGATAGATTGAATTAGGGCGAAATTTTTACCCTAGAAAAATTGATTTGGGCGTTTTTGATTGAGCCCATTTTGAGTGAAATTGATAATTGTATTAGGTTAGAAACCTGTTTAGGAGTATAGGGGTACTTTTAGCTTGCATTTTGGTCCCCGTTCCCGCTCCCTATGTTCGAAAAACGTGAGTGAGGTGGAGAAACCGTCTCATCTCACAATACCAAGTTTATTTGCTTGGGTAATGAGTCCCACTAGGTTGCATTGTAGTCGGGAAAGACCGTATTTGCCATTGTGGACCTTTGTTGTGTATTGTGGGCAAATTTGGAATTTTTGCCTTTTGTGACGGTCTTATGTCTGGCAAAATTGTTATTTATTATTAATCTCATTATTTCGACATATTCATATATGTGACATTTAATTTAGTCATAAAATTAAATTTAGTTCTTATGCATGCAAACATGAAAAAGAATAGAGAAGAAATCGTTTTCCTTACTTTGAGTTTTCGGATATATGGGCACAAATGAGTTCTCCTACTCACTTGTTCTTGAGCTTTCCTTACAAATGGAAGAACAAGGATTCAAAGATAGAATCTCTCCCAAAGATGAATACCCAAGATAACCTCTTAAAAGATTAATATTACTTGATCTAGAATAATAATAATCTTTACTAAAATTGACCCAAAACTATTGTTTTTGTCTCTTGTAATTTCGGCCAAGAGAGAAAGATTTTGGAGTTTTTATTTCTCTAGTTTTTCATAAGATGTTGAGAGAAAATTCTATATCTTACACTAGAAAATTAGAATTGTATGAATGAATAATGAAAGAACCCATTTGATTCTCTTTAGAGGGCAAAACCGGTGGCTGTGGGAAGGGTGCCCTATGCATGGGCTTGATTCTCTAACCAAGAATATAGGCATGCAAGGCTAGTCCCTAGAGGTAATAATCATGTTCCTATTTAAAATAAAAACACAATATTAATCCTCATACTCCCTCCATTATTTCGGTCCATATAAGATAAAATGGGTTCCATTTTATCTTTGTCAATTTTATCAATTGTCACATGTCACAAGTCATGTAAAATTGTCATGCATTTTAACATATTAAAATCAACGTATTAATAAAAATACGTCATGTACAAAATCGACTTAGTAATTCATAATTATTTGTACCAAAAACGGTTTACCAATTATAAATCACAACATCTTGTATTTATAATAAATTATTCATTCAGTTTCAATTGTTTCCGTAAACAATAATTTCATCTAAGTAATAAAACAATTCGATCACTTAGACCGTATCTTATTTAATCAAATTACAATGAGACACGTAAATATTACTTCCAAAATCGTCCGTCAATTTTAAGTAATTTAATTAACTCGTATCTTCATACGATCAATTAAATATTCAATTAAGAGTGTTACCCTTTAGGTATGACCTAAGGAGATCAACTGATCACCACCGTCGCACGACAGTAATGTCAAACTCTAGTCAGCCAATCATTACCGATATGTGTGGACCAGTTGACTGTAAAATATGACATCCCACATGTATTATTAAAAATGAGATTTAAACATGTGATCATCATGATCGACAGTTGTGATCGCATTATTGTCGGAGGACACATATTCCAACAATCTCCCACTTGTCCTCGACAAGTGTGCGTCACCAATTCTCTTGTCCTATTACTATCTCCCACTCAATGCAAGGTGTCTTTCAGGTCGTACTTGCAAGTTATCATATCGAGAGTGGTTTCCTCGATCTGGAGAATAACTGATTGACCGGAATTATCTACCATAGATACCTTCCGAGCGTGGCCACGCATTTCCAGTTCATTACTCCTCGAGTGGCTCTGAGATATTGTTATAACCCTGACAAAGGGGTGGACAATTCCTATCGCACTTATTCCCTTCGACTAGCCACAGCCATCATAACCCAAAATATGCCCATTTGACCCCATTTACGAAGGTCGTAGTAACATAAATCAAAGTTAATCGAAACCGTGCCACCTTAGGCGAGCAGGTCTTTAGTCAAAAGAATCGACTCATTAGAATACTATAGTAGCTCTCGCCACGATCAGGCTATATAAATTTGCTAGAACTCTATAAGCGGTCATAAGGCCCGACAAAGTGTTCCTGTGATCTGCCTATGTGATCGACTAGTCATTCTCATATGACTCCATGGCACTTGAACTTGCCATCAATCGCATCACACTCTAGTCACTTCGAGACGTCACCTCATACAAGTGACTATGGGCGAATACAATGTTAATCCGTGTTCACTTTAACGGGGTTCAATTGTCACTACAACCCGTTTGGATATAACAATGTATAAAGAAAAGATAAAAGACAAATGTGATTATGAACATGAACAAAAACAACACTTTTATTTCATTTCAAAATCTAACACAAACTTGGTACACGTTTAAGTCCCATGGACGCAAGATGTCCATCATGCTTAGCCTGCGATAAAGGCTTGGTGAGCGGATCAACTATGTTATCATCCGTCCCAACCTTACATATCGCAATTTCCTTTCTTTCAATGAAATCTCTAATTACATGATATTTTCTAAGTACATGTCTAGATCTATTACTAGACTTTGGCTCTTTAGCTTGGAAGATTGTCCCACTATTATCACAATAGAGAGTGATGGGATCATTGGCGGTAGGTACTACTCTTAGACCTTCCGTGAATTGCCTGATCCACACAGCTTCCTTGGCGAGCTTCGATCGCAATGTACTCGACCTCTCCGTTGTTGAATCCGCAGTCACAGCTTCCTTGAAGCTTCTCCAGCTAACGGCACCACCATTGAGCATGAAAACGAAACCAACTTGTGATTTCATGTCATCTCTATCCGTTTGGAAACTTGAATCCGTGTAACCATTAACACGGAGCTCGGTGTCTCCTCCAAACACTAAGATAGAATCCTTAGTTCTTCTCAAGTACTTAAGGATGTTCTTGACGGCTATCCAGTGACTCTCACCTGGATTTCCTTGATATCTACTCGTCATGCTCAAGGCATACGAGACATCAGGACGTGTGCATATCATGGCGTACATGATTGATCCAACAGCGCTTAAGGGATCAACTTCATGCGTTCAACATCATGGGGTTCGGAGGGCGATTGAGACTTGCTCAATATCGTCCCAGTTACCATAGGTACCAAACCCCTTTTTGATTTGTCCATGCTGAAACGTCGAAGAATCTTATAAACATAAGACTCTTGACTTAGTGCCAATATCCTCTTGGATCTATCTCTATAGATCCGGATACCTAATATGCGTTGTGCCTCTCCTAAATCCTTCATTTGGAAATGGTTACCTAACCACTTCTTAACAGAAGACAACATTGGAATGTCATTTCCAATGAGTAGTATGTCATCGATATATAAGATTAGGAACACAACATTGCTCCCACTAAATTTCATGTATAAACATGGTTCCTCAACACTTCGAGTGAAACCATTCTCTTTTATCAAATGATCGAATCGATGATTCCAACTTCTAGATGCTTGCTTAAGACCATAAATGGATCTCTTAAGCTTGCACACTTTGTTAGGATTTTTAGAATCAACAAAACCTTCTGGTTGTATCATGTACACCTCCTCTTATAAATGCCCATTTAGAAAAGCGGTTTTGACATCCATTTGCCATATTTCATAATCATGAAATGCGGCAATCGCTAACAAAATCCGTATGGATCTAAGCATGGCTACGGGGGCGAAGGTTTCATCATAATGGAGACCTTGGACTTGGGTAAATCCTTTTGCCACTAGCCTAGCTTTGTAGACATCATCATGTCCTTCTATGCCATTCTTGACTTTGAAAATCCATTTGCATTGAAGAGGTCTTGCCCCTTTAGGCAAATCCACCAAGTTCCAAACTTGGTTTTCATGCATAGAATCCATCTCGGACTTCATGGCTTCAAGCCATAAGGAGGAATTTGGACTAGAGACTACGGCCTTGTAGGTGGCGGGCTCGTCACTTTCTAAAAGCAACACATCGAGTGTTCCATCTTCGATAAGTCCCACATATCGATCGGGATGGCGAATAACACGGCCCGTTCTTCTAAGTGGAGGAGAGACAACCGCGTTAGATGACGAAGGAACATCTTCTTGCGTCTCTACATCGGTTTGTGGCTCTTGAACTTCATCAAGTTCAAAATTTCTCCCACTCTGTCTCTTAGAAATAAATTGACTTTCTAAGAAGACAGCCTCGCAAGACACAAGCACTTTGTTTTCTTGAGGTTTGTAGAAGTAGTATCCTCGAGAGGTCAAGGGGTAACCTACAAAGATGCATTTTTCGGATCTTGGGGCAAGCTTGTTGTTGGTCTTTGCCTTGACGTAAGCATCACATCCCCAAATTTTCATGTAGGATATATTAGGAACTCTTCCCTTCCACATCTCATATGGAGTCTTTTCGGTTGTCTTCGTGGGACTATTATTCAAAGATCTAATTGCGGTTTGAATCGCAAATCCCCAAAACAAGTTTGGTAGCTCGGTTTGACTCATCATTGATCGAACCATATCAAGTAGGGTTCGATTTCTCCTTTCGGCAACACCATTGAGGTGTGGTGTTTCGGGTTGAGATAGTTGTGATATTATGCCACAACCTTTCAAGTGTGAATCGAATTCAAGGCTAAGATATTCTCCACCACGATCGGATCGTAGTGCCTTTATCCTTTTGTTCAATTGGTTCTCTACTTCGTTTTGAAATTCCTTGAATTTCTCAAAGGCTTCACTTTTATGCTTCATTAAATAGATATACCCATATCTACTCAAGTCATCGGTGAAGGTTATGAAGTAGTCATAATTTCCTCGAGCGGTGATACTCATTGGTCCACATACATCGGTATGTATGAGTCCCAATAGTTCACTTGCTCGTGTCCCTTTACCACTAAAAGGATTTCGAGTCATTTTGCCAAGAAGGCAATATTCGCATGTTCCATATGATTGATAATCAAATGGTGTAATCACATTAGCCGAAATTAATCTTTTGATGCGATTCTCGTTTATGTGACCTAATCGACAATGCCAAATGAACGATTCATTTGGATCACTTGATTTGAGTTTCTTTGATTGAATGTTGTAGATGTCATTAGTCGGATTCGAGGTTTCTAAAGTGTAAATGACATTAATGGAAGGAGCCTGGCCTATAACCAAGTCGTTCCTTGAAATAGTACAACGATTGTTCTTAATGACAAAACAAAAACCGTCCATGTCTAACATAGCGATAGAAATAATGTTTTTAGAAAGTGTAGGCACATAAAAACAATTATGTAAATACAACTCAAATCCATTAGGCAAAGCTAATACATAAGTTCCCTTGGATTCGGCCACTACTCGAGCTCCATTTCCAAGGCGTAGATCCACATCTCCTTTGCTAAGCCTCTTCACGTCTCTTAACCCCTGTAAATGATTACAAAGGTGAGAACCACAACCGGTATCCAGTACCCATGACGTAGTGGAAGTATAATTTACATCAATATAAATTTCCTTAGGAATTTTACCTTTTGGAACGATGATTCCTTCCCTTATATTTCGCAAATATACGGGACAATTCCTAAGCCAATGTCCCATGCCATAGCAATAATGGCACACATCTTCAACTTGCTTGAAGTTCTTCCCTTTCTTGCCCTTCTTCTTGAACATTTTGCCCTTAGAAGCAAGAACTTGATTGCTTGAGCTCCCACTAGTTTTGGCATCTTTCTCTTCCAAAGACAAAGATCCTATAGATTTTATGAGGCGGTCTTCCTGAGACCGGCTCACAAGAGATCTTGTAGTAGTAGTAGTAGGAGGTTTAGAAGAAGTGATGAAGTTTAGGTTTCCATCCGAACCTATCCCAAAATGAAGTTCTCTAGTAGTGTCGAAATCATTGTTGAAGCAAGCGTCGTCAAAAACATTGTGGCAAGACTCAATAGTTATCAATGTAGTAGCGTTTGATGGATTCATTGTAATGAACTACAAGTATGGAGGAAAAGGAAATATTAACATTTGTCTTTTTAATATCATACTTGTAAATAAATTAACAAGATATGAGCATTTATATAGTGACCTCTACCCAACTATTATAAATGATTCCAAGATCCAAATTCATATTAACTTGGGCACGGTGTGGCCGATAAATCCCTTATCAATATAACTCGGTGGATTAACTCTTTAATCGATTCTACTTTTAGAACTCTTGGTCGATAAAATTACATTAACATTTATCTTTAGCCCGGAACACATGCAACTACGGTCACGAATACTTCCGTTGAGCTCAATCCAAATTTCGAATAAATGTGTCCATGATCCAAACCAACATTAACTTGGGCACGGTGTGTCCGATAAATCCCTCATCAACATGAATTCGGTGGATAGACATTTATCACCCACTTCCCCTACGTAACAAGGTTTGTACCTCGGTGTGGCCGAGTGCACTCCCTCACGAAATAGGTTTTCATGGTTTCTACTTTTTTGGTAAGGCTAAGTCTCAATTGTTTATTTTAGCGAGAGGTCATGTCAATTTATTATCTATCACGTTTTAAGTGAACTAAAGCGGTGAATTACGATAATTGTAATCGACACGGTCGATAAACTCGATTAAAAATGATAATGCATGTTTTAGTTATGGCGATTTAGCGATGCATGCAACATATAAATAAAATGCAAAGCATAAAAATAAAATCCTAGTATGGACTTCCTAAAATAGTAAATCTAATAAACTATTACAAATTCGGAAACCAACTCCTTTGGTCCCTTGAACTTCGGTCTTGGCACGCATTTCAAGGCAACACTTTCTTTAATGGATCGCCTTCTCGAGTGACACCGTCTTCAAGGAACTCCGGAATAAATAAGTTACATAACAAATTACATAATTTCCTATTATACATTTGTAATTAAAATAAAAAAAAATCTATTAAATTACAAAACGGTGATACGAGATGACAATAAATTACAACCGAATCGATATTCCCATACATTTCGGGTAATACCAATTAAAACTAAAGCCATACTAAGAAAAATTACATAATTCAAAAATTACATAAAATTAAAATTATGACAATCATAAATAAAATGCAGCATTTGTAATATGTATGAACATGCTCAATATTATGCTAAATCGCCTTTAAGGAGCCAATATCGTATATTAATCGGTTTTTACGGATTTGCGTGATTTAACCTTTTATAATCACAATAATTACATAAATTCATATTTATGTACAAGTTAGTTACCCTAACCTCTTAGGACTCAAAATTAGTCTCCACTAACATATTGACAATAATTAACTTATATTTCTTAATATTGTTCATAAATGGACTAAAAACACAAAATTATGTCATAAACTTCAAATTAAATCATAACAATTTCAAATAAATTCAAAATTTGAAATTTAAACTCATGAACATTCTGGAAAAATACCATGACACTCATAATGTTCAAAAACTTAGGTTAAAAATTTCGAAAATTTATCAAGAAAAACAATGTTGCGGTTTATCTGATTTATCAATTATTACCATAAAAATATGAGAAAAATTATTTTTATTAACTTTTCACTTTTAGATCTGAAATATATGATAAAATGCAACATGTGACGTTTTTCCTTAGTCATGAAGTATGTTTTAGCAATTTTTACTAATTAAAGTCACTATTTATGTGAACTTTCATCAAAAATGCATAAATCATGCATAAAGACTTCATTATAGCCAAATATTTTACAAACATCTTGTAAAATTTCATTTGACAACATACTAAATTTCTATGACCAGATTCGAAATATAACTCATATTAACCTATTTTCCCATTTAAATACGATTTTAACTTGAAAAATCCATATTTCAAGCATAACAACTCATTTTATTATGACAATTTACAGGCCATCAGTAGATAATATATGTGAAAACATATCCAAAAACCACTGGAAAAATCGAAGTTTAGCTATTTTTAGTCCAAAAATGACATTTTTATCATAAAAATCATATTTTAATGCCATTATTATATAAAATGAACAATAAAATCCATAAATAAACCAAAATATCCTAAATACATTTTAGGACCAGAAATTTGAACATGCAAATAAATTTCGTGATATTTCATAATAAACACAAATTTATAAGTTTTGTTTGTTAATCGTATAACTCGGAAAAACAATAACCGATTTGCATGCAAACAACCTAAGGCTCATGATACCGCTTGTTATTTATTATTAATCTCATTATTTCGACATATTCATATATGTGACATTTAATTTAGTCATAAAATTAAATTTAGATCTTATGCATGCAAACATGAAAAAAATAGAGAAGAAATCGTTTTCCTTACTTTGAGTTGTCGGATATATGGACACAAATGAGTTCTCCTTTTCACTCGTTCTTGAGCTTTCCTTACAAATGGAAGAACAAGGATTCAAAGATAGAATCCCTCCCAAAGATGAATACCCAAGATAACCTCTTAAAAGATTAATATTACTTGATCTAGAATAATAATAATCTTTACTAAAATTGACCCAAAACTATTGTTTTTGTCTCTTGTAATTTCGGCCAAGAGAGGAAGATTTTGGAGTTTTTATTTCTCTAGTTTTTCATAAGATGTTGAGAGAAAATTCTATATCTTACACTAGAAAATTAGAATTGTATGAATGAATAATGAAAGAACCCATTTGATTCTCTTTAGAGGGAAAAACCGGTGGGTGTGGGAAGGGTGCCCTATGCATGGGCTTGATTCTCTAACCAAGAATATAGGCATGCAAGGCTAGTCCCTTGAGGTAATAATCATGCTCCTATTTAAAATAAAAACACAATATTAATCCTCATACTCCCTCCATTATTTCGGTCCATATAAGATAAAATGGGTTCCATTTTATCTTTGTCAATTTTATCAATTGTCAGATGTCACAAGTCATGTAAAATTGTCATGCATTTTAACATATTAAAATCAACGTATTAATAAAAATACGTCATGTACAAAATCGACTTAGTAATTCATAATTACTTGTACCAAAAACGGTTTACCAATTATAAATCACAACATCTTGTATTTATAATAAATTATTCATTCAGTTTCAATTGTTTCCGTAAACAATAATTTCATCTAAGTAATAAAACAATTCGATCACTTAGACCGTATCTTATTTAATCAAATTACAATGAGACACGTAAATATTACTTCCAAAATCGTCCGTCAATTTTAAGTAATTTAATTAACTCGTATCTTCTTACGATCAATTAAATATTCAATTAAGAGTGTTACCCTTTAGGTATGACCTAAGGGGATCAAGTGATCACCACCGTCGCACGACAGTAATGTCAAACTCTAGTCAGCCAATCATTACCGATATGTGTGGACCAGTTGACTGTAAAATATTACATCCCACATGTATTTTTAAAAATGAGATTTAAACATGTGATCATCATGATCGACAGTTGTGATCGCATTATTGTCGGAGGACACATATTCCAACAAAAATAAGCGCCTGTTTGAGCTTGAATTGAGCCAGTTTGCCTTGAAATGGACCTTATTGGTAGTTTAGGCCGCCTTGAGGCGTGATAAAATCACGTTCGCCTCTTTGCAGTCGTTTTTGAATTTTTGACCGGTTTGTGCTCCAATTGGCGTATCAATTGCCTTTTTGAGCCGTAGAAAAATTCCCCATTGCATTGGGAATGTATTTTGGTTTGTTGGCGGACCTTGTGTGGGTCTTGGGGTGCCGTTTTTTGTTGTGGTTGTTTTGACTCGTCTTTTGCTTGAAAAGAAGGGCGAGTCGTTTTCTTCGTGCGTTTTTTTTGTGAATTGTTTTTGTTGTTTTGTTTGGGTTTGGGCGGGATTGCCCTTGTTTTGCTTTGCAGGTCGTTGTTGTTTTTTTTTTTTTTGGATTTGTCCATTTTACGCCGTCATAATGCCAAAATTTCGGCTGACGTTCTTTGATTGCATTTGATTGTAGGGTATCATTTGGGACCTATGGGGTCCGTCGTGGAGGCCCTGGAGGAGGAGGAGGATGATCCAGGAGGAGGAGAGGCGACTGTTTTTTGTTACAGGCTTGGTTGTGTTTCTTCCTGGCGGCCTTTGCCCGGCCAATGATCGGGTATCGATCGTTAGTCGTTGTCTACAGAGATTCGGATGTCCGATGAGTGGGGTTCAATACGGGCGTGTCATCCCATGTTGCCTCTTTTGATCGTTGTCGAATTCTGGTGATTGGGGGTCAACATCGGGGTAGTGTCCGTTGTCATGGTCCTCTTTCACTCTTGAATTCTGCTGATTGGAGGTCAACGTCGGGGTAACGTGCTGAGTTACGTTCCTCGGTTGTCGTGTCGTCCGAAGTCTGCCAGGCATCATTTTTCTTTTTGTTATGGAGGAGGAACGTGGTGTTACCATTATGGTAACCACCTCTGCTTCCGTTGTTGCTCCTCTGTTTCCTGTGTTGCTCCCTTTGTTTTCCGTTTGGGAGGATAGGGAGTGCCTAGTTCGGTAGGTGGCGGATAGCCCCCAGTTCTTTGTCTTAGGCCAGTGTCTGTATGATAGATGGTTGTTTTAGGCCAGTGTCTGTATGATAGATGTCTGTATTGGATCCTGTTTGTACGGTCAGTTGTCCGTATCAAACGTGTGTCGATGTATTTTGCGTGAGGCGGTTTGTATATATGTATGTTTGGATTGTACCTCATTTTGTGATTTTTGGCTTTTTGTATTGTGTTTCGGAGGAGCGCTGTCGGCTGTCAATTCTCCTTTTGCTTTGCACGAGTTCCTGCATCGTTAGTGTAGAAAACAGGCAACAGGTAGCACATACGCATAAACGTAAACACGTAAAAGCATTTGATTGAAAACAAAATTAACCAAGATGACTTGAAGTTAAAATTGAATTTTGAAAATTGAAATGAATTTTGAAAAATTCCGTGACAAGTCGTCACGCTTGGAATTCAAAAGGAATTAATTTGAAAATTGGGCAATTAACTCGTGTCGTGAATTAAATTGCGTTGAAATTGTTGAAATTGATTTGTGACTCGAAAAATTCAAACTCAATCCGTCGGGGATGAGTTTTAGAAAAGTTTTTTACGAGTGTATTTAATTTTTTTGAGGTCAAGACTCGAATTTGTGAGTGTTTGAATTTTGAGGAAAACTGATGTCGTGTTATCAATTTTCGATTTTTATTTTGATGGAAAATTGTGAAAAAGCGAAAAAATTTCGGAATTTCGACTGACATGGAAACGATCCGTCGCGGATCGGGGCGACTAGCCCTTCCCCCCTTAAAAAAAGAAAGAAAAATCCGTATGTTTAAAGCTGCGTCATGGGAACCGTGTCGGATTTCGTAAAACGCGAAAAAAAGGAAATGTGAGTGTGAGGAAGCACAAAATGTCCTGGATCATCCCGAAGAGGCCCAAATCTCGTAAGGACGAGGTCGTTGACTTGAGGTATCGAGAGGTTGGCAAGGCCAACCGTGCCTTCTTCGAGGAGTATGTTGATGGAGCTAGTCTCGATATGATGAGACCACCAAAGAGGAGGAGCTTGAGTCCCAAGAACATGGTGGGCCGTGCATGGGCTCATTTTGGGCTGAACATGGGGTCTTGTACTAGACCGGCGGCCGTCGCCGTCTTAGATCCGTTGAGGATCCGTTCCGAGGAGGAAATCCATGCTAGGCGGGCCAACAAGAAGAACAAGGGGAAGATGTACCCCGAGGGAAAAGGCAGGGGTAGAATGGAAGAGTGAAGACCTCCATTACCCACTTTATTATTATGTTGTATTAGTATTGTGAGTTTTTATTATGTTGTACTAGCTAGTTATTGTGTGCTTTGTGCTAGTTTTATTATGTGAGGTGTTTTAGTCGACACCTTAGCTTTGACAAATTGTAGACTCGTCGAGCTTTATTTGTTGTTGAAATTGTAATCCCTCCCATTATAAATTAATTAAGAGGATTACCCGTGTCAAAAATTGTGAACGCTTGTTTCTTCCATCCATTTTGTAAAGGCAATTCGATTTGAATCGTCCTAAACGTTTGCACTTGAGAAAGTGGGATTTTTATAGGAAGGGAGAAAGGCTACTTTTTGTATTTTTGTGGGAAAGGGAATGGTTTTCTTTTTTTTTTTTTTTTGAAAGTTGATGTGGGTGATGTTTTTTGTATGTGGGTTTTGTTTTTCTGATTATGGGGATGGTTGTTTTTTATTGTGGGGATGGTTGTATCCTTCTTGTGTAAGAAAGGACTGCCTACGTATCCACCTGAAGAGGTGAAATCAAACCATGGTCGTAGTTCGAAATGTTTTGTAAATTTTGATTGGGTTTTGTGGTTGTATCCCTCATGTATAAGAGAGACTGCCTACGTATCCACCTGAAGAGGTGAAATCAAACCATGCTCGTAGTTCAGGGGGTTTTTGTTTGTTTTAGTGCAAATGGATGTTGCCTTTGATAGATCAAAGGACATTCGAAACGGGCAAGGTGCCGCAACTTAGACTCGATAAAACATGCAATTTCAAATCAGAACGCGTCTGAGGAACTTGACTTGAAAAGGGTTAAGGTGGACGCTAGTTGTATAACTAGGCTTGGATCGTTGGTTGCTATGGTTCAAGGGTAGTATTTCTTCAGTTGGTCTAGGTTGGTCGGGTTTGTAAAATCCTCCCCGTCTAGGTCACTCAGTCTCACTGCGCCCCCCGAAAGTATTTTCTTGACCAGGTATGGCCCGGCCCAGTTGGGTTTGAATTTTCCCCTCGGATCGACGGGTAGCGGTGCTCGGACCGACTTGAGGACCAAGTCGCCGTCCTTAATGTTACTGGGTTTGACCCTCTTGTTGAATGCCCGTTGTATACGTCGTTGGTATAGCTGGACGTTATGCAAGGCGTTGAGCCGCGTTCGTCTAGAAGAGTGAGTTGTTCGTACCTTCAGCGGGTCCAATCCGCCTCAGGGACTTGACTCTCCAGTAGGATGCGTAGAGAAGGGACCTCTAACTCTACCGGTTGAACTGCCTCCATACTGTATGCTAGGTAGAAGGGTGTGGCGCCTGTCGGTGTTCGAATGGAGGTTCGGTATCCCCAGAGTGCGAATGGGAGTTTGCTCGGCCAATCGCGGTAGTTGTCTTGCATTTTCTTGATAATGGTGACAAGAGTTTTGTTAGCTGCCTCCACCGCTCCGTTGGTTTGGGGACTGTAGGGGGATGATCGATGTCGTTTGATCTTGTATTTGTCCAGCAAGGCCTGAGTTTCCGCCCGGAAGTGAGAGCCTTGATCGCTGATGATTTCATGGGGTACCCCATATCGGCAGATGATGTTGTTTTGGATGAACTTGGCCACTTGTTCGGTGGTCAAGACTGCATATGACTGTGCTTCCACCCATTTGGTGAAGTAGTCGATGGCGACGAGGACGAAAAAATGGCCCTTGGTGCCTACCGGGTTAACTTTCCCGATGATGTCGATGCCCTAGGTTGAGAAAGGACAGGGTGACGTCATGGTGTATAAAAGGGATGGTGGTATATGTTGTATGTTGGCGAAGATTTGGCAATTGTGGCAATGTTTGACGTAGTTACGGCAATCGGCTTCCATGGTGGTCCAGTAGTAACCTAGCCGCATGATTTTTCGGGTAAGCATCATTGCGCTCATGTGAGGGCCACATTCTCCATCGTGGACCTCTCACATGACTTTTTTGGCTTTGTGATGGTCAATCCAAAGGAGGAGAATCCCTTGGGGTGTTCTTTTGTATAATTGGTCTTGGTTTATCACGAATTGTGAGGCAAGTAAACGGATGGCTCTTTGTCCTCTTTGGTCAGAGTTAGGAGGAAATTCGTTTTTGGTTTTGTAGTTGAGGATGGCTTGGTACCAAGGTTCATCATGGCTTTCCTCGTCGTCGTTGATGGCACAAATGTGAGCTGGCTCGCTCCTTCTCTCGACACATAGGGGCATCGACGTCATGTCGTCAGGTATGTTGACGAGTGCGGCAAGTTTTGCTAGGGCATCAACAAATTGATTTTCCTCTCGTGGCAAGTGGAAGTAGTCGACTTGGTCGAAGAACTCGGCCTCTTGATTGATTCTTGCTCGGTAAGGAGCTAAACTATCACTTCGGATTTTCCATGATCCGGACACCTAATTGATGATGAGAGAGGAATCACCGTGGACCCTCAGTCTTTAGATGCCAAGTGTGATGGCTGCTTGCAGGCCGATGAGACATGCTTCATATTCAGCGGCATTGTTGGTGACGGCGAAATCTAGTTTGACCGAGATCGGAACATGTTCTCCCTCTGGCGATATTAGGAGGATTCCTACCCCGAAGCCTCTCAGATTAGATGCACCGTCGAAGTATAGGTCCCATGCGTCGGAGTTGGCACAAAGGATGTCTTTGTCAGGAAGTGACCATGTGTCGGTCGTTGGATCCTCGTTGACGGGATTTTCTGCTAGGAAGTCGGCAACTGCTCTTCCCTTGATAACCTTGAGGGGTACGAACTTGAGATCAAACTCGGCCAGCATGAGTGTCCACCTAGACAGCCTTCCATTTAGTACGGGTTTTTCGAAGATGTATTTGACCGGGTCCATCTTGGAGTAGATGTGGACCGTGTAGCTGAGCATGTAATGTCGCAGCTTCTTTGTTGACCATACTAGGGCAAGGCATGTCTTTTCCAGTTGGGTGTACCTTGTCTCGTACTCAATGAACTTTTTGCTGATGTAGTATATGGCTCGTTCTTCGCCGTCGACTGTTTGTGCTAGAATTGCTCCCATGGCTGTGTCTGTAACAGTCAGGTATAGGGATAAAGGAATCCCTAGTTGAGGTGGCATGAGGACAAGAGGTTTGGATAGGATTTCCTTTATCCTGTCGAAGGCCTTTTGACAGTCGTCGTCCCAATCGGCGTGATCGAAGGCGCGAAGTTTCTTGAATATTAGTTCACAAATCATGGTGAGCTTGGCAATGAAGCGGCTGATGTATTGGACCTGACCGAGAAATCCCCGAATCTCCTTCTCAGTCCTAGGCCGAGGCATTTGCTGAAGGGCTTTGATTTTGGTTGGATCAATCTCAATGCCTCTTTTGCTGACGACATGTCCCAAGAGTTTTCCGGAGGTGACCCCGAATGCACACTTCTGAGGATTTAGTCTCATGTTATATTTCCGCAGACATGCGAAGAATTTTCGAAGGGCGTTGATGTGGCCATCCCGTTCTCTCGATTTAACGATCATGTCGTCGACATATACATCTACCTCCTTGTGCATCATATCATGTAGGAGAGTGGTAGCGGTTCTTTGATAGGTAGCCCCGGCGTTGATGAGACCGAAAGGCATGACTGTGTAGCAATATGTACCCCACTATGTAGTGAATGCAGTCTTGTGCATGTCTTCCTCAGCCATTTTAATCTGGTTGTACCCGGCATACCCGTCCATGAATGATAGGAGAGCATGTTCGGCAGTGTTGTCTACCAGAATGTCAACATGTGGCAAAGGAAAGTCGTCCTTTGGACTCGCTTTGTTCAGATCCCTGAAGTCGACGCAAACCCGAATTCTCCCGTCTTTCTTCGGTACTGGAACAATGTTGGCCACCCAGTCAGAGTATTCAGACACTTTGATGAAACCAGCCTTGAATTGTTTATCCACTTCTTCCTTGATTTTAGGGCCCATTCAGGACGCATTCGACGCAGCTTATGCTTCACAGGTTTAGCCCCGGGCTTAATGGGTATCCGGTGTTCTGCAATTTCCCTGTCAATCCCAAGCATGTCTCTGTAGGACCATGCGAATACGTCCTTGTATTCGTGGAGGAGGTCAATGAACTGTTGTCTTTTCGAGGGGTCCAGGGTTGTCCCTATCCTAAGTTCTTGAGGTGTGTTGTCAGTTCCTACGTTAATAGGTTCGGTCTCCTCAATAATGGTGGTTCTGGTTTCCCGTTTGTCAAGTTCTTTGGCTTGGTAAGGTGGGTAGTCACTCAAGTCAAATTCCTCATAGTCATTCAGAATTGCATTGTAGTTAAATTGAGACGAGTCATAAGCAAATTTAGCGTTCATTAAGTTGACACGAGCGAAAAGCTCGGAGAGGACAGACATCTCATGGTCAGTCAGAGGCGACACAGCAGAGGAGGTGGCCCCTGGAACAGGCTCCAGGTTGTCACCTTTCATGGGAGTGGGGGTGACCCTAGTAGACTCAGCCTCTGAATCAGCCATGACCTTGTGATAAAACAGTGGGAAGGGGATCTTGACTGGGACGTCGGGAGTGTTAGGAGCTATGACAGACTCTGACTCTGACTCTGACTCAGATTCAGATTCTTCTCCACTTTCTTCTTTGAACATAAGGCCTTCTCCAGTTGTGATCTTGAGAATGCGGCCTCGGCGATCGGTCCACTTGACGGTTTTCCTCCAGCCTTGTGTAGCTTTCTCCGGGTCAGTGTCGGAGATCAAGGCAGTTGGGTCAAACTGATTGTCCTTCAGGGCGATGTTGATGATGTCCTCATAGTCGAGGTGCTTAATGTTATCCTCTCCAAAGAGGAGGGTGACAGCTTGTCCATCGAGGCATGACGACGGCTTAGACTCAGTTGATGCAACTTCGGCGTTGTCGGGGATGAAGCAGCAGTCCTGGAAGACTTCCACACCCGGGTACCTGGCCTTGGCTACAGGCTCATAGATCGGCTCCGGAAAGCCATGGTAGAGCTCGGACTCTCCCTCGGGAACAAAGTATCCATTGAGGGTCAGATGATAGGGACGGAGGATAACCCTGTGCTTCTTGCGCTTCCAAACTAGAAGGTTCATATCCTGGATATCTTCATTGGTAGGTTCATAGCCCAGTCCGAAGGAAACGTTGGGGACCTTAGCCTATTTTAAGGAAGGTAAGGTGCTCTTCAGTGGATTGAGGGGCAAGCTCGGGAAGTAACCCTGGCGCATCATGATGCGGTTGACTGTGAGGTTGGCAAACGGGTCACAATCAAAGGGTGTTGATTCATCAGTTATGGCATTCACAGCTTGGAACCTCCACATTTCATTGTCATCTTCCTCAATGGTCTGGGAGGCTATTCCCTTTCTCATGACAACTTTGATCGGGGAAGCAGGAATTGTGATTGTTTTCCCGTTGAAGGGGACCCTGATCTTCTGGCGGAGAGTTGAGCTAACTGTCTTGACGGCGTGAATCCAGGGACGTCCCAGGAGCATATTGAAGGAGGCGTCGATGTCGACCACCTGAAAACTGGTTTGCCTTTCCAGTGGTCCGGTTGTGACAGTCAGAGTAATGAGCCCCGCGACCTTGCGACGAGTGCCGTCGTAGGCGCGTACTCCTTGATTTGTTGGGACCAAATCAGCTTCCTTAATACCCAGCTTGTGAGCAGTCTTGAGGGGAATGATATTTACCTCGGATCTGTCATCTACAAGGACCATGGGTACATTCTTCTTGAGACATTGTACGGTAATGTACATGGCAAGGTTATGATTGGCTCCAAAGGGAGGGATATCTTCGTCAGAGAAGACGACTGGGTTGTTCAAGTCAGGGGCGTCCCTCGTCATATGTGCCACTATTTCTTCAGGGGAAGAGGTTGAGGGCACATTTAATTTTCCCAAGGCTTGTAGCAAAGCCTGTCGATGCTCAAAGGATGTCGCGATCAGTTGCCAGATCGAGATCTCGGCTTTTGCCTTCTGAAGCTGCTTGAGGATCGAATTCTCAGGAGCTCTTGGTTGAGTGTCTACTTCCGGGACGACTTGGTCGTTTGTTGTTGGAGTGACCGCTGAATTGTTCGGGTTATGATAGGGGCGTCCAGACCGGGTAAGGTGACCGATCTCTTTCACCCTTTTCGCTTTCCCTGGGACAATATAGACATCTTCAACATCATCTCTCCAGATGCCATTGATTTCAGGATCTCGAAGGCACCTTGGAGGGGTATTCCTTGGTGGGCAGTTTTTGTGAGGGATATTTCTGTGAGGGTAATTTTTGTGGGATTGATTATTGTGAGGGTGATTATTGTGAGGATGATTATTATGAGGGTGATTATTGTGAGGTGCATGCCAAAATGGTCGCGGGAGCAATCCGTCCTGGTGAGGGTAGTTTTGGGCGCTCGGGGGACTCTCCCTCGGGCGTGGTGGTGGAGGATTGAAGATAAGCCGGCGGTAGGCATCGGCAAGTCGGGTAATCCTCTCGGAGAGGCTGGCTATAGCTTCCTCAACCTGTTGGAAAATGGTGAGCATAGTTGCGGCACTGAACACAAATACCCCGTCCGAGGGATCTTTCTCCAAGGTGTTCACCTCATCATCAATTGGCAGGATGAGGTGAGAGCAGTCCAGAGTTGGTTCATCATTGGAGATAGCGTGGATTCCGAGAGGGTTTGTTTTGTTGTTTGGCTTAGTCGGTGGGGGTAAAGGCAATTCCCCTTTCTCAATCATGTCTTGGTTGATGTGTTTGAGTTTGAAGCAGGTTTCTGTATCATGCCCTTTCCCTTGATGGTACCGAGAGTAGGCATTAGGATTCCAGAAGCGGGATTTCTTAGCATCGGTCGGATCCGGGCTGGGTCCGATTGGTTGTAACTTTCCCTGGTCCATGAGCCTCTTCAGGGCACTTGCATAAGTTGACCCTATGTTAGTGAACACTCTCTGGGGGCGCTCAGCTCTCTTAGCAGATGGTTCAACGAGGTTGACCTCATCGATCTTGTTCGTTTGACCATAAGGGCGAGATCCGGTTGAGGTGGATCCCTGGTAGCCTCTGCCAGTGGTCTTGGCTAGGACACCCTTTCGGAGGTCATCTTCAATGCGTGTTCCCAGAATTTGCAGATCCTGGAAGGTCTTATATTTTGATACCTCAGTAAGTTGGCATACACTGGGCGGAGATTGTTGACGAAATTTTCCACCAAAGTTGATTCGCTCGGCTTGCTGACCAGCTGAGTATTTACCCTCCTCCAACGGGTTAAGAACTTGGTGAATCCCTCCTTGTCGTTCTGGGTTAGGACCTCAAGGGTACGGATATTGGCTTGGATTTCAACATTGTCAGCGTATTGCTTAGCAAATTCAACCGCGACCTCATCCCAGGTAGTAAGGTTCTTCGGGTCAAGGGAGTAGTACCATTGGCGAGGGATCAGTTCCAAGGATGATGGGAAGATCTGGGTGAAGAGCTCCTGTTTGACCCCTTTTATGGCCATGTAGTCTTTGAAGGCACGGATATGATTGAGCGGGTCCTCCACTCCTTTGAACTTAGGTACATCAGTCAGGGTAAAGTTGTCGGGTAATTGATCCCCAACAGGTTCAAACCTTCGGTTGTTCTCAAGATGGATATTGTTACCCCGGGCTAGGAGCTGTTCTTCCAAGAGCTTGAGCCTTTTTTCAGTTTCAGTCAAAGGTGGAGTATTATGTTCTCCAGCTTCTTTGTTTTCCAGGGTGTCGATACGGGTCTCAACACGATCCAGGGTGACCTTAAGAACGGTGAGCAGGCTGGCTAGCTGAGCAGTCGTGACATCCCTGTTGTTATCATTGTTCTTGCTGTTGACAGACGAAGTTGAAGACGGGGCCATGGTTCTTAGGCAGAAAAACAGCTCACATTACAACTCAATCCGACACGGTTCGAAGACTGAACGCAGACAACACAAAGGACGAGACAAAGGTTAGACTCAACAAGACGATGATGACCGTGTGTGGTACCTCGGTGCTGACTCGATTTATGACGTGACAGTGTTGACCGAACCTTTGACACGTGTCCAACATAGCGGCGTGACGCCATTGGATGAGTCTCGTGGTGAGACGACTCATAAGTAAAGACCCATAAGTACGTTTGCTTCGACTCGATAGACACGAGGCGGAATTGGAATGGTGGGCTGAAGTTTTCGAAAATAGAAATTTTCAAAAAGATTCCTTTGTCGCTTTATGGACGGCTTCCGAAGATAGAGATCTCCGCAAGTCGGTCAGTTGAAAGGGTTGTCTTAAGTTTATATGCAAAAGACGGTTTTGAGTTTGTGTCGGCTCAGAAAACAATGCATTGCTTCCCAAGACGGTTTTTGAAATTCAAAATTGTATGTTTTGAAAATCGAGTTTGAAATATTTGAAGAGGTCTCGGGGACGGCGCATGGTCCTCGGGATCTCGAAAGTGTCTCGAGAAAAGGGTGTGTGCTTTTCTCGGGTTTTGAAAGAGCCATTGTCGGCGCGAGACGGGTTAAAGTCCGTGTCTAGACACGGCGATTATAACGGCGTAAAAAGGTGATTTGAAATGGTTGTAGAAAATCGGGTTTGAAAATCGTCATTACGACGGCCTAGAAAGGCGTGTTGAAATGGTTATAAAAACCGAGTTTGAAAATCGTCATTACGACGGCCTAGAAAGGCGTGTTGAAATGGTTATAAAAACCGGGTTTGAAAATCGTCATTACGACGGCCTAAAAAGGCGTGCAACGGTCGGCAAAAGACCGAGGTTTGAAATGGCCATTATAACGGTGAAAAAAGGTGATTTTGAAGGTTTGAAAATGACGCGTAAGGACTTATGATCAAGTAGCACATTATGCTGACACGGGTTTTGGCTTAGAAGGGTGGGTTACACACCAAGCAATCAAACCCCGATTTGCGAGAGGGATACCAATCCAAACAAAATGTGTAAGGAGGGTGCCCTAGCCTCGTGCTCGAAAGTGATGAAAGCTCTTTGACGAAACAGAAATGTGTAACGTCAATGGTATGCTTGACTCAATCGGGATTCGAAACGCGGGGATGAGAAAACCCACGCCGACGAGATGAGCCAATTGGTCAATGAAGGTTAGGTTGTGGGCCCGGACAAGGAACCCGCCCGTGACCGTAATATCAATTAATGCATTCCAACCAAGACCTCGTTCGAGTCTCACCATCTAGGGATCACAAAGACGTAAGTGTCCTACTTCTCCCCAGCGGAGTCGCCAATCTGTGAACATGGCCCACCTGCAAGCCCAGCCGATCTGTGGACATACAACGGTCTTTTGAAAGCCACGCTCGGCGGCGTAAAAATGCTTTCGACCGGATCGTTTTAGATCGGTCGGTTTCGTCTCGGTAAGGGTCTCGAAACGATTAGAGATGTTCGGAGTCGCCACCAAGCATTTGTGGGATGCTTGGAACCCGTTCGAATCCACTTTATACCTAGGTCAAATGAAGCACAAAGCAGTGTTTGACATAGGTACTAAAGATAAGGAATCGTCCCTCTTTAGCATCCTATCTCTAGAATGACTCTCATACGCCCTGGATAAGGTCGTCCACTATCCAAAGTTTCTGAGTAAGAGGTGAAGGTACGTATTGGGAAGCCCTTTAATCAGACACCCAAACCCGCCCGCGGTAGCGGCCTCTACTGATCGATCTTGGTTGGTTGAATGCAAAAGTTGATAAAACGGTTTAAATGCATGAATGCGCATCCAATAATTTAAACCTAACATATGAGAGCTTTCTAAGTCGGTTGATTTAATCCAAGTATCAAGTATAAGATGTCGAGTTGGATTAATGGTTGATTTGCATGCAAGACGGAAATTAAACATCCATTTACCGTATTAGGTTTATGGTGCATAACGTGATCCATTTGTCTTAGTAAAGCATTTTGCAAATATGATTTTTTGAATGAGTAAATAGTTATCTGATCCGTCCTATATCCGGGCTAACCGGAGTCGGGATCGTCCTAGACTAATCTTTGCCGGAAAGGGAGCAGACCACGCACTGAGATCCATATGAGGCGCGAGCCTGTTGGTGATGCAAGGGGGTCTCCCCTGGTTTTGAAAATGAGAAAGAAAAGGGCATGTTTAGGCACGGGTCAGTCAACGGTTTAAGACGCGTTCTGACCATTTGAAAAAAAACGTTTATAAAACGTGTTGAAAAATGGTATTTGAACCCGTTTTGATTTGAAAGGGTCGTTTAGACCGTATTTGTTAATTTTAAGAACGGGAGTTGAATAATCGTCATTATTTGATGATATTCGGTGTCGAGTTCGACTTGGCAAGCTTGACATGAATAGTTTTGAAAATAATTATGAACTAATTATTTTAAGTTCATTTGAATATAATTAGTCAATACTCATCATCATACCCGGGTTAAAATCCGGCATGGTATGTAGAACCAAGGATGACTTTGTGTTGGTGACTAATATGCTTGTTTTGAAAATATAAAGAAATGATGAAAGGCTTTAAAATACCTCGCAAAATATAAAGAAATGAAATAAAAGGCTTTAAAATACCTTTTAAATGTTATTAACCAAATATTATCACCGAAACACGGATTTAACCGTCATGGTATGAGGAACCAAGGGTGAAAAATGTTTTATGGTTAAAAACAAATAAACTAAAATAAAAAAGGTTTGAAAATATTTGAAGTGGTAAAAACCGATTACAAATATGAAAATGAATTAAAGGGGAAAGACGAGAACAAACACGGTTGAGTTTCGACCTGGGCACCCCATTGAGGCGCGAGCCTATGTGCACAATAAGGGGCTTCTACCTCAGGCCAAAACTCAGTTTTGGCTCGTTTATCCCATATTTTGGATCGTGTTATGCATGTTTTAGCATGTTATAGTCATAAAACAAATGAAGACATGATAAAAGAAGGATTTTTACACCCTCATACTTACATGTTTGGTTATGGCGTGAAACCGACGTAAGTGTAACAACTCGTTTGGTCGGAAAAGACTCGGTTTAAAACCGTTTTGGTAAGTAAAAAGAGTGTTTTATTAAGATTAGTGACGGTGTAGTGGTCGAAGTGGTCGGTCAAGTGATTTAATGCACGATGACGGTACCAAACAATGTGTAAGGCTTGTATTTACGATCGGTAGGTCGTAAATACGCGTCGGATTGTGACTTAAGAAGTCGAGTCGAGAATTTTAAGGGAGAAAAGAGGCGGCGGACACTCGCGTAAGTTCTCAAATGGGGGCATTTGAGGGGTATTTATAGGAAAATGAGTGGTTGTGTGAGTTTTGAGCGACGTGGCCACACTGGCCGCTCAAAGAGGCGCGAGCCACGTCGCGGGTCTTCGAGTTGTCCTGTCACTTTCACACAAGTGCAATCATGATTTGTTCTATCCTAGGATTTGTAGTCACATGTTTGGTACTTGACCATTCATGAATCCGGGAAATCTTTGCATAGAAGGCTTTGAATGTTTTGTTTTTGGTGGTTGACTCGGTTTGACTCATTGTTGGAGTCGGGATTTGAATTTTTGAGTCGGTTTTCGGTCCGGTGTCGGTTTTGACTCTAGTTAGTGTCATTGCGACCCCGTCGTCGTGCATTAAACACTCTTGTTACTTTTTAAAAGTTTTATTTTCGAAATCGTTTTAAGTTTTCCGACGTAAAGTACACAAACTGTCGATCAAACGCCACGATTCCAAAGCATGTTATAGTCCGATAATCATCGAGTGTTTGTTGGAGTCTCAGCAGATACTGGGTATCTACACCTCCATGTGGATACGATACCCAACTTGCCCCTGTTGCATTAGTTAGAGCCAGTTGGTTTTATTTTTGATAGGGATGCGACAGCCGTGTCAAATTTTGGCGCCGTTGCCGGGGAGGTGGCGTAACTTTGTTGCTTTATTTTAAGTCTGTCTCTCGTCTCAAGGAATTTATTCCTTGAGGCTGATCTCATATTTTTTCTCTAGTGCTTTTTTAGTGTGGCAAGAAGGCTGCACTAGAAGAGGACATTGTCATACCTGTTGTCCGTTCAACTCTACTTGCTAAAATACCGAACATCGCCAGTCACTTAGAACCTACGGTGGATTCTCTGCCTAAAGGTTTCCTACTTCCTACTTGTTGAACCATATAGTTTATATGTTTATGTTTTGATGATGTCAAGGTGTTTTACATTCTATATACTTGTTGCGTGTAATCGTTTGTTAAGTATTTTAGAACTAACCTATTACGAGCAACAAAGAAGATTGTGACAATTGCGTGAGAAGTTCAAGCCTTCGTTCAAGATCAAACGATTCAAGATTCATTCAAGAACTATGTAAAGACGAAGTCCGTCTAAAGATTAATCAAGCTTGGATGATGACGTAGCCTATCCTCGAAGATCTCCTTGAAGATTAGAATAGTATAGGTGATTATCTCGTAATGGTAATCAAGAATGAGTTTCTTGAATTAGTAAAGTTATAGCTTTGCAGCTATAACATTACTAGTAAAAGAGCTCAATGTTATAGCTCTTCTACTATAACATTGAAATGCTGAGTTTTTATACACGACTTATAATTGTTTCGAAAATTGTTTTATAATTGTTTAAAGTTTGTTTTAAATGTTTTAATGAAAGTATTTATATAATAAAGCCCGGTTTAGTGAGGAGTCCGGTTTTATAGTAAACGTTAATTGGTAGTCATGATGGATCAACTTATGAGTTGGACTTTGCTACTAATTAGGGTTTCTATGTAGCCTCTCTTAAAACCTAAATTCTAATTATATGTTAAGACTAGGGTTTGCACGAGTCACGAGGCACATGAGCCGTGACATCTCGTGTTACCTAGGGTATATTAGGTAAAGATTTTATTCTATAATAATATCTTTACATATCTTATATATCTTACTTAATATATTTATTTATGGTTAAAGATATTCTTGTTTTAGGAAATCTTATCATAATCTTAGGATTTATAGTAAAGATAATAATTGGAAAGATTATATTCTATCTCTTTGAATATTATTTATTATCTTTTGAGGGCTTTTAGGAAAGAGATAATAAGAAGATATGATTTGTTTCTATATCTTATTATTTCGGCTATTAGGGTTTGACAAAACCGTGTAGCCTACTCTTTCTTCTCCTATAAATACTTTGCTATTTACAATATCTAAAAGAGAGATCTTAAGCATAAAAATTGATTTTAAATTTACAAAGCAAACCGTGTGTTTTAAGCAGAAAAACCGATTTGCTATTTTGAAAGGTCGTGTATCATAAAACTCGCATACTCGTTCTTCATTTATCGTTATAAGATAATAGTGCTTAGTTGATTTCTTAACTTGTTCATTAACGTGAACCTTTTGTTAGAATCAATAGTTCTTTCTTATTAGCGTAAGTTAGTCACTCGAGTATTTAACGGTACTCATTGAGTTACAGCTAGAGTTAGTTGTACGAGTTGGGTTAGTAAATTTGTAATCCGTAGAAAGGTACTAAATTTATTAATCGAGAATAGTGGACGTAGGTTTCGACTTGTGAAACTGAACCACTTCAAAACCCTGTGTCTCTTCGTTCTTTCGTTTGTTTCGCTTATTACGTTTACTTTCATTAGTTGATTAGTTAAAGTTTAATCAATAAACTTTAAATAATCAATTACATATACATTATCGAAAAAGCTTTCAAAAAGTTTTAAATCCTCAATTCACCCCCCCTCTTGAGTATTTTGGATCAATAGACTCTTCACTACTACAGATGCAGGCACCTTTGGGATTCATCCATCCTACATACAGTTGGTTGAGAGAAATCTCTTCAAGAGGGTACCTGGCGAGGATCCGTGTAAGAATATAGAGTTTTTTACGGAGTATTGTTCTACCATTCCTTTAGCTGATGGGGTGACACAGGATAGGGTTAAGGGAGTCCTTTTCCCTTTTTCTTTAACTGATGACACCAGGGAATGGTTGAGAGATTTGGATAGGGAAGCTGCTGGTGTTACTGACTGGAATTCCCTAGCCTTGGCCTTTTATAGAAGGTATTTTCCACCACAGGGCACTAATGCGTTGAGAGGCCAAATCACTGCATTCACACAATTGCCTACTGAAGATCTGAATGGAGCTTGGACTAGGTTCAAGAAACTTGTTAGTTCTGTACCTCATCATGGTTTCCAACGTTGGTTCTTATGCACCCAATTTTACAATGGGTTGTATGCTGATCAAAGAGCCATATTGGATAACGCAGTAAAAGGGGGGTTTCAGAAGAATGTGGAAGATGATAAGGGATGGCATCTTATTGAAGATATGGCCATTCATGTAGCTGAATATGGAAATCCCAGAGGAGGCAGACGGGTGAATGATAGAGTTGGTGACTCTTTTGTAGCTGGAGTGGAAATTCTTGATGAGAAGTATGATAATTCGGAGATTCTACAAATTACAGGTGAACATAAGCAAGTTCATGCTATGATTGAGCAAGAGGTGGTTTGTGGTAGATGTGGTGCAGAAGGACATGATCCTATTACTTGTCTGGCTGAGGTAGAGCGGGTCCGTGCTTATCAACAATTCAAGCAAGGAGTTCCGTTCTCCAAGCTTTATGAAGATTTAACCATGCCAAGTACTTCTATTCCTCCTAATCCGATGCCACAACAAGTCGATTTACCTTCTACAATTGTAGAATTTGCGGAGTTGAAATCCTTGGTGATGTCCCTAGCACTTCAACTCGAGAGAAATTCCGACAGAGCTGAAAGTTCTATAGAAAAGTTGCATGATCAAGTCGTGCAACTTACATCCGAGCAATTAAATCAAGTGAATCTCACACCTCCTTGCGACCTGCTTAATTCAATCAATCTCCGAAGTAGTCTTACTTATGATGGACCGAAAATGCCGAAAAATGATGATATAATTGTTAACGAAATTTCGGAAGCTGTTTTGGAGGAATTAATTGAAGATGTCCCTGCTGAGCATCGTCTAACTACTCGATCGAGTGAACCTTATTCTCGATCGAGTGGTTTATCCTCCGAAAATACTCGATCGAGTAATCCAGGCTCTCGATCGACTAGTGCCCAATTTGATTTTCTCGATCGAGTGATTCACCTGAAGAAAACTCTCGATCGATTATAAATTGTACTCGATCAAGTACGAGTAACAGTGTCGCGGCTATTTCAAAGCCTAAACCCGCTGCTGTGTTGTCTTCCCCTGCCGCGGAGATGCCACGTTTAGACAAAGGTAAAGAGAAAGTCGCAGATCCATTTATTGTTACCAGAATTCCTTATCCGGGACGTTTGAAAGATGCTAAGGTCGAGTGACAGTATAGTAAATTTATGGATGTGGTCAAGAATCTTCAGGTGACCGTTCCTTTTACCGAGCTAATTACCCAAGTACCTTCTTATGCAAAATTTATGAAAGATATTTTGACGCGTAAGAGAGAGCTTAGTGAATTCGAGACTGTTGCATTTACGGAAGAGTCTAGTAATTTAATTCTCAATAAAGCTCCACCTAAAATGAAACACCCGGGTAGTTTCTCTATTACCTGTACCATTGGGAACGAAGTGATAAATAAGGCTCTCTGTGACTTAGGGGCCAGTGTCAGCGTCATGCCCTACTCTGTCTGCAAGAAACTTAATATGGGACACCTTAAAATGACTAGTATCACCCTCCAGATGGCTGATAGATCGGTTAGATGACCCCTAGGTATCCTAGAAGACGTGCCTGTGAAAGTAGGCAAGTTCATTAAGCCAGTGGATTTCATTATTTTAGACATAGCTGAGGATACCCGGACCCCAATTATACTAGGAAGGCCATTCTTATGTACAGCTGAGGCCATTATTGATGTCAAACAGGGGCATTTGACTCTTGTAGTGGGGGATGACGCTATCACTTTCAGTTTGCCTAACACACTTGCCAGACCCATGATAGAGGATACTTGTTATTCAGTTGATATCGTTGATGAGTCTGTTTATGAGTTCTGGTCATATTCCTTGATTAAGGATCCGTTAGAAGCTTTGACGTTGTTAGATGAGTGTGCAGATAATCAGGAGAACAATGACGCTGTGTTGGATTTGCTTGAAGCTGCATTAGATGAGCGTGAACTCACCGACGCTGAAGGAGAGGGGGTAGAACAATTGGTAAATACTCTCTACGCTATGGAGGTAAAGGTACCCGAGCGTAAGCCTCTTCCTTATCATCTTAAATATGCATTTTTAGATGATACAGAGCAATATCCAGTCATTGTTAGTGCTAAATTGGATGATAAACAGCTGACCGCTTTGTTAGTTGTTTTTAAGAAAAACAGGAAAGCTATGGGCTATTCATTGGATGATATTAAGGGCATCAACCCTGATATCTGTATGCACAGGATTGAGTTAGAGGAAGATCACAAACCATGCAGACAGGGTCGGCGCAGGTTGAATCAGAAGATGTAGGATGTTGTGATGGCTGAGGTAATGAAGCTACTCGATGCAGGTATTATCTACTCCGTTGGTCATTCTAAATGGGTGAGTCCAGTTCAGGTGGTTCCTAAGAAAGAAGGAACTACTGTGGTTAAGAATGATAAAAAATAATTGATACCTACTAGAGTAGTAATTGGTTGGCGGATGTGCATAGATTACAGACAGCTAAATGCCGCCACGAAGAAAGATCACTTTCCCCTTCCTTTCATTGATCAGATGGTAGAAAGGTTAGCCTCTCATAAGTTTTTCTGTTATTTAGATGGATATTCAGGGTTCTTTCAGATCCCTATTCATCCAGATGATCAAGAAAAGACTACTTTTACTTATCCTTAGGGCGTTTTTGCTTATCGCAGGATGCCTTTTGGTTTGTGTAATGCCCCTGCCACCTTTCAAAGGTGCATGATAGGGATATTTTCTGAGTATATAGAGTCTATTATGGAGGTATTTATGGACGATTTTAGTGTCTATGGAAGTGATTTTGATAATTGTCTGTCTAACCTTGATAAAGTGTTGCAGCGCTGCATTAAGGTTAATCTTGTGCTTAACTGGGAGAAGTGTCATTTTATGGTCTACGAGGGAGTTGTCTTTGTGGAATAAATCTGTATGAATCCCTTTAAAGACAAGGATTATAACGAATTTTATGAAGATGATCACTAGTCATAAAATAAAATTACATAAACAAAAGTATACAGGATTTAGAAATAACCTTCGGTCCTAGCAAAAACGGCCTAAGAACAATATCAAAATTGATATTCGCCTATTAGTTGCACCCAAGACGATATGAGATATGCCCTTTGATTATGCTAGAATCGATCCAAATTTTATGTAAAAACTTAGGTTGTTTTTGTGTTTTTCAGATGAGAGGAGAGATTAGGTTAAAAGAGAATTAGGGTAAAATAAAATGATCTCCCTTTGCCTCTTATTGTAACCGAAAAATGGGAGTGAATAAGGGAGATATTATCTTCCCTAATTCGGCCCATATCACCGAAATAAGGAGTATAATCTCCTTATTTTTGGTTATTCCAAAAATGTATAAAATGTGTTAAATTGTCATCTAGTGAGGATCGAACCCATGGCCTCTTGGTTTGTGTACCCTCACTATTACCACTATGACACATTCATCTTGTTGATATTAAATATAACCGATTACATTTAATTACGAATTAATAGATTAATTCGTCCAAGCTAACATTACATACATTTAATTAAATATAACTTATTATATTCAATTTACGAATTGACAGTTAATTCGTCTCAACTAATATTATTTAATCTTCATTAAATAATTGTCTCATCAACACATTGACTAACTGGTTAGTCATATTAGGCATCAATGTGATCATATTTCTATAACCACATCTCTCAAACACATCCTATAGGTGTGACCTTTAGGGACCAGTTGATCACCGCCATCTGTATGATAATAACGTCAAACTTTCTAGCAAGCCAACCGTTATTAGGTAATCGTTAATCAACTGATTAAAATACGAAGTATACCCTTGTGAACCTGTAAGAGATTTACAAATGTTATCACACTAATTTGTGGAGGACACAAGCTCCAACAAACTCCCACTTGTCCTCACAAGTGTATGTGCGATTACCGATTCTCATATCCTAAAATTTCTCCCACTCAATGTAAAACAATTTACAAATCTGTATTCACAAAGGTCGTATTTTACAAGCGATCAATATCAAGAGTGGTTTTCCCGACTAGAGAGTAACTTAACTGATAAACGAATCAACATTCGAGCATGGCCATGCATTTCGATTTACAACTCCTCGAGTGGCCCCGAGAAATAACTATACCGATAAGGGTTGGATATTTTCCTCAACTCGAATCCTGCAGATGTAAGCACAATATGAAATGACCCGGAAAAAATCTACTTAGCCTCCGATTCACGTGCAGACCGTGAGAAAGAAACCAAAGTCACCCAAAAGCGCCTTAATCTCAAGAGACGGTCGATAGTCAAAAGAATCGACTCTAGGAACACAATGGATGTCCTATCCACGACCTGGCACCGAATGTTATTAAACATTTAGGACTCCATTACGTTGTCACAAAAAGGTGTCCTACGAGGTATCGTTATAATCTCGCATCTGTGATCGACCAGTCAACCGTTTGACTTATGGCTCGTTGAACCCACCATCAATCGACTGCACAATATAATAGCCGGAGTTATTAGCTCACATTGGCGATTACGGACCAAGAACAAATATAATGTAATTCAGTTCACTTTGTGGCGTTCAATGTTGTCAGTACAATCCACATGAAAAACAAAATATTATAATAAAACGATGAAGTTATAAATAGTATATGAAAAAGATAATGTATCAAATCCATAATCAAGTACTACAACTCAGGAACGCGTTTAATTCCCATGGAATTAACGTGCCCTACATGCTTATCATAATTCAACGGTTTAGTGAGAGGATCCGCGATGTTATCATCCGTCGCAATCTTGTCTATCACTATCTCCTCTTGCTCCACGTAATCACGGATCAAGTGAGCTTTCCGATGTACATGTCTAGATTTGTTGCTATACTTTGGCTCCTTAGCCTGGAAGATGGCACCTCTATTGTCACAATAGATGGTGATCGGGTCATTCGAACTAGGAACTACCGTAAGTCCTTGTAAGAATTGACGCATCCATATCGCTTCCTTTCTTTGCCTCCGAGCGGCATAGTACTCGGATTGGTAGTAGAATCTGCTACAACACTCTGTTTGGAACTCTTCCGGTGACCGCAGACACCATTAAGAGTGAAGACGAACCCGGATCGAGATTTTGAATCATCTCGATCCGTTTGGAAGCTAGCATCTCGTAAGAATTCACGCATAGCTTAGTATCGCCTCCATAAGTTAATACCCAATCCTTAGTCCTCCGTAGGTACTTGAGGATGTTTTTAACAGCTATCTAGTGTGTTTCACCTGGAGTCTTTTGGTACCGACTCGTCATACTCAATGCATATGCCACGTCTGGACGTGTCCATATCATGGCATACATGATCGATCCTATTGCAGATGCATAAGGAACACGACTCATGCGCTCAATCCATTCAGGCGTCGTGGGTGACTGAGACTTGCTCAACTGCATCCCAGTCGTCATTGAAAGGTTCCCCTTCTTGGAGTTGGTCATGCTTAACTTCTCAAGAATCGTATCCAAATAAGACTCCTAACTAAGTGATAACGTCCGTCGTGGTCTATCTCGGTAGATAAGGATTCCCAAAATGCGTTGTGCCTCACCCAGATCTTTCATCTGGAAATGGTTCTTCAACCATTCTTTAACCGAAGATAGGAGAGGAATGTCATTACCAATCAAGAGTATGTCATCAACATACAATATCAAGAATACAATCTTGCTCCCACTCGACTTGATATATAAGCATGGTTCCTCGACCGATCGAGTGAAACCATACTCTTTTATCACCTGGTCGAAACGATGATTCCAACTCCGAGAAGCTTTCTTAAGTCCATAAATGGAACGCTTAAGCTTGCATACTTTCTTAGGATGCTCAGGATCTATGAAACCTTCGGGTTGCACCATGTACAACTCTTCCTCCAAATAACCGTTTAAGAAGGCGGTTTTCACATCCATTTGCCATATTTCGTAATCATGAAAAGCGGCAATCGCTAAGATTATCCGAATGGAACGTAGCATGACTACAGGTGCAAAAATCTCATCATAATGTAATCCGTGCACTTGAGTGAAACCTTTTGCCACAAGTCGTGCCTTATAGGTATCTGGTTGCGCGTCTACAGAACGCTTTATTTTGTAAAGCCATTTGCACTATAGAGGTTTTACCTTATTAGGTAAATCAACTAGATCCCATACGTCATTCTCATACATGGAGTCCATCTCGGATTGCATGGCTTCGAGCCATAGCTTTGAGTCGGAACAGGTCATAGCACCTTTATAGGTAACGGGTTCATTACTCTCTAGGAGTAAAACGTCATTCTCCTCGACCATACCAATGTATCTGTCCGGAGGATGAGAGACTCTACCCGACCTCCTAGGTTCCTCAGGAATATTAACCGTATGATCAGTTGGAGGAACAACTTCCTCCATCCGTTCCTCGGTTGTTGGTTCTGGAATCTCCGATAGCTCGAAGGTTCTATTACTTGTCTTGTTCTCGAGAAATTCTTTCTCTAAGAACGTCGCACTAGCCGCAACAAAAACTCGATGTTCGGTAGGCGAATAGAAGTAATGACCAAATGTTCCTTTTGGATAACCTATAAAGTATGTCTTGACCGATCGCGGGCCGAGCTTATCCTCGTGTCTCCACTTGACATAAGCCTCGCAACCCCAAACCCGAATAAAGGACAAGTTAGGGACCGTTCCCTTCCACATTTCATATGGAGTCTTGTCGACAGCTTTAGTCGGACTTCGGTTAAGTATAAGAGCAGCTGACAAAAGAGCATAACTCCATAATGAATCAGGCACTACTGTGTGACTCATCATGGATCGAACCATATCAAGTAAGGTTCGATTTCTCCGTTCGGACACACCATTTAATTGAGGTGTTCCAGGTGGAGTTAACTGTAGAACGATTCCACAGTCTTTAAGGTGTTGATCAAACTCATTTGAAAGATATTCGCCACCCCGAACGAACAGAGTGCTTTAACCTTTCTTCCCAGTTGGTTTTGTACCATTCGGTATTCCTTGAATTTCTCAAAGGACTCACTTTTATGCTTCATTAAGTAGACATATCCGTATCTACTCAAATCGTCCGTGAAAGTGATAAAATATCTATAGCCATCTCTAGCGGTAATTGACATAGGTCCACAAACATCAGTATGTATGAGTCCTAATAGGTCACTAGCGCGCATTCCAACACCTTTGAAGGAAATTCGAGTCATTTTGCCAATGAGACATGATTCACACGTGCCATATGTAGAAAAATCGAATGCGGGAATAGTCCCATTATCGACGAGTTTCTTCACGCGTTTCTCATTTATGTGTCCCATTCGACAATGCCATAGATAGGTTTGATCTTTGTCACCAACCTTTATTTTCTTATTATTCACGTGTAATACTTCCGTGGTTTGGTCTAAGATGTAAATTCCATTCATGGAAACTGCTTTGCCATAAATCATTTCATTGAAAGAGAAAATACAGCTATTATCCTTTATTGAAAATGCAAAACCGTCTTTAGCAAGTACGGAAACTGAAATAATGTTCTTAGACAAACTGGGTACATATAAATTATTTAAAAATAACTCAAAACCACTAGGGAGTTGGATTACATATGTTCCCTTCGAGACAATGACAACTCGTGCTCCATTCCCGACTCGCAGTCCACATCACCTTTTTCGAGAGGTATGATGTTCTTTAGGCCCTGCAAATGATTACACAGATGAGAACCACAACCAGTATCAAGTACCCAAGTTCCGAAACTTGCATGGTTAATCTCAATCATATGAATATAAGATGACATACCAACAGGAACGACGCGGCCTGCTTTGATGTCCTCACGGTAGACGGGACAGTTCCTCCTCCAATGTCCAGTCTTGTGACAATGGTGGCACTCAATGTCACCGCCCTTGCTCTTTGCCTTGCCCTGTGAGCTACTAGTCTCACCGGGCCCACTCTTACCGTTTCCTGGCTTTTTAAACTTTGGCTTACCTACAGCTAGGTCGCCATTCGCCTTGCCCTTACCCTTACTTTTATTGGAAATCGTGAGAACATCCTGCGTCATGCTCCCACTCAATTTCATATCCTTCTCGGTCTGTACGAGAAGGGAGTGTAGCTCATGAGGACTCTTTTTCAAGTCATTCATGTAGTAGTTCGCCCTAAAAAGGGCAAAACCATCATGAAGAGAATTCGGTCAATGACAATGCTCTCACTGATTTTGCAATTAAGTGCCTCCAACTTCTCGACATTCTCAATCATGTGAAGAATGTGTGGGCTAACCGGTTGGCCATTTTGGAGTTTCGCATCAAAGAATCGACAGGTATGCTCATAAGTAACGATCCTCGGTGCTTTTGAGAATTCGTTAGTGAGCGTGGTGAAAATCTTGTTTGCACCCTGGGCAATGAAGCGTCTCTGCAAATTGGTTTCCATTGCAAAGATGAGTACGTTTTTTATCGCACCCCCTTCCATAGCGAAGTCACTATAAGCATCAATATCATTGATTCTTGCATTTGGGCCTGGGTTTGGCGGTATTGGCTCAGTTAAGTACTTGAGCTTACCGTCGTAATGGTAAAAAGCATTCCGTAGTCTTTGCCTCTCGATCCCAAAGTTTGACCCGTCATTTTTCAGACGTGTGAACTGATTCATTTGGTCCATAAAGATTTTAAGCCAGGACTCGCGTCCAAGTGTGACACTCGGCATTGGGATTTCGTTATTTCCAGCCATTTGTTGTAACAGTATTATCAAAAATAATCGTGTTCTACACTGCGAAAAGAAGAATAAAATAATAAGCATGTGCATCGTTTTGATTTTAAGTCTAATGAACTAATGTCATAACGCGAAGACTCAAGCATTTATACAATTGACCTCCCTCAAGAATTATATAAATGATCCCAAGACTCAATTCTCTGTAAATTGATAAGCTAACCTTTTAGCTAATTCTACCGTTAGAATTCTTGGTCGATAAATTTCTGTAAATTCTATCTTTAAGTCCATCATAATCACGAGAAACTCTTCGGACTATAATGTTGAGATAAACTAAGTCAACACAACTACTTACCCAACGTAGAAGGGGTCATATTATGCCTACCGACGAAGAAGGGATTCATAGTTATTTGCCCTTATAAAGACTAATCTCAATTTCTGTTTTAGAGGAAGATCCCATCAACTTTATTTTAATTCATTTTAAGTGAACTAATATCTAGCATTCGAGAATGAATAAACTAAGGTGATGGCTTAATAAGAAGTGACATCTGTATGTCCATGAAAACTAACATACAACCTATATGAGTCAATTTTCATGCATTTTAGTAGTAGGTGGTTTGGTTTTAGGCGGAATATGATGCATAAACTATCATGTGAATAAAAAGCAATATGAATGAAAACGTAAAACAATAAAAGTCCTAGTGTGGTCTATCCTATCAAAATGAACATTAAATACAAGTTTGGAATCCATCCTTGGACCCGAGAAGCTTGTCTTGATGTTCCATCTTGATCCATGTAGCGGGAGTGAGCTCCAATCTCCATCTTTAGTCTTCTTCGAAAATTACAATAAATAAAATTTAAATAATAAACCTATTTATTACATTCTAATTTCAAAACCCAAAAACTAAAGAAAAAGGGAGATTCGAGATCTCATAATTACATAAAAAATCATGTTTCCTTCATTACGAAAACATAATTTGACTAAGGCCACACTAAGTATTACAAATTACAACCGATTGCAAAAAAATACGTAAATTAAATTCATTCAATCGATTCATTCAACAAAAATTAAAATGCATCAACTAAAAATAAATTAAACATACATGACACAATTCCTAAATTATGTTGATTAATTTATCCAAATCACCTATTTAAATCAAATTAAGTGACAATTTCTCAATTAATCACATTAATTTCAATCTTAATTCATATTAAACTTGTAATATGAATTCAATCCGTCAAAATTTTAAACTGCTTTAAAATAATATGATATCTTTAAATTGTGAACCGTTTCACAATAACTAATTGGCCAAAATCAAAACAAAAAAAAACAAAATCCATTTTTTTTTATTTGGTCTCGGCTGAACAAATAAACAAAAAATTTTTTTTTTTTTTTTTAAATCCCAGCTGCTCACGGCTGGAATAAAAAAAACAGCCCAATTTGTTTTTTTTTCAATTCGGCAATTAGGCAAAAAACAAAAAAAAACTTTCCAATTTTTTTCTTTCTTTCGGCATTTCACAAAAAAAAAACAACAAAAACATAATTTTTTTTTTCTCACGGCAAACCCTAAAAAAAATAAGCCGTCAATTTTTTTCTTTTGCGGCAAAAAGCCCTAAATCAATGATTCGATGAAGAAAATGTTTACAGTTGCTATTATAACATGATTTAGCAAATGAATTAACAAACATGATTAATCGTATGTGCTAAAACTATATAGCAAAAACAAATTCTTATATCATTGACATGACGATTCTATTTGCATTTTAACTTAATCTGCATTAAATCAAAATCTACCAATTCTTCATATGATAATTTTAACTGATTAAAAAACAATGATATGAAAAATGAAATTGGAAATAAATCATCAAACAAAAGAAAAAAACGAAAAAACAGATCGAAAAAAAAATCACCTCTCGGCAAAAAAAAATTTCAGCCGAAATTCACCCTTTTTTTTTCGAAATTCCATATGTTGTTTTCATACAATTTTATGAAAATCATCAAAATAAAAATTCGTGGCCTTTGCTCTAATACCACTTGTGGGATAAATCTGTATGAATCCCTTTAAAGACAAGGATTATAACGAATTTTATGAAGATGATCACTAGTCATAAAATAAAATTACATAAACAAAAGTATATAGGATTTAGAAATAACCTTCGGTCTTAGCAAAAACGGCCTAAGAACAATATCAAAATTGATATTCGCCTATTAGTTGCACCCAAGACGATATGAGATATGCCCTTTGATTATGCTAGAATCGATCCAAATTTTCAGTAAAAATTTAGGTTGTTTTTGTGTTTTTCTGATGAGAGGAGAGATTAGGTTAAAAGAGAATTAGGGTAAAATAAAATGATCTCCCTTTGCCTCTTATTGTAACCGAAAAATGGGAGTGAATAAGGGAGATATTATCTTCCCTAATTCGGCCCATATTACCGAAATAAGGAGTATAATCTCCTTATTTTTGGTTATTCCAAAAATGTATAAAATGTGTTAAATTGTCATCTAGTGAGGATCGAACCCATGACCTCTTGGTTTGTGTACCCTCACTATTACCACTATGACACATTCATCTTGTTGATATTAAATATAACCGATTACATTTAATTACGAATTAACAGATTAATTCGTCCAAGCTAACATTACATACATTTAATTAAATATAACTTATTATATTCAATTTACGAATTGTGATTAATTCGTCTCAACTAATATTATTTAATCTTCATTAAATAATTGTCTCATCAACACATTGACTAACTGTTTAGTCATATTAGGCATCAATGTGATCATATTTCTATAACCACATCTCTCAAACACATCCTATAGGTGTGACCTTTAGGGACCAGTTGATCACCGCCATCTGTATGATAATAACGTCAAACTTTCTAGCAAGCCAACCGTTATTAGGTAATCGTTAATAAACTGATTAAAATACGAAGTATACCCTTGTGAACCTGTAAGAGATTTACAAATGTTATCACACTAATTTGTGGAGGACACAAGCTTCAACAGTCTTAGGGCACTTGGTTTCTAATAGGGTCATTGAGGTTGATAAAGCAAAGGTGCAATTGATTCAGCAATTGCGTCCTCCTGTTAATGTTAAGGGAGTGAGGAGTTTCCTTGGTCATGCCAGCTTTTATCGCCGGTTCATTAAGGATTTTTCGAAAATTGCTAAACCACTTACACAGCTATTGCTTAAGGATGCCCCCTTTGTATTTACTGATGAGTGTCTTTTTGCTTTTAACAGGTTAAAGCAGGCCTTGATTTCAGCACCGATTATCCAGCCTCCTAACTGGGATCTACCCTTTGAGATCATGTGCGATGCTAGTGATTATGCACTAGTAGCGGTGTTAGGCCAGCGGAAAGACAAGGCTTTGAATGCGATCTATTATGCGAGCCTAACTCTGAATGAGGCTCAAGTAAAGTACACCACTACCGAGAAGGAGCTGTTAGCTGTGGTTTATGTGCTGGAGAAGTTTCGTTCTTATTTGATAGGGTCGGAAGTTACTGTTTTTACTGACCATGCAGCACTAAGACACCTTCTTGCTAAGAAGGAAGCTAAACCACGGTTGTTGAGATGGATACTCCTTCTTCAAGAGTTTGATCTGACAATCAAAGATAAGACGGGCGCCGAGAATGTAGTAGCTGATCATCTGTCGCGATTGCGGGGAGAGGGAGAGGATCCTTTGCCTATTAATGATTCTTTTCCCGATGATTCCTTATTTGCTGTTTTTACTAATACTAACCATGATCCATGGTATGCAGATTTGGCTAACTATGTTGTCAGTGGCGAGCTGCCGCCTGACCTGTCTTATCAGCAGAGGAAGCGGTTTCTTTATAATGCCAAGCAATACTTCTGGGATGATCCTTATTTATTTAAGGAGTGTGAAGACGGTCTTTACAGACGGTGTATTCCGCAGTGGGAGACCAAATCAGTCCTAGAAGGCTGTCATTCGTCCTCTTATGGTGGTCACCACGGTCCGTCACGAGCCGTGGCTAAGGTACTTCAATCTGGTTTTTATCGGCCTACTTTATTTGCCGATGCTAAAGTGTTTGTTTCAGCTTGTGATGCTTGCCAACGCTCTGGGAATATATCTAAGAGACATGATATGCCACAAAATGGCATTCTAGAGGTCGAGGTTTTTGATGTCTGGGGCATTGATTTCCAAGGGCCATTCCTATATAGTAAAGGTAACAGGTATATATTGGTAGCGGTAGATTATGTGTCTAAATGGGTGGAAGCGATTGCTTCACCTAACTGTGATGCCGAGACCGTGATTAAGATGTTTAAAAAGATTATTTTTCCCAGATTTGGTGTCCCTAGGGTCGTCATTAGTGACGGGGGAATGCATTTTAAAGAAAAGAAACTTACATCTATATTGTCTAATGTCGGTGTCCAACATCGTCGTGGTTTGGGGTATCATCCCCAAACTAGTGGGCAGTTTGAGGTCTCTAATAGGGAACTAAAAGAGATTTTGGATAAGGTAGTTTCTAAATCATGGAAGGATTGGAGTCTAAAATTAGATGACACGTTATGGGCATATCGGACTGCCTTTAAAACACCGATTGGTGCATCACCATATCGATTGGTTTATGGGAAGTCTTGTCATTTACCTGTTGAATTAGAGTGTAAGGCTTGGTGGGCTATTTGTGAACTAAACTATGATCCTAAGTTATGTGGTCAGAACCGTTTATTGCAGCTAGATGAATTGGAGGAGTTTAGGCTAAATGCCTATGATAGCTCACGCATCTACAAAGAGCAGACGAAGAGATGGCACGATAAAAGGATCATACCTCGAGAATTCCATGTCGGGCAGAAAGTGTTGCTGTTTAATGCCCGACTGCGCCTATTTCCTGGTAAACTGAAGTCCAGGTGGAGTGGCCCTTATACAGTGACTGATGTCACTAAGTTTGGGTCCGTTGAGTTAGAGAATTCCGAGGGAGAAAGATTTAAGGTGAATGGCCAATATGTGAAGCATTACTATAATGCAAATGACGTGGTTGGCAGGGTCGAAGTTCTCTACTTCAACAATCCAGATGAACCAGTTAAATGAGGTCAAGAAGGTCATGTGGGACCTCTTAAACCTGCGCTATCCGGGAGGCAACCCGGCTTGTAATTTGTTGTACTTTTGTTAAAACTTTGTTTCGCTTTTGTGTGTGTGTGTGTTTTTTTTTTGTTAGTTTTCTAAACTATAGACGAAACTTTAAGATATTGTGTTTGTCCCGTGGAATTGTTGTTGTGCTTTTGCAGGATTTTTCAAGTGGACTGTTCGATCGAGTACTTTATATCCTCGATCGAACACTTCTGCTGCTCAAGTTACTTGATCGAGCTTACCTTCTTCTCGATCGAGTACCTACCAAAGGAGACTTCTCGATCGAGCTTCTTACTCCTTCGATCGAGCAACCTTGATGCCCAATTCACTTGATCGGCTACTTTGTCCTTTCGATCGAGTTCCTACTGCTTTGATTCGCGTGCTGTGATGTTTGTGGGCTACTTATGACCTCCCATATTTATGGTCGATTTGGGGGGGTCTCCAGTTCACGATTATCTTGTAAGTTTTTCGAGCTTACCCTCTTCTTTTCTTGTTAGTTTGCAATTCCTTTCCCTGTTTTTGGTACAATGAGGGCATTGTACGGTTTGGTTTGGGGAGGTATGCATCCATATCTGTGTCTGCATGTTGTTTTATTGCATTTCAGTTTACACGTTTATTAATTTTCGCATGCATTGTTTGTTTTAATTACAAAAATCTCTTAAATTCAAAAATTTCACGTTTACTTTTGCATTTAGGTTGAGTCGGAACGTTGAACTTTTATGCTACTTTGAGTCTTTTACCCTTATCTTGCACATTCTTAACATTTTGTGGCATGGTAATGTGCATAATCTACGAGTTTTTGGTTTAAACTTATCTGAACGAATAGAGTTGACTCTCTTATTGGCAAGCTACATATACATTCAACGACTTAGAGCTTGATAAACTGGTGACATTCATGACCAGTTTCATATAGGATGTGAGTAGTACTTTCTTTAAGGCATGTAACATCAATTTGCACGTACATGACATTCTTTTCTCGGTACCTGTATGCATTCGGTTTGCGGCGGTGACATACGTGGAGAGGTAACTTACAACCCTTCTTTCATTACTACCCATAAACTTCACAATAGCCAAATTTGCCTTTTGACCGATTAACTACATCCAAACTTAGCCTGCCCTGTCAAGCTAGTTCAGTGGTTTTTGCGGGTATGCTGTTATCCACGTCTTTTTTGCTCGCTTTAAAAGACTTGAAGTTGGTGGTATGAATTGAAGAAGTGAATTGGAAAAAAATGAAAAAAAAGGGATTGAGGAAAAAATACGAAAGAAAGAAAAAAGAATGACAAAGAAAAAGGAAAAAAACATATGAAATAAAAAAGATCATTGAATAATACCCCCATGCCTATCATTATTTCTTATGGGGAGTCTCCTGTTGATGTGAGTGATGTTTTGCCACAATGGCACAGTTTTCCATTTTGTATTGATTAGCGAAGCGGAAAGAGTTTACTATTTGGTTGCGGTTGTACTAGCTTGGCTTTACCTCCACTTATCCAAATTTATTTTGCCCCTTCTTACCCAATTGCCTCACCTCATATTATATGTATGTCCTCGGCGTGTGTCTTGGTCCTGATTGGTTGGAATGCGTATGTACGGTCGGTAGAAATCGGTTTCATGTTAGCTGCATGCATGTTCTTATAGGTCGAGTTAGGTGAGTGTCTTTACTTCTTTCTATCTCATTCTTTTAAACTCACCTTGTGCCTAATTTGTGTGATGAGCGACCCTTGAGAGTCCGATATTTATGAGTCTTGCAAGGTTGACGGTTCAATAGTTTAAAGCATTGATTTAACTCGTTTGCACTTACCTTTCGCCACTTTGTTGGTTGTTGCATTAAATTGGCTTTGGTGGACAATATGTTGTTGTTAGTTGGTCCCGTTCCGTTAGTTGTCTTTAGTTGCATTTATAGTTTGCTTGGGGACAAGCAAAGGTTTGGTTTGGGGAGATTTGATGCGTGTATTTTATATAAGGTTTTTACCTTATATTTACATGCATTTCTGTGTTATTTATGTGGCATCTAGCTACAAATGTCCCCCGAATAGCCTACTTTGGTTTGTCTTGTATTAATTGCAGGAATGAGCCGGAGGGAGCATAATCAAGCCTAAACTTGCCCCGTTTGCATGCATTTTGAGGAAAGAGGGATCGGAGCTTGGAATCTGTCACCAAGAGATGCGTGAACTGGTTTCGGAAGGTGTTCAAGAGTTCACCCGTGCTAATATAGCTCGATCGACCAAGTTGGCTGCTGAAACTGGTCGATCGAATGCTTTATGTTGATGAAATTCCTCGATCGAATCCTCCCTTCACTCGATCGAGATAGCTTGTTGATAAAGTCCTCGATCGAGTACTCGTGTTACTCGATCGAGAGGTTTGCTGAGTTTTGTCCTCGATCGAGTAGTTTTATTCTGCTCGATCGAGAGGATTAGTCTTATACGCGGATTTTAGTTAATTTTCGGATATTCTTTTGTAAGGGGGAATAAATAGAAGTATGACGGCAGTCATATGGAGCTCTTCTTCTTCTCTCTTCTCTCCCATTCTCTCTCTTAGAACTTCACTTTCTAGACCTAATTACTCTATTGTTATTCTCTTGTATACGGTATTTTCTAATCTTCGCTTTAATTAATCTTGATTGCAATTTCATTCTTCTCTTTATCTTATCTTTCGATTTATCTTATCCTTTTGTTAATTAATATGTTTAATTTACTTGTTATGCTTTTTATTATTTCTTCAATATGTATCATGCATAGCTAATTCATCTATGCTAGGACATAGGGAAGCCATAGTGATTAGGGAATCATGAATAGGTGATTAGGGTTTGGTTAAAATTTTGTCTGTGTTGTTAATCATTGCACTTAATTGTAATCAGTTGCTTGAGTCGACGCATTCAGCTAGTTAATATCGTTATGCCCTAACCTAGATCGAAAGATTGGAAGGGGTAAGACCTGCAATGAACATTAGGGCATGCTAGTGAGGGTGAAAGCTAAGCTAGTACTGTCTTAGGGCGAATAGCAGACCGAGAGGACCTTTTCATTACCGTGCAGACCGAGTTTATACTGACCTATGACCCTAGACTAGACTCCTAGAGAACCATGGTGAACCGACTGTCCTAGCTGTTTCTCTCTTTCTGTTGTTTTCCCTTGCTCTCTTTCTCTTTTAATCTCCGTAGTTTAGAACAAACAACTAAAACCCCCATTCTGTGACCTTAGACAGACTAGAATAGCAAGTAGATAGTGACCGTCTCTGTGACACCCCCATATACCAAAGAGCCTTAACAAGACCTTCCCTAGCATATAAGGGCATCACCATTTCGGTTGCCCGAGGACAGTAATAATCAAATGTTGATAAAAGAACAATTAAGTTACATTACAATTATTAACAAACTAAGATACAAAAAGATAGAACTCGGACTTCTATCAATTATGTCATCTACATTTCTGTCATAACTCGTGAGAGACTCATCCCGCCAAGTATGCAGCTATCATCCAAGATATCACCTGCTAAGACTGACTGCTCACCATAAGGGATCACGACAGACACAACAGAAACAAACAAGAAGACAAAGCCACACAAGGTCAGTAACTGAGGAAAGAGACATACAACCACAGACACAACGCAAGCACATCAACACACACACACAGCTCCGCCAACCAATCACCATCACCGACTGTCCACTGGACCAGCCCTGCCAGTGGGGGACCGCAGCCGTTCTCACCTAAGCCCCGCTCATCATACCGAGCGATAACCCTATCCCATTAATGTGCACATCCCCTCCCGTGGCGGGTTCCACGGAGGGCGAAACTAGGGCGTGAAGCCACTCCCGCAAGTGACTCCACTCAGCCGAGGTCGCACCTCGAAAACCAGAGACAAACAAACACAATCAGCTGTACCACATCAACGACAGCGAAACAACATAACACCAACCAACTATCACAATCAGACAACCACACCGACACTACAACAATCAAACCACCTCAAAAGACACTCTACAAAATCAACAGTACTGAGTAGGCGAACCTACCTTTAGCGCACCGCAGCGACTCCACTTCCGATCACAAGATGTCAAACAACCACGCAGCACACCTATACAAACAGTACAATCATCTATCACAACCTCTACGACCCTAACTGAAACCAACAACGATAATGATGATGATGATGACATACCTACGCATAGCATTCCGGCGTCAAGACCGCTACCCGACACAAGCAACCCATCCCTACGGCACAAGCATCCTTAAAGGCTCCCATGGAAAAGGTTATGGTGAAGGGAAGAAGAAGAGATGACATCTAGGTTTAAATCCTCGCTGTAAAGACGTTACTCGATCGAGTAACTAACTTACTCGATCGAGTGGCACCTACTCGATCGAGCCTGCAAGCTACTTGATCGAGTAGCCTCGACTAGATCGAGTACCACACCCAAAACTCACCAGGTCACAAGACAAAGCTCATAAGGTTTCCCCAAAGGTCAAAACACGTCACTAAGGTCGGTCAACGTCGGTCAACGGGTCCCTAAAAGGGCGGGTATTACAGTCTTCCCCTCTTAAAAAGAACTTCGTCCCCGAAGTTTGACTCATCCTCTCCTGAACCAAACGGCAAAGAAACTAAGGTCAGCACCACCGATTACCCGACACAGGTCAACACAGCTGTTTAGAATTACCATCCCACTACGTATGTTCATCAAACATCATCATCATTCACCTAAGCACCCAATACACAACACGACTCCCAACTAATCACAAACTCCCCTTTGAATCACTGAACACATACCAACCACATGAACGGCTAACTCGACTACCACTTGCATTTACTACATATTATTATTCGAACGTACATCGACACAACTGTCAGACTATACTTTCACCCATTACTTGTCAACGACTACTAACTACGAAACATACAAAGCAACTATCCTACCATCGATTCATCACCACATGCTACTGATTCGTACAACACATATGTTTCATTATACTCTATTACTTTAACCACACAACACAATACTGCTCAAGACAACTCCACTGCTGCTAATAACATCAAATTCTCAAGCCAACATAACGAATAACTACTGAAATAAAGTATACAACATGTTATTTCATTCAACAATTGTAAATTCTTACCCACTTGTACCATAACCACTATGAAGCTATCCAAACAACCATATAAAACTATTCAAACAATCATTCATGTACTTTAAAATACCACAAAAATACTGCAAAATCGTGTAAAATTGTTATAATTACATCATTTTTCTTTGCGACATTACTCTTCCCCTCATAAAAGGAATTTCGTCCCCAAAGTTCACCGTCAAGCAACTTCCCTGTCCCTCAAACCAATACATATGATATTACTTGACATTACTCATAACCACAAAACAACATTAATACACACTAACACAACCTAATCTTTGTCATTACACGACTACAACTCGTAAAAACGGAAAATCCTTGAAATTATATAGCACACCGCAAGATCTGTTAGTACAAATTAACAGCAAGGTCCCAAATACTGGTTATACAATCATACCGGACATGCGATAACATTACAAACGTAGTGTTCGATTTATCCAACTCGACTGCATATAGACTACAAAGTAATACAAATACCACCGAAAACTGTGTTAGTTGACCAAGGTGCATATTCGACTCATGACAACAACAATACTTCCTTGACATTACATAAACATGACCCACATGACATAGATATATATATATATATATATATATATATATATATATATATATATATATATATATATATATATATATATATATATATATATATATATATATATATATATATATATATAAGTTTATCAACTTTGAACAATACCACCGCACATTATGTTCCTGCAACAATTTGTTTTATCGTTCTGACCCATATACATAATATTGAAAACTATACTCATAGGGCGACCACACACAATTATATAATCAACGGTGAAGCTAAACAATGTTACTAAACACCCACAACAAAGATTAACATAATAACATCCAAAGATATGATGATTCAAACAAATCTCAACTCGAAAAGTTCCTGTAACAGTGACACTCGATCGAGTTGGTCAGGCACTCGATCGAGTTGGGCTTACTCGATCGAGCTCATCAGCTACTCGATCGAGTAGGCCAAGATCAGAATACTTCTCCACTGCCATACCTGTAGTTACTCGATCGAGTGAGGGGTACTCGATCGAGTAGTCAACAGGTCAAAAATCCCCACAAGCCAAATGTAAACTAAGAAATCATATAATCACGAGTCGGGATACTCTCCCTACCCTAAAATCCTGCATAACTAGTCTAACAATAATCAAAGTACGGCCTTATGGCCAACCATACAAACCAAGATCCAAAAGTACCAACCGAAAACGGAATAATATCCACTACAACCATGAAACAAAGAAGAAATAAAATGGAGTATCATCACTCCTGCTGCTGCTCCTCCATCACTGCATCATCACCAACGCCACCACCAGAAGTGCCTGCTCCCGCCGCGTCATGACCCGCATCACCACCTACTCCAGTACCTGCTCCCACGCGCCAAGGGGTCAAACAACCATAGGGGTACGACTGAGGGTCTCCCCAAGTAGACCTATCCACACCATAAGAGTGGAAGACCCCACTGTCATCCCCGACACCTCTCCACCAAACCGGCTGAGGTCCCGTGGTCCCAATGCCCTGTACGTAGGCCATCTCGTGCAGGTTCCGGAGTGTCAAGGTAGAAGACACCCTCTCTGTAAAGTAGCTCTCACGCATCTCTTGGCTATCGAAAGAAGGGTAACCAGGAAACTGGTACTGTGGCGGCACTGGCTGCTCCGGCTGCACTGGCTGAGTCTCAGCCATCCTCTCTCTCACTCGGCGTAGTCCCCTCCCCACTCTAGGCTGGGCATCCTCAGGTCTCACATTCTCCCCCCTTCCTCAGCTCAGGCATCACCTGTACGATCTCTGGGTCGATGAGGTACGTCTGCCTCGCTGGACGCTCCTCCTCCTCCTCCTGGTCAGAATCGGCAGCTATAACTGCCGATGGTAAGGGCTCAGTCGCAGGTAGGTGTTCAGGAGCTGGTAGACGCATCCAACTCATACCTTACACTCTCCATGCCAAACTGCCATCCCCCAAGGTTCTCAACCATTTCTGGTCGAGGAAGTACTAACGGTCCAAGGTAGGTATCCTGGTGGTCAGAGGAGTATAGGCGAAGGAGGCCTCAAAGGATGTCAGCCTCTCTGCCAACCGAGTGGCAATGGCACCACAACTCAGGAATCGGGTGTCAGACGAGGCCATAAGGGCTAAACTAGCACACACAAAGGCAGGGGCACTAAAAGTGATAGGCTGTGACCGGGCGGGGTTAAGATAAGACACTAGGAGCATCAAATCATGTGAGTTTAGCTTACTCACATCCTTCCTCTCGTAGAGCAGACATGTCATAGCACGGAGAAAGATATTCAAAGTGACATGTTGAATATCATTGATCAACATGTTACTCGAAGTGGGAGCTGGTTTACCGGTGAAGCATGGCATGAGACTACTAACCCCACACTCATAAGGTATATCCCGGAGAGCTCCCTTAGCGGGTTTAGCCAAGCCAAGGTGAGTTGCAAACATATCCATTGTCAACAGAAAACTTGTGTTCATCAGGCGGAACTCAACAGTTTGTTCTACCGCATCATACTTAAACGAACTCATAAATTCAAGGGTGAGAAAAGCATACGAATGTTTCTGGAGACGATACAACCCAGTCATCCCTAAAGTCTCGAAGATATGCCTAACATCGGTCTCAATCCCCAAGTCAGTCAGAAGGGTCATGTCTATACAACGGGTAGGTCTCATCTTTCGTTTCTGCAAGGCCACAAAATTACCCCTTTGGGTAAAGTCCACAAAGACTACAGACGGGTACTCCGGTACCACTAGGACCGTAGGTCCACTCCCCTCTCCTACCTCGGGCTCGGAAGCCCTCCCCCTTTTGCTCTGTCGGGTTCCCACAGTTGGTCTCGGCATCTATTTCAACATATGACTTAAATACACAAACCACATATGATAAAAGACAGGTAAAAACAATCATGTATGGTCATGTAAAAGAGCTACTAAGTACACACTTTCACCAACAATCCTGAAATCATGAGTATAAACTCAATTTTATTATCAGACGATCTCACAGCTGTAAAAATTTTTACATGTATGGCACCAATCATCATCATCACTATCACTTCTGAAAATTATACCTTCAAAATAACTTCAAAAACAAACAAATTTCACAACAATATAAAACGAATTTCAGTTTGGGGCACTTTTAAGACGGAGTTTTAAGGCATTTTTTTTGAGTAAAAATCATCAAAATCAACTCTAAACATGATATGTATAACATATAATACCCAAATTTTCTCCCTTTTGCATACAAAAGACAATCAAAATTCAATTCAAAATCTCAAACCCTAGAAAATTCGAGTCATATAAACCCCTAATTTGATTCGATTTTTGCATAACCAATGTCAATCCTCAACAAAGTGAAGAAACTAGATTATATTACAACAATTACAAACATGATTTGGCACATATACATCGATTTTTCAGCAATTATCAACATCCTATATGCTTCTAATTAATTAAAAAAAAACATCAAAATAGGATAGATATTCATACCTTGATTGATTAGAAAGCAAAAGGAACGAATTAAGCAAAGAAATCACCTAAGTTCAAGCACAAAATCAACAAGAATAAGAGTATTTTGAGAGAGAGTAGAGATTAGGGTTTGCGGAAATAGAAGAAAAATAGGAAAGATTTAGGAAAAAGGGTTTAATATCCCGTGTTTCAGCGGTACTGTAGGAACCTACTCGATCGAGTAAGTATGTTACTCGATCGAGTGGCCTCCACTCGATCGAGTTGGAGCTACTCGATCGAGTTTTCGTAGTAAATTCCAACTTTCTCGACGTAATAGCTTCCTAACTAGATCGAATGAGGTCTACTCGGTCTAGTAGGCACTCATACTCGATCAAGTAAGGCTAGGTATATGATCGGAAATGTAAGTTTAACTAAAGATTCCTGCAAAACAGCAACGCGTGTCGATTCCAAAATGAATTCGGAAATCGTCACAAATTATTATACTCATTCACGATGAATTGCTATCACACAAATACAACGTATCAATTCTAACAAACATATTACTCCATTCCACTTTTCCTTTCATTCTATAATAATCATTACGCAACCAAATGACCAAACTTTTAACTTTCTCATGCATACTTTCAACACATTTCTTTTACTTCTAATCATACAATTGTGACCACAACAAAATAACTTCTAATCATGTCATTCTAAACATACGTCTATCAAGTAACCATTCCTTATCATTCAAGCGTACTAACAGTTTAACCATGACACACAACAATTATCAAGTAGTTTAATCAACTTAATTACACCACATTGCGGAAGCATTCAAACATTCATCTATCACATCCTCCTAGTGTTACTTGGTCAGCTTCTACGACTCATTCAAAACTTACTAATTACCATCATTACCATATACCATACTCACAATCTCTTCCATATCAAGTACTAATACCAATCATTTGGAACAAACATTACCAACACCACATCATACACACTGTCACGTATTGCAAACATATCACCACTTCCATTACTACTCAGCCTATAGATTCTCATAGGTATAATCGCAGTTATACACACTAGCATCCATAAAGACTCCACCACAAACATCCCTATATCACTATTATACACACTAGGCACATAATTCCCGACTCGATATCCCCATAACCGGTGACTGGCTTAAGCATAATGGGGCCATGATTTTGAAATGAGGGCGCCTACTCACCCAAAATCTAGCATCAGCTGGGGCTCCCAATACACATACACCAGGTTCATTTTATTAGACTCACTACGTTCATTAGGTTCATTTGTTACAGGTTCCAAAATCGTCGCTCTGATACCACTTTGTGACACCCCCATATACCAAGGAGCCTTAACAAGACCTTCCCTTGCATATAAGGGCATCACCATCTCGGTTGCCCGAGGACAGTAATAATCAAATGTCGATAAAAGAACAATTAAGTTACATTACAGTGATTAACAAACTAAGATACATAAAGATACAACTCGGACTACTATCAACTATGTCATCTACACTTCTGTCATAACTCGTGAGAGACTCATCCCGCCAAGTATCCAGCTATCATCCAAGACATCACCTGCTAAGACTGACTGCTCACCATAAGGGATCACGGCAGACACAACAGAAACAAACAAGAAGATAAAGCCATACAAGGTTAGTAAATGAGGAAAGAGACATACAACCACAGACACAACGCAAGCACAGCAACACACACACACAGCTCCTCCAACCAATCACTGTCACCGACTGTCCACTGGACCAGCCCTGCCAGTGAGGGACCGCAGCCGTTCCCACCTAAGCCCCGCTCATCATACCGAGCGATAACCCTGTCCCATTAATGTGCACATCCCCTCCCGTGGCGGGTTCCACGGAGGGCGAAACTAGGGCGTGAAGCCACTCCCGCAAGTGACTCCACTCAGCCGAGGACGCACCTCGAGAAACAGAGACAAACAAACACAATCAGCTGTACCACAACAACGACAACGAAACAACACAACACCAACCAACTATCACAATCAGACAACCACACCGACACTACAGCAATCAAACCACATCAAAAGACACTCTACACAATCAACAGTACTAAGTAGGCGAACCTACCTTTAGTGCACCGCAGCGACTCCACTTCCGATCACAAGATGTCAAACAACCACGCAGCACACCTATACAAACAGTACAATCATCTATCACAACCTCTACGACCCTAACTGAAACCAACAACGATAATGATGATGATGATGACATGCCTACGCATAGCATTCCGGCGTCAAGACCGCTACCCGACACAAGCAACCCATCCCTACGGCACAAGCATCCTTAAAGGCTCCCATGGAAAAGGCTATGGTGAAGGGAAGAAGGAGAGATGACATCTAGGTTTAGGGAAGAGAGGCGGAAATGATTTGCGGTTTCTCAAAACACGATATATAAATCCTCGTTGTAAAGACGTTACTCGATCGAGTAACTAACTTACTCGATCGAGCCTCCAAGCTACTCGATCGAGTAGCCTCGACTAGATCAAGTACCACACCCAAAACTCACCAAGTCACAAGACAAAGCTCATAAGGTTTCCCCAAAGGTCAAGACATGTCACTAAGGTCGGTCAACGTCGGTCAACGGGTCCCTAAAAGGGCGGGTATTACAGCCTCCCTGTGGATACGATACCCGACTTGCCTCTGCTGCATTAGTTAGAGCCAGTTGGTTTTATTTTTGATAGGGTTGCGACAGTCGTGTCATATGGGACCTGGTTGACTTACCTAAAGATGTTCGACCTCTTCAGTGTAAGTGGATATTTAAGATTAAAATCGGCATGGATGGACATAAGGATGTCTACAAAGCTAGATTGGTGGCAAACGGTTTTACCCAAGTTCATGGTTTACACTATGATGAAACTTTTGCACCAGTTGCTATGCTTAAATCTGTTCGGATAATGTAAGCGATTGCTGCATTTCATGATTATGAGATATGGCAAATGGATGTCAAGACCGCCTTCCTGAACGGGTTTCTGGAAGAGGAAGTTTATATGGCACAACCTGAAGGTTTTATGGATCCTAATAATCCTGACAAAGTATGCAAACTTAAGAGGTCCATTTATGGTCTTAAGCAAGCGTCAAGGAGTTGGAATCATCGTTTTGATCATGTCATTAAACAGAATGGTTTTTCTCGTAGTGTTGAGGAACCATGTTTATACATGAAGTTTATTGGGAGTAAAGTTATTTTCTTACTTTTATATGTGGACGACATATTACTCATTGGGAATGATGTAGATATGCTTGCTTCTGTCAAAAGGTGGTTAGGAAATCACTTCCAAATGAAAGATTTGGGAGAAGCTCAGCGCATCTTGGTATCCGGATCTATAGAGATAGATCTAAAAGGATATTAGCTTTGTGTCAAGAAGCTTATATTGATAATATTCTTGACCGATTCAGTATGAAAAACTCCAATAGAGGTTTTCTACCCATAGGTAGTGGGATTAATTTGAGTAAGTCGTAGTGTCCTACTGAGCCTAAGGATATTGAACGCATGAAATCGATTCCCTATGCTTCCACTGTTGGATCGATCATGTATGCTATGATGTGCTCTTGTCCTGACGTCTCGTATGCTTTGAGTATGATGAGTCGTTTTCAGAAAAATCCAGGTAAGAGTCACTGGATAGCTGTCAAGAATATTCTTAAGTACTTGAGAAGGACTAAGGATTCATTTGGTGTTTGGAGGAGAATCTGAATTACGTGTAAAAGGTTATACGGATGCCAGTTTCCAAACCGATAGGGATGATTTGTAATCCCAGGCTGGTTTTGTCTTTTTGATGAATGGAGGAGCGGTTTGCTGGAGAAGTTTTAAGGAGTCTGTGACTGCTAATTCTACAACGGAAGCTGAGTACATTGCAGCCTCTGAAGCTGTGAAGGAAGCTGTTTGGATTAGGCAATTCTTAGAAGGACTAAAAGTAGTTCAGACCGCCGTGGATCCTATCACTTTATATTGTGATAACAGTGGGGCAATTTTTCAAGGTAAAGAGCCCAAGTCTAGTAACAAGTCTAGACACGTACTTAGGAAATTTCATTTAATTAGAGATTTAATTGAAAGGAAGGAAATTACAGTCTGTAAGGTTGGGACAGCTGACAACATCGCTGATCCTTTAACCAAGTCATTGTCTCAAGCTAAACATGATAGTCATGTAGTTTCTATGGGATTGAGACGAATGCCAGAACTGTTGTAAATTATGCGATATGTAATAATTATGATATTGTATTTATTATTTCATATATGATAATTACATTTATCGTTGTATTAAGTTTTTATATCTGAATTCAAATACTTTGTTTTGTCCAAATAGGTTGTATTGAAAATGTCGAACCCTTTTAAAGTGAACTGGATTAACATTGTATTTTGTCCCTAGTTACTTAATGAGGTGACATCTCGGAGTGACTAGATTGTAAGGCGATTGATGACAAGTTCGACTGTCATATGGTCTTAATGATGGCTGGTCGATTACATAGGCAGATTGTGAGACGATTTGTCGGATAGTGACTGTTTATAGGGTCCTTTTTTTGCTAGGTCGTGGCGAGGATTTCTATTTATTCCTTTGAGTCAATTCTTTAGACTGGTGACTATTTGTCTGAGTTGGTGCGTTTTTCTGATGGCTTAGGTTTTTGCTCTAGGTCGCGCCGTAAAAGGAGGCCAATGAGTATTTACTAGGTCATTGTGATCTGCATCGAACAAAGAAAATAGGTCAACAGGATTGTCCACCCATGTCATATTTTATCTCAAGGCCACTCGAGGAGAGGTGACTGGAAATGCGTGGCCACGCTCGGATGATATCTATAGTAGATTATCTGGTCAGACATTCATTATCCTGATCAAGGAAACCACTTTATGATATGATCACGTGCAAGAACGACCTGAAAGACATCTTGCATTGAGTGGGAGATATTATTGGAGAAGAGAATTGATAACGCACACTTGTGTCGGACAAGTGGGATTTTGTTGGAGTAGTGTCCTCCACAATTAGTTCGTTTACATATTAAATCTCGTAAAAGGAATATCAGGGATTTATATTATTTATTTGTCAGCTGGTCATCGTTAATCAGTCGATTGGTCGACTAGAGTTTGACATTCTTGTCGTGACGGCGGTGATCAGCTGATCACTTTAGGTCACACCTATAGGATGATGACCAAATGGAAAAACTAATTATTTGTATGAGATACAAATTAATTAAATCCTTGTATTAAATGACTTTTAATTAAGTCATGTGTATATATATATATTATTTGATGACGAGTTACGAACTCGGGCCAAGGGGATTTATTATTTAATTATTCGATAATTGATTAATAAATATTAATTGAAATTTAATAATTAATAGTTTATTAATTAAATTTCTACGACATGTGTATATGTTTTGAGGCGGAGGTAATTAGCTATTTAATTTTACAAAGGGTTGTAAATTAGCTAATAAGTATTCCAATGACACATTTTATATTGATAAAATGGACTAATGAATACTTAATAGTTAAGTGGTCATTAATAGTTAATTTGTATTATTTAAGTGTTAAATAATCAAATTAATATTTAATTATATAAGATAATTAAATATAAGACTTATAAGCATTTGTGAGGCAAATGTTGAAAACCAAAATGGATCTTATAAGGACCAAGTGGACCGGTTTTTTGTGGACTCTACAAGTGTCCAATATGTTGTCATTTTCCACTTGCAATTGTCCCCTAAAATTGCCTATAAATACCCAACTATTCACATGTTACAAGGGATGAAATTTTAAAAGAAAAAAAAAACTCATTTCCCTTGCTTTTGGTCGGTTTTAGTAGAGTGAAAAAGGAGACCATTTTTCCATCTTTTTCCTCTCTTAAAACTTGATCAAAAGTTTATCATAATCATCAATAAATTCACATATAATAATATACACCAAATATTATTATTAGTAATAATATTTGTAGTAATAAATACAAGGTTAATTACTAAAATTATCTAGTTAGTAATTTTGGGTTGATTCTTGGGTGCCACCTTAGGAGGCTTTCTATTTTGAAAGTTAAGGTTCTTGGAGGATCATCCTATAAAATTTTAGCTCAAGAACAACAAAAGAAGGAGTCTTTTGTTGTGCCCATTATATTGCCATATTACAATGTGAGGATTTTTCTTCCTTATTCTTATTTTAGTTTGCATGTATGTAGATTTAGACCATCTTATGAAATTAGCTAGTAATTTTAATATCATTAGAAGAGTCTAATGAGGGTCTAAATACTAACACTTATGGCATCCTTGACTTTTTTAACTAAATATACGTTTGTATAAAAAGGGAAAATGCACGCGGTACCCTTGAACTTTCGAATTTTGCCCGAAATACCCAAATTTTTGTTCCGGAAAACTTTAAGAGGCTATAACTCGTGTCTACGAGTTCAAAAAGTGATAAATTTTTTTTTTCAAATCGATTATCTTTCCGAGAACTAAGATTTGAAAAAAAAAATTTGTCGTATTTGGATCCCGTGGCTAGGAGTTTTTGTACGTCAAAGTTTTTTTACCAAACAAACTTTGAGTGACCATATCTCTTGGTCACGAATTCCAAACTCGAAAGTTGTTTTTTTCAAGTCGTAGTTCTCGAAAAGATAATCAATTTAAAAAAAATCGTCACTTCCTGAGCTTGTAAACACGAGTTATAGCCTTTTAAAATTTTCCGGATAAAAAAATTGGGTATTTCGGTCAAAACATTAAAGTTAAAAGGCACCGCGTGGATTTTCCAAATAAATAATACTCCGTAATAAATAAATTATATGTGTTACAAATCATAAAAATATGAGCAAAAGTTTGGAGAAATAGAGAAATAAAAAAAAAATCCTAGCTATTTTATTTAAATAATGTTGTTAGACCCAAAAACTCAACGAATTTAATTAAAATCAATCGATTAAACGAATGAAAAGTGTCGATATCTTTTTATTTTCTCCTTATATACTACTAATAACATAACATTCAACGTAAAATGTAATATTTTTTTAAGTTTTTTTTGCTCATTTAATATCATTTCCTTAAAACCATGTTATATCATAGGATATGTTCATTTCAATATCAGCAAAATTATTACTTTATGTAATAATAGCATTAAGATCTGGAATGAGACTAGACATAAGGATCTCAACAATCCCGAAAAAGACAGGTCAACTAGAATCAATTCTAGTAAGGAAGAAATCTGGTAGAAGAAACCTAGAAACGATTTCCTAAAGCTAAATTTTGACGGTTCGAGAATAGAAGGCAATAAAGCTGTATAAGAGATCATAATGGTAAAGTAGTTGGGTTAGGAGCAAAAAAAGTGCCGATCTAATAGTATTCTTGTTACGGAAGCTCTCGCTTTAAAAGAGGGTGTTTTAGCCGCTAAACACTTAGGAATATCAAAGTTAATTGTGGAGGGTGATAATTTATGTGTTATTAACTCACTTCGTAGTACTTGACAAATTCCTTGGGAAATCTCTAATATTATCAAGGATGTGAAATTAGACCTTCATTTGTTCGAGGAAGTGATAATTAAACATTGCTTTCGTGAAGCTAACAAGGTTGCTGACTTCATGGCTTCTATTCGACATTAATGTCCAACTCTTTCGAGGTGGTTTGAAAGTCGGTGGCTTCAACTTACCTCAATCATTCGAAAGGATGAGATAGATTGGTCCTACCCTAGATGATCAACCTAGTTTTCTTACCTAATAAAAAAAAAGGTACTCTATCTAACTAATTCATTAGGATTTTTAGTTGTATATGATAGTCTTTGGAATCAGTAGAGTTTAATGGAACCTCGTGAACCCTCACTAAAAACGCTCATAATCCAAAGAGACTGTCCGAACTATCCCTAGGAGATACACTCCTAATCTACAAAGGAAAAATTTTGCATTCTAGACTTAAGATATAAAAATCGTGGACTCCGTACAATTTAATTTATAGATCATGAATGGGTTTTCATCGAGGTTAAACTAGCTAGATGTAGTCAGGTGTTGGCTGGTTTGTAAAGTTTGTATCTTTTTTGTTTAGATGTAGAATAGATGGCGGACTTGTAAATTTAAACATTGTATTTAATCGTGGAGCGCAATGTATCATGCATGCTATTATGGTGCATTTACTTACAATGCACATAAAGCACGCCCAACGGCCCAACCGATAATAGTCTCAATTGGTCTCCCTTGTGACGGGTTACCATTTGTGGCGGATATTTTGTGAGATAAAATGGTAATAAAATGGGTTAGTGGAGAAAGGGGACCACATGAATAGTATTGCAGAGAGAGAAAAAAGTTTCTTTGTGAGGTAAAATGGTATCAAGTTTCAAAGTGACGGATATGTGCCGTCACAAACAAGAATTTGTGTAATAGTCTAATATACCTCATGAATTGTGGCACGCCTTAAGTCGCTCTAAAGTATACCGAGTATTTGAATTGATCACAATGCAGCTACAAATAATTGAAAGCGAGATGGCCGAGAACCTACTAATTAGTACTACTCCGTACTTTAGTAGCATTTCCTCCGTCGGTCCATTTTTTATTATAATATCCATCATCAAGAAAAAAAAAGGTAAATAAATAAGTGTAATTCTCCTATAGGACCGTCCTATATCATAGGACGAGCCCAATAGAAGAATTAGTTCATTAACACTAATAATATGAGAATAAAAAACAAAATAAATCCCGCACACTCTCTGACTTCCCTTCAAAATTAATCTCATCAAACTCATCGCCAGGTCGCCACCCCATCCCCACCACTTCCTCCGTCCCCGCACCACCAGCGTTGCAATCACAAAAACACCACCTTTTCGGCCACTATCTTCACTCTAGGTAATATCTCATCACCCCTCTATAGAAGAACGTCGACGGCAACAATTCGGTCTTTTTCTTCCGAGCCACGATGATGAAGACAGGTTTGAATATAATGGTTATAACTTGATTACACATGCATTTATATTGAAAACTTCTTTGTTTTCAAATTAGTATTATAGGTTTCAGATTTTGAAATTAAAATTCAATAATTATAAACTTTGACGAATTGTTACTTTTAATTTGAATAAGGGTTTTTTATGTTAAGAACTTTGAATTTTAAGTTGAAAATTATTCATTTGAAATTACTCGTATGTAAGCATACTACTAGTAGTTAACTCAACTTTTAACTGACTCATGAAAGTTTTAAAATTTTTAATTTTGAAACCCCTAATTTTAACTTGAAAATTTCAAGTTTTTATTTTGTTTCTTTTCATTACCAGTTAAGATTAATTATCGCTTTATTTTTATCGCCTAAAGTTTTTAGATATTAACTACCAATTTTACTTTGAAAACGGAATGTCTTAAACACGAAATTTATGGCTTTGAGATGAATATTTGTGCGGAGCTACGCAAAGAGGATAGTCGACATATGTGTGCAGGAAATATCGGTATACTTCCATTAACATTATAAGGATTATAACGAAATTATAAATATGAAAACTAGTCATAAATGAAATTTGCATAAACAAAAGAGAAGAGATTAATAATCAACCTTTGGTCCTTGCAAATATGGCCTAAGAACAATATCAAAATTGATATTCGCCTAATCGTTGCACCCAAGATGGTATGAGAAATGCCCTTTTGTTCTTGCTAGAATCGATCCCCATATTCCCTTAATTAATTTAGGGTTTTGTGTTTTTGTTTTGATGAGAGTGTGCTAGGTTAAAATTAGGTTAGAAAAAATGATCTCCCCTTCACCATATAAAACCGTGTATAAGGAGAAATAGGGTAGATTTTTTTCTTTCCAAATTTTCGGCCCATACAACCGAAAAATAAGAGGAATTATCTTCTTATTTTTCGGTTTTTCCACCTACCAAAAATAATGATATTAAATCTTCTTATTTTGGTAGTTAGCAAAATGTATATAAAGTGTATAATTTATCAATTGTCATTTAATTTATTCCGTATTAATAAGTCTACACACAACAGCTTGCAGTCGATTTATTATTGCCGGTCTGTAATAATTTATTATGACAATATCGTATAATATATACTTTAACTATAAATATCGCATATTTATAATTAGCTAATTAAATATAACTGGTTACGTTTAATTACGAATTAACATCTTAATTCGTTCAAGCTAACATTATATACATTAATTAAATATAACATATTATATTCAATTTACGAATTGACAGTTAATTCGTCTCAGCTAATATTATTTAATTAAATTAAATAATCGTCTCATCAACACATTGACTAAGGACTAACCTTTTAGTCAAATACTTGGACTAACCTTTTAGTCAGGCATCAATGTGATTATATTTTCATACAATCACATCTCTCAAACACATCCTTTAGGTGTGACTTTTAGGGACCAGTTGATCACAGCCATCAGTATGATAATAACGTCAAACTTTCTAGCAAGCCAACCGTTATTAAGTAATCGTTAATCAACTGATAAAATACGAAGTATACCCTTGTGAACCTATAAGAGATTTATAAATGTTATCACACTAATTTGTGGAGGACACAAGCTCCAACAAACTCCCACTTGTCCTCACAAGTGTATGTGCGATAACCGATTCTCATATCCTAAAATTTCTCCCACTCAATGTAAAACAATTTGCAAAATCCGTATTCACAAAGGTCGTATTTTACAAGTGATCAATATCAAGAGTGGTTTCCCGACTAGAGAGTAACTTAACCGATAAACGAATCATCATTCGAGCATGGCCATGCATTTCAATTACAACTCCTCGAGTGGCCCCGAGAAATAACTAAACTCGATAAAGGTTGGATATTTTCTTCAACTCGAATCCCGCAGATGTAAGCACAAAGTATGAAATGACCAGAAAAAATCGCTTAGCCTCCTGTTACGAGACCATGAGAAAGAAACCAAAGTCACCCAAAAATTGCCTTAATCTCAAGAGACAGTCGATAGTCAAAAGAATCGACTCTAGGAACACAATGGACGTCCAATCCACGACCTGGCACCGAATGTTTTTAAACATTTAGGACTCCATTACGTTGTCACAAAAAAATTGTCCTACGAGGTATCGTTATAACCCGTATTTGTGATCGATCAGCCAACTGATTGACTTATGGCTCGTTGAACCCACCATCAATCGATTGCACAATATAATAGCGAGTTATCACTCATATGGGCGATTACGGACCAAAACAAATATAATGTAATTCAGTTCACTTTGTGGCGTTCAATGTTGTCTGTACAATCCACATGAAAAACAAAATATTATATTAAAACGATGAAGGTATAAATAGTATATGAAAAAGATAATGTATCAAATCCATAATCAACTACTACAACTCAGGAACACGTTTAATTCCCATGGAAATAACGTGCCCTTCATGCTTATCATAATTCAACGGTTTAGTGAGAGGATCCGCGATGTTATCATCTGAAGCTATCTCTTCAATCACTATCTCTTCTTGCTCCACGTAATCACGGATCAGGTGAGCTTTCCGATGTACATGTCTAGACTTGTTGCTAGACTTTGGCTCCTTAGCCTGGAAGATGGAACCTCTATTGTCACAATAGATAGTGATCGGGTCATTCGAACTACGAACTATCGTAAGTCCTTGTAAGAATTGACGCATCCATATAGCTTCCTTTGCCGCTTCGAGGCGGCATAGTACTCGGATTCAGTAGTAGAATCTGCTACAACACTCTGTTTGGTACTCTTCCAGCTGACCGCAGCACCATTAAGAGTAAAGACGAACCCAGACTGAGATTTTGAATCATCTCGATCCGTTTGGAAGCTAGCATTTGCGTAACCGATTGCGCATAGCTTAGTATCTCCTCCATAAGTCAATACCCTATCCTTAGTCCTCCGTAGGTACTTAAGGATGTTTTTAACAGCTATCGAGTGTGTTTCACCTGGATTCTTTTGGTACCGACTCGTCATACTCAATGCATATGCCACGTCTGGACGTGTGCATATCATGGCATACATGATTGATCCTATAGCTGATGCATAAGGAACACGACTCATGCGCTCAATCCCTTCAGGCGTCGTGGGTGATTGAGACTTGCTCAATCGCATCCCGACGTCATTGGAAGGTTCCCCTTCTTGGAGTTGGTCATGCTGAACCTTTCAAGAATCTTATCCAAATAAGACTCCTGACTCAGTGATAACGTCCGTCGTGATCTATCTCGGTAGATACGGATTCCCAATATGCGTTGTGCCTCACCCAGATCTTTCATCTGGAAATGGTTCTTCAACCATCCTTTAACCGAAGATAAGAGAGGAATGTCATTCCCAGTCAAGAGTATGTCATCGACATACAATATCAAGAAAACAAACTTGCTCCCACTCGACTTGATATATAAGCATGGTTCCTCGACCGATCGAGTAAAACCATACTCTTTTATCACCTGGTCGAAACGATGATTCCAACTCCGAGAAGCTTGCTTAAGTCCATAAATGGAACGCTTAAGCTTGCACACTTTCTTAGGATTTTCAGGATCTATGAAACCTTCGGGTTGTACCATGTACAACTCTTCCTCCAAATAACCGTTTAAGAAGGCGGTTTTCACATCCATTTGCCAAATTTCATAGTCATGAAAAGCGGCAATCGCTAAGATAATCCGAATGGAACGCGGCATAACTACGGGTGCAAAAATTTCATCATAATGCAATCCGTGCACTTGAGTGAAACCTTTTGCCATTAGTCGTGCCTTATAGGTATCTGGTTGCGCGTCTACAGAATGCTTTATTTTGTAAAGCCATTTGCACTGTAGAGGTTTTACCTTATTAGGTAAATCAACAAGATCCCATACGTCATTCTCATACATGGAGTCCATCTCGGATTGCATGGCTTCAAGCCATAACTTTGAGTCGGAACAGGCCATAGCACCTTTATAGGTAGCGGGTTCATTACTCTCTAGGAGCAAAACGTCATTCTCCTCGACCATACCAATGTATCTGTCCGGAGGATTAGAGACTCTACCCGACCTCCTGGGTTCCTGAGGAATATTAACCGTATCATCAGTTGGAGGAACAACTTCCTCCATCTGTTCTTCGGTTGTTGGTTCTTGAATCTCTGACAGCTCGAAGGTTCTATTACTTGTCTTTTTCTCGAGAAATTCTTTCTCTAAGAACTTTGCACTAGCCGCAACAAAAACTCGTTGTTCGGTAGGCAAATAGAAGTAATGACCAAACGTTCCTTTTGGATAACCAATAAAGTATGTCTTGACCGATCGCGGGCCGAGCTTATCCTCGTGTCTCCACTTGACATAAGCCTCGCAGCCCCAAACCCGAATAAATGACAAGTTAGGGAGCGTTCCCTTCCACATTTCATATGGAGTCTTGTCGACAGCTTTAGTCGGACTTCGGTTAAGTATAAGAGCAGCTGACAACAGAGCAAAACCCCATAATGAATCAGGTACTACCGTGTGACTCATCATGGATCGAACCATATCAAGTAAAGTTCGATTTCTCCGTTCGGACATACCATTTAATTGAGGTGTTCCAGGTGGAGTTAACTGTAAAACGATTCCACAGTCTTTAAGGTGTTGATCAAACTCATTTGAAAGATATTCGCCACCCCGATCTGAACGGAGTGCTTTAACCTTTCTACCTAGTTGATTCTCAACCTTATTCTGGTATTCCTTGAATTTCTCAAAGGACTCACTTTTATGCTTCATTAAGTAGACATATCCGTATCTACTCAAATCGTCCGTGAAAGTGATAAAATATCTATAGCCATCTCTAGCGGTAATTGACATAGGTCCACATACGTCAGTATGTATGAGTCCTAATAGGTCACTAGCGCGCATTCCAACACCTTTGAAGGAAATTCGAGTCATTTTGTCAATGAGACATGATTCACACGTGCCAAATGTAGAAAAATCGAATGCGGGAATAGTCCCATTCTCGACGAGTTTCTTTACACGTTTTTCATTTATGTGTCCCATTCGACAATGCCATAGATATGTTTGATCTTTGTCACCAACCTTTAATTTCTTATTATTCACGTGTAATATATCCGTGGTTTGATCTAAGATGTAAATTCCATTCATGGAAACTGCTTTGCCATAAACCATTTCATTAAAAGAGAAAATACAGCTATTTTCCTTTATTGAAAATGCAAAACCGTCTTTATCAAGTACGGAAACATAAATAATGTTCTTAGACAAACTGAGTACATAGTAACAGTTATATAAATATAACTCAAACCCATTAGGGAGCTGGATTACATATGTTCCCATGGAGACTGCAGCAACTCGTGCTCCATTTCCGACTCGCAGGTCCACATCACCCTTTGCGAGGGGTTTGATGTTTCTTAGGGCGTGCAAATGATTACACAGATGAGAACCCCAACCAGTATCAAGTACCCAAGTTCCGAAACTTGCATGGTTAATCTCAATCATATGAATATAAGATGACATACCAACAGGAACGACGCGGCCTGCTTTTATGTCCTTACGGTACACGGGACAGTTCCTCCTCCAATGTCCAGTCTTGTGACAATGGTGGCATTCAATGTCACCGCCCTTGCTCTTTGCCTTGCCTTGTGAGCCACTAGTCTCACCAGGCCCACTCTTACCGTTTCCTGGCTTTTTAAACTTTTGCTTACCTACAGTTAGGTCGCCTGGAGCTTTGCCCTTACCCTTATTCTTGTTGGAAATCATGAGAACATCTTGCTTCATGCTCCCACTCAATTTCATATCCTTCTCGGTCTGTACGAGAAGTGAGTGTAGCTCATGAGGACTTTTCTTCATGTCATTCATGTTGTAATATGCCCTGAAAAGGGCAAAACCATCATGAAGTGAATGAAGCATACGGTCAATGACTATGCTCTCACTGATTTTGCAATCAAGTGCCTCCAATTTCTCGACATTCTCAATCATGTTGAGAATGTGTGGGCTAACTAGTTGGCCCTTCTTCTGGAGTTTCGCATCAAAGAAGCGACAGGTATACTCATAAGTAACGATTCTCGGTGCTTTTGAGAACTCGTTAGTGAGCGTGGTGAAAATCTTGTTTGCACCTTGGGCAATGAAGCGTCTCTGCAAATTGTTTTCCATTGCAAAGATGAGTACGTTCTTTATCGCACCCGCTTCCATGACGAAGTCACTATAGGCAAGTGACTCGTTAACTCCTGCATTGGGGCCTGGGTTTACCGGTATTGGCTCAGTTAAGTACTTGCGCTTACCCGTCAGCAATGGCAGCATTCCCGCAATGATGCCTCCCAGTCCGCAAAGTTGGACCCGTCATTTTTCAGACGTGTGAACTGATTCATGTGGTGCATGAAAGCTTTCAGCCAGGACTCGCGTCCAAGTGTGGCACTTGGCATTGGGATTTCGTTATTTCCAGCCATTTGTTGTAAAAGTATTATCAAAATAAACGTATTCTACACTGCGAAAAGAAGAATAAATATAATAAGCATACTCATCGTTTATATTTAAGTCTAATGCAATACTGTTATAACGCGAAGACTCAAGCATTTATACAATTGACCTCCCTCAAGAATTATATAAATGATCCCAATACTCAATTATCTGTAAATTGATAAGCCAACCTTTTGGCTAATTCTACTTTTAGAATTCTTGGTCGATAAATTTCTGTAAATTCTATCTTTAGTCCATCATAATCACGAGAAACTCTTCGGACTATAATGTTGAGATAAACTAAGTCAACACAAACTACTTACCCAACGTAGAAGGGGTCATATGGAGAGTAAGGTCATATATGCCTACCGACGAAGAAGGGATTCATAGCTGTTTGGCCTATAAAGACTAGTCTCAATTTCAGTTTTAGAGGAAGATCCTATCAACTTTATTTTAATTCATTTTAATTCATTTTAAGTGAACTAATATCTAGCATGCGAGAATGAATAAACTAAGGTGATGGCTTAAAACGTGCGACATATGTATGTCTATGAAAACTAACATTCAGTCTATATGAGTCAATTTTCATGCATTTTAGTAGGTGGTTTGGTTTTAGGCGGAATATGATGCACTAACTATCATGTGAATGAAAAGCAATAAGAACGGTAAAACGTAAAACAAAATAAAGTCCTAGTGTGGCCTATCTACCAAAATGAACATTAAATACAATTTTGGAATCCATCCTTGGACCCGAGAAGCTTGTCTTGATGTTCCATCTTGGTCCATGTAGCGGGAGTGAGCTCCAATCTCCATCTTTAGTCTTCTTTAAAATTACAATTAAAATTACAAAATAAACCTATTTACATTCTAATTTCAAAACATAATACTTAAAGAAAATAAAAGGAGATTCGAGATCTCAAATTACATTAAAAATTATGTTTCCATCATTACGAAAACATAATTTAGCTAAGGCCACACTAGGTATTACAAATTACAACCGATTGCAAAAATACGTAAATAAATCCATTCAACGATTCATTCAACAAAAAATGCATCAACTAAAAAAAATAAACATGCAAGACATAATTCCTTAATTATGTAGATTAATTTATCCAAACCACCTATTTAAATGATCAAATTATGTGACAATTCCTCAATTACTCACATTAATTTTAATCTTAATACATGTTAATCTTGTAATATGAATTAATCCAACATTATTTTAAACCTCTTTAAAATAATTAGGTATCTTAATATGTGAACCTTTTCACAACAAATAATCATACATTAAAATGTATAATTATAATTATTGGCCAAAAACTATAAAAATTTTATTTTTATAAATTGCACTCGGCAATCCCTCAAAAACAAAAAAAAAAACTTTTTCGGCAATTCCTTAAACAAAAACAAAAAAACAGGTTTTTATTTTTCTTTTGTGCATCCGGCATTTAGCAAAAATAAAACAGCCCATTTTTTTCTTATGTCTCGGCAATTCAGCAAAAAACCAAAACAAAAAAAACAGAACCCCTTCCTTTTTTTCTGGTCACGGCAAACAGCCACAAAAAAAAACAGAAACTTTTTTTTTTTTTTCACACGGCATTTTGCCAAAAACACAAAAAAAACTCCTTTTTTTATTTCGGCATTTTGCCCTAATAAAAAAAAAAATAGATGAACAAATTCGTTTATAGTTGCTATTAGAACAAGATTGGTATTATCATGAACATATAAATTAATGAAACATGATTCTAAACAACGATTTAAAACCATTATGAAAATCATCAAAAATAATTTCGTGGCCTTGGCTCTGATACCACTTGTAGGAAATCTCGGTATACTTCCATTAACATTATAAGGATTATAACGAAATTATAAATATGAAAACTAGTCATAAATGAAATTTGCATAAACAAAAGAGAAGAGATTAATAATCAACCTTTGGTCCTTGCAAATATGGGCTAAGAACAATATCAAAATTGATATTCGCCTAATCGTTGCACCCAAGATGATATGAGAAATGCCCTTTTGTTCTTGCTAGAATCGATCCCCAAATTCCCTTAATTAATTTAGGGTTTTGGGTTTTTGTTTTGATGAGAGTGTGCTAGGTTAAAATTAGGTTAGAAAAAATGATCTCCCCTTCACCTTATAAAACCGTGTATAAGGAGAAATAGGGTAGATTTTTTTTCTTTCCAAGTTTTCGGCCCATACAACCAAAAAATAAGAGGAATTATCTTCTTATTTTTCGGTTTTTCCACCTACCAAAAATAATGATATTAAATATTCTTATTTTGGTAGTTAGCAAAATGTATATAAAGTGTGTAATTTATCAATTGTCATTTAATTTATTCCGTATTAATAAGTCTACACACAACAGCTTGCAGTCGATTTATTAATGTCGGTCTGTAATAATTTATTATGACAATATCGTATAATATATACTTTAACTATAAATATCGCATATTTATAATTAGCTAATTAAATATAACTTGTTACGTTTAATTACGAATTAACATCTTAATTCGTTTAAGCTAACATTATATACATTAATTAAATATAACATATTATATTCAATTTACGAATTGTGATTAATTGTCTCGGCTAATATTATTTAATTAAATTAAATAATCGTCTCATCAACACATTGACTAACTGTTTAGTCAAATACTTGGACTAACCTTTTAGTCAGGCATCAATGTGATTATATTTTCATACAATCACATCTCTCAAACACATCCTTTAGGTGTGACTTTTAGGGACCAGTTGATCACCGCCATCAGTGATGCGTGTCTTTTGTATAAGGTTTTTACCTCATTTTTACACGCATTTCTATACTTTTTATGTAGCATCTAGCTACAAATACCCCCGAATATTCTACTTTGGTTCGTTTTATGTAATTTGCAGGAATTGACCAAAGAGGAGCTAAACCGAGCCTTAATCCGTCCCATTTGCATGCATTTATGGAGAATGAGGAGCCGGAGCTTGGAAATCTAACACTTGGAAGACGCGTGAGCTGGATTCGGGAAGTGTTTCAAGGTCTAACGTGCTTAAACAGCTCGATCGAGTAGATTTTATGCTCGATCGAATGCTTTATATACCTAAGGATGCTCGATCGACCACTTTCGAGTATACACAAGAGGAGACAAAGCAAGAAGTGCTCGATCGAGTGGTTTATTTCCACTCGATCGAGAGGTTTGGTGTTAGTTTGCTCGATCGAGTGGTTTATTTCCACTCGATCGAGTAGTTTGTCCTACTTTAGTTTATTTTCCGCCTAATTATCTTATGGGCTTTTGTAATTAGTCCATAGATTAGGTTAGAATGTGTTTTTCGTATAAGACTGAGGAGTGAACAACGTAACTGCTCTCTCTTCCTCTCTTCCTCTCTTCTCTTCGATCTGTTCATTTTTACTCTATCACTGGTGACTGTTCTTTGGATTTTGCCCTCTCTTTTACTCACTTGCTACTCAGATTTGGATTTATATATTGCTATTATCAATCTCTTTTAATCCCTTAATTCTTAATCATTTGCTTAAATTCTTTCTTCCCTTTATTGTTGTCATAATTGCTTTAATTCAATTCTTGTTAGTTTATTTATCATGTTTAATTCTCTTTATTATCTATTTGTTGTTATTGATAATTCGATGATGATGAGTAGCTAATTTCCCTCTGCTAAGACTAAAGGGGATCCATAATTATGAAGGGATAGTAATCGATTTATTGGGTTAATGCTGGTATAGTCTTTGTTGTTTAAATGCTGCACTTATCTGTACCTGTCTATTTGAGTCGACGCATTTAGGCATTTATATCTTAGTGACCCTTGACCTGGACCGAAAGGTTGGAAAAAGCGAGACTAGTAGCGAGCAATAAGGCATTGTAGTTAGGGCGAAAGCTAAGCTATTTACGCTTTAGGGCGAATTGAGACCGAAAGGAGACATTCACTGCTCCTTAGATCGTATTTGCATTGACCTGAGACCTAGATTACTTGATCGGATGATTATGGTGAACCGTCTGTCTTAGCTGTTTTTCTCTCCTTGGTTGATTTTTATTCTCTTATTTTCTCTTCCTTACCTTCTTATTAGTTTAGAATATCACGATTAAAAACCCCCCAATTTGGTTACCTTGACGAACATAGATTAGGCTGACAATTTCCTACCTCTCTGTGGATTCGACCCGACTTCCCTAGCTATATTAGTTAGAGCCAGTTGGTATTTTTGACAGGTACGCGATAGCCGTGTCAAATTTTGGCGCCGTTGCCGGGGAGGTGGCGCAATTTTGCTGCTTTAATTAAGTTTGTCTCTCGTCTCAAGGAATTTATTCCTTGAGGTTGATCTCATTTCTGCAAAGTTTTGATTAGTTTTGCAGGTTGTTCGTTGCTTTGTAAGTCTATTTTCCAGAATGCCTAAATTACAGGTCTGTTCGATTACTGAGCATATAGAGCCATGTGGTAGATGTGGCAGGGAAGGGCATGACCCTATTGGGTGCATGGAGAGTGTAGAGCGCGTCCTTGATTATCAGAAGTACAAGCAAGGAGTTCCTTTTTCTCAGCTGTATGAAGAAATAAAGAATATCTCTACTCCCTCCGCGCCAGAGCCACAACCGGTTTTTCCTTCTGCAAATGAAGAAATTGCTGAAATAAAATCCTTTGTGATGAGCATATCACAACAGTTTGAAGAGAATTGCAATAGGAAAGAAACGGTCATAGCGGAATTGAGAGAACAAGTCGCGCAGTTAACACTCGCGAAAGACCAAGCCAAGCTTCTACCGACATGCAATCCAGTTAGTGCAACGAATTTCCAAGTTGGCCTTACTCATGAAGGGCCAAAAGTACCAGAAGGCGAGGTTTTGATAGCTGAAGATGCCTCGGAGGATGATATGGATGAGTTTTTAGCCGAAATATTTGCTGCGTGTAATCAAGACACTCGATCGAGTGATTTATCTACCCGATCGGGTGAATCAACTCATCCCATCACTCGATCGAGTGAAATTACTGGTCGATCGAACAGTGCACTAGTTGACGATGGTCGATCGAGTGATATTCTTACTCGATCGACTAAATTTGCTGCAGAAATCACTCGATCGAGTGATAAAACCGGTCGATCGAGTAAGACAGAAAGAGAGAATGGTCGATCGAGTAGTAATTGTGCTCGATCGAGTACCAGAAGTGGCGGAGATCCTATTTTACTATCTAATTCCGCTACCGTGTCATCTTCCCCTGCTGTGGAGACGTCACGCATTGATAAAGGTAAAGAAAAAGTAGCGGGTTCACTCATAGCTACTAGAGTGCCCTTCCCAGGTCGTCTGAAGGACGCAAAGATCGAGCAACAGTACGGTAAGTTTGTGGACGTTGTGAAGAATATCCAGGTAACTGTCCCTTTTTCCGAACTTGTTACTCAGGTACCTACTTACGCTAAGTTTATGAAAGATATTGTGACGCGTAAGAGAAATTTAAGTGAATTTGAGACGATTTCATTTATGGAAGAGTCTAGTAATTTGCTTTTGAATAAGGCTCCTCCAAAAATGAAAGACCCGGGCAGCTTTTCTATTACCTATATTATAGGCAACGTGGTTATTGATAAGGCTCTTTGTGATTTAGGAGCGATGTCGTGTCATGCCCCTTCTGTCTGCAAGCGAACATGAGTCATTTTAAAGTGACTAACATTACCCTACTGAGATGGTGATAGATCGTTAGGAAGCCCTTAGGTGTCTTAGAGGACGTGCTGTGAAAATAGGCAAGCTCTTTATCCCGATTGATTTCATTGTTTTAGATATATTTGAGGACACCGGACCCAAATTATCTTAGGAAGACCATTCCTTTGTACAGCTGGGGCCGTTATTGATGTCAAACAAGGGCGTTTGACTCTTGCAGTAAGGGATGACGCGATCACCTTCAGTCTGTCTAGCACTTTGGCTCGGCCAATGATATAGGATACTTGCTATTCGGTTGATATTATTGACGAGTCTCTCTATGACTTCTGGTCGGGTTCTTTTATGAAGGACCCACTAGAAGCTCTTATGCTTTTTGATGAGTGTGCGAGATAGCCCGGCACGACGATGACGCTGTGTTGGATTTGCTTGTTGATGGTTTAGATGAGCATGAGGGAGAGCAAGTGGAACAAATGATTAGCACTCTTTGCTCCATTGAGGTAAAGGTACCGGAACGTAAGCCTCTCCCTTCTCATCTTAAATATGTCTTCTTAGATGATACTGAGCAATTTCCAGTCATTGTTAGTGCTAAGCTTGATAATGATCAGGTGACTTCTTTGTTAGCTGTACTTAAGAAAAAGAGGAAAGCAATGGGTTATTCACTGGACGATATCAAGGGGATTAGTCCCGATGTTTGTATGCACATGATAGAGCTGGAGGAAGATCACAAACCTTGCAGACAGGGTCAGCGACGGCTGAACCAGAAGATGCAGGATGTTGTGATGGCTGAGGTAATGAAGCTGCTAGATGCAGGTATTATTTATTCTGTTGGTAATTCTAAATGAGTGAGTCCAGTACAGGTGGTCCCGAAGAAAGGAGGGACAACTGTTGTTAAGAATGATAAGAATGAATTAATACCTACTCGAGTAGTGACTGGTTGGCGGATGTGTATAGATTACAGACAGCTTAATGCCGCCACCAAGAAAGATCACTTTACCCTTCCTTTTATTGATCAAATAGTAGAAAGGTTAGCTTCTCATAAATTTTTCTGCTATTTAGACGGGTATTCAGGGTTCTTTCAGATCCCTATTCACCCAGACGATCAAGCTAAGACTACATTTACTTGTCCTCAGGGCGTTTTTGCTTATCGCAGGATGCCTTTTGGTTTGTGTAATGCCCCAGCCACCTTTCAAAGGTGCATGATGGGGATATTTTCAGAGTATATTGAGTCTATTATGGAAGTTTTCATGGACGATTTCAGTGTTTATGGAAGTGATTTTTCTAACTGTCTGTCTAACCTTGAGAAAGTGTTGCAGCACTGTATTGAGGTCAATCTTGTGCTGAACTGGGAGAAGTGCCACTTTATGGTCAACGAGGGAGTTGTCTTGGGGCACTTAGTTTCTGATAGGGTAATAGAGGTTGATAAAGCAAAGGTGGAAGTGATTGAGCAATTGCCACCTCCTGTTAATGTTAAGGGGGTGAGGAGTTTCCTTGGTCACGCCGGCTTTTATCGCCGGTTTATCAAGGACTTCTCAAAGATTGCTAAACCACTTACACAGTTGCTACTTAAGGATGCCCCTTTTGTGTTTACTGATGATTGTCTTTCTGCTTTTAACAGGTTAAAGCAGGCTTTAGTCTCTGCGCCGATCATACAGCCTCCCGACTGGGACTTGCCGTTTGAGATTATGTGTGATGCGAGTGACTATGCACTAGGAGCGGTTCTAGGCCAAAGGAAAGACAAATATTCTTATTTTGGTAGTTAGCAAAATGTATATAAAGTGTGTAATTTATCAATTGTCATTTAATTTATTCCGTATTAATAAGTCTACACACAACAGCTTGCAGTCGATTTATTAATGCCGGTCTGTAATAATTTATTATGACAATATCGTATAATATATACTTTGTAATACTACGAATTTCCTTTGGAGCCTACTCGACCGAGTAGAGCCTACTCGGCCGAGTAGTGCTCTTTGTGAGAGTTATTTCGGTTCTGCCGAGGAACACTCGGCCGAGTATAGTGAATACTCGACCGAGTGTAGACCACTCGGCCGAGTGTCGTCACACTCGACCGAGTGTCCGGTCTGGCGAAGTTATGTTTTGACGGTTTGATTAGGGTATGATTAGGTTATTTTATATTTTCCGCGTCAGTTTTCTAATATCAGTTTTCAAGCGTTATCACTTCTACGTTACCCTGATCACATCCAAATCATCCCCTAATCCTTCCCTTGAGCATTTCGTAGCATCTTTGTGTGGATACTTGCGGTGATTATTCCGTATAAACTCTTGTTGCACTGTTGGTAAGTTCTACCTTTGTAATTATTGTATATTTTGGGTTACTGTACATTGTATGGGAAGGGAATGTTGGGAATTGTTCAAAGTGTAATTGTGTTGTATGATCTTTGTATAGGAGAAGACTTCGTAGAGGAGCCTTTTTGATTGTCCGTATTGCTTACTGCTGTGATTGCTAAGGTAGGGTTTCCCTACTCAGTTGCTGTGCTTTACATGACATGTTATTGTATTTATTGTTGTTTATTGATCATCGTAATATGGAGATTGTTGTGACGTTGTTGGTGTGAGGGGATTGAGATGGCAGTGATGTCATGTGATTGTGATTGTGGTGGAGTCACTTGCGGGAGTGGCTTCACACCCTAGTTCGCCCTCCGTGGAACCCGCCACGGGAGGGGATGTGCACATTAAGAGACAGGGAGATTTGTCGCTCGTGAGGAGCTGGACTAGGTGGGATCGGCTGCGGTCACCCACTGGCGGCGAGGATTACCTGTTGCGATGGGTAATCTGGCAGGGCTACACACTTTAGTGTGTAGTCGGATACTATGTGAGACAGGGTGATTGGAAGTGGCGATGATCAAAAGAGTATTGCATTTGTTTGTCTTGTTTGTTGCATAATACTGACCCCGTTGTTGTTTGTGGAATCTGCGGTGATCCATTCGGGGATGGTGAGCAGGCTTGACAGGTTTTGCTAGTGAGAGCTTGGGGATTATCTTGGGAGACTTGCCACCATGAGTCATAGCATCACCGTCGGAGTCTTAGCGAGTTTCTTTTATTATTAAGACTTCGGAGTTGTATTTCATTAGACGGTATTTGGTTTTGGATGATGTAAACTTTGTTAATTACACTATTTTAATAAATGTGCTCAGTTCAGACGCTTTTGATATGTACTAACCTCGGGCAACCGAGATGGTAACACATTCTCATGGTAGGGTGGTCCTGGTAAGGCACCTTGGTATGAGGGGGTGTTACAAAGTGGTATCAGAGCCGAAGATTCCGGCACCTAAACAAAATGAATTAATGAACCTAGGGAGTCTAAATAAAATGAACCCGGGGAGAGTAGTTTGGAGCTACCGCAAAGACTTGGGAGACGTCCCGGAGTCGCATAATGGCCCTTACTAACTCGAGCCGGTAACTTGGGGAAAGTGTGAGGAGGACTAGGCCTTGTAAGTGTCCGTAAGTGAAGATGCATGTTAGTGAAAGTCGATAATTGTATATATGTGTGATGAGATTCTTAACTGTTGTGATGGGAGAAGTAATTGATGAGACGGTTGTGATTTCAACGTTGGATTTAGCGTATGTGCAAATTGGATGTTGATATGTTTATAATATGGCGTTAAAGTTTGATATATGCATTGCATGTTGATATGTTTATAACATGGTTTTTGCCTTTTTACGTTTTGTTATGAGAATACTGAGCATGATAGAGGAATCGTAAAAGTAATAACCTGTAAATAGTGTTACTCGGCCGAGCATGATAGGAACTCGACCGAGTATTGAGTACTCGGCCGAGCATGAGGGAACTCGACCGAGTGTTGTTTGAAGGAAAGTAGCCATCGCTACTGTTTATGATAACTCGACCGAGCTAGGGGTACACTCGACCGAGTATGGTCCACTCGGCCGAGTGTTGCTATACTCGACCGAGTGCTTCTTTTGTGTTTTGATGTTTGTCTCTGGAGTCGATACTCGACCGAGTATCTGAGAGGATACTCGACCGAGTGTTCTTTACTCGACCGAGTGTTGCTTTACTCGGCCGAGTGTCCTTTTGGCGGAGGGGTGTTAAATTTTGAGCATGCGTTTACGTTTCTTTCTTTCTTATCAGCTCAAAATGCCGCCCAAAAGAACTCCTGCGCAGATCCAAGCTTCGGAGATGACTCTTGATGAGATTGCTCGCATGATTGAGCAACAAGAGGCTCTCCTTGAAGCTCTCAAAAATGTGGGAAAGGGGAACGAGAAGCCGATTGATGCAACCCAGCTTAGCATCAACATTGCTCGTTTCCACCCTCCCACATATGACGGGGTAGGTGAACCAAAGCTGCTCGAGAAGTGGCACCGTGAGATTGAAGCTCTCATGGAAATGGTTAAGTGCCCCGAGGATATGATTGTTGAACAGGTTGTGTACTACCTACGAGGAGAAGCTGCAGTTTGGTGGCAGAATGTCAAGGAGGATGCTAGAGCTTATTACCAGGAGGAAGGGGCTATTCCGTGGTCTGGGTTAAAGAGCGCTATGAGAGAGCAGTTTGTGCCGGAGCATATCCGACACAAGATGAGATCCGACTTTGAATCTTTCACTATGTCTGAGGAGATGACAGTTACTGATTACTATCATCGATTTGTGGAGCTATCTCGTTATGTGGAAGATTTACAGCTCGGGCAAAAAGGTTTGGCTCTCCGATTTGAGAGGGGCTTGTCTGCTAAGATCGTGAGTCGTATGCAGGTGGGGTTTACTGCGACCTCAAGGAGGTGTATCGAGAGCGGGTCAAGCCGAGAGAATGGTGGATCTCTCAAGGGAGATCGAGGAGAGGTCTCTACGAGAAAGAGAAAGGCGGTGATGGTGGAAACAACGTCACCCACAAACAAGAAAGGGAATTTCAACAATGCTAAGGCTTTTTCTGGTGGAGCCGGTTTCTCGGAGGTTCTCGTGGGCTGGGGAAAGAATGGGGGGGTTTGTAAGTGACAACACCAACCTTACGTGCTTCAATTTGTGGTGGTGTAGGCCACAAAGGCGGGAATGCACGAGCTTCAAGCCCGTGCAATGGTTGGGAGCTCGATCAGGAAATTTCTCTCAGGGGCCGACTCAGAGTTTTGCTAGTAGCCGACCGGGAGGTTCATGGGGCAACCGAGGTGGACAGGGTAACCAGGGCGGTTACAACCGCGGTGGTGGTGGATCTTATCAGCGTCGAATAACGGTGTCACCCGGATTGGCGGCTACTAAGCCAAGTACATCCAATGCTTCGGTTCGGGGTGGAGGACGAGGAAGAATAGTGGAAAGCTCTTCATGATGGATAAGCGGGAAGCACAGGATGATGCTCATGTAGTTACCGGTACCTTTCTTGTTAATAATGTACCGTCTTTTGTTTTGTTTGATTCCGGGGCTACACATTCGTTTGTGTCTAAGAGTCATGCAGTGTCTATGGGGTTGGGCAAGTTTGAGGTTGTAAAAGATGATGTATTCATACCTTCAGGGGAGTCGTGTCGTGTCTCAAGTTATATAAGGGTATACCTATGGTGATTGGAGGGTAGACTTACCAGAAACTGTTAGAGTTTCCTAAGGATGGGTTTGAGGTAATTGTTGGGATGGACTGGCTGGGTAGGTATGATGCCAGGATAGATTGTAGACAGAAGAGAGTGTCTTTAAAGAGTCCCAAGGGTGTTAAAGTGTCCTATAGAGGGTTTGTGGTAAAGCCTAAGTGTAGGTTTATAGCAGTTATGACCTTAAAGTCATGCTTAAGGAAGAAGTGTCCTATGATCCTTTGTCATGTGAGAGATCATCGAGTAGAGCCGCCGACATCTTCTGAGATTTCCGTGGTGAAGGAATTTGAAGATGTATTTCCTGAGGAGATACCGAGTTTGCCTCCCAAGAGGGATATTGATTTCAGCGTGGAGCTTAAGCCGGGAACGGGTCCTATATCTAAAGCACCTTATCGTATGGCACCTAAAGAGTTGGCTGAGTTGAAGAAGCAGTTACATGAGTTGTTAGACAAGGGCTATATCAGGCCTAGCGTGTCACCGTGGGGAGCTCCAGTTCTTTTTGTAAAGAAGAAAGATGGGAGTATGAGATTGTGCATTGACTACAGAGAGCTCAATCGGGTTCTGATGTGAAGAACAAGTATCCGTTCCGAGGATTGATGATTTGTTCGATCGGCTTAGTGGAGTGGTGTGTTCTCTAAGATTGATCCGAGGTCGGGGTATCATCGGTGAGGATAGCGAGACGAGGATATTCCTAAAACAACATTCGATCTCGCTATGGTCACTACGAGTATGTAGTGATGCCTTTTGGGTTGACCAATGCGCCAGCGGCTTTTATGGATTTGATGAACCGGATCTTCACACCGTTTTTGGATAGGTTTGTGGTTGTTTTCATCGATGATATCCTAGTTTATTCCAAGACCAAGGAAGAACACGAAGAGCATTTGAGGATAGTCTTGCAGACCTTGAGAGAAAATCAGCTCTATGCCAAGTTATCCAAGTGTGAGTTCTGGTTAGAGGAAGTGGCTTTTCTAGGCCATGTCATATCCAAGAAAGGGGTATCTGTGGATCCTAGTAAGATTGAGGCCGTTACCAAGTGGGAATCGCCGAAGAATGTAGCTGAGATCCGGAGTTTCTTAGGCCTTGCCGGCTACTACCGGAGATTTGTGAAGGATTTCTCTACCATAGCACGGCCTATGACATCCTTGATGAGGAAAGAAGTCAGATTTGTTTGGGATGAGAGTTGTGAAACGGCGTTTCAGACCTTGAAAGAACGCTTGACCACAGCTCCTATCCTAGCCTTACCAGAGGGTTGTGAGAACTTTGAGGTCTATACCGACGCTTCAAAGAACGGTTTGGGTTGTGTCTTGATGCAGGGAGGGAAAGTGATAGCGTATGCTTCGAGGCAGTTGAAACAATATGAGGAGAATTATCCTACTCATGATCTGGAGCTGGGTGCGGTTGTGTTTGCTCTTAAGATTTGGAGGCACTACCTTTATGGCGCAACTTTTAAGGTGTTCTCTGATCATAAGAGTCTAAAGTATATCTACACTCAGAAGGAGCTTAACATGCGACAGAGGCGGTGGATGGAGCTGATTGGAGATTATGATATGGAGATCATCTATCACGAGGGTAAAGCTAATGTTGTCGCAGATGCTTTGAGTAGGAAGAGCGTTCATTCGTTATGCACAGCTATGTCCTTGCTGAAGTTGAGAGATGAGATGTCTAGATTGGGGGTCTTTATGATCCGAGAGGGGAATACCATCGGGGATTTGACGATCGAGCCAGAGTTGTATGAAAACATCAAAGGTAAGCAAGAGCTTGATCCTAAGATCCAGGAGTGGAAGTCAACGGTAGAGAGCGGAGCAGCATCTAGGTTCTCTATACATCCAGATGGGAGTGTTCGTTTTGATGGGAGATGGTGTGTTCCTGACGATGCAGAGTTAAGGAGAATGATATTGTCTGAGGCTCATTGCACTCCTTATTCGGTTCACCCGGGTGGTGACAAGCTTTACAGAGATCTTAAGAAGACTTTTTGGTGGCCGAACATGAAGAGGGAGGTAGCTGAGTTTGTGGCTAGATGTTTGACTTGCCAGAGGGTCAAAGGTGAGCAAAGGAGACCTCAAGGTAAGATTCGGTCTGACACGGTGCCGAGTGGAAATGGGAGTCGATTTCTATGGACTTTATTGTGGGGTTACCGAGGTCACAACAAGGTAACAACATGATTTGGGTGATTGTGGATCGGTTAACCAAGTCAGCTCATTTTGTTCCAATGAAAGATACTTGGTCTAAAATGCAGTTGGCATTGGGTTACAGAAGACATGTTGTTCGATTACATGGTATACCGAAGGATATCGTTTCTGATCGTGATGCGAGGTTCATATCCAAGTTTTGGCAAGAACTGCAAGAGTTGATGGGCACAACGCTGAAGATGAGTACAGCTTTTCATCCGGCAACCGATGGTCAGACAGAACGGACCATCAAGACCTTGGAAGACATGCTAAGGGCATGTGTTATGGACTTTGGAGGCAGTTGGGAAGACAGACTTGATTTGATCGAGTTTTCATATAATAATAGTTATCATACAAGCATTGGGATGGCACCTTTTGAAGCTTTGTATGGCCGGAAATGTCGGAGTCCAGTTTGTTGGGATGATAGTTCGAGGCGTGGTTTTAGGACCACAACTGGTTCAAGATATGGTTGAGCAAATCCAGTTGATTCGACAAAAGATGAGAGCAGCTCAAGATCGTCAGAAGAGCTACGCCGACTTACACCGCAGGGACATTGAGTTCGCAGTCGGTGACAAGGTGCTTTTGAAAGTGTCACCTATGCGAGGTGTTATGAGGTTTGGGAAGAAGGGTAAGTTAAGCCAAAAGTTTATAGGCCCTTATGAAATTTTGGACCGCGTTGGCGAGGTAGCTTACAGGTTAGCTCTACCACCAGCTTTGGATAGAGTGCACAATGTTTTTCACGTATCTCAACTCCGGAAGTATGTGAGCGATCCGTCGCATATCCTTGAGATGGAGAACATCGAATTGGATGAATCCTTGTCCTATGCCGAGATTCCTAAGGAAATTCTTGATCGCAAGGTTCGTAAGACCCGGAATGGTGAGACGGTCTTACTCAAGGTCCTTTGGTCTAATCATAACGTGGAGGAAGCCACATGGGAACCCGAGGAAGCTATGCGAGAACGTTTTCCTAACCTTTTTGATCAGGTATGTTTGGTTACGGGGACGTAACCGTTGTCTTTTTAAGGGGGTAGGAGATGGTCGCGATAGTGTTTTGAGTTTTCTTTGCTTTGTTTGATTCGTGTCGGGAGATGTGTTTGGGGTAACTTGTTGGGATGCTTGTGTAGTTCCTTGGAGTTGTTTCATGTGTTGTTAGTGTCTTGTGTCGTGGTGTTGTGTTTGGTGTAGTTGAGTGTGAACTTCGGGACGAAGTTCTTTTTAGGGGGAAAGATTGTAATACTACGAATTTCCTTTGGAGCCTACTCGACCGAGTAGAGCCTACTCGGCCGAGTAGTGCTCTTTGTGAGAGTTATTTCGGTTCTGCCGAGGAACACTCGGCCGAGTATAGTGAATACTCGACCGAGTGTAGACCACTCGGCCGAGTGTCGTCACACTCGACCGAGTGTCCGGTCTGGCGAAGTTATGTTTTGACGGTTTGATTAGGGTATGATTAGGTTATTTTATATTTTCCGCGTCAGTTTTCTAATATCAGTTTTCAAGCGTTATCACTTCTACGTTACCCTAATCACATCCAAATCATCCCCTAATCCTTCCCTTGAGCATTTCGTAGCATCTTTGTGTGGATACTTGCGGTGATTATTCCGTATAAACTCTTGTTGCACTGTTGGTAAGTTCTACCTTTGTAATTATTGTATATTTTGGGTTACTGTACATTGTATGGGAAGGGAATGTTGGGAATTGTTCAAAGTGTAATTGTGTTGTATGATCTTTGTATAGGAGAAGACTTCGTAGAGGAGCCTTTTTGATTGTCCGTATTCTTCTGTCTTTGTGATTGCTAAGGTAGGGTTTCCCTACTCAGTTGCTGTGCTTTACATGACATGTTATTGTATTTATTGTTGTTTATTGATCATCGTAATATGGAGATTGTTGTGACGTTGTTGGTGTGAGGGGATTGAGATGGCAGTGATGTCATGTGATTGTGATTGTGGTGGAGTCACTTGCGGGAGTGGCTTCACACCCTAGTTCGCCCTCCGTGGAACCCGCCACGGGAGGGGATGTGCACATTAAGGGACAGGGAGATTTGTCGCTCGTGAGGAGCTGGACTAGGTGGGATCGGCTGCGGTCACCCTTTGGCGCGAGGATTACCTGTTGCGATGGGTAATCTGGCAGGGCTACACACTTTAGTGTGTAGTCGGATACTATGTGAGACAGGGTGATTGGAAGTGGCGATGATCAAAAGAGTATTGCATTTGTTTGTCTTGTTTGTTGCATAATACTGACCCCGTTGTTGTTTGTGGAATCTGCGGTGATCCATTCGGGGATGGTGAGCAGGCTTGACAGGTTTTGCTAGTGAGAGCTTGGGGATTATCTTGGGAGACTTGCCACCATGAGTCATAGCATCACCGTCGGAGTCTTAGCGAGTTTCTTTTATTATTAAGACTTCGGAGTTGTATTTCATTAGACGGTATTTGGTTTTGGATGATGTAAACTTTGTTAATTACACTATTTTAATAAATGTGCTCAGTTCAGACGCTTTTGATATGTACTAACCTCGGGCAACCGAGATGGTAACACATTCTCATGGTAGGGTGGTCCTGGTAAGGCACCTTGGTATGAGGGGGTGTTACATACTTTAACTATAAATATCGCATATTTATAATTAGCTAATTAAATATAACTTGTTACGTTTAATTACGAATTAACATCTTAATTCATTTAAGTTAACATTATATACATTAATTAAATATAACATATTATATTCAATTTACGAATTGACAGTTAATTCGTCTCAGCTAATATTATTTAATTAAATTAAATAATCGTCTCATCAACACATTGACTAACTGTTTAGTCAAATACTTGGACTAACCTTTTAGTCAGGCATCAATGTGATTATATTTTCATACAATCACATCTCTCAAACACATCCTTTAGGTGTGACTTTTAGGGACCAGTTGATCACCGCCATCAGTGATGCGTGTCTTTTGTATAAGGTTTTTACCTCATTTTTACACGCATTTCTATACTTTTTATGTAGCATCTAGCTACAAATACCCCCGAATATTCTACTTTGGTTCGTTTTATGTAATTTGCAGGAATTGACCAAAGAGGAGCTAAACCGAGCCTTAATCCGTCCCATTTGCATGCATTTATGGAGAATGAGGAGCCGGAGCTTGGAAATCTAACACTTGGAAGACGCGTGAGCTGGATTCGGGAAGTGTTTCAAGGTCTAACGTGCTTAAACAGCTCGATCGAGTAGATTTTATGCTCGATCGAATGCTTTATATACCTAAGGATGCTCGATCGACCACTTTCGAGTATACACAAGAGGAGACAAAGCAAGAAGTGCTCGATCGAGTGGTTTATTTCCACTCGATCGAGAGGTTTGGTGTTAGTTTGCTCGATCGAGTGGTTTATTTCCACTCGATCGAGTAGTTTGTCCTACTTTAGTTTATTTTTCGCCTAATTATCTTATGGGCTTTTGTAATTAGTCCATAGATTAGGTTAGAATGTGTTTTTCGTATAAGACTGAGGAGTGAACAACGTAACTGCTCTCTCTTCCTCTCTTCCTCTCTTCTCTTCGATCTGTTCATTTTTACTCTATCACTGGTGACTGTTCTTTGGATTTTGCCCTCTCTTTTACTCACTTGCTACTCAGATTTGGATTTATATATTGGTATTATCAATCTCTTTTAATCCCTTAATTCTTAATCATTTGCTTAAATTCTTTCTTCCCTTTATTGTTGTCATAATTGCTTTAATTCAATTCTTGTTAGTTTATTTATCATGTTTAATTCTCTTTATTATCTATTTGTTGTTATTGATAATTCGATGATGATGAGTAGCTAATTTCCCTCTGCTAAGACTAAAGGGGATCCATAATTATGAAGGGATAGTAATCGATTTATTGGGTTAATGCTGGTATAGTCTTTGTTGTTTAAATGCTGCACTTATCTGTACCTGTCTATTTGAGTCGACGCATTTAGGCATTTATATCTTAGTGACCCTTTACCTGGACCGAAAGGTTGGAAAAGGCGAGACTAGTAGCGAGCAATAAGGCATTGTAGTTAGGGCGAAAGCTAAGCTATTTACGCTTTAGGGCGAATTGAGACCGAAAGGAGATATTCACTGCTCCTTAGATCGTATTTGCATTGACCTGAGACCTAGATTACTTGATCGGATGATTATGGTGAACCGTCTGTCTTAGCTGTTTTTCTCTCCTTGGTTGATTTTTATTCTCTTATTTTCTCTTCCTTACCTTCTTATTAGTTTAGAATATCACGATTAAAAACCCCCAAATTTGGTTACCTTGACGAACATAGATTAGGTTGACAATTTCCTACCTCTCTGTGGATTCGACCCGACTTCCCTAGCTATATTAGTTAGAGCCAGTTGGTATTTTTGACAGGTACGCGATAGCCGTGTCAAATTTTGGCGCCGTTGCCGGGGAGGTGGCGCAATTTTGCTGCTTTAATTAAGTTTGTCTCTCGTCTCAAGGAATTTATTCCTTGAGGTTGATCTCATTTCTGCAAAGTTTTGATTAGTTTTGCAGGTTGTTCGTTGCTTTGTAAGTCTATTTGCCAGAATGCCTAAATTACAGGTCTGTTCGATTACTGAGCATATAGAGCCATGTGGTAGATGTGGCAGCGAAGGGCATGACCCTATTGGGTGCATGGAGAGTGTAGAGCGCGTCCTTGCTTATCAGAAGTACAAGCAAGGAGTTCCTTTTTCTCAGCTGTATGAAGAAATAAAGAATATCTCTACTCCCTCCGCGCCAGAGCCACAACCGGTTTTTCCTTCTGCAAATGAAGAAATTGCTGAAATAAAATCCTTTGTGATGAGCATATCACAACAGTTTGAAGAGAATTGCAATAGGAAAGAAACGGTCATAGCGGAATTGAGAGAACAAGTCGCGCAGTTAACACTCGCGAAAGACCAAGCCAAGCTTCTACCGACATGCAATCCAGTTAGTGCAACGAATTTCCAAGTTGGCCTTACTCATGAAGGGCCAAAAGTACCAGAAGGCGAGGTTTTGATAGCTGAAGATGCCTCGGAGGATGATATGGATGAGTTTTTAGCCGAAATATTTGCTGCGTGTAATCAAGACACTCGATCGAGTGATTTATCTACCCGATCGGGTGAATCAACTCATCCCATCACTCGATCGAGTGAAATTACTGGTCGATCGAACAGTGCACTAGTTGACGATGGTCGATCGAGTGATATTCTTACTCGATCGACTAAATTTGCTGCAGAAATCACTCGATCGAGTGATAAAACCGGTCGATCGAGTAAGACAGAAAGAGAGAATGGTCGATCGAGTAGTAATTGTGCTCGATCGAGTACGAAAGTGGCGGAGATCCTATTTTACTATCTAATTCGCTACCGTGTCATCTTCCCTGCTTTGTGGAGACGTCACGCATTGATAAAGGTAAAGAAAAAGTAGCGGGTTCACTCATAGCTACTAGAGTGCCTTCCCAGGTAAATCGAAGGACGCAAAGATCGAGCAACGAGACGGTAAGTTTGTGGACGTTGTGAAGAATATCCAGTAACTTGTCCTTTTTCCGAACTTGTTACTCGGTACCTACTTACGCTAAGTTTATGAAAGATATTGTGACGCGTAAGAGAAATTTAAGTGAATTTGAGACGATTTCATTTATGGAAGAGTCTAGTAATTTGCTTTTGAATAAGGCTCCTCCAAAAATGAAAGACCCGGGCAGCTTTTCTATTACCTATATTATAGGCAACGTGGTTATTGATAAGGCTCTTTGTGATTTAGGAGCGATTGTCGGTGTCATGCCCCTTCTCGTCGCAAGAAACCGAACATGAGTCATTTTAAAGTGACTAACATTACCCTACGAGATGGCGATAGATCGTTAGGAAGCCCTTAGGTGTCTTAGAGGACGTGCTCGTGAAAATAGGCAAGCTCTTTATCCCAGTTGATTTCATTGTTTTAGATATAGCTGAGGACACCCGGACCCAAATTATCTTAGGAAGACCATTCCTTTGTACAGCTGGGGCCGTTATTGATGTCAAACAAGGGCGTTTGACTCTTGCAGTAAGGGATGACGCGATCACCTTCAGTCTGTCTAGCACTTTGGCTCGGCCAATGATAGAGGATACTTGCTATTCGGTTGATATTATTGACGAGTCTCTCTATGACTTCTGGTCGGGTTCTTTTATGAAGGACCCACTAGAAGCTCTTATGCTTTTTGATGAGTGTGCAGATAGCCCAGACGACGATGACGCTGTGTTGGATTTGCTTGTTGATGGTTTAGATGAGCATGAGGGAGAGCAAGTGGAACAAATGATTAGCACTCTTTGCTCCATTGAGGTAAAGGTACCGGAACGTAAGCCTCTCCCTTCTCATCTTAAATATGTCTTCTTAGATGATACTGAGCAATTTCCAGTCATTGTTAGTGCTAAGCTTGATAATGATCAGGTGACTTCTTTGTTAGCTGTACTTAAGAAAAAGAGGAAAGCAATGGGTTATTCACTGGACGATATCAAGGGGATTAGTCCCGATGTTTGTATGCACATGATAGAGCTGGAGGAAGATCACAAACCTTGCAGACAGGGTCAGCGACGGCTGAACCAGAAGATGCAGGATGTTGTGATGGCTGAGGTAATGAAGCTGCTAGATGCAGGTATTATTTATTCTGTTGGTAATTCTAAATGAGTGAGTCCAGTACAGGTGGTCCCGAAGAAAGGAGGGACAACTGTTGTTAAGAATGATAAGAATGAATTAATACCTACTCGAGTAGTGACTGGTTGGCGGATGTGTATAGATTACAGACAGCTTAATGCCGCCACCAAGAAAGATCACTTTACCCTTCCTTTTATTGATCAAATAGTAGAAAGGTTAGCTTCTCATAAATTTTTCTGCTATTTAGACGGGTATTCAGGGTTCTTTCAGATCCCTATTCACCCAGACGATCAAGCTAAGACTACATTTACTTGTCCTCAGGGCGTTTTTGCTTATCGCAGGATGCCTTTTGGTTTGTGTAATGCCCTGCCACCTTTCAAAGGTGTATGATGGGGATATTTTCAGTATATTGAGTCTATTATGGAAGTTTTCATGGACGATTTCGGTGTTTATGGAAGTGATTTTTCTAACTGTCTGTCTAACCTTGAGAAAGTGTTGCAAAGACCGTATTGAGGTCAATCTTGTCTTTGAATCGGGAGAAGTGCCACTTTATGGTCAACGAGGGAGTTGTCTTGGGGCACTTAGTTTCTGATAGGGTAATAGAGGTTGATAAAGCAAAGGTGGAAGTGATTGAGCAATTGCCACCTCCTGTTAATGTTAAGGGGGTGAGGAGTTTCCTTGGTCACGCCGGCTTTTATCGCCGGTTTATCAAGGACTTCTCAAAAATTGCTAAACCACTTACACAGTTTCTACTTAAGGATGCCCCTTTTGTGTTTATCGATGATTGTCTTTCGCTTTTAACGGGTTAAAGCACGCTTTAGTCTCTGCGCGATCATACTGACCTCCGATTGGGACTTGCCGTTTGAGATTATGTGTGATGCGAGTGACTATGCACTAGGAGCGGTTCTAGGCCAAAGGAAAGACAAAGCTTTGAATGTTATCTACTATGCGAGCCGAACTGCGGATGAGGCTCAAGTGAAGTACACTACCATCGAGAAAGAGTCGCTAATTTGTAGTTTATGCCTTAGAGAAGTTTCGTACTTATTTAGTGGGTCGAAGTTCTGTTTTTACTGACCATGCAGCTTTGAGGCATCTCCTTGCTAAGAAGGAGGCTAAACCACGGCTATTGAGATGGATACTCCTTCTTCCGGAGTTTGATTTGCAGATTAAGGATAAGAAAGGAGCTGAGAACGTTGTAGCTGATCACTTGTCGCGACTGATGCGATAAGAAGGGGAAGATTCTCTACCTATTGATGATTCTTTTCCTGACGATACTTTATTTGCTCTTATATCGTCTATTGTTGACCAAGAACCTTGGTATGCAGATATAGCAAAACTTCGTTGTCAGTGGCAAGCTGCCGCCTGACCTTTCTCATCAGCAGAGGAAGCGTTTTCTGTATAACGCTAAAGATTTACGGGATGATCCTTATTTGTTTAAGGAATGTGCAGACGGTCTCTCGGACGGTGTATTCCGCAGTGGGAGGCCAAAGTAGTCTGGAAGGCTGTCACTCCTCTTCCTATGGTGGTCACCACGGTCCATCGCGCACCGTGGCTAAGGTACAGTCGAGGTTTTTCCGGCCTTCTTTGTTTCTTGATGCTAAGTCTTTTGTTTCACTTGTGATGCTTGCCAACGATCGGGAACATTTCAAAGAGACATGAGATGCCACAAAACGGCATCTTAGAGGTTGAGGTTTTCGATGTCCGGGGCATTGATTTCCAAGGACCGTTCCCGTCTAGTAAAGGTAACAGGTACATCTTAGTGGTCAGAGATTATGTGTCCAAATGGGTTGAGGCAATTGCTTCACCCCATTGTGATGCCAAGACCGTGATAAAAATGTTCAAAAAGGTCATATTTCCCCGATTTGGTGTCCCTAGGGTCGTCATTAGTGATGGGGGAATGCACTTTAAGGAAAAGAAACTAACTTCTATTCTGTCTAAAGTTGGTGTCCAACACCGGCGAGGTTTGGGGTATCATCCCCAAACTAGTGGTCAGGTTGAGGTCTCTAACCGCGAGTTGAAAGAGATCTTGTCTAAGGTAGTTTCTAAATCACGGAAGGATTGGAGTCTTAAGTTAGAGGACACATTATGGGCTTACAGAACTGCCTTTAAGACACCAATTGGTGCATCACCTTATAGGTTAGTTTATGGGAAATCATGTCACTTACCTGTTGAATTGGAATGTAAGGCTTGGTGGGCAATTCGTGAGCTTAACTTTGATTCTAAGTTGTGTGGTCAGAATCGTCTTTTGCAGCTAGATGAGTTGGAAGAATTTAGGCTTAATGCCTATGATAGCTCGCGCATTTACAAAGAAAAGACGAAGAGATGGCATGACAAGAGAATTCTACCTCGGGAGTTCCACGTTGGGCAAAAGGTGCTGTTGTTTAATGCCCGATTGAGATTGTTTCCTGGCAAGCTGAAGTCCAGGTGGAGTGGTCCTTATACGGTGACAGCTGTTACCAGATTTGGATCCGTGTAGCTCGAAGATTCCGAAGTTCATACGTTCAAGGTGAATGGCCAATATGTGAAGCATTACCACGAGGCGAATGAAGCAGACAATCGTGTTGAAGTCTTGTACTTTGACGAGCTCGACGCGCCAGTTAATTGATGCCATAAAGGTCGTGCGGGACCTCATAAACCAGCGCTCTCCGGGAGGCAGCCCGAACTGTTTTATTGTACTTTTGTTGAACTATTTATTTTTCTTTAGCTTTATGTTGAACTTTAGACGCTGTTTTACGAACTCTTTATGCTTCCCTTGCTTTGAAATGCGTGTTTTGCAGGTTGCTTCACTCGATCGAGAAGTTTTCTACTCGATCGAGCACATTTTGGGGTAATTTTCACTCGATCGAGTGATATTCTTACTCGATCGACCAAAGCAGAAATCGCATCTACTCGATCGACTGGTTTTCTACTCGATCGAGTCCTTCCATATTCCAGTTTACTCGATCGAGCTGTTCCAAGCTGCTCGATCGAGCAGTTTCGTCTTCCAGCGGCTGTTTTACGTCTATTGAGCTACTGCTTGACTTTCTTTGACCTCCCATGTTCATGGTCGGTTTGGGGAGGTCCCTCCTTATGACGTTTTGTAAGTTTTCTGACTCCACTTCTCCTTTCCTCTTCAGTTTGCATTTCTTTCCCTATTTTTGGTACAATGAGGGCATTGTACGGTTTGGTTTGGGGAGGTATGCATCCATATCTATGTTTGTCTGCATGTTTTCTTGCATTTTCGCTTGCATGTTTAATTATTTTCGCATGCATTGTTGTTTTAATTAATTCAAAAATCATAAAATTCAAAAAAAAAATTTTAGAAAAAATTTACTTGCATGTTTATTTGAGTCGGAACGTTTGAACAATGACGCTACATTGAATCTTTACTCGAGCCTTGCATATTCTTGACATTTAGCTGGCATGATTATGTGCATAATCTACGAGTTTTTGTTTCTCTCTTATCTCAACGAATAGACTTGATTCATTATGTCGGCAAGCTACATTACATTCTGAGGTTAGAGCTTTATAAACTGGTGACATTCATGACCGGTTTCATTTAGGATGTGAGTAGTACTCTCTTTAAGGCATGTAATATCAATTTGCATAAGCATGAGTCTAGTCTTCTTAATACCTGTATGCGTTCGGTCTGTGGATGGTGACACATGTTAGGAGAGGCAGTTCCTTTTATTTCATTCTACCCATGAGCCCCACATAGCCAAATCGCCTTTTTGTCCTATTAACTACTTTCTATAACACTTCCTACCCTAGCCGAGCTAGTGACGAGTGGTTGTTGGAATGTTTTATTGCAATTTGGTTATTCTATCTGATTTCAGAAGATGGTGGAAGAATTGAAGGGAATGAAAGAAAAAGAATTGTCGAAAAAAAATGGAACGAAAAAGGAAAAAAAAGAAATTGTATAATGATTTTCACTCCCATGTTCTATCTATACTTTATGGGGAGTTGACAAGTATTGGTGTTTAGTGAGTTTAGTGCATGGAATTTGCATTGTTTTATTTTGTTATATTGAGTATGAAGATGGGATGCAGTTATATTTGGATTCGTTGTTGCTAGCCTGGCTATTAACCCCACATATCCAAATTCATTTTAGCCCCTTCTTACCCATTACCTCACTTACCCAAATGTAAGTCCTCGGCATGTGTCTTGGTCACTAGTATGGTTGGAATGCATATGTATGGTTATAGAGACTTTATTCATGTTAACTGCATGCATGTTCTTATAGATCGAGTTAGGTGAGTGACTTTACTTCTGTCTATCTTTCACATATATACTCACCTTGTGCCTAATTTTGAGTGACGAGTGACCCGTGAGAGTCCGACATCGTTTGAATCTTGAAAGGTCGACGGTTCAGTAAGTTTGAAACATTGATTTAGCTCGTTTGCACTTCTCATTTGCCACTTTGTCATTTTGTTGTATTAAATTGGTTTTAGTGGATGATTTGTAGCTGATGCGTTGGTCCCGTTCCTCTGTTATTTCTTAGTTGCATTCATATTTGCTTGGGGACAAGCAAAGGTTTGGTTTGGGGAGATTTGATGCGTGTCTTTTGTATAAGGTTTTTACCTCATTTTTACACGCATTTCTATACTTTTTATGTAGCATCTAGTTACAAATACCCCCGAATATTCTACTTTGGTTCGTTTTATGTAATTTGCAGGAATTGACCAAAGAGGAGCTAAACCGAGCCTTAATCCGTCCCATTTGCATGCATTTATGGAGAATGAGGAGCCGGAGCTTGGAAATCTAACACTTGGAAGACGCATGAGCTGGATTCGGGAAGTGTTTCAAGGTCTAACGTGCTTAAACAGCTCGATCGAGTAGATTTTATGCTCGATCGAATGCTTTATATACCTAAGGATGCTCGATCGACCACTTTCGAGTATACACAAGAGGAGACAAAGCAAGAAGTGCTCGATCGAGTGGTTTATTTCCACTCGATCGAGAGGTTTGGTGTTAGTTTGCTCGATCGAGTGGTTTATTTCCACTCGATCGAGTAGTTTGTCCTGCTTTAGTTTATTTTCCGCCTAATTATCTTATGGGCTTTTGTAATTAGTCCATAGATTAGGTTAGAATGTGTTTTTCGTATAAGACTGAGGAGTGAACAACGTAACTGCTCTCTCTTCCTCTCTTCCTCTCTTCTCTTCGATCTGTTCATTTTTACTCTATCACTGGTGACTGTTCTTTGGATTTTGCCCTCTCTTTTACTCACTTGCTACTCAGATTTGGATTTATATATTGGTATTATCAATCTCTTTTAATCCCTTAATTCTTAATCATTTGCTTAAATTCTTTCTTCCCTTTATTGTTGTCATAATTGCTTTAATTCAATTCTTGTTAGTTTATTTATCATGTTTAATTCTCTTTATTATCTATTTGTTGTTATTGATAATTCGATGATGATGAGTAGCTAATTTCCCTCTGCTAAGACTAAAGGGGATCCATAATTATGAAGGGATAGTAATCAATTTATTGGGTTAATGCTGGTATAGTCTTTGTTGTTTAAATGCTGCACTTATCTGTACCTGTCTATTTGAGTCGACGCATTTAGGCATTTATATCTTAGTGACCCTTGACCTGGACTGAAAGGTTGGAAAAGGCGAGACTAGTAGCGAGCAATAAGGCATTGTAGTTAGGGCGAAAGCTAAGCTATTTACGCTTTAGGGCGAATTGAGACCGAAAGGAGATATTCACTGCTCCTTAGATCGTATTTGCATTGACCTGAGACCTAGATTACTTGATCGGATGATTATGGTGAACTGTCTGTCTTAGCTGTTTTTCTCTCCTTGGTTGATCTTTATTCTCTTATTTTCTCTTCCTTACCTTCTTATTAGTTTAGAATATCACGATTAAAACCCCCTCAATTTGGTTACCTTGACGAACTTAGATTAGGCTGACAATTTCCTACCTCTCTGTGGATTCGACCCGACTTCCCTAGCTATATTAGTTAGAGCCAGTTGGTATTTTTGACAGGTACGCGATAGCCGTGTCAATCAGTATGATAATAACGTCAAACTTTCTAGCAAGCCAACCGTTATTAAGTAATCGTTAATCAACTGATAAAATACGAAGTATACCCTTGTGAACCTATAAGAGATTTATAAATGTTATCACACTAATTTGTGGAGGACACAAGCTCCAACAAACTCCCAGTTGTCCTCACAAGTGTATGTGCGATAACCCAGTTGGTTCTCAACCTTATTCTGGTATTCCTTGAATTTCTCAAAGGACTCACTTTTATGCTTCATTAAGTAGACATATCCGTATCTACTCAAATCGTCCGTGAAAGTGATAAAATATCTATAGCCATCTCTAGCGGTAATTGACATAGGTCCACATACGTCAGTATGTATGAGTCCTAATAGGTCACTAGCGCGCATTCCAACACCTTTGAAGGAAATTCAAGTCATTTTGCCAATGAGACATGATTCACACGTGCCAAATGTAGAAAAATCGAATGCGGGAATAGTCCCATTCTCGACGAGTTTCTTTACACGTTTTTCATTTATGTGTCCCATTCGACAATGCCATAGATATGTTTGATCTTTGTCACCAACCTTTAATTTCTTATTATTCACGTGTAATATATCCGTGGTTTGATCTAAGATGTAAATTCCATTCATGGAAACTGCTTTGCCATAAACCATTTCATTAAAAGAGAAAATACAGCTATTATCCTTTATTGAAAATGCAAAACCGTCTTTATCAAGTACGGAAACAGAAATAATGTTCTTAGACAAACTGGGTACATAGTAACAGTTATATAAATATAACTCAAACCCACTAGGGAGCTGGATTACATATGTTCCCATGGAGACTGCAGCAACTCGTGCTCCATTTCCGACTCGCAAGTCCACATCACCCTTTGCGAGGGATTTGATGTTTCTTAGGCCCTGCAAATGATTACACAGATGAGAACCACAACCAGTATCAAGTACCCAAGTTCCGAAACTTGCATGGTTAATCTCAATCATATGAATATAAGATGACATACCAACAGGAACGACGCGGCCTGCTTTTATATCCTCACGGTACACGGGACAGTTCCTCCTCCAATGTCCAGTCTTGTGACAATGGTGGCATTCAATGTCACCGTCCTTGCTCTTTGCCTTGCCTTGTGAGCCACTAGTCTCACTAGGCCCACTCTTACCGTTTCCTGGCTTTTTAAACTTTGGCTTACCTACAGTTAGGTCGCCTGGAGCTTTGCCCTTACCCTTATTCTTGTTGGAAATCATGAGAACATCTTGCTTCATGCTCCCACTCAATTTCATATCCTTCTCGGTCTGTACGATAAGTGAGTGTAGCTCATAAAGACTTTTCTTCATGTCATTCATGTAGTAATTTGCCCTGAAAAGGGCAAAACCATCATGAAGTGAATGAAGCATACGGTCAATGACTATGCTCTCACTGATTTTGCAATCAAGTGCCTCCAATTTCTCGACATTCTCAATCATGTTGAGAATGTGTGGGCTAACTGGTTGGCCCTTCTGGAGTTTCGCATCAAAGAAGCGACAAGTATGCTCATAAGTAACGATTCTCGGTGCTTTTGAGAACTCGTTAGTGAGCGTGGTGAAAATCTCGTTTGCACCTTGGGCAATGAAACGTCTCTGCAAATTGGTTTCCACTGCAAAGATGAGTACGTTCTTTATCGCACCCGCTTCCATGACGAAGTCACTATATACCCTTAAGTCCTTCTCGAGCCAGTTACAGGAAATAGTTGGGAATTTTGGGAATCATTAGGCTTGTGTCGTTACACCTACGCCATTAGGGTTCGGACATGGAAATTTGAACCCACATTATTATCCAACACATTTGCACTCAGGTTTCGTCAAACTCGAGACAATATTTCCAACCACGTTATGAGCCATAAGCCCTTGGCCTAAGCATCACAAAACAACCCTTCAAAATGATGGTACAATATTTAAACCTTTTCGTGATACCTCATTTCTACACCTCCCGCCAAACACCCAATGATGATTGGGCCGCATGTTTAAACATACGGAGCGATTTATGACATTTCGTAAGTTCATCAACAAGTGGTAGCTCAAACAGTTGTGTCAACCCCTTGGCCGTCATCTACGTGCTGATACGTCGTTTTGGCATTAATTAGAGTACATTTGGAGTCCGGGTCAAAAACCCTCTTCATTTTCTAAAACCATCTTAGTCCGAGTCGGAATATTTCGGAAGTTATTCCTAAAATATTATTTTTAGTTTTTAATTCCCGAAATATCTTGCCTTGCGGAGTAAGGAAGTCTGTATCTTCCCTATTTCCTATTTAAACCCGCAGAAATATTTCTTGCTGAAGAGGAAAGGCCTCAAGAGAGAACGCAGCACGCAGCAGGTGTTGCGCCTCTTGGAAAGGTCGCAGTATCTACTGCGCCTCTTCCTGGGCTAGTTTTTCGTCAGTTTCCAGAATAATTCCGGATTCTTTCCAAATCCTATCTTTTCCTAAACCTAAACCTCATGATTAGTATAAATAGAGGCCTTCGCCTCACATATTTTCCAGTATCCGCCCCTTCTCTTCTCCCTTTGCATTCTAAGACCGTTGCTATTGCTTTGACGCCTAAGTGATTGATCACTCTATAACGTAAGCCTAAGTCCTTTTGGGTACTAGTCTCGTTGCATGACCGACCAATTTGACCAACTCCACAATTAATCTAATCTAATCAATATTGTTTCTAAACTCCTTTTTAAGGGCACTTTCATATTTGCATCAAATCGAGTCGAGCAACCAATAAACGACAACTTAGTTAATCTCGCTTCGTTAAACATGTAAGTTTAAGGGTGTAAATTCCTGATAAGGTTATTTTCAGTCGTTAGGCCTTAATCAAAATAAATCCTATACTACTACTAACAAGATCGCTAGCGGCAAGTCAGGGTCGAATCCACAGGGAGGCGGTGACTATCTAGTTTGTTTATATTTAAATCCGTCTTAAAGGTAACAAGTTATGGGGTTTTGATTGGTTTGATTTATAACAACTAATAGCAAATTAAATAAAGATGGATAAAAATAATATTAAGAAAATCTAGGGATCGGGTTCACTAGGTCGTTATCAAAGGGTAAGATTTAATTCATTGATTGAGCAATTTATATTCTTGAAAGTCATATGATCAGTCGATTCAATATTTCTTTTAGATCTAATTTAACATGTTATCGCTATCATTAAGTTATCTCTATTCAATTATCGTGGCCTATACTAGTCTTAACCCGGTCGGTGAAAATCCTAGTTTATGCAAGACTAAATTAATCAATTCTGATCAGTAATCAATTTACTAGATGTAAAACGATAATTAAACAATAGAAAGCGATTTAACAATCAATTCAGAATAAACCCCTTTTCTAACAACCTAGATCCTCTTTCACCCTAGATGATAAAATTAGCTACTCATGATGATAACAATAACAACAATAATTGATGAAGACATAATCAAAGACAATAAATAAGAACAAAGAAATAATAGCATGAACTGAATTAATAATTAACGAGGAAAGATTAAGAACAATACCGTAAACAGCTAGATCTGGAAATAAAAACAATAATTAAACTAAAACTAAGTATTTGAGAGAGTTTTCTAAGGTAGCTATACGAAACTACGGAAACAAAAGCGTAAAATAACCTAGGGTACGATTTAGGTATTTAAAATATAACATAACCGACTTAAGGAAATTTGCGGAAAATTTGGAAATATTAGTTTCCTCGATCGAGCCCAAAGATACTCGATCGAGTACACATCCTCGATCAATCCTCATTGTCACTTGATCGAGCACCTAGTTCCTCGATCAAACCTCACGGTACTCCATCGAGGCACTTGCTCAATATCCACTTTCTTCGTGTTGTCTTCTTTATTTATACCCCTTTATTCTTATGGATTCTCGTGCCATACTTCGTGTATTCCTTCATACCCACTCCGCGATGCCCATTTCGCTCCTCAAATGCATCAATCCTGCATTAATCATCAAAAAGCGGAAGTATCAACGTTCTAACATAAAAGGCATGTATTTAATATAATTTAGCACGAAATCGTACCAAAAGCAATTAAGGGGAGGCATAAATATGTATATAATTATGACTCAACAATTTCACTTTAATCTTGTTTTATTTCTGTATTATACTTTTTGTACGGATTTATATTATAAGCATGCTCAAAACCGTTCTCAAAATCATATTTTCGAACCCTTTTTTGACGAAACGGCAAGGAAAGACCGTCGAGAAGGAACGCAACAGTTGTTGCGCCTTCTGGAACAGTCGCAACATCTGCTGCTCTCCTTCTTCCTCGAGTACCCGTCTATTTTCTCTTTCTTTATCTTCGTCTTTCTTTCTTAATTTCTTCTTCCTTTTCATAATTTAAGTTTCTTATTTTATTTTATAAAATCCTTTTCGAATTAAAATCCCTAATAATTAATATTTGCGGGGTTTTATCGTAAAATCAAACACGAGTTTGCGGTTTTCGGTTTGTTCATATCAGGTCTCTAAAATTCGGCCTTTGTACAAGATTTAGAGTCTCTGCTTTACTTATTTTCCATCTTTTATTTTTCCTCTTCATTTTAAATTCATCTTTGTTCACGTTTTGTAAACCCGACTCCGTAAATCGCTATAAAACCGCCGTATAGCCGTCATGTAATCTGAACAATTAACCTGTCATGAGTTTCTATACATAAAACCAGATTAAGCCACTTCCTTTGAGTTGTATGTAGCAATTATCGACTAAAATCAACCAACGAACACCAACAATTCACGGGTCTGACTTTCACAGTCGAAACCCAGCTCAAGAAGAGACGCACAGAATGATGCGCCTCTTCCAGAGGATGTTGCGCCTGTTCTGGGTTGGTTTGTGCCTCTGATTTCTTTCTCGATTTGACGTAGCATTATATTAGTGTAACACCCCCATCTACCAAGGAGCCTTAAGAAGACCTTCCCCAACAGATAAGGGCGCTACCATCTCGGTTGCCTGAGGAATAGTAATAATCAAATGTCGATAAAAGAACAGTTATATTTAATTACAAGTGATTAACCAAAATAAAAGATACAACTCGTGACATCTAACATCTATGTGATACTATCTCTGCTATGACTCGTGGTTGACTCTTCCTTCCAAGCACCCAGCTAAGATCCAGATATCAACCTGCTAAGACCGACTGCTCACCATAGTGGATCACGGCAGACACAACACAAAGAGAAAACACAACAACAACACATAAGGTCAGTAACTGAAGGAACACACAAAACCAAACACAACAAACAAACATGATACGTGCATTTTATATAGTTTTTTTAGGCCTTTTTATGCACGTATTTCTATGCTATTATCGTAGTTTATGCTACGAAATGCCCCGAATATGCTACTTTGGTTTGTTTTGTCTTATTTGCAGGAATGAACCAGAAAGTAGTGAAATCAAGCCTTTTACCGTCCGTTTAGCATGCCTTTGGAGGAAGAGTGAATTTGGAGCGGGAATGTAGCTATTTTGAGATGCGCAAAGAAGAAAGATAGCTAGGCGAGCAAAGGAAGAACTTTAAATTGCTAGTGCCTAATTTGAAGAGCCATATCTCGAGTTCTACAACAGATATTCAGGCGATTCTAATTGGAGATGAAAGGTTGTCCTCTTAGCTTTCCAACGCTACCGGAATCGCCCTGTTTTCCCAAGTAACGAAGCAATGGCAGCCGTTTAAAGTTCAGTGCGCAAAGCAGGAAATTGTGCGCTGGAAAGTACTCGATCGAGTATAATTATGTTCGATCGAGTCCTTTTTCTACTCGATCGAGTAGTTGCATTTTAGGATTTACTCGATCGAGTAGATTTTCTATTCGATCGAGTGGTTTAAGATTTATTTTACTCGATCGAGTAGTTTAAAAGCACTCGATCGAGTGGTTTGCTATTGGGCTCGGGATTTTTAGTCCGTGATTGGGTTTATGTTTGTAAAATCTCGCTTCCCTATATAAAGGAAGTCGGGATTAGGTCATAATTATCCTGGATACTACTAGGACGATGCTTCTATCACACTTCATGCTTTTCCTTCTCTGTTTTCTCTGTTAAACACTTTTCCACCATTCTTTTCCGGATCTCTTAATCAGTAATTCCTTTCCTTACTCTTTTTCTTCCCTTACTTTATTTTTAATTTATGATGTTGTTTATTCCTTTATTTTTCGCTCTTGCTCTTCCCTTATCTATGTGTAGCTAATTTCCCTGCTAGGATTTAGGGGAGTCGATGAACCGACGTTAATTGCTAATTAGGTTTACGGATTTGTCGTTGTTGTTAAGTCTATGTTGTTAATCACTGCTTTAATTGTTTCTAGCTATTTGAATCGATGCATTTAGCCTACTTAATATTGGTAAGCCTTGACCTAGACCAAAAGGTTGGAAGGGGTGAGACCCGCAGTGAAAAATAGGATGCTTTAGTGAGGGCGAAAGTTAAGCTAATAGCATTTTAGGGCGAATTGAGACCGAAAGGAGATATTCGTTGCCCCTTAGACCGACACATCGACTAATTTGTGACCTTAGCTGCAATTGACTGACATTCATTGATGACCCGACAATCCTAGTTCTCTCTCTTTATTGTTAATCCCTTTATTTTTATCGCTCAATTTCTCTTGTCTCCTCTCTTAGTTTAGAAATCGTACTTAAACCTCCGTTACTCTTAGACTAACTTAAAACAGATAAATCTCATTTTTGCCTCCCTGTGGAGATCGACCCGACTTCCCTAGCTATATTAGTTAGAGCCAGTTGGTTATTTTTGATAGGTATACGACTGCCCTGTCAAATTTTGGCGCCGTTACCGGGGAGGCAGCGTAGTTTTATCTGTTTTTATTTAGTCTATTTCTTGTCTCAAGGAACCTCGGTTCCTTGAGACCGTTCTCATGTCTTTCGTTCTTGACTTTCCGCAGAGAGAGAATGAAAGTTTTGGTTCTTATATAGACAGGTGGGAGGAGTGGCTCGAACCAAGACGAGGAATTCTTTCGGGACACCAAATATGCCAGTCTATCATCCAGGGAATTAATGCCCCTACGCGAGCATACCTTGAGGCTAATGGTAAGAGGGATTTCGAAGGAATCCCCGTAAAAGAGGTATTAGAATTTTTTGAATGGTTTGCTACTGGAACTCTTAAACCCAATTTCTCTCTTCATGTTGACTCAGCTGAGGGGGTGGGTGAGACCTTAGAAACCGTTTTAGGAAATACTGACGGAAAAATAGAGGAGACCATTAGCGTGGTTGATAACCCCTTTTATAAGGATAATTTAGAACCCCTCTATGATTCTTGCACAGATAGTGAGCACGACTGGGAAGGTCTCTTTGAGAACTTCCCTACTGACGAGTCCGGCCCTAAGGAGAGTGAGGAGAAAATTTTTGACAGTCTTGAGGTTAAATGGGATAGTTATGACGATATTATGGATGAACTTATTGTTGAGGACCCAATTGACCCAATTGACTTTACTGTCCCTTGCATTTGGGATGAATACCCACCTTCTCCTTTAGAAGACCGATTCCTCTACCTCACAATATAAACCCGTCGTGCATCTGGATTATACTCGCATTATTTTTGAGTCAAATGCTCATGAGCTCTCTTATTTTCCACTCGCGGTTAATTTAAGCTTCTATATTCCGCCCTTAGCTGGAGGGAGGAATAATTTTGTGGATGTTTTTAGGAGCTGTCATAGGAAATTTGTTAGACTTAAATGCTATTTCATTTTAATTTCCTATGCTATTGCTATTTTATGGTGCTACTACATTTTTGTGTAGCACATGCGCAGCTATTTGATCGGTTGTTGCGCACTTTGAATTTTTTGACCAGGCTAAGGCTAGATTAGAAATTTGGATGAAAAAGAAGGTCGAGTGGGACCCGTCTCGAAACTAGCGCTACCCGGGAGGCAACCCGGAGATTTATTTTTAGTTGTTTTTCAAACATTGCATTTTATTTCAGTTGTGTGTAATAATTGGTCTTCGTACCATAGACTATATCAGTATGCTTGCTTTGTTAGTTTTGCGGGCTGTTTTTATTGCGTCTTTTGCAGGAATATACTAAGGATCACTCGATCGAGTACTTTTTGTACTCGATCGAGAGCTTTTGCTGCTGAAATAACTTGATCGAGTACTTATATTCTACTCGATCGAGTACCTGCAAAAAAAAAAAAAAAAAAAAGTACTCGATCGACCACTATTCCTCTCGATCGAGTTGTTTTGGACGCCCATTGTTTGGACTAGCTTCTTGTGACGATGTTTCGGAGCTATTAGTGACCTCCCACGTTGCTGGCTGGTTTGGGGAGGTCCCTTATTCGCGCAATCTTGTGAGCTTTCCGTATTTACTCTCTTTCTCTTTTAGTTTGCATTTCCTTTCCATGTTTTGGTACAATGAGGGCATTGTACGGTTTGGTTTGGGGAGGTTAGGCATCCATATCTGTGTCTGCATCTTGTTTTTATTGCATTTCTGTTATCACGTTTAATTTCAGTATGCATTGTTGTTTATTTTATAAAAATCAAAAATCTCATAAAAATTGAAAATTTTCAAAAATTCAAAAAATATTCACGTTTATTTTTGCATATAGGTTGAGTCGGAACGGTAGATTTCCGTGATGAAATTGCACTTTAACTTGTCTTTTTACTTGAGCCTTGCACTTTATTGATAGTTATTAGCTGAGTCTTGCGCATATCTATGAGTTTTTGTTCAAATATAGCTGACCGTGTAGACTTGACCTGATAAATTGGCAACCTACTCTACAATTTCTGAGTTTTAGAGCCTTATAACTGGTGACATTCATGACCGGTTCATGTAGGAATTGAGAGTAGTACTCCTTGCATAGAATGTTCATTATTTTTGCACTTTTATGACATTCGATTTCTTGTCAAATGCATACATTCGGGTTTGTGGTCGGTGTCACATGCAGGGAGGTGCTTATAAATTTTCCCCTTTTCTTATATTTTTCACCCATATAGCTCTACTTAAGCCAAATCTTGCCTTTTTGACCCATTAGCTACATCCAAAACTCAGCCTGCCTAGTCAAGCTAGTTTAGTTTGTCTTTTGTGGTATATTTTTCCGTCTGCAGATTGGTCGTGTGTATTTTGATTGGAGTTGGTGTATATAAGGAGGGAGAAAACAAAAGAGAAAAAAAAGAGTTGAAATTGAAAAATAAAAGAGAAGTGAAAAACGTGAACAGAAAAAAAAAAAAAAAAAAAAAGAAAAAAAAATGAAAAATTGAAAAAAAAAAAAAGAAGGAAAAATCACGTGAAACAGAAAGAAGAAAAGAAAGAAAAAAGAAGGAATAATTGAATTGAGTTGTATGAATAAAAGAGACCGACTGTGTTTATCTCTATCTTGTGACGGTCTTACTCCTCTGTTTTACCTACATCATTTTGAGGAAATTGTGTATTGGGTAGTGAGTTTTGTGCCAAAGAAGGGCACTTGTGTTTATTTCTTAGTCAGTTGAGATTCGGACGGTCTTATATGGCCTTGTTTAGGAACTAGCTTGACGCTTTACCTTCACATTTCCATAATTTGTTTTGCCTTTTCTCAACTGAACCTCACTTTCCCATATCATTTGTAAGCCCCCAGCTGTGACGGACATTGTTAATTGGAATGTATGTGTAGTACTTGAATCGTCTATCATTTTTGTTGCATGCATGTTATGTAGGTCGCAATCTAGGTGAGTGACTGTTTTCTCTTTCTCTCTTATACATATACTTTCACCCTTTGCTTCATGAGAGAAGAGTGACCACGTGAGAGTCCGATTTTGTTGGTCTTGCAGGGTCGATAGGTCAGCTTTATTTATGGACATCTTATAATTCGTTTGCGTATTGACCATTGTAGCTATAACTGTTGATTTTAGTTTGCATTAAACTGGTTTAAGTAGACAAGTAATAGCTAGCTCTGAGTTATCTTTTCCGTTCCATTAGTTTGCATTTAGTTTACTCGAGGACGAGTAAAGGTTTGGTTTGGGGAGATTTGATACGTGCATTTTATATAGTCTTTTTAGGCCTTTTTATGCACGTATTTCTATGCTATTATCGTAGTTTATGCTACGAAATGCCCCGAATATGCTACTTTGGTTTGTTTTGTCTTATTTGCAGGAATGAACCAGAAAGTAGTGAAATCAAGCCTTTTACCGTCCGTTTAGCATGCCTTTGGAGGAAGAGTGAATTTGGAGCGGGAATGTAGCTATTTTGAGATGCGCAAAGAAGAAAGATAGCTAGGCGAGCAAAGGAAGAACTTCAAATTGATAGTCCCTACTTTGGAGAGCCATATCTCGAGTTCTACAAAAGATATTCAGGTGATTCTAATTGGAGATGAAAGCTTGTCGTCTTAGCTTTCCAACGCCACTGGAATCGCCCTGTTTGCCCAAGTAACGAAGAAATGGCAGCCGTTTGAAGTTCAGTGCGCAAAGCAGGAAATTTTGCGCTGGAAAGTACTCGATCGAGTACAATTATGTTCGATCGAGTCCTTTTTCTACTCGATCGAGTAGTTGCATTTTAGGATTTACTCGATCGAGTAGATTTTCTATTCGATCGAGTGGTTTAAGCTTTATTTTACTCGATCGAGTATTTTAAAAGCACTCGATCGAGTGGTTTGCTATTGGGATCGGGATTTTTAGTCCGTGATTGGGTTTATGTTTGTAAAATCTCGCTTCCCTATATAAAGGAAGTCGGGATTAGGTCATAATTATCCTGGATACTACTAGGACGATGCTTCTATCACACTTCATGCTTTTCCTTCTCTCTTTCTCTCGTTAAACACTTTTCCACCATTCTTTTAGGATCTCTTAATCAGTAAATCCTTTCCTTACTCTTTTTCTTCCCTTACTTTATTTTTAATTTATGATGTTGTTTATTCCTTTATTTTTCGCTCTTGCTCTTCCCTTATCTATGTTTAGCTAATTCCCCTGCTAGGATTTAGGGGAGTCGATGAACCGACGTTAATTGCTAATTAGGTTTACGGATTTGTCGTTGTTGTTAAGTCTAAGTTGTTAATCACTGCTTTAATTGTTTCTAGCTATTTGAATCGATGCATTTAGCCTACTTAATATTGGTAAGCCTTGACCTAGACCGAAAGGTTGGAAGGGGTGAGACCCGCAGTGAACAATAGGATGCTTTAGTGAGGGCGAAAGTTAAGCTAATAGCATTTTAGGGCGAATTGAGACCGAAAGGAGATATTCGTTGCCCCTTAGACCGACACATCGACTAATTTGTGACCTTAGCTGCAATTGACTGACATTCATTGATAACACGACAATCCTAGTTCTCTCTCTTTATTGTTAATCCCTTTATTTTTATCGCTCAATTTCTCTTGTCTCCTCTCTTAGTTTAGAAATCGTACTCAAACCCCCGTTACTCTTAGACTAACTTAAAACAGATAAATCTCATTTTTGCCTCCCTGTGGAGATCGACCCGACTTCCCTAGCTATATTAGTTAGAGCCAGTTGGTTATTTTTGATAGGTATATGACTGTCCTGTCAAATTTTGGCGCCGTTTCGGGGAGGCAAAGCGTAGTTTTATCTGCATTTTTATTTAGTCTATTTCTTGTCTCAAGGAACCCTCGGTTCCTTGAGACCGTTCTCATGTCTTTCGTTCTTGACTTTCCGCAGAGAGAGAACGAAAGTTTTGGTTCTTATATAGACAGGTGGGAGGAGTGGCTCGAACCAAGACGAGGAATTCTTTCGGGACACCAAATATGCCAGTCTATCATCCAGGGAATTAATGCCCCTACGCGAGCATACCTTGAGGCTAATGGTAAGAGGGATTTCGAAGGAATCCCCGTAAAAGAGGTATTAGAATTTTTTGAATGGTTTGCTACTGAAACTCTTAAACCCAATTTCTCTCTTCATGTTGACTCGGTGAGGGGTGGGTGAGACCTTAGAAACCGTTTTAGGAAATACTGACGGAAAAATAGAGGAGACCATTAGCGTGGTTGATAACCCCTTTTATAAGGATAATTTAGAACCCCTCTATGATTCTTGCACAGATAGTGAGGACGACTGGGAAGGTCTCTTTGAGAACTTCCCTACTGACGAGTCCGGCCCTAAGGAGAGTGAGGATAAAAATTTTGACAGTCTTGAGGTTAAATGGGATAGTTATGACGATATTATGGATGAACTTATTGTTGAGGACCCAATTGACCCAATTGACTTTACTGTCCCTTGCATTTGGGATGAATACTCACCTTCTCCTTTAGAAGACCAGATTCCTCTACCTCACAATATAAAACCGTCAGTGCATCTGGATTATACTCGCATTATTTTTGAGTCAAATGCTCATGAGCTCTCTTATTTTCCACTCGCGGTTAATTTAAGCTTCTATATTACGCCCTTAGCTGGAGGGAGGAATAATTTTGTGGATGTTTTTAGGAGCTGTCATAGGAAATTTGTTAGACTTAAATGCTATTTCATTTTAATTTCCTATGCTATTGCTATTTTATGGTGCTACTTACATTTTTGTGTAGCACATGCGCAGCTGTTTGATCGGTTGCTGCGCGCTTTGAGCTGTTTTGACCAGGCTAATTAGAGCAACTGGATGAAAATAAAGGTATTTGGGATCTGTCTCAAAACTAGCGCTACCCGGGAGGCAACCCGGAGATTTATTTTTAGTTGTTTTTCAAACATTGCATTTTATTTCAGTTGTGTGTAAAAATTGGTCTTCGTACCATAGACTATATCAGTATGCTTGCTTTGTTAGTTTTGCGGGTTGTTTTTATTGCGTCTTTTGCAGGAATATACTAAGGATCACTCGATCGAGTACTTTTGTACTCGATCGAGCTTTGATCTTTGAAATAACTCGATCGAGTACTTATATTCTACTCGATCGAGTACCTGCAAAAAAAAAAAAAAAAAAAAAAGTACTCGATCGACCACTATTCCTCTCGATCGAGCTGTTTTGGACGCCCATTGCTTGGATTAGCTTCTTGTGATGATGTTTCGGAGCTATTAGTGACCTCCCACGTTGCTGGCTGGTTTGGGGAGGTCCCTTATTCGCGCAATCTTGTGAGCTTTCCGTATTTACTCTCTTTCTCTTTTAGTTTGCATTTCCTTTCCATGTTTTGGTATAATGAGGGCATTGTACGGTTTGGTTTGGGGAGGTTATGCATTCATATCTGTGTCTGCATCTTGTTTTTATTGCATTTCTGTTATCACGTTTAATTTCAGTATGCATTGTTGTTTATTTTCATAAAAATCAAAAATCTCATAAAAATTGAAAATTTTCAAAAATTCAAAAAATATTCACGTTTATTTTTGCATATAGGTTGAGTCGGAACGGTAGATTTCCGTGATGAAATTGCACTTTAACTTGTCTTTTTACTTTAGCCTTGCACTTTATTGATAGTTATTAGCTGAGTCTTGCGCATATCTATGAGTTTTTGTTCAAATATAGCTGACCGTGTAGACTTGACCTGATAAATTGGCAACCTACTCTACAATTTCTGAGTTTTAGAGCCTTATAACTGGTGACATTCATGACCGGTTCAAGTAGGAATTGAGAGTAGTACTCCTTGCATAGAATGTTCATTATTTTTGCACTTTTATGACATTCGATTTCTTGTCAAATGCATACATTCAGGTTTGTGGTCGGTGTCACATGCAGGGAGGTGCTTATAAATTTTCCCCTTTTCTTATATTTTTCACCCATATAGCTCCACTTAAGCCAAATCTTGCCTTTTTGACCCATTAGCTACATCCAAAACTCAGCCTGCCTAGTCAAGCTAGTTTAGTTTGTCTTTTGTGGTATATTTTTCCGTCTGCAGATTGGTCGTGTGTATTTTTATTGGAGTTGGTGTATATAAGGAGGGAGAAAAGAAAAGAGAAAAAAAAAAGAGTTGAAATTGAAAAATAAAAGAGAAGTGAAAAACGTGAACAGAAAAAAAAAAAGAAAAAAGAAAAAAAATTGAAAAATTGAAAAAAAAAAAGAAGGAAAAATCACGTGAAACAGAAAGAAGAAAAGAAAGAAAAAAGAAAAAAATTGAATTGAGTTGTATGAATAAAAGAGACCGACTGTGTTTATCTCTATCTTGTGATGGTCTTACTCCTCTGTTTTATCTACATCATTTTGAGGAAATTGTGTATTGGGTAGTGAGTTTTGTGCCAAAGAAGGGCACTTGTGTTTATTTCTTAGTCAGTTGAGATTCGGACGGTCTTATATGGCCTTGTTTAGGAACTAGCTTGACGCTTTAACTTCACATTTCCATAATTTGTTTTGCCTTTTCTCACCTGAACCTCACTTTCCCATATCATTTGTAAGCCCTCAGCTGTGACGGACATTGTTGGTTGGAATGTATGTGTAGTACTTGAATCGTCTATCATTTTTGTTGCATGCATGTTATGTAGGTCGCAGTCTAGGTGAGTGACTGTTTTCTCTTTCTCTCTTATACATATACTTTCACCCTTTGCTTCATGAGAGAAGAGTGACCATGTGAGAGTCCGATTTTGTTGGTCTTGCAGGGGTCGATAGGTCACTTTATTTATGGACATCTTATAATTCGTTTTGCGTATTGACCATTTTAGTCAGAATCGTTGATTTTAGTTTGCATTAAACTGGTTTAAGTAGACAAGTAATAGCTAGCTCTGAGTTATCTTTTCCGTTCCATTAGTTTGCATTTAGTTTACTCGAGGACGAGTAAAGGTTTGGTTTGGGGAGATTTGATACGTGCATTTTATATAGTCTTTTTAGGCCTTTTTATGCACGTATTTCTATGCTATTATCGTAGTTTATGCTACGAAATGCCCCGAATATGCTACTTTGGTTTGTTTTGTCTTATTTGCAGGAATGAACCAGAAAGTAGTGAAATCTAGCCTTTTACCGTCCGTTTAGCATGCATTTGGAGGAAGAGTGAATTTGGAGCGGGAATGTAGCTATTTTGAGATGCGCAAAGAAGAAAGATAGCTAGGCGAGCAAAGGAAGAACTTCAAATTGCTAGTCCCTACTTTGGAGAGCCATATCTCGAATTCTACAACAGATATTCAGGCGATTCCAATTGGAGATGAAAGCTTGTCCTCTTATATTTCCAACGCCACTGGAATCGCCCTGGTTGCCCAAGTAACGAAGAAATGGCAGCCGTTTGTAGTTCAGTGCGCAAAGCAGGAAATTGTGCGCTGGAAAGTACTCGATCGAGTACAATTTTGTTCGATCGAGTCCTTTTTCTACTCGATCGAGTAGTTGCATTTTAGGATTTACTCGATCGAGTAGATTTTCTATTCGATCGAGTGGTTTAAGCTTTATTTTACTCGATCGAGTAGTTTAAAAGCACTCGATCGAGTGGTTTGCTATTGGGATCGGGATTTTTAGTCCGTGATTGGGTTTATGTTTGTAAAATCTCGCTTCCCTATATAAAGGAAGTCGGGATTAGGTCATAATTATCCTGGATACTACTAGGACGATGCTTCTATCACACTTCATGCTTTTCCTTCTCTCTTTTCTCTTTTAAACACTTTTGCACCATTCTTTTCCGGATCTCTTAATCAGTAATTCCTTTCCTTACTCTTTTTCTTCCCTTACTTTATTTTTAATTTATGATGTTGTTTATTCCTTTTTTTTTCGCTCTTGCTCTTCCCTTATCTATGTTTAGCTAATTCCCCCGCTAGTATTTAGGGGAGTCGATGAACCGACGTTAATTGCTAATTAGGTTTACGGATTTGTCGTTTTTTTAAGTCTAAGTTGTTAATCACTGCTTTAATTGTTGCTAGCTATTTGAATCGATGCATTTAGCCTACTTAATATTGGTAAGCCTTGACCTAGACCGAAAGGTTGGAAGGGGTGAGACCCGCAGTGAACAATAGGATGCTTTAGTGAGGGCGAAAGTTAAGCTAATAGCATTTTAGGGCGAATTGAGACCGAAAGGAGATATTCGTTGCCCCTTAGACCGACACATCGACTAATTTGTGACCTTAGCTGCAATTGACTGACATTCATTGATGACCCGACAATCCTAGTTCTCTCTCTTTATTGTTAATCCCTTTATTTTTATCGCTCAATTTCTCTTGTCTCCTCTCTTAGTTTAGAAATCGTACTCAAACCCTCGTTACTCTTAGACTAACTTAAAACAGATAAATCTCATTTTTGCCTCCCTGTGGAGATCGACCCGACTTCCCTAGCTATATTAGTTAGAGCCAGTTGGTTATTTTTGATAGTTATATGACTGCCCTGTCAAATTTTGGCGCCGTTTCGGGAGGCAGGCGTAGTTTTATCTGTTTTTATTTAGTCTATTTCTTGTCTCAAGGAACCTCGGTTCCTTGAGACCGTTCTCATGTCTTTCGTTCTTGACTTTCCGCAGAGAGAGAACGAAAGTTTTGGTTCTTATATAGACAGGTGGGAGGAGTGGCTCGAACCAAGACGAGGAATTCTTTCGGGACACCAAATATGCAAGTCTATCATCCAGGGAATTAATGCCCCTACGCGAGCATACCTTGAGGCTAATGGTAAGAGGGATTTCGAAGGAATCCCCGTAAAAGAGGTATTAGAATTTTTTGAATGGTTTGCTACTGAAACTCTTAAACCCAATTTCTCTCTTCATGTTGACTCAGCTGAGGGGGTGGGTGAGACCTTAGAAACCGTTTTAGGAAATACTGACGGAAAAATAGAGGAGACCATTAGCGTGGTTGATAACCCCTTTTATAAGGATAATTTAGAACCCCTCTATGATTCTTGCACAGATAGTGAGGACCACTGGGAAGGTCTCTTTGAGAACTTCCCTACTGACGAGTCCGGCCCTAAGGAGAGTGAGGATAAAATTTTTGACAGTCTTGAGGTTAAATGGGATAGTTATGACGATATTATGGATGAACTTATTGTTGAGGACCCAATTGACCCAATTGACTTTACTGTCCCTTGCATTTGGGATGAATACTCACCTTCTCCTTTAGAAGACCAGATTCCTCTACCTCACAATATAAACCCGTCAGTGCATCTGGATTATACTCGCATTATTTTTGAGTCAAATGCTCATGAGCTCTCTTATTTTCCACTCGCGGTTAATTTAAGCTTCTATATTACGCCCTTAGCTGGAGCGAGGAATAATTTTGTGGATGTTTTTAGGAGCTGTCATAGGAAATTTGTTAGACTTAAATGCTATTTCATTTTAATTTCCTATGCTATTGCTATTTTATGGTGCTACTTACATTTTTGTGTAGCACATGCGCAGCTGTTTGATCGGTTGTTGCGCGCTTTGAGCTGTTTTGACCAGGCTAATTAGAGCAGCTGGATGAAAAAGAAGGTCGAGCTGGGATCTGTCTGAAACTAGCGCTACCCGGGAGGCAACCCGGAGATTTATTTTTAGTTGTTTTCAAACATTGCATTTTATTTCAGTTGTGTGTAAAAATTGGTCTTCGTACCATAGACTATATCAGTATGCTTGCTTTGTTAGTTTTGCGGGTTGTTTTTATTGCGTCTTTTGCAGGAATATACTAAGGATCACTCGATCGAGTACTTTTTGTACTCGATCGAGAGCTTTTGATGCTGAAATAACTCGATCGAGTACTTATATTCTACTCGATCGAGTACCTGCAAAAAAAAAAAAAAAAAAAAGTACTCGATCGACCACTATTCCTCTCGATCGAGCTGTTTTGGACGCCCATTGCTTGGATTAGCTTCTTGTGATGATGTTTCGGAGCTATTAGTGACCTCCCACGTTGCTGGCTGGTTTGGGGAGGTCCCTTATTCGCGCAATCTTGTGAGCTTTCCGTATTTACTCTCTTTCTCTTTTAGTTTGCATTTCCTTTCCATGTTTTGGTACAATGAGGGCATTGTACGGTTTGGTTTGGGGAGGTTATGCATTCATATCTGTGTCTGCATCTTGTTTTTATTGCATTTCTGTTATCACGTTTAATTTCAGTATGCATTGTTGTTTATTTTCATAAAAATCAAAAATCTCATAAAAATTGAAAATTTTCAAAAATTCAAAAAATATTCACGTTTATTTTTGCATATAGGTTGAGTCGGAACGGTAGATTTCCGTGATGAAATTGCACTTTAACTTGTCTTTTTACTTTAGCCTTGCACTTTATTGATAGTTATTAGCTGAGTCTTGCGCATATCTATGAGTTTTTGTTCAAATATAGCTGACCGTGTAGACTTGACCTGATAAATTGGCAACCTACTCTACAATTTCTGAGTTTTAGAGCCTTATAACTGGTGACATTCATGACCGGTTCAAGTAGGAATTGAGAGTAGTACTCCTTGCATAGAATGTTCATTATTTTTGCACTTTTATGACATTCGATTTCTTGTCAAATGCATACATTCGGGTTTGTGGTCGGTGTCACATGCAGGGAGGTGCTTATAAATTTTCCCCTTTTCTTATATTTTTCACCCATATAGCTCCACTTAAGCCAAATCTTGCCTTTTTGACCCATTAGCTACATCCAAAACTCAGCCTGCCTAGTCAAACTAGTTTAGTTTGTCTTTTGTGGTATATTTTTCCGTCTGCAGATTGGTCGTGTGTATTTTGATTGGAGTTGGTGTATATAAGGAGGGAGAAAAGAAAAGAGAAAAAAAAAGAGTTGAAATTGAAAAATAAAAGAGAAGTGAAAAACGTGAACAGAAAAAAAAAAAAGAAAAAAGAAAAAAAAATGAAAAATTGAAAAAAAAATAAGGAAAAATCACGTGAAACAGAAAGAAGAAAAGAAAGAAAAAAGAAAAAAATTGAATTGAGTTGTATGAATAAAAGAGACCGACTGTGTTTATCTCTATCTTGTGACGGTCTTACTCCTCTGTTTTATCTACATCATTTTGAGGAAATTGTGTATTGGGTAGTGAGTTTTGTGCCAAAGAAGGGCACTTGTGTTTATTTCTTAGTCAGTTGAGATTCGGACGGTCTTATATGGCCTTGTTTAGGAACTAGCTTGACGCTTTACCTTCACATTTCCATAATTTGTTTTGCCTTTTCTCACCTGAACCTCACTTTCCCATATCATTTGTAAGCCCTCAGCTGTGACGGACATTGTTGGTTGGAATGTATGTGTAGTACTTGAATCGTCTATCATTTTTGTTGCATGCATGTTATGTAGGTCGCAGTCTAGGTGAGTGACTGTTTTCTCTTTCTCTCTTATACATATACTTTCACCCTTTGCTTAATGAGAGAAGAGTGACCATGTGAGAGTCCGATTTTGTTGGTCTTGCAGGGTCGATAGGTCAGCTTTATTTATGGACATCTTATAATTCGTTTGCGTATTGACCATTGTAGTCAGAATCGTTGATTTTAGTTTGCATTAAACTGGTTTAAGTAGACAAGTAATAGCTAGCTCTGAGTTATCTTTTCCGTTCCATTAGTTTGCATTTAGTTTACTCGAGGACGAGTAAAGGTTTGGTTTGGGGAGATTTGATACGTGCATTTTATATAGTCTTTTTAGGCCTTTTTATGCACGTATTTCTATGCTATTATCGTAGTTTATGCTACGAAATGCCCCGAATATGCTACTTTGGTTTGTTTTGTCTTATTTGCAGGAATGAACCAGAAAGTAGGGAAATCTAGCCTTTTACCGTCCGTTTAGCATGCATTTGGAGGAAGAGTGAATTTGGAGCGGGAATGTAGCTATTTTGAGATGCGCAAAGAAGAAAGATAGCTAGGCGAGCAAAGGAAGAACTTCAAATTGCTAGTCCCTACTTTGGAGAGCCATATCTCGAATTCTACAACAGATATTCAGGCGATTCCAATTGGAGATGAAAGCTTGTCCTCTTATATTTCCAACGCCACTGGAATCGCCCTGTTTGCCCAAGTAACGAAGAAATGGCAGCCGTTTGTAGTTCAGTGCGCAAAGCAGGAAATTGTGCGCTGGAAAGTACTCGATCGAGTACAATTTTGTTCGATCGAGTCCTTTTTCTACTCGATCGAGTAGTTGCATTTTAGGATTTACTCGATCGAGTAGATTTTCTATTCGATCGAGTGGTTTAAGCTTTATTTTACTCGATCGAGTAGTTTAAAAGCACTCGATCGAGTGGTTTGCTATTGGGATCGGGATTTTTAGTCCGTGATTGGGTTTATGTTTGTAAAATCTCGCTTCCCTATATAAAGGAAGTCGGGATTAGGTCATAATTATCCTGGATACTACTAGGACGATGCTTCTATCACACTTCATGCTTTTCCTTCTCTCTTTTCTCTTTTAAACACTTTTCCACCATTCTTTTCCGGATCTCATTATCAGTAATTCCTTTCCTTACTCTTTTTCTTCCCTTACTTTATTTTTAATTTATGATGTTGTTTATTCCTTTTTTTTTCGCTCTTGCTCTTCCCTTATCTATGTTTAGCTAATTCCCCTGCTAGTATTTAGGGGAGTCGATGAACCGACGTTAATTGCTAATTAGGTTTACGGATTTGTCGTTTTTTTAAGTCTAAGTTGTTAATCACTGCTTTAATTGTTTCTAGCTATTTGAATCGATGCATTTAGCCTACTTAATATTGGTAAGCCTTGACCTAGACCGAAAGGTTGGAAGGGGTGAGACCCGCAGTGAACAATAGGATGCTTTAGTGAGGGCGAAAGTTAAGCTAATAGCATTTTAGGGCGAATTGAGACCGAAAGGAGATATTCGTTGCCCCTTAGACCGACACATCGACTAATTTGTGACCTTAGCTGCAATTGACTGACATTCATTGATGACCCGACAATCCTAGTTCTCTCTCTTTATTGTTAATCCCTTTATTTTTATCGCTCAATTTCTCTTGTCTCCTCTCTTAGTTTAGAAATCGTACTCAAACCCTCGTTACTCTTAGACTAACTTAAAACAGATAAATCTCATTTTTGCCTCCCTGTGAAGATCGACCCGACTTCCCTAGCTATATTAGTTAGAGCCAGTTGGTTATTTTTGATAGTTATATGACTGCCCTGTCAAATTTTGGCGCCGTTGCCGGGGAGGCAGCGTAGTTTTATCTGTTTTTATTTAGTCTATTTCTTGTCTCAAGGAACCTCGGTTCCTTGAGACCGTTCTCATGTCTTTCGTTCTTGACTTTCCGCAGAGAGAGAACAAAAGTTTTGGTTCTTATATAGACAGGTGGGAGGAGTGGCTCGAACCAAGACGAGGAATTCTTTCGGGACACCAAATATGCAAGTCTATCATCCAGGGAATTAATGCCCCTACGCGAGCATACCTTGAGGCTAATGGTAAGAGGGATTTCGAAGGAATCCCCGTAAAAGAGGTATTAGAATTTTTTGAATGGTTTGCTACTGAAACTCTTAAACCCAATTTCTCTCTTCATGTTGACTCAGCTGAGGGGGTGGGTGAGACCTTAGAAACCGTTTTAGGAAATACTGACGGAAAAATAGAGGAGACCATTAGCGTGGTTGATAACCCCTTTTATAAGGATAATTTAGAACCCCTCTATGATTCTTGCACAGATAGTGAGGACGACTGGGAAGGTCTCTTTGAGAACTTCCCTACTGACGAGTCCGGCCCTAAGGAGAGTGAGGAGAAAATTTTTGACAGTCTTGAGGTTAATTGGGATAGTTATGACGATATTATGGATGAACTTATTGTTGAGGACCCAATTGACCCAATTGACTTTACTGTCCCTTGCATTTGGGATGAATACCCACCTTCTCCTTTAGAAGACCAGATTCCTCTACCTCACAATATAAACCCGTCAGTGCATCTGGATTATACTCGCATTATTTTTGAGTCAAATGCTCATGAGCTCTCTTATTTTCCACTCGCGGTTAATTTAAGCTTCTATATTACGCCCTTAGCTGGAGGGAGGAATAATTTTGTGGATGTTTTTAGGAGCTGTCATAGGAAATTTGTTAGACTTAAATGCTATTTCATTTTAATTTCCTACGCTATTGCTATTTTATGGTGCTACTTACATTTTTGTGTAGCACATGCGTAGCTGTTTCATCGGTTGTTGCGCGCTTTGAGCTGTTTTGACCAGGCTAATTAGAGCAGCTGGATGAAAAAGAAGGTCGAGCTGGGACCTGTCTGAAACTAGCGCTACCCAGGAGGCAACCCGGAGATTTATTTTTAGTTGTTTTTCAAACATTGCATTTTATTTCAGTTGTGTGTAATAATTGGTTTTCGTACCATATACTATATCATTATGCTTGCTTTGTTAGTTTTGCGGGCTGTTTTTATTGCGTCTTTTGCAGGAATATACTAAGGATCACTCGATCGAGTACTTTTTGTACTCGATCGAGAGCTTTTGCTGCTGAAATAACTCGATCGAGTACTTATATTCTACTAGATCGAGTACCTGCAAAAAAAAAAAAAAAAAAAAGTACTCGATCGACCACTATTCCTCTCGATCGAGCTGTTTTGGACGCCCATTGCTTGGATTAGCTTCTTGTGACGATGTTTCGGAGCTATTAGTGACCTCCCACGTTGCTGGCTGGTTTGGGAAGGTCCCTTATTCGCGCAATCTTGTGAGCTTTCCGTATTTACTCTCTTTCTCTTTTAGTTTGCATTTCCTTTCCATGTTTTGGTACAATGAGGGCATTGTACGGTTTGGTTTGGGGAGGTTATGCATCCATATCTCGTGTTCGCATCTTGTTTTTATTGCATTTCGTTATCACGTTTAATTTCAAAAGTATGCATTGTTGTTTATTTTCATAAAAATCAAAAATCTCATAAAAATTGAAAATTTTCAAAAATTCAAAAAATATTCACGTTTATTTTTGCATATAGGTTGAGTCGGAACGGTAGATTTCCGTGATGAAATTGCACTTTAACTTGTCTTTTTACTTGAGCCTTGCACTTTATTGATAGTTATTAGCTGAGTCTTGCGCATATCTATGAGTTTTTGTTCAAATATAGCTGACCGTGTAGACTTAACCTGATAAATTGGCAACCTACTCTACAATTTCTGAGTTTTAGAGCCTTATAACTGGTGACATTCATGACCGGTTCATGTAGGAATTGAGAGTAGTACTCCTTGCATAGAATGTTCATTATTTTTGCACTTTTATGACATTCGATTTCTTGTCAAATGCATACATTCGGGTTTGTGGTCGGTGTCACATGCAGGGAGGTGCTTATAAATTTTCCCCTTTTCTTATATTTTTCACCCATATAGCTCCACTTAAGCCAAATCTTGCCTTTTTGACCCATTAGTTACATCCAAAACTCAGCCTGCCTAGTCAAGTTAGTTTAGTTTGTCTTTTGTGGTATATTTTTCCGTCTGCAGATTGGTCGTGTGTATTTTGATTGGAGTTGGTGTATATAAGGAGGGAGAAAAGAAAAGAGAAAAAAAAAAGAGTTGAAATTGAAAAATATAAGAGAAGTGAAAAACGTGAACAGAAAAAAAAAAAAAAGAAAAAAGAAAAAAAAATGAAAAATTGAAAAAAAAAAAGAAGGAAAAATCACGTGAAACAGAAAGAAGAAAAGAAAGAAAAAAGAAGGAAAAATTGAATTGAGTTGTATGAATAAAAGAGACCGACTGTGTTTATCTCTATCTTGTGACGGTCTTACTCCTCTGTTTTATCTACATCATTTTGAGGAAATTGTGTATTGGGTAGTGAGTTTTGTGCCAAAGAAGGGCACTTGTGTTTATTTCTTAGTCAGTTGAGATTCGGACGGTCTTATATGGCCTTGTTTAGGAACTAGCTTGACGCTTTACCTTCACATTTCCATAATTTGTTTTGCCTTTTCTCACCTGAACCTCACTTTCCCATATCATTTGTAAGCCCTCAGCTGTGACGGACATTGTTGGTTGGAATGTATGTGTAGTACTTGAATCGTCTATCATTTTTGTTGCATGCATGTTATGTAGGTTGCAGTCTAGGTGAGTGACTGTTTTCTCTTTCTCTCTTATACATATACTTTCACCCTTTGCTTCATGAGAGAAGAGTGACCACGTGAGAGTCCGATTTTGTTGGTCTTGCAGGGTCGATAGGTCAGCTTTATTTATGGACATCTTATAATTCGTTTGCGTATTGACCATTATAGTCAGAATCGTTGATTTTAGTTTGCATTAAACTGGTTTAAGTAGACAAGTAATAGCTAGCTCTGAGTTATCTTTTCCGTTCCATTAGTTTGCATTTAGTTTACTCGAGGACGAGTAAAGGTTTGGTTTGGGGAGATTTGATACGTGCATTTTATATAGTCTTTTTAGGCCTTTTTATGCACGTATTTCTATGCTATTATCGTAGTTTATGCTACGAAATGCCCCGAATATGCTACTTTGGTTTGTTTTGTCTTATTTGCAGGAATGAACCAGAAAGTAGTGAAATCAAGCCTTTTACCGTCCGTTTAGCATGCATTTGGAGGAAGAGTGAATTTGGAGCGGGAATGTAGCTATTTTGAGATGCGCAAAGAAGAAAGATAGCTAGGCGAGCAAAGGAAGAACTTCAAATTGCTAGTCCCTACTTTGGAGAGCCATATCTCGAATTCTACAACAGATATTCAGGTGATTCCAATTGGAGATGAAATATTGTCCTCTTAGATTTCCAACGCCACTGGAATCGCCCTATTTGCCCAAGTAACGAAGAAATGGCAGCCATTTGTAGTTCAGTGCGCAAAGCAGAAAATTGTGCGCTGAAAGTACTCGATCGAGTACAATTATGTTCGATCGAGTCCTTTTTCTACTCAATCGAGTAGTTGCATTTTAGGATTTACTCGATCGAGTAGATTTTCTATTCGATCGAGTGGTTTAAGCTTTATTTTACTCGATCGAGTAGTTTAAAAGCACTCGATCGAGTGGTTTGCTATTGGGATCGGGATTTTTAGTCCGTGATTGGGTTTATGTTTGTAAAATCTCGCTTCCCTATATAAAGGAAGTCGGGATTAGGTCATAATTATCCTGGATACTACTAGGACGATGCTTCTATCACACTTCATGCTTTTCCTTCTCTCTTTTCTCTTTTAAACACTTTTCCACCATTCTTTTCCGGATCTCTTAATTAGTAATTCCTTTCCTTACTCTTTTTCTTCCCTTACTTTATTTTTAATTTATGATGTTGTTTATTCCTTTATTTTTCGCTCTTGCTCTTCCCTTATCTATGTTTAGCTAATTCCCCTGCTAGTATTTAGGGGAGTCGATGAACCGACGTTAATTGCTAATTAGGTTTACGGATTTGTCGTTGTTGTTAAGTCTAAGTTGTTAATCACTGTTTTAATTGTTTCTAGCTATTTGAATCGATGCATTTAGCCTACTTAATATTGGTAAGCCTTGACCTAGACCGAAAGGTTGGAAGGGGTGAGACCCGCAGTGAACAATAGGATGCTTTAGTGAGGGCGAAAGTTAAGCTAATAGCATTTTAGGGCGAATTGAGACCGAAAGGAGATATTCGTTGCCCCTTAGACCGACACATCGACTAATTTGTGACCTTAGCTGCAATTGACTGACATTCATTGATGACCCGACAATCCTAGTTCTCTCTCTTTATTGTTAATCCCTTTATTTTTATCGCTCAATTTCTCTTGTCTCCTCTCTTAGTTTAGAAATCGTACTCAAACCCCCGTTACTCTTAGACTAACTTAAAACAGATAAATCTCATTTTTGCCTCCCTGTGGAGATCGACCCGACTTCCCTAGCTATATTAGTTAGAGCCAGTTGGTTATTTTTGATAGGTATATGACTGCCCTGTCAAATTTTGGCGCCGTTGCCGGGGAGGCAGCGTAGTTTTATCTGTTTTTATTTAGTCTATTTCTTGTCTCAAGGAACCTCGGTTCCTTGAGACCGTTCTCATGTCTTTCGTTCTTGACTTTCCGCAGAGAGAGAACGAAAGTTTTGGTTCTTATATAGACAGGTGGGAGGAGTGGCTCGAACCAAGACGAGGAATTCTTTCGGGACACCAAATATGCCAGTCTATCATCCAGGGAATTAATGCCCCTACGCGAGCATACCTTGAGGCTAATGGTAAGAGGGATTTCGAAGAAATCCCCGTAAAAGAGGTATTAGAATTTTTTGAATGGTTTGCTACTGAAATTATTAAACCCAATTTCTCTCTTCATGTTGACTCAGCTGAGGGGGTGGGTGAGACCTTAGAAACCGTTTTAGGAAATACTGACGGAAAAATAGAGGAGACCATTAGCGTGGTTGATAACCCCTTTTATAAGGATAATTTAGAACCCCTCTATGATTTTTGCACAGATAGTGAGGACGACTAGGAAGGTCTCTTTGAGAACTTCCCTACTGACGAGTCCGGCCCTAAGGAGAGTGAGGAGGAAATTTTTGACAGTCTTGAGGTTAAATGGGATAGTTATGACGATATTATGGATGAACTTATTGTTGAGGACCCAATTGACCCAATTGACTTTACTGTCCCTTGCATTTGGGATGAATACCCACCTTCTCCTTTAGAAAGACCGATTCCTCTACCTCACAATATAAACCCGTCAGTGCATCTGGATTATACTCGCATTATTTTTGAGTCAAATGCTCATGAGCTCTCTTATTTTCCACTCGCGGTTAGTTTAAGCTTCTATATTACGCCCTTAGCTGGAGGGAGGAATAATTTTGTGGATGTTTTTAGGAGCTGTCATAGGAAATTTGCTAGACTTAAATGTTATTTCATTTTAATTTCCTATGCTATTGCTATTTTATGGTGCTACTTACATTTTTGTGTAGCACATGCGCAGCTGTTTGATCGGTTGTTGCGCGCTTTGATGCTTTTGACCAGGCTAATTAGAGCAAATTGGATGAAAAAGAAGGTCGAGCTGGGACTGTCCGAAACTAGCGCTACCCGGGAGGCAACCCGGAGATTTATTTTTAGTTGTTTTTCAAACATTGCATTTTATTTCAGTTGTGTGTAATAATTGGTCTTCGTACCATAGACTATATCAGTATGCTTGCTTTGTTAGTTTTGCGGGCTGTTTTTATTGCGTCTTTTGCAGGAATATACTAAGGATCACTCGATCGAGTACTTTTTGTACTCGATCGAAAGCTTTTGCTGCTGAAATAACTCGATCGAGTACTTATATTCTACTCGATCGAGTACCTGCAAAAAAAAAAAAAAAAAAAAAAAGTACTCGATCGACCACTATTCCTCTCGATCGAGCTGTTTTGGACGCCCATTGCTTGGATTAGCTTCTTGTGACGATGTTTCGGAGCTATTAGTAACCTCCCACGTTGCTGGCTGGTTTGGGGAGGTCCCTTATTCGCGCAATCTTGTGAGCTTTCCGTATTTACTCTCTTTCTCTTTTAGTTTGCATTTCCTTTCCATGTTTTGGTACAATGAGGGCATTGTACGGTTTGGTTTGGGGAGGTTATGCATCCATATCTGTGTCTGCATCTTGTTTTTATTGCATTTCTGTCATCACGTTTAATTTCAGTATGCATTGTTGTTTATTTTCATAAAAATCAAAAATCTCATAAAAATTGAAAATTTTCAAAAATTCAAAAAATATTCACGTTTATTTTTGCATATAGGTTGAGTCGGAACGGTAGATTTCCGTGATGAAATTGCACTTTAACTTGTCTTTTTACTTGAGCCTTGTACTTTATTGATAGTTATTAGCTGAGTCTTGCGCATATCTATGAGTTTTTGTTCAAATATAGCTGACCGTGTAGACTTGACCTGATAAATTGGCAACCTACTCTACAATTTATGAGTTTTAGAGCCTTATAACTGGTGACATTCATGACCGGTTCATGTAGGAATTGAGAGTAGTACTCCTTGCATAGAATGTTCATTATTTTTGCACTTTTATGACATTCGATTTCTTGTCAAATGCATACATTCGGGTTTGTGGTCGGTGTCACATGCAGGGAGGTGCTTATAAATTTTCCCCTTTTCTTATATTTTTCACCCATATAGCTCCACTTAAGCCAAATCTTGCCTTTTTGACCCATTAGCTACATCCAAAACTCAGCCTGCCTAGTCAAGCTAGTTTAGTTTGTCTTTTGTGGTATATTTTTCCGTCTGCAGATTGGTCGTGTGTATTTTGATTGGAGTTGGTGTATATAAGGAGGGAGAAAAGAAAAGAGAAAAAAAAAGAGTTGAAATTGAAAAATAAAAGAGAAGTGAAAACGTGAACAAAAAAAAAAAAAAAAAAAAAAAAAAAATTGAAAAATTGAAAATAAAAAGAAGGAAAAATCACGTGAAACAGAAAGAAGAAAAGAAAGAAAAAAGAAGGAAAAATTGAATTGAGTTGTATGAATAAAAGAGACCGACCGTGTTTATCTCTATCTTGTGACGGTCTTACTCTCTGCTTTATCTCGCATCATTTTGAGGAAATTGTGTATTGGGTAGTGAGTTTTGTGCCAAAAAAGGGCACTTGTGTTTATTTCTTAGTCAGTTGAGATTCGGACGGTCTTATATGGCCTTGTTTAGGAACTAGCTTGACGCTTTACCTTCACATTTCCATAATTTGTTTTGCCTTTTCTCACCTGAACCTCACTTTCCCATATCATTTGTAAGCCCTCGGTTTGTGTGAGACATTGTTGGTTGGAATGTATGTGTAGTACTTGAATCGTCTATCATTTTTGTTGCATGCATGTTATGTAGGTCGCAGTCTAGGTGAGTGACTGTTTTCTCTTTCTCTCTTATACATATACTTTCACCCTTTGCTTCATGAGAGAAGAGTGACCACGTGAGAGTCCGATTTTGTTGGTCTTGTAGGGTCGATAGGTCAGCTTTATTTATGGACATCTTATAATTCGTTTGCGTATTGACCATTGTAGTCAGAATCGTTGATTTTAGTTTGCATTAAACTGGTTTAAGTAGACAAGTAATAGCTAGCTCTGAGTTATCTTTTCCGTTCCATTAGTTTTCATTTAGTTTACTCGAGGACGAGTAAAGGTTTGGTTTGGGGAGATTTGATACGTGCATTTTATATAGTCTTTTTAGGCCTTTTTATGCACGTATTTCTATGCTATTATCGTAGTTTATGCTACGAAATGCCCCGAATATGCTACTTTGGATTGTTTTGTCTTATTTGCAGGAATGAACCAGAAAGTAGTGAAATCAAGGCTTTTACCGTCCGTTTAGCATGCATTTGGAGGAAGAGTGAATTTGGAGCGGGAATGTAGCTATTTTGAGATGCGCAAAGAAGAAAGATAGCTAGGCGAGCAAAGGAAGAACTTCAAATTGCTAGTCCCTACTTTAGAGAGCCATATCTCGAGTTCTACAACAGATATTCAGGTGATTCCAATTGGAGATGAAAGCCTGTCCTCTTAGCTTTCCAACGCCACTGGAATCGCCCTGTTTGCCCAAGTAACGAAGAAATGACAGCTGTTTGAAGTTCAGTGCGCAAAGCAGGAAATTGTGCGCTGGAAAGTACTCGATCGAGTACAATTATGTTCGATCGAGTCCTTTTTCTACTCGATCGAGCAGTTGCATTTTAGGATTTACTCGATCGAGTAGATTTTCTATTCGATCGAGTGGTTTAAGCTTTATTTTACTCGATCGAGTAGTTTAAAAGCACTCGATCGAGTGGTTTGCTATTGGGATCGGGATTTTTAGTCCGTGATTGGGTTTATGTTTGTAAAATCTCGCTTCCCTATATAAAGGAAGTCGGGATTAGGTCATAATTATCCTGGATACTACTAGGACGATGCTTCTATCACACTTCATGCTTTTCCTTCTCTCTTTTTCTCGTTAAACACTTTTCCACCATTCTTTTAGGATCTCTTAATCGAATTCCTTTCCTTACTCTTTTTCTTCCCTTACTTTATTTTTAATTTATGATGTTGTTTATTCCTTTATTTTTCGCTCTTGCTCTTCCCTTATCTATGTTTAGCTAATTCCCCGCTAGGATTTAGGGAGTCGATGAACCGACGTTAATTGCTAATTAGGTTTACGGATTTGTCGTTGTTGTTAAGTCTAAGTTGTTAATCACTGCTTTAATTGTTTCTAGCTATTTGAATCGATGCATTTAGCCTACTTAATATTGGTAAGCCTTGACCCAGACCGAAAGGTTGGAAGGGGTGAGACCCGCAGTGAACAATAGGATGCTTTAGTGAGGGCGAAAGTTAAGCTAATAGCATTTTAGGGCGAATTGAGACCGAAAGGAGATATTCGTTGCCCCTTAGACCGACACATCGACTAATTTATGACCTTAGCTGCAATTGACTGACATTCATTGATGACCCGACAATCCTAGTTCTCTCTCTTTATTGTTAATCCCTTTATTTTTATCGCTCAATTTCTCTTGTCTCCTCTCTTAGTTTAGAAATCGTACTCAAACCCCCGTTACTCTTAGACTAACTTAAAACAGATAAATCTCATTTTTGCCTCCCTGTGGAGATCGACCCGACTTCCCTAGCTATATTAGTTAGAGCCAGTTGGTTATTTTTGATAGGTATACGATTGCCCTGTCAAAACACACATCACCTTCTTCAATCACCCACACACCTCTGACTGCCCGAAGGTCCAGTCCTGCCAGATTACCAATCGCAACCAGTAATCCACGCCGCCAGTGGGGGACCGCAGCCGTACCCACCAAATCCCCGCTCATCAATCCCGAGCGAAAACCCATGTTCCTTAATATGCACATCCCCTCCTGTGGCGGGTTCCACAGAGGGCGAATCAAGGGAGTGAAGCCACTCCCGCAAGTGACTCCACTCAGCCGAGGACGCGCCTCGCGAACCAGAGTCAAACAAAAAACAACTACTACAACCAAACCACACACCCAATCATAACACCAACTACAATCAAGTACTACAACCGACATACTAGACATCCAACAGTCCTGAGTAGGAGAACCTACCTCTAGCAAACCGCAAGGATTCCGCACACGACCATAAGACGACAAGAAACCACCATAACCACCTATAACAAACAGTATGACCATCTATTACTACTGCCATAATCACAAACGAAACCAAGAAAGACGATGATGATGATGACAACATACCTACACATAGCATTCCGGCGACAAGACCGCTACCCGACTCGTGCTTCCCATCCCCATGGTGTCTCCACTCTCAAAAGCTCCAAAAGGGTGAATATAGGTGAAGGAATAGAGGTATGACGACATCAAGGTTTAGGAGAAAAGGAAATAAAATGATTTGGTTTTCACGATATCACGATTTATATTTTCCCGCTGAACTCCCGTTACTCGATCGAGTATGTAACTTACTCGATCGAGTGACTGAGCTACTCGATCGAGTAGCCTCCTCTAGATCGAGTCTCCTGAACTCAAAGGATTATTACGTTACAAGGTTAACTCGTAAGGTTTCCGAAGGTCTAGACAGGTGTCTAAGGTCAGTCAAAGACGGTCAACGGGTCCCTTAGAAGTCGGGTATTACAGTCTTCCCCCCTTAAAAAGAACGTCGTCCCCGAAGTTCAACTCATCATCCCCCACGACACAAGGTGAAAAGTGAACGAAGGCAACTGACAACCATCCACCCCGACAAGGACAAGCACAACTGTTCGTATATACCACCCATCCATGTACGCCCACCACCCATCATCATCATCTACCTTAGCAACACATCATCCAATATGACCTCCTATCGAGTCATCAAACATGCATTATACACGAGAACAAACTAACTCAACCGTTACTTCCACTTACTAACCGAATTTTATCATTGCACAATTTCATACATCATATACCTCGGATACAACTATTCTATTTTACTCGTTTAACAATTAATCATCCATAACAATTAGTTACTAATCACCAAAGTATAGCAATCCAAAGTATAGCCAATCATCGGTCAAAGTGTACAACAATAGGTTAATATTCGTTTAAACCATCTCTGTAACATTAATATTATTCAATAATTTAACAATTTGAATTACTACAATTTTCGCCTAATGTCACAATACGTGTATTACCTTCACGTAACCGAAGTTTAAATTTTAAGTAAACAAAGTGGTTAAGCAACCCAAAAATGGAGTACAACAATACGATGAATTTGTTGGAGCTTGTGTCCTCCACAAATTAGTGTGATAACATTTATAAATCTTGATGCGTGTCTTCTATATAAGGTTTTCACCTCATTTTTACACGCATTTCTGTACTTTTTATGTAGCATCTGGCTACAAATACCCCCGAATATTCTACTTTGGTTCGTTTTATGTAATTTGCAGGAATTTACTCAAGAGGAGCTAAATCGAGCCTAAATTGTCCCAATTGTATGCATTCATGGAGAATAAGGAACCGGAGCTTGGAAATCCAACACTTGGAAGACGCGTGAGCTGGACTCGGGAAGCATTACAAGTTTAACGTGCCTATATAGCTCGATCGAGTGGTTTTCTACTCGATCGAATGCTCTATATACTCAAGATTGGTCGATCGACCAGTTTAAGGAGTTGATCGAGGAGTTTTTTGCAAGAAGTGATCGATCGAGTGGTTTGTTCACCCTCGATCGAGTGATTTGGTGATGATATTGTTCGATCGAGTAGATTATTTCTACTCGATCGAGGGGTTTCGTGTGCTTTAGCTAATTTCCGCCTAATCATATTATGGGCTTTTGTAATTAGTCCATAGATTAGGTTTTAGGAGGGTTTTCTAGTATAAGACTGAAGGAGTGAACTACGTTACTCCTCTCTTCACCTATTACGTTCGTTTTGACTCTATACAATGTCACTGTTCTTGGATTTTATTCTTCCTCTACACTTTGCTACTCGGATCTGGATTCTACGATTGGTATTATCATTCCAGTTTTATTCTTAATCTTATTTATTGCTTTAATTCTTCTTCCCTTTATTATTGTAATTGCTTAATTGAATTCTTATTAGGTTCATCATCATGCTTAGTTCAAATTATCTGTTTGTCGTTATTGATAATCCAATGATTATGAGTAGCTACTTTTCTCATGCTGAGACTATAGGGGATCCATAATATGGAGGGAGAGTAATCGATTTATTAGGTTAATGCGGTATAGTCCTTGTTGGTTAAATGCTACAGTTAATTGTAACTGCCTAATTGAGTCGACGCAATTAGACCTTTAATTCTTAGTGATCCTTGACCTGGACCGAAAGGTTGGAAAAGGCGAGACTAGTAGCGAACAATAGAGTATTGCAGTGAGGGCGAAAGTCAAGCTGTTTACACTTTAGGGTGAATTAAGGACCGAAAGGTGACGTTCGCTACCCCTTAGACCGTACTGCATTGACCTGGGACCTAGATTACTTGACCGGATGATTATGGTGAACCGGTTGTCTTAGCTGTTTTTCTCTATCTGTTATTTCCTCCCTTTTATTCTCTTTTCCTTATTCTCCTTAGTTTAGAAAATCACATTTTATAAACCCCCAATTTGGTTACTTTGACAAACTTAGATTTAGCTGACATTTTTCTACCTCTCTGTGGATTCGACCCGACTTCCCTAGCTATATTAGTTAGAGCCAGTTGGTTATTTTTGACAGGTACGCGACAGACGTGTCAAATTTTGGCGCCGTTGCCGGGGAGGTGGCGCAAACTTGTTGCTTTAATTAAGTTTGTCCCTCGTCTCAAGGAATTCATTCCTTGAGGCTGATCTCATTTCTGCAAGTTTTGATTAGTTTGCAGGTTAGTTGTTGCTTTGAAGGTTTATTTGCCAAGATGCCTACTATTACGGAGAATAAAGAACCATGTGGTAGATGTGGCACGGAAGGGCATGACCCTATCTTATGCATGGAAAGTGTTGAGCGCGTTCTTGCCTACCAAAATACAAGCAGGGAGTTCCTTTCTCCCAGTTGTATGAAGAAATCAAGAATGATTCTACCCCTTCCACGCCAGTACCGCAGCCGGTCTCTCCTTCTGCAAGAGAAGAAATTGCCGAATTAAAATCCATTATGATGAGTATGTCACGGCAATCTGAAATGGTTATATCGGAATTGAAAGAACAAGTCGCGCAGTTAACACTCGCGACAGACCAAGCCAAGCTTCTTCCAATTTGCGATCCAGTCAGGGCAATGAATTTTCAAAATGACCTTACTCATGAAAAAGACGAGGTTTTGATAGCTGACGATAACTCGGATGATGATTTAGACGAGTTTTTGAAGGAAATACTTGCTGCGTGTGCTGTAAACACTCGATCGAGTGACCTTTCTACTCGATCGAGCAGTTTAATTCACCCTACCACTCGATCGAGTGAAAATAGTGGTCGATCGAGAAGTGCAGAATTCAATGTTGGTCGATCGAGTGACAATCTCACTCGATCGAGTGACTATGCTGAAGAAACCACTCGATCGAGTGAGAAACATGGTCGATCGAGTGAAATAGGAAAAGCAATTGGTCGATCGACTGCTAAAAGTACTCGATCCAGTACTTTAAGTGGCGGGAATCCTAATTCACTATCTAATACCGCCACCGTGTCATCTTCCCCTGCTGTGGAGACATCACGCATTGATAATGGTAAATAAAAAGTTGCGGGGCCACTCATCGCCACCAGGGTACCTTTCCCAAGTCGTCTGAAGGACGCAAAGATCAAGCAGCAGTACGGTAAGTTTGTGGACGTCGTGAAAAACCTCCACGTACCTGTCCCTTTTTCCGAACTTGTTACTCAGGTACCCACTTACGCTAAGTTTATGAAAGATATTGTGACGCGTAAGAGAAATTTGAGTGAATTTGAGACGATTTCATTTATGGAAGAGTCTAGTAATTTGCTGTTGAATAAGGCCCCTCCAAAAATGAAGGACCCGGGCAGCTTTTCTATTACCTGTGTCATAGGCAATATGGTTATTGACAAGGCCCTTTGCGATTTAGGTGCGGTGTTAGTGTCATGCCCCTTCCGTCCGCAAGAAATCAAGATGAGTAATTTTAAAGTGACTAACGTTACCCTACAAATGGCCGATAGATCTGTTAGGAGGCCCTTAGGTGTCTTAGAGGACGTGCCTGTGAAAATAGGCAAGCTTTATATCCCAGTAGATTTCATTGTTTTGGATATAGCTGAGGACACTCGGACCCAAATTATCTTAGGAAGACCGTTCCTTTGTACAAATTGGGTGTTATTGATGTCGACAAGGGCGTCGACTCTTGCGAGAGGGGATGACGCTATCACATTCACCTCCGCCCAAGAGACTTTAGCTCACCCAATGATAGAGGACACTTGTTATTCGGTCGATATCATTGACGAATCTATTTATGACTTCTGGTCGGGTTCTTTTATGAAGGACCCACTAGAAGCTCTTATGCTTTTTGATGAGTGTGCACATAGCCCAGACGACGATGACGCTGCGTTGGATTTGCTTGTTGATGATTTAGATGAGCATGAAGGAGAGCAGGTGGAACAGATGATCAGCACTCTTTGCTCCATTGAGGTAAAGGTACCGGAACGTAAGCCTCTCCCTTCTCATCTTAAATATGCTTTCTTAGACGATACAGAGCAATATCCGGTCATTGTCAGTGCCAAGCTTAGTGATGATCGGTGACTTCCTTGTTAGTCTGTACTTAAGAAAAACAGAAGGCAATGGGCTATTCATCGGACGATATCACGGGGATTAGTCCCGATATTTGTATGCACAGGATAGAGTTGGAGGAGGATCACAAACCTTGCAGACATGTGGTCGGGCCGGTGAACCGTAAGATGTAGGATGTCGTGATGGCCGAGGTAATGAAGCCTTTGGATGCGGTATTATTTATTTCGGTAATTCTAGATGGGTGAGTCAAAGACAGGTGGTCCCGAAGAAAGGAGGGACAATCGTAGTTAAGAATGAGAAGAATGAATTAATACCTACTCGAGTAGTGACTGGTTGGCGGATGTGTATAGACTACAGACATCTGAATGCCGCCACTAAGAAAGATCACTTCCCCCTTCCTTTTATTGATCAAATGGTAGAAAGGTTAGCTTCTCATAAATTTTTCTGCTATTTAGACAGGTATTCAGGGTTCTTACAGATCCCTATCCACCCGCACGATCGGCTAAGACTACATTTACCCGTCCTAAGGGCGTTTTTGCGTATCGCAATGCCTTTTGGTTTGTGCAATGCCCCTGCCACCTTCCAAAGGTGTATGATGGGGATATTTTCAGAGTATATTGAGTCTATCATGGAAGTTTTTATGGATGATTTTAGTGTATATGGAAGTGATTTTTCTAACTGTCTGTCTAACTTGAGAAAGTGTTCGTATTTGTATTGAGGTTAATCTCGTCTTTGAATCGGGAGAAGTGCCACTTTATGGTCAACGAGGGAGTTGTCTTAGGGCACTTAGTTTCGGATAGGGGAATAGAAGTTGATAAAGCAAAGGTGGAAGTGATTCAGCAATTACCACCTCCCGTTAATGTTAAGGGGGTGAGGAGCTTCCTTGGTCACGCCGGCTTTTATCGCCGGTTTATCAAGGATTTCTCGAAAATTGCTAAACCACTTACACAGATTCCGCTTAAGGATGCCCCTTTTGTGTTTTACGATGCTTGTCTTTCTGCTTTTAACAGGTTAAAGCAGGCTTTAGTATCTGCGCCGATCATACAGCCTCCCAACTGGGACTTGCCGTTTGAGATCATGTGTGATGCGAGTGACTATGCACTAGGAGCGGTGCTTGGTCAGAGGAAAGACAAAGCCTTAAATGCTATCTACTATGAGAGCCGAACTCTGGATGAGGCTCAAGTGAAGTACACTACCACTGAGAAGGAGCTGTTAGCTGTAGTTTATGCCTTAGAGAAGTTTCGTACTTATTTAGTTGGGTCAGAAGTCACTGTTTTTACTGACCATGCAGCTCTGAGGCATCTTCTTGCTAAGAAGGAGGCTAAACCACGGCTACTGAGATGGATACTCCTTCTTCAAGAGTTTGATTTGCAGATTAAGGATAAGAAAGGAGCTGAGAACGTTGTAGCTGATCACTTGTCGCGACTGATGCGACAAGAAGGGGAAGATTCTCTACCCATTGATGATTCTTTTCCTGACGATACTTTGATTGCTGTTATATCGTCTATTATTAACCAAGAACCTTGGTATGCAGATATAGCTAACTTCGTTGTCAGTGGCAAGCTTGCGCCTGACCTTTCTTATCAGCAAAAGAAGCGTTTTCTGTATAACGCTAAGCAGTACTTCTGGGATGATCCTTACTTGTTTAAGGAATGTGCAGACGGTCTCTACAGACGGTGTATTCCGCAGTGGGAGAACAAAATTGTCCTGGAAGGCTGTCACTCCTCTTCATATGGTGGTCACCACGGTCCATCGCGCACCGTGGCTAAGGTACTTCAATCCGGTTTTTACTGGCCTTCTCTGTTTGCTGACGCTAAGTCTTTTGTTTCAGCTTGCGACGCTTGCCAACGATCAGGGAACATTTCAAAGAGACATGAGATGCCACAAAACGGCATCCTAGAGGTTTAGGTTTTCGATGTCTGGAACATTGATTTCCAAGGACCGTTCCCATCCAGTAAAGGTAACAGGTACATCTTGGTAGCTGTAGACTATGTGTCAAAATGGGTTGAGGCAATTGCTTCACCTCATTGTGATGCTAAGACCGTGATAAAGATGTTTAAAAAGATCATATTCCCCCGTTTTGGTGTCCCTAGGGTCTGTTGGAGCTGTGTCCTCTAGTTAGTGCGGATAACGTCATTGCACATACACTTGTACGGACAAGTGGGAGCTTGTTGGGGCTGGTGTCCTTAACAGTTAGTGCAAGGACTTATAAATCTCTAAAAGGATCAAAGGGTATACTATTGTATCATAATCAGTTGGTCCACGTTTATCAATAACGGTTGGCTTGCTAGATAAGTTTGACGTTATTGTCATACAGATGGCGGTGATCAACTGGTCCCTAAAAGTCACACCTATAGGATACGTTTGAGAGATGTGACGGTATGAAAATACAGTCATGTAGATGCCAAATTTGACTAACCAGTTAGTCTGAGTTATTTGACTAATATTTAGTCAAAATGTGATGTTGAGATATTTTATTTAATACGGATTAAATAATAATGGCTAAGACGAATTAAGCGGTTAATTCGTAAAATTGAATATAAGCGTTTTATATTTAATTAAATGTATATTGAATATAATTATACAATATTGTCTTTGTCGGACATGTATTAATAATTCAACTAATCCGTGTTATTAGTTGATGTTTTAATATCCGATAACCGATGACGATTTATAATAAACCGCGTCGTATACATTTTAGCCTCGGACCACGAGTTAAACATAAGGAGAAAATGGAAGCCCATTTCCTCCTTGATCCACTCGGCCAAACCGAGATTAGGAGAACAAAAGGAGAGCTCCTCCTCTTGCTTAACCTAATCATTCATTTACAAAACAAAATTAGGGTTTTGAGAAAGTGCCTCTCGAAATTCGGATCTCTCATCCTACACAAACTCACAAAACAATCCTCTCAATATTGCAAGGCAATTAGGGGATTCACTCTAGCACAAGGGCATTTCTCGGACAATCTTGGGTGCAACATTTAGGAGGAGATCTACTTTGATCTCTCATTGCCATTTTGCACTAGGACCGAAGGTTATTTCTAATCTTTATCGTTTCATTATGTTTTTCGTTTTATGACTATAATCACATGTAAATTTTGCGTTATAATCCTTATATTTAGAGGGTGTTATACGGATATTACCCCACAAGTGGTATCAGAGCGAGGCCACGTAAATTTTTCTATGTGATTTTCATCAAACGGATTTTGAATCGGTAATTTTTGCTTAAAATCATCACGGCACAATTTTTTTTTGGCTCGGCAATTTATTTTTTTTGCTGCGTTTTTTTTGTTGTTTTTGTGCCTTGGGATCCGTGTCTTGTATACACGGTGATGGTTGGTTTTGTTTTGTTTTCATTTTGATCTTTGCATATTGTTTTGAAATCGATATTCATCGCAATATGTTAAAGATCTATCAAAATGATTGCATAAAATTTAGTGTGGCACAAATTTTTTGTCTTGAAAATTCTTGAAAACCGTGTGGCCTCAAGTCACGGCCTGTTTTTCTGTTTTTGCATCGTTATGCGTGCCACACAATTTTTGTTAGATCATTCGATCTCTTGTTTTCAATCGTTCTTCACATGTTGTAATTTTAACCGATAATTGTTGCAATATGTTGAAGATGTAACAATTGTAGTTTGATTTCTATACGGATTAGATTAAAATTGCAATTGTGTTTTATCAAACCGTTTTGATTTGATCTCTTGTTGCTCACGTTTTTTTTGAGCCGATTGTTTTTTTTTTTTCTTTGAGCTCTCGGTTTTTAGCTCCCAATAAAAAAAAAAAAAAAAAATTTCTCTTTCTGGTACTGTTCACGTACAGCAGTACAGAAGAAAAAAAAAAAAAAAATTGTTTTTTTTTTTCGGCCTTTGTTGCATAAAACGTTTTTTATGCTCTCGCTTGTTAGTGAAACGGTTCACCCACGTAAAATTAAGTTACTTTAAAACGCTTTATAGTAACGGATTATCTCGGATTAAAATTAACTTGACTGAAGCGGTTTTGTCATATAATTTTAATTATCTTTGGTGGTTTGGATAAATTTAACATAATTACGGAATTATGTCACGAATAAATTTAATTTTAGTTGATGCATTTTATTTATCGTTCTTGTTTAATTTGAATGTTTTTAATTACGTATTTATTTATTTTTACAAACGGTTGTAACTTAGTGTGGCCTTAGTAGAACGTGTTACCGTAATGATGGAACACGGTCTTGGTTGTATTTTGAGATCTCGTATCTCCTTTTATTTCTTTTAATTACAGTTTTTATTTAGAATGTAAATAGGTTTATATTTGTAAACTTTAAATTGTAATTTTGAGAAGACTAAAGAAGGAGACCGGATGCTCACTCCCGCTACATGGACAAAGATGGAACATCAAGACAAGCTTTTCGGGTCCAACGGTGGATTCCAAAGTTGTATTATGTTCTTTTTACTAGGATAGGCCACACTAGGATTTTATTTACGTATTGCATTCTTTTTATTTATGTTCGTAACGATAATATGCATCATTTTCCGCCTAAAAACCAAACCACCTAATTATTGCATGAGAACTGACACATATAGAGGTCACGAGTTAGTTTTCTTTGACATTCTCATGTCACACGTTTTATTTAAGCCATCACCCAAATTAATTCATTCACGCAGACGCTAGTTATTCGTTCACTTAATATGAATTATAATTTAGTTGATGGGATCTTCCTCGTATAAACAAAAATTGAGAATAGTCTTTATAGGTCAAACTCCAATGAGTCCCTTCTTCGTCGGTAGGCATAATATGACCCCTTCTACGTCGGGTAAGTTGGAACCGATTGACCTATTTTATCTCAACACCATGGTCACTCGTACGATCCTGTGATTATGGTGGACTATAGATAGGATTTACGGAAATCTATCGACCAAGAGTTCTTCCGGAAGAATTAGCTAAACAGTTGGCTTATCAATTTACAGAAATTGAGTCTTGGGATCACTTGTATCATTCTTGAGGGAGATCAATTATGCAAGTGTGAGAGTCTACACGTTAAAATGAATTTTAAAATAGACTTAAATCACCTCGATGAGTTGCTTATTTCGTTCTTGTTTTTCTTTCTTTTACAGTGTAGATCACGAATTTTTAACTGCTAATAACAAATGGTGGTTCTCGATAACCCAATGCCAAGTGCCACATTGGACCGTGAGTCCCGGCTTCGGATCTTCATGAATCAGATGAATCACTCTACTCGATCAAGAATGATGGATCAAACTTCGAGAGGCGGGAGGCGGCATTACGGAATCTTTCGCCGCCGACGGGAAGCTCAAATATCTATTAGAGCCCCTCCCGCAAACCCAGTCCCACGGCTAGAGCTTTGAAATCACCAAGTTTAATGATTTCGTATGGAAGCAGTGCGATTAAAAACGTACTCATTTTTGCAATGGAATCCAATTTGCAGAAACGCTTCATAGCCCATGGTGCAAACAAGATTTTCACCACGCTCACCAAGGAATTCTCGAAAGCACCGAGAATCGTGACCTATGATCATACCACTCGCTTATTTGATGCGAGACTCCGGAGTAAGGGCCAACCAGTTAGCCCACACATTCTCAGCATGATTGAGAATGTCGAGAAGTTGGAGACCTTTGATTGTAACATCAGCGAGAACATTGTTATCGACCGCATGCTTCATTCACTCCACGATGGTTTTTCGCAATTTAGAGCGAATTACTATATGAATGATTTGAAGAAAACCCCCATGAATCGCACTCCCTTCTCGCATGCACCGAGAAGGACATGAAGTTCAGTGGGAGCTTGAAACAGGATGTTCTCGTTGTGACAAACAAAGGGAAAGGTAAGGGCAAAGCTCGTGCAAACCTAGCAGAAGAGGTAAACCGAAGTTCAAGAAGTCGGGTTCAGGTAAGAGTGGGCCTGGTGAGTCGAGCACCTCATCGGGCGCGACAAAGAGCAAGAATGAAAACATGGAATGCCATCATTGCCACAAGACCGGGCATTGGAGGCGTACATGTCCTGTTTATCATGAGGACTTAAAGGCAGGTCGTGTTAAACCCGTTGGTATGTCTTCTCTCTCTTCTACTTTTATTCACATGATTGAGATTAACCACGCAAGTTACGGAACTTGGGTACTTGATACGGGTTGTGGTTCTCATCTGTGTAATCATGTGCGGGGGCTCCGAAACATCGAACCCCTCGTAAAGGGTGAGGTGGACTGCGTGTCGGGAATGGAGCAAGAGTGGCTGCCATCTCAAAGGGGACATATGTGATCCAGCTTCCTAGCGGATTTGAGTTGTCATTATATGATTGCTATTATGTACCTAGTCTTTCGAAAAACATTATTTCGGTTTCGCACTTGACAAACTTAGTTTTTCATTTGTAATAGAGAATAATACTTGCATTTTCTCATTACACGATATGATTTATGGCAAGGTAGTCTCCATGAACGGAATTTATGTTTTAGATCAGACCACCGAAATATTACACGTAATGAATAAAAAGTTAAAGGTTGGTGACAAAGATCAAACGTATCTATGGCACTGCCTTATGGGACACATCAATGAGAAACGCGTAAAACAGCTCATCAAAAATGGAGCTATCTCGGCTTTTGATTTTCAATCATTTGGCACGTGTGAATCATGTCTCATCGGTAAGATGACTCGTATTTCCTTCAAAGGTGTTGGAATGCGCGCTGCTGACCTATTAGGACTCATACACACGGATGTATGTGGACCTATGTCAATCACCGCACGAGAAGGCTATAGGTATTTCATTACTTTCACGGACGATTTAAGTAGATATGGATATGTCTACTTAATGAAGCACAAAAGTGAATCCTTTGAAAAATTCAAAGAATATACGAGAATAGGGTACTGTAACCTGTTGGGTAGAAAGATTAAAACACTACGTTCGGATCGTGGTGGCGAGTATCTTTCTCACGAGTTTGATCAACACCTTAAAGACTGTGGGATTGCCCTACAGTTAACTCCACCTGGAACACCTCAGTTGAATGGTGTGTCCGAACGGAGAAATCGAACACTACTTGATATGGTTCGATCCATGATGAGTCACACCGTGTTGCCTGACTCGTTGTGGGGTTATGCTCTTCTCGTCACCGCTCTAATACTTAATCAAGTCCGTCTAAAGTGTTGACAAGACTCCATATGAACTATGGAAGGAACGGTCCCTAACTTGTCCTTTATACGGGTTTGGGGCTGCGAGGCTTATGTCAAGTGGAGACACGAGGATAAGCTCGGCCCGCGAGCGGTCAAGACATACTTTATAGGTTATCCTAAACGAACACTTGGTCATTACTTCTATTCGCCAACCGAACAACGTGTTTTTGTTGCGGCTAGTGCGACATTCTTAGAGAAGGAATTTCTCGAGAATGCAAAGAGTGATAGAACCTTCGAACTGTCGGAGATTCCAGAACCAAGTACCGAGCAACTATTGGAGGAACCTATTCCTTCAATCCCGGCTGCGGTTAACATTCCTGAGGAACCTAGGAGGTCGGGAAGAGTCTCTATTCCTCCGGACAGATACATTGGTATGGTCGAGGAACATGACATAGATGACGTTCTACTCTTAACGAGTAGTGAACCCGCAACCTATAAAGGTGCCATGACTAGTTCTGACTCAAAGCTATGGCTTGAGGCCATGCAATCCGAGATGGACTCTATGAATGAGAACAACGTGTGGGATCTTGTTGACTTACCTGCTAAGGTTCGTCCCCTTCAATGCAAATGGCTTTACAAGATAAAGCATTCTGTGGAAGGTCAACAAGATATCTACAAAGCACGACTAGTTGCTAAAGGTTTCACCCAAGTGCCAGGTTTGCACTACGATGAAATTTTTGCACCCGTAGTCATCTTTGCGTTCCATTCGGATTATCTTAGCGATTGCCGCTTTTCATGACTATGAAATTTGGCAGATGGACGTGAAAACCGCCTTCTTAAACGGCTTTTTGGAGGAAGAGTTGTACATGGTACAACCCGAAGGTTTCATCGATCCTGAACATCCTAAGAAAGTGTGCAAGCTTAAGCGTTCCATTTATGGACTTAAGCAAGCATCAAGGAGTTGGAATCATCGCTTCGACCAAGTGATAAAAGAAAATGGATTTACTCGATCGGTCGAGGAACCATGTCTATATATCAAGTCGAGTGGGAGCAAGATTGTCTTCCTAATATTGTATGTTGATGACATACTCCTGATTGGGAATGACATACCTCTCTTAACTTCGGTGAAAGTATGGTTGAAAAACCATTTCCGGATGAAAGATCTGGGAGAGGCACAAAGAATTCTAGGCATCCGTATCTATCGAGATAGATCACGACGGATGCTATCTCTCATCAGAGTCTTACATAGACAAAATCCTAGAGAGATTCAGCATGACTAACTCCAAGAAGGGGTTTCTCCCTATGGCTCCAGGGGTGCATTTGAGCAAGTCTCGTGCACCGAGAGACACCGGAAGAGAATGAGCGCATGACACGGATTCCTTATGCCTCGGCTATAGGATCAATCATGTATGCCATGATATGCACACGCCCCGACGTGGCATATGCATTGAGTATGACAAGTCGATTCCAACAAAGATCCGGTGAATCACATTGGCTGGCTGTCAAGAACATTCTTAAGTACCTACGGAGGACTAAAGATTGGGCATTGACTTATGGAGGCCCTCAAAAGCTATGCGCAACCTAAGTTATTCGCAGATGCTAGCTTCAAACGGATCGAGATGACTCCAAATCTCATCGGATTCGTTTTTACTCTTAATGGCGATCGCAAGTGGAAGAGTTCCAAACAAATGTTATTAAAGAGATTCTACGACCGAGTCCGAGTACTATGCCGCATCCGAAGCTACAAAGGAAGCGATATGGATGCGTCAATTCTTACATGGACTATCCGTAGTGCCTAGTTCGAATGACCCGATCACCATCTATTGCGACAATAGTGGTGCCATCTTCCAAGCTAAGGAGCCAAAGTCTAGCAACAAGTCTAGACATGTACAACGGAAAGCTCATCTAATCCGAGATTACGTGGAGCAAAAGGAAGTAGTGATAGAAAAGATTGCTACGAGATGATAACATAGCGAGATCCTCTCACTAAACCATTACGACAAGATAAGCATGAAGGGCACGTTAACTCCATGGGAATTAGACGTGTTCCTAAGTTGTAGTACTCTTTTATGGATTAGATTCATTCCCTTTTGTACTCTATACGACATCATCGTTTTGATATTTATATATTTTGTTTTTCATGTGGAATTGTACGACAATTTTTGAACACCACAAAGTGAATGGACAAACATTATATTTTTGGTCCTTAATTGCCCTCATGAGCTGATAACTCTGGCAATTATTTTGTGACGTTGGTTGATGGTGGGTTCAACTAGCCATAAGTCAACAAAGTTGATGACCAATCACAGAGGCGATTTATACGGATATCTCGTAGGACACAATTGTGACATCGACGTGGAGTCCTAAATGTTTTATAACATTCGGTGCCCGGTCGTGGATAGGACTTCCATGGTGATCCTAAGAGTCGATTCTTTTGACTATCGATTTGTCTCTTGAGACTTAGGCGATTTTGGGTGACTTTGGTTTCTTTCTCACGGTCATCCGTAACAGGGGCCAAGTAGATTGTTTCTGGGTCATTTCATGTTGTGCTTAGATCGGAAGGAGTTCGAGTTGAAGGAAATATTCAGCCTTTATCGGGTACTCGATATTTCAGGGGCCACTCGAGAGTCAGAATCGAAATGCATGGCCATGCTCGGATACGGATTCGTTTTATCAGTTAAGTTACTCTCTAATCGGGGAAACCACTCTTGATCCTGATCAATTGTAAAATACGACCTTTGCGGATCCAGATCTGCAAATTGTTTTACATTGAGTGGGAGAAATTTTAAATGAATATGAGAATCGGTTATCGCACATACACTTGTACGGACAAGTGGGAGTTTGTTGATTTGTGTCCTCCAGTTAGTGCGGATAACGTCATTGCACATACACTTGTACGGACAAGTGGGAGCTTGTTGGGGCTGGTGTCCTTAACAGTTAGTGCAAGGACTTATAAATCTCTAAAAGGATCAAAGGGTATACTATTGTATCATAATCAGTTGGTCCACGTTTATCAATAACGGTTGGCTTGCTAGATAAGTTTGACGTTATTGTCATACAGATGGCGGTGATCAACTGGTCCCTAAAAGTCACACCTATAGGATACGTTTGAGAGATGTGACGGTATGAAAATACAGTCATGTAGATGCCAAATTTGACTAACCAGTTAGTCTGAGTTATTTGACTAATATTTAGTCAAAATGTGATGTTGAGATATTTTATTTAATACGGATTAAATAATAATGGCTAAGACGAATTAAGCGGTTAATTCGTAAAATTGAATATAAGCGTTTTATATTTAATTAAATGTATATTGAATATAATTATACAATATTGTCTTTGTCGGACATGTATTAATAATTCAACTAATCCGTGTTATTAGTTGATGTTTTAATATCCGATAACCGATGACAGTTTATAATAAACACCGCGTCGTATACATTTTAGCCTCGGACCACGAGTTAAACATAAGGAGAAAATGGAAGCCCATTTCCTCCTTGATCCACTCGGCCAAACCGAGATTAGGAGAACAAAAGGAGAGCTCCTCCTCTTGCTTAACCTAATCATTCATTTACAAAACAAAATTAGGGTTTTGAGAAAGTGCCTCTCGAAATTCGGATCTCTCATCCTACACAAACTCACAAAACAATCCTCTCAATATTGCAAGGCAATTAGGGGATTCACTCTAGCACAAGGGCATTTCTCGGACAATCTTGGGTGCAACATTTAGGAGGAGATCTACTTTGATCTCTCATTGCCATTTTGCACTAGGACCGAAGGTTATTTCTAATCTTTATCGTTTCATTTTTTTTTTTTTTTTTTTTTTTCTGGTGTCCTTAACAGGGTCGTCATTAGTGATGGGGGGATGCATTTCAAAGAAAAGAAACTAACTTCCATACTATCTAGAGTTGGTGTCCAACACCGGCGTGGTTTGGGGTATCATCCCCAAACTAGTGGTCAGGTAGAGGTCTCTAATCGCGAGTTGAAAGAGATCTTGTCTAAAGTAGTTTCTAAATCACGGAAAGACTGGAGTCTTAAGCTAGATGACACATTATGGGCTTATAGTACTGCCTTTAAGACACCAATTGGTGCATCACCTTATAGGCTAGTTTATGGGAAATCATGTCACTTACATGTTGAATTGGAATGTAAGGCCTGGTGGGCAATTCGTGAGCTTAATTATGACCCTAAGTTGTGTGGTGAGAATCGTCTTTTGCAGCTAGATGAATTGGAAGAGTTTAGGCTTAATGCCTATGACAGCTCGCGCATTTACAAGGAAAAGACGAAGAGATGGCATGACAAGAGAATCCTGCCTCGGGAGTTTCATGTTGGGCAAAAAGGTGTCTTTGTTTAATGCCCTACGAGATTATTTCCTGGCAAGCTGAAGTCCAGGTGGAGTGGTCCTTATACGGTAACAGCTGTTACTAAATTTGGATCCGTGGAACTTGAAGATTCCGAGGGTCATCGATTCAAGGTGAATGGCCAATATGTGAAGCATTACCACGAGGCGAATGAAGCAGACAATCGTGTTGAAGTCTTGCGCTTCGACGAGCTGGACGCGCCAGTTAATTGATGCCAGAAGGGTCGTGCGTGACCTCTTAAACCAGCGCTCTCCGGGAGTCAGCCCGGACTGTTTTATTGTACTTTTGTTGAACTATTTATTTTTATTTAGCTTTACGTTGAACTTTAGACGCTGTTTTACGAACTTCCCATGTATTTCCTTGCTTTTAGTGCGTGTTTTGCAGGTCAAAGTACTCGATTGAATGATATTGTGCTCGATCGAGCACTTTTTGAGGTAGCTCCCTCTCGACCGAGTGACATTGTCCTCGATCGACCAGCACTAAAACCATGCCTACTCGATCGAGTGGTTTTCTGCTCGATCGAGGCCTTCCTTGCAGCAGTTCACTCGATCGAGCTGTTCCAACTGCTCGATCGAGTAGTTTTGACTTCCAGCCGCTGTTTTACGTCTATGGAGCTACTGCTTGACTTTTCTTGACCTCCCATGTTCATGGTCGGTTTGGGGAGGTCCCTCCTTACGACGTTTTGTAAGTTTTCCGACTCCACTTCTCCTTTTCGTTTCAGTTTGCATTTTTTTCCCTATTTTTGGTACAATTAGGGCATTGTACGGTTTGGTTTGGGGAGGTATGCATCCATATATGTGTCTGCATGTTTTCTTGCATTTCTGCTTCCACGTTTACTATTTCCGCATGCATTGTTGTTTATTTTACTTCAAAACAAAAAAAATCATATAAAAATCATAAAAAAAATCAAAAAAATTTCAAAAATTTCATGTTTAAATTGAGTCGGAACGTTTGAACATTGACGCTACTTTGAACCCTTACTTGAGCCCTGCATATTCTTGACATTTAGTTGGCGTGATTATGTGCATAATCTACGAGTTTTTGTTCCTTCCTTATCTGAACGAATAGACTTGATTCATTACGTCGGCAAGCTACATTACATTCTGAGGTTAGAGCTTTTAAACTGGTGACACTCATGACCGGTTTCATTTAGGATGTGAGTAGTACTCTCTTTAAGACATGTAATATCAATTTGCATAAGCATGAGTCTAGTCTTCTTAATACCTGTATGCATTTGGTCTGTGGATGGTGACACGTGTTAGGAGAGGCAGACCCCTTTATTTCATTCTACCCATGAGCCTCACATAGCCAAACTGCCTTTTTGTCCTATCAACTACTTCCTATAATACTTCCTACCCTAGCTGAGCTAGTAACGAGTAGTTCTTGGAATGTTTTACTGCAATATGGTTATTTCATCTGATTTCAGAAGATGGTGGAAGAATTGAAGAGAAAGAAAAAAAAAATGTTGAATTGAAAAAAAAAAGAGAGAACGAAAAAAAAATTTGCGAAAAAGAAAAAGAAGAAAAATCACATATGAAAAAAAGATTGAGAACTGTATAATGATTCACACTCCCATGTCTTATCTATAATTTATGGGGAGTTGACGATTTTTGGTGTTTTGTGAGTTTAGTGCATAATTTTGCACCGTTTCATCTTGCTGTCATGAGTACGAAGTTGGGATGCAGTTTATATTTGGATCCGTTGTTGCTAGCCTGGCTATTAACCCCACATATCCAAATTCATTTTAGCCCCTTTTTACCCATTACCTCACTTACCCAAATGTAAGTCCTCGGCATGTGTCTTGGTCATTAGTATGGTTGGAATGCATATGTACGGTTGTAGAGACTTTATTCATGGTAACTGCATGCATGTTCTTATAGGTCGAGTTGGGTGAGTGTCTTACTTCTTCCTATCTTTTACATATATACTCACCTTGTTCCTGATTTTGAGTGACGAGCGACCCGTAAGAGTCCGATATCTTTTGAGTCTTGCAAGGTCGACGGTTCAGTAAGTTTGAAACATTAATTTAACTCGTTTGCACTTTTCGCTGCCACTTTGTCATGTTATTGCATTAAATTGGTTCTAAGTGGATGATTTGTAGCTGATGCGTTGGTCCCGTTCCGTTGTTCACCCTTAGTTGCATTCATATTTGCTTGGGGACAAGCAAAGGTTTGGTTTGGGGAGATTTGATGCGTGTCTTCTATATAAGGTTTTCACCTCATTTTTACACGCATTTCTGTACTTTTTATGTAGCATCTGGCTACAAATACCCCCGAATATTCTACTTTGGTTCGTTTTATGTAATTTGCAGGAATTTACTCAAGAGGAGCTAAATCAAGCCTAAATTGTCCCAATTGTATGCATTCATGGAGAATAAGGAACCGGAGCTTGGAAATCCAACACTTGGAAGACGCGTGAGCTGGACTCGGGAAGCATTACAAGTTTAACGTGCCTATATAGCTCGATCGAGTGGTTTTCTACTCGATCGAATGCTCTATATACTCAAGATTGGTCGATCGACCAGTTTAAGGAGTTGATCGAGGAGTTTTTTGCAAGAAGTGATCGATCGAGTGGTTTGTTCTCCCTCGATCGAGTGATTTGGTGATGATATTGTTCGATCGAGTAGATTATTTCTACTCGATCGAGGGGTTTCGTGTGCTTTAGCTAATTTCCGCCTAATCATAATATGGGCTTTTGTAATTAGTCCATAGATTAGGTTTTAGGAGGATTTTCTAGTATAAGACTGAAGGAGTGAACTACGTTACTCCTCTCTTCACCTATTACGTTCGTTTTGACTCTATACTTTGTCACTGTTCTTGGATTTTATTCTTCCTCTACACTTTGCTACTCGGATCTGGATTCTACGATTGGTATTATCATTCCAGTTTTATTCTTAATCTTATTTATTGCTTTAATTCTTCTTCCCTTTATTATTGTAATTGCTTAATTGAATTCTTATTAGGTTCATCATCATGCTTAGTTCAAATTATCTGTTTGTCGTTATTGATAATCCAATGATTATGAGTAGCTAATTTTCTCATGCTGAGACTATAGGGGATCCATAATATGGAGGGAGAGTAATCGATTTATTAGGTTAATGCGGTATAGTCCTTGTTGGTTAAATGCTACAGTTAATTGTAACTGCCTAATTGAGTCGACGCAATTAGACCTTTAATTCTTAGTGATCCTTGACCTGGACCGAAAGGTTGGAAAAGGCGAGACTAGTAGCGAACAATAGAGTATTGCAGTGAGGGCGAAAGTCAAGCTGTTTACACTTTAGGGTGAATTAAGGACCGAAAGGTGACGTTCGCTACCCCTTAGACCGTACTGCATTGACCTGGGACCTAGATTACTTGACCGGATGATTATGGTGAACCGGTTGTCTTAGCTGTTTTTCTCTATCTGTTATTTCCTCCCTTTTATTCTCTTTTCCTTATTCTCCTTAGTTTAGAAAATCACATTTTATAAACCCCCAATTTGGTTACTTTGACAAACTTAGATTTAGCTGACATTTTCCTACCTCTCTGTGGATTCGACCCGACTTCCCTAGCTATATTAGTTAGAGCCAGTTGGTTATTTTTGACAGGTACGCGACAGACGTGTCAAATCACTTATTAGTTCACAAGGGTATACTTTGTATTTTATCATTTGATTAACGATTACCTAATAACGGTTGGCTTGCTAGAAAGTTTGACGTTATTATCATACTGATGGCGGTGATCAACTGGTCCCTAAAAGTCACACCTAAAGGATTTGTTTGGGAGATGTGATTATGGAAATGTAATCACATTGATGCCTTATATGACTAAAAGGTTAGTCCATGTAATTGACTAAACAGTTAGTCAATGTGTTGATAAGACGATTATTTAATATAATTAATTAATATTAGCTGAGACGAAGTAACTGTCAAATTCGTAAATTGAATATAAACTGTTATATTTAATTAATGTATATAAAGTTAGCTTGAACGAATTAAGATGTTAATTCGTAATTAAATGTAACCAGTTATATTTAATCAGCTAATTATAAATATGCGATATTTATAGTTAAAGTATATATTATACGATATTGTCATAATAAATTATTATGCATCGGTATTAATAAATCGCAATCATTGTGTTGTGAGTAGACTTATTAATACGGAATAAAATAAATGACAATTTATAAATAATACACTTTATATACATTTTATAAACTACCAAAATAAATCATTATTTTTGGTAGGTGGAAAAACCGAAAATAAGAAAATTATTCCTCTTATTTCTCGGTTGGTCAAAACCGAAAAAAAGGAAGAAAGATCTTCGCTTATTCCTCTCCCTATTTCGGTTATAATAGGGAGAGGGGGAGATCATTTTTGCTTATCCTTTTTAACCTAATTTTATTTTTGACCTAGCTTTTCTCTCATCAAGAAAAACACAACAAAACCCTAAAATTAATTAGTAAATTTTTGGGGATCGATTCTAGCAAAATCAAAAGGGCATTTCTCATATCATCTTGGGTGCAACGATTAGGCGAATATCAATTTTGATATTGTTCTTAGGCCATATTTGCAAGGACCAAAGGTTGATTCTTAATCCCTATTCTATTTTGTTTATGCAATTCATTTATGACTAGTTTTCATAGATTATAATTTCGTTATCATCCGTATAATCTTAAAGGAAGTATACCGATATTTCCTACAAGTGGTATCAGAGACAAGGCCACAAAATTATTTTTGATGAATTTCATAAATGGATTTAAACAATTTTTGAAGAATCGAAAAAAAAAAATTTAGGGTTTCGGCCGAGTTTTTTTTTTTGCCGTGACTATTTTTTTTTTCCAGCCAATTTGTTTTTCTGTTTTTTTTGTTGATTTATTCCATTTTGATTTATTAATATTGTTGTTTTAATTTGTTAAAATGATAATATGATGAATTTGTAGTTGTTTTGATTTAATGAGGATTAAATTAAAATGTAAATGGAAATCGACATGTTTGATGATGTTAAAATTGTTTTTTGCTATATAGTTTTTGGCATATATGGTTTTAAATTGTATTTTAGAATCATGTTTCATTGATTTATATGTTCATGATTATGCCAATCTTGTTCTAAATAGCAACTATAAACAAATTTGTTCATCTAAATGTTTTTTTTTTATTTAGGGCATTATGCCGAAAAGAAAAAAAAAAAGTTGTTTTATGTTTCGGTTTTTACTGAAATACCGAGAGAAGAAAAAAAAAACTGGTTTTGTTTTTGTTTCAGCCGTGTGCAATAAAAAAAAATGTTTTAATCTTTTTGCATTTGCCGTGAGCTGAAGAAAAAAAAGAAAGGCTGTTTTTCGTTTTTTTTCTTTGTTGCCGAGACCAAAAAGAAAAAAAAAGGTATTTTTTGTTTTGTTTTGGCCTATATTGATTATACATTAAAATTTAATAATGTATGATTAATTGTTGTGAAGAAGTTCACAATTTTTAGATACCAAATTATTTTAAAGAAGTTTAAAATATTGTTGGATTAATTCATATTACAAGATTAATATGAATTTAGATTGGAATTATTGTGAGTAATTGAGGAATTGTCACATAATTTGATCATTTAAATAGGTGGTTTGGATAAATTAATCTACATAATTAAGGAATTATGTTTTGAATGTTTAATTTTTAGTTGATGCTTTTTTTATGTCGAATGAATCGTTGAATGGTTTTATTTACGTATTTTTTGCAATCGGTTGTAATTTGTAATACCTAGTGTGGCCTTAGTTAAATTATGTTTTCGTAATGATGGAAACGTAATTTTTAATGTAATTTGAGATCTCGTATCTCCGTTTGGTTTTCTTTTATATTATGGTTTTGAAACTAGAATGTAAATAGGTTTATTATGTAATTTTTAATTGTAATTTTAAAGAAGACTAAAGATGGAGATTGGATTGCTCACTCCCGCTACATGGACCAAGATGGAACATCAAGACAAGCTTCTCGGGTCCAAGGATGGATTCCAAAATTGTATTTATGTTCATTTTGGTAGATAGGCCACACTAGGACTTTATTTTTGTTTTACGTTTTACCGTTCTTATTGCTTTTCATTCACATGATAGTTAGTGCATCATATTCCGCCTAAACCAAACCACCTACTAATATGTATGAAAATTGACTCATATAGGTTGAAGGTTAGTTTTCATAGACATACAGATGTCACACAATTTTAAGCCATCATCTTAGTTTATTCATTCTCGCATGCTAGATATTAGTTCACTTAAAATGAATTAAAATAAAGTTGATGGGATCTTCCTCTAAAACTGAAATTGAGACTAGTCTTTATAAGGGCAAACAACTATGAATCCCTTCTTCGTCGGTAGGCATATATGACCTTACTCTCCATATGACCCCTTCTATGTTGGGTAAGTAGTTTGTGTTTACTTAGTTTACCTCAACATTATAGTACGAAGAGTTTCTCGTGATTATGATGGACTAAAGATAGAATTTACAGAAATTTATCGACCAAGAATTCTAACAGTAGAATTAGCCAAAAGGTTGGCTTATCCATTTACAGATAATTGAGTCTTGGGATCATTTATATAATTCTTGAGGGAGGTCAATTGTATAAATGCTTTAGTCTTCGCGTTATAACAGTATTGCATTAGACTTAAATTATAAACGATGAGTATGCTTATTATATTTATTCTTCTTCTCGCAGTGTAGAATACGTCTTATTTTGATAATACTGTTACAACAAATGGTTGGAAATAACGAAATCCCTATGCCAAGTGCCACACTTGGACGCGAGTCCTGGCTTAAAGCTTTCATGGACCACATGAATCAGTTCACACGTCTGAAAAATGACGGGTCCAACTTTGCGGACTGGGAGGCATCATTGCGGAATGCTGCCATTGTTGACGGTAAGCTCAAGTACTTAACTGAGCCAATACCGGTAAACCCAGGCCCCAATGCAGGAGTTAACGAGTCACTTGCTTATAGTGACTTCGTCATGGAAGCGGGTGCGATAAAGAACGTACTCATCTTTGCAATGGAAACCAATTTGCAGAGACGCTTCATTGCCCAAGGTGCAAACAAGATTTTCACCACGCTCACTAACGAGTTCTCAAAAGCACCGAGAATCGTTACTTATGAGCATACCTGTCGCTTCTTTGATGCGAAACTCCAGAAGGGCCAACCGGTTAGCCCACACATTCTTAACATGATTGAGAATGTCGAGAAATTGGAGGCACTTGATTGCAAAATCAGTGAGAGCATAGTCATTGAGCGTATGCTTCATTCACTTCATGATGGTTTTGCCCTCTTAGGCAAATTACTATATGAATGACATGAAGAAAAGTCTTCATGAGCTACACTCACTTCTCGTACAGACCGAGAAGGATATGAAATTGAGTGGGAGCATGAAGCAAGATGTTCTCATGATTTCCAACAAGAATAAAGGTAAGGGCAAGGCTCACGGCGACCTAACTGTAGGAAGGCCGAAGTTTAAAAAGTCAGGAAACGGTAAGAGTGGGCCTGGTGAGACTAGTGGCTCACTAGGCAAGGCAAAGAGCAAGAACGGTAACGTTGAATGCCACCATTGTCACAAGTCTGGACATTGGAGGAGGAACTGTCCCGTTTACCGTGAGGACATAAAAGCAGGACGCGTCACTCCTGTTGGTATGTCATCTTATATTCATATGATTGTGATTAACCATGCAAGTTTCGGAACTTGGGTACTTGATACTGGTTGTGGTTCTCATCTGTGTAATCATTTGCAGGGCCTAAAAAACATCACACCTCTCAGAAAGGGTGATGTGGACCTGCGAGTCGGGAATGGAGCTAGAGTTGCTGCAGTCTCGAAGGGAACATACGTAATCCAACTCCCTAGTAGTTTTGAGTTATATTTAAATAACTGTTACTATGTACCCAGTTTGTCTAAGAACATTATTTCTGTTTCCGTACTTGATAAAGACGGTTTTTCATTTTCAATAAAGGATAATAGCTGTATTTTCTCTTTCAATGAAATGATTTATGGCAAAGCAGTTTCCATGAATGGAATTTACATCTTAGATCAAACTACTGAAATATTACACGTGAATAATAAGAAATTAAAGGTTGGTGACAAAGATCAAACCTATCTATGGCATTGTCGAATGGGACACATAAATGAAAAACGTGTAAAGAAACTCGTCGATAATGGGACTATTCCCGCATTCGATTTTTCTTCATTTGGCACGTGTGAATCATGTCTTATTGGCAAAATGACTCGAATTTCCTTCAAAGGTGTTGGAATGCGCGCTAGTGACCTATTAGGACTCATACATACTGACGTATGTGGACCTATGTCAATTACCGCTAGAGATGGCTATAGATATTTTATCACTTTCACGGACGATTTGAGTAGATACGGATATGTCTACTTAATGAAGCATAAAAGTGAGTCCTTTGAGAAATTCAAGGAATACCAGAATAAGGTTGAGAACCAACTGGGAAGAAAGGTTAAAGCACTCCGTTCAGATCGGGGTGGCGAATATCTTTCAAATGAGTTTGATCAACACCTTAAAGACGTGGGAATCGTTTTACGCTTAACTTCACCTAGAACACCTCAATTAAATGGTGTGTCCGAACGGAGAAATCGAACATTACTTGATATGGTTCGATCCATGATGAGTCACACGGTAGTACCTGATTCATTATGGGGTTTTGCTCTTTTGTCAGCTGCTCTTATACTTAACCGAAGTCCGACTAAAGCTGTCGACAAGACTCCATATGAAATGTGGAGGGGAACGGTCCCCAACTTGTCCTTTATTCGGGTTTGGGGCTGCGAGGCTTATGTCAAGTGGAGACACGAGGATAAGCTTGGCCCGCGATCGGTCAAGACATACTTTATTGGTTATCCAAAAGGAATGTTTGGTCATTACTTCTATTCGCCTACCGAACATCGAGTTTTTGTTGCGGCTAGTGCGACGTTCTTAGAGAAAGAATTTCTCGAGAACAAGACAAGTAATAGAACCTTCGAGCTGTCGGAGATTCCAGAACCAACAACCGAGGAACAGATGGAGGAAGTTGTTCCTCCAACTGATGATACGGTTAATATTCCTCAGGAACCTAGGAGGTCGGGTAGAGTCTCTAATCCTCCAGACAGATACATTGGTATGGTCGAGGAGAATGACGTTTTGCTCCTAGAGAGTAATGAACCCGCTACCTATAAAGGTGCCATGACCTGTTCCGACTCAAAGCTATGGCTTGAAGCCATGCAATTCGAGATGGACTCCATGTATGAGAATGCCGTATGGGATCTAGTTGATTTACCTAATAAGGTAAAACCTCTACAGTGCAAATGGCTTTACAAAATAAAGCGTTATGTAGACGGGCAACCAGATACCTATAAGGCACGACTAGTGGCAAAAGGTTTCACTCAAGTGCACGGATTGCATTATGATGAAATTTTTGCACCTGTAGTCATGCTACGTTCCATTCGGATAATCTTAGCGATTGCCGCTTTTCATGACTACGAAATTTGGCAAATGGATGTGAAAACCGCCTTCTTAAACGGTTATTTGGAGGAAGAGTTGTACATGGTACAACCCGAAGGTTTCATAGATCCTGAAAATCCTAAGAAAGTGTGCAAGCTTAAGCGTTCCATTTATGGACTTAAGCAAGCTTCTCGGAGTTGGAATCATCGTTTCGACCAGGTGATAAAAGAGTATGGTTTCACTCGATCGGTCGAGGAACCATGCTTATATATCAAGTCGAGTGGGAGCAAGATTGTATTCTTGATATTATATGTCGATGACATACTCTTGATTGGGAATGACATTCCTCTCTTATCTTCGGTTAAAGGATGGTTGAAGAACCATTTCCAGATGAAAGATCTGGGTGAGGCACAACGCATATTGGGAATCCGTATCTATCGAGATAGATCACGACGGACGTTATCATTAAGTCAGAAGTCTTATTTGGATAAGATTCTTGAAAGGTTCAGCATGACCAACTCCAAGAAGGGGAACCTTCCAATGACGTCTGGGATGCAGTTGAGAAAGTCTCAGTCACCCACGACGTCTGAAGGGATTGAGCGCATGAGTCGTGTTCCTTATGCATCTGCAATAGGATCAATCATGTATGCCATGATATGCACACGTCCAGACGTGGCATATGCATTGAGTATGACGAGTCGGTACCAAAAGAATCAAGGTGAAACACACTGGATAGCTGTTAAAAACATCCTTAAGTACCTACGGAGGACTAAGGATAGGGTATTGACTTATGGAGGAGATACTAAGCTATGCGATCGATTCTTACGCAGATGCTAGCTTCCAAACGGATCGAGATGATCCAAAATCTCAGTCCGGGTTCGTCTTCACTCTTAATGGTGCTGCGGTCAGCTGGAAGAGTTCCAAACAGGATGTTGTAGCAGATTCTACCACTGAATCCGAGTACTATGCCGCTTCGGAAGCTATATGGATGCATCAATTCTTACAAGGACTTACGATAGTTCCTAGTTCGAATGACCCGATCACTATCTATTGTGACAATAGAGGTGCCATCTTCCAGGCTAAGGAGCCAAAGTCTAGCAACAAGTCTAGACATGTACATCGGAAAGCTCACCTGATCCGTGATTACGTGGAGCAAGAAGAGATAGTGATTGACAAGATAGCTTCGGATGACAACATCGCGGATCCTCTCACTAAACCGTTGAATTATGATAAGCATGAAGGGCACATAATTTCCATGGGAATTAAACGTGTTCCTGAGTTGTAGTAGTTGATTATGGATTCGATACATTATCTTTTTCATATACTATTTATAACTTCATCGTTTTATTTCATATTTTGTTTTTCATGTGGATTGTACTGACAACATTGAACGCCACAAAGTGAACTGAATTAAATTATATTTGTTTTGGTCCGTAATCGCCTACATGAGCTTATAACTCTGGCTATTATATTTTGCAGTCGATTGATGGTGGGTTCAACGATCCATAAGTCAATCAGTTGGCTGATCGATCACAAATACGGGTTATAATGATACCTCGTAGGACAATTTTTGTGACAACGTAATGGAGTCCTAAATGTTTAAAAACATTCGGTGCCAGGTCGTGGATTGGACGTCCATTGTGTTCCTAGAGTCGATTCTTTTGACTATCGACTGTCTCTTGAGATTAAGGCAGTTTTTGGGTGACTTTGGTTTCTTTCTCATGGTCTGCCGTAACAGGAGGCTAAGCAGATTTTTTCTGGGTCATTTCATACTGTGCTTATATCTGCGGGATTCGAGTTGAGGAAAATATCCAACCTTTATCAGGTTTAGTTATTTCTCAGGGCCAGTCGAAGAGTTGTAACTGAAATGCATGGCCATGCTCGAACGATGATTCGTTTATCAGTTAAGTTACTCTCTAGTCGGGGAAACTACTCTTGATATTGATCACTTGTAAAATACGACCTTTGTGAATACGGATTTTGCAAATTGTTTTACATTGAGTGGGAGAAATTTTAGGATATGAGAATCGGTTATCGCACATAAACTTGTGAGGACAAGTGGGAGTTTGTTGGAGCTTGTGTCCTCCACAAATTAGTGTGATAACATTTATAAATCTCTTATAGGTTCACAAGGGTATACTTCGTATTTTATCAGTTGATTAACGATTACCTAAAAACGGTTGGCTTGCTAGAAAGTTTGACGTTATTATCATACTGATGGCGGTGATCAACTGGTCCCTAAAAGTCACACCTAAAGGATGTGTTTGGGAGATGTGATTATGGAAATGTAATCACATTGATGCCTTATATGACTAAAAGGTTAGTCCATGTAATTGACTAAACAGTTAGTCAATGTGTTGATGAGACGATTATTTAATATAATTAAATAATATTAGCTGAGACGAATTAACTGTCAAATTCGTAAATTGAATATAAACTGTTATATTTAATTAATGTATATAAAGTTAGCTTGAACGAATTAAGATGTTAATTCGTAATTAAATGTAACCAGTTATATTTATTTAGCTAATTATAAATATGCGATATTTATAGTTAAAGTATATATTATACGATATTGTCATAATAAATTATTACAGACTGGTATTAATAAATCGACTGCAAGCTGTTGTGAGTAGACTTATTAATACGGAATAAAATAAATGACAATTTATAAATAATACAATTTTATATACATTTTGTAAACTACCAAAATAAATCATTATTTTTGGTAGGTGGAAAAACCGAAAATAAGAAAATTATTCCTCTTATTTCTCGGTTGGTCAAAACCGAAAAAAAGGAAGAAAGATCTTCCCTTATTCCTCTCCCTATTTCAGTTATAATAGGGAGAGGGGGAGATCATTTTTGCTTATCCTTTTTAACCTAATTTTATTTTTGACCTAGCTTTTCTCTCATCAAGAAAAACACAACAAAACCCTAAAATTAATTAGTAAATTTTTGGGGATCGATTCTAGCAAAATCAAAAGGGCATTTCTCATATCATCTTGGGTGCAAAGATTAGGCGAATATCAATTTTGATATTGTTCTTAGGCCATATTTGCAAGGACCAAAGGTTGATTCTTAATCCCTATTCTATTTTGTTTATGCAATTCATTTATGACTAGTTTTCATAGATTATAATTTCTTTATAATCCGTATAATCTTAAAGGAAGTATACCGATATTTCCTACAGAATTTTACCAACAATTACTAACAATTACTCAAAATGTGATATGTTTGTCATAATTTGTCATTTTCTCATGCGACATTACTCTTCCCCTCTAAAAAGGAACTTCGTCCCCGAAATTCACCTTCAAGACGAACTACAACCATTACACGAAATGATAACTTTACTCAATCTTGACATTACGAATAATCTTTTATCATACGTTGAGACCAACAACTATCATGGTACCTTATTGACATAACTTAAATAAAATGTATACATGTTAATATATATATATATATATATATATATATATATATATATATATATATATATATATATTAGATGTAGATAACAACAAATAAGCGAATGAAATATACCGCCACCCAATTATTATACATGAACACCGAGAAATTCCTTAAGTGACATTACCCAATCATATGTACTCGACATAACCAGCTGTAAACTTAAGACCGCAATAATAAACTATAACCACCGTTTAACATGGTACTTTAAGCAATTCAATTAAGCATCCATGGGTGAAAATATTGATAACCATACTGATATTATATAAACTGCACTTGAAACATGATAACGTGATTGCCAACCATGACAATGAAATATATTATTAGCAAGAAATACATTGGTGATGCCAACTAATACTTCTAAAAACAAAATATACCAATAACAGGGGGTACTCGATCGAGTTAAGGAACCACTTGATCGAGTTGAGGCTAATCGATCGAGTTCAACAGCTACTCGATCGAGTGTCTCGAGTTCAGTAAGCTTTCCAGAATGAGGTAGTACTACCGGGTAGGGGCAGCTTCATCGTCATCGAGTCCGATGCAACCACTGCCATTGTCAAAGGCTCGGTCACAGGGAGATGCTCTGGGTCAGGTAGCTTCATCCAACTCATACCCCACATTCTCAAAGCTAACCACCACCCTCCAAAGTCCTCAACCATTTCTGGTCAATGAAATAGTCTCTATCCAAGGTGGGCACAGCTGGGACCATAGGTATGAGGGCCGAAGAGGCCTCAAAGGTAGTCAACCGCTCAGCTAACAGTGTGGCAATAGCACCACAACTCAAGTACCGGGTCGAAGAGGTGGCCATCAAGGCCAAGCTAGCACAAACGATGGCCGGGGCACTAAAGGAGACTCTATGTGCTTGGGCGGGGTTTAGATATGTGACCGAAAACATAACCTCATGTGAGTTCAACTTACTCACATCCCTCCTATCGTACAACAAACAGGTCAAAGCTCGGAGGAAGATCTTCAAAGTGATATGTTGAACATCATTAATCAACATGTTACTTGAAGTAGGGGCAGCCTTACCAGTGAAACAGGGCATATAACTGCTAGTCCCACACTCAGTCGGGATGTCTCTAAGAGATCCCTTTTCAAGTCGAGCAAGTCCAAGGTGAGAAACAAACTAGTCCATGGACAAAAGAAAACTGGTGTTCATAAGACGAAACTGTACGGTCTTAGCTGCCGCATCATAAGAAAAAGAGCTCATATACTCCAAAGACAAGAAAGGGTAAGAGGTCTTCCTAAGACAGTACAACCCCGCCAAACCTAATATCTCAAAGATATGCCTCACGTCTGTCTCTATTTTCAGGTCCTCAAGGATGGTGGTGTTGATACATCTAGTAGGTTTCATCCAGCGCTTCTACAACTCAACAAAGGCATATTTTTGCTCAAAGTTAGCAAAGACAATGGTAGGATACTCGGGAACGGGTGGAACAGTGGGTCCCTGACTCCCCTCTCCCACTTTAGGCTCAGAGGCCCTCGACCTCTTACTCTGACGGGTCACAGCTGCGGCTCTTGGCATCTGTTTCAACATATTTTTAGCCATACCAAACGGATACTTACTTGATCAAAAGAACTTTTCAAGTATACTCATGGATAGAGAAACAACAATTTAAGTAGCTCTTATAAGACAATCAACAATTTTCCAAAACATTTTACTCCCATATTTCATAAAAGACGGTTTCATGGTTTTCAAAACACAAAAAATTTACCACAACTAGAAAAGTTGGGTTCTTAATCCCTCAAGAATAGCTTCACCAAAGATCATTATCATAAAGATTTGGGGCGAAACTCAGTTTGGGGCACTTTTAAGACGGAGTTTTAAGACGAAATTTTGGGTGAAATTAGTCAAAATCAACACCAAACATGATACTAACAACATAAATTACTCTATTTTTCCCCTTAGATACTGAAAAGACAACAAAAATCCAATTTGTAACCCAAACCCTAGAAATTTCGGTCCAATTGTACTCATAAATTGGTTTGATTTTACAACTTCTAGCATCAATAATCAACAAATTAGATCAATTTACCCAATTACCACAACTATAAACAAAATCCATGAGTATAAATCGAATTTTTCAGAAAACTAACACTTTTATATGCTACTAATTGATTAAAAACAAAGAAGGAGAGTAACAAACCTACCTTGAATGATTTGCAAAGGGTTTGAATGAATTAACAAGAAGATTTCAAGTGGATTAAACACAATCTTCTCCAATAACTTTGAGAGAATGGGTTTTAATAGATTTAGGGTTGAAGTAAGAAGAAATAAAAAGAAAGAATGACACAAAGAAAGCATAGGAATCCCGTTATAATACGGGTACTGTAGCAACCTACTCGATCGAGTTACTCGGGTACTCGATCGAGTGGCCTCTACTTGATCGAGTTAGAGTTGCTCGATCGAGTTTCCGCAGGCAGTTTCAACGATTTCGATCTAACAACCCATATACTAGATCGAGTAAGGTCTACTCGGTCGAATAAGGTTAGGAACAAGGTCAAAAGTTTTGAGTTCGGCTAACGATTCCTGTAAAACAACTTGTTCCAAGTCCAAGATGTATTTGGAACTCGTCACTGATTATTCCATCCAATTACTATCCATTAGTACTAACTCAAATGCTACACAACTATCTCATCCGAACGCTGCATATATTACTCCATCCTATATCAACATTTTACAAAATAATTCAACTATGACTTGCCTCAACTCACATGAACATACATACATACATACATACATACATACATACATACATATATATATATATATATATATATATATATATATATATATATATATATATATATATATATATATATATATATATATATATATATATATATATATATATATATATATATATATATATATATATATACATATATATAGGCAAGTTCAAATGAGTCCACCTAAAATGGTGACTCCCATGAGTCCTAATCCTAGCCATTAGATCATTTAAGATTGTAACTTTAATCTATGATTGTAACTTTAGTTCTTTAAGACTGTAACTTTAGTATTTAAAGTGATTTTGTAAATTTGTTTAATTTTTGAATATAACTTTAATGTTTTACGAGTGAAACTTTAATGCTAAAAATTGTAACTTTAATTTATTTAGGCTATTTATAATATAAAAAATTGAATTTATGTAATAATGTAATTATAACTAATATTTATTTAATTGCAATGATTTATGAATGTAACTTAAATGTTTTACGAGTGAAACTTTAATGCTTAAAAGTGAAACTTTAATTTTTTTAAGTCATTTTTAAATATAAAAAATTGAATTTATGTAATAATGTAATTTTAATTAAAATTTATGTAATTTTACCAATTTTTGACTGAAACGTTAATGTTTTACGAGTGACATTTTAATGCTTAAAAGTGAAACTTTAATCTTTTTAAGTCATTTTTAAATATAAAAAATTGAATTTATGTAATAGTATAGTTTTGATTAAAATTTATGTAATTTCACCAATTTTTGACTGAAATTTTAATGTTTTACGAGTAAAACTTTAATCATATAGGAGTGTAACTTTAATGTTATAAGTGTAACTTTTTATTTCTTTAGGCCATTTTCATCATGTAATTATGTAAAGGCTTGTATAATTGTACCGATTTATGAGTGGAACTTTAATTATATACGAGTGAAACTTTAATTGTATACGAGTGGAACTTTAATTCTTAACGAGTCATTTTATAAATAAAAAAATAATACGAGTGGAACTTTAATTGTATACGAGTGGAACTTTAATTGTATACGAGTGAAACTTTAATAGACGATATGTGTAACTTTAATCGATCCACCGTCATCGACACCGATAACCACTACCGCCACCAATTAATAACAACCACCTCATCTGTCGCACATCTGCCCCACCATTACCTTCAACAACCACCACCACGACCTCGTTGCAACAACCACCACGCACCCCACCAAATCTGGAAAAAAAAGGAGAAAGGTCACCATATATCAACACCACCACGACCACCACCTTCTCTCCCCTTTCGCCACCAACACCACCAACCAAATCTGAAAAAAAAAAGAGAAAGGAGGGAGATAGGCGGCAGAACCACCACCACACGACTGACCCATTCCAAACCACCACAGCACCACCAGAACAGATACCACCCAAATCTGAAAAAAAAAATTAAAAAAAGGAGAACGAGAGGCGGCGTGAATGTTGTCCAAATACAACCAACAACACACGACCACCACCACCATATATCTAAAAAAAAACAAAGAAAGGAGAAGGGAAAGAGGCGGCAGCCACCAACACCCCCACAGCACCACGACAAATTAAACAACCACCGCGGCCTAACAAACACAACGACAACAAAAGAGGCGGGATTTCTAAATTCAAAATTCGAAAATAAAAGTGGCGGGATTTCAGAAGAGTAAGAGAGGGAGGCGACGAGTAGTGGGATGCGCATGCTGGTGATGGCGGCAGTGGGGTTTGGCGTGGCAGTGGTGGTTGACTAGTTGTTGTGGTTGTTGTCGGCGTGTGGCTGTTGTTGTCGTGGTGTCGGGTGGTGGCCGAGGGAGACAGAAAAGGAGAGAAGGGAGAAGACTAAGGAGTGGTTGTTGCTGGTGCGTGGTGGCAGCGTTATGTGTGCGTGGTGGCAGCATGACGAAGAGAGGAGGAGGAAGGTAGAGAGAGAAGAGGGGGTTAGAGAGGGAGAGTGATGAGTGAATGAATGAGTGGATGTGTGTGAATTAGGGTTTTATGTTTTCAGATCTAATCTTGGCCCTTGATTTTGTTTTAATCTTGACCATTCATTCTCTTAATCTAATGGTTAGGATGAGGACTCATGGACTCACCTATTCTAAGGGGACTCATTTGAACCTAATTCTATATATATATATATATATATATATATATATATATATATATATATATATATATATATATATATATATATATATATATATATATATATATAGGGTTAGGATCCGATGAGAACCACTAGTATAATGAGAACTGTGAGAACCTCTCACAACCATCGGATCACAAGGAAATAAAAGTAAATAAAGGGCCGAGATTAACTAAACTAACTCCCACACACTCAAAATCTCCAATCCCTCGTCATTTAACAATTTTTATTCCAGTCTTCTTATTTCTTCTCTCTAATGGAAACACAGAGCACAATTTTTTTCCCTCTGATCGAACAACAATCTCACGCGTTCTCGTTGCTAGTAATCTTACTTTCTCTCACTTTGATCGCATTCAAGACTATATGAATTCATCCTCGTTTTGCCTCCTTCATCAATGGACGATATGGATTCGACGAGGTAAAGGCCTGAAATTGATTTTTATTTTTGTGAAATTAGGGTTTATATTTTTATGTGTGTTCGATTTTTCAATTCATCATTTAAATTAGTCTAGTTAGTCGAAATTAGGGTGTATAGTCATCAATTTAATCTGTATTTATGTTTCATTGAAGATAATTAGGGTTTATATTTATCAGTTTAGATGATGATAATTCGATGTAGTTACTTATTGTTATTGATTATGGTGTTAATGGAAACATCTTATTTGTTACCAGTATATCGAATCCTGAACTCAAAACTGGTTAAATTAAATAAGGCTTTTTTTGCTTCTTCAGTTAATCTTGTTTAGGAATCGAAGTACAATTTGGGAAAAAAACCTTAGTCTGTCATTCATTGGGAGGCGGGACAGGTTTCGGGATGGAACACTACTGATATCAAAGATAAGTGAGGAGTACCCGGACAGGATGATGCTAACTTTCTCTGTTTCCGTCACTGAAAGTTTCTGATTGATACTGTTGTTAAGTCGTATAATGAAACCTTGTATGTGCATCAGCTTGTGGAAAATGCTGATGAGTGTATGGTTCTTGATAATGAAGCCTCGTACAACATTTACTTTAGGACACTCAAGCTTACAATTCCTAGTTGTAAGTCTTATCTTCCTGTTTAATCTCAATTATGTTGGTTTTATGTGTATTTAATTATTTTGACACATGACCCTAAGTTTACATATTTCATGCACATACAACATTATTTGATACACATATAACGCTTTTTCATGTACGTACAAGAAAAGTATTAATGCAACTTGAGAAATGTGATTAAATGACATAATAATGTAATTGTTTTGGGGGCGGGATTAAAACTAAGGGAATAGTGTCCTAAAATTTAGGACGGGAAAGAGTTTAGGCTTGGAACAGTACTTCAAATAACTTATGTTACTGTTATTTACATTTTACTTATTTTGAAAGTCAATTAGCTCAAATGGGAGAGCATTGTGCAATGCACAAGAATTGGGTTCGACTCCCATATTGGCTATGAAATACAAAATCTTTGTTTTACTCTAAGAATGAAAAACGATAGTGTGTGCGCTGTTCAATGGACAAGAGAGGGTTCATATGTCTCGGTTGGGACGAGTAACGGTCTAGTTCAAGTAAGGGTTGTTTTCATCTTATGTCAAGTGTCATTTTAGTTATGTAGTATGACAGTTGCGTTTATAAAATAGAAATGTGTGATTTAGGTATGGGACGGAACTCAATGCAAAAGGGTAAGAAGCATGAGCGGACATCAAACAAGAGCTGGTGTTTTGTCTTAGAATTCCCGCATTTTAGCTTCAGGTAGCAGAGATAGGAACATACTTCAGCATGATCTTCGTATTCCAACTGACTATATCAGCAAGCTAGTTGGTCATAAATCTGAGGTAAACACAACGCCTTATATTACCAACCTCGAAACTAATCCTTGTAATTTCTGAGAATAAGCAATCAACCCCTCGGTTTGCACTCTAGTTAGTGTGTATGTAATAGAACCTTATGTTTCTAAAAAATAGTATACGTTTGTATATAAAAAAAATACAAGTAGACATAGTCCTTCAACAACTAAGTAACTAGAGGTTAAAGAGGGACAACACGATAAATATTACAAGCATTAGGACAATATATACAACAAGATTTCACAAACATTTTTTAGAGTGTTTTCGACATTAAATCCGGGTCACGTGTTCGAAGAAGACAGCACCTTATGAGTGTTTTTTTTGGTTCCAGTACTGCTAGTTGACAAATTTCCACAAGTAACGTCAAATACCGAGTATTAGTTAGTATATGGATGCTTAGCATAAATAATTAGAAGCTGATGGTGCTAGCCTAATTGCTGTATTTCTCCTTTGACGAAAAGAATCTGCTAAAACCACGTGAATACTTGTCAGATGTTGGAGTAGAAGATCCGGACTTGGTAGGTCTGTGAATCGGGTATTTTGAGGATACGGGTGATCTACTCATGTTTCCTACGGTGTTTGACGGACTCATTGGGGCATTGTGCAGATTCAGAGGCGAATCAGAACCGGTCCTTTGGAGAAAAGGAGAAATTGCAGTGTCCATCTCAAGCGGATCCATATCTTGCTGGTTCAAACCACTCATAATTGGTACTGCATCTCCACTCTCACTTATACTCTGCTCGCTCTCGCTGTTGAGTGAACTCATGAATTTCAAACAGCAAAGTATGTCTTTGTTGCTGTTCACTTAAGACCGATCGAGGTCTGCGCACCATTGCCTAAAAAATTGTATTGTATTGCTTGCATCATGACACGTTCCTATCATTGGATTTGCGATCTAATAGGCTATATGGGACTCGAACCCATACCTTTGTGCAAAATTTGCACATTGCTCTACTATTGAGCTAATAGCCTTTAAAATATGCTAAATAAATACGAGTTACTCTGCCAAATACAATAAATTGTTTGATAAGAATAGAATAACATGCTCACAAGATAAACATGTTGGATTATGTGTCCTCCGACAATAATGCGATCACAACTGTTGATCATGATGATCACATGTTTAAATCTCATTATAAAGAATACAATTGGGAAGTGATTTTTACTGTCAACTGATCAACATATATCGGTAATGATTGGCTGACTAGAGTTTGACATTACTGTCGTGCGACGGTGGTGATCAGTTGATCCCCTAGGTCATACCTATAGGGCACTCTTAATTGATCATTTAATTAATCGTATAACGTTGCGAGTTAATTAAATTACTTAAAAAATTGACGGACGATTTTGGAAGTAAAATTTACGTATCTCATTGATATTGATTAAAATGAGATACGGTCTGAGTAATTGAATTGTATCATTACTCGGATGAAATTATTGTTTAAAGAAACAATTAAATTTGAATGAATTATTATAAATACAATTTATTGTGATTTATAATTGGAGAAATATTTTGGTACAAGTAATTATGAATTACTAAGTCAATTTTTGTATATGACGTATTTTTATTAATACGTTGATTTTTAATATGTTAAAAAATACATAACAATTTTATGTTACATATGACATGTGACATATTGACAAATTGACAAAAATAATATGGAGTCCATGTTATCTAATGTACCGAAATTAAGTGGGGTTTAAGCTAAATATTGTGTTTATATTATAAGTGGTAAACATAATGATTACTTGCCTTAGTAGCCATGCAACCCTAGTTTACCTTGTGAAGATAAATAAGTGCATGCATTGGCTCCCTCCACCCCCTTACTCCACCCGGTTTTTGAGAGAAAAACCACTTTGGTTTTTCCTCTCAATTTTACCTAAATACACAATAATGTTATTGTGTTTTACTTACTTGTTCATTCAACCAAAAATTATATTTTTAGAGAGATAAAAATATTCTTCCTTCCTCTTCTCCTCTAACCGGTTTTTAGAGGAGACAAATACCAAATTATTTTGGGTCAATTTTATACAAGATTAATATTGTACTAGTACTTATAATATTAATTTTATTTAAGAGTAAGCTTTGGGTATTAATCCTTGGGAGAGATCCTATACTTGGATCTTAGTTCATCTAAAAGGGAAAGCTCAAGAACAAGAGAGAAAGGTGATCTCTCTTGTGCCCTATTAACCGAAAATCACAATGTAAGAACATGTTTCTTCCTTATTTTCTTTTAATGTTTGCATGCATAAGATCAATCATTAATTTTATGACAAATTAAATTAATACATATATGAGTATGTAAGTATATAGATCTACTTTTCTTTCAATCGGTATCAAGAGCCATGGTTGTTTGCATGCAAATCGGTTAAAAGTTTTTCCGAGTTATAAGAATAACATATAAAACTTGAATAATTTGTGTTATTATGATATATCACGAAATTAATTTATGCATGTTAAAATTTCTGGTCCTAAAATGTTTTTAGGATATTTTGGTTAATTTACGGATTTTTATTGTTCATATTATACAATAATGGCATTTAAATATGATTTTATGAGTAAAAATGTCATTTTCGGACTAAAATTAGCTATACTTCGAATTTTCAGGTGATTTTTGAATATGTTGTCGCATACATTATTTTGAGATAACCTGTAAATTTTCAAAATTTTTGGACTTGTTATGCTCGAAAAATGGATTTTTCATTATTAAATTCGGATTTAGGTGAAAAATAGGTTAATATGAGATAAATTTCGAATCTGGTCATAGAAATTTAGTATGTTGTCACATGCAATTTTACAAGATGTGTGTAAAATAATGGGCTATAGTGAAGTCTTTTTGCATGATTTATGGATTTTTGAAGAAAAATTGCATGAATAGTGACTTTGTTAGTGAAATATTGATATAACATACTCTATGACTAAAGAAAAACATCATATGTTGCATTTTATTATCTTTTTCAGATCTAAAATTGAAAATTTAATGAATATAATTTTTCCCATTTTTTTATGATTATTTTAGTTAAAACCGATAAACCGCAACATTGTTTTTCCGGAAAAATTTTGAAATTTTTAACCTAAGTTTTTGAACATTATGAGTGTCATGGTATTTTTCCAGAATGTTCATGAGTTTAAAATTTCAAATTTTGAATTTATTTGAAATTTTGTGATTTATTTGAAGTTTATAGCTTATTTTTGTAATTTTTGGTCCATTAATGAACAATTCTAGAAATATGAGTTAATTATGGTCAAATTATTAGTGAAGACTAAATTTTGAGTCCTAAGAGGTTGGGGTAATTAACTTATGCATAAATATGAATTTATATAATTTTTGTGATTATAAAATGTTGAAATCACGCAAATCCGTAAAAACCGAGTAATATACGATATTGGCTAATTAAAGGCGATTTAGCATAAAATTGGGCATGTTCATACATATTATAATGATGCATTTTCTTTATGATTGTCATAATTTAATTTATGTAATTTTTGAATTATGTAAGTTTACTTAGTATGGCCTTAGATTTTAATTGGTATTTCCCGAAATGTATGGGAATATCGATTCGGTTGTAATTTTATTGTGATCTCGTATCACCGTTTTGTAATTTAATAGATTTAATTTTATTTTAGTTACAAATGTATAATAGGAAATTATGTAATTCTTTATGTAATTTATTTTATCTCGGAGTTCCCAAAGACGGATTTCTTCAAGATGGCGATACACAAAGACGATGTTACCTCGAGATGCGTGCCACAAGCGAAGTTCAAGGGACCAATGGAGTTGGTTTCCGAATATGTAATAGTTAAATAGTTTTTTCTATTTTAGGAAGGCCATACTAGGATTTATTTTATGTTTGCATTTTATTTATATGTCACATGCATCGCTAAATCGCCATAACTAAAACATGCATTGTCATCTTTATCGAGTTTTTCGACCGTGTCAATTAGAATTATCGTAGTTCACTGCTTTAGTTCACTTAAAACGTGATAGATAATATATTGACATGACCTCTCGCTAAAACAATTAATTGAGATATAGCCTTACCAAAGAGTAGAAACCATGAAAACCTATTTCGTGAGGGAGTGCACTCGGCCACACCGGGGTACAAACCTTGTTACGTAGGGGAAGTGGGTGATAAATGTATATCCACCGAATTCATGTTGATAAGGGTTTCATCGGCCACACCGTGCCCAAGTTAAATATGGGTTTGGATCATGGACACATTTATTCGAAATTTGGATTGAAATCAACAAAAGTTTTTCGATAATGGTTTTATCGGCCACACCGTCCCCTTGTTGAATGTGTTTTGGGCTAAAGATATATGTTAATGTAATATTATCGACCAAGAGTTCTAAAAGTAGAATCGATTAAACGTTAATCCACCGAGTTATATTGATAAGGGTTTCATCGGTCACACCGTGCCCAAGTTAATATGAATTTGGGTCTTGGAATCATTTATCTAGTTGGGTAGAGGTCACTAGAAAAATGCATAAAACTTGTTTAAATTATAAATTTTTACGAGTATTATTATTAAAACGACATTTGTTTTACTCCTTATATTTTGTTTTGTAGACCACTTCTTTTTCTCATAACAAATGGCTACACCAACCCCTAATGCCACGCCTCTCGCTAGTTCATCATGGCTCCGATCCTTCATGGATCGATTTAAACTTGAAAAGAATGGGTCAAATTTCTCCGATTGGGATGCCCAACTCAAACTAGCCGCCCAAGGTGACGACAAGCTTCGTTACCTTACCGAGGCCTCTCCTCCCGAACCTACTACTAGGTCCACCGCCGCCACTAGGGAAGCATATGAGGCTTACCAAAAGGAGTCCGCCGCAATGAAAAACGTCTTGATATTTGCAATGGTGGCGGATATCCAAAGGAGAGCCTTTAAAATGGGCAATGCTAATGAGATTTACTCGAAGCTTGTGACAATGTTTTCACAAACTCCGCGGATCGTCCAATATGAGGCGGCCGCAGCATTCTTTGATCTCGACTTCAAAGAGGGCCAAAAGATTAGCCCTCATGTGCTCAAACTTATAGAGCTTGTCGAGACCTTGAAAATTCAAAAGGTTGAAATCCCCAAAGAACTCATCGTAGATAGGATTCTACACTCCTTGTCCAAAGTCAAAGCATATGTTCAATTCCGGGTGAATTTTAACATGCAAGACAAGGATGTGTCTCTTGAAGAATTGCACAAGTTACTTGTGCAAGCCGAGAGGGACATGGGGTTAAATGTGAACCCACCAAAGGATGTGCTTAACATAAGCTAAGAGTAAGGGAAAGTTCAAGAAGAATGGGAGGAAGGGCAAGAAGCAAGCTCCCACATTCACCAAAGCTAAGACTTGTGAAGCTAGCACTGCAAAAATCAAGAAGGGTCCTCTTGATAAATGCCATTATTGTAATGGTATGGGACATTGGAAAAGAAATTGTTCCAAATACCTTGGTGATATTAAGGCTGGAAAGATTACTCCAGTAGGTAAATGACTATCCTTTCTTTTATGTTTCTAATTCAACTATGGTATTATGATATAAAGTTGTGATAATGTATCTCCCTTTTTATTGTAAATAGGGCCTCCACCAAGCAAAGACAAGGGAAAGGAAAAGCAAGCATGAGAAACCATCAAGAAGCTAGGGATAGCTTTCATGGAGCTTTGCTTTTCATTGTATTATTTTAAATTATGTTTTGGATTTTAGAACCATAAGTTTCCGTGTTCGACATGGAAAGGTATTTTGGATAATGGGTTGTATTTTGGATAATGGTGACTTGGTTTGCCACCCAAGTCACCCATTTTATCATTTTATCCTTTGTTCTAAAATTCGTATTTAAATGCTTGTTTTTAGAAACATATAACTTAAAGTGATCTAATAGACAACTATAATGACGAGATTCATTATATGTCCACATGCTTAAGGCTTGTGTATGATCACTTATAAAGTAATATTGAGTCTATGAACTCTCTTAAAGGAATGTCAAATCACCAAGTACACTTACGAAATCTATAACTATTAGTCTATCTATGAGATAGTTCTACTTATACTTCAACATCATTATTTGTGTCTCATATGCTATATTTGAATCTATAGTGTATTTATTCTAAAGATAGAGTGGGAGAAAAATGAGGACACAACACACAAGGCAAGATAAAATTGTGTACTTGTGTAAATGAAGATCTACGCAAGAGAGAATGATTTGAATGAAGGTATATCTATTTAGATAGTATACCGAATAGATGAGATCTATGGTCTCAGGTAAGTTCTATATGGCTAAAGAGACCAAGTGAAGTAATCATAAGAGTATATTCTCAAGATAACTACACGAGGAGACCAAAAGAAAGTTTTGGAAGAAAAATGACTAATGTAAAGTCTTAACAATTTTGACTAAGTTTATGAAAATTTTGACCAATAGTTTCAACCTTGAGATTTACTTAAGAGCCTAAATGAATCAAAGTCACATACTAGTTATGATCGAGTTGCAAAGATTGATATACCGATATCTTCAATGGCCAAGTTTTAACCACGCAAGTGTCATTACTTAACCTCATTATGAAATGGTTAAACCTCCTTCGGAAAGGGTATTTCGAAGGACGTGTTCTAGATATTATTTATATTTGAATAATGACATCGCTACACATCATTATGATATGTGAGAGTTAGAGATTAAAATCTTTTTCCGTAAGGTTAAGATAAGACCACTTCAAAATAGGTATTTTGAAAGGACATGATGGGAACATATATGGTTTTATCTTAATAACTTGGCAATGCAATTTATATTTCAATTCTTGAAAAGTTTCGATTGAGAAGTCAATTTTGAAATATGTAGAATTGAGTGGGAGTTAGGAAATTGTCATGTGAAGACATGGAATTTAGTGGGAGCTATCATCCTTTTGAATGTTTACAACTCATCACTCACTGAAGAATGACGAGCTAAAACCTTCTTTCATAAAGAAGCATTTGAGTTTTCAATTCTGGATGAAAATGGACTATGATGAATCCAATTACATCAAGGGATGTTGGATAAGTATTGGGAGATACACATCGAATCAACAGAAACATAGGTTGTTCATCTAAATGAAATGGAATTGCCATTAGCAGTCATGGTCGTTCCTTGAACCTAAATATAGTTGATGTCATGATTAAAAGTTACTAATGTTTCCGCCATTAGAATAATCATGCACATGTCCAAATAATGAATCATATGCATAAGAGCATGATGATTCATTGGTAAGCCACAATAGAAACGTCATGAATTCTCGAGTAGAATCCGATGAGCGATTTCGGTGTTTGACGGAATGCTCTATTGTGTGTCAAGAGGTTGCACATATTATAGAATATCCGAGCACATGCAAGGATTTATGAGAATCCTAACCCTTTCAAGCTAGAAAGAGAAATAAGAAGTTTTGGAAAGATACTTAGTTGAATAATGAGTTACTCAAAACTAATCTTTCCTAACTATGCTAGGACTTGTGAGAAGTGCTAGGCTAATCATCTTGTCAAATTGTTGTAAGACTCTACAAAACATATACCCAGTGCATTGTGTGTGGATGGGGTACTTGATCAGTACAAGTTATATCATTCATCACAAATTCGTTCGTTATGTGATAATCGATAAGGAAGTTCTTTCAAGTTAAAGAACCGAAACCAAGGTCGGGAACCTTGATGCGTACTTGGTAAGATTCATGCTATGAGAGAGAACATGAATGTAAAGGAAAATGCAAGTGTAAGAAGTTTGAACACATGGACACATGGCATGTTAAACTTCTATTGCAATCAATAAGTGTTTACACTTACGATATACATCACAAGGTTGTAATATGATATTGATTACCCGAGTGTGATGTCGACATTTGTCGTTTGAGTTATTATTAACTCACCTTATACTTTGTTACATCCAAACGGGTTGTGGAGACAATTGAACCCCGTTAAAGTGAACACGGATTAACATTGTATTTGCCCATAGTTACTTGTATGAGGTGATGCCTCGAAGTGACTAGAGTGTGATGCGATTGATGGCAAGTTCAAGTGCCATAGAGTCATGTGAGATGACTAGTCAATCACATAGGCAGACTGTTAGGAACATTTTGTCGGGCCTAATGACCGCTTATAGAGTTCTGGCAAATTTATATAGCCTGGTCGTGGCAAGAGCTACTATAGTATTCGAATGAGTCGATTCTTTTTACTAAAGACTGTTCACCTAAGATGGCACAGTTTCAGATTAACTTTGATTTGTGTTACTACGACCTTCGTAAATGGGGTCAAATGGGCATATTTTGGGTTATGATGGCTATGGCTAGTCGAAGGGAATGAATGCGATAGGAATTGTCCACCCCTAGTCAGGGTTATAACAATATCTCAGGGCCACTCGAGGAGTAATGAACTGGAAATGTGTGGCCACGCTCGGAAGGTATCTATGATAGATAAATCCGGTCAATCGGTTATTCTCGGATCGAGGAAACCACTCTCGATATGATCACTTGCAAGTACGACCTGAAAGACACCTTGCATTGAGTGGGAGATAGTAATAGGACAAGAGAATTGGTGACGCAAACTTGTCGAGGACAAGTGGGAGATTGTTGGATTATGTGTCCTCCGACAATAATGCGATCACGACTGTTGATCATGATGATCACATGTTTAAATCTCATTATAAAGAATACAATTGGGAAGTAATTTTTACTGTCAACTGATCAACATATATCGGTAATGATTGGCTGACTAGAGTTTGACATTACTGTCGTGCGACGGTGGTGATCAGTTGATCCCCTTGGTCATACCTATAGGGCAACACTCTTAATTGATCATTAATTAATCGTATAACGTTGCGAGTTAATTAAATTACTTAAAAAATTGACGGACGATTTTGGAAGTAAAATTTACGTATCTCATTGATATTGATTAAAATGAGATACGGTCTGAGTAATTGAATTGTATCATTACTCGGATGAAATTATTGTTTAAAGAAACAATTAAATTTGAATGAATTATTATAAATACAATTTATTGTGATTTATAATTGGAGAAATATTTTGGTACAAGTAATTATGAATTACTAAGTCAATTTTTGTATATGACGTATTTTTATTAATACGTTGATTTTTAATATGTTAAAAAATACATAACAATTTTATGTTACATATGACATGTGACATATTGACAAATTGACAAAAATAATATGGAGTCCATGTTATCTAATGTACCGAAATTAAGTGGGGTTTAAGCTAAATATTGTGTTTATATTATAAGTGGTAAACATAATGATTACTTGCCTTAGTAGGCATGCAACCCTAATTTACCTTGTGAAGATAAACAAGTGCATGCATTGGCTCCCTCCACCCCCTTACTCCACCCGGTTTTTGAGAGCAAAACCACTTTGGTTTTTCCTCTCAATTTTACCTAAATACACAATAATGTTATTGTGTTTTACTTACTTGTTCATTCAACCAAAAATTATATTTTTAGAGAGATAAAAATATTCTTCCTTCCTCTTCTCCTCTAACCGGTTTTTAGAGAGACAAATACCAAATTATTTTGGGTCAATTTTATACAAGATTAATATTGTACTAGTACTTATAATATTAATTTTATTTAAGAGTAAGCTTTGGGTATTAATCCTTGGGAGAGATCCTATACTTGGATCTTAGTTCATCCAAAAGGGAAAGCTCAAGAAAAAGAGAGAAATGTGATCTCTCTTGTGCCCTATTAACCGAAAATCACAATGTAAGAATATGTTTCTTCCTTATTTTCTTTTAATGTTTGCATGCATAAGATCAATCATTAATTTTATGACAAATTAAATTAATACATATATGAGTATGTAAGTATATAGATCTACTTTTCTTTCAAAACAAAACAACTTAACAAGTGACAACTTACAGCAAACACCTTACAGATAAGAATAGAATAACGTGCTTCAGCTTCTGGCAGATTGGGAGCATCAAACACCTTACAGATACGCTGTTCACCTTTGCCCTTCCTGAACATCAGCCTAATAGTCGAGGCATGAGCAAGTACATGACCACCATTTGGTTTCTTTGGGTCTCACGAATACTCCTCCAAATTTGGATCGAAATTACTGCAAACCATGTTTGAACAAGTGAGCACGATAGTATGGTTTCGACTTCCATCCTTAATTATTATGGTATTTAAAAACCTAGTAGTACCTTGATTAGTGAGATAAAATGCCACGTTGAATTCCTCAACTATCTTAATCAGACGTGACAGCATCTGAGCGAGTTTTTGCTGCAAAAGCGATTTAGTTTTGAGTCGTGAATCCAGAAATTAAATTGAGTATAGAGAACAAATAAATGTGACTAAATTGGCGTTGATCGAATTTACCCGGCGCTCCGACTCACCTCTTCTAGAGAAATCAACTCGAAAGAGTGCAATTATAGAATCTACGATCTAGACATATCAATGAGAACGAAGTCATTAATTTTGGTGTTCGGGCAAGATAGAACAATAGAAAACTAGCATCGTGATAACTCACCAAAGATCGAAAGGGTTCCTCGGCCATTTTTTCGCGGCCGAGAAGAAGGTTGTCTTGATGCTCATAAGTATATGCACGAGCATAGATGATCCGAAAGGAGGAGGCAATAGTCGTGAAATGATCTCGAGATATTGCTTAAATCTTAAGAGTAAGAGACAGTTCCCATTTACATTGTCGAGCATTTGCAACATCCATACCAAACCTTTCAAAGAATAGGCACTATGCGGTCAGTCGGTACCTGGTAGTAATCCTACTTTTAAATACGATCAATGAAGCATGACTCGTATGAGTAACGCTTACCATCAAAAGTGGCCATCTTCCGAATTTATCCATCATAACTACACCAAGAACAGTTGGTGGAAGCTGTAAGGTTATTCATAACATTTCGATTGAAGGCGGTCTAATTAAGAATCGTAAACCATAAATTATTTTGCTTAGGTACACGTAACCGAATAAGAGTCATCGTCATAGTCCCTATAGTACCGAAAAGCCCGCAATCAATATGCCAGTCCTGGTTTTTTATTCCGGTAGACCGGTACTGTACTTTTTCTGGAAACATCAATCATCAACTTACCGGTGATTCAAAAATTTCGGTTCCATAGTATAAAATTAAACAAAGCAAATGATAAACTACCTCAGCATAACTGGATTGATGCAGTTTCTTCCTCCACATTCGACCTTGTCACGGGCCTTGTACACCACACCGTAAGTTCCCCTCACCGATCTTCTCCATTTTTTCATACCACGCCACCACAAAACACAACTTCAGCATAATAATACAGTTTAGAGCATAACAAACAGTATACCAAACCTCTAAATTACCCCACAGGTCAGTAATATTTTTGGCCAAAATAATACATTTTTATATGACTAAACAAAGAAGTAGGCCCTTTAATCAAACTGTTTATAGTACGTACAGTGAAATCATTACACCATACCCCCCACACCCCTCCCTTACTTTGCAAACCCACTTGTTTAAGCAAACATTACCCTAACACACAAAGGTCACCTCACCTCAAATAATCTATAATAATAATAAAGATTACATCATCTATGTGGGGTAATTTAGAGGTTAATTGAGCTAATAGCCTTTAAAATACGCTAAACAAATACGAATACGAAATAACTGACATAAGTACCCGAAATGTTTCTCACATATTAGTAAGATATGTAATAGATACACTAAAATGCCTTGAAATTACAAAAAAAAGGCCGGTAAACACATTAAATATCCTCCATGGTCATTTCCCTTATTTCATGCACATAGAACCTTATTTCATGCACATAGAACCTTTTCATGCCATAGAAAATTAACGTCCTTAACCAACAGTAATTAGTATCATATTATAACCAACTGATGCAACAGAAAAACTTTTTAATGCACATAGAACATTTTTTTCATGCACATATAATCTTATTTCATGCCCATATAAAATCATTATCTTTAACCAAAAGTAATTAGTATCATAATATGACCAACTGATTGAACTGAATAAATTTTTAATGCACATAGAACCTTATTTCATGCACATAGAACCTTATTTCATGCACATATAAATTTATTTCATGCCCATTTAACACTTATTTCATGCACATAGAACCTTATTTCATGAACATAGAACCTTATTTCATGCACATAGAATCTTATTTCATGAAAATCAAATATCTTAAAAAAAACTACTCTATAAAACAGCACATTCAATTGTCCTAGACTAAATAGTTCAATATTCAGCCAATCCATGTCATACAACACAATACAAGATGATTTTATACCTTAATATTCAGAATACTCGTTTAATAGTCCCATATCGCTTAGACCATAATATCATATACATCAAAGATCTTAACTTAATATCCTAATCCTAAAAAAGCATAGCAGTGTCAACAGTAGTATCATAGTTTAAAGGCACTGTATATTTCATCGGATTGCTTTTCAACCCAATACTAAATCTGCACCAAAAACGTTTAACTCTAACTATTCTTACACTAAACTCGTGTGAGACAGAACAACTGGGAAATAAGCTATCATATTTTTGTCAAATAAAGCAATAAAGTTCACTGGAATTTCTTCAACTAGAGCCATTCAATATAATGTCACAATGCTGCTACTTGATAACCAATACATGAACAAGATAACAAACCAGTAAAGTTTCAAATCTGGAACACCCAAGAGCAACGATTGAAAAACAATAGACCAACACTACTTATGAAACCTTCGAGTTGTGCAAAAGCTTCAGCAGCCTCCTTAGCTGTACTCATCTCTACAAAGACTTGGCCCCTGTTCTTTGTCTTATTATGAAGACAACTACCATAAAAAATCCCACAACAAATTCACTATGTTAAAACGAAAATAACAAACAACTTACCATTTAAAAACTACACTATAAATATATATATGTAACCCATTTCAGAGACAAATCGAATAGACTAAACATTATTGACTACACCCTCAAATACTGAATGTATCCTATCAATCATTGTACATTTCCTGCCAATCGACATGGATGTATCAGAATAACATCAATTTAAGATCACTAAAAAGAGCCAACACTACTCAAGAATACTCTGATTGCAATCTTCACTAATACCAGATCCGTCTCGTTTATATTGTTCCATTTGATAAAAGTGGTAAAAATAGCTAGAAATACTTGCAACTTGAATTGAACAATAATTGAAATCAACGGAAACGAACGAAAGAGGTACAGAACAAGTACCAACCCTAATCAGCTAATTTGAATCATAAAAATCATTAAAACGGATGAATATAAACGAAATTGGGGTAATTACCTAAATTGTAATCTGCTCGCAATTAGAAACATTGATGATGAAATCAGCGAGAATGAAGGAGGAAGCAAAATTGATGTCGAATTTATGAAGTATTTTGGTCGAAATTAGAGTAATGGTGCTCGAAATCAACGAGATCGAAGAAGGAAGCATGATGGAGGAGAGATAAAGTCGAGCGAAATAAGGAAAAGGCAAAACGCGTGATAATGATAGAAAATTGGAGGGTGAGACGGGTTGGACTATTCTCAAATTATATTTAATCTCAGCCCTTAGAGAGGTTCTCACAGTTCTCATTATCTTGATGGTTCTCATAGGATCCCAAATCTATATATATATATATATATATATATATATATATATATATATATATATATATATATATATATATATATATATATATATATATATATATACATATATATATATATATACATATATACATATATACATATATATATATATACATATATACATATATATATATATACATATATACATATATACATATATACATATATACATATATACATATACATATATATATATACATATATATGCAAGATCCAGTGAGTTTGCCACTTTTCGTGAGTTACCCCCGCATTTATATACCATTAGATCTAACAAGATCAAGGGCTGAGATTAGACCCAAAAAAAATACACACACTCATTTTTTTATCTCTCTTCCCCTCATCCTACGTTTTCCCTAGCCTGCTTCTTCATTCTTCCCCTCTTTTTTCTTATTTTCTTCAAATTCATGGCACAATCTAATCAATTTTTCACATAACTGAAGTAATTCAAGTCGAAAACATAAAATTAATTCATTATCTTCGTTCAATTTGATTGATACACACATCAATCGTCACTTTTTGCCCAAAATTTGAAGAAAAACCCTAGCACAAATTTGATTAGATTGTGCGTTAGTATGCTTGTTAATTCATTATCTGTAGCATACTAACGGAGTAGCGCAAATCGACAAAATGAAGGTAAGTGTAGATTATGTAAGTTAATATATGTTATTTTGCGAGTTATTTCAATTGCTACTCCGTTAGTATGTTTGTTTATCATATCGTTAACATTTGATTGATGATTTATTATCATAATCCTGAAAAATTGTTGGTAATCTAGATTAGCACACCAACTGTTTGTTTAAATGTCTAGCTGAATGCACAATCTCAGTTATCGTAATGAAAAATTGTGGTTATTTAATAGTTATTCAATTGTAAAAACTCAATTATTGTAATGAAGAAACTCGGTTATTGTAATGTACAAAGTCAGTAAACTCAGTTATTGTAATGTAAAAACTATGGTATTTGCAGTTATTGTAATCTAGAAACTGAGTTATTATAATGAATAAATTGTGTTGTTGTACTGTGATGAAACTCAAATATATTTAAATTTCTTGTTCACCCATTAATTGTTGTAACATTAAATCTCGATTATCGTATTACTTGAACCCTGTGTTATTGTATTATTAAAACTCATGTATTGTATCTTGTAGTTACTTCTTGGGTGTTTTGGTAAGTAATATTCTGCTTTTTGGTGATTTGTAGGTCGAATCACGATAGACGCGGATAATTGACGTTCAATGGAAAAGTTGATGTATATACTTGGTCATTTTAATGAAGAAATGTAGTTATTTTATAGTTAACTCAGTTGTTTAATGAGAATAATATTTTCTGCTATTTACAATTATTGTAATGTTGAAACTCAGTTATTGTAATGTATAAACTCTACTATTTATAGTTATTGTAATGTAGAAACTCAGTTATTTTAATGTAGAAATCTGCTATTTGTAGTTATTGTAATGTAGAAACTCAATTATTGTAATGAATAAAACGTATTATTGTATTCAGATAAAACTCAAATATAGTCAACAATCTATCTTTTGTTTGTTTTCATCTTGTTTAATTGAATAATGGACATTATTTTTAATAGAATAATTGATTTTCTTCAATGAAATGATTGATATTGGTTAATGCAATAACCAAGCTAATAAAGCCCTTCCCCATTTGTCGAGCGTACTTCAGAAGAAGAAGGCGAGAAAGATGAATATATAAGAAACTAGATGATCAAAAGAGGATGAAGATGAATTGGATTCTATATTTGACAGAAGCAACACTTGTTTAGAACAAAAAAATAGAGTAATTACGTCAGAGTCGTATAATAATTGACTTAAATTATTACAATAACCGTGATTGAACTTTACAATAACCATGCGTCAACTATGGTGTACTATAATAATGATTACAATAATCGTGATTGAACTATACAATAACCATGATTGAACTTTACAATAACCGTTATTGAACTTTACAATAACCATGATTGAACTATTGTGTACTTTGTCTCATACTTTATCCTTGGAGTTAAACATGAACAAAAAGTTGTCTTGCTGGTGTTTCATCATTCTTCCCAATGAGAACCATGTCTAGCCTATTAATGAGGGTTAAACCTGTTAAAAGCGAAAGCTCCCTGAAAAAAATAAAAACAACGAAGAGCGTAAGTTGAAATAATTATGCAACTGAAATACAAATAACCACCCATAAGTATTGAAATAACCATAAAATACTATAAAATAACTTGATAGTTTAGATAAATAAAAGCATACTTTGTCAGAATGGAGTAACTAAGCAAAATGAAATACAATAATCCCACTAATGCATTGAAATAATCGAAACAACATAATACAATAACTGAGTATTTCAGAGAAATAGTAATGTACCAAAAAAACCCAACTGCATTAAGACACACCATTCTTAGCAACATAAGATACTCTAAACAACCTCATTTTTCTGCCATCTATCTACATTCATAATAGTTTGATTGAATAACCAGAGAGAGAAACATCCAATTCAAAAATCAAGTGCAAAAAACGCAAAATACAATTACAAAACCCTAGAATTATGTGAAAACGAAAAAAAAATCATTTAACAACACAAACACAAAAAAATGAACAATATAATGAAGGAAACTGAATAAATTGAAGATTACACACACAAAAAACATTAAATTCAAACAAAGAACAAGAAGATGAATTACAAATTGAATACATTCAACCAAAAAAATAGTAGAAAACGAAAAAAATCATTACCTGATTTCAAGTAATTGAAGCTGAAGATGAAGTTGAATTAGTGAGCGAACACGAAGAAGGAGCACGAAGAAAAAGCTTGAAGAAAGTGAATGTCGAAGTAGAAGATGAATAATAGAGGGGAAATATGAAGAGAGAGAGAAAGAAACTGGAGAAATGAAAAAAAAAGTGTAGAGCATAAAATATAAGGTTTAAATAAAAGATGAAAGATTTAATCTAAGCCATTCATCTTAGATTAGATTAGTGGTTGATTCGGAGGGAAGCTCATAAAAAAACCCAACTCATATGATCCTATTTCTATATATATATATATATATATATATATATATATATATATATATATATATATATATATATAGGCGGGATCTCGTGAGTTTGGTTCTTACGGTGAGTTGTGAGTTTGGAAAATCTGGACCATTAGATTAAAGGAAATAGATGGCTGAAATTAAACTAAAAACAACATACAAAGGCCAGCATTAAACCACGAGTTCGTCGTGAACAAAAACCACGCCACAAAGACCTGACATCTTTTCTCTCTCTCTCTCTCTCTCTCTCTCTCTCTCTCTCTCTCTCTCTCTCTCTCTCTCTCTCTCTCTCTCTCTCTCTCTCTCTCTCCTGGGGTTGTTTTTCACCTTTTTTTTTTCAATTTGATTTCATCATTCCTCCTCATTAATCACGATGTTCAAATTAAAGCCTCTAGATTGTACCGCATTAAGTTACTATTATCTTTACCTCTAATGTATGGATTAATGGCGTAACCAGTTTTTTCTGTCGTACAGTGAAATGCAAACGACGCCGTTGCATGTACCGTCAATTTCAACGATTTTCTGCTGAAGGAGGTAGTTCAGAGGGTGATTATGCTCAGATTAATGGTGAATAAAGTTAAGGGGAGATATTTGTGGGACTTGATGATGATTTGGAGGGAATTGATCGGAAATATGGATTCTTGATTGATGAATTTGAGGGAATTGATCCACTATTTTGCGTCGCGACGGTACTCGATGATAGGCGACTATTTTTAGTGGCGGTGATCGAATTGGTGACATCTGCTAGTGGAATTTAGTCGGATTCATAATTGATAATTGGTGTGTAAAGGGGCAATTCTGGGCTGCTGGCCGGAAATGAGCTTGATGACGACGGGTTTCGCCTGAGTTCAACGGGATGTACAACTTTCTGCTAACTCGTGTTGATTTTAAAGGTGTTGGGAGCATGCTGGTTCCTTCAAGTAATTGCTCGCCAGGAGAAATGCTGGCAGTACGCGTGTGCCCTTGAGAGACAGTCATGTCAATACGGCTTCTTTGACTGCTCAACAGTTGATGATATAGCCAGAAAGAACTGGTATAAGTCGAGCAATGTCAGCAACATCTATGATCCTGGTAAAAATGAGTATCCATTTGGCATTTTCGGTGAAGCTCTGACTTCCAAAGTTACTTCGTCTCCTTTTTTAAACCGATACTTCTATTCTCTATGGTGGGGTCTCAAGAATTTGAGGTTATGCATCTCTCATAATTGTTTACATTGTTTGTTTTAGCATATTCGGAAAAGTAGAAACTGACAATTCTGCAGACTAAACTTCATTAGTTTACATCAATATGTGCAGTTCTCTTGGGCAGGGTCTTCTTACTGTTAGAAATCTATATCTCATTGTTACAACATATTCATATATGTTTCAAAATTAATTTAGTCATAAAATTAATTAGATCTTATGCATGCAAACATAAGTAAATATAAAGAAGAAATCATCATTCTTACATTGATATTTCGGATCAAAGGGCACAAGAGAGTTCTCCTACTCACTTGTTCTTGAGCTCTCCTAATATGGATGATCAAAGGATTCAAGTATAGAATCCCTCCCAAGGAATAATACCCAAGATATGCTCTTAACAAAATTAATATTATTAATACTAGAACAATATTAATTTAAATAAAATTAACCAAAAATATTTTTGGTCCTCTTGGAATTTCGGTCAAGAGGAGGAAGAAGAAGAAAGAAATATTTTTATCTCTCTAAAAATATTTTTTGATGATGTTAGAATGAATATTACAATTAATTCTTCTCAAGATAAGTGTATGTGCCAAAAGACAAACCCTTGGCATGGAGGGTTGGAAAAACCGGGTATGGGAGGGAGAAGGGCCAATGCATGAGCCTCTATTCTTCCCAAGAAAAGATTAGGCTTGCATGGCTAGGAGACTAGGTTTAATTATATTGTTTTCCACTCAAATAATTCAACATAATATAAACATCATACTCCCTCCTAATTTCGGTCCAAATGGGATAAAATGGGTTCCATTTTATCTTTATCAATTTGTCAATTTTGTCAATTTGTCACATGTTACAAGTCATGTAAAATTGTCATGTATTTTTAACATATTAAAAATCAACGTATTAATAAAATACGTCATGTACAAAGTTGACTTAGTAATTCACAATTACTTGTACCAAAAACACTTTACGAATTGTAAATTACAACATCTTGTATTTATAATAAATTATTCATTCAGTACAATTGTTTTCGTAAACAACAATTTCATCTAAGTAATAAAACAATTCGATCACTTAGACCGTATCTTATTTAATCAAATTATAATGAGATACGTAAATATTACTTCCAAAATCGTCCGTCAATTTAAAGTAATTTAATTAACCCGTATCGTCATACGATCAATTAAATGATCAATTAAGAGTGTTATCCTTTAGGTATGACCTAAGGGATCAATCGATCACCACCGTCGCACGACGATAATGTCAAACTCTAGTCACCAATCATTACCGATATGTGTGGATTGTTGAGAAAATTACTTCCCAAATATATTCTTTAAAATGAGATTTAAACATGTGATCATCATGATCGACAGTTGTGATCGCATTATTGTCGGAGGACACATATTCCAACAATCTCCCACTTGTCCTCGACAAGTGTGCGTCACCAATTCTCTTGTCGTATTACTATCTCCCACTCAATGCAAGGTGTCTTTCAGGTCGTACTTGCAAGTGATCATATCGAGAATGGTTTCCTCGATCTGGAGAATAACTAATTGACCGAATTTATCTACCATAGATATCTTCCGAGCGTGGCCACGCATTTCCAGTTCATTACTCCTCGAGTGGCCCTGAGATATTGTTATAACCCTGACTAGGGGTGGACAATTCCTATCGCACTCATTCCCTTCGATTAGCCACAACCATCATAACCCAAAATATGCCCATTTGACCCCATTTATGAAGGTCGTAGTAACACAAATCAAAGTTAATCTGAAACTGTGCCATCTTAGGTGAACAGTCTTTAGTCAAAAGAATCAACTCATTAGAATACTATAGTAGCTCTCGCCACGACCAGGCTATATAAATTTGCCAGAACTCTATAAGCGGTCATAAGGCCCGACAAAGTGTTCCTAATGATCACTATGTGATCGACTAGTCATTCTCATATGACTCCATGGCACTTGAAGTTGCCATCAATCGCATCACACTCTAGTCACTTCGAGACGTCACCTCATACAAGTGACTATGGGCGAATATTATGTTAATCCGTGTTCACTTTAACGGGGTTCAATTGTCACTACAACCCGTTTGGATATAACAATGTATAAAGAAAAGATAAAAGACAAATGCGATTATGAACATGAACAAAAACAACACTTTTATTTCATTTCAAAATCTAACATAAACTTGGTACATGTTTAAGTCCCATGGACGCAACATGTCCATCATGTAACTGCGATAAAGGCTTGGTGAGCGGATCAGCTATGTTGTCATCCGTCCCAACCTTACAAATCGCAATTTCCTTTCTTTCAATGAAATCTCTAATTACATGATATTTTCTAAGTACATGTCTAGATCTATAACTAGACTTTGGCTCTTTAGCTTGGAATATTGTCCCACTATTATCACAATAGAGAGTGATGGGATCATTGGCGGTAGGTACTACTCTTAGACCTTCTGTGAATTGCCTGATCCACACAGCTTCCTTGGCGCCGATCGATGCCGCAATGTACTCGACCTCCGTTGTTGAATCATGATCCACGACTTCCTTGAAGCTTCTCCATTAACGGCACCACCATTGAGCATGAAAACGAAACCAGCTTGTGATTTCATGTCATCTCTATCCGTTTGAAAACTTGAGTCCGTGTAACCATTAACACGGAGCTCGGTGTCTCCTCCAAACACCTGGATTTCCTTGATATCCAGTGACTCTCACCTGGATTTCCTTGATATCTACTCGTCATGCTCAAGGCATACGAGACATCAGGACGTGTGCATATCATGGCGTACATGATTGATCTAACAGCGGAAGCATAAGGGATCATCTTCATGCGTTCAACATCATGGGGTTCGGAGGGAGATTGAGACTTGCTTAATATGGTCCCAGTTACCATAGGTACCAACCCCCTTTTAGATCTGTCCATGCTGAACCGTCGAAGAATCTTATCAACATAAGACTCTTGACTTAGTGCCAATATCCTCTTGGATCTATCTCTATGGATCCGGATACCTAATATGCGTTGTGCTTCTCCTAAATCCTTGATTTGGAAGTGGTTACCTAACCACTTCTTAACAGAAGATAACATCGGAATATCATTTCCAATGAGTAGTATGTCATCGACATACAAGATTAGGAACACAACATTGCTCCCACTAAATTTCATGTATAAACATGGTTCCTCAACACTTCGAGCGATACCATTCTCTTTTATAACATGATTGAATCGATGATTCCAACTTCTAGATGCTTGCTAAAGACCATAAATGGATCTCTTAAGTTTGCACACTTTGTTAGGATTCTTAGAATCAACAAAACCTTCGGGTTGTATCATGTACACTTCCTCTTCTAAATGCCCATTTAGAAAAGCGGTTTTGACATCCATTTGCCATATTTCATAATCATGAAATGCGGCAATCGCTAACAAAATCCGTATGGATCTTAACATGGCTACGGGGGCGAAGGTCTCATCATAATAGAGACCTTGGACTTGGGTAAATCCTTTTGCCACTAGCCTAGCTTTGTAGACATCATCATGTCCTTCTATGCCATTCTTGACTTTGAAAATCCATTTGCATTGAAGAGGTCTTGCCCCTTTAGGCAAATCTACCAAGTCCCAAACTTGGTTTTCATGCATAGAATCCATTTCGGACTTCATGGCTTCAAGCCATAAGGAGGAATTGGGACTAGAGATTGCGGCCTTGTAGGTGGCGGGCTCGTCACTTTCTAAAAGCAACACATCGAGTGTTCCATCTTCTTCGATAAGTCCCACATATCGATCGGGATGGCGTATAACTCGGCCCGTTCTTCTAAGAGGAGGAGGGACAACCGTGCTAGATGACGAAGGAACATCATCTTGCGTCTCTACTTCGGTTTGTGGCTCTTGAACTTCATCAAGTTCAAAATTTCTCCCACTCTGTCTCTTAGAAATAAATTTTCTTTCTAAGAAGACAGCCTCGCAAGACACAAACACTTTGTTTTCTTGTGGTTTGTAGAAGTAGTATCCTCGAGAGGTAACCTACAAAGATGCATTTTTCGGATCTTGGGGCAAGCTTGTTGTCGGTCTTTGCCTTGACGTAAGCATCACATCCCCAAATATTCATATAGGATATATTGGGAACCCTTCCCCTCCACATCTCACATGGAGTCTTTTCGGTTGTCTTTGTGGGACTATTGTTCAAAGATCTAATTGCGGTTTGAATCACAAATCCCCAAAACGAGTTTGGTAGCTCGGTTTGACTCATCATTGATCGAACCATATCAAGTAGGGTTCGATTTTTCCTTTCGGCAACACCATTGAGTTGTGGTGTTCCGGGTGGAGAAAGTTGTGATATGATACCACAACCTTTCAAGTGTGAATCGAATTCAAGGCTAAGATATTCTCCACCACGATCGGATCGTAGTGCTTTTATCTTTTTGTTCAATTGGTTCTCTACTTCATTTTGAAATTCCTTCAATTTCTCAAAAGCTTCACTCTTATATTTCATTAAATAGACATGCCCATGTCTACTCAAGTCATCGGTGAAGGTTATGAAGTAGTCATAATTTCCTCGAGCGGTGATACTCATTGGTCCACATACATCGGTGTGTATGAGTCCCAATAGTTCACTAGCTCGTGTCCCTCTACCACTAAAAGGATTACGAGTCATTTTGCCAAGTAGGCAATATTCTCATGTACCATATGATTGATAATCAAATGGTGTAATCACATTACTTGAAATTAATCTTTTGATGCGATTCTCGTTTATGTGACCTAATCGACAATGCCAAATGAACGATTCACTTGGGTCACTTGATTTGAGTTTCTTTGATTGAATGTTATAGATATCATTAGTCGGATTTGAGGTTTCTAAAATGTAAATGCCATTAATGGAAGAAGCTTGGCCTAGAACCAAGTCGTTCCTTGAAATAGTACAACGATTGTTCTTAATGACAAAAAAAAATTCGTCCATGTCTAACATAGCGATAGAAATAATGTTTTTAGAGAGTGTAGGCACATAAAAACAATTATGTAAATACAACTCAAATCCATTAGGCAAAGCTAATACATAAGTTCCTTTGGATTCGGCCGCTACTCGAGCTCCATTTCCAAGGCGTAGATCCACATCTCCTTTGCTAAGCCTCTTCACGTCTCTTAAACCCTGTAAATGATTACAAAGGTGAGAACCACAACCGGTATCCAGTACCCATGTCGTAGTGGAAGTATAATTTATATCAATAACATAAATTTCCTTAGGAATTTTACCTTTTGGAACGATGATTCCTTCCCTTATATTTCGCAAATATACGGGACAATTCCTAAGCCAATGTCCCATGCCATAGCAATAATGGCACTCATCATCAACTTGCTTGAAGTTTTCCCCTTTCTTTCCCTTCTTCTTGAACTTTTTGCCCTTTGAAGCAAGAACTTGATTGCTTGAGCTCCCACTAGTTTTGGCATCTTTATCTTCCAAAGACAAAGATCCTATAGATTTTATGAGGCGGTCTTCCTGAGACCGGCTCACAAGAGATCTAGTAGTAGTAGGTGGTCTAGTAGAAGTGATGAAGTTAAGGTTTCCATCCGAACCTATCCCAAAATGAAGTTCTCTAGTAGTGTCGAAATCATTGTTGGAGCAAACTGTTGGAATATGTGTCCTCCGACAATAATGCGATCACAACTGTTGATCATGATGATCACATGTTTAAGTCTCATTATAAAGAATACAATTGGGAAGTAATATTTTTACTGTCAACTGGTCCACACATATCGGTAATGATTGGCTGACTAGAGTTTGACATTACTGTCGTGCGACGGTGGTGATCAGTTGATCCCCTAGGTCATACCTAAAGGGCAACACTCTTAATTGACCAATTAATTAATCGTATAACGTTACGAGTCAATTAAATTATTTAAAATTGACGGACGATTTTGGAAGTAAAATTTACGTATTTCATTATAATCTGATTAAATAAGATACGGTCTGAGTAATCGAATTGTTTCATTACTCTGATGAAATTATTGTTTAAGGAAACAATTAAATTGAATGAATTATTATAAATACAAGTTATTGTGATTTATAATTGGTAAAATATTTTGGTACAAGTAATTATGAATTACTAAGTCGATTTTTGTATATGACGTATTTTTATTAATACGTTGATTTTTAATATGTTAAAAATACATAACAAATTTATGTAACATATGACATGTGACATAAGACAAATTGACATTTTGAAAAAGATAATATGGAGTCCATATTATCTATGTAAACCGAAATTAAGGAGTATTAGGGAGTTTTATTGTGTTGATTATGTTAAGTCGTGAAAATAATCATTCCCCTACTAAACTAGCCATGCAAACTAGTTGTCATTGTGAAGACAAACTCAAGCATGCATTGGCTCCCTCTAATCCCCTCTTCCACCCGGTTTTTGAGAGGAAAAACCACTTTGGTTTTTCCTCTTATTTTACCTAATATACACAAAATGTTTTTTTGTTATTCATTCATTCATATTTCATTCATCAAAAATATTTTAGAGAGATAAAATATTTTGTTCTTCTTCTTCTCCTCTTAACCGGTTTTAAGAGTCCATAAACCAAATATTTTTGGGTCAATTTTATCACTAAATTAATATTGTTCTAGTACACATAATATTAATTTTATTAAGAGTGTGCCTTGGGTATTATACTTTGGGAGAGATCCTATACTTGGATCTTAGTTCTTCCATTAAGGAAAGCACAAGAACAAGAGAGAAGGAGATCTCTCTTGTGCCCAAATACACCAAAATTCCAATGTAAGATAAAGATTTCTTCTTTAACTATTTTATTGTTTGCATGCATAAGATCACCATTTAATTTTATGACAAATTAACATAAAACATATATGAATATGTTAGTATATAGATCTACTTTCCCTTCAATCGGTATCAAGAGCCTTGGTTGTTTGCATGCAAATCGGTTAAAAGTTTTTCCGAGTTATACGATTAACATATAAAACTTGTTTAATTTGTGTTATTATGATATATCACGAAAATCATTATGCATGTTAAAATTTCTGGTCCTAAAATGTTATTAGGATATTTTGGTTAATTTATGGATTTTTATTGTTCATATTATACAATAATGGCATTAAAAATATGATTTTATGAATAAAATGTCATTTTCGGACTAAAATTAGCTAAACTTCGAATTTTCCAGTGATTTTTGGATATGTTGTCACATATATTATTTTGAGATGACCTGTAAATTTTCATAATTTTTGGACTTCTTATGCTCGAAAAATATATTTTTAATTATTATAATCGGATTTAGATGAAAAATAGGTTAATATGAGATAAATTTCGAATCTGGTCATAAAAATTTAGTATGTTGTCACATGCAATTTTACAAGATGTGTGTAAAATAATAGGCTATATTAAAGTCTTTATGCATGATTTATGATTTTTTGAAGAAAAATAGCATAAATAGTGACTTAATTAGTGAAATATTAATAAAACATACTCTATGACTAAGGAAAAACATCATATGTTGCATTTTATTATCGTTTTCAGATTTAAAATTGAAAAGTTGATGAATATAATTTTTCTCATGTTTTTATGATTTTTTTTGTTAAAACCGATAAACCGCAACATTGTTTTTCCGGATAAATTTCGAAATTTTTAACCTAAGTTTTTGAACATTATGAGTGTCATGGTATTTTTCCAGAATGTTCATGAGTTTAAATTTCAAATTTCAAATTTATTTGAAATTTTGTGATTTATTTGAAGTTTATAGCTTATTTTGTAATTTTAGGTCCATTAATGAACAATTTTAGAAATATGAGTTAATTATGGTCAAATAATTAGTGAAGACTAAATTTTGAGTCCTAAGAGGTTAGGGTAATTAACTTATGCATAAATATGAATTTATGTAATTTTTGTGATTATAAAACGTTGAATCACGCAAATCCGTAAAAACCGTGTAATATACGATATTGGCTACTTAAAGGCGATTTAGCATAAAATTGGGCATGTTCATACATATTTTAATGCTGTATTTTCTTTATGATTGTCATAATTTTATTTTATGTAATTTTTGAATTATGTAATTTTACTTAGTATGGCCTTAGTTTTTAATTGATATTACCCGAAATGTATGGGAATATCGATTCGGTTGTAATTTATTGTGATCTCGTATCACCATTTTGTAAATTAATATATTTATTTTATTTTAGTTACAAATGTATAATAAGAAATTATGTAATTTATTATGTAATTTTATTTATTTCGGAGTTCCCAACGACGGATTTCTTCAAGATGGCGATACATAAAGACGGTGTTACCTCGAGATGCGTGTCACAACCGAAGTTCAAGGGACCAATGGAGTTGGTTTCCGAATATGTAATAGTTAATTAGGTTTTCTATTTTAGGAAGGCCATACTAGGATTTTTTTTTTTATGCTTTGCATTTTATTTATATGTCACATGCATCGCTAAATCGCCATAACTAAAACATGCATTATCATTTAATCGAGTTCTTCGACCGTGTCAATCACAATTATCGTAGTTCACCGCTTTAGTTCACTTAAAACGTGATAGATAATAAATTGGCATGACCTCTCGCTAAAATAAACAATTGAGATATAGCCTTACCAAAAATTAGAAACCCATGAAGTACCAGTTTCGCAAGGGAGTTGAGCCGGCTTTACCGTAAGACAAACCTTGTTACGTTGGTGAAGTGGGGTGATAAATGTCTACCCACCGAATTTATAAAGATGAGGGTTATTTTCGGCTTTACCGATGCCCAAGTTGATGTAAGTTTGGATCATGGACACATTTATTCGAAATTTGGGTTGAACTCAACGAAAGTATTCTCGACGGTTGCCGGATGTGTTTCGGGCTATAGATAAATTTTAATGTAAATTTATCGACCAAGAGTTCTAAAAGTAGAATCGATTAAAAGGTTAATCCACCGAGTTATATTGATAAGGGTTGTTTTTCGGCTTTACCGATGCCTAAGTTAATATGAATTTGGGTCTTGGAATCATTTATCAAGTTGGGTAGAGGTCACTAGATAAATGCAATAAAACTTGTTTAAATAAATTTTAACGAGTATTATTATTAAAACGACATTTGTTTTACTCCTTTTATTTTGTTTTGTAGACAACTTCTTTTTCTCATAACAAATGGCTACACCAACCCCAAACGCCACGCCTCTCGCTAATTCATCATGGCTCCGATCCTTCATGGATCGATGTAAACTTGAAAAGAATGGGTCAAATTTCTCCGATTGGGATGCCCAACTCAAACTAGCCGCCCAAGGTGACGACAAGCTTCGTTACCTAACCGAGGCCTCTCCACCCGAACCTAATACTAGGTCGACCGCCGCTACTAGGGAAGCATATGAGGCTTACCATAAGGAGTCCGCCGCAATGAAAAACATGTTGATCTTTGCGATGGAAGCGGATCTCCAAAGGAGAACCTTTAAAATGGGCACCGCTAATGAGATTTACTCCAAGCTTGTGACAATGTTTTCACAAACTCCGCGGATCGTCCAATATGAGGCGGCCGCGGCATTCTTTGATCTCGACTTCAAAGAGGGCCAAAAGGTTAGCCCTCATGTGCTCAAACTTATGGAGCTAGTCGAGACCTTGAAAATTCAAAAGGTTGAAATTCCCAAAGAACGTGTTGTAGATAGGATTCTACACTTCTTGTCCAAAGTCAAAGCATATGTTCAATTCCGGGTGAATTTTAACATGCAAGACAAGGATGTGTCTCTTGAAGAATTGCACAAGTTACTTGTGCAAGCTGAAAGGGACATGGGGTTAAATGTGAACCCACCCAAGGATGTGCTTAACATAAGCACTAAGAGCAAAGGAAAGTTCAAGAAGAATGGGAGGAAGGGTAAGAAGCAAGCTCCCACTTTCACCAAAGCTAGGACTTATGAAGCTAGCACTTCAAAAATCAAGAAGGGTCCTCTTGATAAATGCCATTATTGTAATGGTGTTGGTCATTAGAAAAGAAATTGTTCCAAATACCTTGGTGATATTAAGGCTGGAAAGATCACTCCAGTAGGTAAAAGACTATCCTTTCTTTTATATTTCTAATTCAACTATGGTATTGTGATACAAAGTTGTGATAATGTATCTCCCTTTTTATTGTAAATAGGGCCTCCACCAAGCAAAGACAAGGGAAAAGAAAAGCAAGCTTGAGAAACCATCAAGAAGCTAAGAATAGCTTTCATGGAGCTTTGCTTTTTATTGTCTTATTTTAATTATGTTTTGGATTTTTAGAACCTTTAAGTTTCCGTGTTCGACATGGAAAGGTATTTTGGATAATTGGTTGTATTTTTGGATAATGGTGACTTGGTTTGCAACCCAAGTCACCGGTTTTATCATTTTATCCTTTGTTCTAAAATTCGTATTTAAATGCTTGCTCTTAGAAACATATGATCATTCACTTAAAGTGATCTAATAGACAACTATAATGACGGGATTCATTATATGTCCACATGCTTAAGCCTTGTGTATGATCATTTATAAAGTGATTTTGAGTCTATGAACTCTCTTAAAGGAATGTCAATCACCAAGTACACTTACGAAATCTAAAACTATTAGTCAATCTATGAGATAGTTCTCCTTATACTTCAACATCATTATTTGTATCTCATATGCTATCTTTGAATCTCTAGTGTATTTATTCTAAAGATAGAGTGGGAGAAAAAATGAGGACACAACACACACCAAGATAAATTTGTGTACTTGTGTAAATGAGATCTACGCAAGGGAGAATGATTTGAATAAAGGTATATCTATTTATATAGTATACCCAATAGATGAGATATATGGTCTCATGTAAGTTCTATATGACTAAAGAGACCAAGTGAAGTAATCATAAGAGTATGTTCTCAAGATAACTACACGAGGAGACCAAAAGAAAGTTTTGGAACAAGAATGACTAATGTAAAGTCTTAATTGACTAGTTTATGATAAATTTTGACCAATAGTTTCAAACTTTACTTAAGAGCCTAAATGAATCAAAGTAACATTCTAGTAATAAACGAGTTGCAAGGATTGATATACCGATATCTTCAATAGCTAAGTTTTTAACCACGCAAGAGTCATTTCTTAACCACATTTTGAAAATGAATTGGTTAAACCTCCTTCTGAAAAGGGTATTTTGAAGGACGTGTATTAGATATCATTTATATTTAAACAATGACATTGCTACGTATCATTATGACATGAACGAATTAGAGATTAAAATCTCTTTCCATAAGTTTAAGATGAGACCTCTTCAAAATAGGAATTTTGAAAGGATATGATGGGAACATATATGGCTTCATCTTAATAACTTTGCAAAGCAACATATATTCCAATTTTGAAATGTTTTCGATTGAGTAATCAATTTCGAAACATGTGGAATTAAGTGGGAGTTTAGAAATTATCATGTGAAGACATGGAATTTAGTGGGAGCAATCATCCTTTGAATGTTTACAACTCATCAATCATTGAAGAATGACGAGCTAATACCTTCTTTCATAAAGAAGTATTTGAGTTTTCAATTCTGGATGAATATGAACTATGATGAATCAAATTACATCAAGAGATGTTGGATTAGTATTAAGAGATTCACATCGAATCAACATACACATAGGTTATTCATGTAAATGAAAATGGAACTCCCATTAGCAGTCATGGTCGTTCATTGAACCTAAGAACGGTTGATCTCATGATTATTAGTTACTAATGTTTCCGCCATTAGAATAATCATGCACATATCCAATTATGAATCATATGCATGAGAGCATGATGATTCATTGGTAAGCCATAGTAGAAACGTCATGAATTCTCGAGAAGAATTCGATGAGCGATTTCGGTGTTTGACAGAATACTCTGTTATGTGTCAAGAGATTGCACATATTAAAATTCAAACAACATGTGAGGATTTATGACAATCCTGAGCCTTTCAGCTATAAGGAGAAATAATAATTTTGGAATATTACTTAATTGAAGTAAGAAGTTACTCAAAACTAATTTGCCAAATATGCTAGGACTTGTGAGAAGTGCTAGACTGATAATCTTCACAATTGTTGCAAGATTCTACAAAACATATACCTAGTGCATTGTGTGTGAGTGGAGTACTTGATTAGTACAAGTTATATCATTCAGCACAAATTCGTTCGTTATGTGATAATCGATAAGGAAGTTCTTTCAAGATAAAGAAACGAAACCAAGGTCGGAAACCTTGATGTGTACTTGGTAAGGTTCATGCTATGAGTGATAACATGAATGAAAAGGATAATGCGATTAAGAAGTTTGAAGACATGGACACATGACATGTTAAACTTCTATTGCAATCAACAAGTGTTTACACACTTACGATGTGCATCACAAGGTTGTAATATGGTATTGACTACCCGAGTATGATGTCGACATTTGTCGTTTGAGTTATTAGTAACTCACCTTATACTTTGTTACATCCAACGGGTTGTAGAGACAATTGAACCCCGTTTAAGTGAACACGGATTAACATTGTATTTGCCCATAGTTACTTACATGAGGTGACGTCTCGATGTGACTAGAGTGTGATGCGATTGATGGCAAGTTCAAGTGCCATAGAGTCATGTGAGATGACTAGTCGATCACATAGGCAGACTGTTAGGAACATTATGTCGGGCCTTATGACCGCTTATAGAGTTCTGGCAAATTTATATAGCCTGGTCGTGGCGAGAGCTGCTATAGTATTCTAATGAGTCGATTCTTTTGACTAAAGACTGTTCGCCTAAGATGGCACAGTTTCAGATTAACTTTGATTTGTGTTACTACGACCTTCGTAAATGGGGTCAAATGGGCATATTTTGGGTAATGATGGCTGTGGCTAGTTGAAGGGAATGAGTGCGATAGGAATTGTCCACCCCTAGTCAGGGTTATAACAATATCTCAGGGCCACTCGAGGAGTAATGAACTGGAAATGCGTGGCCACGCTCGGAATGTATCCATGGTGGATAAATCCGGTCAATCAGTTATTCTCCAGATCGAGGAAACCACTCTCGATATGATCACTTGCAAGTACGACCTGAAAGACACCTTGCATTGAGTGGGAGATAGTAATAGGACAAGAGAATTGGTGACGCACACTTGTCGAGGACAAGTGGAAGATTGTTGGAATATGTGTCCTCCGACAATAATGCGATCACAACTGTTGATCATGATGATCACATGTTTAAGTCTCATTATAAAGAATACAATTGGGAAGTAATATTTTTTGTCAATGGTCCACACATATCGGTAATGATTGGCCGACTAGAGTTTGACATTGTCGTGCGACGGTGGTGATCAGTTGATCCCCTAGGTCATACCTAAAGGGCAACACTCTTAATTGACCAATTAATTGATCGTATAACGTTACGAGTCAATTAAATTATTTAAAATTGACGGACGATTTTGGAAGTAAAATTTACGTATTTCATTATAATCTGATTAAATGAGATACGGTCTGAGTAATCGAATTGTTTCATTACTCTGATGAAATTATTGTTTAAGGAAACAATTAAATTGAATGAATTATTATAAATACAAGTTATTGTGATTTATAATTGGTAAAATATTTTGGTACAAGTAATTATGAATTACTAAGTCGATTTTTGTATATGACGTATTTTTATTAATACGTTGATTTTTAATATGTTAAAAATACATAACAAATTTATGTAACATATGACATGTGACATAAGACAAATTGACATTTTGACAAAGATAATATGGAGTCCATATTATCTATGTAAACCGAAATTAAGGAGTATTAGGGAGTTTTATTGTGTTGATTATGTTAAGTGGTGAACATAATCATTCCCCTACTAAACTAGCCATACAAACTAGTTGTCATTGTGAAGACAAACTCAATCATGCATTGGCTCCCTCTAATCCTCTCTTCCACCCGGTTTTTGAGAAGAAAAACCACTTTGGTTTTTCCTCTTATTTTACCTAATATACACAAAATGTTTTTTTTGTTATTCATTCATTCATATTTCATTCATCAAAAATATTTTAGAGAGATAAAATATTTTCTTCTTCTTCTTCTCCTCTTAACCGGTTTTAAGAGTCCATAAACCAAATATTTTTGGGTCAATTTTATCACTAAATTAATATTGTTCTAGTACACATAATATTAATTTTATTAAGAGTGTGCCTTGGGTATTATACTTTGGGAGAGATCCTATACTTGGATCTTAGTTCTTCCATTAAGGAAAGCACAAGAACAAGAGAGAAGGAGATCTCTCTAGTGCCCAAATACACCAAAATTCCAATGTAAGATAAAGATTTCTTCTTTAACTATTTTATTGTTTGCATGCATAAGATCACCATTTAATTTTATGACAAATTAACATAGAACATATATGAATATGTTAGTATATAGATCTATTTTCCCTTCACAAACGTCGTCAAACACATTGTGGCATGACTCAATAGTTATCGGTGCGGTAGCGTTTGATGGATTCATTGTAATGAACTACAAGTATGGAGGAAAAGGAAATATTAACATTTGTCTTTTTAGTCATACTTGTAAATAAAATTTAAACAAGATATGAGCATTTATATAGTGACCTCTACCCAACTATTATAAATGATTCCAAGATCCAAATTCATATTAACTTGGGCACGGTAGGGCCGATTCATCCCTTATCAATATAACTCGGTGGATTAACGCTTTAATCGATTCTACTTTTAGAACTCTTGGTCGATAAAATTACATTAACATTTATCTTTAGCGCGGAACACATGAGACTACGGTCACGAATACTTCCGTTGAGCTCAATCCAAATTTCGAATAAATGTGTCCATGATCGAAATCCACATCAACTTGGGCACGGTAGGGCCGATTCATCCCTTATCAACATGAGTTCGGTGGATAGACATTTATCACCCACTTCCCCTACGTAACAAGGTTTGTACCCCGGTAGGGCCGAGTGCACTCCCTCGCGAAATAGGTTTTCATGGTTTCTACTTTTTGGTAACGCTAAGTCTCAATTGTTTATTTTTAGCGAGAGGTCATGTCAATTTATTATCTATCACGTTTTAAGTGAACTAAAGCGGTGAACTACGATAATTATAATTGACACGGTCGATAAACTCGATTAAAATGACAATGCATGTTTTAGTTATGGCGATTTAGCGATGCATGCAACATATATAAATAAAATGCAAAACATAAATAAAATCCTAGTATGGCCTTCCTAAAATAGAAAATATAATTAACTATTACATATTCGGAAACCAACTCCATTGGTCCCTTGAACTTCGGTTATAGCACGCATCTCGAGGTAACACCGTCTTTATGTATCGTCTTCCTTGAGTGACGCCGTCTTCAAGGAACTCCGAAAAAAATAAATTACATAACAAATTACATAATTTCCTATTATACATTTGTAATTAAAATAAAATAAATCTATTAAATTACAAAACGGTGATACGAGATCACAATAAATTACAACCGAATCGATATTCCCATACATTTCGGGTAATACCAATTAAAAACTAAGGCCATACTAAGTAAAATAACATAATTCAAAAATTACATAAAATAAAATTATGACAATCATAAATAAAATGCAGCATTATAATATGTATGAACATGCCCAATTTTGTGCTAAATCGCCTTTAAGGAGCCAATATCGTATATTAAACGGTTTTTACGGATTTGCGTGATTCAAGCTTTTCAAATCACAATAAATTACATAAAATCATATTTATGCACAAGTTAATTACCCTAACCAACTTAGGACTCAAAAATAGTATCCACTAACTATTTGACTATAAGTAACTTATATTTTTTAAAATTGTTCATTAATGGACTCAAAATTACAATAAAATGCCATAAACTCCAAATAAATCATAAAAATTTCAAATAAATTCAAAATTCAAAATTTAAACTCATGAACATTCTGGAAAAATACCATGACACTCATAATGTTCAAAAACTTAGGTTAAAATTTCGAAAATTTATCGGGAAAAACATTGTTGCGGTTTATCGGATTTATCAAATATAATCATAAAAACATGAGAAAAATTATATTTATCAACTTTTCAATTATATATCTGAAATAGGTAATAAAATGCAACATGTGACGTTTTTCCTTAGTCATGAAGTATGTTTTAGCAATTATTCACTAATTAAAGTCACTATTTATGCTATTTTTCATCAAAAATTCATAAATCATGCATAAAGACTTCATTATAGCCTATTATTTTACACACTTCTTTTAAAATTGCATGTGACAACATACTAAATTTCTATGACCAGATTCGAAATTTATCTCATATTAACCTATTTTTCATTTAAATTCGATTTTTATCATGAAAAATCCATATTTCGAGCATAAGAACTCCACAAATTATGAAAATTTACAGGTCATCTAAAAATAATATATGTGAAAACATATCCAAAAACCACTGAAAAATTCGAAGTTTAGCTAATTTTAGTCCGAAAATGACATTTTTATCATAAAATCACATTTTTAATGCCATTATTATATAAAATGAACAATAAAAATCCATAAATTAACCAAAATATCCTAAATACATTTTAGGATCAGAAACTTTAACATGCATAATTGATTTCGAGATATATCATAATAAACACAAATTTATAAGTTTTATATGTTAATCGTATAACTCGGAAAAACTATAACCGATTTGCACGCAAACAACCTAAGGCTCTGATACCTTAGAAATCTATATCTCATTGTTACAACATATTCATATATGTTTCAAAATTAATTTAGTCATAAAATTAATTAGATCTTATGCATGCAAACATAAGTAAATATAAAGAAGAAATCATCATTCTTACATTGATATTTCGGATCAAAGGGCACAAGAGAGTTCTCCTACTCACTTGTTCTTGAGCTCTCCTAATATGGATGATCAAAGGATTCAAGTATAGAATCCCTCCCAAGGAATAATACCCAAGATATGCTCTTAACAAAATTAATATTATTAATACTAGAACAATTTTAATTTAAATAAAATTAACCCAAAATATTTTTGGTCCTCTTGGAATTTCGGTCAAGAGGAGGAAGAAGAAGGAAGAAATATTTTTATCTCTCTAAAAATATTTTTTGATGATGTTAGAATGAATATTACAATTAATTCTTCTCAAGATAAGTGTATGTGCCAAAAGACAAACCCTTGGCATGGAGGGTTGGAAAAACCGGGTATGGGAGGGAGAAGGGCCAATGCATGAGCCTCTATTCTTCCCAAGAAAAGATTAGGCTTGCATGGCTAGGAGACTAGGTTTAATTATATTGTTTTCCACTCAAATAATTCAACATAATATAAACATCATACTCCCTCCTAATTTCGGTCCAAATGAGATAAAATGGGTTCCATTTTATCTTTGTCAATTTTGTCAATTTGTCAATTTTGGCAATTTGTCACATGTTACAAGTCATGTAAAATTGTCTTGTATTTTTAACATATTAAAAATCAATGTATTAATAAAATACGTCATGTACAAAATCGACTTAGTAATTCACAATTACTTGTACCAAAAACACTTTACCATTTGTAAATTACAACATCTTGTATTTATAATAAATTATTCATTCAGTTCAATTGTTTCCGTAAACAACAATTTCATCTAAGTAATAAAACAATTCGATCACTTAGACCGTATCTTATTTAATCAAATTATAATGAGATACGTAAATATTACTTCAAAAATCGTCCGTCAATTTTAAGTAATTTAATTAACCCGTATCGTCATACGATCAATTAAATGATCAATTAAGAGTGTTATCCTTTAGGTATGACCTAAGGGGATCAACTTATCACCACCGTCGCACGACAGTAATGTCAAACTCTAGTCAGTCAATCATTACCGATATGTGTGGACCAGTTGATAGTAAAAATTACTTCCCAAATGTATTCTTTAAAATGAGATTTAAACATGTGATCATCATGATCGACAGTTGTGATCGCATTATTGTCGGAGGACACATATTCCAACACTTACAAGCACCTCTATTGGAGAAATAGTTTTTGCAATCGTAATTGCGAAACTTGGACTGGTGTTGTTTGCACTTCTGATCAACAATATGCGGTGATCAAATGTGAGACTAGTCCATCTCCTTATGTGGAAGGTCTTACACACAACACACGAGTACACAGACTTCTGTGGTTGGCATTCTGTCGTTTGTTTGATTTGAGACTAGTTGTTGACACATTAGTACATAAGTTTGTTTATTGTCTGGCGGAGTGAGTTCTCGTTGTCACTCCAATAACAAGTATTAACACACGGATAATACTACAAAACACCAGAATAATAATCCAATAACACTATAATAATAGCACAATAACACGGGAAAAAAAAGAGTAAACAAATTTAAGTAGTAAAAAAAATGAAAGTGACACGGGAATAACATCACAATAACACCAGAATAACAATACCACCAGAATAACAGCACAATACCACGTGGTAAAAAAGAGTAAAAAAATCAAAGTAGTAAAAAAAATCAAAGTGACACCGGAATAACATCACAATAACACCAGAATAACAGCACAATAACAAGTGGTTAAAAAAGTAAAAAAAAAATCAAAAGTAGTAAAAAAATTCAAAATAATACCGGAATAACATCACAATAACAGCAGAATAACAGTAGAATAACAACACAATAAAACGTGGTAAAAAAAAAAGAAAAAAAAATCAAAGTCGTAAAAAAATCAAAATGGCGCTGGAATAACATCACAATAACACCAGAATAACAGCAAAATAACAACAAAATAACATGCGGTAAAAAAATCAAAGTAGTAAAAAAATCAAAGTAGTAAAAAATCAAAGTGACACCGGAATAACATCACAATAACATCAGATTAACAGTAGAATAACAGCACAATAACACGTGGTAAAAAAAAAAATCAAAGTCGTAAAAAAAATCAAAGTGACAACAGAATAACATCACAATAACAGCGGAATAACAATAACAGTACAATAACAGCACAATAACATGTGGTAAAAAAAAAAGAGAAAAAAAAATCAAAGTCGTAAAAAAAATCAAAGTAAAAAAAAAAAGCACAATAACAGCATAATAACGCGAGGTAAAAAAAAAAGAGTAAAAAAAATATCTGGTACAAAAAGAAAAAGAAAAAAAAGGTAACATAATGAGAAAATTAGAGAAAAACATAAGAGAACAAAAATCAAAGTTGTAAAAAAAAAACATAATAACACGAGGTAAAAAAAAGATAAAAAAAATTAAAGTAAAAAAAAAGAGTAGCACTAGAAAAAAGAGAAAATAAGTAAATGACAGTGATTTTATATGATATGTAAGATTAAATCTTGGCCATTCATCTCTAATATAATCTAGTGGCTGAGATTTTCCAAACTCACAACTCACCATAAGAACCAAAACTCACAAGAACCTAACTATATATATATATATATATATATATATATAGTCGGGATCCGGTGAGAACTCCTAAATATTTGAGGATTGAGGATTAGTGAATACAATATCACAGGTTCTTCAATACAACATCACGAAAAATCTGACCTTTGCCAAAAAAATTTTTTTTTTTTTAAAAAAAAAAAAAATTAATTTTTTTTTTTTGCACAGGTGTTTTTTTTTTGTGATATTTTATCGAATAACCTGTGATATTGTATTGAAGAACCTCTAATATTGTAACGAAATCCTCAATCCTCAAAAAGATAGTGTATCCTCACATGATCCCATTCCTATATATATATATATATATATATATATATATATATATATATATATATATATATATATATATAATAGCACATTATTCTACTTTCACTTACGCATATTCAAATTCAATCGTTCAACATGTGATTACACTACCTTAAGCATTCCATTTGGCAATTTAGCTATCACTTACTACTCATATTTGCTCTAAGTATTAACATATCATAACAATCCGACAACCATAAGATAACTCATATAATTATGCCTAATCACAAGGGTACGCAACAACATCCATCCATTAAATTCCACAGTGTTACTTGACAATTAATACTAACTAAAGCACATATGAAGATTCACAACCTATTACCACCATCACATTATCAGATGCTCGTATGCAACTTTTAGCACATCCACCATTCTCTATTATGTATACACACACTCCCAGCTATTCACATTACCTACACGTTTTGGCACTACTATATGCACACACCAAACATTACCACAAACTCCAACGCAACTATATCTATTCTATATACCACACAAAACTACACACGATTCCCGACTCAATATTCCCGTTCGATGTGGCTGGCTTAAGCATGCTAGGGCCAGGATTTTGAAATGAGGGCGCCTTCTCACCCAAAATCAAGCAATTACCGGGGCTCCCAACATAAATACACCAGGTTCTTTTTATTAGACTCACTACGTTCATTAGGCTTATTAGTTACAGGTTCCAAAATCGTCGCTCTGATACCACTTTGTAACACCCCATCTACCAAGGAGCCTTAACAAGACCTTCCCCAGCAGATAAGAGCGCTACCATCTTGGTTGCCCGAGAAATAGTAATAATCAAATGTCGATAAAAGAACAGTAATATTTAATTACAAGTGATTAACCAAAATAAAAGATACAACTCGTGACATCTAACATCTATGTGATATTATCTCTGTCATGACTCGTGGTAGACTCGTCCCTCCAAGCACCCAGTTAAGATCCAGATATCAACCTGCTAAGACCGACTGCTCACCATAGTGGATCACGGCAGACACAACACAAAGAGAAAACACAACCACATCACACAAGGTCAGTAACTGAAGGAACACACAAAATCAGACACAACAAACAAACACACATCACCTTCTCCAATCACCCACACCTCTGACTGCCCGAAGGTCTAGTCCTACCAGATTACCAATCACAACCAGTAATCTACGCCGCCAGTGGGGGACCGCAGCCGTACCCACCAAATCCCCGCTCATCAATCCCGAGCGAAAACCCATGTTCCTTAATCAGACACTAGCTCCAACAGTCCCCATGGTGTCTCCACTCTCAAAAGCTGCAAAAGGGTGAATATAGGTGAAGGAATAGAGGTATGACGGCATCTAGGTTTAGGAGAAAAAGAAATGAAAGGATTTGGTTTTCACGATATCACGATTTATATTTCCCCGCTGGACTCCCGTTACTCGATCGAGTGACTGAGCTACTCGATCCAGTAGCCTCTGCTAGATCGAGTCTCCTGAACTCAAAGGGTTACTACGTCACAAGGTTAACTCGTAAGGTTGTTGAAGGTCTAGACACGTGTCTAAGGTCAGTCAACGACGGTCAACGGGTCTCTAAAAGGACGAGTATTACAATTAGGATCTTTAAATCGACTATTATCCTAAGTGTCGACATATTTCGACCTGTTCCTACATATTTTAGTTTCTTTTAATTTATTTTTTAATTCTTTTTATTTCTAAATATTTTCGAGCGTGTTTATAACGTAAATTCAATGCTCCTTTGTAATATATTTATTCATCGTGTAACTTGTATGATTTACTTGCTTCGCAATTCACATGTCAATAAATGAAAATTCTCCACTTCGACCCAATTGTATGCTAAATTGTATGTTCAACCGACTTAGTCTAACTTCACATGTTAGGATTATTCTATTGGATGTTGCATCGCATGCATATAATCAACAACATATCAAGTATAAATGACTTCCCTGATCATTAGTAGAGGCCGCTATCGAGATGGGCGGGATTTGGTGTTCAAATAAAGAGCTTCCTAATACGTACCCTCACCCCTTACTCAAGATCTCTGTGAGCATCCGTGTTCATTGGTAAAGTGGGAGTCATTTTAGACATAGAATGCTAATGGTAACGAATTTCGTAGTGTTTATGTCACTACTTTGTGTCTTAACATGGCATGAAATATTCGAACCTTTCCAATTTTCCATAAAAATTGGTTGTGACTCCACAAATGCAGACTTGTTCAAGCCATTCACCGGTTTCAATGCCTTTAAAATCGGTAACGGCCCATGACGTGCTTTGGTTCACCAAGGGTCCGTGGGAGAAGTGATGCCGCCTCGAATCTCACAACGCGCGGATGCGCGCGGCGCAGGTGGCCTGGTCCACAGTTTGGCCACTCCACTGAGGATGATACAATTAGACTAAGTCTGGTGTTACCTAGGGTGAAACTTGAACAAGGTTAGGGATAGTTTATATAAGACAGTTGTTGATTTTCATTACTCGATCTTCTTATATCGTTTTATCTAGCCTTCCTAGGCTCTTAACCCAACCAATTCGACCAATCGTCCCGTCTCGATGGTGCAAATTCTTATTTGTTCGAAGTGGATGGATAGCGATTGACGTCTACCACACCGCGATGCTTACTCTTGTTTGTATCAAGAGCTTTCACTACACGAGCGAATGGAACTAGGAACTGGCTTTACTCATGTTTGGCGCGGACCTCTCCACAGACCAGGGTTTGATAGCTTGGTGTGGCAATCCACCCTTCTAAGCCAAAACCATTGTTAAAAGCACTCAACATACCGTTATAATGCATATATATATGTTATGCCTTGTATGTTGTATCTTCGTATCACCTTTTGCAAACGAAACCATGTCAAATTTTTCAAAAAAAAAAAATCTCTTTTCCTCCAAATTTTCGAAAATTATCTTTTGTTTTTCCAAATATAAAATGTAAATCCTTGAGCGTACACTTTGGTCGATTCGTGTCAAGTCTATGTCGAGTCGTCTTCAGTATGCGAGTCTTCGTGATATCTTTGGGTAAGTGTGCAAATGTAGTCAGATGCGTATTGATTTGCCGTCAGTTTCTTCTCAGTTCAAGATGCCTGAAAGTCACGCAAGCGTCAATGGTCAGCCCCAACCCAACAATGGTATAAATGAAGTCTTGGCTGCCCTTCTTCGTCTCCAAACCAGTCCGAACGTTGCTTATACACGCTTGGAGACAATTGAGGACCGCATCGTTGCAGTGGAAACCCGACTTCCTCCCGCAGATATTCTTATTCCTTAAAATTCTCCCATTCCTAAAAAGGCACCTAAACCTAAAAGCACTGCTGAAACCAACCCTTATGTGCTCACTTAACCTGAGAAGTATCTTAGCTACTTGGAAGAGCAACTCATGTACCTCAAAGGAGATGACATCTATAGAGAGAATAGTCGAAAGTATGAAGCTGTGAATGCCCAATTGCCTACCAATTTTACTATGACTGACATTCCAAATTTCAAGAGGCACGAAAACCCTCTAAATCATATTCGTGCATTCAAGGATTACATGTCCATCAAGGGCATCAAACCTGAGATGTTCCTATGGATCTTTCCTTCATCTCTCTATACAATCCCTAAGTAGTGGTTTTATTCTCTAGACCACAAAAAGATCCCTACCTGGGATGATGCCACAGTTGAATTCACCAAGAAATATGCAGATAACGCTAAAATCCAAGTCACATGCGCACCTTAGAAGTCCTAACTCAGAATGACAAAGAAGGCTTCACCGATTTCCTAAGTAGGTGGAGGAAGACTAGTACCCAGCTTGCTGAGCGTCCAGATGAGGCCACTCGTGTGGAGAAATTCGTCAACAACCAGAAGCCAATTTATGTGAATCATCTGCGTTACCAAAATATCAAGACTTTCAAGGATTTAACTATGCTAGGCACAAGAACTAAAGATGACATTCGCAAAGGACTCTTGTCCAAAACTGTGGGACGTGGATATCTAGGCTCAACATCTACTGGAACTCGTTCCTACAGTTCCACTAGCAAGACTGATGAAGTTAACCTCTTGGAAACTTCAAAGATAAATAACACGCCAAGGAAGTTCAATGACATCGCTGATACATACTCCAATGCGTTGAAAAGGCTGATGAAGCAAGGTAGGTTACAACCTATATGACCTACACCTGATCCAGAAAAGAAGTCTAAATTTTAGGATGGTAACGCTTACTGTGAGTTCCATAGAGGCAAAGGGCGTGATACAGAAAACTACTATAAGTTGAAACATTTCCTCTAAGATATGATCGAGGATGGCAATTTACCTATCCCACCTGAAATCAAGCCTAACAACATTCAAAATCCTGTTGGAATTTTGATGATTACAGCTTAGGAATCCACCTTGGATTGCTCACATCTCATTTATCCAACTGAAGATGAGATCAACATGATGGAAGGAGAGGACTCTATATATTCTACCTTTGAGCCTACCATTTTAGACTTTGTTGCATGGGCAAGAAGCGTGAGTAGACAAGTAACCAGTTTAGAAGCTGTTGTTGCCCAGCTAAAGGGATCTGACACCACATCCCAAGGAGAGAGGGATATGTAAATAGTCGCTGCTCTATCTGACAGATCCACTATGCATGAGGTTATTGCAGTAGTCGACGATTAGTTCCAACGAATCGTCGAGCTAGAAGCCGAAATTTTGTAACTAAAGGAGCTTAAGAAAAATTAATCAACGGAGTATGGGAAGACGATGATGAAGATGTATATCTTAAAGAGAATCCTCTAGTCAAAACCTTCGAAGATCTGGATGTTGACCACCTCACTCGGTCAGGTCGTCCATACCAAAATGTCACACGAGGTCAAACAAGCAACCCAACTTCTACACCTTAAACAGACACGAATGAGGAACTACCTACTGACCTATTAATGAAACAACTGCAGAAGACTAAGGTTGATCTTTCAGTCTGGCAATTAGGAGCCAGTGCATTTCAACACCGCCAAGCTTTGCTGCAAGCCTTGTCAAAGCGCAATGTATCACCCGACTCTACTCCTAATTATGTGGTAAACCTTGTCCTCCAGGACATTGTTAAGCTAAGTAACCCAGTTACTTTCTCAGACGAAGACTTGCCGCCATTTGGTGTCACCCTCAACTTGGCTCTATACATCACCGTCACAGGCTTAAGAAAAATGTGCCAATGACCTTAGTGGATGATTGCTTTATAATCAATGTCCTGCCACTCAAAACTGCATACAAATTAGGGATGAAGGAATTAGACTAGACTTCAACTATTCAGGGTGTTTGCGCATACGACGAAACACGTCGAAAGGTAGTGGGACTTGTCAACCTTACTGTGGCCACTGTGCTAATTGAAAGAAAGATCAACCTTCAATTAGTCGACATCGAAGCATCATTCAATATACTTCTTAGAAGACCCTAGATTCACGCTTCCAAAGTCGTGTCGTCTACACTTTCATCAGAAAATCAAGATCCCACTCGATGGTTGAGTTTTGACGATCACTTTGTCACCAATTAAAGCAGTGATCGAGAAGATGTCCAATAATGAAGTTGTTGCAGACCCAGTTCACGAGTTAAGAGGGTTCCAGATCGGCAATATTATAGAGAGTGAGCTCGCCCCTCTATACTTCAATCCATATTCCAACTTAGTGGTCAACCACATGCTAAAAATCCAGGGATACTTCCCTGGCATGCCATTAAAACCGATCCATCAGAATACCTTCCCACCATTTAAAGTGGGTAATTCCCAGAAAATACCTCTAGAGCTAGGATATACACCAACCAGAGAAGAGGCCTATGCGATGCTCACACAGACTAATAATCAAAAACGCTATAACATCCGGATACGACCCTATCATCATACACTAAATGGTTATTTCATTAGAGAGGGAGATCACGAGCCTTTTTTATGGATTTTCCCAAGCCTTGGATATTCAAAGGAGAAAGGCAAGCCGGAATTGAGGTGACTGCTATTTCATTCTACAAGAAACAGCTCTTGCCATCAAGGCCTATGAGACACCTTGGCTCGATGGACAAGCTATTAGCCTTCTATTTGGAGACGATCGATTCGTAAGGGCAGCCCAATATGAGATTATTACCATGATACTTTGGGATGACCATTTCAATCTAACAGCTCTAATCACTGATGTAGATCCAGCCAAGATGCAGATCAAGTGGACGAACAATCAAGGAAAGCTCTTCAAGCTCACAACTGATGAATGAGAGATGTTCAAAAGAGAGCCAGAAGATGATGAGTTCGAGTCTGAGTCAGAGTCAGAGTCTAAAGAAGTTGTTAGGGAGTCTCCTCCTATTGTCACTCCCCTTCCCATCATTTCTTTTAGCTTATCTCCTAGTTTAGTATCTTCTAGCAACAGTAATCTGGGAAGTGTCCCAGAGATTGTTCCTCTACCGCCACTGACCACTACTCAGATGACATCTTTGTTTTAGCTCTTTTCAAATTTTAAAATGAATAAATCAGATTCTTCTTACTCCTCGTGTTATTCTGATTGCAATTCTGTTTATAATGATACTGAGGATAATCCAGACCCAGACTCAATAAAATTGCCTCCTTATATAATTAAATAAATACTAGAATTGGGACAGGGGGCACCAGTAATAGAAAACACCGAACCTATCAATGTGCGGATAGACCTAGAACCTAAAGAACTTAAGGTAGGGACGACCCTAGACTCAGTTGAAAGGGCTTATTTCATCGACCTCCTCCTTGAATTCAAAGATGTTTTCGCTTGGTCTAACAAAGACATGCCATGAATAGACAAAGACATCGCCGAGCATTGAATTTTGATTAAACCAGGGTTCAAGCCTGTGAAACAGAAAACTCGTAAGAAGAAAATAGAGTGGTCTCTCAAGATTAAGGAGGAAGTAGACAAGCAATTTCAGCCCGGGTCATCAATGTTTCCGAGTATTCTGACTGGGTGGCTACATAGTCCCTGAATCCAAAAAGGATAGGAGAATCTAGGTTTGCGTTAACTTCAGAGACCTGGAGAAGGCCAGTCAAAAAGACGATTTTCCACTGCCACATATCGATATACTAGTAGATAATATAGCAGACCATGCACTCCTGCCATTCATGGATGGGTACGCAGGCTACAATCAAATTAAAATGTTCGTAGAAGACATGCCTAAGACCGCGTTCGTCACACCCTGGGGTACTTATTATTACACAGTAATGCCATTTGGGTTAATTATTGCTGGAGCTATATACCAACGAACCGCGACGGCCTTGCTACATGACATGATGCATAAAGAGGTAGAACTATATGTCGACGATATGATTGTCAAATCCAAAAATAGACAAGGTCACATCACCAATCTTCGCAAGTTCTTCCTTAGGCTTTGCAAGTGCAACATAAGACTCAATCTTCAGAAATGCGCGTTCGGAGTAACATCTAGCAAGTTGTTGGGATATGTAGTCAGTCAAAGGGCTATAGAGATTGATCCATCCACGATCAAGGCTCTGATCGAGATGCCACATCCACAAACAGAGAAAGAAGTGAGGGGTTTCCTGGGTAAAGTGCAGTACATAAGCCGATTCATCTCCAAGTTGACCATGATTTGCGAGCCAATATTCAAGAAGCTCAAGAAGACTGACCTCACTATATGGGATGATGATTGTCAAAAGACGTTTGACATGATCAATGAAATCTAGCTAAACCACTTATCCTTATGCTGCCATAGAAGGGCCAACCTTTGTCTCTCTATCTTATAGTGACATAAACACCTATGGGTGCTCAGACTGTGTGAAAGGAAGAAAGAGCTATCTACTACCTTATTAAGAAGTTCTTGGATTACGAGGTCAACTATACACCTCTAAAAAAGATATGCCTCGCTCTTGTGTGGGCAACAAAGAAGCTTCGACATTACATGCTCAGCTATTCTGTGAAAGTCTTCTCAAAAATGGATCCTATCAAGTACATATTTGATAAACCATTTCTAAATGGCGGACTAGCAAGATGGACTTTGATACTTTCTGAATTCAGTATGTGCCTTTGAAAGTCATTAAGGGACAAGCAATGGCTGAGTTCTTCGTAGACAATCCTATACATGATACCTAAGTCATACACACATGGTCATTCCTAGATGAAGATATTCTACACACCAGTGTGGAATCATGGGACCTCTAGTTCGATGGCGCTTCCAATTTAAGGGGGTGTGGCATAAGAGTGTTGCTCATTTCTTCTGAAGGCGAGCATACACCGATTTCGGTCAAATAACTCGACTTCAAGGTGACTAATAATGCAGTAGAATACGAAGCCTGCCTCATTGGTTTACAGGCAGCGGTAAGCTTAGGTATCAAGAGACTTCAAGTGTATGGGATTCATCCTTAATTATAAACCAAATCACAGGATCTTGGAAAATACGCAGTGAAAGTATTTCACCTTATCAAGCTAGGATAGATCAAGTGGCTCATTTCTCCGATCAGGTCACCTATCTATATTTACCTCGAGAAGAAAATCAATTTGCAGATGCTCTTGCAAAACTGGCATCTTTTATTAATATGCCTGACACCATGATAGGGATGTCACTATGCATAAAAAGGCGGTCTGAGCCAGCTTATGTACACTTCCTTACCAACGACGAGGAAAATGAAGAGGAGCCTTGATACCAAGCCATTTTGAGTTACAAACTCAATGGTGAATACCCATCAGACATGGTAAGAGGGGACAATGAACTATATGGTTAATGTCATCTCAATATGTCCTAAATCAAGGAGAGTTGTACAAAAGAACGCCACAAGGCGTCATTTTGCTTTGCCTTGATCATTCAAATTTTAATGTTCTTCCCATTTTTCTATTATATATGAGTATTGTTTTAATGAAATGGGAAGAACATTAAAATTTGGAGGGAGTAATATGCCAAATAATACAAAATAAGTGCTGAAATTCCAAACTTCTAAGCTAGGATTCTAAAACTCTCACCTCTTATTACAACAATAAATAAAAAGTACTAATAAAAGACTTAGACCATGTTCTTCCTGGCTTAATTTTAGGTCACTTCAGTTCAGCTCAGCTCTATTCAGTTCAGTTCAGCTCAGCTCAGCTCCATTTAGTCCAGTTCAACTCAGCTCAGCTCAGCTTCATTCAGTTCAGTTCAGTTCAGCTCCATTCAGTTAAGTTAAGTTAAGTTCAGCTCATTTCAGCTTTACTCGTCTTAATTTTAATGTTATCAATAATACTATTATTTGTTATTTTTAATATTAATATTAGGGTTATTTCATGATAATAATCCAAACTAAGGCTCCTCTACTCATATTAATCTCAACTAACGTCTAACTGGGAATAATCTTAGCTATTGTATCATTTAACTTGTACTGAACCCATAAAATGGAAACTTGAACAACCGGTATCTCTCTTGACTAGTTGACTATAACTTTAAGTAGTCAACCTAAACTTCATCATCTTCAATCTTAAACCCTTTATCTCCTCCCTCATCAATCACCAAACCCAAAAATAAAAACAGCCACACCACCGTCCATCACCAATTTCCTCTTCCTCACTCCTCGTCGCATCTCCACTACAAAACCCAACAACGATAGCAAACCTTGGGTTAGATAGGAGTACCAGCAAAGTCAATAAAAAAACAACGATTAATAAGGTGGTGATGGTGAGTCCGTCAGGTAGTGCGTTCGTGGTGGTGGTTGTGAGGGAGTTCGGTGGTGGTCGGTGTGAGGTTTAGTGAAGTTAAGAATTTATTTATTTTTTCTCTAGGAGGACATAAAAGACATTCAATTTTTTTTTCTGCTAATCTGTCTTCGCCGGGGTTCCGATCGTTGTCGATCTCTTCGTAAGGGAAAAGGTTTAGATGCAAAGCATGGTGCAAGGAATCGGGATGAAGAAGGGGGACTGGAATTTTACTTCCATACATTTGTTTAATTTTTGTCATCATGGCACACAGGTGACATTGAAATATGCGTATTCATCCTCTTTTGCTACAATTGTTTTCTCCTATTTTGGTTACTGCCATCAATTTGTTATTTTTGTTAATACTTGTAATATTTGTGACTGTAGACATTCACTGGTTACTTCAAATATGACATACAATGTGTATTTTGTTGTTGTTTGGTCGTACTCACTTGGAGGTTTAGTTTTAGGTACTTGTCGTTAGGAGCACCTAGACCAAAACAATATTTATAACTTCACAAACAACTCTACAATTAGTAAAGAGGTAAGTAAAGGTCGGATCCCAAGGGACGGGTATTGAAGTAAGATTTTCAATTGTAAGTAGCGGTGTCTAGGGGTGTCACTATTTGGGGTTTGAAGTAGAAGATCACTAAACTAAATAGCAATGAAAGTAAACAAGCAAGATGATTAAAAAGGGGTGTAAACAATTGATAAAAGGCACTAGGGTGTCATGGGGTCATAGGGGATTCATGGGAATTGATCATACAAACATATTCTCAAATTATAAGCAAGCAATTATTGTTGTGATGGATCGAGTTGGTGTATATCTTACAATCCTAGGAAAGTTTTGGTCCCGGAGCCGAATCGATTAGATTGTACAACACCTAAAAGTCGACTTAATCTTCCCTACTCAACTATATGCATGGTATAATGAGACTCGAGTTGGTTTATGTCTTACAAGTCTCATTGAAAAGATAAGTGATGGGTAAAAAATGCAAGGATTCATAGGCTCGCATTTCATCAAACATAACATGTGCATGAGTTGAGATCACAACAAGCAAGCAAATAAACTATGAAAACATATTAATTTAAGCATGAATCATCCCCCATGTTGGTTTCCCCTAATTACCCATTAACCCTAGTTAAAGAAACTACTCACTCATTATCAAGTTTAGCATGTTAACAAGGTTGTCAATCACATTAACAAAGCAAGACATGATGAATAAATGAAGATAATTAACAATAATTAAAAAGGGATTAAGAGAATTATACCTACTAATGATTCCCATAATAAAGCAAAGAATAATAGAAGTACTTGATAATTGATTGGAAGGTTGTCAATCTCCCAATAATAACCCAAATAATCTTCAATTACCCAAAATAAAGGATGAACAAAAGAGAGATTAAGGAAATGAGATTTATATTAAGACTTGATTAAAAGTTGATTACAAGATTAAGAAGAGATTAGAATGATATAAACTACACTAGAGATTGATAAGAAGAACATGGTTATCTAAGTAGACTAATGGGGTATTTATAGTGAGGATTAGGTACACAAATTAGGGTTTACTAAGGGCTTAAATGACGATTAAGTCCTTGAGGAATCGCTCCTCTCAGAAAAATATGCGAGTCTCCTTTTTTGCCGGTCTTTCCGAGATATGCGCATCCTTCATAGAACAAGAAAAAAATGGAAAGTTGCTGTAACACAATCCGAGCGTCCAAGGCACGGGACGAGCGGATTCTCTGGTTGTTGGACGAGCGGATTCATTGGCTGGACAGGCGGATTGTGGTGTTTTTGGACGAGCGTTCCTCTAGGGAAGACGCTCGGATTCCTTGTCTTGGACGGGCGTCCCGTGGGCAATCCGCTCGGATTCTGAGTCAGCTTCTTCATTTCTTCTTTTCTTCCTCCTTCTTCCTACTTCTTCCAACAATCCTCGGGGATTTTGTCGGAGATGCAAGGATCTTTTCTCATCATTGCCCAACTACCATAATATGTACAAAGGCCTTCTAGTTTTGTCTTCTCTTTGATGCTTGGTCATTGAATTCAATCAATTTAGCTCTATTTTGCCATGAAAATGCAAGGTTTGCACTCCTTTCCTACCAAGGGAACAAAACCTCAAAGAATATGCAAAACAAAGGACTAAAGACAATAAATGACCTAAATATGCACTAAAAAGCATGGGAACAAGGCTAATTCGGGGACTAAATGTGCTCAAATAATGGTCACATCAAATATCCCCAAACCGAACCTTTGCTCGTCCCGAGTAAAAAGGTGACAAAGACTAGGACCGTTATTTAAACTAACCTAATAGCATAGCCGATATGAGACAATTAGCGGGTCTCACTCCGCCCCTTCAACTCAAAACAAGACAACCATGAGGTAGGATGCCTTTTTGCAAGGCAAGGTGGGTCTTGCCAAAATGGCGACACATCCAAACATTAAAGCACATAAAATCAAGTAATGGATGCATCTACAAAAGAATAGCCACTTTCCTCATCTAAGTGGCGGAAATTATCTACAAGGGAAGCAATTCAAGGGTACACACTCCTTCATAGATGCAATTTCTTCAAACTACTACGCCTAGAAGGATACCAATAAATCACCTCCAAGTTGTGTCAAGCTAGGGTACCTTTGTCCTCAATCGTTAAATGCTTTTGTTAAGAGTAGACTCCCTATGGTGTTAGAAACACTGGAGGATCGCGGAATTCCCCCTCTTGCCTAGACAAGAAGAAGGGTCGTCCCCTCTCTACCATGCACAAAAATGGATACGATGGATAAAGGGATCGATAGTATTTGAGTTTCATTTGGGAGTTTGCTTTTGTTGTTTGTTTTTCCCCCCCAATTTCTTTGTGGCATTTGACATTTGAGAACACTTTCTTTTTGCCATTTCTTTTGATTTTTGGCATTTCAACACTTGACAACTTTTCAACTTTTTGCATTTTCTTTTGAACATTTTCAAAGTCACCCCATATGTAGTGAGGGTGTCTTATATTTGAAGCATAGGAGTTTTCATTTTTTTGTTACTCCTCTTTTCATTTGATGCATTTTGCAAACTTTTTCTTTTCTTTTCTTTTCATTTCTTGAACTCAAATTTTTGAACAATTTCTTTTTGTGCCCATTCCCTTTGATGACAAAATGTATGGTAGAACATGGATGAATGATGGTTGCATGGTTTCAAGGGTCACCTTGGAATAAACGGTACCCAAGGAGTTATCACATCACAAGGTACTCTTGACTAGGCCTTAATCCATGGGTCAAAGGATACTAGCATGACACATCCTAGGGTGTTTTACAAGTATTCTAACAAGCAAAGTCTTAAGAAGAAAAAGTATCTACAAGGGCCTATATACACTTGTCAAGCTTCCTAAGTAGACGGTTTCACAAAATTTTTCTAACATGCAACTATATGCCATGATGCAACTAACATTTATACATCCTAATGCATATGCTTCTACCAACTAGTATGCCAAGTATTCTAAATGCAATCCTAAATTCACATTGTTTATACCGCATCAATCAAAATAAAGCCACATAGTCATTAACATAAAGAGGAAAAAGGAGATTGGAAAGATCATACCATGCGGTCTTCAATATCCTCATGTCTCGGATGTGGCGTAGTCATTCAATGTGAACAAGGATAGACAAACATAATATATACAAAGAAAATGAACTTGTTTTTGGATTTTCAATTTTTTCAAATTTTTTGGATTTTTCGAAATTTTCAAATTTTTTGGATTTTTGAATAAAAGTCAAGTTAGAATTTCCCATCCCCACACTAGTATGGGCATTGTCCTCAATGGCCAATATGATAGGAAATTATGCAAGTATGATGCATGATTTCTAAACTAAATGCAAGCTATACTAGGCTACACTACATGATGCATGGGTTTTTTTTTGTTATGGCGGAGAGCGTAATTTAGATTACCTCCCGATGCGTATGCATGTACTTCCCCAAACCAAAATAGACATTATTTCTAATGTCTTAAATTTCGGGGTAGTTCATGCACACGAAATGCAATGCATGAAACAATGAATTGTCATTTTGGATTTTTCATGTGGGAACAATAAAAAGAACACCTTAATGGAGCCAAGGTGTTAGTCCTCCGTGTTGCTAGGACTCTCAAGACGAACCAGAGATAAATATTGTACAAGTTATCAAAACATTAAATTCTTTCATGAAAATTGAAAATAAAGAGAGGAGATAAGGAAACTTCACTTAAGCTTGAGATGGGTGCCTCATGCCCGCTCCATCTAGCTATGAAGAGATCTTCTAGAGATCGCCATCATCCCCCTCTAGGTCACTATCCCATTATTCCTTGGATGCATCACTTGTATTAGGGTTCATGAACTCATCTTCTTCGCTATTAAGCTCCACCATATCCCCACCGCAAGATTTGTCGCTCCCTTCATCTTGTTGCCCATTTGCCCCTTCATTTCCTTTTTCCGAATTTGGGAAGAGTATATCCATTTGTGCCCAAGAAGGAAACACTCCCTCCTCACTAATCTTCCCTCGTTGAATCATATCGTGTAATTGAGGGTAAAGTGCATAATAGTTATCCATGGTAGCTTCGTATTGTCGGAAATGCAAGTCTTGGAGAATTCCCATTACAAAGTCATCACGGGGAGGATAAAGGGTTTAGGGTGGTTGTATGGTTGATATGGAAAAGGGTAGGGAGGTATCTTGATTTTCTCATCTTGATGTTGTTGCTCTTGTTGTTGTTGGGGATTTGGTGGTGGTGGTGCTTGCCTTGCTTGGGTTGGGTTTGCGGGGATGATGTAGGACGGGATCGGTGATAGAGGTCCCCTTCTTGGTGAGATTCTTGGTAGACCGGTCATTGGTAAGTAGATTGGATCACTCCCCTTTGTTATCCACTTGATCCTTTTATCAACTCCCTCAAGAGTTATCCAATGATGATGCACAAGAAGGAGTTCTTTATTTATCCTTGTATTCCCGGAAAGAGGAGTGTACTCATTGTTCTCATTAAATTTTGGATTAAAATGCTTTGCAATCTTTGTAATGAGTCCTCCATTAACGATGTGTTTCATCCCATCATCATCTCCGTTTCTAAACTTAGCCCACTTCTCAAGTAGCACAAGAGGCGCATTAAAATGGTATCCACCCCTTCCTTGGATGTCGAGATAAGACTCTATGAACACAAGATCGAGTTCGTTCACAATTGCTGGGTCCCGGCGTGCAAGGAGGGTGCCGGAAAGGAACCGGTAGGTGAGTCTCAAAATAGGGTTTTGAATGTGGAAAGCTAGACACTCCTTAATGTACATGAAATCTCGGCCGGTCATGGCTCTCCATAGGGGTGCAACACTATATTTCTTCGGTTTTGATGTCCGGGTAGGCGAGACTTCAAGGCCAAGCACATTAGCAAATTCCACTAGAGTCATCATTCTCGAAACACTTTCCAACCTAAATTCTATGCAAATCGTTCTATTCAAGGTTGTGATTTTCAAGAAGCTTAAAAATTCAAGAACAAGGGATCGGTAGGTTTGCTCCTGCATGCGAAATAGGGTAGAGAGACCAAACAACTCCAAAAGGGCTTCCATTTGATGGTAAATCCCAAGCTTCCTTAAAGTTCTATGGCATAAAAACTTTGTAGGGAGAATGTTCTTACCAAGAAGTCGGTGAAAAACGAGCCTTTGCACATCATTTACGAATTCAACATTAGAGAAGTCATCAAGCTTGGTAAGATCCACAATTTCTTCATGCTCCCTTCTTAGAGTGTTGATGTGAGAAGTAGAAGAACTTCCTCTTACTCTTGGTCTTCTCCTATCCCTAAATGAAGATAACCTTGGTCCCATTCTTTGATTTTGGAGTTGGAATTCTTGATTTGTTGAAGTATGGAGAAGCTCTTTTTGGATTAAATCTTGCTTTTGAAACCCTAGAAATTGGGGCTTTTGTTTTTGTGGAATGAAAGAGTGGTTGGGACATGATTTGGAGTCATAAGAAGATGGGTTTTTATAATACAAGTGGAAAGAAGGGTGATGTGTCACCAATTGTGTGGTGGGGAGAATTAAAATTGTAAAAATCGGGAGTGAAGGCCGCAGGGAGACGAGCGGATTCGGGCCTGGGACGCTCGGATTTCCTTGATTTGGGACGAGCGGATTCCTGGGAAGACGCTCGGATTCTCTTACAGCGGATTTGTTCGAAAATTGAAGCAGCCAAGACGAGCGGATCGAGCTTAGGACGAGCGTCTTTTCTGAAGTAGGACGAGCGTCTTTTCTTAGAGACGAGCGGATTCTGTTACAGGAACTTTTCTTAAAGTGTTGCAGCAAAAAGACGAGCGGATTCTTCTTCAGACGCTCGGATTCCTGCTGGACGAGCGGATTCTCAATAAGACGGGCGTCTTTGTACAAACTGAGCGGATTTCCTCCTTAGACGCTCGGATTTCTTGCTGCGGATTCTCCTTGATTTCCTTGACTCCGATAAAAAGCTTCCCCACACTTGAAAACTAGTTCCTTCCTTCATCAAAAATCATTAGTGACCCTCCCTCACTTACTCTCATGGAAAGAATTTATGTTTATGATAAAAGGAATGCAACAAAATTATAAATACAAGTTAGAGGGGTTAGTATATTTACAAGTGGTGGTTTAGGGAGGACTCCACCAAACTCTCCCTTTGATGATTCCTTCAAGGATGAGGAGGCCCGAGGTAGGTGACCTCGACCTCTCCAATAAATGCTCCCTCATACTATGGCTTCAATCTTTGGCCATTGACCTTGAATTTGCTTCCATATTCTGCCTTGATTTCAAAATCCCCATACTTTCCAACCTCGGTGATCACATAGGGACCCATCCATCTAGAGTTCAACTTCCCGGGAAAGAGTCGATATCGGGAATTGAATAGAAGGACTTTATCCCCTTTGTGCAAGGCTTTTTGCTTGATCCTCTTATCATGAAGCAATCTTGTCCTTTCCTTGTAGATCTTGGCATTCTCATAAGATTGTAGTCGGAATTCTTCCAACTCTTGAATTTGTATCATCCTCTTTTGACCACTTAATTTGAGATCAAGGTTAAGGGCTCGGATTGCCCAAAAAGCTTTGTACTCTAACTCGATTGGCAAGTGGCATGCTTTTCCATAAACAAGCTTGTAAGGAGAGGCTCCTATGGGAGTTTTATAGGCCGTCCTATAAGCCCAAAGAGCGTCATCAAGCTTTGTGCTCCAATCTTTTCGAGTCTTGTTTACAACTTTCTCAAGAATTTGCTTGATCTCTCTATTCGAAACATCAACTTGACCGCTTGTTTGAGGATGATATCCTAAGCTGGTTCTATGTTGAACACCATATTTGGTCAAAAGGGATGCGAGCTTCTTTTCATGAAAATGCGTTCCTCCATCACTTATGATCGCTCTAGGGACTCCGAATCTTGGGAAGATTGTTTTTTTCAAGAGCTTGGTGACCGTCTTTTCATCATCGTTTGGGGTGGCAATTGCCTCCACCCACTTTGAGACGTAATCTACGGCCACAAGAATATACTTATTCCCATTGGATGTCACAAACGGCCCTTGGTAGTCGATCCCCCAAACGTCGAAGATCTCCACCTCTAGTATGCCACTTTGTGGCATTTCATTCCTCCCAAGAGATATTCCCCGTCCTTTGACAAGCATCGCAATGAATGATGAATTCCCTTGTGTCTTGGAACATCGTAGGCCAATAGAAGCCCGATTGAAGAATTTTTGCAATGGTTCTCCTTGCTCCATGGTGACCACCGTAAGGTGACGAGTAGCATCCTTCCAAGATTCCTTGGACTTCCCATTGAGGAATGCACCTCCGGTAGAGCCCATCACTACACTCTTTGTAAAGATTTGGGTCATCCCAAAAGTACCTTTTTACTTAGAATAGGAACCTCTTCCTTTGGTTGTAGTTCAAATTTGGAGGGAGTACTCTTCCAACGATATAGTTGGCATAATCGGCAAACCATGGGGTGATGTGCCTTTCAAGTTGTGTTTGAATGGCCATCAAGATATCGTCGGGAAATGAGTCATTGATCGGCGTTTCTCCTTGTTCATCATGAAACCGGATCCTTGACAAGTGGTCCGCCACTACATTTTCGGCTCCTTTATTGTCTCTTATTTCCAAGTCGAATTCTTGAAGAAGCAAAATCCATCTCAACAACCTTGGCTTTGCCTCCTTCTTTATTAAGAGATGTCGGAGAGCACGGTGATCCGAAAAGACAATGACTTTTGATCCAAGTAAGTAGGAACGGAATTTGTCCAAAGCATAGACAATGGCAAGTAACTCTTTCTCGGTGGTATCATAGTTCACTTGGGAGGGATCAAGAGTATTGCTTATATAGTAGATAGCATGTAGAGCTCTTCCTACCCGTTGTCCAAGAACCGCTCCAACGGCGTAGTTACTAGCATCACACATATTCTCGAACGGTAGTTCCTAATTTGGAGGTTGAATAATCGGTGCCGAGATTAGTGCTTCCTTGATTCTATTAAAGGCTTCAACACACTCATCAGTGAAATGGAATTGGGCATCTTTAAGTAAGAGTTGAGTGAGGGGTTTCGCTATTTTCGAAAAATCTTTTATGAAACGGCGATAGAAACCCGCGTGACCGAGAAAACTTCTCACCCCTCTAACATTCACGGGAGGTGGTAGTTTCTCTATCACCTCAACCTTAGCTTTATCGACTTCGATGCCCTTTTCCGAGATTAAATGACCCAAAACAATTCCTTCATTGACCATGAAGTGACACTTTTCCCAATTTAAAACAAGGCTAACATCTTCACATTTTTGCAATACAAGAGAAAGATTATGCAAACATGAGTCAAAGTCTTTTCCATAAACGCTAAAATCATCCATAAAAAGTTCCATTATGGTCTCTAGGTAATCGGAGAAGACACTCATCATGCATCTTTGGAAAGTGGCGGGGGCATTACACAAGCCAAAAGGCATCCTCCTATATGCAAAAGTACCATAAGGGCATGTGAAGGTGATCTTGTGTTGGTCATCCGGGTGTATAGGGATTTGAAAGAATCCCGAATACCCGTCAAGGTAACAAAAGAACTTGTTGGAGGCTAACCTCTCAAGCATTTGGTCAATGAATGGTAGGGGGAAATGATCCTTTCTTGTTGCGGAATTCAATTTTCGATAGTCAATGCACATACGCCAACCGGTGATCTTCCTTGTGGGTATTAGCTCATTCTTTTCGTTTGTCACCACCGTGGTACCTCCTTTCTTAGGTACCACTTGAACGGGGCTAACCCACAAAGAGTCCGATATGGGATATATGATTCCCGCATCAAGTAATTTCATAACCTCTCCCTTGACAACTTCTTGCATGTGGGGGTTTAATCTCCTTTGAGATTGGATGGTAGGTCTATGGTCCTCCTCTAGATGAATTCTATGCATACAAAAGTTGGGACTTATCCTCTTAAGGTCATCTAGACTATAACCTATAGCCTTTTCATGTTGCTTCAACACATCAAACAATTTTCCCAATTGGTTTTCATCAAGTCTATCATTAACAATCACGGGTTTGGTCTTTGATTCATCAAGATAAGCATATTTCAAATTTGGGGAAGGGGTTTTAAAGGAGAGATTTGTACCTCACTTTCCTCCTTTGAAGGTTCATTGAGAATTTGCTCCATTTCCATTAGACACTCCATTCTCATGGCATGTTCAACTTGTTCTTCGGGTTCATCAATCTCGTCATACTCGAATTCCATGACGAATTCCTCTTGCTCTTCGGCTTGTAAGATGTCTTCTAGGATTGATTGCTCATGTTCTATAGGTTGATATGCTTCCACAAGGATGTTATGTACTAATTCGGATTGCTCATGAGTAAGTTCTTTGTTAGCTAGAGCGGCCTCAAAAAGATCTACCTCTAATTCCCAATGCATATTTTTGGCCTCACTTGCTTCCAAGGCTTCCAATGCTTGCATGGGGTCTTTGAAGAAAGGTATATTTAAGTGGTCCTCTAAAAAAAATCTATAATATCCATCTTGCAAAATATCGAACAACTTGAAAACAATTAGAACGAACCTTGAGGAGTTTTACTTCCCCAAGGCAAAGAAAGACACAACTAATAACAATCTAAGAAAATCTAAATCAAGTTAACACCGTCCCCGGCAACGGCGCCATTTTTGGTCGTACTCACTTGGAGGTTTAGTTTTCGGTACTTGTCGTTAGGAGCACCTAGACCAAAACAATATTTATAACTTCACAAACAACTCTACAATTAGTAAAGAGGTAAGTAAAGATCGGATCCCATGGGACGGGTATTGAAGTAAGATTTTCAATTGTAAGTAGCGGTGTCTAGGGGTGTCACTATTTGGGGTTTGAAGTAGAAGATCACTAAACTAAATAGCAATGAAAGTAAACAAGCAAGATGATTAAAAAGGGGTGTAAATAATTGATAAAAGGCACTAGGGTGTCATGGGGTCATAGGGGATTCATGGGAATTGATCATACAAACATATTCTCAAATTATAAGCAAGCAATTATTGTTGTGATGGATCGAGTTGGTTTATATCTTACAATCCTAGGAAAGTTTGGGTCCCGGAGCCGAATCGATTAGATTGTACAACACCTACAAGTCGACTTAATCTTCCCTACTCAACTATATGCATGGTCTAATGAGACTCGAGTTGGTTTATGTCTTACAAGTCTCATTGAAAAGATAAGTGATGGGTAAAAAATGCAAGGATTCATAGGCTCGCATTTCATCAAACATAACATGTGCATGAGTTGAGATCACAACAAGCAAGCAAATAAACTATGAAAACATATTAATTTAAGCATGAATCATCCCCCATGTTGGTTTTCCCTAATTACCCATTAACCCTAGTTAAGGAAACTACTCACTCATTATCAAGTTTAGCATATTAACAAGGTTGTCAATCACATTAACAAAGTAAGACATGATGAATAAATGAAGATAATTAACAATAATTAAAAAGGGATTAAGAGAATTATACCTACTAATGATTCCAATAATAAAGCAAAGAATAATAGAAGTACTTGATGATTGATTGGAAGGTTGTCAATCTCTCAATAATAACCCAAATAATCTTCAATTACCCAAAATAAAAGATGAACAAAAGAGAGATTAAGGAAATGATATTTATATTAAGACTTCATTAAAAGTTGATTACAAGATTAAGAAGAGATTAGAATGATATAAACTACACTAGAGATTGATAAGAAGAACATGGTTATCTAATTAGACTAATGGGGTATTTATAGTGGGGATTAGGTACACAAATTAGGGTTTACTAAGGGCTTAAATGACGATTAAGTCCTTGAGGAATCGCTCCTCTCAGAAAAATATGCGAGTTTCCTTTTTGCCGGTCTTTCCGAGATATGCGCATCCTTCATAGAACAAGAAGAAAATGGAAAGTTGTTGTAACACAATCCGAGCGTCCAAGGCACGGGACGAGCGGATTCTCTGGCTGTTGGACGAGCGGATTCATTGGCTGGACGGGCGGATTGTGGTGTTTTTGGACGAGCGTTCCTCTGGGGAAGACGCTCGGATTCCTTGTCTTGGACGGGCGTCCCGTGGGCAATCCGCTCGGATTCTGAGTCAGCTTCATCCTTTCTTCTTTTCTTCCTCCTTCTTCCTACTTCTTCCAACAATCCTCGGGGATTTTGTCGGAGATGCAAGGATCTTTTCTCATCATTGCCCAACTAACATAATATGTACAAAGGCCATCTAGTTTTGTCTTCTCTTTGATGCTTGGTCATTGAATTCAATCAATTTAGCTCTATTTTGCCATGAAAATGCAAGGTTTGCACTCCTTTCCTACCAAGGGAACAAAACCTCAAAGAATATGCAAAACAAAGGACTAAAGACAATAAATGACCTAAATATGCACTAAAAAGCATGGGAACAAGGCTAATTCGGGGACTAAATATGCTCAAATAATGGTCACATCATTGTTGTTGTTGTTGTTTTTGTTGTTGTTGTTGTTGTTGTTATTTGGGGTGTTAGGTATATATTTCTTGCTATTTATGATTAAGAACAACTATGGCCCTTTGGAGTATCATTGAGCCCTGAGCAGATGGTGAAGATTGTCAAAGAAGATTGTCTCGTCTGCTCGTTCAGTTCCTGTGAGCTCTCTCTCTCTCTCTCTCTCTGAGAAACAACCATTTAATGGGAAGAATAAATTAAGGAACTAATAAAGGCAAAAATAGGGAGAAAGAAAAAAATGAAAAGAGGAAGAAGAAGAAAAGAAGAAATTGCAGAGAGAATAGAGAAATGAAGAAGGAAGAAGGAATAAAAGAAATGAAGAAGGAATCGGAAAAAATAGAAAAGACTTGGAGCCAAATGATCACCTGTTGGAAAACCGGTTGTAGCAGGTCAATTATGAGACGCGTTCAGTACAAGTTAAATGATGTAATAGTTAGGATTATTCTCAGTTAAACATTAGTTGAGAGTAATATGAGAAGAGGAGGCTTAGTATGAATTATTCCCATGAAATAACCCTTGATATTATTATTGTTATTATTATTATTGTTATTATTGTTATTATTGTTATTATTGTTATTATTATTATTATTATTATTATTATTATTATTATTATTATTATTATTATTATTATTATTATTATTATTATTATTATTATTATTATTATTATTATTATTATTATTATTATTATTATTATTTATTATTATTATTATTATTATTATTATTATTATTATTTTATTAATTATTTTATTAATTATTTTATTATTACCATTATTATTATTATTATTATTATTATTATTATTATTATTATTATTATTATTATTATTATTATTATTATTATGAATATTATTATTAAAATTAATAATAATGTTATTAATGTTGCTGTTGTTGTTGTTGTTGTTGTTGTTGTTGTTGTTGTTGTTGTTGTTGTTGTTGTTGTTGTTGTTGTTGTTGTTGTTGTTGTTGTTGTTGCTGCTACTACTATTATTATTGTTATTATTATTATTATTATTATTATTATTATTATTATTATTATTATTATTATTATTATTATTATTATTATTATTATTATTATTATTATTATTATTATTATTATTATTATTATTATTATTATTATTATTATTATTATTATTATTATTATTATTATTACTAATACTTTAGCATAATTATAACCATGAGTCTTAACATTTAAAGTTTAAAAATCAAGAATATTAGTATCTGTTAAAGATAACTGTAAATTTGGGTAAACATCAAAATAAACTGGGCCATCAGCTAAACTAAACTTGACCACTCCTATAATTGACTTTTGCCAATCTAAATTTCTACCATCTCTTAGAGCTGCTATAAAGCTTTCTGGTAATCCTTCAAGAGTTAAGGGTTTAAAAGCCACTTGGACTAATCCTATGTGAAAAAACTTATAATCAGATTTTCTGTAAGGTTTTATATCATAACTATTTAATAATTGAATGTACATCTCATCATTATTCAAAGAAATAGATTCTTCTGTAGTTTTTACTACTTGTTTTAAACCTATTCTTTCAAACCATCCTAATTTATATGTATTTGCTATAGAATTTATTTTAAACCTTTATACACAATAAATCCCCATTGCAGATTAGCTGATAAGTCTATTAATGAGACTATTGTTATTGAGACTAATTGTAATATATCTGTTTCGTATGGATTTTGCGCAAGGCAAGATCAGATCAGAGTTGATTTAAGTAGGGTTAACTAGCTCTAGTTGGTCTATATGTCAGGTCGTTAGGGTGAAATATAATGCTGCAAATATAATAGAAATAACAGTAATAAAACAAAGGATTTTGTACGTGGAAAACCCTTAAATGGGAAAAAAACCACGGGCACCAAGCCAGGAGAGGATTTCACTATTGTATTATATTTTACACAAATGGGTGTGATTATCTAAAAATGATATGAGAATATGTTGTATGCTATCTTCTCTTGTTGTTTTTTCAAATGATTTCCAAAGGTTCCTTATATAAGCTCATGTTGAACGGCTGCTTTGATCCTGGCATTAATGCGGAATATTTTCCTTAATTACCCGCAATAATTCCAAATATCACGCCCTTAATTGCTGTATTAATTGCGAGATCTTCCTATTCAATGTTGCGCGTATATTCCTTTTATAATATTAGTTCCTGGTCTGATATCGTCCTGATATTTTGACCGTTGTCTTCTCCATGGCCTGGCGCCTGTCTTCATGTGTCCTGATAGCCTGACGTCCTGGCACCCTGATAGTCAGGTTAAGGTGAGGTACTGATCAGGGACGTCTGCGGATTTCCAGGCCTATCAATTGTCCCTTTTCTTCTTATTTTCAATGTGTCAGGACAAGAAATGTGGAGATAACTTTAATTTCTGGAAAGTTACCCAACGGTTGAATTATGCCTAATCAGTTCCTGTAACGGCTACCTCCTTCAGTTTATGACGCGTGTAAATTCTGCTGCAACCTCTTCAATGATTATCCTTCCACTTGCGGTTGAAACCCTAATTTAATCTACTATAAATACCCATTCACTTCATTAAGTTAAACTCCATCAGAATAATCTCCCTTATTTCTTTCTTTTTTCTCTCTTAATAACCTTCTTCTCTAATTTTCCTTAATTTCCAGTTCCTTAATCTTCAATTAATCTTCATAATCTTTCAATAATGGCCGCAAAAAAGAAGTTTACCAGGGCAGCGACTCCTGGAACCCCTCCTTGTTGGAGTAAGTGTCCCCGACAATAATGCGATCACAATTGTCGATCATATTGATCACATATTTAAATCTCATAACAAGAATACGAAAGGGATGATACATTACATATATATAGTCAACTGGTCCACACATATCGGTAATGATTGGCTGGCTAGAGTTTGACATTACTGTCGTGCGACGGTGGTGATCAGTTGATCCCTTGAGGTCACACCTAAAGGACGATTCCCTTAATTGAAAAAGGTTAATTAATTGTATGTCGATACAGATTAATTAATTCCTTAAAATTGAACAAATTATTATCATAAGAGAGAAAATGACATCTTATTATAATGTGATTAAATAAGATTTTATTTAGTAATTTAAGAAGTTATATTACTAAAATTAATCGATGTTTGCGAAACACGCGAGATGAGAATGATAAGTTAGTTATAATTACAAGATGTTGTGAATTATACTAACTAGTATTTAAAAGACCATTTTATGTGAAAGTAATTTTGAATTACTAGTCAAATTTGTTAAATGTGATTTATTTAATTTGTAAATGATATTTAATTTGTTAAATATGCATTTTAAATTAAAACATGACATAAGACATGTCACATGTCACATGACATACAATTGTACAATTGACAAAAATAAAATGGACTCCATATTACACATGATAACCGAAAATTGGTGGGCAATTTTAGAAGTTTTGTCTTATTCAATTGTCTTATTCATTTGTCTATGACATTTGATAGTGACTTGACTATGACAAAGGCTTACACTAATTAGTCTTGTGAAGACAAAAAGGAAAAAGGAAAAGGTCCGAAAATCCCCCATACCCACCGGTTTTTACAAGCAACAATTGAGAGATTTTTCTCAATTTTATTTATTCTCTCATGTTTTATGAAAAACACAACACTCTCTCTCTTGTTCTTCATAAAATTAATTTTTATGAATCAAATTTGTACAAATCAATCACTAATAATAATACTAGTAATAGTATATGAGTATTAGTAATCGATTTTAAGGTAAACCACATTACAAATATCTAGTACATATTATTTTGTGGGATTTTGGGATAGTCTTGGGTGCTACCTATTGGAGGGCTTCTATTTGAAGTCATGGATGATCATCCTAATGTATTTTCTAGCTCAAGAACAAATGAAGGTAGGAGACCTTCATTTGTGCCCATTTGGCCGAATTTTTGATGGTGAGAAAACGATTTTCTCATCTCTTGTTATTTAGTTTGCATGCATAAGATCTTGTCTTTATTTTATGACTAAATAATTTAATTCATATATGAATATGTAAATTAATGAGATTAATGAAACCTAACAAGCGGTATCAAGGGCCTTAGGTTGTTTGCATGCAAATCGGTTTATAGTTTTTCCGAGTTATAAGATTAACATACAAAACTAATTAATTTGGATTTATGAAGATAAACCTAAAAATAACTTTGCATGTTAAAAGTTTCTGGTCCTAAGTGATTTTTAGGACATTTTGGTTTATTTATGGATTTTATTGTTCATTTTATATAATATTGGCATTAAAATGTGATTTTTATGATAAAAATGTCAGTTTTGGACGAAAAATAGCTAAACTTCGAATTTTTCAGTGGTTTTTGGATATGTTTTCACATATATTATCTACTGATGGCCTGTAAATTTTCATGATAAAATGAGTTGTTTTGCTCGAAATATGGATTTTTCAAGTTAAAATCGTATTTAAATGGGTAAATAGGTTAATATGAGTTATATTTTGAATCTGGTCATGAAAATTTAGTATGTTGTCACATGAAATTTTACAAGATGTGTGTAAAATATTTGGCTATAATGAAGTCTTTATGCATGATTTATGAATTTTTGATGAAAAATCACATAAATAGTGACTATAATTAGTAATAATGCTAAAACATACTTCATGACTAAAGGAAAAACGTCACATGTTGCATTTTATCATATATTTCAGATCTAAAAGTGAAAAGTTGATGAATATAATTTTTCTCATATTTTTATGGTCATAATTGATAAAACCGATAAACCGCAACATTGTTTTTCTCAATAAATTTTCGAAATTTTTTACCTAAGTTTTGAATATTATGAGTGTCATGGTATTTTTCCAGAATGTTCATGAGTTTAAATTTCAAATTTCGAATTTATTTGAAATTTTTATAATTTAAATTGAAGTTTATAGCATAATTTTGTATTTTTAGGTCCATTTATGAACAATATTAAGAAATCAAGTTTAATTATTGTCAAAATGTTAGTGGAGACTAATTTTGAGTCCTAAGATGGTTAGGGTAATTAACTTGAACATAAATATGAATTTATGTAATTATTGTGATTTTAATAAGTTAAATAACGCAAATCCGTAAAAACCGATTAATATACGATATTGGCTCTTAAAAGGCGATTTAGCATACAATCTAGCATGTTCATACATATTATAATGCTGCATTTTATTTATGATTGTCATATTTTTATTTTATATAATTTTTGAATTATGTAATTTTACTTAGTATGGCCTTAGTATTAATGGGTATTACCCGAAATGTATGGGAATATCGATTCGGTTGTAATTATTGTGGTCTCGTATCACCGTTTTGTAATTTAATAGATTTATTTTATTTTATTACAAATGTATAATAGTAAATTATGTAATTCATTTTGTAATTTAATTATTCTGGAGTTCCTTGAAGACGGTGTCATTCGAGAAGGCGATCCATCAAAGAAAGTGTTGCCTTGAATTGCGTGCCAAGACCGAAGTTCAAGGGACCAAAGGAGTTGGTTTCCGAATTTGTAATAGTTTATTAGATTCACTATTTTAGGAAGGCCATACTAGGACATGCATTTTAAATCGAAATGTATGTTGCATGCATCGCTAAATCGCCATAACTAAACATGCATTTTAAATCGAGTTTATCGAATGTGTCAATTACAATTATCGTAGTTCACCGCTTTAGTTCACTTAAAACGTGATAGATAATAAATTGACATGACCTCTCGCTAAAATAAACAATTGAGACTTAGCCTTACCAAAAAGTAGGAACCATGAAAACCTATTTCATGAGGGAGTGCACTCGGCCCTACCGGGGTACACACCTTGTTACGTAGGGGAAGTGGGTGATAAATGTCTACCCACCGAATTTATAAAGATAAGGGTTGTATTCGGCTTTACCGATGCCCAAGTTGATGTAAATTTGGATCATGGACACATTTATTCGAAATTTGGGTTGAACTCAACGAAAATATTTTCGACAGTTGCCGGATGTGTTTCGGGCTAAAGATAAATATTAATGTAATTTTATCGACCAAGAGTTCTAAAAGTAGAATCGATTAAAGAGTTAATCCACCGAGTTATATTGATGAGGGTTGTATTCGGCTTTACCGATGCCCAAGTTAATATGAATTTGGATCTTGGAATCATTTATCATAGTTGGGTAGAGGTCACTATGTAAATGCTTTACTTGTTATTTACAAGTATTCATAAAACGATAAATGTTAAGTTTTCCACTATTCCGTTATAATATTGTTCTATTTCTTTACCTCAAATTATATACAATATCATTTCGATTTTAGTTCAAATCTCCATTAAAACATCGTAACTAAAGACAAAATTTGAATTTTTCTTCTAAAAACCTCGTATTATCCATTGTAAGGATCTCTTGTGAAGAATATAGATAAAAGTTATTCGTGATCAAAAGGGTTTTTGATTCTTGACTAACATATCTACTTACAATGAATTGTTCCTCATATGCTTAATTGAGTTAAGTACTTTGAAACGTTACATCATTTTGGTAACTAGATTTGGTTAAAATCAAAATTGACCAAAATACGGCAACCACTTCAATGAAAGTTTTAAGACTAAACAAACGAATGAAGAGTAGTCTTCATGAATTTCAATTTGCTTCTCTTAGCAAAGACTCATTGAAATGAGTGGGAGCATTCTCTTAAACCGTTAAGAAAAGGATAAGGTTTTAAAGAAGTAAAATTAGAATGGAATTGATACAAGGTAATGTTAAAAGTAAAGTTATTGAGAATAACGATACTAAACCTATCAATCCCGACCGATAAAGTTTCCATTGTCTTAATTGTTGGACGCTAGAAAGGAAATTACACCAAATTATTGAAGAATCAACAAGTTAGTGGTGGGACATCTAATGGGACCTTCTTCTTTAAATGTTTATTTGATTGACATAAATTTTGCTAGTACTACTTCGTCAATATTAGAAACCGGTGGTGGTTTTCATCATTGTATTTGATACATAGGATGATTAGAATATGACGACTAGCAACAATGATGTTGAGAGATAGAGTCATTGTGTATTCAATCTAGTTTTGGGTTTAGAGTTGTACTTAATTGTGACTATTAAGTGCATAAACTCTAAATAAGAATATAAACTTGTTAAGATACAAAAGAGGTTTCACTTTTGTGACCCTATACACCATGATTTGATGTATGGCTAGCCCATTATCAAGGTGATTATATTCTAAACCAAACTAGAATGATATATCATGAAGATGATGCAAGACTCAAATTGGTAACCCAAGATTAAACCTTAGATTCTGGAATGATGAAAGCAAAGAGTTATCGAGTACTCTTAAAACCATTAGATCTTATGGTATATGCGTATCTTGTATTCAAACCAAGATGTCTCGTGCCTTTTGGTTGAAAAGGAGATCGAGGTTGTAAATCATTTGATCCAAAATAGGTTGATCATTTTCTTTTACCAACGATTTAAGTTGGCGCTAATGTGTTCACTTAATAAGGTAAATAGAGAAATCTTTGAAGAAGTTCAAAGAGTTCAAAGAATCACGATTTAGTCGTGATGTGATTATCAAAGTGAAGACTTTGATATAAGCCAAAGGAAATGTGATATAGTATCACAAATTAATCTCTCTTAGCACGCATTATGGGATAATGTGTGGTTGGATAAAGAAATCAAACGATATTCGATATGGTTTGGACTTCAATCAAGTTACTTTGAGTTACTTGATCCTTTTGGAGATTTTATCATTTTGTCTAAATTATTTTTCCACTAAATCTAAAACGAATCATATGAGATATGAAATGGTAGGGTACCATGTTTGTAAGTTTTCAAAAGAAACAAATGCTCATTTTTCCTTACTATAATCACGAGTACAACGGGATTGTGGCTTGTGAAGCTGTCTTTCTAGAATACAAGTTTATTTCTAAAAGACAGAGTGGGAGAAATTATTCAAGAGCCACAAAGAATGTTATGTCGCAAATTCAAGAGCCACAAAGAATGTTATGTCGCAAGAAACTGGTCTTTCTTGGCTACATGAGACGTTTTGTGTAAGACGTTGTTTTTTCAAAACCTAGGAGGTTAAAGTCATCACTTGTTGAAGATGATGAATTAGTGTTACTTTTAGAAAGTAAAGAGCTTGCAACTTACAAAGAAATTGTTTGATTCAAGTTGATTACTTCTGGAAAGTAATGAACATATGACTTACATGAGAGTGTTTAAGTCACAACTCAATACAAGGCTTAGAGCCATGAAAATCCGAAATAAATTCCAAGTGAATTGTTAGATATCAAAGCTTGATTGGTAGCAAAGGGTTTTGCACTAGTTAAAATGCTTAAGTCTATTTGGATCTTCTTAGGGATTGTGTTTCCTTATGATGATATACATATAGCGAGTGAATCTAAAACCCACTTCTTCTATTATAAGGAATGTATTCAATACATGTCTTAAGTTTTGTAGATTCTTGCAATCCTAAGATAATGTGAAACTTAAGAGAGGGTCTTAAGTAGGACATCAATGAGTTAGAATCAATGTTTTGATCATGTTATAAAACTTTTCTCGATAAGTCGAGAAGTTGTGTTTATACATGGAGTTTAGTGGGAGTTACGGTAATTTTAATTAGTCTTATATGTCGATGACATATTGATCATTGGGAATGATTTGACACTTATGGAGTATTATAATACATCTTTAATATCCGGATTTGTGGAGATAAATCTACATGATATTAATGTCAAATAAGGAGTCTTATGTTGATAAGATTCATGACTAGTTCAATCGAATTGAACATATTTGATTGATTCCATTTTTCATTGCCGAATCAATTAAATAGGAAATGATGTATAACACTTCATATACTTTGAGTATGATGAATTGTTTCAAATTGAATTTAAGTAATATTTACCAAGTAAGCCATAAAGACTACCCTTAAGTGCTTGCAGAAGCATTAAGGATGTAAAGCAAAGTGTTTTTGATGCAATTTTGTGTAATGGTGTTACACAAATGACAATTGACAATTGAGATTGCGCATGGTTTCCGACAAAACCATAATCAAAACACATCAGGATGGTTAAGATACCATTGTGGCTATGTTATTTAAGAAATAGATTTTCTAGAATCGTTCTAGGCAATAAAGAACAATGAGAAATATTTACAACGGAAATTGAGTACACTTGCAATCATGGGATGTGCAAGAGGGATGAGTCCCGCACTTAATCGTGAAAACAGTGGGAGCTATTTTAAGGCAAGAAAGCCTATGTCTAGATTGGATCTAGACACGTACTCGAAAGTTTTATAATGCAAATGTATACATTACGAAAGGAAAACAAGTATGTAGCAAGGTTGAGCAGGGAGTTGCTAAGACCTACTTACAATGCCTATTCATAGGCTTAACATGATGAGTCATGTCATTTCAATTGGATTGAGATGAACAACTACATACAAGATCAAATTAGATTATAGAATATGAAATAATAATCAGGCATTGACTATTCATATGTGATAATCGCATTTGTCGTTCGAATTTTACTTTAAAACTCCTTTATTATACTTTGTTACATCCAAACGGGTTGTATGACGATATTGAACCCCGTTAAAGTGAACCCGGATTAACATAGTATTCGCCCATAGTCACTTGTATGAGGTGACGTCTCGAAGTGACTAGAGTGTGATGCGATTGATGGCAAGTTCAGTGCCATACAGTCATGTGAGATGACTAGTCGATCACATAGGCAGACTGTTAGGAACACTTTGTCGGGCAGTGACCGCTTATAGAGTTCTGGCAAATTTATATAGCCTGGTCGTGGCGAGAGCTACTATAGTATTCTAATGAGTCGATTCTTTTGACTAAAGACTGTTCGCCTAAGATGGCACAGTTTCAGATTAGCTTTGATTTATGTTACTACGACCTTCGTAAATGGAGTCAAATGGGCATATTTTGGGTTATGATGGTTGTGGCTAGTCGAAGGGAATAGTGCGATAGGAATTGTCCACCCCTTTGTCAGGGTTAAAACAATATCTCAGGGCCACTCGAGGAGTAATGAACTGGAAATGCGTGGCCACGCTCGGAAGGTATCTATGGTAGATAATTCCGGTCAAATCAGTTATTCTCCAGATCGAGGAAACCACTCTCGATATGATCACTTGCAAGTACGACCCGAAAGACACCTTGCATTGATTGGGAGATAGTAATAGGACAAGAGAATTGGTGGCGCACACTTGTCGAGGACAAGTGGAAGATTGTTGGAGTAAGTGTCCCCGACAATAATGCGATCAAAATTGTCGATCATATTGATCACATATTTAAATCTCATAACAAGAATACGAAAGGGATGATACATTACATATATATAGTCAACTGGTCCACACATATCGGTAATGATTGGCTGGCTAGAGTTTGACATTACTGTCGTGCGACGGTAGTGATCAGTTGATCTCTTGAGGTCACACCTAAAGGACAATTCCCTTAATTGAAAAAGGTTAATTAATTGTATGTCGATACAGATTTATTAATTCCTTAAAATTGAACAAATTATTATCATAAGAGAGAAAATGACATCTTATTATAGTGTGATTAAATAAGATTTTATTTAGTAATTTAAGAAGTTATATTACTAAAATTAATCGGTGTTTGCGAAACACGCGAGATGAGAATGATAAGTTAGTTATAATTACAAGATGTTGTGAATTATACTAACTAGTATTTAAATGACCATTTTATGTGAAAGTAATTTTGAATTACTAGTCAAATTTGTTAAATGTGATTTATTTAATTTGTAAATGATATTTAATTTGTTAAATATGCATTTTAAATTAAAACATGACATAAGACATGTCACATGTCACATGACATACAATTGTACAATTGACAAAAATAAAATGGACTCCATATTACACATGATAACCGAAAATTGGTGGGCAATTTTAGAAGTTTTGTCTTATTCATTTGTCTTATTCATTTGTCTATGACATTTGATAGTGACTTGACTATGACAAAGGCTTACACTAATTAGTCTTGTGAAGACAAAAAGGAAAAAGGAAAAGGTTCTAAAACCCCCCCTACCCACCGGTTTTTACAAGCAACAATTGAGAGATGTTTCTCAATTTTATTCATTCTCTCATGTTTTATGAAAAACACAACACTCTCTCTCTTGTTTTTCATAAAATTAATTTTTATGAATCAAATTTGTACAAATCAATCACTAATAATACTAGTAGTAGTATATGAGTATTAGTAATCGATTTTAAGGTAAACCACATTACAAATATCTAGTACATATTATTTTGTGGGATTTTGGGATAGTCTTGGGTGCTACTTATTGGAGGGCTTCTATTTGAAGTCATGGATGATCATCCTAATGTATTTTCTAGCTCAAGAACAAATGAAGGTAGGAGACCTTCATTTGTGCCCATTTGGCCGAATTTTTGATGGTGAGAAAACGATTTTCTCATCTCTTGTTATTTAGTTTGCATGCATAAGATCTTGTCTTTATTTTATGACTAAATAATTTAATTCATATATGAATATGTAAATTAATGAGATTAATGAAACCTAACACTCTTTCCCAGAATCCTAAAGAAACTTCTTCTGAGAATTTACCTCTTTCTTCTGCTGCTCAACCTTCCACGATCAATAAGCCGAGTGATTCCCCATTGGAGATGATCTCAATTTTCCATGGTGATTTCCAGTTCAAGCCTACGAAGGCTTTAAATGAGGATCAGTCTTTGAAGGATAAGGGGATCATCCCTGCTGATGCTGAAGTCTAGATCCCTGAGAATTCTCCTATCAGGGCTGACTGGGCGTGTCCTGGTTGGTTCTGTATTCACGACTGGGCTTTCAGGGCAGGTTGTAAGCTTCCTTTTTCCCCTCTTATGGTTGAGGTTATTAAGGAGATTGGTGTTCCATCTTATCAGTTGATGCCTATGGTGTGGAAGGCTGTCTTTTCCGTTGAGTACCTCTGTAAAAACACAATATCTCGTTTTCCCTTGATGATCTGAAAGCTTGTTATGTTGTCAAAACCAATAGCCCTGGCCGTATAATTTTTAAGGTCAGGGCTTCTACTACTCCTCTTCGAGCAAGCAACGGATAGCGACCATGATAAGAAAGAATCTTTGGTACATGTTTGTCAGGACCAATTCTGTGGGTCCTGATCTGGCGTATTTAAATTATGAAGCTTGCGTTGCTGATGAGTTTTTTAGCTTTTCTTTTACCCTGCATGTTTTACTCGTTAGTAAAAAATAAAATGAAATTCATATCGAATCATACCTTTTATGTGTGCAGTCGATGATTGGGTTACTGAGACTGAGTATCCCACCGCCAATATTTCTGCTTTCCTTGCTATTCCTCCTTTGGAGAGGTCTTGGCCTCTCTGTTGTGGGGCTAGCCATCTTCCTCGTTGTCTGAAGGCTGATGGTACTGCCAGGGTGGCTAAACCTTCAAGGGCTGTTAGTGCCACTACCTCAGGCAGTAAGTCTATCTTTACTTCTTTTTTCTTCTTACTCTGGCTTCCTGGTGATGTTTAGTTTATATTGCTAATATAGTGTTTCGTGTTGTAGCCACCAGTTCATCTACTCGCCTTGCCAGGTTTGGTATGGCTGACCTTTCAGCCAGGTTGGCTAAGATCAAGGAGGAAGGCTCCCAGGGAAGCGGAGATGCTGAGCCCGTTATCGATTTAACCGAACAACCTGCTGCTCCCAAGGTCACTACTGTACCTGATGTCCCTGCTGAAACAAGTTCAGCAGCCCAGAAAAGAAAAATTGAAGATGTTGACACTTCTGCCCCGGTCAGGGAAGTGAGAGCCAGGGTGGACAATATGGAGGCTGCCAAGGTGAAGATTAGGGATTATGCTGCTTCTAAGTCGGATGTCATGCTCACCCTTGACCCTGTTGAAACTGCTACTGAGGCGGTTGCTTCAGTGGATCATTCAGTCAGCCTTTTGGCATGCGCCCTGGCTGCTATGAGGGAGGTACGTTGTTTTTACTATTATGTGTATTTTGTGCATTTTGTTTGGGTATTTTTATTATTGGGGTATAATATCCTTATTCATTCTTTGTTTTTTGGTCGGTCTTTGCGGCCTGTCTCCATAACGCCTATCAGGCTACTTCTTTGGTAGCCAGGATTGATCTGATGAGATCGGATTATGATAGGCTGAAGTCTGAACTGGATTTTGCACGGGTTGACCTGGCTGCTAAAGCTGCTGACTTGGTGAGGGTGCAGGCCGAGAAGGATGCTGCTAAGGCTGAGGCAGATTCGAGTAAGCGGCTCTTGCAGAAACCTTTGGACAGGAATGAAGAGCTCACCCAGGAGAGGGATGAATTGGAGTTCAAGCTTGATGATGCTTCCCTCTATTTCTATATTAAGGGGAAGGTTGCTGCCATGTCAGAGCATGTTGAGGCCAGGGAAAAATGGAACCCTGAAACTGAGATGGCTTTTGCTGCTTCAAAGTATCCTGACCTGCATAACATGGGAAATGAACAAGAGGTGGACTCTCCAGGGGAGAAAGATGTTGATGCTGATCCGGCCAGGGGTAGAAGTAGTGGTACTGTTTCCAAGGAAAAGCAGTAGTTTGATTTTCTTAGTTGGTATTTGGCCCATCCAGGGGGGATGTCCCTGGACGAACAATTTTATTTTCTTTTTCTGTCTCTATTCAGGTCGGGGAGACTATCCCTGGCCTCTATGAATATTTTGGTGCCTTTGCCCCAGGGGGTAAGGGCTTTATTAATATAGGCATGGTGACCTTTTTTGGCTGATTTTGCTTTTTTGACTTTGCTTGAGCCTGTGAGTTTTGCTTTTTCCAATCCTGTTGGAGCTGTCAAAATTTTTGTTTGGTTAACCTGCAAAGTATTTTTGATTTATCATGTTATTTGAACTGTCGTGAGTAATTCAACCAAGTATGGTTTTTTGCCATAATGGTTGAAGGGGTGGGAAAACCGGCCTGTCAGGAGGGCTTATGTCCCCTGCCTGACTGGAGGGCTTGGTTTTCGGCCTGTCAGGAGGGCTTTTAGACTGATGGTCGGGAGAGAACACCCTTGCACCTGTCTTGCTGCGTCCAGCCGTTTGTAAACATTGGCAGTAAACCTAGTCAGGTCAGGCAATTATTTCATGCCTGATTGGTCGTGACATTTACTGTATCCGGTGATGGTTACCAACTCGTCAGGCACAGTTAAGTGCAAAGTTTTGTTTCAGAATTTTGATATATAGTAGAGTAGCCCTCAATCCTGAATATTTATGCATATAAACATCTATCATGTATAATTGTTCAGGATTCAAAAAGTGAGAGAAAATGGGATAGTTAAATATATAGATATGAGTTGCATACAGAGCATGTAAAACACGTAATTTTTCAGGTAGCACGTCAGGTGAGTAATGATATGAGTTTGTACCTGATTGTAGCCTGATCTGGTCTTTACATATGGAATAATTTTAAATGGGTTACATTCCATGATCTTGGGATCATTTCTCCTTCTAGTGTTTGGAGCCTGTATGCTCCCTGTCCAACAATTGAATCAATTAAGTAAGGGCCTTCCCATGCGGGGGCCGACACTGCTTGATTTTTCTTTTTATTCGGAAAAACTTTGCGTAAGACGAGGTCTCCTTCCCTGAAGACTCTGATTTTGACATTTTTGTTGTAAGTCCCGGCAATGCTTGTTGGTATGATGCTATCCCGATTTTGGCAAAGCATCTCTTAGCTCTTCTGTTAAAACCAGGTTATCTTGCATCAGGTCTCTGTTTGTTTCTACATTGTTCAGGCTGTACCTTGATGTTGGCACCTGTACTTCTGCAGGAATGACAGCTTCACAGCCGTACACCAAGGAATAAGGTGTTTGGCTTGTTGATGTCTTTGAAGTTGTCCTGTCTGCCCATAGTACTAATGGAAGTTCTTCAGCCCATCTGCCTCGTCTTCTTTTTAGCTTCTTTTTTTAGGCAGCTTATGACTACCTTGTTGCTGGATTCGGCCTGGCCATTAGCTTTTGGGTATCCAGGAGTTGACGTTACCAGGTTAATATTCCATTCTTGGCAAAATGCTTGGGTCTTTTTCCCCACAAGTTGGGTTCCATTATCACATACTATTTCTGATGGGACTCCATATCTGCAAGTGATGTTTGTCCTGATGAAGGATATTACTTCTTTTTCAGTTACTTGCCTGAAAGAGTCAGCCTCAATCCATTTGGAGAAGTAATCGGTCATAGCCAACATGAATACTTTTTGTCCTAGAGCTACGGGCAGTTTTCCCACAATATCCATGCCCCACTTTATGAATGGCCAGGGTGCGGAAATTGAATGAAGGAGCTCAGATGGCTGATGTATGATTGGTGCATGGACCTGGCAGGCTTCGCATTTTGATGAATATTCCAGGCAGTCAGCCCTCAGTGTAGGCCAATAGTAGCCTGTCCTGAGAACTTTACTTGCCAGGCTCTTTCCTCCTTTGTGGTTACCACAGTGTCCATCATGTATTTCTTGAAGTACTAGTTTGGCTTCGTCAGGCTCCAAGCATCTCAGGTATGGTCCAGCCTGCGATCTCTTGAATAGAGTGTTATTGATAATAGCATAAGTTGAAGCTTTAATTTTAAGAGCCCTTGCTTCGTGTCTTCCCTGAGGTAATATTCCTAGGAGAAACCAATCATAATAGGGTTTGGTCCAAGAATTACTATCCTGTGTGATAGGGTTGACTTGTTCAGGCTTACTGATGGCCGGCTCTAATAAATGAACAATTGTTATTTTATCGAAAACTGTAGGGGTAAAATTTGAACCTAGGCTGGCCAAAGCATCAGCCTGGGTGTTCAGGTCTCTTGATATTTGATCTATATCAAATAAAGCAAATTTAGTGGTAAGGTTTTTTGCATATTTTAAATACGAAATCATTTTTGCATCCTTAGCCGTATAAATTCCCTTTATTTGATTAGCAATTAGAAGTGAATCAGTTTTTACCTTTAGGTTTTGAACACCGAGGTCTAGACATACCTTTAAGCCTGCTATCAGAGCTTCATATTCTGCTTTATTGTTTGTAGCTTTGAACTCACAGCTTATAGCATGTGCTAACATATCTCCCTGTGGTGATTTGAGCACTAATCCTAACCCTGTCCCCCTGGCGTTGGATGCCCCATCTATGAACAAGGTCCATTCTTGGTCTGAGGTTTTATTTTCTAATTGGTTGACCTCTTTTTTCAGGTCAGGTTCCAGGTTAGGGCTAAAGTCAGCCACAAAGTCTGCTAGGGCATGCGATTTGATCGCTGTCCTAGGTTCAAAGGAGATATCGTATGTGCTAATTTGCACTGACCATTTGGCCATCCTGCCTGATAATTCATGTTGTAATATGTGTCCTCCGACAATAATGCGATCACAACTGTCGATCATGATGATCACATGTTTAAGTCTCATTTTAAGAATACAATTGGGAAGTAATATTTTACTGTCAACTGGTCCACACATATCGGTAATGATTGGCTGACTAGAGTTTGACATTACTGTCGTGCGACGGTGGTGATCAGTTGATCCCCTTAGGTCATACCTAAAGGGTAACACTCTTAATTGATTATTTAATTGATCGTATGACGATACGGGTTAATTAAATTACTTGAAATTGACGGACGATTTTGGAAGTAATATTTACGTGTCTCATTGTAATTTGATTAAATGAGATACGGTCTAAGTTATCGAATTGTTTTATTGCTTAGATGAAATTATTGTTTACGGAAGCAATTGAACTAAAAGAATAATTTATTATAAATACAAGATGTTGTGATTTATAATTGGTAAATTATTTTGGTACAAGTAATTATGAATTACTAAGTCGATTTTGTATATGACGTATTTTTATTAATGCGTTGATTTTTAATATGTTAAAAATGCATAACAATTTTACATGACTTGTGACATGTGACAAATTGACAAATTGACAAAGATAAAATGGAATCCATTTTATCTTAAATGGACCGAATTAGTGGGAGTATTAGGAAAAATATTATGTTGATTAATTAAGTGGAAAACATAATCATTTTTCCTAAACCTAGCCATGCATACCTAGTGCCTCTTGTGAAGAACACCTTGCTCATGCATTGGCCATCACCACCCCTCCCCCTACCCGGTTTTGTCATAGAGAAAACCATGGGTTTTTCTCTATAATTTACCTAATACACTACTTCAATAGTTAGTGTAATATTCAATTCATTCTACCATCTAAAAATAGAGTTTTAGAGAGATAAAAATTCTTCCTCCTTCTCCCTTTCTCTTAACCGAAAATTAAGAGACCAAAACAATATTTTTGGGTCAATTTTATTCAAATTAATATTGTTCTAGTATCAATAATATTAATTTCATTAAGAGGTTACCTTGGGTATTATTCCTTGGGAGGGATTCTATACTTGAATCCTTTGTTCTTCCATTTTAGGAGTGCTCAAGAACAAGTAAGAAGGAGATCTTACTTGTGCCCTTTGATCTGAAATATCAATGTAAGAATGATGATTTTTCCTTAATATTTACTTATGTTTGCATGCATAAGATCTAATAAATTTTATGACTAAATTAAATTTGAAACATATATGAATATGTTGAGTATAATGAGATATAGATTTCTAACAAGCGGTATCATGAGCCTTAGGTTGTTTGCATGCAAATCGGTTATAGTTTTTCCGAGTTATACGATTAACATATAAAACTTATAAATTTGTGTTTATTATGATATATCACGAAATCAATTTTGCATGTTAAAGTTTCTGATCCTAAAATGTATTTAGGATATTTTGGTTAATTTATGGATTTTTATTGTTCATTTTATTTAATAATGGCATTAAAATGTGATTTTATGATAAAAATATCATTTTCGGACTAAAATTAGCTAAACTTCGAATTTTCCACTGATTTTTGGATATGCTTTCACATATATTATTTTTAGATGACCTGTAAATTTTCATAATTTTTGGAGTTTTTATGCTCGAAATATGGATTTTTCATGATAAAAATCAAATTTAAATGAAAAATAGGTTAATATGAGAAATATTTCGAATCTGGTCATAGAAATTTAGTGTATTGTCACATGCAATTTTATAAGATGTGTGTAAAATAATAGGCTATAATGAAGTCTTTATGCATGATTTATGAATTTTTGATGAAAAATAGCATAAATAGTGACTTTAATTAGTGAATAATTGCTAAAACATACTTCATGACTAAGGAAAAACGTCACATGTTGCATTTTATTACCTTTTTCAAATCTAAAATTGAAAAGTTGATAAATATAATTTTTCTCATGTTTTTATGATTATAATTGATAAATCCGATAAACCGCAACATTGTTTTTCCGATAAATTTCGAAATTTTTAACCTAAGTTTTTTTTTTTTGAACATTATGAGTGTCATGGTATTTTTCCAGAATGTTCATGAGTTTAAATTTCAAATTTCAAATTTATTTGAAATTTTTGTGATTTATTTGGAGTTTATGGCATTTTATTGTATTTTTGAGTCCATTAATGAACAATTTTAAGAAATATAAGTTAATTATTGTCAATATGTTAGTGGAGACTAATTTTGAGTCCTAAGTTGGTTAGGGTAATTAACTTGTGCATAAATATGATTTTATGTAATTTATTGTGATTTTAAAAGGTTGAATCACGCAAATCCGTAAAAACCGTTTAATATACGATATTGGCTCCTTAAAGGCGATTTAGCATAAAATTGTGCATGTTCATACATATTATAATGCTGCATTTTATTTATGATTGTCATAATTTTATTTTATGTAATTTCTGAATTATGTAATTTTACTTAGTATGGCCTTAGTTTTTAATTGGTATTACCCGAAATGTATGAGAATATCGATTCGGTTGTAATTTATTGTGATCTCGTATCACCGTTTTGTAATTTAATAGATTTATTTTTATTTTAATTAAAAATGTATAATAGAAATTTATGTAATTTGTTATATAATTTATTTATTCCGGAGATCCTTGAAGACGGTGTCACTTGAGAAGGCGATCCATTAAAGACGGTGTTACCTCGAGATGCATGCCAAATCCGAAGTTCAAGGGACCAATGGAGTTGGTTTCCGAATTTGTAATAGTTTATTGGATTTACTATTTTTAGGAAGGCCATACTAGGATTTAATTTATATTTTGCATTTTATTTATATGTTGCATGCATCGCTAAATCGCCATAATTAAAATATGCATTGTCATTTTAATCGAGTTTATCGACCGTGTCAATTATAATTATCGTAGTTCACCGCTTTAGTTCACTTAAAACGTGATAGATAATAAATTGACATGACCTCTCGCTAAAAATAAACAATTGAGACTTAGCTTTACCAAAAAGTAGAAACCATGAAAACCTATTTCGCGAGGGAGTGCACTCGGCCCTACCGGGGTACAAACCTTGTTACGTAGGGGAAGTGGGTGATAAATGTCTATCCACCGAATTCATGTTGATAAGGGATGAATCGGCCCTACCGTGCCCAAGTTGATGTGGATTTGGATCATGGACACATTTATTCAAAATTTGGATTGAGCTCAACGGAAGTATTCGTGACCGTAGTCGCATGTGTTCCGGGCTAAAGATAAATGTTAATGTAATTTTATCGACCAAGAGTTCTAAAAGTAGAATCGATTAAAGCGTTAATCCACCGAGTTATATTGATAAGGGATGAATCGGCCCTACAGTGCCCAAGTTAATATGAATTTGGGTCTTGGAATCATTTATCAAGTTGGGTAGAGGTCACTAGATAAATGCAATAAAACTTGTTTAAATTAAATTTTTACGAGTATTATTATTTTGAAAACGACATATGTTTTATTCCTTGTATTTTAGTTTTGTAGACCGCTTTTATTTCTCATAACAAATGGCCACTCCAAACACCAACGCCACACCTCTCACTAATACTTCATGGCTCCGATCCTTCATGGATCGTTGTAAACTTGAAACGAATGGGTCAAATTTCTCCGATTGGGATGCCCAACTCAAATTAGCCGCCCAAGGTGACGATAAGCTTCGTTACCTCACCGAGGCCTCTCCACCCGAACCTAATGCTAGGTCGAGTGCCGCTACTAGGGAAGCATATGAGGCTTACCACAAGGAGTCCGCCGCAATGAAAAATGTGTTAATCTTTGCGATGGAGGCGGATCTCCAAAGGAGAGCCTTTAAAATGGGCACCGCTAATGAAATATATTCCAAGCTTGTGACAATGTTTTCACAAACTCCGAGGATCGTCCAATATGAGGCGGCCGCGGCATTCTTTGATCTCGACTTTAAGGAGGGCCAAAAGGTTAGCCCTCACGTGCTCAAATTGATGGAGCTAGTCGAGACCTTGAAGATTCAAAAGGTTGAAATCCCCAAAGAACTCATTGTAGATAGGATTCTACACTCCTTATCCAAAGTCAAAGCGTATGTTCAATTCCGGGTGAATTTTAACATGCAAGACAAGGACGTGTCTCTTGAAGAATTGCACAAGTTACTTGTGTAAGCCGAAAGAGACATGGGGTTAAATGTTAACCCACCTAAGGATGTGCTTAACATAAGCACCAAAAGCAAGGGGAAGTTCAAGAAGAATGGGAAGAAGGGTAAGAAGCAAGCTCCCACTTTCACCAAAGCTAAGACTTATGAAGCTAGCACTTCCAAGATCAAGAAGGGTCCTCTTGATAAATGCCATTATTGTAATGGTGTTGGACATTGGAAAAGAAATTGTTCCGAATATCTTGGTGACATTAAAGCTGGAAAGATCACTCCAGTAGGTAAATGACTATCCTTTCTTTTATGTTTTTAATTCAACTATGGTATTGTGATACAAAGTTGTGATAATGTATCCCCTTTTTATTGTAAATAGGGGCTCCACCAAGCAAGGACAAGGGAAAAGAAAAGCAAGCTTGAGAAACCATCAAGAAGCTAGGAGTAGCTTCCATGAAGCTTGGCTTTTTATTGTCTTATTTTATTTATGTTTCGGATTTTTAGAACCTTTTGATTTCCGTGTTCGACATGGAAATGTTTAATCCTTTCTAAAACAATTGTTGTATTTTGGATTATGGTGGCTTGGTTTGCAACCCAAGTAACCCGTTTTATCGTATTTTATCCTTGTTCTAAAAATTCGTCTTTATATGCTTGCTCATAGAAACATATGATCATTCACTTAAAGTGATCTAATGGACAACTATAATGATGGGATTCATTATATGTCCACAAGCTTAAGGCTTGTGTATGATCAATTATAAAGTGATATTGAGTTGATGAACTCTCTTAAAGGAACGTCAATCACCAAGTACAGTTATCAAATCTAAAACAATTAGTCAACCTATGAGATAGTCCTCCTTATACTTCAAAAATCATTATTTGTGTCTCATATGCTATCTTTGAATCTCTAGTATTTTCATTCTAAAGATAGAGTGGGAGAAAATGAAGACACAAAGAACACCAAGCAAAATTTGTGTACTTGTGTAAATGAGATCTACGCAAGAAAGAATAATTTGTATACCTATACAGATAGTATACACGAATATATGAGATCTGTGGTCTCGAATAGATGAAATCTACATGACAAAAGAGACCAAGTGAAGTAATCAAAAGAATATGTTCTCAAGATTACTACACGAGGAGACCAAAACAAAGTTTTGGAAGAAGAATGACTAATGTAAAGTCTTAACAAGAGATTTGGCTAGTTTATGAGCGACTTTTGACCAATAGTTTCAAATATTGATATTTACTTAAGAGCCTAAATGAAACAAAGTTGCATCCTAGAAAATAAATGAGATTTATAACTAAAAGTTGCAAAGAATGATATGCCGATATCCACAAGAGCTAAATTAATTGTTAACCATGCTAGTGTCATTACTTAACCTCATTATGAAAATGAAATGGTTAAACCTCCTTCCAGAAAAGGGTAATTTGAGAAGGACGTATATTAAATGATATTCACATTTAAATAATGACATTGCTATGCATCATTATAAAATGAATGAGTTAGAGATTAAAATCTCTTTCCATAAAGTTTAAGATATGAAACCTTTTCAAAATAGGTATTTTGAAAGGATATGCTGAGAGCATATATGGTTTTATCTTAATAACTTAGCAAAGCAAAATATATTTCAATTCTTGAAATGTTTCGATTGAGTAGTCAATTGCGAAACATGTGGAATTTAGTGGGAGTTGGAAATTATCATGTGAAGACATGGAATTTAGTGGGAGCAATCATCTTGTAAAAGTTTATAACTCATTACTCATTGAGAATGACGAGCTAATACTTTCTTTCACAAAGAAGTATTTGAGTTTTCAATTCTGGATGAAAATGGACTATGATGAATCCAATCACATCATGAGATGTTAGATAGGTATTGTGATATACACATCGAATCAACGAGAAACGTAGGTTATTCATGTCAATGAAAATGGAATTGCCATTAGCAGTCATGGTCGTTCATTGAACCTAATAATGGTTGATCACATGATTATTAGTTACTAATGTTTCCGCCATTAGAATAATCATGCACATGTCCAATAATGAATCATATGCATAATAGCATGATGAATCATTGGCAAGCCATAGAAAAATCGTCATGAATTCTCGAGGAGAACCGATGAGCGATTTCAGTGTTGGACAGAACACACTGTTATGTGTCAAGAGGTTGCACATATTAAAGTTCGAACACGCGTAAGGATTTATGAAAATCCTAAGCTTTTCAAGCTAAAAGGAGAAATAAGAAGTTTGGAAAGATACTTAGTTGAAGTAAGAAGTTACTCAAAACTAATATTTTCTAATATGCGAGGACTTGTGATAAGTGTTAGGCTAATCATCTTGACAATTGTTGCAAGACTCTACAAAACATATACCTAGTGCATTGTGAGTGGGTGGAGTACTTGACCAGTGCAAGTCATATCATCCACCACAAATTCGTTGGTTGTGTGATATACAACCAGAAAGTTCTTTCAAGATAAAGAACCCAAACCGAGGTTGGGAACCTATATATATATATGTGTACTTGGTAAGGTTCATGCTATGAGAGACAACATGAATGTAAAGGAAAATGCGATAAAAGAAGTTTGAACACATGGACACATGGTATGTTAAACTTCTTTTGCAATCGACTAGTGTTTACACACTTACGATATGCATCACAAGGTTGTAATACGGTATTGACTACCCGAATGTGATGTCGACATTTGTCGTTTGAGTTATTATTAACTCACCTTATACTTTGTTACATCCAAACGGGTTGTAGAGACAATTGAACCCCGTTAAAGTGAACACGGATTAGCATTGTATTCGCCCATAGTTACTTACATGAGGTGACGTCTCGAAGTGACTAGAATGTGATGCGATTGATGGCAAGTTCAAGTGCCATGGAGTCATGTGTGATGACTAGTCGATCACATAGGCAGACTGTTAGGAACACCTTGTCGGGCCTTATGACCGCTTATAGAGTTCTGGCAAATTATATAGCCTGGTCGTGGCGAGAGCTACTATAGTATTCTAATGAGTCGATTCTTTTGACTAAAGACTGTTCGCCTAAGATGGCACAGTTTCAGATTAACTTTGATTTGTGTTACTACGACCATCGTAAATGGGGTCAAATGGGCATATTTTGGGTTATGATGGTTGTGGCTAGTCGAAGGGAATAAGTGCGATACGAATTGTCCACCCCTTGTCAGGGTTACAACAATATCTCAGGGCCACTCGAGGAGTAATGAACTGGAAATGCGTGGCCACGCTCGGAAGATATCTATGGTAGATAAATCCGGTCAATCAGTTATTCTCCAGATCGAGGAAACCACTCTCGATATGATCACTTGCAAGTACGACCTGAAAGACACCTTGCATTGAGTGGGAGATAGTAATAGGACAAGAGAATTGGTGACGCACACTTGTCGAGGACAAGTGGGAGATTGTTGGAATATGTGTCCTCCGACAATAATGCGATCACAACTATCGATCATGATGATCACATGTTTAAGTCTCATTTTAAGAATACAATTGGGTAGTAATATTTTACTGTCAACTGGTCCACACATATGGGTAATGATTGGCTGACTAGAGTTTGACATTACTGTCGTGCGACGGTGGTGATCAGTTGATCCCCTTAGGTCATACCTAAAGGGTAACACTCTTAATTGATTATTTAATTGATCGTATGACGATACGGGTTAATTAAATTACTTGAAATTGACGGACGATTTTGGAAGTAATATTTACGTGTCTCATTGTAATTTTATTAAATGAGATACGGTCTAAGTAATCGAATTGTTTTATTGCTTAGATAAAATTATTGTTTACGGAAGCAATTGAACTGAATGAATAATTTATTATAAATACAAGATGTTGTGATTTATAATTGGTAAATTATTTTGGTACAAGTAATTATGAATTACTATGTCGATTTTGTATATGACGTATTTTTATTAATGCGTTGATTTTTAATATGTTAAAAATGCATAACAATTTTACATGACTTGTGACATGTGACAAATTGACAAATTGACAAAGATAAAATGGAATCTATTTTATCTTAAATGGATCGAATTAGTGGGAGTATTAGGAAAAATATTATGTTGATTAATTAAGTGGAAAACATAATCATTTTTCCTAAACCTAGCCATGCATACCTAGTGCCTCTTGTGAAGAACACCTTGCTCATGCATTGGCCATCACCACCCCTCCCCCTACCCGGTTTTGTCATAGAGAAAACCATGGGTTTTTCTCTATAATTTACCTAATACACTACTTCAATAGTTAGTGTAATATTCAATTCATTCTACCATCTAAAAATAGAGTTTTAGAGAGATAAAAATTCTTCCTCCTTCTCCCTTTCTCTTAACCGAAAATTAAGAGACCAAAACAATATGTTTGGGTCAATTTTATTCAAATTAATATTGTTCTAGTATCAATAATATTAATTTTATTAAGAGGTTACCTTGGGTATTATTCCTTGGGAGGGATTCTATACTTGAATCCTTTGTTCTTCCATTTTAGGAGTGCTCAAGAACAAGTAAGAAGGAGATCTTACTTGTGCCCTTTGATCTGAAATATCAATGTAAGAATGATGATTTTTCCTTAATATTTACATATGTTTGCATGCATAAGATCTAATAAATTTTATGACTAAATTAAATTTGAAACATATATGAATATGTTGAGTATAATGAGATATAGATTTCTAACAATTCAGGCTTACGTAGGACAGATTTTATGGTTTAACCAGTAAGGGTGGAGATGATAGATAAGATTTCAGGTCTTGAAAGGCTGTCTCATGTTCATCCGTCCATTGGAATTGTTTATTCTTTCTGAGGAGGTTGTAAAATGCCTTGCACCTCTCAGAGGATCTTGATATGAAACGGTTCAGGGCAGCTACCCGGCCTGTCAATTTTTGGATATCCTTGATGATTTGGGTGTTGTAGTTCCAGGATAGCTTTTATCTGTTCAGGGCTGGCTTCTATGCCTCTCTTTGTGACCATGTATCCAAGAAATTTTCCTGCAGAAACTCCGAAGTGGCATTTTGCCGGGTTGAGCTTCATGTTGTATTTCTCCAATATTTCGAATGCTATTTCTTGATGCTTCACATGGTCTTTTGCATTTTTGGATTTTACCACCATGTCGTCTATGTACACCTCCATGATATCACCTATTTGGTCTTTAAACATCATGTTAACCAGGCGCTGGTACGTTGCCCCTGCATTATTCAGGCCGAAAGGCATGGCAGTGTAACAGTATATGCCTCGGTCTGTAATGAATGCAGTACTTTCCTGGTCAGATGGTCGGACTTCAAGGGAGGTTTAGTTTTCGGTACTTGTCGTTAGGAGCACCTAGACCAAAACACTATTTATAACTCCACAAACAACTCTACAATTAGTAAAGAGGCAAGTAAAGGTCGGATCCCAAGGGACGGGAATTGAGATGAGATTTTCAATTGCAACTAGCGGTGTCTAGGGGTGTCACAATTTGGGGTTTGAAGTAGAAGATCACTAAACTAAATAGCAATGAAAGTAAACAAGCAAGATGATTAAAAAGGGATGTAAACAATTGATAAAAGGCACTAGGGTGTCATGGGGTCATAGGGGATTCATGGGAATTGATCATACAAACATACTCTCAAATTATAAGCAAGCAATTATTGTTGTGATGGATCGAGTTGGTTTATATCTTACAATCCTAGGAAAGTTTGGGTCCCGGAGCCGAATCGATTAGATTGTACAACACCTACAAGTCGACTTAATCTTCCCTACTCAACTATATGCATGGTCTAATGAGACTCGAGTTGGTTTATGTCTTACAAGTCTCATTAAAAAGATAAGTGATGGGTAAAAAATGCAAGGATTCATAGGCTCGCATTTCATCAAACATAACATGTGCATAAGTTGAGATCACAACAAGCAAGCAAATAAACTATGAGACATATTAATTTAAGCATGAATCATCCCTCATGTTGGTTTCCCCTAATTACCCATTAACCCTAGCTAAGGAAACTACTCACTCATTATCATGTTGAACATGCTAGCAAGGTTGTAAATCATACCAACAAAGTAAAACATGATGAATAAATGAAAATGATTAACAATAATTAAAAAGGGATTAAGAGAATTATACCTACTAATGATTCCAATAATAAAGCAAAGAATAATAGAAGTACTTGATGATTGATTGGAAGGTTGTCAATCTCCCAATAATAACCCAAATAATCTTCAATTACCCAAAATGAAAGATGAACAAAAGAGAGATTAAGGAAATGAGATTTGTATTAAGACTTGATTAAAAGTTGGTTGATTACAAGATTAAAGAGAGATTTGATTGATATAAACTACACTAAAGATTGATAAGAAGAACATGATTAGCTAATTAGACTAATGGGGTATTTATAGTAGGGATTAGGTACATAAATTAGGGTTTAATAAGGGCTTAAATGACGATTAAGTCCTTGAGGAATCGCCGGTCTCAAGAGAGACTCCGGTCTTTGAAAAATATGCGCATCCTTCATTGAACAAGTAGAAGACGGATTAGCTGTCACACAATCCGAGCGTCCAGGGCACGGGACGGGCGGATTGTAGGTCTTTTGGACGAGCAGATTCTTGGGGTGGACGGGCGGATTGAGGTGGTTCTGGCCGAGCGTCCAGCTGAGGAAGACGCTCAGATTGCTTGTGCTGGACGGGCGGATTGTGGGATATCCGCTTGGATTCTCTGTCAGCTTCTTCCTTTCTTCTTTTCTTCCTTTCTCTTCATAAAATCCTTGAGGATTTCCTCGTGGATGCATGGATCTTTTCTCATCATTGCCCATCTACTATAGTATGTACAAAGGCCTTCTAGTCTTGTCTTCTCTTTGATGCTTGGTCATTGAATTCAATCAATTTAGCTCCATTTTGCCATGAAAATGCAAGGTTTGCACTCCTTTCCTACCAAGGGATCAAAACCTCAAAGAATATACAAAACAAAGAACTGAAGATAATAAATGACCCAAATATGCACTAAAAAACATGGGAACAAGGCTAATTCGGGGACTAAATACGCTCAAATTATGGTCACATCAAATATCCCCAAACCGAACCTTTGCTCGTCCCGAGTAAAGAGGTGACAAAGACTAGGACCGTTATTTAAACTAACCTAATAGCATAGCCGATATGAGACAATTAGCGGGTCTCACTCCGCCCCTTCAACTCACAACAAGACAACCATGAGGTAGGATGCCTTCTTGCAAGGCAAGGTGGGTGTTGCCAAAATGGCGACACATCCAAGCATTAAAGCACATAAAACAAGTAATGGATGCATCTACAAAAGAATAGCCACTTTCCTCATCTAAGTGGCGGAAATTATCTACAAGGGAAGCAATTCAAGGGTACACACTCCTTCATAGATGCAATTTCTTCAAACTACTAAGCCTAGAAGGATACCAATAAATCACCTCCAAGTTGTGTCAAGCTAGGGTACCTTTGTCCTCAATCGTTAAATGCTTTTGTTAAGAGTAGACTCCCTATGGTGTTAGAAACACTGGAGGATCGCGGAATTCCCCCTCTTGCCTAGACAAGAAGAAGGGCCGTCCCCTCTCTACCATGCACAAAAATGGATACGATGGATAAAGGGATCGATAGTATTTGAGTTTCATTTTGGGAGTTTGCTTTTGTTGTTGTTTTTCCTCCCAATTTCTCGTGGCTTATAACATTTGAGAACACTTTCTTTTTGTCATTTTCTTTTGATGTTTGGCATTTCAATACTTGACAACTTTCAACTTTTTTCATTTTCTTTTGAACATTTTCAAAGTCACCTCATATGTAGTGAGGGTGCCTTATATTTGAAGCTTTAGGAGTCTATTTTTGCTCCTCTTTTCATTTGATGCATTTTGCAAACTTTCTTTCACTTTTCATTTCATTGAACTCAAATTTTGAACAATTTTTGTGCCCATTCCCTTTGATGACAAAAATGTGGTAGAACATGGATGATGGATGCATGGTTTCAAGGGTCACCTTGGAATAAACGGTAGCCAAGGAGTTATCACACCACAAGGTACTCTTGACTAGGCCTTAATCCATGGGTCAAAGGATACTAGCATGACACATCCTAGGGTGTTTTATAAGTATTCTAACAAGCAAAGTCTTAAGAAGAAAAAGCATCTACTAGGGTCTATATACACTTGTCAAGCTTCCCAAGTAGACGGTTTCACAAAATTTTCTAACATGCAACTACATGCAATGATGCAACTAACATTTATACATCCTAATGCATATGATTCTACCAACTAATATGCCAAATAACCTAAATGCAAGTCCTAGATTCACATTGTTTATACCGCATCAATCAAAATAAAGCCACATAGTCATTAACATAAAGAGGAAAAAGGAGATTGGAAAGATCATACCATGCGGTCTTCAATATCCTCATGTCTCGGATGTGGCGTAGTCGATCAATGTGAACAAGGATAGAACAAACACAATATATACAACAATATATACAAGACTACACTACAAAGGAAATGAACTTGTTTTTGGATTTTTCAATTTTTCAATTTTTTTGATTTTTCGAAATTTTCGATTTTTTTGGATTTTTGAATAAAAGTTAAGTTAGAATTTCCCATCCCCACACTAATATGGGCATTGTCCTCAATGGCCAATATGATAGGAAATTATGCAAGAATGATGCATGAATTCTATACTAAATGCAAGCTATACTAAGCTACACTACATGATGCATGGGTTTTTGTTTATGACGGAGAGCGTAATTTAGATTACCTCCCGTTGCGTATGCATGTACTTCCCCAAACCGAGATAGACATTATTTCTAATGTCTTAAATTTTGGGGTAGTTCATGCACACAAGATGCAATGCATGAAACTATATATTGTCATTTTGGATTTTTCAAATGGGAACAATAAAAAGAACACCTCAATGGAGCCGAGGTATTAGTCCTCATGTTGCTAGGACTCTCCAAACTATGATCAAGATAGAATAAATAAAACAAAGAAAGAAGTAGACAAACCTCAAGAGGGTAGGAGCCTCCAAAGTTTGCTAGTCCTCCACCATATCATCATTGTCATCATTTTCCTCCATAGAAGCAGACTCATCTCCACTTCCTTGCTCACTTCCTTCATCATCTTCATTTGCCTCTTCTTCTTCATCTACCTCTTCATCAACGCCCTCATCATCAACAACCTCATCATCGACATTCTCATCTTCACCCGATCTTTCACCCCTAGATGTGCTTGGAAAGAAGACTTCCCTATCCGCCCAACTAGGCAAAGGACATGAAGGATCAAGTAGTCCTTGCCTAGCTAAATGAAAGAGGGGTGGATATTGGGCCAAGTATGCATCTACTCGATCATTATAAGCTTGTTTATGCATCTCTATCATGAGGAGAGTCATGTAGTCATTGCCCACTTCAACATCTTCGGGTTTGAACTCTTGATATTTGAATGGATAAGGTGGTGTGACAATGGAGAAGGAGGGCTCTTCAATTTCGCCCCTTTGTTGACGGATGATGTACTCGGTGCCCTTTGAGAGTGGAAGTAGGTAGTTTGTTCGATGAGCACTTAATCGGCATATCTTGGAAGGCAAAGTGAAAGATCTAGCATCATTGGTTAGCCACCCATAGTTGTGTCAAGAGAATTATGCTTGACCCACTTATACTTGTTAATCATGGCATCCATGTCAATGAGATGACCCCCTTTGATCGCCACATAGGTGTTATCCTTGTTGAAATTTGCGTCAAAGTGCTTGGCCAAGAGAGTAACTAGACCTCCATTTACGATAAAAGCGGTGCCTTCCTTTCCACAATCAATATTGAGCCATCTTTCCACCAAAAGCCTTAGAGCATTGTAAGGCTTAGTGAATTCCCTTCCGACATTTAAGGCTGACTCAAGTAGAACACAATCGAGCTTTGTAAAGTGATTAGTGTCTTTTCTTGCAATTATAGTATTCCCGATGACCTTGTGCCACACTCTAATGCCCGGATGGTGGACTAATAGAGCGCGACAAGCATGAAAGCTCACAAATTTCTTCCCGGAAATTGCCTCCCAAAGAGGAGCGGGGTCATACTTTTCGGGCATCTTGTGATAATAAGGTGTATCACTAAGGCCTAATGCTTTACTCAAAACATCAAAGGTGATGCGCCTATTCACATTGGCAAGGCGAAACTCGATGTATGTTCTAGTCTCTACCTTAGTCACTTTCAATGAACTTAAGAATTCCAAGGTAAGGGAGGGGTATGTCAATTCTCTTGTAGTAAACAATTTTCCCAACCCCATGGCTTCGAAGAAGGCTTTTGTTTGTTCAAGGACACCCAACTTGTTCAAGGCATCTTCACATATGAATTTGGTGGGTAGAATGGCTTTCTTAGCATACTTGGCAAATGTATCCCTATGGGACTTAGAAATGAAAATTACCTCCGGATAGTTTGATAATTGAGCAATTTCCGGAGTTGTTGATGTTGTTGCTTCCAAGGGAGGATCTTGTTGTTGTTGAACTTCCATGTTTGCACTAGCAACCACCATAGCCATTGAAGCTTTCTTTGCTTGAAGGCATCGTTGCCTTTTTTAGAGTGCCTTTGCCTTGAGTGCCTTTGTTGCTCCTTTTGTTCTTGCCATTGTTGATTATACCAAGAAAAGATTGAAAATCTTCAATTTCCAATTATGCCCAAATCGATTTTAAGATAAAAGGATTTGTCTTTGTATTTCAAGAATCGACTCAAAGGTTGAAGATTTTGGTGCTTGGATTGATTATTGTTGTAAAAGGAGTGATTAATTGTTGTTGTAAGGAAGTTTGAATTTGATTTTGTTGAATTTGGTTGAGGAAATCTTGTTTTTAGTGATGGAGAGGATGAGGGTTTTGGGGTTTTGGGGTTTTGGGGTAGTGTTTGAATGTTTGAATGAATGAAATGAATGTGGGAAGGGGTATTTAAAGCACCCAAAATTTTCAAAACTGCAGGGGGAAGACGAGCGGATTCCCTTCGGGACGCTCGGATTCTGCTCAATTTGGCTTCAGGAAATCTCGCCTAAAGACGAGCGTCTTTCAGTGAAGACGAGCGGATTCTGCAATACAAGACGAGCGAATTCCCTTAAAGACGAGCGGATTATCTTACAGCGATTTTTTTTAATCTGCACTGGCAAAAAGACGAGCGTCTTCTTGCAAAGACGAACGGATTCTTTCAGATGAGCGTCTTCTCAACTGGGACGTTCAGATTCTCTAACAGACCAAAATTTTCAATTTTGCAGCTCATTTGGACGGACGGATTATTCCGCAGACGCTCGGATTCCCATAAGACGAGCGAATTACCCATAAGGACGCTCGGATTCCTCCTGGTCTACCCGGATTCAGTTCCATCCGTGCACTTGCATATCCCGTGTCATTTTCATTCTTCAAATCCCGTGTTCTTCATTGTAGGGGCACTAGGAAGGCATGAGTAGCCTAGGCAATTGCTATCCCCACACTAAGTTGAAGCACTACACATCAATAAAATCATTAGTCCCTCCCTCACTTCTCTCAAAAATGATAAATATTTTGATCAAGGCACAAAAATCCAAAAATGACAAAATGCAATGTAAGAATTAAAATGCAAGTTTGGGAGTTGGAAATATTTACAAATGGTGGTTTGGAGAGGACTCCACCAAACTCTCATCCTTAGTGAGATGTCATGAGGGCATGTCCAAGGTGTTGTTGATGTTACTCAACACCTTGAAGATGTAGTCAAAAGCTTGTTCATTGTCATGATAAAGATCCTCAATAGATCTTTGCACTTGTTGTCCTTCATGTTGGTCTTGATCGATAGCATTACCAATGTAGGGATTAAAAATCCCTTCAAACTCATCGTCCCAAAGTCCACAAACTTCGTCTACTTGATCATTAAAAATATCTTGAGTTGATAGAGACAACTCTCCCACTTTCTTGTTTTGGCCAATGAGGCCCTCTTCTTCATTGCTTGACTTTGGTGAGCTTTTCAAGCTCTCTTTGTTACAATTCACTTGCTCTTTTGATGGAGCATCATCGACTTTCTTCTTCCATTGGAATTCCGACTTCTTCCTATCATCCTTCCGGCTATAATGATCAACCATAAAACATGGTTCATGCAAACGGGGAGCTCTCATGGTCTTGTCAAGATTGAAAGTTATGCTTTCATCTCCCACTTCTAGAGTGAGCTCTCCATGCTTCACATCTATTACCGCACCCGCGGTGTTCAAGAAAGGTCTACCTAGAATGATTGGAATATTGGAGTCTTCTTCCATGTCAACAATGACAAAGTCCACCGGGATGAAAAATTTCCCAACTCTTACGGGAACATCTTCCCATATCCCTAATGGTGTCTTCGTCGATCTATCGGCCATTTGGAGTGTGATATTGGTGTATTTAAGCTCTCCCATCCCTAACCTTTTACTCACCGAATACGGCATAACACTCACACTAGCCCCTAGATCACATAGGGCTTTGTTGATCGTGGTGTCGCCAATGGTACACGGTATTGAGAAGCTTCCTGGATCTTTGAGTTTTGGAGGTGAACTCCCTTGAAGTATTGCACTACTCACCTTAGTGAAGGCGATAGTGTCAAGCTTCCAGATCGACTTCTTTTTCGTAAGGATGTCTTTCATGTACTTTGCATAGGCCGGCACGTGATTGATTAATTCCGTGAAAGGAATCGAGACTTCCAAATTCTTCACAATTTCCATAAATTTTCCAAGTTGGTCATCAAATTTGGGTTTGGCTTGACGACTTGGAAAAGGAAGTCTAATCACAATGGGCTCCTTCTCCTTGGCCTTGTCTTCATTTTTCTTTGAAGATTTTTCTTTTGATGGTTCTCCATCCTTGGAGTTTTGCACAACTTCTTCTTTGTCACTAGCTTCCACAACTTCATCCTCAACTTGCTTCTTTGGTGCTTCATATCTCGTACCACTTCTCAAGTGAATGACACTAACCGTTTCATGTCTTGGGGGATTACTTTGAGGTGGTAATTGCCCCTTTTGTCTTTGTGAGCTTGAAGATACTAGTTGAGTCAATTGGGTTTCCAACATTTTGGTGTGGGCTAGGATGTTGTTGATGGTGATTTCCTTTGCTTGACTATCCTTTTGCATTTGAGTGAGAAACTCTTGTTGATTCTTTTGCATTTGGAGGACCGCTTTTTGAACATCAAAACCTTGGTCATTTTGTAGATTGTATGGAGTTTGATTTTGGTAACCTTGGTTTGGGTTGTAAAAGGGTCTTTGATTTTGGTTTCTCATGAGAGGTGGGGTGTATGTTGGTTGAGGGTTTTGAACATTTTGGCTTTTGTATGAGAGATTTGGGTGGAATTTGGTGTTTTCATTGTAATAATTGGAATAAGGGGTACCACTTTTGTATGCTTGAAAAGCATTCACTTGTTCATTTGTTCCCCTACATTCACTTTGGTCATGTCCCAAAGTTCCACAATTCTCACATATCCCACTTGGGATTGATGAAGATGCCGTCATGGCATTAACATGATGCTTTGGTGATTTTGAGGCTTCTTCAAGTCTAGCCATAGCTTTTTCGAACTTCAAATTGATGGTATCAATGTGAGCACTAAGTTGAGCACTCAATTGAGTAATAGAGTCCACTTCATGTTTTCCTCCTCTAGTAGCCTTGCGAGGTCTACTATATTGTGAGTTATGGACCGCCATTTCCTCAATCTTGTTCCAAGTTTGATTGTCGTCAACTTCGGTGAACATACCATTTGATCCCATGTTTAGAATGTTTCTTGAGTCTTCATAAAGACCATTCCAAAATTATTGTACCAAGAACCACTCGCTAAGTCCATGATGAGGACATGAGCGACAAATTCCCTTGAATTGCTCCCAAGCTTCATACAAGGATTCTTCATCTCTTTGCTTAAAGCCCGTAATTTGAGCTCTTAGCATGTTAGTCTTTTCCGGTGGGTAGAACGTTTTGTAGAAAGCTAGAGCCAACTTCTTCCAAGAATCAATTCCGAGAGTAGCCTTATCAAGGCCTTTCAACCATTGTTTTGCGGTGCCAATTAGAGAAAAAGGAAATAAGACCCATCGAATTTGGTCTTGAGTTACACCGGTTTGTGAAATCGCATCACAATAGTCACAAAAAGTCTCCATGTGAGAGTGAGGGTCTTCACTAGGCATCCCCCCAAATTGGCTTCTTTCGACTAATTGGATAAATGCGGATTTGGAAATAAAATTTCCGGTTAAGTGTTGTGGTGTGGGAGTACCATTGGGTAGGTTCTCCTCGGTGGGTACGGAATGTGATGAAAATTTAGGCATTGTGGGTTGATTTTGTGTTGGATTTTGTGTTGGGTTCTCCTCACCTTCTCTTGCAAAAGGGTTGATGAAATCAATAGTGTTTGGTTGAATATCTACAACCTCACCAATACCTCTTAAAGTTCCTCTAGCAAGTCTTCTATTGTTTGTCAAAGTCCTTTCAATTTCGTGATCAAAGGGTAACAAGTTACCTTGTGATCTTCTAGACATGCAAAATATCAAACAACTCGAAAATAATTAGAACAAACATTGAGGAGTTTTACTTCCCCAAGGCAAAGAAAGACACAACTAATAACAATCTAAAAAAAATCTAAATCAAGTTAACACCATCCCCGGCAACGGCGCCATTTTTGGTCGGTACCTCTTGTGAGGTTTAGTTTTCGGTACTTGTCGTTAGGAGCACCTAGACCAAAACACTATTTATAACTCCACAAACAACTCTAAAATTAGTAAAGAGGCAAGTAAAGGTCGGATCCTAAGGGACGGGAATTGAAATGAGATTTTCAATTGCAACTAGCGGTGTCTAGGGGTGTCACAATTTGGGGTTTGAAGTAGAAGATCACTAAACTAAATAGCAATGAAAGTAAACAAGCAAGATGATTAAAAAGGGATGTAAAAAATTGATAAAAGGCACTAGGGTGTCATGGGGTCATAGGGGATTCATGGGAATTGATCATACAAACATACTCTCAAATTTTAAGCAAGCAATTATTGTTGTGATGGATCGAGTTGGTTTATATCTTACAATCCTAGGAAAGTTTGGGTCCCGGAGCCGAATCGATTAGATTTTACAACACCTACAAGTCGACTTAATCTTCCTTACTCAACTATATGCATGGTCTAATGAGACTTGAGTTGGTTTATGTCTTACAAGTCTCATTGAAAAGATAAGTGATGGGTAAAAAAATGCAAGGATTCATAGGCTCGCATTTCATCAAACATAACATGTGCATAAGTTGAGATCGCAACAAGCAAGAAAATAAACTATGAAAACATATTAATTTAAGCATGAATCATCCCTTATATTGGTTTCCCCTAATTACCCATTAACCCTAGCTAAGGAAACTACTCACTCATTATCATGTTGAACATGCTAGCAAGGTTGTCAATCATACCAACAAAGTAAAACATGATGAATAAATGAAAATGATTAACAATAATTAAAAAGGGATTAAGAGAATTATACCTACTAATGATTCCAATAATAAAGCAAAGAATAATAGAAGCACTTGATGATTCATTGGAAGGTTGTCAATCTCCCAATAATAACCCAAATAATCTTCAATTACCCAAAATGAAAGATGAACAAAAGAGAGATTAAGGAAATGAGATTTGTATTAAGACTTGATTAAAAGTTGGTTGATTACAAGATTAAAGAGAGATTTAATTGATATAAACTACACTAAAGATTGATAAGAAGAACATGATTAGCTAATTAGACTAGTGGGGTATTTATAGTGGGGATTAGGTACATAAATTAGGGTTTACTAAGGGCTTAAATGACGATTAAGTCCTTGAGGAATCGCCGGTCTCAAGAGAGACTCCGGTCTCCTTTTGGCCGGTCTTTGAAAAATATGCGCATCATTCATTGAACAAGTAGAAGACGGATTAGCTGTCACACAATCCGAGCGTCCAGGGCACGGGACGGGCGGATTGTGGGTCTTTTGGACGAGCAGATTCTTGGGGTGGACGGGCGGATTGAGGTGGTTCTGGACGAGCGTCCAGCTGAGGAAGACGCTCGGATTGCTTATGCTGGACGGGCGGATTGTGGGCAATCCGCTCGGATTCTCTGTCAGCTTCTTCCTTTCTTCTTTTCTTCCTTTATCTTCATAAAATCCTTGAGGATTTCCTCGGGGATGCAAGGATCTTTTCTCATCATTGCCCATCTACTATAGTATGTACAAAGGCCTTCTAGTCTTGTCTTCTCTTTGATGCTTGGTCATTGAATTCAATCAATTTAGCTTCATTTTGCCATGAAAATGCAAGGTTTGCACTCCTTTCTTACCAAGGGATCAAAACCTCAAAGAATATGCAAAATAAAGGACTAAAGACAATAAATGACCCAAATATGCACTAAAAAGCATGGGAACAAGGCTAATTCGGGGACTAAATACGCTCAAATTATGGTCACATCATCAGCAGGGTGCATCTTTATTTGATTGAATCCACTGGAAGCATCCATGAATGTCAGCATCTCATGGCCTGCTGTGGCATCTACCATGGCATCAATATGGGGTAAAGGAAATGGATCTTTGGGACAAGCTTTGTTCAGATGAGTGTAGTCTACACAGACTCTCCACTTTCCATTCTTTTTCTGCACAACAACCACGTTAGCCAGCCATTCAGGGTACATTACTTCCCTGATCATTCCCATATCCAAGAGTTTTTTCACTTCCTCATTAATTATGGCATTTCTTTCAGCTGCAAATTTTTGTCTTTTCTGTTGTACAGGGTTAAAAGTTGGGTCAACATTGAGTTTATGTAATTATATCAGCACTAATTCCAGTTATATCAAAATGTGACCAAGCAAACCAAGATGATTTATTTTTAAGAAACTTTACCAGTTCGGGCCTGACACTATCTGGGGCGTCAGATCCTACTAAAACATACATGTCAGGGTACTCAGGGTGCAGAATTACCTGATCTGTTTCCAATCTGGGAGGTGCTACATAAGTGCTCCTGACAGGGTACTGTAATTGCTATGCAAGGGACTTACCTGCCTTGGAAGGCTTCAAGGCTGTTGTGTAGCATTCTTGGGCTGTCTTGTGATCCCCTTTGACTGTGGCTATGTCCCAGTCTATCGGTATCTTGATACACTGGTGATAGGTTGATGGTACGGCCTTGATATTATGAATCCAGGGTCTACCCAAGATCGCGTTGTAAGATGACAGGCAATTAAGGACTCCAAATTTCTCATAGGATGAGACTCCTTCAACGTAGGTTGGAAGGTGGATTTCTCCTAGAGTGCTTCTAGTCTCTCCACTGAACCCTACCAAGACGCTGGATATTTTGGTGATTTGGTCCTCGTTAATTTTCATGGCTTTTAGCACGTCAAGCATGATCAGGTTTACTGAACTGCCTCCATCTACCAGGATCCTTCTTACTGTAGCGGTTCTAATCTGCATAGAAATTACCAGGCCATCATGATGAACATCAGGAATACCTACTAGGTCACAATCGTTGAAAGTGATTGTTGGGATATGATCTGGTTTGCATGGTGAGACAGTCCTTGGCGTCCTGGCTATCTTTTTTTCTTTGAACCGAGTCGGGCCGCAGATTTACGATCCACCGGATATGAATTTTACTTCATATATTGGAGGTGGTGGAGGAGGCTGCGATCCGCTTGTGCTCCGATCCTCTTTGCCCGGTTCGCATTCGCCTTTCGTCTTGATCAGGTCTTTTAAGTATCCGGATTTCAGCAGATAAGCCACTTCTTTCCTCAGGGTGAAACAGTCATCTGTCGTGTGTCCAATGTCCATGTGGAATTCGCACCATTTGGAATTGTCCCTTCTAGGGTTGGGATTTTCACTTCTGGGCCATCCGACTCCGATCCCATGTTGTCAAGTCTCTCCGGATTAATCCTGCAATATCAACACTGAAGTTATGTTTGGAAATAGGTGGAAAAATTTTAGCCTTACCTTGATACTCAGGAGTCAGGTTAACTTTTGAATGATCTGGCCTAGAATATGGAGTAGGCCTGTAGTTGTTTCCTTTGTTGCTTTTCTTGTTGCTCTTTTCATAATCCTTTGGTCCACTGGGTGATCCAAGTTTGTAGCTCTTGTCTTCTTCTTTTTGATAAAAGCAAGAGTTTTGGCATGTACGTCTTGAAGGTATGGCGGGGATACTTAGTGAGCTCATTTGTATAAGTCGCCGTGTGGTAGCAACCCTTGCTGAATGCCTCTCTTTTGTTCCAACGTCACATCCTGGGAATGGATACTTTCTCTTTGTTGAATCTTGCAAGGAATGTCCTGAGAGTTTCATCAGGCTTCTGTGTAATTCGGTAAAGGTCACCGGATCGTTTCTCCAACTCCCTGCTACTCGCAAACTACTGGTTGAAGCTGTTGATCAGATTGGCGAAGGAATGGATGCTCCCAGTTGGCAGGTTGATGAACCATTGTAGAGCAGAGCCGGTCAGGGTCGTTCCAAATCCCTTACACATGCAAACTTGTCTGAATTCGCTAGGAATAGATGCAGCCAGCATTTTTTGCTTGTAGAGAGCCACATGATTTTGTGGATCTGTGGTTCCATCATAGATTTTCATGGATGGGACCACAAAATTCTTTGGTAAATCTACTTTTGCTATTTCGTCTATGAAAGGCGAATCAGCATAGCTGTCAGGGGCAGCTTCTTTCATGCTGGCAGGTACTCCAGGTATCATGTCGAATTTTTCATTAAGTTTCTTGATCTCCTGAACTACTGCCATCATGATGGCTGCTGCTGATTCATCAGGTTTTTCATTGTCATTCTTTGGTTCACCATCACCATCAATATTAATAAATTTAGAACCACTTGGGCTCCCAAAACTGGAAAAATCGATGTTTCTGATGATTGATGCAAATAGGGTTCCTGGCTGGAATCTAGAGCCTGCTCCTTGGGTTTTCTCTAATTTTTGTTTCAGAACTGACTCAGATTCTCTTAATTGCAGGATTTCTGCTTCGGTTTGGGCCACTTTTTCTTTCAAGCTTTCCAACTCAGCGATTTGTTGAAGAGCTGCGTTCAGTTGTTCTTCAATGGTAGGTTGGGCCATTTTTGTAGGATTTTTGAATTTTTGTGAGATGAGGAAAAAGGATTTAAAGAGCTAGATGCCCCACGGTGGGCGCCAATTATTTCGTGTGGATTTTGCGCAAGGCAAGATCAGATCAGAGTTGATTTAAGTGGGTTAACTAACTCTAGTTGGTCTATATGTCAGGTCGTCAGGGTGAAATATAATGCTGCAAATATAATAGAAATAACAGTAATAAAACAAAGGATTTTGTACGTGGAAAACCCTTAAATGGGAAAAAACCACGGGCACCAAGCCAGGAGAGGATTTCACTATTGTATTATATTTTGCACAAATGGGTGTGATTATCTAAAAATGATATGAGAATATATTGTATGCTATCTTCTCTTGTTGTTTTTTCAAATGATTTCCAAAGGTTCCTTATATAAGCTCTTGTTGAACGGTTGCTTTGATCCTGGCATTAATGCGGAATATTTTCCTTAATTACCCGCAATAATTCCAAATATCACGCCCCTTATTGCTGTATTAATTGCGAGATCTTCCTATTCAATGCTGCGCGTATATTCCTCTTATAATATTAGTTCCTGGTCTGATATCGTCCTGATATTTTGACCGTTGTCCTCTCCATGGGCTGGCGCCTGTCTTCATGTGTTCTGATAGCCTGACGTCCTGGCACCCTAATAGTCAGGTTAAGGTGAGGTACTGATCAGGGACGTCTGCGGATTTCCAGGCCTAACAATATCTAATATTACAGCTAGAAAATCTATTAAGTGGGAAGAAATATCTTTTCCTGAAAACTGGACAATTGTTAAGGCAATGCCTCCACAACCTATTATGCAAACTAATTTGCTAGATGTTAAGCAACTCCAGAAGGAACGGTTACTCTAAATTTTGGTGACAATCATTTTAGACCAAGAAGTAGTACTTCTAAGTTAACAAGATCTATTTCTAATAGAACTTTTATTTCAGCCTTAGACCATGATCTAGATATTCCTAGCCCATCGAGATACTCAACTTCTCAAATAAGAGATGAAGACATTATTGAAACTGATGAAGATGTTTTAAGACTTCATTCAGATAAAATTTTAAAAAGACAACCCAAAAAGGATATAGAGACTATGTCTCAAATGAGTTTTAATTTTAATGATTAATACATCTTTATTGGATTTCACCTCTGGTTCAGAAGCCAGAAAGATTATTAGTAGTGAATTCAATTCTCCTATATGGGAAAAATTTAGAAATTGATTTTTTGACAATTTTGATGATAGTCAACAAAAAATTCTTCAAGATGAATTTTATGATTTTTGTATTTTAAAAAGGGAAATTATACATTTTAGTCCTTGGTATTGTGCTACATATCTATCTAATTATTTATCTGTTCTTGAGAGAAATTTCAAACTTTTAAATGGTGATGATTTAAAAGGAGTTTATCCTCCTTTCCAATCTTTTAAGCTTGATGGATGCTGTTATATGGCTCTTTCAAAAATCATTGATAACGATGTAGCCGTAATTACTACAAATCATATTAATGGTTTGATTAAATAATTATGCTAATCTATATTTAAAAATTCTTGGTGATCATATTGCTGATTTACAGAAAAAGACTTACAAAGTCATAGTTTAATCAATAATTTGGTTCAAGATAGAATGGACAAGTTTAAAACTACATCTTCTAGAATTCCTAATATTCAGGATCCACCTGAAATAAAGAATTTTAAATTCAAGTCTGATCAAGAAACAGCATTAACTGAAAAGTTAATTAGTACTTTGGCTGATAAGGTGGCCAGTCTTAGTATCAAGAACCTAGATGATGAATTAAATCCAGAAAATGATGACAGTGTTAATGTTATCAAAAAGAATAAATGGTTTGATAAGTCGATTAATAGACTATATTATAATACTAGACCATCACCAATGGATCTCCTTCATGAAGAGCAAGAATATCACATTAATAATAGTTATAGTGGAACCCATATTTATGAATGGAATATAGATTGTTATTATGAAAAGCAAATTCATAATCATGTTCATAGGATGCTTATGTATTCAACTATTTGTAAAAATGCTAATAATGTTGACGTTACTGTTGCTAAAATGATAGTAGCAGGTTTTACTGGCCAACTAAAGGGTTGATGGGATAATTACTTATCTGAAGATGAAAGACAGGCTATGTATAACAATGTTAAAATTGGAAATGGTGTTACTTCGCATCAGGCTGTTTATACTTTGCTCATAAATATTGTTGACCATTTTACCGCTCAATATGCTAATAATCAAGAATCAACTAGGACACTTTTACAGAATCAAAGGTGTAAAAGTTTAACTGATTTCAGATGGTATAAAGACACATTTCTTAGTAGAGTTATGATACTGCCAGAGACTAATAACTCTCATTGGAAAGCCAAATTTATTGATGGTTTACCCCCATTTGTTTGATGAGAGAGTTAGGAAGACCCTTAGAGGTAATGAGGCTTCTATTTATTATGAACATTATAATTATGGACAACTAATAAAAGTTTTTACTCACGAAGGGTTAAACCTTTGTAATGAGATTAAGCTTAATCAACAGCTAAAGCACCAAGATCTAGTTGAGAAACACCAATTGGGTGAATTTTGTGAACAATTTGGTATGGATATGCCTTCTTCCTCTAAGAAAAAGAAGAAAAATAATATTGATCATAATTTCCATAGATATAAGAAAAGGAAGTATTACAAAAAGAAATTAGAAGATAAATCTCAAAGGAAATTTCAGAGACAACATTATAAAAAGAATTATAGAAAGAAGGGCTATATTCCTTCCAAACAAATAAGATGTTTTAAGTGCAATAAAAAGGGTCACATGGCAAATGATTGCTGGACTCAGAAGCAGATCAATAATTTGGAGATTGATGATGATCTTAAAGATAAACTGTCAAAATTATTTTTAGACGATAATGAACTTAATAGTGAAACTGAAGGTAGTTCAAATAGTTTTAGTAATGATAATATCAAAATCATTGATAATGATTCTGATACTTCTGAATCTTCCAGTTCAGAATGTACACCTTGTGGTATGAGAAAACTAATGTAAAAAACTAGTCGTTTTTAAGGGTTAGAACAGTACGTTGGACTGTTCGGTTTATGTTGTAAAATACGTAGCGGAATATTAAACTGTTTATTTGAATTTTATATGTTTTTGAACGAAAATTAAAAAGGATATGACGTGATCATTCTCTCCTTCCTCGCAAGGAACTTGATTGCAACATACGACTGGTTTTTGTGACTCTCACCTCGCAAGGATCAACTCACACTCTAATCTCTCCCTCGCTGGAAAGAAATAAGACACTCAAAGCTCGCAAGCAATAAGCAACAAGAAAACTTGTATTAATTCTCAAACTCAATGTGTTTGTAAAAACGGAATACAAAAGCGCCCTATTTATACTAAATAGACCGACCATAAACTCCCTAAGCTTCCCTAAACCACACGCCTAAACTGATAAGGAAATCGACCCTTAGGATGGCAAATTGCCTTATTACAATTTTGATAAGATTAAGAAAGAAACAATAAGGAAATAACAATACTACCTTAAATTTATTAGCTAAATAAAATAAGGAAACTAAGATTAGGAAACTAAGATGATCATATAATCACCACCAACTATTACACGGTTTTGGAAACCGTTTGCAACAGCTCCAATTCATTGCGCTCCAAGTAACTTGACGACCAAGTAATAGTAGCGTGTTGACAGCCTTGGAAACCGTGTTGCCAACTCCTAATCATTACTCTTCCATGTTATCATTTCACTAAACTAGAGCTCATTTTAATCCTTCAAAATATTTGGGACACATTTCGACTTCATTTTCAATATACTCCAATGCTCCCGCATCAAAAACCTTGTACTAGTCCAATTAAGGATGATTTTTATAATTTGGTATCTCAATTCTAAGAAAATTATATTAATACCCTTGATAATGATCAATGGATAAATTTGTTGAAAACAATTCAAGACCCTGAAACACGGTCTAAGATTATTGAAAATATTCCTAGCACTTCTCAAAGTACTAATAAGTACAATAATGATAATATCATTACTGATAGAAATCCTTATACCATGAAAGAAGTTTATAAGCTTCTTCAGAGTAAGAAGAAAGACTCTAATCCTACTACTACTTCTTTACATGATATTTTAAAAGAAATAGGTATTTTGAAGTCTGAGATAAAAGATTTAAAATTTCAAGATAAACGTAATGACAAAAGAATTTCTAATTTAGAAACTCTGGTTATTTTCCAAGAAGAAATTTTTAAAAATAATAATTGTAGATACCTCATTTCTACACCTTCCGCCAACCACCCAGTGATGATTGAGCCGCATGTATGGTACACGGAACGATTTATGACTGTCCGTAAGTTTATCGTCAAGTGATAGCTCAAACACTTGTGTCTACCCCTTGGTCGTCATCTACGCACCGATACGGTCGTTTTGACAGTAATTAGAGTTCATTTGGAGTCGGGGTAAAAAACCGCTTCATTTTCTAAGAAACCGTTTAAAATGCCGAGTCGGAATGTTCTAGAATATTCCGGATATTTATTCCATAATTTAATTTTATAACTTTTGGTAAAATATCATCCATAAATCATATTTTACGGAATAAGGAAGTATAGATCTACCACAATTCCATAATAGAAACGCGGAAATCTTTCTTCCGCAGGAGGAAACCTCTGGGGAAATGACGCAGCAGGTGATGCGCCTCTTGGAAGGACGGGAGCAGCTGCTGCGCCTCTTCTCCAGCCCTCTTTTGCTGTTTACGGAATATTTTCCGTGATTTCTTTCCAAAGTTTGGGTCATTCCATAACTCTTCACATTGTTTAGTATAAATAGAGACCCCCGGTCTCCATATTTTTCACGCAAGTGTCCGCCCTTCTCTTCTCTCTTTGCATTCTAGACCGTGCTCTAAGCTTTCGACGCCTACGTGTTTGATCAATCGACCACGTAAGCTCAGATCATTCTGAGTCCCAGTCACGTTGCATGACCGACCGATTTCACCACTATACATCAATCAATCAATTAATCTAAAATCCTGCAACGAGGGCACTTTCTACATACATTCGAGTCGAGCAATCACTAAACGTTAACTTAGTTAATCTCGTTTCGTCAAATATGTAAGTCTGAGGGTGTAAATCCCATCTTTTTATTATATTTTATTTTTGTATCAATTAATATAAGATTCACGTCAAAAATACATTTAAAACCGATTTTAAAAACGTTTATTACAAACTGTTTTTACGAAACAGCAGTTACCAGATGTCGAGGAGAAACGCAGCAGCAGCGGCGCCTCTTCGAAGAATCGCAGCACCTGCTGCGCCTCTTCCAGAGGCTGCCGCTGCTCCTGCCCTTCTTCTTCTTCCTTGGGTTTCTGTGGTTTTGTTCTTTTGTCCTATTTTTCTTATTTTCTTTCATTCCATTGTACATAGACCATGTTTTAATATTCTCCTTTCAATTATAACGCTTTATTCTCGACTTAAATCCCTTATAACTCGATATTTGCGGGTTTTCATCATAAATTCAAACTCGGATTTTAAAGACTCGATTTATCCATATCAAGTTTCTGGAATTCATCATGTGTACATGTCTTCTTTGTTTAATTCCAGATTGTTTTGTTCTTTCCAAGTTCGTTCCTTTTGTGTTTTCCTTCATCGTAAATAAATCTAATTCGTATTTAATTCGTTTCTAGCCCGATTTAATTCATTTTAATCCGTGTTTATCGCTTTTGTGATGGTTCCAGAAGTAATTAAACTGCTAAATCACTTTCACTAAAACACACCAACGAACATTAACTACCCGCGGTTCTGACTTCACAGTCAGAGCTCAACTCAAGAACAGACACAGGAATAGCTACGCCTCTTCTAAGGGATGCAGCAGATGCTGCGCCTGTTCTGAGATGATCTCTGTCCCTGAACTTCCGTTCTCGCTTTGACGTAGCCTTTAATTACATAATTAATTAACTAATAATCGTAATATCACCCTCAATCTGTCCTATTTTGTCACCTTAATTTCTAACCTTTTTTTTCTTTTCTTCAAATTTCCGTTTCGAGTGTACTTTTGACGTAAATCAATTAAATCATTGTAATTCATTGTAATTTCAATTATCATTATTTATTTATCGTTATTTGTTTATTGTATTTATTTATTGTATGGTTTATTTACTTGTTTTCACATGTAACAAATTCTTAAATCCCAATTCGACATAATTGATTATTAAATTATTTGTTCACCGACATAGTCTAATCTAACATGCTAGGATTAATCTATTGTTTGTTGCATTGCATGCATATGATCGACAACGCATCAAATATGAATAATTTCCCTAATCATTAGTAGAGGCCGCTATCGAGGCGGGCGGGATTAGGTGTTCAGTAAAAGGACTTCCTAATACGTACCCTCACCCCTTACTCCAGATCTCTGTGAACATCCGTGTTCAATTGCATCCACGAGAGTCATTCTAGACATAGAATGCTAAGGGTAACGAGTTCTTAGTGTTCATGTCACTGCTTTGTGTCTTGACATAACACGATGTATTCGAACGATTCCAATTTCCCATAAAAATTGGTGGCGACTCCACAAATGCACGCTTATTCGAACGCTTCCGCGCGCGGTGTGGCCCATGTCCACAATAATTTAGTTAATAATGATGATAATCATATTATTAATTTTGGAGATGATCAATTACATAAAACCCCTGATAAATCTAATAAGTTTTTTCTAACTTTAGAGATTATCACAGGCCATAAATGGTATGTAAAAATTTTACTTCGGATTGATAATCAATATTTTAAAGAATTCACTGCTTTAATTGACACTGGAGCAAACTTAAATGTCATACAGGAAGGGTTAATTCCTACCAAATATTTTGAAAAAACCACTCACACTTTATCTCAAGCAGGTGGAGATAAACATGATATTCAGTTTAAACTTCCAAAAGCATATGTTTGTGTCAATGACACTTGTATTCCTTTAAGTTTTTTACTTGTTAAAAATAAACTTTCGATTCAATCATACTTGGAACACCTTTCATCAATAAAATTTATCCTTTTCAAAGTGTTGATAAAAATAGGTTAATTGCAACTTATAAGGATAAAACTATTACATTCAATTTTATAATGAAACCTTTTGTTAAGACTATACATGAAATATATGATCAAATATCTTTAAAAGAAAAGCAATTATGCTTTTTAAAACATGAGGTTAATATTTTGACTATAGATGAAAAACTTAATAATCCTATGTTAAAAGCAAAAATTTCTGAAATTAAAAACCAATTTTCTTTAGCTGTTTGCAATGATCATCCAAATGCTTTTTGGAGTCGGAAAAAACATATAGTTGACCTCCTTTATGATGAAAATTTTAAAGAAGAAATTATTCCTACCAAGGCAAGACCTTGTCAAATGAATTCAGAATATTTGTCTTTTTATAAAAAAGAAATAAATTCTCTTATAGAGAAAAAACTTATAGGACCATCCAAATCACCATGGTCTTGTACAGCTTTTTATGTAAATAAAAATGCCGAGAAGGAACGAGGAGTTCCTAGATTAGTTATTAATTATAAACCTTTAAACAAAGTTTTAAAATGGATTAGGTATCCTATACCTAACAAAAAAGGTCCCCTATAGGTTTAAACAGTTCAAATTTAACACTTTTTGGTAAATTCCTAATCACTAGTAAATTACGTACTTAGGTGTACTGTGACACCCTTAAATCTAGCCTTAATTAAATACGTAAATTCTACAGAAAAACTGGTAGGATATGTTTGTAAATGGTTCAACTAGTCCAAAAACCTGCAATTTCAAAAAAATTTCTAACTAAACCATTCACAACCAATTCCAACTCAAGAAGAGTGTCAAAAACCCTGCAACAACTGATAAACTAATTTACATACATAACTTAAGACGCGGAAATATAGTGATACAAACCCAAAATAGAAAAGGGAGACATATGTCCCTTCAAATTATATACAAATCAAAGTGTAAAGGGTTTACTAATAGAATAGCCAAAACTAGGTCCAAGGTTCCTTGCTCACTAGCTCGTCTGTGACCCCCAACAAAGCATCAACAACCTGTCAATCGCATTTTATACAAACACGAAAGCCACAATTCAGTGGGGAGTAACTTCGAGTCCTCCCAGCCACGAATCGTCAAAATTAATGTACATGTAGTAAAACATGTAAACAAGATGATAAAGAATTCAATTATCAATTATTCTAACATATGAGCCCTAAACTGACCAACTAAACTAACATGTGAAACATTTAACAAATTGTAATCCAAACTCTATCAACTATAGCCGGCTTGCATCTCACCTTCTATGATTCATAGAATCATCAAACAAGAAAGGGCAATATATCAAAGACAGGCATAAGTTCTTAGTACGGTCAATAGTCACTTTGTAACTCGAGTCTATACCACGAGGTAGGGAAGGTAATCGAACCGGTATCTTGGCTCAGCGGTTACTATTAAGAAAACATGGCCAAGAGACAACACAACCCTAGCCTAAAATCTGCGCAGACCTAGACATGCGGATACACACCACCGCACCCAAGACCCACAACCTTTTTTTTAAAACAAAGGGAAGTGAGTACCCTAAGGACACCACCGAAGGGTTGGCTAGTACTTAAGCTGACCCCATACTATCAAAATAAGTACCTGAGGTCATGCCCCAACTTGGATATAAATCCACTAGTCAGTAACACAAAGGCTATCAAGCAGTGAACATATACTCGTCAGAGACTATAAAGACCTATCTATGATGAAGGCCGAAATACTCACCTAGGACCTAGTCGACTAGTCCCAGCCTTGAATACTTTAGCCCACATCACACACGACTCACCACACAAGTCAATTAAGACACCCACTTAACCATAAGAGGGCAAAAAGTCCCACTTACCAACATGAATTCTAACATTCTATCATGTAAAAGGCTATATAATATTGTCTATTCAGCAGATAAACCAACAGTTCCTCAATAAGTATTCAATACTAATTTCCAATCCTAGCAATTATAACAATATTTAAGGCTTTAGGGGAAACTAGGGCCATTACAACAAAATAAGAAGCTATTAAATTCAATAAGCTATACATGTGAACTAAAGCTTGATAAATGGCCTAAAACAAGAAAAAGGCCGATTATCTAAATCATTCAACCGAATTTTTACCGCAACCCCACCTGCGACAGTACGAGTCAAATTGCGGTGACCAATCACTCAATTAATCGACATCGCATCAGTCAAAGGGACTAAGGCTCGGTTTTTCAAGACAATCAACAAAACATTACAATTATCGCTAAAAAAATTCATGTTGAGCCTATGAATTACAATTTCATTTTGTAAACTATCCTAACATGTGATAACTATTAATATAAGCACAATTTTACCATTAACATATTTTTTTTTATTACTAAAATGATTCAATTCAAATTACTACCCATTTGTTACTTATACTAATCATAACATTAATCAACCTAAAATGATGAACAAAGCTTGGAAAACCGCGAAACAAGCAACGGACCGACCCGGGCCAAGCACGGGCCTGCCGCGGCCCGTCACGGGCCTGTTTCACTGCTGTGAACAGTACCGCGGGTCTGTGAACAGTAACTTTTCTATAATTTTTTCGGTAAAACGACGCCAAATACTCATACGGACTCCGAATTGAGTGATTCAAGTGGCTAAACCACCTAATTTTTCGACGCCGTTCAATCTGTCATATTTTCGGAAATATTGGAAAATGTCTCGGTCCGGTACTGACACGTTCCAGCCAACCCGCGGATTTGTCCCCTCAAATAATTACTCATCCAAATTTGTTCTAAACAATAATATACAAATGGTTAACTTAAACTAACAAAAGACAAGCATTAAACATGCATGCAACCCATTTTATACATGTGAAAATTTACTACTCAACCAAAAATCACAAAAACATACAAAAAGCAAAGATTGTGACGATAATTCGTCGAGTAACTCGAAATATGTTACCTTAAGCTAGAAAAAGGCAAAATAACCCTTGAGAAAACCCTAAAAACAGTAGCTACCCATCATCCTCCACTACATAAGAGTCCCCCACATCATCCTCATAATCTTCACCTATTAAAAACAACAAAAACACAACAAAAGTCACCAAAACCGAAATTATACCCAAAAATCGTCTTAAAACAACTTCAAGAAAACTGAAATTAAATTATACCAAGTTGTAGATCTCGGCGAGGGGATTCCGGAAAAGTAAATTTCGTGAAAATCCGATAAGAAATGAAGAAATTAGGGCGATTTTTAGCTTGAAGGTATAAAAATGGTGTTTTTGGGAATGTTAGGTGATGAAGATCAAAGAAAACCAGAAAATGAAGGGGAAGGGGGCTGGTGTGCGTGAAAGGGAGAAAGGAAATGAGGAGTGCGGGTTTGAGTCGGGATTTTTTTTCGAGTCGGTTTTAACTCGTTTCGATAATAATTAAAACCGTAAGTCAAATGCAAATTCCGACAAGACCAAAGTTTTTAAACACGAGATTACAAGAAAATTGAATATTCATACGACCCATTTCCAAATTCGTTTACCCAACGTTCAAAAGAATTGTCATTTTCCCCCCGATACGCCCTTATTTCGAAATAAAAAGTTTTACACGGTTTAAACTATTTTTAAACATTTTGAAACTATCAAAATAAATACTTTTCTTCAAAATATAATAAAATTATATTTCTTTGAATTATTTTTACTTTAAATACTTAAATATCAAATTTTATTTGATTAATAAATTACTTCCGAAATTTATTAACGGTCCTAAATTACGGGGCGTTACAATCACTCCTCCTTTTAAAAAGTTTCGTCCTCGAAACTTAGAAGGAGAAATTATAGTTATCAGAAAATATAGGTATCTTTTCAATGAAACGGTGATACTCTTGTTGATCGGACAAGAACATCCATATTCGTATCAAGATATAAAAATATTTCTACACCAATAAATGAGAAAACCCATTATTGGGACGTCACCAACAACGAGATTCAACATTCACTAATATTAAAACCATTAAAAATCATAAAAGTATTTTCAATATCTTTGGTTTAAAGTTCTATAGTAAGAATAATATCTTACTAAATTATAAATAAATAAGGCTTAGTAACTCGGAAAAAGAGTAAGAAAAGGAATCATTACACAAAACGAGAAATAGCTTAGATATCCAATCGAACACTAGGGTTGAAAGAGAGTGAGAAATCATGTTCAAATGTTATAGAAAAAAGTCAATTTGTAAATTTACTCCAAGTAAATGAACCAAAAGTTTACTCAAACTATATAGAATTTATGCAAGACGGAAAACAACTCGGGAACGAGAAGTGCAAGTCACGATAGGGAACTCACACCCAACAGGCAAGAAGGAATTGAACTTTTAAAGGTGGAATTTTTGGATGAAGTCAATAAAGATGTCAACGAACAAGACGCTTTACTCAAGAGGTCAAATAAGTTCCATAAAGGCGAGCACAACGGAACAAGCCAGAATGGCAAGAATGACAATTGTCGGAGATCGGAATTAGGAAGATCGGTACATCGAGAAAGGTTCACTCAATTATCCAACCACAGAGTCATCCTACTAGGTCCTCCGAACATCAACAGGCAACAACCAGAGGCCACACAATCCAAAGAGCCATCTGAACCACTCCTCGACAAGTCTACTCATAAGTTAATCCTTGAGACAATCCTATCCTCTACAATTATAACTTAACAGTTTCCCAATCAAAATGTTTCCACCAGTATCCTCCCTCAAACAAACTCAAAATCCAAAGTCGAAACTAGTAACAATATTATACCCTTACCAAGATTCAATATTCTCAAACGCATTCATGCTTGAAACCAACCCACAAGCAACAAGTTGCACTATCCAATCCATAATTAGCACTAACTATAAGATAAATGGGTTCATCTCACAAATCATCTGATCAGTTTACTCAAGGTTCACTATCCTACTTCCCAACAATATTCCAATTCCAATAGAAAGATTCCTCAAAGGATTAAATATAAGGTCCAAATTTACAATAACAATCCACAGACTTAACTATCAATCCCCAAATCCGTAAAGTAAGGATCAAATGACAAACGACAATCCCCGAACGACGATGCCCAAAACAAATCCAAAATAACCATAGAAATACTCCACCCAGGTAAACTAATCCCATTAGTCTCATCATCAAATTGAAACTAAAGTGGGTCTTATACCACCAAAACACACGAACCTTAACTCGCAAGGAGACTACAACATTGCCATCATAAGAATTCCACCAAAATCTAGCTTTCATATCACATGGTCAAATAGAGACACAAACTCCTACACTAATTCCCGACAAAAATCAAAATACAAAAATCCTCAAATCACATCCCACTAACTCTGTAAACATGGTCAACAAGGTACCAACTATACTAAGTAGATAAGGAGTTATAACGGAATAGAGATAAAATATTTTTGAAGGATGCATGAGCATGACAAGTTAGGAAACTAAGGAGTCGGACCGTAAAAATAACGGTTGACAGAAATAAGAGGTACTCGAGTTAAGAAGATATTTCGGGCAAGAAGAAGATACGTATACCTCGGCATAAAAACAGGGTTCAACAAATGCTAAAGAGAAGGAGAGGAGAACAGCAGCGGCATAATGAAAGGGTTACCGCTTAACCAAACACACCTCAAAGCTTATGATTGCTATGATAAAGTTACATCACTAAGGTGCTCAACAAAGACTCAAAAGTATACCATAACATAGGATTAACAAGGACTCACAAAGGTAGGTTTTCCTCAACTCAATTGGTTCCAAGAGCCAAAATCAATTCACCACACAAATTCATTTGTTACCATCCAAATCCCAAGGTATCTCCTTTACAATTCTCGTCATCGAACTTCACTTGCTATGTCATCCCCAAGTACCATGGCTTGTTTACTCCATCATCTCACCACTTAATACTTCTAGTCTCCGATACCATAAATTAGAATCGCATCTTTGAACTCACGAACTACATCAAACAACTTTCCACCAAAATTCCCAAATTCAGATATGATTAATAAGGTCAACAAGGGCTACTCTATACTAGATTTGGTCAACTAAAAAGGTTTAACAAACTAACTATTTCCAAAGTATGATACCAATCCATTAAGCAACGTCCATGTCCTAATGTATTCCTTTCATGGCCTACCAAGTTTGGGGCTAACTATCATTCCTTTAATTCTCCATAAGAAACATCGAGACTCTCAAATGAAGTCGCTTAGGTTCATTTCAACTTATGTGCTAAGGTAGTACCCACGCTCAATCACCTATAACAAACAAGCTCTCAAAAGACATAAATCCTGAGGTATTTCTCAACTCCCTAAACTCTCACATTAAGCACAACTAACAAGATTAACCAAAGGATCCCAAGTTATATTCTCCTATACAACTCAAACCTTAAACAATCAATTTCTCAACTCGTTCACGCCCTCCAATGATACATTCTCTCAAAACCGGGTTCTCTTGAACAAGGGAACTATCCTGCGGAATAAAAGGAAGGTGTCCACATGGACTTTATTATAAGAAGAAAACGAACCTAAGATGAATCGGGAGAAAGAATTGAAAGGTAGTTACCAAGGCGAGAGAAGAGGAATTTGAAAGACGAATAAACAACGAGATTGGAAGACTAAGGTAAGATTGCATTATCTACATCTATTGGAGAGCCATCTTTCAAAGAAGAAAATTAATTAGTACCTAACAATTAGCAATCACAAACAGACTACCACATAAAATCCTAATTCTACCCATCCTACCCTTCTCTCAAGTTTATTATTTAAAGGTCAAGTGCTTTTAAATGGGGTGCACAAACGTGCGTCGGGAGCAACAAGCTCTGATACCAACTGTGACACCCTTAAATCTAGCCTTAATTAAATACGTAAATTCTACAGAAAAACTGGTAGGATATGTTTGTAAATGGTTCAACTAGTCCAAAAACCTGCAATTTCAAAAAAATTTCTAACTAAACCATTCACAACCAATTCCAACTCAAGAAGAGTGTCAAAAACCCTGCAACAACTGATAAACTAATTTACATACATAACTTAAGACGCGGAAATATAGTGATACAAACCCAAAATAGAAAAGGGAGACATATGTCCCTTCAAATTATATACAAATCAAAGTGTAAAGGGTTTACTAATAGAATAGCCAAAACTAGGTCCAAGGTTCCTTGCTCACTAGCTCGTCTGTGACCCCCAACAAAGCATCAACAACCTGTCAATCGCATTTTATACAAACACGAAAGCCACAATTCAGTGGGGAGTAACTTCGAGTCCTCCCAGCCACGAATCGTCAAAATTAATGTACATGTAGTAAAACATGTAAACAAGATGATAAAGAATTCAATTATCAATTATTCTAACATATGAGCCCTAAACTGACCAACTAAACTAACATGTGAAACATTTAACAAATTGTAATCCAAACTCTATCAACCATAGCCGGCTTGCATCTCACCTTCTATGATTCATAGAATCATCAAACAAGAAAGGGCAATATATCAAAGACAGGCATAAGTTCTTAGTACGGTCAATAGTCACTTTGTAACTCGAGTCTATACCACGAGGTAGGGAAGGTAATCGAACCGGTATCTTGGCTCGGCGGTTACTATTAAGAAAACATGGCCAAGAGACAACACAACCCTAGCCTAAAATCTTGAGACCTCGACATGCGGATACACACCACCGCACCCAAGACCCACAACCTTTTTTTTTTAAAACAAAGTGAAGTGAGTACCCTAAGGACACCACCGAAGGGTTGGCTAGTACTTGCCGACCCCATACTATCAAAATAAGTACCGAGGTCATGCCCCAACTTGGATATAAATCCACTAGTCAGTAACACAAAGGCTATCAAGCAGTGAACATATACTCGTCAGAGACTATAAAGACCTATCTATGATGAAGGCCGAAATACTCACCTAGGACCTAGTCCCAGCTAGTCCCAGCTTGAATACTTTAGCCCACACCACACACGACTCACCACACAAGTCAATTAAGACACCCACTTAACCATAAGAGGGCAAAAAGTCCCACTTACCAACATGAATTCTAACATTCTATCATGTAAAAGGCTATATAATATTGTCTATTCAAAGAGATAAACCAACAGTTCCTCAATAAGTATTCAATACTAATTTCCAATCCTAGCAATTATAACAATATTTAAGGCTTTAGGGGAAACTAGGGCCATTACAACAAAATAAGAAGCTATTAAATTCAATAAGCTATACATGTGAACTAAAGCTTGATAAATGGCCTAAAACAAGAAAAAGGCCGATTATCTAAATCATTCAACCAAATTTTTACCCGCAACCCCACCCTGCGGACAGTGCGGGTCAAATTGCTGGTGACCAATCACTCAATTAACTGACATCGCATCAGTCAAAGGGACTAAGGCTCAGTTTTCGGCACAATCAACAAAACATTACAATTATCGCTATAAAATTCATTTTGAGCCTATGAATTACAATTTCATTTTGTAAACTATCCTAACATGTGATAACTATTAATATAAGCACAATTTTACCATTAACATATTTTTTTTATTACTAGAATGATTCAATTCAAATTACTACCCATTTGTTACTTATACTAATCATAACATTAATCAACCTAAAATGATGAACAAAGCTTGGAAAACCGCGAAACAAGCAACGGACCGACCCGGGCCAAGCACGGGCCTGCCGCGGCCCGTCACGGGCCTGTTTCACTGCTGTGAACAGTACCGCGGGTCTATGAACAGTAACTTTTCTATAATTTTTTCGGTAAAACGACGCCAAATACTCATACGGACTCCGAATTGAGTGATTCAAGTGGCTAAACCACCTAATTCTTCGACGCCGTTCAATCTGTCATATTTTCGGAAACATTGGAAAATGTCTCGGTCCGGTACTGACACGTTCCAGCCAACCCGCGGATTTGTCCCCTCAAATAATTACTCATCCAAATTTGTTCTAAACAATAATATACAAATGGTTAACTTAAACTAACAAAAGACAAGCATTAAACATGCATGCAACCCATTTTATACATGTGAAAATTTACTACTCAACCAAAAATCACAAAAACATACAAAAAGCAATGATTGTGACGATAATTCGTCGAGTAACTCGAAATATGTTACCTTAAGCTAGAAAAAGGCAAAATAACCCTTGAGAAAACCCTAAAAACAGTAGCTACCCATCATCCTCCACTACATAAGAGTCCCCCACATCATCCTCATAATCTTCACCTATTAAAAACAACAAAAACACAACAAAAGTCACCAAAACCGAAATTATACCCAAAAATCGTCTTAAAACAACTTCAAGAAAACTGAAATTAAATTATACCAAGTTGTAGATCTCGGCGAGGGGATTCCGGAAAAGTAAATTTCGTGAAAATCCGATAAGAAATGAAGAAATTAGGGCGATTTTTAGCTTGAAGGTATAAAAATGGTGTTTTTGGGAATGTTAGGTGATGAAGATCAAAGAAAACCAGAAAATGAAGGGGAAGGGGGCTGGTGTGCGTGAAAGGGAGAAAGGAAATGAGGAGTGCGGGTTTGAGTCGGGATTTTTTTCAGTCGGTTTTTAACTCGTTTCGATAATAATTAAAACCGTAAGTCAAATGCAAATTCCGACAAGACCAAAGTTTTTAAACACGAGATTACAAGAAAATTGAATATTCATACGACCCATTTCCAAATTCGTTTACCCAACGTTCAAAAGAATTGTCATTTTCCCCTCGATACGCCCTTATTTCGAAATAAAAAGTTTTACACGGTTTAAACTATTTTTAAACATTTCGAAACTATCAAAATAAATAATTTTCTTCAAAATATAATAAAATTATATTTCTTTGAATTATTTTTACTTTAAATACTTAAATATCAAATTTTATTTGATTAATAAATTACTTCCGAAATTTATTAACGGTCCTAAATTACGGGGCGTTACATGTACCACCTATTCTTGTATTACTTTGGTAAGTCTGTAAAGGTCTTGTTTTAAGTCTGTAAAGGTCCGACTTTATTATTATTATTATTATTATTATTATTATTATTATTATTATTATTACTGTTACTATTACTGTTACTATTACTGTTACTACTATTACTGTTACTACTATTACTGTTACTATTATTACTGTTATTATTATTATTATTATTATTATTATTATTATTATTATTATTATTATTATTATTATTATTATTATTATTATTATTATTATTATTATTATTTATAAAAGGATGCGCGCAACTATCATTAAAAGAAAAATAAAAGTTTACATGAAATTGGTGGGGAGCCGAGAGACAATCTGGGCTCCCACACCCTTAACAACAGCAAAGCTAAGTCTAGTAAAAATGTAAGCGGCCACCCGAAACCCCGCATCCTGAGATACCGAGAATTTCTGGATCCGCTTGAGCAAGGCAACAACAACCGAACCCAGCTCCCCAAGTGAAGAGAAAGAGAAGGGAAGGAAACCATAACCAGCTGCCGCGCACAAATCCCCGTACTTAGCACACTTACGCAAGCAGGACACGGCCTAGATACCGTGAATAACGGAACACCCAGACGATACCCAAGCACACTACGGTAAGTCCTCCCGTTCATAGTCTGACCCAACCCCGAGATAGGAACCGCACACAACCAATCAGAGGATTGAGAACCCTGCTGAGACTGCCACAAAGCAAGCTGGCGTGGTGTCAAAGAGAAAACAGACTCTAAGGCAGCAGTAACCGTCGCGAAATATATGTCTGCCAATTTCTTCATAAGTTTGGGGGCAGCAATTTCACTAGGGTTACCTAAGATATCAGAACCTGTAGTCACAGAAAACACCCGTGCGGCATCGTCAAAAGCAGGGCCATCAGCTACAATACCAGAAGGTCCGAGGAGCTTAGCCTGCAAATCAGCAGACTGCAAACGGGACGCAATAAAAGCATAGTGTAAAACATCTCCCGCCGCATAGACACCAAGACCACCAAGATGGAAAGGGAATGTAGCAAGGCGCCACTGCCAATCCCCAAAACCCGGGCCAGACGAGGTGACAATACGTTCCAAGCTGGAACGAAGAGCAGCATCGAAAGGAAGATGGACCGACCCAAAAACAGTAGGGGAGCAAGTACGAAGAGAGAAATAGAGCTTAGAAATACTAGTACAAGCTCTAAGTAGAAGACACTCACATTGCGGGTCCTCAATCCTCGCAACCAAGTCCATTAGCTCAATGGTCTTAGTCACTCTCTTCGCCACAATCTCACTGCCAAAGCCAGGACAAGTACTGACAGGTCCACATAAAACTGTAACTCCACACCAGGGCCGAGCAATAGAAGTGGGGAAAACCCCGGGAAGTCGACTCCGAAGATCCTCAACAGGCCAAAAGACCTCCGTCTTGGAGACATTAAGATGCAGTCCAAAACGAGGGCCATCAGCTATAATCAAATCCAAAACCCTTCCCACCTCCAAAGCGTTCCCAACGATGGTGCCATCATCCAAGTACCACGCCTGCAAAGTAAGGTCAAAAGAATCCCGGATTTTGCACACCAAGGGATGCAAAACCAAAGCGAAAAGCAAAGGACCCAAGGGATCACCCTGCTGAACACCCTGACAAGACCACAAGCAATTCTCCCCATAAAAAAGGCGGGCAGGGCTGGAGTAATAGAACTCCACCCAACGGGAAAGAACCGAGCAACGACGGTGGACTTCCTGAAGCATGGTCGTACGATTATCAAGGTTGAAAGCATTCTGGAAATCAACCAGCAACATAGAAAGTCCCACCTCAGCACCCCGAGCCTCAATGAGCCGATTCAAGGCATGTAAGATAGCCTCTCCTCCACCGAACACACCCACCCCAAACTGAAGACCAGCAAAGTAAGAAGACAAAGAAGGACCAACCAGAAAATCACCAACCTTAGAGACAAGCCGTCTCCAGACAGTGCCAACAGCAATAGGACGAACACCACCACCCGGTTTAACAAGCGGTGTGAGAGGGGCGCTGGCAATGTACTCACCCAAAGCTAGAGAACACCGGCCCTCAAGAAAAAGATTAACCACCCTAGTAATAGAAGTGATCAAATCATCAGAGATAGCCACATCAGCGCCACTCAAACAGTCCATAAGGTGTTGGTCACGAAAATCATCCCTCCCACAAGAAGTACCGCGTGGGAAACTACGAATCATATCTAAAACCATTGTCGAAGAGGCAGCCAGAGGATGATGATCCCCAGACAAAGGAGGCAATGAAGGAGGCGGGGCTACATGATGCTTCTCACGCAAGGCCACAAGAGTGGCATCGGAGTAGGAGGCGACCCCAGAGGAACAAAGCACCCGAACAGCAGCAGTATAGTGACCATCACAAATATTCCGCCGACATTACCGGAGGTTAAGCTCACTCAAATCAAGATCCTCCTCCACATTAAACAAAGAAGGACCCTCATCAAAACACTAATGCAACAAGCTGCAACCCCCCCCCCCCCCCCCAGGTACCCCCCAAGCAAGGATAGCCCTGGCAATACTCTCCTCCTGACGCTGGCACCGAATAGCAGTCCTACACTCAAGATTACTCCGAGGAGCGAAAGTCTTAAGCAGACAAAGTGGTAAAACAAGCAAATTAATCCAGCGGGAGAGATCACTAGGGGAACCAGCCACATCATCCAGGGCTCCTTTCAAAGCCCGAGCAAACCCAAGACGACACTTAGGAGGAATAGATTTCACGGTGCGAAGGTCCAACGACAATAAACGATCAAGCGAAGATATAGACCACTGAACAAGTTCAACACTATCATTAGAAGAAACCGAAGTAGAAGGAGCCAAAGGTCTCGGAATACCATTAATATGAAAGTTGTAGAGGCCATCAACACACTCCGGAGACACCACAATATCACCCCGACTATGCCGACATCTAGCGCGAGTGGTACGGGTTTTAAAGCACACCCCACACAACCAGAGCCCCATCCGTCTCAAAGTACTCTCAGCATTGAAATAAACAGTCGAACTATCAGTAAGAGTCTGACGCGTAAGTTCCAACGCACCATTATGACAATGTCGGTCCTGAAAATGTTTCTGCCATGCAGCCTTAGTTAGGCCCTTACCAAAACCTTCCCGACACGCATGAAGACCCAAAAAAGGAAAATGGTACCGCACAAGCTCAGGCTTGAAGCCAAGGCACCAGGTTGTAAGCAAAGAGCAGCAACCCGCATCAAGTCCTGAATCGAGCAGCCACCACAAAAGACCGAGGCAGGGGCAGCACCCACAAACAGTGACAACCCAACAGTGGCAGGCCAAAAACAACATCTTAAAAACGGCAAAAAACTACCGTTACTAAGCTTCCATAACCGGCCAACACCACTCCAGAGCAACCACCAGCAAAATAAACCAAACCCGACAGCCAATAGCAGCAGCAAGGGCAGCCACCACACCCAGGCCGCAACTGCCACCCAAAAACGCAGCTACTGCTCGACGAACCAGAAACAACAGCGAAAAACAAAAGAAAAGCAAAACCAAGCATAAACGACACACCTACAACGAAAACTCAACCTCAGTTGAGGCCCTCTCCGGCAAAGGCAACGGCAACACAAGAGAACTGCAAAAAAAAGGCAGAAACTCGCTCACCGAAAACCCGCAAAACTCCGTTCAACAAACCCAAGGCAACGGCTGGCAAACACCTGGCCACCGGCACCGCGCTGTTGCAGATGAACGGAATAGACGACCCACAACACAAAAGAGCAAAGACGGCCAACAAAATGACAAACACGAACCAAGACAAAAACCCTATCGCTTAAAAACCCTATCGCTGAAATGCCCTAACAGAAAAACAGCAGGACAGTCAATGACGACGGCGTCGTGAGGAGGTCGGCGGTGAAGGTTGGCCGGCGGCGACGTGAGGTGGCCGTCCGGCGTGGCAGCAAGATCGATGATGGGTGATCGCCTCTCCTGTCGCTTCTCCCTCTCCTCTCCTCTCAAAATTATTATTATTATTATTATTATTATTATTATTATTATTATTATTATTATTATTATTATTATTATTATTATTATTATTATTATTATTATTATTATTATTATTATTATTATTATTATTATTATTATTATTACTATTATTATTATTATTATTATTACTATTATTATTACTACTACTATTATTATTACTACTACTATTATTATTACAACTATTATTATTACTACTACTATTATTATTACTACTACTATTATTACTACTACTATTATTATTATTACTACTACTATTATTATTATTACTACTACTACTATTATTATTATTACTACTATTATTATTACTACTACTACTACTATTATTATTATTATTATTATTATTATTATTATTATTATTATTTTTATTTTTATTTTTATTATTATATTTTGGATCATATGAGAATGGCACAAGCGTGAGAACGCGCGTCAGCCGTTGGATCTTGTCTGACGCGGCTAATCTAAGGGCATATAAGGCGCTTCTTCCTTAAGCTTTGTCTTTCTTTTTTCCTGAAATTTACCTCGCGCTTCTTCGTTAAGCTTTCTTTTTTCAGTGGAATGTAAGTAGTATTAAGCTCAAAAATATCCAATTTACAACTGTTTCCCCACTTTTAACTAATCAAATCTAACTCCTATAATATATTAGTATGTAACAAAATTAACATCATTATAATAATCCTATCTTTGTACACCAGGACTTATCATCAGCCTTCATAGAACCCTGATGAACACCAACCATACGCTGTTTGCAGTCAGTTTGTACCAGTTGAGCTATCTTGCCAGGATGCATGACATACCCCTCCAATCTACAGATATTTCGATTGTGCCAGATATGATAACACGTGCTCACCATAGCTGCCATAGCAATTTGTCTTCTGAACATAGATGGACATTTCAAACGAATGAGTTTCTTCCAATCTAAAAGTGCAGTACCAGGAATTCCCAACCAGTGAGCTACTCTTTGAAAACATTGCCATGCAAAAATACACGCCTGAAATAAATGTTCATGAGTCTCCATTTCCACACCACAAAGAAAACAATCAGTATTATCAGCTATCCCCATCTTGTGGAGTCTATCCAAAGTGAGAAGTCTCTGATGCTGTATGAGCCAAATAATGAAGCTGCATTTTGGGACATTGTATCTATTCCATACCAGATTGTACCAGGGAACTTTTAGAGCAGGTTCCTGCATTAGCCATTTGTACCCATCAGCAATAGTATAACATTGATCACTGCCACGCCATTTGCCATTAATGTATCCATTTTTAAGTGTTTCTTTCACTTCACAGATCTTACGCCAAGCCCAGGAACTGTAAGCAGTAGGTCTATAAGTCATCCAGGGAGTGCCTTTTAGATATATATTATTAATCCATCTGATCCAGAGCTGATCTGATTTACTAGCAATCCACCAGACCAACTTTCCAATGGCTGCCACATTCCACAATTTACTGTCAATTATACCCAAACCCCCATTCTTTTTACCTTTACAAAGAATATTCCAAGCCACTAAGGGAGCTTTAGAGTACTTGTCCTTACCTTCCCAGAGAAAAGTCCTACAATGCCTGTATTCTATCCATGACACCCACAGGCAGAACAAAAATCTGAGACCAGTGATTATGAATAGTGGAGAGGACAGACTTAACCAAAATCAATCTGCCTGAGTATGAAATTTTCCTGCTGTTCCACCCTCTGATCCTCTTAATCATTCTGTCCACCAATATATTGCAATCAGCTTTAGTAAGTCTCTTATGAGAAATTTGAACTCCCAAATATTTAAATGGAAGCACCCCTTTCTTAAACCCAGTGCCATGGAGAAGTTTCTGTACAGTATCAGCTTTAATGCCATTGCAGTAAAAGTCAGACTTATCAGAGTTTATAGCTAATCCAGAAGCATTAGAGAACCTCTTAAACATATCCATAACAGTGAACACAGATTTGAGATCACCTTTACAGAACATGAGTAAGTCGTCTGCAAACATAAGATAGGTCAGCTTGAGGTTCTTACACAAGGGATGGAATTTGAAGCTAGGCATCCTACCAACCAAAGCAAGAAGTCTGCTTAGATACTCCATGCAGATAGTGAAGAGAAGGGGAGACATTGGATCCCCTTGTCTCAAACCTCTGCATCCTTTGAAAAACCCATGAACCTGACCATTTAGAACAATGGAATAGCTAGGAGTGCTCACACACTACATAATCAGATTAACCAACTTAGGAGGATAATTGAGAGCTTCTAGCATTTGTTGAACAAATATCCATTCAATTGAATCATATGCTTTCCTCAAGTCAACTTTCATCAAGCACCTAGCTGAGATACTCTTCCTAGCATACATTCTCACTAAGTCTTGACTGATGAGTATGTTTCCCAAAATACTTCTTCCTTTTATGAAAGCACACTGAGCTGGATTAATAATGCTGGTAAGGCTTCCACTTAATCTAGTGCACAGAACCTTGGATATAACCTTATAAATAGTATTACAACATGCAATTAGCCTAAACTCTCTAACTGATTTAGGACTCTCAACTTTAGGAAGTAATACCAGGTTGGTGCAATTGATTTGCTTCAACATTTTTCCATGAATAAAGAAGTCCTGCACAGCTAGACAAATATCTCCTTTAACAGTCTCCCACCCAGCCTTAAAAAAACAACTTGTGAAACCATCAGGACCTGGGCTTTTATCATCAGGAATGGAAAACAATGCTTGCTTGATTTCAAGTTCACTAGGTACCTTGCACATTTCCTCCCAATCAGCAGGATTCACCAATTTACCTTGCCTCACCACCTGTTTGTAAAAGTTACTTGTAGGAGCATTGGTGCCAAGGACATCAGAATAATAATCCACAAATGCCTGCAAAACCTCACTAGGCTCCTTACATTCCTGACCTATACTATTCTCAATATAAAGAACTTTATTTTGGACTTGCCTCTTCCTAATAGCCTGGTGAAATAAACCAGAATTAGAATCCCCATCTTTTGCCCAGGCACATTTAGATTTTTGTCTGAGGAAATCATCTCTAGCATCAGCCAGGAAATAGTATGATTCCCTAATCTGCCTTTCCATATCCATGAGACTCTTGTTAGTAGGATCCTTCTGAAGCTGAAGTTGATGGTCATGTAACAGATGATAGGCCACATCAGCATTTCTCTCTATGTCAGAAAATATGTCTCTATATAAATTCTTCAGTAATGGCTTCAGCATTTTGAGTTTAGTAACAACTTTGAACATAGCAGTCCCACTAACAGTTAAGCCCCAGCCTTTCTCCAATATGCTATGGAATTCAGGGACTTTAGTCCACATATTAAAGAATTTGAAAGACTTCTTATGTCCATTTCCACCACTCATACCATAGGAAATAATGCAGAGGCAATGATCAAAGGTCCCTTCAGGATAAAAGTGTGCACTCCAATCAGGCCATTGAGCAATCCAGTCACTATTAACAAGTACTCTATCAATACGACTAAACACCCTAGTAGCACTATGTTGTTTATTGTTCCATGTAAAAAATGCACCTGTAGACTTCATATCTTGCAAATCACAGCAGTTCAGAGTAGATTGGAAAGGCATCATCTCATCATCCTTGACAATTTTACCCAATCTTTCATTAGCATACAACACATTATTAAAATCTCCTAAGACCACCCACGGGCCACCACCATACAACCTAATCAGAGCTTGCCAGAGTGGTATTCTCTCTTCAATTTTGTTAAAACCATAGACATAAGTAACTGCAAACAACTGGCCAGTATGTTTAACCTTAACATGAAGATGAATATATTGAGCATCATATTCCACTACATCCACCTCTAAATTTTTTGATTTCCACATAACCCAGATTATACCTCCTGAGTGTACATTAGTATTAGTAGCAAAACTCCAATTATGACACACCTGATTAATTACTCTATTTAGAGACCCAGGTTTTACCCTGGTCTCTAGGAGCCAAAATAGATCAACATCATGTTGATGAAGAAACCACTTAATATCTTTTTGTTTAAGAACACTATTCAGGCCCCTTATATTCCATACTCCAAATTTAAACATGGGAAGAAGAGGCTACTCCTCCCCCTCCTTTATCAACCATTTCAGCATCATTAGTAGCTCCAGCCAATTGAGCATTAAAATTCGTTGTGAATGCTCCTTCAGTTCCATTTACCACCCTAGATTCATGACGAGTAATCCTGGTTATTATTCTAGCAGGGGTAAATTTAGAACTCTGAACATGTGCAGGCACTGGAGTAACAATTGGGGTAGCCAGAACAGGTGGTCCAGGTGTAGTCCTCAAACCTGGGCCAGGAAGGACACCAGCCTCTTTAGGAAAAGGAGGTAAATCCTTAGGATTCAAGTAAGACTGTGTAGTATTCACTTTAGGCCTCCAAACCTGTCTCTGTGGTTGCTGACTAGGTCTCCCAGCCCTCACTAATTTCTTCCTGCAAGCATTAGTAGTGTGGCCAATTCCTTTGCATTGTTGACAGGTAATGGGTAACCAGTCATACTCAATAGGCACAGTAACTTCCACCCCCATCTCATCTTCAAACCTAATTTTGGTCGGAAAGTGCTGGTCAAACTCAACCTCAACCATAGTTCTAGCAAAACCTAAGAGAGTCTTATCTAGAGTAGAATCATCAATACGAATAAATCGCCCAATTAATCCAGATAACTTCTCTAAACATTTTGCCCCCCAGAATTTAAGATCCAAACCAACCAATTTGACCCATATAGGAACCTTCATAACAGAAATTCGAGTAGCAGGGTCCCAGGGTTTAATCACAATCGGTTTTCCATCAAATAAGAATATACCATTAGCAAGAACTAATTTATGGTGCTCAGCCTTGGCAAATCTTACCACAAATAGTCCATTAGGAAGGCATGAAATCTTGGATATATCATATGGTGCCCAGATTCTTCTCAGAAATCCTTCCAAAACTTCTCGTGGTGGATTTGCCTCCATCACATACCCATATATTGCCAATTTCCAATATGCAATTTCCTCCTGGACATCTTCCATTGACAGCTTTAAGATGCTAGGTTGAGCCTCAGCTTCCTCAGCAACATCTTCAACAATCGGTTCCAGACGAAGCGAAGATTTCTTCTTCCCATTAGAAACCTCAACCCAATCATCAGGATTATCCGAGAGTACAAGCCCATCAATTAGAACCTTCTTCACTTCCGCATGTATCATCTCCTCAACCTCTTGCCTAACTTGCTCAATTTCAGTATCTAGGGTTTCAACCTGAATCGAGGATTCCGCTATGTTATTGTTACTACAAGGTGGATCAACAATCCCATCTTCAATAGGGCTTTCAGGAACATCAATCAACAAAGGACAAGAGGAGTTTTTTAGGAGGCTACACGAAGTGCGGCGAACTCTAGGACGATTAACAATCTCCTCTATTGTAGGACTGTCGGGAACAACAATAATCGCAACAAAAGAAGAGTTTTTGTCGACTGTATGTAAAGTATGACAAATGATAGGATGATGTACTACTCCTATTGTAGGGCTGTCAGAAACTTCAATTATCACAGCAGAAGAAGAGTCTTTGGTGAATCTCGATGGAGGTTGACAAACAATAGGTGAATCAGGACTGATTTGCACAACCGTAGTGACATCTGTGTTCTTCAATTTTAAGCGCTAAAAAAACATATAAGACAGAAATATAAAGCCATTAAAAATACAGATATGAAGGTCAGATATCCAGAAAGTACATGCTAAACATTAAGAAAGTATATGAAGAAAATACATCCTAAATATTAAGCCATAGCAAAGAACATCAAAATTATTAGGAAACAATGCGTACAAATTTATGTATATCCCTAAACATTAACAAACTACATCAAAATCATTAGGAAACAATGCGTATAAATTCCGACATATTGATATGAAGGTCAGGTATCCATAAAGTACATGCTAAACATTAAAAAAGTACATGAAGAAAATACATCCTAAACATTAACAGATATTAAGCCATAGCAAAGTACATCAAAATCATTAGGAAACAATGCGTATAAATTCCGACATATTGATGCACCTGAGAAATAATATTAGGATTGATTTATAATGAACATCTTCGAACATTAATAGCTAAGGAAACTATGTAAAATTCGAAGCAGATGAATAGTAAAACAGTTGTTTTTAGCAAATAATTAAAGGCAAAGAGTATAACCTTCATTCCGATAGAGAGCGATAAAGAGTAAGTGAACGATCTGAGAATGAGAAAACGTGCAGCTACAATTTAATTGACAGGAAAAACGAAAAGTAGTAAGATGTTAAAGAGAAGAAGTTTAAAGTGGCGGTATTTTTTTAAAAAATTGGGTCATACTATCATGCCATAAGTCCATTTTTTTTTTGGTTTATTCCAACTGCTTGACCTGTTTGAACCTCTACTTTTATATACCCATTTTATATTTAAAAAGTTCAGATTAGGTCAAATTAGGATAAATGGCCATTTAACACACGGGTAATGATAAATACAACCCAGTGGGTTGTATTTAGACAATTAAAAGAGGAAATAAATAGTTAATATATGCATTAATTGCATTGATTTATGTATAATTTACTCTCTAATTTATAAATTAATACCAAATATAGAAGGGTATTAAATGTTTAAATACAACCCGGTGGGTTGTATTTATCATTTCCCAGCACAATGTTAATGTTATAATTTCTCAATGTACTTTCTAAAAGTTCTAAATGTACTTTTTCAACATTCATAATGTACAAATTAGGTCAAATTACATCAGTTCTAATTGGGATTAAAACTAGGGGGTCGGGTATCCTTAAACAGGATGGGAAAGGGTTTAGGGTTGGATTAGGCAGACCGCTATCGCGGATCCGCCTAATCCAACCCTAAACCCTTTCCCTTATGTGTGGTTCGAACGGCAACAACACCAAAAGACACCCTATAGCGGGCGAGTGAACCCTTTTTAGGGACGGTATTAAAACTAGGGGGCCGGGTATCCTAAAACGGAACGGGAAAGGGTTTAGGGTTGGATTAGGCGGATCCGCCTAATCCAACCCTAAACCCTTTCCCTTATGTGTGATTCGAACGGCCGCAAGACCAAAAGACATCCTAGAGGGGGCGAGTGAACCCTTTTTGGGGACGGGATTAAAACTAGGGGGCCGGGTATCCTAAAACGGGACGGGAAAGGGTTTAGGATTGGATTACGAACAGCCGCAAGACCAAAAGACACCCTAGTGGGGGCGAGTGAACCCTTTTTGGGGACGGGATTAAAACTAGGGGATCGAGTATCCTAAAACGGGACGGGAAAGGGTTTCGGGTTGGATTACGAACGGCGGCAAGGCCGAAAGACATCCTAGAAGGGGCGAGTGAACCCTTTTTGGGGACGGGAATTAAACTAGGGTGTCGGGTATCCTAAAACGGGACGGGAAAGGGTTTAGGGTTGGATTAGGCAGACCGCTATCGCGGATCCGCCTAATCCAACCCTAAACCCTTTCCCTTATGTGTGGCTCGAACAGCCGCAAGACCAAAAGACACCCTAGAGGGGGCGAGTGAACCCTTTTTGGGGACGGGATTAAAACTAGGGGGTCGGGTATCCTAAAACGGGACGGGAAATGGTTTAGGGTTGGATTAGGCAGATCGCTACCGCGGGTCCGCCTAATCCAACCCTAAACCCTTTCCCTTATGTGTGGTTTGTACGGCCGCAAGACCAAAAGACACCCTAGAGGGGGCAAGTGAACCCTTTTTTGGGGACGGGATTAAAAATAGATCTTTGACAGTTTATTAAACTGGTTTTCCTGTTTACACTGTATATATTATGTAATGTATGTAAACAGTTTAATTAACATGTCCATTATCTATATTCATAATGTGCATGTTCTGATAATTAGGTGCAACTAAAATATCATTAAGCACTCTCTGGAAAATGTACATTATATTATATTTAAAGGTACATTAAATTATTTTAAAAAGAACATGAAACATTAATTAAATTGTAATGCATGTGATCGTTTAATAAGATAGAAAACTTCAAAAGTTCATTCATATACTTAGATTTATGATGTCGCTATAGATAGATCTTTGACGTTATTTTAAACCTATTTTCCTGTTTTCAATGTATAATAGAAATAAATGTGCTTTCAATTTAATTCAAATGTTCATTACGTATGTTCATAATGTGCAGGTACTGTTTTATAAAAGAGATTTAAAAGCAGACCTGAAATGTACATTATATTATTTTGCTAATTCAGTACATCATAAGTCGGTATTCAAGGAAATAATAACGTTCAAGTAAATATACACGCTAAAAATTGACAAAGAAGTACTTTAATTAGGTGCAACTAAACATTGGTTCACAAATTGAACATTTTGCTTATGCAATTGGACATCATTACACATACGAACGTACACTAGAATTTAAAACATCATGCTACATGAACAGGGGTGTCATCAGACACAAATTCTAACGTACTGCGTAGATAATATTTGAACATTAAATGTAATCACTAGTTTTAGAGAAATGACCCTTCTTCGCATGATCAGCGACAGTTTCATGGCAATCGTTGTGGTCGAACATTAGTAATGTGCATATAGATTTGTATCGTAACACTTTAAGCACGCTCCGTTGCAAAACAGAAGCCAACAATTAACGAGATAGGCAAGACACAATGAACATGAATTTCTTAAAAATAAGAACCAACACTCACATCATTTTTCATCAGGCCACATTTCCAAGAGATTAATCCCATAAATGTTTCCATGTGTTTCATTGTGTATATACCACAGTCATCAACATTGTAGTTATTTCTTTAACTAAGATTTGCAACAATGGGATCCATAGCCAACACAACGTTGCTAGAGTCAGACGTTCTTGGGTTCTCACCCAAAAACCTTCCAAGAGCATCAATCTATGACAAAACATTTTAAAGCAGTGTTAAGCGCGACTAATAGTCCCAATTCAATAGAACAACAAAAATGTGTCAAATTCAAACAGACCGTTAACAGTGGAGATACACCATATTTCTTCATGGCATCTTCATCTGAGAGTGAGTTGTCAAGAATGACGAAACGCTTCCTCACCAGGTCAACCACGTATAAGAAGAAGTGTTTCTCGTGTACAATTGGTAAAAAAAACTTAAATTACAAAACAAAGGACGTACAACCATAAGTACAGTCAAACTCTTGGGAGGGTACATTTTGGCTAATCGTGAGGCACATGTATAAAATGAGAACGGTATATTGCAATATAAAGTGACCTCATTTAATACAAACGCAAAGAAAATTGCCTTTGAGTCAAGCAGTTGCAATAAAACAAAAGCAGAATGCAGACATGGAATGATAGTATGAATCAAGTTCTATGTTCCCAACGTGTGCATATAGTTGCAACTTCACTTGTGCATATTGGATATTCCCCACGTTGAGAAATTACAACATTAACATTGTGAATGTTTAAAAAGTACATTTAGAACGTTTAGAAAGTACATTGAGAAATTACAATATTAACATTGAGAAATTACAACAATGACCAATTAGAACTACTGTAACTTGACCTAATTTGTACATTATGAATGTTGAAAAAGTACATTTACAACGTTTAGAAAGTACATTGAAAAATTATAACATTAACATTGTGTTAAATGGCCATTTATCCTAATTTGACCTAATCTGAACTTTTTAAATATAAAATGGGTATATACAAGTTGAGGTTCAAACGGGTTTAGTAGTTGGAATAAAACAAAAAAAGAATGGACTTATGGGATAATAGTATGACTCAATTTTTTAAAAATGCAATACAACAATGGCAAAGAAAATTGTAAAGTATTTCAAGCGAACAATAGCAACTTACGAGTGCGATTGAAGTTATGTCTATTCCCGGGAAAAGCTGCAACTCCATTTTTACACGAGCCTCGAACAATTCATAAATATTTTCATCGCTTAAACCTGGGCTGGGTTTCGCTAATACAGTCTGCATGAGAAAGTAACGAAAGAGGGAAGTACAGTATTTCAAAATACATACTGCACACAGCGTTTAAGATCATATGTTCAAAAGAGTGTATGTAAATGTACTTACATGCACAAGCGTGGTAAAAAAGAACCGCTTCGGAGTACCAAGATTATTTTCTTCCTCTTTACAATTCAAATATGATGACCATCAACCAATTACAACACTCGAAACATGTTCAGATGGCTTTAATGACCACAAATGCATTCGCATTGGAAAATAAGTCTTGTACGAATATAAGTCCTCACTAGAGCAAAAAAAAAAAGGAAACAAGGAAAAATATATCAAATTACTTGTCAGGTGTGAAACAGAAATGTTAATTTAACAAGTTCATATTTTAGATTACCTGGACCGACGATTGTTAGTGCCCCGGTCACTGAAAACATATTCAGCCACTTGAAGGTGCACCGCAGTAAGTGGTGTTAACACATTGGTGTCATCTTGGATAGCAGAAAACAGCGGATCAAAACGAGATGACAGTTGCTTGTTGCAGGATAGAGGTATATAGGTAGGACTTACCATGAAATGAATCATTTTGGCACGTGGAGAAGATTCACCAGTGACAGGGCAATCCAGTTTAACCCCTTTAGTTGCGGCTAACCTTGCCTCACTCTCAGCAAAGTCTTTCTCCAACTCTAAATCGAACGAAAACTCACCAGTGACGGGTACGAATGAATTTCTCCACTTAGCACATTGTTCTCTGTGTTTAGCACGAGCAAGTTATAATTTGTACGCTTTCTCGGCTGTATTTGCTACAGCAATAAACTGTTCATCTTCCTCCAGTGTGCTGGATTCCCACGTCGGTGCACATGACACATCTTCGGTACCACCACCATATGTCAAATATACAAATTCAGTTGCTGAATGGGCCTGTTTGAAACACTCTCACCTGGGAAACATTGCAAACCAATCGCGTATTTCTCATCTAACACAACCATATCTTCCATGACTCTCTTTGCTGAAGCAGTGTAGTCGTCTGCAAACTCCTGGACAAGGGACATTATAATTAATGCCAAGGCGCGTCTCAGTTTGGAAAGCAGCACATTAACATATCCAATAATTTAAAGGTACATATTTAGTGCTATGAAGGTACATTTGGAATAATAATCGAAAAGGTGCGTATGTAAACAACCACATCTAACAAAGAAAATATTTCAAAGTGAATTTTGAAAAGGAATAGTGAATATTTCGAGAATCAATGGATATACCTTCGGAGACGAGTACAAAATTGGAGATTTTGTATCAGTACTAACATCCCTCGACACTCTCCGTACTTTTTCAACCACTTTTCTACGTGGATGAGAAAATCTAATTCTTTCCATCAGTCGACCTTTTACACGACCAAGACCAAACTGACCAGCTTCTATCTCCTGCTTTTCCTTTGAGAAAAGTGCAGCAGATGTCCAATTCAAAAGAGTATAGTAATCTCTTTTTAGGATTCGTTTTTTCATGGACAACACGGTCAACATAAACAAGCTGCAAGTAAAAACCGGATTATGACTGGCAAATGGCAGGTTTTAAAACCATAATAACTAACAATAGATGTAACACAGAAGATTTGTACCATTAGAAACAGGAGAGGTCCACCAAAGTGATTCTTCTTCCTCTTTTTCACTCAATCCTTTGTGTTAAACCGTAAACTCTCTATAACAAATTGACACCAATCGAGCTGACCAATGGCAGACACATTCTTCAGCGATTTTAGTACATGGTGATTGACGAACGGCTTCTGATTGTTTCGCATTAACAAAGATACAGCAAGCACCACAAAATTAATCTTAAATTGATCACTGTAATCATCATGACAAATAATGTGTTCTGCAAGGGTCTTGATATCCACTTGACCATCAACATGAAATTGAGCTTTCCAATGCACATAAAACGCGTCACATTCCGCATCTTCGTCACTAGAGCATGAAAGTAAAATAGATTTTCCTCCAATTGGGAGGCAAACAGCATCATGGATACAAGAAGCAGACACACGAAAGCGCTCTTTATCAGGTAGAATGATGAAATCAGAATACGGGTTGTAGTTCTCAATTAACCAATAACCAAGGCGTAAAAGAAGCCTTGTAACCCTTAGCCAGAATAATGAAGAAAAACCAATCTCTTCCAGAGCACACCATTGATTGTAATCAAGGTGTCTAAGGACATCAACAAAACTTTTAGGTGACATCCGGGTGGTAATACGGGAGAACATTGGAGTAGGATCATCAACAGTAGGACTGAGGTTGTTCAGCCTCGGAGAAATATGGCGTGTAACAGTTCTAGGATCGCCTTTGCGCTTCAATAACTGAAAGTAGTTTTGCATGTAATATTAATGAGTTGTGTTGTGTTGTACACATTTCAAGAAAAAAATGTCCTATCAGTTTTATTGAAATGTGCATTATCTACAACAAAAATGTGCACGCAATTATGACCTTTTGCATGTGGTCTTAAATTGATGCAACTTAGGTTAAAAGTACTTAAAATTCAACAAAAGTCCAAAAAAAGCAAAAATTAGGTCAAACTAAAGAACAACAAACAAATCGAAATGTATAAGCAAGTTACGAAATCAACAAACAATGCGACAGATACAAATTCTGATAGCATGCAAATGAAAACGCAAATTTCGATTTTAACAACAATACTGAACTCAAAATTCATCAATAAATGAATAATCCGGCAAAATGAACATAAGAAACATTAATTTAGGTTACATTAGAGTTACATAAAACGGACTAAATAAATTAAGGACGAAATCGAAAAAAGCTTGAAGCTAAACAGTATATACCTTCATGATGAAATAGGTAAGAGAAAATCCAACAGAAATATGAAAATGCAACTCTACAGAGAATAAGGAAACAGAAATAGTTGAAAGGTTAACAAAGGTCGGAATCCAAGGTTGAAAGCTTAACGAAGCTAAACAAGATATACCTTCATGATGAAATAGGTAAGAGAAAATCCAACAGAAATATGAAAATGCAACTCTACAGAGAATAAGGAAACAGAAATAGTTGAAAGGTTAACAAAGAAGGGGCATGATGAGAGAGAAAGTTAGAGAGGGAATATTCTCTGATTTTAGGCATCAACTGTTTCGCAGCAATGGCTCGAAAAAAAGCTACGTCTCATCCTGCTGTAATGGACAAAAATACTAAATCAAATAAAAATAATAGTTCATCATCTAATAATAATAATAGTAGTAATAATTCAAATATTAATCAATTACAACAAATTAATTCTAAAATTTGCCCTTAGAATATTTTAAATTTATTTCACAAACAAATCATATAATACATAACTTTATCCCATTAATTCCAAATTAAACATAAAATTATGTAATAAATCAAAATTAAAATTTTGAATATTCTAAATAAGTTTATAGAACCTGGAAATGACAAATTTTTAGGTCCAAAAAATCGAATTTATAATTATGACTATTTAAAGTTGCTATTTATTAATTTTACAATATAAAAATCAGTAAACATCCAAATCAAACGAAATTTGACATGCAACTTTAGATCTGATGTTCATATCATATATACAATATTGGGAAATATTTTCATGCCATAAAATTCATTTTAGCTATTTTTTCTAAAATAGTCACTATTTATGTGATTTTTACATCTAAAAATCATAAATCATGCAAAATGAAACCATTTCATCTCAAAATTTACATACAATGTGTAAATATTGCATGTGACATACTAAAATTTCATGGGCAGAGACGAAGTCTAACTATTTTTAACCAAAATACCTCTATTTAATCATTTTTTATCATGTAAAAATCATAAATCATGCAATATAAAACCATTTTATACGAAATTTTACATACAATGTGTAAAATATGCATGTGAGGTCGTGTAAAAATGTCAAGGTCAGAATCATAGTCTAACTAATTTTAGCATTTTAAATGTCATTTTATTCAATAAAATGTAATAAAAATACTAAAATCATATTAAAGAGCAATAAAATACCATAAATCATCAAAAATGACCTAAAATCAATTTAGGACCAGAATGTTTATCATGCAAAAATTTCGTGCTCTTTATCATCATAAATCACAAATTTCAAGTTTTATATGTTAACATTTTAACTCGGAAAAATAATAACCGATTATGCATGCAACAACTCTTACTCTGATACCAATTAAAAGATTCATTAACTTCTTATTAGACACTTCTAATAACTATATATATTAGTTTAGTCATAAACTAATCTAGATCTTATGCATGCATAACAAAAATGATACAAAGTAAGAAGAAATCGATTAATCTTACATTGAGGGCCGAATGGATTATACTAATCGGTCTCCTACCAATTAGTCTTCTTAAGTAAATCCAAGTGCTCCAACAAAACCCTTAGAATTCAATAGTAGAATCTACTCCTCAAGGATTGTACCAAGGAAATCACTCTTAATACAAGTACTAATTTAGTTACTAGAAATTAGTATTTGTGTCTTAAAATAACAACTAATATTATTAGTTTACTACTTCGAGTAATGAGACAATAATATTAGAGATTTGTGAGATTTATTTTCTAGTATGTTCAACAACAAAAACTAGAGAGATGAGTTATTATCAAGGTGATGAACTTATTAGAATGAATTGTGTAGAATAAGAAGATGAAAAACTCTCCTTATTCACTTAGGGGGCCGGGTGGCATTGGGTAGAATGCCCAATACTTGCACAAAGTTCTTCTTCTCAAGTCACATAGTGTAGGGCTAGGTTAAGGTCTATTAAGGACATAATCATTATGCCTAATTCTCAATTAGAGCACCAATTAAATCCTAAATCTACCCTATCCCTCCATTTACACGGCACCCTTAGATAAAATGGGTCCATTTTAAGTTTGTCAAATGTAAATTTGTGTAGTGTGACATTTTGGACATGTTACTAGACATGTTGTTTTAATAATGCATTTTTAACTTATTAAAAATCATTATATAAACAAAATAAATCACATACAAAAAATTAACTAGTAATTCACAATTACAATTACTTAAAATGGGTCATAGAATTATAAATCACAACTACTTGTATTTATAATAAACCATTCATTCTTATTTTAATTGTTTCATAAACAATAAATAAACCTTAAGTAATAAAACAATTTAATTACTTAGTACGAATCTTATTTAATCAAATTACAATAAGATACGTAATTTTACTCACAAAATCATTTGTCAATTTTAAGGAATTAATTAACTTGTATCAATCATACAATCAATTAATTAATCAATTAAGAATGTTTCCCTAGAGGTATGACCTGAAGGGATCAACTGATCACCACCGTCATACGACAGTAATGTCAAACTCTAGCCAGCCAATCATTACCTATTAATGTGGATCAGTTGACAATAAAATATTATATTCCCTTTAGCATTCTTAATATGAGATTTAAACATGTGATCGCATTATTGTCGAGGACTAATATTCCAACAACAGGTTCCAAGCATCCCACAAATGCTTGGTGGCGACTCTGAACATCTATTACATCGTTTCGAGACCCTTGCCGAGACGAAACCGACCGATCTAAAACGATCCAGTCGAAAGCATTTTTACGCCGCCGAGCGTGGCTTTCAAAAGACCGCTGCACGTCCACAGATCGGCTGGGCGTCGCAGGTGGGCCCGTGTCTACAATGAGTAATGTAGCTGCGGGAAGGATGAAGAATGAAATTTATTCACAAGACTTGTCGCGGGATCCAAAAACTATGCATTGTCGGTCTTACACTGAAGAGAAACAACTCGAGGAAGCTTCAAATTCACCCGGTTTTGGACCTCGTCACAATTTGAGGTCTAACTCTCAATTCGTCTAAGAAGCCATGGTTCCAACCATCCTATTTCACATCTTGGGTGATTTTGGGATGTTTTTGTCTTGGATCTTTTATCTCCAAGAGTTACCAATCAGAAATTAATTGAAGAATCATTGCAAAGGTACCAAGGGGACCCGGTTTTGAACAATGAGCTAAATGTCGCTTTCAACCTTTCCTCTTTAGATCCAACAAAGCTCAAAGGACTTTTGGGAGCTGCACAAGAGCCTTACACGGTTCCATAGGCCACCAAGTCAGTCCATATTGCATAAATAAGGAGTTGAGCAAACAAACAAGGAGGGTTGGACTATTAGTTTACTTTATCATTTCTTTGCTTTATGTCCTTTCCATTTTCAGTTTGTGTAAGGTCTTTTAATGTCCTAGGCTGTCGTTTACTTGTACAATAGCAGCTCCTTTTGTGGCCCTTAGATGTAGTTTGTAATTAAGGGCCAAGATTGTAAGGCTTGGTCTATAAAAACCAAGCAACCCTAATGAGAATTTCAGATTGATTTTAAGATTAAAATGATGAGTTTGAAAACTGAGTTTTCTACTTGCTTTCTTCTTGCTTAGTGCGGAAAACCCCTCATTACTTAGTGTTTGAGGAGGAATTTAGTTCATGCTTAGTGATCTTGAACGAGTTTCCGAGTCTTGAGCTTGCTTTGTGATCTCGCTCAAGTCATATCCCATGTTCTTAGTCGATTTTCAGTCATCCCAAATACTCCTTGTGTGTGTTTATTTTTGTAGATACCCAGTATCTTCTGAGACTCCAACAAACACCTGATGATTATCGGACTATAACATGCTTTGGAATCGCGGCGTTTGATCGACAGTTTGTGTACAACTTTACGTCGGAAAACTTAAAACGATTTCAAAAAAAAAAAAACATTTCAAAACAATTCAAAAATACCTGGAGTGTCTAATGCACGACGACGGGGTCGCAATGACACTAACTAGAGTCAAAACCGACACCGGACCAAAAACCGACTCAAAAATTCAAATCCCGACTCCAACAACGAGTCAAACTGAGTCAACCACAAAAAATAAACCATTTCAAACCTTCTATGCTAAGATTTCCCGGATTTATGAATGGTCAAGTACCAAACATATGACTACAAATCCTAGGATAGAACAAATCATGATTGCTCTTGTGTGAAAGCGACAAGACAACTTGAAGACCCGCGACGTGGCTCGCGCCTCTTTGAGCAGCCCAGGTGGCCACGTGGCTCAAAACTCACACAACCACTCATTTTCCAATAAATACCCCTCAAATGCCCCCCTTTGAGAACTTACGCGAGTGTCCGCCCCCTCTTTTCTCCCTTAAAATTCTCGACTCGACTTCTTAAGTCACAATCCGACGCGTATTTACGACCTACCGATCGTAAATACAAGCCTTACACATTGTTTGGTACCGTCATCGTGCGTTAAATCACTTGACCGACCACTTCGACCACTACACCGTCACTAATCTTAAAACACTCTTTTTACTTACCAAAACAGTTTTAAACCGAGTTTTTTCCGACCAAACGAGTTGTTACACTTACGTCGGTCACTCGCCATAACCAAGCATGTAAGTATGAGGGTGTAAAAATCCTTCTTTTATCATGTTTTTATTTGTTTCATGACTATAACATGCTAAAACATGCATAACATGAACCAAAACATGGAATAAACGAGCCAAAACTGATTTTTGGCCTGAGACAGAAGCCCCTTGGTATGCAGGCATGCTCGCGCCTCAATGGGGTGTCCAGGTCAGAACTCAACCGTGTTTGTTCTCGTCTTTCCCCTTTAATCCATTTTCATATTTGTAATCGGTTTTTACCATTTCAAATATTTTCAAACCCTTTTTGTTTTATTTCATTTGTTGTAACCATAAAACATTTTTCACCCTTGATTCCTCATACCATGACGGTTAAATCCGTGTTTCGGTGACAATATTTGGTTAATAACATTTAAAAGGTATTTTAAAACCTTTTATTTCATTTCTTTACATTTTGGAAGGTATTTTAAAGCCTTTCATCATTTCTTTACATTTTCAAATAAATGTATTAGTCACCAACACAAAGTCATCCTTGGTTCTACATACCATGCCGGATTTTAACCCGGGTACGATGATAAGTACCGACTAATTATATTCAAATGAACTTAAAACAATTAGTTCATAATTATTTTCAAAACTATTCATGTCAAGTCGAACCCGACATCGAATATCGTCAAAATAATGATGATTATTCAAGTCTCGTTCTTCAAATCAACAAATACGGTCTAAACGACCCTTTCAAACCAAAACGGGTTCAAATACCCATTTTCAATACGTTTTAAAAACGTTTTTCAAAAGGTTAGAACATGGCATATAATCGTTGGTTGACCCGCGCCTCAAGCAGACCTTTTCCTTCTCATTTTCAAAACCAGGAGAGGCCCCTTTACATCGCCAACAGGCTCGCGCCTCATATGGTCGCTCAGTGCAGGTCACATTCCCTTTCCAAAGATTAGTCCAGGACGATCCCGACTCCGGTTAGCCCGGATATAAGACGGATCAGATGACTATTTGCTCATTCAAAATCATATTTGCAAAATGCTTTACTAAGACAAATGGATCACGTTATGCACCATAAACCTAATACGGTAAATGGATGTTTAATTTCCGTCTTGCATGCAAATCAACCATAAATCCAACTCGACATCTTATACTTGATACTTGGATTAAATCAACCAACTTATAAAGCTCTCACATGTTAGGTTTAAATTATTGGATGCGCATTCATGCATTTAAACCGTTTTATCAACTTTTGCATTCAACCAACCAAGATCGATCAGTAGAGGCCGCTACCGCGGGCGGGATTGGGTGTCTGATTAAAGGGCTTCCCAATACGTACCTTCACCTCTTACTCAGAAACTTTGGATAGTGGACGACCTTATCCAGGGCGTACGAGAGTCATTCTAGAGATAGGATGCTAAAGAGGGACGATTTCCTTATCTTTAGTACCTATGTCAAACGCTGCTTTGTGCTTCGATTTGACCGAGGTATAAAGTGGATTTCGAACGGGTTCCAAGCATCCCACAAATGCTTGGTGGCGACTCCGAACATCTCTAATCGTTTCGAGACCCTTACCGAGACGAAACCGACCGATCTAAAATGATTCGGTCGAAAGCATTTTTACGCCACCGAGCGTGGCTTTCAAAAGACCGCTGCACGCCCACAGATCGAACCGGGCCTGTAGGTGGGCCATGTCCACAGATTGGCGACTCCGCTGGGGATTGTGGTGAAAAATGGCTTCAACATTAGGGAATGTGGAGCTTGGTAATAATGGGTTTGCTTAACAGATAAAAATCTGGAGCAAGAATTTTGTGGTGTTTAGGCCGATGGGTAACGGCTTGTAGTGTGGTGCGGAATAGGGTCTCCGGCTTGATGTGGCCTGAGCACGAAATGGTTGGTAAATAACATGGGATCAGATTTCCATGTCTGGACCTTAAAGGTTAAGGTGTGATATTACGAGCTTGAGGGGGAATCCTCAGAAGCCTAGATAGGTCTCCCTGCAACAGTCTCTAGAAGGACTTAGGGGTGAAGCAGTTTTGGTTATGATCTTGAGGGGAATCCCCAGGATCCTAGATAGGTTTCCCTGTGGTAGTCTCTAGAAGGACTTAGGGGTGAAGGAGTTATGGTTATGATCTCGAGGGGAATCCCCAGGATCCATGATAGGTCTCCCTGTAACAGTCTCTAGAAGGACTTAAGGGTGAAGCAGAGCCCCCACTTTGACTGAGGCTTGGACAAGGCGAAAGTCAAAGTAGAGCCCCCGGGTCAATCGAAGATTACACCCTGGAGACCCAAACGACGTCAAGGCGGCTCGAAAGGATTCGGGCCAAGGACCTGCCGTCGGGAAGGGCGACGCCAAGGCGACTCGAGGGTACGAGCCAAGGACCTGTCGTCGGGAACAGTTTAGAGTCTGTCGACTATTCGTGCGGGTCGTTTAAAGTCCGTTAGACTACGTATAAAGGCTCGCCAGCCATAAGAAGGAGTCATACCTGAGGCATCTTCGGATATGTCCTTGCGCGTATGCGGACAAAGGCTCGCCAGCTGTGGTGCATATGTGAGGAGGACTCGCCAACCGCGATGCGTGGTAAGGCTAGCCAGCCGCGATGCGTGGTAAGGCTCGCCAGCCATGGTGCGTAACTGAGGAGGGCTCGCCAGCCGCGATGCGTGGTAAGGCTCGCCAGCCATGGGACGTATTTGAGGAGGGCTCGCCAGCCGCGATGCGTAGTAAGGCTCGCCAGCCATGGGGCGTATCTGAGGAGGGCTCGCCAGCCGCGATGCGTGGTAAGGCTCGCCAGCCATGGGGCGTATCTGAGGAGGGCTCGCCAGCCGCGATGCGTGGTAAGGCTCGCCAGCCATGGGCGTATCCGAGGAGGGCTCGCCACCGCGATGCATGGTAAGGCTCGCCGACCATGGGGCGTATCCGAGGAGGCTCGCCACCGCGATGGGTGGTAAGGCTCGCTTGACCATGGGGCGTATCCGAGGAGGGCTCGCCGGTCGCGATGCGTAGTAAGGCTCGCCACCATGGGGCATATCGAGGAGGGCTCGCCGGCGCGATGCGTGGTAAGGCTCGCCGACCATGGGCGTATCTGAGGAGGGCTCGCCAGCCGCGATGCGTGGTAAGGCTCGCCAGTCATGTGGCATATCTGAGGAGGGCTCGCCAGCCGCGATGCGTAGTAAGGCTCGCCAGCCATGGGGCGTATCTGAGGAGGGCTCGCCAGCCGTGATGCATGGTATGGCTCGCCAGCCATGGGGCGTATCTGAGGAGGGCTCGCCAGCCGCGATGCGTGGTAAGGGTCGCCAGCCATGGGGCGTATCTGAGGAGGGCTCGCCAGCCGCGGTGCGTGGTAAGACAAGCCAGCCATGAGGCGTATCTGAGGAGCGCTCGACAGCCGCGATGCGTAGTAAGCACTAGTAGAAAAAACCCCTATTACGACGCAGATATCGTGGCGGTTCTAATTGAAACGACGCGAAAAGCCTAATTAATTGGCGGGAACGAAATTTTTATGTAGGTAGGAGGTCTATAGTGGCGGTTTAAGTAAGAACCGACGTGATAACATAAGCTTTTTATGGCGGTTCCAAATAGGAAATGCCACCATAGGTCAATTGTGGCGGTTCTATTTAGAACCGACGTTAAGAATGACGTTAAAAGTTAATACAAAGTGACAATTTTTTGAGTAAAAAACCGCCATGATATGATTTAGTGTCGGTTTTTAATTAAAACCGACTTTAATAGAAAAAATAAAAGAAAACCTCCAAAACCCTTTAGATTATACGGAGTATTGATTGATCAAAGTTCCTTCTGCTGCTTCTTCATTTCCACAACGCCAAACCCTCACAATCCAATCCGGCAACCGAAAACATACTTTCCTCATGCCGCCCTCGACAACCCTCCATTTCCTTCTCACGCTGCCGTCGATACAAAGCCACCGTCCCTTACCCGCAAAAACTTCAAAAGGTACTTTTGTCCATATTTAATTGCAATTACAGTATCTTCATTTAAATCTTTATCAATTTAATCATATTGATTGTTATTGTATTATTGTATTGTTGAATTATACAAAGTAGCATCATCACCATCAAATGCGACGCCACTTCCCTTTCTCCCTCATTCGTATTCCCTTTCTTTGCCACCGTTGTCCGCCAATTTCTGGTAAGTTTACATACCCAATCAGTTTTTGAAATTTCATTTTTCCCCAATTTCCCAATCCCTAATCCAATTGATTATATTTGTGAATCAAGTCTACTTCAATATCTAGCATATTGAAATGCAGAGAATCATACGACTTGCTATGTTTTATGGAGGCCGATTGTGCTGCTTTGAATGTTCAGAGATATACTTCTTCAAAACCAAATACATCCTTCTCATCAAAACTGTAAGTTTTATATTCGTCTCTTGCTTCTATTGTTTCATCAAAGTCATTATGTTTTGGCAGTATGGCATTATTAATTTACATCTTTTTTGCTTGCTTCGTGGAAAATACTTTTCATACGACTCGCAAAGATTCATTTACTCTATGTTTGTCGGGTACCCTACTCTAAATCACAATGGAAATTGTAAAACTTGTTGTTTTCTAAATCTTTAGATTCATTTACTCTATATTTTTGGCACACACTCTAGTATGCTGAGATGAACAGAATATGTATTGTGGGTTTCTTCTCCATATCATGATTTTCCTCTCTACTAGGGAATTACTTGGTCATTTCTTATGGTAATTATAGAAATCTACTCGTAATTACTCCGTATGTTTTCCCTTCTAACTATATTCCTTTTCAATAAGGCAAAGGTGAATAAGATGGTCATATTATAAGAATAGGTTTTACCTTTCGTTTTTATTTTAAGGTCCGAGTCAAATACTTACTTCTAAGCCTTGAAAGCTTATCATATCTCACATTTGCATGGTTTTGTGGGAGATGGACCGCTTCATGATTCCTTTGCTTATGTATAGGTATTTCATAATACTAATTCAAAATACATAAATACGGAGTATTAAGTGTAAATGTGGCATTACTTCGTATAATTCTAATTAAGACCAATGTTTTTTTTTCCTTTTTCATTTTTGTTCGGGACTACAGTGCAAAAAATATCTTGAGGCTCCGCTTTACAATGGAGGAATCCTCCAAGACTACAAGGAATTGATGCAGCTTCGCCCACATTTTTGCTGCACAATCTCTCTAGTGGATTCTATACATTCACTGGTACTTCTCCCTTCTTATCATATTTACGATACAACATTACCCCGGTAACCATTCAGCTGTTTTTCAGGACCTCGTCACTTATTTGTTCCTTCATGGCCTTATAGCAAACGACAAACTAAGAGGCCGGGCTGATACATCCTCGTTCTCTTCTGATACTTATGCTCATAATAGTGATCAATTTTAGGATTTTGAATTGACTTTGCGCATGTTCATATACGACATTTCGCGGGTAAACTTGCTTATTGAGCAAACTTATCCTCTTCAGGTACTAATATACATAACTCTCTACCCCATTCCCACTGCCCAATTGCGTAGAAGTTAGAAACCCTTTTAAAAAAAACATCCCCTGTTTTCATCAGTTCTTATCAATTCATAATTAACAAAAAGTGATTCAATCAGTACGGTTTTCTCGTCAACTATCTTTTTAACGTTGTCAATCTTCCACTCACAATGTATAATTCATTGGTTTTTCGTATTATAAATTGGGGATTCCTTTATTATGGGCTCGATTACTTAAATTTTTGGTCTTTCTCCTTGTTTTTCCTGATTTTATGAATAGCATCCTGGATATTAAGCTTTATTTAACACCATTGTTCCACCAGTTCAATAACTTTGTAACTATAACATCAACTAAAAAATAGGTGTTGTTGTGTTTCAGCTTGCTGGCCATAGATATAACAACTGTCCTCACTGCAAAAGCCAAATTGCAGTAGCTTATGCTTCACATTTAACCCATTCTTTAGTGTCAACCAGGTCATGAAAGAGTGCTTTGGGTATGCCCACCCATTCCACACTTGCTTGTGCCAGTTAACTCTACTGCCGTTGTCCCTGATCCAGTCATAGCCATCTCTAATATTGCATAGATTCCCTGCAACATTCCACTGACCATTGCTGTAGCCCTGTCTGAATTCATCATTTGTTTTGCAGATTTTTTATCTGGAGTACCAACAAAATTAATAGCAGAAGGCTGTATTATAGTTGTCATTTGCTGTGTTGAACCTGCATTCTGATTTTGATCAATATCCTTAGCAGGCTGACGCTGACCTATTTTCTGGATTGGTTGCCACACTTTCTTAACTGGAATTTTTACTAGTTCCTTCCTCGCAATTCTACGATTTTCCCCATGTGTGTCCAATTCCCTTACACTTGTGACGCAGAGTGCTTTTTGATTAGTTAATTCAATGCTTTTTGATTGGTTTTTTCGTTGGAGCGTGTGGTACTCTCGATTATGTGTTTATTTGTTGGGTTGCATAAAAAAGAATATGTGTACCATCAGGCTTATTCAAGATAATGTCATTATGCATTTTTGTTTAAGGTGTGAACATTCAGAGAGGTGACATAGAAGCTGGTTTTTACACTAAGGGAGGTGACATACAAGTGACTAGAAGCGCCAAGGTGACATACAAGCTGGCCGGTTTCAAGATTTCAGGTACTTAATTTTGCTAATAGTGACCTTAAGATGTAGGACTCAACTCTGACCATGAGTATATCCAAGTAGGGAAGGGACGAGATGTTGGTCTAAACCAAATCTTATTGTTTGAAACAAAATTGGCATGTGGCAAATTAGAGGAGAGCAAACACCCTCAGTCCAGATGTCAGATGTGCACAGATAGGCCAACGTTTTGAGTTTTTTCGCATGCTTTTGCTACACTTGCAGTCGCTATTTTATGAAACTGTGATGTGACATTTTTAGTTTGCGTATATTATCTCGGTGAAAATTCCAAGAACTTGTAATATAGTATCAGTGTATTATTATGCCTTATTACTTGTACTTAAATTCAATGAAAAGTTGTAGATGATCACAAATTATTGTTTATTCTTGGAACATATTTATTATGTATATAGCCAACGTGCATTTGAGTTAATGCTAATCATAAGGTGGATTGATAGTTAAATGTTTATTGACTCTTAGGTTAATTTTTAGTAAAGTTAGACGGTTTAATAATGTTTGGTTTGCTTTTCTTACTATTGGTTTTGTTAAATGTATCTTTGCAGATTTAAGAATGTCAATTGACGAGATGAAGGATGTTAAAGAGGCGTAGGCTACCAACTATTTAGGGAATATGTAATGTTGATTAGTCTATTAACTAAGATGTGTATGTGATTATTTATACACTTGGATGTATAATTTTGAACATGACATTATTGTTCTGTTGGATGATATGCAAGTTTGTTGGCCGGCATTCTTTTGTATGTATTTTTTGTTTATTTCGCTATTTGGCTTGTCAAAGCTATAGGACATCGCTTCCGTATTTTTGGTAGAAAATAATTTTTTTTTAAAAAAAAAATATCTATCTATAGTGGCGGTTCTTAACTATGAAATGCCATTATTAGTTCACCTCTAGTGGCGGTTCTTTACTAACAACCGACGTCATAATTATCTTTAGTGGCGGTTTTTTAACAACAACCGACGTTATATAAAACATGTAGTGGCGGGTTGTGGTACAAAGTTCTTATTGAAGTACCTATGGTGGCGGTTTTCAAAAGACAACCGCCACTGTAGATGAGTTATAGTGGCGGTTCATTGGTAACAACCGACGTTTTTTCTAAGTCTATAATGGCGGTTTTTATAACAACCGCCGCTATAGGAGAGCTATAGCGGCGGTTTTACAACCGTCTACAACCGCCGTATAGTTTATACGACGCCGTGATAAACGACGGACCCTAAATCTCTAAAAACCGCCACAAAAGGTCATTTATAACCGCCATCGTAGGGGGTTTTTCTACTAGTGAAGGCTCACCAGCCATGGGGCGTATCTGAGGAGGGCTCGCCAGCCGTGATGCGTGGTAAGGCTCGCCAGCCATGGGGCGTATCTGAGGAGGGCTCGCCAGCCATGATGCGTGGTAAGGCTCGCCAGCCATGGGGCGTATCTGAGGAAGGCTCGCCAGCCACGTTGCGTAGTAAGGCTCGCCAGCCATGGGGCGGTCGTTTAATGGACCGTGAGAATAACCGCGTCGGATGGGCTTGTTTTGAAAGTAGTTAACTCGTGGTGCCGCCGTGAAAATAGTGCATTTTGAATTTCACTATCAATGTTGTTGAAATAAGCGGGTTCCGCGAGGAAGCTTCTTGTCGACATTTGAAGGAATAGTGAATTTGGAATCTTCACTATTCATTGTTTTTTGAATTTGAAGTGGCGGTTTTGATCGCCGTCTGTTCGAATTTTGAAGGAAATAGCAAATTTTGAATTTTGCTATCGCGTTTGGAGTGACGGTTTATGAGCCGCCGTTGACATTTGAAGGAAATAGTGAATTTGGAATCTTCACTTTTATTTTTGAAGTGACGGTTTATGTGCCGCCGTTGACATGTGTGGGAAATAGCTGAATTTAATTTCCAACTATTATTTTGAAAATGACGGTTTTAATTGATGTCGTTTAAAATTCGAAGAAATAGCGAATTTGAGTTTTCACTATTATTTTGAAATTGACAGTTTTAATTGCCGTCGTTTGAATTTTGAGGAAATAGTGAATTTTGAATCTTCACTATCATTTTGTTTTTGAAGGGAAAATGCCGGTTTTGATCGCCGTTTGTTTGAAATTTTTGAAGGAAAATAGTGAATTTATATTTTCACTATTTGATTTTTGTATTTGAGAAAACGACGGTCCTTAAGGTCGTCGATGAAAATTTGAAGTTTGTTATGTGGAAATTTGGCCAAAGCCCAAAATTCGCTGAATAGAGCAAGGGGAGGCCTGGTTTAGGCGTGAGCCACCTGGCGAACCAAGAGGGCTTCCCTATTTTTCTGTAAAAGACGCGAGGTTTGGCTGCATATCATCCTCACTCATCTTCAACCTTTCGACACAAGAAAACCCAAAAAACGCCATTGTTGGTCCTTTAGCTTGCTTTCATTTGCGCCGATACCATCAATGTCATCTCGAGGTACGTATTTCCTCCTGAATCCATTTAAATTTGTTGGTCATTTGATAGATTGAATTAGGGCGAAAATTTTACTCTAGAAAATTGATTTGGGCGTTTTTGATTGAGCCCATTTCAAGTGAAATTGATGATTGCATTAGGTTAGAAACCTGTTTAGGAGTATAGGGGTGCTTTTAGTTTGCATTTTGGTCCCCGTTCCCGCTCCCTATGCTCGAAAAACGTGAGTGAGGTGAGAAACCGTCTCATCTCACAATGCCAAGTTTATTTGGTTGGATAATGGGTCCCATTAGGTTGCATTGTAGTCGGGAAAGACCGTATTTGCCATTGTGGACCTTTGTTGGGTATTGTGGGCAAAATTGGAATTTTTGCCTTTTGTGACGGTCTTATGTCTGACAAAATAAGCGCCTGTTTGGGCTTGAATTGAGTCAGTTTGCCTTGAAATGGACCTTATTGGTAGTTTAGGTCACCTTGAGGCGTGATAAAATCACGTTTGCCTCTTTGCGGTCGTTTTTGAATTTTAGACCGGTTTGTGCTCAAATTGGCGTATAAATTGCCTTTTTGAGCCGTAGGAAAATTCCTCATTGCATTGGGAATGCATTTTGGTTCGTTGGCGGACCTTGTGTGGGTCTTGAGATGCCATTTTTGTTTGCTGTGGTTGTTTTGACTCGTCTTTTGCTTGAAAAGAAGGGCGAGTCGTTGTTTTTTTTCGTGCGTTTTTGTGAATCGTTTTTTTTTTTTTTTGTTTGGTTGGATTTGGGCGGGGTTGCCCTTGCTTTGCTTTGCAGGTTGTTTGTTTGTTTCGGGTTTGTCCGATTTACGCCGTCATACTGCCGAAATTTCGGCTGACGTTTTTTGTTTGCAGGAGAGTGTTCGGGACATGCTGGGTCCCTTGCTGCGACTTTTGAGGAGTTGTTCCGGACGGGGCCGGTTAGCACTCCGGTTAGTTTACCCGCTGCGGTAGTGGAGGATGCTCCCGAGGAGGAGGGACCTCATGCGGAGACTGTCGGGGCCGGGAGGTCGGTTGAGGTGCGTGAGGAGCCCGTTGTTGGGGCTACCGACGCTAGGAGAGCTCAGACTGGTTCTGAGGCTGGTACCTCCGGGAGGAGGGTTTCTACGAGGAGGCGGACTCCTCGGCCGACCGGACGGACGCGCGTTACAGAACGTCGTTAGGGTCGTTGAGAGGCCTCCCGTCCGCCACGTTGAGTCTCGTGGTCGAGAAGAGACGGAGGGCGAGACGATTTGAGGACGACGCCGACGTCGCGAGTTGGAGAGAGGCAGACTCTGACCCACGGTGGCTGAACCTGCGGGCAGCGCCTGCTTGGGCCGAGGGTTTTGACGGTAGCCAGTTGTTGCTTCCACTGGACAGGCACATCTCCTACCGTGCTCATGAGGGCTTGGTGAGTTGTGTCCCCCGTTTGAACTTTTGTCACTTTTGAAGTGTCAGGCCTGAATAGGGATTCTGACGTTGTTTGTTTTTTATTTCAGGAGATCGGCACCATGAGGACTTTCTCGGGCTTCACTACCTGCCTGGGCTTTTACGACGTTCTCCGAGCCGGGACGATGGCGTTGATAGAGAGGTCGGCTTTTGGGCCGTTGGTGGCCGCTTGGCGAGATATTCACAGGTCTCCGATTAGGTCGAACCTGTGTCTGATCCGCGCCATGTTGGATCGGTATTGGGATACGACGTCGTCTTTTCACATGGAGTTTGGGGAGGTCGGTGTGACCTTAGAGGATTTCGCCATGATATCCGGCCTCCCTTGTGGCGAGACACCTGTTGAGTTTACCGAGACGCCGGAGAGAGTGTCTTCTCCTGCGGTTACTCGTCTGATCGCTATTGCTTTGCCTGAGCCTTCTGACATTACCCCGTACCTGATCGCGAGTTCGTATGTGAGAGACCACTTCAGTGGGAAGGTGGCAGGTACAGTTCCGACGCCGTTGGAGAGTCCGGAGGCAGAGGCTGAGGCTGACGCGCAGGAGGCGCGGTTGTGGTTGTGGTACTTCTTGGGTGCCACGTACTTTGGTGACAAGGGTGAGCGCTTGTCGACCAAAGTGCTTCCCCTCCTTGCTGACCTTGACACTTTGGGTCAGTTTGACTGGGTTACGCCGGCCTTGTCGAGTTTTACCCGGTACATGCACGCAACGGTGCGTCCGGAGGCAGTGGGGGATGGTAGTGCCCCTGCTTTGGTTGGTCCCGGCCTCATCTTGGAGGTACGAGCATTTTTTGTAGTTTTTTTTTTTTTGAGTTTGATTTTGATTTTGATTTTGGTTTTGGCAATTTTTGAGAAATTGGCTGATTTGTGTTTGCTGTGTTTGATTACAGGCTTGGTTGTACGCTTACTTCATCCCTCTGCGTCCGGGGACTACAGGCGGTGTTCCCTCGACCTACCCTGCTGTGAGGGGTTGGACGGTGGCTCGGAAGAAGTCGACTAAGTCGACTTACGAGGACTGCAGGCGTCGTGTGAACAAGCTTCGGATTGCTGATGTAAGTTCTCGTTCTTTTCTCCCTCTTCTTTATAGAAGTAGATAGGGGTAGGGTGACTAGGTAGCTTAGGAAGCCCCCAGTCGGCTGAGTAGCTTTGTCTTGAATGCAGTTTGTTGGGCGGCCTTGGGAGCACTACACGGACGTGCCGGCTGCTATCAGGGAGCGTTTGCGGCCTCGCAACTCCCTGCGTTTGTACCTGGAGACGGCGATCGAGCCGGTTTGGTACCTGGGCGAGCGTTTAGCTCATCAGTGCTTCACCGAGACTTTCGTGGTACCGGTCGATCCGCCGAGGGTGTTGTTCCAAGAGTCGACCCCCGACGAGGTTGAGGAGCACCTTCACGGTCAGGGAGGTGAGGAGCTGTTGCTGCGGGACGTCGACTACGACACCTTCCGGTTGTCAAGGCTTGCTTGGTACCCGATTGAGGTATATTTTCCTCTGTTCTTTTGTTTTCACTGCCTCTCTTGATAGGAGGGTTTGTCATATTTGATGTGGATCCAAATGGTAGGGAGTCGACCTGCTGATGAGGACTCAGCCCCCAGCTTTCCCGACGGAGACTACCTTTCATGGGCCGGGCGACGAGGAGCTTCAGCTGCGCTTAACGGAGCCTGCGGTTGCCGAGGTGACCGACGCCGGCATGGAGTGGAGGTTGATCGTCCTGAGGGTGAGTTCCTGACTTGAACATTTTTCCTCATTTTGGGCTTTGCCTTGCATTGTATTGAAGGACATTTTTTATTTGTAGGTGACAACCGTTAAGTCATCAGGCTTTGTGGCGGATGGCTAACCGCTGGAGGGCGCTTGCCGGTGACCTGGCTGCGATGGAGGCTCGGCTTTCTCAGGTACTTTTTGCGTGTTGTTTTTGTGTATTTTGTGTTGCATTTCACGTTTTTAGGTCTTGATGATCTGTATTGTGTTTTGTAGGGCACTGCGGATCCAGCGGAGCTTGCTCGGGTCCGCGCTGAGTTGGATGCAGCTAGGTCGATGATCGAGGCCCAGGGGTTGAGGATCACTCGTCGAGACCAGAAGTTGAGGTGTCGTGAGGACGAGTTACGGAGCCGAGACGCAGAGATTGCCTCTCTGAGGGCTCAGCTGGCTGCAGCGGAGGAGCTTCACGTCGAGGTGGAGCGTGAGACGCTGGAGAGTTCCCCGGAGAGGGAGTCTGAGCAGGTGGTAGTATCTGCGTTGGCGGCGACTCCTCGTGAGACCGGGACTGGTCCGACGGGAGGCGCTGAGTGGTTGTAGTAGCTTGTCCGTGTCTTGGACTCTTGTCTGTACATATTTACATTTTGCGTGAGGCGGTTTGTATAAATATGTTTTTGGATTGTGGCTCATTTTGTGATTTTTGGCTTTTTTTTGTGTTTCGGAGGAGCGCTGTCGGCTGTCAATTCTCCTTTTGCTTTGCACCAGTTCCTGCATCGTTAATGTACAAAACAGGCAACAGATAGCACATATACATAAACGCAAACACGTAAAAGCATTTGATTGAAAAACAAAAATTAACCAAGATGACTTGAAGTTAAAATTTGAAATGATATGATTTTTGAAAATTCCGCGACAAGTCGTCACTTTAGATAAAAGGAATTAATTTGAAAATTGAGCAATTAACTCGTGTCGTGAATTAAATTGCATCGAAATGTTGAAATTGATTTGTGACTCGAAAAATTCAAACTCAAACCGTCAGGGATGAATTTTTAGAAAATATTTTTACGAGCATATTTGATTTTTGAGGTCAAGACTCGAATTTGTGAGCGCTTGAATTTTCGAGGAAAACTGATGTCGTGTTATCAATTTTCGATTTTTATTTTGATGGAAAATTGTGAAAAAGCGAAAAAATTTCGGAATTTTGATTGACATGGAAACGATCCGTCGCGGATCGGGGCGACTAGCCCTCCCCCCCTCTAAAAAAAGAAAGAAAAATCTGTATGTTTAAAGCTGCGTCGTGGAAACCGTGTCGGATTTCGTAAAACGCGAAAATAAGGAAATATGAGTGTGAGGAAACACAAAAAGTCCTGGATCATCCTAAAGAGGCGCGAGCGTCCTGGCGGGAGGTTTGAGGTGTCAAGAGAAAACACAACTTGAAAGAGACAAGTCAAAAGCGGGAATCCTGGGGAAGGCCTAAAGAGGCGCGAGCTGCCTGGCGATGAAATCCAGCTCTCCCCTTTTTTCTGAAAAACGCGCTGATCATTTTGTACAAATAGTGATGTTTGCGCTTCATTGTTTCATCATCCGAAACACAAAAACATCTCTATAAAACCTCTTCTTCTTCTTCCACAAAAATATTTCATGGATGCCTTTGAGAATGCGTTGCGACAATGGTGCCGGGATTTGTCGCCTCCCGAAAAGTATCAACTCATTTGCATGGGAGTTGGTCAATTGTTGGTGCTCCGTCAAGTCAAGGTGCAACCCTCATTTCTCGAAGCATGTTCTCGGTTTTGGGATTCGAAACACCATGTTTTCGTTTTCCCGAAAGGTGAAATTTGTCCTCTTGCCGAAGAAGTTTGAGCCATTGGTGGGTGGCCGGGTTGTGTTCCGGTGCTTCCTCCGACTCGGTTGTGCTATAAGGAGAAATTTCGTTCCATGTTGGGTTTGTCGGCGAGTCAAGTCAACTTCCTCCTTGCTCCTCATGGTGTGGATATGTTGGCTCTTATTAACATCTTTTCCAACCGATTAGATGCCAATGTTTCGGACGTGGCTAGGAGAAGGGCTCTTGCCTTTTGCCTTGTCCATGTATACCTCTTTGGTGATGCTTTGAAGAAGGAGGGGCTGAAATGCTATGGTAGCATGACCCTTGTTCATGTGGTTGAGCAAATGGAGCAGGGTAGAGATCCATCGTGGTTGGTGCTTGGCGAGATCATCCAAGCCTTGGACAAGGAAGGCTCTTGTGGAGAAGCTCCCTCGTTTGGATCCCCAAGGATCCTCCAAGTGTGGCTATTGGAGAGGCTAAGGTATGTAGAGCCTCCGGTTGACTCTTCTTCTTATTCCTTCCGTCACCTTACCATGAGGAAGAAGTTATACTCGGATAGTTTTGCTTCTACCGAGGCTTATTGGGTCGCAATATTGGCGGAGAAGGGTGGTCCTCACATCCGTTGGGTGGTGCCATGGTGGCACTTGAGGTCCTTCACGGGGTTTCCCGCTTCGGGTGCTAGTCCTCGTTCTTTGATGGTGGTGGGTTTGAAGGTTGCTTCCTTCATTTATCCTGAAAGGCTCATGAGGCAAATGGGGCGTCAACAAAAGGTGCCCGCTCAAGATACCCTTGTCCAAGAGAATGTTTTCCGGAACTCCGAGCTTGTGGAGGTCTTCGAAAGGTGGTGGGACACTCGGCCGCTTTGGGAGGTACCAAACCCCGTTGCCACATCATGGGTGACTCCCGCTTATTTCAAGTGGTCACGAGCTCCGTCCTTGGAAGAGAGGTCGAAATTCCGTAAGGACGAGGTTGTCGATTTGAAGTATCGAGAGGTTGGCAAGGCCAACCATGCCTTCTTCGAGGAGTATGTTGATGGAGCTAGTCCCGATGTGATGAAACCACCAAAGAGGAGAAGCCCGGGCCCCAAGAACATGGTGGGCCATGCATGGGCTCGTTTTGGGTCGAACATGGGGTCTTGCACTAGACCGGAGGCCGTTGCCGTTGTAGATCCGTTGAGGATCCGTTCCGAGGAGGAAGTCCATGCTAGGCGGGCCAACAAGAAGAACAAGAGGAAGATGTACCCCGAGGGAAAAGGCAAGGGTAAAATGGAAGAGTGAAGATCTCCATTACCCACTTTATTATTATGTTGTATTATTGTTGTGAGTTTTTTATTATGTTGTACTAGCTAGTTATTGTGTGTTTTGTGCTAGTTTTATTATGTGAGGTGTCTTAGTCGACACCTTAGCTTTGACAAGTTGTAGACTCGTCGAGCTTTATTTGTTGTTGAAATTGTAATCCCTCCCATTATTAATTAAATAAGAGGATTGCTTGTGTCAAAAATTGTGAACGCTTGTTTCTTCCATCCATTTTGTAAAGGCAATTCGATTTGAATTATCCTAAACATTTGCACTTGGGAAAGCGGTATTTTTGGGAGGAAGGGAGAAAGGCTTATTTTGTGTTTTTGGGGAAAAGGGAATGTTTTTCCCTTTCTTTTTTTTGATGGGGATGATGTTTTGTATGTGGGTTTTTTTTTTATTATGGGGATGGTTGTATCCTTCTTGTGTAAGAAAGGACTGCCTACGTATTCACCTGAAGAGGTGAAATAAAACCATGATAGTAGTTTGAAATGTTTTGTAAATTTTATTGGGTTTTGTGGTTGTATCCCTCATGCATAAGAGGGACTGCCTATGTTTCCACCTGAAGAGGTGAAATCAAACCATGCTCGTAGTTCAGGGGTTTTTTTGTTTTAGTGCAAATGAATGTTGCCTTTGACAGATCAAAGGACCTTTGAAACGGGCAAGGTGCCGCAACTTAGACTCGATAAAACATGCAATATCAAATCAGAACGCGTTTGAGGAACTTGACTTGAAAAGGGTTGAGGTGGTTGCTAGTTGTAAAACTAGGCTAGGTCCTTGGTTGCTATGGTTCAAGGGTAGTATTTCATGAGTTGGTCTAGGTTGGTTGGGTTTGTAAAGTCCTCCTGTGGACAATGGGCCCACGGGGGCGCTTGGGAGAGAGAACAAGCGTTTGCATTTTGTGGAGTCGCCACCAATTTTTATGGGAAATTGGAACCGTTCGAATACCTCGTGCCATGTCAAGACACAAAGTAGAGACATGAAAACCAAGCAATCGTTACCCTTAGCATTCTATGTCTAGAATGACTCTCGTGGATGCCAATGAACACGGATGTTCACAGAGATCTGGAGTAAGGGGTGAGGGTACGTATTTGGAAGCTCTTTTGATCGAACACCTAATCCCGCCCGCCTCGATAGCGGCCTCTACTAATGATTAGGGACATCATCTATACTCGATATATCGTCGATTATATGCATGCAATGCAACATCCAAGTTTTAGTCCTAACATGTGAGAATTAGACTAAGTCGGTGAACACGTAATTTAGCATACAATTAATGTCAAAGTAGGATTTAATGCTCAATTACATGTGAAAACATACAAATGATACAAGAAATATGATAAATACAATAAATAAAATTACAATAATTACAATAGATTTAGCGATTTATGTCGAAAATACCTTTAAAACGGATAATTTGAGAAAAAGAATAAAGGAAAGAATTAACGAACAAATCAGTAGGCGATAATACGGATAATAGTGAATTATACGTAAACTAATTAAACTAGGTCAAGCAACAACGAAATTCAGAGACAGAAATCATCCTGGAACAGGCGCAGCAGGACTGCGCTCTCTGGAAGAGGCGTAGCAGATGCTGCGTCTGTTCCAAGGGTGAGTTCTGGCTGTGAAGCCGAAACTGTAAATCGTTAATGTTCGTTGGTGAATTTAAGGATTAATTACGATATATTTACTCGGATGAAGGTGATTATCAGGTTATCTACATATGATTAATGGTCATAAAAGCAATAAACATGGATGAGACGGAATTAAGACGGATTAATTACACGAATGAACGATTGATTAATGACATGGGTGAACAAAATAGGTTAAATATGAAGACTTAATGACAAATTAATGACGAATAATATAATAGACAGATGAAAGTTTATCAAAGATCGAATTCCAGAAACTCAATATGAACAAATCGAATTTCTACAACCCGGATTGATTTTAATGACGAAAACCCGCAAATATTGAATTATTAGGGATTTAAGTCGGGAATTTATGATGAATTATATGCGTTAATGAATGATGAATAATATACATGTGGAATTATTAGACTATTATGTCAAAGAATTAACAAAAGCAAACGAAAACAAATGAAGAAAACGAATTACAGAGGACGAAGGAAGAAGAAAGGAAAAAGAAACTGCGGCAGCCTCACGAAGAGGCGCAGTAGGAACTGCGCTCCTTCGAAGAGGCACAGCAGTTGCTGCATCCTTTCTCGACGGTTTGTCTTCTGGAAATCCGTAAAAAGGGTTTTAAAGCACGGTTTTAGAAATCGGTTTTAAGAGATGTTTTCGACATAAACCTTACATTAATGATACAAAAAGTAAATAACAATAATAAAAGAGAGATTTACACCCTCAGACTTACATGTTTGACGAAACGAGATGAACTAAGTTTATGATTAGTGATGCTCGACTCGAATGTAAACGAAAGTGCCCTCGTAAGAGTAAAATGATTAGATTAATTAAGTTGATTATGGTGGAGTTGGTCAAATTGGTCGGTCATGCAAACGAGGCTGGTACTCAGAAGGATCCGAGCTTACGTGGTCGAATGTTCAAGCACGTAGACGCCAAAAAGTAAGAACTAATGTCTAGAATGCAAAGGGAGAAGAGAAGGGCGGACACTCACGTGAGAAATATGAGGAGCGAAGGCTCCTATTTATACTAATCACGTGAAAGAATAGGGTTTTCGGAGAGACTTTGGAAGTGAATCTCGGAAAGATATGAAAAAGATACGAAAAATACGCAGAAAAGGACCTCGGAAGAGGCGCGGCGATCCATCGCGTCTCTTGGAAGAGGCGCAAAGACTGCTTTGCGTCGTTCCCAAGTGGTTTCCTCCTGCGGAAGAAAGATTTCCGTGTTTAAGTTATGGAATAACGGATTAATTTGGTTTTCCTTAATATTTTGTATGAATATTACGGGAAATTTTTTACCAAAGAATAAAGATTGTGAAATATTTATAAAATATGGAATAGAAATATCCGGAACATTCCAGAATATTCTGACTCGGGATTTAGCGGTTATCAGAAAATGAAGACGGTTTTAGACCCGGACTCCAAATGTACTCTAATTACTGTCAAAACGACCGTATCGGCACGTAGATGACAACTAAGAGGTAGACATTAGTGTTTGAGCAATCACTTGACAATAAACTTACGAACTGTCACAAATCGTTCCGCGTACCAAACATGCGGCCCAATCATCACCGGGTGGTTTGCGAGAGGTGCAGAAATGAGGTGTCTACAGAGCCCCCACTTTGACTGAGGCTTGGACAAGGCGAAAGTCAAAGTATAGCCATCAGGTCAATCGAAGATTACAACCTGACGACTATGGCGACGCGAGGCGGCTCAAGGGGTCTGAGCCAAGGACCTTTCGTCGGGAACATTTTAGAGTCTGTCGACTATCGGGGAGGGTCATTTAAAGTCCATTAGACTACGTAAGGAGGTTCGCCAGCCATAAGAAGAGACCATACCTGAGACTTCTGGACGAAACGGGACTGAAGACGCTTCGGCAAAACTCTTTGGTCTGAAGATAACTTGGTGTCTGAAGGATTATAAGGAAATAATGAGGAAAGACAGCAGGACACAGTCTGGAACCGCTGGGAGAAATCTGCTTGTGTTCAGCTTCAAACAAACTTCGAAAGAATTCGGGGTCGATGTTGATCTCCATGTCTCGAGAGGAAGTGACTGTCGGTCGTGAACTCTCGTTGGGGAACTTAATCGGGAACTAATCTCCATGTCTCGAGAGGGAAAGTCTATCCGCTTACTCTCGCTGGGGGAACAGAATAAAGGCGTGTCGAAACACCTGTGAAGGAATACTCGCTCGTTGTGACAAGCAAGGTCTTGGAAGCGATAAATAACTTATGATAGTCTGCTGTTGGCTTAGAAATACGGGTCTGAACGAAAAATGATCGTTAAACGGACCAAAAAGATAAAATGGCATTGGGGAATAGGCGCACCAATGATTGGCCCACAAATAACAAACTCGTAACGAATTTTTGAAAACTCGTATGGAGGAAACACCAGGAAGAGGCGCAGCAAGAGCTGCGTCTCTTGGAAGAGGCGCAGCGCCTGCTGCGTCTGTTCCTGGAGGCGTCTTTTCTGCGTAAAAACGCGATAAACAGAGGGTTTTAGTTCATTTTATTCGAAACATAATTCTTCAATTTCTCTCTCAAATCTTAACTATTCCCGCCAAAATTTAATCCAAAAGCTTGCATTCATCATGACTAATCGAGGTATGTATATCGTTCTTGCATCAATCTTCTATATTTGCTCAATTTGGATCGAAAAAATTAGGGTTTTCAACCCAATTAATTCGAAAATTTGGGGCTTTTCCCCCAAATACATTTGCCTTGTAAAATTGGTATTAGAAACGGATAATTGGTAATATAAGGAACATAACCATGTATTTGTTTCGAATTTTCGTTGAGTTTTGAGCATTTGAGTGAAATTGAGACGGTTTCACAGCTAGACCGTAAATTGCTTCGAAAATAGCCTTAGGATTGCCCATTTGCGATGAAACTTGATATTTGAGATCCTTAGATGATGGGTAAACTTCCTACCATCTCGGAATTTTGGTTTGTGACGGCTTTTTCAGGACACTTTTCTAAGGCATATTCGCCGTTATAGTGAAATGCTGCCGAAATTTCGACTCGAACCCATGACTAGGCTTTAACTTAGGCTTGACTTGACCCTAATTACCACATGAGTGATCGGGTTTGTGAGAATATGGCCAAATATGGAAAGAAAAGAGCGATTTCAGGGCTTCTGAGGGCTCGAAAATCCTTTAACCAAGGCTCGTCGTCACGTGACGCGACCTAAATTTTCTTTAATGTTGCAGGTGATGAGGCTTCTACTTCTGGGAGGGCTCCTATGGAGATAGACACTGCTGTTGACCCTTCTCGTGTTATCAAGGAGGCTTTGGAGGAGGCTTTCACCGCTGCGGTGATGGCTGCTGGGGACGAGGCCCACGAGGAGGAGGCTGTTGAGGAGGAGGAGGCCCCGAGGCGGGCCAACGTTGGACGAGGAGGTCGCCAGCTGAGGGGAGCACCGCGTGGCCGAGACCTGGGGACGGCAGTGTACTTGCTTTGGGTCATGGGAGGGTCACCTGTCCTACAGGACGATGAAGAGCTTGGTAATTTTGAATGCATTACTCACCACTCACCTTCTTTCATTTCATTTGCTCATATTCCTTCCGACTTTCACTCAAAACTAAAGATAGCTTTTGTTTTAAATCACAATAGGAGGCCGGGAACATCAGGTCGTTCTCGGGTTACACGACAGCGATGGAGTGCTACGAGCGGCTGTCGGCGGAGGATCGCGCCATGATCGAGCGTGGAGCGTTTGGTGCCTTGGTGCAGGCCTGGAGGGATATCGTGAAGAGGAAGCTGCGGGCTAACCTTAGCCTGGTCCGCGCTTTCTTGGACCGATTTTGGGACATGACTTCCACTTTTCACATGCCTTTTGGTGAGGTGGGAGTCACGTTGGAGGACTACGGTATGATTTCTGGTCTGCCGTGTGGGACTGAGGCTGTGGAGTGGCCGGAGACTGCCATGAGGGTGGACTCGGCCGATACTAGGAGGTTGATCGGCTGGAACTTGTCGCCGAAGGCTGTTACAGTGCCTGGTTTGTTGCCCAGTTCCTATGTCCGAGACTATTTTGCGGGGAAGACCCCGGCGCTGGTGATGATTGACGGGAGAGAGACGGCTCCTCCTCCTCCCTGGTGAGCGAGAGGGCCCGTTTGTGGCTTTGGTGGTTTCTATCTTCGATCTACCTCGGAGACAAGGGAGAGAGGTTGTCGACGAAGCTTCTTCCCTTCCTTTCTGACCTGAGCTCCCTAGGGCGTTGGGACGGGGTCACTGCTGGTTTTGCGGTCCTCATCCGCTTCATGAGGGCCATGGTTCGTCCGGAGTTGATGGAGAAGGGGACTTCTCCTGGTGCTGTCGGCCCTGGACTATTGTTGGAGGTATGAACCTTCATTTAGACTAAAATCAATTCTTTTCCTTATCAAATTACGAAAGATCGTCCTTGACTATCTTGCTTTACAGTCGTGGGTGTACTCCTACTTTCCGAGCCTCTCGCCCAAGAGGACGGAGCCGCTGGAGAAGGCCTATCCCGTCGTGAGGGATTGGGTGATGTGTAGGATGAGGAGCAAGCGTTCCTCTCACGGTGTTTACCGGCGGGACGTGAACGCTCTTCAACTGGAGAGCGTGAGCATCTCACTTATATTCATTTTTCTTCTACATTGCTTTTAATTGATCATAAGAATGATTCCCTGTTTGTCTTGTCCTAGTGGGTGCCCAGGCCTTGGGCGGAGTACGCTAGAGCGCCTCCTTTTGTGGCTGAGGTCCTTTGACCTAGGAGCTCGAGCCGGCTATTGTTGAGGACGTCGATGGGTCATGTGTGGTACTTGGGCGAGCGCTTGGCTCGTTAGTGCTCTCGGGATGTGTTGACGGTTCCCATCGATCCTCCTAGGACGATGTTCAGGGAGCCTTCTGAGGCTGAGAGGGAGGCTGACTTGGCTGGCGTTGGTGGTGACGCCCTCCTTCTTCCTGGTGAGGACTACTCGGCGTTCTTCTACGCGAGGTTGGCGTACTGGCCGGTTGTGGTGAGCATCTTTACTCTCCTTTATTCTTGATTTTGAAATACAATGAAAGATCATCGATTAACGAGAATCATTTGACTTTGCAGGAGGTTGAGGCGGCGGGCATCGAGCCCCCAGAGTACCCCGAGACCCTCGAGTACACTGACGCGACTGGGAGGACGACGATCTCCGAGCTGCGTGACTTTGACGTGGCTGTGACGGATGCTGGCCTGGATGATTGGCAGCATCTGATTCGGAGGGTGAGCCTTTAATTTGCATAATTTTTGTGTAAGAACACATTTGATTGAACTTATTCAATTATTGAGAACTTCTTTTTGAAAATGCAGGTCGCGCCGTCTCGGTTTGTGGCGTTATGGAGGGTGGCCAACCGGCTGCGAGCTACTGCCGTCGAGGCACTTGTCGGCGGTCGAGGTCGTCAGGTACGAACCTTGTGTCTATTTCATTTTTGAATTTTGATTTTCCAACTTCTCTTGTAATTGCTTGAAATGATTGACATGAGCCAATTTTGCTGTTTACAGCGGGACCGCGAGCTGGAGCGAGAGTTGGTCCAGTCTCGGGAGGAGACAGCTCGCTTGTTGAGGGAGCTTGAGGTTCGAGACGCCGAGGTTGCTGCTCTCGCGGCAAGAGTTGCGGAGCTAGAGGGCGACCGGCATTAGTTTTGTTTAGTTTTTTTGTTTGTACTTTGCACATTTGTACATTTTGGACCTTCATTTTGGACATTTCAGACTTTGCTTGGGGCTCGAGCCCCCAGTTTGTTGTACATTTCCCTTTTTGGTTGCATATATGATGGCCTGAGTGCCTTTGTGGTTGGGTTGCGTTGCTTGTACATGCAGGTTAGCTTTGAACAGGTTTGGTAGATGACGGTTTATGCCGTCATGCTGCCGAAATTTACATAGAAATCACGCAAAACATACATTTGTATATACACATGGCCTGAATTAGCGCAACACGAATGACTCAAAGGAGTGTGAAAATGCAAAAATGCAAAAAATTTGCCGGAAATGACCGGCCGGTAGGGAGGGTTACCCCTAAAAAAAAGATAAAATAGAAACCTATAAGTTAGAAATGAAATGATTAAAAAGAAATAAAAGAAATATAAATGAAATAAATATATAAATTTTGAAATGAATTAAATTAAAATTGAAAATCATTTCCTAAAATGAATTATATTAAAATGAAAATTATTTCCTAAAATGAAAATGTACAAGTGTGGTAAAATGACGAAAATGTTGATATCGTCTCGAAATACGTGCCTGCAGAATTAGGAAACATGGAATATGGTAATTTCCATGTATTTGCCAAAATAATAACCCGTAGGAATAGGAAATTATTCGTCACGAAATTTAGGGAAGATCCAACGTGGAAAATCACAGAAACCTTGGTGAGGAAGAGCGCGACATGAGTGCGTCCTTTCAAGAGCCGCAGCAGTCTTTGCGCTGTTCCCTGTGTGTCTCCGCTCTGGCAGATTTTTGGAAACAGATTTTAGTATAAATAGAGACGTCGATAGAGCTTTTATTCACACAAATCTTCCGTCTCTTCTTCGTCTTATTACATAAAATTCTCAATATAAACACTCATCATGAATACTTTGGAGATTCGCCTAAAAGAGTGGACTAATGAGTTTTCCAACATGGAGAAACATGATATGGGCGCCTATAATCTTGGATCTTTGTTGAGTTTGAAGCTTATCAAGGTTGTCAAACCATTCCTAGATGCTTGTCTTGATTACTGGGACCCGAATTATCATGTTTTTGCGTTCCCTGGAGGCGACATTTGCCCATTCCCTGAAGAAATTGCTGCGATCGGTGGGTGGGACCCAGAGCACTTGCCTGCTATTCCTTCTACTTCGCAAGGGTATAAAAGCAAATTTAGAGACTTGCTTGGATTGACTAGAATTGAGGTGGACCGTTTAGTGACCTCGAAGGGAGTGCGAATGCTGGACTTCATTGATCGATTCATTAACAGGGCTGACCCCACCGTTTCTTATGTCGCTAGGCGAAGGGCATTTGGGTTTTGCTTGTTGCATGTGTATGTCCTCCAAGGGCATGTGGATGAAGACTTGAGAGGTGATCCCCGTCTTCTGGGCCTTGTTGAGCAAATGGAGCTGCGCAGGAGCCCAGCTTGTTTATGCTTAGGAGAGATCTTGTTGGGTTTGGATAATAGGAAAGCCAATCGTGACCTACCGTACTTGGGAAGTCCCGTTATTTTGCAGGTAAAAGAACATTTTCGTTTTTTCTCTTTTTTGTTCGTTTTTTTTTTCGTTTTCTTTTTTTTTTTTTTTGTTTTTTTTTCTTTCTTTTTTTTTCGTTTTTTTTTCTCTTTTTTTTTGTTCTAATACTTGCTTTTGGTAGGTCTGGCTTATGGAACGGCTTCGATTGATCGAGCCCCCAGTTCATGTTCCTTCTTATCATGCTCGTTCGATTGCAATGAGGACCAGGCTTTACATGGTGGACTTCACTCGAGTGTGCAATTATTGGGAGAATAAACTGAAGAGTGTTGATGGCCCCTTGATTAGGTGGATTGTACCATGGTGGCACCTCAAATCTGTCACTGGAGTGTCTTCCTTGGATCCTACTCGATCCTGTGCGCATTCCGGCTTGGAATTCATGGTGTGCATCTTCCGGAAAGGTCGATGAGACAAAGGTTGGACTAAAGCGACGATCCCGAAGCTTGATACCGTCCGCAGATCGCCGTGGCGCTTACTACTGAGAGTCGAAGGGAGTGGGCCATTAAATGGGCCCAAAGAAACATGTGGTTCTTGAACTCTTCTGCTAATGCCTTATGGGTGTCGGATTCCTATCTGCGATGGAGGAAAGCTACTACTCCGGAAGAGCGCGAGAGATTGAGGAAGCGCGAGCCCGTTGACTACAAGGTGCGCGAGGTGGAAAAAGAGAAAGAGAAGCACTTGACTGAGGGAGAGGAAGAAGTCGGGTTTCGAGTTGTTCATCCTTCGAAGAAAACGAAGACCTCTCCTGTCGTGGAGATGGTGATTGGCAAGAATGGTAAGGCTAGGCCTCGAGAAATACCGTTGGTGATTAGGTCTGAAGTGGCGCAAGAGCGTCCGGCTCGAGGTCGTGACAAGAAATATGACAAGAATGACAAGGGCAAGGGGAAAATGGAGGAATAGCCCTAGTCTTTATTATTATTTATTATTATTGTTGTTGTAATAAAAAGGTGGGGTTTTTAGAATCCTAGCCTATTTTATTTATTTTTTATTATGTAGCGTATTATTATTAGAAAATGAATGAAATAAAAAAGGTTAATTGGCTATGAAACCGTTGTGATTTTCTGTTTATTATTCTTGTCGAATTCCAAGTGCGATGCAAATGTCCTTCTATTTAAATTTAAAAATAATGGGTTGTATCCTGTGAAGGATTGCCTACGTATTCATTTAGAAAAATGAAATCAAACCCTTGCGCGTAGTTCGAGTAAATGTAAAAGAATAATTGTTCTAAGCAAGAGCTTGTAATGAACTTAGAAAATAAGCATGGGCTTTTGCTTACTCTGAAGGTGCAGTTTAGTTTATTCGATGATATGAGGATGACAAATTTATCAAAATGCAAGAGCAGAGTGACATTAGCTTATTTCAGCTTGGCCAGGGGCCTTTTATTCAGTGCCACAAGAGCGACACGTGAGGTTACGCGAGGCGCGTTTTTTGTTCCTATTCTAGGCATAATACCGTTTTAGTTGGTCGAGGTTTGTCGGGTTGGAAAACTCATTCCCATCTAGGTCTGTGATTCTAACCGCACCCCCTGGAAGTATGGACTTGACTAGAAATGGCTCGGCCCAATTAGGTTTGAATTTTCCCCGTGGATCGACAGGTAAAAGAGCTCTAACCGATTTGAGTACTAAGTCTCCTTCCTTGATGTTTCTTGGCTTAATCCTTTTGTTGAAAGCTCGTTTGATACGTGCTTGATACGTTTGGACATTATGCAAGGCGCGTAGCCTACGTTCATCCAGGAGGATGAGCTCTTCATATCTATCCCTCTTCCAGTCGGCTTATGGGATTTGACTTTCGAGTAAGATACACAAGGATGGTATTTCTAACTCGACTAGTTGTACAGCTTCCATGCCGTAAGTCAAATAGAAAGGTGTGTCCCCAGTGGGCGTCCTAACAGATGTGCGATATCCCCACAAAGCAAAGGGTATCTTGCTTGGCCAATCTCGATAGTTGTCAATCATTTTCTTGAGAATTGTGACAACGTTTTTGTTTGCCGCCTCTACCGCGCCATTAGTCTGTGGTCTATAGGGCGAAGAGTGGTGATGCCTAATTTTGTACTTGGCTAGAAATTGCTCAGTCTCAGCTTGGAAATGTGATCCATTATCACTAATGATCTCATGTGGGCAACCGTATCGACAGATGATGTTGTTTTGTATGAACTTTGCCACGTTTTTGGCCGTAAGACTAGTGTAGGAAGCCGCTTCTACCCATTTGGTGAAATAGTCGATTGCCACTAGGATGAAAAAAGTGACCTCTGTTCGGCTGGGGTTATCTTCCGATTATATCAATTCCCAGTGAGAAAATGGCCAAGGAGATGTCATTGTATAGAGCAATGAAGGAGGGACATGTTGTACATTCCCGAAGATTTGGCAATTGTGGCAATGTCTTACATATTTGATGCAATCGGATTCCATTGTGGTCCAATAATACCCCAGACGTGTGATTTTCTTTGCCATCATGGGCCCACTCATGTGAGGAACGCATTCTCCATCGTGGACTTCTTCCATCACTTTCCGTGCCTGTGGATGATCAAGGCAACGTAGGATTATACCAAGAGGTGTTCTTTTGTATAACTCTCCTTGCATGAGAACGTATTGGGAAGCTAGTAGGCGTATAGCACGTTGTCCCCTTTTGTCCATATTCGGTGGATAGGTACCGTTGAGCTTGAAATTCAGGATTGCTTGGAACCAGGGTTCCTGTGTGATTTCCTCTTCATCTGTGATTTGATGCACATAAGCTGGGTCTGACCGTCGTTCGATGCATAAAAGCATTTCCACCATGTCATCTGGCATATTAATCAAAGATGCAAGGTTTGCAAGAGCATCCGAAAATTGATTTTCTTCCCGAGGTAGATGTAGATAGGTCACGTGATCAAAGAATTGGGCAACTTGGTCTATTCTGGCTTGATAAGGTGCTAAGCTTTCGCTTCGGATTTTCCAAGATCCCGTAACTTGATTGATGATCAGGGATGAATCCCCATGTACTCGGAGGTTTTTAATGCCTAAGCTCACTGCCGCTTGTAGTCCAATGAGACAAGCTTCGATCTCGCAAGTATTGTTTGTCACCTCGAAGTCGAGTTTGACAGAGATTGGTGTATGCTCACCTTCAGGAGAAATGAGCAACACTCCTATTCCAAATCCTCTTAAGTTTGATGCCCCATCAAAGTAAAGGTCCCAGGAGTCTACATCGGTTTGGAGTATATCCTCGTCTGGAAATGACCAAGTGTCTATCGTTTGTGCATCATTGATGGGATTCTCTGCAAAGAATTCGGCGACGGCGCGTCCTTTTATTACTTTCAGAGGCACGTATATGAGATCGAACTCTGAGAGCATCAAAGTCCATCTTGCTAGACGTCCGTTGAGGATGGGTTTTTCGAAGAGGTATTTGACTGAATCCATTTTGGAGTATATTTTGACGGAGTAGCTAAGCACGTAATGACGTAGCTTCTTCGTTGCCCACACAAGAGCGAGGCATGTCTTTTCGAGTTGTGAGTATTTGCACTCGTACTCCAAGAACTTCTTACTAAGGTAGTAGATAGCCCTTTCTTCACTTCCTACGATTTGAGCTAGCATGGCACCCATGGCTGTTTCGGTTACTTTGAGATATAAACCAAGAGGTTGATCTCGTTGAGGTGGTATGAGCACTGGTGGTTTAGCAAATATCTCTTTGATTCGGTCAAATGCCTTTTGACAATCATCATCCCACATGGTGTGGTCCGGTTTCTTGAGCTTCTTGAAGATAGGCTCACAAATCATGGTGAGTTTCGATATGAATCGACTTATATATTGCACTTTCCCTAGGAATCCTCTGACTTCTTTTTCTGTTTGAGGTTGTGGCATTTCGATAAGAGCCTTGATCTTGGAAGGGTCTATTTATATACCTCGTTGGCTAACGACGTATCCCAGAAGTTTACCAGATGTTACTCCGAATGCGCACTTCTGAGGATTGAGCCTCATGTTGTATTTTCGTAGCCTTGCGAAAAATTTGCGAAGGTTCGCAATATGCCCCTCTCTATCCTTGGATTTGACAATCATGTCGTCTACGTATACCTCAACTTCTTTGTGCATCATGTCATGTAAGAGTGTAGTTGCGGTGCGTTGATATGTAGCTCTGGCGTTGATTAACCCAAACGGCATGACCGTATAGCAATAGGTTCCCCCATTGAGTGACGAAGGCGGTCTTATGCATGTCTTCCATGGCCATCTTAATTTGGTTATAACCCGCATATCCATCCATGAAGGATAGTAATGCGTGGTCTGCAGTATTGTCCACTAATATGTCGATGTGCGGTAGAGGGAAGTCATCTTTAGGACTTGCTTTGTTTAAGTCTCTGAAATCAACACAAACACGGATTCTCCCATCCTTTTTGGGTATAGGTACTATGTTGGCTACCCAGTCAGAATACTCAGAAACTTTGATGAACCCGGCTTTGAATTGCTTATCGACTTCTTCCTTAATCTTGAGAGCCCATTCCGTTCTCATTCGGCGAAGCTTCTGTTTTACGGGCTTGAAACCTGGCTTAATCGGGATTCTATGTTCGGCGATATCCCTGTCAATCCCTGGCATGTCTTTGTAGGACCAAGCGAAGACGTCTTTGAAATCGTTTAGGAGGTCTATGAAATCGGCCCTTTCGGTAGAGCTCAAGGTAGTCCCTATCCTAAGTTCTTGGGGTTCTAGTTCGGTTCCTACATTGATGGGTTCGGTGTCCTCTATTACTGGTCCCCCTTCCCCTTCCTGTAGTATTTCTTTGGCTACGTAGGGAGGTATTTCAATTGAGTCTGGGTCTTGGTCATCCTCAGTATCATCGTAAACAAAATTGCACTCAAGATAACACAAAGAGTAAGCAGAACCTGATTTATTCATATTAAAGTTTGAGAAAAGTTGAAACAAAGAAGCCATCTGATCTGTGGTCAATGGCGGTAAAGGGACAGTTGTTGGGACATTTCCCGAACTACTGTAACTACTCGAGGCTAAGCTAGGAGAAACAAAGGGAATGGGGATGACGACAGGAGGAGACTCCCTAGTGACTTCTCTAGACTCTGACTCTGACTCCGACTCCGACTCTGACTCGAATTCATCGTCTTCTGGCTCTCCTTTGAACATCTCCCCTTCTCCAGTGGTGAGCTTGAAGAGCCTTCCTTGATTGTTGGCCACTTGATTGATTTTCTCCATCCTTTCTGCTGGTTCGCGTTTGTTTCTGTGATTAACGCGGTAGGATTGAAGTGATCGTCTTGAAGTATCATGGTAATGATCTCATCCTGCGCGGCTCTAACAAATCGATCCTCTCCAAACAATAGACTAACAGCTTGTTCGTCTAAGCAAGGTGCTTGACGGGCTTTGACGGTATGAACCGTTTCTAGAGGGATGAAGTAGCAATCGTGAAAGATCTCGATTCCGGCTAGCTTCCTCTCGAGGTAATGCCAAGGCTCGGGAAATCCGTGAAAGAGTTCTAGACTTCCTTCCTTAACAAAGTATCCATTTAGGGTAGGGAGATAGGGTCGCATTTGGACTCCTACGTACTTACGGTTTTGAACTTGAGCTAGCATCTCGAGAACTTCCTCTTTGGTGGGTTTGTACCCTAGTCCAAGTGGTATCCTTTTTTAGTTGCCTTCCTTGTATGGTGCGAAGGTGTTTCTTCGAATAGGGTTTAAAGGCATTCCAGGGAAGTATCCCTGGGTTTTGAGTATGTGGTTGACCACCAAGTTGGAGTAGGGATTGTAGTACAAGGGTGCCAATTCGCTTTATATGACATTTATGCTTTGGAAGCCCCCAAGTTCATATACTGGGTCTGCAAGGATTTGATTGTTCGACTTCTTTTCGATTATTGCCTTGATGGGTGACGAAGTGATCGTCACCACTTTGCCATTTAGTGGGATCTTGATCTTTTGATGAAGGGTGGATGTCACCGCTTTGGAAGCGTGAATCCAAGGTCTTCCTAGAAGTATGTTGAAGGAAGCTTCAATGTCCACTATTTGGAAGTTAACCTTTCGCTCAATTGGCCCTGTGGCTATGGTTAGGTTAATGAGTCCTACTACCTTTCGTCGTGTACCATCATATCTTGCGAACACCTTGATTGGTAGGGGTCCAATCCGACTCTTTCATGCCTAATTTGTATGCCGTTTTGAGGGGTATGACGTTGACCGCAGAGCCATCATCTACCAAGGTCATTGGCACATTCTTATTTAGACAAATGACAGTGATGTAAAGAGCCAAGTTGTGACTAGCGCCAAAAGGTGGCAAATCTTCGTCTGAGAAAGTAATAGGATTACTTAGCTTCGGTGATTCTTGGAAGACCAAGTTGACTACATCTTCGGGTGTCGAGTTATGTGCTACATTTAGCTTGGCCAAGGCTTGCAGTAAAGCTTGGAGATGTGGGAAAGAGCTTGCTACTAATTGCCAGACTGAAAGATCAGCCTTTGTCTTCTGTAATTGCTTGAGCAAATGATCAGTGGAGTCATCTTCGTTATCATTTGGTGTGACAACGTTGGTTGGACCATTTTGAGTAGTGCTTTGATATGGACGCCCCGAACGAGTTAGGTGGTCCACATCTTGGTCTTCACCATTTTGGACTATTTCTTTGACTAGGGAGTTTTCAATGAGATACTCGTCCTCATCATCATCGGCCCAAACTCCATTGATTGTAGCTAATTCCCTCATTCTCATGATTTCGTCTTCTAATTGCGTGATTTGGTCGACTAGTTTATCAACCACGGCGACTATTTCTTGCATAGTAGCATTTTGAGAGAAGATTAGTGGCACATGCTCTTTAGGTGTCGCGTTGGGGTTATGTAAAGTTGTCACCACATTTTCCAATTCCCAAACATGCCTATCCACACTCCTTGCCCATGTGATGAAGTCGGAAATGGTAGGGGAGATGGTAGAGTAGAACCCTTCATTCTCAATCGCATGGATCTCATCTTCAATTGGAGAAATGAGGTGCGAACAATCTAAGGTAGATTCTTCACTTGTGATCACTAGAATCCCAAGAGGGTTCTGAGTGTTGTTGGGTTTACCTCCCGGCGGTATTGGTAGTCGGCCATCTTCAATCATGTCATGAAGCACATTTTTCAAATTGTAGCATTTTTCTGTGTCATGCCCCTTGCCCCTATGGTATTCTGATGGTAGTCAAGCTATACCTCGCAAGTGCACGATTTTATCGTTGTACACTATTAAGGGTCGATCCCACAAGGAGTTGAAAAGATTACGTTTAGCTAAGTCGGCAATAAGGGATGAAATGGTTATACTAGAACTACCAAAGACAAGAGAAAGTAAACTAAATAAGAAATAGGTGAATGAGCAAGAGAAAATGAAAAGTTGTAAATCAAATAGATTAAAAACCTAAGACTCGGTTCTTCCCAAACAATTCGTAACTCCACACAATTAAATCTCTAGGCTAATCATAAGGGTAACTAGGTGAGGAGGTGACGGCTCTAATTCGCCTAAGACCCCCCTCTCGGGTTCGAAATAGGACGCTAGCACTACCCACCGACCCCCCTCTCGGGTTCGAAGGTCGGAATCCCTAACTCAATACCCGACTACCCCAAAAACATGCATTTTGCCAAGGTAGTCCAATATTTGCTAAGGTCATTAAGCCCCGTCAATTTCCGGGTCATCCCACTCCCTCTCTCGAGGGTCGATTTCAAACGCTAATTTAGAGGTGTCCTACCCCGGTTCTCCCTTTCGGTCTCAACCAAGGTTAACAATAGGGTCAAATCCCGGATATCCAAATCACAACCTAACCAACTCTCGTTGGTGGTCAAGGGTCATAAATCGACTCTACCCAAAATTCAACCCATAAACCCAAGTCAATCCTCTAAACTACCCTCACCAATTTCCCCAAATAATTAGCCTTTGTGAGATTCAATTAGTGAAATTACTCATGTTGGGTCAAACCGAGCCCTAGTGGAAGACTACTCACTAATCATGGTCCTAATTGCAAAATAAACAATAAAGATGGAATCTTTAAACATAAACATGAGTGGAAGATGAATTCTATAACCAAACATTCAACAATCCAACAATAATTAAGAGGAAAAGTGATTTTATCTAATAACGAGGTTTACTAATCTAAAAGACACAATCTTTAACCCAATCCACTCAAAGATTAAGTCTTTGAGGACAACTAGCAAGGATGAACAAAAGAAAGAGAATCAAAGAAAAGATGAACAATGAAAAGATCAACAATGGTGGAAACAACAACAATTAAACAATAAAGATGCAAACTTGTCATAAACAATCAAACAAACTTAAGGGAAAAACAAAATCTAAACAAATGAAAATAGGGAGAGAATTAATACTAACTCAAATAGCAAAAGAGGAATTTGGATAGAAATAATAAAGAAGGAGGACCTTCAATCTTCTTACAAACCCAAATTCAATCACTAATTAATTGAAGAACTTCTCTAATTAAGGAAAGATTAACAAAGAGATTAACAAAGTTTTAAACTTGAAAGAGGAAATATTCTGGATCTAGGGTTGTGTGTACAAAAGGGTTTAAGAGGGGGTATTTATAGTTCCCACAAGGATTAGGATAGAATTTGGAATGGGCTTTTGAAACACGTACTTGCACTCCCGGCCGGTCAACCGGCCGCCGGTCCTCTGGCCGGCTGGGAGATCTCTGGAAGTTTAAACAAACTTTGGAAGTCATCAGGTAGGCTTGGCCGGTCAACCGGCTGTCGGTCCCTGACCGGCTGGGACGCCTTTGACTTTGGACTTGACTTTAGCCTTTGGGGGAACTCCCAGCCGGCTGGCCGGCTGCCGGTCATTTGACCGGCTGGGAGATTCTTGTAACTTCCTTCATTTCTTGTGTTTTCTTAGCTCATGAGTTTTCCCAGCCGGCTAGCCGGCCGCCGGGCCACCGGCTGGGGATGCTCCTTCCTTGCTTCTTCCTTCATTTCCATATATACACGTACTCCCGGTCGGCTGGCCGGCTGCCGGCCTACCGGCTGGGGGATACTCTCAGCATGTTTTCCTTCATCATTCATGCGTAGCTTAGTAGTCTCGTCTTCCTAGCTTCGTTTCGCCCGTTCCCGCCTCAATTTCTGCAAGGGGGGTACAATGTCATAGTAAAGGGAATCGGGACAAGAAATTAGAGAAAGGGAGTACAAAACCGACTCAAATGGAGTCGAATATGCATGAAAATAGAGGGAAAAAGGGTGCAAAAGGGTCCTATATCATATTCACAGTACGAGTTTTCGTCCCAGAATTTGGATTTCTTTTCGGGTTCGGGAGTAGGTCCTATGGGTTGGAGTTTGCCTTGTCTCATTAACCTTTTTAGAGCGTTGGAGTAAGTATCCCCAAGATTTGTGAATTTCCTTGGTGGGGTACTTTTCTTGGATGGCTCGAGAAGGTTAACCTCATCGGTCTTGCTAGTGGAACCGTATGAACGACTTGTTGAGCCTTGATATCCTCGACCTACCGTTTTGGACAAGAGCCCTTTACGGATGTCATCTTCAATCCTTGTTCCTAGTATGGTTAAGTCCTTGAAAGTTTTGATGTTTTGGTATCTCAAATGATTAGCATAGATGGGTTTGAGATTGTCCACGAACTTCTCCACAAGGGTAGCCTCATCCGGGCGTTCAACTAGTTGGGTACTAGTCTTACTCCACCTACTTAGGAAGTCGGTGAATCCTTCTTTGTCATTTTGGGTAAGAACCTCTAGAGTGCGCATGTTAACTTGGATCTCGGCATTATCTGCATATTGCTTAGCAAACTCGATCGCGGCATCTTCCCAAGTAGCGATCTTCTTGTGTTCTAGAGAGTAGAACCATTGCTTTGGGATGGTGTCAAGAGATGAAGGAAAGATCCTTAAGAACATCTCGGGTTTGATGCCTTTGATAGACATATAATCCTTGAAAGCACGGATGTGGTTCAAAGGGTTCTCGTGCCCTTTGAATTTAGGGATATCCGTCATGTTGAAGTTAGTTGGCAATTTGGAATTTACGGCCTCATACTTGCGGTTATTCTCCCTATAAATATCATCCCCTTTAAGGTACATCAATTGCTCCTCTAAGTATTGGAGTCTTTTCTCGACTACAGTTATTCCCATGGGAGGATTTTCGTCCTTGGATTCACTCGCGAAGTCACTTACTACTTCACTTTCTTGAGGAGGCAACCTCCCCTCTACGGCGTAGATCCGGCCCTCGATGGTGTCAAGGCGATCATACACTTGGTCTTGAGTAACTTGGATTTGAGCTAACACGGCTAGGATTCGATCATTACCATCTTGAAGGTTGTTGAAGTTCACGTCGCTTTCAGGCATCTTGAAAACTGGATAAGAGATCGATGACGAATCAAAACACGATCGACCATTCTAACACACTTGCTAAGAGAAGAAATGTTTTGACTCGTGAAGTGGGTGTGTGCCACTTGTGTTGAGTGAGCTTTGAAGAAAAGACAGAGTTTTGAAAATGTGTATCCTAGTCAACTATAGTGTAGTTGTAGGAGTGGACTCGAAGTGAGGTTTTGAAATGGGCTTGGGCCCGAAATTTGACTCGACAAACGGACAGAGTTTCGACTGGGTTTTGCGCTAATCAAGGGCTTCCTTTCGAAATTTTCATTTAAAAAAGGGTTTTGATTTTTACAAAAAATCGTCATGGTTTCGTTTAGAAATGGTGATCACGTAAGGTACAAACATTTATACAAGCATTATAACGGGATGCTGAGTGCATTTAAAAAGGTTTTGGTTTAAAGGGTGGGTTGCCACACTGAACAATCAAACCCGAAGTCTGTGGAGAGGTTCGTACCAAACAAGAGTAAGGCCGATTCCTAGTCCATTTCCTCAAGTAGTGAAAGTCCTTGATACAAACAAGAGTAAGCATCATGGTATGGATGACGTCAATCGCTATCCATCCTTAGGCCCAAATACGAATTAGGACCGTTTAGACGGGACGATTGGTCGAATGGGTTAGGTTGGGCCTAGGAAGGCCGAATAAAACGGTCTAGGAAGACCGAGTTATGAAAACCGACAATTGTCTTGTACAAACTATTCCCTAACCTTGTTCAAGTTTCACCCTTGGCTACACGTAAGTGTATTATCCCCAGCGGAGTCGCCAAACTGTGGACAATGGGCCCACGGGGGCGCTTTGGAGAGAGAACAAGCGTTTGCATTTTGTGGAGTCGCCGCCAATTTTTATGGGAAATTGAAACCGTTCGAATACCTCGTGCCATGTCAAGACACAAAGTAGAGACATGAACACCAAGCAATCGTTACCCTTAGCATTCTATGTCTAGAATGACTCTCGTGGCTGCCAATGAACACGGATGTTCACAGAGATCTGGAGTAAGGGGCGAGGGTACGTATTAGGAAGCTCTTTTGATCGAACACCTAATCCCGCCCGCCTCGATAGCGGCCTCTACTAATGATTAGGGACATCATCTATACTCGATATATCGTCGATTATATGCATGCAATGCAACATCCAAGTTTTAGTCCTAACATGTGAGAATTAGAGTAAGTCGGTGAACACGTAATTTAGCATACAATTAATGTCAAAGTAGGATTTAATGCTCAATTACATGTGAAAACATACAAATGATACAAGAAATATGATAAATACAATAATGAAAATTACAATAATGAAAATTACAATAATGAAAATTACAATAATTAAAATAGATTTAGCGATTTATGTCGAAAATACCTTTAAAACGGATAATTTGAGAAAAAGAATAAAGGAAAGAATTAACGAACAAATCAGTAGGCGATAATACGGATAATAGTCAATTATACGTAAACTAATTAAACTAGGTCAAGCAACAACGGAATTCAGAGACAGAAATCATCCTGGAACAGCAGCAGATCGCGCCCTCGGAAGAGGCGCGCAGCGAATCTTGATCTGTTCAAGGGTGAGTCTCGGGTCGTGAAGCCGAAGCGAAAAATCGTTAATGTTCGTTGGTGAATTTAAGGATTAATTACGATATATTTACTCGGATGAAGGTGATTATCAGGTTATCTACATATGATTAATGGTCATAAAAGCAATAAACATGGATGAGACGGAATTAAGACGGATAAATTTCACGAATGAACGATTGATTAATGACATGGGTGAACAAAATAGGTTAAATATGACGAATTAATGACAAATTAATGACGAATAATATAATAGACAGATGAAAGTATATCAAAGATCGAATTCCAGAAACTCAATATAAAAAAATCGAATTTCTACAACCCGGATTGATTTTAATGACGAAAACCCGCAAATATTGAATTATTAGGGATTTAAGTCGGGAATTTATGATGAATTATATGCATTAATGAATGATGAATAATATACATGTGGAATTATTAGACTATTATGTCAAAGAATTAACAAAAGAAAACGAAAACAAATGAAGAAAACGAATTACAGAGGACGAAGGAAGAAGAAAGGAAACAGGAACTGCGGCAGCCTCACGAAGAGGCGCAGCAGGAACTGCGCTCCTTCGAAGAGGCGCAGCAGTTGCTGTGTCCTTTCTCGACGGTTTGTCTTATGGAAATCCGTAAAAAGGGTTTTAAAGCACGGTTTTAGAAATCGGTTTTAAGAGATGTTTTCGACATAAACCTTACATTAATGATACAAAAAGTAAATAACAATAATAAAAGAGTGATTTACACCCTCAGACTTACATGTTCGACGAAACGAGATGAACTAAGTTTATGATTAGTGATGCTCGACTTGAATGAAGACGAAAGTGCCCTCGTAAGAGGAAAACGATTAGATTAATTAAGTTGATTATGGTGGAGTTGGTCAAATTGGTCGGTCATGCAAACGAGGCTGGTACTCAGAAGGATCCGAGCTTACGTGGTCGAATGTTCAAGCACGTAGACGCCAAAAAGTAAGAACAAATGTCTAGAATGCAAAGGGAGAAGAGAAGGGCGGACACTCGCGTGAGAAATATGAGGAGCGAAGGCTCCTATTTATACTAATCACGTGAAGGAATAGGGTTTTCGGAGAGACTTTGGAAGTGAATCTCGGAAAGATATGAAAAAGATACGAAAAATACGCAGAAAAGGACCTGGGAAGAGGCGCAGCTAGATCATGCGTCTCTTGGAAGAGGCGCAAAGACCTGCGTCTGTTCCCAAGTGGTTTCCTCCTGCGGAAGAAAGATTTCCGTGTTTAAGTTATGGAATAACGGATTAATTTGGTTTTCCTTAATATTTTGTATGAATATTACGGGAAATTGTTTACCAAAGAATAAAGATTGTGAAATATTTATAAAATATGGAATAGAAATATCCAGAACATTCCAGAATATTCTGACTCGGGATTTAGCGGTTATCAGAAAATGAAGACGGTTTTAGGCCTGGACTCCAAATGTACTCTAATTACTGTCAAAACGACCGTATCGGCACGTAGATGACAACTAAGAGGTAGACTTTAGTGTTTGAGCAATCACTTGACAATAAACTTACGAACTATCACAAATCGTTCCGCGTACCAAACATGCGGCCCAATCATCACCGGGTGGTTTGCGAGAGGTGCAGAAATGAGGTGTCTACACCTCCCCATCTAGGTCACTCAGTCTTACTGCGCCTCCCCAAAGTATTTTCTTGACCAGGTATGGCCCGGCCCACTTGGGTTTGAATTTTCCCCTCGGATCGACGGGTAGCGGTGCTCGGACCGACTTGAGAACCAAGTCGCCTTCCTTGATGTTCCTGGGTTTGACTCTCTTGTTGAATGCCCGTTGTATACGTTGTTGGTATAGCTGGACGTTGTGCAAGGCGTTGAGTCGCCGTTCGTCTAGAAGAGTGAGTTGCTCGTACCTTCGACGGGTCCATTCCGCCTCAGGGACTTGACTCTCCAGTAGGATGCGTAGAGAAGGAACCTCTAACTCTACCAGTTGAACCGCCTCCATACCGTACACTAGGTAGAAGGGTGTGGCGCCTGTCGGTGTTCGGATGGAGGTTTGGTATCCCCAGAGTGCGAATGGGAGCTTGCTCGGCCAATCGCGGTAGTTGTATTACATTTTCTTGATAATGGTGACAAGGGTTTTGTTGGCTGCCTCGACCGCTCCGTTGGTTTGGGGACGGTAGGGGGATGATCGATGTCGTTTGATTTTGTATTTGTCCAGCAAGGCCTGAGTTTCCGCCCGAAAGTGAGAGCCTTGATTGCTGATGATTTCATGGGGTACCCCATATCGGCATATGATGTTGTTCTGGATGAACTTGGCCACTTGTTTGGCGGTCATGATTGCATATGACTGCGCTTCCACCCATTTGGTGAAGTAGTCGATGGCGACGAGGACGAAACAATGCCCCTTGGTGCCTACCGGGTTGACTTTCCCGATGATGTCGATGCCCCAGGTTGAGAAAGGCCAGGGTGAGGTCATGGTGTATAAAAGGGATGGTGGTATGTGTTATATGTTGGCAAACATTTGGCAATTGTGGTAATGCTTGACGTAGTTATGGCAATCAGCTTCCATGGTGGTCCAGTAGTAACCTAGCCGCATGATTTTTCGGGTAAGCATCATTGCGCTCATGTGAGGGCCACATTCTCCATCGTGGACCTCTCCCATGACTTTTTTGGCTTTGTGATGGTCAATGCAAAGGAGGAGAGTTCCTTGGGGTGTTCTTTTGTAGACTTGATTTTGGTTTATCACGAATTGTGATGCAAGTAAACGGATGGCTCTTTGTCCTCTTTGATCAGAGTTGGGAGGGAATTCGTTTTTGGTTTTGTAGTTGAGGATGGATTGGTACCAAGGTTCATCATGGCTTTCCTCGTCGCCGTTGATGGCACAAATGTGAGCTGGCTCGCTCCTTCTCTCGACACATAGGGGCATCGATGTCATGTCGTCAGGTATGTTGACGAGCGCGGCAAGTTTTGCCAGGGAATCAGCAAATTGATTTTCCTCTCGTGGCAAGTGGAAATAGTCGATTTGGTCGAAGAACTCAGCCTCTTGATTGATCTTTGCTCGGTAGGGAGCTAAACTGTCACTTAAGATTTTCCATGATCCGGACACCTGATTGATGATGAGCGAGGAATCGCCGTGGAACCTCAGTCTTTTGATGCCAAGTGGGATGGCTGCTTGTAGGCCGATGAGGCATGCTTCATATTCAGCGGCATTGTTGGTGACGGCGAAGTCTAGTTTGACCGAGATCGGAACATGTTCTCCCTCCGGTGATATTAGAAGGATTCCTACCCCAAAGCCTCTCAGATTAGATGCACCATCGAAGTATAGGTCCCATGCGTCGGAATCGGCACAAAGGATGTCTTCGTCAGGAAGTGACCACGTGTCGGTCGTTAGATCCTCGTTGACGGGATTTTCTGCCAGGAAATCGGCGACTGGTCTTCCCTTGATAACCTTGAGGGGTACAAACTTGAGATCAAACTCGGACAGCATGAGTGTCCACCTAGACAGCCTTCCGTTTTGTACGGGTTTTTCGAAGATGTATTTGGCCGGGTCCATCTTGGAGTAGATGTGGACCGTGTAGCTGAGCATATAATGCCGCAGCTTCTTTGTTGACCATACTAGGGCAAGGCATATCTTTTCCAGTTGAGTGTACCTTGTCTCGTACTCGATGAACTTTTTGCTGATGTAGTAGATGGCTCGTTCTTCGTCGTCGACTGTTTGTGCTAGCATAGCTCCCATGGCTGTGTTGGTAACAGTCAGGTACAGGGATAGAGGAATCCCTGGTTTAGGTGGCATGAGGACAGGAGGTTTGGATAGGATTTCCTTTATCCTGTCGAAGGCCTTTTGACAATCGTCGTCCCAATCGGTGTGATCGGAGGCGCGAAGTTTCTTGAATATTGGTTCGCAAATCATAGTGAGCTTGGCAATGAAGCGGCTGATGTATTGGACCTGACCGAGAAATCCCCGAATCTCCTTCTCGTTCCTAGGCCGAGGCATCTGTTGAAGGGCTTTGATTTTGGTTGGATCAATCTCAATGCCTCTTTTGCTGACGACATGTCCCAAGAGTTTTCCGGAGGAGACCCCGAATGCACACTTCTGAGGATTTAGTCACATGTTACACTTCCGCAGACGAGCGAAGAATTTTCGAAGGGCGTTGATGTGGCCGTCCTGTTCTCTTGATTTGACAATCATGTCATCGACATACACCTCTACCTCCTTGTGCATCATATCATGTAGGAGAGTGGTAGCGGTTCTTTGATAGGTAGCCCCGGCGTTGATAAGACCGAAGGGCATGACCGTGTAGCAATATGTACCCCACTCTGTGGTGAACGCAGTCTTGTGCATGTCTTCCTCAGCCATTTTAATCTGGTTGTACCCAGCATACCCGTCCATGAATGATAGGAGAGCATGTTCTGCAGTGTTGTCTACCAGAATGTCAACATGTGGCAAAGGGAAGTCGTCCTTTGGACTTGCCTTGTTCAGATCCCTGAAGTCGACGCAAACTCGAATTCTTCCGTCTTTCTTTGGTACGGGCACAATGTTGGCCACCCAATCAGAGTATTCAGACACTTTGATGAAACCAGCCTTGAACTGTTTATCCACTTCTTCCTTGATTTTTGGGGCCCATTCAGGACGCATCCGGCGTAACTTCTGCTTCACAGGTTTAGCTTCGGGCTTAATGGGTATCTGGTGCTCTACAATTTCCCTGTCAATCCCAGGCATGTCTCTGTAGGACCAAGCGAATACGTCCTTGTATTCGTGGAGGAGGTCAATGAACTGTTGTCTTTACGAGGGGTCCAGGGTTGTCCCTATCCTAAGTTCTTGAGGTGTGTTGTCGGTTCCTACGTTAATAGGTTCGGTCTCCTCAATGATGGGGGTTCTGGTTTCCCGTTTGTCAAGTTCTTTGGCTAGGTGAGGTGGGTAGTCACTCAAGTCAAATTCCTCATAGTCATTCAGAATTGCATTGCAGTTAAATTGAGACGAGTCATAAGCAAACTTAGCGTTCATTAAGTTGACACGAGCGAAAAGCTCGGAGAGGACAGACACCTCGTGATCGGTCAGAGGTGACACAGCAGAGGAGGTGGCCCCTGGAACAAGCTCCAGGTTGTCACCTTTCATGGGAGTGGGGGTGACCCTAGTAGACTCAGCCCCTGAATCAGCCACGACCTTGTGATAAAATAGTGGGAAGGGGACCTTGACTGGGACATTAGGAGTGTTAGGAGCTATGACAGACTCTGACTCCGACTCAGACTCAGATTCAGATTCTTCTTCGCTTCCCTCTTTGAACATAGGGCCTTCTCCAGTTGTGATTTTGAGAATGCGGCCTTGGCGATCTGTCCACTTGACGGTTTTTCTCCAGCCTTGTGTAGCTTTCTCCGGGTCAGTGTCGGAGATCAAGGCAGTTGGGTCAAATTGATTGTCCTTCAGGGCGATGTTGATGATGTCCTCATAGTCGAGGTGCTTGATGTTATCTTCCCCAAAGAGGAGAGTGACAGCTTGTCCATCGAGGCATGACGACGGCTTAGACTCGGTTGATGCAGTTTCGGTGTTGTCGGGGATGAAGTAGCAGTCCTGGAAGACTTCCACACTCGGGTACCTGACCTTGGCTACAGAGTCATAAATTGGCTCCGAAAAGCCATGGTAGAGCTCTGATTCTCCCTCGGAGATAAAGTATCCATTGAGGGTCAGATGATAGGGACGGAGGATAACTCCGTGCTTCTTGCGCTTCCGAACTAGGAGGTTCATCTCCTGGATATCTTCATCGGTAGGCTCATATCCCAGTCCGAAGGGAATGTTGGGGACCTTAGCCTGTTTCAAGGGAGGTAAGGTGCTCTTCAGTGGATTGAGGGGCAAACCCGGGAAGTAACCCTGGCGCATCATGATGCGGTTGACTGTGAGTTTGGCAAACGGGTCACAATCAAAGGGTGTTGATTCATCAGTTATGGCATTCACAGCTTGGAATCCCCACATTTCATTATCATCTTCCTCAATGGTCTGGGATGCTATTCCCTTTCTCATGACAGCTTTGATCGGGGAAGCAGGAATTGTGATTGATTTCCCGTTGAAGGGGACCCTGATTTTCTGGTGGAGAGTCGAGGTAACTGCCTTAACGGCGTGAATCCAAGGACGTCCCAGGAGCATATTGAAAGAGGCGTCGATGCCGACCACCTGAAAACTGGTTTGCCTTTCCAGTGGTCCGGTTGCGACAGTCAGAGTGATGAGCCCCGCGACCTTGCGACGAGTGTTGTCGTAGGCGCGTACTCCTTGGTTTGTCGGGACCAAATCAGCTTCCTTAATACCCAGCTTGTGAGCAGTCTTGAGGGGAATGACATTCACCGCGGATCCGTCATCTACAAGGACCATGGGCACATTCTTCTTGAGACATTGTACGGTAATGTACAGGGCAAGGTTATGATTGGCTCCGAAGGGAGGGATATCTTCGTCAGAGAAGACGACTGGGTTGTTCAAGTCAAGGGCGTCCCTTGTCATATGTGCCACTATTTCTTCAGGGGAAGAGGTTGAGGGCACAGTTAATTTTCCCAAGGCCTGTAGCAAAGCATGTCGATGTTCAAAGGATGTCGCGATCAGTTGCCAGATCGAGATCTCGGCTTTTGCCTTCTGAAGCTTTTTGAGGATTGAATTCTCAGGAGCCTTCGGTTGAGTGTCTACTTCCGGGACAACTTGGTCGTTTGTTGTTGGAACGACCGTTGGATTGTTCGGGTTCTGATAGGGGCGTCCGGACCGGGTAAGGTGACCGATCTCTTTTGCCCGTTTCTCTTTCTCTGGGACAAGGTAGACATCTTCAACGTCGTCCCTCCAGATGCCGTTGATTTCAGGATCTCGAAGGCACCTTGGAGGGGTATTTCTTGGTGGGCAATTTTTGTGAGGGATATTTTTGTGAGGGTAATTTTTGTGAGGGTAGTTTTTGTGGATTTGATTATTGTGAGGGTGATTATTATGAGGATAATTATTGTGAGGTGCATGCCAGAATGGTCGCGGGAGCAATCCATCCTGGTGAGGGTAGCTTTGGGTGCTCGGGGGACTCTCTCTCGGGCGTGGTGGTGGAGGATTGAAGATAAGTCGACGGTAGGCATCGTCAAGTCGGGTAATCCTCCCGGAGAGGCTGGCTATGGCTTCCTCAACCTGTTGGAACATGGTGAGCATAGTTGTGGCACTGAACACAAATACCCCGTCCGAGGGATCTTTCTCCAAGGCATTCACCTCGTCATCAACTGGCAGGATGAGGTGTGAGCAGTTCAGAGTTGGCTCATCGTTGGAGATGGCGTGGATTCCCAGTGGGTTTGTTTTGTTGTTTGGCTTAGTCGGCGGGGGTAAAGGCAGTTCCCCTTTCTCAATCATGTCTGGGATGATGTGTTTGAGTTTGAAGCAGGTTTCCGTATCATGCCCTTTCCCTTGATGGTACTGACAATAGGCATTGGGGTTCCAGAAGCGGGATTTCTTAGCGTCGGTCGGATCCGGGGTGGGTCCGATTGGTTGTAACTTTTCCTGGTCCATGAGCCTCTTCAGAGCAATTGCATAAGTTGACCCTATATTAGTGAACACTCTCTTGGGGTGCTCAGCTCTCTTAGCAAACGGTTCAACGAGGTTGACCTCATCGATCTTGTTTGTTTGGCCGTAAGGGCGAGACCCGGTTGAGGTGGATCCTTGGTAGCCTCTGCCAGTGGTCTTGGCTAGGACACCCTTCCGGAGGTCATCTTCAATGCGTGTCCCCAGAATTTGAAGATCCTGGAAGGTCTTGATATTTTGATACCTCAGTAAGTTGGCATACACTGGGCGGAGATTGTTGACGAACTTTTCCACCAAAGTTGACTCACTCGGCTTGCTGACCAGCTGAGTACTTACCCTCCTCTAACGGGTTAAGAACTCGGTGAATCCCTCCTTGTCGTTCTGGGTTAGGACCTCAAGGGTACGGGTATTGGCTTGGATTTCAACATTGTCAGCGTATTGCTTAGCAAATTCAACCGCGATCTCATCCCAGGTAGTAAGGTTCTTCGGGTCAAGGGAGTAGTACCATTGGCGAGGGATCGGTTCCAAAGAGGACGGAAAGATCCGGGTGAAAAGTTCCTGTTTGACCCCTTTAATGGCCATGTAGTCTTTGAAGGCACGGATATGATTGAGCGGGTCCTCCACTCCTTTGAACTTAGGTACATCATCCGGTAAAGTTGTCGAATAACCGATCCCCAACAAGTTCGAACCTTCGTTTGTTCTCAAGATGGATATTGTTACCCGGGCTAGGAGCTGTTCTTCCAAGAGCTTTAGCCTCTTCTCGATTCGATCGAGAGGTGGAGTATTATGTTCTCCAGTTTCCTTGTTTTCCAGGGCGTCGATACGGGTCTCGACGCGATCCAGGATGACCTTAAGAGCGGTGAGCAGGCTGGCTAGCTGATCAGTCGTGACATCTCTGTTATTATCATTGTTGTTGGACGAAGCTGAAGACGGGGCGTTTGATCGACAGTTTGTGTACAACTTTACGTCGGAAAACTTAAAACGATTTCGAAAATAAAACATTTCAAAACATTTCAAAAATACCTGGAGTGTCTAATGCACGACGACGGGGTCGCAATGACACTAACTAGAGTCAAAACCGACACCGGACCAAAAACCGACTCAAAAATTCAAATCCCGACTCCAACAACGAGTCAAACCGAGTCAACCACAAAAAACAAACCATTTCAAACCTTCTATGCTAAGATTTCCCGAATTTATGAATGGTCAAGTACCAAACATATGACTACAAATCCTAGGATAGAACAAATCATGATTGCTCTTGTGTGAAAGCGATAAGACAACTCGAAGACCCGCGACGTGGCTCGCGCCTCTTTGAGCAGCCTAGGTGGCCACGTCGCTCAAAACTCACACAACCACTCATTTTCCTATAAATACCCCTCAAATGCCCCCATTTGAGAACTTACGCGAGTGTCCGCCCCCTCTTTTCTCCCTTAAAATTCTCGACTCGACTTTTTAAGTCACAATCCGACGCGTATTTACGACCTACCGATCGTAAATACAAGCCTTACACATTGTTTGGTACCGCCTGTAATACTCCGTATTTATAGTCTTGGGGGTACTCTATCGAGTAGCCCTTACTCTGTCGAGTAAGGGTAAGTGGCAGAATAAAATAGTTTCTGACCAGTTGGGCACTCGATCGAGTAGCTGGGGCACTCGATCGAGTAGGGGGGTACTCGATCGAGTACCTTGGGTACTCGATCGAGTGTCCGGTTTACGAGGAGTTTTTCGCGGGTTTTGTTAATTATGCGATTAGGGTATTTAAACTTAATCGTCGTTGTTTTAATTCACTTTTACCAAAACCTAAAACCTGTTTAAGAGAGAAAGCGATCGATCATCTTCCTAATCGCATCCTTAACAATTCCGGAGTTCGGACGGTCGGTTCGTATCGTAGTTCGTGTCGTTGGATTCCTTGCGTCGAGGGTAAGCTTTTAATATAATTTATATAATGTTTTGCTAGGTTTGGTCAAACCCTAATTTAGGATTTGGGGTTTTGTGAATAGTAAGTAATTGGTAGTCTTTATGTGTTATATGTTAGGAGGAGAATTCGTAGAAGAGGCGTTTTGAGCATTTGTAGATACCGTCTGCGTGTTGTGCTTTCCGGTAGGATTTCCTACTCGTATTAGTCCCATAATGGGATATTGGTGATGTGATGTAGTTAGTTGTTTGATATGATGATTGTGATTGTGATTGTGATTGTGATTGGTTTCGATGGCTCTCGAGATGCGTTTCGGTGAGTGGGGTCACTTGCGGGAGTGATCTCACGCCCTAGTTTCGCCCTTCGTGGAACCCGCCACGAAAGGGGATGTGCACATTAATGGACGGGGTTATCGCTCGTACGATGAGCGGGGCTTAGGTGGGAACGTGCGGTCCCCCATCGGTGGTCGGTGGGTCCAAAGGGATGATCGTATTGAGATGATGGGAGTTGGTGGTGTGTGTGTGTGTGTGTGTGATGGTTCAATTTGTCTGTTTGTCTTATTGTTGTTATTTATATTGATTGTGTGATTAGTCTTGACCCGGTGTTGTTTTGTAAAACTGCGGTGATCCATTCGGGGATGGTGAGCAGATATTGAACAGGTATAGAGATGATACTTTGGGATAGTGGGATGGCACGACATGACGATAGAGTCTTCCATTTGTAGTTTAGTATTTATTTACATTTCGATTGAGAAATGATAGTTTGAATAATGTATCGTAACTTTCAGTTTGGTTTCGAGGATTGTATTGATTCATTAAACTACTTATAATAAATGTTGTTTCTGTTTTGTCTATTTGATTATCATACCTCGGGCGACCGAGATGGTGATGTCTCCATACCTGAGTGGTCCTGGTAAGGCACTTGGAGTATGGGGGTGTTACAAATGGTATCGAGCGACGATCCGAAACCCGTAACCAATGAACATAATGAACATAGGAGTCAATTAAAATGAACCCGGGGTAAAAGTTGTAGGAGCTAGTGCAAAGGCTTGGGAGACGTCCTAAAGTCGCGGGGGTCGCCCTACAACTTTGAACCGGTCACATGGGGGAAATGTGTGTTGAGTCATGTGTGTGCTTAGTAACTTGCGTAACAATGTGATGGAATGTGTTGATGGTTGGATGTTCGAATTGGAAGTTGATGAGATGAAAGAAAAGTGATGTTATATATATAGGCATTGTTGATGAAATGATAGCATGATGGAATGTTTTACAATGTGGCTTTAATAGCATGATTGTTATGATATAGTGTGATTTATAAAGTTAGCAATGTTAGTATGTGACGTAATATGCGGGTAGCTCTTACGTATTGGTGGTACTTGATCGAGTGAGGCTGACTCGATCGGGTAGGTTTATGGCGATTTTAAGTCCAGAATCGCGTTTTGGGGCACTCGATCGAGTAACAAGGGGTACTCGATCGAGTAGGGGGTCACTCGATCGAGTAGCCTGGATACTCGATCGAGTGGGTTAGAGATCAGAAGGTCTGTTTGGTTCTGGAGTTTGGGTACTCGATCGAGTACATGGGGGCACTCGATCGAGTAGCCCGTTACTCGATCGAGTGGGTTTGGGTACTCGATCGAGTAGGTTCTGGGCAGCGTGTTTTCGTGTTTTGAAGTTTAGTGCGTGTGTTCATGTCTACCCTTTTCTTATATATGTATAGTTTCAAGATGCCGCCAAAGAGAAATGCTTTGTACGCGAGAGCAGAGCTTATGACCACGGATGACATCGTCAAGATGTTAGAGCACCAGGACGCTCTTACTGAGACCCTGAAGAGAGTGAATGAGGACAAGGATAAGAGTAAGGAGAAGGAGGTTGACCATGCTAAAGTCAGCCTCTATATTGCGAGGTTTAACCCGAAGGAGTACAAGGGAGTTGAGGAGCCTAACCATCTTGATAGTTGGCTGAGGGAGATGGAGAACATACTAGATTTAGTTCGCTGTCCCGATGAGATGAGAGTGGACCAGCCGCATTCTATCCGAGGGAGGCGGTGGCAAGTGGTGGGATTCCGTGAAAGTGAGTGCCAAGGAGATATATACCAACCAGGGGTTACCTGCTATACCTTGGGAGGAGTTTCGTAAATTTGTGAGGAAGGAGTTCGTACTGAACATGTGAGAAGTAAGTTGAGAGAGGAGTTCGATAAGTTTAAGATGACTCGCCGAGATGTCCGTGGCCGAGTACTACAGGCAGTTCAATGAGAAATCTAGATATGCTGAGGATATGGGTTTAAGTGAGGAGAATCTGGCTTTGAGGTTTGAGAGAGGGCTAACCACGAAGATTATGGATAAGTTACCCGTGGGAATCCTTACTGATGTGAAGGAAGCGTATGAGAGGGCTGGGAGAGCTGAGAGACTAGTGGAGATGGCTCAGGAGAGGTCAGGTGGAGAGAAGAGGAAGTCTGAGAGCGAGGGTGGTGGCCAATCTAATTTCAAGAAAGGCAACCACAATCAATCTAAGGGATTTTCTTCTGGGTCTGGGTTTAGTGCTGGAACTTCCTTTGGGCGAGGCCGTGGGAGTGTGAGCAATAGTTGGGGAGTGACCTGCTTTGGTTGTGGTGGCGTAGGCCACAAGAGACATGAGTGCACAAGTGCACCGGGATCCTTTCAGAGACCTGCGCAGAGCTTTGCGAGCAACAGACCAGCGGGATCATGGCCAAACCGGGGAGGTCAGAGCTACCAGAGTGGAGGCAACCGCAACGGCGGTAATTCTTATCAGAAGACACCGATGAACAACAACAACAATCAAGGGTCGGGTGCTAAGCCGACCGCATCAGCTAGTACTGTCCAGGGAGGTGGGCAGAAGACCAGTGGCAAGTTGTTCATGATGGACAAGAAGGCAGCTGAGGAAGATGCGCACGTTATCACCGGTACATTCCTTGTTAATGGTATTCCTACGTTTGTTTTGTTTGATTCGGGGCTTCTCGGTCGTTTGTGTCTTGAGTCATGTAAAACAGTTGGGTTTGAGAGTATATGAGTCTGTTAGGGAGCAAGTTTTCATACCTTCGGGTGAATCTGTATCGTGTGGGAGGTTGTTTAGAGATGTATCTTTGATAGTTGGGCAAGTCGATTTCCCGGTAGACTTGCTAGAGTTTCCTTTTAATGGTTTTGAGATGATAGTTGGGATGGATTGGTTAGGAAAGTATAAGGCTAAGATAGACTGTCATCAAAAGAAAGTGTCCCTTAGAGGTCCTAAAGGTGTAAGTGTGTCTTATCGTGGGTTTCTAGTCAAACCCAAAGTTAAGTTGATTCGTTGTCACTTTGAAGTCGTATCCGAGGAAGGATGTCCTCCGATTTTGTGCCATGTGAGAGATGACCGGATAGAGAGCCCGGCAGTTGATGAGATACCAGTGGTGGGAGAGTTTGCAGATGTTTTTCCAGAGGAGATTCCGGGGTTGCCACCGAAGAGGGAGATAGATTTCACCGTTGAGTTGAAGCCAGGGACGGGGCCAATCTCTAAGGCACCGTACCGTATGGGTCCTAAGGAGATGGAGGAGCTTAGGAAGCAGTTGGATGATTTGATAGAGAAGGGATACATTAGACCAAGTGTATCGCCTTGGGGAGCACCCGTTCTTTTCGTGAAGAAGAAAGATGGGACTTTGAGGTTATGCATAGATTACCGGAGTCGAACCGTGTGACGATAAAGAACAAGTATCCTTTGCCAAGGATAGATGACCTGTTTGATCAGTTGAGTGGTGCAACAGTCTTTTCTAAGATTGATTTGAGGTCGGGGTACCATCATGTGAAGATTAGAGATGTGGACATACCGAAGACAGCTTTCACGTCGAGGTATGGCCATTATGAGTATGTGGTGATGCCATTTGGGTTGTCTAATGCGCCGGCAGTGTTTATGGATTTGATGAATAGGATCTTCAGACAGTTCTTGGATCAGTTTGTGGTGGTGTTTATCGATGACATCTTAGTCTACTCTAAGACTAAGGAGGAGCATGAGGAGCATCTGAGGATCGTGTTGCAGACTTTGAGGGATCATGAGTTGTATGCTAGTTTTGTCCAAGTGTGAGTTCGGTTGGAGAAAGTTGCTTTTCGGGGCATGTAATCTCTAAAGATGGGGTAGTCTGTGGATCCGGCGAAGATTGAAGCAAAGTGACAAAGTGGGAAGCACCGAAGAATGTTTTGAGGTTAGGAGTTTCTTGGGTTTAGCTGGATACTACAGACGATTCGTGAAAGATTTCTCCAAGATAGCTAGACCGATGACAGCGTTGATGAGGAAAGAGAACAGGTTTCGTTGGGATGAGAGTTGTGAGACGGCGTTCCAAACATTAAAGGAGCGTTTGACCACGGCTCCTGTCCTCGCATTACTCGAAGGGAGCGAGAATTTTGAGGTGTATACAGATGCCTCGAAGAATGGGTTGGGATGTGTGTTGATGCAGAATGGTAAAGTGATCGCCTATGCTTCTAGGCAGTTGAAGCCTTATGAGGAGAACTACCCTACTCATGATCTGGAGTTGGGTGCAGTGGTGTTTGCTCTCAAGATTTGGAGACATTACCTTTATGGAGCAATCTTTAAGGTATTTTCTGATCATAAGAGTCTCAAGTACATCTTCACGCAGAAGGAGTTGAACATGAGACAGAGGAGGTGGATGGAGTTGATTGGCGACTACGACATGGAAATCATCTACCATGAAGGGAAGGCCAATGTTGTTGCTGATGCTTTGAGTAGAAAGAGTGTACATTCCTTGTGTACAGCTCTATCTTTGATGAGGCTGAGGGATGAGGTAGCGAGCTTTGGGATTCATATGATGCAGAAAGGAGATGTTATGGGTGATATGACAGTACATATGGAGTTTTATGATGACATTCGGGATAAGCAGGCTTTGGATCCTAAGATAGTGGAGTGGAGAGCTGGAGTAGAGAAAGGGACAGCGTCCCGCATTTCCATATATACAGATGGTAGCTTGAGGTTTGATGATAGGTGGTGTGTTCCTAATGATGAGGAGTTGAAAAAGACGATCATGACAGAAGCGCATTGCACACCATATTCAGTTCATCCGGGTGGAGACAAGCTTTACAAAGATTTGAAGAAAACGTTTTGGTGGCCTGGGATGAAGAAAGAGATAGCTGAGTTTGTGTCCCGTTGTTTGACATGCCAGAGAGTTAAAGGGGAACAGAGAAGACCACAAGGTAAGGTTCAGTCTTTGGAGGTGCCTGAGTGGAAGTGGGAATCCATTTCCATGGATTTCATTGTGGGTTTGCCTAAGAGTCAACAAGGTAACAATATGATTTGGGTGATAGTGGATCGTCTGACCAAGTCAGCTCACTTTGTTCCAATGAAAGATACATGGACTAAGGCACAATTGGCTATGGCCTATCGAAAGAACGTGCTTAAGTTACATGGAGTCCCTAAGGACATAGTGTCTGACAGAGATGCGAGGTTTATATCAAGGTTTTGGAAGGAGTTGCAGGAATCGTTGGGAACAGCTTTGAAGATGAGTACAGCATTTCATCCTGGCGACGAGATGGGCAGATCGAGAGAACAATCAAGACTCTCGAGGATATGTTGCGAGCTTGTGTGATGGATTTTGGTGGTAGCTGGGAGCAGAGGTTGGACTTGATAGAGTTTTCTTACAACAACAAAGCCTATCACACCGTATTGGTATGGCACCGTTTGAGGCTTTGTATGGGAGGAGATGTAGGAGTCCAATCTGTTGGGACGATAGTGCTGAGGCAGTGGTTTTAGGACCAGAGATGGTGCATGAGATGGTGGAACAGATTAAGATGATCAGGGAACGGATGAGAGCAGCTCAGGATCGACAGAAGAGCTATGCAGATCTACATCGTCGGGACATAGAGTTTCAAGTTGGGGACAAGGTTCTTCTGAAAGTGTCTCCTATGCGTGGGGTTATGAGATTTGGGAAGAAAGGCAAGCTAAGCCAGAAGTTTATAGGGCCTTATGAGATCTTAGAGCGAGTTGGGGAAGTGGCTTATCGTTTGGCTTTACCAGCTGCGTTGGAGAGAGTGCATAATGTGTTTCATGTATCGCAGCTGCGGAAGTATGTGAGTGACCCGTCACATGTGTTGGAGGCAGAGAGCTTAGAGCTGGATGAGTCTTTATCATACCTTGAGGTGCCTAAGCAGATCCTAGACCGAAAGGTTAGAAAGACTAGGAGTGGTGAGACAGTTTTGCTTAAGATCCTTTGGTCTAACCATGAGACTGAGGAAGCTACATGGGAGGCGGAGGATATCATGAAAGAGCGTTACCCTTTCCTTTTTGATCAGGTATGTATGGTTACGGGGACGTAACCTTGTTTCTTTTAGGGGGGTAGGAGATGATCGCGAGCAGTTTTTAAGAGTTTTTACACCCCTTTTATATGTTGTGTCGGTATGTTTGTCGGGATAAGTTGGGTTAGTATCATGCTTTGCGTTGTGTTTTGTTTGACCTTCGAGTCGGGAGGCTTATGGGAGTACCTTTGTTTGGTAGTGGTTTGAACTTCGGGGACGAAGTTCCTTTTAAGGAGGGAAGACTGTAATACTCCGTATTTATAGTCTTGGGGGTACTCTATCGAGTAGCCCTTACTCTGTCGAGTAAGGGTAAGTGGCAGAATAAAATAGTTTCTGACCTGTTGGGCACTCGATCGAGTAGCTGGGGCACTCGATCGAGTAGGGGGGTACTCGATCGAGTACCTTGGGTACTCGATCGAGTGTCCGGTTTACGAGGAGTTTTTCGCGGGTTTTGTTAATTATGCGATTAGGGTATTTAAACTTAATCGTCGTTGTTTTAATTCACTTTTACCAAAACCTAAAACCTGTTTAAGAGAGAAAGCAGTCAGTCATCTTCCTAATCGCATCCTTAACAATTCCGGAGTTCGACGGTCGGTTCGTATCGTAGTTCGTGTCGTTGGATTCCTTGCGTCGAGGGTAAGCTTTTAATATAATTTATATAATGTTTTGCTAGGTTTGGTCAAACCCTAATTTAGGATTTGGGGTTTTGTGAATAGTAAGTAATTGGTAGTCTTTATGTGTTATATGTTAGGAGGAGAATTCGTAGAAGAGGCGTTTTGAGACAGTTGTAGATACCGTCTGCGTGTTGTGCTTTCGGGTAGGATTTCCTACTCGCATTAGTCCCATAATGGGATATTGGTGATGTCTTTGTAGTTAGTTGTTTGATATGATGATTGTGATTGTGATTGTGATTGTGATTGGTTTCGATGGCTCTCGAGATGCGTTCTCTACCGAGTGGGGTCACTGCGGGAGTGATCTCACGCCCTAGTTTCGCCCTTCGTGGAACCCGCCACGAAAGGGGATGTGCACATTAATGGACAGGGTTATCGCTCGTACGATGAGCGGGGCTTAGGTGGGAACGGCTGCGGTCCCCCATGGGTGTAATGGGTCCAGTGGACGGTCAAGATTGAGATGATGGGAGTTGGTGGTGTGTGTGTGTGTGTGTGTGTGACAGTTCAGCTGTCTGTTTGTCTTATTGTTGTTATTTATATTGATTGTGTGATTAGTACTGACCCCGGTGTGTTGGGGTTGGTGTCCTTAACAGTTAGTGCAAGGACCGATAAACCTCTAAAAGGATCAAAGGGCATACTTTGGTATTATTATCAGTTGATCCACGTTTATCAATAACGGTTGGCTTGCTAGATAAGTTTGACGTTATTGTCATACAGATGGCGGTGATCAACTGGTCCCTAAAAGTCACACCTATAGGATACGTCGAGAGATGTGACGGTATGAAAATACCTTGTCATGTAGATGCAAAAATTGACTAACCAGATTAGTCCGAGTTATTTGACTAGTAATTAGTCAAATATGTGATGTTGAGATGTTATATTTAATACGGATTAAATATCATGGGCTAAGGCGAATTAACCAATTAATTCGTAAAATTAAATATAAACGATTTATATTTAATTAAATGTATATTGAATATAATTATACAATACTTTTTTTGTCGGACACGTATTAATAATCCAGCTAACCCGTATTATTAGCTGATGCCTTAATTTCCGATAACCGATAACAGTTTATAATATAAACCCGTCATATACATTTAAGCATTTGGTGAACTGGACCTCGAGCTAAAATTAAGAGGAAGTGGAAGCCCACTTCCCCATGCATGCATTCGGTCCAAATAACCAAACAAAAGGAGAGACTCCCTCTCCTTTTGACCTAGACAATTTCATTTGCAGAAAAACTAGGGTTTTGAAGAGTATTCTTCTCTGAAAAACCTGAGATCTCTCATCTCGACAAAACTCACATCAGTTCTCCCTATATTGCAAGGCAATCGGAGAACACTGTTCTAGCACAAGGGCATATCTCGGACAAAGTCTTGGGTGTAACGATTAGGAGGAAATCTGCTTTGATTTTACATTCTTTACGCCGCAATTTAAAGGACCCGAGGTTGATTTCTTATTCCTTATCGTTTTTATGTTTTATGACAATATTCACATGTAAATTTTACGTTATAGTCCTACAATTAAAGGGGTAGTATACGGATATTAACCCACACGGTGTTGTTTTGTAAAACCTGCGGTGATCCATTCGGGGATGGTGAGCAGATATTGAACAGGTATAGAGATGATACTGGGATAGCTGGGATGGCCACGACATGACGATAGAGTCTTCCGCTGTAGTTTAGTATTTATTTACATTTCAGTTGAGAACAGATAGTTTGAATAATGTATCGTAACTTTCAGTTTGGTTTCGAGGATTGTATTGATTCATTAAACTACTTATAATAAATGTTGTTTCTGTTTTGTCTATTTGATTATCATACCTCGGGCGACCGAGATGGTGATGTCTCCATACCTGAGTGGTCCTGGTAAGGCACTTGGAGTATGGGGGTGTTACACCGCCATCGTGCATTAAATCACTTGACCGACCACTTCGACCACTACACCGTCACTAATCTTAAAACACTCTTTTTACCTACCAAAACGGTTTTAAACCGAGTTTTTTCCGACCAAACGAGTTGTTACACTTACGTCGGTCACTCGCCATAACCAAGCATGTAAGTATGAGGGTGTAAAAATCCTTCTTTTATCATGTTTTTATTTGTTTCATGACTATAACATGCTAAAACATGCATAACATGAACTAAAACATGGAATAAACGAGCCAAAACTGATTTTTGGCCTGAGACAGAAGCCCCTTGGTATGCAGGCATGCTCGCGCCTCAATGGGGTGTCCAGGTCAGAACTCAACCGTGTTTGTTCTCGTCTTTCCCCTTTAATCCATTTTCATATTTGTAATTGGTTTTTACCATTTCAAATATTTTCAAACCCTTTTTGTTTTATTCTATTTGTTTTAACCATAAAACATTTTTCACCCTTGGGTCCCCATACCATGACGGTTAAATCCGTGTTTCGGTGACAATATTTGGTTAATAACATTTAAAAGGTATTTTAAAACCTTTTATTTCATTTCTTTACATTTTGGAAGGTATTTTAAAGCCTTTCATCATTTCTTTACATTTTCAAATAAATGTATTAGTTACCAACACAAAGTCATCCTTGGTTCTACATACCATGCCGGATTTTAACCCGGGTACGATGATGAGTACCGACTAATTATATTCAAATGAACTTAAAATAATTAGTTCATAATTATTTTCAAAACTATTCATGTCAAGCTTGTCAAGTCGAACCCGACATCGAATATCGTCAAAATAATGATGATTATTCAAGTCTCGTTCTTCAAATCAATAAACGACCCTTTCAAACCAAAACGGGTTCAAATACCCATTTTCAATACGTTTTATAAACGTTTTTCAAAAGGTCAGAACACGACATGTAATCGTTGGTTGACCCGCGCCTCAAGCAGGCCTTTTCCTTCTCATTTTCAAAACCATGAGAGGCCCCTTCACATCGCCAACAGGCTCGCGCCTCATATGGCTGCCTGGTGCAGGGTCTGTTCCCCTTCCAGCATTAGTCCAGGACGAACCCGACTCCGGTTAGCCCGGATATAGGACGGATCAGATGACTATTTGCTCATTCAAAATCATATTTGCAAAATGCTTTACTAAGACAAATGGATCACGTTATGCACCATAAACCTAATACGGTAAATGGATGTTTAATTTCCGTCTTGCACGCAAATCAACCATAAATCCAACTCGACATATTATACTTGATACTTGGATTAAATCAACCGACTTAGAAAGCTCTCACATGTTAGGTTTAAATTATTGGATGCGCATTCATGCATTTAAACCGTTTTATCAACTTTTGCATTCAACCAACCAAGATCGATCAAGAGAGGCGCTCATGGCGGGATTGGGTGTCTGATTAAAGGGCTTCCCAATACGTACCTTCACCTCTTACTCAGAAACTTTGGATAGTGGACGACCTTATCCAGGGCGTACGAGAGTCATTCTAGAGATAGGATGCTAAAGAGGGACGATTTCCTTATCTTTAGTACCTATGTCAAACGCTGCTTTGTGCTTCGATTTGACCGAGGTATAAAGTGGATTTCGAACGGGTTCCAAGCATCCCACAAATGCTTGGTGGCGACTCCGAACATCTCTAATCATTTCGAGACCCTTACCGAGACGAAACCGACCGATCTAAAACGATCCGGTCGAAAGCATTTTTACGCCGCCGAGCGTGGCTTTCAAAAGACCGCTGCACGCCCGCAGATCGAACCGGGCCTGTAGGTGGGCCATGTCCACAATTTTGCGTCATTTACATAACAAATACAATCTTATTTCGAGTCAAATTCTGTCCAAAATCGAATTCATCACGTTTTACTCCAAAGTGGTAATCAGAGCAAAGTTATAACACAATTCCATCTTGTGCTAGTCTTGGGAAAAAACTTTCTTTGTGAGTTCATTATCCTTGTTTGCATTTTCAGCCAAATTACAATCTGTTTTGTGTCTTATTTCGTCCCACCAGTTGAGTCCTTTTTTGTCCTAACTACATCTAAAAACACAAAAACAACCATGAGTGAAGAAAGGCTTACCGGAATTGAGAACCAAGTTACATAACTTTCTGAAAAATGCGACCTAATGTTGGATTATTTCAATGCTATCATGGCTAACATTCCAACACCAACAAGAGTTGGAAGGCCAACACCACGAGGCAAGGGAAGAGGTCGTGATTTCATGGGTGGAAGAGGAGGCCGAGGTATCTAAGAAGAAGAGCCATTTTTATATTCGGAGGACTCCATGGCCGAGGCATTTCAAAGAGAGACCAACAAAGACTTAAAAATAGAAATTCCTGATTTTTATGGCAGCTTAAACCCCGAGGATTTGTTAGATTGGTTTAGGACCATTGAAAGGGTCCTTGAGTTTAAAGGTTATTCGGATAGCAAAGCTTTTAAAGTTGCAATCTTGAAACTCAAAGGCTATGCTTCTCTTTGGTATGAGAACCTAAAAAATCACAGAAGAAGGGATAGTAAAGAACCTATTAAGTCTTGGTTAAAATTGAAAAAGAAGCTTAAGGAAAAGTTTGTGCCTAGAGACTACACTCAAGATATGTTTATTAGGCTCACTCAACTTAAACAAGATCAACAACCTATTGAGTCTTACCTTAGAGACTTTGAGCAATTAACCTTGCAATGTGAAGTGAATGAGAAGCCCGAACAAAAGATTGCTAGGTTTATTGAAGGTTTGGACTTTAAGTTTGCTAGTAAAGTGCGAATGTATCAAGTGTTGTCCTTTGATGAGGCCGTGAACTTAGCATTGAGGGTTGAAAAATGGGGGACGGGAAAGACTACAACCACAAAACAACCGTCCAAAACAGCCCCTCACCAAGACCAAACCGAGACCAAGGTTGTTGAACCAACACCTCAAAATAAAACCCCTACTCTTGACAAAGGCAAAGCACCCATTATCCCACCCAAAAACACCATGGCCTTGAGGAAATCCTATAAATGTCAAGGCTTTGATCACTTTGCTAAAGATTGTCCAACCAAGAGAGCTCTTAGTAACTTTGAGATAGTACATTGGGGTGAGGATGAAATTCTTGTTTGTGATGATGGTAAGGAAGAAACGGAGCAAGAGGAGGCTGCCATGGTTGTGGAACCGGATTCGGGGTTGAACTTAGTCCTATGGAGAGCTTTGAGTGCCCAACCTTTGGAAATGGACCAAAGACAACAACTCTTTAGGTCTAGGTGCACTATCAATGGGAGAGTTTGCAATCTAATCATTGATGGTTGGAGTTGTACCAATGTGGCTTCAAATACTCTCATTGAGAAGCTATCCTTCCCCACACAAGAACATCCTAATCCTTACAAATTGAGGTGGCTCAACAAAGGGGAAGAAATCAAAGTGGATAAGTAATGCTTGGGGTCTTTCTTAATTGGAAAGAACTATGTTGATGAGGCTCTTTGTGATGTTCTACCTATGGATGCTTGTCGTCTCCTACTTGGTAGACCATGGGAATTTGATAGAGATCCGGTTCACAATGGGAAAGACAACACCTACACCTTTGAATTTAGCAAGAGGAAAATCATTCTAACACCCCTCACACCACCCTCCATGTTTGAACCGTCCAAAGAGGCCTTTTTCATCAATGAAACTGGAATGATCCGAGAGTTGAGGGACATGGAGGATGCATATGTTCTCCTTGCCAAAGATGAGGCCAAGGAACACGAAATGCCGCTACCTAAGGGTGTCCAAGAATTGCTCAAATGGAATGATCAAACCGAGGGTTTCTTTGAAGGTTTGCAATGTGAGTCTCCTACATTCTCTATTCCAAATTTGGCTAACTCGTTTGAAGTTGAATGTAAAGCTACTAGCATTGGCGACGGGGCTGCCTTACTGCCAAAATTCGAGCCAATTACTTGCTCTAGTGAGGAATGGAAAGGAGTAAGGAAACGAGTTGGAGAGGAGCATCACATCCATGCTAAGGCCACGAAATGCAAGGGAGCTTGCAAGGTTCCTAAGCAAGCCAAAACATTCAGGCCGAGAGATTGTGTATGGGTCCGTTTGAGCAAAAGAAAGATCAATAATAAGGAAAAACAGTCAATGGCAAGTGATGATGGTCCATTCGAGATCGTTAAGCAAATTAAGTCCAAGAAGTACATGGTCAATCTCTTGGGAGTCCATGTCATAATTGATGGTGGTAATTTGAGTCCTTACTATGAAGAGATTGAAGATGATAATGGCGAGGATTTGAGGGCAAATCATTTTCAAGAAGGGGAGATTGAAGAGAAACAGCCCGAGGAAGCTTCAAATTTACCCGGTTTTGGACCTCGTCGCAATTTGAGGTCTAACTCCAAATTCGTCTAAGAAGCCATGGTTCCAACCGTCCTATTTCACATCTTGGGTGAATTTGGGACGTTTTTGTCTAGGATCTTTTATCTCCAAGAGTTACCAATCAGAAATTAATTGAAGAATCATTGCAAATGGTTTTGAACAATGAGCTAAATGTCGCTTTCAACCTTTCCTCTTTTGATCCAACAAAGCCTAAAGGTCTTTTGGGAGCTGCACAAGAGCCTTACACGGTTCCTTAGGCCACCAAGTCAGACCATATTGCATAAATAAGGAGTTGAGCAAACAAACAAGGAGGGTTGGACTATTAGTTTACTTTATCATTTCTTTGCTTTATGTCCTTTTCATTTTCAGTTTGTTTAAGGTCTTGTAAGGTCCTAGGCTGTCGTTTCCTTGTACTATAGCAGCTTCTTTTGTGGCCGTTAAATGTAGTTTGTAATCAAGAGTCAAGATTGGCTTGGTCTATATAAACCAAGCAACCCTAATGAGAATTTCAGATTGAGTTTAAGAATAAAATGATGAGTTTGAAAACAGAGTTTTCTACTTGCTTTCTTCTTGCTTAGTGCGGAAAACCCCTCATTACTTAGTGTTTGAGAAGGAATTTAGTTCATGCTTAAGGATCTTGAACAAGATTCCGAGTCTTGAGCTTGCTTCGTGATCTCGCTCAAATCATATCCCTTGTTCTTAGTCCATTTTTAGTCATCCCAAACAGTCCTTGTGTGTGTTTATTTTGTGTCATTTACATAGCAAATACAATCTTATTTCGAGTCAAATTCTGTCCAAAATCGAGTCCATCACGTTTTATTACATACACTAAGCACCGTGTGAGCAAAGTCGATGGCTTAAGGACGAAAAGTGGTCCGAGAATGCACAGGGTGAAACTGCCACACTGAGTTGTGTGCGGAAATTCAAGGAGTTCCAAGGAGGCACGAAAGGGTGTTTCGTTTAGGTGGGAGTGCACGCCCGACGAGCGATGGATGAAACCTAACAAGTGTGGTTGCCGTTGAGAACAGACTTGGATGATAAAAGTTCGAGGTTGGACAGTACCTCGATTGAGCTCTTGCAGTCGACATGAGCGGAGATGCAGTCGTATTAGGTGGATCGTTAGAGGCAAAATAGTCGGGAGGTGGGAGATTGTTGAATTAATCCCTTCTATTTTGGGAAAATGCTATGAAAAGATTTATGGTGATGAGAAACATGAGGATGCTATTTTCTGGATGAAGGAGAAATAGTTGGGTGTTCATTTAGCAATTCACATAATATAAAATATGTGAGGAGCTTATTGTAAGTTATTACCTCAATGTAAAACTCATTAATTAATAAGGGTAGTAATAATAGTAATAAGAGTGTGTAATTCTGTTGTGTATATTATCCGTATTGTATATTTACTCGAAGTGATCAATAAAATCCTAGTGCAATTGCAGTGAGGACGTAGCCATATTGGTATAAAATCCTAGTGTTCCTGATCATATTTAGATTTTTATATTATTATTGTGTGTGTCTCTAAAATATATTTATCCCTCCCAATTTCCCCACATGTAAAAATGCAAAATCTCAACATAGGGAATGATGTCATGTGTAAAGTGAACTTAAACTTAATTTATGCATAAATTCAACTTTATACTCATTTTAGTTATTATCTATTTTCACACCGAGTTGTTAAGGTGAAATTATTTTCAAACCTCATACCCTCAAAGTAAAAGTTAACTTAAAACTCGAATCACCCACGGGACACGAGAACTAAGTAAAGTCCAGTTTGAACTAATAGCAAGTCTCATTATAGACGGAGGATATATTCGTTTATAATAAGAGACGGGTCGAATCTCTCTCACAAAGAGACAAGTGGAAGGTCAAATGGTAACCCACTTGGTTTTCCACTTGCCCTCCCACTTGCCTCTTTATGAGAGGGATCCGATCCGTCTTTTATTATAGACGGATATCCCCGTCTATAATGAGAATTTGTGTTGAACTAACTAGTTCAAAACATATTAGGATAATAAAGTGAAAATTGTGTACAAGAAACGATACAAAGAAGAACATACTAGTATCCAGGTAGACAACATCAATGATGAGGATTAAAAAGAATGCTTAAAAAAGAATCTTGATGTAATAAAGTAAGGAGAGAAATTTATTCCGAAGTTATTCTCTTTTAAGAAAAAGGTATTATCTTAACTCAAATATTACTTCACCTAAGACAAATTATTTGCGAAAAAATCTTGTGTTCTCAGGGAGAACCGTATTCCTTACACTTAAATGTAATCCACCAAATAGAATATTATAATAGCTTAGCTGTAAGGAGTACGGTCCTCTTGGAAGACACAAGAATTTTCATTATTTGCTCTTTCTGTATATGTATTTTGCTTTTGTATTATTTATACTATTAGACCCGATTGAAACTTCAAACGGATACAACCCGTTTTAAACAATAATTTGTAATTATTCTCATAGAAGTTGAAGAAGTTAATTTTATAATAAAAATAGCTGGAAACAGAACAGAAGGTAGAAAAGCAAAGAGAGACTTAAATAAAAAGAAAAGGATGAGCAAGAAGTGACCCTAAAACAGTTAGTAGGAGTACTACAACAATATATGGAACTTACCTGTCAGAGTATGCAGCAGCAGTCAGAAGCATCAAAATTAAGTCACTGGTGCAACTGCAGCATGCTATCCTCCTGTTTTATCATACCAACTTCCCTTACTTTACAACCTTATTCTATCTTTACTCTTCTCTACGAAGTACTACTACACATGAAGAAGTTGCATCAACAAGTTACACATGAACTAGTCTCTTCTCCATTTACTTGCTGGTCCATCTACTTTCTATTTAAAAAATGAGGTTGTGTCACCAGGTCATACCGAGTTTCTGTACCACCTCCTCACATCCAAAATGATGGTTCCGACATAAAGTATGTGAGAAGATGGTAGAGAAACTCGGTATCAAGGAATCTCAGATAATAGAGCAACATCACCTACCTAATGTATTTAGGAATCTCGTAAATGATGGATCCTACATAAAGCATTTGAGAGGATTATACCGAAACACAGTACTCCGTATTATTTTGTATACATGTGAGATTCTCACATAATACTACAACATCACCTAATGTCTTAAGGAATCTCGAAAATGGTGGGATAAAGGGTCGGATCTATGGAGCCTAACTCCTCAAAAGTAGTTCAGTAGTTGTTTTAACATAATTAATTCAGGCTAACAATGTGTTGAATGACTACTATGTAAAGAAGCATAGTGAATTAGGTGAAATTTTGGAACAATGTAGTACACGTAGAATAAATCAACTACTGAGCTACACGCAAAGGGGAAATCATCCAATGTACTACACTAAAATTCTAAATTGAACAATCTTTGAATTAGCAAGTAACCAAGTACACACACATAAGGTAGCATCACAATCAAGCCAAGTTCTCCAAAGTTGTTTTGTATTTTAAACTAAAAATATCACCTAAACCAAAATAACCAAATAAAGGTACTTACTTACTTGTATTACACAAATCATCAAGTAAGATGAATAATAATGACACTCAACTTACTAACAATAACCACCAATTTCAATTGAAAACTTTGGTCCCTAATTTACTATAACAACCGCCAGTAATTAAGATTGCGTACATGTAACATCCTACTGGATTTCAATATGGACCCATCAGCCTCAGCTCTATGATATATGATCGTCCTCATCATCATCTTCAAACGGTGCAGGCAAGTTGAGATCCAAAATAAAGCTAGTATTAGTAGTAGTCGTAGTAGTGGTAGTTTCACCAACTCTATCAGCATTGTTAGATGCAACAACATTAGCATTATTATTGTTGTTGTTGTTGTTAGTCGATGACGACCCTAAAAGGTGTGATCTTTTATGACCTCCCAAAGCTTGACCCGACCCAAAAACCTTATAACAAAACGGGCATTCAAATATTTTTACTCCCACCACATTAACATGATCATCACTTGTCGAATTTTCATGGCAACATTGTTTATTAGACGCCTTATGCCCAGCTAGTGCCCTGCCTGTCCTGAACACTTTTTTACATCCCAAACACTTGAATTTTGCGGCCACACGAGTTGCAGGACGACGTGTTATTAAACCCGTCTTCAACTCGGTCGCCGACTCATTAGTATCCTCAACAGACTTCTCCTTCTCAACTCTTTCCCAAGCATCCCTAGACAGCATCATAAGACAAAGTGCAACCTCTTCATCCTGACTCGGGTCAGACACGGAACTGACCGGGGTCGATTCAGCGGCTGACTCCGACCCAACCCATTTACATTTCTTCGGCACTTCAAACTCGAGTTGCCGGCTCGTCCTCTGACTCGTCCTCTTAGATCGTCTCCGAGTTGGGTTCTGAGTTGACTCGGTCTCGCTTTCCCTGTCTTGCACAACGATTGACCCTGCATCCATAAACTCGGGATCTAATGCCTTAACACTCTTCCTTGGGTTATCCCTCAACTCGTACGAACTCAGTTTATTATTATTATTATTATTCTCGTCTTCTGAACGAGTTGAGGACGAGTCGGACTCGGTCCCACCACCGAGTTGGAAATTTGAATTTCCAGGAGTTTTTTGCTTCTTAAGAGGAAGAGGTAAAGTAGCTAAATGAGACCTCATATGACCACCCAATGCTCTACCATTCATAAAGCTCCTAGAACAAAGTTTGCATCTGTGTCTCTCCATTTGACTAAAAAAAAAACTACGACACGGCCGTGACGGTTTCAAAGGATGATTTATGTCAGCCGACTCCAAATCGTTTAGGATAATGAAACTTCTAGACTACCAATTTGACTACTCTTAGTTATTGTAAGAAATAACTGCAACTAGTGAGTGACGGTTTAAAAGGATGATTCATGTAAGCCGACACCCGATCATTTGGGGATGAAGCTAGGCTATTGTGTTGTTGTAAAAAAATAAAGAAAAGGGAAGAGAAGTGAGGGAGGTTAAGAGAAAGGAAGAGGAGGAGGAGTAGGTAACAAGCATTGTTCAAGCAAAAGACAGCATAGTATAGTGTATGTATGTATTAACACAGAAACCCATAAAAAATGTGATCTTCTAGCTTTGGTAAAAAATAAAAATGAATGGAAAAAAGTTGGTTGAGATATAGCATCTGAGTTTTCCTTTTTGGAAAAGAAAAAAATGGAGTTAAATAGGTTGGGTACATACACTTTAAATTAAGGAGTTACATTAGCAGGATATTAAGGGTAGAGAAAGGTGTGTGCACATTAATTTAGAAAAGATGGACAACTAACATGCATACCATCCCATTTTGGTTGTAACTCTTTTTTTTCTCTTTTTTAACCCTTTTTTTTCTCCCAAAATTTTCTCGTATTCAAAGTAGTGTTAGAGTTAACATTTGAACTCACTAGGGATGAGAAATTTTAACGGGCACGGACGAGTAATGGTATGAAGGAGCATTGAAAAAGTTTGAAAATTTCAAAATTTTAATTAAAAAAACAAAAAATGCACGCGGTGTCCTTGAGGTTTTACATGTTGCCCGAAATATCCAATTTTTTTATCCGGAAACTTTAAGAGACCATAACTCTTGTCTACGAGTTCAGAAAGTGATAATTTTTTTTCAAATCAATTATCTTTTCGAAACTATGATTTGGAAAAAAAAAATTTGTCTTATTTGGATCCCGAGACTAGGAGTTTTTGTATATCAATTTGTTTTTTTAACCGAACAAACTTTGTGTGACCATATCTCTTGGTCACGAATTCCAAACTCGATAATTTTTTTTTTCAAGTCGTAGTTCTCGGAAAGATAATCAATTTGAAAAAAAATCGTCACTTTCTGAGTTCGTAAACATGTGTTATAGCCTCTTAAATTTTTCGGATAAAAAAATTGGATATTCAGGACAAAATATCAAACTTCAAAGACACTATCACACTGCTGGCATGATTTCGATTTTTTTTTTTTGTGCGCATATTATTTGTTAGATTGAGAGCGCAACATTTGCATAGGTTGATAACTTGATATTGAAATTATGTGTAAAAGGATAAACTTTACTCCATAACAAGCATAGACGTAGTGACCTACTATGTAAAATGAAACTATTCGAACATAAAATTATGTGAATTAGAAAAAAATTCTATTGGTAGGAAAAAAAACGAAACAGGAGCCATGACCAAATGACAATCATGCTATCGGGAATGCAATTGATATAAAGGACAATAATTTAGAATTAGATTTGAACACAATCATAGAAATAGATAACAATGGTGATTTTATCCTCCTTATTATTACTAAGAGGATAAGTCAATGTCAATATTTTCCTAAATTGCAAAAAAAAAAAAAAAAGGTGCTTTTATTTAAATCGTCAACGTTATTCAAGGTAAATTGTTTTTTTTTATTTTATTTTTTTAACGTCTTAGCACTATACATTAACAATGTAGATTGTAACGTTAAATTAAAAATGCATTGAAATATGACAAACAAATTCCAGTAAAAAATGATGACTATAATTGCTAACATCTCTATACAATACGATCTAAAATACCGTGCATTTGCACGGGATATACACTTTGTATATAAAATAGATAGATACTTTTTAATTATGTTCCAGTAATAAACTTTTCTCCCTTCATCCTAGAAAAATACTCTGCATATGTTTCCATAATCCTTTTAAGTGAAGCATAGAAAACAATTTTTAAAACACATGAACATTCCCTATCTACTAAAAGAATAGGAGAAGTGCCAAATTTTCCACAAATAGGATCCTACAACCTGTTGTACAGTAGCATTGTACAACAGGCCCATATATTACATATTAAACTATTTAAGCCCAAAAAAAAAATTCTACACATCTCCATTTTTCCCTAATTCTGATTTCTCTCCAGTCGACAAACCCTACCCCCTCTTTCTCTTCTCTAAATTTCTCTTAAACGATCCGTAATTCTGATCCTAATATGGTGAAAAGAAATCAATTGACATCATAATCAAAGAGGAAAAACGCATCTAATAATATTTTGGTGAACGAGAAGCAATTTACATGATCATCAAGAAGGAAAAATGGATCTAATAATACTTTGAGGTAAATTTTTACACCAATCATACGAACTATTATTAGAAGAATACAAGTTCAAAAATTCGAGTACATAAGAATACGAGCTATTAAGATAAGAATATGAGCTAATGTAAAAAAATTACGAGCTTAAAAGAATCACGAACTTAAAAATACAAGCACATGAGAATACGAGCTATTAAGATAATAATACGAGTTAATGTAAAAAGAATACGAGTTTGAAGGATTACGAGCTTAAAAATACGAGCGCATAAGAATATGAGCTATTAATACAAGAATACGAGCTAATTTAAAAATAATACGAGCTTAAAAGGATCAAGAGCTTTAAAATACGAGCACATAAGAATATGAGGTATAAAAATAAAAATATGAGCTAATGTAAAAAGAATAAGAGCTTCAACTATTTTCATGCATTAAAAATTTTGGATAATTTTTTTTTTTTCATCACGAGTCATGTCATATGATTTGTTCCATATATTCAATTAATTATAATAAATTAAAGGAGAATATGATTCATTAACTGGATGATGGATGAAGATGGAGAAGAGTTAGAAAAATATGGAAGCAGTCAGAGAAAGAAGGAGGATTGGATTCAAAATTGGATTACGTTAATTTTTTTTTTCTAAAAGTATTTGGAAAAAGACTAAAATAACCTTGGATGTACAATGCTCATTGTACATCCAGTTGTATAGTCTTGGAACTGCAAATTTTCCCGCCTAAACATATTTCCTAAAATTGAGCTTTGTATTTTTAGCATATACTATAGACATAATAAGTTATAAATGAGCATAATCTTTTAATTTAAATATTTATCATTTAATATTACACATTATGAAAAAATTTACAGTAAAAATTCTTTGACTTTTTAAAAAATTAAAAAATAACATCATTAATTTCTTGAAAAAGAAAAACTTACGATAAAAATTCTTTTACTTTTTATGATAAGAAGTTACAGCTTAAAAAATATGTTATGGTAAAAAATTATCAATTTCTCGAAAAAAGAAAAGTTTTCATTAAAACTCATTTCGTGACTTCTTATAATTTTAATTTTTATTTCTTAAATCAAAAAACAATGATAAAAAATACGAAAAATAATTTTGTACATTTAAAATGCATAAATAACCCCTTTTAAGTAAAAAATTAACAAATCTTCAAAATTTTCCACTAGTTTTTGCGTCCAAGTGATACTCTACTATAAAATGTCTTCTAATTAATTGATCTCACTATCTATCTTTAGTCTAATTGAATATTTATCTCCGAATTAATCATATACCAAAAATATTAATGATAATTATGGTCACAATTTTTCCATAAATTGTTGTTTAACTTTTAGATAAACAAAAATATTCTTTACCCTTTCAAAATGAAATAAATATTATTATTGTCAAATTCCCTTAACATTTATATCTAAAAATATCGCGCTTTCGCAAATTTTAGACTAAAAGTGAATAAAATATCCATTTCATTTAACGACAATTAAAAATTCATATTAAACTAGGTTTAAACCCGTGAAATTCACGGCTGTTTTATAATCGTAATACATTCTCAATAAACTTGTCAAGTTTCGATCTGACCCGACCTCATTCTCTTATGAGTAGATTGAAACTACCTGAATTTAATTGAATTTATACATATACAACTTAAGCTAGACTGAAGAGTAAAAACAACTTGAATTGAACTTGTATAAATTGAAGTGAACCGAATTCATGTAAACTGAAATTTTATTCAAAAGCAAGCCTACTAGTTTTTGTTTTATCTAATTCATATACAGCTAATTTGGTAAAACTAGGGAAACGTGGACTCTGTTTATTCTCGACACTAAACTAAAAGAAATCCTGAATAATAATGTTTGTTGTCAAACAAACCGATATATGAGATTCGAGATTTATTAGTTTTTGCTTTAATGAGTATTTTCTTTAGTTAATTCAACTACCCCTACATGATTTACCAATCTACTTGTAAATTAGATACAAAAATGTTGGACCTACCCTTGTTTAACAAGCAACTCCTTTACTTCCATTTAAAGTTGGGTATCTAAATCATGTAACACAAATTCTCATTGAAAATGGACACTATCCGTCACAAAATGCAAATGGGAGGGCAAGTGGGGTATCCATTTCCCCTCCACTTGCACTATCCCTTTGCATTTTGTGAGAGAGACACTATCCGTCCATACTCTACTTGCACTATCCCTTTGCATTTTGTGAGAGAGCCACTATCCATCTTTAGCTTATGACGGATAGTGTCCGTCAAGACGGACTAATCATGTAATTAATTTCCAAATGAACCCTTCAATTGAGCATGGTTGCTTAGACTTTTTAAGTGTTATGGTTGGTCAGACGGTTTTTGGATCTAGAATCAAACTTATCTTAACAACATTTATTTTCTCGTGGGTGTGTAACCAAAAATGATAATGAAGATGCTGCGTTTTGTGGAAGCCAATGCCAATACTATGTCACTCACTCTAAGTATTAAAGGGAAACCACGTGTTGTCAGCTCTTTCAGCCAACCTATACTATACCAGTCCGTTTTTCCTAAGACCATTGCTTTTGGTCTTGGTCTGAAATAAGACGGGTAACATGTCATCATTTTACAATAAAATATTGTTATTTTCTGATAACATGTTACCATTATTGTTCACATCATTTTTAGGGTAAAAAATAACATCTCTAGTTATAACATTTTGGAATTAATTGGTTACATTTTTTTAAAAAATGGCAACATTTTATCCGTCTGAGAAATAAGACCAAAAGTGTCCGTCTGAAACAAGAATTTGTGATACTATACCTGGTAGATTCATTTGTTGGGTGGTTAACGAATAACAACCTCACTTTGTGAATTGAGACCCAAGATTTTAGGTTCCTCAATGGCTAAACGAGTCAATCGGGACGAGTACATATCAAATGCTTCGAGTTTGTCATATATTTTAGGTTCGGTTATTTCTGGTTTTTGATGTGATAAGGAAATGTGACGAAAGAATGTGTTGTGTATTACTTAGCCAAACTCGGCTTATATAGGTACAAAGACATTGAATAATATCGTAATACAATATCAATAATATCGTAACAATATCAAGGAGATATATATGCCTAATACCCCCCCAATCAAGCTGGAGCATGAAGGTCAAGAGTGCCCAGTTTGCTAAGGATGGAGCGAAATTGAGGCGCACCCAAGGCCTTCGTAAAAGAATCAGCAAGCTGCTCATGAGTAGAAACATGAGACAGTTTGATCAATCCTTCCACAATGGCATCACGAACAAAATGAGAATCTATCTTAATATGTTTAGTGCGCTCGTGAAAAACCGGGTTATGGACAAGATGCAACGCTGACTGGCTATCACAGAACACCTGCATAGGTAAAGGCGGAGAGACATCCAAGCTAACCAAATGATACCGTCGTTTTAATACCAAAAATAATTACCTAGGACAACTAACAGAAGTTAGCGGAAGTAGGGTCGATCTCCATAGGGAGGCTATTGTATTTATCTGCTGATCTAAGTCTGTCTAGTAACAAAAGGGGGGTTCTAAATGATTTCTAAACTAATAAAGATTTAAGGTAAGAGAAATAAGGGAAAATAGCAGTAAAGACAGAGACAAGCGAAATATGTGATCAAATAGAGAGAAATATGCTAGGAACTCGGTTCACCATGGCAGTTCACTAACTCAGTCATAAATAGTTCAGACGATCTACTGTTAGAAGGGCAAGGGAAAGGTCCTTCTGGTCCGCTATCCACCCTAGAATACAACTAACTTAACTTCCGTCCTAATTGGTAGTCTACTGTTCATAACAGGTCTATTCATTCCAATCTTTCGATCTAGGATTGAATTTAACCAAATTAATGGGTTTAGAAGCGTGCACTCAACTAAACAATTACAGTTATTTTGTTATAAAACAGTTCTCACAATTAATTATCTGATCTATTCACAACATCGTCAACTCACTACCATGGCTCCCCTAATCCTAACATAAAGGAAATTATCTACTCATGCTATTGGTGTGATTAACAACGATAACAATAAATAAACTAAAGAAAGACATATTAAATGAATAACAAAGATTAAGCATAAATTACTATTGAGAATAATAAAACAAAGATGAGAGAGCAAAGGATTAAGAGCAAACAAAAGAATGAAATTAAGATTAAAGAATAAAGAAGGATTACAAAGTTCAGATCCGGAGTCAAGAGGCAAAGCAAGCAAGTGAGAAAGTTCTAGCAGTGTTTTGAGAAAAGAACGTAACTAAACGTAGTGTAATTATGTTTGTTAACCTAATGACGTCTTCCTTATATAGGGAAGAGATTATTAACAAAAATAAAACCTAAACACGGAATAAAATCCCGAGTAACTAAGTAATTCACTCGATCGAGGCATTTCATTCCTCTCGATCGAGTGATTCTTCAGCCAAACCCTTCGATCGAACAAGAAAGGCTCTCGATCGAAGACCTCCAATACAGCACACTTCGATCGAGTACAGCAGGGACTCGATCGAACACCAACAATCGTCAAAACCACTCGATCGACCAGAAAAGTACTCGATCGAGCAGTTAGCCACTGAAAACAACTTAGACTCTGCTTGTTTAGCTTCCAAGGACCTCCTTCACGCTTCCCGAGGTACGGCATTCCGCTCTGAATCTTCATCTCCCTAAAATGCATGCTAGGAGGAACGAATAAGGTACGATTCCACCACTTTAAGGTCCATTCCTGCAAATGAGACGAAACAAACCAAAGTAGCCTATTCGGGGCATTTTGCAATACAAAACAACGAGAAAGACATAGAAATGCGTGCAATGAAAGGCTAAAAAGTCTATATAAATTGCACGTATCAAATCTCCCCAAACCGAACCTTTACTCGTCCTCGAGGAAACTAAATGCAAACTAATGGAACGGAAACAAAAACTCAGAGCTAGCTATAACTTGTCCACTTAAACCGTTTAATGCAATCAAAACTAACAATTATAGCTACAACAGTCAAGCGCAAACGAGTTGTATGATGTCTATAAATAAGCTGAACTGTCAACCTTGCAAGACCTTTAAAATTGGACTCTCACGGGTCACTCTTCTCTCATGAAGCAAAGGGTAAGTTTAAAAGTGTAAGAGAAGAAGAGAAATTAGTCACTCACCTAAACTACGACCCACATAAACATGCTTGCAACAAAAATGATAGATGATTCTAATCACCATACATACATTCCAACCAAACAGTGTCTGTCACAGTCGAGGGCTTACAAAAGTTATGGGAAAGTGAGGCTACAGGTAAGAAAAGGCAAAACAGTTATGGATAAAGTGGAGGTAAAGCGTCAAGCTAGCACCTAAACAAGACCATACTAAGCAAATCCGATTCTCAGCCGACTAAGAAATCAAACACAAGTGCCCTTCTTTGGCACAAAACTCACTAACCAAAAACAACAACTCCTCAAAAAGATATAAATAAAACATAGGAGTAAGACCGTCACAAACTTCCCTTTTTTACACGGTCTATTCTTTTTCTTTTTCTACTATTTTTTTTTCATACTTTTCTCATTCTCCTGCTCACATCTTTTTTTTTTTTTTTTTTTTTTTTTTTTTTCATTTTTCATAATTTTTTCTTTCAATTTCAACATATCCGCCTTTCTTTTCCTTTTATACCAACTCCATACGAAATAGAACGAACCAACTTGCATCAATGGAAAATATACCACAAAAATTACACTAAACTAGCTTGACAGGCAAGCTTAATTTGGGTGTAGTTAAAGGGTCAAAAGGCTAAGTTTGGCTAATGTGGAGCTAAATGGGTGAAAATAGAAGAAAGGAAAAAATTGCAAGCACCTCCCTGCATGTGACACCGACCACAAACCCGAATGTATGCAAGCAAAAAGCAATCGAATGTCATAAAAGTGCAAAGTGACGAACATGCTATGCAAGGAGTATACTAATCTCAAATTCCTATATGAACTGGTCATAAATGACACCAGTTATACGGCTCTAATAACTTAGAAATTTTAAAGTAGGTTGCCAATTTTTCAGGTCAAGTCTATATGATCAGCTATATTTTTAACATTAACTCGTAAACTATGCGCATGACAAAGCTAATAAAATGCCAATCAGATGCAATACTTAAGTGAAATGACAAGTTACAGTGCAAAATCATCACGAAAATCTACCGTTCCGACTCGACCTATATGCAAAAGTAAACGTGATATTTTTTGAATTTTCGAAATTTTCTATATATTTTTTGTGATTTTTGATTTTTGGATTTTTTTGAAATAAAATACTATGCAAGCAAAAAAGGAAACGTGAATGCAAAACAAATGCAAATGCAGACTCAAAGGATGCAATACCCTCCCCAAACCAAAACGGACAATGCCCTCGTTGTCCTCCAGCATACACCAACAGTATATATATGAGGAACGGGATAATTACAGCCAATAAATGAATATAGAAATAAATAAAGGAGAGGAAAAATAAAGAAAAGCAGAAATACTTACAAAACAAGCGAACTTTCCCAAACCAGCCAGAAAACTGGGAAAGTGAGTAGACCAGTAGCTACTCGTCAGCCTCCTCCTCCTCGTCAGCCACCACGAAGTCGGGGTCACCCTCCTCCTCTCCTCTCCTCTGTCGACCTCTAGCAGTGAGGTCAGCTCGTACCCTCTCCTCCCGCTCAGCTTTGTCCTCCTCACTCTCAGGCTGTGGGTACCCCTTCGCCGGGTACCGGTAGAAAGAAGGGTGTGGCCAGCCCTCAGGAACGGGACGTCTCCTCATCATATGATACTCGTATAGAGGGGACAAGGCAAGTGCCCGATCCTTCTCTATACGAGCTACCCTGGTACACATCTGAAGGAGAAGTGAGTCACGACGCCCTTGGTCCATGACCTCGGGCGCCACAAAGGGAGTAGGGGGAAAAAAGTTAGCCGGCAAAACCGGCTGCGGGACAAAAGGAGTAGGGATAGGGGTCGGTGTAGGCGTAGGCGTGGACGTCGGCCCAGCCTGAGTCGGTGTGGACCCCTCTCCAGTCTCAAGTCGCTTCCGCTTCTTAGAAGCGGAAGAAGTGGAAGGAGCAAGTGAAAGGTGGTAAGAAGGTAGAGGTGGAGGTAACCTACCCGACTCAGTGGTCAAAGGTAAAAGACGGGGTAGGTCGGGAAAAGGTAGGGTCACGGACTCGGAACCACAGATCTTCCAAGTCCGCTGATCCTTAGCTAACCAAAACATCGTCTGCATGGCGTTAATATCTAAGTACACATCTCTATCTACATGTGTCAAGCCACGGGGGAAGTCAGTGAAGAGGGAACGGGCAATGTAGGATGCTATCCCACCACAGGAAATCGTGCCCGTCCTCTTCTGCCCGACAACGTTAAAATGTTGAGCTGTCAAATATGCAATGTTAAGAAAAAAAAGGGGCCTGCGCTATCAATGTTCAAATAGCCCCCTAAAATAGACAACTCAACGTTGTTAACGTTGTTAGGCTCCTTTCGGCCAAAAATCGTCCCTCCGACGAGACGAAGAAAGTAACAGGCCGGGGGAAGATGGATGTGAGCCACCTTCCGCTGGTCGTAGGGAGTCTGTGCCAAAGTGGGCCAAAGTAGAGCCATGACCTTCCGAGGAGGGTCTTGATGGCCGTGAGAAGACAAACCCAACCTCCTCCCAAACTCGGCTAAAGTCCAAGTGGTGGTCTGGTTAAACAGTCGAAAGGAGACACAGGGACTCTCCAGGTCAGTGTCATAGGCACCAGTTGAGAAAGTAAAAGAGCTAAAGAACTCGAGGGTCAGCTGCTCATAAGTCAAGGCACTCATCATAGTCAACCCAGTCATCCCCGTCCCGTTTAAAATTTCAGCTACAGGCTCGAAAATCCCCAATTTATCCAAAGAAGAACGACACAAAAACGTGGTAGATGTGATGTCACAGCCCATCAAATATTTAAAACGTTTACGATGAAGCGAGTTCACGAAACGTACCTGAGGGAACTCGGGAAGCGAGTCCAAGGAGTCGTCTGCCACGAACCTGGTAGCCGTGCGCCCAGCAGCAGTAGGGACCCCTCGTCCCCGTCCCCGTCCTCGTGCAGCAGCACCCAAAGCAGAGGCAGCCAGTCCAGAAGCGCGGCCTGAGACAGGTCTAGGTACGAGCGCAGACGAAGTAGAAGGAGAAGCTGTGACAGGGGTGTCGACGCAGCAAGGGTCGACACCGTGGATGGTACAGTAGAAGTGACAGTAGCGCCAGCTGTAACAGCAGGGCTAGTGACGGTGGTGGCAGCAGGGACCACTGTCTCAGAGCTAGACGGAATAGCAGTATAAATAGATGAGGGCAATGAACTACTATCCATCCTATTAATCAAATAAGTTCTAAAATCAGCAAATTAAACAATGACAACACGAATTTTCCCCAATTTCGAAAATTTTCGAAACCCTAATTGCACAATAAAATTGAAATAATGCAATCAAATCATTAAAGATGAGGGAGAATAAATTACTTGATAAGATACCGAAGAAAAATAAGCAATTAATCGACAAATTAAGCACAAAATAATCGATAGCCCGATTTTTCGAACCCTAAACCTTCGAAAAACCCACAAAAGTACGAATTTCCAAGGCGAAAAGAAAGGGCTTTTGTCGTGATTGTTGCAAAGAATGAAATGTGGGTATTTGATTTGGTAAAAGAGGAAGTAAAATGGAGATTGTAGGGGATTTGGAAGGTTTATCGCGAAAAAAACAAAAGAGAGAGGAAGAAGAAGTAAATAGAATAAGGAGATTAGAGACTCCCTTGCGTGTTATAAGCAGCAGTCACTCGATCGAGTGATTTGAAACCACTCGATCGAGGGATTTCTTCTCCAGTCTGCTCGATCGAGTAAAACTCCCTTCGATCGAGAACCCTTCATTTTGGACCTTTCGATCAAGGACAGAAACCTTTCGATCGAATCCTTTTCCTGGGCCTTTCTCTCGATCGAGTACAAAAGGTGCTCGATCGAGATGTTTTCCTTTGGCACGCATCCCAAAGCACCTAACCTTCCCCAAACCTGCATAAAAACACAGCAAAACACTTCCCGCAAATACCAAAATCACAAAACGCAGTCTATAGTCGGTCTTATGCTAAAAACTAACTACGCTATTGTCTAGAAGTCTAAATGCAAACTAAAAAGTCTAACAAAAATTCAAAATACAAAGTTTTTACAACGGGGCATTTCCCGTTTATCTTCCGAAACACTTTGACAGCCCAAAAGAGGGCTTCTGACTGGAGGAGGTCCCTTCAGCATCGCGGACCGTCCTCTTGGATCGCCATGAGCTTGAACTTGAACTGGGTGAAGAAGAATAGTTCGCGTCCACATACGCCTTCACTTTCTTCTTCCCTTTATCATTCTTTTTCTGATCATGAGTCCTTTCCTTGGCGTCATCAACACCGTAAACCCACAACCCACTACCTGCAATTTGCTCCGACATCGACACCGTAAAACCACCGAGCACCACCTCCATCGTCATTGTCCACCTCATCAATCAACCTGTCGTGTCTCCTCCGTCGAGCCCAGTTCATGCTTGCTCTCACCGTAAACCCGACATCAATCACCGCGACAAATCAAGCAACAACAACAACAGTTCGTGCTCTATGCCGGTTAGCCGGCAGCCGACCCCTATACCGGTAGACACACACCCAAATACTCCTCCTTTTTCGAAGTGATCGCTACCGGCATAGCTACCTGCAGCCGACAGACCGGCACAGAGTTCCCCCCTTTCAATTCTCACACAAATTGCCATCCTATGCCGGCATACCGGCTGCCGCCTCACCGGTACCCAACACGCAACACCAATTTGCTCCCCTTTCTTGGTTTTGCTCGCTGCCGGCACCAGCGACGACCGCCGGTTGACCGGCAGGGCCCCCTTTGTCTGCGTTTTGTCTTTTTGTCATGTCTCCCCTTTCCCCTTTTCATTTGTTTTAAAGAAATCGTGTCTTTTGTTTATGGGGAGGGGAGATTTAGAGGATTACTATTATTATTATTATTATTATTATTGTTATTATTATTATTGTTATTATTATTATTGTTATTATTATTGTTATTATTATTGTTATTATTCTTATTATTCTTATTGTTGTTATTATTGTTGTTCTTATTGTTGTTGTTGTTGTTGTTGTTGTTGTTGTTGTTGTTGTTGTTGTTGTTGTTGTTGTTGTTGTTGTTGTTGTTGTTGTTGTTATTGTTGTTGTTGTTGTTTTTGTTGTTGTTGTTGTTGTTGTTGTTGTTGTTGTTGTTGTTGTTGTTGTTGTTGTTGTTGTTGTTGTTGTTGTTGTTGTTGTTGTTGTTGTTGTTGTTGTTGTTGTTGTTGTTGTTGTTGTTGTTGTTGTTGTTGTTGTTGTTGTTGTTGTTGTTGTTGTTGTTGTTGTTGTTGTTGTTGTTGTTGTTGTTGTTGTTGTTGTTGTTGTTGTTGTTGTTGTTGTTGTTGTTGTTATTATCCTTATTATTAGTTTGTATTAGTTGTATTATCACTAGACTAGTATATAAGGACCACTCATTAGAATTAGACCTTACATTAGAATAGAATGACTTTACGTTAGAATTATTCTACCAATTAGATTAGAAATTAGTCTCTCTTACTCTCTTATTATTGTAACAAGAATCCTAATTTTTCTCCCTTTAATCTCTCATTAATAAAAGTTGTAATCCTTCTTCACAATTAATTTAATTCATCTTTAGTTTAGTAATTTCTCAATTCTCATTAATTTACATTTGTTATTGGGTTGAGATTGGAAGACAAGAAGAGATTCATCTTCCTTATTTCAACCAAGTTTCCACCTTTAATTAATATTGGTATAATTCTCATCTTAATCTCTCTCATTTTCAATTGTTTACATTTGTTTACATGTTTATTGCTAGCCCAATTAGTATAGTTATAACATGCTTCCTTGTGTTCATCTTATGTCAAAGTTTACTCCTTTGAATGTTATTATGGCTCATTCATTTACATGTTGATCTTGTCTAGTTTACTTGCTCTTATTTACAAGTTATTGTTTCTTAACTAATTGTCTTCTCATTATGTTTATTCTTGTTATCTACTTGCTAAAGTTTCCATCTTTTATTTCCATTTTCATTAGCATGTGTGAGTAGTGTTCTACTAGGGTGAAGGGGGACCTATGGTGGACTCTTGGGGCTAATTGTTGGATTGAATTAGTGGAAGCCATTGAGTAGTTGGTTTAGAGTAGTTGTGCACACCAAGTGTTTGTGAATTGCTAGAATGAGGATTCTAGCCTTTCTCTATTTGTTGACTTGTTAAGGCGAGAGCCTTGACTTGTGGAAGTATGCACAATTACTCGGTCTAGGTTAATTTAAGTGAGGGCTTGACTTTCCTTGGCCTAGGGGCCGACTCACACCGAGAGGTGGAGCCTTACCCGACCCTACTTCTTGGTGACCATTGATTTAGGCTCACTAGTTGACCCTTGTCTACACTAGCAAACCCAACACCCTAGTTTCTTAGTTTCTTGTGTTAATTCGTCTCATTTATTTGCTTGCTAGTTAACTCTCTTATCTTAATTCATAGTTTAGCATTAGTTTAATAATCATTCAACATTTGCAAGAACTAAACTAGGAAACAAACAAGCAATTTAAGAACCATAATCCCGTCTCTGTGGATCGACCTCCTTACCCTACTACATTCATTAGTTTGGTATTGAGCTTTACAAATATTGTTTGTATACCGAGGAGCACGACAAACTTCGGTATCACTCCGCTTGGTTAGCTTCCAAGGACCTCCTTCAAGCTTCCCGAGGTACGACATTCCGCTCTGAATCTTCATCTCCCTAAAATGCAGGCTAGGAGGAACGAATAAGGTACGATTCCACCACTTTAATGTCCATTCCTGCAAATGAGACGAAATAACCCAAAGTAGCCTATTCGGGGCATTTTGGAATGCAAAACAACGAGAAAGACATAGAAATGCGTGCAATAAAAGGCTAAAAAGTCTATATAAATTGCACGTATCACCAGGAGACCACGAAGCCATTTTAATTCATACACAATAGCGGCCATAGACCTGTACTCAGCTTTAGCGGAGGAGAGGGAGATGGTATGTTGCTTCTTCGTTTTCCAAGATATAGGAGAGCCACCAAGAAACACAAACCATCTCGTAACCGATCGACGCGTCAAAGGACACCCGCCCCAATCAGAATCACACCAAGGAGAAACTGTAACTTCAATATCGGAGGGTAAAAGAATACCTTGACCAGAACTACCCTTAAGGTAACGGACAACACGCAGGGCTGCTTGTATATGTTCATGGCGAGGTTGGTGTAAGAACCCAGAGAGAACATGTACTGCATAGGACAAATCGGGATGTGTCACTGCGAGATAAACAAGACGGCCAACAAGGCAGCGATAGCTCAACATCATTCAAAACGCGCCAGTTGCTAACCCGAGCTGATGATGTTGCTAAATTGGGGGTAATGGCGGGTTTGGCACCAAGTAGACCGGTCTCAGAAATAATATCAAGGGCATATTTGCGCTGACTAAAATAAATACCCTCGGCACTTCGTGCCACTTCAAGGCCAAGGAAATATTTAAGGGGTCCCAAATCTTTTATATGAACAGTTTCCCTAATATGTTTTGAAGTTAGCAATGGCGGAAGCATCATTACACGCAATGACGAGGTCATCAACATAAATAAGAACAAACAAACGTACCTCGCCTTGCGAATAAGAGAATAGAGAATAATCAGAATATGATTGATGAAAACCGTAATCGCGAAGTGCTGTAGCAAGTTTGGCGATCCAACATCGAGACGCCTGTCGAAGACCATATAAGGACTTTTTCAAACGACAAACTTTGCCTTCCTTACCTCGACTGAACCCGGCAGGAAGCCTCGTGTAAACTTCCTTGTTCAAGTCACCATGTAAAAAAGCATTATGAACATCCATTTGATGTAACTCCCATTTTTTACGGGAGCGACGGCTAAAAAAGCCCGAATAATGACCATTTTGACAACGGGAGCAAATGTTTCCCCGTAGTCCAAGCCTTCCACCTGATGATTACCAAAAACAAAAAGCCATGCTTTAAGGCGTTCAATAAACCCATAAGACTTATTTAATTTTGTACACCCATCGACACCCAAGAGCCTTTTTGTCAGGCGGAATTTCAGTCAGCTCCCACGTTTCATTGCGTTCAAGATCATTAATTTCCTTTACCATGGCATTACACCACCCATCGTCACGAATGGCCTCTCGGAAAGAGGGTGGTTCAACACCTGTAGTAACCGCTGCAAGAAAATGTTGATGTTTGTCCGAAAAAGAACGACAATTAACATAATTTGCTAAAGAATAGGGTGTACCTGAGGGCGATGAAGATGGACGCGGTGAGCTAGAGGACGAGGATGGATTTTGTGGGGTGACAAGAACGTAACCTCTCAAGCGTGAAATAGAAAACTTAAGGCGATGCCCACGACCAAGTGTGACCCCCGTATCATTCTCATCTGATGACCCTCCGTTGGTGGCAACCCATAATTGGTACCAGACCTATCCGTGGAGACAGTAGCTGAGGACCCCCCCTCCCCCGTCAGCCCCGTGAGCAACCTTCGGGTCAGGATTATCAATGGTACCATTAAATGGTTCGTTAAGATGAGAAGAAAATGGGCGAGGAGGAATTGTGTAACCCGTGATCAGAGGAAGTAAACGGGAAAATGGATTCGTAGAAAACAACATCATGCGACACAGATAGATTCCGTTTCAAGGTCAATAATTTTCAACCCTTCTTATTATGAGAATAGCCTACGAAAACACATTTTTTACCCTGTTTCTCAAATTTATCACCTTAGCTTGATTATGAGCAAAACAAAGGCATTCAAACACACGCAAATTTATGTAAGACGAAGGGACGCCAAATAAGAACTCATAGGGGGCCTTGTTATCAAGAAGAGCATACATAGTACAACTAATCAAGAAGGCTTCGGTAAGAATACACTCACCCCAGAACGATGTAGGCAAAATGAGCTTGAAAAACGAGGGCCCGTGCTACATTCAAAATATGACGATGCTTGTCCTCGACACGGCCATTTTGTTGAGGCGTGCCGAAACAAGATGTCTGAAACTGAATCCCGTTTCGAAAAAAATTATCCTGCCACACAATTAAACTCATTGTTGTTATCGCTGCGCACAGTTTTAATTGATTTAGAAATTTGTTTATCAACCATACAAATAAAGTTCATAAACATGTCAATAACTTCCGTCTTATGGAGTAACAAATATACCCAAACTGAGCGAGAAAAATCATCCACAATCATAAAAAAATACTTCGCACCACAAGAAGTAATACGATAAGGTCCCCATAAATCACAATGTATTAATTAAAAAATATCCGAAGCACGCTTATCACTCAATTGAAAACTATTACGATGTTGCTTGGCAAAATGGCACACGTCACACGCCACATTTTTATTGGAATTTAAACTATGAGCAAAAGGAATAGATTTGACTACTTTATGTGATGGATGTCCCAGTCGTTGATACCAGAGGTCAAAGGAGCCCGGATTAGACACGTTATTCACCACCAAACGCCTGGCACCCGCACGAATCCAATAGAGTCCATTCCGCAGCTTACCTACTCCAATCGTCGTCCTCAATAAACGGTCCTGTATAAGATAAGAATTTTTAGCAAATTCAAAAATGTACTCATGATCAGCTGTAAGTTGGGAGATGGAAATTAAGTTACACGTTAGACTAGGAACAAATAAAACATGGCTCAAGGTAATGTTATCATTAATATAGACGGTATCCATGATTGTCGACTCGACCCGTTGTCCGTTTGGGAGGCCAATAGGACGGGCAGAAATCACACACTGATCCTCCAAACATGACAAATCACTAGTGAGATGGTTGGAAGCCCCCGTGTCGAGTATCCAATTGCACATACCACTCAGACAATCGGAAGTAAGAAAAGAATTGGTAGATACACCGGATGTCACCACATTAGTATGAACCACATGAGTGCCACGACCAGCACCCGAAGTAGACCCGAAGGAGCACGAACTAGAGCCAACGTTAGACCCACCACGTGATGCCTCGGTTCTGGTGCAACGGAGATCAGCCAAGGCGTAGCCTATCCCCCACTAGTCGGGAAATTTATGACTTTAATGTAGCAATTGGTAATTTCATGGCCACGGATTCATATTGTAACACCCCCATATACCAAGGTGCCTTACAAAGGACCACCCCAGTGTACAAAGGTGCTACCATCTCGGTTGCCCGAGGTAGTAGATCAAATAAACAATAGTAGAACATATCCTAAATAGCTTTATACTTTACATCGTGGAACAGCGTGATGAAGATGCAACATGAACAACTAGAAGAACTACTAAACATAAATGTCAGCGATATCTACTTCGGTAGCGTGATGACTCGATTCCCTTCCATGTCCCGCAAGTATCAAATCTAACTGTACCTGCTAAACCAATGGCTCACCATCTCCGAATGGATCACCACAGTTTTGAAAACACAACACGGGGTCAGTTCACTGAACAATCAAGATAAGACAAAGTAAGATAAAGATAAACAGCTGTTCCATAATCCACCTCCAACTCCCAATCACATCTCATAACTGACTACACACTAAAGTGTGTAGCTCTGCCAGTGGGGGACCGCAGCCTTGCCCACCTAAGCCCCGCTCATCAAGAGCGATAACCATGTTCATTAATGTGCACATCCCCTCTTGTGGCGAGTTCCACAAAGGGCGAATCAAGGGCATGAAGCTACTCCCGCAAGTTACTCCACTCAGCCGAGGACGCACCTCGCGATCATCACCAATCATCTCCACTCCAACACCCATACTCCAATCCACCAACAACAATCAATCAACAATATCAACCGCATCAAATAAATCACAATACACATCTTAAATCAATTAAATAACAAACTGAGTAGGGAAACCCTACCTTATCACTAATCCATGAAAGTGTATCCAACAACTAGCCAGGCAAGATTCCGAGGCGAATCCTACAAGTAGTAATCATATCCTATTACTAGACTACCCCAAAAACCTACTGAAATATAACAACGAAACACAAATTTACCTTCAGACGCGGACCGAAGTCGGTAACGATGATATCCCGACTCGATGACTCTAAACATGAACCATTCCCCCTTCTTAGGTTAGTGTATATGCTAAGTGAGGGAGTAGAAATGTGGGTGATAAGTAGGAGAGAGATAGGTTAGGGTTAGAAAAAGATAAAGGAACCGTCAAAAAATGAAATAATACGATCTCACGTTTTATAATAACGCGTCAACAGGTGTAATACTCGGCCGAGTATCTTCATACTCGACCGAGTAAGCCATACTCGGTCGAGTGTTACCACTACTCGGCCGAGTAACATCTGCTAGGTCGAGCAAACTGTCATGTAGGTCTCCTATCCTCCCTCATGAGTGTTCATCTTGCTCACATCCTCCCTCCCAAACATCATTACCTCATGAGTGTTCATCTTGCTCACATCCTCCCTCCCAAACATCATTACCTCATGAGTGTTCATCTTGCTCACATCCTCCCTCCTAAACAGTAGACAAGTCATCATCCTAAGGAACATACGGAGTGATACATGTTAGACATCATTAATCAACATGGCACCCACACTCGGAATAGGTCTCCCGGTCAGATAAGGTAGGTAGTGAGGTGCCCCACTACTCTTTGCCACATCACTAATGTACCCCCTTTTCTCCGTCTCTAGCCCAAGGTGGTTGGCGAACTCATCAAGTGTTAAGCTATGGTCATCGTTCATGAGGCGGAAAGAAACGGTTTTCTCCTCTACATCATACTTAAAGTAGCTCAAAAATTCTAAGGTTAGATGTGGGTAGGACTTCTTTTGAAGATGGTAGAGTCCCTCCATTCCCAAGATCTCAAAAATATGGATGATATCCCCTTGAACCCACAAGGTCTCCAAGATATCAGGGTCCACACAACGAGTCGGCCTCATGGTCCGACCCATTAAGGCCACAAAAGTAGCCCCCTGCGTGAACTCAGAGAAAATTACCGACGGATGTTCGTCCACCGGAGGAACAATGGGTTCCTGGCTAGATTGGCCAGTTTCCAAGTTGACATTGGTGCGAGTCCGCTTCTTTACTGGGGCTTTTGCTTTCGGCATGCTGCAAAAAGATGAATTCAACAAGAATTTTCCAGAAATTTTGCCATAGTAAGTACTATTTTTGAATTATACACTTTAAGACGAAGTTTTAAGACGGATTTTTGTCACAAAATACATGTCACACTAACCAAGAAAAGCATTACTATCAGCAATTAACTCCCAAGGAACATCCTAAGGCAACCTAGGTGACCAAAAATCAAAACTTGAAGCAAACTCTAGAAAAATTTCTAACATAAGATGGATGATTTCAAGCATAAAACCATTTTAGAAAATACATAGCCGGTGTTTTAAGAGTAAATATGACCAAAATACCAATATAGGAGTGTGAAAACCTTGAATTACAAGAAAAAAAATTCAGATTTTAGGGCAAGTTTTACCATATATTGAGTGAAAAGTTAAGAAAATCGATTAGATACTTTACCTTGATTGGAGAATAGAACAAGCAAGAGAAAATCTAAGAGAAACCACCACCAAGAATCACCCAAGTATTTTGAGAGAGAGAAAAGTTTGAAGAATTGGAGTAGAATGAATGATAGGAGGCGGAAATAAGTAACGAAGAGGGGTTATAGGGTTTTCGGAATCAACCGAGCTGGACCGCGATAAACAGGTACTCGGTCGAGTATTGGGTTTACTCGACCGAGTAGAGTCTACTCGGTCGAGTATTTGGTCTACTCGGTCGAGTATTCAGAGGTCAGTAGCAAGTGTAATCTGCCATTCTGAATACTCGGTCGAGTGCTTCTTTACTCGGCCGAGTATGGCCTACTCGGTCCAGTATAAACTTTACTCGTCCGAGTTCAACAGAACAGTGACGGAATTAAAAGATACTAAGAGTTTTTCCTGCAAAACAGTAAACATCGTTCGTAGTTCCACTTAATCAGGCTCGTCACCATTAGACCCTATTTCTAACACAACAAGGCACGTCATAAGTCATAAAATTCATTACGATATTCCTATGTAGTACATGTTAATATGCACATAACCGGTAGTGAAACAATCCATGCCATAACACGTATGCACAACATTTCTTAACTATATTGCGGGTAGTACAAGTCATATGTTTCTAAGTCTATTTACGAGCATACATCCACACCATCGTTACAAGTACACATACATATATCATTAAGCACACGTTCACATTCCCGTAGTTCTTATCGTATTACAACACTATCATTGCTTGTCATCTCCCCCGTCATGTACCACTATGCCTAGGGCTTTAGACTCATCAATCAACTCATCCACACGACACACACACACCTAATCTCACTAGCACTTCGTTGAAAACACCTCTTATGTGCATACCAAACTCCACCTATTTCATACTCGTCACATTACCACATAGGCTACTACATGCATACATACTTGACACACACTGGCACAAAGACACTCCTACACATCTACCCTTCCACGGTGGCTGGCTTAAGTATGATTGGGGCCAGAATTCTGAGATGAGGGCGCCTTCTCACCCAAAACCGACATAAGGGGCTCCCAATACACATACACCAGGTTCATTTTAATTTGACACCCTACATTCATTTGGTTCATTGGTTCAGGTTCTAAAATTGTCGCTCTGATACCACTTTGTAACAGCCCCATACACCAAGGTGCCTTACCAAGGACCACCCCTGTGTACAAAGGTGCTACCATCTCGGTTGCCCAAGGTAGTAGATCAAATAAACAATAGTAGAAAATATCTTAAATAGCTTTATACTTTACATTGCGGAACAGCGTGATGAACATACAACATGAACAACTAGAAGAACTACTAAACATAAATGTCAGCGATATCTACTTCGGTAGCGTGATGACTCGATTCCTTTCCATGTCCCGCAAGCATCAAATCTAACTGTACCTTCTAAACCAACTGCTCACCATCCCCGAATGGATCACCATAGTTTTGAAAATACAACACGGGGTCAGTTCACTGAACAATCAAGATAAGAAAAAGTTCGATAAAGATAAACAACTGTTCCACATTCCACCTCCAACTCCCAATCACATCTCATAACTTACCACACACTAAAGTGTGTAGCCCTGTCAGTGGGGGACTGCAGCCTTGCCCACCTAAGCCCCGTTCATCAACGAGCGATAACCCTGTTCATTAATGTGAACATCCCCTCTTGTGGCGGGTTCCACAAAGGGCGAATCAAGGGCGTGAAGCCACTCCCGCAAGTGACTCCACTCAGCCAAGGACGCACCTCGCGAACATCACCAATCATATCCACTCCAACACCCATACTCCAATCCACCAACAACAATCAATCAACAATATCAACCGTATCAAATAAATCACAATACACATCTTAAATCAATTAAACAAAAAACTGAGTAGGGAAACCCTACCTTATCTCTAATCCATGCAAGTGCATCCAACAACTAGCCAGTCAACATTCCGAGGCGAATCCTACAAGTAGTAATCATATCCTATTACTAGACTACCCAAAAACCTACTGAAAGATAACAACGAAACACAAACTTACTGATGCATGTATTTTATATAAGGTTTTTACCTCATTTTTACACGCATTTCTTTGTTATTTATGTGGCATCTAGCTACAAATGCCCCCGAATAGTCTACTTTGGTTTGTCTTGTATAAATTGCAGGAATGAACAAGAAAGTGTCGAAATCAAGCCTGAGCTTGTCCTAATCTCATGCATTTTGGAGAACGAGGAATCTGAGCTTGGAATCTGTCACTTAGAGATGCGTGAAGTGGCCTAGAAAGGTGTCAAGGAGTCCACCCGTGCTTATATAGCTCGATCGACCCATTTCGCTACTCATAGTGGTCGATCGAATGCTTTATCCATCAAGAATCACTCGATCGAGCTCTGCCTTTACTCGATCAAGATAGCCATCCTCTGAAGTCTTCGATCGAACGCTCTGTCTACTCAATCGAATAGTTTGTCAAGTTTTCCTCTCGATCGAGTGGTTTCATTTCACTCGATCGAGAACCTAGGTGTTTTATGCGGATCTTGAGTTAACTTTTGAAATTTCCTTTTGTAATTAGGATATATAATTATGACGGCAGTAATAATAGTTCTGCCTCTTCTTCTCTTTTCTCCCTTCCTTCAACTACACTACCTATTCTCTCTTAGAATATTGCACTTGGAACCCTAATCTTGGATTATTTTCCTCCTTGTAATCGGTATTCTTTACTTTATTCTTAATCTTTAATCAATACTTTGTTCTATTGCCTTCTTCCCTTTAATCTCTATTGTTGTTATTCTCTTTTATATATACTTTTCTTATGTTGAACTTCTATAGTTTATTTATGGTTGTTGCTTGCTTAATAGTTATGCATAGCTAATCCTCTTCTGCTAAGACATAGGGGAGCCATGATTTTAAGGAAATTATGAATAGGCGATTAGAGCTTGATGCGAATTAGATCTATGTTGTTAGTCACTGCATATAATTGTTCTTGTCTACTTGAGTCGACGCAATTAGATAATTAATCTCGGTACACCTTGACCTGGATCAGAAGATTGGAAAAGGTAAGGCCTGTAGTGAACATTAGGGCATCCTAATGAGGGCGGAAGTTAAGTTAGAATTGTCTTAGGGCGAATAGCGGACCGGAAGGACCTTTTCACTACCCTGTAGATCGAATTTGCATTGACCTGAGACCCTAGACTACATTTCTTAAGAATCATGGTGAACCGACTGTCTTAGCTGCTTTCTCTCTGCTTGATTGTTATCAACTTTCTTCTTTACTTTCCTCTACTTTACTTCTCTCCTTTGATCTCCTTAGATTAGAACAACCATTAAAACCCCCTAGAAATAGTGACTCAGACGGACTTAGTTTAGCAGACATTTTCCCATCTCCCTGTGGAGATCGACCCTACTTCCGCTAGCTTATGTTAGTTGTTTTAGGTATTTATTTTTGGTACTAAACGACGGTATCAAATTTTGGCGCCGTTGGCGGGAAGGTGGCGTAATTTTGTTGCTTATTTTAAGTCTGTCTCTCGTCTCAAGGAATTTATTCCTTGAGACTGATCTCATATTTTTCTAGTGCTTTATTAGTGTTGCAGGAAATCTGTTCTAGAAGAGAACATTGTCATACATGCCCTTCTGTAGACTCTATTTGCTGAGATGCCGAATATCGCCAGTCACTCAGAACCTACAGTGGATTCTGTTTGGGTCAAAATTTACATGATGACCTAACTGGGTGAGCCCACTTAGTAAGTGATTAAAGTAATGGGCCATGAAGGGGGAAAAAGAGAAGGGGAGCCCACGGTTTGAAGCAAGATTGCTGAAAGGTAAATGGGCCAGGGAGCGTGTGAAGAGAAGCAAGGCCCACTGGAAGGAAGCGTCCGTGTTTAGGAAAGAGTTCAGGGAGAAGTCAGGGAGATCAGGGAGAGTGGAGGGAGATGGCGTGATATGGAAAGAGTTATTATGGAAGTTATATTCCTTTCCATAAACGTGGTAGGATACACCTAGGGTTCTTACCCTATAAATAGTCAAGGAAGCCATCAAAGAAGGACATTCAAGGTCACACGCACAATACCTCGTGCTAGCAAAATTTACATTACGTCTCGATTGTATTCATCCTCTCATTCAAAGCTAGTGCAATATTTGGCAGGGTACCGTCCCTCATGAGTTGTTCCCACATCGGGTTTTCCGCGTCACCAAATCTTACCTGTCAATTTATATTTCGTGCTTTATTTCCTTATTCAAATATCAAATACCAAACGATCAATCAAGTAACCAACGAGTAAGACCGCATTGACCTAATACAATTAACTGGGTAAAAATCACCTAAACAGTTTGGTGCCCACTGTTTAGGTCTTTTTTACCTAAGTCGATTTAGGGTCAATGTAGTCTATACTCCTTGGTTGATTGTATGATGATTTGTATGTCAATAAGTGAACGGAAAATATAAGGTACGTAATGTAAATTGACACGTAAGATTTTGGTGACGCGAAAAACCCAATGTGGGAACAACCGCGGGAGGGACGGTACCCTGCCAAGTATTGCACTATATGAATTGGAGGATGATTACAATGGTAACGTTTATGCTAATCTTGCTGGCGTTAGGTGTCAGGCCTGCAAGATCCAGAATGAGCGTATATTATTTGCTGAGCTGTGGTCTCGATTATTGTTGTATGAATACGGATGTCTTGAATGAGTTGTCTTCCTTGGCTATTTATAGGGTAAGAACCCTAGATATGTCCTACCTCGAATATGGAAAGGGAATATTATTTCCATAAGGACTTCTTTCCAAACCCGGACTCCCTTACCAATTCTCCCCAATCTCCCTAAATTCTCCCTAACTTCTCCCTGACACTCCTTTCCTTAACACGGGCACCTTCCACGGTGGGCTCTTGATCCTTCTCAAGCCCATCTCCCCTTCTCCTGACCGCGGGCTCCCTTCCTCCTTACTTATTCTTTATAATCTTTATTTTACTAAGTGGGCTTTCTTTATTACGCTATTTTTAGCCCAAACAGTTTGCCCCAAATTTCTTGTGAAGTACGCTTTCTAGTATCGAACAAGGAATTTACGTAACTAAATGTTTAAAACCCTACGCCGCCTTTTTACTCCTTCCCATGCAAGCCGCCTTTCTCCTCTTTCTCCGCACCCAACTCCCTCTCTCCTCTTTATAACCTCAACGTCTCTCTTCCACTCTCATTAATCACTCCAAATCATTTCAAAAAACTCTCTTCTCTCAAACCCTCAATCTTCTTCCCCTTTAATATTCATCGGCTTCACTGTTCCCTTTCCCGTCTTCATCATCAGGTAATCCATCTTCCTTTTTTTTTAATCTTCATTTTCTCTTCCACCATGGGCAAAACCCGACAATCCACGTCAACCTCGACACCCTCCGACCGTAATCTCGACCCTACTTTCCCTTCTCGGGGACTTTTCAAACACCCACACTATTGTGACTCCGTCCTAACTCCGACCGACATTCCGACGATCAAGAACCTGCTTGGTCTTGGTGATGGGGTGGATATCGCCATCCCTGAACCGGGACAGAAAGCTGACGCCCTCCGTCCGGGGTGAGTTTGTTTCTATCTGTATCCATTTAAATATGGCCTTCGTTTTCCTTTCCCTAAACTCGTGCAAGATTTTATCTTCACCAACAATTTCGCCATGGCACAAATCTCTGCCGCCATTTGGAGAGTTCTTCTCTATTCTCTGGCCGCTGGTCAGAGTACTGGCAAATCTGTCACCCTGGGCGTTCTGGCCCATATGTACAACATCAGGTCCCTGGGCAGGGGTCAATTCTCCTTCCGGGGCCGTGGAGAGGCTCCATTCAGACATGTGTCAAAATCTCGCGATGAGAAATAGTTTGAGGACTTCTTCTATGTGAGGAAGGACTCCATCCAGCCTCCTGCCGATTATATTTTCGAGAAATGGGTTCTGACTTCGAGTAGCTTTCCTGTTACCTGAATTTTTTTATCTCGCTGCTTACTAGCTTACTTCATCGTCTTCGTGCAGGCCCCTGCGATCTCACCCGTATCGGCGCCAAGATCCCTGCCTGCAGCAAGCTGTTCAGTATTTCAGATTCTGAGAGAAAGTTCCCAGACCTGCTTCCTGGTTTCTCACCCGCTTCTTCCTCCAATCCTCCTCAATCAGCCGACAGTATGTCTTTTGGTAAGATTTCTGTAACCACTTTCGTTTGCATGCTGTTGTTGCCGATGTTTTAAGCATTCTGTTGTCTGAGACTATGCGTGCTTGTAGGTTTAAAAGTTGATCCATTGGAACTCATCCTCCAAAGTGCTAAAAGAAAGAGACCTTCTGCCAGCCCTGATGTGGCCTCTGCCTCCAAGAGGAGTGCTCCTCTCGCTCTTTTCGGACTCCTCTGCAGTTTCTAGTTCTCACACAGACGTGAGCCTTTGGAAGTTAATCCGTTATCTCGCCATCCGCCTACTCCTCCTGCCAGTCCTCGTGCTTCGTCTAGTGGGGGCATCATTGCTCATTTCCCAGAAGGCTTTGGGAATGTGGACAAGGTGCCGTACTGGCCGGAGATTGATCAGCTGCTCTTTCCTCCTGTTGAGGAAACATTTTCGGAGTTCACTCCAGAGGAGATGCCTGAGAACGATGTGCACAACGCCTTCATGGTAAATATTCTTCGCCTTCTACCTGTCTGTCCATCTGCTTCTTACTTAAATTCTGCCTCCCAACTCTTTTGCTGACTTCTGATTATTTATGCCCCAGACTCTTCAGTCTGCACTCTACAACAGGAAGATGATCAACATAGTGCAGACCACCAGCCGCGCTACCAGCGCCAAGAACCAGGAGCTGAAGGAGACTGTTGCAGATCTGGCGCAGCAGCGGGTTGATCTGAAGAAGCGTGTGGTGGAGCTGAAAACTGAGCTTGCTGTCACCAAGAAGAAGCTGAAGGAGGGGGCTGATCATCTGGCTTGAACCCAGGCGGTGTGCAACACTTTCTCTGACTCCCTCAAGCGCTCTGATGAGAAGATCAATGAGCTGATTTCCCTGGCCACCAATGGTGTTGCCTATGCTACCTGGCGGGGAAAGATCAGTGGGATGCGTGCTGCCCTTGAAGAGGCTCCCACCCAGCAGACCATAGAAGAAGAAGAGAAGCAGCTGGAGATGCTCTACCTTGCTCAACCTGATCTGAGCATGCTGATGCCTGAGGTTGGTGAGGTGAATTCTCCTGCGTTGGCCGAGCAGGCTGCTGGGGGTGATGCTGGAATGTCCCAGGATGCTGCTGACGGAGCTCAGGGAGCTATGGCGGCTGAGGATGCTCAGGCTGAAGCAGTACCTGAAATGAGGGGTCAGTAGGCAGAGGAGATGCCAGAGGTGGAGGTCATTAATGTGACCGATAATTAAGTTTTTATGTTTAGATAAACTTTTTGGCAGTCTGGCCCAGAGGTGGCAGACTTTGTAAGTTTTAAACTTGTTCTTGCGTTTGCTCCGCCAGGGTGGCGGTTAAACTTGGGGCCGTATTTTGGCCATACTTTGAAATGCCCCTTGTCATAGTTTGGCAAGGTTTTAGTTTACATATCGTGTGTTTGTTGTTTATTCTCCCTGTTTTTAGGAAGTCTGTGTCGTGTCAGTTTGCTTGACTGATTTAGGCGAGTCTTGTCATCCTGAGAAGGCTAACGTTCTGACTCAGCTAGCTGTCGTGTCAGCCTGATGGCTGATTTAGGCGTATGCCGCAATGTAAGGAGGAGTGGCCGTGTCAACCCAAGGGGCTGATTTAGACCAGCCTGGTCAGCCTGAAAAGACTGATCCAGACCAAGCTAGCTGCCGTGTCAGCCGGCTAGCTGATTTAGGCGTATGCCGCAGTTTGTGGACTACTTAACCTTGTTCATGACGCAAGGTGTGTTCGTCTCGTTTTATGCCAGCAGGGGCGTCATTGAGGCAAGTTTATCGTCATTCTAGGACCAGATGGAGACGCTGCGCAGATTCGGGTAGCGCATATATCCCTACGTTCCATGTTTGTTTTTGCATGCATGTCGGGGCCCCGATTAAGTGTGATTAGTGCGAGCTACGTCCAGGGGTGGTATCGGGGTAGCTGGATAAGCGTATTCATTTGTCGGCCAGGCTCCTTTCGTATGTTCCACGATCACTTTGGTGAGGGTGCTCCTTGTGGAGAAAATAGGTTGGGCATGTTAGAGTGCCGTGTGCCTTGTCACCCCGCGTTGGCAGTTGACAGTCCTGCTAGACATCCTTTCAAAGTACCATAGATACCAGAATTCAAAGTGATGTACTTAGAGAAGCCTGAAAATAAGAAAATCTATTAGAATGATGTGAAGTACCTGTCGCCATCTCATGGGGTACCAGAGCAATTATGGTCCCAGGACGCTGCCAGACCACACCATCCAATAGTAGTTTAAAGTTTCAAAAACAACTAAAGACACCAGAAATAAGAGTGAAACTGGCAGTATGCCTACTACCGAATTTTTATTTTATCTTTTTTAAAAAATGATTTGGCTTCTCATAGTACATTATTCTGAAAACTAGAGTCTACTTATTATTAAAAGTAATACCTCTTCAGGTGAAGTATGTTCCATGGGCGTTGTATGATTTGACCGTCCATAGTTATCAGTCTGTATGCACCATGGCCAACAACTCCTTCTACCTGGTATGGTCCTTCCCATTTGTAGGCGAATTTGCCTGCTTTTCGATTCTTGGTGTTCTGGAACACCTCTCGGAGAACCAGGTCTCCTACCTCCAGGAGCCTGATTTTTACGTTCTTGTTATAACTCCTGGACACTGACTGTTTGTAGGCAGCCAGACGGATTTTTGCGCTTGCTCGCAGCTCGTCAATTGTGTCCAGGCTTCTGGTCATCTCTGCACTGTTCCCTCGTCATATTTTCATACCTGTGGGTGGGAACTAGAACTTCTGATGAAATGACTGCTTCCGCGCCAAACACCAGGCTGAAGGGTGTTTGACCTGTTGCTATCTTTGGCGTCGTTCTATCTGACCACAACACTAGTGGCAATTCATCTGCCCACTTTCCTCCTAACTCCTGTAACCTCCTTCTCAGATTGTCCATAATGATTTTATTTTTGGATTCGGACTTGTCCATTGGACTTTGGAGTCTGGGTGCTGACTTTTTAAGGTGATGTTCCACCGGCACAAGTATCCTTCGGTATCGTTTGAGATGAATTGTGAGCCATTGTCACATATAATTTCTGATGGGATACCAAATCTGCAGATGATGTTTCGTTTTATGAATGAGATGACTTGTTTGTCCTTTACTTCCGTGAATGCTTCTGCCTCTATCCACTTGGAGAAGTAATCTGTCATTGCTAGCATCCGGTTCGTTTCTGTGGCCCGTGGTAGGGGGCCTACTATGTCCATGCCCCATGCCATGAATGGCCAGGGAGAAATAATAGGGTGCGGGGGCTCGTTGGCCGGTGGATCATTGGTCTTTGCGCCGCAAAGCGTCACATTTTCGTGCATACTCTGCCGCATCCGCCTTCATTGTAGGCCAATAGTATCCCTGTCTCGAGGGCTTTATTTGCCATACTTCGCCCCCGCATGGTTTCCACATTCGCCACTGTGGAGAGCATGTAACACGATCTGTGCTTCTTCCTTGTCCAGGCACCTTAGGTAGGGGCACGCTAGCGACTTTCTCGAATAATATATCATCAATAAGTATGAATCTGGAGGCCTTTATTCTAAAAGCTCTTACTTCCTTTTTATCATCTGGTAACTTGTTATGGCGCGAGCCGATCTAGGTAAGGTGTGCGCCGATCGTCTTTGGATCATTTGCTGGTCGTCGCATCGCCCTCTTGACCGAGAGCTCTCACCTTCCTCTCAGAATCGCTTGTACTTCCTTTTCGCTTTGCGGATCCTCCGATTCACCCCTATCTATTTCGTCTACCTTCTCGGATAGAAGGTTCCAAAGATATGTGCTATTGGAATCTTTGGATGACTCTGTTGGCTTGAATGTTGCCCCTAGGGTTGCTAGGGCATCCGCTTCCACGTTCGATCTCTGGGGACTGTTTAAGCTTGCAAGTTTTGAATTTTTGTTTTAATTCCTTTGCTACTTTTAGGTATGCTATCATCTTCGAATCTCTGGCTATAAACTCATCATTCACGTGGTTGACTATTAATAGAGAGTCACTGGATATGAGTAGGTGTCTGACCCCTAACTCCAGAGCTAGCTTCATTCCCAATATCAAGGCTTCGTATTCCGTTTCATTGTTGGTTGCCTTGAATTCACATCTTACGACTTGTGCTATCGATCTCCCTGTGGTGATCGCAGAATTAATCCTACACCGCCCCCTTTTGTTAGAGGCTCCGTTGATATGCATCCGCGGACTTACGTCCTTACTTCCTTCTAAAGTGAGGATCTCAAGATCTGCCAGATTCTGAATGGTGGACTGAAGTCGACACGAAGTCGGCCGTGCTCGTGATTTGATTCTTTGTTCTAGGGTCGTATTGGATGTCGTATCTACCGAGGTGTCCGACCATTTAGACATTCTTCCTGACGATTCAAGGCTTCCTCATGATAGCTTTTAGCGGGTAGTTTGTCACAACATGTATGATGTGTGACTCAAAATAGGGACGCAGTTTGCGAGATGCTACTACCAATGCTAGTACTAACTTTTCAAGGGATGTGTACTGGTCTCTGCGGCAGCGAGAGACTTGCTTACGTAGTATCGGCTTCTCGCTCCTTTTCTTGCTCTCTAACCAGGAAGCACTCATGCTACTTCGTGATGAGCCAGGTATAGGAATAATGGTTGTTGGCTTTGGTTTTTGACAAAGAGTGGCGGGTCTTGAGATAATGCTTCAGTCTCTCGAAGGCTTGCTCGTGTTCGGCGGTCCACTCAAACTTTCGGCTTTTCCTTAGCACGTCGTAAAATAGTCGCATTTGTCGAAGATCTTGAAATGAACCTGTTCAGGGCTGCTACCTTTCCAGCCTAATCTCCGAACATCTTTAGGCTTCTCGGGTGATTCAGTGTAAGACAACTTTGATTTGTTCGATCTTGGCTTCTATTCCTCTTTGAGTCACAATATAACCCAAGAACTTGCGGAAGATACCCCGAAGGTGCATTTGGACGGGTTTAGTTTCATCTTGTATTCCCCGAGGGTCTTGAATGTTTTCGCTAGATGCCGCATATGATCTTTGGCTTTGACTTCACCACCATGTCATCAATGTACACCTCCATGGTTCTTCCTATTTGTTCTTTGAACATGCGGTTAACCTTGACCTTTGATATGTGGAGCTGCGTTCTTTAGGCCGAATGGCATGACGTTGTAGCAATATATTCCTCTCTCGGACATAAATGCTGTCTTCTCCTGATCTGCAGGATCCATCTTGACCTGGTTGTATCCACTCCATGCGTCCAGAAATGTTAGCATCTCGTGCCCAGCTGTTGCATCTACCATTGCATCAATATGAGGCAGCGGGAATGGGTCTTTAGGACATGCTTTGTTGCGATCGGTGAAGTCCACACATACTCTCCACTTCCCATTCTTCTTAGGCACCACCACTACATTAGACACCATTCTGGGTATTTCACTTCTCTTATCTTCTTTGCTGCCAGCAGGCTGTCCACTTCCTGGTTGATTACCTTATTTCTCTCTGCTGCAAACTTTCACCTTCTCTACTGGATGGGTTTATATTTTGGGTCCACGCTGAGCTTGTGTGTTATGATGGATGGATCTATGCCTATCATATCATCGTGTGACCATGCAAAGCAATCCATATTATCTTGTAAGAACTTGACTAGCTGCTGTCGTAAGCTCCCTGTACATCTGCTCCAATGAGCACGGTTCTTTTCGGGTGCGGCTTGTCAGTTAATCCGATCCAGCTCTTTCTTTGGGGTTCGATGTATTCGTCCTGGATAGGTCGCTTCTATAATTGCTATGCGGGAGGGTGGCGGTGCAGCACTTGAGTGCCTTTTTATAGCAGCCTCTAGCTTCCTCCTGATCTCCTCTTATCGTTTCTACTCCCCATGGGGTGGGGAACTTTATGCACTGGTGATATGTTGAAGGGACTGCTTTCATCTGGTGCAGCCATGGTCTTCCTAGGATGACGTTGTAAGTAGAGGGGCCATCTATAACCAGGTACCTGACTTGCTTGTTGACTCCTCCCACATAGGTGGGGATGATTATCTCACCTAGTGAGCGGTACATTTCTCCGAAGCCTACTAGCGGAATAGTCTTCTTCGCAAATCCTTCTCATTTGAATCCCATGTTCTCTATGGTTTTCAGCATGATTAAGTTGACCGAGCTTCCTGTATCTACCAAGACCTTTCTTACTGTGCAATTGGCCATTGACAAGGTGATAATAAGTGCATCATGGTGCTCTCGTTCATCGTATGTATCTCCTTCATCAAAGCTGACTGCTGGCAGATCACTGTGAGATATTCTGCAAGAATTGGCTGGCCTGTCTCTTTTGGTCTCGGTGGCATGCCTCTTAGCTGCTGAGTATGTCAGGCCGGTTAAGTCTGAGCCGCCTGTTATCACGTTTATAATTTTAGTGCATGTGGGTGGGTCTGCCGGCTTGGCGGAACCTACCTTGTCCTGCTGCTTGCCCCCACGTGGTAACAGGTGGCTCAGCTTTCCTTGTTCGTACAGGCGCTTGATCTCTCTTCTTAATGTGTAGCAATCCTCAGTGTTGTGTCCGCTATCACGATGGAATTCACACTTCTTCTTGCTATCCTTTCTCCAAGCTTGCTCTCCTACTGGTGGGTTAGGCCACCTGACTCCATCTCCCATCTCTCTAAGTGCCTTCAAGATTCCTCTGATACCTGTGGTGAATCCATATTCTGCCAGGGTGGGGAGTAGCTGGTTTTCCTCGATTCTGTTGACTCCCCTCCCATATGGCCTGTATCTCTCGTCCTTCTTGTTGGTGGTTTTCTTTCTTCCTGATTTCTCCACGGCTGAAGTACTAGAAATACTTGGCGTGCTCGTAAGCCGGCTCGGCTAGGATATCTTCCTCCGGTCGATCGCGGCAGTCGCCTTCTCCGCATCGCTTCGAAACTATGGCAAGGATGCATAGTCATTTGTTTGTATAGGTCGAGTCATGGTGGAGGCCTCTCTGAAGGCTTCTCCGCTTTGTTGAGATATCACACTCTCGTCTTCGCTACCTTCTCATTGTTAAATCTTGTATTGTATTCTCCAATGCTCTCTCTGCCCCCGGACGATTCTCGTACGGGTCCCTGCGTCTTCGTGGCTTTCTGCCGCTTGCGAATCTGTTGAGTAAATGCATTTACCAATTCAAACAAATGTAGATATCGACTGCATTTGGCAGGCTTACGAACCATCGAAGTGCCGGTCTGTTAGGGTGGACCCGAATCCTTTGCACATGCAGCTTCCTTAACTTGTCCTATGGCATTTACCGTCATCATTTTTCGTTTTATCTTGGCTGATATGATCAAAGGGTCTTTGTCTTGCCGTCAAAGAGAGGCATATTTGGGTTTGTGAATCCCTTTGGCATGGCTGTGACGGATATGGTGTCCACGAATGGCGAGTCGGCATAACCGTCTCAGCCGCTTTCTCGAGTGGGGGTGGTAGCCACTGGGACCCGCTCAAAGCATTTCCTTGATTCAGTGTCTGCTGGCGATTAGTTATATTGGCTGAATACGTGGTCCGCCCGTCATTTGTCTCTGCGTAATTCCTCCCGATCCGGGCTCTTGAGGATTTCGATAAGTTCATTTGCCGGGGGTTGTGGTAACGATTGTCCCCTGCTGCCAGTTCACTTGCTGGTTTGACTCGGATCCTGCTATAGGTGTCTGATCGGTTGCCGCAGGGCTGCTGACGGGGAGGCCACCTGTTTGTAGCCCTTCGTAGCTGGCCGGCTGCCAGCTATCTGGCGTGAGGTATCCTAACCCTCGTGGGGTTATCCTTCCATCTGACGGAGGTGTCGTAGCCAAATCCAATCTTGTAATTATTTCAGCCGGTATCTGCCTGTTGCCTGCTCCTTGTGTCAGATCTACCAAAGGAAATCTTCCTTCCCCGTCTGTTCATTGAGTCTTTGATCGCCGCTTTAGGAGATCAATTTGCGCCCAGAGCTCTCTGTCTCTCCTTCTGACCTCAGCATCTGCTTTCCTTTGATCTTCTCTCATGTTTTCCATAGCTTTCTGAAGATTTTCCACGCCGGCGAGCGAGTCTGCGTGGGGTAGAGGCGGCGGAGTGACGCCCGAGCTCGATGTTCCTTTGTCTGATCTGGTCTGGGCTGAGATAACAGGGGTCCTGGGAGGTAGAGAGGCTTTTGTTGTCGGTATGATTCTTGGGGTATGTCCGGGAGCCTGCGTGGCCACTATCGATGTTGGACTTTGGGTAGACGATGGTGGTGGCGATGGTCGCTGCTCCCGACATGGCTTCGGATACTTGCTTTTCCATTGTATATTCAGAATATCAACGATTGACGACCACAATGCCCCACGGTGGGCGCCAAACTGTTTAGGTCTTTTTTACCTAAGTCGATTTAGGGTCAATGTAGTCTATACTCGTTGGTTGATTGTATGATGATTTGTATGTCAATAAGTGAACGAAAAATATAAGGTACGTAATGTAAATTGACACGTAAGATTTTGGTGACGCGGAAAACCCAATGTGGGAACAACCGCGGGAGGGACGGTACCCTGCCAAGTATTGCACTATATGAATTGGAGGATGATTACAATGGTAACGTTTATGGTAATCTTGCTGGCGTTAGGTGTTAGGCCTGCAAGATCCAGAATGAGCGTATATTATTTGCTGAGCTGTGGTCTCGATTATTGTTGTATGAATACGGATGTCTTGAATGAGTTGTCTTCCTTGGCTATTTATAGGGTAAGAACCCTAGATATGTCCTACCTCGAATATGGAAAGGGAATATTATTTCCATAAGGACTTCTTTCCAAACCCGGACTCCCTTACCAATTCTCCCCAATCTCCCTAAATTCTCCCTAACTTCTCCCTGACACTCCTTTCCATAACACGGGCACCTTCCACGGTGGGCTCTTGATCCTTCTCAAGCCCATCTCCCCTTCTCCTGACCGCGGGCTCCCTTCCTCCTTACTTATTCTTTATAATCTTTATTTTACTAAGTGGGCTTTCTTTATTACGCTATTTTTAGCCCAAACACCCACCGTGGGGCCTTGTGGTCGTCAATCGTTGATAATCCAAATACGTAATGGATAAGCAAGTGTCAGAAGCCGTGTCAGGGAGCAGTCAACCGTCGTTGCCACCAAACTCTACTCAAAACCCCGCATCAACGGTGTCAACTCAGGCTCCTGGGTACACCTCAAGAATCACATCTACGGCAAAAACTTCTTTACCTCCCAAAACCCCTGCTGCCGCAGCCCAAGCTAGATCAAACAAAAATACAACGAGCTCAGGCCTCACCCCGCCACCTAGTCCAACACAAATCTTGCTCGCTGGCGTAGAGAACCTTCAGAAGGCAATGGAAAACATGAGAGAAGACCAGAGGAAATCTGAAGCTGAAACAAGAAAAAGAGACAGAGAGCTCTGGGCATAGATAGACATTCTGAAGCAGCAATCTGTCACATCAGCAAGCAAGGCAGGTGAAGAAAGAACTCCAATAGTGGATCTAACACAGGGGGTGTCAGGCAGCAGGAATCCGCTTCGACAGATACCAGCTGAACTAGTAACGAGGCTGGATCTAGCTACAGTATCATCAGATGAAAGGATAACCCCGCGAGGGTTGGGATACCTCACACCAGATAGCTGGCAGCCAGCTAGCCATGTGGAAACACGGTCAGGTGGCCTTCGTGTGGGTAATCACATAGCAACCAATCAGACACCTGTCATAGGGTCCACGGCCGGCCCGCAGGAGAACTGGCAGCAAGGAACACTCATGAGTACAACCCCACAGCTGCCACGACACATCAGAGCCCTAAAGAGTTCGGACCAGGAAGCAGTACACTGAATCAACAGGTAGCTGATAGGCGAGCTCCAGACTTAGGAAGCATAACTAACCAGCAATACTTGGAGTTGAGGGAGATGCTAAGCAGGGTCCCGGGATTGCCACCTCCACTTGAGAAGGCGACACCTGACAGTTATGCCGACTCACCATTTGTGGACGCCATATCCATTACAACCATGTCAAAGGGATTCACCAATCCAAACATGCCTCTCTTTGATGGCACGGCAGATCCGTTTGACCATATGAGCCAGTACAAGCAGAAGATGATGACAGTGACAGCTGTAGGGCAAGCAAAGGAGGCTTGCATGTGCAAGGGATTCGGATCCACATTAACAGGACCAGCACTTCGATGGTTTGTAAGCCTGCCTAATAAGTCGATCTCCACATTTGCTGAACTAGTAAACGCATTTACTCAGCAGTTTGCAAGCAGCCGGAAGCCACAAAAGCACGCGGGAGATTTGTACAGAATTGTTCAGGGAGCAGGAGAAACCAATTGAGAATACAACACAAGATTCAACAATGAGAATGTGGCAGTACGGGAATGTGATGTCTCTATAGCAGTGGAAGCCTTCAGGAGGGGCCTTCACCATGACTCGGACCTATATAAGCAGCTGACCATGCACCCTTGTCATAGCTTTGAAGCGGTACAAGAAAAGGCAGCCGCCACAATCAGATTAGAGGAAGACATTCTAGCCAGAGCCAGCCTGCCTAATACACCAAGCGTGTCCAGCACCTCAGATGTAGAAAAATCAGCCAGAAAGCAGTCTACTAGTAAAAGGGATGAAAGATACAGGCCATATGGAAGGGTAGTTAACAGGATCGAAGAAAATCAGCAACTCCCTACTCTGGCAGAGTACGGATTCACCAGGGGCATCGGAGGAATCCTGAAAGCACTCAGGGAGATGGGAGATGGAGTAAGGTGGCCCAAGCCACCAGTAGAAGGACATGCATGGCGAAAAGATAGCAAGAAGAAGTGTGAGTTCCATCGTGACATTGGGCATAACACTGAAGATTGCTACACACTGCGAAGGGAGATCAAGCGTCTGTACGAACAAGGAGAACTGAGCCACCTATTACCACGTGGGGGCAAGCGGCGGGATAAGGTAGGCTCGCGAAGCCCGCAAATCCACCCACATGCACCAAGATAATAAACGTGATAACAGGCGGCTCAGATCTAAGTGGGTTGACATATTCAGCAGCTAAAAGGCACGCCACCGAGATTAAGGGAGATAGGCCGGCAATTTCCAGCAGAATTTCTCACAGTGATCTACCTGCTGTTGCCTTTGATGAAGGAGATATATCTGACGAACAGGAACACCATGATGCACTCATTATCACCCTGTTAATGGCTAACTGTACAGTCAAGAAAGTCCTAGTAGATACAGGCAGCTCGGTCAACCTGATCATGCTGAAAACCATAGAAAACATGGGGTTCAGTGAGAAGGATTTGCAGAAAAAACCATCCCGTTGTTAGGATTCAGTGGGGAAACAGCCAACTCGCTAGGCGAGATAGTAATCCCAACCTATGTGGGAGGGGTCAACAAACAGATCAGATATCTAGTCTTAGACGAGCCCTCTACCTACAATGTCATCCTGGGAAGACCGTGGGTGCACCAGATGAAGGCAGTCCCCTCAACATACCATCAATGCATAAAATTCCCCACTCCATGAAGGGGGGGGGGGGGGGAGAGGGGGGGAGGGGGTAGAAACAATACGAGGAGATCGGGAGGAAGCTAGAGGTCGCTACAAGAGAGCACTAAAAATGCACCGACCCTCCAAAGATAACAATTATGTATGTACTGTCCAGGACGAATACATTGAGCCCCCAGCAGAGGAGCTAGATCAGATCAACCTAGACAAGCTGCACCCAGAGAGGACCGTGCTAATTGGAGCTGGATACACAGGAAATCTGAGGCAGCAACTAATCGAATTTTTGCAGGCTAACATGGATTCCTTTGCATGGTCACATGACGACATGATAGGAATAGACCCATCCATCATAACGCATAAACTCAGTGTGGACCCGAAGTGTAAACCCATCCAGCAGAGGCGAAGAAAGTTTGCAGCTGAAAGGAATAAGGTGATTAATCAGGAGGTAGACAGCCTTCTGGCAGCAAAAAAGATAAGAGAAGTAAAATATCCAGAGTGGTTATCTAACGTGGTGGTGGTACCTAAGAAGAATGGAAAATGGAGAGTATGCGTGGACTTCACTGATCTCAATAAGACATGCCCTAAAGATCCCTTCCCGCTACCTCATATTGATGCAATGGTGGATGCGACAACTGGACATGAAATGCTGACATTCCTGGAAGCTTGGAGTGGTTATAATCAAATCAAGATGGATCCTCCAGATCAAGAGAAAACAACGTTCATGTCCGAAAGAGGAATATATTGTTACAACGTCATGCCATTCGGCCTGAAGAATGCAGGTTCCACATATCAGAGACTGGTCAACCGCATGTTCAAAGAGCAGATAAGGAGAACTATAGAGGTATATATTGATGATATGGTGGTGAAATCAAAGAAAGCTACAGATCACATGCGCCACCTGGCAGAAACATTCAACACCCTAAGGGAGTACAAAATGAACCTAAATCCATCCAAATGCACCTTTGGGGTATCCTCTGGTAAATTCTTAGGCTACATTGTAACTCAGAGGGGGATAGAATCCAGCATCGAGCAGATCAAGGCTGTCTTGAAATTGGAGTCACCTGAAAAACCAAAGGACGTTCAGAGACTAGCTGACAAGGTAGCAGCTTTAAGCAGATTCATCTCAAGGTCCTCGGACAAGTGCAGGCTATTCTAGGACATACTAAGAAAGAGCCAGAAGTTTGAGTGGACTGCAGATCACGAGCAAGCATTCAGGGAGCTGAAGCATTATCTCAGCAACCCACCGTTGCTGTCAAAACCGGAGCCAGGAGAACCATTGTTCCTCTACCTAGCTGTCACCGAGGTAGCAGTGAGCGCTGTCCTAGTTAGAGAACAGGAGAAGGAACAGAGGCCAGTCTATTATGTAAGCAAATCTCTGCTGCCAGCAGAGACCAGGTATACATCTCTTGAAAAGTTAGTGCTAGCTCTGGTTATGGCATCTTATAAGCAACGCCCATATTTTGAGTCCCACACCATACATGTCGTGACCAACTACCCGCTGAAATCCGTCATGAGGAAACCTGAGCTATCAGGCAGAATGTCAAAATGGTCTGTACACCTTAGTGGGTATGATATCCAATATGACCCCAGGACAGCAATCAAATCACAAGCACTGGCAGACTTTGTTTCAGACTTCAGTCCAGCCGTCCAAATCTGGCAGATGAGGAGATCCTGACCTTAGAAGGGAGCAGGAAGGCAGAGGTCTGGCAATTGCACATCGATGGAGCCTCCAACCAGAGGGGGGCAGGTGTAGGGTTAATCTTACGGTCACCACAGGGGGATTTGATAGCACAAGCAGTAAGGTGTGAATTCAAGGCAACTAATAACGAAACAGAATACGAGGCTTTGATACTAGGAACGCAGCTAGCTCTGGAGTTGGGACTCAGGAACCTAAACATATCTAGCGACTCTTTGCTGATAGTCAACCATGTGAATGGCGAGTTCATAGTCAGAGACTCAAAAATGATCGCATATTTAAAAATAGCAAATAAGTTAAAAGAGAAATTCAAAACCTGCTACTGATCATTCTTTGATTGAGGCTGAAATGGCTGCTGCAGACTCTTTGAGGCACTTGTGTAAAGTTCAACATAGCTTCCTGTCCCAGAAGGCCAAAGTTGAGTGGCTTGCCAATGGGGATGATAACACTCAATTTTTCCATAATCAAATCAGAGCTAGGCAGGTTCATAACAGTGTAAGTAGCATTAAAGGGACTGATGGGATCCTATATAGTAATCCAACTGATATTGAAAATGCCTTCCTGAATTACTATAAGGACCTGCTGGGTACAAGTCTCCCTACTACCCCTGTTCATGCTCCTACTGTCAGGACTGGAAGACTGGTTACCCCTGCTCATCATGCTATCCTTTTGGCTCCCATTACATCTGCTGAGGTAAAAGACAGTATGTTTTCCATTGCTTCTTCAAAATCTCCTAGCCCTGATGGTTACTCAAGTCAGTTCTTTAAGGACACTTGGGGAACTGTTGGTGATGATATTATTGCTGCTGTCAAAGACTTCTTCAATTCTGAGAAACTTTTGAGAGAGCTTAACACCACAAATCTTACTCTTATTCCAAAAATGACCAACCCCAATAGTGTGCTTGATTTCAGACCCATTGCTTGCTGCAATACAGTCTATAAATGCCTTTCTAAGGTGTTGTGTCAAAGACTCAGTCAGATTCTCCTTGATATTATTAATGAGAGTCAAGGGGGTTTCATCAAAGGGAGAAATATAGTGGAAAATGTCTTGATTTGTCAGGATCTAGTCAGACTGTATAATAGGAAAGCTGCATCTCCTCGTTGCTTGATTAAAATTGATCTTAGGAAAGCGTATGACTCTGTAGAATGGGGTTTCTTGGAGCAAATGATGGAGGCTCTGCAATTTCTTAAGAAGTTTATTCATTTGATCATGTTGTGTGTTACTTCCCCCTCTTATACTTTGGCTGTGAATGGTACTTCTTTTGGATTTTGTCAAGGTAAAAGAGGCCTCAGACAAGGAGACCCCCTCTCCCCTCTCCTTTTTACCTTATGTATGGAGTACCTATCTAGAATCTTGGGTGTAGTAGCTCTGAGGAAGATTTTAGATTCCATCCTCTGTGTGGGCATCTTAGGCTGAACCACTTACTCTTTGCTGATGATCTATTGCTGTTTTGTAAGGGTAATGAACAGTCTATTATGTGGATGCTTAGAAGCTTTGCCACCTTTTCTGCTGCCTCTGGGTTATCTCTAAACAAAAGCAAGTCTGAGATTTATTTTAATGGGGTGGCTCCTTCTATTGTGAAAGATATCCTCCAAGTATCTGGTTTCCATAGTGGGTCCCTACCATTTAAATATTTAGGGGTGCCCATTTCTGCAAAAAAATTGACTAAGCATGAGGGTATGAAGTTGAGAGATAGGATAGTGGCCAGAATTAGAGGATGGGGGACCAGGCATTTATCTTATGCAGGCAGGCTCACCCTGGTTACTTCTGTTCTCACTACTCTTCACTCTTATTGGGCTTCCATCTTTTTAATCCCTAGTGCTATTATTAATAGAATCACTGCAATTTGTAGAAACTTCCTGTGGTCTGGTTCTTCTGAATATCAGAAAACTCCCTCTATCAATTGGGACACTTGTTGTCTGCCTAAAGAGGAAGGTGGTTTGGGCATTAAAGATGCTAAATGTTGGAATAAAGCTCTACTTTCGAAATATGCTTGGTGGTTAGCTTCTAAAAAAGATCATTTGTGGGTTAAGTGGGTGAATCATATTTACTTAAAGGGTACTGATTGGTCTACTTATACTCCTCCTGACTGCAGCTGGTCATGGAGGAAAATTATTCACATAATGCAAGTTTTTTCACCAAGCATACACTGATTCAAAATGGCTGAATGCTGATGTGCCCTACACTGTTCAATCTGGTTATCATTGGCTCAGAATAAAAGCACCAAAGGTTGAGTGGAGGAATATTTGTTGGAACCAGCTGAATGTTCCTAAATACTCTGTCATTTGCTGGTCTTTTATGCACTCTCGTCTTCTGACTAAGGATAGGTTGGTAAGAATGGGGATTACCACTAATCCCATGTGTGATATCTGTAGGCTCCATTCTGAAGACCATCATCACCTGTTTTATACTTGTGAGTATGCTCTTGCCTGTAGCAGAATTCTTCAGAAAGCATTGGGGATTTCTCTTCCTGGACCTGGTCTGATTCAATGGTTCTCACGAGCAAGGAGATCAAAATTTCAACGCAGGTATATTGGAGCTTGCTATGTTGGTATGTTCTACTATATCTGGAGGATTAGGAATGAAGCTCGAATAGATCATTACATTAGAGCACCTGCTCAGGTGGTCCAGCTCATTTTGTCTGAAGTGCACTCTCGTTTTACTAGAAGAAATTGCAACAAGTTGAAACATAGTGATATAGACTGGTTGAATAGCATTCGCTAGTTTGTTGTTTGTTTGCAGTCTGTTCTATTGTTGATGTAATAGTGTGGTTGATGCAAAGTTGTACATAACTCTATTCTTTTGATTTATATTACTTAACCTTTCCCAAAAAAAAAAAAAAACCTGCAAGCTCAAGCAGATTCCCAGAGATCAGAACGTAGAAGCAGATGCCTTAGCAACTCTGGGGGAAACATTCAAACCAACAGAACTATCCATCATTCCCATCGCACACATGCTGGAGCCTTCCATCCAGAAGGCAGACGAAATAGACAGAGGAGAATTGGAGGATCAGCAAGACGAACTGGGAGTCCAGACAGCTACGGAGGCCAGGGGAGATTCCCAGCCAACTGACCAGCCGCCTGATGAGCCAGCTACACAGACAGGTGACTGGGACTGGCGGACACCCTACCTGGACTGACTGCGTCATGACAAGCTGCCAGACGACAAGAAGGAAGTAAGAGGCTTCAAAATGAAAGCCTCCAGATTTATACTAATTGATGATATACTATTCAGGAAATCAGTGGCAGGTCCCTACTTACGATGCTTGGACAAGCAGGAAGCACAGACCGTGTTACATGCTCTCCAGAGTGGTGAATGTGGAAACCATGCAGGGGGCAGGAGGCTGTCAAACAAAGCTCTCAGACAAGGTTACTACTGGCCCACAATGAGGGCAGATGCAGCAGAATATACCCGCAAGTGTGACGCCTGCCAGCGATCAACACCAATGATCCACCAGCCAGCAGAGCCTTTGCACCCTATCATTTCTCCCTGGCCATTCATGACATGGGGAATGGACATAATAGGCCCTCTACCTAGAGCCACAGGGAACAGAATATGGATGCTGGCGATGACAGATTACGTCTCCAAATGGATAGAAGCAGAATCATTCACAGAAGTAAAAGACAAACAGGTCATCTCTTTCATAAAACGAAATATCATCTACAGGTTTGGCATCCCATCAGAAATCATATGTGACAATGGCTCACAATTCATCTCCAACGATGCTGAGGGATACTGTGCCAGATGGAACATCACCCTGAAAAAATCAGCACCCAGGACTCCAAAGTCTAACGGGAAAGCTGAGTCCAGCAACAAAATTATCATGGATAATTTGAGAAGGAGGTTACAGGAGTTAGGAGGAAAGTGGGCAGATGAATTGCCACTAGTGTTATGGTCAGACAGAACGACGCTAAAGATAGCAACAGGTCAAACACCCTTCAGCCTGGTGGTTGGTGCGGAAGCAGTCATTCCATCAGAAGTTCTAGTTCCCACTCACAGGTATGGATGTATGACAAGGGAACTGAACAACGCCGAGATGGTCAGGAGCCTGGACACAGTAGACGAGCTGCGAGCAAGTGCAAAGATACGTCTAGCTGCCTACAAGCAGTCAGTTGCTAGGAGTTACAACAAGAATGTGAAACTCAGGCTCCTGGAGGTAGGAGACCTGATTCTCCGTGAAGTATTTCAGAAAAATAAAAATCGAAAGGCAGGCAAATTCGCCTACAAATGGGACGGACCATACCAGGTTGAAGGAGTTGTTGGCCATGATGCATACAGACTGATGACTATGGACGGTCAAATCATACAATGCCCATGGAACATACTTCACCTGAAGAGATATTACTTTTAATAATAAGTAGATTTTAGCCTACAGAGTAGTGTACTATGAAAAGACAAATTATTTTAAAATAAAAAAGAAAAAATCCGGTCGTAGGCATACTACCAATTTCATGTCCTTTTCTGATACCTTTGTTTCTTTCAATTTTTAAAACTAATATTAGAGTGGCGTGGTCTGAAAGCTTCCTAGGACCACAATTGCTCTGGTACCCCACGAGATGGCATTAGGTACTTCACATCACTCTGATAGACTTTCTCGTTTTCAGGCTTCTCTAGGTGCGTCACTCTCAATCCTAATATCTATGGTACGTTGAAAGTGTATCTAGCAGGACTGTCAACTGCCAACACGGGGTGACAAGGCACATGTCACTCCAACATGCCTAACCTACTTTCTCCACTAGGAGCACCCTCACCAGGTGGATTGTGGAACATACGAAAGGGAGCCTGGTTGACAGCTGAAACGCTAACCCAGCTACCCCTGATACCACCCCCTGGACGTAGCCCGCACTAATCGCAATTAATTAGGGCCCCAGCATGCATGCACACATATATGGAACGTAGGGATCTCTGAGCTACCAGAATCCTGCAGTGTCTCATTGGTCCTAGAATGACGATAAATTTGCCTAAATTACGCCCTTGTTGGCTCTAAAACATGATGAACACACCTTGCGTCATGAACAAGGTTAAGTAGTCAAAATTGCGGCATACGCCTAAATAAGTCATCAGACTGACACGGCAGCTAGCTGAGTCTAAATCAGCCTTCTCAGGCTGATACGACTGGTCTAAATCAGCCTCTGAGGTTGACACGACCACCCCTCCTTATAATGCGGCACATGCCTAAATCACTCAGCAGACTGACACGGCAGCCAGCTGAGTCTGAGTCAGCCTCCTCAGGATGACATGACTCGCCTAAATCAGCCAGTAGGCTGACACGGCAACTACCTGAGCTAAGAAAATCAAAATTTAGCACACAAGATGTAATTAGAACTTGTCAAACTAGGGCAAGGGGCATTCCAAAATCTGGCCAAAAGTACGGCCTCAAAGGTTAATCGCCACCATGGCGAGCTACCAGGAAAAGTGTTTAAAAATATTACAAGTCGGCCACCAAAGGGCCAGACTACCAAAAGTTCACTGATATAAAAAACTTCTTAATTTTCGGTCACATTAATGACCTCCACATTCGGCATCTCTTCTGCCTCCTCCTGCTGACCATCTGTTTCAGGTACAGGACCAGCTTGCACACCCTCAGCTACCACAGCTTCCTAAGCTCCATCAGCAGCAGCATCCTGGGACAACCCTGCGTCCTCAGCAGCAGCCTGCTCAGCCAGCGCAGGAGAGTTCACTTCGCCAACTTCAGGCATCAGGATGCTCAGGACAGGTTGAACCGGGTACAGGGTCTCCAACTGCTTTTCTTCTTCTTCAATAGCTTGCTGAGTTGGAAGCTCCTCAAGGGCATCCCGCATCCCGCTGATCTTTCCCCGCCAGGTAGTATAGGTAAAGATATTTGTGGCCAGGGTGATCAGCTCACTGATCCTCTCCTCAGAACGCTTCAAGGAGTCAGAGAATGTGCTGCATAACTCCTGGGTGCGAGCTAGCTGATCAGCTCCCTCCTTCAGTTTCTTCTTTGTGCCAGCTAGATCTGCCTTCAGCTCAGCCACCCGTCCCCTCAAATCAGCACGCTGCCTTTCCAGATCAGCGATGGACCCAGTCAGCTCCCTGTTCTTGACGCTAGTAGCACGGCTGGTGGTCTGCACTATATTGATCATCTTCATGTTGTAGAGAGCAGACTGGAAGGCCTGGGGGCAAGGAAAGTCGAAGTTAGCAGGAATTGAAGATAAGAGACTTAGAACAGGTGGAAGACGGAGGATACTTACCATGAAAGCATTATGCACATCGTTCTCAACCATCTTCTCGGGCCCAAACTCCGAGAAGGCATCCACCAGGGAGGGGAAGAGTAGCTGGTCGATCTTAGGCCAGTATGGCACTTTGTCAATGTTGCCAAAGCCATCTGGGAAGTGAGCAATGATGCCACCGCTGGCAGAAGCACGAGGGCTGGTAGGAGAAGTAGGAGGATGACGAGACAGCGGGCTGACCTCTAGAGGTTCAGCCCGAGCAGAACTGGAATGAGTAGGAGGTGACTGGAAAAAGGCGGCAGGGGCGCTCCTCTTGGAAGCAGACGCCACATCAGGACTCGCAGCGGACCTTTTTCTTTTATCACTCTGGAGGATAGCCTCCAAAGGGTCAACTTTTGAACCTGCGAGCAGTCATCATTTCGGGTGCCAGGAAGAATTAGACAGCCAACAAGGTTGCACGCAAGTAAAGAAAACTTTGGGCAGCTTACCGAAAGACATGTTGTGGGCTGATTGCCGAGGGGTGGAGGAAGAAGCAGGTGAATATCCAGGCAGCAGATCAGGGAACCTCCTCTCACTTAGAGGAATGCAGAACAGTTTATTGCGAGTAGGAATCGAGGCACCAATGCAGGTTAGGTAGCAGGGACCTACACGAAAACGACAAAGTAAGCCAGTAAGCATTGAGATGAACAAGCCAGGCGTCAGGAAAGCTACTTACTTGAAGTAATAATCCATTTCTAGAAGATATAGTCAGCAGGCGGCTGGATAGAAGCCTTCCTCATGTAGAAGAAGTCCTCAAACCATTTCTCGTCCCTGGACTTTGACACATGCTTGAAGGGAGTCTCACCAGAACCCCGGAGCGAGAACTGGCCCCTCCCCAAGGACCTGATATCATACATATGGGCCAAATCGCCCAGAGACATGGAGTTGCCAGAGCTCTGACATGCAGCTAGAGAGTAGAGGAGAACCCTCCAAACGGTGGCAGAAATTTGTGCCATAGCAAAGTTGTTGGTAAAGATGAAGTCTTGGACAAGTTTTGGAAAGAGGAAACGGAGGCCGTATCTAAATGGGTATAGATAGTGACAAACCCACCCTGGACGGATGGCATCAGCCTTTTGACCCGGTTTAGGGATGGCTATCTCAACCCCATCACCAAGGCCGAGCATACCCTTGATTAGGGGAATATCAGCGGGAGTCAGGGCAGAGTCACAGTCGTGGGGGTGAGTAAAAAGATTTCGCGAAGGAAAGACGGGGTCTGGATCCGATTAGAAGAAATGGAGGTAGAAGAGGAATGTCGGGTTTTTCCCATGGTGGAAAATAGAAAAGGAGAATTAAGGAAAGAAGAGAAGGAAGAAATACCTGGTAAAGTGGACGGCAAGGATGATGCAGGGTGGCCGGCGAGGAAAGAGAAAGGGGAGAGTGAGGATTTAGGAGAGGGAGAGTTTTATGGGAAAAATGATTGTGTGATTAATAAAGTGAAGAAGAGAGTTGGGGTTATAAAGGAGGAGAGAGAGAGAGGCGCGAGAAATGAGGAGGTGGGCGGCCGCATAATGATGAGTGCATGGAGGGAAATGTAAATGACGGCTTAGGGTTTTTAATTCAACTGCGTAAATTCCTTGTTCGACACCTTAAGACGTACCTCGCAAGGAATTGGGGGCAAACTGTTTGGGTCAAAATTTACATGATGACCTAACTAGGTGAGCCCACTTGGTAAGTGATTAAAGTAATGGGCCATGAAGGGGGAATAAGAGAAGGGGAGCCCACGGTTGGAAGCAAGATTGCTGAAAGGTAAATAGGCCAGGGAGTGTGTGAAGAGAAGCAAGGCCCACTGGAAGGAAGCATCCGTGTTTAGGAAAGAGTTCAGGGAGAAGTCAAGGAGATCAGGGAGAGTGGAGGGAGATGGCGTGATATGGAAAGAGTTATTATGGAAGTTATATTCCTTTCCATAAACGTGGTAGGATACACCTAGGGTTCTTACCCTATAAATAGTCAAGGAAGCCATCAAAGAAGGACATTCAAGGTCACACGCACAATACCTCGTGCTAGCAAAATTTACATTACGTCTCGATTGTATTCATCCTCTCATTCAAAGTTAGTGCAATATTTGGCAGGGTACCGTCCCTCCCGCGATTGTTCCCACATCGGGTTTTTCGCGTCACCAAATCTTACGTGTCAATTTATATTTCGTGCTTTATTTCCTTATTCAAATATCAAATACCAAACGATCAATCAAGTAATCAACGAGTAAGACCGCATTGACCTAATACAATTAACTTGGTAAAAATCACCTAAACAAATTCTCTGCCTAAAGGTTTCTTGCTTCCTACTACAGACGCAGGGACCTTTGGAATTCACCCATCTTATATACAGTTGGTTGAGAGAAATCTCTTCAAGGGATTACCTGGTGAAGATCCATGTAAGCATATAGAGCTGTTTACATAGTACTGTTCTACCATTCCTTTAGCTGCTGGGGTGACACAGGATAGGGTCAAGGGAGTTCTTTTTTCCTTTTCTTTTACTGATGATGCCCGGGAATGGTTGAGAGATTTGTACAGGGAAGCTGCCGGTCTTACTTACTGGAATTCCCTTGCTTTAGCCTTCTACAGATGGTATTTCCCACCACAACGCACTAATGCGTTGAGAGGCCAAATAACTACATTTGAACAATTGCCTACTGAAGATCTGAATGGAGCTTGGACTAGGTTCAAGAAACTTGTTCGTTCTGTGCCTCATCATGGCTTCAAACGTTGGTTCCTATGTACCCAATTCTATAATGGGTTATATCCTGACCAGAGAGCTATATTAGACAACGCGGCCAAAGAGAGGTTCCAGAAAAATGTTGAAGATGATAAAGGATGGCACCTTATTGAAGAAATGGCCATTCACGTAGCTGAATATGGAAATCCCAAAGGAGGTAGGTGCGTAAATGAGTCTTTGGTAGCTGAGGTGGAAAGTTCCAGTGGAAGACTAGACAATTCGGAGATTTTACAAACTTCAGGTGTGCATGAACAAGTTTATGCCATAACTGAGCAAGAGGTAGTTTGTGGTAGATGCGGTACAGAGGGACACGACCCTATTACTTGTATGGCGGATGTGGAGCGCGTCCGTGCTTATCGACAATTCAAGCGAGGAGTGCCATTCTCTAAACTATATGAAGACTTGACCATGACAAGTGCCTCTAGTCGTTCTAAACCAATTCCAAAACAAGTTGATTCACCCACTACAATTGGAGAACTTGCATAATTGAAGTCCTTGGTGTTGAATTTAACACTTCAGCTTGAAAGGAAGACCGACAAAGACGACAACGCTATAGAAGAGCTGCAGAACCAAGTTGCGCATCTTTCATCCGCGCAGTCAAGTGAATCACCCACCTCAATGTGACCCAATCAATGCCATAAATCTCCGAAGCGGTCTTACTTATGATGGACCAAAAATGCCGGAAGATGATGATATAACTGCTGATGAGATCCCGGAGATTGTTTTGGAGGAGTTACGTAATGATGTCCCTGCTGAGCATCGTCAAGTAGCTCGATCGAATGCCACTTATGTTCGATCGAGTGATATTCACTCCAAAGATACTCGATCGAATACTCCCATGGCTCGATCGAGAGAAACTCAAACTGATGAGTTCGATCGAGGAGGTTATTCTTCTCGATCGAGTAATTTGCCCAACAACAATGTTCGATCGAGTGATTCAAGCCCTCGATCGAAATGTGCTGAATTTGATGAACTCGATCGAGAGGTATGCATTCCTCGATCGAGTACTTTTCCTGAAGAAATGGTTTGATCGAGTGGAAACAATACTCGATCGAATTCCTGTGCCAGCGGAAGTTATATTTCAAAGCCTAATTCCTCTACCGTGTCGTCTTCCCCTGTTGCGGAGATGTCACGTTCTGACAAAGGTAAAGAGCAGGTCGAAGGCCCACTTGTTTCTACCAGAGTTCCCTATCCGGGATGGCTGAAGGATGCTAAGGTCGAGCGACAATACGGTAAGTTCGTGGACGTGGTCAAGAATCTTCAGGTAACCGGCCCCTTTACTGAACTTATTACCCAGGTACCTACTTACGCAAAATTTATGAGAGACATTTTGACGCGTAAGAGAGACCTTAATGAATTCGAGACTGTTGCTTTTATGGAAGAGTCTAGTAATTTAGTTCTCAATAAGCTCCACCAAAAATGAAAGTCCCGGATAGTTTCTCTATTACCTGTACCATAGGAAACGAAGTGATAGATAAGGCTCTCTGTGATTTAGGAGCCAGTGTCAGTGTCATGCCTTTTTTGTCTGCAAGAAACTTAATATGGGTCACCTTAAAATGACTAATATCATCTTACAGATGGCTGATAGATCTGTTAGACGACCTTTGGGTATCTTAGAGGACGTGCCTGTCAAAGTAGGCAAGTTCATTATACCAGTGGACTTCATTGTTTTAGACATAGCTGAGGATACCCGGACCCCAATTATACTAGGAAGACCATTCTTATGTACAGCTGGGGCCATTATTGATGTCAAACAAGAGCGTTTGACTCTTCCAGTGGGGGATGATGCGATCACTTTTAGTTTGCCTGGTACACTTGCTTGCCCAATGATAGAGGATACTTGCTATTCAGTTGATATTGTTGACAAGTCTGTTTATGAGCTCTGGTCGGATTTCGTTATAAAGGATCCACTAGAAGCTTTGATGCTTTTAGATGAGTGTGCAGATAACCCAGAGAACAATGATGCTGTGTTGGATTTGCTAGAAGCTGCATTAGATGAGCGTGAACTCACCGACGCTGAGGGAGATAGAGTAGAACAAATGATAAATACTCTTTGCGCAATAGAGGTAAAGGTACCTGAGCGTAAGCCTCTTCCTTCTCATCTTAAATATGCATTTTTAGATGATACAGAGCAATACCCAGTCATTGTTAGTGCTAAATTGGATGATGATCAGCTGACCGCTTTGTTAGCTGTTCTTAAGAAAAATAGGAAAGCCATGGGTTATTCATTGGATGACATTAAGGGCATCAGTCCTGATATTTGTATGCACAGAATTGAGCTTGAGGAAGATCACAAACCTTGCAGACAAGGTCAGTGTTGTCTGAACCAGAAGATTCAGGATGTTGTGATGGCTGAGGTAATGAAGCTGCTCGATGCAGGTATTATCTATTATGTTGGTCATTCTAAGTGGGTGAGTCCAGTTCAGGTAGTTCATAAGAAAGGAGGGACTACTGTGGTCAAGAATGATAAGAACGAATTGATACCTACTAGAGTAGTGACTGGTTGGCGGATGTGCATAGACTACAGACAGCTAAATGCCGCCACAAAGAAAGATCACTTTCCCCTTCCTTTCATTGATCAGATGGTAGAAAGGTTAGCTTCTCATAAGTTTTTCTGTTATCTAGATGGATACTCAGGGTTCTTTCAGATCCCTATTTATCCAGACGATCAGGAAAAGACTACTTTTACTTGTCCTCAGGGTGTTTTTGCTTATCGCAGGATGCCTTTTGGTTTATTTAATGCCCCTGCCACCTTTCAAAGGTGTATGATGGGGATATTTTCTGAGTATGTAGAGTCTATTATGGAGGTCTTTATGGACGATTTTAGTGTCTATGGAAGTGACTTTGCTAATTGTCTGTCTAACCTTGATAAAGTGTTGCAGCGCTGCATTGAGGTTAATCTTGTGCTTAATTGGGAGAAATGCCACTTTATGGTCAACGAGGGAGTTGTCTTAGGGCATTTAGTTTCTGACAGGGGCATCGAGGTTGATAAAGCAAAGGTGCAAGTGATTCAGCAATTGCCTCCTCCTATCAATGTTAAAGGAGTTAGGAGTTTCCTTGGTCACGCCGGTTTTTATCGCCGGTTTATCAAAGATTTTTCAAAAATTGCTAAACCACTTACACAGCTGTTGCTTAAGGATGTCCCCTTTGCATTTACTGATGAGTGTCTTTCTGCTTTTAACAGGTTAAAGCAGGGCTTGATTTCTGCACCGATTATACAGCCTCCCAACTGGGACTTATCATTTGAGATTATGTGCGATGCTAGTGATTATGCACTAGGAGCGGTGTTAGGCCAGCGGAAAGACAAAGCCTTGAATGCAATATACTATGCAAGCCGAACTCTGGATGAGGCTCAAGTGAAGTACACCACTACTGAGAAGGAGTTATTAGCTGTGGTTTATGCGTTTGAGAAATTTCGTTCTTATCTGATAGGGTCAGAAGTTACTGTATTTACTGACCATGCAGCGCTGAGACACCTTCTTGCTAAGAAGGAAGCTAAACCACAATTTTTGAGGTGGATACTCCTCCTTCAGTAGTTTGATTTACAGATTAAAGATAAGAAGACTGCAGAGAATGTAGTAGCTGATCATCTGTCGTGACTATCACAACAGGAGGGAGATGACTCTTTTCCCGATGACTCCTTATTTGCTGTTTTGTCTTCTATTACTAACCATGATCCATGGTATGCAGATTTGGCTAACTATGTTGTCAATGGCGAGCTGCCACCCGACCTTTCTTATCAGCAGAAGAAGCGCTTTCTCTATAACGCTAAGCAGTACTTCTGGGATGACCCTTATTTATTTAAGGAGTGTGCAGACGGTCTCTACAGACGGTGTATTCCGCAGTGGGAGACCAGAGCAATCTTAGAGGGCTGTCATTCATCCTCTTATGGTGGTCACCACGGTCCGTCGCGCACCATGGCTATGGTACTTCAGTCTGGTTTTTATTGGCCTACTTTATTTGCCGATGCTAAAATGTTTGTTTCAGCTTGTGATGCTTGCCAAGGCTCTGGGAATATTTCTAAGAGATATGAGATGCCACAAAATGGCATCCTAGAGGTCGAGGTTTTTGATGTCTGGGACATTGATTTCCAGGGACCCTTCCCGTCTAGCAAATGTAACAGGTATATTTTGGTAGCCGTAGATTATGTGTCTAAGTGGGTGGAAGCGATTACTTCACCTAATTGTGATGCCAAGACTGTGATTAAAATGTTCAAAAAGATTATTTTTCCCCGATTTGGTGTCCCTAGGGTCGTCATTAGCGATGGGGTAATGCATTTTAAAGAAAAGAAACTTACTTCTATTTTGTCTAAAGTCGGTGTCCAACACCGTCGCGGTTTGGGGTATCATCCCCAGACTAGTGGGCAAGTTGAGGTATCTAATAGGGAGATAAAAGAGATTTTGGCTAATTTAGTTTCTAAATCACGGAAGGATTGGAGTCTAAAACTGGATGACACATTAAGGGCTTATCGTACTGCCTTTAAAACACCGATTGGTGCATCACCATATCGGTTGGTTTATGGGAAGTCCTGTCATCTACCTGTTGAGTTAGAGTGTAAGGCTTGGTGGGCTATACGTGAACTAAACTTTGATTCTAAGTTGTGTGGTCAGAACCGTTTATTGCAGCTAGATGAACTGGAGGAGTTTAGGCTTAATGCCTATGATAGCTCACGCATCTACAAAGAGAAGACGAAGAGATGGCACGACAAACGGATAATACCTCGAGAATTTCAAGTCGGGCAGAAAGTGTTGCTGTTTAATGCCCGACTGCGCTTTTTTCCTGGTAAGCTGAAGTCCAGGTGGAGTGGCCCTTATACAGTGACTGGTGTCACCAAATTTGGGTCCGTTGAATTAGAAAGTTCCGAGGGCAACAGGTTCAAAGTCAATGGCCAATATGTGAAGCATTACCATGAAGCAAACGATGCGGATGACAGAGTTGAAGTTCTGTACTTCGACAATCCTGATGCGCCAGCTAATTGAAGCCAAAAGGTCATGCGGGACCTCTTAAATCTGCGCTATCCGGGAGGCAACCCGACCTGTTTTTGTTGTAATTTTGTTTAAACTTGTTGCTTTAGTTTTTGTGTGCTTAGACTCTAGTTTTATGAACAAACGCTGAACGTGTACGTAATTTTGTTAGTCTCGTGGCTTCTTTTGATGCGTTCTGCAGGTGACCAGTTCGATCGAGTAGTTTTCTTTCTCCATCGAACACTTTTGCTGCCAATTCCCCTCGATCGAACATCTGCTCCTTTCCATCGAGTGCCTGCAGAATCCTTCTTTTCGATCGAGAGGCTCTTCTCCTCGATCGAGAGCTTCTGACACCTGTTTTCCTCGATCGAGTCCTTCTTCTTTGTCGATCGAGTCTGGCTGGTATATCTGGCATGCTGCGATATTGATGAGCCACTTATGACCTCCCATGTTCATGGTCGGTTTTGGGAGGTCCCTACTTCACGTCGTCTTGTAAGTTTTTCGAGCTCCATTCTCCTTTTCTCTTCAGTTTGCATTACTTTCCCTGTTTTTGGTACAGTGAGGGCATTGTACGGTTGAGTTTGGGGAGGTATGCATCCATATCTGTGTCTGCATGTTTTGTTGCATTTCAGTTTGCACGTTTATTTATTTTCGCATGCATTGCCGTTTTAATTCAAAAATTCCATAAAAATTTCAAATTTCAAAAAATTCACGTTAACACGTTTATTTCTGCATTTAGGTTGAGTCGGAGCGTTGAACTTTTATGCTACTTTGAGTCCTTTTTACCCTTACCTTGCACATTCTTAACATTCTGTTGGCGTGGTAATGTGCATAATCTACGAGTTTTTGTTCCAAACTTATCTGAACGAATAGACTTGACTCTTATATTGGCAAGCTACATTTACATTCTAAGGTTTAGAGCTTGATAAACTGGTGACATTCATGACCAGTTTCATATAGGATGTGAGTAGCACTCTCTATAAGGCATGTAACATCAAATTGCATAAACATGAATTCAGTCTACTTAGTACCTGTATGCATTCGGTTCTGTGGTTGGTGACACATGTAAGGAGAGGCAGCTCCCTTTATTTCATTCTACCCATGAGCTCCACATAACCAAATTGCCCATTTTGTCCCATATAGCTACAATCTATAATTCTGCCTACCCTAGCCGAGCTAGTAATAGTAGCTGCTGGGAATGTTTCATTGCAATATGGTTATATATCTGGTTTGAGAAGTTGGTGGAATTGTCGAAGGGAATGAAAAATATGAAAAGATGAGAAGAAAAGTTGCGAAAAAAAATGAAAAAAGAATATGAAAAAGAAAAGAAAGATTATGAAAAATCATGAGCATTCAAAAAATAATATATTGTGATTTTCGCTCCCATGCTATATTTGTACCCTATGGGGAGTTGACGATATTAGGTGGTTAGTGAGTTGTGTGCTGCAATTTAGCACTGCTCTGCATTGTTATATTGAGTATGAAGTTGGGAAGTTTCAAAATTTAGATCCGTTGTTGCTAGCTTGGCTATTAACTCCATATCTCCAAATTCATATTAGCCCCTTCTTACCCATTACCTCACTTACCCAAATTTAAGTCCACGACATGTGTTTTGGTCATTAGTTGGTTTGGATGCATATGTACGGTTGGAGAGACTTTATTCATGTTAGACTGCATGCATGTTCTTATAGGTCGAGTTAGGTGAGTGTATATACTTCTTTCTATCTCTTACCTTTATACTCACTGTGACACCCCCATATACTCAGGAGCCTTAACAAGACCTTCCTTAGTATTTAAGGGCGTCACCATCTCGGTTGCCCGAGGACAGTAAATATCAAAAGTCGATAAAAGAATAATTAAGTTATTTTACAAGTGATTAGCACAACTAAAGATATACAAAGATACAACTCAAAACCACTATCTACTATGTGAACTACTTCTGTCGCGACTCGTGGAAGACTCGTCCTGCCAAGCACCCTGCTATCATCCAAATCACAACCTGCTAAGACTGACTGCTCACCATAAGGGATCACGGCAGACACAACAGAAACAAATAACAAGACAAAACCACACAAGGTCAGTAACTGAAGAAACACATAAACAACCACGAACACAACACATGCACAACAAAACATACACACATAACATCTCCTCCAACCAATCACCGTCACCGACTGTCCACTGGACCAGCCCTGCCAGTGGGGGACCGCAGCCATACCCACCAAATCCCCGCTCATCATACCGAGCGATAAACCCATGTCCATTAATGTGCACATCCCCTCCCGTGGCGGGTTCCACGCAGGGCGAACAACAGGCGTGAAGCCACTCCCGCAAGTGACTCCACTCAGCCGAGGACGCACCTCGAGAACCATAGATAAACAATCATAATCAGCTGCACCACAACAACGATAAACGAAACAATACAACACTAACCAACTATCACAACTAGTCAATCACATCAACACTACAATAACCGAACCACATCAAAGGACACTCTAAACAACCAACAGTACTGAGTAGGCGAACCTACCTTTAGCCAACCGCATCAATTCCACGTCCGACCAAAAGATATCAATCAACCACGCAACACACCTATAAAAATAATACAAACATCTATCACTACCACCACTACCCTAACTGGAAACAACAACGACAATGATTATGACGATGACATACCTATGTATAGCAAACCGTCGTCAAGACCGCTACCCGACTCAAGCATCTCATCCCATGGTGTAGGCACCCTCAAGGACCTCAAGGCAAGGACTATGGTGAAGGAGAAGGACGAGTGACGGCATATAGGTTTAGAAAGTGAGGTGCGGAAATGATTGGAGGTTTCACGAATCACGATTTATAATTCCCCGCTGCAAACCCGTTACTCGATCGAGTAACTAACTTACTCGATCGAGTGACACCTACTCGATCGAGCTCCCAATCTACTCGATCGAGTAGCCTCGACTAGATCGAGTACCACCCACTCAAAGCTTATCACGTCACAAGCCATCCCTCTTGGGGTTTCCCCAGGGTCAAGATCGGTGTCTAAGGTCGATCAACGTCGGTCAACGGGTCCCTAGAAGGACGGGTATTACAGTCTTCCCCCCTTAAAAAGAACTTCGTCCCCGAAGTTCAACTCATCCTCTCCCGCAACATAAGACAAGGGAACCAAGATAGACACCACCGTTTACTAACACAGGTCAACATTATCGTTTAAGAAATACCACCCCACTATGTATGTTCATCAGACATCATCATCGTCCACCTTAGCACACAATACACCACACGACTCTCAGCTAATCACCAACTTCCTTTTGAATTACTGAACACATACCAATCACACGAACGACTAACTTAACTATCGCCTGCACTCTATACATACTATTATTCAAACGTACACTAACACAAACATCAGACTGTACTTTCATTCATCACCCGTCAGCAATTACCAATTACAAAACATACAAAACAACGGTCCTACCATGGATTCACAACACACATGCTACTGATTCATACTACACATATTTCATTCCACTCTATTAATTTAACCACACAACACAGTTCTGCTAAGGACAACCCACTATTGCTAATAACATCTAACTCTCAAGCCAACATAGCGAATAATTACCGAACATAAAGTATACAACATGCTATTTTATTCAACAATTATAAACAATTATAAATTCTTATTCAATTGCACAATAACCACTATAAACTATTCAAACAAACACTCCCACACTTAAAATACCACAAAGATACTGTAAAAATTGTTATAATTACGTCATTTTTCCTTTTGCGACATTACTCTTCCCCTCTAAAAAGGAACTTCGTCCCCGAAGTTCACCATCAAACAACTTCCCTGTCCCTCAAACCGATACATATTATAGCATATTTGACATTACTCACAACCATAAAGCAATCTTACCTCATACTTTTGACATTGCACAAATTAACTCGAATAAATTTGAAATCACTGAAATTGTGTCTCACACCACAAGATATACCATTACCAACTAACGCACAAGTCATCTATTAATTGATCATAGAAATTATGCAACAAATTTATAGCCATTGTACATCACACATCTAAGGCGGCTTGATATAAAATGCAAAATTATATAAATACCACCGAAAATTGTACCAATTAACCAGTATGCATGTTCGACTCATGACAGCCACAAAACTTCCTTGACATTACGTGAACACGACTCACATGGTATATATATATATATATATATATATATATATATATATATATATATATATATATATATATATATATATAACTAGTAAGAAAGTGAACAGCATCGCCGGACATCCAATCATCAACTATCAAACCTGTCACAAATTACTCTCTTATATGATCATACCCACATGCAACAATATTGTCAACCGTCAAATATTACGTCACCTGAAGCAATTGATGTATTGTTCCAAATGATATTCATAGCGTTGAAAATTATATACCATTCACGACTACACGCAATTATATAACTATTGTTGAAGCTAAACAATGATATAAAACACACCCCAACAAGAAATGATACCACAACATGATGATTCAATCAATTTCCAAAACGGAACTAAGCTGTAACAGTGCTACTCGATCGAGTTGGTTAAGCACTCGATCAAGCTGGGCTTACTCGATCGAGTTCATCAGCTACTCGATCGAGTAGGTTGAGATCAGAACAACCCTCAAGTGTCACACCTGCAGTTACTCGATCGAGTGAGGGGCACTCGATCGAGTAGCCACAGATCGAAAAGCCTCCATAAACTATGTTAAAACCAAACAACTATATAAACACGAGTCGGAACGCCTTCCCGACTCCAATATCATGCAAAAACAGTCTAAAAGTACTCAAAATACAGCCTTATGGCCAACGTACAAACCAAAGTCTAATAAAGTACCAACCGAAAACGAATACAATCCACTACAAATCCAGGAAACGATAGAGGAAGAAAAGGAGTATCATCACTCCACATCCTGCTCATCCATGACCTCATCACCACTACCACCACCAGATGTGCCCGCTCCTGCTGCATCATGACCCGTGACACCACCAGCACCAGCATCTGCACCCATACGCAAAGGGGCCAAGCAACCGTAGGGTTATGACCGGGGCTCTCCCCAAGTAGACCTCTCCCCGCCGAAAGAGTGAAAGACTCCACTATCGTCCCCAACGCCTCTCCACCATACTGGTTGCACTGCCTCTGTCCCGATGCCCTGCACCTACGCTATCTCGTGGAGATTCCGAAGTGTCAAGGTAGCAGACACCCTCTCCGTGAGGTCGCTCACTCTCATCTCGGGGCTAAGGTAGGAAGGGTAACCGGGATACTGGTACTGTGGCGGTACCGGCTGCTCTAGCTGAGTCTCAGCCGCCCTCTCCCTCACTCGCCATGGTCCCCTCCCCACTCTAGGCTGGGCATCCTCTAGTCTCATATGGTCCCCCTTCCTCGGCTCGGGCATCACCGTCAAGATATCCGGGTCAATGAGGTAAACCTGCCTCTTAGGAGCCTCCTCCTCCTCCTCGTCAGAATCGACAGCTACCACTACCGGCGGTAAGGGCTCAGTCGCAGGAAGGTGCTCAGGAGCCGGTATACGCATCCAACTAAAACCCCACACTCTCTATGCCAACCACCACCCTCCAAAGTTCTCAACCATTTCTGGTCGAGGAAGTACTCCCGGTCTAAGATAGGCACCATAGGGGTCAACGGGGTATAGGCCGAGGAGGCCTCAAAGGTAGTCAGCCTCTCTGCCAACCGAGTGGCAATGGCACCACAACTCAGAAAACGGGTGTCGGACGAGGCCATCAAGGCTAAACTGGCACACACTATGTCAGGGGCACTAAAGGTGACTTTCTGATATCGGGTGGGGTTAAGATACGCCACCAGCAATATCAACTCGTGTGAGTTAAGCTTACTCACATCCTTCCTCTCATAAAACAAACAGGTCAAGGCACGGAGGAAGATCTTCAAGGTGACATGTTGAACATCGTTAATCAACATGTTACTCGAAGTGGGAGCGGGTTTGCCGGTAAAACAAGGCATAAGGCTAATAACCCCACACTCAGACGGGATGTTCCTAAGAGCTCCCTTGGCGGGTTTAGCAAGGCCAAGGTGGGTGGCAAACATATCCATGGTGAGAAGGAAACTGGTGTTCATAAGGCGGAACTCAACGGTCTGCTCTACCGCATCGTACTTAAAAGAACTCACAAACTCAAGGGTCAAGAAAGCATAAGAATGTTTCCGGAGACGGTACAACCCAGTCAGCCCCAAAGTCTCGAACATATGTCTAACATCGGTCTCAATCCCCAAGTCAGTCAAAAGCGTTGTGTCGATACAACGGGTGGGTCTCATCCTTCGTCTCTGTAAGGCAACAAAATTATCCCTTTATGTAAAGTCCACAAAGACAACAGACGGGTACTCGGTTACCGCTGGGACCGTAGGTCCCCCACTCCCCTCTCCTACCTCGGGCTCAGAAGCCCTCCCCTTCTTGCTCTGACGGGTTCCCACAGTTGGTCTAGGCATCTGTTTTGTAACACAACCTTAGATTCACATATCACATATACTTGAAAACATGTAAAACATTCATGTATGATCATGGAAAAGAGTTACTATGTACGCACTTTCACCAAACAATCCAGAAATTATCATTATATCTCTCAAATTTATCATCAGACGATCTCACAGCTGTAAAAATTTTGACAAGTATGGCATCAATTAACATCACTACTACCACTTCTGAAAATTAAACCTTCAAAATAACTTTATGAATAGACAAATTTCACAATAATGTAAGACGAATTTCAGTTTGGGGCACTTTTAAGACGGAGTTTTAAGGCAAAATTTTGAGTGAAAACCATCAAAATCAACTCTAAACATGATATATACAACATACATTACCCATTTTTTGCCCTTTTATATGCAAAAGATAACCAAAATTCAATTTAAAATCTTAAACCCTAGAAATTTCGAGACATACAAACCCCCTTTTTTATTCGATTTTTGCATAGCTAGCAACAATAATCAACAAATTGAAGCAAATAGATCATATTACAACAATTACTAGCAAGATTGTATGCATATAAATCGATTTTCAGTAAACACCAGCATCCTATATGCTTCTAATTAATCAAAACACCAAAAATAGGATAAACATTCATACCTTGATTGATTTGTAAGCAAAGGAACAAATTAAGCAAGGAAAATCACATGATTCAAACACAAAATCACAAAGTTTGAGAGCACTAGAGAGAGATATAGAATATTAGAGTTTTTGATGAATGAGAGAATGAAGAAGAAAAGAATAGAGAAGAGGGGTTTTGAATCCCGCACATCCCCGGTTACTATTCACTTACTCGATCGAGTAAGTAGGTTACTCGATCGAGTGGCCTCTACTCGATCGAGTTGGAGCTACTCGGTCGAGTTTTCCGCTGGCATATCCAACTTTTCGACGTTATAACATCCTAACTAGATCGAATGAGGTCTTCTCGATAGAGTATATACTCTTACTCGGTCGGGCAAGTTTAAGAACAAGGTCAAAAGTTACCGATTTAAGTAACGGTTCCTGCAAAACAGGAATGTGTGTCGATTCCAAAAATGGATTCGGGAATCGTCACCGGTTATTATATTCATTCACGACGTATGACTACTACACAAGTGCAACGTATCGATCAAACGTATCATTTCATTCAACACCTTTTTCTTTATTCTATGGAAAATATTACGCAACCAAATGCCTACACTATTAGCTTTCTCATGCATACATTCGACATAGTTCTTTACTCTAAACAAGCAATTGCAACTTCAACAATACAACTTCTAAGCATAACACTCTAAGCATTCATCTAACATTTAACCATCCTCTTTATCATCCAAGTTTAATAATAATTTAGCCATGTCACAACAAATTAGCAACTAAATTACACAACTTAATTATGCCATATCACGGAAGCAATCAATCATTCATCCATCACACTTACCAATTATTACCTTGACAAATGTTACAACTAATTCAAAACTTATTAATTATCATCATTACCATATACAAGACTTACAACTTTTATACTGATGCACAAAGAACGATTTAGAAAACATGGCCATCACTATATCACACCACACTGTCACATATTATAACCATTCCACCACTTCCATTACTTTCATTCTCACCTCTACTGAACCACAGATTTTCACAGCTTCTCATCACAATCCCACACACCAGCATTTATAAAGACTCCATCACAAACATTTCTATCATAACCATTATACACACTAAGCACATAATTTCCGACTTAACATTCCCGTACCCGGTGACTGGCTTAAACATAATGGGGCCAGGATTTTGGAATGAGGGCGCCTACTCACCTAAAATCTAGCATCAGCTGGGGCTCCCAATATACATACACCAGGTTCATTTTATTAGACTCACTACTTTCATTAGGCTCATTTGTTACAGGTTCCAAAATCGTCGCTCTGATACCACTTTGTGACACCCCCATATACCCAAGAGCCTTAACAAGACCTTCCTTAGTATATAGGGGCGTCACCATCTCGGTTGCCCAATGACAGTAAATATCAAAAGTCGATAAAAGAACAAATAAGTTATTTTACAAGTGATTAACACAACTAAAGATATACAAAGATACAACTCAAAACCACTATCTACTATGTGAACTACTTCTGTCGCGACTCGTGGAAGACTCGTCCCGCCAAGCACCCAGCTATCATCCAAATCAAAACCTGCTAAGACTGACTGCTCACCATAAGGGATCACGGCAGACACAACAGAAACAAATAACAAGACAAAACCACACAAGCTCATTAACTGAAGAAACACATCAACAACCACGAACACAACACAGGCACAACAAAACATACACACATAACATCTCCTCCAACCAATCAACGTCACCGACTGTCCAATAGACCAGCCCTGCCAGTGGGGGACCGCAGTCGTACCCACCAAATCCCCGCTCATCATACCGAGCAATAAACCCATGTCCATTAATGTGCACATCCCCTCCCGTGGCGGGTTCCACGGAGGGCGAACAATAGGCGTGAAGCCACTCCCGTAAGTGACTCCACTCAGCTGAGGACGCACCTCGAGAACCATACACAAACAATCACAATCAGCTGCACCACAACAACGATAAACGAAACAACACAACACCAACTAACTATCACAACTAGTCAATCACATCAACACTACAATAACCGAACCACATCAAAGGACACTCTAAACAACCAAAAGTACTGAGTAGGCGAACTTACCTTTAGCCAACCGCAACGATTCCACGTCCGACCAAAAGATATCAATCAACCACGCAACACACCTATAAAAATAATACAAACATCTATCACTACCACTACTACCCTAACCGAAAACAACAACGACAATGATGATGACGATGACATACCTATGCATAGCAAACCGTCGTCAAGACCGCTATCCGACTCAAGAATCTAATCCCATGGTGTAGGCACCCTCAAGGACCTCAAGGCAAGGACTATGGTGAAGGAGAAGGAAGAGTGACAACATCTAGGTTTAGAAAGTGAGGTGCGAAAATGATTGGAGGTTTCACGAATCACGATTTATAATTCCCTGCTGCAAACCTGTTACTCGATCGAGTAACTAACTTACTCGATTGAGTGACCCCTACTCGATCGAGCTCTCAATCTACTCGATCGAGTAGCCTCGACTAGATCGAGTACCACCCACTCAAAGCTTATCACGTCACAAGCCATCCCTCTTGGGGTTTCCCCAGGGTCAAGATCGGTGTCTAAGGTCGGTCAACGTCGGTCAACGGGTCCGTAGAAGGACGGGTATTACACTCACCCTGTGCTTAATTTAAGTGATGAGCGACCTGCGAGAGTCTGGTATTTATGAGTCTTGCAAGGTCGACGGTTCAGCAGTTTGAAGCATTGATTTAGCTCGTTTGCACTTGCTTATTTCCACTTTGTTAGTTGTTGCATTAAATTGGTTTGGGTGGATAATTTGTAGCTGATGAGTTGGTACCGTTCCGTTAGTTGTCTTTAGTTGCATTTGTAGTTTGCTTGGGGTCAAGCAAAGGTTTGGTTTGGGGAGATTTGATGCGTGTATTTTATATAAGGTTTTTACCTCATTTTTACACGCATTTCTTTGTTATTTATGTGGCATCTAGCTACAAATGCCCTCGAATAGTCTACTTTGGTTTGTCTTGTATAAATTGCAGGAATGAACCAGAAAGGATCGAAATCGAGCCTGAACTTGTCCTAATCTCATGCATTTTGGAGAACGAGGAATCTGAGCTTGGAATCTGTCACTTAGAGATGCGTGAAGTGGCCTCGGAAGGTGTCAAGGAGTCCACCCGTGTTTATATAGCTCGATCGACCCATTTTGCTACTCATAGTGGTCGATCGAATGCTTTATCCTTCAAGAATCACTCGATCGAGCTCTGCCTTTACTCGATCGAGATAGCCATCCTCTGAAGTCTTCGATCGAACGCTCTGTCTACTCGACCGAATGGTTTGTCAAGTTTTCCTCTCGATCGAGTGGTTTTATTTCACTTGATCGAGAACCTAGGTGTTTTATGCGGGATCTTGAGTAAACTTTCTAGATTTCCTTTTGTAATTAGGATATATAATTATGACGGCAGGCATAATAGTTCTGCCTCTTCTTCTCTCTTCTCCCTTCCTTCGACTACACTACCTATTCTCTCTTAGAATTTGGCACTTGGAACCCTAATCTTGGATTATTTTCCTCCTTGTAATCGGTATTCTTTACTTTATTCTTAATCTTTAATCAATACTTTGTTCTATTGCCTTCTTCCCTTTAATCTCTATTGTTGTTATTCTCTTTTATATATACTTTTATTATGTTGAACTTCAATAGTTTATGCATGGTTGTTGCTTGCTTAATAGTTATACATAGCTAATCCTCTTCTGCTAAGACATAGGGGAGCCATGATTTTAAGGAAATTATGAATAGGTGATTAGAGCTTGATGCGAATTAGATCTATGTTGTTAATCACTGCATATAATTGTTCTTGTCTATTTGAGTCGACGCAATTAGATAATTAATCTCAGTACACCTTGACCTGGATCGGAAGATTGGAAAAGGTAAGGCTTGTAGTGAATTTAGGGCATTCTAATGAGGGCGGAAGATAAATTAGAATTGTCTTAGGGCGAATAGCGGACCGGAAGGACCTTTTCACTACCCTGTAGATCGAATTTGCATTGACCTGAGACCCTAGACTATATTTCTTAAGAATCATGGTGAACCGACTGTCTTAGCTGCTTTTTCTCTGCATGATTGTTATCAACTTTCTTATTTGCTTTCCTCTACTTTACTTCTCTCCTTTGATCTCCCTAGATTAGAACAACCATTAAAAACCCCCCAAGAAATAGTGACTCAGACGGATTTAGTTTAGCAGACATTTTCCCATCTCCCTGTGGAGATCGACCCTACTTCCGCTAGCTTCTGTTAGTTATTTTAGGTATTTATTTTTGGTACTAAACGACGGTATCACTTACCTTGAGACGCGGACCGAAGTCGGTAACGATGATATCCCGACTCGATGACTCCAAGCATGAACCATTCCCCCTTCTTGGGTTAGTGTCTAGGATAAGTAAGGGAGTAGAGAGGTGGGTGATAAGTAGGAGAGAGAGAGGTTAGGGTTAGAAAGATAAAGGAACCGTCGAAAAATGAAATAAGGTTTACAATCTCGCGTTTTATAATAACGCGTCAACATACGTAATACTCGGTCGAGTATCTTCATACTCGACCGAGTAAGCCATACTAGGTCGAGTGTTACCACTACTCGGCCGAGTAACCTCTACTAGGTCGAGCAAACCATCACGTAGGTCTCCTATCCTCCCTCATATCCATTGCTACTGGTCTCCTCTAGTCAAAAGGTCGGTCAACGGGTCCTTAAATAGGACGGGTATTACACATAGTGAGAACAACAAACCTGACGCTGCTCCCCACGCTCCTTGTCACGCAAGGCACGCTAGTCAATGGAGGAACGAGACATGGTTGGTGTGGCAAACTTAACTACATCAGTAGCATTAGAAACAGACTTATCAGGTGCATGCAATCATTCGTCTTGTAAAACAGCGTGGTATGCACGATTAAGAGTAGGAACAGGGTCAAGTTGAAATTGTTGATATCGTATATTACCATAAAAAGTAGCGCCAAGGCCCATAAAGAATTAATGTAAACGTTCATTGTCAAGCCGCTTAATTGCAGCAGGTCCAATCCCATATTCGCACTTACAGCATTTACAGGCTAATGGCGGTTCATGCACAATAATAGAATCCCAGAGAGATTTCAATTTACCGTAGTAGGTTGTAACCTCCATACCTTTAGTTTGCTTACAGTTATGCAATTGAGTTTTGAGGCCATGTATCTTGGAACCGTCGACGTCCGCAAACTGAGACTCTAATTCCGACCACAGAACTGCGGCATCCTTAACATACGAGATAGTGTCTAGCAGCGACGGATCAATTGTGTTACATATCCATTGGACAACAGTACAATGGACGACTTCCCAATTTTCAAGAAAAAATTTAGCAGTTGGTTTCGTAATATACCATCAATAAACCCGAATTTGCGTCGAGATATCAAGGACATACACAGTGTTTTTGCAATCGTTGTAATTGCCGCGACGAACGATAACATTAGAAATTTTGGCACCAGGGACATCGTGTGATCGAGGTAGTAAGGAGAATAAAAATCGATTTTGGGTAGTTCAGTGGATGTGGTGTCAGTGGCCGCATCACCTGCCATGGCTAAGAACAAAAATTTTGTTTTGAGGTTTTTTTGTGAGAAGACTGGCTCAATACCATGATAAGGAAATATGACGAGAGAATGTGTTGTGTATTACTTAGCCAAAACCGGCTTATATAGGTACAAAGAGATCGAATAATATCGTAATACAATCTCAATAATATCGTAATGCAATTGTAACAATATCATATAATTTCAAGGAGATATATATGCCTCTGATATGAAGAGTTTCAAATATGAAGTATCAGGTCATTTTCGAGTTTATGTTATTTAGGTATAGTTTATTTTCGGGTATATTTTATTTTGGGTGGGGGCATTAAGGGCCAATGGTTAAAACACTTTAACTAGTACATATGTCATTAACAAAGAATATCCTACAAATTTAGTTATTTATTATGAAGCGTTGCAACCAGTAAATCTTTTTTTTTTATATAATATTAATATGACTTAATATTTTTAGTTGTGGATCATTTCAGGTCACTTTTGATCATTGCAGATCAAAAGTCTATAAAAAGTGCAATGTTTGGATCGGGTCGAATATTAGGTCAATCAAAGTTTTGGTTGGGTCGAATCAATCCGAGTTCAAGTCATAATTGAGTCAGACAATTTCAGGTCGCTTTGTCAGGTCTACTTGTACCACAGACCATGGTTATATTTGTTTCTAAAAATATAAGAGCTAATTTTATACTTCCTCCATTTCATTCAATTCCATACATTTGCTTTATACACTTATATCAATGCCCGTTTTCTTTTGTTCATATCTTTAGTTACATATTAGTAAAAATTATAAAAATTTGTTATTCACAATGTACTCGGTAAGACAATTAAAACAAGATCTTACATGACTATATTTTATGCTATATATTAGAAGTTGTATCAAAAGTTCTCCCTACTTATGAATAGTGTTCAAAAAGGCAAGTGTATGGAATTGAATGAAATAGAAGAAGTATAAAAATATAATTCTCCTTTTTCTAACCTAAGGACGGGACAGACTACACACACACAAAAAAAGGAAATTTTTCATGGTATCTTTAATTTTGTCAAATTTCTCATGGTACCCCTACTTTTAATAATCTACCCATGGTATCCTTAAGGTTCCATTTTTGTGCCCATGGTACCTTTTAAGTCCTTAACACAACCGTCATTAAAGGGACGTTAAATTTTGATGATGTGGCAATATTAATTATGGATTAGTTTGTTGGGAAAATCAATTTAATATTCATCATTTGTTGAAAAAAATTAAAGTTTGTACATTTCTCACGGTACCCCTGTGGTTTATACATTCTTCCCCAGATATCCATTAAGATGATGTAACAATTTTCTCATGGTACTCTTGAGTTTATACAGTTTCTCACTAACCCCTGATTTAAGCAATGTAATAGCTTGATAAAGGGGTCATTTTGTTATCATTCTATGTGTCATCTCGATTTACTCTTATTCTAACATCAAAACGTAAATAATCAATGTTCCTTTTAGGTTAAAATATAAGTTTTTCGGCAGAATTTTTATATTTGTCTTCATGTCATCATCATTAACTTTTTTTTTCAAATCTTTTTTTAGTTAACATAGTCATGTTGGATGTTTGTCGTTTCTTCTAGTGAATTAACATAGCTAAATCAGCCAAGATATATTTTCTCCAAAAACTCTTCTCAAATACACGAACTTGCTAATTTTTTTGGTTGGTAAGTTGTAATGGTAGAACATGGTGCTTCTGTTTTATAACTTAGGTATATCTGGGGAAAATTCATAAAATACAGGGGTACATGGAAAAAATTTTATTTTTAATTCATATTGTTTTATTAATTTTTAATTACTATTTATTACAACATCATCCAAATTTAACTTCCTTTAGCGCCTATTACGTTAAGAGGTACCATTGGCACAAAAATGAAACCTCAGGGACACCATGGAAAAATTCTTAAAAGTAGGGGTACCATGATAAATCTGACAAAATTTAGGGGTACCATGAAAAATTTCCGGAAAAAAAATCATTTACGGTGGTACGGGACCTGTCAAACTGGTCGTACTTAGACCTGGCACACAGGTCGGGTTTGGGTTGGGTCATTTCAGACCGAGTCATATTCAAATTTGCAAGAATTCGGCTTATACCGGGTCAGGGGGAATCATTTTAGGTTTGAGTCACTCAGGCTCTATTATTATCAAGTTGTTTAGGGAAGATGGTCAGTTTTTAACAATACATTCGGGGTCGGGTCATATGAGTTTGGGTCAATACGGGTAGCAGGTCATGCTCGGGTCCTCAGTTCCGATGTCGGATCAGGTACAAATCAGGTTATTCGAGTTAGGTCATTTAGCCGGGTCAATTTTATCAAGTCTAATTGTACATTCGTACCTCCGCCATTGTATTAGTGTGGACAAGGCCCTCGGGAACTGCGTCCGCGGGATCCACACTAGGCACAATCGACTCGAGGTTCTTTCGAATCGAATTAAGACAAATTAGAGTCGCCACCAAGTTTTTTTGGGAACTTGGAACCGTTCAAGTCAACTTTACACCTTTCGTCGAAAAGCATAAAGCCAATCGACTACGAGTGATTAAAGATAAAGACTTGTACCTTATATCACTCGACTTGAATGACTCTCGTAATCCAATGGTATTTAGACGGATCCACAAACCATAGATCTTGAGTAAGGGGTGAGGGTACGTGTTAGGAAGCCCATAAGGACACCTAACCCCGCCCGTCAATAACGGCCTCCACTAAGTCAAGTATCGGATTTCAAACAAGGTCGTAGCTACTGTGATATATGATATGCAAACATCGTTTTAAAACCCTAACATGTGAAGTTTCTATGTCGATTTAGATGCAACTAAACTAACTTTGTCAAAGTTGTAATTTAGCATGTGGGTTGATTGATCTAACAACACATAAACGAAACAAACAAGGCTTGATGGGAATGGGGGAGCCGTTGGGATCTACCCTATTACAACCCAGGCATTTCATGCCGACACAACGAGAAATTAGAGATACAACTCGATCTAAATACAATTGCTATATACCACACCATACACGACACATGGCCATTCGGCCTAGGAAAACGTGCACAAAGGGGTGGCCCACGGTTTACATAACTCACGGACTTGGGTCACTCCTCGTAATGCGTGCTTTCGCTTAATCTTATCGAATTACACATTGGGTCACACACCAAAGCATGCATTATCATAAATCGGGCCATGTTGCTTTAAACAACATGCGATTTACTACGCTCTTACATGAATTGGAGCACAACTATCTAACCACATAAGACTAAGGTTTTTGTAAATCATTTGACTCGACCAAATAGAAAACTAATTACAAACGAATTACAAGAAACGACTCGATAAACAAAAGGTAATTACAAAATACGAAACAACGATGTAAGGATGAAGCAAGAATGACAAAAGGCACGGCCAAGCACACGGCCCCAGACACGACCATCCTAGTTCCTAGGTTAGGTTCATTAGGTTAGATAGATTTGCAAAGCGATATGGGATGTACATTAGAAATTAATGATAAAAGAGGTCAGAAAGTTTCGCCTGAAACCGAGTGTTCTACACGGCCTAAAGGAGTCGAATTAGGTCAATTTCGCTAATTAAGTTAACTCATCGAGTGTTAATAAGAAGGTGCTAATCACGCACTCTTATACTAGCGAGAAATTAGGTGAAAAGAGAGATGCATTCAATTAGGTTATAGAATTGTTGGTCGATTTTAATGCTTGTGTCGAAGCACCCTAACATGTCTAATTAGGTTATTTAATCGATCTAAAGTCGTCTAAATGAATCATATGTTAACAAACAGGGGTCGAACTAACATGCGACGGGTCCTAGGGTAGGTCGAATTGAACGAAACAAGCAAGGGGTCAAAAGCGAGGAACGAAGTTAGGATTCGTTTTATTAATGCCCTACCTTGAACACGAGGATATGTAAATGAGACGGGGGATACGACCGACCGTTGTGGCGGATTTCTTTCCCATCTCAAGTCAACGCGGGTGTTCGTGGTGGTACTTTAACTCATACTCGGACTAAACTAGTTTCATAGTTAACGATATCAAACGATAAACAAAACGATAAGCAACGTAAAACGAACAATAGAAAACAAACATAAAAGAACGAAATAAAAAGGAGAAGAGGAGGATTTGATGCACCCTCAACCTACATGTATCGTTGACACCGTCTTGGGTCGTAATCGATGGTAGATTTTATCTCGAGAGGCCGTCGTCGACGAAGGAACAAAGCAAACAACACGTTTTTTGTAAATCTGGACAGCAACTTTCAAACTGCAATTTCTCACTCGTTTCACGGTGAAAATTAGATTTAAAAGATGTTTTGAAAACTAGAAAGAGATTAGAACAAAGATATTAAAACAAAACACGCTCGTTCTGAGTTGTTGGGCACGAAAAACGAGCACAAACAGAACTGGACAGACAGGAAAAGCCGCAAAAACAGAGTGTATGACACTCTGTTTTTCGAGGGGATTCGTGTACTCTCAAGCTCAATTTGGCTCGTGAATCTTTGTCTAAGATGTAGATGGATGTTATATGGTTAATTAGGAACAAGAAACTCGAATTTTAATGGAGATTTGAAGGGGAAACGAATTGTATTTCGAGAGAGACACAAACCGCTCAGTTTGGATGTCTCGGTTTTGTCGAGGGTTTTTGAGAGGCAATTAGGGTTTGTTTCTGGAGTTTAATGCTTGTGAGTGACGGTAGTATGTATGGAGAACTTAGAGGACTGAATGTATGGCATAGGGGGGGTATTTATAGGGAGTTAAAGTAGGGTAAAAGGGAGCAACAAGCAGTCGGGCTCGGTTTGCATAGCTGCTGTCCATCAGCTATTTCGTGGGGTTTTTAGGGTTTGTATGGGGGGTTTGCTTGGTGGTTAAGCTAAGGTAATATGGGTAGGATACTAGGGTATGGTGTAGGGTTAATGGGCACGGGTTTAAGTGGTGTTTGGAGGGGGTTTTGGACTCGGGTTTGAGCACGCAAAACAGGGGGGGCTGCTTGTGTTATTTGCGGGCTGTTTATGGAGTATTTGGGACGGGAATTGGATGGGTATCATGGTGGGTTTAGTGATGGGTTAGTGTGGGTAATGAGGAGCAGGAGTTGGGTTGGTTGTGGCGGGTTTGGGTCAAGCTTTGAAGCACACAAAACGGGTTGAAGGAGGGGAAGAGCTAACGCGGGTTGGGGTGTTTGTATGGGCTGTTTTGGTCATGATTTGGGACGTGGGTATGAGGGTTCGAACTGGGGTTTGATGGGTAGAAGCCTAGTTTGGTTAGTGTACTCGAGATTCGTGCCAACTCGTAAAGAAAACGGGCTCAAAAACCGAGCTATAATCGAGCTCCAAAACGTGTGATTAAAACGAGTTTTCAACTTTCAAATTCGATTTTTCAAATCAAATAACACATTAAAATGAATGATTTTTCAAATCAAAAATATATTTTATTTTCAATAAAATAAATTTAAGAAAATAAATTCAAATTAAAACAATAAAATGAATTCACTTTTTTTTAAAAAACATTTAATTTAAATATCATTTAAATTAATAAAATACTTCGTCGACAACGCTCATTCTACATCGTAAAACGAGCCCAAATAATGATAATGACAACTAAAGAATACATGTGTCCTATCATCATCGGGTGTTTGTCGGGTTCTCTATAAATTCCAATATCGACGGATACGGGTATCTACAGATCCCCCACTTTGACTGAGGCTTGGACAAGGCGAAAGTCAAAGTATGCCCCAGGTCCCTCTCGACCTGAGGATTCTGCGGGTCGTTTATAGTCCATTAGACTTGCGTATATAAGCTCGCCAGCCATAAGAAGAGATCATACCTGAAACTTCGTTAGGGATTAACTCTTACTTCTGTTGCGTCGAATTATCATCGTTGGTCGTCGACCCATAAAATTGCATATATGGTGGATTGAGCCTTATCCTTAGGCGCCTACGTATCCGTTTCTGACGGAATCAAACCCGCGTCGTAGTTCGGGAACTGCTGACACATGTCCAAAGTTTATCATCTGCTTGCGTTTGTCCAAAATTCATCATCTGCTGACACTTGCCCAAAATTTATCATCTGCTGGCGCTTGTCCGAATGGGACGGGACTTTTCAAGGAGGTTGCCGCCGCTTTCATCATTTGCTTTCAGCTACGGAATTCTTCCATTTCATACTCTTGTATTGAATTGAATTCTTGGTGGATGTCATCTTTTACATCCTGATAATGGTCTCTGAAGCCAACGGCTTCAGAGCCCCCAGTTTGCAATGGCTCTAAAGTCGAAGACTTTAGAGCCCCCAGTTGAAGCATATCCTGCTATATTTGAAGCACAAAAACGTACTAGCAATAATCATCACATAAGCACATTTGGATCATCGATCCTAAAATTAGATCATTTGAAAGATTGGGTCATCGACCCGAAAATGGAATTTGAAAATTTTGAATAATTGGGTCATCGACCCGAATTTTGAATTTTGACATCACTTAGTATGTTGGGCCATCGACCCGAGGTTTGAAGCTGAAGTATTGGAATGTTAGGTCGTCGACCTGAAATTGAATTTGAAAGACTGGGTCATCGACCCGAAATTTGAACCTGTTGAAGATTTTGAATAATTGGGCCATCGCCCCAAATTTTGAATTTGACATCACTTATGATGTTGGGCCATCGACCCGAAATTTGAATTTGAAACGAATCATTTGGGTGTTGGGTCGTCGACCCAAAATTTGATTTTGAACTTTGAGATTTGAACCTTGACTTGAAATGTACCACTACTTGGATCATCTATCCCATAATTCGCAAAAAGTTTTTTGAAATTTTGGAATTCTGAAAAATTTGGCATTTTGAAATCGAACCTTGACGGGTGAGCACGAAATACGACTCAGACACTCTGTATGACTCGTAAACCAGGTGGGCGTAGCCCGCTACCGTAAAACAAAAAAAGGAAAATAAAACTGTAAGTGTGCACGGGTTTTAATTCAAATATCGATTTGTTGGGGGTAGAAATGTAAATTGTCCGTTCTGGCGCCAAAAGATGGCAAATGGGAATCACAAGGTCGTCGAACTTAGGACGGCGATATCGTATGGCATGGGCGTGCTCCCGAGGGCACATGGGAATCAAGATCACTTGGCATTGACAAGGTGGATTAAACTCACAGAGCAACAACGTTGGCTTCGCCCAGACACTAAACACAGACTGATTTTATGAGAACACTTAGACATCACACATCCCTCTTGTTGGGAACATTCTGTCACTCTTCTCCTCGCCTCCTTTCTTTTCAGCGAGTTTTCATCATTTCTTGCCACCGCCTTCTTTCTTTTCAGCGGGCTTTTTATTTTTTCTTCCACGCCTTCTTTCTTTTCAGCGGGGTTTTCATATTTTATGTTCCCAACAAAAACCCACACCTATCTGACTGAGCATCTTTGTCTACACCGTTAGATAAAGCTCATTCCGAGACTTGACACTACTCATCTGAATCTATATCCTTATCCTAGCCTACATCGAGTGCTAAGACCGACTCAAACAAAGGTGGCTTCATTTGGACTTGGTTAAGACCCGTAAGAAACCGACAAGATGGCAACTTGGTTGATGAGTGGATTGAATCCCTTATTCTAAAGGACTGCCTACGTATTCGCGTGGAGCGAAATCAAATCCGACGTAGTTCGACCAAGGTGCATAAAACTGGCATTGTTTTTCGTATGTACACAATCGAAGGTTTCACCTAAGGTATCATTGTTGTATCCCATTCTAGCCTGTAAGGTACTGTTGTATCCCATGTCTAGGGTTGGTACAAAAGGTTGTGATTCTTTGGGAGCTTGGTAAAAATAGGTACGTAAGGTAAACCATCATTCTGAAGGTTTGTTTTGTGGTGTTAAGGCCAAGGGCTATGGCTTATAACATGGTTGGAAATGTTGTCTCAGGTTTGATGAAACGTGAGTACAAATGGGTTGGAAATCGATGTGGGATCAAATTTCCATGCCTGGACCCTAAAGGCTTGGGTGTACTAACACAAGCAGACTGATTCTCAGAATCCCTAACTATTCCCTCGTAAATGCCTCGGGAAGGACTTAGAGGTATGGATGACTGCTGATGGCACTACCTGACCATTTTGGCTTTGCCTTTGAACTTCGATCAACATTTTGACATTTCTTTTCCTTTTTTCTTTTCTTTTTCATCTCTTCTCTTTTTTGCTTTTTTTTTCGTCCTTTTTTTCCTCATCTTTTCATTTTTTTTCATCTTTTTTTTTCTTCTCTTCTTGAAAATGGTCTTCTATTCATTCCCTTAGTCACAAATGGATACACCTTAAAAACTGGGCTTCGCCAACTAAATTGGGTTAGAATTAACAATTCCTTCTTAGAACGGGTTGATATCTTCTCTCTTCGAGAGGGGATGATTCTGTGGGAAAAAGGCTTGCCTTCCGTCATCGATATGGAAAACAAGGAGCTTGTCCGGGTTCGTCCTAGAATCATCTAATAGCCTGTCATAAGCCTGGTTTTGATGGAGGTTTTCTACCGCCAGACATGGAATATGTAAAGGAATCAAACACGGGATCCTAGTGTACCTTACATTTTGAAACGAGACATATTTCTACCCAGGGATGCCTTTGAGTGTGTTGTGCATTTTATCATGTTTCCGGAATGATTGAGGATTGAAAACAAGACATATTGGGAAACGAAACTGCAACCTTTTATTGGAATGGCAAAAGCTTAACAGACTCGAAAGAACGATTCCTAGGACACATCCTAGGTCATCGCGGAACAAACGACTCAACTTCAAGAAAAGAAAGTCCTAGACTCGACTCGACTAAGATAAGAAAACAGATCCCGACTCATAATTTCAAATCTGGTCATGAGCTTTCTCTTGTTCAGCTGTCAGCTTAGATGCTCGGCTCTTGTCCTTGATCCCTGTGATGGTTTGCCTCCATCCCGAGGTAGTCCTCTGAGGATCTACGCTAGTGATGGAGGTTGGTGAATCGAATTGTCTTTTATTAACTTCGTTAATAAGAGGAGTACATTCTAGAGCAAGACTCCCGACTTGAATTTTATTCTTCGGGTTTAGCAAAAATTCAAAGCAGTCTACAAATATGTTCCCGATAAACACCCCTTTCAAGTGACATGGGCGGATAAGATGGGAATAATCGACACTGTCTTCGGCAGAAACAAAGTTAGTGTGATCGCCAAATGGATTGGTGATGTTATTGGGTTTAACAGTTGGGATCGGGAGTGTTCCATTCTCGATCATGTCTTGGATTTCGTGCTTCAGTCGATAGCACCTTTCGATATCATGGCCTTTCCCTTGATGAAAGGCGCAGAGGCATTTGGTTTATACCATTTACCTTGTTGATCGGCGGGAGGGTCCGGAGTTGGACCAATAGGCTTCAGCTTTCCTTGGGCTATGAGCCTTTGGAGAGCGTATGTATAAGTGCATCCGATATCGGTGAATGCCCTAGGTGTTTGCCGCTGGACTTCTTCGATTGCCCTTCTAAGAGATTGATGGCTTCATCAATATGGGTCGTTTTTGGGGCCTTGCCCTTAGACGGTGAGGCCCCTTGGTACCCTTTCGGCTTTTCGGCCTCTGCCCTTATGACATCATCTTCTACCTTTATCCCGATTCTTATCAATTCTTTGAAAGAGCCAAAATTCGGTATTTCGAGCATTACGGTAAACAGGTCGTAGATTCTTTACGAACTTATCTACCATTTCAACTTCGTCGGGCTTCTTGGCTAATTTCACGCTTCGTGCGCCATCTTGCAAGGAATTCAGTAAAGCCTTCTTTTTCTTTTTGTGTCATAACCTCTAGCGTTCTTATATTGGTCCGAATCTCGACATTGTCAGCATAGTGCTTACAAAACTCCAGCGTGATATCTTCGAAAGTAGGGAAGTTCTTAAGGTCCAGTTCAGAACTACGCCTTCGGGTGTTCATCCGGGGATTGAGCGAAAATTTGAGAGCATGTCGTGCAGGCACTCCCTTGGTGCTAAGTACCCCTTATAGGCCTTAACATGGTGGACTGGATCTTCCGTGCCCTTAAACTTTGGGATATCACCGAGTACCAAGTTCGTGGGCAACTTATCTGAATTGGGGCATAGGCCCTAGCATTTTAATGGATGTTCTTCCCCGGGAGAGTTTGAGACGGTCCTCAATGAACTTGAACCGTTTCTCCAGATCTGTCAGAGGTGGGGTAGATGAAGAGGAATCTTCACCCAGCTTGGATTCGATCACGTCCATTCTGGCCCTCATGAGGTTCACGGCCTCAGTGAGTTTGTTAACAGCATCTTCCATTGCTTGAAGTCGGGTTTTTGGCGGCCTTTCTACAAGAAAACCCCAAACTGAGTCAATATTCAAATGTAAGAGCCCCTGCACACTTAAGGACACGACACCAACTTGACTCAAACAAAGACCCGACTTAAGACTGAACTAACCGAACGGTTCGACTCACGGTTGGATTTAGACCTCGATTCATTTTGGACTCGACCAAACGACACGACCCAAACCATCATAACTCGATTCTAAACTGGACTCGGTGTGACTAAACCCGTGATTGGACCAACATAGCCCATAGGTTTAAGTGAAACGCCCTAAATGGCCTAGCTTGGACGTTTCTGTGGACTATCCTAGACCAATTGGTCGACCCACATGACTCGAAGCCCAAGAGGTGAGCTTGGGTGACCCAACAAGGTCGTGTTCTAGACTCTCGGGGCAAAACACGCCTAGCCTAACACGGCCAGGACCCGGACACGACTCGACGCATTTCATGCTTGGTTAAGGTTCGAGAAATATTTTGGATTGAATTTGAAAAAAAAAACGAATAATCGATTTGAAAATGAGATTTAAAATGGGCAGCATGCCGGCTATAAAAGCTTATTTTGGGCCGAAAAATCTAGTCCTACTTGGGCAGCATTCCGCGTTTTTAAAACCATGCTATTTTGAAAGTAAGTTGTTCAAAAGTTCGGTTTTGAAATCGATACGGAAAAATTGAAAAGACTCGGGAAATTCATTTCGCACATTGTCATTCTCATGTTATAAGGATGTATGCTCCTAGACATCTCTAAGTCTCGGCAAGTCTCCTACAAGAAGGTCTATGCCCTCCATCCTTTTTGGGTCTTATAGAGCAAGGGCCTTTAGGTAGAGTACCTAGAAGAGCATCCCCACCATCAAGAACCACGACGAGGCGGAGCGGAAGCAAGCAATGTGCAAGTTCCTAGCATAGTGGGACGTCGCCCCCCACGCGTCACAAAGAAGCGCTGGGACGGCCCGGGAAAGTCCTTAAGGGTTTATGCATGAATCGTAGCACTACGAGTAATGTTTTACTTTCCAATACTTTCTTTTCAAGTTTCACCTCGGAGGAAAAGACCCTAGAAACAAAGTGTAACTAGTCCTCTTTTCCCCAGCGGAGTCGCCAAACTGTGGACAAGGCCCTCGGGAACTGCGTCCGCGGGATCCACACTAGGCACAATCGACTCGAGGTTCTTTCGAATCGAATTAAGACAAATTATAGTCGCCACCAAGTTTTTTTGGGAACTTGGAACCGTTCAAGTCAACTTTACACCTTTCGTCGAAAAGCATAAAGCCAATCGACTACGAGTGATTAAAGATAAAGACTTGTACCCTATATCACTCGACTTGAATGACTCTCGTAATCCAATGGTATTTAGACGGATCCACAAACCATAGATCTTGAGTAAGGGGTGAGGGTACGTGTTAGGAAGCCCATAAGGACACCTAACCCCGCCCGTCAATAACGGCCTCTACTAAGTCAAGTATCGGATTTCAAACAAGGTCGTAGCTACTGCGATATATGATATGCAAACATCGTTTTAAAACCCTAACATGTGAAGTTTCTATGTCGATTTAGATGCAACTAAACTAACTTTGTCAAAGTTGTAATTTAGCATGTGGGTTGATTGATCTAACAACACATAAACAAAACAAACAAGGCTTGATGGGAATGGGGGAGCCGTTGGGATCTACCCTATTACAACCCAGGCATTTCATGCCGACACAATGAGAAATTAGAGATACAACTCGATCTAAATACAATTGCTATATACGACACCATACACGACACATGGCCATTCGGCCTAGGAAAACGTGCACAAAGGGGTGGCCCACGGTTTACATAACTCACGGCCTTGGGTCACTCCTCGTAATGCGTGCTTTCGCTTAATCTTATCAAATTAGACATTGGGTCACACACCAAAGCATGCATTAGCATAAATCGGGCCATGTTGCTTTAAAGAACATGCGATTTACTACGCTCTTACATGAATTGGAGCACAACTATCTAACCAAATAAGACTAAGGTTTTTGTAAATCATTTGACTCGACCAAATAGAAAACTAATTACAAACGAATTACAAGAAACGACTCGATAAACAAAAGGTAATTACAAAATACGAAACAACGATGAATAAACGATGTAAGGATGAAGCAAGAATGACAAAAGGCACGGCGAAGCACATGGCCCCAGACACGACCACCCTAGTTCCTAGGTTAGGTTCATTAGGTTAGATAGATTTGCAAAGCGATATGGGATGTACATTAGAAATTAATGATAAAAGAGGTCAGAAAGCTTCGCCTGAAACCGAGTGTTCTACACGGCCTAAAGGAGTCGAATTAGGTCAAGTTCCCTAATTAAGTTAACTCATCGAGTGTTAATAAGAAGGTGCTAATCACGCACTCTTATACTAGCGAGAAATTAGGTGAAAAGAGAGATGCATTCAATTAGGTTATAGAATTTTTGGTCGATTTTAATGCTTGTGTCGAAGCACACTAACATGTCTAATTAGGTTATTTAATCGATCTAAAGTAGTCTAAATGAATCCTATGTTAACAAACAGGGGTCGAACTAACATGCGACGGGTCCTAGGGTAGGTCGAATTGAACGAAACAAGCAAGGGGTCAAAAGCGAGGAACGAAGTTAGGATTCGTTTTATTAATGCCCTACCTTGAACACGAGGATATGTAAATGAGACGGGGGATACGACCGACCGATGTGGCGGATTTCTTTCCCATCTCAAGTCAACGCGGGTGTTCGTGGTGGTACTTTAACTCATACTCGGACTAAACTAGTTTCATAGTTAACGATATCAAACGATAAACAAAACGATAAGTAACGTAAAACGAACAATAGAAAACAAACATAAAAGAACGAAATAAAAAAGAGAAGAGGAGGATTTGATGCACCCTCAACCTACATGTATCGTTGACACCGTCTTGGATCGTAATCGATGGTAGATTTTATCTCGAGAGGCCGTCGTCGACGAAGGAACAAAGCAAACAACACGTTTTTTGTAAATCTGGACAGCAACTTTCAAACTGCAATTTCTCACTCGTTTCACGGTGAAAATTAGATTTAAAAGATGTTTTGAAAACTAGAAAGAGAGTAGAACAAAGATATTAAAACAAAACACGCTCGTTCTGAGTTGTTGGGCACGAAAACCGAGCACAAACAGAACTGGACAGACAGGAAAAGCCGCGAAAATAGAGTGTATGACACTCTATTTTTCGAGGGGATTCGTGTACTCTCAAGGTCAATTTGGCTCGTGAATATTTGTCTAAGATGTAGATGGATGTTATATGGTTAATTAGGAACAAGAAACTCGAATTTTAATGGAGATTTGAAGGGGAAACGAATTGTATTTCGAGAGAGACACAAACCGTTTCAGTTTGGATGTCTCGGTTTTGTCGAGGGTTTTTGAGAGGCAATTAGGGTTTGTTTCTGGATTTTAATGCTTGTGAGTGATGGTAGTATGTATGGAGAACTTAGAGGACTGAATGTATGGAATAGGGGGGTATTTATAGGGAGTTAAAGTAGGGTAAAAGGGAGCAATAAGCAGTCGGGCTCGGTTTGCATAGCTGCTGTCCATCAGCTATTTCGTGGGGTTTTTAGGGTTTGTATGGGGGGTTTGCTTGGCGGTTAAGCTAAGGTAATATGGGTAGGATACTAGGGTATGGTGTAGGGTTAATGGGCACGGGTTTAAGTGGTGTTTGGAGCGGGTTTTGGACTCGGGTTTGAGCACGCAAAACAGGGGGGCTGCTTGTGTTATTTGCGGGCTGTTTATGGAGTATTTGGGACGGGAATTGGATGGGTATCGTGGTGGGTTTAGTGATGGGTTGTTGTGGGTAATGAGGAGCAGGAGTTGGGTTGGTTGTGGCGGGTTTGGGTCAAGCTTTGAAGCACACAAAACGGGTTCGAGGAGGGGAAGAGCTAACGCGGGTTGGGGTGTTTGTATGGGCTGTTTTGGTCGTGATTTGGGACGTGGGTATGAGGGTTCGAACTAGGGTTGGATGGGTAGAAGCCTAGTTTGGTTAGTGTACTCGAGATTCGTGCCAACTCGTAAAGAAAACGGGCTCAAAAACCGAGCTATAATCGAGCTCCAAAACGTGTGATTAAAACGAGTTTTCAACTTTCAAATTCGATTTTTCAAATCAAATAACACATTAAAATGAATGATTTTTCAAATCAAAAATATATTTTATTTTCAATAAAATAAATTTAAGAAAATAAATTCAAATTAAAACAATAAAATGAATTCATTTTTTTTTTAAAAAACATTTAATTTAAATATCATTTAAATTAATAAAATACTTCGTCGACAACGCTCATTCTACATCGTAAAACGAGCCCAAATAATGATAATGACAACTAAAGAATACATGTGTCCTATCATCATCGGGTGTTTGTCGGGTTCTCTATAAATTCCAATATCGACGGATACGGGTATCTACAATTAGGTTACTAAAATTATACGGGGTATTATGCTACTCCTATCATTTATCTTAACTAAAATAATTCGTAATGGAATATAAATTGCCGAGTATAAATGAGAATATAAAACACATTAAGATGGAAAATCTAAGGAAAACTAAAAGTAAAAGGAGTGACGATATTTACGCTTAATCCCACCTTATTTACCTTGACCCATTTACATTCTCCCGTCCAGAATGTCGTGACCTAGGTCATCAAGCCAATCATTTTTCACTCCCCAACCAATTTCATCTCTCTACATTCTATTACCTTTTCATATTTTTTTTTATTAATTGCTAATGTTGTCAGCCAATTACATCTCTTCACATGTAAGATCATGGATTGGGTCAATTTACTCCAATAAAGGTCACCAATTAACTCTTTTTGCAATAGGTCATGTTAATTCTCTTATTAACTAGTTTGAAAGCATGTACTTTGTACGGGTTAATGACCTTGATTATTTTAAAACTAAGTTATAGAACATTACCGAATAGGTGTTTTGAAGTTCAAATCCGGGTGTCACATAATTCTACAAAAAAATGAAATATCCTAATCCATTATGGTTTCTTGATACTTACTTGATTCTAAGCATTAAGTAGCCTCTAAAGCTTTGTTATCTCGAATTCTAGCAAAATTTATTAAGTACTAATCATCAAAAGTGTAAGGGAATCGGGACGTTTTTTTTAGGCAACCGATAAGAAAGGTTTCTACATTCTCATGGCCCTACGTGCCAGGCCATGATCCCGTTTATTCAAAACCCTAGGAATGTAACTAAAGCATAAACAGTGAAAGAAGGTAGACATCTTAGAGGTATCCCTTATGATTAATATAAAGACAGGTGTGAAATTAATGAATAGTTTACATTTGCTGTATTTTGTGAGGGGGAATAAAGCAAATGTAAACTATTGACTGAGACGGAGGAGTATATATTTTGTTTGAACCACATACCTACCCTTCAAATATGGACAATTTACTTACACATGTCATGTTATTAAATTAGTCATTTCAAATTTTTTTGTTCAATTAATAAGACTGTCTTACATAATATTATTTTTTTTTTTTTGATGACGAGGAGTTGAATCCCCTCGGGCCCATGCATTCCCGCACCACCACATGGACCATGTAAACCACCCCCTTCGGGAGCTGCAGTGGCCAAGTGATCATCGCCCCAGCTGGGAGTCAAACCCGGGACCTCTCAACTCCTGCATTTCTGCAAGTTTCAAGGTTTAACCCGGCTAGTCTTACATAATATTAATAATAATAATAGTTAATCTTCTAATTACTGATAGACAGAGTTCATTTTTATGTTCTTTCTTTCACAAAGCACATGTATGTATACTCCTATGATCATCTTATTGCTATCATTCCACCGTAAAGGCGTAAAAGATAAACCCATCTATGTTTTTTGCCACTATAAGCAAACATACAATTTGGTGACAAAATTATAGTTTATTAAAATTTAATTTTAACCGTTAATAATAGAAACACTTAAGAGCTTTCTTTAACAATAGTTAAGTGACTCAAAATATTTTGGGTTGATTCTCAAGTTTCAAGGATGACTTCTATTTATAACCATAAGATCACCCTGCCTTATGCTAATCTTTCAATGTGGGACAATTCTACTATTTATACGTAATATATTCACACAGGGGTTCACCTGCATCCTCTTTGTTCTCAAATATTTACAGATTAGTTTCAGTAAGTATCATAAACTGTTTAGTGGTGCAGGGGTTGAAAACTTAGTTTGTATTGGTTAGGTCATGAGTTCTATTCCTATAGCTGTCATTTTTGCACTTTTATCTCATTTAATTATAAATTGTGTCTTTAATGCTATTTAATACCTAGTTTTAGTCATTCATTTTCATAAATTCCTTCTATTATTTTTGTTTTTTGTTGGTAGTGTCATCAATTTTTATGTAAAATTTATGTTAAGGAAATCAAGGGTTTAAGTGTTTTATTTTGCCTCGCGATTTTTTTGTGTTTAAATTTATATTAAGGAAATCAAGGGTTTAAATTCGTTCTATTATTTTTATATACTCACAAATTTATACAAAGTATTTTATTTATACCTACTCGAATTATTTGGATCCAATTTTATTTTAATTTAGTGTTTTATTTTACCTCACGAATTTTTGGTGTTTAAATTTTCGTTTCCATCACCGAAATCATTGTTAAACTTTTGCATCCCCTATGATCATATCCTAGAATCGCCCCTGTATTCACAACACCTCCACTACCAATGTGGAACAAATAACATACTAAGAAATACACAATATTTTTCACACCTAGCTCGACATTCAACCCGAATCCCAAAATACGGACAATTGCTACTCATTATATCTAATAGTAGTTATATTAATAATATGAGCAAATACTATATGTTAATATTTGTACGTTCAACATCCAATCCGATTAATAATGGGCAAATACTATCAAACTAATCTTATCTGAAGTCCAAAGTTTGTCTTACGTATAAAATTAACATTTTTTTCTTATAAATATTAAGTAGTTTTTAAGGGTTGGACTCTCTAGATGAAAAAAATGTTAAAACTTGAAAAATTAATATGAAAAATTAACTTTATGTAACGTTACTTCTTATATAATAAGTATACTACTAATGTATGTTCGTTATTTAAAAATCCAGCTTAAAAGTTAAAAAATAAATAACCTATTGCCAAACTACTAAATTTGAGTAGAAAAGGAGATGATATAACTATATATAATTATATAATTGTGAAACCACCAAAATTAAAAGTATAATACAAATAAATTTCACTATTTTGGAGTTAATAATACAAACCCTTACAAGAGTTATCTAAGACAATACTTAAGAGACTCAAAAGATTTTGGGTTGATATTTAAGCTCCAAGGATGACTCATATTTATAATCATATGATCACCTCACATTATGTTAATCTTTCGATGTGGGACAATTCTACTATTTATAATAATAGGATTAACACACCTTATGTTAATCTTTTGATGTGGGACAATTCTATTATTTATAATAGGATGACCCCACCTTTTCTACTATTTATACGTAGTATATTCACCACATCTACATTATTTTTCAATGTGTGACATATAACATACTAAGAAGTACATGATTTTTTTTTCACCTAGTTCGACATCCAACTCGATTTAATAATGATTTGTTCTTTGGAGTCAGGCCTGCTACTCCCCCTTAATTGATGTATGAACTCTGTTTGTAAGTCTTTTAATTTAAGTACCTATTTAAACAAAAAAAGATTGAAGACGGATAATTCCGTCTCAAATAAAAATTCGCGATAATAAAATACAAATAAATTTTGTAATAAGACTACATAAACCGTTATGACCTATTGTTCTTTTAGGAAAATATTTTTGTAGAATTTTATTATGAGTGTGTTGACAATTCCTAGAGCTAAGATGGTAGCTGAACCATGAGCTCTTTGCTATACTTGGATTTCTTCAACAGTTGTCCACTTAATTGTTTGACTAATATTCAGTGAGTTGGTCCCATTGTAATGAAATCATACCTAACTCATTTTTATATTCTCATTCTCATTAAATTGAATAATTAAAATATTATAAACATTATAACCCACTTTAATATAGGAAATATTATTATAATAATTAAAACATTCTCCACATTATTTTTTATATCATGTTGTGAATATAATGATACAAACTCTTAAGAACTCTCTACGACAATACTTGAGAAACTCAAAAGATTTTGGGTTGATAAATAAATTCCAAGGATGTCTTCTATTTATAATCATAGGATCACCTCACCTTATGTCAATCTTCCGATGTGGGAAAATTTATTATTTATATATGTTTAATGTGCAATATATAAAATACTAAGAATTATATCATCTTTAATATGTGCAAATAATATGAAATCTATACTCTAATAATAGCATTTTTTACGGCGAATCTATTTATACTATTTTCATAATTTTTTTAATGATACTTTTTTCTTCAAATGAAACGTAAAAAGTTTTTATATAAAATTAGAAAAATCACTTGAATATAATTTAGAAAATATATATTATAATAATTAAAATATTTTTTACTTTATTTTTTATATCAAAAAATATTATTTATGATACTTTCCTAAATTGATTTTGGATGATGTGGACAGCTTAGAATCGCTCGAAAAAGCCTCTTATTTGTATATGTATATGTATATATATATATATATATATATATATATATATATATATATATATATATATATATATATATATATATATATATATATATATATATATATATATATATATATATATATATATAGATTGTTGATTAGTGTAACCCAATAAGGGCATGACCTTCCTCATGACCTTGCTTGAGAGTTGTCCAAGTATTTATCATATCAACACAAATGCAGAATTACTTGTAAATTATAGGGAGAATAAATCCTCTCTTCCAATCTCATGCTCATCTTGTAACTCGTCATCTTTGTTTTCTGGCTCATCATTTATTTAATACTCCCTCCTATCCAAACCAAAGGTAATACTTGCTTTTTGGCACTATTTATGGTCGTAGGGAATCTTTGATATTGTTCTTAATCTATAAGACAAAATAAAGTCATGTGAGATCTTGTTTGATTTATCGTCAAGAATGTTGTAAGAATATAAATTTTTTATAATTTTTAATATTGTGTAACTAAATATATTCATGTTATAAAACGTGTCTCGGCAAGTGTGATAAAGCAACTGTTAACTTTGCTTTGGATGTGAGGGACTAGGGAGTATAATTTACATAATATTCTCTATAATCAAGAATTATGTGTCAAAAGATGGACCAATGAAATATGAGAATTAAACCGGGAATTTTCACTCAATTAATGTAAATACTCGTGAAACCTTAAATATGAATATAACTGAATTTAGTATAACAAAAAAATTATCGTAAATACTCATATATAGGTCGTTTTTACACGTCGATAATAGTTTGACAAAGTGTAATACTCGTAGAATATTTTAGTATCTTTTTGTACACAAATTCTCATTTGTGACGAGAATATTTTAGTGTCGGACTACAACATGCTTAGGAATCGCTACGTTTGATCGACAGTTTATATAACTACGTGTCAGAAAACTCAAAAAACGATATCGAAAACGAAAACATTTTCAAAACATTTCAAAAATACCGGGAGTATTTTATTCACGACGACGGGGTCGTAATGACACTAACTAGAGTCAAAACCGACACCGGACCAAAAACCGACTCAAAATTCAAATCCCGACTCAACAACGAGTCAAACACAAGTCAAAAACAACAAATCCACCCCACATAACACCCACATACTAAGTATACACGGTATACTTGGTGCCCAAGTACAAATCATATCCTAACAAAACCTAGGATAGAACAAAACACGAATTCCAAATTTATGAAAAGGACATGACGACCCATTGCCTCGCCAATGAGATCGCGCCTCGTTGGGTTGCTAGCATGGCCACGTCGCCCAAAACGCACAACATCACACAAATCCTGTATAAATACCCCTCAAATGCCACCATTTGTAGGTACACAAGAGTCTGCCCCTTCTTTTCTCCCTTAACATTCTAGACCTCGACTTCTTGAGTCAACAACCGACACGTATTTTCAACCTACCGATTGAAAATATGAGCCTTACACATTGTTTGGTACCGTCATCGTGCATTAAATCACTTGACTTACCACTTCGACAACCTATAACATCACTAAAGAAAAACAACTCTCCATACTTTACAAAAACTATTTTATATCGAGTTTTCCGACTCAAGAGTTTTTACACTTTGTCGCTTTCTCGTCAAGCAAGCTATCATGTAAGTATGAGGTGTAATTAATCCTCTTCTTTCATGTTCTTTTTATCTGTTTTCGTGACTTTAACATGATAAAACATGCATAACATGATCCAAAATACGGATTGATCGAGCCAAAACCGAGTTTTGACAGGAGACAGAGGCTGATAGTCACCACAACCAACCTCGCGCCTCTTTAGGCATCCCAGTTAGAACTCAAACATGTTTGAGTTCGTCTTTCCTCCATTTCATTTCTTATTTGCAATCGGTTTTTTTCCATTTCAAATATTTCAAATCATTTTTATGATGAGCATTTTTAACCATGAATTATATGTTTACATTTGCAAAAAACCATATTATTTATACATGAATAATCATTCTTGGTTCTACATACCATGTCGGTTTAACCCGAGTACGATGATAAACTTTGACTAATTACAAAGCAATGAACTTAATATAATTAGTTCATATCAAGCATTTATACACCTTTCATTTACAAACCTATTCATCTCAAGTTTACAAAACCGAACCCGAGATCGAATATTATCAAGACAATGATAATTATTCCGAGTTACGTTCTTCATATTAGCACAAAAACGGTCTTAACGACCTTTTCAACAAAAGCGGGTTTTAACACCCTTTTACGAACGATTTCAGAAACAATTTCAACAACCAGGAGACACCCCTTGGAGTAGTCACCTAGCTCGTGCCTAAACAGGCTCTCTGAATTTCAGTTTTCAAACTGGGCAGACCCCCTTGCATCGCCAATAGGCTCGCGCCTCAATGACTTCCTGACACTGCTCCTTTCCCATTTCCAGCACTTTTCCAGGAAGATCCAGACTTCGGTTAACCCGAATACAGGACGGATTAGATTGATGAGTTTGCATTTTACACTTTGCATTCTAAAACACTTTTTTAAGACAAATGGATCATGTTAAGCACCATAAAACTAACTTGGTAAATCAACATTAAATCCAAATCGACAGCAATTACTTGATACTTGGATAAACAACCGACATAGCAAATTCCACATGTTAGGTTTAAACTTGTGGATTCACATTGATGCATTTAACCCGTTTTATCAACTTTTGCACTTAACCAACGAAGATCGATCAGTAGAGGCTGCTACCGCGGACGGGATTGGGTGTTCGATTAAAGAGCTTCCCAATACGTACCCTCACCTCTTATTCAGAAACTTTGGATACTGGACGACCTTATCCAGGGAGAACGAGAGTCATTCTAGCGATAAGATGCTAAAGAGGGACGATTCATTATCTTTAGTACCTATGTCAAGCACCGCTTTTTGCTTCGTTTGACCGGGGTACAAAGTGGATTCGAACGATTTTCAGGCATCCCATAATTGCTTGATGGCGACTCCGAACATCTCTAGCAATCGTTTCGAGACCTTCACCGAGATGCAACCGACCGGTCTAAAGCGATCCGGTCGAAAGCAGTTCTACGTCACCGAGCGTGGCTTTCCGACTACTGCATGTCCGCAGACCGGCGTGTAGGTGGCCCATGTCCATAGTTTTATGCGGTACATATCGTTAACTACGTATTTGGAAAAATTATAAAAATTAGATATTTTTAATGTACTCGTAAAGACGAATTAAACAAGATCCCACACGAATATATTTTCACTTATGTATTGAGAGAAAATTGCAATGAAATGATCATTTGTGAATAGTTTACAAAAGGCAAATTGGTAGAGTGGAGTTGAATAGAGGAAGTAATAGAATATCACCACTTCTAGTGGTTTGGAATCTGATATCTGTACTAAGGTTTTCGAGTTATGTTTTTAAGAATTTGAGCTATACTGTATTGTAAAATTTCTGAATTCACACAGTTAAACATAAAAAAGTAAACTTTTAAAAAGCTCATAAAAATTATACATAAGTTTGGATAAATATATAGTGGTAATATAATACTTATTAAATAATTGGGGTATAACCGTATTTGTGATAATTGTAGGAATGTGATTTTAGATCTGTAGACTTGTGGAGTTACTGGTGGGATAGAAGTGCAAAACGTAGGGCCACTCAATGTACTTGAGTGTGCTAATTAGGAGGATTTCTCGTTTTCGTGTCGCATACTCGCATGATTTGACGATTTGTAGCTTTTCATGTTTCAATCCTCAACCTAGCTCCTTTCTTTCCAGCTGCCAAAAAAAAAAAAAAAAATCCTCAACCTAGCTGAGGTTTGGTGTGCCAATGTGAACCATTTATATTTGCAATTGGTCTCCCTTGTGACGGGTTAACATTTGTGGCGGATATTTTGTGAGATAAAATGGTAACAAAATGGGTTAGTGGAGAAAGGGGACCACATGAATAGTGTTGCAGAGAGAGAAAAAGTGGGTACTTTGTGAGGTAAAATGGTATCCGTCACAAGCTTGTGACGGATATGTCATGTCTTCAATGAGAATTTGTGTTATATTTGTTTGGTAAAGTAACTAGAAAGGGGTCGTTTGGTTGTCACTTAGAAAATATAGGCATTGGAAAATCCCATGATTTTGAAAAATATGGGTTGTTTGGTTGCCATAAATTTTGGAAAATGTAGGAATTAACACTTCCCAAGAACTTCTAATGCCTACATGATGTGGGAAGTTGCTTACCTACTCCCCACTTGGTCATTGGAAGTTCCTGTGGAATTTAATTCCTAAATGAGCAACCAAACACTTTTCCGAAATTCACCTGAATTGGATAATGGAACTTAATTCCCATAAATTGTATTTTCCTAGGAAAATTAAGTTCCTTGATCAACCAAACAACCCCAAAGTATATCACTACTAATTAAATTAATCGATTCATAAACTTTAATTTCACTTGAACTTCTTGAAGTAGTCCTTGAAAGGTTATTGCAACTATAAATGAGGTATATATGAGTTGCACCCTTAACTATTAAGGTTATGTTCTTTTCAGTTTAACGGAGTTGAATAGAATTGAATGAAGTTGATTTGAACTAAACTGAATTGAATGGTTGACCTGAATTAAATAGAACAAATAAGAGTTAATTTGAGTTAAATTTAAGATTGTTGTAATCGAGACGGAATTTTCGACGGAATATGGTCCGTAGCTAAAAGCTACGGAGCCCCCGCACTGGACCGTCGCTCACCGAATATGCATGTATGTCCATGCACCACCTCTTGTAGAGGCATTGGAAATTTTTGTTGTTAAGAGGAATATAAACCCATGACTTCCAACTCTGTAACTCACATTCTAACCATTGAGGCAAAGAAGGATTAATGACTATTTGGGTGATGAATATTTACTTAAAGTAAAAGTCATTATTACGTTTGTGAGTTATAAGTTACTTTTTTCAAAATAGTTATAAAATATAAATAGATTATAATAATAATAATAATAATAATAATAATTCAAAAGTATATTTCACATTGGCATACATTTTATATGAAATATAAAAAATACATGATAATGAAAATTAACTTTAGCTACCAACGTATTTCCGTAGCTGAAAACTTAAATCTATAAAATCTCATTAAAAGGCTATCCTAAAATGGCAATTTAAAGCCACGTAGACAATGCCACATTGGATTAGAAAATGCCATGCACACATTCAATACTCTATGTCAGCAGCTCAACAAAAATGTCACCCACTCATTCATACCTCATCTATATCTATATAATCTAATTAAAAGGGTACTTAAAATGACAAATTTAAATGTGACATGACAAATTTTAATGTGACATGAAAAATTTAAATATGACATGGATTATCAACTTATAATTACATAGCATTGATTTAGTTCACTAATTTATAAATAAATCTATACAATCTAATTAAAAGGTACATAAAATGACAAATTTAATGCAACAAGGCAAATTTATATAATATTATAAAAGGGTAAAACTAAGCATTTTACTAAGCCATGTCTCCTATCAAAAGTCATCTTGGATTGTCATGTGTTACATGCATATAACTAAAAAAAATAAAAATAAAATTTAAGTAGAACAAAAGAATGTAAATGTAAATAAACTTTTTAGTTTCCTCTCATTTTTATTGCTATTAATAATTAATAATTAATTCAATCTACCAATTTAATATTTAATTCATCTTTCTTAAATGATAGAAATAATTCTTTGGCTTTCCTCTCCTCATTCATAAATAGAAGTTCAAGAGAATGAAAACTTAAGAATTATTAATCACATAATTAAAACTCTTTACATTAATTTGTTAAAATTCAATTTCATAAACACAAATTGTATACCTTTTCATTTTTATGTTTTAACATAGGGGAAGAGGAAGAGACGTACCCAAATCTTTAATGCCTTGAACAATGTATAAATATACAAGTTTTCTCACTCTTTCAATATCATATTCTCTTTGCTAATATTTTTGTTGATTGATTTTATTTTTATGAATATGTTTATATTTCCATATGCTAATTTAAGTTGACGGAGTAATATTTATCATTCGAAATTTTCTGATTTCCAATATAGTGTTATTTTATTATTCAAAATATCATTTTTTTTGAATTAATTAATTTCTTTTAAATTGGTGTGTTGTAGATATGAGATTTTTACTTACTAATAAAAGTGTTTGGATTTTCAGGTTTGCTTGCGTCAAGATTCAAGAGTTTCGAGCCTTGCAAAGCATTTGATCTATTTGGCTCTAATTTAGGTTAATAATTTTGGGTTGATTAATTTGATTGTCACTAACAAATGTTAAATTTTGTGAGTTTGGTTTAAGCAAAATGACAGGTGTATTCTCATATTATAATCAATAAACATGAATTCTTATATTCATGTTGAAATTCTGATTACAATTCTCTTGTAACAATAGCAAAATCGTAACAATTTTCAAAGTATGATAACAAATAACTACATCAACTAAGGACATTTTTGTTATTATACCGGTAGTTAATTTAGGTGATGGTTTATGCTCCTGTAACTCTCACTCCCTTACCCATGACTTTCAATCTAACACAATGATTTATTAGAGCTTTATAGTTGTTTTTTTCTATTATTCTTTTCATTCCCTTGGTTTTCTAAACACTTAATGTAAAATACTCTATTTTATAAATAATGTTTTGGCATTTAAGTTAAAGTATTTGTATTTTTAATGAAATTTTGAAACATAAATTGGTGATTAAATTTTCATGAGGGCCAGATTTGTATTAAACTTGATTTTGTGATATTAATCCTTATTGTTGTTTATTTCTATTGCCTTTTTTTTTTCGTATTGTACCAATGGACAAACATTTGTAATGCATTTGACTACTAAATTAAGTCAGTTCCGTACCTTATGAATTTCTAAAATTTTAACCCTTCCATGACTCTTAAATTCTCAAATTTTAAAATTCTCAATTGTTATAAATTTTCGATATTATGGTTGTTGGTTGCAAATAGAAAAAAAAAAGAAAAAAGAATTCTCATGAATATACAAGAAAAAAAAGTTAGCTTGGTTATCAAATTGTATGAATACCACTCTTTCTCAACTTGACCATCATCTATATCTTTGCTAAGTAACAATAACTCACCCTTTTGAAATAGCCATCTCTATCTAATCCCGTGCATTATGCATGGGTGTGAAAACTAGTTAGATACTAAATTTGCTACTCACTTTATTTTGTCTCTATAACTTTAGCTACCAACGTAATTCCGTAGCTGCAAACTTAAATTAGATACTAAATTGGTTACTCGCTTTGTTTTGTCTCTATAATAACTATGTACTTGGCCACTGGCAAATTTCCGTATTTAAAAACTTAAATTAGATACTAAATTTGCTACCGACTTTATATATTTAGTCTCTACAATAGAGACATAATTAACTAACATTTTAGTTTGGTCTCTAAAGTGGAGACTAATATATTTTTTATCTAAACATTAATCGCTAAATTATATATTTAGCAACTGAGTTTTGGTCAGTTGCTAAATTAATAGCTAAATCATCATATTGTTAGTTTTGTTAGACTTGTTAAGATATGAATATTTTTAAAGGTTCTAACTTCTAACCATGTCCCTTTTTTTTTTTTTTGAACAGCGTAAATTTTAAGATGAATGAAAAGTCCAATTATGCACATTAAGTTACCCGGCCATCTTTTTACCCAAGTGACAAATCCCAACTTAAAAACAACCTCATACATACCATTCTCACAATGGTTTGTAAATCTAAGGGTTTGGTTGTGATAAGAGTAATTATTAAGGGAATAATGAGAGTTAAAATAAGAATAAATGAAAGGAGATTGGTGCTTTGTGGTAGTTGTGAAGGGTGGAAAGAGGAGGTGAGGAAAAGAATTATTACTTCTATAGGGAGGTAATGCATTACTTGAGATGAGAGGTAGGTAACAATTAGTCCCTTAATGGAGGGACATTTACACTATATTTCCTCATTTTTATCCATTTCTATCTCCAACTTGAAGGGATTTGTCGGCCCTTAAAACCATTTAATAAGACAAATCTCCAGGACCATATGCAAGTTAGAAATCAGAATTAAACTAAATAAAGAGAGCAATCGAATTACCTCGCAGCGGAATTAATCCGTGAGCAAATAATATCCAGCAAATAAGAAAAATAAAAACCGGATCAGAATAACCCAACTGCTACAAAAACAAGAGCACTCCAATTGTAGTGCCTCCACTAGTATCCACACGTATGAATAGGAGATGCGATTTGTATGCTAGTACACAAGGTAGGGTTTTGTTATTTCTCACAGAGGAATAAGATAGATGAAACTGACTCCCATATATCTCTATATATAGGAAAGCAAAGACTCAGTTTCCTAATTAAACTCTAACTTTAATCGCAGCTGGGCCTAATCTAATTAGAGCCATATTTCTATATTTCAGTCTGACTGTAAAAGGAAACACCGTATTCATCTTGTGTGTGACCCAATGGGCCCGTTCAATTCTACACGAGTCCTTAAACTCATTTAAGACTCGGTCCGTAAGCGGCTTCTAGCAAAACGTTACGGTTAAATAGAATATAAACCGGGTTACCTTAATTGGACTCCGGACATAAATCTAACAGTCTTCCACTTGTACTGTGTCCAATTAAACATGTCTCTTTGCTTCTATTGTTCCAATCAAGACTAAGGTAGGAAAAGTGTCAACCTTAAATGTCTTAATCATTTTTCTCGAATCTCTAAGTTGAATTGTTACAGCAGACGACTGACAATCACCTCGTCTGAGCGCGGCCACGCATTTTACAATTCACACTCTTCGAGAGGCCAGAAACAATAAACTTCCTTCAGCAAGGAAGGAACAAATCACATGTTGTTTAACCACATCCTATCACATGATCCATAGTAAGTCCAAGCATTGTCGTTATAGTCACCAGTCATGGCTGACGTTTGACAATGTGTGGACAGCGGGCCGCCAGAAATGAGGTATCTACACAATGTCAAAACAAACTACTTAGCATGTACAAAATAGTGAAAAACGCAGGTCTAAAGACTGTATATTCACTACTAACTCGTGATTAGAAACTTTACTGACACTAAGCGAATCCTTAGTAAAGTTCTTAACGGGTCTGTCTAATACATGTTCTCTAACATGTACCCATATGCCTGGTTTGATATCCCAATATCATGACTTAAGGAACTTAGTCATCAACCAGCTCATATACTAATCATTTCAGGCATTCAAGCGTTCCAATTTAATGCCCTGATTAGAGACTATAATAGAAAACATCATCCAAATAGAGTTCCAAAACTAAGTCACGTAGTTAGTGATCTATTTAATCAATGTTGACTATTGTGGAACAAACATTCAATTAAACAATAAAATGAATAAAATCAAATAATAATTTTATTGAATAAATGAAGTAAATGTTACATATAACTAATTAAACATGTCAAATAAACTCCCACTAAAACAAAGATCTCATAATAGGACTAAGACCACTCGCTAATGCATCTTAGACCAATGGCAGTTCTATGACGCTCATACTTAGACTGCAGGAGAGGCTTTGTTAAGGGATCTACAACATTTGCATCAGTCGGTACTTTGCATATCTTTACCTCACCTTTATCAATATAAAAGCTAGCATTGGTGTAACCACGTACAACAAGCTCCTCATACCCACCAAATACCAAGAACATATCCTTAATTCCTTTCAGACACTCAAGGATATTCTTGACAGCTGTCTAGTGGCCTTCACCGAGATTAGATTAGTATCTACTCGTCATACTCAATGCACAAGCTACAATAGAACGAGTGCATAACATCGCATACATGATATAACCTATGGCGGAAGCATTGGGAAACTTTCTCCTGCACTCTTGCTCATCAGGTGTCGAAGGACACTGAGTCTTGCTAAGAGTAATGCCATGAGACATAGGCAAGAAACCTTTCTTGGAATCAATCATATTGAAACGTCGAATCACCTTATCTACATAAGTGCTTTGACTCAGACCAATAAGTCTGTTAGGTCTATCTCTATAGATCCTAATACCCAAGATGTAAGCTGCATCACCCATATCCTTCATGGAAAAACAACTTCCAAGCCAATCTTTAACGTATTGTATCATTGGAATGTCGTTTCCCATAAGGAGAATGTCATCGACATAAAGAACCAGAAATGCAATTGCACTCCCACTATTCTTCTTGTACACACATGGTTCTTCTTCGTTTCTAAGGAAACCAAACTCTTTGATTGCCTGATTAAAACGAAGTTTCCAACTCCGAGATGCTTGCTTCAATCCATAAATGGATCGTTGAAGCTTGCAAATCTTCCCAGCATGTGTTGTAAAACCTTCAGGTTGTGTCATGTACACATCCTCTTGCAGATTTCCATTAAGGAAAGCTGTTTTCACATCCATTTGCCAAATTTCATAATCATGAAATGCAGCAACTGCTAGAAGAATCTGAATGGACTTAAGCATCGCTACTGGAGAATAGGTTTCATCATAATCAATACCGTGAATTTGCTTGAAACCTTTAGCTACCAGTCGCGCCTTATATATACCCACATTTCCATCCATATCAATCTTCCTTTTGAAGACCCATTTACACTCGATGGTTTTAACACCATCAGGTGGATCAACCAAAGTCCATACTTGGTTATGGTACATAGATTCCATTTCGGATTTCATGGCCTCAAGCCATTTTTCGGAGTCAGAGCCCATCATTGCTTCTTTATATGACCTTGGCTCATCATTCTCTACCAAAAGTAGATCACGATGCTCAGTCACTAAGAACCCATATCTCACGGGATCCATACCAAAACTAGATCTTTCAGATCTATGTAAGGCGGGTTCCACAGGAGTAGAAACTACAACTCTTTGTAAATCTAAATGTTGTTCCTCCTCATTAGGTGGAGGAATTTCCTGTGTCTCTCGAATTTCTTCGAGATCAACTCTACTCCCACTGGTTCATTTGGAAAGAAATTCTTTTTCAAAAAAGACACCATACCAAGCTACAAACACTTTGCCCTCAGATGAGTTGTAGAAATAGTACCCTTTAGTCTCTTTAGGATACCCTACAAAGAAGCATTTGTCGGATTTGGTGCCAAGTTTTTCAGGAATTAACTTCCTTACAAAAGCTTCGCAACCCCAAATCTTTAGGAAAGGCATCTTAGGAATGTTTCCAGTCCATATCTCATATGGTGTCTTTTCTACCGACTTTGATGAACACCTGTTAAGTGTGAACAAAGAAGTTTCAAGTGCATAACCCCAAAATGAAATTGGAAGACTAGCATGACTCATCATAGACCGAACCATATCAAGCAAAGTCCGATTCCTCCTCTCAGACACACCATTCCATTGTGGTGTTCCTGGTGGAGTTAGTTGTGAAATGATTCCACAACCTCTAAGATGATCACAAAACTCTTGGCTCAAGTATTCTCCTCCACGATCAGATCGTAAAGCCTTAATTGTCTTGCCAAGCTGATTCTGCACCTCATTCTGAAATTCTTTGAATTTCTCAAAAGATTCAGACTTGTGTTTCATCAAGTAAACATAACCATATCTACTGAAATCATCAGTAAATGTTATGAAATACTGAAATCCACTTCTAGCAGTATGACTCATTGGACCACAAACATCATAATGTATAAGGCCTAATAAATCAGTCGCCCTTTCACTGTGACCATTAAAAGGCGTTTTTGTCATTTTGCCAAACAAACAAGACTCACATCTCTTAAATGATTCAAAATCAAATGAATCCAAAATTCCATCTTTATGAAGCTTTTGTACGCGTTTCTCATTTATATGACCCAAAAGACAGTGCCAGAGATAAGTAGGATTAGAATCATTAGTTTTTAATCTTTTGGCATTAATGTTATAGACCTGCTTAGTTAAATTTAGAACATATAGTCCATCAACAATATGAGCTTGACCATATAAAATAAAATTACGCATAATAGAACAACACTTGTCTTTTATTCGAATATCAAAACCATTCATGTCCAAACACGAAACAAAAATAATATTCCTGCTAATGGCAGGTACATGATAACAATTATCTAGTTCTAAAACTAAGCGAGAAGGCAACGATAAATGAAATGTTCCTACAGCTAAAGCAGCAACTCTTGCTCCATTGCCTACACGTAGGTCCACTTCACCTTTTGCCAATGATCTACTCCTTCTTAGTTCCTTCACATTACAACAAATGTGAGAATCACAACCGGTATCTAATACCCAAGAAGTAGAACAACGAGTAGTAACATTTACTTCTATAACATGAATACTTGAAGTGGAAGCAACATGACAGGGCAGTCGTATACCTATCAAAAATAACCAACTGGCTCTAACTAATATAGCTAGGGAAGTCGGGTCGATCTCCACATGGAGATGGGAAAATGCCAGCTTTGTCTAAGTTCGTCACGGTAACCAAATTGGGGGTTTTAATTGGGTTGTTGTTCTAAACTAATGAGAATGAGAGAGAGAAAAAGCAGAGAAAAAGGATTAAACAGATAAGGAAAACAGCTAAGACAGACGGTTCACCATGATCATTCAGTCAAGTAATCTAAGTCTCAGGTCAATGCAAGTACGGTCTGAGGAGCAGTGAATATCTCCTTCCGGTCTCAATTCGCCCTAAAGCACAGATAGCTTAGCTTCCGCCCTCACTACAGTGCCCTAATGTTCGCTACGAGTCTCACCGTTTCCAACCTTCCGGTCCAGGTCAAGGTTTACTATGATAAAAATGTCTAATTGTGTCGACTCAATTAGACAGATACAATTAACTGCAGCGATTAACAACAAAGACTACACAAGCATTAACCTAATATGGCAACTACTATTCCTTCATAATCATGGATCCCCTAGCCTTAGGAAGAGGGAATTAGCTATACATCACCATTGAATTAACAACAATAACATATAAATGATAGGAATTAAACATGATGATAATAAAATGAAATAAGAATAAATAGCAATAGTAAAATAGAGGAATAAAGGAAATAGAAGCAATAAATTAAATTAAGAATAAGAACAAGAATTAAAAAGGGAATAATGGTACCGATTACAAGTTTCGAATCCAAGTAGCAAAGAGTAGAAGCAGGGTAAAAATGAAGAAGCAGTCGAAAATTATAGAGTAAAAGTGAATGAGGAAGAGTTACGCAGTCTACTGTATTTTGTAATATGCGAAAATCCTCCTCTAAACCCAATCCATAGCTTAATTACAAAAGCCCATACGAAAATAGGCGGAAAAACTCTATTACAGGCAAAACCACTCGATCGAGTGGAAATAAACTCCTCGATCGAGTAACTAAGCGACAAACCCCTCGATCGAGTGGAAATAAACCACTCGATCGAGTAACTCCTTGTATTGCCTACTTGATTGAATACAGGGACTGCTCGATCGAGTAACCTTCAGTATATAAAACATTCGATCGACTAGAAAAGTAGTCGATCGAGCTATCTTGGTACGTTTAGGCACTAGACGCCTTCCGAAACCAGCTCACGCGTCTTCAAAGTGATAGATTCCAAGCTCCGGCTCCTTGTTCTCCATAAATGCATGCAAATGGGACGAGTTTAGGCTCTATTTAGCTCCTCTTTAGTTTATTCCTGCAATTTACATAAAACGAACCAAAATAGACTATTTGGGGGTATTTGTAGCTAGATGCCACGTAAATAGTACAGAAATGCGTGTAAAAATGAGGTAAAAACCCTATATAAAATACACGCATCAAATCTCCCAAAACCAAACCTTTGCTTGTCCCCAAGCAAACTATGAATGCAACTAAGAAATAACAGTGGAACGGGACCAACGCATCAGCTACAATTCACCCACCAAAACCAGTTTAATGCAACAACTAACAAAGTGGCAAATGATAAGTGCAAACGAATTAAATCAATGTTTCAAACTTACTGAACCGTCGACCTTGCAAGACTCAAAAGTATCAGACTCTCACGGGTCGCTCATCGCTCTAATGTAGGCACGAGGTGAGTATATATGTGAAAGATAGAAAGAAGAAAAGACACTCACCTAACTAGACCTCTAAGAACATGCATGCAGTTAACATGAATAAAGTCTCTACAACCGTACATACGCATTCCAACCATACTAATGACCAAGACACATGCCGAGGACTTACATTTGGGTAAGTGAGGTAATGGGTAAGAAGGGGCTAAGATGAATTTGGATATGTAGGGTTAATAGCCAGGCTAGCAACAACGAATCCAAATATTGAACTGCATCCCAACTTCGTACTCAATATAACAAAACAAAACGGTGCAAATTCCATGCACTCGACTCACAATACACCAAAAACTTGTCAACTCCCCATAAAATATAAGTAAAACATGGGAGTGAAAATCATTATACAATTTCTCAATTCTCTGCACATGATTTTTCTTTCTTTTTCTTTTTCATATTTCTATTTTTTTTCATTCTTTTCTTCTCTTTTTTTTTTCATTTTCATCCATCATTTTTTCTTTCATTCCCTTCAATTCTTCCACCATCTTCTGAATTCAGATAAAAATAACCAAACTGCAGTAAAGCATTCCAAACAGCTACTCATTACTAGCTCGGCTAGGGTAGGAAAAATTATAGTATGTAGCTAAAAGGACAAAAGGGCAATTTGGCTATGTGGGGCTCATGGGTAGAATGAAATAAAAGGGATCTGCCTCTCCTAACATGTGTTACCATCCACAAACCGAATGCATACAGGTATTAAGAAGACTAGACTCATGCTTATGCAAATTGATGTTACATGCCTTACAGAGAGTACTACTCACATCCTAAATGAAACCGGTCATGAATGTCACCAGTTTATAAAGCTCTAACCTCAGAATGTAATGTATCTTGCCGATATGTGAGTCAAGTCTATTCGTTCAGATAAGAGAGAAACAAAAACTCGTAGATCATGCACATAATCATGCCAATTAAATGTTAAGAATATGCAAGGCTAAGGTAAAGATTCAATGTAGCGTCAAAGTTCAAACGTTCCGACTCAAATTAAACGTGAAATTTTTTGAAATTTATGTGATTTTTGAATTAAAAACGACAATGCATGCGAAAATAAATAAACGTGCAAACGAAAATGCAAGAAAACATGCAGACACAGATATGGATGCATACCTCCCCAAACCAAACCGTACAATGCCCTCATTGTACCAAAAATAGGGAAAGAAATGCAAACTAAGGAGAACAGGATAAGTGGAGTCGGAAGGCTTACAAAACGTCGTGAAGAGGGACCTCCCCAAACCGACCATGAACATGGGAGGTCAAAGGAAGTCAAGCAGTAGCGCAACAGACGAAAAGTAATGGCTGGAAGACAAAACTACTCGATCGAGTGGCCTGGAATAGCTCGATCGAGTGAATTGGTGTCAAAAAGTGCTCGATCGAGCAAATTGTTACTCGATCGAGTGATCTTGGTTATGCAGCTTGTCGATCGAGTACTTTAACTACTCGATCGAGTGAAAATTATCCCAAAAGTGCTCGATCGAGTAGAAAAACTACTCGATCGAGTGGATACACCTGCAAAACATGCATCAAAACCAAGGAGAATACATAGGGTGCATAAAACAGCGTCTAAAGTTCAACAAAAAGCTAAAGGAAAAGAAATAGTTCACCAAAAATACAATAAATCAGTCCGGGTTGCCTCCCAGAGAGCGCGGGTTTAAGAGGTCCCGCACGACCTTTCTGGCATCAATTAACTGGCGCGTCTAGCTCGTCTAAGTACAGGACTTCAACACGATTGTCTGCTTCATTTGCCTCGTGATAATGCTTCACATATTGCCCATTCACCTTGAACCGATTTCCCTCAGGACCTTCTAGCTCAACGGATCCATATCTAGTAACAGCTGTCACCGTATAAGGACCACTCCACCTGGACTTCAGCTTTCCAGGAAATAATCGCAGTCGAGCATTAAAACAAGAAAGACCTTTTGCCCAACATGAAACTCCCGAGGTAGAATTCTTTTGTCATGCCATCTCTTCGTCTTTTCTTTATAAATGCGCGAGCTATCTTAGGCATTAAGCCTAAATTCTTCCAACTCATCTAGCTGCAAAAGACGATTCTGACCACACAACTTAGGATCAAAGTTAAGCTCACGAATTGCCCACCAAGCCTTACATTCCAACTCAACAGGTAAGTGACATGATTTCCCATAAACTAACCTATAAGGTGATGCACCAATTGGTGTCTTAAAGGCAGTTTTGTAGGCCCATAATGTGTCTTCTAATTTAAGACTCCAGTCCTTCCGTGATTTAGAAACTACCTTAGACAAGATCTCTTTCAACTCGCGATTAGAGACCTCAACCTGACCACTAATTTGGGGATGATACCCCAAACCACGCCAGTGTTGGACACCAACTTTAGACAGAATGGAAGTTAGTTTCTTTTCTTTAAAGTGCATTCCCCCATCACTAATGACGACCCTAGGGACACCAAATCGGGGAAATATGACCTTTTTAAACATTTTTATCACGGTCTTGGCATCACAATGAGGTGAGGCAATTGCCTCAACCCATTTCGACACATAATCTACAGCCACTAAAATGTACCTGTTACCTTTACTAGACGGGAATGGTCCTTGGAAATCAATGCCCCAGACATCGAAAACATCAACCTCTAAGATACCATTTTGTGGCATCTCATGTCTCTTCGAAATGTTCCCTGATCGTTGGCAGGCATCACAAGCTGAAACAAAAGACTTAGCATCAGCAAACAAAGAAGGCCAGTAAAAACCAGACTGAAGTACCTTAGCCACGGTGCGCGATGGACCGTGGTGACCACCATAGGAGGAGGAGTGACAGCCTTCCAGGACTACTTTGGTCTCCCACTGCGGAATACATCATCTGTAGAGACCGTCTGCATATTCCTTAAATAAATAAGGATCGTCCCAAAAATACTGCTTAGCGTTATACAGAAAACGCTTCCTCTGCTGATGAGAATGGTGGGCGATGACTTGCCACTGACAACGTAGTTAGCTATATCTGCATACCAAGGCTCTTGGTTAACAATAGACGATAATACAGCAAATAAAGTATCGTCAGGGAAAGAGTTATCAATAGGTAAAGAATCTTCCCCTTCTTGTCGTGTCGATCGCGACAGGATGATCGCCTACAACGTTCTCGGCTCCTTTCTTATCTTTAATCTGCAAATCAAACTCCCGGAGAAGGAGTATCCATCTCAATAACCGTGGTTTAGCCTCCTTCTTAGCAAGGAGATGCCTCAAAGCTGCATGGTCGGTAAAAAACAAAGAACTTCGATCCAATCAAATAAGAACGAAATTTCTCTAAGGCATAAACTACAGCTAGCAGCTCTTTTTCAGTTGTTGTGTACTTCACTTGAGCCTCATCCAGAGTTCGGATCGCATATTAGATTGCATTTAAAGCTTTGTCTTTCCGTTGGCCTAGCACTGCTCCTAGTGCATAGTCACTGGCATCACACATTATCTCAAACGGCAAGTCCCGTCGGGGATTTGTATGATCGGCGCAGAGACTAAAGCCTGCTTTAACCTGTGAAAAGCAGAAAGACACTCATCAGTAAAAACAAAAGGGGCATCCTTAAGTAGCAGCTGTGTAAGTGGTTTAGCAATTTTCGAGAAATCCTTGATAAACCGGCGATAGAAGCCGACGTGGCCAAGGAAACTCCTCACCCCCTTAACATTAACAGGAGGTGGTAATTGCTGAATCACTTCCACCTTTGCTTTATCAACCTCTATTCCCCTATCAGAAACTAAGTGCACTAAGACAACTCCCTCGTTGACCATGAAATGGCACTTCTCCCAGTTAAGCACGAAATTAACCTCAAAGTAGCGCTGCAACACTTTATCAAGGTTAGACAGACAGTTAGAAAAATCACTTCCATAAACACTGAAATCGTCCATGAAAACTTCCATAATTGTAATACTCCGTATTTATAAGTCTTGGGGTACTCTATCGAGTAGGCCTTACTCTGTCGAGTAAGGGTAAGTTGCGTTTTAGAAAAGTTTCTGACCTGTTGGGTACTCGATCGAGTAGCTGGGGCACTCGATCGAGTAAGGGGGTACTCGATCGAGTACCTCGGGTACTCGATCGAGTAGCCGGTTTTACGGGGAGTTTTCTCGGGTTTTGTTAATTATGCGATTAAGGTATATAAGCTTTGTCGTCATTATTCTAAATCACTTTTACAAAACCTAAATTACTGTTTAAGAGAGAAACCAAGCAAGTTCTTCATCCTAATCGCATTATTAGCAATACCCGGAGTTTGGAAGGTTAGTTCTTAGCATCGAGTATACCGTTGAGTTCCTTGCGTCGAGGGTAAGATCTATGTACCCTTTTTATTGTTTTTCCGTCGATTTGGTTAAACCTTAATTTAGAGATTTGGGGGTTTTATGTGTAGTATGTGATTTGGTAGCCTTTATGTGTTGTATGATAGGAGGAGGGTTCATAGAGGAAGCTTTTGATTCAAAGAAGAGAGACCGTCGATTGTGTGCATAGGTAGGATTTCCTACTCGTATTAGTCCCATAATGGGATATTGGTTGATGTGTTGTGTTTGGTTGTTTGATATAGTAATTGTATTGTGATTGTGGTTGTGATCGTTGTCTATGGTTCGCGAGGCGTGGCCTCGGCTGAGTGGGGTCACTTGCGGGAGTGGCCTCACGCCCTAGTTTCGCCTTCTGTGGAACCCGCCACAGAAGGGATGTGCACATTAATGGACAGGGTTATCGCTCACTATGTGGAGCGGGATTTGGTGGGTACGGCTGCGGTCCCCCCTGGTGGGCTGGTCCAAGTGGACGATCGTGATTGAGATGATTGGATTTGGCGTGATTGTGTGTGTGTGATTAAGTCATGCATTTTATCGTATTGTTAGTATATATTGAATTGTGTGATTAGTGCGACCCGGTGTTGTTTTGTAAACCTGCGGTACTCCATTCGGGGATGGTGAGCAGATATTGAGCAGGTATTGAGATGAGTACTGGGATAGCTGGGATTGCCACGACATGATGATAGGAGTCTTCCGCTGTAGCTTATTAGTTATTTACATTTCGATTAGAAAGTCGGTTTGAGAACATGTATCGTACTTTTGGTTTGGTTTTGAGAATTGTAACTCTTCGCTAAGTATTTATAATAAACGTTGTTTCTTCATTGTTATTTGATTATCATTGCCTCGGGTAACCGAGATGGTAATGTCTTCATACCTGAGTGGTCCTGGTAAGGCACTTGGAGTATGGGGGTGTTACAAATGGTATCAGAGCAACGATCCTGAAACCTGTAACCAATGAACCTAATGAACATAGGGAGTCAATTAAAATGAACCCGGGGTAAAGGTTGTATGAGCTAATGCAAAGGCTTGGGAGACGTCCTAAAGTCGCAAACTTGCCCTACAATTTTGAACCGGTCACATGGGGTAGTGTCTGTCAAGTTGTATGTGTTGTTTGGTTAACTTGTGAGTGAATGTGATGAAGTGTGTGTGGTTGTTGGATGTTGAAGTAGAAAGTTGAGAATGTGAAAGAAAAGTGACGATATATGGGAACTTGTTGATGGAATGATAACATGTTGAATGTTTTACAATGTGGCATTTAATAACATGATGAAGTGATCTCGTAGATCGTATGAAAAGATGCGTAGCATGTTTAGTTATGATATAATGTGGTGTAGATACCTCATTTCTGCACCCCTCGCAAACCACCCGGTGATGATTGGGCCGCATGTTTGATACGCGGAACGGTTTGTGACAGTTCGTAAGATTATCGTCAAGTGATTGCTCAAATATTAAATGTCTACCTCTTAGATGTCATCTACGCACCGATACGGTCGTTTTGGAAGTAATTAGAGTACATTCGGAGTCCGGGTAAAAAACCGTCTCCATTTCCTGATAACTGTTAAATCCTGAGTCAGAATATTTTGGAATGTTCCGGATATTTCTATTCCATATCTTACAAATTTTATCTTTTGGCAAATAATATCCCGTAATATTCATAAGATAATCGAATTATTTCCGTCCTACCATAACTCAAACGCGGAAATCTTTCTTCAGCAGGAGGAAACCTCCTGGGAATGGACGCAGCAGGCGCTGCGCCTCTTCCAAGAGACGCAGTGGCTGCTGCGCCTCTTCCCAGGACCTTTTCTGCATGTTTTACGTATCTTTTTCATATCTTTCTGAGATTCACTTCCAAAGAGTCTCCGAAACCCTAATTCCTTCACGTGATTAGTATAAATAGGAGCCTTCGCTCCTCATATTTCTCACGCGAGTGTCCGCCCTTCTCTTCTCCCTTTGCATTCTAGACTTTGTTCTTACTTATTGGCGCCTACGTGCTTGAACTTTCGACCACGTAAGCTCGGATCTTTCCGGGTACCAGCCTCTCCGTTGCATGACCGACCAATTTGACCAACTACACCAATAATCAACTTAATTAATCAATCGTTTTCCTCTTACGAGGGCACTTTCTTTGCATTCGCGTCGAGCATTCACTAATCGATATCTTAGTTCTTCTCGTTTCGTCAACATATAAGTCTGAGGGTGTATAATCCTTATTTATTTATTGTATTTTACTTTTCGTATCATCAATTGTAAGGTTTACGTCGAAAATACCGTTAAAATCGATTTCTAAAACCCTTTGTTAAAACCTGTTTTTGCGGATTTCCAGTAAGTAATCAGTCGAGAAAGGACGCACAAGAATCGCGCGCCTCTTCGAAGGAGCGCAGTTCCTGCTGCGCCTCTTCGTGAGGCTGCCGCAGTTCCTGCTTCCTTTCTTCTTCGTTTATCCTCTGTAATTCGTATTCAATTCTTTCTTTTGCTTATTCGTCTGTTAATTGTTTGTCTTAATGTCATAATAATTCACATGTATTATAATCGTCGTCATTCATATGTTTAATTTTCATAAATCCGACTTAAATCCCTTATAATCCAATATTTGCGGGTTTTCGTCATTAAAATCAAATTCGGGTTTTAGAGGTTCGATTTACCCATATTGAATCTCTGGAATTCGTCATTGATAGATTTGCATCTGTTTATCCATCATATATTCGTCATTAGTAACCTGTTTACCTTAATTAGATTATTAATTTGTTAATTAATCGTTCAATCTTGTAATTAATCCATCTTTAATCCGTCTCATCCATGTTTATTGCTTTCATGACCATCATTCACATGTAATTAACATATTAATCACTTTCATCCGAGTAAATAATACCAATTGGTCATTAAATCACCAATTAACATTAACGGCTTGCAATTACGGCTTCACAGCCAGAACTGAGCCAAGGAACAGACGCAGCGTCACGTCGCGCTTTTTCAAAAGACGCACTCCGCGCTTTCGTTCGGGCCGAGTTTCGTCCTCGAACTCCGTTTCTGCCTTGACATAGTTTAATTAGTTTACGTATTAACCAGCTATTATCCGTAGTATCACGCTAATTCCTGTTCGTTTATTCTTTTATTCTTTTTCCCAAATTATCCGTTTTAAAGGTATTTTCGACATAAATCGCCTATCCCATTGTAATTAATGTAATTTTCATTATTGTATTTCTTTTATTGTATCCCTTTTATCATTTGTATGTTTTCACATGTAAATGAGCATTAAATCCCACTTCGACCCAATTGTATGCTAATTAATTGTCCACCGACTTAGTATTAATTCTCACATGCTAGGATTAAAACTTGGATGTTGCATTGCATGCATATAGCCGACGGTATATCGAGTATAAATAACTTCCCTAATCATTAGTAGAGGCCGCTATCGAGGCGGGCGGGATTAGGTGTTCGATCAAAAGAGCTTCCTAATACGTACCCTCACCCCTTACTCCAGATATCTGTGAACACCCGTGTTCATTGGCATCCACGAGAGTCATTCTAGACATAGAATGCTAAGGGTAACGATTGCTTAGTGTTCATGTCTCTACTTTGTGTGTTGACATGACACGAGGTATTCGAACGGTTCCAATTTCCCATAAAAATTGGTGGCGACTCCATACAAAAATGCAAACGCTTGTTTCGTTTCTCACCAAGCGCCCCCGTGGGCGGCCCGCTGTCCACAGTTTGGCGACTCCGCTGGGGATAATACACTTACGTGTAGCAAGGGTGAAACTTGAACAAGGTTAGGGGATAAGTTTGTACAAGACATTTGTCGGTTTTCATAACTCGGTCTTCCTAGATCGTTTATTCGGCCTTCCTAGGCCCAACCCAACCCATTCGACCAATCGTCCCGTCTAAACGGTCCTAATTCTTATTTGGGCCTAAGGATGGATAACGATTGACGTCATCCATACCATGATGCTTACTCTTGTTTGTATCAAGGGCCTTCACTACTTGAGGAAATGGACTAGGAATCGGCCTTACTCTTGTTTGGCACGAGCCTCTCCACAGACTTCGGGTTTGATGGTTCGGTATGGCAACCCACCCTTTAAACCAAAACCCTCTTAAATGCACTCAGCATCCCGTTATAATGCTTGTATAAATGTGTAAACCTTACGTGATCACCATTTCTAAACAAAATCATGACGAATTTTCAAAAAATCAAAACCCAATTTCAAAACAAAATTTCGAAAAAAGGCCTTCAATTAGCGCAAAATCCGGTCAAAACTCTGTCCGTTTGTCATGTCAAAATTCGGACCACAAGCCCATTTCAAAACCTCACTTCGAGTCCACTCCTACAACTACACTACAGTTGACTAGGACACACATTTTCAAAGACCTTGTCTTTCTTCAAAACTCACTCAACACAAGTGGCACACACCCACTTCACGAGTCAAAACTTTTCCTCTTTTAGCAAGTGTGATAGAATGGTCGATCGTGTTTTGATTCGTCACCGATCTCTTATCCAGTTTCCAAGATGCCCGGATCAAGTGATGAAACGAATCTCCAGCAAATTCAAGATAGTAATGATCGAATCCTAGCCGCGCTAGCCCAAATGCAAGTTACCCAAGAACAAACCTACGACCGCCTTGAGCTCATCGAAGGCCGTATCTTTGATGTAGAGGGAAGGTTGCCTCCCCTTAAAAGTGAAGTACTACGTAACTCCGATGACGAGTCTAGGGACGAAAATCCTTTCGTGGGAATGACTGCAGCTGAGAAAAGACTCCAATACCTAGAGGAGCAATTGATGTACCTTAAGGGGGATGACATTTATAGGGAAAACAATCGCAAGTATGAAGCCGTCAATTCCAAATTGCCAACCAACTTTAGCATGACGGATATCCCTAAGTTCAAGGGGCATGAGAACCCTTTGAATCACATCCGCGCCTTCAAAGATTACATGTCTATCAAAGGCATCAAACCCGAGATATTCTTAAGGATCTTTCCTTCATCTCTTGACACCATCCCGAAGCAATGGTTCTACACTTTAGATCACAAGAAGGTCGCTACTTGGGAAGACGCCGCAATCGAGTTCTCTAAACAATATGCGGATAATGCCGAGATCCAAGTCAACATGCGTACTCTAGAGGTTCTTACCCAAAATGACAAAGAAGGATTCACCGACTTTCTAAGTAGGTGGAGTAAGACTAGTACTCAACTAGTTGAACGCCCGGATGAGGCTACTCTTGTGGAAAAGTTTGTGGATAATCTCAAGCCCATATATGCCAACCATTTGAGATATCAAAACATCAAGACTTTCAAGGACTTGACCGTGTTAGGGACACGAGTTGAAGATGACATCCGTAAAGGACTCTTGTCCAAAACGGTAGGTCGAGGATATCAAGGGTCCACAAGTCGTTCATACGGCTCTACTAGCAAGACCGACGAAGTTAACCTTCTCGAGCCATCTAAGAAAACTACTCCACCAAGAAAATTCACGAACCTTGGGGATACGTACTCCAACGCTCTAAAAAGGTTAATGAAGCAAGGTAAACTCCAGCCCATTGGACCTACTCCCGAACCCGAAAAGAAGTCCAAGTTTTGGGATGAAAATTCATACTGTGAATACCATAGGGTCAAAGGGCACGACACAGAAAAATGCTACAAGTTGAAACACGTGCTTCAAGATATGATTGAAGATGGTCGACTTCCAATTCCACCAGGAGGTAAGCCCAACAACACTCAGAATCCTCTTGGAGTTCTAGTGATTACAAGTGACGAATCTACCTTAGATTGCTCACACCTCATTTCTCCCACCGAAAATGAAATTCATGCAATTGAGAAGGAAAGGCTCTACTCTACTATCTCCCCTACCATTTCCGATTTCATCACATGGGCAAGGAGTGTAGATAGACAAGTGTGGGAACTAGAAAGCATGGTAACGACCTTGCGCAATCCCAACGCAATACCTAAAGAACGTGTACCATTGATCTTCTCTCAAAATGCCACTATGCAAGAAGTAGTCACCGTGGTTGATAAACTAGTCGATCAAATCATACGACTAGAAGGTGATATCATGAGAATGAAGGAACTAGCTACAGTTAATGGGGTTTGGGCCGATGATGATGAGGACGAGTATCTCATTGAAAATTCCCTAGTCAAAGAAATAGTCCAAAATGGTGAAGACCAAGATGTGGATCACCTAACCCGTTTGGGTCGCCCATATCAAAACACTACTCAAAACGGTCCAACCAACGTCATCACACCAAATGACAACGAAGATGACCCCATTGATCATTTGCTCAAGCAATTACAGAAGACCAAGGCTGATCTTTCAGTCTGGCAACTAGTGGCAAGCTCATTTCCACATCGCCAAGCTTTACTGCAAGCTTTGGCCAAATTGAATGTAGCACATAAAATCTACTCCTGAAGATGTAGTTAACTTGGTCTTCCAAGAGTCACCTAAGCTAAGTAATCCTATTACTTTCTCGGATGAAGACTTGCCACCTTTTGGCGCTAGTCACAACCTTGCTCTATACATCACTGTCATCTGTCTAAAGAAAAATGTGCCAATGACCTTGGTAGATGATGGCTCCGCGGTCAATGTCATACCCCTCAAAACGGCATACAAACTAGGCATGAAAGAGTCGGATTGGACTCCTACAAATCAAGGTGTTCGTGCATATGATGGTACACGACGAAAAGTGGTAGGACTCGCTAACCTAACCATAGCCACGGGACCAATCGAACGAAAGGTTAACTTCCAAATAGTGGACATCGAAGCTTCATTCAATATACTTCTGGGAAGGCCTTGGATTCATGCTTCCAAAGCGGTAACATCCACCCTTCATCAAAAGATCAAGATCCCACTAAATGACAAAGTAGTGACGATCACTTCGTCACCCATCAAGGCAATAATCGAGAAGCAATCAAACAATCAAGTCCTTGCGGATCCCGTATACGAACTTGGGGGTTTCCAAAGTGTAAGTGTCATAGAAAGTGAGTTGGCACCCTTATACTATAATCCCTACTCCAACTTGGTGGTCAACCAAATACTCAAATCCAAGGGATACTTCCCTGGAATGCCTTTGAACCCAATTCGGAAGAATACCTTCGCACCATACAAGGAAGGCAACTCAACAAGAATACCACTTGGCTTAGGGTACAAACCCACAAAAGAGGAAGTTCTCGAAATGCTTGCCCAAGTCCAAAACCGCAAGCACGTAGGAGTCCAAATGAGGCCATATCTCCCCACTTTAAATGGGTACTTTGTTCAAGAAGGAAGTTCAGAACTCTTTCACGGATTTCCCGAACCTTGGCATTACCTTGAGAGGAAGCTAGCCGGAATCGAGATCTTTCACGATTGCTACTTCATTCCTCCAGAAACGGTTCCTACCGTCAAAACCCGTCAAGCACCTTGCTTAGACGAACAAGCTGTTAGCCTACTGTTTGGAGAAGATCGATTCGTTAGGGCCGCGCAGGATGAGATCATTACTATGATACTTCAGGACGATCGCTTCAACCCCACCGCGTTGATCACAGAAACCGACACAAAGCAGCAGAAAGGATGGAGAAAGTCTATCAAATGGACTAACAACCAAGGAAGACTCTTCAAGCTCACCACTGGAGAAGGAGAGATGTTCAAAGGAGAACCAGAAGACGATGAGTTCGAGTCGGAGTCGGAGTCGGAGTCGGAGTCTAGAGAAGTCATTAGAGAGTCTACTCCTGTTGTCATCCCCACTCCCTTCGTTTCTCCTAGCTTAGCCTCGAGTAGTCGCAGTAGTTCGGGAAATGCCCCAATTGCTGTCCCTTTGCCGCCACTGACCATGGATCAGTTGGCTTCTTTGTTTCAACTTTACTCAAATCTTAATATGAATAAATCGGGTTCTGCTTACTCTTTGCGTTATCTTGAGTGTAATTCTGTTTACGATGATACTGAGGATGACCAAGACCCAGACTTGACCGAACTACCTCCCTACGTAGCCAAAGAAATACTACAAGAAGGGGAAGGGGGACCAGTAATAGAGGACACCGAACCCATCAATGTAGGAACCGAACTAGAACCCAAAGAACTTAGGATAGGGACTACCTTGAGCTCAACCGAAAGGGCCGATTTCATAGACCTCCTAAATGAATTCAAAGACGTTTTCGCTTGGTCCTACAAAGACATGCCAGGAATCGACAGGGATATCGCCGAACATAGGATTCCGATTAAGCCAGGCTTCAAACCTGTGAAACAGAAGCTTCGACGAATGAGAACAGAATGGGCTCTAAAGATTAAGGAAGAAGTTGACAAGCAATTCAAAGCCGGGTTCATCAAAGTTTCCGAGTATTCTGACTGGGTAGCTAACATAGTACCCGTACCCAAAAAGGATGGGAGAATCCGTGTTTGTGTTGATTTTAGGGATTTGAACAAAGCAAGCCCAAAAGATGACTTCCCTCTACCTCACATTGACATATTGGTAGATAATACTGCAGACCACGCGTTACTATCCTTCATGGATGGGTACGCGGGTTATAACCAAATCAAGATGGCCATGGAAGATATGCACAAGACCGCATTTGTCACCCAATGGGGAACCTATTGCTATACGGTAATGCCGTTCGGGTTGATCAACGCCGGAGCTACATACCAACGCACCGCAACTACACTCCTACACGACATGATGCACAAGGAAGTTGAGGTATACGTAGATGACATGATCGTCAAATCCAAGGAAAGAGAGGGACATATTGCGAACCTTCACAAGTTCTTCGCAAGGCTACGAAAGTACAACATGAGACTCAACCCCCAGAAATGCACGTTTGGGGTAACATCTGGAAAACTCCTGGGATACGTCGTTAGCCAACGCGGTATAGAAATAGATCCTTCAAAAATCAAAGCTCTGATCGAAATGCCACAACCTCAAACAGAAAAAGAAGTCAGAGGATTCCTGGGAAAAGTACAGTACATAAGTCGATTCATATCGAAACTTACGATGATTTGCGAGCCTATCTTCAAGAAACTCAAGAAAACAGACCACACCATGTGGGATGACGATTGTCAAAAGGCGTTTGAACGAATCAAGGAGATATTGGCCAAACCACCAGTGCTCATGCCGCCACAACGAGATCAACCTCTTGGTTTATATCTCACAGTAACTGAAACCGCCATGGGTGCCATGCTGGCTCAAACCGTAGGAAATGAAGAAAGAGCTATTTACTATCTAAGTAAGAAGTTCTTGGAATATGAGTGCTAATACTCACAACTCGAAAAGACATGCCTCGCTCTTGTGTGGGCAACGAAGAAGCTACATCATTACATGCTTAGCTACTCCGTCAAGATATACTCCAAAATGGATCCAGTCAAATACCTCTTCGAGAAACCCGTCCTCAACGGACGTCTGGCAAGGTGGACTCTGATGCTCTCAGAATTCGACCTTAAGTATGTGCCACTGAAAGTTATAAAAGGTCGCGCCGTCGCCGAATTCTTCGCAGAAAATCCTATCAACGACGCACAAACCATAGATACTTGGTCATTTCCCGACGAGGATATACTTCAAATAGATGTAGACTCCTGGGATCTATACTTTGACGGAGCATCCAACTTAAGAGGATTCGGAATAGGAGTGTTGCTCATTTCTCCTGAAGGTGAGCATACACCGATTGCTGTCAAACTCGACTTCGAGGTGACAAACAACGCTGCAGAATACGAAGCTTGTCTCATTGGACTACAAGCAGCAGTAAGCTTAGGCATTAAAAACCTCCGAGTACATGGGGATTCATCACTGATCATCAACCAGGTTACAGGATCTTGGAAAATTCGAAGTGAAAGCCTCGCGCCCTATCAGGCTAGGATAGACCAAGTCGCTCGATTCTTTGATCACGTAACATACTTACACCTACCTCGAGAGGAAAATCAATTTGCAGACGCTCTTGCGAAAATCGCATCTTTGATTAATATGCCATATCACATGATGGACATGCCTTTGTGCATCGAACGACGATCAGAGCCGGCTTATGTCCACCAAATCACCGACGAAGAGGAAATCACACAGGAACCCTGGTTCCAAGCAATCCTGAATTTCAAGCTTAATGGTACCTATCCACCGGATATGGACAAGAGGGGACAACGTGCTATATGCCTACTAGCTTCTCAATACATTCTAATGCAAGGAGAATTATACAAAAGAACACCTCTCGGTGTAGTGCTACGTTACCTTGATCATTCACAGGCACAAAAGGTGATGGAAGAAGTCCACGACGGAGAATGCGGTCCTCACATGAGTGGGCCCATGATGGCAAAGAAAATCACACGCTTGGGGTATTATTGGACCACAATGGAATCTGATTGTATCAAATACGTGAGACGTTGCCACAATTGTCAAATCTTCGGGAATGTACAACATGTCCCTCCTTCGTTGCTCTACACGATGACATCTCCTTGGCCATTTTCTGCATGGGGAATTGACATAATCGGGAAGATAACCCCAAACCGAACAGAGGTCACTGTTTCATTCTAGTGGCAATTGACTATTTTACCAAATGGGTAGAAGCGGCTTCCTACACTGGTCTTACAGCCAAAAATGTGGCAAAGTTCATACAAAACAACATCATCTGTCGATATGGTTGCCCACATGAGATCATTAGCGATAATGGGTCACACTTCCAAGCTGAAACCGAGCAATTGCTAGCCAAATACAAGATTAAGCATCACCACTCTTCGCCCTATAGACCACAGACTAACGGCGCGGTAGAGGCGGCAAACAAGAATGTTGTCACGATTCTCAAGAAAATGATCGACAACTACAGAGATTGGCCAATCAAAATACCCTTTGCCTTATGGGGGTATCGTACATCTGTCAGGACGCCCACTGGGGCTACTCCTTTCTATTTGATCTACGGCATGGAAGCCGTACAACCAGTCGAGCTAGAAATACCATCCCTACGCATTCTACTAGAAAGTCAAATCCCAGAGGCCGATTGGAAGAGGGACAAATATGAAGAACTCATCCTCCTGGATGAACGTAGGCTACGCGCCTTACATAATGTCCAAACGTATCAAGCCCGTATCAAACGAGCTTTCAACAAAAGAGTTAGGCCAAGAAACATCAAAGAAGGAGACCTAGTACTCAAATCGGTTAGAGCTCTTTTACCTGTCAACCCACGGGGAAAATTCAAACCTAATTGGGCCGGACCCTTTCTAGTCAAATCCATACTCCCAGGGGGTGCGGTTAGAATTACAGACTTAGATGGGAATGAGTTTTCAAACCCCACAAACCTCGACCAACTGAAACGGTACTATGCCTAGAATAGGACCAAAAACGCGCCTCGCGTAAACCCATGTGTCGCTCTTGTGGCACTAAATAAACGGCCCCTGGCCAAGCTGAAATAAGCTAAATGTCACTATGCTCTTGCATTTTGACAAGTTTGTCATCCTCATATCATCAAATAAACTAAATTCGCACCTTCAGAGTAAGCAAAAGCTCATGCTTATTTTCTATGTTCATTACAAGCTCTTGCTTCGAACAATTATTCTTTTACATTTACTCGAACTACGCGCAAGGGTTTGATTTCGCTTTACAAGTGAATACGTAGGCAATCCTTCACGGGATTCAACCCATCATATCTAAAATGTAAATAGAAGGACATTTGCATTGCATTTGAAATTCGACAAGAATAATAAAGTGGAAAATCTCAACGGTTTCATAACCATTTAAACTCTTTTATTTCATTCGTTTCATAAATAATAGTAGTACGACAAATAATAAAAATAGAATAGGCTAGGATTCTAAAAATCCCTCCTTTTTATTACAACAATAACAATAATAATAATCAAATAATAAATAAAGACTCGGGCTATTCCTCCATCTTCCCCTTGCCCTTGTCATTCTTGTCATATTTCTTGTCACGACCTCGAGTCGGGCGGTCTTGCACCACTTCAGACCTAATCACCAACGGTCTTTCTCGAGGCCTGACTCTGCCATTCTTGCCAACCACCATTTCCGCGACAGGAGTAGTCTTTGATTTCTTTGAAGGATGAATGACCTGAAACCCAGCTTCTTCTTCTCCCTCTCGTCGATGCTTCTCCTTCTCTTTCTCTCCCTCGCGCACCTTGTAGTCAACAGGCTCGCGTTTCCTCAGTCTCTCGCGCTCTTCCGGAGTTGCAGCCTTTCTCCACCTCAGATAAGAATCCGACACCCACAAAGCATTGGCGGAGAAGCTCAAGAACCACATGTTTCTTTGGGCCCATTTAATAGCCCACTCTCTCCGGCTTTCTGTAGTAAGCGCCATGGCAGTCTGCGGGACGGTGTCAAGCCTAGGGATCGTCTGCTTCAGCTCAACTTGCCTCATCAGTCTTTCCGGAAAGATGCATACCATAAACTCCAATCCCGGAATGCGCACGGACCTAGTGGGATCCAAAGAAGACACTCCAGTAACAGACTTGAGGTGCCACCACGGTACGACCCACCTAATCAACGGACCATCGTCACTTTTCAGCTTGTTCTTCCAATAATCGCAGACCCGAGTAAAGTCCACCATGTACAACCGCGTCCTCATCGCAATCGAGCGAGCATGATAGGAAAGTGCATGAACTGGAGGCTCGATCAATCGGAGCCGTTCCATAAGCCAAACCTACCAAGAGCAGGCATTAGACATCAAAAAAAAAAAAAAAAAAAAAAAAAAAAAAAAAAAAAAAAAAAAAAAAAAAAAAAAAAAAAAAAAAAAAAAAAAAAAAAAAAAAGGATGTCTTTTACCTGCAAAATGACGGGACTCCCCAAGAACGGCAAATCGCGGTTGGATTTCCTATTATCCAAGCCCAAGATAATCTCCCCTAAGCATAAACAAGCTGGGCTCCTGCGCAGCTCCATTTGCTCAATAAGACCCAAAAGACGGGGATCACCTCTCAAATCTTCATCAACGTGTCCTTGGAAGACATACACGTGCAGCAAACAAAAGCCAAATGCCCTCCTCCTGGCAACATGAGAAACAGTAGGGTCGGCCCTGTTGATGAATCGGTCTACAAAGTCCAACATTCTCATGCCTTTCGGGGTAACTAGACGGTCCACCTCGAGTCTAGTCAGTCCAAGCAAATCTCTGAATTTGCTCTTATACCCTTGTGAAGTAGAAGGGATGGCAGGTAAATGTTCAGGGTCCCACCCACCAATAGCAGCAATTTTTTCGGGAAACGGGCAAATATCACCTCCCCGGGAATGCGAAAACATGATAATTCGGGTCCCAATAGTCAAGGCAAGCATCCAAGAACGGTTTTACAACCTTAATGAGTTTCAAACTCAATAAAGACCCAAGGTTATAAGCACCCATGTCATGCTTCTCCATATTTGAAAACTCATTAGTCCATTCCTTCAAGCGGATCTCCATAGTATTCATGATGACAATTTTCTGTTTGAAGATTTATTTTGGGAGTTTTATGTGAATAGACGAAGAAGAGACGGAAGATTTGTGTGAATTAAAGCTCCGTCGACGCTTCTATTTATACTAATTGCTGTTTCCAAAAATCCGCCAGAACGGACCAGCTTGGGAACAGGCGCAGCGCCTGCTGCGCCTCTTCAAAGGACGCACTCATGTCGCGCCTCTTCCCCAGCCTCACTTCTGTGATTTCCGCGTTGGATCTTTCCTAATTCTATAACGCATGATTTCCTATTCCTGCGGGGTTTTATTTTGGTAAATACGGGAAGTTTACCATGTTTCAGGCTTCCTATATTCACGGGCACGCATTTCGAGGCGACATCGACATTTCTGCCATTATATCACATTCGCATATTTCATTTCAAACATAACTTTCACTTTAATTTTAGCTTGTGTATATTGATTTCTATTATTTAATTTCATTTTCTAAACTTATAGATTTCTCTTTTTTTCTTTTTTTTAGGCGGTAACCCTCCCTACCATCCGGTCATTTCCGGCAAAATTTTTGCACTTTTGTGATCTTTTTTAGTCTCATTTTGCGCTAATTAAGGCCATATGTATATAAAATGTATGTTTTGCGTAATTTCTATGTAAATTTCGGCAGCACGACGGCGTAAACCGTTGTCTACCAAACCTGTTCAAGAACTAACCTGCAGATACAAGCAACACAACCCAGCAGCAAAGGCACTCAGGCCGTCGTATATACACCAAATAGAGCAAATGTACGAGCAAACTGGGGGCTTGCGCCCCGAACGGAGTCCAAAAGTACAAGCAAACTGGGGGCTTGCGCCCCAAACAGAGTCCAAAAATGTTTCAAAATCAGATGTCCAAATATACAAGTCTGCAAAACTACACAAGACTACTGCTGGGCGCCCTCCAACTCGGCAACTCTCGCCACCAGAACGGCGATCTCGGCGTCCCGAACCTCGAGCTCCCTCAGCAAGCGAGCTGTCTCCTCCCGAGACTGGGTCAACTCTCGCTCCAGCTCGTGGTCACCCTGTAAACAGCAATAAATTGGCTCATGTCAATCGGTTCAAGCAAGATCGAAAATCAAAATCAAAAAAATCAAACGAGGTTCATACCTGACGACCTCGACCACCGACGAGTGCCTCGACGGCAGTAGCTCGCAGCCGGTTGGCCACCCTCCATAGCGCCACGAACCGGGACGGCGCGACCTACATTATCAAAAGAAATTCTCAGCAAATTGAACAAACTCAATCAAATGTGTTCTTACACAAAAGTCATACGAGTTAGAGGCTCACCCTCCGAATCAGATGCTGCCAGTCATCTAAGCCTGCATCCGTCACAGCTACGTCAAAGTCACGCAACTCGGAGATCATCGTCCTCCCAGTCGCGTCAGTGTACTCAAGGGTCTCGGGGTACACTGGGGGCTCGATGCCCGCCGCCTCAACCTCCTGCAAAGACAAATAGCTCTCGTTAATCGATGATCTTTCGTCGCAATTCTCGAAATCAAATCAAGAAAAAGTAAAAGATACTAATGACGGGATAGGCTTTCTCCAACGGCTCCGTCCTCTTGGGCGCGAGACTCGGGAATTAAGAGTACACCCACGCCTGTAAAATAGAATAATCAGCAACGATCTTTCGTGGTTCGATAAAGAAAGGAATTTACTTTGGTCTAAAGGTTCATACCTCCAACAGTAGTCCAGGTCCGACAGCACCAGGAGAAGTCCCCTTCTCCATCAACTCCGGACGAACCATGGCCCTCATGAAGCGGATGAGGACCGCAAACCAATGATGACCCGGTCCCAGCGCCCTAGGGAACTCGGGTCGAGAAAGAAAGGGAAGAAGCTTCGTCGATAGCCTCTCGCCCTTGTCTCCGAGGTAAATCGAAGACAGGAACCACCAAAGCCACGGGACGAGCCCTCCGCTCACCAGACAGGAGGAGGAGCTGTCTCCCTCCTATCGATCGTCACCAGCGCCGGGGTCTTCCCCGCAAAGTAGTCTCGAACGTAAGAACTGGGTACCAAACTCGGCACCGTAACAGCCTTCGGCGACAAGTTCCAGCCGATCAACCTCCTCGCCTCGTCCGAGTCCGCCCTCATGGCGCCTCCGCCACACCATCTCCTCGGTCCCCACACGGCACTGAAATCATGCCGTAATCCTCCAAAGTGACTCCCACCTCACCGAAAGGCATGTGAAACGTGGAAGTCGTATCCCAGAATCGATCCAAGAAAGCGCGGACCAGGCTAAGGTTAGCCCGCAACTTCCTCTTCACGATATCCCTCCAGACCTGAACCAGAGGACCAAACGCTCCACGCTCAATCATGGCCCTCTCCTCCGCCGACAGCCGCTCGTAGTGCTCCATCACCGTCGTGTAACCCGAGAACGACCTGATGTTCCCGGCCTTCTATTATGATTTGAAACAAAGCCATCTTTATTTTTGAATGAAATTTGAAAGAAATTTGGACGAAAAGAATGAAAGAGGATGAGTGTGAGTAGTGAATTCCTATTTACCAAGCTCTTCACCGTCCTGTAGGACAGGTGACCCTCTGCAGCCCACACGAGGTGCCTACTCTCCCAGGTCTCAGCCCACGCAGGAGCTCCCCTCAGCTGACGACCTCTTCGCCCGACGTTGGCCCGTCTCGGGGCCTCCTCCTCCTCAACGGCCTCCTCCTCTTGAGCCTCGTCTCCAGCAGCCCATCACCGCGGTGAAGGCCTGCTCTAAAGCCTCCTCAACAGCAGCGGCGTCTATCTCCATGGGAGCTCTCCCAGAAGTAGAAGCCTCATCACCTGCAACGTTAAAGCAAATTCAGGCCGCGTCACATGACGACAAGCCTTTGTTAAGGAGTTTTCGAGCCTTCGAAGCCCTGAAACTACTCCTCCCGTGCCATCCTTGGCCATGTTCCCATCAACCCGGTCACTCATGCGACAAATTGGGTCAAGTCAAGTCCAGTTCTAAGCCTAGTTCCAGGTTCAAGTCGAAAATTCAGCAGCATTTCGCTATAACGACGGTTATGCCCTAGAAAAGTGTCCTGAAAAAGCTGTCACAAACCAAAATTCCGAGATGGTAGCAAGTTTACCCATCATTCAAGGATCCCAAATATCAAAATTCATCGCAAATGGGCAACCCTAAGGCTATTTTCGAAGCAATTTACGGTTTAGCTGTAAAACCGTCTCAAACTTTCACTCAAAGGCTCAAAACTTGATGAAAATTCGAAGCAAATGCATGGTTGTGTTCCTAACACTACCTCCTATCCATTTCTAGCGTCAATTTGGCAAGGCAAATCCATTTGGGGGAAAAGCCCCAAATTTTCGATCAAAAGGGTCGAAAACCCTAATGTTCGCGGCTCAAAATTCAACGAATGTAGAAGATTAATGCAAGATCAAGACACATACCTCGATTAGTCATGTTTAAAGCAAGCTTTTGAATCAAACCTTGACGGAAATGGTGAAGATTTGAGAGAGAAACGAGTGATTTATGTTTCGAATGCAAATGAAACAATCCCTCTGACTTTCGCGTTTTTACGCAGAAAAGCCAAATTGGGGAAAAGACGCAGCAGGCGCTGCGCCTCTTCCAAGAGACGCAGCTCTTGCTGCGCTTCTTCCTTTGTTTCCCTCCATACGGATTTTCAAAAATTCGTTATAAGTTCGGTATTCGTGGGCCCATCTTTGGTGCGCCTCTTCCCCAATGCTATTTTAATCTTTTGGTCAGTCTGACGATTTTCTTTCGTTCCGACTCGCATCTTCAAGCCAGCAACAGACTGCTTACTCCTTCCAAGACTCCTTTTGCTTACCGCAACGAGCATTTACTCATTTACAAAATTCGACGCATAATCACTTTATCCCCAGCGCAGCAGTATTTTGCAGTATTGCTCACTCAAATTTTCTTCCATGACGATCAAGATGTTCCTAGTCGTCAAAATATTTGTCCCCAGCGCAGCAGTATTTTGCAGTATTGCTCACTCAAGATTTCTTCCATGACGATCAAGATGTTCCTAATCGTCAATGTATTCCCCAACAAGAGTTCGCTTGAGACCGACGCAAGCAGATTCAACCTCAAGTTTTTGCCAGAGTTCGCTTAAGACCGACGCAAGCAGATTCCCCAGCAGTTTCTACCGACGTCCTGCTGCCCTCACTATATTTTGTGTTTCCCCGCGGAGTTCGACAGGGTGTCGTTCTCCAGAAGTTCCTATACCCAAGCCTTAGCTACCCTTAAGTTGACCTTATTGTTAGGCCTCCTTCCCGTCAACGCTTTCCTTTAGGGCCCCATACCCTAGCACAATCCTTATATACCCTTTAGGTCTTACCCTTAGCTCTTACGCAACCCCGGAAGCATCTCGAGAAAGAAGTCTCAGGTATGGTCTCTTCTTATGGCTGGCGAGCCTCCTTACGTAGTCTAATGGACTTTAAACGACCCTCCCCGATAGTCGACAGACTATAAAATGTTCCCGACGACAGGTCCTTGGCTCAGACCCCTTGAGCCGCCTCGCGTCGCCATAGTCGTCAGGTTGTAATATTCGATTGACCTGATGGCTATACTTTGACTTTCGCCTTGTCCAAGCCTCAGTCAAAGTGGGGGCTCTGTAGATACCTCATTTCTGCACCCCTCGCAAACCACCCGGTGATGATTGGGCCGCATGTTTGATACGCGGAACGGTTTGTGACAGTTCGTAAGATTATCGTCAAGTGATTGCTCAAATATTAAATGTCTACCTCTTAGATGTCATCTACGCACCGATACGGTCGTTTTGGCAGTAATTAGAGTACATTCGGAGTCCGGGTCAAAAACCGTCTCCATTTCCCGATAATCGTTAAATCCGAGTCGAATATTCGGAATGTTCCGGATATTTCTATTCCATATCTTACAAATTTTATCTTTTGGCAAATAATATCCCGTAATATTCATAAGATAATCGAATTATTTCCGTCCTACCATAACTCAAACGCGGAAATCTTTCTTCAAACAGAGGAAACCTCCTGGGAATGGACGCAGCAGCGCGCGCCTCTTCCAAGAGACGCAGTGGCGCGCGCCTCTTCCCAGTGCCCTTTTCTCGCATGTTTTACGTATCTTTTTCATATCTTTCCGAGATTCACTTCCAAAGAGTCTCCGAAACCCTAATTCCTTCACGTGATTAGTATAAATAGGAGCCTTCGCTCCTCATATTTCTCACGCGAGTGTCCGCCCTTCTCTTCTCCCTTTGCATTCTAGACTTTGTTCTTACTTATTGGCGCCTACGTGCTTGAACTTTCGACCACGTAAGCTCGGATCTTTCCGGGTACCAGCCTCTCCGTTGCATGACCGACCAATTTGACCAACTACACCAATAATCAACTTAATTAATCAATCGTTTTCCTCTTACGAGGGCACTTTCTTTGAATTCGCGTCGAGCATTCACTAATCGATATCTTAGTTCTTCTCGTTTCGTCAACATGTAAGTCTGAGGGTGTATAATCCTTATTTATTTATTGTATTTTACTTTTCGTATCATCAATTGTAAGGTTTACGTCGAAAATACCGTTAAAATCGATTTCTAAAACCCTTTGTTAAAACCTGTTTTTGCGGATTTCCAGTAAGTAACCGTCGAGAAAGGACGCAAAGAATCGCCGCGCCTCTTCGAAGGAGCGCAGATTCGCCGCGCCTCTTCGTGAGGCCGCCGCAGATTCTCGCTTCTTTTCTTCTTCGTTTATCCTCTGTAATTCGTATTCAATTCTTTCTTTTGCTTATTCGTCTGTTAATTCTTTGTCTTAATGTCATAATAATTCACATGTATTATAATCGCCGTCATTCACATGTTTAATTGTCATAAATCCGACTTAAATCCCTTATAATCCAATATTTGCGGGTTTTCGTCATTAAAATCAAATTCGGGTTTTAGAGGTTCGATTTACCCATATTGAATCTCTGGAATTCGTCATTGATAGATTTGCATCTGTTTATCCATCATATATTCGTCATTAGTAACCTGTTTACCTTAATTAGATTATTAATTTGTTAATTAATCGTTCAATCTTGTAATTAATCCATCTTTAATCCGTCTCATCCATGTTTATTGCTTTCATGACCATCATTCACATGTAATTAACATATTAATCACTTTCATCCGAGTAAATAATACCAATTGATCATTAAATCACCAATTAACATTAACGGCTTGCAATTACGGCTTCACAGCCAGAACTGAGCCAAGGAACAGACGCAGCGTCTGCTGCGCCTTATTCCAAAAGACGCAGCTCTGCCGCGCCTGTTCCTGGCTGAGTTCTGTCCCTGAACTCCGTTTCTGCCTTGACATAGTTTAATTAGTTTATGTATTAACCAGCTATTATCCGTAGTATCACGCTAATTCCTGTTCGTTTATTCTTTTATTCTTTTTCCCAAATTATCCGTTTTAAAAGTATTTTCGACATAAATCGCCTATCCCATTGTAATTAATGTAATTTTCATTATTGTATTTCTTTTATTGTATCCCTTTTATCATTTGTATGTTTTCACATGTAAATGAGCATTAAATCCCACTTCGACCTAATTGTATGCTAATTAATTGTCCACCGACTTAGTATTAATTCTCACATGCTAGGATTAAAACTTGGATGTTGCATTGCATGCATATAGCCGACGGTATATCGAGTATAAATAACTTCCCTAATCATTAGTAGAGGCCGCTATCGAGGCGGGCGGGATTAGGTGTTCGATCAAAAGAGCTTCCTAATACGTACCCTCACCCCTTACTCCAGATATCTGTGAACACCCGTGTTCATTGGCATCCACGAGAGTCATTCTAGACATAGAATGCTAAGGGTAACGATTGCTTAGTGTTCATGTCTCTACTTTGTGTCTTGACATGACACGAGGTATTCGAACGGTTCCAATTTCCCATAAAAATTGGTGGCGACTCCATACAAAAATGCAAACGCTTGTTTCGTTTCTCACCAAGCGCCCCCGTGGGCGGCCCGCTGTCCACATGTGGTTTTATAAAGTTTAGCATGTTAGCATATGACGTAGCATGCGGGTAGCTTTTATGAGTTGGCATGACTCGATCGAGTGGGACTGACTCGATCGGGTGGGTTTTTGACGATTTTGAGTCCAGAGTCGTGTTTTTGGGTACTCGATCGAGTAACTAGGGGTACTCGATCGAGTAGGGGGGCACTCGATCTCGGTCGAGTATGTTAGAGATCAGAAGGTCTGTTTGGGGTCTGATGTTTGGGTACTCGATCGAGTATGTTGGTCACTCGATCGAGTAGCCCGTTACTCGATCGAGTAAGTTTGGGAACTCGATCGAGTAGGTTCTGGGCAGCGTGTTTTCATGATTTGAGGTTTAGTACGTGTGTTTATGCCTACCCTTTCTTATATATAGTTTCAAGATGCCGCCCAAGAAGACTGCTTTGTACGCGAGAGCTGAGCTTATGAACATAGATGACATCGTTAAGATGTTACAGCATCAGGATGTTCTCACTGAGGCTTTAAAGACTGTGGGGAAGGATAAGGATAAGGATAAGGAGAAGGAGGTTGATCATTCTAAAATCAGCCTCTATATCGCGAGGTTTAACCCGAAAGAGTACAAGGGAGTTGGGGAGCCTAACCTTCTTGATAGTTGGCTGAGAGAGATGGAAAACATATTAGATTTGGTTCACCGTCCGATGAGATGAGAGTGGAACAGGCTGCGTTCTATCCGAGGGAGGCGGCGGGCAAGTGGTGGGATACGGTGAAAGTGAGTGCTAAGGAGATATATACAAACCAAGGGTTACCTGCTATACCTTGGGAGGAGTTTCGTAGGGCGGTGAGGAAGGAGTTTGTACCGGAACATGTGAGGAGTAAGTTGAGGGAAGAGTTTAACAGTTTTAAGATGACCGCTGAGATGTCTGTGGCCGAGTACTACAGGCAATTCAATGAGAAGTCTAGGTATCCGAGGATATGGGTTTGAGTGAGGAGAACCCGGCATTGAGGTTTGAGAGGGGTTGACCCCTAAGATTATGGATAAGTTACCCGTGGGGATCCTTACTGATGTTAAGGAAGCTTATGAGAGAGGGAGGGGAGAGCCGAGAGGTTGGTGGAGATGGCTCGGGAGAGGTTAGGTGGGGAGAAGAGGAAGTCCGAGAGCGAGGGTGGTGGCCAATCTAATCACAAGAAAGGCAACCACAATCGCCTAAGGGATTTTCTTCTCGGGTCGTGGTTGATCTTTGGGGCTTCCTTTGGGCGCGGCCGTGGAAGTGTGAGTAATAGTTGGGGAGTGACTGCTATAGCATTTGTGGTGGTGTAGGCCACAAGAGACATGAGTGCACAAGTGCACCGGGATCTTTCCGAGACTGCGAGCTTCGCGAGCAACAGACCCGGCTGGATCATGGCCAAACCGGGAAGTCGAGTTACCAGAGTGGAGGCAACCGCAACGGCGGTAATTCTTATCAGAAACCACCAACGAACAACAACAACAATCAAGGGTCGGGTGCTAAGCCGACCACATCAGCCAGTACTGTCCAGGGAGGTGGGAAGAAGACCAGTGGCAAGTTATTCATGATGGAGAAGAAAGCAGCTGAGGAGGATGCGCACGTTATCACCAGTACTTTTCTTGTAAATGGTATTCCTACCTTTGTTTTGTTTGATTCGGGGGCTTCTCAGTCGTTTGTGTCTTCGAGTCATGTTAAACAGTTGGGTTTGAGGGTATATGAGTCTGTTAGTGAGCGAGTTTTTATACCTTCAGGTGAGTCTGTATCATGTGGGAGATTGTTTAGAGATGTATCTATGATAGTTGGGCAAGTTGATCTACCTGTAGACTTGCTAGAGTTTCTTTTTGACGGTTTTGAGATGATAGTCGGGATGGATTGGTTAGGAAAGTATAAAGCTAAGATAGACTGCCATCAAAAGAAAGTGTCTTTAAGAGGTCCAAAGGGTGTTAGTGTGTCTTATCGTGGGTTTCTAGTCAAACCCAAAGTTAAGTTGATTGCAGCTGTCACCTTGAAGTCTTATCTGAGGAAGGGATGTACTTTGATCTTGTGCCATGTGAGAGATGACCGGATAGAGAGTCCGACGGTGGATGAGATACCAGTGGTGGGAGAGTTTGCCGATGTTTTTCCAGAGGAGATTCCGGGGTTGCCGTCGGGAAGGGAGATAGATTTCACAGTAGAGTTGAAACCAGGGACGGGGCCAATCTCTAAGGCACCGTACCGTATGGGTCCTAAGGAGATGGAGGAGCTTAGGAAGCAGTTGGATGATTTGATAGAGAAGGGATACATTATACCAAGTGTATCGCCGTGGGGAGCACCAGTTCTTTTCGTGAAGAAGAAAGATGGGAGTTTGAGGTTATGTATAGATTACAGGGAGCTGAACCGAGTGACGATAAAGAACAAGTATCCTTTGCCAAGGATAGATGACCTGTTTGATCAGTTGAGTGGTGCATCAGTCTTTTCTAAGATTGATTTGAGGTCGGGGTACCATCAGGTGAAGATTAGAGAGGTGGACATACCAAAGACAGCTTTCATGTCGAGGTATGGCCATTATGAGTATGTGGTGATGCCGTTTGGGTTGTCTAATGCACCGGCAGTGTTTATGGATTTGATGAATAAGATCTTTCGACCGTTTTTGGATAAGTTTGTAGTGGTGTTTATCGATGACATCTTAGTCTACTCTAAGACTAAGGAGGAACATGAGGAGCATCTGAGGATCGTGTTGCAAACTTTGAGGGATCATGAGTTGTATGCTAAGCTATCCAAGTGTGAGTTTTGGTTAGAGAAAGTTGATTTTCTGGGGCATGTGATCTCTAAAGATGGGGTAGCTGTGGATCCGGTAAAGATAGAAGCAGTGACAAAGTGGGAAGCACCAAAGAATGTTGCTGAGGTTAGGAGTTTCTTGGGTTTAGCTGGATACTACATACGGTTCGTGAAGGATTTCTCCAAGATAGCTAGACCTATGACAGCGTTGATGAGGAAAGAGAACAGGTTTCGTTGGGATGAGAGTTGTGAGACGGCGTTCCAAACATTAAAGGAGCGTTTGACCACAGCTCCTGTCTTAGCATTGCCTGAAGGGACCGAGAACTTTGAGGTTTATACGGATGCCTCAAAGAATGGGTGGGATGTGTGTTGATGCAGAATGGTAAAGTGATTGCCTATGCTTCTAGGCAATTGAAGCCTTATGAGGAGAACTACCCTACTCATGATCTGGAGTTGGGGGCTGTGGTGTTTGCTCTCAAGATTTGGAGACATTACCTTTATGGAGCAATCTTTAAGGTATTTTCTGATCACAAGAGTCTCAAGTACATTTTCACTCAAAAGGAGTTGAACATGAGACAGAGGAGGTGGATGGAGTTGATTGGCGATTATGACATGGAAATCATCTACCATGAAGGGAAGGCCAATGTTGTAGCTGATGCTTTGAGTAGAAAGAGTGTACATTTCTCGTGTACAAGCTCTATCTTTGATGAGGCCGAGAGATGAGGTAGCGAGGTTTGGGATACATATGATGCAGAAAGGAGATGCCATGGGTGATATGACAAAGACTGACTTGAGTTTTATGATGACATTCGAGGTAAACATGCGTTGGATCCTAAGATAGTTGAGTGGAGAGCAGGAGTAGAGAAAGGGACAGTGTCCCGATTTTCTATTCATACAGATGGTAGTTTGAGGTTCGATGGTAGGTGGTGTGTCCCTAATGATGAGGAGTTGAAAAAGACTATCATGACAGAGGCACACTGCACACCATATTCAGTACATCCGGGTGGTGACAAGCTATACAAGGATTTGAAGAAAACGTTTTGGTGGCCTGGGATGAAGAAAGAGACAAATTTGAGTTTGTGTCCCGTTGTTTGACATGCCAAAGAGTTAAAGGGGAACAATGACGACCACAAGGTAAGATTCAGTCTTTAGAGGTACCTGAGTGGAAGTGGGAATCCATTTCCATGGATTTCATTGTGGGTTTGCCAAAGAGTCAATAAGGTAACAACATGATTTGGGTAATAGTGGATCGACTGACCAAGTCAGCTCACTTTGTTCCAATGAAAGATACATGGACTAAGGCACAATTGGCTATGGCCTATCGAAAGAACGTGCTTAAGTTACATGGAGTCCCTAAGGACATAGTGTCTGACAGAGATGCGAGGTTTATATCGAGGTTTTGGAAGGAGTTGCAGGAATCGTTGGGAACAACTTTGAAGATGAGTACAGCATTTCATCCTGCGATAGACGGGCAGACTGAGAGAACAATCAAGACTCTTGAGGATATGTTGCGAGCTTGTGTGATGGATTTTGGTGGTAGCTGGGAGCAGAGGTTGGACTTGATAGAATTTTCTTACAATAACAGCTATCACACTAGTATTGGTATGGCACCGTTTGAGGCTTTGTATGGGAGAAGATGTAGGAGTCCAATCTGTTGGGACGATAGTGCTAAGGCAGTGGTTTTAGGACCAGAGATGGTGCATGAGATGGTGGAACAGATTAAGATGATCAGGGAACGGATGAGAGCAGCTCAAGATAGGCAAAAGTGTTATGCAGATCTACATCGCCGAGATATAGAGTTTCAGGTTGGGGATAAAGTTCTTCTGAAAGTGTCTCCTATGCGTGGGGTTATGAGATTTGGGAAGAAAGGCAAGCTAAGTCAAAAGTTTATAGGGCCGTATGAGATCTTAGAGCGAGTTGGGGAAGTTGCATATCGTCTGGCTTTACCAGCTGCATTAGAGAGAGTGCATAATGTGTTTCATGTATCGCAGCTGCGGAAGTATGTGAGTGACCCGTCACATGTGTTAGAGGCCGAGAATTTAGAGCTAGATGAGTCCTTATCATATCTTGAGGTGCCTAAGCAGATTCTAGACCGAAAGGTTAGGAAGACTAGGAGTGGTGAGACAGTTCTACTCAAGATCCTTTGGTCTAACCACGAGACCGAGGAAGCTACATGGGAGCCAGAGGAGGCTATGAAAGAACGTTACCCTTTCCTTTTTGATCAGGTATGTATGGTTACGGGGACATAACCTTGTTCCTTTTAGGGGGTAGGAGATGATCGCGAACAGTTTTTAAGAGTTTTATACCCCTTTTATATGTTGTGTCGGTATGTTTGTCGGGATGAGTTGGGTTAGTAACATGTTTTATGTTGAATTTTGTTGTGGTTATTGAGTCGGGAATGTTATGGGAGTACCTTTGTTTAGTAGTGGTTTGAACTTCGGGGACGAAGTTCCTTTTAAGGAGGGAAGACTGTAATACTCCGTATTTATAAGTCTTGGGGTACTCTATCGAGTAGGCCTTACTCTGTCGAGTAAGGGTAAGTTGCGTTTTAGAAAAGTTTCTGACCTGTTGGGTACTCGATCGAGTAGCTGGGGCACTCGATCGAGTAAGGGGGTACTCGATCGAGTACCTCGGGTACTCGATCGAGTAGCCGGTTTTACGGGGAGTTTTCTCGGGTTTTGTTAATTATGCAATTAAGGTATATAAGCTTTGTCGTCATTATTCTAAATCACTTTTACAAAACCTAAATTACTGTTTAAGAGAGAAAACAAGCAAGTTCTTCATCCTAATCGCATTATTAGCAATACCCGGAGTTTGGAAGGTCAGTTCTTAGCATCGAGTATACCGTTGAGTTCCTTGCGTCGAGGGTAAGATCTATGTACCCTTTTTATTGTTTTTCCGTCGATTTGGTTAAACCCTAATTTAGAGATTTGGGGGTTTTATGTGTAGTATGTGATTTGGTAGCCTTTATGTGTTGGTATGATAGGAGGAGGGTTCATAGAGGAAGCTTTTTGATTCAAAGAAGAGAGACCGTCGATTGTGTGCATACGGGTAGGATTTCCTACTCAATTATTAGTCCCATAATGGGATATTGGTTGATGTGTTGTGTTTGGTTGTTTGATATAGTAATTATATTGTGATTGTGGTTGTGATCGTTGTCTATGGTTCGCGAGGCGTGGCCTCGGCTGAGTGGGGTCACTTGCGGGAGTGGCTTTACGCCCTAGTTTCGCCTTCTGTGGAACCCGCCACAGAAGGGATGTGCACATTAATGGACAGGGTTATCGCTTACTATGTGGAGCGGGGATTTGGTGGGTACGGTTGCGGTCCCCCATCGCGTGGCTGGTCCGGTGGACGATCGGTGATTGAGATGATTGGATTTGGCGTGATTGTGTGTGTGTGACGTTAAGTCATCTGTTTATCGTATTGTTAGTATATATTGAATTGTGTGATTAATCGACCCGGTGTTGTTTTGTAAACTGCGGTGATCCATTCGGGGATGGTGAGCAGATATTGAGCAGGTATTGAGATGAGTACTGGGATAACTGGGATTGCCACGACATGATGATAGGAGTCTTTCGCTGTAGCTTATTAGTTATTTACATTTCAGTTAGAACAGTCAGTTTGAGAACATGTATCGTACTTTTGGTTTGGTTTTGAGAATTGTAACTCTTCGCTTAGTATTTATAATAAACGTTGTTTCTTCATTGTTATTTGATTATCATTGCCTCGGGTAACCGAGATGGTAATGTCTTCATACCTGAGTGGTCCTGGTAAGGCACTTGGAGTATGGGGGTGTTACAATAATAGACTCAATATACTCTGAAAATATCCCCATCATGCACCTTTGGAAGGTGGCAGGGGCATTACATAAACCAAAAGGCATCCTGCGATAAGCAAACACGCCTTGAGGACAAGTAAATGTAGTCTTAGCTTGATCGTCTGGGTGAATAGGGATCTGAAAGAACCCTGAATACCCGTCTAAATAGCAGAAAAACTTATGAGAAGTAAATGTATTCTTCATTTCCTCGTATAATTGAGAAAAAGGGACTCCTTGCTTGTATTTCTGATAAGTAAGGACGCGCTCTATACTTGCCAGACAATCAATAGGGTCATGGCCTTCCATGCCACATCTACCACATAATTCCACATGCTCAGTAATTGAACAAACCTGTGCACTCTCTGTTGGAGTGTCCCCGACAATAATGCGATCACAATTGTCGATCATGATGATCACATGTTTAAATCTCATTTTTAAGAATACATAAGGGATGATTCATTTTATAGTCAACTGATCAACATTAATCGGTAACGATTGGCTTGCTAAAGTTTGACGTTACTGTCGTGGGACGGTGGTGGTCAGTTGATCCCTTAAGGTCACACCTAAAGGATGATGCCCTAATCTATAAAGTTGATTAATTGTATGACGATACAAGTTAATCAGTTCCTTAAAATTGAACAATTCAATTTGTGAGAGAGAATAATTATCTTATTGTAATGGGATTAAATAAGATTTATTTTAGTAATAAAATGCTTTGTTACTAAAATTGTTTATTGTTTGTGAAACAATAGAGATGAGAATGAATGGTTAATTATAATTACAAGATGTTGTGAATTATAATTAAATGACCCATTTTATTTATGTGATCAAGTATTACTAGTCAATATGTTGTATGTAATTTAATTAATTCATAAAATGATATTTATGTGATAAATATGCATTAAATTAATTAATAACATGTATAATACTACATGTGACATATTGTGTGACAAATGACAAATTGACAAAATAAAATGGTAGTCCATTTTATACATATGGACCGAAATGAAGGTAGTAGTAGTGGATTGTGGTTGATTTATTTTATGAGATAAAATTCTTGTAATCATACCTAGTCTAACTAGCTAGCATACCTATACATTTAGATAAGAACAAAAGTAAAAAGGGAAGGACCATATATTGGTCCATTTTACTCCCCAAAACCGTGACCCCCTTAACACTCCCAAGGGACTTTGGTTTTTGTTCTCTAATTCATTCTCTTTAATGCATGTTAAAGATATTCACATGCATTCTTCTCTCTACTCCTTCTTTTTCTCTAAAAAAACTTGAAAAATCTTGATTCAATTGTTCAAATCACATTACTAATATTATTAGTGTAATATATGACTATTAGTAATCAATTTTAAGATAAACTACTAAACAAATATCTAGCACATATTATTTAGTAGAGATATGGGATAATCTTGGGTGCAATCAAGAAGAGTGGCTTCTATACTTGAAGTCTTTGGAGGATCATCCTATTACTCATCATTGCTTAAGAACAAGTGAAGGTAGGAGACCTTACTTGTGCCCATGAACCGAAATATTCAATGTAAGGAACCGATTTTCCTCTACACTTATTTATTTGTTTTGCAGGAATAAGATCCTTGAGTTTTTATGACTAAAACTTTAAACTAAAATATGTGATATTTAAAATATGATTTCCAACAAGTGGTATCAGAGCATTATGGTTGTTGCATGCAAGATCGGGTTAGTTTTTCCGAGTTAATTTAATTAACATATAAAACTTGTTATTTTGGATTTATGAAGATAAATCATGAAATAACTTTGCATGTCAAAAGTTTCTGGTCCTAAGTGATTTTTAGGACATTTTGATTTATTTATGGATTTTATTGTTCATTTTATATCATAATGGCATTAAAATGTGATTTTTATGATAAAAATGTCATATTTGGACTAAAAATAGCTAAACTTCGATTTTTCCAGTGGTTTTTGGATATGTTTTCACATATATTATCTACTGATGGCCTGTTAACTTTCATAATAAAATGAGTTGTTTTGCTCGAAATATGGATTTTTCAAGTTAAAATCGTATTTAAATGGGTAAATAGGTTAATATGAGTTATATTTTGAATCTGGTTATGGAAATTTAGTATGTTGTCACATGCAATTTTATAAGATGTGTGTAAAATATTTGGCTATAATGAAGTCTTTATGCATGATTTATGAATTTTTGATGAAAAATCACATAAATAGTGACTTTAATTAGTAAAAATGCTAAAACATACTTCATGACTAAGGAAAAACGTCACATGTTGCATTTTATCATATATTTTAGATCTAAAAGTGAAAATTTGATAAAAATAATTTTTCTCATATTTTTATGGTCATATTTGTTAAAACCGATATACCGCAACATTGTTTTTCTCGATAAATTTTCGAAAATTTTAACCTAAGTTTTGAACATTATGAGTGTCATGGTAATTTTTTCCAGAATGTTCATGAGTTTAAATTTCAAATTTCGAAATTATTTGAAATTTTTATAATTTAATTTGAATTTTATAGCATAATTTTGTATTTTTGGGTCCATTCAAGAACAAGATTAAGAAATCTAGGTTAATTATTGTCAAATGTTAGTGGAGACTAATTTTGAGTCCTAAGATGGTTAGGGTAATTAACTTGTACATAAATATGACTTTATGTAATTATTGTGATTTTTAAAAGGTTAAATCAAACCGTCAAAAAACTGATTAATATACGATATTGGCTCTTTAAAGGCGATTTAGCATAAAATTGGGCATGTTCATACATATTATAATGCTGCATTTTATTTATGATTGTCATATTTTGATTTTATGTAATTTTTGAATTATGTAATTTTACTTAGTATGGCCTTAGTTTTAATTGGTATTACCCGAAATGTATGGGAATATCGATTCGGTTGTAATTTATTGTGATCTCGTATCACCGTTTTGTAATTTAATAGATTTATTTTTATTTTAATTACAAATGTATAATAGGAAATTATGTAATTCATTTTGTAATTTAATTATTCCGGAGTTCCTTGAAGACGGTGCCACTCGAGAAGGCGATCCATTAAAGAAATTATTGCCGTGAAATGCGTGCCTAGACCGAAGTTCAAGGGACCAAAGGAGTTGGTTTCCGAATTTGTAATAGTTTATTATATTTACTATTCTAGGAAGGCCATACTAGGATTTTATTTTTATGCTTTGCATTTTATTTATATGTTGCATGCATCGCTAAATCGCCATAACTAAACATGCATTTTAAATCGAGTTTATCGACCATGTCAATTACAATTATCGTAGTTCACCGCTTTAGTTCACTTAAAACGTGATAGATAATAAATTGACATGACCTCTCGCTAAAATAAACAATTGAGACTTAGCCTTACCAAAAATTAGAAACCATGAAAACCTATTTCGTGAGGGAGTGCACTCGGCCACACCGGGGTACAAACCTTGTTACGTAGGGGAAGTGGGTGATAAATGTCTATCCACCGAATTCATGTTGATGAGGGATTTATCGGCTACACCGTGCCCAAGTTAATGTGGGTTTGGATCATGGACACATTTATTCGAAATTTGGACTGAGCTCAACGGAAGTATTCGTGACCGTAGTTGCATGTGTTCCGGGCTAAAGATAAATGTTAATTTAATTTTATCGACCAAGAGTTCTAAAAGTAGAATCGATTAAAGAGTTAATCCACCGAGTTATATTGATAAGGGATTTATCGGCCACACCGTGCCCAAGTTAATATGAATTTGGATCTTGGAATCATTTATAATAGTTGGGTAGAGGTCACTATATAAATGCTCATATCTTGTTAAATTATTTACAAGTATTATTATAACGATAAATGTTTTGTTTTCATTATTCCGTTATCGTATTGTTCTATTTATTTACCTCAATTTATATACGATATCATTTCGATTTTAGTTCAAATCTCCATTAAAACATCGTAACTAAAGACAAAATTTAATTGTACTTCTAAAAACCTCGTATTATCCATTGTAAGGATCTCTTGTGAAGAATATAGATAAAAGTTATTCATGAGCAAACGGGTTTTTGATTCTTGGCTAACATATCTATTTACAATGAATTGTTTCTCATATGCTTAATTGAGTTAAGTACTTTGAAACGTTAAATCATTTTGTTAACTAGATTTGTAGGAAATCAAAAATGACCAAAATACCGCAACCACTTCAATGAAAGTTTTAAGACTAAACGAATGAATTGAAGAGTAGTCTTCATGAAATTCAATTTTGCTTCTCTAAGCAAAGACTCATTGAAATAAGTGGGAGCATTCTCTTAACCGTTAAGAAAAGGATGAGGTTTAAAGAAGTAAAATTAGAATGGAATTGATACAAGGTAATGTTAAAAGTAAAGTTATTGAGAATAACGATACTAAACCTATCAATCCCGACCGATAAAGTTTCCATTGTCTTAATTGTTGGACGCTAGAAAGGAAACTACCCCAAATTATTGAAGAATCAACAAGTTATTTGTGGGACATCTAATGGGACATTCTTCTTTAAATGTTTATTTGATTAACATAAATTTTGCTAGTACTACTTCGTCAATATTAGAAACAAGTGGAGGTTTTCATCGTTGTATTCGATACATAAGATGATTATAATATGACGACTAGCATCAAATAATGTCGAGAGATAGAGTCACTGTGTAATCAATCTAGTTTAGGGTTTATAGTTGTACTTAATTATGACTATTAAGTGCATAAACTCTAAATAAGAATATAAACTTGTTAAGATACAAAAGAGGTTTCACTTTTGTGACCCTATACACCACGATTTGATGTATGGCTAGCCCATTATCAAGGTGAATATATTCTAAACCAAACTAGAATGATATATCATGTAGATGATGCAAGACTCAAATTGGTAACCCAAGATTGAACCTTAGATTATGGAATGATGAACGCAAACAGTCATCGAGTACTCTTGAAACCATTAGATCTTATGGTATATGTGTATCTTGTATACAAAGCAAGATGTCTCGTGCCTTTTGGTTGAAAAGGAGATCGGGGTTGTAAATCATTGATCCAAAATAGGTTGATCATTTTCTTTTACCAACGATTTAAGTTGACGCTAATGTGTTCACTTAATAAGGTAAATAGAGAAATCTTTGAAGAAGTTCAAAGAGTTAGAGGAATCACGATTTAGTCGTGATGGGATTATCAAAGTGAAGACTTTGATATAAGCCAAATGAAATGTGATATAGTATCACAAGTTAATCTCTCTTAACACACATTATGGGATAATGTGTGGTTGGATAAGAAATCAAATGCTATTCGATATGGTTTGGACTTCAATCAAGTTACTTTGAGTTACTTGATCCTTTTGGGGATTTTATCATTTTGTCTAAATTATTTTTCCACTAAATTTAAAACAAATCATATGAGATATGAAATGGTAGGGTACCATGTTTGTAAGTTTTCAAAAGAAACAAATGCTCATTTTTCCTTATTATAATCACGAGTACAACGGGTTTGTGGCTCGTGAAGCTGTCTTTCTAGAATACAAGTTTATTTCTAGAAGACAAAGTGGGAGAAATTATTCAAGAGCCACAAAGAATGTTATGTCGCAAGAAACTGGTCTTTCTTGGCTACATGTGACGTTTTGTACGTTTTGTGTAAGACGTTGTTTCTTCAAAACCTAGGAGGTTAAAGTTATCACTTGTTGAAGATGATGAATTAGTGTTACTTTTAGAAAGTAAAGAGCTTGCAACTTACAAAGAAATTGTTTGATTCAAATTGATTACTTCTGGAAAGTAATGAACATATGACTTACATGAGAGTGTTTAAGTCACAACTCAATACAAGGCTTAGAGCCATGAAAATCCGAAATAAATTCCAAGTGAATTGAGAGATATCAAAGCTTGATTGGTGGCAAAGGGTTTTGCACTAGTTGAAATGCTTAAGTCTATTTGGATCTTCTTAGGGATTGTGTTTCATTATAATGATATACATATAGCAAGTGAATCTAAAACCCACTTCTTCAATTAGAAGGAATGTATTCAATACATGTCTTGAGTTTTGTAGATTCTTGCAATCCTAAGATAATATGAAACTTAATAGAGGGTCTTAAGTAGGACATAAATGAGTTGGAATCAATATTTTGATCATGTTATAAAACTTTTCTCGATAAGTCGAGAAGTTGTGTTTATACATGGAGTTTAGTGGGAGTTACGGAAATTTTAATTAGTCTAATATGTGGATGACATATTAATCATTGGGAATGATTTAAGACTTGGAGAAATATAATACATCTTTAATATCCAGATTTATGGAGATAAATCCACATGATATTAGCGTCAAATAAGAAGTCTTATGTTGATAAGATTCATGACTAGTTCAATCAAGTTGAACATATTTGATTGATTCCATTTGCTTCCGCTGCCGAATCAATTAAATAGGAAATGATGTATAACACTTCATATACTTTGAGTATGATGAATTGTTTCAAATCGAATTTAAGTAATAGTTACCAAGTAAGCCATAAAGATTACCCTTAAGTGCTTGCAGAAGCATTAAGGATGTAAAGCAAAGTGTTTTTGATGCAATTTTGTGTAAGGGTGTTACACAAATGACAATTGACAATTGAGATTGCACATGGTTTCCGACAAAACCATAATCAAAACACATTAGGATGGTTAAGATTGTTGGAGTTAGTGTCCTCCACAATAGTGCGTTAACATAATAAATCTCATTAATGGAATATCATCAGATATTTAATTATTTGATCCTCGTCAGTTGATTAACGTAAATCGATAACGGTTGGCTGACTAGAGTTTGACGTTATTGTCGTGAGACGGCGGTGATCAACTGACCCCTTTCGGTCACACCTAAAGGAACAAACCCCAATTGATAAGTAATTAATTCTATGAGATACAATTTGTTTAGTCCCTTGATTTATAGACTAAGAGGTTAGTCGATTATTTTTAGAGAGATTTCGAGTTGCGAACTCGAGGAGCGGCAGTTATTATTTAATTATGCGATAATTAAATAATAAGTTTTGGGAAACGGGTTTTAGTTAATTAACTGTTAATTTACTAAAATTGTACTAATTGATTAATGTGATTAATATTAGTACGTAAATAATATGTGTAGTGGTACACGTATATTTACGGAGTGAATTGGACGAATTAATTATGGAAGTATTTAAACATGATACGATGTTTAAAATAAAAATTACACGGATTTGTGCGACAAATATAAGAAATAATATTGACCCGTAAATGGGTAATTGGACCGTGTAAAATAGAGTGTAGTGCATGATCATTACACTTTGCTTATTTTTCTTCCATAATTGTCATATGATCATTCTGTGTCATAATGCATTGGACAATTAAAAAAAATAAGAGAAACAACTCCCTCACTCCACCTCCACTCACCCGCCACTTCCCCCCCCCGCCATTCCCCCGCCCTTCCCCCCCCCCCCCCCCTCTCATATACTCCATCAATTGTTCACATTTTTACTCTACTTCACTTCTTCACTCTACAATTTTTGCATGTGAACAAAATTCATCTACCTTCTCTCTAAAATAATAATCCTCTCTACTAAGTTGTTAGTATACATAAATAATATTATTAAGATTAGTTAGTAATATTTCTAATAATAATCAATGGTACAATATTAATAAGTTCTAGTTCATACTTGTTAATATTTTTGGGTTAGTTCTTGGGTGCAACAAGAAGGAGGTCTTCTATTTTGAAGATTTGCAAGGAGGATCTTCCATTGGTATAAGCTCAAGAACAAGCTAGTAAGGTGAACTAGTTTGTTCCCTTTTTACCACAAATTCAATGTAAGGAAATTGTTCTTTCCTTTTATGCTTTCATATTAGCATGCATGTTACATAGATCACCTAAATAACAATTTATGAGATAAATTAATTTTATTAGAGAGTCTAATATGGATCTATGATCTTTCAAGTGGTATAAGAGCTTAGGCTTGTAATTTACATGTTGATTTTAAGCATTTTAATGAATTATGTGATAATTTGTAAAAACTCAAAAATTGTGTTAGAAGAGGTTTTAGCACAAAATTTTTGGGACATGCATACCTACTGATATCAAAAGGTTTGTGGAATTTTTTGGTGATTTTTAAAATTATTTTGCTAATTTTAATGTTTTTTGGTAGAAAACCGAGTCAAAATGTCGCATTTTAGTGAAAAATTGACTAAAATTAGTTAAAAGTTGATTCGGTGCATGGATTTTTTATGGTAGTTCATGCATGTTTTCTACTGATTGTATGCAAAAATTTGAAGGTTGGTTCGAAATTTTGCATGTCTATTGATTTTTTGAGTTAAAAGTCGATAAAAGTCAAATTAATTAATCATAATTTCGAAACTTTTGATTCTGACCATGATAAATTTATGTACATTTAAGAATATTATTTAAATGTCAAAAGTGATTTTTCATGTGTGTTTTCACTTTTTTTTGATGTTTATTGGTTTTTGTGGTTAAAAATCGACAAATATCGATCTTTTTCTTCACAAAATGTATCCGGATTTTTTGGGCAATTTTTCTGATATTTTGGTGTTCTTGGGAGTGTTCCAGAATACTAAAAATTTTTGTTTCAATTGTTTGGGTAATTTTTCAATTATTTTGGATTTTTACTTAAATATTATGATTTTATCGATTAAATTAGCAAATTATCACCAAATCAAACTAATAATTTATCATAAAATTAGTGAGGACTAATTTTGAGGTTCAAAACAGTTTGGACAATTTGTTTGGACTTAAATGAGATTTAAGAGTTAATTATTGATTTTTACATGTTAAAAATCGATTAAATCCACAAAAACCGAGATGGATACCAATGAATGATAGATAGGGCGACTTTGGCATCATTTTTACAGCATTTTAAGCATATTTATTTAATTTGAATGAATGATTGTCATTTATTTAAAGTATTTATCTTATTGTACCTAGTATGGCCTAGTTAATTTTAATCGTTATTACCCAAAATGAATGGGAATATCGATTTGTTTGTAATTAAATACGATCTCGTATCGTCGGTTTGTAATTAATTAATAGTTTTATTTTATTTCATTAATTAATGTATAATAGGAATAGCTATGTAATTCATTTGTAATAGTTATTTTTACCGGCGTTTTCAAAAGACGGATTACAATGAGACGGAGTCTATTTTTGGAAAGTGTTCCAAATCCCACAAGGAAGAGCCACTTATGGAATGAAGAGGCAAAGGACCAAGGAGTTGGTTTCCGAAATGTAATAGACTAGTTTTTATTAACTAGGTGGCCATACTAGGATTTATTCATATGCTTACATGTTTGCTTGTTTTATTTTCGCGCATGCCAAAATCGCCATTCACGTGCATTTTATTTTTGCGGTTGTCAATTCACGTCATTTACATTCACCGAATTAATTCACTTATAAGGAATTTATGACTAAATTGACAAGATCTCTCACATAACTAAAATTGAGATTAGCCTTACCAATTAGTAACACCTATGAATCTCTTGTTCATTAGAGCCACGCTCGCCCAAGCGGGGTGTTCTCTTTTTACCTTGGGTAAGTAGGGTGGTAAACGGTTATCACACGCTAAAATTGGTTGGACTCAACGGGTTATAAGACGGTCTTGTGTTCCGGGGCTAGTAGATCAATTTGAGGAAATTCGTCGACCAAGAGTTCTAGAGGTAGAATTAGTCAACGTGACTTACCGAATTTACGCAATTATGGGATGTTTCGCCCAAGCGATGCTCATTTTTGTTTAATATTTGGGTCTTGGAATCATTTATATAATTTAGTGGGAGGTCATTATATAAATGCTAAAACTTGCTCAATATGTTTTTACAAGTAATTTTTAAAACAATGAATGTTAATTTTTTCCTTTTTGTTGTAGCATTTTAATTCGCAATGGCAACTTCATCAACTCCATCGACTACTTCACTAGGCAAAGATTCATGGCTAAGGTCCGTAATGGACAAATGTATTTTAAAAGATGACGGTAGTAACTTTATTGAATGGGAATCCAACATCAAAAGTGCCGCGTTGTCCGACAATGTGCTCACTTACTTGACCGATGCTCCTCCAATCGAGCCCGGTGCAAGAGCTTCATCGGCGGTGCGGACCGCCTATGATGACTATGTGAGGATGTTGAATGATATCAAGAATGTGTTGATATGGTCAATATCCCCTAAGCTCAAGCTATCATGCATTTCTTTAAATGCTTACGAGATATTCACTCGTATGATTACTATGTTTTCACAAACACCAAAAGTCCGTCAATACGATGCGGCGGCACACTTCTTTGAAGCTAAGCTTGAGAGGGGCCAAAAGGTTGGTCCCCATGTACTCAAAATGGTCGAATATGTTGACATCCTAGAGCGTCTAGGGTGTAATATTCCTAAGACTCTTGTGGTGGATCGTATCCTCCACTCACTCCTCACCAAGTTTGCCCACTTTAGGGTAAACTACAACATGAATGACATGGATAAGAGTTACCATAAAATTCATGCACTCCTCTCCCAAGCGGAGAGGGATATGGAGGCTAGTGGGAGTGAAAAGGGAGATGTTTTAACCATGAAGTTAAAGAACATGTCTCTTGGAGTCAAGAAAAAAAAAGGGAAAGAAAAGTCCCAATTCAAGAAATCGTCAAAGAAACATGACAAGGGAAAGGGGAAGGCCGTTGAGAATGGCAATCCCAAGGCAAAAAGTGTCAAGCTCTACGAGGACGAATGTTTCCATTGTAATGGGAAGGGGCATTATAGGAGGAGTTGTCCCAAATACTTGGAGGATCTCAAGGAAGGGCGTGTGACGCCTATTGGTATGATTTCCTCTCTCTATGTGATAGACGTTAATTATGCTTGTACTTCCACTTGGGTACTTGATACCGGATGTGGCTCTCACCTTTGTAACCATTTGCAGGGTATAAGGGACGTGCAAGCACTAGCAAAAGGTGATGTGGATCTTTGCATGGGCAATGGAGCTAGAGTAGCCGCCGTTGCCGTAGGGACCTATGTGCTCACTTTAGCTAGTGGTTTAGAGTTGTATTTAAATAAGTGTTATTTTGTACCAACTTTAACTAAGAACATCATCTCCATTTCCACGTTAGACGCGGAAGGCTTTTGTTTTATGATTAAGGACACGTGTTGTACTTTTTCTTTTAATGATGTGGTTTATGGCAAGGCCATTTAAATTAGAGGCATTTATGTTTTAAATGATGTTAATGACGTTTATCATATGGAAACTAAAAAGCTCAAAAAGGGTGATCCAAATGAATCCTACCATTGGCATTGTCGTTTAGGCCACATAAACGAAAGACGCATTAAGAGTGAAGGAAATGTAGATTCATATACACTTTAACATACTCATATATGTCTAAAATAATTTGTCATAAAATTAAAACGGATTTTATGCATGCAAACAATAATATAAAAGAAGAAAAATAATGTCCTTACATTCAATATTTCGGCTATATTGGGCACAAGAGAGATCACCTTTCTCTTCTTGTTCTTGAGCTATTCCAATGGATGAACAAGATCTAAGAATAAGATCTCTCCCCAAGCTTTATACCCAAGGCTTAACACTTAATCTAATTAATATTATGAATACTAGTATAATATTAATCTAGTAGAAAAATGACCCAAAATTATTATATACACTTAATAATTTCGGCTATATGGGAGAGAAGAAGAAGAGAGAGTTTTGTCTCTCTAGAAATCTTATATTTTGATGAGTAAAAGAATGAATGAACATCCACTACCTCTTAGTTAATATTAGGCAAAAATAAGAAAAATCTCAAGTGTTTTTCTTCCCAAAAACCGGTGGGAGTGGAGGAAAGGAAAGAGCCAATGCATGAAATTGTTGCTCTTAACAATGTTCATAGGCTTGCATGGCTAGATTACTTTATAATCATTATGCTTTCTTATTTAAAATATAAACACAATTTAAGCCTAATCCCCTCCATTATTTCGGCATTTACATAATATGGAGTCCATATTATTTTTGTCAATTGTCTACATGTTACATGTCACATGTCACATATATTTGTTATGTAATTTTTAATATATTAAAAATTCAACGTATTATCAAAAATACGTCATATACAAAAATTGACTTAGTAATTTCATAATTACTTGTGCCAAAATATTTTTACCATTTATAAATCACAACAGATTGTATTTATAATAATTCATTCAAATCCAATCGTTTCTTTAAACAATAATTTCATCCGAGTAATGATACAATTCGATTACTCAGACCGTATCTCATTTAATCATATTTCAATTTGATACGTAAATTTTACTACCAAAATTGTCCGTCAATTTTTCAAGAATTTAATTAACTCGTAACATTATACGATTAATTAAATAATCAATTAAGTGTATTGCCCTTTAGGTATGACCTAGGGGTCAAATGATCACCACCGTCACACGACAGTAATGTCAAACTCTAGTCAGCCAATCATTACCGATATATGTTGACCAGTTGTGAGTAACAAAATTACTTCCCAATTGTATTCTTTAAAATGAGATTTAATAATGATATTTAAATCATGTGATCGCACTATTGTTGAGGACACATTTCCCAACAATCTCCCACTTGTCCTCGACAAGTGTGCGTCACCAATTCTCTTGTCCTATTACTATCTCCCACTCAATGCAAGGTGTCTTTCAGGTCGTACTTGCAAGTGATCTTATCGAGAGTGGTTTCCTCGATCTGGAGAATAACTGATTGACCGGACTTATCTATCATAGATACTTTCCGAGCGTGGCCACGCATTTCGATTCATTGCTCCTCGAGTGGCCCTGAGATATTGTTATAACCCTGACAAGGGGTGGACAATTCCTATCGCACTCATTCCCTTCGACTAGCCACAGCCATCATAACCCAAAATATGCCCATTTGACCCCATTTACGAAGGTCGTAGTAACACAAATCAAAGTTAATCAAATCGTGCCATCTTAGGCGAATAGTCTCTAGTCAAAAGAATCGACTCATTAGAACACTATACTAGCTCTCGCCACGACCAGGCTATATAAATTTGCCAGAACTCTATAAGCGGTCATTAGGCCCGACAAAATGTTCCTAACAGTCTGCCTATGTGATCGACTAGTCATCTCACATGACTGTATGGCACTTGAACTTGCCATCAATCGCCTCACACTCTAGTCACTTCGAGACGTCACCTCATATAAGTAACTATGGGCAAAACAATGTTAATCCATGTTCACTTTAACGGGGTTCAATTGTCTCTACAACCCGTTTGGATGTAACAAAGTATAAATTAAGGATAAAAGACAAATGCGATTATGAACATGAACAAAAAACAACACTTTTATTTCATTTCAAAATCTAACAAAAATTTGGTACACGTTTAAGTCCCATGGACGCAACATGCCCATCATGCTTAGCCTGCGATAAAGGCTTGGTGAGCGGATCGGCTATGTTGTCATCCGTCCCAACCTTACAAATCGCAATTTCCTTTCTTTCAATGAAATCTCTTATTACATGATACTTTCTAAGTACATGTCTAGATCTATTACTAGACTTTGGCTCCTTAGCTTGGAAGATCGTCCCACTATTATCACAATAGAGAGTGATGGGATCATCGGCGGTAGGTACTACTTTTAGACCTTCCGTGAATTGCTTGATCCACATAGCTTCCTTGGCAGCTTCGATTTGCTATGTACTCAGCCTCCGTTGTCGAATCCATGATTCTGACTTCCTTGAAGCTTCTCCACTTACGGCACCACCATTGAGCATGAAAACAAAACCAGCTTGTGATTTCATGTCATCTCTATCCGTTTGAAAACTTGAGTCCGTGTATCCTGTAACACGCAACTCAGTGTCTCCTCCAAACACAAGGATAGAGTCCTTAGTTCTTCTCAAGTACTTAAGGATGTTCTTGACAGCAATCCAGTGACTCTCACCTGGATTTGCTTGATATCTACTCGTCATGCTCAAGGCATACGAGACATCAGGACGTGTGCATATCATGGCATACATGATTGATCCAACAAATGAAGCGTAAGGGATCAACTTCATGCGTTCAACATCATGGGGTTCGGAGGGACATTGAGTCCTGCTCAATATCGTTCCGGTTACCATAGGTACCAAACCCCTTTTGGATTTGTCCATCTTTGAATCGTCGAAGAATCTTATCAACATAAGACTCTTGACTTAGTGCCAATATCCTCTTGGGTCTATCTCTATAGATCCGGATACCTAATATGCGTTGTGCCTCTCCTAAATCCTTCATTTGGAAGTGATTACCTAACCACTTCTTAACAGAAGACAACATTGGAATATCATTTCCAATGAGTAGTATGTCATCGACATACAAGATTAGGAACACAACATTGCTCCCACTGAATTTCATGTATAAACATGGTTCCTCAACATTTCGAGTGAAACCATTTTCTTTTATAACATGATTGAATCGATGATTCCAACTTCTAGATGCTTGCTTAAGACCATAAATGGATCTCTTAAGCTTGCACACTTTGTTAGGATTTTTAGGATCAACAAAACCTTCGGGTTGTATCATGTACACCTCCTCCTCTAAATGCCCATTTAGAAAAGCGGTTTTGACATCCATTTGCCATATTTCATAATCATGAAATGCGGCGATCGCTAACAAAATCCGTATGGATCTTAGCATGGCTACGGGGGCGAAGGTCTCATCATAATGGAGACCTTGGACTTGGGTAAATCCTTTTGCCACTAGCCTAGCTTTGTAGACATCGTCATGTCCTTCTATGCCATTTTTGACCTTGAAAATCCATTTGCATTGGAGGGGTCTTGCCCCTTTAGGCAAATCTACCAAGTCCCAAACTTGGTTTTCAAGCATAGAATCCATTTCGGATTTCATGGCTTCAAGCCATAAGGTGGAATTAGGACTAGAGATTGCGGCCTTGTAGGTGGCGGGCTCGTCACTTTCCATAAGTAACACATCGAGTGTTCCATCTTCTTCGATAAGTCCCACATATCGATCGGGATGGCGAATTACTCGGCCCGTCCTTCTTAGTGGAGGAGGTACAACCGCGTTAGACGACGAAGGAACATCTTCTTGCGTCTCTATCTCGGTTTGTGGCTCTTGAACTTCATCAAGTTCAAAATTTCTCCAACTCTGTCTTTTAGAAATAAAATCTCTTTCTAAGAAGACAGCCTCGCAAGACACAAACACTTTATGATCTTGAGGTTTGTAGAAGTAATACCCTCGAGAGGTCGAGGGATAACCTACAAAGATGCATTTTTCGGATCTTGGGGCTAGCTTGTTGTCGTTCTTAGTTTTGACGTAAGCATCACATCCCCAAATCTTCATATAGGATATATTTGGGATCTTACCCGTCCACATCTCACATGGAGTCTTTTCGGTGGACTTTGTGGGACTATTATTCAAAGATCGAATTGCGGTTTGTATCGCAAATCCCCAAAACGAGTTCGGTAACTCGGTTTGACTCATCATGGATCGAACCATATCTAGTAAGGTTCGATTTCTCCTTTCGGCAACACCATTAAGTTGAGGTGTTCCGGGTGGAGAAAGTTGTGATATAATACCACGACTTTTCAAGTGTGAATCAAATTCAAGGCTAAGGTATTCTCCACCACGATCGGATCGTAGTGCCTTAATCCTTTTATTCAATTGGTTCTCCACTTCATTTTGAAAATCCTTGAATTTCTCAAACGCTTCACTCTTATGTTTAATTAAATAGATATACCCATATCTACTTAAATCATCGGTGAAGGTTATGAAGTAGTCATAATTACCACGAGCGGTGATAGACAATGGTCCACACACATCGGTGTGTATGAGTCCCAATAGCTCACTAGCTCGTGTCCCTTTACCACTAAAAGGATTACGAGTCATTTTGCCAATTAGGCAATATTCGCATGTGCCATATGATTGATAATCAAATGGTGTAATCACATTAGTTGAAATTAATCTTTTGATGCGATTCTCGTTTATGTGACCTAATCGACAATGCCAAATGAACGCTTCACTTGGGTCACTTGTTTTGAGTTTCTTTGATTGAATGTTATAAATATCTCTTGTTGGATTTGAGGTCTCTAAAATGTAAATGCCATTGATGGAAGTGGCTTGGCCAATAACCAAATCATTCCTAGAAATAGTACAACAATTGTTCTTAATGGCAAAACAAAAACCGTCCACGTCTAGCATGGCGATTGAAATAATGTTTTTAGAGAGTGTAGGTACATAAAAACAATTATGCAAATACAACTCAAATCCATTTGGCAAAGCTAAAACATAAGTTCCCTTGGATTCGGCCGCTACCCGAGCTCCATTTCCAAGGCGTAGATCCATATCTCCCTTGCTAAGCCTCTCCACATTTCTTAAACCCTGTAAATGATTACAAAGGTGAGAACCACAACCGGTATCTAGTACCCATGTCGTAGTGGAAGTATAATTTATATCAATAACATAAATTTCTTTAGGAATTGTACCTTTTGGAGCAATGAGTCCTTCCCTTATATTTCGCAAATACATAGGGCAATTCCTAAGCCAATGTCCCATGCCATAGCAATAATGGCACTCATCATTAACTTGCTTGAAGTTTTTGACTTTCTTTCCTTTCTTCTTGAACCTCTTACCCTTTGATGCAAGAACTTGATTGCTAGAGCTCCCACTAGCTTTGGCATCTTTATCTTCCAGAGACAAAGACCCTATAGATCGTATGAGGTAGTCTTCCTGAGACGGACTCACACGAGGTCTAGTAGTAGTGGGTGGTTTAGAAGTGGTGATGAAATTAAGGTTTCCATCCGAACCTATCCCGAAATGAAGTTCTCTAGTTGTATCGAAATTATTGTTGGAGCATACGTCGTCAAGAACATGGTGATATGACTCAATGGTTATCGGTGCGGTAGCATTTGATGGATTCATTGTAATGCACTACAAATATGGAGGAAAGGAAATATTAACATTTGTCTTTTTAAATCATACTTGCAAATTTAACAAGATATGAACATTTATATAGTGACCTCTACCCAACTATAATAAATGATTCCAAGACCCAAATTCATATCGACTTAGGCACGGTGGGGCCGATACATCCTTTATCAATATAACTCGGTGGATTAACGTTTAATCGATTCTACTTTTAGAACTCTTGGTCGATAATATTACATTAACAATTATCTATAGCCCAAAACACATCGACAAGGGCACGGTGGGGCCGATACATCCCTTATCAAATACTTTTGTTGAGTTCAATCCAAATTTCGAATAAATGTGTCCATGATCCAAACCCACATTAACTTGGGCACGGTGGGGCCGATACATCCCTCATCAACATGAATTCGGTGGATTAACATTCATCACCCACTTCCCCTACGTAACAAGGTTTGTACCCGGTGTGGCCGAGTGCACTCCCTCACGAAATAGGTTTTCATGGTTTCTACTATTTGGTAAGGCTATGTCTCAATTGATAGTTTTAGCGAGAGGTCATGTCAATTTATTATCTATCACGTTTTAAGTGAACTAAAGCGGTGAACTACGATAATTCTAATTGACACGGTCGAAAAACTCGATAAAAGACAATGCATGTTTAGTTATGGCGATTTAGCGATGCATGTGACATAAAATAAAATGCAAGCATAAAGGAAAAATAAATCCTAGTATGGCCTTTCCTAAAATAGAAAAAACTATTAATCTATTACATATTCGGAAACCAACTCCATTGGTCCCTTGAACTTCGGTTGTGGCACGCATCTCGAGGTAACACCGTCTTTATGTATCGCCATTCTTGAAGAAATCCGTCTTTAGGAACTCAGGAATGAATAAAATTACATAATAAATTACATAATTTCCTATTATACATTTGTAACTAAAATAAAATAAATCTATTAAATTACAAAACGGTGATACGAGATCACAATAAAAATTACAACCGAATCGATATTCCCATACATTTCGGGAAATACCAATTAAAATCTAAGGCCATACTAAGTAAAATTACATAATTCAAAATTACATAAATTAAAATTATGACAATCATAAAGGAAAAATGCAGCATTATAATATGTATGAACATGCTCAATTTTATGCTAAATCGCCTTTTAATTAGCCAATATCGTATATTACTCGGTTTTTACGGATTTGCGTGATTTCAACATTTTATAATCACAAAAATACATAAACTCATATTTATGCATAAGTTAATTACCCTAACCTCTTAGGACTCAAAATATAGTCTTCACTAATAATTTGACCATAATTAACCTTTATTTACAAAATTGTTCATAAATGGACCAAAAATTACAAAATAAGCTATTAAACTTCAAATAAATCCAAAAATTTCAAATAAATTCAAAATTTAAAATTTAAATTCATGAACATTCTGGAAAAATTCCATGACACTCATAATGTTCAAAATCTTAGGTTAAAAATTTCGAAATTTTTCCGGAAAAACAATGTTGCGGTTTATCAATTTATAATAAAATAATCATAAAAACATGGAAAAATTATTTTCATTAACTTTTCAATTTTAGATCTGAAAAATATAATAAAATGCAACATTAGACGTTTTTCCTAAGTCATAGATTATGTTTTATTAATTTTTCACTAATAATGTCACTATTTATGCTATTTTTCTTCAAAAATTCATAAATCATGCTAAAGGACTTCTTTATAGCCAATTATTTTACACACATCTTGTAAAATTGCATGTGACAACATATTAATTTTCTATGACCAGATTCGAAATTTAACTCATATTAACCTATTTTTCTCTTAAATCCGAATTTAATAATGAAAAAATCAATTTTCGAGCATAACAAGTCCAAAAATTATGAAAATTTACAGGTTATCTCAAAATAATATATGTAACAACATATCCAAAAACCAAGTGAAAATTCAAAGTATAGCTATTTTTAGACCAAAAATGACATTTTTACTCATAAAATCACATTTAAATGCCATTATTGGAAATTATGAACAATAAAAATCCGAAAAATTAACCAAAATATCCTAAAACACTTTAGGACCAGAAATATTAACATGCATGTAATAATTTCGTGATATATCATAATAACACAAATTTTACAAGTTTTATTTGTTATTCATATAACTCGGAAAAACTTTTAACCAATTTGCATGCAAACAACCGTGGCTCATGATACCGATTGAAGGAAATGTAGATTCATATACACTTTAACATACTCATATATGTCTAAAATAATTTGTCATAAAATTAAAACGGATTTTATGCATGCAAACAATAATATAAAAGAAGAAAAATAATGTCCTTACATTCAATATTTCGGCTATATTGGGCACAAGAGAGATCACCTTTCTCTTCTTGTTCTTGAGCTATTCCAATGGATGAACAAGATCTAAGAATAAGATCTCTCCCCAAGCTTTATACCCAAGGCTTAACACTTAATCTAATTAATATTATGAATACTAGTATAATATTAATTGATGAGGAGTGTCGTCGGGGCTCTCAATCAAACACAATTTATAATACTCAACATACAACTAGTTAGCGGTAAGTCGAGGTCGATCCATGGGACGGTGTGCTTTGGGTTCTAAGTCTATCTATCTCAATTTATGCTAGTGTCACAATTTGGTTGGGTTTGTAGTTGTGTCTAGACTAATGCAAACAATAAGGTAAAACAAACAATAAAAGGAAAGATGTAAACAAATGATTAAAAGTGCTAGGATATCATGGGGTCATAGGGAATTCATGGTGTTGATCATACAAACATGTTTACAAGGTTGCAAGCAATTAATGTTGTGGAGGAACCGAGTTGGGTTATATCTTACGGTTCTTAGGAAGAGTTGGGTCCCGGAGCCGAATCGATTAGATTGTACAACACCTACAAGTCGACTTACTTTCCTCCTAATCAACTTCTATGCATGGTCTAACAAGACTCGAGTTGGTTTATATCTTACAAGTCAAGTTGAGTAGATAAGAGATGGTTGTAAATGCAAGGATTCATAGGCTTAGCATTTCATCAAACACAACATGTGCATAAAGTTGACATCACAACAAGCAAGCAATTTAATCATGTGAACATATTAGATTAAGCATGAATCAATCCCATGTTTGTTTTCCCCAATTACCCACTAATCCTAGCTAAGAGACTACTCACTCATTATCATGGGAAACATGTCATTAATGGTGTCAATCATCACAACAAGTATAAACATGATAATGGAATGAAGAAATGAACAATAAAGATTAAAGAGTAAAGGAATTATACCAACTTAAGATGATCCAAATAATAATGCAAAGAATAATAGAAGAAACTTGATGATTGATGGAAGGTTGTCAATCTCCCAATAATAACCCAATAATCTTCAATTACCCAATAATAAACTTGAATAATAAACTTGAACAATAATTATGGAAAGATTAATGTGTAATTTGTGGAAAGATTAAAGAGTAATCTTATTCTAATCTACTCCTAATCTAATCTAAGGAAGGATTTTCTACCCAAAAACCACATGCTTGATTAATTACAAAGATGGGGTATTTATAGTGGAAATTAGGTGGATGCATTTAGGGTTAACTAAGGCTAAAATAGTAATTACACTTTTTAGATTGAGCAGGGAGAAGCCGGTATTTTTCGGAGGAAGGGAGTCTTTCTTGAAAGCTTGGAGAAGATGAAACCGTCGAGAAGAAATCCGTGCGGTGGGAGTTGGGACGGCCGTGAATTGGTCAAAGGGATCCGAGCGGATCGGGGAGCAAGACGGGCGGATTGAGGTGGGGCAATCCGAGCGGATCAGAGAGCAAGACGCTCGGATTGTTCAGCGGAGACGGGCGGATTGAGGTACAATCCGCTCGGATTGTTCTTCAGTCGTGGTCCTTCTTCTCTTCTTCACTTCTTTGCTCATTTCCATTCTATTCTTGCGAGATTGGTCTTTAGTCTTTGCTTCTTCTTCATACTAGTCCATCTATTATCGTCAAGTAGCTCCTAAATGTGCACGAAAGATGGGAATTCCCGCCTTATTATCTTCTTTTCTACAAAACACATGAAATGCGATAGAAGAGCAAATAGGAAGGTTTTGACGGATAAAATGGCCAAAGAATGTTATAATAGTATGCAAAATAGGCTCAATTAGGGGACTAAATGTGCGCTAATTATGGTCACATCAAATATCCCCAAACCGAACCTTTACTCGTCCCGAGTAAAGAGGTGACTAAAACTAGACCTTTATTTAAACTTAACCTAATACTATAGCCGATATGAGACAATTAGCGGGTTTCACTCCGCCCCTTCAACTCACAACAAGACAACCATGAGGTAGGATGCCTTCTTGCAAGGCAAGGTGGGGCTTGCCAAAATGGCGACACATCCAAACATTAAGCACACAAAATCAAGTAATGGATGCATCTACAAAAGAATAGCCACTTTCCTCATCTAAGTGGCGGAAATTATCTACAAGGGAAGCAATTCAAGGGTACACAATCCTTCATAGATGCAATTTGTTCAAACTACTAAGCCTAGAAGGATACCAATAAATCACCTCCAAAAGGTGTCAAGCTAGGGTACCTTTGTCCTCAATCGTTAAATGCTTTTGTCAAGAGTAGACTCCCTATGGTGTTAGAAACACTGGAGGATCGCGGAATTCCCCCTCTTGCCTAGACAAGAAGAAGGGTCGTCCCCTCTCTACCATGCACAAAAATGGATATGATGGATAAAGGGATCGATAGATATTTGAGTTTCACTTTGGGAGTTTGCTTTGTTGTTGTTTTTCCCCCCCAATTTCATGTGGCAAATAACATTTGAGAACACTTTCTTGCCATTTCTTTTTTGATTTTTGGCTTTTCAACACTTGACAACTTTCAACTTTTTGCATTTTCTTTTTGAACATTTTCAAAGTCACCCCATATGTAGTGAGGGTGCCTCATATTTGAAGCTTTTAGGAGTCTATTTTTGCTCCTCTTTTCATTTGATGCATTTTTGCAAACTTTCTTTCACTTTTCATTTCATTGAACTCAAATTGATTTCTTTTTGTGCCCATTCCCTTTTTGTGACAAAAATGTGGTAGAACATGGATGACGGATGTATGCATGGTTTCAAGGGTCACCTTGGAATAAACGGTAGCCAAGGAGTTATCACACCACAAGGTACTCTTGACTAGGCCTTAATCCATGGGTCAAAGGATACTAGCATGACACATCCTAGGGTGTTTTATAAGCATTCTAACAAGCAAAGTCTTAAGAAGAAAAAGCATCTTCTAGGGCCTATATACACTTGTCAAGTTTCCCAAGTAGACGGTTTCGCAAAATTTTTCTAACATGCAAACTACATGCCATGATGCAACTATCATATAAACATCCTAATGCATATGATTCTACCAACTAATATGACATATAAACTAAATGCAAGTCCTAAGTTCACATTGTTATACCGCATCAATCAAAATAAAGCCACATAGTCATTAACATAAAGAGGAAAAAGGAGATTGGAAAGATCATACCATGCGGTCTTCAATATCCTCATGTCTCGGATGTGGCGTAGTCAATCAATGTGAAAAAGGATGAACAAACACAATATATACAAAACAATATATACAAGTCTACACTACAAAGGAAATGAACTTGTTTTTGGATTTTTCAATTTTTCAAATTTTTATGGTTTTTGTTTTTATGAAATTAAAAGACATATTTTTGGGATTTTTCAAAAATTTTCAATTTTTATCATTTTTTTGGAATATAAATTCCCATCCCCCACTTTATTTTGGACATTGTCCTCAATGTACATGTAGGAGTAGGAATAAAAAAAGAAATACATGTTTTTGGATTTTTGATTTTTGAAATAAAGTACAAATGCAATGATATGGTATGAATGAATGCATGCTCTAACTAAATGCAATTCTATATGACATATATAACAAATGAATGCAATCTAAACTATATGATGCATGATTTCTATTAACCTATGGTCACCTATGATCAAACCTCCCCAAACCGATTTAAACACTATTTCTAGTGTAGAAAAGAATAGGATTGGTCATTAGTGACTATGCATGAATTCTAGTCTATATGCAACTAACTACATGAATCATGTGAGAATACAACTATACTATGAACTAGCTAACGCAAATGCAATATGAGATATAATACAAATGCAAGCTAAATGTATATGTATATAACCAAATGCAAGTGTAAATGTAATGCAAAGTCAAGGGAAAGGATATCTTACAAATGGTGGTTTGAGATAGGACTCCACCAAACTCATTACTTGTTGCCATGGTTATAGATCTTGTCCATGTTGCTCAATGCTCTCAATAACCGGTCAAATGCTTGGGCACAATCCTCAAATAAGCATAAATACGGTTTGTTCCAATTCAAGATGAAGCTTGGCCAAGGGAGCTTGTCACTTATTCTCTTCTTCACCTTGCCCTTGGCATTTGAGCCTTTGAAACACTTCCAATAAGTAACCCCATGATTCTTGTCAACATCGGTGACGGTGATAGCATTTTGATTTTTCAATCCTTCCAAGGTGGAAGGAGAATTGTCATGGCTTTGATGATCAAGTTCCTTAGATGTTGACATTGTGGATGCCAAATTCCCACAAGTAGCTTCACGTGCAAGTTTCTCTTTGAGCTTTGCCACCAAGTAGCTTTTGTATGATGCCTTGACCTTTTGAAGAAGGTCCACCATATCCTCTCCAACAATCATTGGCTCCATGGTAGGGGCCAAGTAGTCTTCATGAGAAATGGGGAAAAGGAATTCATCTTCTTCATGGAAGCATACCTCAAACTTCTCAAGGATGGGCTCCTCAAGTAAGGCAATCTCACAACTCCATTCCTCTTCTTCATTGCAAGACACATATCCCGCATAAGCTTCATCCATAGGTACGTCATCATCGCTATCTCCATAAGAATCATAAATGGGGGCTTCATTCTTCTTCATTAGTTCTTCCTCCAACACCTCAATGTTCACATCAAAAGTCACACCCTCATACTCACAAAGGCTAAGAGTATTTGGCTTACTCAACCTCATGTCTTCATCATCAAATACCACACTTTCATACTCACAAGAGCTCAAGGAGGTTGGCTCTTCCCACTTCTCATCAAAGGTAACTCCTTCAAACTCACATTCATGGTCAATGTCCAAGGAGTGGTGGGGGGTGGTTTCTTGGGATTCTCTCATTTGGGCAATTTGAATCTCCAACTCCTCACTTTGGGCAACAATGCCTTGAAGAACATTGTCCCACATTTGGCTCTCCTCTAGCATTTGTTTGAAGAAGTTTTGTTGATCTCCCATCATTTGGAGAATCACATTTTCAATGGGTTCATCTTCTTGTTGTGGGTAGGTGTGAAAGTGGTTGTATTGTGGCAATTGGAACTCATTATGAAGTGGGTATTGGGTGGGTGTTTGTTGTTGATATTGGATGTGGTGATTTTGGTGGGAAAAATTGGGGTAGTAGTTAGGATTTTCATTGTACGAATAATAAGGTAGGTTTGTGTTGACTTGCTCCTCAAACTCCCCATACCCATAGTCATACTCAAAAGATCCACCACATACTCCATATGTCAAGTCTTGAGTCATCATCACTAAGACAAGGAAACAACTACAAGCATGGAAACTACACAAAAACGGTAAGAACAATCCTTGAGGAACAAGTTCCTCAAGGTAAAAGCACAAATAAAAATAGACAAACAAGTAAGAACTTAATCACATAGCACCGTCCCCGGCAACGGCGCCATTTTGATGTGGACGATGTCGTCACTCACCCAATCAAACACATTTATAATACTCAACATACAACTAGTTAGCGGTAAGTCGAGGTCGATCCATGGGACGGTGTGCTTTGGGTTCTAAGTCTATCTATCTCAATTTATGCTAGTGTCACAATTTGGTTGGGTTTGTAGTTGTGTCTAGACTAATGCAAACAATAAGGTAAAACAAACAATAAAAGGAAAGATGTAAACAAATGATTAAAAGTGCTAGGATATCATGGGGTCATAGGGAATTCATGGTGTTGATCATACAAACATGTTTACAAGGTTGCAAGCAATTAATGTTGTGGAGGAACCGAGTTGGGTTATATCTTACGGTTCTTAGGAAGAGTTGGGTCCCGGAGCCGAATCGATTAGATTGTACAACACCTACAAGTCGACTTACTTTCCTCCTAATCAACTTCTATGCATGGTCTAACAAGACTCGAGTTGGTTTATATCTTACAAGTCAAGTTGAGTAGATAAGAGATGGTTGTAAATGCAAGGATTCATAGGCTTAGCATTTCATCAAACACAACATGTGCATAAAGTTGACATCACAACAAGCAAGCAATTTAATCATGTGAACATATTAGATTAAGCATGAATCAATCCCATGTTTGTTTTCCCCAATTACCCACTAATCCTAGCTAAGAGACTACTCACTCATTATCATGGGAAACATGTCATTAATGGTGTCAATCATCACAACAAGTATAAACATGATAATGGAATGAAGAAATGAACAATAAAGATTAAAGAGTAAAGGAATTATACCAACTTAAGATGATCCAAATAATAATGCAAAGAATAATAGAAGAAACTTGATGATTGATGGAAGGTTGTCAATCTCCCAATAATAACCCAATAATCTTCAATTACCCAATAATAAACTTGAATAATAAACTTGAACAATAATTATGGAAAGATTAATGTGTAATTTGTGGAAAGATTAAAGAGTAATCTTATTCTAATCTACTCCTAATCTAATCTAAGGAAGGATTTTCTACCCAAAAACCACATGCTTGATTAATTACAAAGATGGGGTATTTATAGTGGAAATTAGGTGGATGCATTTAGGGTTAACTAAGGCTAAAATAGTAATTACACTTTTTAGATTGAGCAGGGGGAGAAGCGGTAGGTATTTTTCGGAGGAAGGAGTCTTTCTTGAAAGCTTGGAGAAGATGAAACCGTCTTTGAGAAGAAATCCGTGCGGCTGGGAGTTGGGACGGCCGGAATTGGTCAAAGGGATCCGAGCGGATCAGGGAGCAAGACGGGCGGATTGAGGTGGGGCAATCCGAGCGGATCAGAGAGCAAGACGCTCGGATTGTTCAGCGGAGACGGGCGGATTGAGGTACAATCCGCTCGGATTGTTCTTCAGTCGTGGTCCTTCTTCTCTTCTTCACTTCTTTGCTCATTTCCATTCTATTCTTGCGAGATTGGTCTTTAGTCTTTGCTTCTTCTTCATACTAGTCCATCTATTATCGTCAAGTAGCTCCTAAATGTGCACGAAAGATGGGAATTCCCGCCTTATTATCTTCTTTTCTACAAAACACATGAAATGCGATAGAAGAGCAAATAGGAAGGTTTTGACGGATAAAATGGCCAAAGAATGTTATAATAGTATGCAAAATAGGCTCAATTAGGGGACTAAATGTGCGCTAATTATGGTCACATCATTAATCTAGTAGAAAAATGACCCAAAATTATTATATACACTTAATAATTTCGGCTATATGGGAGAGAAGAAGAAGAGAGAGTTTTGTCTCTCTAGAAATCTTATATTTTGATGAGTAAAAGAATGAATGAACATCCACTACCTCTTAGTTAATATTAGGCAAAAATAAGAAAAATCTCAAGTGTTTTTCTTCCCAAAAACCGGTGGGAGTGGAGGAAAGGAAAGAGCCAATGCATGAAATTGTTGCTCTTAACAATGTTCATAGGCTTGCATGGCTAGATTACTTTATAATCATTATGCTTTCTTATTTAAAATATAAACACAATTTAAGCCTAATCCCCTCCATTATTTCGGCATTTACATAATATGGAGTCCATATTATTTTTGTCAATTGTCTACATGTTACATGTCACATGTCACATATATTTGTTATGTAATTTTTAATATATTAAAAATTCAACGTATTATCAAAAATACGTCATATACAAAAATTGACTTAGTAATTTCATAATTACTTGTGCCAAAATATTTTTACCATTTATAAATCACAACAGATTGTATTTATAATAATTCATTCAAATCCAATCGTTTCTTTAAACAATAATTTCATCCGAGTAATGATACAATTCGATTACTCAGACCGTATCTCATTTAATCATATTTCAATTTGATACGTAAATTTTACTACCAAAATTGTCCGTCAATTTTTCAAGAATTTAATTAACTCGTAACATTATACGATTAATTAAATAATCAATTAAGTGTATTGCCCTTTAGGTATGACCTAGGGGGTCAACTGATCACCACCGTCACACGACAGTAATGTCAAACTCTAGTCAGCCAATCATTACCGATATATGTTGACCAGTTGACAGTAACAAAATTACTTCCCAATTGTATTCTTTAAAATGAGATTTAATAATGATATTTAAATCATGTGATCGCACTATTGTTGAGGACACATTTCCCAACAAAGAGACTTGCTTCATCAAAAGTGCTCAAACCATTTGGTTTCGAATCTTATGGTACATGCGAGTCTTGTCTTTTAGGCAAGATGACTCGTGCACCTTTTGCGGGAAAAGGGACACGAGCTAGTGAGGTTTTGGCTGTCATACACACGGATGTGTGTGGGCCATTAACCATCACCGCTAGAGGAGGTTTTCACTACTTCATTACTTTTACTGATGACTTAAGTAGATATGAGTATGTCTACTTAATGAAGAACAAGAGTGAAGCCTTTGACAAGTTCAAAGAGTTTCAAAAAGAAGTAGAGAACCAATTGGATAAAAAGATAAAGACCCTACGGTCCGACCGTGGTGGTGAGTATCTAAATATTGAATTTGATTCACACCTAAAAGATTGTGGTATAGTATCACAATGGACTCCTCCTGGTACACCGCAATTAAATGGTGTGGCCGAAAGGAGAAACCGAACTTTACTTGATATGGTTCGGTCAATGATGAGTCTAACTGAGCTTCCTAGTTCTTTTTGGGGTTTTGCCCTCTTGTCTGCAGTATTTTCACTAAATCGAAGCCCGACTAAAGCGGCCGATAAGACTCCATATGAGATATGGACAGGGAAAGTCCCTCATTTGTCATTCATGCGTATTTGGGGTTGCGAAGCATACGTTAAGATCAAGTCTGACAATAAGCTTGCACCGATGTCTGACAAATGTCTTTTTGTAGGATATCCAAGGGAAACACGTGGCTATTACTTCTATAATAAACACGAGAACAAAGTGTTTGTGGCTCGTGATGCTGTCTTCCTAGAAAAGGAGTTTATTTCTAGGAGACAGAGTGGGAGAAAATTTGAACTTGAAGAAGTTCGAGAGCCACAAACCGAGAATGAGGTAGAGGAGAACGTGGAGGATAGCATTCCCTCTTCCTCTGAAATGGTAATTATTCCTAGAAAGTCAAGTAGGATTTCTAATCCACCTGACCGTTACCTTGGTAACATCGAAGAGGATAGTGTTTTGTTACTTTTTGAAAGTGATGAACCCAGTACCTACAAATCGGCTATGTCTAGTCCCGACTCCTCGCTTTGGCTAGAAGCCATGCGGTCCGAAATGGATTCCATGTACGAGAACCAAGTATGGGACTTGGTGGATTTACCTGAGGGAGTGCGACCCCTTCGGTGTAAATGGATATATAAAATTAAGCTCGGCGTGGATAAACATGTGGATGTTTACAAAGCTAGATTGGTGGCAAAAGGTTTCACCCAAGTTCATGGTTTACACTATGACGAAACCTTCGCTCCAGTCGCTATGCTTAGGTCCATCAGGATAATCTTAGCGGTTGCCGTATTTCATGATTATGAGATTTGGCAAATAGATGTCAAAACCGCCTTCTTGAATAGGATTATAGAAGAAGAGGTGTACATGATACAACCTGAAGGTTTTGTTGATACATCTAACCCTAAGAAGGTGTGTAAGCTCAAGAAGTCCATTTATGGTCTTAAGCAAGCATCTAGGAGTTGGAATCATCGCTTTGATCATGTTATTAAACAATATGGTTTCACTAGAAGTGTGGAAGAACCGTGTTTATACATGAAGTTTAGTGGGAGTAAGGTTGCATTCCTTGTCCTATATGTGGATGACATATTTCTCATTGGGAATGATGTTCCATCACTCACTTCCTTTAAGGAGTGGCTAGGGAAACACTTCCAAATGAAGGACTTGGGAGAGGCACAACGAATCTTAGGTATCCGGATCTATAGGGATAGGTCGAAGAGGATACTAGCATTGAGTCAAGAAGCATATATTGACAAAGTTCTTGACCGGTTCAATATGAAAGACTCCAAGAGAGGATTTCTACCTATGGGCCAAGGGATTACTTTGAGCAAGTCGCAGTCTCCCACCACCCCTAAGGAAATTGAACACATGAAGACCGTCCCTTATGCTTCCGCTGTTGGGTCTATCATGTATGCTATGATTTGCACTCGTCCCGACGTTGCGTATGCCTTGAGCATGACAAGTCGTTATCAAGCCAAGCCTGGTGAGAATCACTGGATCGCCGTAAAGAACATCCTTAAGTACTTGAGAAGGACTAAGGATTCGTTCTTAGTGTTTGGAGGAGAAACTGAGTTGCGTGTAAGAGGTTACACGGACGCAAGTTTCCAAACCGATCGGGATGACATGAAATCCCAATCCGGCTATGTGTTTATGCTAAATGGAGGAGCTGTTTGCGGGAAGAGCTTCAAGCAAAGCGTTATCGCGGATTCTACAAGCGAGGTGAGTAACTTGTAGCGTCTCGGTGCGAAGGAAGTTTGTTTGGATTAGGCAATTCATGGAGGGGCTAGGAGTAGTCCATTCAGCCAAAGATCCTATCACTCTATATTGTGATAACAGTGGAGCTATTTTTCAAGCCAAAGAGCCTAAGTCTAGTAACAAATCTAGACACATTGAAAGGAAATACCATGTAATTAGAGATTATGTGGAAAGGAAGGAAATTGACATTTGTAAGGTTGGGACAGATGATAATATTGTTGATCCTTTAACCAAGCCTTTATCAAAGGCTAAGCATGATGGTCATGTCGTCTCTATGGGATTGAGACGAGTACCAGATTTTCTTTAGATTATGGATATGTAATAATTGGATAGTGTATCTTTTATTATATATATGATAATCACATTCATTGTTTTCATATTCATTATTTTATGAATCTTTTATTTAGTGTGACTAAATTTTAATACCTTGTTTATCTGAATAAGTTGTGGAGACAATGTTGAACACTATTCAAGTGAATAAGATGAACATTGTATTTTGTCCCTAGTCACTTAATGAGGTGACGTCTCGGAGTGACTAGATTGTAAGTCGATTGATGGTTGTTCAACACCATAAGGTCATATGTGATGACTGGTCGATTACCTAGGCAGAGTGTGTGACACTTTGCCGGACAGTGACCATTTAAAGAGTCCCTAAGTTCTATTATAGACGCCTGGTCGTGGCGGGGATCTCTAAGATGTTCTAATGAGTCGATTCTTTTGACTGGAGACTATTATACGAGCGGTGCGGTTTCGAGTGACTTTGGTTTTTGTCCTAGGTCGTGCCGTGAAAGGAGGCCAAAAGGGCATTTACTAGGTCATGGTGAGCTGTATTGTGCAATAGGATAGATAAGGCATACAGGAATTGTCCACCCACGTTGGGTAACTATATCTCAAGGCCACTCGAGGAGTTAATGACTACAAATGCGTGGCCACGCTCGGAAGTAATCTGTGAGAGATTTTTCCGGTCAGGTAGTCACACTCCCGATCAAGAAAACCACTCGCGATGTGTTCATGTGCAAGTGCGACCTGAAAGACACCTTGCATTGAGTGGGAGATTAAAACGGACAAGAGAATTGGTAGCGCACACCTTGTGTCGGACAAGTGGGAGATTGTTGGAGTTAGTGTCCTCCACAATAGTGCGTTAACATAATAAATCTCATTAATGGAATATCATCAGATATTTAATTATTTGATCCTCGTCAGTCGATTAACGTAAATCGATAACGGTTGGCTGACTAGAGTTTGACGTTATTGTCGTGAGACGGCGGTAATCAACTGATCCCTTTCGGTCACACCTAAAGGAACGAACCCCAATTGATAACTAATTAATTGTATGAGATACAATTTGTTTAGTCCCTTGATTTATAGACTAAGAGGTTAGTCGATTATTTTTAGAGAGATTTCGAGTTGCGAACTCGAGGAGCGGCAGTTATTATTTAATTATGCGATAATTAAATAATAAGTTTTGGGAAACGGGTTTTAGTTAATTAACTGTTAATTTACTAAAATTGTACTAATTGATTAATGTGATTAATATTAGTACGTAAATAATATGTGTAGTGGTACACGTATATTTACGGAGTGAATTGGACGAATTAATTATGGAAGTATTTAAACATGATACGATGTTTAAAATAAAAATTACATGGATTTGTGCGACAAATATAAGAAACAATATTGACCCGTAAATGGGTAATTGGACCGTGTAAAATAGAGTGTAGTGCATGATCATTACACTTTGCTTATTTTTCTTCCATAATTGTCATATGATCATTATGTGTCATAATGCATTGGACAATTAAAAAAAATAAGAGAAACAACTCCCTCACTCCACCTCCACTCACCCGCCATTTTCCTCCCCATATACTCCATCAATTGTTCACATTTTTACTCTACTTCACTTCTTCATTCTACCATTTTTGCATGTGAACAAAATTCATCTACCTTCTCTCTAAAATAATAATCCTCTCTACTAAGTTGTTAGTATACATAAATAATATTACTAAGATTAGTTAGTAATATTTCTAATAATAATCAAGGGTACAATATTAATAAGTTCTAGTTCATACTTGTTAATATTTTTGGGTTAGTTCTTGGGTGCAACAAGAAGGAGATCTTCTATTTTGAAGATTTGCAAGGAGGATCTTCCATTGGTATAAGCTCAAGAACAAGCTAGTAAGGTGAACTAATTTGTGCCCTTTTTACCACAAATTCAATGTAAGGAAATTGTTCTTTCCTTTTATGCTTTCATATTAGCATGCATGTTACATAGATCACCTAAATAACAATTTATGAGATAAATTAATTTTATTAGAGAGTCTAATATAGATCTATGATCTTTCAAAGATACCATTGTGGCTATGTTATTTAAGAAATAGATTTTCTAGAATCATTCTAGGCAATAAAGAACAATGAGAGATATTTACAGCGGAAATTGAGTACACTTGCAATCATGGGATGTGCAAGAGGGATGAGTTCCGCACACTGTGAAAACAGTGGGAGCTCTTTTAAGGCAAGAAAGCCTATGTCTAGATTGGATCTAGACACGTACTCAGAAAGTTTTGTAATGCAAATGTATACATTACGAAAGGAAAACAAGTATGTAGCAAGGTTGAGCAGGGAGTTGCTAAAACCTACTTAGCAAGGCCTAATCATAGGATAAACATGATGAGTCATGTCATTTCAATTGAATTGAAATGAACAACTACATACAAGATCAAATTAGATTATAGAATATGAAATAGTAATCAGGCATTGACTATTCATATGTGATAATCGCATTTGTCGTTCGAGTTTTTAATTTAAAAACTCTTTTCTTGTACTTTGTTACATCCAAACGGGTTGTAGAGACAATATTGAACCCCGTTAAAGTGAACCCGGATTAACATGGTATTCGCCCATAGTCACTTGTATGAGGTGACGTCTCGAAGTGACTAGAGTGTGATGCGATTGATGGCAAGTTCAAGTGCCATAGAGTCATGTGAGATGACTAGTCGATCACATAGGCAGACTGTTAGGAACACTTTGTCGGGCAGTGACCGCTTATAGAGTTCTTGCAAATTTATAAAGCCTGGTCGTGGCGAGAGCTACTATAGTATTTTAATGAGTCGATTCTTTTGACTAAAGACTGTTCGCCTAAGGTGGCATGGTTTCAGATTAACTTTGATTTATGTTACTACGACCTTCGTAAATGAGGTCAAATGGGCATATTTTGGGTTATGATGGTTGTGGCTAGTCGAAGGGAATAGTGCGATAGGAATTGTCCACCCCCTTGTCAGGGTTAAAACAATATCTCAGGGCCACTCGAGGAGCAATGAACTGGAAATGCGTGGCCACGCTCGGAAGGTATCTATGGTAGATAAATTCCGGTCAAATCAGTTATTCTCCAGATCGAGGAAACCACTCTCGATATTGTCACTTGCAAGTACGACCCGAAAGACACCTTGCATTGAGTGGGAGATAGTAATAGGACAAGAGAATTGGTGACGCACACTTGTCGAGGACAAGTGGGAGATTGTTGGAGTGTCCCCGACAATAATGCGATCACAATTGTCGATCATGATGATCACATGTTTAAATCTCATTTTTAAGAATACGTAAGGGATGATTCATTTTATAGTCAACTGATCAACATTAATCGGTAACGATTGGCTTGCTAGAGTTTGACGTTACTGTCGTGGGACGGTGGTGGTCAGTTGATCCCTTAAGGTCACACCTAAAGGATGATGCCCTAATCTGTAAAGTTGATTAATTGTATTACGATACAAGTTAATCAATTCCTTAAAATTGAACAATTCAATTTGTGAGAGAGAATAATTATCTTATTGTAATGGGATTAAATAAGATTTATTTTAGTAATAAAATGTTTTGTTACTAAAATTGTTTATTGTTTGTGAAACAATAGAGATGAGAATGAATGGTTAATTATAATTACAAGATGTTGTGAATTATAATTAAATGGCCCATTTTATTTATGTGATCAAGTATTACTAGTCAATTTGTTGTATGTAATTTAATTAATTCAAAAAATGATATTTATGTGATAAATATGCATTAAATTAATTAATAACATGTATAATACTACATGTGACATATTTTGTGACAAATGACAAATTGACAAAATAAAATGGTAGTCCATTTTATGTGGGATTTATCTGTATGCATCCCTTTAATTTAAGGATTATAACGAATTATAAAGTGATGATTACGAGTCATAAAACTAAATTGCATAAACAAAAGCATAAAGGATTAAGAAATAACCTTCGGTCCTAGCAAAAACGGCCTAAGAACAACATCAAAGTTGATATTCGCCTATCAGTTGCACCCAAGACGATATGAGATATGCCCTTGTTCTTTTGCTAGAATCGATCCCTCAAATTTCAGTAAAATTAGGGATTTTGTGTTTTGTTGAGATGAGAGGCAAGAATGAGTTAAAAAATTTGGTTAGAAAATTCACTCCTCTCTACCTCTTAAACCGTGTATGAGGGAAGATTACGGTGGATTTTTCTTCTCCTAATTTTCGGCCCAAATACCGAAATAATAAGGAGTATAATTTCCTTATTTTCGGTTATTCCAAAAATGTATAAAATGTGTTAAATATAAATTGTCATCTAGTGAGGATCGATCCCATAACCTCTTGGTTTGAGTACCCTCACTATTACCACTATGACACATTCATCTTGTTGATTAAATATAACCGATTACATTTATTTACGAATTAACATATTAATTCGTCCAAGCTTACATCATATACATTAATTAAATATAACTTATTATATTCAAGTTACGAATTGACAGTTAATTCGTCTCAACTAATATTATTTAATCGGCATTAAATAATCGTCTCATCAACACATTGACTAACTGTTTAGTCATATAAGGCATCAATGTGATTACATTTCCATAACCACATCTCCCAAACACATCCTTTAGGTGTGACCTTTAGGGACCAGTTGATCACCGCCATCTGTATGATAATAACGTCAAACTTTCTAGCAAGCCAACCGTTATTAGGTAATCGTTAATCAACTGATTAAATACGAAGTATACCCTTGTGAACCTGTAAGAGATTTACAAATGTTATCACACTAATTTGTGGAGGACACAAGCTCCAACAAACTCCCACTTGTCCTCACAAGTGTATGTGCGATAACCGATTCTCATATCCTAAAATTTCTCCCACTCAATGTAAAACAATTTGCAAATCCGTATTCACAAAGGTCGTATTTTACAAGCGATCATTATCAAGAGTGGTTTCCCCGACTAGAGAGTAACTTAACTGATAAACGAATCATCATTCGAGCATGACCATGCATTTCAGTTACAACTCCTCGAGTGGCCCTGAGAAATAACTATACCTAATAAGGGTTGGATATTTTCCTCAACTCGAATCCTGCAGATGTAAGCACAGTATGAAATGACCCAGAAAAAATCTACTTAGCCTTCAGTTATGCCAGACCGTGAGAAAGAAACCAAAGTCACCCAAAAACTGCCTTAATCTCAAGAGACAGTCGATAGTCAAAAGAATCGACTCTAGGAACACAATGGATGTCCTATCCACGACCTAGCACCGAATGTTTTTAAACATTTAGGACTCCATTACGTTGTCACAAAAATATGTCCTACGAGGTATCGTTATAATCTCGCATTTGTGATCGATCAGTCAACAGTTTGACTTATGGCTCGTTGAACCCACCATCAATCGACTGCACAATATAATAGCCAGAGTTATCAGCTCTTGTAGGCGATTACGGACCAAACAAAATATAATGTAATTCAGTTCACTTTGTGGCGTTCAAAGTTGTCAGTACAATCCACATGAAAAACAAAATATTATAATAAAACGATGAAGTTATAAATAGTATATGAAAAAGATAATGTATCAAATCCATAATCAACTACTATAACTCAGGAACACGTTTAATTCCCATGGAAATAACGTGCCCTTCATGCTTATCAAAATTCAACGGTTTAGTGAGAGGGTCCGCGATGTTATCATCCGTCGCAATCTTGTCAATCACTATCTCTTCTTGCTCCACGTAATCACGGATCAGGTGAGCTTTCCGACGTACATGCCTAGATTTGTTGCTAGACTTAGGCTCCTTAGCCTGGAAGATGGAACCTCTATTGTCACAGTAGATGGTGATCGGGTCATTCGAACTAGGAACTATCGTAAGTCCTTGTAAGAATTGACGCATCCATATCGCTTCCTTAGCTGCTTCCGAAGCGGCATAGTACTCGGATTCAGTGGTAGAATCTGCTACAACACTCTGTTTGGAACTTTTCCAGCTGACCGCAGCACCATTAAGAGTGAAGACGAACCCGGACTGAGATTTTGAATCATCTCGATCCGTTTGGAAGCTAGCATCTGCGTAACCGATTGCGCATAGCTTAGTATCGCCTCAATAAGTCAATACCCTATCCTTAGTCCTTCGTAGGTACTTGAGGATATTTTTAACAGTTATCCAGTGTGTTTCACCTGGATTCTTTTGGTACCGACTCGTCATACTCAATGTATATGCCACGTCTGGACGTGTGCATATCATGGCATACATGATTGATCCTATTGCAGATGCATAAGGAACACGACTCATGCGCTCAATCCCTTCAGGCGTCGTGGGTGCGAGACTTGCTCAACTTGCATCCCAGGCGTCATTGGAAGGTTCCCCTTCTTGGAATTGGTCATGCTGAACTTCTCAAGAATCTTATCCAAATAAGACTCCTGACTAAGTGATAACGTCCGTCGTGATCTATCTCGGTAGATACGGATTCCCAAAATGCGTTGTGCCTCACCCAGATCTTTCATCTGGAAATGGTTCTTCAACCATTCTTTAATCGAAGATAGGAGAGGAATGTCATTCCCAATCAGGAGTATGTCATCGACATACAATATCAAGAATACAATCTTGCTCCCGCTCGACTTGATATATAAGCATGGTTCTTCGACCGATCGAGTGAAACCATACTCTTATATCACCTGGTCGAAACGATGATTCCAACTCCGAGAAGCTTCCTTAAGTCCATAAATGGAACGCTTAAGCTTGCATACTTTCTTAGGATGTTCAGGATCTATGAAACCTTCGGGTTGCACCATGTACAACTCTTCCTCCAAATAACCATTTAAGAAGGCGGTTTTCACATCCATTTGCCAAATTTCATAATCATGAAAAGCGACAATCGCTAAGATTATCCGAATGGAACGTAGCATGACTACAGGTGCAAAACTCTCATCATAATGCAATCCGTGTACGTGAGTGAAACCTTTTGCCACTAGTCGTGTCTTATAGGTATCTGGTTGCACGTCTACAGAACGCTTTATTTTGTAAAGCCATTTGCACTGTAGAGGTTTTACCTTATTAGGTAAATCAACTAGATCCCATACGTCATTCTCATACATGGAGTCCATCTCGGATTGCATGGCTTCGAGCCATAGCTTTGAGTCGGAACAGGCCATAGCACCTTTATAGGTAGCGGGTTCATTACTCTCTAGGAGCAAAACGTCATTCTCCTCGACCATACCAATGTATCTGTCCGGAGGATGAGAGACTCTACCCGACCTCCTAGGTTCCTCAGGAATATTAACCGTGTCATCAGTTGGAGGAACAACTTCCTCCATCTGTTCTTCGGTTGTTGGTTCTGGAATCTCCGACAGCTCGAAGGTTCTATTACTTGTCTTGTTCTCGAGAAATTCTTTCTCTAAGAACGTCGCACTAGCCGCAACAAAAACTCGATGTTCGGTAGGCGAATAGAAGTAATGACCAAATGTTCCTTTTGGATAACCTATAAAGTATGTCTTGACCAATCGCGGGCCAAGCTTATCCTCGTGTCTCCACTTGACATAAGCCTCGCAGCCCCAAACCCGAATAAAAGACAAGTTACGTACCGTTCCCTTCCACATTTCATATGGAGTCTTGTCGACAACTTTAGTCGGACTTCGGTTAAGTATAAGAGCGGCTGACAAAAGAGCAAAACCCCATAATGAATCAGGCACTACTGTGTGACTCATCATGGATCGAACCATATCAAGTAAGGTTCGATTTCTCCGTTCGGACACACCATTTAATTGAGGTGTTCCAGGTGGAGTTAACTGCAAAACGATTCCACAGTCTTTAAGGTGTTGATCAAACTCATTTGAAAGATATTCACCACCCCGATCTGAACGAAGTGCTTTAACCTTTCTACCCAGTTGGTTTTCAACCCTGTTATGGTATTCCTTGAATTCCTCAAAGGACTCACTTTTATGCTTCATTAAGTAGACATATCCATATCTACTCAAATCGTCCGTGAAAGTGATAAAATATCTATAGCCATCTCTAGCGGTAATTGACATAGGTCCACAAACATCAGTATGTATGAGTCCTAATAGGTCACTAGCGCGCATTCCAACACTTTTGAAGGAGAGTCATTTTGCCAATGAGACATGATTCACACGTGCCATATGTAGAAAATTCGAATGCGGGAATAGTCCCATTATCGACGAGTTTTTTACGCGTTTCTCATTTATGTGTCCCATTCGACAGTGCCATAGATAGGTTTGATCTTTGTCACCAACCTTTAATTTCTTATTATTCATGTATAATACTTCCGTGGTTTGATCTAAGATGTAAATTCCATTAATGGAAACCGCTTTGCCATAAATCATTTCATTGAAAGAGAAAATACAGCTATTATCCTTTATTAAAAATGAAAATCCGTCTTTATCAAGTACGGAAACTAAAATAATGTTCTTAGACAAACTGGGTACATAGTAACAGTTATTTAAAAATAACACAAAACCACTAGGGAGTTGGATTACATATGTTCCCTTCGAGACAGCAGCAACTCTGGCTCCATTCCCGACTCGCAGGTCCACATCACCCTTTCCAAGAGGTGTGATGTTTCTTAGGCCCTGCAAATGATTACACAGATGAGAACAACAACCAGTATCAAGTACCCAAGTTCCGAAACTTGCATGGTTAATCTCAATCATATGAATATAAGATGACATACCAACAGGAACGACGCGGCCTGCTTTGATGTCCTCACGGTAGACGGGACAGTTCCTCCTCTAATGTCCAGTCTTGTGACAATGGTGGCACTCAATGTCACCGCCCTTGCTCTTTGCCTTGCCCTGTGAGCCACTAGTCTTACCGGGCCCACTCTTACCGTTTCCTGGCTTCTTGAATTTCGACACCTACGGTTAGGTCGCACCGGAGCTTTGCCCTTACCTTTACCCTTGTTGGAAATCGTGAGAACATCCTGCTTCATGCTCCCACTCAATTTCATATCCTTCTCGGTCTGTACGAGAAGGGAGTGTAGCTCATGAGGACTCTTTTTCAAGTCATTCATGTAGTAGTTCGCCCTGAAAAGGGCAAAACCATCGTGAAGAGAATGAAGCATTCGGTCAATGACAATGCTCTCACTGATTTTACAATCAAGTGCCTCCAACTTCTCGACATTCTCAATCATGTTAAGAATGTGTGGGCTAACTAGTTGGCCCTTTTGGAGTTTCGCATCAAAGAAGCGACAGGTATGCTCATAAGTAACGATCCTCGGTGCTTTTGAGAACTCGTTAGTGAGCGTGGTGAAAATCTTGTTCGCACCTTGGGCAATGAAGCGTCTCTGCAAATTGGTTTCCATTGCAAAGATGAGTACGTTCTTTATCGCACCCGCTTCCATAACGAAATCACTATAAGCAAGTGACTCGTTAACTCCCGCATTGGGGCCTGGGTTTACCGGTATTGGCTCGGTTAAGTACTTGAGCTTACCGTCGGCAATGGCAAGCATTACGTAGTCTTTGCCTCCCGATCCGCAAAGTTGGACCCATCATTTTTCGATCGCGTGTCGATTCATGTTGTCCATAAAAACTTTCAGCCAGGACTCGCGTCCAAGTGTGGCACTAGGCATTGGGATTTCGTTATTTCGACCATTTGTTGTAGAATGATAATATAAACGTGTTCTACACTGCGAAAAGAAGAATAAATAATAAGCATGTGCATCGATTTTTTAATTTAAATCTAATGAACTAGTGTCATAACGCGAAGACTCAAAACATTTATATAATTGACCTTCCTCAAGAATTATATAAATGATCCCAAGACTCAATTATCTGTAAATTGATAAGCCAACCTTTTGGCTAATTCTACTGTTAGAATTCTTGGTCGATAAATTTCTGTAAATTCTATCTTTAGTCCATCATAATCACGAGAAACTCTTCAGACTATAATGTTGAGATAAACTAAGTCAACACAAACTACTTACCCAACGTAGAAGGGGTCATATTATGCCTACCGACGAAGAAGGGATTCATAGTTGTTTGCCCTTATAAAGACTAATCTCAATTTCCGTTTTAGAGGAAGATCCCATCAACTTTATTTTAATTCATTTTAAGTGAACTAATATCTAGCATGCGTGAATGAATAAACTAAGATGATGGCTTAATAAACATGTGACATCTGTATGTCTATGAAAACTAACATACAACCTATATGTGTCAATTTTCATGCATTTTAGTAGTAGGTGGTTTGGTTTTAGGCGTAAAATGATGCATAAACTATCATGTGAATGAAAAGCAATAGGAATGAAAAACGTAAAAGCAATAATAAAGTCCTAGTGTGGCCTATCCTATCAAAATGAACATTAAATACAAGTTTGGAATCCATCCTTGGACCCGAGAAGCTTGTCTCGATGTTCCATCTTGATCCATGTAGCGGGAGTGAGCTCCAATCTCCATCTTTAGTCTTCTTCGAAAATTACAATAAATAAATTTACATAATAAACCTATTTATTACATTCTAATTTCAAAACCCAGAAACTAAAGAAAAATAAAAGAGATTCGAGATCCCAAATTACATTAAAAATTATGTTCCCATCATTACGAAAACATAATTTGACTAAGGCCACACTAAGTATTACAAATTACAACCGATTGCAAAAAAAAATACGTAAATAAATTCATTCAACGATTCATTCAACAAAAATAAAATGCATCAACTAAAATTAAATTAAACATACAAGACATAATTCTTTAATTATGTAGATTAATTTTATCCAAACCACCTATTTAATTGATTAAATTAAGTGACAATTCCTCAATTAATCACATTAATTTTAATCTTAATTCATATTAAACTTGTAATATGAATTTAATCCATCAATATTTTAAACTGCTTTAAAATAATTAGGTATCTATGAATTATGAACCGCTTCACAATTATTTATCATACATTGCAAATTTAATGTATAATCATAATTGGCCATAAAAACAAAATAAAAACCCTTTTTTTTTCTTTTTGAGGCTCGGCAAAACAGAAAAAAAACAGGAATTTTTTTTTTTTTTATATAAACAATGTTCTCGGCAAAACCAAGAAAACAAACAAAACAACCCGTTTTTTTTTTCTTTTTGCGGTTTTTCTGTAAAAACCAAAACAAAACAATTTTTTTTTTTTTTATAATCTGGCCACTGTGAACAGTAACCGAAACACAATTTTTTTTTTTTTTTCACGGCTCAAATTAAACAAGAACCCTAATGCCTGTTTTATGTCTCTTTTGTGGCAAAAATGCCCTAAAACAAAAATTCGATGAAGGAAATCGTTTATGGTTGCTATTAGAACATGATTAGCATATGAATTAATAAAACATGATTAATCGTATATGCCAAAAACTATATAGCAAAAACAAATTTCTATATCATCGACATGACGATTCCATTTACAATTTTAACTTAATCTTCATTAAATCAAAAAACTACCAATTTATCATATGTTTATATTAACTAATTAAACAACAATATGAAAAATCGAAATGGAAATAATCATCAAAAACAAGAGCATAAACTCGGCAGAAGAAAAAAAAATCAAATCGACAAAAAAATTTTTTAAACTGAAACCCTAATTTTTTTTTTCGAAACCCCAATATTGTTTACATCCAATTTTTATGAAAATCATCAAAATAAATTCGTGGCCTTAGCTCTGATACCACTTGTGGGATTTATCTGTATGCATCCCTTTAATTTAAGGATTATAACGAATTATAAAGTGATGATTACGAGTCATAAAACTAAATTGCATAAACAAAAGCATAAAGGATTAAGAAATAACCTTCGGTCCTAGCAAAAACGGCCTAAGAACAACATCAAAGTTGATATTCGCCTATCAGTTGCACCCAAGACGATATGAGATATGCCCTTGTTCTTTTGCTAGAATCGATCCCTCAAATTTCAGTAAAATTAGGGTTTTTGTGTTTTGTTGAGATGAGAGGCAAGAATGAGTTAAAAAATTTGGTTAGAAAATTCACTCCTCTCTACCTCTTAAACCGTGTATGAGGGAAGATTAGGGTGGATTTTTCTTCTCCTAATTTTCGGCCCAAATACCGAAATAATAAGGAGTATAATTTCCTTATTTTCGGTTATTCCAAAAATGTATAAAATGTGTTAAATATAAATTGTCATCTAGTGAGGATCGATCCCATAACCTCTTGGTTTGAGTACCCTCACTATTACCACTATGACACATTCATCTTGTTGATTAAATATAACCGATTACATTTAATTACGAATTAACATATTAATTCGTCCAAGCTTACATCATATACATTAATTAAATATAACTTATTATATTCAATTTACGAATTGACAGTTAATTCGTCTCAACTAATATTATTTAATCGGCATTAAATAATCGTCTCATCAACACATTGACTAACTGTTTAGTCATATAAGGCATCAATGTGATTACATTTCCATAACCACATCTCCCAAACACATCCTTTAGGTGTGATCTTTAGGGACCAGTTGATCACCGCCATCTGTATGATAATAACGTCAAACTTTCTAGCAAGCCAACATTTATTAGGTAATCGTTAATCAACTGATTAAATACGAAGTATACCCTTGTGAACCTGTAAGAGATTTACAAATGTTATCACACTAATTTGTGGAGGACACAAGCTCCAACATTTTATACATATGGACCGAAATGAAGGTAGTAGTAGTGGATTGTGGTTGATTTATTTTATGAGATAAAATACTTGTAATCATACCTAGTCTAACTAGCTAGCATACCTATACATTTAGATAAGAACAAAAGTAAAAAGGGAAGGACCATATATTGGTCCATTTTACTCCCCAAAACCGTGACCCCCTTAACACTCCCAAGGGACTTTGGTTTTTGTTCTCTAATTCAATCTCTTTAATGCATGTTAAAGATATTCACATGCATTCTTCTCTCTACTCCTTCTTTTTCTCTAAAAAAACTTGAGAAATCTTGATTCAATTGTTCAAATCACATTACTAATATTATTAGTGTAATATATGAGTATTAGTTTTTAATTTTAAGGTAAACTACTAAATAAATATCTAGCACATATTATTTAGTAGAGATATGAGATAATCTTGGGTGCAATCAAAAGGAGTGGCTTCTATACTTGAAGTCTTTGGAGGATCATCCTATTACTCATCATTGCTCAAGAACAAGTGAAGGTAGGAGACCTTACTTGTGCCCATGAACCGAAATATTCAATGTAAGGAATCGGTTTTCCTCTACACTTATTTATTTGTTTTGCATGCATAAGATCCTTGAGTTTTTATGACTAAAACTTTAAACTAAAATATGTGATATTTAAAATATGATTTCCAACACTCTCACCTATAGCTTCCGTAATCTCCACATTACCTAGACTTTTGCAAGGACTTTCCACTGCAGCTGCTATCAACTCATTAACTTGCCCACTACCTCGGGGATTTCCATATTCTGCAACATGGATAGCCATCTCTTCAATAAGACGCCACCCTTGATCATCTTCCACATTTTTAGTGAATCTCCCCTTAGCTACATTATCAAGAATAACTCTTTGGTTTCGATATAGTCCGTTCTAAAACTGAGTACAAAGAAACCAACGCTTGAAACCGTGGTGGGGCACAGAACAGACGAGCTTCTTGAACCTCGCCCACGCCCCATCCAAATCTTCAGTAGGCAGTTGCTCAAAAGAAGTAATCCGAGCTCTCAAGGCATTAGTGCGCTGCGGTGGGAAATATCTCTTGTAAAAGGCCAAAGCAAGAGAACTCCAGTCGGTTACACCGGCTGCCTCCCTATCTAGATCCCTCAACCATTCCCGGGCATCATCAGCTAAAGAAAAGGGAAAAAGGACTCCCTTCACTTTGTCCTGTGTCACCCCAGCAGCAAGAGGAATGGTAGAGCAATACTCTGTAAACAGCTCTATATGCCTGCATGGATCTTCTTCAGGTACCCCTCTAAAGAGATTTCTCTCGACCAGCTGTATGTAAGATGAGTGGATTCCAAAGGTTCCCGATTCAGTAGTGGGTAATAGGAAACCTTTTGGAAGTGAATCCACATTAGGCTCTGAATGGCTGGCTATATTAGGCATCCCGGCAAATAGAATTTACAAAGCAAAGCAGGTGCGACGATGTTCTCTTATAGAACAGATAACCTGCAAAACTAATCAAGAACTTCGCAAAAAATGAGATCAGTCTCAAGGAATAAATTCCTTGAGACGAGAGACAAACTTAAATAAAGCAACAAAATTGCGCCACCTCCCCGGCAACGGCGCCAAAATTTGACAGGGCAGTCGTATACCTATCAAAAATAACCAACTGGCTCTAACTAATATAGCTAGGGAAGTCGGGTCGATCTCCACAGGGAGATGGGAAAATTCCAGCTTTGTCTAAGTTCGTCACGGTAACCAAATTGGGGGTTTTAATTGGGTTGTTGTTCTAAACTAATGAGAATGAGAGAGAGAAAAAGCAGAGAAAAAGGATTAAACAGATAAGGAAAACAGCTAAGACAGACGGTTCACCATGATCATTCAGTCAAGTAATCTAAGTCTCAGGTCAATGCAAGTACGGTCTGAGGAGCAGTGAATATCTCCTTCCGGTCTCAATTCGCCCTAAAGCACATATAGCTTAGCTTCCGCCCTCACTACAGTGCCCTAATGTTCGCTACGAGTCTCACCCTTTCCAACCTTCCGGTCCAGGTCAAGGTTTACTATGATAAAAATGTCTAGTTGCGTCGACTCAATTAGACAGATACAATTAACTGCAGCGATTAACAACAAAGACTACACAAGCATTAACCTAATATGGCAACTACTATTCTTTCATAATCATGGATCCCCTAGCCTTAGGAAGAGGGAATTAGCTATACATCACCATTGAATTAACAACAATAACATATAAATGATAGGAATTAAACATGATGATAATAAAATGAAATAAGAATAAATAGCAATAGTAAAATAGAGGAATAAAGGAAATAGAAGCAATAAATTAAATTAAGAATAAGAACAAGAATTAAAAAGGGAATAATGGTACCGATTACAAGTTTCGAATCCAAGTAGCAAAGAGTAGAAGCAGGGTAAAAATGAAGAAGCAGTCGAAAATTATAGAGTAAAAGTGAATGAGGATGAGTTACGCAGTCTACTGTATTTTGTAATATGCGAAAATCCTCCTCTAAACCTAATCAATAGCTTAATTACAAAAGCCCATACGAAAATAGGCGGAAAAACTCTATTACAGGCAAAACCACTCGATCGAGTGGAAATAAACTCCTCGATCGAGTAACTAAGCGACAAACCCCTCGATCGAGTGGAAATAAACCACTCGATCGAGTAACTCCTTGTATTTCCTACTTGATTGAATACTGGGACTGCTCGATCCAGTAACCTTCAGTATATAAAGCATTCGACCGACTAGAAAAGTAGTCGATCGAGCTATCTTGGTACGTTTAGGCACTAGACGCCTTCCGAAACCAGCTCACGCGTCTTCAAAGTGATAGATTCCAAGCTCCGGCTCCTTGTTCTCCATAAATGCATGCAAATGGGACGAGTTTAGGCTCGATTTAGCTCCTCTTTGGTTTATTCCTGCAATTTACATAAAACGAACCAAAATAGACTATTTGGGGGTATTTGTAGCTAGATGCCACGTAAATAGTACAGAAATGCGTGTAAAAATGAGGTAAAAACCTTATATAAAATACACGCATCACAACACTTTCATTCTTCAAATCTTCCAAGTACTTTTTGCAGTTCCCCTTCCAATGCCCATTTTCATTACAATAATGACAGACGTCTTCAGAAGGCTTACCCTTTATTGACTTGGGCTTAGATTTGAGTTTGGCAATATTTGCCTTACTCTTACCCTTGCCCTTATCCGAACCTTGCTTTTTAAAGCCCTTTCCCTTCTGTATCATTAGAACATTAGAGGTAGGAGCTTTCTTAATGCTAGGCTCAGCTGTCTTAAGCATCCCATGCAATTGTTTCAGAGATTTGTCCAAGTTTTGCATATTATAATTTAAAATAAAATCATTATAACTTGGATTCAAGGACTGAAGCACAATATCAGTAGCCAACTGTTGGCTTATTCCAGCATCAAGTCTTTCAAGGTCATCAAAATAACCTATCATTTTTATGACATGTGGACTAACAGGCTCATCTTTTCCCATCTTACAGTCAAAGATAGCCTTAACAGTATTATACCTTTCAGTTCTAGCTTGCTCCTGAAACATAGCTTTCAGGTTTTCAACAATCTCATATGCCGACTCCACGTTCTCATATTGCGTCTGAAGCTCAGAGTTCATGGTGGCAAGAATCAGACAGCAAACATCAGTATTAGCATCAGAATGCTCTTTCCACGCGTTCTTTGCGGTGGTATGGGAATTACTATCTGGTTTCTTAGGCAATTCCTTTTCAAGGACATATACCTTTCTCTCCTGTTTGAGAACAATTCTCAAATTGCGATACTATTCCAAGAAGTTTGAACCATTCAACTTTTCCTTCTCAAGGAGGGAACAAAGAGAAAATGAATTGGTGGTATGAGACATTATCTACAACAATATAAATATGCAAGTATAAGTAACATGTTAAAATATGCAACAAATGAATCCTAAACAATTTTAAGATAATATAAAATTGTACATGTAACCCTCATACACATACAATATTCCAAGACCCCAAATACCTATAACTTAAGTGAGTTTTGGCTCATCGTCCAAATTATAAATATTAAGGTAAACATCTCTATGTTAATTGCATCTCATATACAACTCTCAGTTTGTTAAATAATCATCATATGAATTTTAACTACATGCCTCAAAGTTCAAAATTGTTTTGAAAAACATTGTTAAGACAACCAACCTATGTGTGGATAACTGTTATCCACCTGCTCAACTTACATAACCAGAATGCTCTACTTTGGCAGACCCATCACTTGATGATATAAGTTTATTATAGTCATTAGGTTGGAAAGGCATAAACTTAATATTCAAATTTAGGGATTAAAAGTATATGTCAATTATGAATGCATACTAATGAACAAATATATATTATATGCATCTCATACATAAAGGAATCAACATTAGCATGTCTCCAATTAAAATAAAGACATATCATTAACATAATCCAAAATAGATTAATAAAATATTAAAATTTCTAATTGTTAAATCATAAACTGCCCAAAACTCATTCGAGCCTTTCGAATTCGGCCTTAAAACGCAGACCCTGCTTTGCAGTCCTGTTTAGAATGCCGTTTACATGCGAAAAACACTACTTTGCATCAAAATCCGACGACTCAAAACTGATGAACAATATTTACGAAACAATTTCAATAAATCGTGTTCTCTAATTTAATCTTGTAAATTAGTCGCAAATAAATATGAATTTAAGGGTAACAACATATATCAAATATATATTGAGATTTAAATTAGACTAATCAAATTAGTCACCTAATTAAATTAAGGGTTTTCAAATGTTAACCAATTAACATCCTAATTACAATATCATATATTATAACTGAGAACACTGATCATGACAATGATGCAAAATTACGAAACTCTTACAGTGGTAATTAATAATATTAACAAAACTTGTAATTGGTAAACTAAACCAACATGATCAGCACACCTCCCACAGAAACATGGAAATTCTTTGTAAAAGGCATCCAATCCATTTACGTATTAGTTAAGACCATGTCATAATCAATTCAATCATTGCTTAATCACAATCTCATTAATTCAAAATCTCGCAGAGGCAAATATATGTGATACCATCTCATTGTTCATGCAATCTCTTGCATTAACACGTATCGTATATACCAAATGCAATGCATATGCGGAACACTCAATTCGACAGGTCTGAGTAATGAATACTAATTCGATTTTAACACTACATACGCGATCTGATACCACTGAAGGGATTTGTCGGTCCTTAAAACCATTTAATAAGACAAATCTCCAGGACCATATGCATGTTAGAAATCAGAATTAAACTAAATAAAGAGGGCAATCGAATTACCTCGCAGCGGAATTAATCCGTGAGCAAATAATATCCAGCAAATAAGAAAAATAAAAACCGGATCAGAATAACCCAACTGCTACAAAAACAAGAGCACTCCAATTGTAGGGCCTCCACTAGTATCCACACGTATGAATAGGAGATGCGATTTGTATATGGTTTTGTTAATTCTCACAGAGGAATAAGATAGATGAAACTGACTCTCATATATCTCTATATATAGGAAAGCAAAGACTCAGTTTCCTAATTAAACCCTAACTTTAATCGCAGCTGGGCCTAATCTAATTAGAGCCTTATTTCTATATTTCAGTCTGACTGTAAAAGGAAACACCTTATTCATCTTGTGTGTTACCCAATGGGCCCGTTTAATTCTACACGAGTCCTTAAACTCATTTAAGACTCGGTCCGTAAGCGGCTTCTAGCAAAACGTTACGGTTAAATAGAATATAAACCGGGTTACCTTAATTGGATTCCGGACATAAATCCAACACAACTCTCATCCCATCCCTCCATTTTTTAGTTCATTTTAACTCTATTACTCCCTTAATAATTTACTCTTATCCCAAACAAGCCCTAAGACTAAATAGTTATCTATTTATTTGAGCCATTAGAATTTAGAACCAATCCATTTCATAATTTTCACTCTTTTTACCTACAATAAGTCTCGTGTGTGATCGACTTTATAAAAAAAAAAAAACAACACTCACAGCTGTTCCTCAATTTGCTTTCTCCCATTAACAGCTTGTGAGAAATCTTTTTGAGATGAAGAAAAATGTGCGTTTTCAATGAAATTTGTGTACTCATTACGGGTCGTATTAGGTTGATACCCATCAATCAAATTTAATTTAATCTTCTCATGTGCCAAAAGTTAATTTTAAACAACAGCTAGTCTTGCTTTTAACGGGCTAATCCCGTCACAAACTTGTGACCTCTCACAAAAAAGGAGAGGGGACAAGGTGGGGCACCCCACATGTGCTTCCCACTCACCTTTTAATGGCCATTTTATGAGAGGAAACGGTATGCGTCACAAATTTGTGACAGATATCGCCGTCAAAAATGAGAATTTATGTTTAAACAATATACTGTATAAAACATGAATGTAGTTAATAAAAAAATCAGGTAAGAATTAGGTAAATGTTAGTTAACGCGGCTAATATCAAGTTGTTTGCTAATTTTTTTTTTTTTTTTGATAAGTTAAGAAAATTAGGTTGATCCTCTAAAGTAGAACCAACCTATCTCATCCTTTCAAATTGCTATTTGCAATGACTTTAGGCTGACACTTTACCAATACATCACATCTCTTGGAATTATAACAAACCTTTGGCAGGTGAACAATATGAAAAAGTAAACCAACTCTTACGGAAATGTAAACACAAAATCTAAGACGGACACTATTCGTCACAAGCTGAATACGAATAATGTCTCTCTCACAATATGCAAGTGACAGTATCTATAGGGTGCTCAATTTCCCCCCCACTTGTCCTCCCACTTGCCTTATTGTGAGAGGGACACTATCCGTCTTCAGCTTGTGACAGATAGTGCCCGTCACAAGCAAGACCAACTGAATATAAAAGGTGAACTTCCAAAAAGTTGTAAGTTGTATAATCCCTAAGCTAGTGTAAATCCCGTGCATAAATGCACGGTTTTTTTAGATCGAGATGTTAGAGAGCTTAACAAATAAAGATGATAAATTTAAAGGTAATTTAAATATTTACACACTATGGATAAGAGATATTAAATTAAAGTAGAAGAATATATATTTATTCAATTCGTAAGTTTGTACTCGTATGTAATATTAGAAGCTAAAACTCTATGTGAATATCTTCATAGACAATGCGAATTAAAATTACGTAAAACATTTAGCCAAATATGAATTTTCATATTTATAAAATTTAGATTAAATATATTATTACAAAACGACCTATACGAAATGTTATTAATTACGGAATAGCGATTTGTTGTACTGCAATCATGTTTCATATGTAGACTAATACATGATATAATATTAAGATCATATAAATTAGATGTAATACTCAACTTTAGAATAATGACAAATTGACAATTAATTGAGCGGGAAACTTTAGAGTAAGACTTATTCTTTTAGTTAAGGGAGATGAGAAAAAAAATGAACTTAAAAATTAATCAAGAGAATTGAGTGAAGTCATGAAATCTGTATTGTATTTTTTTTACCACAAAATTAGTGATTTCAATTTATACATTCTATCAAATAATTTTATTGAATTTTTTTTTATAAAAGTAATAATATTTTTATAGTTTTTTTTATACATTTTAATTATGTGTTAAGTCATTCTCTAATATATAATAATAACACTAATAAAATATTTAGGAATTTATAATTATTAGATTTATTTTGTTTTATTTTAATTAAATGATTACAATTGAGTTTAGAAAAAATTATATAATGACTAAAAGATTATATAAAAGAAAAGAAATTAATGAAAGAAAGACTTGTACGTTTCCTTATTTAGCGAGATTCCTTTTAGAGGGAAAACATTTGAGAATTTTTAATCTTAGTATATAATTAGGAGGATGGGTGATTGGTATTCATTCCATATAAATACACAGTACAAGATATTATCGGTTACAAGATACGATATGTTTTCTAAATGCAAGGCTAATACAAGGCTAACAATATCACTAAAATATTTACATATAATTACACTAATACACCCCCATAGTTAGAGCGGGAGGAGGCCGGACACTTATACTGGAACGAAACGGATTGAACAAGAAACATGGAAGTCCCTTTGTAAAAATGTCGGCATATTGAAACTCGGCAGGGACATGAAGGACATGGACAATTCCAACTTGAATTTTTTCACGCACGAAATGGATGTCTACCTCAATATGTTTAGTGCGTTGATGTTGGACGAGATTGCCATCAAGACAAACAACAGATATATTATCGCAGTACACAAGGGTAGCACGAGTGATTGGAACATTAAGCACAAACAATAAATTACGCAACTAACTCGTTTCAGCAATGGCATTGGCAACACCTCGATATTCGGCCTCCGCACTTGAGCGCGAGATCGTCGGTTGATGTTTAGATGACCAAGAGACCAGATTATCGCCAAAAAATACACAATACCCAGACGTTGACCGGCCTGAGTCAGGGCATCCAGCCCAATCGGCATCTGAGTAAGCGGTGATAACAAGAGAGCGAGATTTGGCAATAGTAAGGCCATAAGCAAGCGTACCTTTAATGTAGCGGAGCAATCATTTAAGGAACTGAAAATACGGCTCACGTGGTGCATGCATAAAGAGCATACTTGCCGGATGGCATAAGCGACGTCGGGTCGTGTTGTTCTAAGGTATTGTAAAGCACCGTCCAGGCTACGGTATAAGGACGAATTAGAAATTAACGGACCAGGAGTGACACTGGGTTTCGAGCCCACATTAACCGGTGTGGAGGTGGGATTACACGATGACATTGAAGCTCGGCTAAGAATGTAGGCAACATACTTTTGTTGCGATAAGAATAAGCCAGACCCATTCCTAGTAACAGTTATGCCCAAGAAATGATTGAGAATAATGCCCAGGTCCGTTATTGCAAATTCCTTTGACAAAGAAGCAATAATACGCTGCAATTGAGACATGCTAGAAGCAGTGAGAATTATATCATCTACATACAACAATATATAACCCGTTTCAGACCCGGAATGATAAATGAATAATGAGGAGTCGCACACACTACTTCGAAAACCTTGGGCTAGTACGAACGTCGCAAAATGCTGGAACCAAGCAAGGGGTGCTTCTTTTAGGCCATGTAAAGATTTGCGTAAGCGACAAACATGTGAAGGAGCGGTCTTGTCAACAAAATATGGAAGTTGATGCATATAAACCTTCTCAGCCAAGTCACCATGAAGAAAGACATTTTTCAGTCCGAGTTGATGAATTGGCGAAGCACGAGAAACCGCCAAGCTAAGCATTGTACGAATGGAAGTGGGTTTAACAATAGGGCTAAAAGTTTCATCACAATCGACACCAACCCGTTGAGATTTCTCATTAACCACGAGACGGGCTTTTTACAGCTGTAAAGATCCATCACTGGTAAATTTATGGCGAAAAAGCCATAGACAACAAATGAAATTAGCATTAGATGGGCGAGGTACCAAGTCCCAAGTGTGGTTATCCATCAAAGCACGGTATTCGTCCTGCATAGCAATGTTCCAATTTGAGTCACGGAGGGCTTCAGTAGGTGATTTGGGTAAAGGTGAGAGAGTTGACTTCGTTGTCGAGAGGAGGGATTTATGTTTAAAAATGCCATTCATGGCACGGGATGTCATAGTTTGGTTTGGGTGGTGGTGAGAGTGTGGTTATGTGAGGGGCAGTAGAGGTGTTGAAGGGTGGGTTGTGGGGTTGAGTGGGTGAAGAAGAGGTGGGTAGATGATATACGGGGGCAGACTTGGGCATAGAGGAGGAGCAGAAGCAGGCTGTGGGGAGGGAGTTTGGGGCTATTTTGAGGGGAGTTAGGTGGCTGTCCAGTGAGTGGTATGTTAGGCGGAGGATTGTTGTCAGGCGGGGCATAAAGTCGTGATGTGGAGGGAGTGATGTGGTCATAAATTATGGGGTTGATGGGTGGGTTAAGGAAGGCATAGGATGATGGTTTTACCTATGAAGACTCCGTGAATGGGAATACGATCTCATCAAAAGTGACATTGCGGGAAATGAGCATTTTGCCCTTGGTCAAGTCAAGACACCAATACCCACGGTGTTGTGCTGGGTAGCCGAGGAAGACACACCTAGTAGACCGAGGAGCTAATTTGTGAGGTATTTTGGCGGACAGTGATGCGTGCATTTTTATATAGTCTTTCTAAGCCTTATTTGTACGCATTTCTATGTTTTTTATGTGGCATCTAGCTTTAAATGTCTCCCAAATAGCCTACTTTGGTCTATCTCGTATTAATTGCAGGAATGAGCCGGAGGGAGCATAATCAAGCCTAAACCTGTCCCATTTGCATGCATTTTGGAGAAAGTAAGATTGGAGCTTGGAATCTTTCACTTAAAGATGCGCGAAGTGGCCTCGTAAGGCGTTCAAGAGTTCACCCATGCTAATATAGCTCGATCGACCAAGTTGGCTGCTGAAACTGGTCGATCGAATGCTTTATGCTACTGAAGATCTTCGATCGAAATGCTGCTGAGCTCGATCGAGTTAGGTGTTTGCTGAAGTCCTCGATTGAGTACTCATTCTACTCGATCGAGAGGATTGTTGGGTATTGTCCTCGATCGAGTGGTTCCATTCTACTCGATCGAGATGATTGGTCTTATACGCGCTTTTTAGTTAATTTCCGAATATTCTCTTATGTATTAGGAATAAATAGAATAGGACGACAGTCATGAAAGGGGATCGAGACTTCTACTCCTTCTTTTTCTCTCTCTGATTCTTTTTCTTAGAACAATACTCTTTAGACCTAATTCTCCGTTGTTGCCCTCTTTGTAATCGGTATCCTTCATCCTTAATTCCTTTACTATTTCATTATTGAAACCTTATTTCTTGTTCTTTGAATCTCCTCCCTTTACTCTTTCTCTTCTTTGTTGGTAATTTATTTATGGTGCTCTGTTCAAGTGTTATGGTTGTTATTATTAATCTCTTAATATTAATTATGCATAGCTAATCTCATTTGCAAGGACATAGGGGAGCCATGGTAATTAGGGAATCATGAATAGGTGATTAGGGTTCGGTGTAACTTTCAATCTGTATTGTTAATCATTGCATTTAATTATAATTAGCTGTTTCAGTCGACACATCTGGCTAGTTAATATCGTCACACCTTGACCTAGATCGAGAGATTGGAATAGGAAAGACCTGCAATGAACAGTAGGGCATGCTAGTGAGGGTGAAAGCTAAGCTAGTATTATTTTAGGTCGAATAGCGGACCGAGAGGACCTTTCCACTACCCTGCAGACTGAGTTTATGCTGACCTTTGACCCTAGACTGGACTCCTAGGAAACCATGGTGAACCGACTGTCCTAGCTATTTCTCTTTGTCTGTTAGTCTCTTTAAGGTTTACTCCTTGTTTCCTCTTTGTTCTCTTTCCTTTACAACTCCGTAGCCTAGTACAACCAACCAAAACCCCCGAGAACAGTTACTCAGACGGACTTAGGTTTAGCATACATTTTCCCATCTCCCTGTGGATACGATACCCGACTTACCTCTACTATATTTATTAGTTGAGCCAGTTGGTTTATTTTTGATAGGGTTGTGACAGTTGTGTCAAATTTTGACGCCGTTGCCGGGGAGGCAACTATTTTATTTACTTGTTTATTTTTCTCTGTCTTTAGCCTCAAGGGATTTATTCCTTGAGGCAATTCTTATCTTTTTCTCTAGTGTTGTTTTAATAGGTCTACAGGTCCTACCTAGACAGTTCTAGGTAAATGATCATCAAATGGAAGGCTTGAGTACCTTTGATCTTCCACCTATGTTCCATCCTATGGCACAACAAGTGGTCTACTGTGAGAGATGTGGTGCTGCGGGGCACAATGCTGTTATTTGTTTGGCAGAGAGCGATGAAGTCTACGCGTTTAGGCAGCGTAGACAAGCTAGCCATTCCTTTACATATGTGCCGCCACATCCGCTTCAGCAACGAGGCTATCAAACGCCTCTATTTATCTGGCCACCGCAACAACAAATCCCTCCTCCCGTTAAAAAGAATGCAGAAACTGCTGATTTGAAGTCTTTGGTGAAGGCACTTGCACTTCAAATGCAAGAAACTGAGAAATCTAGAGAGGCTCACCTCAAGCTACTTGAATCTCAACTAGCTCAATTAGCTGCCGAGTTGGATTCTAGGGACTCAGAGACGGTATATGCTGCTTGTACCGAAAGTGGTCTTTCCCATGAAAGACCTGAGTTATCTTTTGATGACGAAGATATGTATGACTCGTAAATTGAAGGTGCCAATCAAGACGAAGCATTTCTCGAATATTTCACCACGGTTCAGCATCAGGAGTTCGATCGAGCAGATTCCAACACTTGATCGAACAATTTGGAGGAGGATTACCTCGATCGAACACCCCATACTGTTCGATCGAGCACTGCTGAGGAAGAAAAACTCGATCGAACGGCTAGTACTCCTCGATCGAGTATTTTTGATGAAGAAACTCCTCGATCGAGCACTATTTATTCTCGATCGAGTGATCTGGCTGTGAGCAGTGTTGATATGTCATCTAGGTCCGTTTCGGATGACGATATAGAAGAAGACAATGGTTATGGTGAATCTCCCATTTGGAAAGCCGAGTTGGACGCTTTAGAGGCTGCAATCTACGGGACAGAACCCAAAGGTGAGGAGAACGAGAAGGTAGCTGAGTCAGGGAATGCTCCTAGTACGGTAGAGGTAATATACTCTTTTACCAATGATTCCGACGTTAGGAGCAACCGACCTGAGGTAGTTAATGATAATTTCATTATTATTGTTATGCCTGATAATAAACTACCTCATCTGACTTATGCTTTCTGTTTTGATGCTTTACCCTCTCATGTTTGGATAAATAAATTAATAATGTTTCACCATATTTGTCATCGGAAATTTGTTAGGTTGAGACGGTACCTCAGATTGCATTCATATGGTCCTCTTATATTATGGTGCTACTTATGCTTTTGTGTAGCACATGCGCATATTTATGATCGGTTACTAAGAGCTTTGAGTTACTTTGATTGTGACTGACTGGAGCAACTGGATGAAGAAAAGAAGGTCGAGCTGAGACCTATCTGTCCGGGAGGCAACCCGGAGTTCTAAAATTTTTAGTTGATTTTCGAACCTTTCAGTTTAGTGGAACTAGTAATAATTGGATTTCAGACGATAGACTGGAACATTTGGATTTGTTTTGTTAGTTATGTGGGTTGCTTGCTGCAGGTTTCCCGATCGAGTGTCTATTCTACTCGATCGAGCACTTTTTACTCGATCGTGTGTTTTCGTTTTCCTCGATCGAGCACTTTCGCGGCTCTTTATACTCGATCGAGTGCTTTCTGTCCTTGATCGAGTTCGCTTGTTTTGATTCGCTTCTAATGACGCTGTTATGGAGCTGTTAGCGACCTCCCATGTTGCTGGCTAGTTTGGGGAGGTCCCTACTTCGCGTATCCTTGTAAGTTTTCCGCAGCTTCATTCTCTTATTTTCAGTTTGCATTTCCTTTCCTTATTTTTGAGTATAATGAGGGCGTTGTACGGTTTGGTTTGGGGAGGGTATGCATCCATATCTGTGTCTGCATGTTGTTTTTATTGCATTTCTATTATCACGTTTAATTTTTGCATGCATTGTTTATTTCATTTTCAAAAATATGAAAATCCCATAAAAATTAAAAAATTTCACGTTTACTTTTGCATTTAGGTTGAGTCGGAACGTTGAACTTTCATTCTACTTTGAGTCTTTTACTCTTGTCTTGCACATCTTTAACACTCTTGTTGGCAGGGTAATGTGCATAATCTATGAGTTTTTGGTTTAAGCTTATATGAACGAATATACTTGACTCTCTTATTGGCAAGCTACATATACATTCTAAGGTTAGAGCTTTAAAATTGGTGACATTCAGGACCAGTTCATGTAGGAATGTGAGTAGTTACTCCAGATAAGGCATGTAACATCAAATTGCATAAGCATGAATTCAGTCTACTTAGTACCTGTATGCATTCGGGTATGTGGTTGGTGATACATGTAATGAGAGGCAATTCCCTTTATTTCATTTTACCCATGAGCTCCACATAGCCAAATTGCCTGTTTTGTCCCATATAGCTACAATCTATAATTCTGCCTACCCTAGCCGAGCTAATAATGGTAGCCTGTTAGGAATGTTTCATTGCAATGTGGTTATATCTGGTTTGAGAAGTTGGTGGAAATGTTGGAGGGAATGAAGAGAAGAAAAATTGTGAAAAGTTGAAGAAAAGAGAAATATGAAAAAAAAGGAAGATTATGAAAAATAATGCGCTGAAAAAAGAATACTATGTTGTGATTTTCGTTCCCATGTTATATTTGTATTTTATGGGGAGTTGACGATATTATGGTGATTAGTGAGTTTGTGCGCTGCAAATTGGCACTGTTTTGCATTGATATATATTGAGTATGAAGTTGGTAAGTTTCTAAATTTGGCTCCGTTGTTACTAGCTTGGCTATTAACTCCACATCTCCAAATTCATTTTAGCCCCTTCTTACCCATTACCTCACTTACCCAAATGTAAGTCCTCGGCATGTGTCTTGGTCATTAGTTGGTTGGAATGCATATGTACGGTTGTAGAGATTTTATTCATGTCAGACTGCATGCATGTTCTTATAGGTCGAGTTAGGTGAGTGTCTTTACTTCTTTCTATCTTATATTAACATACTTACCTTGTGCTTAAATTGTGTGATGAGCGACCCGTGAGAGTCCGATATTTATGAGTCTTGCAAGGTCGACGATTCAATAGTTTAAAGCATTGATTTAACTCGTTTGCACTTACCTTTTGCCACTTTGTTGGTTGTTGCATTAAATTGGTTTGGGTGGACAATTTGTAGCTAATAGGTTGGTCCGTTCCACTAGTTGTCCTTAGTTGCATTTATAGTTTGCTTGGGGACAAGCAAAGGTTTGGTTTGAGGAGGTTTGATGTGTGCATTTTATATAGTCTTTCTAAGCCATATTTGCACGTATTTCTATGTTATTTATGTGGCATCTAGCTACAAATATCCCCCGAATAGCCTACTGTGGTCTATCTTGTATTAATTGCAGGAGCGAACCGGAGGGAGCATAATCAAGCCTAAACCTGTCCCATTTGCATGCATTTTGGAGAAAGTAAGATTGGAGCTTGGAATCTGTCACTTAAAGATGCGCAAAGTGGCCTCGTAAGGCGTTCAAGAGTTCCCCCGTGCTAATATAGCTCGATCGACCAAGTTGGCTGCTGAAACTGGTCGATCGAATGCTTTATGCTACTGAAGATCTTCGATCGAAATGCTGCTGAGCTCGATCGAGTTAGGGGTTTGCTGAAGTCCTCGATCGAGTACTTATTCTACGCGATCGAGAGGATTGTTGGGTATTGTCCTCGATCGAGTGGTTCCATTCTACTCGATCGAGATGATTGGTCTTATACGCGCTTTTTAGTTAATTTCCGGATATTCTCTTATGTATTAGGAATAAATAGAATAGGACGGCAGTCATGAAAGGGGATCGAGACTTCTACTCCTTCTTTTTCTCTCTCTGATTCTTTTTCTTAGAACATTACTCTTTAGACCTAATTCTCCGTTGTTGCCCTCTTTGTAATCAATATCCTTCATCCTTAATTCCTTTACTATTTCATTATTGCAACCTTATTTCTTGTTCTTTGAATCTCCTCCCTTTACTCTTTCTCTTCTTTGTTGGTAATTTATTTATGATGCTCTATTCAAGTGTTATGGTTGTTATTATTAATCTCTTAATATCAATTATGCATAGCTAATCTCATTTGCTAGGACATAGGGGAGCCATGGTAATTAGGGAATCATGAATAGGCGATTAGGGTTCGGTGTAACTTTGAGTCTGTATTGTTAATCATTGCATTTAATTGTAATTAGCTATTTAAGTGGACGCATCTGGCTAGTTAATATCGTCACACCTTGACCTAGATCGAGAGATTAGAATAGTAAAGACCTGTAATGAACAGTAGGGCATGCTAGTGAGGGTGAAAGCTAAGATAGTATTGTTTTAAGGCGAATAGCGGACCGAGAGGACCTTTTGACTACCCTGCAGACCGAGTTTATGCTGACCTTTGATCATAGACTGGACTCCTAGGAAACCATGTTGAACCGACTTTCCAAGCTATTTCTCTTTGTCTGTTAGTCTATCTAAGGTTTCTCCTTGTTTCCTCTTTGTTCTCTTTCCTTTACAACTCTGTAGCCTAGTACAACCAATCAAAACCCCCGAGAACAGTTACTCAGACGGACTTAGGTTTAGCATATATTTTCTCATCTTCCTGTGGATACGATACCCGACTTACCTCTACTATATTTATTAGTTGAGCCAGTTGGTTTATTTTTGATAGGGTTGCGACAGCCGTGTCAGACATATTGGGATAACAAGCACAACCAAAAACTCGAAGGTAATCATATGTGGGTTCTTTGGAGAAAAGAGCGGAAGTGGGAGAGTGAAAGTGGGGAAGTTTTGTGGGAAGTATGTTGTTGAGATAAACAAAGACATGGAGAATATCAACCCATTAAGATGGTGGAATAGAATGAAGAATGATAAGGAAGAGCTAAAACAATTACGTTTATGCGACGAATCATTCGCTGAGCCTTACCGTTTTGGGGTGAAGTTTGTGGGCAAGAGAAACGAAACACACGACCATTTTTGGAGGCAAAACGGAGAGAAGTGTTATCAAACTCACGACCTAAATCACATTGAAACGTATTTATTTTGCAAGTAAATTGTGTGTGAATGTAGTTGGTGAACTAAATAAACTTAGCATACACTTCAGTTTTATTTGAGAAGGGATACACCCAAGTGAATTGCGTAAAATTATCAATAAGAATCAAATAATATTTGTGACCATTTTTTGCTCAAAACTAGACTTATCCATAAATCACTATGAATTATATCAAACGGAACAATAGTAGCGGAACTAGAATCATGAAAAGGAAATCGCTTGTGCTTACTTATTTCACACGAATGACAAAGACTGGAGCTAGACTCCTTATTACAATGAATCAAGAATGACTCTTAAGACATTGGAGGATGTTTGGGCCGGGATGACCGAGACGACTATGCCAATCATCGATGGACAAAGTGAGGAGGGCGTGACTGGAAGCAGATGAAGAGGCCGTGGACTTAGAAGACACGGGGTAAAGGTCACAATTACTGTCACTCCTCAGGATGGTAGTCCCATTCTGAAGGTCCTTCACAGAAAAACCAAACAGGTCAAATTCAACTGAGACGTTATTATCTTTAGTAAATTGGCGAACGGAAATTAGGTTTTTTTAATTATATTTTGAGTGTAAAGGACATTAGTGAGATGAAGGGTTCAGCCTTTTGTGTTTATGGTCCCAGTGTTCCGAGCCCCGTACACAAATACTATTGCCATTACGAACTAAATTAGAACAAATAGAAACCGAACCAGATGGAGTAACCAACGTACCTGCGTCGAATGTGATATGGGACGAAGCACCTGTGTCCATAAACCAAGGTCCATCCGTCGGGGCTTGAATGCACATGGCCTGGAAAGCTTGGCCAAGGTCAGTCGGCTGCGGGGCCTCATTCTCAGTGACATTAGCATGACCAAGGCCACGATTAAAAGCAGCAAGTTTCATGGCCGGGCGAGGGGCGCCCCAAGGTTGCCACAGCTGCACCCACCCGGGATATGTGGGGTAGAGGAAGAGTGGTGGGGTCAATGAGTACGACCATGGTGCAGTAGGAGGTCACTGAGGGGCTGTAGTAGGTGTGGCAGGAGCACTAGGAGCAGTGGATTCCGTCTTATGAGATCGTTGGCCACCTCGATTATCTCAACGACGGTTGTTATTAATGTTGTTGTCTCGATAATTAGAACACGGATGATAGATATTAACATTAGAATATTTTTGCTTATCTCCCCAACCCGACAAATCAAGCAAGGCATTAATGACAACCAAGGTCGTTTCATCTTCTCCCGCGGATCGATGATGTAATTCCAATTCGAGCATGCTCCAGGCAGTCTCGAAAGTGGGAAGAGTCTGATTGATATAGGAAGAAACATTGTCATAAAAGGAGGGCAGACCACGTATCAGTTGTAGTACAAGTCGTTTATCATTCACTGCTACACCTACATCTTTTAATTGGCCTGCGAGATCCTGAAGGCGCTGGCAATATGCTTCGAGAAAAGGCATCGACACAAACTTCAGATTATTGAACTCCTGTTCAAGAGCCGCTGCACGTGCTCCTTTGTTATTAAGGAAAATTCCTTCAACGCGCTTCCATGCTTCATAAGCCGTAGATTCGTCCTCGAGTACCCGTGGAAGGAGATCGTCACTTGGGGTACCATATATCCATTGAAGTACGTGCGCATCAACTTCATGTCACTCGTCATACTTGTCGTCATCTGGCGAAGGAGGAACCGTGCCATCAATATGAGCGAGGACTTTGTAGCCTTTGGCATGGAGTTTGAAGAGACATACCTAAGAGGCATATGTGACTTTCGTTCCGTCAAGTACCCGAACCTTATTTTGGATGTTAGAGACGGTAAATACGGGATGTAGGGATAGTATAGGGGTGGTGGCATCAGATTTTTCTGATTTATCACCCATCAAAATGGTGTGAATGGCGGCGGGGACGGCAGCCAAGGAGGAGTGCCGAAGTAGAGGAAAGGAAAATAGGGTTTTTGTGAAACCTAACTGATACCATGTAAATTGTATAATCCCATGAATGAGAGATTGATATTCATTACATATTAATACAGAGTAGAAGATATTATCGGTTACAAAATATGATATGTTTCCTAAATACAAGGATAACAATATCACTAAAATATTACATATATTTACACTAATAAAAGTTTACTTTGCATATTTTGAGAACTAGATTTTACAGGGATAATGTTGTGGATGACTTGAGAATTGAGATTAAGGATTACCGTTGAATTGACTTTCAACTCGCAAGTTGCAATTTACAAAGTAGTACTTCTTGTTCGGTCAAATGACATTGGAATTTCGGTGCTCTAATAATGTTTGGTTAACATGCAGCAACTGCATGAAACCGTTTTTAAACTAGACTTAGAAGATTATAAGAATTTATAAGACCTTATTTTATACTTTTTTTTGTGACAACGATGAACTAGCATAAATAAAATAAAACGAGATTACAAAGTATCCAACTACGTAGTAACTAGCTAACATACAAACCGAGGGGCATTAGAGACCCCATAACTATTTGATAAACGAACCAAGCTACACTCAGAGATGGTCCAAACAGAAGAAGAAAGTCGACACTTCTTGAATGGCGGATGATAATGGTCATCGAACTGGATCAAGCGGGCACCCTTTATTTTGTTCCTCTTGACCACTGGAATCATCTCCGTGTACCTGCAAAAAAAAGATAAATGTTGCATATAAACCAAAGATTTGGATTTCAAATTAGTATCAGCCTGCGCCCTTCGACCGTGACCCTTGAAATGCTACCGCGTGCGATTACGTAGCTTGCTGGAATGCTCCTTAACAGCTGCAAAACAGAACTGGTCTATAGAAAGCTTGCTAACAAGAGATGAGTCCTGAGAAAGGCGCTTTTTCTTATTAATTTGAAATATGACGTCTTCTTCAACCAACTCAACCCTCTCTCTAGACTCAAGATCAAATATCTAATCAGGCAAAGGACTAAAAGGGGGAACTGCTACTTCCCATGAAATATCTTCATGGGGAGTTCCCGTCTGGGCTTCCTTATGCGGAAGGATATTGTGAACACGAACTGTCATCGTGGTAAGAAGCTTATGTTGGTGAACTTTAATTTCTTTTCCTTGAAGGAGTTTTACGTAAGAGCTTGCATCTATCTTTAGGTGGGAGTGACCTCCACGTTTCTTGTTAAATTTGAGAAACTGGTGCGGTTCAAAACTTTGTCGTCTAAGTCAACCAACCAAAACAATATTTATAACTAAACAAACTACTCTTAGTAGAGTGGTAAGTAAAGGTCGGATCCTAAAGGATGGGTATTGAATTAAGTTATCGGTTGTAGAAAGCTATGTCTTAGGGTGTCACAAATTGGGTTGAGATTAGAGGTATCAAGCTACACTACTTTAACAATGAAATGTTAAGAAATGAAAGTAAAACAATCAAGTAAAGTAGGGGTTTGTAAATAATAGATTAAAGCACTAGAGTGTCATGAGTTCATAGGAGATTCATGGTGGTGATCATACAAACATGTTTTCATAGTTGCAAGCAAGTTATTGTTGTAGTGGAATCGAGTTAGTTTATATCTTACGATCCATAGGAAGATTTGGGTCCCGGAGCCGAGTCGATCAAGACTGTACAACACCTACAAGTCGACTTAGTTTCTTCCTATTCACTTCTATGCATGGTCTAACAAGACTCGAGTTAGTTTATATCTTACAAGTCTTGTTGAATAGATAGGAGATGTATAAATGCAAGGTTTCATAGTCAAGCATTTTATCAAGCATATCATGTGCGTAGGTTAACACTACAACAAGCAAGCAATCTTATGATAACGTATTAGATTATGTATGAATCTACCCCCATGTTATAGTTCCCCTAATCCCCTATTAACCCTAGCTAGAAGACTACTCACTCATGATTATAATAAACATGCTAATAAATGTGTTAATCATATTAGCAAAGTTAAACATGATGAATGAGTAAGCAATAATTTAAGCAAGAGTAAAAGGGATTATACCAATTTTAAGGATGATCCAAATATAAGCAAAGAATAATAGAAGAACACTTGATGAATAATGAAGAGTTGTCAAGTCTTCATTAAACCCAAATAATCTTCAAATTACCCAAATAGAACTAAGAACACTTGAAGGATTAAAGAGGAATTAAGATTTGATTAATATTGAATTAAGAGAATACAACTTGATTAATGCTAAATTCTAACTTGGTAAACTTGGTTTTTAATCCCCTAACACAATGGGGTATTTATACTAAGTACAAGTATTAGGGTAACTAAGGGCTTAAATGACGATTAAGTCCCTAAGAAGATGATTAGTGCTTTGCAAGTCCTAGAGAGAGCCGTCCGGATTGTCATTGAAGCAAACTTGTGCTGCCTAGGGATTCGCTCGACCTGATGGTGAGACGCCCGGATCAAGTCTTGAGACGCCCGACCTGGGCTCGGGCCGCCCGGATTATGGCTTGAGACGCCCGGATCTTCGATCAACTCTTCTTCTTCTTCTTCTTGTTCTTCTTCTTCTTCTTCTTCTTCTTCTTCTTCTTCTTCTTCTTCTTCTTCTTCTTCTTCTTCTTCTTCTTCTTCTTCTTCTTCTTCTTCTTCTTCTTCTTCTTCTTCTTCTTCTTCTTCTTCTTCTTCTTCTTCTTCTTCTTTGACTGCCCAAGGATCCGTGGGGAACAATGGGAGGTCGTAGGGCTATTCATCATTGCCCATTTCTACTTCATTTATTCACTTAGGCCTTTAGTAATGATCTCCTCTTTGATGCTTGGTCATTATATGCACTCCATTTAGCTCCACTTTGCTCCATAGATGCAAAGTTAGCAATCCTCTCCTACTAAGGACACAAAACGTCAAAGAATATGCAAAGTAGGAACTAAAGATAATAAACGACCCTAATAAGCGCTAGAAAGCATAGGAACGAGGCTAGTTCGGGGACTAAATGTGCACAAATATGAGTCACCTCAAATATCCCTAAACCGAATGTAACACCCCCATATACCAAGGAGCCTTAACAAGACCTTCCATAGCATATAATGGTGTTACCATCTTGGTTGCCCAAGGAAAGTAATCATCAAAAGTCGATAATAGAACATTTATAATAACTTTACAAGTGATTTACCCCAAACTACTGATATACAAGATACATCTCATTAGTACTATTTAAACTACTCCTGTCATTACTCGTGAAGACTCATCCCGCCAGAACTCCAGCTACCATCCAAGACAACACCTGCTAAGACTGACTGCTCACCATAAGGGATCACGACACACAATAGAGACAAACAAGAAACAACCACACAAGGTCAGTAACTGAAGAAACACACCAACCACTGGCATAATAATACAGAAACAACAACATACACATAAACCACATCTTCTCGAATCAATCATCGTCACCGACTGTCTACTGGACCAGCCCTGCCAGCGGAGGACCGCAGCCGTCCCCACCTAAGCCCCGCTCATCATACTGAGCGATAACCCTGTCCCATTAATGTGCACATCCCCTCCCGTGGCGGGTTCCACGGAGGGCGAAACTAGGGCGTGAAGCCACTCCCGCAAGTGACTCCACTCAGCCGAGGACGCACCTCGAGAACCATAGACGACAGTCAAACATAAACAACTGCACTATAACAATAACCAACGAAACAGCACAACACCAATCAATTACCATACTCAATCAATCCACTAACACTATAATCAATATAACAACCGTCACACTAAACAATCAACAAAACTGAGTAGGCGAACCTACCTTTAGCCAAATGCAGCGATTCCTTGTTCCACCACAGGACATCACCAAGCAAGCAAAACCCCTGTACAAACAGCATAAAAACCTATCACTACCACCACCATCTTACAAGGAACAACAACGACAAAGATGATGATGATGACATACCTACGCATCGTATATCGGCGTCAAGACTCCAAATAGACAAACCTGCAGCTACTCGACCGAGTGAGGGGCACTCGATCGAGTAGCTTCAGGTCAAAGACTACTCAAAATTTCCAAACATGATATATATATATAGTCACACAACCACGAGTCGGGATGATAATCCGACCACAAGTCCTGTAGAACAAGTTCTAGAAAAGCAAGTACGGCCTTATGGCCACCAATACAAACCAAATACGATAAGTACGAATCAAAACAACCTAATATCCAACACAACCGACCATCATAACAAAAGAAAAGGAGTATCACTCCTGCTGCTGCTGCTCATCCATCACGTCGTCCTCATCTCCTCTACCACCCGACGTGCCTGCTCATGACGCACCAACACCCGCATCACCATCGGCTCCAACATCTGGCCTTACATACCAACGGGTCAAGCCGCCGTAAGGATATAACTGAGGTGCTCCCCATGTGGACATATCCACCCCGTAGGAGTGGAAAACCCCGCTGTAGTCCCCGACTCCCCTCCACCCAACCGGATGCGGTCCCGAGGTCCCAATGCCCTGAGTATACGTCATCTCATGCATGTTCCGGAGCGTTAGAGTAGAGGACACTCTCTCTGCCAGGTAGCTCTCACGCGTCTCCGGGGTATCAAGAAAAGGGTAACTAGGAAACGGGTACTGTGGTGGTGTTGCCGGCTGTGGCTGTGTCTCAGCCATCCTCTCCCTCACTCGGCGCGGCCCTCTCCCTATCCTGGGTCGATCCTCCTCGGCCCTCACTGTAACACCCGCGAATTTCCCATTTTGACATTTAAAATTTATTAAACCGTTTAACCACTTTATTATATATTTTGAATTATTCAATTTAACTAATTTTATGTCAAACATGATTTTTATGAACGTATTATATAAGGGCTCATTTTCATAAAAATACGTATTATTAAATTATATTTTTGAGGCATAATTTATATAAGAATATATGTATATGTATTTTTGGCCGGACAATAATAGTGACAGTAATAATATTAGTTTCCGTCTCAAGTTAAATAAACTCGAGACATTAATCCGTCTAGCTATAGACCGTCACATTTCACTTTGTACTTGCTTTAATCCGGACCAACCAGAAATCGACAACATGGTCACCTACCCTCTTACACTCTACCTTTATATATTATTATTATTATTATATATTTTATATAATTCTTTTATTATTATTATTATATATTATTATTATATATTATCATTATTAATACACAAATTCTTGTTTGTGACGGCACATATCCGTCACTCTTGAGTGACGGATACCATTTTAACTCAGAAAGTGCCCACTTTTTCTATCTCTACAACACTATTTATGTGGTCCCCTTTCTCCACTAACCCATTTTGTTACCATTTTAACTCACAAAATATCCGCCACAAATGGTAACCCGTCACAAGGGAGACCAATTGTTATTAATATTAATATTAATACTTTGTGTGGTTGTGGTGACATCGTGTCCCACTTCCACCTTCCTCCTTCTTCTTCTTTTTGTTCTACCTGCAACGGAACAGACGAAAACAACAGCAACAACAAACATCCATTTCCGTCACCCTCAACCTCCATTTCCTCCCTTATTTCTCAACCAAACTCCATTATTTTTGTACCATTAGCTTCCTCGTCCCTTCCTCGTTCTTTTAAGGTAAGAAAGCTTCTATTTTGTTGAGGTTTCGAAAATACCGTCTTAAGTGACAACTCGATTTCTTGTCTTAGTCGACTTGTTTTTCCTCCTTTTAGCTGAAGACTGATGAGAGACTCCCATTTTGGACGTTTTTACTCGGAAATTCGTGAGGTTAAAGGTAACGGTGATAGGTTACTCGACAAAGTGTCGAAATCTCACCCGTTTTACTCGGTTTTATACCTTATTTGTTGTAAAGTTTGGCTCTTTAAGTTCCTCTTATGTGTGTGGCTGAAAGTGTGAGTTTATTAGCCTTTTACTTGCTGGTTTGTAGTAATTTCCATGGCTCGGTTTCTCCATGGAATTTGGATGTGAAGGGTGCGACTGGGACTGAGATTCCGTCTCAGAAACAATCTATTTTACATGACTTTTTGGAGTATTGCTAGGTTGAATTTAAAGGTTATTATTCATGCTTTAGTTGCGTCTCGTTTCCGTCTCATTTCTGTCTTAATTTCCGTCTGAAGACTGAGCTGAACTGGGACTGTTTTGACATAGAATAGGGTAACATATCAGTAAGTTGTAGAAATCACTTTGGATTTTCGATCATTTCATAACTTGTATCTAAAATCAGTATGTTCATTTTTTTTTTGAAAGTGGTTGATCTAAGCGGAAATTGACATCTTACTAGTAGTTGGTTGAGTTATTTTGGATGCTTACTCTCTTGTTTCAGCTTTTGGTAGCTGGGGACTTTGTGTGTAATTTTTAGTACTATATGGTGCCGCATACTTTGGTAATAATCCGTATATAATACGGCATTCTTATGGTAAGAGTCATGGGTTGGTTAACTCTCCTTGTTTTTTCTAAAAGCCACTCAGTCAGGCGCTTGTTTTGCTATTAGTTTCTAAACTGTGGAACAAAGTGAAATTAGAAATCTTCCTCCTACAGGTTCCTTTTCACCTCTTAAATGTCAATTCTACTCCGCTGAGGTGACGAAAAACGAGTGGTGATGAAGTAGTATTTCCTTGTAATATTATACAAATGTCAATGTATTAACTAAAACTTAAATCTTCCAACAATTAAATCCATCTGTTAAGGTTAATACAGATTGTGGAAGGGCTACCTGCGGCCTAGTCAGTGGCTAGAGTTGGCCAGTTATGGCCCTAGTCATGAGGTTGAGCCGTGGCCTAGCCTTGGGTTGCGTACCTTCTTGAGTCGATTTAAATTCGTGTTTGGTTTATTTAAAACCGGTCTCATGCTTTATATAACTTAATTCGTTAAATATTGTTCATTGATATATTTTTCTCACATGAATCATAATTGTGGAATTTATTATTTGATTATCTCATTTATATATAAAATGACGTGCTTTCCTCGTAATATGTATCCAATTCGATTATTTACGCTTTGTAAGTAGTAAATGATTTATCTTACATTTGAGTCATTTTTTATTGAATGCTTGTTTTGCTTATTATAAACGGTTCATCATTGTTTATTTACATTTTTTTTTCAAGTGACAAGTATTGAGAAATGAGTCACTAATCCATGTTTACTAGTATAACTGGACTTGAATGTCTCACTTGGGTTATCATCGGTTCATTACATGTAGTAGTCTCTTTCCAAGTTGATTCGTATCGCTTGGTTGAGTCGTATTCTCTTGATAATGCCTTTATGCTATACCTTATTGCTTGACTTGTCTTTACGCCTCTTTCGGACTGTTGTGCCGATTGTGGGTTTAGCTCATATCTTCCACCTCTTTCGGACTGTCCTGCCGATTGTGGGTTCTCGATTTCCGATTTGTCTTCGAGTCTTGGATGCGGACTGTTCTGCCGCATGTCGAATCGGGAACTGTACTGTCCCGAAAGTCTGGCCAGATTTAGACTAGGACTGAGTCTTGGGAGTACCATTGTCGTCCTACCAGGGGAATTATATATTTATATATGAGTAGTAAAGGTCTTGCTTGGTTATAGATATTGGTATTTGTCTTTCATGTGTTGGTTGACTTGGTCTTATCGGATACTAGGGGTTAGCTATAAGCCCTCTAGTTGCGATATGATCGTCGGGATTGATGTTCCCATCCGTTCTTATGGTGAGATGCAAGCCATAAGTATGAATGTGACATTAGTAGCCACGTCTCGTGCAATGTTTGCTAAGTGGTTTTCCAAGTAATGGCTACAGTTTCTATTTTTGTAATTTGTATTGATTGATCCCTACTTGACTATTTCACATGATTCGGATTCCAATCTCACATCCATGTTGTATTTCCTTGAAATGCGTGCTTTGGTGTAGATTACCGTATTCTCATGTTTCATATTATTTAATTGTCTCACATGATTAATTTAATCGTTATCATGCTAAGGATGATCTATCTTGTTCCATCTCATTCAATTGCCGTGTTTGGTATTCTTATCCTTTGTAAGTATCCTATATGACTTACCTGTTTTAGTTCTTTGTTATGTTCGTTTCGACATTTTGTGGCTGGGAGAACCTTGAGTTACTCCCCACTGACTGTGGCGTTCATGTTTACATGAATGACAGGTACTAGTTGGTGCATTTATGGGGTGAAGACATGTGTGAGCTAGCGAGCACTTTGGCCTTGTAGTCGGTTTATTAGGATTGTTCAGACTCACCTTTTATTTTATTGTCATTCGAGGGATATATTTTCCCTCACCTTGACTATCAGGTTTGTATAATTTAAACTTTATTTCCGCATTCTTTATTTATGTTTTGGATTTTAATGAACCCGCGCTTTAATTTTTAAAAGTTTCAAAAATTTCCTAAAATTCCGCATTTTATTAGTTATAATTTTCCGCGTTATCGCGGGGTGTCACACTCACGTTCTCCCTCTTCCTCGGCTCAGGCATGACTCGGAGGATCTCCGGGTCGATGAAGTATGTCTGCCTCGTAGGACGTGCATCCTCACCCTCCTCCTCATCAGAATCGGCAGCTACCACTGCCTCGGGTAAAGGCTCTGTCGGTGGGAGGTGCTCAGGAGCTGGTATCTTCATCCAACTCATGCCCCACACCCTCCATGCTAAACTACCGTCCTCCAAAGTTCTCAACCATTTCAGGTCGAGGAACTAAGACCTGTCCTTGGTAGGTACCGGGGTGGCTAGAGAGGTGTACTCCGAGGAAGCCTCAAAAGAAGTTAGCTTCTCAGCTAGACGGGTGGAAATAGCACCACAACTCAGGATCCTACTGCCAGAGGAGGCCATCAAAGCAAGACGGGCACACACCATATCGGGAGCACTAAAGGTCACTCTCTCTGTCCGCTCAGGGTTAAGGTAGGCCATCAGAAGTATCAACTCATGCGAGTTCAACTTACTCATATCAGATCTCTCGTAGAGGAGATACGACACAGCTCGAAGGAAGATCTTTAAAGTGACATGTTGCACATCATTGATCAACATGTTACTAGCAGTGGGAGCCGATTACCCAGTGATACAAGGCATAAGGCTACAAACCCCACACTCAGTCGGTATGTCACGAAGGGCTCTCTTGGGAGGCTTAGCCAAGCCAAGGTGAGAGGCAAACATGTCTATGGTCAAGACAAAACTGGTGTTCATGAGGCGGAATTGCACAGTTTGTTCCACCGGCTCGTATTTAAACGAGCTCATGAACTCAAGGGTCAGAAAGGCATACGAATGCTTTCGTAGGCGGTATAGTCCGGTGAACCCCGAGGTCTCAAAGATGTGTCGGACATCAGTCTTAATACCCAAATCCTCTAAGAGGGTAGTGTCAACACAACGGGCCGGTCTCATCTTACGGGACTGTAAGGCCACAAAATTCTTTCTTTGGTTGAAATCCACGAATACCACGGACGGGTATTCAGGTACAGCAGGTACTACCGGTCCACTTCGCTCCTCAACTTCAGGCTCGGAAGCCCTATCCCTCTTACTCTGTCCGATTCCTAGGTTCAGTCTCGGCATCTATTTCAGCATACAATTTTAAATATACCACCACATATACACTAAAACGTGCAAAGTACACATATTTGATCATAAAAGAATCATCTACGTACACACTATCACCAACCATTCCCAAAATTACAAGCAAAATTTCCAATTCTTTTAGCTCAGACGGTCTCTACAGCTGTAAACTTTTTGACATATTTATCATGAATTAACTCAACCACTACTACTTTTAGGACTCAAACCTTTAAAACATATTCATATACAACCCAAATTTGCAATTATATGAGACGAATTTTAGTTTGGGGCACCTTTAAAACGGAGTTTTAAGACAAATTTTGGGGCGTAAATCAGAAAAATCAACTCCATACACGATATATACAACATACACTACTCCATTTTCATCCTTTTACATGTAATAGACAACCAAAAATCAATTCAATTTCTCAAACTCTAGAAATTTCGATTCATACAACATTCAATTTTTAATTCGATTTTTGCATCATTAACAACAATAATCATCAAAGGAAAGCATCTAAATCATATTACAACAATTAGAAGTAAGTTTTAACACATGTAAATCGATTTTTCAACATTTTCTATCATCCTATGTGATTTCAATTAACCAAGAACATTGAAATAAAGTAAGCATTCATACCTTAATCGATTAGGAAGTAAAAAGAACAATTTGAAGCAAGAAAATCACTAGATTGAAGCACCACAAGTAGGAAGAAACAAAGAATTTGGGAGAAAAGAAGTTAGGGTTTGCGAAAGTAGGAGAAGAAATAAGGAGATGAACAAAAGAAAAGGGTTATTAACCCGCAATTTTACTGGTACTGTAGCACTTACTCGATCGAGTAAGTAAGGTACTCGATCGAGTGGCCTCTACTCGATCGAGTAGGAGCTACTCGGTCGCGTTTCCGTAGGGAATTCCTACTTTCTCGACGTTATAGCTCCCTAACTAGACCGAGTAGACCTCATTCGATCTAGTAAGCTCTCGTACTCGGTCAAGCAAGGCTAGGTACACAGTCGGAAATACGAAGTTAATTGAGGCTCCTGCAAAACAACAACACGTGTCGGTTCCAAAATAACTTTGGAAACCGTCACAGATTACTATATTTATTCACGTAGCATTAATACTATACAAGTTCGAAACGGACATCTTTGCAACACATTGCTCCACTAAACACATTCATTTTCATCTTATATCAGCCGTTAACCGAATAGATTTTTAAACTCTTAGGTTTACCACGCACACTGTCACACAGGTCCTCCACTTTCTACTCATACACTATGACTATAACAAAGAAATTCCATTCACGCATTAGTATCTTTGGCCATGCAACCATTAATCATATCACTCTAAGCATTCATTTAACCATTCAAATATTATCTGCCATTCAAATCCACTAGAAATCTAACTATACCACAACATATACGAACTAGTTTGCTCAACTAAAACATGTCACAAACGGAAGCTTTTAACCAAGCATATTCCACATTCATCCATCATTATTTTGATAATCATCATCACAAATTCACAACTTATTAACTATTGTTATTATCACTACTTATAAGACTTATAAACTCTTATACGAACTATTATTACCAACTATTCGTAGCAAACACGACTATCACCACATTCTACACATTATCTCGCACTTCTACACTTTTCACATACACTCCTATTCGTGCACCAACTTTCACGTTTCTCATTATCATCACACACATATTAACTTCAACAGGAACTTCATCATAACAATTCTAGCATAACCATTACACACATTAGACACATAATTGCCGACTCAACATTCCCATACCCAGTGACTGGCTTAAGCATAATGGGGCCATGATTTTGAAATGAGGGCGCCTACTCACCCAAAACTTAGCATCAGCTGGGGCTCCCAATATACATACACCAGGTTCATTTTATTAGACTCACTACGTTCATTAGGCTCATTTGTTACAGGTTCCAAAATCGTCGCTCTGATACCACTTTGTAACACCCCCATATACCAAGGAGCCTTAACAAGACCTTCCCTAGCATATAAAGGTGTTACCATCTCGGTTGCCCGAGGAAAGTATGTTGGAAATCTATATCTCATTATACAACATATTCTTATATGTTTCAAATTTATTTAGTCATAAAATAAATTCTAGATCTTATGCATGCAAACTAAAATAAATAAGTGAAGAAATCATTTTCTCACCATATGAATTTCGGTCAAATGGGCACCAACAAGATCTCCTTCTTGTTAGTTCTTGAGCTTTCCATATTGGATGAACATACATGACCTCAAAATAGAAGCCCTCCAATTAGTTGCACCCAAGACTATCCCTCAAACCCACAAACTAATATGTACTAGATATTTATATTGTGGTTTACCTTAAAATTGATTACTAACACTCATATATTACATTAATAATTTTAGTAATCTTTTGAACAAATTTTAAATCAAAAACTCATCCTTTTTGATGAAGATTAAAGAGAGAGAAGAGAGGAAAACTACATGAACTTTTTGCATGTGTTATGTGAATGAATGATAAATGAATTAAGAGAATAAAAATTCTCTATATTGCATCAAAAACCGGTGGCCTTAGGTATATTAGGACCATCATCATTTTTCTTTTTGTCTTCACAAGACAAATAGGTGTAAGTCTTTTGCATTGTCATGTCACTATCATGCAATTTGGACAAATGGAAAAAGACAAAACATCTCACAATGCCCACCAATTTCGGTTTCCTTGTGTAATATGGAGTCCATTTTATTTTTGTCAATTGTACAATTGTATGTCAAGTGACATGTGACATGTCTTATGTCATGTTTTAATTTAAAATGCATATTTAACAAATTAAATATCATTTACAAATTAAATAAATCATATTTAACAAATTGACTAGTAATATAAAATTACTTTCTCATAAAATGGTCATTTAATTACTAGTTAGTATAATTCACAATATCTTGTAATTATAACTAACTTATCATTCTCATCTCGCGTGTTTCGCAAACACCGATTAATATTAGTAATATAACTTCTTAAATTACTAAATAAAATCTCATTTAATCACATTATAATAAGATGTCACTTTTCTCTCTTATGATAATAATTTGTTCAATTTTAAGGAATTAATTAATCTGTATCGGCATACAATTAATTAACCTTTTCAATTAAGGGAATCGTCCTTTAGGTGTGACCTCAAGGGATCAACTGGTCACCACCGTCGCACGACAGTAATGTCAAACTCTAGCCAGCCAATCATTACCGATATGTGTGGACCAGTTGACTATATATATTATGTATCATCCCTTCCGTATTCTTGTAATGAGATTTAATAATGATATTTAAATCATGTGATCGCACTATTGTTGAGGACACATTTCCCAACAAAGTAATCATCAAAAGTCGATAAAAGAACATTTATAATAACTTTACAAGTGATTTACCCCAAACTACTGATATATAAGATACAGCTCATTAGTACTATTTAAACTACTCCTGTCATTACTCGTGAAGACTCATCCCGCCAGGACTCCAGCTACCATCCAAGACAACACCTGCTAAAACTGACTGCTCACCATAAGGGATCACGACAGACACAACAGAGACAAACAAGAAACAACCACACAAGGTCAGTAACCTAAGAAACACACCAACCACTGGCATAATAATACAGAAACAACAACATACACACAAGCCACATCTCCTCCAATCAATCACCGTCACCGACTGTCTACTGGACCAGCCCTGCCAGTGGGGGACCGCAGCCGTTCCCACCTAAGCCCCGCTCATCATATTGAGCGATAACCCTGTCCCATTAATGTGCACATCCCCTCCCATGCCGGGTTCCACGGAGGGCAAAACTAGGGCGTGAAGCCACTCCCGCAAGTGACTCCACTCAGCCGAGGACGCACCTCGAGAACTATAGACGACAATCAAACACAAACAGCTGCACTATAACAACAACCAACGAAACAACACAACACCAATCGATTACCATACTCAATCAATCCACTAACACTAGAATCAATACAACAACCGTCACACTAAACAATCAACATAACTGAGTAGGCGAACCTACCTTTAGCCAAACGCAGCGATTCCTTGTTCCACCACAGGACATCACCAAGCAAGCAAAACCCCTATATAAACAGCATAAAAACCTATCACTACCACCACCATCCTACAAGGAACAACAACGATAAAGATGATGATGATGATGACATACCTACGCATCGTATATCGGCGTCAAGACCGCTACCGGACTCAAGCAACCTATCCCCAAGGCACAAGCATCCTCAAAGGCTCCCATGGAAGGAATTAAGGTGAAGGGAAGGAGGTGAGGCGACATCTAGGTCTAAAGCAAGGAGGCGGAAATGATTTGCGATTCTATCAAAACACGATTATAAACCCTCGCTGAAAAGACACTACTCGATCGAGTAACCAACTTACTCGATCGAGTGGCCCCTACTCGATTGAGTAACCAAGCTACTCGATCGAGTTGCCTCTACTCTATCGAGTACCATTACACAAAGCATCTCTTACACGCAATCCTAAAGAATCTCACATGCCTCCAAGGTCGGTCAACGTTGGTCAACAGGTCCCTAAAAGGACGGGTATTACACCGAACCTTTGCTCGTCCTGAGTAAAGAGGTGACTAAAACTATGACCTTTATTTAATACTACTAGCCGATGTGAGACAATTAGCGGGTCTCACTCCGCCCCTTCAACTCACAACAAGACATCCATGAGGTAAGATGCCTTCTTGCAAGGCAAGGCAGGGCTTGCCAAAATGGCGATACATCCATGCAATTAAGCACACAAGATCAAATAGAGGATGCATCTACAAAAAGAATAGCCACTTTCCTCATCTAAGTGGCGAAAATCATCTAGAGGGGAAGCAATCTAAGGAGGGTACACATTCGATTATAGATATTGTTTCTCCAAGCTACTAAGTCCAAAAGGATACCAACAAATCACCTCTAAGTTGTGTCAAACTAGGGTACTTTTATCCTCAATCGCTAAATGCTTTTGTCAAGATTAGGCTCCCTATGGTGTTAGAAACACTGTAGGATCGCGAAATTCCCTCTCTTGCCTAGACAAGAAAAAGGGTCGTCCCCTCTCCACCATGCAACAAAGAAAGAATCATCAATGGATAAAAGGGATCAATGTGCTTTGAATTTCGTAATGGTAGTTTGCTTTTGTTTTGTTTTGTTTCCTCCCAATTTCTTGTGGTGACTTTTGAGAACATTTCTTTGCCATTTTTGATGTTTGGTAATTTGATACTTGGCAATTTCTTTGCAATTTTTGAACATTTTCAAAGTAACCCCATTTTGTAGCAAGGGCACTTTTATTGGAGCATAGGAGTCTATTTTTGCTCCTCTTTTCATTGATGCAATTTTTGTGCAAACTTTGTTTTTTGATTTTCACTATGGTACTTGAACTCGATTTGGAGATTTTTGTGCTTATTCCCTTTGTATTTGGCAAAACATGATGATAACAATGAAAGAATGGTTGCATGACATCAAAGGTCACCTTGGAATAAATGGGAGCCAATGAGTCATCCCACCACAAGGTACTCTTGACTAGGCCTTAGTCCATGGGTCAAAAGATACTAGTATGACACATCATAGGGTGTCTTGAAGGTATTCTAGAAATTAAAATCTCAAGGAGAAAAATTATCTACAAGGGCCTATATACACTTGCCAAGCTTCCCAACTAGACATTTTCACAAAATGTTTCTATAATGCAACTACATGCCATGATACAACTAACATATATACAACCTAATGCAAATGCTACTATCACTAGTATGCCATATAATCTAAATGCAACTCCTAGAATCATATTGGTTTGTACCGCATCGAACAAAAAGAAGCCACAGTGTCATTAACATAGAGAGGAAAAAGGAGATTTGGAAAGATCATACCATACGGTCTTCATACTCCTCATGCCTCAGATGTGGCGTAGTCGGTCCAATGTAGTAGGAGTGAACACAAACAAACAAATATATACAATATATACATTTCTACGCTACAAAAGGAAGAACATGTTTATGGGTTTTTGAAATTTTTGAAATTTTTATCATTTTTTGAATTTTTGAGTTAGAAGGTTTTAGAATTCCCAATCCCCACACTTAGAATGGACATTGTCCTCAATGGATAAAACAATAGGGAATTGTGCAAATGCAATGAAATGAATGATGCATGATTCTACACTAGATGCAAACTATATGTGAGATATGTACATGTGGTAAATAAATACAAGTGATGCAAACTAAACTATACTACATGATGCATGCTTTCTATTATTCAGAGAGCTAATTTAAATTAACTCGCATTCCATATGATTGAACCTCCCCAAACCGAACATAACACTATTGCTAGTGCAAAAAGAAAGGGAAGTTCATTCACAAGGCATGAAATGCAATGCATGAATGAAGATTGTCATTTTGGATTCTTGTAGTAGGAGCAAAAAGATAAACACCTCAATGGGACCGAGGTGGGAGTTCTTTGAGTGGTGCTAGGACTCCAAACTCAAAACTACCAAGAGCCCGAAATAACTCTCAAAGTGGTGCAAGTTAAATATTATACAAGTTATGGAAACATGAGACAAAAACAAAGGAAAAAGAGGGGTAGGAGACTCACAATGGAATAGGTTGGTACTAACATAAGTGATCAACCCCGCATTATAGTGCCCTCCTTCATGCTTTGTCAACCATAAATTGTCACTCATCATGACATCATCATCATCATCTACCTCCATGGAACCGCAGGTTTCACCATCATCTCCTTCACTTGAACTTTGCTCTTCTTCCTCATCATCTTGGCAAGACCCACTATCTTCCCCGCTCTTATCATCAACATCCTCCTCTCTCCTTGTATCCCTTTCTTCATCTTTAGAAGCATTAGGAAAGAACACTTTCCTATCCACCCAATCCGGCAAAGAACTCTAAGGATCAAGGAGTCCTTGCCTAGCAAGATGGTGGAGGGGTGGATATTGGGTGTAATATGCATTCACCCGATCATTGTGAGCTTCTTTATGCATGTGTTGTATTAGTTAGGTCAAGTAGTCATTGCCCTCCATAGCATCATTAGCTTTGAACTCTTGGTAGGCAAAGGGATAAGGTGGTGTACAAATGGAGGATAAGGGTTCTTCTCTTGGGCTTTGTTGTTGTTTGATGATGGTCTCGGCTTGCTCGGAAACGGGGATGAGGTAGTTGATCCGGTGGGTGAAGATGCGACAAATCTTATTTGGTAAGACAATGGATTTGGCATCCTTGATGAGCCACTCATAGGTATGGTCCAAATTATCATGCTTGACCCATTGAAACTTGTGAATCATGTTGTGCATCTCAAGAAGGTGGCTCCCTTTAACCGATTTATAAGTGTTATCTTTGTTGAAATCCAAGTTAAAATGTTTTGCCAACCTCGTCACCAAGCCTCCATTAACAATGAAAGCCGTACCATCTTTCCCATTCTCAATATCCAACCATCTTTGTTGAACCATATAATATATATGTTTGTGTTTTGATGATGTCAAGGTGCTTTATAATTTATATGCTCGTTGCGCGTAATCATTTGTTTAAGTCTTTTAGATTAGACTTATTTATTACAAGCAATAAAGAAGAATTGTGATGGAAGTATATCGTGATCAAGCCTCAATTGAAGATCAAAGTTATATGAGATTCATTCAAGTAGTATGAGAAGACGAAGTCCGTCTAAAGATTAATAAATCTTGGATGATGAAGTAGCCTATGCTCGAAGATCTCCTATGAAGATTAGAATAGTATAGGTGATTATCTCGTAATGGTAACTAAGAGTGAATTTCTTGTATTGGTAAAGTTATAGCTTTACAGCTATAACATTACTAGTAAAAGAGCTCAATGTTTTAGCTCGTCTGCTATAACATTGAGATGCTGAGTTTTTATTACACGATTTGAATTGTTTCAAATTGTTTTTGAAAAACGTTTTTGTTTATTTTAAATGTTTTAGTAAAAGTATTTATTAAATAAAGCCCGGTTTAGTGCGGTGTTCAGTTTTATGTTGAACGTTAATTAGTAATCGCTTTGGGTCAACTTATGAGTTGGACCATATTACTAATTAGGGTTTTAATATAGCTACTCTTAAAACCTAAATTCTAACCTAATATTAAGTTAGGGTTTGCACGAATCACGAGGCATATGAGCCGTGATATTTCGTGTGGCCTAAGATATAACAAGATCTTATTGTAAAGAGTTTATTCTCTAGGAATATCTTTACATATCTTTTATATCTTACTTGATATGGTTATTTATGATAGAGATATTCTTATTGTGGAAAATCTTATCATATCTTAGAATTTATGGAAAAGATAATAGTAGGATAATTTATATTCTATCTTTTGCAATATTCTTTATTATCTTTAAGGCTTCAAGGAAAGAAATAATAGAAGATATGATTTGTTTACATATCTCTATTTCGGCTATTAGGGTTTCGTGAAAACCGATTAGCCTTGCTCCTTCCTATCCTATAAATACTATGCTTTTGCAACATTTAAAATCAGAGACCTTAAGCATAAAATTGATTAAATCTTTCAAAGCAAAACCGTGTGTTTCAAGTAAGAAAACCGATTTGCTATTTTCAAAAGGTCGTGTGTTTAAACTCGTATGTTCATTTGTTAAGTTATCGTTATAAGATAATAGTGCTCAATAGATTTCTTACTTGTTCATTAACGTGAACCTTTGCAAGAATCATTAGTGCTTTCTTATTAGCGTAAGTTAGTCACTCGAGTATTTAACGGTACTCATTGAGTTACAGCTAGAGTTAGTTGTACGAGTTGGGCTAGTAAATTTGTAATCCGTAGAAAGATACTAAATTTATTAATCGAGAATAGTGGACGTAGGTTTCGATTTGTGAAACTGAACCACTTCAAAAACCGTGTGCCTCCTTCTCTTTTTGTTCGTTCGTTTGTTTTGTTCATACTTGATCATTAGTTAATTAGTTAAAGTTTAATCAATAAACTTTAAATAATTAATTATATTCATACAATCGAAAAAGTTACTAAAGTTTTAAATCCTCAATTCACCCCCCCCCCCTTCTTGAGTATTTTGGATCGATAGACTCTTCAATTGGTATCAGAGCCTCGTGCTCTTGATTGCGTAACCGCAAAGAGGCTGGTCTGTCTATCTTTATTTATCTTATCGTTTTATATTCCGCTGCCTATCACGTGATAAATGGATTCTAAATACCTCAAGTGTCCCGTCTTTGATGGGAAGAATTACGGGTTATGGAAAAACATGATGACTCACTATGTGAAATGTCATGATTGGGAGTGCTGGAGGATTATCCAAAATGGACCGCACAAAATTCTAGTCGCATCCGAAGAAGGCACTACCTATGAGAAGAAGGAAGACGACTATGTCGAGGCCGGCTACAAGAAAGCCGAAAAGAACTCTAAAGCAATAAGTCTATTGCAAAACGGCATGACCTCTACAGAGTTTGATCGGTTCTCTTCGTGTTCAATGGCCAAGGAGATATGGGATGGGCTTGGACTAGCTTATGAAGGTACTTCCATTGTTAGGAAGCACCATATAGATTTGCTAATGCAAAAATATGAGCTTTTCATAATGGAGCCTAATGAGTCGTTGGATAGTATGTCCGCAAGGTTTTCAAGCATTATAAACGAACTGAAAAACCTAGTTAGGAAGTTCAGTACCGAGGACATTGCAAGGAAGGTTCTTTGGAGCCTGACTAAAAAGTGGCGTGCCAAAGTCACAGCAATGGAGTAATCACGAGATCTTGAAAACCTATCCTACCAAGAACTCATTGGTGCTCTCATGGCCCATGAAATTACTCTTAACAAAGATGACGCTGAACCAAGAAGAAATAAGAGTATGGCCTTAAAAAGCGAAGATGTTGACTCCGACATAGAGGATGAAACCGTCTTGTTTGCACGCCGTTTCAAAAATAGAATCATTCGAAACAAACAAGCAAAATCATCCTACAACAACAACAACAACAACAAGTCGTCCAACAAGAAAGTTACAGAATCAAAGTCATCATTCGCAAACAGAGGTTGCTTCAAGTGTGAAGAATCCGATCACATGATCAAGGATTGTCCAACATGAGAGAAGATCAAGGACAAGGCGAAACGCGAGAAGACAAAGAAAGAGTTCAAACAAGTAATGATGGCTTCGTGCTGGGGAGATCTTGACTCAGAAGATGATGAAGGATCCGAAGATGACGAAGTAGCCAACCTTTATCTCAGCAGCGTTAGTCTTGACCTAATCTCTGACAGCGACTGATGCGTGTCCTAAATATGATGTTTTACACCCCATTTTACACGCATTTCAGAGCTCATTTATGTAGTTTATGCTACTATTTTCCCCATTTCCGTCTACTTTCGTGTTTTTGTGCAATATTGCAGAAATGTGAATAATCCAGCGGGAAATGAGCCGAATCCGTCCCAGAGTACCTAGCATTGCATTTGACATGAAGTATTTACTCGGGAAGCGAACTTGGTGCGCATATCGAGGCCCGAAAGACTAATTCACGAAGTTTTTGAAGCAAAGTACCAGCTACAGTGGTTGATCGACCTATGCCTCTGGTCGATCGACCAGAGCACGACTTCCAGTAGCTCCTGTACAGTGCAGTCCAGTCGATCGACTGGTCCCAGTGGTCGATCGACCAAACCGTTAATTCTGACGTGAATTAAAAGAACGAGAAGTTAGAAGCCCATTGTAATTAGGTTTTAGGAATAAGTGTTACGTTATATTCCTATATAACGTAGCCTGATGTTTGGAGAAGATTATCAAGTCTTTTATCATCAGCTTAGGGAAATAATTAGGGTTTGGCATTCCAGTTTAATCATTCAATACAATTTACTTTCGTTCGTGCTTTTGATCTTCTCTCTGCAATCCCTTACGGTATTCTTTTGTTCATTAATTTCAGTTTGTTTTCATCCATCCTTAGATTAGAATTGCTAGTTTAGAATTCCTGAAGCCGAAATTATCGTTTCATGTTATTTGCTTATTTAGTTATTTCAATCATGCATTCAATAGTTTTACTTGTTAATCTTACTGTTGTTTTCGTAATAGTCATGAGTAGCTAAACCTTTCGTGCTAGGATGTAGGGAATCTGTAGTGTAGGCGGCATTAGAATAGTATACCTGAATCGCGCCATGGTCGATCGACTGGGTCACCTGGTCGATCGACTGGCCACGTGAGATTTGCTTCGTTTTAATTAATTTAATTTCTATATTTGACGAATCGAGTGCACGCGACTAGTTGAATGTTTAGGAATTAACCGACCCGATAAGATCGAAAGATAGGGGAGGGAAATAGACTACCTAATTGAGACGACTAAATTAATAAGATCGAGAGATAAGTTAATTTAGACTTTTAAATCACTTTTCAGGACGAAAGTTAGCATTAGTGATATTAGGGACCCGTATCTAGATCGAAAGATGCTACCTGTTAAGAATGGACCGAGAGGACTTTTTATTTTCCCGTCTCACGTGATTATCTCAGACTTGCCTAGGATACTGTCGCCGAAACTATAGTGAACCGACCATCTTAGCATCCTTTTATTATTTGATTTCATCCATGTCTTTAGTTTACTTTTATTGCATTTAGTTATAATTTCACTCAAATCAAACCCCCCTCACATTTGTTACTTAGACTAAAATCAGACGACTATTAACTGCATCGCCTCTCTGTGGTTCGACCCTGACTGCCGCTATCTATAGTAGTAGTTTGGAAACTATAATTTTATCTTTGGTACTCTACGACGGTATCAAATTTTGGCGCCGTTGCCGGGGAGGCAATTGTTTAAATTTTTAGTTGTTTTTATTTTAGTCTTTTCTCAGTTTAAGGGACATCTGTTCCTTAAACTATTCTCATATTCTACTTGTCGTTTCCTCTTATGCGCAGGTCACAGGGTGGTGAATTACTACTGTTCAATCCTGAGATTGAAAAGACTTTGCGTGAGTTGAGACGATCATCTAGAGTATTGCCGACAGAGGAAGAGCTGAGTACTTTGTCCAGTTACTACGAGAACGAGCTATTCGAGGAGGATCCACCTTCATCTCCTATTTCTACTTCATCAGCTGAGACCGTCACATCTCCAGATATGGCTGAAGAAGCTAGTATAGCCAGTCACTCCGAGCCGAAAGCTGAGAATCTCTACAAGGGATTCGCATAGCCAGCTGGGACAGATAGGAAATTCGAACCGAAACCAGCTTACATTAACTTGGTTGAGAGAAACCAATTTGGGGGAGCTGAAAATGAAGATGCAGCTAAGCATATGGAGACATTCATTGACTACTGTTGCTCCATACCCCCACCAGCAGGTGTGACTCCGGATCAAGTAAAGGAGACAATGTTCTTATTTTCGCTCCGTGATCTTTTTGCTAGGGAGTGAGTGGTACCGAGATCCGGATCGAAGCTGCTAATGGGATTACTGATTGGAATTCGTTGGCCTTAGCGTTTTATAAGAAATACTTTTCTGCATCGAAGACCAATGCGATTAGAGCCCAGATCACGAGCTTTAAACATGGTCCTGATGAAGATTTTCATGAGGCATGGGTCCGTTTCAAGAGACTGGTGTGAACTATACTGCACCATGGGTTTGAGAAGTGGTTTCTGTGCAACCAATTCTACAATGGTCTTTATGATGATCAGAGAGCTATCCTAGATGCTGCAGCTAATGGGAGATTCCAAGAAAATAGTGGTGAGACAAAGGGGTGGAAAATCATCGATGACATAGCCATCCATAAAGCTGAGCATGGGAATTCTAGAGGAAATCAGAGGAGGTCAGCTTAATCACCTGCTGTAGCTGCAATAGAGGCCCTTACTGCGAGATTCGACAAGATAGACTTCGGAGGATCCCAAAAAGGAGGTATATACAAGGTTAATGTTGTTTCAGACGGTCCTTTCGTCTGCAATAGATGTGGAGGAGAAGGACATGTTGCAGACCACTACAGCAGTCCCTTTGAGGCTTGTGCTACTTTTCAACATTATAGGCAGACAAACACTTATTTTGAGCCGAATGTCCATCCGAACTTGAGGTGGAGTAGCCAAAATGTCCAAAATCCGACTCCATCTCCACAGCAGCAGCAGCAGAACTATGTGCCCCCTCATAAGCAGCAACAGCCGTACCAAAAGCCTCCGTATGTCCCTCAGCAGCAGCAGCAGCTGTCCCATGGCTCCGATTTTGCCGAGTTGAAAAATTTGTTGCTGAAAGAGTCTCAAGCTAGAGAGGCCGGGATGAAAATGTTGGAGAGTCAAATTGCTCAATTGGCTAGCAAAAGTGCAACTCGAGCTCCAGGGCATTTACCGTCACAGCCGGATAAAAAAGAGACCCTTAATGCAATTACTTTGAGGAGTGGGTCTAACCTTGATGGGCCCGCTATGGTCGAGGAAGCTACTGGAAAAGATGAGGCGGAACCAAGTAAGAAGAAGGCAGTAATGAACAGTGGCAAGAAAAAGACGATCAGCGGGTATGTCGGTCGATCGACCGACATACCGGTCGATCGACCGATCCATGAAATAGTGCGACTTTTCCACGGTCTGTAGAAGCGATCGATCGACCGACCTACCTGGTCGATCGACCGAAAATCTTCTTGATGTTGAATCTTTTCGTCCTCCAATGCCAAATAACTTGAGGGACCACTTGTTTCGGGGTACGACTACTCCGAAATTATTGAGGCAAGACCCAAATGTTGATGGGTCTGTCCCGGTTCCAAAGTATGACCCAATGACGATTAATGGCTCATTCTTGAGACGGTCTGAAGAAGGTTCGAGCTTCAACTAGGAGAAGGTAGTGGATTTTCAGCCTAAGTCCCGATCTTAGGTATGAGAGACCTAGAAGAGAGGGCTAAGTTACTTCTGACCCCTTATCCGGAGAGAGATTGGTGCCGACAAAGGAACGGTATCATTTAACAAATTTGAAAATGTTATTCGTAGTTTAAATGTGCAAGTTCCTTTCCTTGAATTAGTTAATCAAGTGCCTGCTTACATGAAATTTATGAAGCAACTTTTGTCTAAAAAGAAGCCATTTGATCTTTGTGCAACTGTCGCACTAATCGAGGAGTCATGTTCTTATTTAACTCATCGCACCCCATAAGCTAGAAGACCAGGTAGTTTTTCAGTCCCATGTAATATTGGCACCTTTTCTATTGAGAAGGCATTATGTGACCTAGGAGCCAGTATTAGTGTCATGCCTTTGAGTCTTGCTAGGAAGTTGAAATTGAGTAGGTTTGCGATTTACCAACATGACAAGATGAGATGGTGATCGTTCGCGGTCCGACCTATAGGAGACTTAGAGGACATTCTGTGCAAATAGGGAAGTTCTTTTTCGATTGACTTCGTTGTGTTAGACATGCCCGAGGATGCTCACATTCCTATCATTTTGGGTAGACCATTTATGCACACTGCTGGTGTAGTTATAGATGTTGGCTCAGGGACATTGACTTTTAAGGTAGGGAAACATTCCATTGTCTTTGCCCATACGACTAAGAAGAAAGACCCCATGTAGCCGTAACTTGTAATGTGGTTTCGAAAAGAAATCCTATTTTGTGCTTTTCGATATGCCCGCCCTATGCCTATTCTGTTGTAACACCTCCGCCCCAGATTGGGAACAAATTGGAGGAGGATTCTTCATTTTGGATATTGCGGGAATTTGGTTTGGGGGAAGGAAGGGCCGCATGTTGCTCCAGCTGTGAAGGAGCCAATCGTTCAAAGAGGCGGCTTAGGATGTCTTAGCTATGGCACTGATGAGGAGCCTAATGAGGAGCCAGTCAAAGTGACAGAGTCCGATTTGGATTTTGATGAGCCAGACGAGGTCATTGATTGGGAAGAGATCAGAGGTGTTGATCCGTTGAGTTCTGCGGATGATGGAATTGAGAAGAGTGCCGCTGACGAGATGAGCACTGTAGAGGCTACTTCTTGTAGCCAGAAGCCGAACAAGTGGGCCATTCTGTGGCCATTCTTGATCAACTATTAGTTGATTTACTTTTCTAAAAAGACACTTTATTGCTTTCGTTAAACTTTCTTTTTATTGCTTTTGTGTGCGCGAGACTTCGCATTTTTCTTTTAAGTTTGCTTAGGATTTAAAGACTTTAAACTTTACCTTTGGGTTTTGTGCAATTTTGGGCGCGTTATTATGTGTATTTACAGGTTTATAGACCATATTAGCTTGAGTTATTGAGCTAATTCGAAGAAATCGAAAGTTCTGAGATAATCCGATCGATCGATCGACTGCATGGTCGATCGATTGAGCAAATGATTCAAGCTCTTTGTTCGTGTCATCCTGGTCGATCGACTGGGTGATGTGGTCGATCGACCGTTGCCCGCTGTTGTACCTGTTTTCGATCATTCCCCTGCTGTGTTTGGTCGTTTTGCGGAATTGAGGGAGTCTTCTCTCCACTTTATTCTCCGACATATTTCTGTTTTCTTCCGTTTTTTAATTTTTGCACATAATTACCGCTTCGACATTGCTTTCTCGGAATTATGCGTGGTTTTGTTTGTCTTTTCAAATACTTATTGGTAGCACTGCTGGCTACGGAAACCTCCTAGCTCACGCTGGTTTGGGGAGGTTTCCTTTTGCTGCGCTCAAAGTCTTGTGAGTTTCCGAGTTCCATTTCATGTCCTTTTAGTTAATTTTTCGCTAATTCCCGTTTCCCTTTTATTTCATTACATGATTTTGCACAATGGGGACATTGTGTGATTTGGTTTGGGGAAGGGTTTTACATTGCATTCACATGTTTTTATTGCATTTATGTTTCACGTTTATCGCATTTCAGTTTGCATTGTTTATTTCATTTCTTATTTATTTTGAAAAATTCAAAAAAATTGAAAAAATTCAAAAAATTGCACGTTTACTTTTGCATTTAGGTCGAGTCCGAACGGTAGTATTTCAATGATGACATTGCATTTTCAGCTGTTTTATGCCTAAGCCTTGCTAATTGACATGTTATTAGTAGAATCATATATGCATAGTCTACGAGTTTTCGTTAATTTACTTGCTGGACTTTAGACTTGACTTAAATTTTGGCAAACTACTTATATTTCTGAGTTTTAGAGCTTATAACTGGTGTCATTCATGACCAGTTTATCTAGAATTATGAGTAGTTACTCCTTATGAGACATGTTACATAAATTTGCATAAATATGAACTTAATCTGCTTAATACCTGTATGCATTCGGGTTCGTGGTTAGTTGACACATGTGGAAGAGGTCACCCCTTTATTCATTTCTTCCATAAGCTTCACACTGCCAGAAATAGCCTTTTTGTCCCGTTAACTACATCCTACACTTAGCCCGCCCTTGTCAAGCTAGTAGTTTATGTTCTTGGGATTGTTACTTCGGTTTTGGTAGCTAATGCTCTTTTTGAGATGATGTTGGGAAGATGAAAAAGGAAAGAAGAAAAAAAAATAGAATTGAAAAAGATGAAAAAGAAAAGAAAGAAAAAGAGAAAAATAAGTTCGATCTATGGTCGGTCGACTGGACTCATTGGTCGATCGACTGAAGCCGGATAAGAGAAAGAAATCAAATCGCATAATTCAAAGTCTTTATTTAAATGGCGATTTTTGCTCCCATGTTGTATTCGCATCTTATGGGGAGTTGATTAATTATGGAGATGGTGAGATTTTTGCTTGCTATTAGCACCGTTTCGATTTAAATCTTGAGCAAGAAGTTGGATGTTGTTATAATTTGGTTCCCTTAGTTACTAGCTTGGCTTTTAACTCTGTTTTTATCCAAATTTACTTTAGCCTCTTCCTGCCCATACCTCACATATCAATATTTACCTCGGCATGTGTCATGGTCATTTGCTTGGTTGGAATGCATATCTACGGTTATAGAGATTTTTTTTTCATATTAGATTGCAGGCATGTTCTTATAGGTCGTAGTTAGGTGAGTGTCACTACAAAATGAATTCTTTCAATCTTTTACATTTATTCACCTGTGCTTATGTGTGATATGAGCGACCCGTGAGAGTCTGTGATGATAAGTCTCTATAGTTGAAGGTTCAGCAGTTCTTAACGACTACATAACTCGTTTGCACGATTCACATTGCTAATTGATTGTTAGTTGTTGCATTAAATTGGTTTAGGCTTTACAGTTTGCATTTCGCTCTGAGATTGAACTCGTTCCATTAGGTTTTAGAATCGAGTCTAGTTCTTGCTTGGGGACAAGCAAGGGTTTGGTTTGGGGAAGTTTGATGCGTGTCCTAAATATGATGTTTTACACCCCATTTTACACGCATTTCAGAGCTCATTTATGTAGTTTATGCTACTATTTTCCCCATTTCCGTCTACTTTCGTGTTTTTGTGCAATATTGCAGAAATGTGAAGAATCCAGCGGGAAATGAGCCGAATCCGTCCCCGAGTACCTAGCATTGCATTTGACATGAAGTATTTACTCGGGAAGCGAACTTGGTGCGCATATCGAGGCCCGAAAGACTAATTCACGAAGTTTTTGAAGCAAAGTACCAGCTACAGTGGTCGATCGACCAATGCCTCTGGTCGATCGACCAGAGCACCACTTCCAGTAGCTCCTGTACAGTGCAGTCCAGTCGATCGACTGGTCCCAATGGTCGATCGACCAAACCGTTAATTCTGACGTGAATTAAAAGAACGGGAAGTTAGAAGCCCATTGTAATTAGGTTTTAGGATTAAGTGTTACGTTATATTCCTATATACCGTAGCCTGATGTTTGGAGAAGATTATCAAGTCTTTTATCATCAGCTTAGGGAAATAATTAGGGTTTGGCATTCCAGTTTAATCATTCAATACAATTTACTTTCGTTCGTGCTTTTGATCTTCTCTCTTCAATTCCTTACGATATTCTTTTGTTCATTAATTTCAGTTTGTTTTTATCCATCCTTAGATTAGAATTGCTAGTTTAGAATTCCTGAAGCCGAAATTATCGTTTCATGTTATTTGCTTATTTAGTTATTTCAATCATGCATTCAATAGTTTTACTTGTTAATCTTACTGTTGTCTTCGTAATAGTCATGAGTAGCTAAACCTTTCGTGCTAGGATGTAGGGAATCTGTAGTGTAGGCGGCATTAGAATAGTATACCTGAATCGCGCCATGGTCGATCAACTGGGTCACCTGGTCGATCGACTGGCCACGTGAGATTTGCTTCGTTTTAATTAATTTAATTTCTATATTTGACGAATCGAGTGCACGCGACTAGTTGAATGTTTAGGAATTGACCGACCCGATAAGATCGAAAGATAGGGGAGGGAAATAGACTACCTAATTGAGACGACTAAATTAATAAGATCGAGAGATAAGTTAATTTAGACTTTTAAATCACTTTTCAGGACGAAATTTAGCATTAGTGATATTAGGGACTCGTAGCTAGATCGAAAGATGCTACCTGTTAAGAATGAACCGAGAGGACTTTTTATTTTCCCGTCTCACGTGATTATCTCAGACTTGCCTAGGATACTGCCGCCGAAACTATAGTGAACCGACCATCTTAGCATCCTTTTATTATTTGATTTCATCCGTTTCTTTAGTTTACTTTTATTGCATTTAGTTATAATTTCACTCAAATCAAACCCCCCTCACATTTGTTACTTAGACTAAAATCAGACGACTATTAATTGCATCGCCTCTCTGTGGTTCGACCCTGACTGCCGCTATCTATAGTAGTAGTTTGGAAACTATAAATTTATCTTTGGTACTCTACGACGGTATCAAATTTTGACGGTATCAGCGACGATGAAAGCACCAACTCTCATTCAGACTATTGCCTTCTTAGAGAATCAGACGAAGATGACGATGAAGAGGTAAGTTATCTTGAACTCAAAAAACGTGTTAAGAAATTGTCTAAAAGTGCCTTGATAGAATTTTTTGAGCAATCCCTCGATAAATGTCATGAACAGGACTAGGAATTGATAGATCTGAAGGAACAGATTCTTGATATTGCAGAGGAGAATCATACTCTAAAGGCCAAAGCTAAGAAGTTGAAATCTAAAGTTATAGCTGATAAAGCTACAACATTAGATTCTGCAATGGCTGAAAAGAAGGAATTAGAGTCCAAGGTTATAGCTAATGAAGCTATAACTTCAGACCTAAAGCTTAATATTAAGCACCTTCAAGCCAAAGTTATAGCTAATGAAACTATAACTTTAGAACTTAAAAAAGCTAAAGAACTTTTAGAGACTAAGGTCACATGTAATGAAGCAGTGATCTTAGACCAAAAGAAAGAGATAGATTCCCTCACAAAACAATTAAAGGAATCTAAAATCGACATGATCAATGTTAAGCAACAACATTTAGACGTTGTACTCATTCTTAACAAAAGATTCCAAGACTTTCGTGATAATTTTAAGAAGGATAATGATGTAGATCACACGAAATGTCAAGAAGAAATCAAAACCCTAAAAGAGTTACTCTAACATGCTAGGAAAGTCCATGATAAGTGGGAAGGTAGCACAAAAGTCCTAAACTTCCTAACCGAACAATCTGACAATAATATGAAGATGGGGTTAGGACATGAGTGCTACAGCCGTAGAGATCACTCTAAATGCAAATCAATACCTTCGGATTTTGATTTCAGAAAAAGGAAATATGCTGATCTTCCTGAATATTTGATTTGCAATTACTGCGGTCATACGGGTCACATCCAAAACAATTGTGTCAAAAAGGCTCATGATATACGGAAAAATATCGACCATGTTAAAACGGCTGACACAACTGTCGAGGATAATGAGTCCCCTATAGATGAACCGAACGAAGAAAGAAACAATAACTTTCGTTGGTTCTACGACATGGCCTTTGACTACACGAAGAAACCTAGCACTTCACAAACTCCTCGTCGACCGAAACCAAGCAAACCTATTCATAAGGAAAACAGTCATGGTAGACCTAGAGAAATTCCTAGACCTAAAGAAACCCCTAGATCAAGAAAAATCGCTAAACCTATAATTCCTCCTAGACAAAATAACCCAAGGTTTAGAAAAACGACTTTTAGACAAGTTTGGGTACGAAAGGATTTAGTATATAGAGTAACTAATCATAAGGGACCCAACCTAGCTTGGGTACCTAAAAACTGTATCTAATCCTTTCTGTGCAGGAAGTAGTGAAAGAAAACAATTTGTGGTATCTTGATAGTGGATGTTCAAGACACATGACCGGAGATAAGAATCTGTTTCTTTCACTCGAGCCATTCAACGGAGGAAATGTGACGTTCGGGAACAATAAAAAGGGAAAAGTGATTGGTGTTGGGAAAATTGGAATTTCTAAGTCACACGCAATCAGTGATGTCTGTCTAGTGGATGGTCTCAAGTACAATTTGCTTACTATATCTCAACTATGCGACAAAGGTAATAAAGTTGTTTTTCATACTGAAGGATGTCCCATTATAATGGAAGGAACAAGCAATGTCATTCTTGAGGGTCACAGGAAAAGGAATGTATACATGGTAGATTTAAATGTTGTGCCTACTAACTCCTTTTCATGCATGAAAGTTACACTTGATGATCCTTGTTTGTGGCACAAACAGTTCGGTCACATTAGCTCACTAACCTTGAACAAACTCAAGAAGTGGGACTTGGTTAAAGGGTTACCTAAGATCAAGTTCGACCAAGAAAAAATGTGTGACACATGTGTTAGGTGCAAACAAGTGAGATCTTCTTTCAAACCGAAAAGAGTAGTAAGTACAAATCAAGCTTTGGAACTAGTACACATGGATCTATGTGGTCCTATGAAGGTAAGGAGTAGAGGAGGATCCAGGTACGTCTTTGTTCTTGTAGATGATTACCCAAGGTATGTATGGCCTATCTTCCTTCATTCAAAAGATGAAACGTTTGATGAATTTGATTGTCTTATGAAGCGTGTTCAAAATAAGTATAAGACTAATCTTGTATCTATTCGTACGGATCATGGCACTGAATTTGATAATCAAGCCTTTATAGAATACTGTAGAGTTAATGGTGTAGGACATAACTTTTCTGCACCAAGAACTCCTCACCAAAACGGTGTCGTTGAACGTATGAATAGAACACTGGAAGATATGGCTCATACAATGCTTTTGTGTAGTGGTCTACCTCGTAACTTTTGGGCTGAAGCCATTAGTATTTCTTGTTATATCCATAATCGTGCTATGATAAGACCTATCCTTAGGAAAACCCCTTATGAACTCCTAAGAGGTCGCAAACCTAACATCTCCCATCTTCGTTGTTTTGGGAGTAAGTATTTTGTTCACAATAATGGTAAGAATAGGTTAAGCAAATTTGACCCTAGGAGTGATGAGGCAATTTTCATAGGATACTCAGATCATACCAAGGCTTACAAGGTCTTCAATAAAAGAACAATCTGTATTGAAGAAAGTGTTCACGTTATTTTTGATGAAGATAACGTGTTTGATAAGCCCTTACAGGATGAGGAAGAAGACTTGGACGAACCTGACTTTCGTCTTTCTAGAGACGATCCCCCGGAATTAGAATTGGAGGATAATGAGATTGAAGGAATAAGTGATGAACTTGATCGTTCCTCAAAAGATTAAAAGGAGAAAGCCAAAGTTATAGCTGATGATACTATAACATTGACTTAAAATAAGAACTTCCAACCTAATGTTATAGGTGATGTTACTATAACATTGAATCCAAATCAAGGTACATAGTCCAAATTTATAAACGGATCTACTACAACACCTGGATTGGATTCAGGGGGAACTTCCTCCAATTCTGAGCCAATTGAAGTTGAGTCAAGCTCAAATAATGATGAAGACCAAGTACTTCAACCAAATGGAAATACAAGAGCTCACATCCAATGGACAATATTCTTGGGAATATTAAAAAGGGTGTTCAAACAAGACGATCCATGAATAACTTCTGCTCATTCTACTCATTCCTATCTATGATCGAACCAACAAACATCAAAGAAGCTCTTGCAGAATCAAATTGGATCATAGTTATGCAAGAAGAGCTTCAACAGTTCGAACGGAATACGGTTTGGCACTTAGTTCCTAGACCTAAGGATCGATCTGTCATTGGAACAAGATGGGTTTTTAGGAACAAACTAGATGATGCCAGAGTCATTATTAGAAACAAAGCAAGATTGGTGGTCCAAGGCTATAATCAACAAGAAGGGATAGATTATGACGAGACTTTCGCACCTGTTGCTCGTCTTGAAGCTATTAGACTTCTGATAGCATTCGCAGCACATAAAGGAATGAAACTCTTCCAGATGGACGTCAAGACAGCATTTCTAAATGGGTATCTACAGGAAGAAGTCTTCGTAGAACAACCCCCTGGATTTAAGAATAGAAAGTTTGAAGACCATGTCTTTAAATTAGACAAAGCCTTATATGGATTAAAACAAGCACCAAGGGCATGGTATGACAGATTATCAAAATTTCTACTTGATTGTGGATTCAATAGAGGATCTGTTGATAAAACCTTATTTCTAAAATTCGAGGGCTCTGACCTTTTGGTTGTCCAAATCTACGTTGATGATATTATCTTAGGATCGACCAACCGAGGCTTGTGCAAGTATTTCTCTGAGTTGATGACTTCCGAGTTCGAGATGAGTATGGCGGGAGAATTGAAATTCTTCCTAGGTCTGCAAATTCAACAAACTGATGAAGGCATTAAAATCCATCAACAAAAATATATCAAGAAGCTAATTAGAAAGTTCGGAATGGAAAATTCTCATGCTATGCCTACTCCGATGGTTGCAGATAAGAAGTTAACTTTAGATGAAGACGGTAAACCTGTTGACGAAATAACCTACCATGGGATGATAGGGTCTTTGCTATATTTAACTGCAAGTCGACCGGATATCATGTTTAGCGTATGTGTTTGTGCGAGATATCAGTCATCTCCTAGAGAGTCACATATGACGGCCGTAAAAAGGATTTTACGATATTTAATTGGAACGGCTAAGCTATATTTGTGGTATCCAATGGAGTATAATTTCGACCTAGTTGGTTATTCTGATGCCGACTACGCTGGATGTTCTCTAGACAGAAAACGCATGTCAGGTGTTGCCACGTTCGTTGGACCTTGCATTATTACGTGGGGTTCAAAGAAGCAGAATTCGGTTGCCCTTTCAATGCTTTGGCCAGGAGTATATCGCTGCAGGACTGGTATGTACTCAATTATTATGGCTTAAACAACAATTACGTGATTATGGTGTTGATGTAGGATGCATTCCTATTTTATGTGATAATACGAGTGCGATAATTATTTCTAAAAACCCCGCACAACATTCACGTACCAAACATATTGAAATAAGACACCATTTTATTCGAGACCATGTTGATAAAGGGAATATAAAACTTGAGTTTTGTAGTACTGAAAAACAATGGGCAGACATTTTGACAAAATCATTAGCTAGAGAACGATTTGAGGCTTTACGGTTTGAAATTGGTTTAATCAGTGGTACCTAAGATTTCATATGTGTTTAATTTCTTAATGACTGACTAGTAAAGATTAAGATTGTATGACTGTGTCCGTATTTTGCGTTGCATGGATAATTTCGTTTATAGAAGTATATTTATCGTATATATTCTATTTGTATTTTATAATCTTATTGACATACAAACTTTATCTTATTTCTTAAAAATTAAGATACACCATATTTATTTTCCAAAATTTATAAAAATCTTTCCTAAATTGCTTCAATAAATCACGTCTAGCATCTCCTATTCCTACTTCAATATATATCACTTACTATATTCAATGCCACTTACCAAAATTTAATCACCACTTGCCTAAACCTAGACTTTGACTAACCTAAACTCTATGCTATAATTACCCCTTTGCCGTGTAACCCTCACCCTCACATCTACTTGATCACTTTTTCTCTTTTCTGAAAATCTTGTAAAATCTTTTACCATCTCTATCATCATCACACTCAACTATCACCATCACCATGAATACTAACCATGCAAAAACTCGTTCTTCTACCCGGAATCAACACCACCAAAACTCCAACAATCCTCCATCATCACAACCATCCAATAATCCTAATTTCTCTACTTTTCCTTCACCACACTCACAATCGTCTCCTCCTCTGTTTCACGGTCGAGATGATGCGATGTCCGAAGGAAAGAGGCGCAATCTTTTTAAGGGAAAGAACAAGGTTGTTGTCGATGAGGGGAATGATGTTGATGAACCCGAAGTTGTTATTAGGAGTGGTGTTTCGAGAACCTTACTTCGAGAAGTCTCGAAAAATGCAACAAGGGAAGGTTTGAACCGAGTCTGATTAACCAAAGATGAGAGTACTCTTGTGTCTCGGGTCTTGCCTTACTCAATCCATGGTGGAAGGTACTATCCTAAGTCTTGGTTGACTACTATTCCGGCTCTTAAATTTTTTATCGATTTTCTTGATTTTCAAGAATGGAGTCATGTTAGTCAATTTTCGGGTCCAATTTATCCAGTGGAGGTTGTCCAATTTTTCGCTACTGTGAAAATTAAGAAGGGAGTGTTGCATGCGACTTTCAATGGTATAGATGTGATGGTCTCTGTTTCGGATTTTTGCTCTGCTTTTTCGGTTCCTAATAACGGAATTGATATAAATTTGAGTCTTGAGTGGTCTAATATTGTTGGTGAAAAAGAATTGGCTATTAAGCTATATTTTGAGGAGGTTGGGTCGGAGGGTGGAAACATAATTGTCCGTCCTCTTTCGGCAAAAAATAAATTTCTTCTAAATTTCCTTTGGAATACAATTGTGCCAAGAAGGGGAGGAAGGGATAAAGTGTCGAGCTATGAGGCGATAATTGTCTACTCGTGGTTGTAATGTCAAAAGGTCAACTTGGCGAGTCTAGTGCAGAACCGAATTGTCCAAACGAGTCTCACGGTCACTAAAGAAACATTTTGTACAACTATCGATATTCCATATGGGATGTGGGTGTCTCGGTTGTTAGAAATCAAACAAGTTGTGGAACGGGATAGTTATGGAGTTAGTGCTAAATATTGCATATGTGACCATTTAATTAAGCTCATGGGTCTCGAGTTTGATGGATCAGAATTAGTTCTCTTGAAAGATGTTGAGAAAGTGGTTAATGACACGGGTTGGGAGCTATGGGTGAAAAGATGGAGAATTTCTTGGGCACTTTAATGGAAAAATTCGAGGAGCAGTCCACTACCTTGGCCACGTTTTTGTCACAAGTTGGGCCATCTTGGTCCTCGGATTCGGGTTTGGATTGTGCTCGGGTATATGCTTGGATGGACGGGGTTGAACAAAGGTTAGTGGGTTTTGAGAGGGAGTTGAAGGCCATCCGTGGAGAAGTGTTCCCACATGCAGATCGTCTCTCCTTCCTTACTAGTCAAGGAGGTGCGTTGGTGATGCACGGGAAGGCTATGGCGGCCGATCAGTCACTCACGTTGGAGGCCACGAAGGCATTGTCCTTGAAGGTTCTTAATTTTGAGCGAAGCCTTCAAAGTCTCGCTACTCTTGTGAGGAGTTCGTTTGACCGCCTTGATACTTTGGAACATCGCACTCGTCCCGACTATGTGAACCCGTATAAGACCCGTAACATATGACCTTGTCTTGCCCCTTGCCTAATTTAGCACCTACTATTTTTAGTATTTTCTTTGTCTTAGTGGTGTATTTTGCTAAACTCTATTCGGCCCATTTTGGCATTTACTTGTGGTTATGGCCCAAGTACTTCTCTAAACATGTTGTTTATTCGGCCCCTTGGCATTAAACATATTTTCTTACGTTTGTATGTTAATTAGACTTCTGGATGCTTATGTTTATATGTGGTTTATTTGCTTTTTATATCGTTTTTATCTCTTGTCTCGTCTTATATTATTCTAGTCATTTCATGTTTGTTCTAATCCTTTCGATGATGTCAAGAGGGGGAAAGAACATCTATGGTAAGCATCTACCTAAGCTTGCTCCTTGTCAAGACCAATTGTCTCTTAAAGTTACTTTAAGTTTCAATTTTATGTTAATCGTCTTGATCTTGCGTTGATCTTTATTATTAAGATGACGGTATTATATTGAGGGGGGAACTTTATACTTAGTCACAATTTTAGGAGACTTGCCATCATCAAAAAGGGGAATTTGTTGAACCATATAATATATATGTTTGTGTTTTGATGATGTCAATGTGCTTTATAATTTATATACTCGTTGCGCGTAATCGTTTGTTTAAGTCTTTTAGATTAGACTTATTTATTACAAGCAATAAAGAAGAATTGTGATGGAAGTATATCGTGATCAAGACTCAATTGAAGATCAAAGTTATCTGAGATTCATTCAAGTATTATGAGAAGGCGAAGTCCGTCTAAAGATTAATCAAGCTTGGATGATGAAGTAGCCTATGCTCGAAGATCTCCTATGAAGATTAGAATAGTATAAGTGATTATCTCGTAATGGTAACTAAGAGTGAATTTCTTGTATTGGTAAAGTTATAGGTTTACAACTATAACATTACTAGTAAAAGAGCTCAATGTTATAACTCTTCTGCTATAACATTGAGATGCTGAGTTTTTATTACACGACATGAATTGTTTCAAAATTGTTTATGAAAAACGTTTTTGTTTATTTTAAATGTTTTAGTAAAAGTATTTATTAAATAAAGCCCGGTTTAGTGCGGAGTTCGGTTTTATGTTGAACGTTAATTAGTAATCGCTTTGGGTCAACTTATGAGTTGGACCATATTACTAATTAGGGTTTTAATATAGCTACTCTTAAAACCTAAATTCTAACCTAATATTAAGTTAGGGTTTGCACTAATCACGAGGCATATGAGCCGTGATATTTCGTGTGACCTAAGATATAACAAGATCTTATTGTAAAGAGTTTATTCTCTAGGAATATCTTTACATATCTTTTATATCTTACTTGATATGGTTATTTATGATAGAGATATTCTTATTGTGGAAAATCTTATCATATCTTAGAATTTATGGAAAAGATAATAGTAGGATAATTTATATTCTATCTTTTGGAATATTCTTTATTATCTTTAAGGCTTTAAGGAAAGAAATAATAGAAGATTTTATTTGTTTACATATCTCTATTTCGGCTATTAGGGTTTCGTGAAAACCGATTAGCCTTGCTCCTTCCTATCCTATAAATACTTTGCTTTTGCAACATTTAAAATCAGAGATCTTAAGCATAAAATTGATTTAATCTTTCAAAGCAAAACCGTGTGTTTCAAGCAAGAAAACCGATTTGCTATTTTCAAAAGGTCGTGTGTTTAAACTCGTATGTTCATTTGTTAAGTTATCGTTATAAAATAATAGTGCTCAATAGATTTCTTACTTGTTCATTAACGTGAACCTTTGCAAGAATTATTAGTGCTTTCTTATTAGCGTAAGTTAGTCACTCGAGTATTTAACGGTACTCATTGAGTTACAGCTAGAGTTAGTTGTACGAGTTGGGTTAGTAAATTTGTAATCCGTAGAAAGGTACTAAATTTATTAATCGAGAATAGTGGACGTAGGTTTCGATTTGTGAAATTGAACCACTTCAAAAACCGTGTGTCTCCTTCTCTTTTTGTTCATTCGTTTGTTTTGTTCATACTTGATCATTAGTTAATTAGTTAAAGTTTAATCAATAAACTTTAAATAACTAATTACATTTATACAATCGAAAAAGTTATAAAAGTTTTAAATCCTCAATTCACCCCCCCCCCCCCCCCCCTTGAGTATTTTGGATCGAAAGACTCTTTAATCTTTTTATCAATAGTTGGAGAACATTATACTCACTCTTGGGTTTCCCACCAACATTCAAGAAAGACTCAAGGTAAACAAAGTCTAATTCCGTCAAGTGATTGGCTTCTTTCCTAGCAATCAAAGTGTTTGCCACGAACTTGTGCCAATACTTTATACCCGGATGATGAATGTAGAGAAAGAGAAGGAGAAGCATCTGACAGAGGGAGAAGAAGAAGCCGGGTTTCAAGTTGTTCATCCTTCGAAGAAACCAAAGACTACTCCTGTCGCGGAAATGGCGATTGGCAAGAATGGAAAAGCTAGGCCTCGAGAAAGACCGTTGGTGATTAGGTCTGAAGTGGCGCAAGAGCGTCCGTCTCGAGGTCGTGACAAGAAATATGACAAGAATGACAAGGGCAAGGGGAAGATGGAGGAATAGCCCGAGTCTGGCATGACACTCTTTGAAAGTAGTGAACTTATGACCGGAGATGGCTAGCCAAATTGGTTCGGCGTCAAATTCCAACGGTTTCTTTGTGAACCGGTCATACCTCTTAAGCCTAAACACTCCACCAAATTCACCTTTGAGCATCGTTCTAGTCTTGTTTTCGAGACGTAATTCTACATAATTTCGAGTCTCAATCTTATACTCCCTCACGGAACTAATGAATTCCAAAGTCAAGGAGGGGTATGTCAATTCATTCATTTCAAAGAGGGTTGTTAATCCATGGACTCGAAAAATGCCTTTTGTTTGCTCAAGGACACCTAATTTACTCAAAGCATCTTGACATATGAATTTTGTAGCTAGAATCTTCTTCTTGGATAGGGATTCGAATGCATTCCTATGCTTATCGGATAAGAAAGTTACCTCCGGATATTTCTTCAATTGTTCCACTTCCGGTATAGAGTTAGTAGCTTCCTCAATAGCATTGTTGGTTGAAGTAGTAGCTTGCTCCCTTTGTACCAAGACCATTGCTTTGGATGCTAGAGCTTGTTGTCTTTTAGACAATGTTGGTGTTTTTGTTGTCTTGATTCCTCCCTTGATCCTTGCCATTGCTTTCCTTCTTGTATCAACACACCAAGTAAATGCTTGAATGCTTCTTTCTTCAAGGTTTAGTTGAATGCCTAATCAATTTGGGCTTTTTCGAATTTTCACCAACCCTAGAGAAATTGATTGATTTTTTTGAAGAAATTGTTGTTTGAATAGTCTTATGTTGATGAAGGAGTGATTTGTTTTTGTTTTGAGCAAGTTTGGACTTGATTTGGGTGAATTTGGATGAGAGATTGTTGTTTTTGGATGAGGGTTTGAAGGTTGAAGTGAGGGAAATAATCGTGTTTGTGTTTTAATGAAGCGAAATGAAATAAAGAAGAGGGGTTTTGGTCTCGTGTTTTGTGATATAATAGGTAGGGACGGGCGACTCAAGGTCGAGTTGGGCGGATTTTTGGGCAGTGGAAAATTAATTTTCTGGAGGGCTCTGGAGACGGGCGTCTCGAGACCAGTTCGGGCGGATTCTTAGCTTGCTCGCTCGACTTGAGCTGGAGACTGGCAGATTGTCTCCCAGTGCAGATTTTGCAATTGAGAACCCCTCCAGTCCCCATGACTTAAGCTGAGGTCGGGCATCTTGAGCATTGGCTCGTTCGTCCTGAAGTCGGCTCGGGCAGATTTCCTTACAGAGCAGTTTTTTATTTTTCAACATTTTCCCAGTCCCCACGAGCTCAGAGCTGCTCGTGGGGGTCTTCACCCCGTGTGATTCCTTCTTCTTTTTCTTCTTGGGTAGCACTACAAAGGCTTGGTTAGCCTAGGCATGTGCTTCCCCACACTTGATCATCAAACACTACACATTTGAAGCACATTAGAATCCCTCCCTCACTTGCTCTCATGTCACACAAGTTAATCAACAAAGCATGTAAGGTGCAATGAAAAATTGAGTAATGTACAAGTTAAATGAAATACAAGTTAAGAGGTTAGAATATTTACAAATGGTGGTTTAGGGAGGACTCCACTAAACTCTCCTTCTTTTGAGAGGTGTCAAGGAGGCAAAGCCAATGTGTTGTTGATGTTGCTAAACACCTTGTAGAAGTAGTCAAAGGCTTGTTCATTCTCATGGTAAAGGTCTTGCATAGACCCTTGCACATTGTTGTCTTGATTATTGTAATCTGAGTCAAAGTATTGACAAGGATCCATCAAGCCTTGGTCTAGAGTCATAACATACCCAATGTAGGGATTAACCAATCCTTCAAATTCATCGTCCCATATACCAAATACTTCATTTGCTTTCTCTCCTATGTAGGGTGAATCATGAGTTGACAAGAGCAACTCTCCTTCCTTATTATCATGGCCAATGAGGCCTTCATCTTTACTTGTCATGAGCGAGCTTTGCAACCCCACATTGTTGTTGTGAAATATTCCATGCTCTCCGAATAGAGCCATTTCAACATCATCAATATCTTTCTTCCAATTGGGCGGTGTGTCTTTGCCCTTTTCTTTGAGATTCCCATCTTTCCCTTGTTTTTTGAATGGAGATTCCATCTTCTTCTTCTCACCCTTCCGAGTATAGTGATTAACCATAAAGCATGGTTCAAACAAGTTGGGAGCTCTCATAGTCTTATCAAGGTTGAAGGTGATTGTCTCATCACCTACTTCAAGTGTGAGCTCTCCATGTTTCACATCGATCACCGCTCCGGCGGTGTGTAGGAATGGTCTTCCAAGAATGATTGGAATGTTGGAATCTTCTTCCATATCAACAATGACAAAGTCCACCGGTATGAAAAACTTTCCAACTCTTACGGGTACATCTTCCCATACCTCAAGTGGTTTCTTTGTTGAACGATCCGCCATTTGTAAGGTCATGTTGGTGCATTTGATCTCTCCCACTCCTAGTCTTTCACATACCGAGTATGGCATGACACTCACACTTGCACCTAGATCACATAGTGCCTTGTTGATTGTGGTATCACCAATGGTACATGGAATGGAGAAAATTCCCGGATCTTTGAGCTTTGGAGGGGAACTCCCTTGTAGAATTGCACTACTCACCTTTGTGAAGGCAACGGTTTCCAACTTTCTGATGGACTTCTTCTTGGTAAGGATATCTTTTATGTACTTTTCATAGGCCGGAACATGAAGGGTTAGCTCCATGAATGGTATAGAGACTTCTAAGTTCTTTACAATCTCCATGAACTTTCCAAGTTGCTCATCAAACTTGGGCTTAGTTTGGCGACTTGGGAATGGAAGTCTAATCACAATAGGCTCTTTCTCAATTTCTCTAGCCTTCTCTTCATTTCTCTTCTTTGATGAGTCATTGGTAGATGTCTCTACCACCTTATGATTTCTCCTTAGTGGTTCAATCACATCACTTTGCTTGTCATTCTCCTCAACAATACCTTCTTCAATCGGCACGTTTGGTCCCTCATATCTAGTACCACTATTCATGTGGATAGAATTGACGGTCTCATGTCTTGTGGGAGGATTACCTTGGGGAGGTAATTGTCCCTTTTGTTTTTGGGAGCTAGAAGATGCTAATTGAAACAATTGAGTCTCCAACATTTTGGTGTGAGTAAGGATATTGTTGATGGTAATTTCTTTGGCTTGACTATCCCTTTGCATTTGAGCAAAGAAATCTTGTTGGCTTATTTGCATTTGGAGGACCGCTTTTTGGACATCAAAGGCTTGGTCATTGGGTTGATTGTAGTATAGTCTTTGAGTAGGATTTCTCATTGGAGGTGGTGTGTATGTGGGTTGAGGGTTTTGGACATTTTGGCTTTTGTATGAAAGGTTTGGATGGAATTTGGTATTCTCATTGTAGTAGTTGGAGTAAGGGTGCCATTCTTGTATGCTTGGAAAGCATTTACTTGTTCATTTGTTCCCCTACATTCATTTTGATCATGTCCCAAGGTTCCACAAACTTTCACGTACTCTATTTGGGATTGAGGATGATGCCATCATAGCATTGACATGTTCTTTGGGTGATTTGGAGGCTTCCTCAAGCTTAGCCATGGCCTTCTCAAACTTCAAGCTGATGGTGTTGATATGAGCACTTAGTTGAGCACCCAATTGTGTGATAGAATCCACCTCATGCTTTCCTCCTCTAGTGGCCTTTCATGGCCTACTATATTGGGAATTATGGACCGCCATTTCTTCGATCTTGGCCCATGTTTGGATGTCATCAACCTCAGTGAACCTCCCATTGTAGCCCATATTAAGCACATTTCATGAGTCTTCATATAAGTCGTTCCAAAACTGTTGAACAAGGAACCACTCACTAAGTCCATTGTGAGGACAAGAGCGACAAGTATCCTTAAATCTCTCCCATGCTTCATATAATGATTCCTCATCCTTTTGCTTGAACCCGGTGATTTGGGCTCTCAACATGTTGGTCTTCTCCGGAGGATAAAACTTCTTGTAGAAGGCAAATGCTAACTTCTTCCATGAATTAATTCCAAGGGTAGCCTTGTCTAGGCTCTTTAACCATTGCTTTGCGGCTCCGATCAAGGAAAAAGGAAACAACACCCATCGAATTTGGTCTTAAGTCACTCCGTTTTGAGAGATTGCATCACAATAGTCTCAAAAAGTCTCCATGTGTAGATGATGATCTTCACTAGGCATCCTTCCGAATTGGCTTCTCTCAACTAGTTGTATGAATGTGGATTTGGCAATGAAATTACCGGTTAAGTGAGGTGGTGTTGGAGTACCATACGGTAGGTTCTCCCCGGTTGGTACGGAATGAGATGAAAATTTAGGCATTGTGGGTTGATTTTGTGGTTGGTTTTGAATTGGGTTCTCCTCTCCTTCTCTTGCAAAACGGTTGGTAAACACAACACTATCCGATTGGATAACACCGATATCCACAAGTTCTCCAATACCCAAACTTGTTGAAGCCCCTCTAGTGGTTCTTCTAAGATTGGTCAAGGTTCTTTCAATTTAAGGATCAATAGGCAAAGGTCTACCTTATGATCTTCTAGACATGCAAAAAGCAAACAACTAGAAAACAATTAAAACTACCTTGAGGAGTTTGACTTCCCCAAGGTAAAAAAGAAAGACACAACTGAAAACAACAAATGACAATAATTCAATTGAACACCGTCCCCGACAACAGGGCCATTTTTGGTGCGGTTCGAAACTTTGTCGTCTAAATCAACCAACCAAAACAATATTTATAACTAAACAAACTACTCTTAGTAGAGTGGTAAGTAAATGTCGGATCCCAAAGGACGGGTTTTGAATTAAGTTATCGGTTGTAGAAATCTATGTCTTAGGGTGTCACTAATTGGGTTGAGATTAGAGGTATCAAGCTACACTACTTTAACAATGAAATGTAAAGAAATGAAAGTAAAATAAGCAAGTAAAGTAGGGGTTTGTAAACAATAGATTAAGGCACTAGGGTCTCATGAGTTCATAGGGGATTCATGGTGGTGATCATACAAACATGTTTTCATAGTTGCAAGCAAGTTATTGTTGTAGTGGAATCGAGTTAGTTTATATCTTACGATCCATAGGAAGATTTGGGTCCCGGAGCCGAGTCGATCAAGACTGTACAACACCTACAAGTCGACTTAGTTTCTTCCTATTCACTTCTATGCATGGTCTAACAAGAGTCGAGTTAGTTTATATCTTACAAGTCTTGTTGAATAGATAGGAGATGTATAAATGCAAGGTTTCATAGTCAAGCATTTTATGAAGCATATCATGTGCGTAGGTTAACACTACAACAAGCAAGCAATCTTATGATAACGTATTAGATTATGTATGAATCTACCCCCATGTTATAGTTCCCCTAATCCCCTATTAACCCTAGCTAGAAGACTACTCACTCATGATTATAGTAAACATGCTAATAAATGTGTTAATCATATTAGCAAAGTTAAACATGATGAATGAGTAAGCAATAATTTAAGCAAGAGTAAAAGGGATTATACCAATTTTAAGGATGATCCAAATATAAGTAAAGAATAATAGAAGAACACTTGATGAATAATGAAGAGTTGTCAAGTCTTCATTAAACCCAAATAATCTTCAAATTACCCAAATAGAACTACGAACACTTGAAGGATTAAAGAGGAATTAAGATTTGATTAATATTGAATTAAGAGAATACAACTTGATTAATGCTAAATTCTAACTTCGTAAACTTGGTTTTTAATCCCCCAACACAATGGGGTATTTATACTAAGTACAAGTATTAGGGTAACTAAGGGCTTAAATGACGATTAAGTCCCTAAGAAGATGATTAGTGCTTTGCAAGTCCTAGAGAGAGCCGTCCGGATTGTCATTGAAGCAAACTTGTGCTGCCTAGAGATCCGCTTGACCTGATGGTGAGACGCCCGAATCAAGTCTTGAGACGCCCGACCTGGGCTCGGGCCGCCCGGATTATGGCTTGAGACGCCCGGATCTTTGATCAGCTCTTCTTCTTCTTCTTTTACTGCCCAAGGATCCGTGGGGTTCGATGGGAGGTTGTGGGGCTCTTCATCATTACCCATTTCTACTTCATTTATTCACTTAGGCCTTTAGTAATGATATCCTCTTTGATACTTGGTCATTAGATGCACTCCATTTAGCTCCACTTTGCTCCATAGATGCAAAGTTGGCAATCCTCTCCTACTAAGGACACAAAACCTCAAAGAATATGCAAAGTAGGGAACTAAAGATAAGAAACGACCCTAATAAGCGCTAGAAAGCATAGGAACGTGGCTAGTTCGGGGACTAAATGTGCAGAAATGTGATTCACATCAGAAACTGATCACAATGATTATGATTGGAGCAAGGACTATGGTCAACATTCATGTTAACCTCCGAACAAGCCTCATTACTAATAGCGCTAGTACAAGCCTCATTACTAATAGCTCTGCTACTACCTAAATCCATACGATCAAATGATTATGAACCAAGGAACGGTTTCTTACCTTTCCTGCTTTTGCTAAGTGGGTCGAATTGATAGGCACTTGTACTAACCAAATCCAAATTATTTAGAGACGATAGAGTATCGTTTCTAGCGCACGATTTTCTAGGTTGACAATTTTCTACCATAGCAACATCATTTGACACCCCGACTCTTTGATTTTCTAGCAAAGAACTAAGACGTTTCCCTTCCCGAATATTTTTAGCATCAAAAGAATCCTTCGCCATACGCTTACCATTTTGATTGAATATCGGTAGATTTTTAATATCACCCAACTCTTGAAGAATATCCTTATTATGAGGCTCCACCAAGACTCCCTCCTCCAAAGTGGAGCAAGCCTCCTGTAATCTGTTTAAATTTCTAAGAGCAACTGCCTTATGAAAGAGAGCCTTAGCGTGTGTAGATACCCAGTATCTGTCGAGTCTCCAACAAACACTCGATGAATATCGGCCTAGAACATGCTTAGGAATCGCAGCGTTTAATCAACAGTTTTGTATAATTATACGTCGGAAAAATTAAAACGATTTCGAAAACAAAACATTTCAAAACTTTTCAAAAGTACCTGGAGTGTTTAATACACGACGACGAGGTCGCAATGATACTAACTTGAGTCAAAACCGACATCGGACCAAAAACCGACTCAAAATTCAAATCCTGACTCCAACAACGAGTCAAACCGAGTCAAACAAAAAAAAAACAAAATTCTCAAAACTTCCATATTAAGTATTCCCGAAATGCTGAATGGTCAAGTACAAATCATGTCATCCAAAACCTTGGATAGAACAAATAATGATTTCAATTACGTGATAGTGACAAGAAAGCTCGAAGACCCGTGAAATGGCTCGCGCCTCATCGAGTAGCCCATGTAACCACGTCGCTCAAAACGCACACACCCATTTTTCTATAAATACCCCTCAAATGCCACCATTTGAAGGTACGCGAGTGTCCGCCCCTCATTTCTCCTTTAAAATTCTCGACTCGACTTCCTAAGACACAAACCGACACGTATTTTCGACCTACCGATCGAAAGTGCAAGCCTTACACATTGTTTGGTACAGTCATCGTGCATTAAATCACTTGACCGACCATCTCGACCAACTACACCATCACTAAACTTAACAAAACACTATTTTACATTGCTAAAATAGTTTTCAAATCGAGTTTTCCGACCAAACAAGTTGATACACTTTCGTCGATTTCTCATCTCAAGCCTAGCATGTAAGTATGAGGGTGTAAAAATCATCGTCTATCATGTTTCTCATCTGTTTTATGACTATAACATGCTAAAACATGCATAACATGATTCAAATATAGGTTAAATGAGCCAAAACCGAATTTTGGCCGGAGACAGGGGCTGCTTGCATAGCAGAGAGGCTAGCGCCTCAATGCCCTCTCAGGCCTTAATCCAGCCGTGTTTGGTCTCATCTTTCCTTTTTTTAATTCATTTCATATTTGTAATCGGTTTTTACCATTTTAAATATTTCAAATCATTTTCATGACAAACTTTTAACCATGAAACATTTTCACCCTTGGTTCCTCATATCATGACGGTTTAATCCGTGTTTCAGTGATAATATTTGGTTAAACACATTTTAAAAGGTATTTTAAAACCTTTTATTTCCATTTCTTTACATTTCAAAACAAACATAATAGTCATAAATACAAAATCATCCTTGGTTCCACATACCATGTCGGTTTTTAACCCGAGTACGATGATGAACATTGACTAATTACAAACAAAGGAACTTAAAACAATTAGTTCATAATCATTTTCAAAACCATTCATGTCAAGCTTGAAAAACCGAACCCGACATCGAATATTGTCAATACGATGATGATTATTCAAGTCTCGTTCCTCACATTGACACAAAAGCGGTCTAAACGACCTTTTCAAACTAAGACGGGTTCAAACACCCTCTTTTCAAACCATTTTACAAACACTTTAACAGTCAGAAGACGTCCCTTGGACAGTCTGCTGACTCGCACCTAAACCGGCGAATCATTTTCCAATTTTCAAAACAGGACAGGCCTGTTTGCATCGCCTGACGGCTCGCGCCTCAATAGGCTGCCTGATGCTGACCCTGTTTCCTTTCTAGCACTTGTCTAGGACGGTCCCGACTTCGGTTAACCCAAATACAGGACGGATCAAGTGACAAATCTGCTCTTTTCACATTGTATTTGCAAAACGCCTTACTAAGACAAATGGATCACGTTATGCCCCATAAACCTAACTCGGTAAATGGATGTTTAACTTCCGTATTGCATGCAAATCAACATTAAATCCAACTTGACATCAATTACTTGATATTTGGATAAACAACCGTCATAGAAAGCTCACATGTTTGGTTCAAACTTGTGGATGCGCATTCATGCATTTACCCGTTTTATAAACTTTTGCATTTAACCAACCAAGATCGATCAGTAGAGACCGCTACCGCGGGCGGGATTGAGTGTCCGATTAAAGGGCTTTCCAATACGTACCTTCACCTCTTACTCAGAAACTTTGGATAGTGGATGACCTTATCCAGGGCGAACGAGAGTCATTCTAGAGATAGGATGCTAAAGAGGGACGACTCCATATCTTTAGTACCTATGTCAAACACCGCTTTTTGCCTTGGTTGACCTAGGTATAAAGTGGATTCGAATGGGTTCTAAGCATTCCACAAATGCTTGGTGGCGACTCCGAACATCTCTTGCATCGTTTTGGAGACCCTTGCCGAGACTAAATCGACCGATCTAAAACAATCCGGTCGAAAGCATTTTTTTACGCCGCCAAGCATTGCTTTCAAAAGACCGCTGCATGTCCAGAGATCGGCTGGTCATGCAGGTGTGCCCGTGTCCACAGATTGGCGACTCCGCTAGGGAAAACTAGGACACTTGTGTCTTTGTGATCCCTAGATTGTAAGACTCGAACGAGGTCTTGGTTGAAATGCATTAATTGATATCACGGTCATCAGTAGGGTTCCTTGTCCGGGCCCACAACCTAACCCTTTTCGACAAATTGGCTCATACCGTCGGCGTGAGTGTTTCTCATCCCCGCGTTTCGAATCCCGATTGAGTTCCTTCGAGCACGAGGCTAGGGCACCCACCTTACACATTTTGTTTGGATTGGTATCCCTCTCGAAAATCGGGGTTTGATCGCTTGGTGTGTAACCCACCCTTTTAAGCCAAAACTTGTGTCAGCATTATGCATAATATAATGAAACTGCGAGTGCTTATATGTTATGTGATCATAAGTCCTTCCGTGTCATTTTAAACTTTCAAAAAACCCTTTTGCGCTGTTATAATGCCCGTAGTAAACCTCGGTTTTTCGCCGACCATCGCATTTAAAAAAAGCACGCCTTTCTAGGCCATCGTAATGACGATTTTGAAACCTGGTTTTCTACAACCATTTCAAAAAGCACGCCTTTCTAGGCCGTCATAATGACGATTTTCAAACTTGGTTTTCTTCAACCATTTCAAAAAAGCACGCCTTTCTAGGCCGTCGTAATGACGATTTTCAAACTTGGTTTTCTACAACCATTTCAAAAACACCTTTTTACACCGTTATAATCGCCGCGTCAAGACACGGATTTTAACCCGTCTTGCGCCGACACAATGGCTCTTTCAAAACCCGAAAATGGCACACACCCCTTTTTCGAGGCTTTTTCAAATCCCGAGGACCATACACCGTCCCCGAGACCTTTTAAAACCTTTCAAAGCTCGATTTTCAAAACATACAATTTTGAATTTCAAAAACCGTCTTTGGAAACAACACATTGTTTCAGAGCCGCCTCAACTCAAACTCAAACCGTCTTTTGAAAACAAACTTAAGACAACTTTTCAAGTAACCGACTTTTGAAGTTCCCTACTCTTCGGAAGCCGCCCATAAAGCGACAAATGAATCTTTTTGAAAATCTCTATTTTCGAAAACTTCAGTCCACTATTCCAATTCTGCCTCGTGTCTATTGAGTCGAAGCAAGCGTACTTATGGGTCTTTATTTATGAGTCGTCTCACCTCGAGACTCGTTCAACGGCGTCACGCCATTACGTTGGACGCGAGTCAAAGTCTGGTCAACACCGTCACATTATAAATCGAGTCAGCACCGAGGCACCACACACGGTCGCCCTCGTCTTGTTGAGTCTAATTTGTTTTTTCGGTCTCTCGTGTTGTCTGCGTTTAGTCGTTAAACCATGTCGGATTGGGATGTAACATGAGCCGTTTTCCGCCTCAGAGCCATGGCCCCGTCTTCAGCTTCATCCAACAACAACGACGATAAAAGAGATCTCACGACTGCTCAGCTAGCCAGCCTACTCACCGCTATTAAGGTCACCTTGGACCGTGTCGAGACCCATATCGACACACTGAAAAACAAGGAAACCGGAGAACACAACACTACGCCTTTGACTGAAATCGAGAAGAGGCTCAAGCTCTTGGAAGAACAACTTCTAGCCCATGGTAACAATATCCACCTTGAGAACAATTGAAGATTCAAACTCGTTGGGGATCAGCTACCCGACAGCTTTACCTTGACGGATGTACCCAAGTTCAAGGGAGTAGAGGACCCACGCAACCACATTCGAGCCTTCAAGGATTACATGTCTATCAAGGGGTTCAAACAAGAACTCTTCACCCGGATCTTTCCATCATCCCTGGAACCGATTCCCCGCCAATGGTATGTTGGAGTAAGTGTCCCCGACAATAATGCGATCACAATTGTAGATCATGATGATCACATATTTAAAACTCATATTTTAGAATACAAGAGGGAAAGTAATTTTTTACAGTCAACTGGTCCACACATATCGGTAATGATTGGCTGACTAGAGTTTGACATTACTGTCGTGCAATGGTGGTGATCAGTTGATACCTTGAGGTCATACCTATAGGGTAATACTCTTAATTGATTATTTAATTAATCGTATGCCGATACGAGTTAATTAAATTGCTTAAAATTGACGGATGATTTTGTGAGTAAAATTAACGTGTCTCATTGTAATTCGATTAAATTAGATACGGTCTAAGTAATCGAATTGTTTTATTATTTAGATTAAATTATTGTTTACGAAACAATTGAAACAGGGTGAATAATTTATTATAAATACAAGTCGTTGTAATTTATAATTCGATAAACCATTTTGGTACAAGTAATCAAGAATTACTAGTTAAATTTTGTATGTGACATATTTTATTAATATGTTGATTTTTAATATGTTAAAAATACATTATAGTGTAACATGTCATGTAACATGTGACACATGACAAAATTGACAAATGACAAAATAAAATGGATTCTCCATTTTATGTATGTACCGAAAATAAGGGTGGGAGGATTAGAATTTATATTGTGTTGTTTATTTTAAATGGAGACACAATGATAACAACCCTACTCATAGCCATGCATGCCTAGTCTAATCTTGAGAAGAACAAAGACCATGCATTGGCCACTAGTCCCCCTCCAACCGGTTTTCTACTAGAAAAATGCAAGGGTTTTTCTCATATAATTATTCATCTCTTCATTTGATAATTTTTCTAGTGTTAGAAAAATACAACTCTCTACATTTTGTGACAAAACTTAGAGAAAGAAAACTCATAAAATGCTCTCCTCTTAACCGAAATAGAGGAGAACAAAATCAATATTTTGTGTCAATTTTAAGTTAAGATTTTAATTAATACTAGATCATATTAATTATAATTATTAAGAGTATTGCCTTGGGTATAATTCCTTAGGAGAGATTCTCCCCTTGAATCTTATTCTTCCATCTTTGGAAAGCTCAAGAACTAGTAAGAAGGTGAACTTACTAGTGCCCATTTATCCGAAATACTCAATGTAAGGAACCGATTTTCTCCTTATACTTGTAATTGGTTTGCATGCATAAGATCCGTTTTAATTTTATGACTAAATTAAACTATCATAATATGAATATGTAAAAAATGAGATTAATGAATCCCAACAAGTGGTATCAGAGCAACACGGTTGTTGCATGCAAAATCGGGTTTGTTTTTCCGAGTTAATTAGTTAACATATAAAACTTGTATTTAGGATTTATGAAGATAAATCATGAAATAATTTTGCATGTTAAAAGTTTATGGTCCTAAATGGATTTTAGGTCATATCGAATGATTTATGGATTTTATTGTTCATTTTATATATTATTGGCATTAAAATGTGATTTTTATGAGGAAAATGTCATTTTTGGACGAAAAATAGCTAAACTTCAAATTTTTTTGTGGTTTTTGGATATATTTTCAAATATATTATCTACTGGTGGCATGTGAAATCTCATGAAAAACTAAGTTATTTTGCATGAAATATGGATTTTATAAGCTTAAATCGAATTTAAAGGTTTTATTAGGTTAATATGAGTTATATTTCGAATATGGTCATGGAAATTTAATATGTTGTCACATGCATTTTTACTCAGTGTGTGTAAAAATCTTAGACGGATTGAACTTCTTTTGCATGATTTATGAATTTTTGATTAAAAATTCAATAAATAGTGACTTAATTTAGTGTATAATGCTAAAACATATTTCATGACTAAAGAAAAACGTCATATGTTGCATTTTTATCCCACATTTCAGATCTAAAAGTGAAAAGTTGGTTAAAATTAATTTGCTCATATTTTAATGGTCATATTTGATGAAACCGATAAACCGCAACGATGTTTTTCTTGAAAAATTTTCGAAATTTTTAACCTAAGTTTTGAACATTATGAGTGTCATGGTATTTTTCCAGAATTTTCATAAGTTTGAATTTCAAATTTTGAAATTATTTTGATTTAATTTGAAGTTTATGTTATAAAATTGTAATTTTATGTCCATAATGAACAATATTATCAAATCAAGTTGAATTATTGTCAAAGTGTTAGTGAAGACTAATTTTGAGTCCTAAGTGAGTTAGGATAATTAACTTGAACATAAATATGAGTTTATGTAATATATTGTGATTTAATAAGTTAAATAACGCAAATCCGTAAAAACCGATTAATATACGATATTGGCTCTTTAAAGGCGATTTAGCTTAAAATTTGGCATGTTCATACATATTATAAATGCTGTATTTTATTTATGATTGTCATATTTTTATTTTATATAATTTTTGAATTATGTAATTTTACTTAGTATGGCCTTAGTTTTTTAATTGGTATTACCCGAAATGCATGGGAATATCGATTCGGTTGTAATTTTGTGATCTCGTATCACCAATTTGTAATTTAATAGTTATTTAATTTTTATTACAAATGTATAATAGGAAATTATGTAATTTATTTTGTAATTTCCCGGAGTTCCCGAAGAAGACGGTGTTGCCTCGTTTTGCGTGCCAAGACCGAAGTTCAAGGGACCAAAGGAGTTGGTTTCCGCATTTGTAATAGTTTATTAGATTTACTATTTTAGGAAGGCCATACTAGGATTTTATTTTTATGCTTTGCATTTTATTTATATGTTGCATGCATCGCTAAATCGCCATAACTAAACATGCATTTTAAATCGAGTTTATCGACCGTGTCAATTACAATTATCGTAGTTCACCGCTTTAGTTCACTTAAAACGTGATAGATAATAAATTGACATGACCTCTCGCTAAATAAACAATTGAGACTTAGCCTTACCAAAAATTAGAAACCATGAAAACCTATTTCGTGAGGGAGTGCGCTCGGCCAAACCGGGGTACAAACCTTGTTACGTAGGGGAAGTGGGTAATAAATGTCTATCCACCGAATTCATGTTGATGAGGGTTGTATCGCCAAAGCGTGCCCAAGTTAATGTGAATTTGGATCATGGAAACATTTATTCGAAATTTGGGTTGTACTCAACAAAAGTATTCTCGACCATAGCCGGATGTGTTTTGGGCTAAAGATAAAAATTAATGTAATTTTATCGACCAAGAGTTCTAAAAGTAGAATCGATTAAAGGGTTAATCCACCGAGTTATATTGATAAAGGATGTATCGCCAAAGCGTGACCAAGTTGATATGAATTTGGGTCTTGGAATCATTTATCAAAGTTGGGTAGAGGTCACTAGATAAATGCAATAAAACTTGTTTAAATTAAAATTTACAAGTATTATTATAACGATAAATGTTTTGTTTTCATTATTCCGTTAATCATATTGTTCTAATTCTTTACCTCAAATTATATACGATATCATTTCGATTTTAGTTCAAATCTCCATTAAAACAACGTAACTAAAGACAAATTTGAATTTTCTTCTAAAAACCTCGTATTATCCATTGAAAGGATCTCTTGTGAAGAGTATAGATAAAAGTTATTCGTGATCAAAAGGGTTTTTGATTGTTGACTAACATATCTACTTACAATGAATTGTTTCTCATGTGCTTAATTGAGTTAAGTACTTTGAAACGTTAAATCATTTTGGTGACTAGATTTGTTAGAAATCGTAATTGACCAAAATACCGCAACCACTTCAATGAAAGTTTTAAGACTAAACAAACGAATGAAGAGTAGTCTTCATGAATTTCAATTTTGCTTCTCTTGGGAAAGACTCATTGAAATGAGTGGGAGCATTCTCTTAAACCGTTAAGAAAAGGATGAGGTTTAAAGAAGTAAAATTAGAATGGAATTGATACAAGGTAATGGTAAAAGTAAAGTTATTGAGAAAAACGATACTAAACCTATCAATCCCGACCGATATAGTTTCCATTGTCTTAATTGTTGGACGCTAGAAAGGAAACTACTCCAAATTATTGAAGAATCAGCAAGTTAGTTGTGGGACATCTAATGGGACCTTCTTCTTTAAATGTTTATTTGATAGGCATAAATTTTGCTAGTACTACTTCGTCAATATTAGAAACCGGTGGTGGTTTTCATCATTGTATTTGATACATAGGATGATTAGAATATGACGACTAACAACAAATAATGTTGAGAGATAGAGTCATTGTGTACTCAATCTAGTTTTGGGTTTATATTTATACCTTAATTATGACTATTAAGTGAATAAACTCTAAATAAGAATATAATTTTGTTAAGATACAAAAGAGGTTTCATTTTTGTGACCCTATACACCATGATTTGATGTATGGCTAGCCCATTATCAAAGGTGATTATATTCTAAACCAAACTAGATTGATATATCATGTAGATGATGCAAGACTCAAATTGGTAACCCAAGATTAAACCTTAAATTCTGGAATGATGAACGCAAAGAGTTATCGAGTACTCTTGGAACCACTAGATTGTTAATGTTATGGTATATACGTATCTTGTATTCAAAACAAGATGTCTCGTGCTTTTTGGTTGAAAAGGAGATCGAGGTTGTAAATCATTGATCCAGAATAGGTTGATCATTTTCTTTTACCAACGATTTAAGTTGACACTAATGTGTTCACTTAATAAGGTACATAGAGAAATCTTTTAAGAAGTTCAAAGAGTTCCAAGAATCACGATTTAACCGTGATGGGATTATCAAAGTGAAGACTTTGATATAAGCCAAAGAAAATGTGATATAGTATCACAAGTTAATCTCTCTTTGCACGTATTATGGGATAATGTGTGGTTGGATAAAGAAATCAAACCCTATTCGATATAGTTTGGACTTCAATCAAGTTACTTGATCCTTTGGGGATTTTATCATTTGTCTAAATTATTTTTCCACTAAATCTAAAACGATTCATATGAGATATGAAAAAGTAGGGTACCATGCTTGTAAGTTTTCACAAGAAATAAATGCTCATTTTTCCTTTCAATAATCACGAGTACAACAAGTTTGTGGCTCGTGAAGCTGTCTTTCTAGAATACAAGTTTATTTCTAGAAGACAGAGTGGGAGAAAATATTCAAGAGCCACAAAAGAATTGTGTCAAATATTCAAGAGCCACAAAAGAATTGTGTCAAAAATTGTATGTCGCAAGAAACTGTATTTTATTGGCTACATGATGTTGTTTCTTCGAAACCTAGGAGGTTGAACTCATCACTTGTTGAAGATGATGAATTCGTGTTACTTTTAGAAAGTAAAGAGCTTGCAACTTACAAAGAAAATGTTTGATTCAAGTTACTTCTGGAAAGTAATGATCATATGACTTAAATAAGAGTGTTTAAGTCACAACTCAATACAAGGCCTAGAGCCATGAAAATCCGAAATAAATTCCAAGTGGAATTGTTGGATATCAAAGAGAGATATCAAAGCTTGATTAGTTGTAAAGTGTTTTGCACTATTCAGATCTTCTTAGGGATTGTATTTCATTATGATGATATATAGCGAGTGAATCTAAAACCCACTTCTTCAATTAGAAGGAATGTATTCATTACATGTTATGAGTTTTGTAGATTCTTGCAATCCTAAAATAATGTGCAACTTAAGAGATTGTCTTAAGTAGGACATCAATGAGTTGGAATCAACATTTTGATCATGTGATAAAACTTTTCTAAATAGGTTGAGAAGTTGTGTTTATACATGAAGTTTAGTGGGAGTCACGGTAATTTTAATTAGTGCGTGTTATATGTGGATGACATATTGATCATTGGGAATGATTTAAGACTTTTGGAGTATTATAATACATCTTTAATATCCGGATTTATGGAGACAAATCTACATGATATTAGCGTCAAATAAGAAGTCTTATGTTGATAAGATTCATGATTAGTTCAATCTAGTTGAACATATTTGATTGATTCCATTTGCTTCCGCTGCCGGATCAATTAAATGAGTAATGATGTATAACACTTCATATATTTTGAGTATGATGAATTGTTTCAAAATCGAATTTAAGTAATAGTTACCAAATAGCCATATAGATTATCCTTAAGTGCTTGTAGAAGCATTAAGGGTGTAAAGTTAAGTGTTTTGATGCAATTCACTAATTTGTGTAAGGGCTTATACTAATGACTGTTGAGATTGTATAAGGTTTCGGACAAAAATCGTATTCAAAACACCTAAAGATGGTTGGGGAACCATTGTGGCTATGTTATTTAACAAATGGATTTGTTAGAATCGTTCTAGGCAATAAAGAACAATAAGAGATGCTTACAACGGAAATTGAGTACACTTGCCATCATGAGATGTGCGAGAGGGATGGGTCCCGCTCACTGTGAAAAAAGTGGAAGCTATTCTTGTTGGAGCCGGTGTCCTCCAGTTAGTGCGGATAACGTTATTGCACGTACACTTGTACGGACAAGTGGGAGCTTGTTGGGGCTGGTGTCCTCCACAGTTAGTGCAATAACATATAAATCTCTAAAAGGATCAAAGGGTATACTTTTGTATTATTATCAGTTGGTCCATGTTTATCAATAACGGTTGGCTTGCTAGATAAGTTTGACGTTATTGTCATACAGATGGCGGTGATCAACTGGTCCCTAAAAGTCACACCTATAGGATACGTTTGAGAGATGTGACGGTATGAAAATACAGTCATGTTGATGCCTTATATGACTAAGCGGTTAGTCGGAGTTATTGACTAATAATTAGTCAAACGCGATGTTGAGATAATTATTTAATACGGATTAAATAATACTGGCTAAGGTGAATTAAGCGGTTAATTCGTAAATTGAATATAAACGGTTATATTTAATTAATGTATATTGAATTGATTAATTATACAATATTGTCATTGTCGGACAAGTATTAACATGTCGACTGATTCATGTTACTAGTCGATATTTTAATAACGGATAACGATTTATAATTAAAACCCGTCATATACATTTAGCAAAACGAGTCGGACCACGAGTTAAATAAGGAGAAAGTGGAAAGCCCACTCCCTCCCTTAGCATTCGGTCGACCGAATAGAACAAAAGGAGAGTCCTTCTCTCCTTTTAACCTAATCCTTCTCATTTGAAGAAAAATTAGGGTTTTGGAGTCTTTTTCTCTGAAATTCTAGATCTCACATCAAAAACTCACAAAAGCTCTCTCAATATTACAAGGCAATCAGAGAGCAATTTCTAGCACAAGGGGCATAGTCTCAGACGATCTTGGGTGCAACGATTAGGAGGAAATCTACGTTGATTTCTGTTCTTAGGCCGTTTAGCACAGGACCCGAGGTTGATTCTTATTCTTTTATCGTTTCTCTTGTTTTTTTCGTTTATGACCATTAATCGCATGATAATTTACGTTATAGTCCTTAATTTTAAGGGGTTTTATACGGATATTACCCCACAAGTGGTATCAGAGCGAGGCCACGTAAATTTTTCATTGTGATTTTCATAAAACGATTTGAATCGGTTTTTTTTTTTGCCTTGAAAACCGTGACTTGCTGTTCACGCCTGATCAGTCGATCGAACACTGAAGTGTCTCAACCGATTGGTTTTGTTTTCGTTTTGTGTTTGCATATTGTTATCATAATCGATCATTATAGCAATATGTTAAGGTTTTGTCAATTGTAGATTTAATTTTATACGAATTACGTCGAAATTGCAATTGGTTTTGTTTTGTCAAATCGATTTCACGAAAGCTATTCTGTTTGGCGAGACCACTCGATCGACTGGCTGTATCAGTCGATCGAGCCCTTTTGTTCTGGCAGCGCTGAAAAGAAAAAAAAAAAATTAAATTTTTGTTTTATTTTTTCCTTTTGGCCATAAAATGTACATTATACGGATTTTGTACACTCGCTTGATTGTGAAACGGTTCACACACGTACCATTTAGTTATTTTAAAGCGATTTAAAGTAACGGATTGTAATGGATTAAAATTAAGTCGATGAAAGCGGCTTTGTCACATAATTTTAATCGTTGAAAGGTGGTTTGGACAAATTTAACATAATTACGGAATTATGTCACGAATAAATTTTGTTTTAGTTGATGCATCTTTTATTTATCGTTACTTTTGAATGCCATGAATGTTTTTATTACGTATTTAATTTTACAAACGGTTGTAACTTAATGTGGCCTTAGTAGAACGAGTTACCGTAATGATGGAACACGTTCTTGGTTGTATTTTGAGATCTCGCATCTCCGTTTTGGATTTTTTCTTGTAATTACAGTTTTAATTTAGAATGTAAATTGGTTTATATTTTGTATTTTAAATTGTAATTTTGAGAAGACCATAGATGGAGATCGGAGGCTCACTCCCGCTGCATGAACCAAGATGGAACATCAAGACAAGCTTCTCGGGTCCAACGGTGGATTCCAAAGTTGTATTATGTTAATTTTGCTAGGATAGGCCACACTAGGACTTTTATTTACGTTTTGCTTTTCTTTTATGTTTTTCATCGTAACGATAGTTTGCATCATATTCCGCCTAAAACCAAACCACCTAATATTTGCATGAAAACTGACTCATATAGAGGTTGCGCGTTAGTTTTCTATGACATACAGATGTCACACGGCCTACATAAGCCATCACCCAAGTTAATTCATTCACGTAATGCTAGATTTTCGTTCACTAAAAATGAATTAAAACTAAATTGATGGGATCTTCCTCGTATAACCAAAAATTGAGAATAGTCTTTATAGGTCAAACTCCAATGAATCCCTTCTTCGTCGGTAGGCATAATATGACCCCTTCTACGTCGGGTAAGTTGGAACTGATTGACCTATTTTTATCTCAACACTATGGTCACTCGTACGATCCTGTGATTATGGTGGACTAAAGATAGGATTTACGGAAATCTATCGACCAAGAGTTCTAACGGTAGAACTAGCCAAACAGTTGGCTTATCAATTTACGGAAATTGAGTCTTGGGATCATTTGTATAATTCTTGAGGTAGATCGATTATACAAGTGCAATGAGTCTACACGTTAAAATGAATTTTAAATAGACTTAAATTACCTCGATGAGTTGCTTATTTCGTTTTGCTTTTCTTTCTTTTTCAGTGTAGAACACAATCATTTAAACTGCTAATAACAAAATGGCTGGCCGTACGGACGACCCAATGCCAAGTGCCACATTGGACCGTGAGTCCTGGCTTCGGATCTTCATGAATCAGATGAATCAGTCTACTCGATCAAGAATGATGGATCAAACTTCGCGGATCGGGAGGCGGCATTACGGAATGCAGCCATTGCCGACGGAAGCTCAAATATCCGATAGAGCCCATCCCGCCAAACCAGGCCCCACGGGCTGAGCTAACGAGATCGCCACGTATAGCGATTTCGTCATGGAAGCGGGTGCGATAAAGAACGTACTCATTTTTGCAATGGAATCCATTTTGCAAAAACGCTTCATAGCCCAAGGTGCAAACAAGATTTTCACCACGCTCACTAAGGAATTCTCGAAAGCACCGAGAATCGTGACCTATGAGCATACCCGTCGCTTCTTTGAGGCGAAACTCCAGAAGGGCCAACCGGTTAGCCCACACATTCTCAGCATGATTGAGAATGTCGAAAAACTGGAGGCACTTGATTGTAAGATCAGCGAGAACATCGTGATTGACCGCATGCTTCATTCACTCCACGATGGTTTTGCGCTCTTTAGAGCCAATTACTATATGAATGATTTGAAGAAAAGTCCTCATGCACTACACTCCCTTCTCGTACAGACCGAGAAGGACATGAAGTTTAGTGGGAGCCTAAAACAGGATTTTCTCGTTGTGTCAAACAAGGGCAAGGGTAAGGGCAATGCTCAGGCAGACCTAGCACTAGGTAAGTCGAAGTTTAAGAAGTCGGGATCAGGAAAGAGTGGGCCTGGTGAGTCGAGCACCTCACTAGGCGCGACAAAGAGCAAGGACGGTAACATGGAATGCCATCATTGCCACAAGATCGGGCATTGGAGGCGACATGTCTCTGTATACCGTGAGGACATCAAAGCAGGTCGCGTTACTCCAGTTGGTATGTCTACTTCTTCTTCTTTTATTCATATGATTAAGATTAACCACGCAAGTTACGGAACTTGGGTACTAGATAATGGTTGTGGTTCTCATCTGTGCAATCATGTGCAGGGCTCAAACATCGAACCCCTCGTAAAGGGTGAGGTGGACTGCGTGTCGGGAATGGAGCACGAGTGGCTGCCGTCTCGAGGGGAACATATGTGATTGACTTCCCAAATGGATTTGAGTTATTTTTATATAATCGCTATTATGTACCTATCTATCTAAAAACATTATTTCAGTTTCGCACTTGACAAACTTGGTTTTTAATTTGTAATAGAGAATAATAGTGCATTTTTCGTTACACGATATGATTTATGGCAAGGCGGTCTCCATGAATGGAATTTATGTTTTAGATCAGACCACCGAAATATTGCACGTAATGAATAAAAAGTTAAAGGTTGGTGACAAAGATCAAACTTATCTATGGCAATGCCGTATGGGACACATTAATGAGAAACGCGTTAAACAAACTCATATAGAATGGAGCTATCTCGGCCTTTGATTTTGAATCATTTGGCACGTGTGAATCATGTCTCATTGGTAAGATGACTCGAATTTCCTTCAAAGGTGTTGGAATGCGCGCGCCGACCTATTAGGACTCATACATACGGATGTGTGTGGACCTATGTCAATCACCGCACGAGAAGGCTATAGGTATTTCATCACTTTCACGGACGATTTAAGTAGATATGGCTATGTCTACTTGATGAAGCATAAAAGTGAGTCCTTTGAGAAATTCAAAGAATACCGGAATCGGGTACAGTAACCAATCGGGTAGAAAGATTAAAACACTACGATCGACCGTGGTGGCGAGTATCTTTCACACGAGTTTGATCAACACCTTAAGGACTGTGGGATTGTCTTACAGTTAACTCCACCTGGAACACCTCAGTTGAATGGTGTGTCCGAACGGAGAAATCGAACACTACTTGATATGGTTCGATCCATGATGAGTCACACCGTATTGCCTGATTCATTGTGGGGTTATGCTCTTCATCACCGCTGCTCTAATACTTAACCAAGTCCGTCTAAAGTGTTGACAAGACTCCATATGAACTATGGAAGGGAACGGTCCCCAACTTGTCTTTTATACGGGTTTGGGGCTGCGAGGCTTATGTCAAGTGGAGACACGAGGATAAGCTCGGCCCGCGATCGGTCAAGACATACTTTATAGGTTATCCTAAAGGAACATTTGGTCATTACTTCTATTCGCCAACCGAACAACGTGTATTCGTTGCGGCTAGTGCGACATTCTTAGAGAAGGAGTTTCTCAAGAACGCGAGGAGTAATAGAACCTTCGAGCTATCGGAGATTCCAGAACCAAATGCCGAGCAACCATTGGAGGAACCAGTTCCTTCAATCCCGGCTGCGGTTAGTATTCCTGAGGAGCCTAGGAGGTCGGGAAGAGTCTCTATTCCTCCGGACAGATACATTGGTTTGGTCGAGGAACATGACATAGATGACATTCTGCTCTTAACGAGTAGTGAACCCGCAACCTATAAAGGTGCCATGACTAGTTCCGACTCAAAGCTATGGCTTGAGGCCATGCAATCCGAGATGGACTCCATGTATGAGAACAACGTATGGGATCTTGTTGATTTACCTGCTAAGGTTCGTCCCCTTCAATGCAAATGGCTTTACAAAATAAAGCATTCTGTGGAAGGTCAACAAGATATCTATAAAGCACGACTAGTTGCTAAAGGTTTCACCCAAGTGCCAGGTTTGCACTACGATGAAATTTTTGCACCCGTAGTCATGCTGCGTTCCATTCGGATTATCTTAGCGATTGCTGCTTTTCATGACTATGAAATTTGGCAGATGGATGTGAAAACCGCCTTCATAAACGGTTATTTGGAGGAAGAGTTGTACATGGTACAACCCGAAGGTTTCATCGATCCTGAACATCCTAAGAAAGTGTGCAAGCTTAAGCGTTCCATTTATGGACTTAAGCAAGCTTCTCGGAGTTGGAATCATCGTTTCGACCAAGTGATAAAAGAGAATGGATTTACTCGATCGGTCGAGGAACCATGTCTATATATCAAGTCGAGTGGGAGCAAGATTGTCTTCCTAATATTGTATGTTGATGACATACTCCTGATTGGGAATGACATACCTCTCTTAACTTCGGTAAAAGTATGGTTGAAGAACCATTTCCAGATGAAAGATCTGGGTGAGGCACAAAGAATTCTGGGCATCCGTATCTATCGAGATAGATCACGTCGGATGTTATCTCTCAGTCAAGAGTCTTATATAGACAAGATTCTAGAGAGATTCAGCATGACTAACTCCAAAAAGGGGTTTCTTCCTATGGCTCCAGGGGTGCATTTGAGCAAGTCTCAGGCACCAGAGACACCGGAAGAGATAGAGCGCATGACCCGGATTCCTTATGCTTCGGCTATAGGATCAATCATGTATGCCATGATATGCACACGTCCGGACGTGGCATATGCATTGAGTATGACAAGTCGATTCCAACAGCATCCAGGTGAATCACATTGGATGGCTGTCAAGAACATTCTTAAGTACCTACGGAGGACTAATGATTGGGCATTGACTTATGGAGGCGATCAAAAGTTATGCGCAACCGGTTACGCCGATGCTAGCTTCCAAACGGATCGAGATGACTCGAAATCTCAGTCTGGATTCGTTTTTACTCTTAATGGGCGCAGATCACCTGGAAGAGTTCCAAACAAAGTGTTACAAAGAGATTGGTATCGAGCCTTTATCGTACTCGATATTTCTCGGGGCCACTCGAGGAGCGTGAATCGAAATGCATGGCCATGCTCGAATACGGATTCGTTTTATCAATTAAGTTACTCTCTAGTCGGGGAAACCACTTGATACTGAGATCAATTGTAAAATACGACCTTGCGGATACGGATCGCAAATTGTTTTACATTGAGTGGGAGAAATTTTAAATGGATATGAGAATCGGTTATCGCACATACACTTGTACGGACAAGTGGGAGTTTGTTGGAGCCGGTGTCCTCCAGTTAGTGCGGATAACGTTATTGCACGTACACTTGTACGGACAACTGGGAGCTTGTTGGGGCTGGTGTCCTCCACAGTTAGTGCAATAACATATAAATCTCTAAAAGGATCAAAGGGTATACTTTTGTATTATTATCAGTTGGTCCATGTTTATCAATAACGGTTGGCTTGCTAGATAAGTTTGACGTTATTGTCATATGCTGATGGCGGTGATCAATGGTCCCTAAAAGTCACACCTATAGGATACGTTTGAGAGATGTGACGGTATGAAAATACAGTCATGTTGATGCCTTATATGACTAAGCGGTTAGTCGGAGTTATTGACTAATAATTAGTCAAACGCGATGTTGAGATAATTATTTAATACGGATTAAATAATACTGGCTAAGGTGAATTAAGCGGTTAATTCGTAAATTGAATATAAACGGTTATATTTATTTAATGTATATTGAATTGATTAATTATACAATATTGTCATTGTCGGACAAGTATTAACATGTCGAATGATTCATGTTACTAGTCGATATTTTAATAACGGATAACGATTTATAATTAAAACCCGTCATATACATTTAGCAAAACGAGTCGGACCACGAGTTAAATAAGGAGAAAGTGGAAAGCCCACTCCCTCCCTTAGCATTCGGTCGACCGAATAGAACAAAAGGAGAGTCCTTCTCTCCTTTTAACCTAATCCTTCTCATTTGAAGAAAAATTAGGGTTTTGGAGTCTTTTTCTCTGAAATTCTAGATCTCACATCAAAAACTCACAAAAGCTCTCTCAATATTGCAAGGCAATCAGAGAGCAATTTCTAGCACAAGGGGCATAGTCTCAGACGATCTTGGGTGCAACAATTAGGAGGAAATCTGCGTTGATTTCTGTTCTTAGGCCGTTTAGCACAGGACCCGAGGTTGATTCTTATTCTTTTATCGTTTCTCTTGTTTTTTTCGTTTATGACCATTAATCGCATGATAATTTACGTTATAGTCCTTAATTTTAAGGGGTTTTATACGGATATTACCCCACAATTCTAAGATTAGAGAGCTTATGTCTAGATTAGATCTAGACACGTACTCAGAATGTTTTGTAATGCAAATGTATACTCCGGAGGTCGCATTTTAATTAGACAAGGAAGGAGGGCAAGGGAAAGATTGTACGAGGTTCAATATCTTTATTTTATTTTAAAATCAGCATTTTCTTTCAAAATCCCTTTACTTAGAATTTTATTCTATTAGGTCTTCCTTTTCTTCCAGAATGGGACTCAGGGGGAATGTTAGAGTGAACCAGAAAAGCGGTACTCCACCGCTTCGCCTAGCAGCACGACGAATTCTGCTTTCATTTCCCCCGTATAGAGCCTTTCTATATCTACAATGTAGAACCTTTGGGTTATCCGAATTCTCTGGATCTGGAAATTGCGCGAGCTTGGGTGAATCATACGATATTGCCAAAGAGACGGCAAAACGCAAAAGTTGTGGTGTACGATTTATATATGCTTCGGTTTTTTCTAGCAGTTTTCTTTCTCTTCACGAGAGTCTTTCGGACTCATGTGCCTTCAAGAACCAGGGGTCTTCAAGCCTTTAACAGGGACAGCCACAGCTGGACAAGGTCAAATGGAAAATGGTCGCTGGGTAGGTTCTGGGCGTCGGCCTTTGAAAAAAGGAAAACGTTGAGTCAATATCCATGAATCTCGAAAAGAGGATAGAGGAGGGAGGATACTGACTCGACCTCCTCCCGGAATTGCGTTATCGGAGCCGCATCTTTGTTGTCTAATAGAACAAATCTATGTCATGGGCCTGTTCCTCTGGCCGGCGGACTGAAGATCAGTCTGTCTCCACCTCGAAACCACACAATTCTCTCTCTCTTCTATCTGTCTCTAACATAGCAAATTTATTTTTAATCAAGAAAATCACGACGATTGTTCGTGAAGGTTTCCACAGAAAGACCCCTCAGTTCCATGAAACCCGGGCTTTTTTGGAAGAAAGGGGTTATTACTTTCCGAGTCCGAGGGACTATTGCTGCGTTCAGTCAATCTACGGAGAGCTCCTGCCCCAACCAAAGCCTTCTCATGGGCTTAACGTGATGAGTCATGTCATTTCAATTGGATTGAGATGAATAACTACATACAAGATCAAATTGGATTGTAAGAATATGAAATAGTAATCAGGTATTGACTATTCATATGTGATAATCACATTTGTCGTTCGAGTTTTTAATCTAAAAACTCCTTTTATACTTTGTTACATCCAAACGGGTTGTAGAGACAATATTGAACCCCGTTAACATGGTATTTGCCCATGGTCACTTGTATGAGGTGACGTCTCGAAGTGACTAGAGTGTGATGCGATTGATGGCAAGTTCAAGTACCATAGAGTCATATAAGATGACTAGTCGATCACATAGGCAGACTGTTGGGAACACTTTGTCGGGCCTAATGACCACTTATAGAGTTCTGGCAAATTTATATAGCCTGGTCGTGGCAAGAACTACTATAGTATTCTAATGAGTCGATTCTTTTGACTAAAGACTGTTCGCCCTAGGTGGCACAATTTCAGAGTAACTTTGATTTATGATCCTACGACCTTCGTAAATGGGGTTAAAGGGCTTATTTTGGGTTATGATGAGCTGTGGCTAGTTGAAGGGAATAGTGCGATAGGAATTGTCCACCTCTTTGTCAGGGTTAAAACAATATCTCAGGGCCACTCGAGGAGTAATAAACTGGAAATGCGTGGCCACACTCGAAAGGTATCTATGGTAGATAATTCCGGTCAATCAGTTATTCTCCAGATCGAGGAAACCACTCTCGATGTGATCACTTGCAAGTACGACCCGAAAGACACCTTGCATTGAGTGGGAGATAGTAATAGGACAAGAGAATTGGTGACGCACACTTGTCGAGGACTAGTGGGAGATTGTTGGAGTAAGTGTCCCCGACAATAATGCGATCACAATTGTAGATCATGATGATCACATATTTAAAACTCATATTTAAGAATACAAGAGGGAAAGTAATTTTTTACAGTCAACTGGTCCACACATATCGGTAATGATTGGCTGACTAGAGTTTGACATTACTGTCGTGCGACGGTGGTGATCAGTTGATACCCTGAGGTCATACCTATAGGGTAATACTCTTAATTGATTATTTAATTAATCGTATGCCGATACAAGTTAATTAAATTGCTTAAAATTGACGGATGATTTTGTGAGTAAAATTAACGTGTCTCATTGTAATTCGATTAAATTAGATACGGTCTAAATAATCGAATTGTTTTATTACTTAGATTAAATTATTGTTTACGAAACAATTGAAACAAGGTTAATAATTTATTATAAATACAAGTCGTTGTAATTTATAATTCGATAAACCATTTTGGTACAAGTAATCAAGAATTACTAGTTAAATTTTGTATGTGACATATTTTATTAATATGTTGATTTTTAATATGTTAAAAATACACTATAGTGTAACATGTCATGTAACATGTGACACATGACAAAATTGACAAATGACAAAATAAAATGGATTCTCCATTTTATGTATGTACCGAAAATAAGGGTGGGAGGATTATAATTTATATTGTGTTGTTTATTTTAAATGGAGACACAATGATAACAACCCTACTCATAGCCATGCACACCTAGTCTAATCTTGAGAAGAACAAAGAACATGCATTGGCCACTAGTCCCCCTCCAACCGGTTTTCTACTAGAAAAATGCAAGGGTTTTTCTCATATAATTATTCATCTCTTCATTTGATAATTTTTCTAGTGTTAGAAAAATACAACTCTCTACATTTTGTTAAAAAACTTAGAGAAAGAAAACTCATAAAATGCTCTCCTCTTAACCGAAATAGAGGAGAACAAAATCAATATTTTGTGTCAATTTTAAGTTAAGATTTTAATTAATACTAGATCATATTAATTATAATTATTAAGAGTATTGCCTTGGGTATAATTCCTTAGGAGAGATTCTCCACTTGAATCTTATTCTTCCATCTTTGGAAAGCTCAAGAACTAGTAAGAAGCTGAACTTACTAGTGCCCATTTATCCGAAATACTCAATGTAAGGAACCGATTTTCTCCTTATACTTGTAATTGTTTTCCATGCATAAGATCCGTTTTAATTTTATGACTAAATTAAACTATCATAATATGAATATGTAAAGAATGAGATTAATGAATCCCAACATGGTACTATTCCCTTGACCCCAAAAACCTTACTAATTGGGACGAAGTCGCCGTTGAATTTGCTAAACAGTGTGCCGACAACGTCGAAATCTAAGCCAACACCCGCACTCTTGAGGTCCCGACTCAGAAAGATAAGGAAGGATTCACAGAATTCCTAACCCGTTGGAGGAGGGTAAGTACTCAATTGGTCAGTGAGCCGATTGAATCAACTCTGGTGGGGAAGTTTGTCAACAACCTCCGTCTGGTTTATGCCAACCTGTTGAGATATCAAAACATCAAAACATTCCAGGACTTACAATCCTCGGAACCCGCATTGAAGACGACCTCCGCAAGGGTGTCCTACCCAAAACCACTGGTAGAGGCTACCAGGGATCTACATCAACCAGATCTCGCCCCTATGGGCAAACAAACAAAATCGATGAGGTCAACCTCCTCGAACCAACCACAAAGAAAACTGAACGTCCTCGAAGGGTATTCACAAACTTGGGAACAACCTATGCCAGTGCCCTAAAAAGACTCATGGACCAAGGGAAACTACAGCCAATTGGGCCCTCTCCGGACCCGTTCGAGGCAAAGAAAACCCGTTTCTGGAATCCCAATGTCTACTGCCAGTATCACCAAGGAAAGGGTCATGACACAGAGGTTTGCTTTAAACTGAAGCACGCCATCCAAGATATGATCGAGATGGGAGTACTACCTTTACCTCCACCCACCAAACCAAATAACAAAACGAACCCCTTGGGAATCTATGCCATCTCTGATGATGAGCCAACCTTGGATTGCTCACACCTCATCCTGCCAATTGATGACGAGGTGAATGCCTTAGAGAAGGAAACCCCGGACGTGACTTACCATGCTCACCATTTTCCAACAGGTTGAAGAAGCCATAGCCAGTCTCTCAGAAAGGATTACCCGACTTGTGGACGCCTACCACCGGTTGATTTTCAACCCACCAACACCGAAACCGCATCCAAAAGAGGGTCCTCCAAGCACCCAAAACTACCCTCACCAGAAAGGATTACTTCCGCGACCATTCTGGCATGCGCCCCACAATAATCAGCCCCACAATAGTCAACCCCACAATAATCAACCTCACAAAAATTACCCCCACAAAAACTTCCCCTACAAAAACTATCCACCGAGGAATACCCCTCCAAGGTACCCTCGCGATCTCGAAATCAACGGTATCTGGAGAGACGACGTGGAGGATGTCTACGTGGTTCCGGGAAAGGGGAAACAAGTAAAAGAGATTGGTCACCTTACCCGGTCCGGACGCCCCTATCAAAATCCGAACAATTCAATGGTCGTTCCAACGACGAATGACCAAATTGTCTCGGACGTGGACACTTAATCCAAGGTTCCCAAAAACTCAATCCTTAAACAACTTAAGAAAGCAAAGGCCGAAATTTCAATTTGGCAACTGATTGCTACGTCCTTCGAACATCGGCATGCTTCACTACAAGCCTTTGGAAAGTTGACAGTTCCCTCTACCTCCTCCCCAGAAGAAGTGGTAGAACACATGACAAGGGATGTCCCCGACCTAAGAAACCCGGTCATCTTCTCTGACGAAGATAACCCTCCATTCGGAGCCAACCATAACCTGGCCCTATACATTACTGTACAATGCCTCAAGAAGAATGTTCTTATGGTTCTAGTGGATGACGGATCTGCGGTCAACGTCATTCCCCTCAAGACGGCTCACAAACTGGGTATCAAGGAAATGGACGTGGTCTCGACTAATCAAGGAGTACGCGTCTATGACGGTACTCGTCGTAAGGTTGCGGGGCTTATCACCTTGACCATTGCAACTGGACCCTTGGAAAGACAAGCCAGTTTTCAGGTGGTTGACATCGATGGCTCTTTCAACATGCTTCTGGGACGCCCCTGGATTCACACCGTCAAGGCTGTCACCTCAACCCTCCATCAGAAAATCAGTGTCCCTTACAACGGGAAGACAATCACAATTCCCGCCTCCCCGATCAAGGCTATCATGAAAAATGGAATAGCCTCTCAAGTCATTGAAGAGGACGACAGCGAAATGTGGGGATTCCAAGCCGTGAATGCCCTAACCGATGAATCAACATCCTTTGATTGTGACCCGTTCTCCAACCTTACAGTCAACCGCATTTTGAGGCGCCAGGGTTATTTCCCGGGTCTACCTCTCAATCCGCTGAAGAGCATCTTGCCTCCCTTGAAACAAGCCAAGGTCTCCAACATCCCTTTCGGGAGAGACTATGAGCCTACCGATGAAGACATCCAGGAGATGAACTTCCTAATACGGAAGCACAAAAAGCACGGAGTCATCCTCCGTCCATACCATTTGACTCTCAATGGATACTTCATCCCCGAGGGAGAATCTGAGCTCTACAACGGCTTTCCTGAGCCAATCTATGACTCCGTAGCCAAGGTCAAACACCCGGGCGTAGAGGTCTTTCAAGAGTGCTACTTCATCCCCGACAACACCAAAGCTGCGTCGACCAAATCTGAGTCGACCCCATGCCTGGACGGACAAGCCGTCAGTCTCCTCTTCGGAGAGAAACCATCAAGCACCTCGGCTATGAGGACATCATCAACATTGCTTTAAAGGATAACCAGTTCGATACCACCGTCTTAATCTATGATACTGACCCAGAGAAAGCTACACAAGGCTGGAGGAAAACTGTCAAGTGGACCGATTGTCAAGGCCGTGTTCTCAAGATTACAACTGGAGAAGGCCCCCATGTTCAAAGAGGGAAGTGAAGATGAGAAGGACTCTGAGTCAGATTCAGAGTCAGAGTCAGAGTATGTCTTAGCTCCTAGCATTCCTGATGTCCCAGTCAAAGTCCCCTTTCCACTGTTTTATCACAAACTGGTGGCTGCTTTAGAGACTGAGTCAACTAAGGTCATCCCCACTCCCAGATAAGGCAGCAACATGGAGCTTGTTCCAGGGGCCACCTCCTTTGTTGTGTCGCCTCTGACTGCCCATGAGATGTCTGTCCTATCCGAGCTTTTCGCTCAAGTAGATTTAATGAACGCTAAGTTTGCTTATGACTCGTCTCAATTTAACTCCAATGCAATTCTGAATGAATATGAGGAATTTGACTTGAGTGACTACCCACCTCAGCTGGCCAAAGAACTTGACAAACGAGAGGATATGACCCCCATCATTGAGGAGACCGAACCTATTAACGTAGGAACCGACAATACACCTCAAGAATTTAGGATATGGACCACCCTTGCCCCTCGAAAAGACAACAATTCATCGACCTCCTACACGAATACAAGGACGTATTCGCATGTTCCTACAAAGACATGTCTGGGATCGACAGGGAGATTGTAGAGCACAGGATACCCATTAAACTCGGAGCTAAACCCGTGAAACAAAAGTTGCGCAAAATGCGCCCTGAATGGGCCCTCAAAATCAAGGAGGAGGTAGACAAACAGTTCAATGCCGGATTTATCAACGTGTCCGAATACTCTGACTGGGTGGCCAACATAGTCCCCGAACCCAAGAAAGACGGGAGAATTCATGTTTGTGTCGACTTCAGGGACCTAAACAAAGCAAGTTCAAATTAAAAGACGAATTCCCTCCGCCACATGTTGACATCCTGGTGGATAACACCACCGAGCAAGCCCTATTATCATTCATAGACGGGTATTCTGGGTAAAACCAGATCAAAATGGCTGAGGAAGAGATGCACAAAACTGCATTCACTACACAGTAGGGTACATATTGCTACACTGTCATGCCCTTCGCCCTAATCAACGCCGGAGCAATCTACCAAAGAACCGCTACCACTCTCCTGCATGACATGATGCACAGGAGGTGGAGGTATATGTCGATGACATGATCGTCAAATCAAAAGAGCGGGACGGCCACAGCAGCGCCCTTCGGAAATTCTTCGCTCGCCTTCGGAAATACAACATGAGACTAAATCCTCAGAAGTGTGCATTCGGGGTCACCTCCGGAAAACTCCTGGGACATGTCGTCAGCAAGAGAGGCATCGAAATTGATCCTACAAAAATCAAGGCTCTTCAACAAATGCCTCGGCCTAAGAACGAGAAAGAGATTCGGGAGATTTCTCAGTCAAGTCCAATACATCAGCCGCTTCATAGCCAAACTCACTATGATTTGTGAACCAATCTTCACGAACCTTCTCGCCTCCGATCACACCGGTTCGGACAACGACTGTTAAAGGACCTTCAACAGGATAAAGGAAATCATATCCAAACCTCCTGTCCTCATGCCACCTCAACAAGGAATTCCCTTATCCCTATACCTGACTGTCACCGACAAAGCCATAGGAGCAATGCTGGCACAAACAGTCGACAGTGAAGAACGAGCCATCTACTACATCGACAAAAAGTTCATCGAGTATGAGACAAGATACACCCAACTGGAAAAGACATGCCTTGCTCTGGTCTGGTCAACAAAGAAGTTGCGGCATTACATGCTCAGCTACACGGTTCATGTGTACTCCAAGATGGACCCGGTCAAATACATCTTCGAAAAACCCGTACTAAATAGAAGGCTGTCTAGATGGACACTCATGTTGTCCGAATTTGACCTCAAATTTGTACCCTTCAAGGTTATCAAGGGAAGGGCAGTCGCCGATTTCCTAGCAGAAAACCGCGTCAACGAGGATACAATGACCGACACATGGTCACTTCTTGGCTGTGGACATAGGCCTACCTGCAATCCCGGTCGATCTGCGGACGTGCAGGTGTCTTTTGAAAGCCACGCTCGGCGGCGTAAAAAGTGCTTTCGACCGGATCGTTTTAGATCGGTCGGTTTCATCTCGGTAAGGGTCTCGAAACGATTAGAGATGTTCGGAGTCGCCACCAAGCATTTGTGGGATGCTTGGAACCCGTTCGAATCCACTTTATACCTCGGTCAAACGAAGCACAAAGTAGTGTTTGACATAGGTACTAAAGATAAGGAATCGTCCCTCTTTAGCATCCTATCTCTAGAATGACTCTCGTACACCCTGGATAAGGTCGTCCACTATCCAAAGTTTCTGAGTAAGAGGTGAAGGTACGTATTGGGAAGCCCTTTAATCAGACACCCAATTCCGCCCGCGGTAGCGGCCTCTACTGATCGATCTTGGTTGGTTGAATGCAAAAGTTGATAAAACGGTTTAAATGCATGAATGCGCATCCAATAATTTAAACCTAACGTGTGACAGCTTTCTAAGTCGGTTGATTTAATCCAAGTATCAAGCATAAGATGTCGAGTTGGATTAATGGTTGATTTGCATGCAAGACGGAAATTAAACATCCATTTACCGTATTAGGTTTATGGTGCATAACGCAATGCATTTGTCTTAGTAAGGCATTTTGCAAATGTGATTTTTGAATGAGCAAATAGTCATCTGATCCGTCCTACATCCGGGTTGGTCGGAGTCGGGATCGTCCTAGACTAATGCTGGAAAGGGAACAAACCCTGCACCAGGCGGCCACATGAGGCGCGAGCCTGTTGGCGGTGCAAGAGGGTTTCCGCTGGTTTTGAAAATAAGAAAGAAAAGGCTTGTTTAGGCGCGGGTCAGTCAACGGTTATATGACATGCTCTGACCATTTGAAAAACGTTTATGAAATGTGTTGAAAAGTGGGTATTTAAACCCGTTTTGGTTTAAAAGAGTCGTTTAGACCGTATTTGTTGATTTGAGGAACGAGACTCGAATACTCATCATTATTTTGATGATATTCGGTGTCGGGTTCAACTTGGCAAACTTGACATGAATAGTTTTGAAAATAATTATGAACTAATTGTTTTAAGTTCATTTGAATATAATTAGTCAATACTCATCATCGTACTCGGGTTAAAATCCGACATGGTATGTGGAACCAAGGATGACTTTGTGTTGGTGACTAATATGTTTATTTTGGAAATTTAAAGAAATGATGAAAGGCTTTAAAATACCTCTCAAAATGTACAGAAATGAAATAAAAGGCTTTAAAATACCTTTTTAATGTTATTAACCAAATATTATCACCGAAACACGGATTAAACCGTCATGGTATTAAGAACCAAGGGTGAAAAATGTTTTATGGTTAAAATTTGTAAAAATAAATAAAAGAGTTTGAAAACATTCGAAATGGTAAAAACCGATTACAAATATGAAAATAGATTAATGAGGAAGGACGAGAACAAACACGGTTGAGTTCTGACCTGGGCACCCCATTGAAACGCGGGCCTCTGTGCAGATCAAGGGGCTTCTGCCTCAGGCCAAAACTCAGTTTTGGCTCGTCTATCCTATGTTTTGGATCGTGTTATGCATGTTTTAGCATGTTATGGTCATAAAACAAGCGAAGACATGATAAAAGAAGGATTTTTACACCCTCATACTTACATGTTTGGTTATGGCGAGAAACCGACGTAAGTGTAACAACTCGTTTGGTCGGAAAAGACTCGGTTGAAAACCGTTTTGGTAAGTAAAAAGAGTGTTTTATTAAGATTAGTGGCGGTGTAGTGGTCGAAATGGTCGGTCAAGATATTTAATGCACGATGACGGTACCAAACAATGTGTAAGGCTTGTATTTACGATCGGTAGGTCGTAAATACGCGTCGGATTGTGACTTAAGAAGTCGAGTCGAGAATTTTAAGGGAGAAAAGAGGGGGCGGACACTCGCGTAAGTTCTCAAATGGGGGCATTTGAGGGGTATTTATAGGAAAATGAGTGGTTGTGTGAGTTTTGAGCGACGTGGCCATCTGGGCTGCTCAATGAGGCGCGAGCCACGTCGCGGGTCTTCGAGTTGTCCTGTCACTTTCACACAAGTGCAATCATGATTTGTTCTATCCTAGGATTTGTAGTCACAAGTTTGGTACTTGACCATTCATGAATCCGGGAAATCTTAGTATAGAAGGTTTGAAATGGTTTGTTTTTTGTGGTTGACTCGGTTTGACTCGTTGTTGGTGTCGGTATTTGAATTTTCGAGTCGGTTTTTGGTCCGGTGTGGGTTTTGACTCTAGTTAGTGTCATTGCGACCCCGTCGTCGTGCATTAAACACTCTAGGTACTTTTGAAAAGTTTTGAAAAGTTTTATTTTTGAAATCGTTTTAAGTTTTCCGACCTAATGTTGTACACAAACTGTCGATCAAACGCCGCGATTCCAAAACATGTTGTAGTCCGATAATCATCGGGTGTTTGTTGGAGTCTCAGCACATACTGGGTATCTACAGAGCCCCCACTTTGACTGAGGCTTGGATAGGGCAAAATTCAAAGTACAGCCCCCAGGTCAATCGAATATTACAACTTGGAGACCCAAACGACGTTGAGGCGGCTCGAAAGGATTCGGGCCAAGGACTTGCCGTCGGGAAGGGAGACGCCAAGGCGACTCGAGGGTACGAGCCAAAGACCTGTCGTCGGGAACAGTTTCGAGTCTGTCGACTGTCCGTGCGGGTCATTTAAAGTCTGCTAGACTACGTACAAAGGCTCGCCAGCCATAAGAAGGAGTCATACCTGAGGCATCTTCGGAAATGTCCTCGCACGTTTGCGAACAAAGGCTTGCCAGCTGTGGTGCGTACATGAGGAGGGCTCGCCAGCCGCGATGCATAGTAAGGCTCGCCAACCATGGTGCGTATATGAGGAGGGCTCGCCAGCCGCGATGCGTTGGGGCGTATATGAGGGCTCGCCAGCCGCGATGTGTAGTAAGGCTCGCCAGCCATTGGGCGTATATGAGGAGGGCTCGCCAGCCGCGATGCGTAGTAAGGCTCGCCAGCCATGGGGCGGTCGGTTGATCGACCGTGAGAATAGCCGCGTCGGATGGGCTTGTTTTGAAAGTAGCAGACTCATGATGCCGCCGTGGAAATTTTGAATTTCACTATTAATGTGCGGGTCCCGCGAGGAAGCCCCCTGTTGACATTTTGAAGGAATAGTGAATTTTGAATCTTCACTATTCATTTTTTGAATTTGAAGTGGCGGCTTTAATCGCCGTTTGTTTGAATTTTTTAAAGGAAATAGCGAATTTTAAATTTCGCTGTTACGTCTGAAGTGAAGGTTTATGTGCCGCCGTTGACATGTGAAGGAAATAGTGAATTTGGAATCTTCACTATTACGTTTGAAGTGACCGTTTATGTGCCACCGTTGACATGTGAAGGAAATAGTGAATTTGGAATCTTCACTATTACATTTGAAGTGACGATTTATGTGCCGCCGTTGACATGTGAAGGAAATAGTGAATTTGGAATCTTCACTATTACGTTTGAAGTGACGGTTTATGTGCCGCCGTTGACACGTGTGGTGAAAATAGTGGAACTTAATTTCCAACTATTATTCTGAAAATGACGGTTTTAATTGCCGTCATTTGAAATTTGACGAAATAGTGAATTTGAATTTTCACTATTATTTTGAAAATTGACGGTTTTAATTGCCGTCGTTGAAATTTGAAGGAAAATAGTGAATTTGAATTTTCACTATTATTTTGAAGATTGACGGTTTTAATTGCCGTCGTTGAAATTTGAAGGAAAATAGTGAATTTGAATTTTCACTATTTGCTTTGAAAATTGACGGTTTTAATTGTCGTCGTTGAAATTTTGAAGTTTGTTATAGGAAATTGGGCCATAGCCCAAAATTTCGCTGAAAGAGCAGGGAGCACCTCATTGAGGCGCGAGCAACCTGGCGAGTCAAGGGAGCTTCCCTATTTTTCTGTAAAAGACGCGAGAATGGCTTGCTCGTCATTCATTCTTCGTCTTCCTCACACAAACTCGAAAACCCGCGAAAAATCGCCATTGTTGGTCTCTAGCTTGCTTCCGTTCGTGCCATCATCAACAATGTCATCTCAAGGTATGTATTTCCTCTTGAATCCATTTGAATTTGTTGGTCTTTTTGATAGATTGATTTAGGGCGAAATATTACCCTAGAAAATCGATTTGGGCGTTTTTGATTGAGCCCATTTCGAGTGAAATTGATGATTGCATTAGGTTAGAAACCTGTTTAGGAGTATAGAGGAGCTTTTAGTTTGCATTTTGGTCCCCGTTCCCACTCCCTATGCTCGAAAAACGTGAGTGAGGTGGAGAAACCATCTCATTTCACAATGCCAAGTTTATTTGCTTGAGTAGTGGGTCACACTAGGTTGCATTGTAGTCGGGAAAGACCGTATTTGCCATTGTGGACCTTTGTTGGGTATTGTGGGCAAAATTGGAATTTTGCCTTTTGTGACGGTCTTATGTCTAGCGGAATAAGCGCGTGTTTGAGCTTGAATTGAGTCAGTTTGCCTTGAAATGGACCTTATTGGTAGTTTAGGTCGCGTTGAGGCGTGATAAGATCACGTTGCCTCGTCGTGGTCGTATTTTGAATTTTTGATCGGTTCGCGCTCAAATTGGCGTAGAAATTGCCTCTTTGAGTTGTAGAAAAATACTTCATTGTATCGGGAACGTATTTTGATTCGTTGGCGGACCTTGTATGGGTCTTGGGGTGCCGTTTTTTTTTTGTGGTTGTTTTTACTCGTCTTTTGCTTGAAAAGAAGGCCGAGTCGTTTTTTTTTATGCGTTTTTGTAAATTGTTTTGTTTGTTTGGATTTGGGCGGGATTGTCCTTGTTCTGCTTTGCAGGTTTAATTTTTTTTTTTTTGTCCAATTTACGCAGTCGTAATGCCGAAATTTCGGCTGACGTTCTTTGTTTGCAGGAGAGTGCTCGGGACAGGCTGGGTCCCTTGCTGCGACCTTTGATGAGCTGTTTTAGATGGGGCCGGTTAGCACTCCGGTTAGTGCACCCGTCGTGGTAGTGGAGGACGCTTCTGAGGAGGAGGGGGCCCCCGAGGAGACTGTTGGGGCCGAGAGGGCCATTGAGGAGCGTGAGGAGCCCGTTGTTGGGGCTACTGGTGTTGAGAGAGCTCAGAGTGGGTCTGAGGCTGGTACCTCTAGGAGGAGGGTTTCTACGAGGAGACGGACTCCTCGGCCGACCAGACGGACGTTACGGAACGTCGCTAGGGTCGTTGAGATGCCTTCGATCTGTCACGTTGAGTCTCGTGGTCAGAAGAGACGGAGGGCGGAGACCGTTGGGGATGATGCAGACGTCGCGAGTTGGGAGGCTAGGGGATTCTGACCCGCGGGGCCGAACCCTGCGCGGCGGCGCCTGCTTGGGCCGAGGGTTTTGATGGTAGCCTGTTGCTGCTTCGACTGGACAGGCACATTTCCTACCGTGCTCACGAGGGCTTGGTGAGTCGTGTCACCTGATTGAACTTTCGTCACTTTTTGAAGTATCAGACGTGGATAGGTGTTCTGACGTTGTTTGTTTTTTATTTCAGGAGATCGGCACTATGAGGACTTTCTCGGGCTTCACTACCTGCCTGGGCTTTTACGACGTTCTCCGAGCCGGGACGAGGACGTTGATAGAGAGGTCGGCTTTTGGGTCGTTGGTGGCCGCTTGGCGGGACATTCACAGGTCTTTGATTAGGTCGAACCTGTGTCTGATCTGTGCCATGTTGGATCGGTACTGGGACACGACGTCGTCGTTCCACATGGAGTTCGGGGAGGTCGGCGTGACCTTAGAGGATTTTGCCATGATATCTGGCCTCCCTTGTGGCGAGACACATGTCGAGTTCACAGAGACACCGGAGAGGGTGTCTTCTGGTGCGGTTACTCATCTGATCGGTACTGTTTTGCCTGAGCCTTCCGACATTATTCCGTACCTGATCGCGAGTTCGTATGTGGGAGACCACTTCAGAGGGAGAGTGGTGGGTGCTGCTCAGGTGCCGTTGGCGAGTCCGGAGGCTGAGGCTAGAGCTGACGCGCATGAGGCGCAGTTGTGGTTGTGGTACTTCTTGGGTGCCACGTACTTTGGCGACAAGGGTGAGCGCTTGTCGACCAAGGTACTTCCTCTCCTTGCTGACCTTGACACTTTGGGTCAGTTTGACTGGGTTACGCCGACTTTGGCGAGTTTTACCCGGTATATGCACGCAGCGGTGTGTCCGGAGGTGGTGGGGGATGGTAGTCCCCCTGCTTTGGTTGGTCCGGGCCTCATCTTGGAGGTACGAGCGTTTTTTGTAGTTTTGAGTTTGATTTTGATTTTGATTTTGATTTTGATTTTGATTTTGATTTTGATTTTGGCAATCCTTTGGAAAGACTGACTGATTTGTGTTTGCTGTGTTTGGCTACAAGCTTGGTTATATGCTTACTTCGTCCCTCTGCGTCCAGGGACTACAGGCGGTGTCCCTTTGACCTACCCCGCTGTGATGGGTTGGACGGTGGCTCGGAAGAAGTCGACTAAGTCGACTTACGAGGAATGCAGACGTCGTGTGAACGCCCTTCGAATTTCTTACGTAAGTTGCTGTTCCTTACTCGTTCTTTATAGAAATAGATAGAGATAGGATGACTAGGTAGGTTAAGAAGCCCCCAGTCGGTTGAGTAGATTTGTTCTGAATGCAGTTTGTTGGGCGGCCTTGGGAGCACTACACGGAGGTGCCGGCCGCTGTCAAGGAGCGTCTGCGGCCTCGCAGCTCCCAGCGCTTGTACTTGGAGATGGCGATCGAGCCGGTTTGGTACCTGGGCGAGCGTCTAGCTCGTCAGTGCTTTACTGAGACTTTCGTGGTACAAGTCGACCCACCTAGGATGTTGTTCCAGGAGTCGACCCCCGACGAGGTTGAGGAGCACCTTCACGGTCAGGGAGGTGAGGAGCTGTTGCTGCGGGAGGTTGACAACGACACCTTTCGGTTGTCGAGGCTTGCCTGGTACCCAATCGAGGTATATTTTCCTCTGTTCTTTTGTTTTCATTGTCTTCTTTGATAGGAGGGTTTGTTACCTTTGATGCGGACCCGAATTGCAGGAGGTCGACGCGTTGATGAGGACTCAGCCCCCAGTTTTTCCGGCGGAGACCACCTTTCAGGGACCGGGCATTAAGGAGCTACAGTTGCGCCTGCCGGAGCCTGCGGTTGCTGAGGTGACCGATGTTGGCATGGAGTGGAGGTTGGTCGTGCTGAGGGTGAGTTCCTGACTTGAAAGTTTTTCCTCATACGTGTTCTGCCTTGCATTGTATTGAAGGACCTTTTTGGCTGTAGGTGACGATCGTTAGTCATCAGGCATTGTGGCGGATGGCTAACCGCTGGAGGGCGCTTGCTGGTGACCTGGCTGCGAGGGAGGCTCGGCTTTTTCAGGTACTTTTGTGTGTTGTTTTTGTGTATTTTGTGTTGCATTTCGCGTTTTTCGATTTTGATGACTTGTACTGTGTTTTGCAGGGTACCGCGGATCCGGCGGAGCTTGCTCGGGTCCGTGCTGAGTTATATACAGCCAGGTCGACGATCGAGGCCCAGGGGTTAGGGATCACCCGTCGAGACCAGGAGCTGAGGCGTCGTGAGGACGAGCTACGGAGCCGAGACGCGGAGATTGCTTCTCTCAGGGCTCAGTTGGCTGCAGCGGAGGAGCTTCATGTCGAGATGGGGCGCGAGACGCTGGAGAGTTCTCCGGAGAGGGAGTCTGAGCGGGTGGTAGTGTCTGCGTTGGCAGCGACTCCTCGCGAGACCGGGACTGGTCCGACGGGAGGCGCTGAGTAGTTGTAGTTTGTCCGTGTCTTGGACTCTTGCTTGTACACATTTATATTTTGCGTGAGGCGGTTTGTATATATGTGATTTTGGATTGTGGTTCATTTTGTGATTTTCGGCTTTTTTGTGTTGTGTTTCGGAGGAGCGCTGTCGGCTGTCAATTCCCCTTTTGCTTCACACTAGTCCCTGCATCGTTAGTGTAGATAAACAGGCAACAGGTAGCACGTATGCATAAACGCAAACACGTAAAAAGCATTTGATTGAAAACAAAGATTAACCACGATGCCACGAAGTTAAAAATTGAAATTTAAAATTTGAAATGAATTTTGAAAATTTTCGCGACAAGTCGTCACGTTTGGACTCCGAAAGGAATTGATTTGAAAATTTGAGCAATTAACTCGTGTCGTGAATTAAATTGCATCGAAATTATTGAAATTTATTTGTAACTCGAAAAATTCAAACTCAAACCGTCAGGGAAGAATTTCAGAAAAGATTTTTACGAGTATATTTGATTTGGTTTTTGTGAAGTCAAGACTCGAATTTGTGAGTGCTTGAATTTTGAGGAAAACTGATGTCGTGTTATCAATTCTCGATTTTTATTTTTGCTGCAAAATTGCGAAAAAGCGAAAAATTTTCGGAATTTCGACTAACATGGAAACGATCCGTCGCGGATCGGGGCGACTAGCCCTTCCCCCCTTAAAAAAAAGAAAGAAAAATCCGTATGTTTAAAGCTGCGTCATGGAAACCGTGTCGGATTTCGTAAAACGCGAAAGCAAGGAAATGTGAGTGTGAGGAAACACAAAATGTCCTGGATCATCCCGAAGAGACGCGAGCGTTCTGGCGGGAGGTTTGAGGTGTCAGGAGAAAACACAACTTGAAAAAGACAAGTCAAAGCGAGAATCCTGGGAGAAGGCCTAAAGAGGTGCGATCGGCCTGGCGATGGGAGCCAGCTCTCCCCTTTTTCTGAAAAACGCGCTGATTGTTTTTGTATAAATAGTGATGTTTGCGCTTCATTGGTTCATCATCCGAAACACAAAAACATCTCTATAAAACCTCTTCTTCTTCCACAAAATATTTCATGGATGCCTTTGAGAATGCGTTGCGACAATGGTGCCGGGATATTTCGCCTCCCGAAAAGTATCCGCTTATTTGCATGGGAGTTGGTCAATTGTTGGTGCTCCGTCAAGTCAAGGTGCAATCCTCATTTCTCGAAGCATGCTCTCGGTTTTGGGATTCGAAACATCACGTTTTCGTTTTCCCGAAAGGTGAAATTTGTCCACTTGCCGAAGAAGTTGGAGCCATTGGTGGGTGGCCGGGTTGTGTTCCGGTGCTTCCTCCGACTCGGTTGTGCTACAAGGAGAAATTCCGTTCAATGTTGGGCTTGTCGACAAGTCAAGTCATATTTCTTCTTGCTCCACATGGTGTGGACATGTTGGCTCTTATCAACATCTTCTCAAACCGATTAGATGCCAATGTTTCGGAGGTGGCTAGGAGAAGGGCTCTTGCCTTTTGCCTTATCCATGTGTACCTCTTTGTTGATGCTTTGAAGAAGAAGGGACCGAAATGCTATGGTAGCATGACCCTTGTTCATGTGGTTGAGTAAATGGAGCATGGTAGAGATCCATCATGGTTGGTGCTTGGCGAGATCATCTAAGCTTTGGACAAGGAAGGCTCTTGCGGAGAAGCTCCCTCGTTTGGATCCCCAAGGATCCTTCAAGTGTGGCTATTGGAGAGGCTAAGGTATGTAGAGCCTTCGGTTGATTCTTCTTCTTATTCCTTCCGTCGCCTTACCATGAGGAAGAAATTGTACCCGGATAGCTTTGCTTCCACCGAGGCTTATTGGGTTGCGAGATTGGCGGAGGAGGGTGGTCCTCACATCCGTTGGGTGGTGCCGTGGTGGCACTTGAGGTCCTTCACGGGGTTGCCCGCTTCGGGTGCTAGTCCTCGTTCTTTGATGGTAGTGGGTTTGAAGGTTGTTTCCTTCATCTATCCCGAAAGGCTCATGAGGCAAATGGGGCGTCAACAAAAGGTGCCCTCTCAAGATACGCTTGTCCAAAAGAATGTTTTCCGGAACACCGAGCTTGTGGAGATCTTTGAAAGATGGTGGGCCACTCGGCCGCTTTGGGAGGTACCAGACCCCGTTGCCACGACATGGGTGACTCCCGCTTATGTCAAGTGGTGAAGAGCTCCGTCCTTGGAAGAGAGGTCCAAATTTCGTAAGGACGAGGTTGTCGATTTGAAATATCGAGAGGTTGGCAAGGCTAACCGTGCCTTCTTTGAGGATTATGTTGATGGGGTTAGCCCGGATGTGATGAGGCCACCAAAGAGGAGAAGCTCGGGTCCCAAAAATGTAGTGGGCCGTGCATGGGCTCATTTCGGGCCGAACATGGGGTCTTGCACTAGATCGGAGGCCGTTGCCGTTGTAGATCCATTGAGGATCCGTTCCGAGGAGGAAATCCATGCTAGGCGGGCCACCAAGAAGAACAAGGGGAAGATGTACCCCGAGGGAAAAGGTAAGGGTAGAATGGAAGAGTGAAGACCTCCATTACCCATTTTATTATCATGTTGTAGTATTGTTGTGAGTTTTTATTATGTTGTACTAGCTATGTTTTGTATGTTTTCTGCTAGTTTTATTATGTGAGGTGTTTTAGTCGACACCTTAGCTTTGACAAGTTGTAGACTCGTCGAGCTTTATTTGTTGTTGAAATTGTAATCCCTCCCATTATTAATCAAATAAGAGGATTACTCGTGTCGAAAATTGTGAACGCTTGTTTCTTCCATCCATTTTCTAAAGGCAGTTCGATTTGCATCATCCTAAACATTTGCACTTGGGAAAGTGGGATTTTTGTGGGGAAGGGAGAAAGGCTTATTTTTGTATTTTTTCGTGGGGAAAAGGGAATGTTGTTCCCTTTTTCTCTCTTTTTTGATGGGGATGTTTTTTTTATATGTGGATTTTTTTATTATGGGGATGGTTGTATCCTTCCTGTGTAGGAAAGGACTGCCTACGTATCCACCTGGAGAGGTGAAATCAAACCATGATCGTAGTTCAAAATGTTATGTAAATTTGATTGGGTTTTGTGGTTGTATCCCTCATGCATAAGAGGGACTGCCTATGTATCCACCTAAAGAGGTGAAATAAAACCATGCTCGTAGTTCAGGCATTTTTGTGAATTTGTTTTGGGTTTTGTGGTTGTATCCCTCATGTATAAGAGGGACTGCCTACGTATCCACCTGAAGAGGTGAAATCAAACCATGCTCGTAGTTCAGGGGTTTTTGTGAATTTGTTTTGGGTTTTGTGGTTGTATCCCTCATGTATAAGAGGGACTGCCTACGTATCCACCTGAAGAGGTGAAATCAAACCATGCTCGTAGTTCAGGGGTTTTTGTGAATTTGTTTTAGTGCAAATGGACGTTGCCTTTGACAGATCAAAGGACATTCGAAACGGGCAAGGTGCCGCAACTTAGACTCGATACATGCAATGTCAAATCAGAACGCGTTGAGGAACTTGACTTGAAAAGGGTTAAGGTGGTTTCTAGTTGTAGAACTAGGCTCAGGTCGTTAGTTGGTATGGTTCAAGGGTAGTATTTCTTAAGTTAGTCTAGGTTGGTCGGGTTTGTAAAATCCTCCCCGTCTAGGTCACTCAGTCTCATTGCGCCCCCCGAAAGTATTTTCTTGACCAGGTATAGCCCGGCCCAGTTGGGTTTCAATTTTCCCCTCAGATCAACGGGTAGCGGTGCTCGGACCGATTTGAGGACCAAGTCGCCCTCCTTAATGTTCCTGGGTTTGACTTTCTTGTTGAAAGCCCATTGTATACGTCGTTGATATAGCTGGACGTTGTGCAAGGTGTTGAGTCGCCGCTCGTCTAGAAGAGTGAGTTGTTCGTACCTTCGACGGGTCCATTCCGCCTCAAGGACTTCACTTTCCAGTAGGATGCGTAGAGAAAGGACCTCTAACTCTACCGGTTGAACCGCCTCCATATCGTATGCTAGGTAGAAGGGTGTGGCGCCTGTCGGTTGAGTTTGCTTGGAGGTTCGGTATCCCCAGAGTGCGAATGGGAGTTTGCCCGGCCAATCGCGGTAGTTGTCTTGCATTTTCTTGATAATGGTGACAAGAGTTTTGTTAGCTGCCTCCACCTCCGTTGGATTAGGGACGGTAAGGGGATGATCGTTGTCGTTTGATCTTATATTTGTCAAGCAAGGTCTGAGTTTCCGCCCGAAAGTGAGAGCCTTGATCGCTGATGATTTCATGAGGTACCCCATATCTGTAGATGATGTTGTTTTGGATGAACTTGACCACTTGTTTGGCGGTCAAGACTGCATATGACTACGCTTCTACCCATTTAGTGAAGTAGTCGATGGCGACAAGGACGAAGCGATGCCCCTTAGTGCCTATCGGGTTAACTTTCCCGATGATGTCGATGCCCCAGGTCGAGAAAGGCCAGGGTGATGTCATGGTGTATAAAAGGGATGGCGGTATGTGCTGTATGTTGGCGAAGATTTGGCAATTGTGGCAATGTTTGACGTAGTTACGGCAATCGGCTTCCATGGTGGTCCAAAGAGTAACCAGCCGCATGATTTTTGGGTAAGCATCATTGCGCTCATGTGAGGGCCACATTCTCCGTCGTGGACCTTTCCCATGACTTTTTTGGCTTTGTGATGGTCAATGCAAAGGAGGAGAATCCCTTGGGGTGTTCTTTTGTATAATTGATTTTGGTTCATCACGAATTGTGATGCAAGTAACGGATGTCTCTTTGTCCTCTTGGGTCATAGTTAGGAGGGAATTCGTTTTTGGTTTTGTAGTTGAGGATGGCTTGGTACCAAGGTTCGACATGGATTTCCTCGTCGTTGTTGATGGCACAAATGTGAGCTGGCTCGCTCCTTCTCTCGACATATAGGGGCATCGATGTCCTATCGTCAGGTTTGTTGACGAGCGCGACAAGTTTTGCCAAGGCATCAGCAAATTGATTTTCCTCTCGCGGCAAATGGAAGTAGTCGACTTGGTCGAAGAACTCGGCCTCTTGATTGATTTTCGCTTGGTAGGGAGCAAAGCTGTCACTTCGGATTTTCCATGATCCGGACATCTGATTGATGATGAGCCAGGAATCACCGTGGACCCTCAGTCTCTTGATACCAAGTGTTATGGCTGCTTGTAGGCCGATGAGGCGTGCTTCATATTCAGCGGCATTGTTGGTGACGGCGAAGTCTAGTTTGACCGAGATCGGAACATGTTCTCCCTCTGGTGATATTAGAAGGATTCCTACCCCGAAGCCTCTCAGGTTAGATGCACCATCGAAGTATAGGTCCCATGCGTCGGAATCGGCACAAAGGATGTCCTCGTCAGAAAGTGACCATGTGTCGGTCGTTGGATCCTCATTGACGGAATTCTCTGTCAGGAAATCGGCGACTGCTCTTCCCCTGATAACTTTGAGGGGTAAAAACTTGAGATCAAACTCGGACAGCATGAGTGTCCACCTAGACAGCCTTCCGTTTAGTACGGGTTTCTCGAAGATGTATTTGACCGGGTCCATCTTGGAGTAGATGTGGACCGTGTAGCTGAGCATGTAATGCCGCAGCTTCTTTGTTGACCATACTAGGGCAAGGCATGTCTTTTCCAGTTGGGTGTACCTTGTCTCGTACTCAATGAACTTTTTGCTGATGTAGTAGATGGCTCGCTCTTCGCCGTCGACTGTTGGTGCTAGCATTGCTCCCATGGCTGTGTCGGTAACAGTCAGGTATAGGGATAAAGGAATCCCCGGTTGAGGTGGCATTAGGACAGGAGGCTTGGATATGATTTCCTTTATCCTGTTGAAGGCTTTTTGACAGTCGTCGTCCCAATCGGTGTGATCGGAGGCGCGAAGCTTCTTGAATATTGGTTCACAAATCATGGTGAGCTTGGCAATGAAGCGGCTGATGTATTGGACTTGACCGAGAAATCCCCGAATCTCCTTCTCGTTCTTAGGCCGTGGTATTTATTGGAGGGCTTTGATTTTGGTTGGATCAATCTCAATGCCTCTTTTGCTGACGATATGTCCCAAGAGTTTTCCGGAGGTGACCCCGAATGCACACTTCTGAGGATTTAGTCTCATGTTATATTTCCGCAGACGAGCGAAGAATTTTCGAAGGGCACCAATATGGCCGTCCCGTTCTCTTGACTTGACGATCATGTCATCGACATATACCTCTACCTCCTTGTGCATCATATCATGTAGGAGAGTGGTACCGGTTCTTTGATAGGTTGCTCCGGCGTTGATGAGACCGAAAGGCACGACCGTGTAGCAATATGCACCCCACTGCGTAGTAAATGCAGTCTTGTGCATGTCTTCCTCAGCCATTTTAATCTGGTTGTACCCAGCATACCCGTCCATGAATGATAAGAGGGCGTGCTCGGCAGTATTGTCCACCAGAATGTCAACATGTGGCAAAGGGAAGTCGTCCTTTGGACTCGCCTTGTTCAGATCCCTGAAGTCGATGCAAACCCTAATTCTTCCGTCATTATTCGGTACAGGCACAATGTTGGCCACCCAGTCAGAGTACTCAGACACTTTGATTTTCAGGGCCCATTCAGGACGCATCCGACGTAGCTTCTGCTTCACGGGTTTAGCTCCGGGCTTAATGGGTATCCGGTGCTCCACAATTTCCCTGTCAATCCCAGGCATATCTCTGTAGGACCAGGCGAATACGTCCTTGTATTCGTGGAGGAGGTCAATGAACTGTTGTCTTTCCGAGGGGTCCAGGGTTGTCCCTATCCTAAGTTCTTGAGGTGTTTTGTCGTTTCCTACGTTAATAGGTTCGGTCTCCTCAATGACAGGGGTTCTGGTTTCCCGTTTGTCAAGTTCTTTGCCTAAGTGAGGTGGGTAGTCACTCAAGTCAAATTCCACATAGTCATTTAGAATTGCATTGCAGTTAAATTGAGACGAGTCGTAAGCAAACTTAGCTTTCATTAAGTTGACACGAGCGAAAAGCTCGGAGAGGAGAGACATCTCATGGTCAGTCAGAGGCGACACAGCAGAGGAGGTGGCCCCTGGAACAGGCTCCAGGTTGTCGCCTTTCATGGGAGTGAGGGTGACCCTAGTAGGCTCAGCCTCTGAATCAGCCACGACTTTGTGATAAAATAGCAGGAAGGGGACCTTGACTGGGACATCAGGAGTTTTGGGAGCTATGACAGACTCTGACTCCGAATCAGTCTCAAATTCAGATTCTCCTTCACTTCCCTCTTTGAACATAGGGCTTTCTCCAGTTGTGATCTTGAGAATACGGCATCGGCGATCGGTCCACTTGACGGTCTTCCTCCAGCCTTGTGCAGCTTTCTTCGGGTCAGTGTCGGAGATCAAGGCGATTGGGTCAAACTGGTTGTCCTTCAGGGCGATGTTGATGATGTCCTCATAGTCGAGGTGCTTGATGTTATCTTCTCTAAAGAGGAGGGTGACAACTTGTCCATCGAGGCATGACGACGGCTTAGACTCGGTTGATGCAGCTTCGGTGTTGTCGGGGATGAAGTAGCAGTCCTAGAAGACTTCCACACCCGGGTACCTGGTCTTGGCCACAGAGTCATAGATCGGCTCCGGAAAGCCATGGTAGAGCTCGGACTCTCCCTCGGGGACAAAGTATCCATTGAGAGTCAGATGATAGGGACGGAGGATAACCCCGTGCTTCTTGCGTTTTCGAACTAGGAGGTTCATCTCCTGGATATCTTCGTCGGTAGGTTCATAGCCCAGTTCAAAGGGGATGTTGTGGACCTTAGCCTGTTTCAAGGGAGGTAAGGTGCTCTTCAGTGGATTGAGGGGCAGACCCGGGAAGTAACCCTGGCGCATCATGATGCGGTTGATTGTGAGGTTGGCAAACGGGTCACAATAAAAGGGTGTTGATTCATCAGTTATGGCGTTCACGGCTTGGAATCCCCACATTTCATTATCATCCTCCTCAATGGCTTGGGAGGCTATTCCCTTTCTCATGACGGCTTTGATCGGGGAAGCCGGAATCGTGATCGTTTTCCCGTTGAATGGGACCCTGATTTTCTGGTGGAGATATGAGGTAACTGCCTTGATGGCGTGAATCCAGGGACGTCCCAGGAGCATATTAAGAGAGGCTTCAATGTCGACCACCTGAAAACTGGTTTGCCTTTCCAGTGGTCTGGTTGCGACAGTTAGAGTGATAAGCCCTGCGACCTTGCGACGAGTGCCGTCATAGGCGCGTACTCCTTGATTTGTCGGGACCAAGTCAGCTTCCTTAATACCCAGTTTGTGAGCCGTCTTGAGGAGAATGACATTCACTGCGGACCCGTCATCCACAAGGACCATGGGCACATTCTTCTTGAGACATTGTACGGTAATGTACAAGGCAAGATTATGATTGGCTCCGAAGGGAGGGATATCCTCGTCAGAGAAGACGACCGGGTTATTCAAGTCAGGGGCGTCCCTTGTCATGTGTGCCACTATTTCTTCAGGGGAGGTGGTGGAGGGCACAGTTAATTTTCCCAAGGCCTGTAGCAAAGCTTGTTGATGCTCAAAGGATGTCGCGATCAGTTGCCATATTGAGATTTCGGCTTTTGCCTTCTGGAGCTGCTTGAGGATCGAATGTTCGGGAGCCTTTGGTTGAGTGCCCATGTCCGGGACGACTTGGTCATTCGTTGTTGGAAAGACCGTTGGATTGTTCGGGTTCTGATAGGGGCGTCCGGATCGGTTAAGGTGACCGATCTCCTTTGCCTGCTTCCCTGGGACGATATAGACATCTTCAACATCATCTCTCTAGATGCCATTAATTTCCGAATTCCGATGGTACCTTGGAGGGGTATTCCTCGGTGGGCAGTTTTTGTGAGGGACATTTTTGTGAGGGTGATTCTTGTGACGGTAGTTATTGTGAGGCTGATTATTGTGGGGGTGATTATCGTGAGGTGCATGCCAGAATGGTCGCGGGAGCAATCCATCCTGGTGAGGGTAGTTTTGGGCGCTCGGGGGACTCTCCCTCGGGCGTGGTGGTGGAGGATTGAAGATAAGTCGACGGTAGGAATCGTCAAGTCGGGTGATCCTTTCAGAGAGACTGGCTATGGCTTCCTCAACTTGTTGGAACATGGTGAGCATAGTGGCGGCACTGAACACAAATACCCCGTCCGAGGGATCTTTCTCCAAGGCATTCACTTCGTCATCAATTGGCAAGATGAGGTGTGAGCAGTCCAGAGTTGGCTCATCATCGGAGATAGCGTGGATTTCCAAAGGGTTGGTTTTGTTATTCGACTTAGTTGGCGGGGGTAAAGGCAAATCCCCTTTTTCAATCATGTCTTGGATGATGTGTTTGAGTTTGAAGCAGGTTTCTGTGTCATGCCCTTTCCCTTGATGGTACTGACAGTAGGCATTGGGGTTCTAGAAGCGGGATTTCTTAGCATCGGTCGGATCCGGGGTGGGTCCGATTGGTTGTAACTTCCCCTGATCCATGAGCCTCTTCAGGGCGCTTGCATAAGTTGACCCTATATTAGTGAACACTCTCTGGGGGCGCTCAGCTATCTTGGCGGTTGGTTCAAGGAGGTTGACCTCATCAATCTTGTTCGTCTGGCCATAAGGCGAGATCCGGTTGAGGTGGATCCCTGGTAGCCTCTGCCAGTGGTTTTGGCTAAGATGCCCTTCCGGAGTTCATCTTCAATGCGTGTCCCCAGGATTTGCAGATCCTGGAATGTCTTAATGTTTTGGTACCTCGGTAGATTGGCATACACTGGGCGGAGATTGTTGACAAACTTTTCCACCAAGGTTGATTCACTCGGCTTGCTGACCAGCTGAGTACTTACCCTCCTCCAGCGGGTTAAGAACTCAGTGAATCCTCCTTGTCGTTCTGGGTTAGGACCTCAAGAGTACGGGTATTGGCTTGGATTTCAACATTGTCGGCATATTGCTTGGCAAATTCAACTGCGACTTCATCCCAAGTAGTAAGGTTCTTCGGATCAAGGGAGTAGTACCATTGGCAAGGGATCGGTTCCAGAGAGGACGGAAAGATCCGGGTGAAAAGTTCCTGCTTGACCCCTTTTATGGCCATGTAGTCTTTGAAGGCACGGATATGATTGAGTGGGTCCTCCACTCCTTTGAACTTGGGCACATCAGTCAGGGTAAAGTTGTCAGGTAATTGATCCCCAACAAGTTCGAACCTTCGGTTGTTCTCAAGATGGATATTGTTATCCCGGGCTAGGAGCTGTTCTTCCAAGAGCTTTAGCCTCTTCTCGGTTTCTGTCAAAGGTGGAGTATTATGTTCTCCAGCTTCCTTGTTTTCCAGGGTGTCGATACGGGTCTCGACACGGTTTAGAGTGACCTTAAGAGCGGTGAGCAGGCTGGCTAGCTGAGCAGTCGTGACATCTCTGTTGTTATCATTGTTGTTGTTGTTGACAGATGAAGTTGAAGACGGGGCCATGGTTCTGAGGCAGAAAAACGACTCACATTACAACTCGATCCGACACGGCTCAAAGACTGAACGCAGACAACACAAAGGGCGAGACAAGGATCAGACTCAACAAGACGAGGATGACCGTGTGTGGTACCTCGGTGCTGACTCGATTTATGACGTGACGGTGTTGACCGAACATTTGACACGCGTCCAATGTAGTGGCGTGGCACCATTGGACGAGTCTCGTGGTGAGACGACCCATAAGTAAAGACCCATAAGTACGTTTGCTTCGACCCGATAGACACGAGGCGGAATTGGAACGGTGGACTGAAGTTTTCGAAAATAGAAATTTCCAAAAAGATTCATTTGTCGCTTTATGGACGGCTTCCGAAGATAGAGTCCCCGAAGTCGGTCAGTTGAAAGGGTTGTCTTGATTTTATTTGCAAAAGACGGTTTTGAGTTTGAGTCGGCTCGGAAAACAATGTATTGTCTCCCAAGACGGTTTTTTTGAAATTCAAAACTGTATGTTTTGAAAATCGAGTTTGAAATGTTTGAAGAGGTCTCGGGGACGGTGCATGGTCCTCGGGATCTCGAAAGTGTCTCGAGAAAAGGGTGTGTGCTTTTCTCGGGTTTTGAAAGAGCCATTGTCGGCGCGAAACGGGTTAAAATCTGTGTCTAGACGCGGCGATTATAACGGCGTAAAAAGGTGATTTGAAATGGTTGTAGAAAACCGAGTTTGAAAATCGTCATTACGACGGCCTAAAAAGACGTGTTGAAATGGTTATAAAAACCGGTTTTGAAAAAATCGTCATTACGACGGCCTAGAAAGGCGTGTTGAAGTGGTTATAAAAACCGAGTTTTGAAAAATCGTCATCACGGCGGCCTAGGAAGGCGTGTTGAAGTGGTTATAAAAACCGGGTTTGAAAATCATCATTATGACGGCCTAGGAAGGCGTGTTGAAGTGGTTATAAAAACCGGGTTTGAAAAATCGTCATTACGACGGCCTAGAAAGGTGTGTTGAAATGGTTATAGAAACCGGGTTTGAAAATCGTCATTACGACGGCCTAGGAAGGCGTGCAACGGTCGGCGAAAGACCGAGGTTTGAAATGGCCATTATAACGGCGCAAAAGGGTATTTTTGAAAGTTTGAAAATGAGACGGAAGGACTTATGATCAAGTAGCACATAAGCACTCACAGTTTCATTATATTATGCATAATGCTGACACGGGTTTTGGCTTAGAAGGGTGGGTTACACACCAAGCAATCAAACCCCGATTTGCGAGAGGGATACCATTCCAAACAAAATGTGTAAGGAGGGTGCCCTAGCCTCGTGCTCGAAAGTGATGAGAGCTCTTTGACGAAACAGTAAAATGTGTAACGTCAATGGTATGCTTAACTCAATCGGGATTCGAAACGCGGGGATGAGAAAACTCACGCCGACGAGACGAGCCAATTGGTCGAAGGGGGTTAGGTTGTGGGTCCGGACAAGGAACCCGACCATGACCGTAATATTAATTAATGCATTCCAACCAAGACCTCGTTCGAGTCTCACCATCTAGGGATCACAAAGTCGTAAGTGTTCTAGTTATCCCCAGCGGAGTCGCCAATCTGTGGACATCGGCCCACCTGCAAGCCCGGTCGATCTGCGGACGTGCAGAGGTCTTTTGAAAGCCACGCTCGGCGGCGTAAAAAGTGCTTTCGACCATTGATCGAGTCCATTTGGTGTTCACAATTAAGCATATGTGGTCGTTGGTCAATGGTCGATACAAAACACAATTTATACTCCACAAACAACTCTACAATTAGTAAAGAGGTAAGTAAAGGTCGGATCCCAAGGGACGGGTATTGAAATGAAGATTCTATTGTAACTAGTGGTGTCTAGGGGTGTCACAAATTGGGTTTGATGTAGAAGGTTACTAAACTAAAATAGCAATGAAAATAAACTAACAAGGTAAATAAAATAAGGGTGTAAACAATTGATTAAAAGCACTAGGGTGTCATGGGTTCATAGGGGATTCATGGGATATGATCATACAAACATGTTCTCAAATTATAAGCAAGCAATTATTGTTGTGATGGATTGAGTTGGGTTATATCTTACAATCCTAGGAAAGTTTGGGTCCCGGAGCCGAATCGATTAGATTGTACAACACCTACAAGTCGACTTAATCTTCCCTACTTAACACATGCATGGTCTAACAAGACTCGAGTTGGGTTATGTCTTACAAGTCAAGTTGAAAGGATAGAAGATGATAGTAAATGCAAGGATTCATAGGCTTAGCATTTCATCAAATATAACATGTGCATGAGTTGAGATCAAAACAAGCAAGCAAATAAGACATGAAAGCATATTAATTTAAGCATGAATCATTCCCCATGTTGGTTTCCCCTAATCACCCATTAAACCCTAGCTAAGAGACTACTCACTCATTATCATATTGATCATGCTAGAAAGGTTGTCAATCATACTAACATAATGAAACATGATGAATAAATGAAAGTAATTAGCAAATAATTAAAAAGGGATTAAGAGATTATACCTACTAATGATTCCAATAATAAAGCAAGAATAATAGAAGTACTTGAATCCTAGATTGAGAGGTTGTCAATCTCCCAATAATAACCCAAATAATCTTCAATTACCCAAAATAAATGAAGAACAAGAGAGAGATTAAGAAACTAAAACTTGGATTAAAACTTGATTAATATTTGATTACAATATTGAAGAGAGATTTGATTGATATTAACTACACTAATTATTGATAAGAAGAACATGCTCCTCTAATTAGACTAATGGGGTATTTATAGTGAAAATTAGGGAGGATGCATTAGGGTTAACTAAGGGCTAAACTAGTAATTACACTTTTTAAGTTGAGCAAGGAGACTCCGGGATTCTCCGAGAGAAGGGCTTCTCTTATCGTTGCTAGAAGAATGAAAACGTGATGTGCTTCAATCCGTGCGGATGGGAGTCGGGACGGCCGGATCTGGGCTGAGGAATCCGAGCGGATTCTTGGGCAAGACGCTCGGATTGGCGAGGTGGAATCCGAGCGGATTCCTTTGAGGGACGCTCGGATTGGGCTTGGATGGACGGACGGATTGTGTACAATCCGTTCGGATTGTTTAGCAGCGTCTTTTCTTCCTCTTTTCTTCCCTTTTCTTCATGAATTCCTTGGGGATTTCCTTGGGGACTCAAGGATCCTTTTCTCAACAATGCTCTTCTACTATGATATGTACAAAGGCCTTCTAGTCTTGTCTCTCCTTGATGCTTGGTCATTGAATACAATCAATTTAGCCTTGTTTTGCCATGAAAATGCAAGATTCTTACTCCTTTCCTACCAAGGGATCAAAATCTCAAAGAATATGCAAAACAAAGAACTAAAGATAAGAAATGACCCAAATAGGCACTAAAAAGCATGAAAACAATGGTGATTCGGGGGCTAAATATGCGCCAATTATGGTCGCATCAAATATCCCCAAACCGAACCTTTGCTCGTCCCGAGTAAAGAGGTGACAAAGACTAGGACCAATACTAACCTAACTTAATAATAATAGCCGATATGAGACAATTAGCGGGTCTCACTCCGCCCCTTCAACTCACAACAAGACAACCATGAGGTAGGATGCCTTCTTGCAAGGCAAGGTGGGTCTTGCCAAAATGGCGACACATCCAAACATTAAGCACACAAAAACACATAATGGATGCATCTACAAAAGAATGGCCACTTTCCTCATCTAAGTGGCCGAAATTATCTACAAGGGAAGCAATTCAAGGGTACACAATCCTTCATAGATGCAATTTGTTCAAACTACTAAGCCTAGAAGGATACCAATAAATCACCTCCAAAAGGTGTCAAGCTAGGGTACCTTTGTCCTCAATCGTTAAATGCTTTTGTCAAGAGTAGACTCCCTATGGTGTTAGAAACACTGGAGGATCGCAGAATTCCCCCTCTTGCCTAGACAAGAAGAAGGGTCGTCCCCTCTCTACCATGCACAAAAATGGATACGATGGATAAAGGGATCGATAGATATTTGAGTTTCACTTTGGGAGTTTGCTTTCATTTTTGTTTTCCCCCCAATTTCATTGGCATTTGACATTTGAGAATACTTTCTTTGCCATTTCTTTTTGATTTTTGGCATTTCAATACTTGACAACTTTTTGCATTTCTTTTTGAACATTTTCAAAGTCACCCCATATGTAGGGAGGGTGCCTTATTTTTGAAGCTTTAGGAGTCTATTTTTGCTCCTCTTTTCTTTTGATGCATTTTTGCAAACTTTCTTTCACTTTTCATTTCATTGAACTCAAATTGATTTATTTTTGTTTTGTGCCCATTCCCTTTGATGACAAAAATGTGGTAGAACATGGATGAATGATAGAAGTATGCATGGTTTCAAGGGTCACCTTGGAATAAACGGTAGCCAAGGAGTTATCACACCACAAGGTACTCTTGACTAGGCCTTAAACCATGGGTCAAAGGATACTAGCATGACACATCCTAGGGTGTTTTACAAGTATTCTAACAAGCAAAGTCTTAAGAAGAAAAAGCATCTACTAGGGCCTATATACACTTGTCAAGCTTCCCAAATAGACGGTTTCGCAAAATTTTTCTAACCATGCAACCTACATGCCATGATGCAACTAACATATACACATCCTAATGCAAATGATTCTACCAACTAGTATGCCAAATAAACTAAATGCAAGTCCTAAGTTCACATTGTTTTTACCGCATCAATCAAAATAAAGCCACATAGTCATTAACATAAAGAGGAAAAAGGAGATTGGAAAGATCATACCATGCGGTCTTCAATATCCTCATGTCTCGGATGTGGCGTAGTCAATCAAAGTGAACAAGGATAAACAAACACAATATATACAAGACAATATATACAAAGGAAATGAACTTGTTTTTGGTTTTCAAATTTTTCAATTTTTATGATTTTTGAATAAAAGTTAAGTGTTAGAATTCCCATCCCCACACTAATATGGGCATTGTCCTCAATGGCCAAAATGATGGAAATTATGCAAAAATGATGCATGATTTCTATACTAAATGCAATTCTACACTAAGTTATACTACATGATGCATGGTTTTTGTTATGACGGAGAGGATAATTTAGATTACCTCCCGTTGTGTATGCATTAACTTACCCAAACCAAATAAGACACTATTGCTACTGTCAAAGCATGGGTATAGTTCATGCACACACTATGCTATGCATGAAACTAGATTGTCATTTTGGATTTTCAAAAATGGGAACAATAAAGAACACCTCAATGGAACCGAGGTGTGAGTCCTTTGATGTTGCTAGGACTAAACCAACAATGATCAAAATGAAATAAAATACAAAGAAACAAGATACAAAGTTCTTTTCATGAAAAATAAAGATAAAGAGGAGAGATGAGAAAACTTCACTTGAACTAAGGTGGGTGCCTCTTGCCCGCTCCACCTAGTGATGAAGTAATTTCCTAGATATCGGCATCATCTCCTTCAATATCGGTATCCCAAATATCCCTTGAAGCATCACTTAAACTTGGATCCATGAATTCATCTTCTTCTTCACTCTCAAGCTTCACCGTATCACCTCCACAAGAGTCGCCACTTTCTTCCCCTTTGCGACCGTTTGCCCCTTCATTGGCCTTCTCCGAGTTAGGAAAGAGCAACTCCATTTGAGCCCATGAAGGAAAAGCTCCCTCTTCACTTATCCGTCCCTTTTGAACCATGTCGTGGTATTGGGGGTAAAGAGCATAATAGTTGTCCACCTTGGTTTCATATTGACGGTAGTGCAAGTCTTGCAAGATTCCCGTGACAAAGTCGTCACGGGGGAGGATGAAGGGATTCGGATGGTTGTAAGGTTGGTAGGGAAAGGGGTAGGGAGGCACCTTTATCTTTTCATTTGGAGTTTGTTGCTCTTGTTGTTGTGGTGGAGGAGCTTGTGGGGGTGGAGCTTGCCTTTCTTGACTTTGAATGAGGTAGGAGGGTATTGGGGACAAGCGTCCTCTCCTTGGGGAAATTCGAGGTAGGTCGGCCATCGGAAGGTAGATAGGATCACTTCCTTTCGTCAACCATTTGATCCTTTTATCAACCCCCTCAAGGGTTATCCAATGGTGTTGGACGACAAGTAGATATTCATCAATTCTTGTGTTCCCCGCAAGTGGAGTGTACTCATTGTTCTCATTGAACCTAGGATTAAAGTGCTTTGCAAGTCTTGTTATGAGTCCACCATTCACTATATGCTTCTTCCCATCATCATCTCCATTTCGAAATTTTGCCCACTTTTCTAGCAAAACTAGAGGTGCATTGAGATGATACCCGTCTCTTCCTTGAATGTTTATATAGGATTCCATGAACATGAGGTCCAATTGATTCACAATAGCCGGATCTCGGCGGGCGAAGAGGGTACCCGAAAGAAATCGGTATGCGAGCCTCAAGATCGGGTTTTGGATGTGAAAAGCAAGACACTCCTTGGTAAGAATGAAGTCCCGGCCCGTCATGGCCCTCCACAAAGGTGCGACACTATACTTTTTGGGTCTTGATGTTCGGGTAGGCGAAACATCAAGCCCGAACACATTCGCAAATTCCACAAGGGTCATTGTTCTAGAGACATTCTCCAACCTAAACTCTATGCAAATCACTTTGTTTGAAGTTGTAATCTTTAAGCAACTCAAGAATTCGAGCACAAGAGACCGATAGGTGGGTTCATACATGCGAAAGAGGGTTGAAAGACCAAAAACCTCAAATAAAGCCTCCACTTGGTGGAAAATTCCAAGCTTTCTCAAAGTAGAATGACATAAAAATTTAGTAGGAAGGATATTCTTACTTAGAAGCCGGTGGAAGACAATCCTTTGCACATCATTGAGGAATTCCACATTGGAGAAATCATTGAGTCTTGAGAGGTCTACAATCTCTTCATGTTCTCTTCTAATGGTGTTGAGATGGGAAGTAGAGGAACTCCCCACCATCCTTGGTCTTCTTGCACTTCTAAGGGAGGATCTTCTAGGTGCCATTCTTGAGTTCTTTTGATTTGTAAAAGAGTAAGGTTGCTACTTGTTGATTGAGTGTTGAAAACCCTAGAAAATTTTGGGGGTTCTTGATTTTGTGGGTGAAGAGAGTGAATGGGATATGTATGGGAGTCATAAGGAGGTGGGTTTTATAGGGTAAGTGGAAGGAGTAGTGATGTGTCATTATATGGGTGGTGGGGTGTAATTTAATTGAGAAAAGTCGGGTCGAAAACCGGGCAGGGAGACGAGCGGATTCGAAGCTAAGACGCTCGGATTCTTCTCTCACGGGACGGGCGGATTCTGGGCAATACGCCCGGATTCTGCCACAGAGTAAAATCCCAAAATTATTCTCGCCTTAAGACGAGCGTCCCGAGCATAAGACGCTCGGATTCTTCAAGTGCTGGACGGGCGTCTGCTTGAGAAGACGGACGGATTCTTTGACAGAGAATTTTCTTGAAATGCTCAGGGGAAAAGACGAGCGTCTTTCCACTAATCCGGCCGGATTTTCTAAGACGGGCGTCTTCTTCCTTGGGACGCTCGGATTCTTCACCAGTCCATAAATCTTCAGTTTCTCAACACAGCTGGACGTGCGGTTTCTCTTCTGGACGCCCGTATTCTGCCAGGACGCCCGGATTTCCAGAGGGACGCTCGGATTCTAGCTGCGAGCCTTTGACTTTTTCTTCTTTCTTTTGATGCATCCCCACACTTAGGAATTTGCTCCTTCCTTCATTCAAAAACTCATTAGTAACCCTCCCTCACTTGCGCTCATGAAAAGAATTTATGCCATTAAACAAATGCAATTAAATAATAAATACAAGTTAGAGGGTTAGTATATTTACAAATGGTGGTTTAGGGAGGACTCCACCAAACTCTCCCTTAGATGGTCCTTTCAAGGGGGAGGAGGCCCGAGGTAGGTAGCCTCGACCTCTCCTACAAATGCTCCTTCATAGTACAGTTTCAACCTTTGACCATTTACCTTGAACTTGCTTCCATCTTCCGCCTTGAGTTCGAAATCTCCATATTTTCCAACTTCGGTTATCACATAGGGACCCATCCATCTAGAGTTCAATTTTCCCGGAAAGAGTCGGTAGCGGGAATTGAATAGAAGGACTTTGTCTCCCTTGTGCAAGGCTTTTTGTCGAATTCTTTTGTCATGAAGCAATTTTGTTCTTTCTTTGTAAATCTTTGCATTCTCATAAGATTGTAGTCGGAATTCTTCCAACTCTTGGATTTGGATCATCCTCTTTTGACCGCTCAATTTGAGATCAAGATTGAGTGCTCGGATTGCCCAATAAGCTTTGTACTCCAATTCGATTGGCAAATGACATGCTTTTCCATATACAAGCTTGTAAGGGGAGGCACCAATGGGAGTCTTATAGGCCGTCCTATAAGCCCAAAGAGCATCATCAAGCTTTGTGCTCCAATCTTTCCGAGTCTTGTTCACAAATTTTTCAAGGATTTGCTTGATCTCTCTATTTGAAATTTCCACTTGACCGCTTGTTTGAGGATGGTATCCCAAGCCGGTCCGATGTTGAACACCATACTTGGTCAAAAGGGATGCAAGCTTCTTCTCATGGAAATGAGTTCCTCCATCACTAATGATAGCTCTAGGAACTCCAAATCGTGGAAAAATTATCTTCTTGAAAAGCTTGGTGACCGTTTTCGCATCATCATTTGGGGTGGCAATTGCCTCCACCCACTTTGAAACATAATCTACGGCCACGAGGATGTACTTGTTCCCGTTGGATGTCACAAAGGGTCCTTGGTAGTCAATTCCCCAAACATCGAAAATCTCCACCTCTAGAATGCCCCTTTGTGGCATTTCGTTTCTCCAAGATATATTGCCCGTTCTTTGACAAGCATCACAATGAATGATGAATTCTCTTGTATCTTGAAACATTGTGGGCCAATAGAAGCCCGATTGGAGAATTTTTGCAACGGTTCTTCTTGCTCCATGGTGCCCACCGTAGGGTGATGAATGACATCCTTCCAAGATTCCTTGGATTTCCCATTGAGGGATGCATCTCCGGTAGAGCCCATCACTACACTCCTTGTAGAGGTTTGGGTCATCCCAAAAGTACCTCTTCACTTCGAATAGGAATCTCTTCCTTTGGTTGTGGTTCAAGTTAGGAGGGAGCACCTTTCCAACAATATAATTGGCATAATCGGCAAACCATGGGGTGATGTGCCTTTCAAGTTGAGTTTGAATAGCCATCAAAATATCATCGGGGAATGAGTCATTGATCGGGGTTTCTCCATTTTCATCATGAAACCGGATTCTTGACAAGTGATCCGCCACTACATTCTCGGCTCCTTTCTTGTCTCTTATCTCCAAATCAAATTCTTGAAGAAGCAAAATCCATCTCAACAATCTTGGTTTTGCCTCCTTCTTCATCAAGAGATGTCGGAGAGCACGGTGATCCGAAAATACAATCACCTTGGATCCAAGTAAGTAAGAACGGAATTTATCCAAAGCATAAACAATGGCAAGAAGCTCCTTTTCGGTTGTATCGTAATTCACTTGAGAAGGGTCGAGGGTTTTGCTTATGTAATAGATGGCATGAAGAGCTCTCCCTACCCGTTGGCCAAGAACCGCTCCAACGGCGTAGTTGCTAGCGTCACACATAATCTCGAAAGGTAACTCCCAATTTGGGGGTTGGATAATTGGTGCCGAGATCAATGCTTCTTTGATTCTATTAAAAGCTTCAACACACTCGTCAGTAAATTGGAATTGGGCATCCTTAAGCAAAAGTTGAGTGAGGGGTTTCGCTATTTTCGAAAAATCTTTTATGAAACGACGGTAAAAACCCGCGTGACCGAGAAAACTTCTCACCCCTCTAACATTCACGGGAGGTGGGAGTTTCTCTATCACCTCAACTTTAGCTTTATCGACCTCGATGCCCTTTTCCGAAATCAAGTGACCCAAAACAATTCCTTCATTGACCATGAAATGACACTTTTCCCAATTTAAGACTAGACTAACATCTTCACACTTTTGCAACACAAGAGAAAGATTATGCAAGCATGAGTCAAAGTCCTTTCCATAAACACTAAAATCATCCATAAAAACTTCCATTATGGTCTCTAGGTAATCGGAGAAGACACTCATCATGCATCTTTGGAAAGTGGCGGGGGCATTGCATAAACCAAAAGGCATCCTTCTATAGGCAAAAGTGCCATAAGGGCATGTGAAGGTGGTCTTATGTTGGTCATCCGGGTGTATAGGGATTTGGAAGAATCCCGAATACCCGTCAAGGTAACAAAAGAACTTGTTGGAGGCTAGTCTTTCGAGCATTTGGTCAATAAAAGGCAAGGGGAAGTGGTCTTTTCTTGTTGCGGAGTTTAATTTTCGGTAGTCAATGCACATGCGCCATCCGGTGATCATTCTTGTGGGTATTAACTCATTTTTTTCATTCGTCACTACCGTGGTACCTCCTTTCTTAGGTACCACTTGGACGGGGCTAACCCACAAGGAGTCCGAAATGGGATATATGATTCCCGCATCAAGCAATTTCATGACTTCTCCTTTGACTACTTCTTGCATATGGGGGTTCAATCTTCTTTGGGGTTGAATGGTAGGTCTATGGTCGTCCTCTAGATGAATCCTATGCATGCAAAAGTCGGGGCTTATCCCCTTAAGGTCATCTAGACTATAACCTATAGCCTTCTCATGTTGTTTCAACACATCAAGCAATTTTCCCAATTGGTCATCATCAAGTCTATCATTAACAATTATGGGTTTGGTCTTTGATTCATCAAGATAAGCATATTTCAAATTTGGGGGAAGGGGTTTCAAAGTAGGAGTTTGTACCTTACTTTCTTCCTTTGAAGTTTCATTGAGAATTTGCTCCATCTCCATTAAACATTCCATTCTCATGACATACTCTTCTTCACTTTCATGAACCTCATCATATTCGAATTCCATGATGGGTTCCTCTTGCTCTTGAGTTTGTAGAATATCCTCTAGGATGGATTTCTCATCCTCTATGGGTTGACATGCTTCTACTAGAATATTATGCACTAACTCGGATTGTGCATGGGTGAGTTCTTTGTTAGCTAGAGCGGCCTCAAAGAGATCCACCTCCAATTCCCAATACATGCTCTTAGCCTTACTTGCTTCTAAGGCCTCTAATGCTTGCATGGGATCCTTGAAGTAAGGGATACTCAAGTGGTCCTCTACAAAACAATCTATGAAATCCATTCTCGCAAAATATCAAACAACTCGAAAATGATTAGAACAAACCTTGAGGAGTTTTACTTCCCCAAGGTGAAAAAGACACAACTAATAACAATAAAAGAAATCTTAAATCAATTAAACACCGTCCCCGGCAACGGCGCCATTTTTGATCGAGTCCATTTGGTGTTCACAATTAAGCATATGTGGTCGTTGGTCAATGGTCGATACAAAACACAATTTATACTCCACAAACAACTCTACAATTAGTAAAGAGGTAAGTAAAGGTCGGATCCCAAGGGACGGGTATTGAAATGAAGATTCTATTGTAACTAGTGGTGTCTAGGGGTGTCACAAATTGGGTTTGATGTAGAAGGTTACTAAACTAAAATAGCAATGAAAATAAACTAACAAGGTAAATAAAATAAGGGTGTAAACAATTGATTAAAAGCACTAGGGTGTCATGGGTTCATAGGGGATTCATGGGATATGATCATACAAACATGTTCTCAAATTATAAGCAAGCAATTATTGTTGTGATGGATTGAGTTGGGTTATATCTTACAATCCTAGGAAAGTTTGGGTCCCGGAGCCGAATCGATTAGATTGTACAACACCTACAAGTCGACTTAATCTTCCCTACTTAACACATGCATGGTCTAACAAGACTCGAGTTGGGTTATGTCTTACAAGTCAAGTTGAAAGGATAGAAGATGATAGTAAATGCAAGGATTCATAGGCTTAGCATTTCATCAAATATAACATGTGCATGAGTTGAGATCAAAACAAGCAAGCAAATAAGACATGAAAGCATATTAATTTAAGCATGAATCATTCCCCATGTTGGTTTCCCTAATCACCCATTAAACCCTAGCTAAGAGACTACTCACTCATTATCATATTGATCATGCTAGAAAGGTTGTCAATCATACTAACATAATGAAACATGATGAATAAATGAAAGTAATTAGCAAATAATTAAAAAGGGATTAAGAGATTATACCTACTAATGATTCCAATAATAAAGCAAGAATAATAGAAGTACTTGAATCCTAGATTGAGAGGTTGTCAATCTCCCAATAATAACCCAAATAATCTTCAATTACCCAAAATAAATGAAGAACAAGAGAGAGATTAAGAAACTAAAACTTGGATTAAAACTTGATTAATATTTGATTACAATATTGAAGAGAGATTTGATTGATATTAACTACACTAATTATTGATAAGAAGAACATGCTCCTCTAATTAGACTAATGGGGTATTTATAGTGAAAATTAGGGAGGATGCATTAGGGTTAACTAAGGGCTAAACTAGTAATTACACTTTTTAAGTTGAGCAAGGAGACTCCGGGATTCTCCGAGAGAAGGGCTTCTCTTATCGTTGCTAGAAGAATGAAAACGTGCTGTGCTTCAATCCGTGCGGATGGGAGTCGGGACGGCCGGATCTGGGCTGAGGAATCCGAGCGGATTCTTGGGCAAGACGCTCGGATTGGCGAGGTGGAATCCGAGCGGATTCCTTTGAGGGACGCTCGGATTGGGCTTGGATGGACGGACGGATTGTGTACAATCCGTTCGGATTGTTTAGCAGCGTCTTTTCTTCCTCTTTTCTTCCCTTTTCTTCATGAATTCCTTGGGGATTTCCTTGGGGACTCAAGGATCCTTTTCTCAACAATGCTCTTCTACTATGATATGTACAAAGGCCTTCTAGTCTTGTCTCTCCTTGATGCTTGGTCATTGAATACAATCAATTTAGCCTTGTTTTGCCATGAAAATGCAAGATTCTTACTCCTTTCCTACCAAGGGATCAAAATCTCAAAGAATATGCAAAACAAAGAACTAAAGATAAGAAATGACCCAAATAGGCACTAAAAAGCATGAAAACAATGGTGATTCGGGGGCTAAATATGCGCCAATTATGGTCGCATCAACCATATCGTTTTAGATCGGTCGGTTTCGTCTCGGTAAGGGTCTCGAAACAATTAGAGATGTTCGGAGTCGCCACCAAGCATTTGTGGGATGCTTGGAACCCGTTCGAATCCACTTTATACCTCGGTCAAACGAAGCACAAAGCAGTGTTTGACATAGGTACTAAAGATAAGGAATCGTCCCTCTTTAGCATCCTATCTCTAGAATGACTCTCGTACGCCCTGGATAAGGTCGTCCACTATCCAAAGTTTCTGTGTAAGAGGTGAAGGTACGTATTGGGAAGCCCTTTAATCAGACACCCAATCCCGCCCCAGTGTAGCGCCTCCACCGATCGATCTTGGTTGGTTGAATGCAAAAGTTGATAAAACGGTTTAAATGCATGAATGTGCATCCAATAATTTAAACCTAACATGTGAGAACTTTCTAAGTCGGTTGATTTAATCCAAGTATCAAGCATAAGATGTCGAGTTGGATTAATGGTTGATTTGAATGCAAGACGGAAATTAAACATCCATTTACCGTATTAGGTTTATGGTGCATAATGCGATCCATTTGTCTTAGTAAGGCATTTTGCAAATGTGATTTTTGAATGAGCAAATAGTCATCTGATCCGTCCTATATCCGGGTTGGCCGGAGTCGGGATCGTCCTAGACTAATGCTGGAAAGGGAACAAGAAAAGGGGTCTCCCCTAGTTTTGAAAATAAGAAAGAAAAGGTCTGTTTAGGCGTGGGTCAGTCAGCGGTTATATGCCGTGCTCTGACCATTTGAAAAACATTTATGAAATGTGTTGAAAAGTGGATATTTAAACCCGTTTTGGTTTGAAAGAGTCGTTGGTTGATTTGAGGAACGAGACTCGAATAATCATCAATATTTTGATGATATTCAGAGTCAGGTTCGACTTGGCAAACTTGACATGAATAGTTTTGAAAATAATTATGAACTAATTGTTTTAAGTTCATTTGAATATAATTAGTCAATACTCATCATCGTACTCGGGTTAAAATCCGACATGGTATGTGGAACCAAGGATGACTTTGTGTTGGTGACTAATATGTTTATTTTGGAAATGTAAAGAAATGATGAAAGGCTTTAAAATACCTCTCAAAATGTAAAGAAATGAAATAAAAGGCTTTAAAATACCTTTTAAAGGTTATTAACCAAATATTATCACCGGAACACGGATTAAACCGTCATGGTATTAAGAACCAAGGGTGAAAAATGTTTTATGGTTAAAATTTGTAAAAATAAATAAAAGGGTTTGAAAACATTCGGAATGGTAAAAACCGATTACAAATATGAAAATAGATTAATGAGGAAGGACGAGAACAAACACGGTTGAGTTCTGACCTGGGCACCCCATTGAGGCGCGGGCCTCTGTGCAGAACAAGAGGCTTCTGCCTCAGGCCAAAAATCAGTTTTGGCTCGTCTATCCTATGTTTTGGATCGTGTTATGCATGTTTTAGCATGTTATGGTCATAAAACAAGCAAAGACATGATAAAAGAAGGATTTTTACACCCTCATACTTACATGTTTGGTTATGGCGAGAAACCGACGTAAGTGTAACAACTCGTTTGGTCGGAAAAGACTGGGTTTAAAACCGTTTTGGTAAGTAAAAAGAGTGTTTTATTAAGATTAGTGGCGGTGTAGTGGTCGAAATGGTCGGTCAAGTGATTTAATGCACGACGACGGTACCAAACAATGTGTAAGGCTTGTATTTACGATCGGTAGGTCGTAAATACGCGTCGGATTGTGACTTAAGAAGTCGAGTCGAGAATTTTAAGGGAGAAAAGAGAGGGCGGACACTCGCGTAAGTTCTCAAATGGGGGCATTTGAGGGGTATTTGTTGGAGCTTGTGTCCTCCACAAATTAGTGTGATAACATTTATAAATCTCTTATAGGTTCACAAGGGTATACTTCGTATTTTATCAGTTGATTAACGATTACCTAATAACTGTTGGCTTGCTAGAAAGTTTGACGTTATTATCATACTCATGGCGGTGATCAACTGGTCCCTAAAAGTCACACCTAAAGGATGTGTTTGAGAGATGTGATTATGGAAATATAATCACATTGATGCCTCATATGACTAAAAGGTTAGTTCATGTATTTGACTAAACAGTTAGTCAATGTGTTGATGAGACGATTATTTAATTTAATTAAATAATATTAGCTGAGACGAATTAACTGTCAATTCGTAAATTGAATATAAACTGTTATATTTAATGAATGTATATAATGTTAGCTTAAATGAATTAAGATGTTAATTCGTAATTAAATGTAATCGGTTATATTTAATTAGCTAATTATAAATATGCGATATTTATAGTTAAAGTATATATTATACGATATTGTCATAATAAATTATTACAGACCGGTATTAATAAATCGACTGCAAGTTGTTGTATGTAGACTTATTAATACGGAATAAAATAAATGACAATTTATAAATAATACACTTTATATACATTTTGTAAACTACCAAAATAAGAAGATATAATCGCATTATTTTTGGTAGGTTGACAAACCGAAAATAAGAAGATAATTCCTCTTATTATTTCGGTTATATGGACCGAAAAAGAGGAAATAAAATTCTACCCTAATTCACTCCTTTTTCACGGTTTAAGAGAGTGAAGGGAGACCATTTTTCTTAACCTAATTTTTAACCTAGCACACTCTCATCAAAACCAAAACACAAAACCCTAAATTAATTAAGTGAATTTGGGGATCTATTCTAGCAAGAACAAAGGCATATCTCATATCATCTTGGGTGCAACTGATAGGCGAATATCATTGCGATATTGTTCTTAGGCCGATTTTGCTAGGACCGAAGGTTGATTTCATAATCTCTCTATTTTGTTTATGCAAATTTATTTTATGACTAGTTTTCATATCTATAATTTCGTTATAATCCTTATAATGTTAATGGAAGTATACCGATATTTCCTACAGTATTTATAGGAAAATGAGTGGTTGTGTGAGTTTTGAGCGGCGTGGCCACCTGGGCTGCTCAAAGAGGCGTGAGCCACGTCGCGGGTCTTCGAGTTGTCCTGTCACTTTCACACAAGTGCAATCATGATTTGTTCTATCCTAGGATTTGTAGTCACATGTTTGGTACTTGACCATTCATGAATCCGGGAAATCTTAGTATAGAAGGTTTGAAATGGTTTGTTTTTTGTGGTTGACTCGGTTTGACTCGTTGTTGGAGTCGGGATTTGAATTTTTGAGTCGGTTTTTGGTCCGGTGTCGGTTTTGACTCTAGTTAGTGTCATTGCGACCCCGTCGTCGTGCATTAAACACTCCAAGTACTTTTGAAAAGTTTTGAAATGTTTTATTTTCGAAATCGTTTTAAGCTTTCCGACGCAAAGTTGTACACAAACTGTCGATCAAACGCCAAGATTCCAAAACATGTTGTAGTCTGATAATCATCGGGTGTTTGTTGAAGTCTCAACAGATACTGGGTATCTACGCTGGCAAAGATATCCTCTGTGCCGGCACCGACACATGGGACCTATACTTCGATTGTGCATCAAATTTGAGAGGCTTCGGGGTATGAATCCTCCTAATATCACCAGAAGGGGAACATGTCCCTATCTCGGTCAAGCTAGACATCGCCGTCACCAACAATGCTGCCGAATACGAAGCATGCCTCATCGGCGTACAAGCAGCCATAACACATAGCATCAAGAGACTGAGGGTCCACGGAGATTCCTCTCTCATCATCAATCAGGTGTGCGGATCATGGAAAATCCGAAGCGACAGCTTAGCACCCTACCGAGCAAAAATCAATCAAGAGGCTGAGTTCTTCGACCAAGTCGACTACTTCCACCTACCACGGGAGGAAAATCAATTTTCTGATGCCCTGGAAAAACTGGCCGAGCTCGTCAACATACCCGATGACATGACATCGACGCCTTTATGTGTTGAGAGAAGGAGCGAGCGAGCTCAGATCTACGCCATCAACAACGACGAGGAAAATCATGTCGAACCTTGGTACCAAGCCATCCTCAACTACAAAACAAAAAACGAATTCCCTCCCAACTCTGATACAAGAGGACAAAGAGCCATCCGTTTACTTACATCACAATTCGTGATAAACCAAGAACAACTATACAAAAGAACACCCCAAGGGATTCTTCCCCTTTGCGCCGATCATCAAAAAGCCAAAAAGTCATGGAAGAAGTCCACCACGAAGAATGCGGCCCTCACCTGAGCGCAATGATGCTAGCTCGAAAAATCATGCGGTTGGGCTACTACTGGACCACCATGGAAGCCGATTGCAGAAACTACGTCAAACATTGCCATAATATCCAACTCTTCGCCAACATACAACACATACCACCATCCCTTTTATACACCATGACATCACTCTGGCCTTTCTCGACCTGGGGCATCGACATCATCGGGAAAGTCAACCCAATAGGCACCAAAGGGCATTTCTTCGTCCTCGTCGCCATCGACTACTTCACAAAAAGGGTAGAAGCAGAGTCCTATGCAGTTTTGACCGCCAAACAAGTAGCCAAGTTCATCCAGGACAACATCATCTGCAGATATGGGGTACCCCATGAACTCATCAACGACCAAGGCTCCCACTTCCGAGCGGAAACACAAGCCTTGCTGGACAAACACAAAATCAAGCGACATCGATCGTCCCCCTACCGTCCCCAAACCAACGAAGAGGTAGAGGCAGCAAACAAAACATTTGTCACCATCATCAACAAGATGCAAGATAATTACCGCGATTGGCCGAACAAACTCCCATTCGCACTCTGGGGGTACCGAACCTCCATTCGACACCAATAGGCGCCACACCCTTCTACCTAGCATACAATATGGAGGCAGTTCAACCAGTAGAGTTGAAGGTCCCATCTTTACGCATTCTACTGGAGAGTCAAGTTTCTGAGGCGGAATGGACCCCTCGAAGGTTCGAACAACTCACGCTTCTAGACGAATGGCGACTCAACGCCTTACACAACGTTCAGCTATACCAACGACGTATACAACGGGCATGCAACAAAAAGGACAAACCCAGAAACATCAAAGAGGGTGACTTGGTCGTCAAGTCGGTTCGAGCAACACTACCCGTCGATCCGAGGGGAAAATTCAAACCTAATTGGGCCGGGCCATACCTGGTTAAGAAAATACTTTCGGGGGGCGCAGGAAAACTGAGTGACCTAGATGGGGAGGATTTTACAAACCCGACCAATCTAGACCAACTCAAGAAATACTACCCTTGAACCCTAACAAACCTCTCCCTAGTTTCACAACTAGTGACCACAATATCCCTTTCAAGTCAAGTTCCTCAACGCGTTCTGATTTGAAATTGCATGTTTTATCGAGTCTAAGTTGTGGCACCTTGCCACGTTTCAAACGCCCTTTGATCTGTCAAAGGCAACATCCATTTCCACTCAAACCAAACACCTGAACTACGAGCATGGTTTGATTTCACCTCTTCAGGTGGATACGTAGGCAGTCCTTTCTTACCCAAAAAGGATACAACCACAACACCCAAATATAACTAACAAAACATTCGAACTACGAGCATGGTTTGATTTCACCTTTTTAGGTGGATACGTAGGCAGTCCTCTCTTACACAAAGAAGGATACAACCATCCCCACAAATCAAGAAAATCACCCATATCAATTTCAAAAAAAAGGAAAAGGAAAAACATTCCCTTTTCCTCAAAAATACAAAAAGAAACAGCCTTTCTCCCTTCCCACAAAAATCCCTTTCACAGTTGCAATGTTTAGGATAATTCAAACCGAATTGCCTTTACGAAATCGATGGAAGACACAACAAGCATTCACAACCTCTTTTAACACAAGCAATCCTCTTATTTAATTAATAATGAGAAGGATTACAAACTTGACAACAAATAAAGCTAAGCAAGTCTACAACTTGTCAAAGCTAGAATGTCGACTAAGACATCTCACATAGAAAAACTAGCTCAAAATACACAATACATAGCTAGTACAACATAATAAAAACTCACAACACTATTACAACATAGTACTAAAACGGGTAATGGAGTTCTTCATTCTTCCATTCTACCCTTGCCTTTCCCCTCGGGGTACATCTTGCCCTTGCTCTTCTTGTTGGCCCGGCTAGCATGGACTTCCTCTTCGGAACGGATCCTCAACGGATCTACAACGGCGACGGCCTCCGGTCTCGTGTATGACCCCAAACTCGGCCCAAGCCGAGCCCATACGCGGCCCAGTACTTCTTTGGGGCCCGAGCTTCTCCTCTTTGGTGGCCTCATTACATCCGGACTAACATCATCGGCAAAGTCATCAAAGAAGGCATGGTTGGCCTTGCCAACTTCTCTATACTTCAAGTCGACGACCTAGTCTTTACGAGACTAGGACCTTTCCTCCAAGGCATGAGCTCTTGACCACTTGACATAAGCGGAAGTCACCCATGTCGTGGCAACGGGGTTTGGTACCTCCCAAATCGACCGAGTGGCCCACCATCTTTCGAAGACCTCCACAAGCTCGGAGTTCCGGAAAACACTCTCTTGGACGAGAGTATCTTGAGCGGGCACCTTTTGTTGACGCTTCATTTGCCTTATGAGCCTTTCGAGATAAATGAAAGAAGCAACCTTCAAGCCCACCACCATCAAAGAACAAGAGCTAGCGGCCGAAGCGGGCAACCCGCTGAAGGACCTCAACTGCCACCACGGCACCACCCAACGGATATGAGGACCACCCTCCTCCACCAATCCCGAGGTCCAATAGGCCTCGGTGGATGCAAAACTATCCAAGTACAACTTCTTCCTCATAGTAAGGTGACGGAAGGAGTAAGAAGAGGAATCGACCGGAGGCTCTACATACCTTAGCCTCTTCAAGAGCCACACTTGGAGGATCCTTGAAGATTCGAACGAAGGAACTTCTCCACAAGAGCCCTTCTTGTCCAAAGCTTGGATGATCTCGCCAAGCACCAACCATGATGGATCCCAACCGTGCTCCATTTGCTCAACTATATGCACAAGGGTCATAATACCATACCATTTTGACCCCTCCTTCTTCAAGGCATTGACAAGGAGGTACGCATGAACTAGGCAAAAGGCAATAGCCCTTCTCCTAGCCACCTCCGAGACATTGACATCCAACCAGTTTGAGAAAATGTTGATAAGAGCCAACATATCCACACCATGGGGAGCAAGGAGAAAGTTCACTTGGCTCGTTGACAAGCCCAACATTGAACGAAACTTCTCTTTGTAACACAACCGAGTCGGAGGAAGCACCGGAGTACAACCCGGTCATCCACCAATAGCACCCACTTCTTCGGCAAGAGGGCAAATTTCACCTTTCGAGAAAACGAAAACATGATGTTTCGAATCCCAAAACCGAGAGCGTGCTTCAAGGAACGAGGATTGCACCTTAACTTGACGGAGCACCAACAATTGACCAACTCCCATTACAACGAGTAGATACTTCTCGGGAGGCGACAAATCCCGACACCAATGTCGCAACCTTTTTTTGAAAGCATCCATGAATTTTTTTGTGGAAGAAGAAATAAGGTTTTTGTAGAGATGTTTTTCGTGTTTTGGATAATGAAACAATGAAGCACAAACGTCCTTATATATACAAAACAATCAGCGCTTTTTTCCGAAAAAGGGGGAAGCTCACTTCCATCGCCTATGGCCTCACGCCTCTTTGGGCTGGTCCTCAGGATCCGCACCTTGACTTGTTCTTATCAAATTGTGTTTCTTCCTGACACCTAGATTCTCTCGCCTCAAGGTTCATGCCTCTTCGGGCTTATCCAGGAATTTTTGTGTTTTCACACACTCACATTCCCTTGTTTTCGTGTTTCACGAAATTCGACACGGTTTCCATGATGCAGCTTTAAACATACGGGTTTTTCTCTTCTTTTTTTTAGGAGGGAAGGGCTAGTCGCCCCAATCCGTGACGGATCGTTTCCATGTCCGTCGAAAATTCTGAAAGTTTTTCGCTTTTTCACATTTTCCCAAAAAACACGAAAATTGATAACACGACGTTAATTTTGTTCAAAAATTCAAGCTCTTGCAAATCCAAGTCTTGATCTCACAAAATTCAAATCAAATACACTCGCAAAAATCTCTTTTGAAATTCATCCATGACGGCTTGAGTTTTTGTTTTTCGAGTTACAAATCAATTTTCGGCAAAATCCGGTGCAATTTAATTCAAATACGAATTAATTTCTCGAAATTTCAAATCAATTATTTCTTTTGAAAAATCCAAACGTGACACCCTGTTGCGGAATTTTCAAATTTTCTTTTCAAATTTCAATTTTAACTTCGAGTTCTCGTGGTTATTTTTGTTTTCATCAAATGCTTTTGCGTGTTTACGTTTATGCGTACGTGCTACCTGTTGCCTGTTTTCTACACTAACGATGGAGGAATGAATGCAAAGCAAAGGGGAATCAGCCGCTGACCGTGCTTCTCCGAAACACAACACAAAAAGCCAAACACGAGTAAACTACAAACAAAAAACACATATATACAAACCGCCTCACGCAATATACATCAACACATGTTTGATACAAACGACTGACCATACAAACAGGATCCGGTACAGGTATTTATCGTACAGACACTGGCCTAAAACAACGAACTGGGGGCTATCCACCACCTACCGAACTAAGCACTCCCTATCCTTCTGATCGGAAAAGAAAAGGAGCAACATGGAAAATAAAGGAGAAAACGCGGAAGCAGAGGTGGTTACCATGATGGTAATACCTCATTCCTACTCTATAACAAAAAAAACAAAAAGTGCCTGGCAGATTTCGGACGGCATGACAATCGGGAATTGTGACTCAGTGCATCACCCCGACGTTAACCCCCAATCGTCGGAATTTGGTGATGAGAAGGAGCCACGACATAGGGTGCCACCTCGATGTTGAACCCCAATCATCAGAATTCAACAACGATCGAAGAAGGCAACGTAGAACGACGCACCCGTGTTGACCCCCAATGATCAACACTTGATCAAAGGCTGGACAAAGGCCACCAGGGAGAAACACAACTCGACAAGGACAAGGCAAAAACTATCTCTCCTCCTCCTAGATCATCCTCATCCTCTAAAGCCTCGGCAACGGACCTAGTGGGCCCAGAACACTCACCTGCAATCAGGACAAAAGAAAAATGTCAGCCGAAATTTCGGCATTACGACGGCAAAAAATAGACAAATCCAAAATAAACCACCTGCAAATGCAAAACAGAACAAGGGCAAACCCGCCCAAACCCATCCAACAAAAACACTTCACAAAAAATCGCACAAAAAACAAGTCGCCTTTCTTTTTAAGCAAAAGACGAGTCAAAACAACAACAATAAATTTCAAAAACCACCCAACACCTCAAGGCCCACACAAGGCTCGCAAAATAAACAACAAAAATTCCCGACACAACTGGGTATTTTTCGCAACTCAAAAAGGCAATTTTACGCCAATTCGGGCACAAACGGGTCAAAAATTCAAAGTACGACCACAACAAAACAACGCGATTTAATCACGTCTCAAAGTGACCTAAGCCACCGTTAAGGTCCATTTCAAGACAAACCGGCTCATTTTGAGCCCAAACAGACGCTTATTTCGTCAGACATAAGACCGTCTCAAAAAAGGCAAAAATTCAAAATTTTGCCCACAACGCCCAACGAAGTTTCAATATTGCAACGATGGTCTTTGTCGACTACAATGCAACCTAGTGGGGCATAAACCTCAAGCAAACAAACGTGGCATTGTGAAATAAGACGGTTTTTTGTCTCATTCACGTTTTTCGAGCCTAGGAAGCGAAAACGGGGACCAAAATGCAAACTAAAAGCACCCATATACTCCTATACAGGTTTCTAACCTAATGCAATCATCAATATCACTCGAAGGGTTAAGGTTTCGCACTAATTCAATTAACAAAAAGACAAATAAATTCAAATGGATTCAAGAGGATTAACATACCTTGAGATGACATGATGTTTGTAGCACGAAAGCAAACAAGGAACGAGACCCAAAAATGGCAATTTTGTGGAAATGTCGCGGTTTTAGGGAAGAAGACGAAGTGAAATGAGAAGCTTAGGCTTCTCGCGTCTTTTTACAGAGAAAAGGGGAGCCCCATTCCCTCGCAGGAAGGCTCGCGCCTCAATGGGGTATTCTCTGCTCATTCGGCGGAATTTTGGGCTTTGGCCCAATTCCCACACAAACTTCAAATTTTCAATGACGAAATTAAAAACCGTCATTTCTCAAATACGAAAAACAAAATAGTGAAATTCAAATTCGCTATTTTCATAAATTGTCAAATGACGGAATTAAAAAGCGTCATTTCTCAAATACAAAAAACAAAATAGTGAAATTCAAATTCGCTATTTTCACAAATTTTCAAATGACGGAATTAAAACCGTCATTTCTCAAATACAAAAAACAAAATAGTGAAATTCAAATTCGCTATTTTCACAAATTTTCAACAACGGAATTAAAAACCGTCATTTCTCAAATACAAAAAACAAAATAGTGAAATTCAAATTCGCTATTTTCACAAATTTTCAACGACGGAATTAAAAACCGTCATTTCTCAAATACAAAAAAAAAACAAAATAGAGAAATTCAAATTCGTTATTTTCACAAATTTTCAACGACGACATTAAAAACCGTCTTTTTCAAACGAAAATAGGAAATTCAAATTCCCTGTTTTCACAAAATTCTCAACGGCATTCTCAAATCGCAAAAACAAATAGTGGAACTCGCTATTTTCAAATCTCAAGCGAACGACATTAAAAACCGTCGCACCTTCAAACAGGATAGTGAAATTCACTACCCCTCACAAATCTCAAATTAGGGGAAGACGGAATCGAAACCGTTGCCCCAGACCCACATCAAGTAGCAGAATACACATCTGCCCTTTTTTACAACTTCCAATAAACGGCAATAAAAACCGTCACCTCTCTTCGAGATTCGAAATCACCGCCGCCCACAGGAGCCAGGGTCACAAGCCCATCTCTTTCAGGCACCACAAATATCCAATATAAACACCGGGATTCCCCAGTAGGATATCAGAGACCTCCCCACGGAGCCACTAACTCAATGGCCTCTCGAAATAGGCCCGTCCAATACGGCTATCCCCCATTGTAGATCATTCGACCTACAATATGGCTGGCGAGCCTCAAAACGTATCACGTACTCACGTACAACATGGCTGGCGAGCCTCATAACGCACATACGACATGGCTGGCGAGCCTCACAACGCACATACGACATGGCAGGCGAGCCTCACAATGTACATACAACATGGTTGGCGAGCCTCACAACGCACATTCAACATGGTTGGCGAGCCTCAAAACGCACCTTCAATATGGCTGGCGAGCCGCTAAACATAACTTCAAACGTGGTTGGCGAGCCCCATCATTTCCGCAACATAGCTGGCGAGCCTTTGCCCGCAAACAAGATGTAATACTACGGTTTTCTATGTCTATGGGTACTCTATCGAGTGGGGTTTACTTTATCGAGTAAGTATGTTTCTATACGAAACAGTAGTCTGCCTGTTGGGTACTCGATCGAGTACGTTTGACACTCGATCGAGTAAGGGGCACTCGATCGAGTAAGTCACTTACTCGATCGAGTAAGTGAGTCTTACGGGTTATTTTAGCCGGTTTTTGTTAATAATACGTGATTAGTATAAAAGGATTTCGTCATCTTTATTAATCACTTTTTCACCTTTTCTAAAACGTTTCAAGAGGAAAAGAAGTTAAGTAGCTTTCATTCATCGCGTTATTAGCAAATCCCAAGGGCTAGGATCGTCGGATTGTCTTGTTCTTTACGCCGTTGAGTTCGTCGCATCAAGGGTAAGATTCTTGTATAATTTTTATAATGTTTCGTTGACTTTGTTTAAATCCCTAATTGGGTAGATTTGGGGGTTTTGGGAGTATAATGTTGATTAGGTGATAATTATGCGAATATGTGTTATATGAGGAGGATTCGTAGAGGAACATTACTGATTAGCTACTGTGACGGTCTTGTGGTTGCTATTCCAAGTAGGGCTTCCCTACTCGGTTATTGTTTACATAGTGTTGTTGATGGTTGATCATTGTTGTTGATTTATATCATGTTGGAATTGGTAATTGGTGATTGTTGTTGTATAATGTAGTTGGTTGTGATTGTTTGTCTGTGGTTCTTGAGGTGCGTCCTCGGCTGAGTGGAGTCACTTACGGGAGTGGCTTCACGCCCTTGATTCGTCATCTGTGGAACCTGCCACAGAATAGATGTGCACATTTAGGAACTTGGGTTATCGCTCAGATGACATGAGCGGGGCTTAGGTGGGAACGGCTGCCGCCCCCTACTGGCGGCGTGGAATACTTGTTGCGATGGGTATTCTGGCAGGACTACACACTTTAGTGTGTAGTCAGGTATGTGGAGTTATGATGGAGTTTGGATGATTAGATTGGATGATTATTGTATTGCTTTTGGTTGTATTGTTTTATCTAAACAGTAACTGACCCCGGTTTAAATATTTTGAAAACTGTGGTGATCCATTCGGGGATGGTGAGTAGTTATTGAGCAGGTATGAGATGACGCGCATTAGGATAACTGGGTTGAGTTGCCACGAGATGTCTAGAAGTCTTCCGTTGTGTCTTAAACGTTCTTTTACATTATTTTGATTAACATTTTTGGGAAACAGTTGTATTTACTTTATCGATTTTGGTTTTGGACTTGTATCACTTTAAACATATTTAATAAAGTATTTTCTTTATTGTCTATTTGATATACATTGCCTCGGCTAACCGAGATAGTAGCATTTCCATGCCGTAAGTGGTCCTAGTATGGCACTTAGAGTATGGGGGTGTTACACAAGAAACGACTCAAGGACATATCCCGAAGATGCCTCAGGTATGACTCCTTCTTATGGCTGGCGAGCCTTTGTACGTAGTCTAACGAACTTTAAACGACCTGCACGGACAGTCGACAAACTCTAAACAGTTCCCGACGACAGGTCCTTGACTCGTATCCCCGAGTCGCCTTGGCGTCGCCCTTCCCAACGGCAGGTTCTTGGTCCGAACCCTTTCAAGCCGCCTCGACGTCGCTTCGGTCTCCAGGTTGTAATCTTCGATTGACCTGGGGGCTATACTTTGACTTTCGCCATGTTTAAGCCTCAGTCAAAATGGGTGCGCTGTAGATACCCAGTATCTGTCGAGTCTCCAATAAACACCCGATGATTATCAGACTACAACATGCTTAGGAATTGCAGCGTTTAATCGACAGTTTTGTATAACTATACGTCGGAAAACTTCAAACGATTTCGAAAACAAAACATTGCAAAACTTTTCAAAAGTACCTGGAGTGTTTAATGCACGACGACGGGGTCGCAATGTTACTAACTAGAGTCAAAACCGACACCGGACCAAAACCGACTCAAAATTCAAATCCCAACTCCAACAACGAGTCAAACACACAAAAAAAAAACAAAAAAAAAAAATTCTCAAAATTTCCATGTTAAGTATTCGCGGAATGCTTAATGGTCAAGTACAAATCATGTCATCCAAAACCTAGGATAGAACAAATCATGATTTCAATTGCGTGATAGTGACAAGACAGCTCGAAGACCCGCGAAATGGCTCGCACCTCATCGAGTACCCCATGCGGCCACATCGCTCAAAACACACACAACCACCCATTTTTCTATAAATACCCCTCAAACGACACCATTTGAAGGTACGTGGGTGTCCGCCCCTTCATTTCTCCCTTAAAATTCTCGACTCGACTTCTTAAGTCACAAACCGACACGTATTTTCGACCTACCGATCGAAAATAAAAGCCTTACACATTATTTGGTACAGTCATCGTGCATTAAATCACTTGACCGACCATCTCGACCAACTACACCATCACTAAAGTTAACAAAACACTCTTTTACATTGCTAAAATGGTTTTTAAATAGAGTTTTCCGACCAAACAAGTTGATACACTTTCGTCGATTTCTCATCTCAAGCCTAGCATGTAAGTATGAGGGTGTAAAAATCCTCTTCTATCATGTTTTTCATCTGTTTTATGACTATAACATGATTCAAATATAAGTTAAATGAGCCAAAACCGAATTTTGGCCGGAGACAGGGGTTGCTTGCATAGCAGAGAGCCTCGCGCCTCAATGCCTACTTAGGCCTTAATCCAACCGTGTTTGGTCCCACCTTTCCTTTTTTTAATTCATTTCATATTTGTAATCGGTTTTTACCATTTCAAATATTTCAAATCATTTTCATGACAAACTTTTAACCATGAAACATTTTCACCCTTGGTTCCTCATATCATGTCGGTTTAATCCGTGTTTCGGTGATAATATTTGGTTAATCACATTTTAAAAGGTATTTTAAAACCTTTTATTTTCATTTCTGTACATTTCAAAAAAAACATATTAGTCATAAATACAAAATCATCCTTGGTTCCACATACCATGTCGGTTTTTAACCCGAGTACGATGGTGACCATTGACTAATTACAAACAAATGAACTTAAAACAATTAGTTCATAATCATTTTAAAAACCATTCATGTCAAGCTTGCAAAACCGAACCCGACATCCAATATTGTCAATACGATGATGATTATTCAAGTCTTGTTCCTCACATTGACACAAAAGCGGTCTAAATGACCTTTTCAAATCAAGACGGGTTCAAACACCCTTTTTTCAAACCATTTTACAAACACTTTAACAGTCAGAAGACGTCCCTTGGACACTCTGCTGACACGCGCCTAAATAGGCTAATCATTTTCCGATTTCCAAACCAGGACAGGCCTGTTTGCATCGCCTGATGGCTCACGCCTCAATAAGCTGCCTGATGCAGACCCTGTTTCCTTTCAAGCACTTGTCTAGAATGATCCCGACTTCGGTTAACCCGAATACAGGACGGATCAGATGACAAATCTGCTCTTTTCACATTGTATTTGCGAAATGCCTTACTAAAACAAATGGATCACGTTATGCACCATAAACCTAACTCGGTAAATAGATGTTTAACTTCTATCTTGCATGCAAATTAACATTAAATCCAACTTGACATCAATTACTTGATATTTGGATAAACAACCGACATAGAAAGCTGACATGTTAGGTTCAAACTTGTGGATGCGCATTCATGCATTTACCCGTTTTATCAACTTTTGCATTTACCCAACCAAGATCGATCAGTAGAGGCCGCTACCGCGGGCGAGATTGGGTGTCCGATTAAAGGGTTTCCCGATATGTACCTTCACCTCTTACTCAAAAACTTTGGATAGTGGACGACCTTATCCAGGGCGAACGAGAGTAATTCTAGAGATAGGATGCTAAAGAGGGACGGCTCCTTATCTTTAGTACCTATGTCAAACACCGCTTTTTGCCTTGGTTGACCTAGGTATAAAGTGGATTCGAACGGGTTCCAAGCATCTCACAAATGCTTGGTGGCGAGTCCGAACATCTCTTGCATCGTTTCGAGACCCTTGCCAAGACGAAACAGACCGATCTAAAACGATCCGGTCGAAAGCATTTTTTTACACCGCCGAGCGTGGCTTTCAAAAGACCGCTTCATGTCCACAGATCGGCTGGTCGTGCAGGTGGCCCCGTGTCCACAGCGTGTCGAGGAAAATAAGTCAACATCATAAAACATAGAATTTAAGCCCCTTCAAATGCTTGAAGCTTAATAGCACAAGCAGCTAAGTTTAAACACAATGAAATTCCGAGGTTCGCGAGAGAATTAAAATAAGCTTCAACTCATCCCGCATAACAGAACACAGAAGGCGACATGCTTTGTCGTAGCAAGCACTTGCCTAATCAAAATGATTGCATCTAAAAAGGTCATTACCGAACTCCTTAAAAGCGTTAATCTTAGAAATAGCGGGCACTTCTTTATGGGGAAACACTAGGCTGAAATCATCAGCTTCTTCGGATAAATCACAACCATAGACAAACTCAAAGAACTTCAGAAAAGCAACACAAGAACTATGATTCATGGAAACTGATTGAAAGATGTAAAGGAGAGCAATCGTATTTCAACAAACAAATCCCAAAATCAAAGTAGAATTTTAACAATAAACATACGAGAACTATATTAACCATAGAATAGTCGGAAGGAAATTAGTAAAAAACGATAAAATATATCACCGATTTTGAAAAGGCGGAGCAGAGGTTGGAAGGAAGTCATCCACCGATCACCACCTCACCAATTCTGGATAATCAACCACCAAAAAACCGATTGAAGATAATAAGGGAGAAGTAGACTCTTGACGACAACCTACAGACGTGCGGTGAGGCCGCCGGCAAGAAAGGTGGTGAAGAGATGGGAAGTTGGTGGAGAATTTTATAGGGTTTTGGTTTTAGAGAGGTTTCCTATTTTGGGGGTTTTCAATAAAATTTTATCGTACAACCATTTTTTAATACTCCACTGAATCGAAGATGTTATTCGGGTGGGGTACCGCCCTTGAAGAGGTCCATTGATTGGCTGTAATACCCGGATATTATGGGACCCGGAAAAGAACCTTAGGATGTGTGATAGAACCTTAGACTAGACTAGATATCACTCGGGAGTGAAGTATGACTATAAAGTGGGCCAAGTATAACATATACTAGACTTAGTGGAGTTGTTTTAATGTCCGCATATAGAAGGGTTATCTTAAAACCGTCATAACTTGAGATATAGACATGATATTGATGTGATTCTAATTTGAGGTGATATCATATCCTCTTACGATTCCAACAGTAGGTCACACGCCCAAAATGACCAAGAAACGAGTGAGATATGATTGTTTACAAAAACTGGTCATTGCTGAGAAATGCGTCGCACTCGACCGAGTGACGTTCACTCGACCGAGTGGACTCGACACTCGATCGAATGAGTGACACTCGACTAAGTGAGTGACACTCGACCGATTGGACCCGCCACTCGACCGAGTGGCACTAAATCAGAACATGGGATAAGGAAATCTTATCCCTTATCCTCATTCATTCTATCTTCTTCCTTATCTCTCCAAACTGTCTCCCTTCTCTCTAAAACCCCCATAAACCTCTTCCTCCATGGATACAAGCTTGCTTTAAGGAATCTCACACCTTGTTCTTCACCATCCACACTTGTAAGTCGATTTCCACTCCTCCTTGTTTTAGTCTTAACTTTAATCTTTAGGGGTTTTCACTTGGGTTAATTAGTTAATAATTAGTATATGTAATATGGGTAATTAGTGGGTAATAATAAGGGGTTTGTTTTGTATATTAGTGTAGGATGTATTGGTGATGGTATTACATGATTTTTATAGGATTATGATGGTCTTGCGAGACAGAATCTTATGGGATTCGAGTAGCTTATGAAGAATGCTAAAAGGTAGGTTTATCCTACTCGGGTTCAATATTTTTGTGTGTATATTTGTGTGTCTTTCATCCTTATTTCGAGTATAAGTCGATTTGGATATTGTGTTGGTATTTGAGGAATTTTTATCCTGATATGTTGGGATTGAGTTCATGATGAGTCATATAATTGGTGTTGTGCTGCATTTTCTATGTATGGTCATTGTTATGTTTGGTTGGAGATCATTGGTGGTGTTACTTGGCTATTGAGGAGACGTAAGATGGTTGGAAAACCATCTTACGCTTGAGTTGCCTCTTGGAGCATCCCACTCCAAGAGGGATGTGCACATTAATGGCTTGAGTTACGGAGGGACTCGTGTGGTTGAGACACGACGTCTGGCAGGGGATCCGGTTGGCTTTCGGACCCGGTACGTCTGGGCGTGTCCCGGTACCTATTTGTGGTTGTTGGTATGTCTGGGCGTGTCCCGGTACCAGTGTGGTTGTCGGTATGTCTGGGCGTGTCCCGGTACCATGGTGGTTGTGGGTACGTTTGGCGTGTCCCGGTACCGGAGTGGTTATTGTTTTATAGCATCATTCATGTTTTAGTCATGTTGCATACTTACACACTTTGAGTTGAGTCACACTGTATTTATTTATTGAAACTGACGTTTGTCTGTCTGTGTAATTGTCACCTATTTCCGGGGTGGCCTGTGTCGATCCATATGATATTTTCGATCATATGGGGAGTAGGTTAAGTACAGGTTTGCTTGTTGACGTGATCGGGATTCGGGCCACGCTACAGACTTTGGAGTCGAGTACATAGTCACTAGGTAGATGACATAGTCATAGACGAGTTGTATTTCATTTATTCATTAGTTCATGTTTGTAATAACTAAACTTGTTATTTATTAAATAAAGTTTCCTAATTATAATTCGGATTTCCTTGCCTCGGGAAACCGAGATGGTAATGCTTCAATTATCTTGGCCGGATAATAGGGGTGTTACATTGGCTTAAAATCTGACTAGTGCTTAAAGGGATTGAAAGTACTACTCATATCAACAAAGTGCACTTTCTTTTCTGATATCCATGCGAAAGAACTCCACAGTTAAGCGTGCTTGGCTGGGAGTAGTCTTAGGATGGGTGACCTCCTGGGAAGGTTCCCGAGATGCGCATGAGTGAGGACAAAATGCGCTGTAAATGACCCATGTTGATATGTGGGCCATGTACACAGCCTAGCAAGCTACTATGAGTGACCGCTCCCGACCCTAGGTTTGGGCCGGGGTGTTACATGTGGTATCAGAGCAACCCTGCGACCGTCTGGTGAGGCTGTGGTCTGAAGTACCCGGGTCACCAACCTAGCATGGGAGGATTCTAGGTTTGGCTCGGCTACGGTCAGATGCTGCCAGGCGCAACGAGGACGTTGCGTTTTTCAAGTGGGGGGTATGTAATACTATATTGAACCGAAGACGTTATTCGGGTGGGGTACCCCCTTGAAGAGGTCCATTGATTTGCTTAAAATATGACTAGTGCTGAAAGGGATTAAAAGTATTACTCATATCAACAAAGTGCACTTTCTTTTCTGGTTATCCATACGAAAGAACTCCACAGTTAAGCGTGCTTGGCTGGGAGTAGTCTTAGGATGAGTGGCCTCATGGAAAGGTTCCCGGGATGCGCATGAGTTAGAATAAAATGCGCTGGAAATGACCCGTGTTGATCTGTGGGCCATATACACAGCCTGGCAAACTACTATGAGTGACCGCTCCTGACCCTAAGTTTGGGCCGGAGTGTTACACATTTCACATAGGAGAATCAACTCTTTAGATAGACCTTATATTATTATATCGACTAAAGTAGTCAACACACTCCTAATTTTATCTATGCAAAATACTTGCAAGTGCATAAATCAAATTTAGTATGTGCTGTATATATAAACGGTTCTTCAAACGAGTGCTTTTAGGCATTCATTTTTTTTTGGTGACGAGGGAACCCGCGGTCACACTAAGAGTTGGGCAAAAATATACGATTCGATTTTATTATACTTATACGATACGTTTATACGATATCCGATATGGTTCCCTTTTTTCTAGAATACGTAGATATCTCATTTCTACACCTCCCGCCAACCACCCAGTGATGATTGGGCCGCATGTTTGATACCCGGAATGATTTTATGACAGTTCGTAAGTTCATCGACAAGTGATAGCTTAAACACTTGAGTCAACCCCTTGGTCGTCATCTACGCGCCGATACGGTCGTTTTGACAGTAATTAGAGCTCATTTGGAGTCCGGGTCAAAAACCGCTTCATTTTCTAAAAAACCGTTTAAATGTCGAGTCGGAATATTCCAGAAAGTTCTATAATTCTATGGATAGTTATTCCTAATTTAAATTAATATTTGTAAGTAAATATCTTTCCGTATTTTGTGTTTTATGGAATAAGGAAGTATAGATCTACCGAAATTCCATAACAAAACGCGGAATTCTTTCTTGCTGAGGAGGAAACCTCTGGGGAAAGGACGCAGTAGGTGCTGCGCCTCTTCCAAGGGTCGCAGTGGCTACTGCACCTCATCCCCAGTCCTCTTTTCACGCTTTTCAGAATATTTCCGTGATTTGTTTCCATATCCGTGTCATTCCTAAAGTCCTCCGTATGTTTAGTATAAATAGAGGCCTTCGGCCTCCATATTTGGCACGCGAGTGTCCGTTCTTCTCTTCTCCCTTTGCATTCTAAGACCGCGCTCTTGCCTTTCGACGCCTACATGCTTGATCAATCGACCACGTAAGCTCAGATCATTCTGAGTACCAGTCACGTTTGCATGACCGACCAATTTGACCACTACACAATCAATTAAATCAATTTGTTTTAAATCCTTTCTCAAGGGCACTTTCATACTTGCATAGATCGAGTCGAGTTACCACTAAAAACCGATTTAGTTAAATCTCGCGACACTAACATGTAAGTCTGAGGGTGTAAAATCCCATCTTATTTCTGTATTTCTTTTCTATATTATAATTAATGTAAGAATTTATGTGGGGAAGAATCGCAGCAATTCATGCGCCTTCTGGAAAGGCCACAGTATCTGCTGCGCCTCTTCCAGAGGTTGCCTTCAGTTGCTGCACTTCTTTTTCTTCCTCGGGTTTTTGTTCCTTTCGTCTTTTATTTTTCTTTCTTTGTTCTTTCCTTTATTTCACCTAATAATTTCCAAATTAGTTTTTATAAATCCTTTTCAATTATTTTCGAATTAAACCCCTTATAATCAATACTCATGGGTTTTCGTTATCTTATTCAATCCCGTATTTTATAGGTTCTATTCTTCCATATCGAGTCTTTAGAATTCGTCTTTTGTACATAAACATGCTAAATCACTAATACTTGAGTCGTATGCTAATAATCGACGTAAATCAACCGATGAACAATAACTAACCCGCGGGTCTGACCTTCACAGCCAGAGCCCAGCTCTAGAACAGACGCAGGGATTGTTGCGCCTGTTCTGGGTTGGCTTCTGTCTCTGAACTCTTTTTCGCTCTGACGTAGCTTCTAATTTCGGTTTAAATCAACTATTATTCATATTATCACCTCTAATCTGACGTATTTTCATTCCAATTTTATTTTCCTTTTATTTTCTTCTTCAAAATCCAGTTTTTGAGCGTGCTTTTGACGTAGATAAAAAAATCCTTGTAATCTTTTCGTTTATCATTTATTATTATGTATGATTTATTTGTATGGCATTCACATGTAATTAATCTAACATCTACTTCGATCCAATTGTTTGCTAAAACACGTGTTAACCGACATAGTCTAATTTCACATGCTAAGATTAATCTGTGTTTGTTGCAATGCATGCATTACATCGACGACATATCAAATATGAACAACTTCCCTAATCATTAGTAGAGCCCGCTATCGAGGCGGGCGGGATTAGGTGTTCGAATTAAAGAGCTTCCTAATACGTACCCTCACCCCTTACTCCAGTTATCTCTGGACATCCGTGTCCATTGGCATTTTCGAGAGTCATTTTAGACATAGAATGCTAAGGGTAATGAGTTCTTAGTGTTCATGTCATTACATTGTGTCTTGACGTAACACGAGGTATTCGAACGGTTTCCAATTTTTCCACAATAAATTGGTGGCAACTCCATAAATGCAGGCTTATTCGACCTTTCACCAGTATCAATGCCTCACAAAACGGCAACGGCCCATGACGTACTTTGGCAAACCAAGTTTCCGTGGGAGAAGTGCTGCCGCCTCGAAACCAACGCGCGGGTCCGCGCGGCGCTGGTGGCCCATGTCCATAGTTTGGCGACTCCGCTGGGGATGATACACTTACGTGTTACCCAGGGTGAAACTTGAACATGGTTAGGGAATAGTTTATACGAGACAGTTGTCGATTTTCATTACTCGACCTTCTTAGGTCGTTTCATCTGACCTTCCTAGGCTTAACCCAACCCATTCGACCTATCGTCCCGTCTGGATGGTCCAAATTCCTATCTGGGTGTTGTGAACATTATTTGCGCACATTTAGTCCCCTAATTGAACCTATTTTGCATACTTTTATAACATTTTATGACCATTTTATCCGTCAAATCCTTCCTATTTGCTTTCCTAGTGCATTTTATATGTTTTGTAGAAAAGGAGATAATAAGGCGGAAATTCCCGTCTCTCGTGCATATTTGGAAGCTTGTTGACGATATTTGATGGACTAAGTATGAAGAGGAGGCAAGAATGATGACCAAGGAAGAAGAAATAAAGAGTATATAAAGGCATCTTAGGCTTACAAGCAAAAAGAAAGAGAATAGCAGCTCAACCCGCGCGGGTCAAGCCTATCTGGAGCAGGATACTGATGAACCCGCTCGGGTCAATTTCAACCCGCTCGAGTTGAAGCTCTGGACGCGCGTTTTCAGCTCGGGACGAGCGTATTCCTGGACAGAAAGCCTTCCCTTGCTACGTGAACCATGATCCGCGCGTATTTCTTGAGAGACTAGCAAAAAGAGACCGGAGTCTCTTTTTGAGACCGGCGATTCCCTACCAACAATTAGCATTGTTAAATTACTATTTTACCCTTGCTTAACCTAATGATGCTATACTATATATACCCCATTTGTAATAATCAAACCATCAAGTTTTTATTAGGTTAATTCAATCCTTCTTTAGATTAGATTAGGAGTAGATTAGAATAAATTACTCTTTAATCTTTCCACAAATTATACATTAATCTTTCCTTAATCATTGTTCAAGTTTATTATTGAGTAATTCAAGTTTATTATTGAGTATTTAGAAGATTATTGGGTTTATTGGGAGATTGACAATCTTCCATCAATCATCAAGTTCTTCTATTATTCTTTGCATTATTATTTTGGAATCTCCATAGGTATAATTCTCTTAATCCTTGTTTTAATTATTGTTAATCTTTCTTACTTGTTCATCATGTTTGACTTTGTTAGTATGATTTACAACCTTATTAACATGTTAAACTTGATTATGAGTGAGTAGTTACTTAGCTAGGATTAATGGGTAATTAGGGGAAACAAACATGGGGGAATGATTCATGCTTAATCTAATATGATTCCATAATTAATTTGCTTGCTTGTTGTGATTTCAACTTATGCACATGTTATGTTTGATGAAATGCTAAGCCTATGAATCCTTGCATTTACAACCATCTCTAATCTTTTCAATGAGACTTGTAAGACATAAACCAACTCGAGTCTTGTTAGACCATGCATATAGTTGGATGGGGAGGATTAAGTCGACTTGTAGGTGTTGTACAATCTAATCGATTCGGCTCCGGGACCCAAACCTTCCTAGGATTGTAAGATATAAACCAACTCGATCCATCACAACAATAATTGCTTGCATCTAGTAGGAAACATGTTTGTATGATCAACTCCCATGAATCCCTTATGAACCCATGATATCCTAGCATTTTTAATCAATTGTTTACATCTTTCCTTTTGTTGCTTGTTTATTGCATCTATTAGATTAGAATCATCAACCCATTATAATTGTGACAACCCCAAGCACAACCATAATTAGATTGAATAATTTGAGTAACCACCGTCCCATGGATCGACCTCGACTTACCACTAACTAGTTGTATGTTCAGTATTATAAATGTGTTTGATTGGATGTGACCCGACGACATCACCCATCAAAATGGCGCCGTTGCCAGGGACGTTGTTGTTTATTTGAATCATTCTTTTGTCTAGTTTTAGTTGTGCTTCTTCTTGAGGAATTTTGGTTCCTTGGGAATTTTATTTCTTGTACTTGTTCTATTTCATATGTTTATCATGTCTACATTCACTTTTTGGCAATATGAAGATGAGTCATTTGATAAATATGTTGCAAGATTTGAAGATTATATGACTCATGCTTGGCATCATGGTTTTACTCTTTCAAATTATGAAGCATGTTGTGTTGTTTATAATGGCATGAACCTTGAAACCCGCAACTTGGCATTTCACTTGAGTGGTGGTAGGATATGTGAGATGAGTTGTGAGGAATTTTGGGAATTTGTTGAGTTCATGACCATCCATTGTCTTAAGCAAACTATACATGATATATTTGAGAGTGCCAAGGAAGGTATAGAAGCGATAAAAACCACATTTCAAAAATTCATTGAGGAAAACTATGATGAAAATGAGATTTGTGAGGATGAGAAACCTTCCTATAACCTTGAGTCAACCTCCTATGCCCACAAAATTACCCCACCTTGGGAATATGGAGTGCTAGATGAGGAGAGTGATGATGAGGAGGAGTACATTCTTGATTGTGAAACTAATGCTTGGATGCCGTCATCTTACTCTTCTTGTGTTTCAATGAAATCAACCTCCATGGAATTTGATGATTATGGGCAAAGTGAGAATGATATGGATGTGAGCTTGAGAGAAAACTCACCCTTTGAGGATGACATATTTGAGGGAGACAATTGTGTTGAACTTGGTGAGCCTTGTTACGACAACCCCTTTGATAATGGACCTTGTTGGGATGAGGAATATGATGAGGACATTTGGGAACCCCAAATAGACACCCTTGAAATCACCTTGGATGATAATGAGAGTACTTGCACTAAATGTGGTGATTTTGACTATTTGGAGGATGAGTTGAGTGAATTGCCAACCAACTACCCATTTCATGTTCCTACCATCCATCATTTCTCTTATGATTTTTGTCATAATATTCTTGACATGCTTGTTCGGTCTTTTACTTGGGCATTTTTCAATTACATAATCTTGTGTTGCTATGCATGCCTATTCATGTCCCACTCCCAAGAATTTGACCGACTTCTACGTGCTTTGAGTGCTAGTGATGATTTTCCATGAAATTGTTTATTGATAATCCTTGGTTTGATGAAGTTCCTTAATAACCATTAATTTGTATATATGCATTTAGTGTAGTTTTGCATTTATTTAATCTTATGAGAGATGAAAGGGAGGGATCTCATATTTTAATTGAGTTTTTGAAGGAAATTAATGAAAATGAGAAGATGAAAAATGTAAAGAAATGAAGAAAATGGAAAATTTGGGCTTATGAGTAAGTGTGTTATCAAGAGAAAGGTGTTGGGCCAAAATTTCAAAAAAAAGAAGCGCATCCCGAGACAAATCCGAGCGGATTGGAGGACAAGAAAAGAAAGAAAAGTTCCTGCCCAAGAATCCGAGCGGATTTTAAGAAAGACGCCCGTCTTTGCTGCCAACCCGAGCGGGTTGAAATTATCTGGAGCGGGTTCTCAGCCAACCCGAGCGGGTCAGATCTGTCCCGAGCGGGTCCACCAACAGGGCAGTCGTATACCTATCAAAAATAACCAACTGGCTCTAACTAATATAGCTAGGAAAGTCGGGTCGAATCCACAGGGAGATGGGAAATTGTCAGCTTTGTCTAAGTCCGTCAAGGTAACCAAATTGGGGGGTTTTTAAATGTTTGATCTAAACTAAAGACAAGGATAGAGAAGAAAGAGTAAGAGAATAAAAATTAACCAAGAAGAGAAAACAGCTAAGATAGACGGTTCACCATAATCATTCGGTCAAGCAATCTAGGTCTCAGGTCAATGCAGGCACGGTCTGAGGAGCAGTGAATATCTCCTTTCGGTCTCTATTCGCCCTAAAGCATAAATAGCTTAGCTTTCGCCCTAACTATAATGCCCTATTGTTCGCTACTAGTCTCGCCTTTTCCAACTTTTCGGTCCAGGTTAAGGGTCACTATGATATAAATGCCTAATCGCGTCGACTCAATTAGTCAGATACAGATAAATGCAGCAGTTAACAACAAAGATTATACCAGCATTAACCCAATAAATCGATTACTAGTTCCTCATAATTATGGATCCCCTTTAGTCTTAGCAGAGGGGAATTAGCTACGCATCATTGAATCAACAATAACAACAAATAGATAATTAACACTAAACATTATAACAACTAATAAAGATCGAATTAAAGCAATTATGATAACAATAAAGGAGAGAAGGAATTAAAGCAATAATTAAGATTAAGAGATTAAAGAAGAATAATAGTACCAATACAAATCCGAATCCGAGTAGCAAAGTGTAAAGGAGGAGAAAATTCTAAGAACAGTCGAAAGTAATAGAGTAAAAGTGAGTGTGAGGGAACAGAAAAAAAGACCCCCGTTACGTTGTTCACTCCTTCAGCCTTATACGAAAAATCCATCTAAACCTAATCTATGGACTAATTACAAAAGCCCATACAAAATTAGGCGGAAAATAATCTAAAGCAGGACAAACTACTCGATCGAGCGGAAATAAACCACTCGATCGAGCAACTGATCGCCAAACCTCTCGATCGAGTGGAAATAAACCACTCGATCGAGCACTCCTTGCAATATCTTCTCGATTGACTCCTCGAACTGCTCGACCGAGCAACCTTAAGCATATAAAGCATTCGATCGAGTAGAAAACTACTCGATCGAGCTATCTTGGCACGTAAGACATTAAAGCACCTTCCGAAACCAGCTCACGCGTCTTCAAAATGTTAGATTCCAAGCTCCGGCTCCTCATTCTCCATAAATGCATGCAATTGGGACGAATTAGGCTCGATTTAGCTCCTCTTTGGTTTATTCCTGCAAATTACATAAAACGAACCAAAGTAGAATATTCGGGGGTATTTGTAGCTAGACATAAATAGTACAAAAATGCGTGTAAAAATGAGGTAAAAACCTTATATAAAATACACGCATCATCCACCCTCTGAATGCTGAATTTTCCCAGAATCACGGGCAGAATAATACTACCCCACCCGTGTTCATCCTTTAACCCGTGAATGCCTTGTTTTTCAGCTATAAAATTCACTCTACACTCAAAGCTCACCTACCATCTTCATCTTCTACCTTCAAACTCAACCTCAACTCACAAAACTCACCCAAATAACCATAAAATCCAACCAAATCACCATCTAAATACTCTAAAAATCATTCTAATCCATTTCTACACAATAAAAACCAACTTTCCAACCTTCTATTTGCTCAAAATCACCCAATTTCATCATTTCAAAAATTGGAGCTCCAAAAATCCGTGAGCAACAATTGATTTTCGGGTTTGATTTTTGCCTTCTAGCTTCACTACATTGCTTTTAGTGTTCTAGTAAGGCATTTTCAAGGTTGTTTGGCTCTTATTTGTGAAGATTTGTGGCATTCTTGAGTAGTGATACTTGGTGGATTTCAAGACTACGACAATGAATTTTTGGGGCAAGAGTAAGGCTACTACTTCCAAGGGATCAAAAAGAAGGAAAGGAAGCAATTCTAATGCTCCACTGGAGTTCCAAATGCAAGAAGAGGAGCTAGTACCGGAGATTGAGCAACTTGATAATTTCCCGGAGGTAGTATTCATCAAAAAATGAGCATAGGAGGCGATTTTGAAACTACTTGGTAAGGAGTTCGAACCCACTCGTTTCATTTGTCGTCAAACTTTGGATAAACTTGGTATTGAAGGATGAACCGAGTCCTTATTTAGAGAAATGGGTCTTGAGACTTTGTTTAATATGCATGAGTAACATATCCTAGCCTCACCTTGGAATTCTTGTCTAGTCTCAAAGTATTTGAAGGAGAGACATATGGGGTGTCTTTGGAATTTAGGTTGTGTAATGAGACCCATCAAATGCATTTGGGTACCTTTGGTGAAATCTTTGGGCTTACGATACCCGAGACCGACCTTGAAAAGCCCGTGGGGTTCACGGAGTCACATTTGTGGAGAGCAATCACCGGGTTGGAATTAGAGGGTTTTAAGAGGTGTCATGCCTTTTGCATTCATCACCCGGTTATTAGGATGTGGCATCAATTTATAGCGGGGACTATTCATGGTAGAAGTGACACGGGATGTGTGAGTCAACTTGACATGACTTTTCTTGAGTCATATTTGAATGTCCAAGGTTTGCCAAAGTACAACTTTAATCCCGCTCTTGAATTACTTGTCCGATTTCGAAATCTATCAAGGGGTGCGACAAAATCAAAAGGAATTGTGATGGGTGGTCTTGTGACTAGGATGACCGATGCTTTATGTCCGGGATTTAATGATGATGGGAGGTATGAGGCACTACCCGGAGATACTTTACTTAATGAGAGGGTCATCTTTAGGCATCACAAATGGTGCAAATATAATGATTTGGGAGGTATTGATAGGTACACCAAGGGAAGCACTACATTCACCTTTCCTTGTTGGGACCTTCCTCCTATCACACCTAGGTCGAGTTACCTTGCACCTATGCCGAGCTACCTCCTCCCCATTGAGAGGATTAGGGTTCCACCACCTAGGAGACGTGAGGAGGCACCTTCTACTCCTTCCCATGCACCACCACCATCCCAAGGTCCAAGCCTTGGATTTCCACCATTCCTTCATGGTGTTCGGCCCTCTTATGCAGAGATACCTCCATACCCCCATGTCTACCGACCCTTTTCACCTCCTCCCCCTCGCCCGAGTAGCCCTCCATCGGCCATGGATATATTGATGGGTATGATAAGCAACATGGATGTTAGGATGCACCGAGGGCAAGAAGACAACTATTTGGCCCTTTATCCTCAATATTATCATATGGCACAACAAGGGTTTATTGATCCTAATGGTCCTAGGCCTTCTTGGGTGCAACCGCACCTTGTGTTCCCAAACCAAGGCTTGAATGAAGATGACCAAAGAGGAGGAGAGGAAGAAGAAGAAGAAGAAAGTGAAGATGATGATAGCCTTAATGATAGAGGCTTTGATTGAGATCGTGATTGTGAGACCTTTCTTTCCCTATTTCTCATGTATAGTTTGTATTGTAATATACCTCACATGATTAGATTAGTTTGCATTGTATTATATCTCACATGATTCATGTAGATAGTTGCATATAGATTAGAATTCATGCATAGTTACTAATGACCAAACCTATTCATTTCTACACTAGAAATAGTGTTTAAATCGGTTTGGGGAGGTTTGATCATAGGTGACCATAGTCTACTAGAAAACATGCATCATCTAGTGTAGATTAGTTTGCATTCATTTGTTATATATATCATATAGAATTGCATTTAGTTAGAGCATGCATTCATTCATATCATATCATTGCATTTGTACTTTATTTCAAAAAAATCAAAAATCCAAAAACATGTATTTCCTTTTTATTCCCACTCCTACATGTACATTGAGGACAATGTCCAAAATAAAGTGGGGGATGGGAATTTATATTCCAAAATGCATAAAAATTGAAAAATTTCGAAAAGCCACAAAAATATGTCTTTTAATTTCATAAAAACAAATACCATAAAAATTTGAAAAATTCAAAAAACCAAAAACATGTTCTTTAATTTAGTAGTGTAGAATTGTATATACTTGTGCTTTTGTTCTCTTCTCACATAGATACAACACTACATTTGAGGCATTAGCAAGGGAAAATGAAGACCGCTTGGTATGATCGTTCTAATCTCTATTTCCCTTCCATTTCGTTTTCATTATTCATATGAGGAGGATGGGCTTACATGTCAAGGAGGATGTGGTGTATTTTATTGTTGCGGTTTGTGTATCTATGTGTTGTTAGGAGTTGAATTTAGTTTATATGACATACTAGTTGGTAGAATCATATGCATTAGGATGTATATATGTTAGTTGCATCATGGCATGTAGTTTGCATGTAAGAAAAATTTTGTAAAACCGTCTACTTGGGAAACTTGACAAGTGTATATAGGCCCTAGTAGATGCTTTTTCTTCTTAAGACTTTACTTGTTAGAATACTTTTAAAACACCCTAGGATGTGTCATGCTAGTATCCTTTGACCCATGGATTAAGGCCTAGTCAAGAGTACCTTGTGGTGTGATAACTCCTTGGCTACCGTTTATTCCAAGGTGACCCTTGAAACCATGCATCCATCCATCATCCATGTTCTACCACATTGTTTTTCAATCAAAGGGAATGGGCACAAAAAGAAATCAATTTGAGTTCAAGAAATGAAAAGAAAAGAAAAGAAAAAGTTTGCAAAAATGCATCAAATGAAAAGAGCAGCAAAAATAGAACTCCTAAAGCTTCAAATATAAGCCACCCTCACTACATATGGGGTGACTTTGAAAATGTTCAAAAATAAATGCAAAGAAAAGTTGAAAAGTTGTCAAGTATTGAAAAGCCAAATATCAAAAGAAATGGCAAAAGAAAGTGTTCTCAAATGTCAAATGCCACAAGAAATTGGGGGGAAAAAACAAAAACAAAAGCAAAACTCCCAAAGTGAAACTCAAATATCTATCGATCCCTTTATCCACCGTATCCATTTTTGTGGATGGTAGAGAGGGGACGACCCTTCTTCTTGTCTAGGCAAGAGGGGGAATTCCGCGATCCTCTAGTGTTTCTAACACCATAGGGAGTCTATTCTTGACAAAAGCATTTAACGATTGAGGACAAAGGTACCCTAGCTTGACACAACTTGGAGGTGATTTATTGGTATCCTTTTAGGCTTAGTAGTTTGAAGAAACCGCATCTATGAAGGAGTGTGTACCCTTGAATTGCTTCCCTTGTAGATAATTTCCGCCACTTAGATGAGGAAAGTGGGTATTCTTTTGTAGATGCATCCATTACTTGTTTTGTGTGCTTAATGTTTGGATGTGTCGCCATTTTGGCAAGACCCACCTTGCTTTGCAAGAAGGCATCCTACCTCATGGTTGTCTTGTTGTGAGTTGAAGGGGCGGAGTGAGACCCGCTAATTATCTCATATCGGCTATATTATTAGGATAGTTTGAATAAAGGTCTAGTTTTTGTCACCTCTTTACTCGGGAAAAGTAAAGGTTCGGTTTGGGGATATTTGATGTGAACATTATTTGCGCACATTTAGTCCCCTAATTGAACCTATTTTGCATACTTTTATAACATTTCATGACCATTTTATCCGTCAAATCTTTCCTATTTGCTTTCCTAGTGCATTTTATATGTTTTGTAGGAAAGGAGATAATAAGGCGGAAATTCCCGTCTTTCGTGCATATTTGGAAGCTTGTTGATGATATTTGATGGACTAAGTATGAAGAGGAGGCAAGAATGATGACCAAGGAAGAAGAAATAAAGAGTATATAGAGGCATCTTAGGCTTAGAAGCAAAAAGAAAGAGAATAGCAGCTCAACCCGCGCGGGTCAAGCCTATCTGGAGCAGGATACTGATGAACCCGCTCGGGTCACTTTCAACCCGCTCGAGTTGAAGCTCTGGATGCGCGTTTTTAGCTCGGGACGAGCGTATTCCTGGACAGAAAGCCTTCCCTTGCTACGTGAACCATGATCCGCGCGTATTTCTTGAGAGACTAGCAAAAAGAGACCGGAGTCTCTTTTTGAGACCGGCGATTCCCTACCAACAATTAGCATTGTTAAATTACTATTTTACCCTTACTTAACCTAATGATGCTCTATTATATATATACCCCATTTGTAATAATCAAACCATCAAGTTTTCATTAGGTTAATTCAATCCTTCTTGAGATTAGATTAGGAGTAGATTAGAATAGATTACTCTTTAATCTTTCCACAAATTATACATTAATCTTTCCTTAATCATTGTTCAAGTTTATTATTGAGTAATTCAAGTTTATTATTAGGTAATTAGAAGATTATTGGGTTTATTGGGAGATTGACAACCTTCCATCAATCATCAAGTTCTTCTATTATTCTTTGCATTATTATTTTGGAATCTCCATAGGTATAATTCTCTTAATCCTTGTTTTAATTATTGTTAATCTTTCTTACTTGTTCATCATGTTTGACTTTATTAGTATGATTGACAACCTTATTAACATGTTAAACTTGATTATGAGTGAGTAGTTACTTAGCTAGGATTAATGGGTAATTAGGGGAAACAAACATGGGGGAATGATTCATGCTTAATCTAATATGATTCCATAATTAATTTGCTTGCTTGTTGTGATTTCAACTTATGCACATGTTATGTTTGATGAAATGCTAAGCCTATGAATCCTTGCATTTACAACCATCTCTTATCTTTTCAATGTGACTTGTAAGACATAAACCAACTCGAGTCTTGTTAGACCATGCATATAGTTGGATGGGGAGGATTAAGTCGACTTGTAGGTGTTGTATAATCTAATCGATTCGGCTCCGGGACCCAAACCTTCCTAGGATTGTAAGATATAAACCAACTCGATCCATCACAACAATAATTGCTTGCATCTAGTAGGAAACATGTTTGTATGATCAACTCCCATGAATCCCTTATGAACCCATGATATCCTAGCATTTTTAATCAATTGTTTACATCTTTCCTTTTGTTGCTTGTTTATTGCATCTATTAGATTAGAATCATCAACCCATTATAATTGTGACAACCCCAAGCACAACCATAATTAGATTGAATAATTTGAGTAACCACCGTCCCATGGATCGACCTCGACTTACCACTAACTAGTTGTATGTTGAGTATTATAAATGTGTTTGATTGGATGTGACCCAACGACATCACCCATCACTGGGCCTAAGATTGATAGCGATTGACGTCAACCATACTGCGGTACATACTCATGTTTGTATCGAGAGCTTTCACTACTCGAGGAAATGGACTACGAACCTGCCTTACTCATGTTTGGCACGGACCTCTCCACAGACCAGGGTTTGATTGCTTGGTATGGCAACCCACCTTTTTAAGCCAAAACCCTTTAAATGCACTCAGCATACCGTTATAATGCCCATATGTATGTATCATGTACGTGATCACCATTTCGTAAACAAATCCATGACGAAATATTTGTAAAATGAAATCCATCTTCGAAATATAAACGTTTTCCAAAATGGCCTAAAACAGCGAAAAATAAGCCAAAAATCTGTCCAAATGTTGAGTCAAAATTTGGGCCTCAAGCCCATTTCAAAGCTCACTTCGAGTCAGCACTCCTACAACTATACTACAGTTTTCTAGGACAAACATTGCAAAATTTGTCATTGTCAAATCCTACTTGACACACTGGGACACACCCACATCACAAGTCGAGTCTTTTTGAGTAAGTGTGCGAAAATGGTCGATCGTGTTTTTGATTTGTCGTTGATTTGTTATCCTCAGTCCAAAGTGGTGAGAACTAGTCAAGCAAGCGTTAATGGTGAACCTGAACAGCCCGTAAATGGTAATGATCAAATCCTAGCTGCACTCCTTTGTCTCCAGACAAGCCAAGACCAAGCTTATGCTCGCCTCAACGCAATCGAAGGCCGTATTATCGCTGTAGAAGCTAGACTTCCTTCTACAGAAGATCCCATTCCTGACATGCTCGTACACGATAACCCTCCACCCTTTGTTGGACAACCAGAAGTCAATCTTCCACCAGGTCCTACTGAAGGTAAAAAGCGACTCCAGTATTTGGAAGAGCAACTAATGTATCTCAAGAGAGATGATATCTATAGGGAAAACAGTCGCAAATATGAGGCAGTAAATGCTCAACTGCCAGCCAACTTCAACATGACAGACCTCCCGAAGGTTAAGGGACATGAAAACCCTTTTAACCATATTTTTGCATTCAAAGATTATATGTCTATCAAAGGTATTAAGCCAGAGATGTTCCTAAGGATCTTTCCTTCATCTCTTGACACTATTCTAAAGCAATGGTTCTACTCCTTGGATCACAAGAAAATTGCTACTTGGGATGATGCTGCAGTTGAGTTCACCAAACAGTACGCGGATAATGCTGAAATTCAAGTCAATATGCGCACTCTAGAGTCCTTACCCAGAACGAAAAAGAAGGTTTCACCGACTTCCTAAGTAGGTGGAGAAAGACTAGCACGCAACTCGTCGAACGTCCAGATGAAGCTACTCTTGTTGAAAAGTTCGTGGACAGTTTAAGGCCAATCTATGTGAACCATCTAAGGTACCAGAACCTAAAGTCTTTCAAAGACTTAATTGTACTAGGAACGAGAATTGAAGACGACATCCCTAAAGGACTCTTGTCCAAAACGATGGGTCGTGGATATCAAGGCACAACGAGTCATTCTTATGGCTCTACTAGCAAGACCGACGAGGTCAACCTTGTCAAATCGTCTACTAAGAAGAATAACCCGCAGAGGAAGTTCACCATTGTTGGTGACTCGTACTCCAATGCTCTAAAAAGTTTGATGAAACAAGGTAAACTCAAACCCATTGGACCTACACCTGACCTAGAGAGGAAGTCTAAGTTCTGGGATGAGAATACCTACTACGAGTACCATATAGGTAAAGGGCATGATACAGAGAATTGCTTCCAATTGAAACATGTCATTCAGGATATGATTGAAGATGGGCGCCGGCCTATACCTTCTGCAAGTAAGCCTAACAATACTCAGAATCCTCTTGGAATTCTGATGATCACCGATGAGGAACCCAACTTGGATTGCTCACAACTTTTCTCTCCAATCGAGGAGGATATCAATGGAGTTTGGGAAGATGACGACGAAGATGTTTACCTCAAGGAACATCCTCTAGTCAAGGTTAGTGAAGACCAAGATGTAGACCACCTTAGACGCTCAGGACGTCCATATCAAAATGTCACTCAAGGACAAACAAGTGGTCCAGTTGCTACCAACACCAATGTCATCACACCAAATGATGGCGAAGATACATCTCCTGACCATTTATTGAAGCAACTTCAAAAGACAAAGGCTGATCTTTCAGTCTGGCAACTAGTTGCAAGTTCATTTTCTCATCGTCAGGCTTTGCTGCAAGCATTGGCTAAATTGAACATAGCACACGACTCTACGCCTGATGACGTCGTCAACCTAGTTTTCCAAGACTCAGTCAAGCTAAGTAACCCAGTTACTTTCTCAGATGAAGACTTGTCTCCCTTTGGCGCCACTCAGAACCTTGCTCTATATATCACAGTCACATGCTTGAAGAAAAATGTGCCAATGACTCTGGTGGATGATGGTTCCGCAGTCAATGTCATACCACTAAAAACAGCATACAAGTTAGGCATGAAAGAATCAGACTAGACTCCTACTAACCAAGGCGTTCGGGTATACGACGCGACGCGACGTAAAGTAGTGGGGCTGGTTAACCTTACTGTGGCCACTGGGCCAATCGAGCGAAAGGTTAATTTTAAAACAGTGGACATCGAGGCGTTTTTCAATATACTTCAAGGTAGGCCATGGATTCACGCTTCCAAGGCAGTGACATCCACCTTACACCAAAAGATCAAGATCCCTCTAGATGGCAAGGTAGTGACGATCACTTCATCACCTATCAAAGCTGTAATAGAGAAAATTTCAAGCAACAAAGTAGTTGCAGATCCAGTGTACGAGCTCGGAGGATTTCAAATCATAAACCTTATAGAGAGCGAGCTGGCTCCCTTATATTTCGACCCATACTCCAACTTGGTGGTTAACCACATACTCAAATCCCAGGGATACTTCCCAGGAATGCCATTAAAACCTATCAGAGAGAATACCTTTACACCTTTCAAGGAAGGTAATTCCAAAAAGATACCACTAGGCTTAGGGTACAAGCCCACGAAGGCCGAAATCATCGAAATGCTTACTCAAGTTCAGAATCGCAAAAGTAAGGGAATCCAAATGCAACCCTACCTTCCTACACTAAATGGTTACTTCGTTAGGGAAGGGGACTGTGAACATTTTCATGGATTTCCCGAACCTTGGAGATACAGGGGCGTCCAACTAGCTGGAATCGAGGTCTTCCACGATTGATATTTCATTCCTCCAGAAACGGTTCCTACCGTCAAAACTTATTAGATACCTTGTCTCAACGAACAGGCCGTTAGCCTTCTGTTTGGAGAGGATCGATTCGTCAGGGCAGCACAGGATGAGATCATTACCAAGATACTTCAAGATGATCATTTCAACCTTACAACAGTGATCACTTACACCAGCTCAAATCAACAGAAAGGATAGAGAAAGTAGATCAAGTGGACCAACAATCAAGGAAAGCTCTTCAAGGTCACTACTGGAGAAGGAGAGATGTTCAAAGGAAAACCCGAAGACGATGAATTCGAGTCAGAGTCGGAGTCGGGACCTAAGTCTAGAGAAGTCGCTAGAGAGTCTCCTCCTGTCGTCACTCCCCACCCTTTTGTTTCTCCTAGCATAGTATCGCCTAGTAACAGTTGCTTGGGGAATGTCCTAGCAACTGTCCCTTTACCGCCAATGACTGCTGCGCAGATGGCTTCTTTGTTTCAGCTGTTTTCAAATATTAATATGAATAAATCTGATTCTACTTACTTCTTGTGTTATTCTGAATGCAATTCTATTTACGATGATAATGAGGATGATCCTGACCCAGGCTCAATCGAATTATCTCCCTATATAATTAAGGAAATACTAGAAGAAGGGGAAGGGGCACCAGTCATAGAAAACACCGAACCTATCAATGTAGGAACAGAATTAGAACCCGAAGAACTTTGGATAGGGATGACCCTAGACACAACTGAAAGGGCCAATTTCATCGACATCCTACACGTGTTCAAAGACGTCTTCGCTTGGTCTTACAAGGACATGCCAGGGATCGACAGGGATATTGCAGAACATCGCATTCCAATCAAGCCAGGTTTCAAACCTGTAAAACAGAAGCTTCGTCGGATGAGAACATAGTGGGCTCTTAATATTAAAGAAGAAGTCGATAAGCAATTCAAAGCCGGATTCATCAAAGTTTCCGAGTATTCAGACTGGGTGGCTAATATAGTCCCCGTGCCCAAAAAGGATGGGCGAATCCGGGTTTGTGTTGATTTCAGAGACTTGAACAAAGCAAGTCCTAAAGACGACTTCCCTCTACCACACATTGATATATTGGTAGATAATACAGCAGATCACACGTTGTTATCCTTCATGGACAATTATGCAGGGTATAACCAAATCAAAATGGCGAGAGAGGATATGCACAAGACAACCTTCGTCAATCAGTGGGGCACATACTGCTATACTGTTATGCCATTCGGGCTAATCAATGTTGGGGCTATATACCAACGCACAGCGACTACTTTGCTACATTACATGATGCATAATGAAGTGGAGGTGTACGTAGACGACATGATCGTCAAATATAAGGATAGGAAAGGGCACATCGATAACCTTCGTAAATTCTTCCTCAGATTGCGCAAGTACAACATGAGGCTCAATCCTCAGAAATGTGCATTCGGAGTAACGTCAGGCAAGCTTCTGGGATACGTTGTCTGCCAGAGGGGAATAGAAATTGACCCATCCAAGATCAAGGCTTTAATCAAGATGCCACAACCCCAAACAGAAAAGGAGGTTAGAGGATTCCTGGGCAAAGTGCAGTACATAAGTCGATTCATATCAAAACTCACGATGATTTGTGAGTCTATCTTCAAAAAGCTCAAGAAAAAGGACCATACCATATGGGACGATGAATGTCAAAAGGCATTTTATAGGATAAAGGAGATATTGGCCAAGCCACCAGTGTTAATGCCTCCTCAACCAGATCAACCTCTTGGTTTATATCTGACAGTTACCGAAACAGCCATGGGGGCTATGCTCGCGCACACTGTTGGAAGGGAAGAAAGAGCTATTTACTACCTTAGTAAGAAGTTCTTAGAGTACGAGAGTAAGTATACACCTCTCGAGAAGACATGCCTCACTCTTGTGTGGGCAACAAAGAAGCTGCGCCATTACATGCATAGCTACTCGGTCAAAGTGTATTCTAAAATGAATCCCGTCAAATACCTCTTCGATAAACCCATCCTCAATGGACGCTTGGCAATATGGACCTTAATGCTCTCAGAGTTCGATCTCAAATACGTACCTTTGAAAGTCATAAAGGGACGTGGCGTGGCTGAATTCTTCGCAGATAATACTGTCAATGATACGCAAGCAATAGATATGTGGTCGTTTCCAGATGAGGATATTTTACAAACCAGTACAGATTCTTGGGGTATTTACTTTAATGGGGCATCCAATTTGAGAGGATTCGGAATAAGAGTGTTGCACATTTCTCCTGAAGGCGAGCATATACCACTTTCTGTCAAACTCGACTTCGAGGTGACAAATAATGCAGCAGAGTATGAAGCTTGCCTCATTGGTCTACAAGCAGCAGTAAGTTTAGGCATCAAGAACCTTTGAGTTCACGGGGACTCATCCTTGATCATTAACCAAATCACTGGATCCTGTAAAATCCGAAGTGAAAGTCTAGCACCCTATCAGGCTAGGATAGATCAGATTGCTCAATTCTTCGATCAGGTTACTTATCTCCACCTGCCTCGTGAAGAAAATTAGTTTGCGGACACTCTTGTAAAACTCGCATCCTTGATTAATATGTCAGACAACATGGTTGAAATGCCTTTGTGCATCGAACGGCGATCAGAGCCCGCCTATGTACACTTCCTTACAGATGAAGAGGAAAACCCAGAGGAACCTTGGTTCCAGGCCATTCTTAATTTCAAGATCAATGGTACATATCCACCGAATATGGTTAATAGGGGACAACGCGCCATACGCCTACTTGCCTCTCAATACCTCCTCATACAGGGAGAGTTGTACAAAAGAACACAACTTGGTGTCCCCTTACGTTGCCTTGATCATTCACAGGCACGGAAAATAATGGAAGAAGTTCACGATAGAGAACGTGGTCGTCATATGAGTGGACCTATGATGGCAAAGAAGATTACGCATCTAGGGTATTACTGGACCACAATGGAGTCAGATTGCACCAAATACGTCAGACATTGTCACAACTGCCAGATCTTCGGGAATGTGCAACATGTCCCTCCCTCAATGCTATATACCATGACATGTCCTTAGCCATTTTCTGCTTGGGGAATAGACATCATCGGGAAGATCACTCCAGCTGGGACAGGAGGCCACTGTTTCATCTTAGTAGCTATCGACTATTTCACTAAATGGGTCGAGGCAGCATCTTTACACTGGCCTAACAGCCAAACATGTGGCCAAGTTCATACAAACCAATATCATCTGTCGATATGGTTGCCCACATGAAATCATCAGTGACAACGTGTCAGATTTTCAAGCTGAAACTGCATAGTTGCTAGCCAAATATAAGATCAAGCATCACCATTCATCACCATACAGACTGTTGGAAATCATATTTTAAATATCACATATTTTGGTTTAAAGTTTTAGTCATAAAAACTTAAAGATCTTATGCATGCAAACAAATACAAGAGTAAGGAGAAAAAACGGTTCCTTACATTTGATATTTCGGATATTTGGGCACAAGTGAAGTCTCCTACCTCACTTGTTCTTGAGCTTTCCATATGTTAGGATGATCCTCCAAAGACTTCAAGTATAGAAGCCACTCCTCTTGATTGCACCCAAGATTATCCCTTATCTCTACTAAATAATATGTGCTAGATATTTGTTTAGTAGTTTACCTTAAAATTGATTACTAATACTCATATATTACACTAATAAAATTAGTAATGTGATTGAACAATTTTGAATCAAGATTTATCAAGTTTTAGAGAAAGATGAAGGAGTAGAGAGAAAGATGCATGTGAATTTCTTGAACATGCATAAAGAGAATAATTAGAGAAGAAAAACAAAAGTCCCCTTAGCAAGTAGGAGGGTGTCACGGTTTTTGGGGAGTATATGGACCAATATATGGTCCTTCCCTTTTCCCTTTTGTTCTTATCTAAATGTGTAGGTATTCTAGCTAGTAAGACTAGGTATGATTACAAGTATTTTATCTCATAAAATAAATTAACCACAATCCACTACTACTACCTTCATTTCGGTCCATATATAAAATGGACTACCATTTTATTTTGTCAATTTGTCACTTGTCACACAATATGTCACATGTAATATGATACATGTTATTAATTAATTTAATGCATATTTATCACATAAATATCATTTTATAAATTAATTAAATTACATACACCAAATTGACTTGTGATACTTGATCACATAAATAAAATGGGTCATTTAATTATAATTCACAACATCTTGTAATTATAAATAACCATTCATTCTCATCTCTATTGTTTCACAAACAATAAATAATTTTAGTAATAAAATATTTCAATTACTAAAATAAATCTTATTTAATCCCATTATAATAAGATGTCAATATTCTCTCTCTCACAAATAGAATTGTTCAATTTTAAGGAATTGATTAACTTGTATCGTCATACAATTAATCAACTTTACAGATTAGGGCATCATCCTTTAGGTGTGACCTTAAGGGATCAACTGACCACCACCGTCCCACGACAGTAACGTCAAACTCTAGCAAGCCAATCGTTACCAATTAATGTTGATCAGTTGACTATAAAATGAAGCATCCCTTACGTATTCTTAAAAATGAGATTTAAACATGTGATCATCATGATCGACAATTGTGATCGCATTATTGTCGGGGACACTCCAACAATCTCCCACTTGTCCTCGACAAGTGTGCATCACCAATTCTCTTGTCCTATTACTATCTCCCACTCAATGCAAGGTGTCTTTCAGGTCGTACTTGCAAGTGATCACATCGAGAGTGGTTTCCTCGATCTGGAGAATAACTGATTGACCGGAATTATCTACCATAGATACCTTCCGAGCGTGGCCACGCATTTCCAGTTCATTACTCCTCGAGTGGCCCTGAGATATTGTTTTAACCCTGACAAGGGGGTGGACAATTCCTATCGCACTATTCCCTTCGACTAGCCATAGCCATCATAACCCAAAATATGCCCATTTGACCCCATTTACGAAGGTCGTAGTAATATAAATCAAAGTTAATCTGAAACCATTCCACCTTAGGCGAATAGTCTTTAGTCAAAAGAATCGACTCATTAGAATACTATAGTAGCTCTCGCCATGACCAGGCTTTATAAATTTGCCAGAACTCTATAAGCGGTCACTGCCCGACAAAGTGTTCCTAACAGTCTGCCTATGTGATCGACTAGTCATCTCACATGACTCTATGGCACTTGAACTTGCTATCAATCGCATCACACTCTAGTCACTTCGAGACGTCACCTCATACAAGTGACTATGGGCAAATACCATGTTAATCCGAGTTCACTTTAACGGGGTTCAATATTGTCTCTACAACCCGTTTGGATGTAACAAAGTATAAAAGGAGTTTTTAGATTTAAAAACTCGAACGACAAATGTGATTATCTCATATGAATAGTCAATACCTGATTACTACTTCATATTTTTATAATCAATTTTCATCTTATATGTAGTTGTTCATCTCAATGCAATTGAAATGACATATGACATGACTCGTCATGTTAAGCCCATGAGAAGGCTTTGGTTAGTAGGTTTTATCAACTTCTTGTACCTTACTCAACATTACTACATACTCGTTTTCCTTTGTAATGTATACATTTGCATTACAAAACTTTCCGAGTACGTGTCTAGATCCAATCTAGACATAAGCTCTCTAGCCTTAGAATAGCTCCCACTTTGTTTTCACGATTGTGCGGGATCCATCCTCCGCACATCTCATGATTGCAAGTGTACTCAATTTCCGTTGTAAATATCTCTCATTGTTCTTTATTGCCTAGAACGATTCTAGCAAATATATTTCTTAAATAACATAGCCACAATGGTTCCTTAACCATCTTTACGTGTTTTGAATATGGTTTTGTCTGAAACCTTTCGCAATCTCAATTGTCATTCGTGTAACACCCTTACACAAATTAGTGAATTGCAAAAACACTTAACTTTGCATCTTTAATGCTTCTTCAAGCACTTAAGAATAATCAATATGGCAATTTGGTAACTATTACTTAAATTCGATTTGAAATAATTCATCATACTCAAAATATATGAAGTGTTATACATTATTTCCTATTTAATTAATTCGGCAGCGGAAGCAAATGGAATCAATCAAATATGTTCAATTTGATTGAACTCGTCATGAATCTTATCAACATAAGACTTCTTATTTGACGCTAATATCATGTGGATTTATCTCCATAAATCTGGATATTAAAGATGTATTATATATCTCCAAGTCTTAAATCATTCACAATGATCAATATGTCATCCATATATTAGACTAATTTAAAATTACCGTAACTCCCACTAAACTTTATGTATAAACACAACTTCTCGACCTATCGAGAAAAGTTTTATAACATGATCAAAACATTGATTCCAACTCATTGATGTCCTACTTAAGACACTCTCTTAAGTTTCACATTATCTTAGGATGGCAAGAATCTACAAAACTCAAGACATGTATTGAATACATTCCTTCTAATTGAAGAAGTGGGTTTTAGATTCACTCGCTATATATATCTCATAATGAAACACAATCCCTAAGAATATCCAAATAGACTTAAGCATTTCAACTAGTGCAAAACCCTTTGCTACCAATCAAGCTTTGATATCTAACAATTCACTTGGAATTTATTTCGGATTTTCATGGCTCTAAGCCTTGTATTGAGTTGTGACTTAAACACTCTCATGTAAGTCATATGTTCATTACTTTCCAGAAGTAATCAACTTGAATCAAACAATTTCTTTGTAAGTTGCAAGCTCTTTACTTTCTAAATGTAACACTAATTCATCATCTTCAACAAGTGATGACTTTAACCTCCTAGGTTTTGAAGAAACAACGTCTCACAAAACGTCTCACGTAGCCAAGAAAGACCAGTTTCTTGCGACATAACATTCTTTGTGGCTCTTGAATAATTTCTCCCACTCTGTCTTCTAGAAATAAACTTGTATTCTAGAAAGACAACTTCACGAGCCACAAACCTGTTGTACTCGTGATTATAGTCAGGAAAAATGAGCATTTGTTTCTTTTGAAAACTTACAAACATGGTACCCTACCATTTCATATCTCATATGATTCATTTTAGATTTAGTGGAAAATAATTTAGACAAAGTGATAAAATCCCCAAAAGGATCAAGTAACTCAAAGTAACTTGATTAAAGTCCAAACCATATCGAATAGCGTTTGATTTCTTTATCCAACCACATATTATCCCATAATGCGTGCTAAGAGAAATTAATTTTTGATACTATATCACATTTCCTTTGGCTTATATCAAAGTCTTCACTTTGATAATCCCATCACGACTAAATCGTGATTCTTTGAACTCTTTGAACTTCTTCAAAGATTTCTCTATTTACCTTATTAAGTGAACACATTAGCGTCAACTTAAATCGTTGGTAAAAGAAAATGATCAACCTATTTTGGATCAATGATTTACAACCTCGATCTCCTTTTCAACCAAAAGGCACGAGACATCTTGCTTTGAATACAAGATAAGCATATACCATAAGATCTAATGGTTTTAAGAGTACTCGATAACTCTTTGCGTTCATCATTCCAGAATCTAAGGTTTAATCTTGGGTTCCCAATTTGAGTCTTGCATCATCTTCATGATATATCATTCTAGTTTGGTTTAGAATATAATCACCTTGATATTGGGCTAGCCATACATCAAATCGTGGTGTATAGGGTCACAAAAGTGAAACCTCTTTTGTATCTTAACAAGTTTATATTCTTATTTAGAGTTTATGCACTTAATAGTCACAATTAAGTACAACTCTAAACCAAAAACTAGATTGAGTACACAATGACTCTATCTCTCAACATCATTGTTGCTAGTCGTCATATTCTAATCATCCTATGTATCAAATACAATGATGAAAACCACCACCGGTTTCTAATATTGACGAAGTAGTACTAGCAAAATTTATGTCAATCAAATAAACATTTAAAGAAGAAGGTCCCATTAGATGTCCCACAACTAACTTGTTGATTCTTCAATAATTTAGGGTAGTTTCTTTTCTAGCGTCCAACAATTAAGACAATGGAAACTGGTCGGGATTGATAGGTTTAGTATCGTTATTCTCAATAACTTTACTTTTAACATTACGTTGTATCAATTCCATTCTAATTTTACTTCTTTAAACATCACCCTTTTCTTAACGGTTTAAGAGAATACTCCCACTCATTTTAATGAGTCTTTGCTAAGAGAAGCAATATTGAAATTCATGAAGAGTACTCTTCATTTGTTTGTTTAGTCTTAAAACTTTCATTGAAGTGGTTGCGGCATTTTGGTCAATTTTGATTTCCAACAAATCTAGTTACCAAAATGATGTAACGTTTCAAAGTACTTAACTCAATTAAGCATATGAGAAACAATTCATTGTAAGTAGATATGTTAGTCAAGAATCAAAAACCCTTTTGATCACAAATAACTTTTATCTATACTCTTCACAAGAGATCCTTACAATGGATAATAAGAGGTTTTTTAGAAGAAAAATAAAATTTTGTCTTTAGTTACGATGTTTTAATGGAGATTTGAATCGAAATGATATCGTATATAAATTGAGGCAAAGAAATAGAACAATATGATAACGGAATAGTGGAAAACTTAACATTTATCGTTTTATTAATACTTGTAAATAACAAGTAAAGCATTTACATAGTGACCTCTACCCAACTATGATAAATGATTCCAAGATCCAAATTCATATTAACTTGGGCATCGGTAAAGCCGAATACAACCCTCATCAATATAACTCGGTGGATTAATTCTTTAATCGATTCTACTTTTAGAACTCTTGGTCGATAAAATTACATTAATATTTATCTTTAACCCGAAACACATCCGGAAACCGTCGAGAATACTTTCGTTAAGTTCAACCCAAATTTCGAATAAATGTGTCCATGATCCAAATTTACATCAACTTGGGCATTGGTAAAGCCGAATACAACCCTTATCTTTATAAATTCGGTGGGTAGACATTTATCACCCACTTCCCCTACGTAACAAGGTTTGTACCCCGGTAGGGCCGAGTGCACTCCCTCATGAAATAGGTTTTCATGGTTTCTACTTTTTGGTAAGGCTAAGTCTCAATTGTTTATTTTAGCGAGAGGTCATGTCAATTTATTATCTATCACGTTTTAAGTGAACTAAAGCGGTGAACTACGATAATTGTAATTGACACGGTCGATAAACTCGATTTAAAATGCATGTTTTAGTTATGGCGATTTAGTGATGCATGCAACATATAAATAAAATGCAAAGCATAAGATAAAATCCTAGTATGGCCTTCCTAAAATAGTAAATCTAATAAACTATTACAAAATCGGAAACCAACTCCTTTGGTCCCTTGAACTTCGGTCTTGGCACGCATTTCAAGGCAACACTTTCTTTGATGGATCGCCTTCTCGAGTGGCACCGTCTTCAAGGTACTCCGGAATAAATAAATTACAAAATGAATTACATAATTTCCTATTATACATTTGTAATTAAAATAAAAATAAATCTATTAAATTACAAAACGGTGATACGAGATCACGATAATTATAACCGAATCGATATTCCCATACATTTCGGGTAATACCAATTAAAACTAAGGCCATACTAAGTAAAATTACATAATTCAAAAATTACATAAAATTAAAATATGACAATCATAAATAAAATGCATCATTATAATATGTATGAACATGCTCGATTTTATGCTAAATCGCCTTTAAAGAGCCAAAATCGTATATTAATCGGTTTTTACGGATTTGCGTGATTCAACTTATTAAAATCACAATAATTACATAAATTCATATTTATGTACAAGTTAATTACCCTAACCATCTTAGGACTTAAAATTAGTCTCCACTAACATTTGACAATAATTAAACTTGATTTCTTAATATTGTTCATAAATGGACCCAAAAATACAAAATTTATGCTATAAACTTCAAATTAAATTATAAAAATTTCAAATAAATTTGAAATTTGAAATTTAAACTCATGAACATTCTGGAAAAATTACCATGACACTCATAATGTTCAAAACTTAGGTTAAAAAATTTCGAAAATTTATCGAGAAAAACAATGTTACGGTTTATTGGTTTTAACAATTTTGACCCTAAAAATATGAGAAAAATTATATTCACCAACTTTTCACTTTTAGATCTGAAATATATGATAAAATGCAACATGTGACGTTTTTCCTTTAGTCATGAAGTATGTTTTAGCATTATTACTAATTTTAGTCACTATTTATGTGATTTTTCATCAAAAAATCATAAATCATGCATAAAGACTTCATTATAGCCAAATCTTTTACACACATCTTGTAAAATTTCATGTGACAACATACTAAATTTTGCATGACCAGATTCGAAATATAACTCATATTAACCTATTTACCCATTTAAATACGATTTTAACTTAAAAAATCCATATTTCGAGCAAAACAACTCATTTTATCATGAAATTTACAGGCCATCATTAGATAATATATGTGAAAACATATCCAAAAACCACTGAAAAATTCGAAGTTAAGCTATTTTTCGTCCAAAAATGACATTTTTATCATAAAAAACACATTTTAATGTCAATATTATATAAAATGAACAATAAAAATCCATAAATAAACCAAAATGTCCTAAAAATCACTTAGGACCAGAAACTTTTAACATGCAAAATTATTTCATGATTTATCTTCATAAATCCTAAATAACAAGTTTTATATGTTAATTAAATTAACTCGGAAAAACTAACCCGATCTTGCATGCAACAACCATAATGCTCTGATACCACTTGTTGGAAATCATATTTTAAATATCACATATTTTGGTTTAAAGTTTTAGTCATAAAAACTTAAAGATCTTATGCATGCAAACAAATACAAGAGTAAGGAGAAAAAACGGTTCCTTACATTTGATATTTCGGATATTTGGGCACAAGTGAAGTCTCCTACCTCATTTGTTCTTGAGCTTTCCATATGTTAGGATGATCCTCCAAAGACTTCAAGTATAGAAGCCACTCCTCTTGATTGCACTCAAGAGTATCCCTTATCTCTACTAAATAATATGTGATAGATATTTGTTTAGTAGTTTAACTTAAAATTGATTACTAATACTCATATATTACACTAATAAAATTAGTAATTTGATTGAACAATTTTGAATCAAGATTTCTCAAGTTTTAGAGAAAGATGAAGGAGTAGAGAGAAAGATGCATGTGAATTTCTTGAACATGCATAAAGAGAATAATTAAAGAAGAAAAACAAAAGTCCCTTTAGCAAGTAGGAGGGTGTCACGGTTTTTGGGGAGTATATGGACCAATATATGGTCCTTCCCTTTTCCCTTTTGTTCTTATCTAAATGTGTAGGTATTCTAGCTAGTAAGACTAGGTATGATTACAAGTATTTTATCTCATAAAATAAATCAACCACAATCCACTACTACTACCTTCATTTCGGTCCATATATAAAATGGACTACCATTTTATTTTGTCAATTTGTCACTTGTCGCACAATATGTCACATGTAATATGATACATGTTATTAATTAATTTAATGCATATTTATCACATAAATATCATTTTATAAATTAATTAAATTACATACAATAAATTGACTGGTGATACTTGATCACATAAATAAAATGGGTCATTTAATTATAATTCACAACATCTTGTAATTATAAATAACCATTCATTCTCATCTCTATTGTTTCACAAACAATAAATAATTTTAGTAATAAAATATTTCAATTACTAAAATAAATCTTATTTAATCCCATTATAATAAGATGTCAATATTCTCTCTCTCACAAATAGAATTGTTCAATTTTAAGGAATTGATTAACTTGTATCGTCATACAATTAATCAACTTTACAGATTAGGACACCATCCTTTAGGTGTGACCTTAAGGGATCAACTGACCACCACCGTCCCACGACAGTAACGTCAAACTCTAGCAAGCCAATTGTTATCGATTAATGTTGATTAGTTGACTATAAAATGAATCATCCCTTACGTATTCTTAAAAATGAGATTTAAACATGTGATCATCATAATCGACAATTGTGATCGCATTATTGTCGGGGACACTCCAACAATCTCCCACTAGTCCTCGACAAGTGTGCGTCACCAATTCTCTTGTCCTATTACTATCTCCCACTCAATGCAAGGTGTCTTTCAGGTCGTACTTGCAAGTGATCACATCGAGAGTGGTTTCCTCGATCTGGAGAATAACTGATTGACCGGAATTATCTACCATAGATACCTTCCGAGCGTGGCCACGCATTTCCAGTTCATTACTCCTCGAGTGGCCTTGAGATATTGTTTTAACCCTGACAAGGGGGTGGATAATTCCTATCGCACTATTCCCTTCGATTAGCCACAGCCATCATAACCCAAAATATGCCCATTTGACCCCATTTACGAAGGTCGTAGTAACATAAATCAAAGTTAATCTGAAACCATGCCACCTTAGGCGAACAGTCTTTAGTCAAAAGAATTGACTCATTAGAATACTATAGTATCTCTCGCCATGACCAGGCTTTATAAATTTGCCAGAACTCTATAAGCGGTCACTGCCCGACAACGTGTTCCTAACAGTCTGCCTATGTGATCGACTAGTCATCTCACATGACTCTATGGCACTTGAACTTGCTATCAATCGCATCACACTCTAGTCACTTCGAGACGTCACCTCATACAAGTGACTATGGGCAAATACCATGTTAATCCGAGTTCACTTTAACGGGGTTCAATATTGTCTCTACAACCCGTTTGGATGTAACAAAGTATAAAAGGAGTTTTTAGATTTAAAAACTCGAACGACAAATGTGATTATCTCATATGAATAGTCAATACCTGATTACTACTTCATATTTTTATAATCAATTTTCATCTTATATGTAGTTGTTCATCTCAATGCAATTGAAATGACATATGACATGACTCGTCATGTTAAGCCCATGAGAAGGCTTTGGTTAGTAGGTTTTATCAACTTCTTGTACCTTACTCAACATTACTACATACTCGTTTTCCTTTGTAATGTATACATTTGCATTACAAAACTTTCTGAGTACGTGTCTAGATCCAATCTAGACATAAGCTCTCTAGCCTTATAATAGCTCCCACTGTTTTCACAGTGTGCGGGATCCATCCTCTTGCACATCTCATGATTGCAAGTGTACTCAATTTCCGTTGTAAATATCTCTCATTGTTCTTTATTGCCTAGAACTATTCTAGCAAATCTATTTCTTAAATAACATAGCCACAATGGTTTTTTAACCAACTTTACGTGTTTTGAATATGGTTTTGTCTGAAACCTTTCGCAATCTCAATTGTCATTCGTGTAACACCCTTACATAAATAAGTGAATTGCAAAAACACTTAACTTTGCATCTTTAATGCTTCTTCAAGCACTTAAGAGTAATCAATATGGCAATTTGGTAACTATTACTGTTCCGGGTGTAATTCCAGAGCAGGTTTTGTTACCACGTAAGCTTGTAGAATGACGTCTTCGCTTGTCTCTTCCTTTCGCTCTCTCCTGTAAAGATGAACAAACTGAGGGCTCGGCTTGGTACCGAGCGTACTCACTCCGACGCTCAAGTCAGTAAACTTAAAGAGATAAGTTGTGTGTTAACTTGGCAAAGTATATTGTAGAGAGATAAGGGAGTTTATACCAATTTTTAGATGTATTTTGGGATCCTTTTCTCAATGAGAGAAGTGGAGTATTTATAGGCTTTCACCTTTTGTCACGTAGTGGCCAAGTGGCCAAGTGGCTAGCAGGTGGAAAGACTGTCTTACCCTCGGCCGAGGGACCCATGGCAGGCCGGCGGGCCTGGTTAACTCCATGCCGAGGGGACTTGGATATGAGTACGCGGATGTGCCTCTCGGCCGGCTAGTTGCCGAAACCGAGACCCAAGTGACAAGCCGGCAATATCATGTGGATTTATCTCCATAAATCAGGATATTAAAGATGTATTATATATCTCCAAGTCTTAAATCATTCCCAATGATCAATATGTCATCCATATATTAGACTAATTTAAAATTACCGTAACTCCCACTAAACTTTATGTATAAACACAACTTCTCGACCTATCGAGAAACGTTTTATAACATGATCAAAACATTGATTCCAACTCATTGATGTCCTACTTAAGACCCTCTCTTAAGTTTCACATTATCTTAGGATGGCAAGAATCTACAAAACTCAAGACATGTATTGAATACATTCCTTCTAATTGAAGAAGTGGGTTTTAGATTCACTCGCTATATATATCTCATAATGAAACACAATCCCTAAGAAAATCCAAATAGACTTAAGCATTTCAACTAGTGCAAAACCCTTTGCTACCAATCAAGCTTTGATATCTAACAATTCACTTGGAATTTATTTCGGATTTTCTAGGCTCTAAGCCTTGTATTGATTTGTGACATAAACACTCTCATGTAAGTCATATGTTCATTACTTTCCAGAAGTAATCAACATGAATCAAACAATTTCTTTGTAAGTTGCAAGCTCTTTACTTTCTAAATGTAACATTAATTCATCATCTTCAACAAGTGATGACTTTAACCTCCTAGGTTTTGAAGAAACAACGTCTCACAAAACGTCTCACGTAACCAAGAAAGACCAGTTTCTTGCGACATAACATTCTTTGTGGCTCTTGAATAATTTCTCCCACTCTGTCTTCTAGAAATAAACTTGTATTCTAGAAAGACAGCTTCACGAGCCACAAACCCGTTGTACTCGTGATTATAGTCAGGAAAAATGTGCATTTGTTTCTTTTGAAAACTTACAAACATGGTACCCTACCATTTCATATCTCATATGATTCATTTTAGATTTAGTGGAAAATAATTTAGACAAAGTGATAAAATCCCCAAAAGGATCAAGTAACTCAAAGTAATTTGATTAAAGTCCAAACCATATCGAATAGCGTTGTTAGAAATCTATATCTCATTATACTCAACATATTCATATATGTTTCAAATTCAATTTAGTCATAAAATTAAATACAAATCTTATGCATGCAAACATAAGTAAATATAGAGAAGAAATCGTTTTCTCACCATATGATTTTCGGATTAAAAGGGCACCAACAAGATCTTCTTCTTGTTAGTTCTTGAGCTCTCCAAATATTGGATGAACAAAGGATTTAAGTATAGAATCCCTCCCAAGGAATAATACCCAAGATAATCCCTTAAAAGATAAATATTATTTAACTAGAACAATATAAATCTTACTAAAAATTGACCCAAAATATTTACATTGGTCTCTATTATTTCGGTATAGAGAAAAGAGTTTTGGAAGTTATTATCTCTCTAATTTCTCATAAGATGTAGAGAGGATTATTTTTCTTACACTAGAAAAATTGTGTGAAGTTGTGAATAAAAATTAGAGAGGAAAAACTCTCTATGATGGCCATAGAAAACCGGTGGGGTGTGGGAAGGGTGCCCTATGCATGGGCTTCATTCTCTAACCAAGAATATAGGCATGCAAGGCTAGTCCCTAGAGGTAATGATCATGTTCCTATTTAAAATAAAAACACAATATTAATCCTCACACTCCCTCCATTTCGGTACCCACACATAAAATGGATGAGTCCATTTTATTTGTGATTTTGTCAATATGTCACATGTGACACATTACATGACATCTTATATATAAAATGTATTTTTAACAATTAAAAACCAACATATTAATAAAATATGTCACTTATAAAATTTAACATGGTAATTCACAATTACTTGTACCAAAATGGTTTACCAATTATAAATCACAACATCTTGTATTTATAATAAATTATTCATTCCGTTTCAATTGTTTCCGTAAACAATAATTTCATCTAAGTAGTAAAACAATTCGATTACTTAGACCGTATCTTATTATAATCAATTATAATAAGACACGTAAATATTACTTCCAAAATCGTCCGTCAATTTTAAGTAATTTAATTAACTCGTATCGTCATACAATCAATTAAATATTCAATTAAGAGTGTTACCCTTTAGGTATGACCTAAGGGGATCAACTGATCACCACCGTCGCACGACAGTAATGTCAAACTCTAGTCAGCCAAACATTACCGATATGTGTGGACCAGTTGACTGTAAAATATTACATCCCACATGTATTCTTAAAACGAGTTTTAAACATGTGATCATCATGATCAACAGTTGTGATCGCATTATTGTCGGAGGACACATATTCCAACAATCTCCCACTTGTCCTCGACAAGTGTGCGTCACCAATTCTCTTGTCCTATTACTATCTCCCACTCAATGCAAGGTGTCTTTCGGGTCGTACTTGGAAGTGATCATATCGAGAGTGGTTTCCTCGATCTGGAGAATAATTGATTGACCGGAATTTATCTACCATAGATACCTTCCGAGCGTGGCCACGCATTTCCAGTTCATTACTCCTCGAGTGGCCCTGAGATATTGTTATAACCCTGACTAGGGGTGGACAATTCCTATCGCACTCATTCCCTTCGACTAGCCACAGCCATCATAACCCAAAATATGCCCATTTGACCCCATTTACGAAGGTCGTAGTAACACAAATCAAAGTTAATCTGAAACTGTACCACCTTAGGTGAACAGTCTTTAGTCAAAAGAATCGACTCATTAGAATACTATAGTAGCTCTCGCCACGACCAGGCTATATAAATTTGCCAGAACTCTATAAGCGGTCATAAGGTCCGACAAAGTGTTCCTAACAGTCTGCCTATGTGATGGACTAGTCATTCTCATATGACTCTATGGCACTTGAACTTGCCATCAATCGCATCACACTCTAGTCACTTCGAGATGTCACCTCATACAAGCGACTATGGGCAAATGCCATGTTAATCCGAGTTCACTTTAACGGGGTTCAATATTGTCTCTACAACCCGTTTGGATGTAACAAGGTATAAAAGGAGTTTTTAGATTTAAAAACTCGAACGACAAATGTGATTATCACATATGAATAGTCAATGCCTGATTACTACTTCATATTCTATAATCCACTTTGATCTTGAATGTAGTTGTTCATCTCAATTTAATTGAAATGACATGACTCATCATGTTAAGCCTATGAGAAGGCTTTGGTTAGTAGGTTTTATCAACTTCTTGTACCTTACTCAACCTTAATACATACTCGTTTTCCTTTGTAATGTATACATTTGCATTACAAAACTTTCTGAGTACGTGTCGAGATCCAATCAAGACATAGGCCTTCTAGCCTTAGAATAGCTCCCACGTTTTCAAGTGTACGGACTCATCCTTCTTGCACATCCCATGATTGCAAGTGTACTCAATTTCCGTTGTAAATATTTCTCATTGTTCTTTATTGCCTAGAACGATTCTAGAAAATCTATTTCTTAAATAACATAGCCACAGTGGTATCTTAACCATCCTAATGTGTTTTGATTATGGTTTTGTCGGAAACCATGCGCAATCTCAATTGTCAATTGTCACTTGTGTAACACCCTTACACAAAATTGCATCAAAAATACTTTGCATTACATCCTTAATGCTTCTGCAAACACTTAAGGGTAATATTTATGGCTTACTTGGTAACTATTACTTAAATTCGATTTGAAACAATTCATCATACTCAAAGTATATGAAGTGTTATACATCATTTCCTATTTAATTGATTCGGCAGCGGAAGCAAATGGAATCAATCAAATATGTTCAACTTGATTGAACTAGTCATGAATCTTATCAACGTAAGACTTCTTATTTGACACTAATATCATGTGGATTTATCTACATAAATCTGGATATTAAAGATGTATTATGTTACTCCAAAAGTCTTAAATCATTCCCAATGATCAATATGTCATCCACTTATAAGACTAATTAAAATTTTCGTAACTCCCACTAAACTTCATGTATAAACACAACTTCTCGACTTATCGGGAAAATTTTTATACCATGATCAAATCATTGATTCTAACTCATTGATGTCCTACTTAAGACAATCTCTTAAGTTGCACATTATCTTAGGACTGTAAGAATCTATAAAACTCATGACATGTATTGAATACATTCCTTCTAATTGAAGAAGTGGGTTATAGATTCACTTGCTATATGTATATCATCATAATGAAACACAATCCCTAAGAAGTTCCAAATAGACTTAAGCATTTCAACTAGTGCAAAACCCTTTGCTACCAATCAAGCTTTGAAATCTCTCTTTATTAGTGCAAAACCCTTTGTCACTAATCAAGCCTTTTATTTCGGATTTTCATGGCTCTAAGCCTTGTATTGAGTTGTGACTTAAACATTCTCATGTAAGTCATATGTTCATTACTTTCTAGAAGTAATCAACTTGAATCAAACAATTTCTTTGTAAGTTGCAAGCTCTTTACTTTCTAAAAGTAACACTAATTCATCATTTTCAACAAGTGATGACTTTAACCTCCTAGGTTTTGAAGAAACAACGTCTTACACAAAACGTCTCATGTAGCCAAGAAAGACCAGTTTCTTGCGACATAATATTCTTTGTGGTTCTTGAATAATTTCTCCCACTCTGTCTTCTAGAAATAAACTTGTATTTTAGAAAGACAGCTTCACGAGCCACAAACCCGTTGTACTCGTGATTATAATAAGGAAAAATGAGCATTTGTTTCTTTTGAAAACTTACAAGCATGGTACTCTACCATTTCATATCTCATATGATTCGTTTTAGATTTAGTGGAAAAACTAATTTAGACAAAATGATAAAATCCCCAAAAGGTTCAAGTAACTCAAAGTAACTTGATCGAAGTCCAAACCATATCGAATAGCGTTTGATTTCTTATCCAACCACACATTATCCCATAATGTGTGTTGAGAGAGATTAACTTGTGATACTATATCATATTTCATTTGGCTTATATCAAAGTCTTCACTTTGATAATCCCATCACGACTAAATCGTGATTCTTTGAACTCTTTGAACTTCTTCAAAGATTTCTCTATTTACCTTATTAAGTAAACATATTGGTGTCAACTTAAATTGATGGTAAAAGAAAATCATCAACCTATTCTGTATCAACGATTTACAACCTCGATTTCCTTTTCAACCAAAAGGTACGAGACATCTTGCTTTGAATACAAGATACGCATATACAATTAACAATCTAATGGTTTCAAGAGTACTCGACAACTCTTTGCGTTCATCATTCTAGAATTTAAGGTTTAATCTTGGGTTACCAATTTGAGTCTTGCATCATCTACATGATATATCATTCTAGTTTGGTTTAGAATATAATCACCTTGATAATGGGCTAGCCATACATCAAATCATGGTGTATAGGGTCACAAAAGTGAAACCTCTTTTGTATCTTAACAAAATTATATTCTTATTTAGAGTTTATTCACTTAATAGTCATAATTAAGATATAAATATAAACCCAAAACTAGATTGAGTACATAATGACTCTACCTCTCAACATCATTGTTGCTAGTCGTCATATTCTAATCATCTTATGTATCAAGTACAATAATGTAAACCACCACCGATTTCTAATATTGACGAAGTAGTACTAGCAAAATTTATGTCAATCAAATAAATAAAGAACTAAGTCTTATTAGATGTCCCACAACTAACTTGCTTATTCTTTAACAACTTGGGGTAGTTTCCTTTCTAGTGTCCAACATTTAAGACAATGGAAACTTTATCGGTCGGGATTGATAGGTTTAGTATTGTTATTCTCAATAAAGTTACTTTTAACATTACCTTGTATCAATTCCATTCTAATTTTACTTCTTAGAACCTTATCCTTTTCTTAACGGTTTAAGAGAATGCTCCCACTCATTTCAATGAGTCTTTGCTTTGAGAAGCAAAATTATATTCATGAAGACTACTCTTCATTCGTTTGTTTAGTCTTAAAACTTTCATTGAAGTGGTTGCGGTATTTTGGTCTAATACGATTTCCGACAAATCTAATTACCAAAACAATTTATCGCTTCAAGGTACTTAATTCAATTAAGTATATGAAAAACAATCCATTGTAAGTAGATGTGTTAGTCAAGAATCAAAAACCTGTTTGATAATGAATAACTTTTATCTATACTCTTCACAAGAGATCCTTACAATGGATAATACGAGGTTTTTAGAAGAAAATTCATATTTGTCTTTAGTTACGATGTTTTAATGGAGATTTGAATAAAAAATCGAAATGATATCGTATATGAATTGTGGTAAAGAAATAGAACAATATGATAACGGAATAGTGAAAACAAAACATTCATCGTTATAATAATACTTGTAAATAACAAGTAAAGCATTTACATAGTGACCTTTACCCAACTATGATAAATGATTCCGAGATCCAAATTCATATTAACTTAGGCACGGGATAGCCGATGAAACCCTTATCAATATAACTCGGTGGACTAACTCTTTAATCGATTCTACTTTTAGAATTCTCGGTCGATAAAATTACTCTAATATTTATCTATAGCCCGGAACACATGCGACTACGGTCAAGAATACTTCCGTTGAGGTCAATCCAAATTTCAAATAACGTGTCCATGATCCAAATTCACATCAACTTGGGCACGGGATAGTCGATGAAACCCTCATCAACACGAATTCGGTGGATAGACATTTATCACCCACTTCCCCTACGTAACAAGGTTTGTACCCCGGGATGGCCGAGTGCACTCCCTCGCGAAATAGGTTTTCATGCTTTCTACTTTTTGGTAAGGCTATGTCTCAATTGTTTATTTTTAGCGAGAGGTCATGTCAATTTATTATCTATCACGTTTTAAGTGAACTAAAGCGGTGAACTACGATAATTGTAATTGACACGGTCGATAAACTCGATTAAAATGATAATGCATGTTTTAGTTATGGCGATTTAGCGATGCATGCAACATATAAATAAAATGCAAAACAAAAATAGAATCCTAGTATGGCCTTCCTAAAATAGAAAATCTAATTAACTATTACATATTCGGAAATCAACTCCATTGGTCCCTTGAACTTCGGTTTTGGCACGCATCTCGAGGTAACACCGTCTTTAATGTATCGCCTTCTTGAGTGACACCGTCTTCAAGGATCTCCGGAATAAATAAATTACATAACAAATTACATAATTTCCTATTATACATTTGTAATTAAAATAAAATAAATCTATTAAATTACAAAACGGTGATACGAGATCACAATAAATTACAACCGAATCGATATTCCCATACATTTCGGGTAATATCAATTAAAAACTAAGGCCATACTAAGTAAAATTACATAATTCAAAATTACATAAAATAAAATTATGACAATCATAAATAAAATGCAGCATTATAATATGTATGAACATGCCCAATTTTATGCTAAATCGCCTTTAAGGAGTCAATATCGTATATTAAACGGTTTTTACGGATTTGCGTGATTCAGCCTTTTAAAATCACAATAAATTACATAAAATCATATTTATGCACAAGTTAATTACCCTAACCAACTTAGGACTCAAAATTAGTCTCCACTAACATATTGACAATAATTAACTTTTGTTTCTTAAAATTGTTCATTAATGGACTCAAAATTACAATAAAATGCCATAAACTCCATTTAAATCATAAAAATTTCAAATAAATTTGAAATTTGAAATTTTAAACTCATGAACATTCTGGAAAAATACCATGACACTCATAATGTTCAAAAACTTAGGTTAAAAAATTTCGAAATTTATCGGGAAAAACAATGTTGCGGTTTATCGGATTTATCAATTATAATCATAAAAATATGAGAAAAATTATATTTATCAACTTTTCAATTTTAGATCTGAAATATATGATAAAGTGCAACATATAACGTTTTTCCTTAGTCATGAAGTATGTTTTAACAATTATTCACTAATTAAAGTCACTATTTATGCTATTTTTCATCAAAAATTCATAAATCATGCATAGAGACTTCATTATAACCTATTATTTTACACACATCTTGCAAAATTTCATGTGACAATATAATAAATTTCTATGACCAGATTCGAAATTTATCTCATATTAACCTATTTTTCATTTAAATTCGATTTTTATAATGAAAAATCCATATTTCGAGCATAAGAACTCCAAAAATTCGGAAAATTTACAGATCAGCTAAAAATAATATATGTGAAAACATATCCAAAAACCACTGGAAAATTCGAAGTTTAGCTAATTTTAGTCCGAAAATGACATTTTTATCATAAAATCACATTTTAATGCCATTATAAAATAAAATGAACAATAAAAATCCAAAAATTAACCAAAAAATCCTAAATACATTTTAGGACCAGAAACTTTAACATGCATAATGATTTCGTGATATATCATAATAAACACAAATTTATAAGTTTTATATGTTAATCGTATAACTCGGAAAAACTATAACCGATTTGCATGCAAACAACCTAAGGCTCTGATACCACTTGTTAGAAATCTATATCTCATTATACTCAATATATTCATATATGTTTCAAATTTAATTTAGTCATAAAATTAAATACAAATCTTATGCATGCAAACATAAGTAAATATAGAGAAGAAATCGTTTTCTCACCATATGATTTTCGGATTAAAAGGGCACCAACAAGATCTCCTTCTTGTTAGTTCTTGAGCTCTCCAAATATTGGATGAACAAAGGATTCAAGTATAGAATCCCTCCAAGGAATAATACCCAAGATAACCCCTTAAAAGATAAATATTATTTAACTAGAACAATATAAATCTTACTAAAAATTGACCCAAAATATTTACATTGGTCTCTATTATTTCGGTATAGAGAAAAGAGTTTTGGAAGTTATTATCTCTCTAATTTCTCATAAGATGTAGAGAGGATTATTTTTCTTACACTAGAAAAATTGTGTGAAGTTGTGAATAAAAATTAGAGAGGAAAAACTCTCTATGATGGCCATAGAAAACCGGTGGGGTGTGGGAAGGGTGCCCTATGCATGAGCTTCATTCTCTAACCAAGAATATAGGCATGCAAGGCTAGTCCCTAGAGGTAATGATCATGTTCCTATTTAAAATAAAAACACAATTTTAATCCTCACACTCCCTCCATTTCGGTACCCACACATAAAATGGATGAGTCCATTTTATTTGTGATTTTGTCAATATGTCACATGTGACACATTACATGACATCTTATATATAAAATGTATTTTTAACAATTAAAAATCAACATATTAATAAAATATGTCACTTATAAAATTTAACATGGTAATTCACAATTACTTGTACCAAATTGGTTTACCAATTATAAATCACAACATCTTGTATTTATAATAAATTATTCATTCCGTTTCAATTGTTTCCGTAAACAATAATTTCATCTAAGTAGTAAAACAATTCGATTACTTAGACCGTATCTTATTATAATCAATTATAATAAGACACGTAAATATTACTTCCAAAATCGTCCGTCAATTTTAAGTAATTTAATTAACTCGTATCGTCATACGATCAATTAAATATTCAATTAAGAGTGTTACCCTTTAGTGATGACCTAAGGGGATCAGCTGATCACCACCGTCGCACGACAGTAATGTCAAACTCTAGTCAGCCAATCATTACCGATATGTGTGGACCAGTTGATTGTAAAATATTACATCCCACATGTATTCTTAAAACGAGTTTTAAATATGTGATCATCATGATCAACAGTTGTGATCGCATTATTGTCGGAGGACACATATTCCAACAAGCGTTTCATTTCTTTATCCAACCACACATTATCCCATAATGCGTGCTAAGAGAGATTAATTTGTGATATTATATCACATTTCCTTTGGCTTATATCAAAGTCTTCACTTTGATAATCCCATCACGACTAAATCGTGATTCTTTGAACTTCTTCAAAGATTTCTCTATTTACCTTATTAAGTGAAGACATTAGCGTCAACTTAAATCGTTGGTAAAAGAAAATGATCAACCTATTTTGGATCAATGATTTACAACCTCGATCTCCTTTTCAACCAAAAGGCACGAGACATCTTGCTTTGAATACAAGATAAGCATATACCATAAGATCTAATGGTTTTAAGAGTACCCGATAACTCTTTGCGTTCATCATTCCAGAATCTAAGGTTTAATCTTGGGTTCCCAATTTGAGTCTTGCATCATCTTCATGATACATCATTCTAGTTTGGTTTAGAATATAATCACCTTGATAATGGGCTAGCCATACATCAAATCGTGGTGTATAGGGTCCCAAAAGTGAAACCTCTTTTGTATCTTAACAAGTTTATATTCTTATTTAGAGTTTATGCACTTAATAGTCACAATTAAGTACAACTCTAAACCCAAAACTAGATTGAGTACACAATGACTCTATCTCTCAACATCATTGTTGCTAGTCGTCATATTCTAATCCTCCTATGTATCAAATACAATGATGAAAACCACCACCGGTTTCTAATATTGACGAAGTAGTACTAGCAAAATTTATGTCAATCAAATAAACATTTAAAGAAGAAGGTCCCATTAGATGTCCCACAACTAACTTGTTGATTCTTCAATAATTTGGGGTAGTTACCTTTCTAGCGTCCAACAATTAAGACAATGGAAACTTTATCAGTCGGGATTGATAGGTTTAGTATCGTTATTCTCAATAACTTTACTTTTAATTTAACATTACGTTGTATCAATTCCATTCTAATTTTACTTCTATAAACCTCACCCTTTTCTTAACGGTTTAAGAGAATGCTCCCACTCATTTCAATGAGTCTTTGCTAAGAGAAGCAATATTGAAATTCATGAAGACTACTCTTCATTTGTTTGTTTAGTCTTAAAACTTTCATTGAAGTGGTTATGCATTTTGGTCAATTTTGATTTCCAACAAATCTAGTTACCAAAATGATGTAACGTTTCAAAGTACTTAACTCAATTAAGCATATGAGAAACAATTCATTGTAAGTAGATATGTTAGTCAAGAATCAAAAACCCTTTTGATCACAAATAACTTTTATCTATACTCTTCACAAGAGATCCTTACAATGGATAATACGAGGTTTTTTAGAAGAAAAGTTAAATTCTGTCTATAGTTACGATGTTTTAATGGATATTTGAATCGAAATGATATCGTATATAAATTGAGGCAAAGAAATAGAACAATATGATAACGGAATAGTGGAAAACTTAACATTTATTGTTTTATTAATACTTGTAAATAACAAGTAAAGCATTTACATAGTGACCTCTACCCAACTATGATAAATGATTCCAAGATCCAAATTCATATTAACTTGGGCATCGGTAAAGCCGAATACAACCCTCATCAATATAACTCGGTGGATTAATTCTTTAATCGATTCTACTTTTAGAACTCCTGGTCGATAAAATTACATTAATATTTATCTTTAGCCCGAAACACATCCGGCAACCGTCGAGAATACTTTCGTTAAGTTCAACCCAAATTTCGAATAAATGTGTCCATGATCCAAATTTACATCAACTTGGGCATCGGTAAAGCCGAATACAACCCTTATCTTTATAAATTCGGTGGGTAGACATTTATCACCCACTTCCCCTACGTAACAAGGTTTGTACCCCGGTAGGGCCGAGTGCACTCCCTCATGAAATAGGTTTTCATGGTTTCTACTTTTTGGTAAGGCTAAGTCTCAATTGTTTATTTTACCGAGAGGTCATGTCAATTTATTATCTATCACATTTTAAGTGAACTAAAGCGGTGAACTACGATAATTGTAATTGACACGGTCGATAAACTCGATTTAAAATGCATGTTTTAGTTATGGCAATTTAGCGATGCATGCAACATATAAATAAAATGCAAAGCATAAGATAAAATTCTAGTATGGCCTTCCTAAAATAGTAAATATAATAAACTATTACAAAATCGGAAACCAACTCCTTTGGTCCCTTGAACTTCGGTCCGGGCACGCATTTCAAGGCAACACTTCCTTTGATGGATCGCCTTCTCGAGTGGCACCGTCTTCAAGGTACTCCGGAATAAATAAATTACAAAATGAATTACATAATTTCCTATTATACATTTGTAATTAAAATAAAAATAAATCTATTAAATTACAAAACGGTGATACGAGATCACAATAATTACAACCGAATCGATATTCCCATACATTTCGGGTAATACCAATTAAAACTAAGGCCATACTAAGTAAAATTACATAATTCAAAAATTACATAAAATTAAAATATGACAATCATAAATAAAATGCAGCATTATAATTTGTATGAACATGCTCGATTTTATGCTAAATCGCCTTTAAAGAGCCAATATCGTATATTAATCGGTTTTTACGAATTTGCGTGATTCAACTTATTAAAATCACAATAATTACATAAATTCATATTTATGTACAAGTTAATTACCCTAACCATCTTAAGACTCAAAATTAGTCTCCGCTAACATTTGACAATAATTAAACTTGATTTCTTAATATTGTTTATAAATGGACCCAAAAATACAAAATTTATGCTATAAACTTCAAATTAAATTATAAAAATTTTAAATAAATTCAAAGTTTGAAATTTAAACTCATGAACATTCTGGAAAAATTACCATGACACTCATAATGTTCAAAACTTAGGTTAAAAAATTTCGAAAATTTATCGAGAAAAACAATGTTGCGGTTTATTGGTTTTAACAATTTTGACCCTACAAATATGAGAAAAATTATATTCACCAACTTTTCACTTTTAGATCTGAAATATATGATAAAATGCAACATGTGACATTTTTCCTTTAGTAATGAAGTATGTTTTAGCATTATTACTAATTTTAGTCACTATTTATGTGATTTTTAATCAAAAAATCATAAATCATGCATAAAGACTTCATTATAGCCAAATCTTTTACACACATCTTGTAAAATTTCATGTGACAACATACTAAATTTCCATGACCAGATTCGAAATATAACTCATATTAACCTATTTACCCATTTAAATACGATTTTAACTTAAAAAATCCATATTTCGAGCAAAACAACTCATTTTATCATGAAAATTTACAGGCCATCAGTAGATAATATATGTGAAACCATATCCAAAAACCACTGAAAAATTCGAAGTTAAGCTATTTTTCGTCCAAAAATGACATTTTTATCATAAAAATCACATTTTAATGCCAATATTATATAAAATGAACAATAAAAATCCATAAATAAACCAAAATGTCCTAAAAATCACTTAGGACCAGAAACATTTAACATACAAAATTATTTCATGATTTATCTTCATAAATCCAAAATAACAAGTTTTATATGTTAATTAAATTAACTCGGAAAAACTAACCCGATCTTGCATGCAACAACCATAATGCTCTGATACCACTTGTTGGAAATCATATTTTAAATATCACATATTTTGGTTTAAAGTTTTAGTCATAAAAACTTAAAGATCTTATGCATGCAAACAAATACAAGAGTAAGGAGAAAAAACGGTTCCTTACATTTGATATTTCGGATATTTGGGCACAAGTGAAGTCTCCTACCTCACTTGATCTTGAGATTTCCATATGTTAGGATGATCCTCCAAAGACTTCAAGTATAGAAGCCACTCCTCTTGATTGCACCCAACATTATCCCTTATCTCTACTAAATAATATGTGATAGATATTTGTTTAGTAGTTTACCTTACAATTGATTACTAATAATCATATATTACACTAATAAAATTAGTAATGTGATTGAACAATTTTGAATCAAGATTTCTCAAGTTTTAGAGAAAGATGAAGAAGTAGAGAGAAAGATGCATGTGAATTTCTTGAACATGCATAAAGAGAATATTTAGAGAAGAAAAACAAAAGTCCCCTTAGGAAGTAGGAGGGTGTCACGGTTTTTGGGGAGTATATGGACCAATATATGGTCCTTCCCTTTTCCCTTTTGTTCTTATCTAAATGTGTAGGTATTCTAGCTAGTAAGACTAGGTATGATTACAAGTATTTTATCTCATAAAATAAATCAACCACAATCCACTACTACTACCTTCATTTCGGTCCATATATAAAATGGACTACCATTTTATTTTGTCAATTTGTCACTTGTCACACAATATGTCACATGTAATATGATACATGTTATTAATTAATTTAATGCATATTTATCATATAAATATCATTTTATAAATTAATTAAATTACATACAACAAATTGACTAGTGATACTTGATCACATAAATAAAATAGGTCATTTAATTATAATTCACAACATCTTGTAATTATAAATAACCATTCATTCTCATCTCTATTGTTTCACAAACAATAAATAATTTTAGTAATAAAATATTTCAATTACTAAAATAAATCTTATTTAATCCCATTATAATAAGATGTCAATATTCTCTCTCACACAAATAGAATTGTTCAATTTTAAGGAATTGGTTAACTTGTATCGTCATACAATTAATCAACTTTACAGATTAGGGCATCATCCTTTAGGTGTGACCTTAAGAGATCAACTGACCACCACCGTCCCACGACAGTAACGTCAAACTCTAGCAAACCAATCGTTACCGATTAATGTTGATCAGTTGACTATAAAATGAATCATCCCTTACGAATTCTTAAAAATGAGATTTAAACATGTGATCATCATGATCGACAATTGTGATCGCATTATTGTCGGGGACACTCCAACAATCTCCCACTTGTCCTCGACAAGTGTGCGTCACCAATTCTCTTGTCTTATTACTATCTCCTACGCAATGCAAGGTGTCTTTCAGGTCGTACTTGCAAGTGATCACATCGAGAGTGGTTTCCTCGATCTGGAGAATAACTGATTGACCGGAATTATCTACCATAGATACCTTCCGAGCGTGGCCACGCATTTCCAGTTCATTAGTCCTCGAGTGGCCCTGAGTATTGTTTTAACCCTGACAAGGGGGTGGACAATTCCTATCGCACTATTCCCTTCGACTAGCCACAGCCATCATAACCATAAATATGCCCATTTGACCCCATTTACGAAGGTCTTAGTAACATAAATAAAAGTTAATCTGAAACCATGCCACCTTAGGCGAACAGTCTTTAGTCAAAAGAATAGACTCATTAGAATACTATAGTAGCTCTCGCCACGGCCAGGCTTTATAAATTTGCCAGAACTCTATAAGCGGTCACTGCCCGAGAAAGTGTTCCTAACAGTCTGCCTATGTGATCGACTAGTCATCTCACATGACTCTATGGCACTTGAACTTGCTATCAATCGCATCACACTCTAGTCACTTCGAGACGTCACCTCATACAAGTGACTATGGGCAAATACCATGTTAATCCGAGTTCACTTTAACGGGGTTCAATATTGTCTCTACAACCCGTTTGGATGTAACAAAGTATAAAAGGAGTTTTTAGATTTAAAAACTCGAACGACAAATGTGATTATCTCATATGAATAGTCAATACCTGATTACTACTTCATATTTTTATAATCAATTTTCATCTTATATGTAATTGTTCATCTCAATGCAATTGAAATGACATATGACATGACTCGTCATATTAAGCCCATGAGAAGGCTTTGGTTAGTAGGTTTTATCAACTTCTTGTACCTTACTCAACATTACTACATACTCGTTTTCCTTTGTAATGTATACATTTGCATTACAAAACTTTCTGAGTACGTGTCTAGATCCAATCTAGACATAAGCTCTCTAGCCTTAGAATAGCTCCCACTGTTTTCACAGTGTGCGGGATCCATCCTCTTGCACATCTCATGATTGCAAGTGTACTCAATTTCCGTTGTAAATATCTCTCATTGTTCTTTATTGCTTAGAACGATTCTAGCAAATCTATTTCTTAAATAACATAGAGATAGGTATGATGAACTCATCCTCTTGGACGAACGAAGGCTACGCGTATTACATAATGTGCAAACGTATCAGGCACGCATCAAACGAGCCTTCAATAAACGGGTCAAGCCCAGAAACATCAAGGAAGGAGATTTAGTACTCAAGTCAGTCAGAGCTCTCTTACCTGTCGATCCACGGGGAAAATTTAAACCTAATTGGGCAGGACCATTTTTGGTCAAGTCCATACTTTCAGGGGGTGCAGTTAAGATCACAGACTTAGACGGGAATGAGTTCTCTAATCCGACTAACCTAGACCAATTGAAAAATTACTACCCTTAGAATAGGATAAAACGTGCCTTGCGTGACCCACGTGCCGCTCTTGCGACACAAAATAAAACCGGCCCCCGGCCCGCTAAAAAGCTTAGGACATTTCGCTCTCGCGTCTTGACATTTTGACATCCTCATATCATCAAATATATTGAATTGCACTTTCTTGGGAGTAAGTAAAGCACATGCTTATTTTCCTAAGTTCATTACAAGCTCTTGCTTCGAACATTTATTCTTTTACATATTTTGAACTACGCACAGGGTTTGATTTCATTTTTTCTAATGAATACGTAGGCAATCCTTTATAGGATACAACCCATCATTTCAAGATGTAAATAGAAGAACATTTGCATGTTGCATTTGAAATTCGACAAGAATAAATAAAGAAAATTTATAAAAGTTTCTTAACTGTAGAGTCTATATAAAGATATACTCAAGAGAAGGGGGGTGAATTGAGTATATAGAACTCTTGCCCACTTTTTCGATTTATTGATAGTTTATTAATTACTCGATGTTTATTAATTAAACTCGACTAATTAAATTATCGTATGTGTGATAATGAAACAATAAATGCGTAAATAAAGGAGACACACGGAATTTTGAAGTGGTTCAGTTTCATAAGTCGAAACCTACGTCCACTATTCTCGATTAATAACTTTAGTACCTTCCTACGGATTACAAAATTATCAATCTAACTCGTACAACTAACTATAGTTGTAACTCGATTTAAGTATCGTTAAATACTCGATATCTATCTTACGTTAATAAGAAAGTACTACTAGATTCTACTAGTGTTCACGTTAATGAACAAGTATGAATACAATGAGTACTATTATCCTATTAATGAGATGAACGAGAATGATTGACAAATAAGAGGCACACATTTTTGCTTTAGACACAATTAGGGTTTTGAAAATAATTGCAAATTTGAAGAAATTAAATTCGATTTATGCTTTAGAGTTTTTGCAAAGGTTTTTTTCAAATAAGTGTCTTACCTTTTCTAATGAAATACTTTGGTATTTATAGGAGTAGAAAAACCTAAAACTAGGTTAAAGATTCGAAACCCTAGCCGCCCCCTTAGGTCCGAAAATCCTTGAAGTGGACTAGGTCAAATCTTTTATTTTTATCTACAAAATACCTTTTATTTAAAAACCCTAATTACTACTAGGATATTTTCGACTAGAAGGTGATATGACCATAATCCATTTCACTCTAATTGAACCCCTAATAATAATTAGTTTTCATGTATAAAACTAAGATAATATGATTAGAAACCCTAGATTACATAACAATCCATAAGTTGTATGATAAATCAGTAGGATTAACATAATCTATATTACTAATTTCATCTAGAAAAGATATAGTATAAATATCACTTTAATTTTCGAAATAATATGTAAATCTAAAGCTTAGATTGTGCTCTCTTATAAGTCGTTCATGGTTATAGGTAAAATGGCTATAACCATGAACTTTGATAGGTAAGGTTAGAGATGAAATAGTTATAACCATACTTTCTCAAAAACCATTTTGTCAATACCATTTATAGAATGAAATCCTATATCCCTAATCTTCATGAGATCTTCAAATATAGGTTCCTTTCTTCATCTTGATCTAGAAACTCTTCATCTTGAGCTCCCATCAAATAATATATTGTTTTGCTTGATTTAGTCTTCTATGGTATAGGCAAAACAACCATAACCAAACTTGATTACCAAGCTCCAATTTCGTCATGAGAATTCCATCATATGCTATAACCACAATCGTGCTTTCAGGTGATTGTTAACTAAGATATGCACCAGTCAACAAACAATTACAAGCACAAGCGTATAAAATATTACAAATCATAATACTTGTCATTATCAAAACTTTATAAATATGATCCAACAAATTCCCCCTTTTTGATGATGGCAAGTCTCCTATGATTTGTTACTAAGGTTGAGTTCCCCCTCAACATACTACTACCAAAGTCATAGTAAGTCGATCGCAAGAACAAACTATTTATATTCAAAGTTATAGCATGCAACCCCTTAACAGATTAAAGATCTTGACAAGGAGCAAGCTTAGGCAATAATTCAAGTCATACGATTTCTTCCCCCTCTTGACATCATGTAAAAGACAAGAACAAGACATAAAACAACTAGAATAATATAAGTTGAGGAAAGAAATAGTCATGCAAATACGAATTAATAAAACGAGAATAGTTAATCTAAGCACACAAAATAAAATTATCCAAGAACAAACCATATGGGCCGAATATAGAAAAGCCACATGGGCCGAATAGACAAAAGCCAAAATGGGCCGAATGGTGTGTTATTCAAAATAATGTACTAAGCCTAGAAAAACAAGGGAAGGGGAGATGGGCTTATGGGTGTTGGACTTGGGTAGGATCAACATAACCGGGTCTAGTCCGATACTCGAGTGAATGAAGACGATCAAGGCATGAGCGCACATTATTTGCTTGAGCCACCAAACAAATGTCGAAGTTAGTAATTTTCAATGTCAAAGCCCGAGTAACTTCATAAATATGTCCCATCTCTTCTCGCATCTCACGGCCGACATGCAACAAAGCTCCTCCTTGAGTTGCAAAATCCGCAACCGTGTTTGATTGTCGATCTGTAGCTTTGAGAGTCACGGCCAATTTTGCCTCAAAGGCCATAAGTCGAGCTATCAATTCCTCATTACTAACACCCGAGCTAGACGATCCCACACCTTTTCCCGTTGCCATACCCGAGACCAAGCTCTCAACCAACTTTGATTGAGCTTCTAGCTTCTCATTAACCGACACCATAAAAGCATCAAGCATTTTCTCCATGGCCTCTAAACCCTCCGATTTATCCTCCGAGTTACCCTTGGTTTGAAATACCAATTCTAAACCACAAGCTGAAATTTTCATCAATTTGAAATGAGTGTCACTCATCTCATCCTTAGCACTCACACCATAACTTGTAGGACTAACCATTCTGTTATGTTCTAAAAGCCGAGACACCCACATACCATACGGCAAGTCTATAGTGGTATAGACCTTGTCCTCGGTTACTAGCATCGCGGTTTGTATGATTCGGTGAAAGACTAACAAGGGAAGGCTAACTTTATTTCTCTCCATCCAATTATAAACCACAACCATCTCATAAGTCGATAATTTGTCTCGACCACCACGGCGAGGCACAATCGTATTCCATAAAAAATTGAGAAAGAACTTTAATTTGGGCGATAAATTGCCCGCAAACAAACGACTACCACCCTTAGCATCAACCTCAAAATAATTCTTAATAATCTCCTTCTCACCCTCGGTCAAGGTACCCCATTCTGCACTCGGGTTAATTCCGGCCCTTTCATCAGGAACCGAAAACAGAGCACAAAAATCATCAATGGAGATCTTAACTTCGGTCCCACTCACAACAGCACACAAACACCCATCCTTAATCAACACAGTGGCATAAAACTGAATCACTTCAATAGGATAAACAGGACCCGAAAACTCACTAATCGTAACCCACCCTTGAAAATTTAAGAAAGTATCAAAGAACTTTAAAGCTTCATACTTACCATACCACTTCTTGGGATATGAACGTCCGGCATGAATATCGTAACCGGACACATGATGAACCAGTTCCCATTCCTCCTTGTAAGACGAAGACGATCAAGACCCGTAAAAGTAGCCTTCGGCATAGAGTGCCGAAACAGAGTCCTCTTAGCACCGTCACGAGTGATTATCTCTTGAATTTCCTCCACATCATCCTCCTCAACATTTGCTTTATTTTTACCCTTACTTAATCGTCTTTTCTTGCTCTCGACCTCCGGCGGACTCCGATTATGATTGGGATTGTTTGGTTTCGGGTTGGCAGAGGGAGATGGGTGAGGGGATTGTGCATTGGAAGTGTTGCATGTGGGTTTGGATGAATGTGTCTTGGTGTTTGATCGAGTTGTAGGTCTCATGATTGATGATGGTGATGACCGAGAAGAGGGAGATGAAGGTTGAGTGTTTGGGTATTTGGGAAAAGTGATGGTGATGTGAGAGGAGGGAGTTGAGTTCTTTTATAAGGTTTGATTAATAAGAGTTTTGGTAGGTTAGGATGTTTGAGGTGTCGTGTTAAATCGGCTATTTCTCATTTTTTTTTTTTGAAAGAAAATATGGTAAAAGGAATCTAGATTTAGGTAAAAATATGATAAGGTAAATATTTTGATTAAGATATGATAAGATATTGTGAGATTTACCAAGTCACAAAATAAAAATATTTGGCTAAAGGAATATGCTTGAATTTTTTTTTAGGCCAAAATTAAACAGAAGAATATTGTGACGATATTTTATGGTTTGCATATGGATAGAAATATATTATACACAAAGATAGAAAATTCACGTTATATAATAAGATATTTAACATAAATACCCTTGCAACAAAATATACGGACACAGTCATACAATCTTGTCTATTTCGAGTGATACGTGCATTTTATATAGTCTTTTTAGGCCTTTTCATGCACGTATTTCCATGCTTTTATCGTAGTTTTATGCTACGAAATGCCCCGAATATGCTACTTTGGTTTATTTTGTCTTAATTGCAGGAATGGACCAGAAAATAGTAAAATCGAGCCTTTTACCATTCGTTTAGCATGCATTTGGAGGAAGAGTGAATTTGGAGCGGGAATGTAGCTATTTTGAGATGCGCAAAGAAGAAAGATAGCTAGGCGAGCAAAGGGAGAACTTCAAATTGCTAGTGCCTAGTTTGGAGAGCCATATCTCGGGTTCTACAACAGATATTCAGGTGATTCCAATTGGAGATGAAAGTTTGTCCTTTTATCTTTCCAATGCCACCAAAATCACCCTATTTGCCCAAGTAACGAAGAAATGGTAGCCGTTTGAAGTTCAGTGCGCGAAGTAGGAAATTGTGCGCTGGAAAGTACTCGATCTAGTAGAATTATGCTCGATCGAGTCCTTTTTCTACTCGATCGAGTAGTTGCACTTATTGATTTACTCGATCGAGTGGTTATTTCACTTGATCGAGTGGTTTAATCTTTAGTTTACTCGATCGAGTGGTTTTATATCACTCGATCGAGTGGTTTCGCTGATGGGTTGGGCTTTTTAGCTTTAATTCCGTCAATTAGGTTAATAAATCCTATTTTTCTTATAAATAGGAGTAGGACATCATTGTAAACGACTCTCTCTTTTCCTCTCCTTTTCATCTGACACTGTCAGACATTACTTTGCTCTATCATTGTCACTGTTACTTTGTTCTTCATTTCCGGATCTTTTAATTTAGTAATTCTTTCTTCCCTTCTCTCTTTTTAATTTAATGTTTATTGTTTTTATTTCTTTTATTCTTGTTCCCTTTATTTCCATGTCTAGCTAAATCCCGTAATATGTTAGGATTAGGGAAGCCGTGGTAGTAACATCTTTTAATTGACTTGAATAGATTAGTCTTGCGATAAGAATTGTATTAGGCAATTTAATTGTTATCTGGTCGAATGAATGCATGCAGGAGACCAATTTATCTAGTTAACCCCGACCTGGATCGAAAGATTAGAAGGGAAGGCTTGCTTAATTACAATAGGGTATTGTAGTGAGGTGAAAGCTAAGCTATTTACGCTCTAGGGTGGTTTAAGGACCGAAAGGTGACGACCATAGCTCTTCTTATCAATAGTTTAATCGTCTCAGTTTACACGATAGTATAGCTGCCACGGTAGACCGATTCCTAGCATATTTCCTTTCTCTTATTGTTAATTTCCTTTATCCCTTTTCTCTTGCCTTTAGCTTCAGTAGTTTAGTTAGTCCAAATCAATCAAACCCCCAGCATTGTGACATTAGACAGATAAATAGACAAATAGATAGTAAACCGCCTCCTTGTGGAGATCGACCCTACTTACCGCTGACTTCTGTTAGTAGTATCTAGGTATTTTATTTTTGGTACGAAACGACAGTATCATCGAGTCAGTCATTTGAGATAATAAAATAGTTATGACGAATTTAACTGCCACCAATTAAACCAATTTCCAATCGTAAAATCTCAAAACGTTTTCTAGCTAAAGCCTTTGTCAAAATATCCGCCCATTGGTTTTCTATACTACAAAATTCTAGTTTTATGTTGCCCTTTTCAACATGGTCGCGTAGAAAATGGTGTCTAATATCAATATGTTTGGTACGAGAGTGTTGTGCGGGGTTTTTAGATATAATAATAGCACTCGTATTATCTCATAAAATAGGAATACATCCTACATCTATACCATAATCACATAATTGTTACTTAAGCCATAATAATTGAGAACATACCAGCCCGGCAGCAATATATTCAGCTTCAGCAGTAGATAAGGCAACTGAATTTTGTTTCTTTGAACCCCATGTTATAATACAAGGTCCAACAAATGTAGCGAATCCTGACATACTTTTCCTATCTAGAGAACATCCCGCATAATCTGCGTCTGAATATCCAATTAAATTGAAATTGCATTCGAGTGGATACCATAAAAACAGATTTTGTGTACCAATTAAATATCTTAAAATTATTCTAACTGCAACCATATGCGATTCTTTGGGACATGACTGAAATCGTGCACACACACATACACTAAACATTATATCCGGGCGACTTGCAGTTAAATAGAGAAGTGAGCCAATCATACCTCGGTAAGTGGTTTCATCCACACACTTACCATCTTTATCCAAGGTTAGTTTCTTATCAGTAACCATTGGACTATCCATGGGATTTGCATCTTGCATTCCAAATTTCTTGATTAATTCTTTGATGTATTTTTGTTGATGTATCATGATACCTTCATCTGTTTGTTGAATCTGAAGTCCTAAAAAGAACTTTAATTCACCCATCATGCTCATCTCAAATTCCGATGTCATCAAATCTTAAAAATACTTACAAAGTTTATTGTTAGTTGAACCAAAAATGATATCATCAAAATAGATTTGAACAACTAATAAATCAGAACCTTCTGACTTTAGAAACAAGGTTTTATCGATTGACCCCCTTTTAAAATCACTTTCAAGCAAAAATTTGGATAGTCTATCGTACCAAGCCATTGGGGCTTGTTCAAACCATATAAAGCTTTGTCAAGCTTGTATACATGATTTTGAAACTTGTGATCTAGAAAGCCAGGAGGTTGCTCTACAAAAACCTCTTCATTCAAATAACCGTTAAGAAATGCAGTCTTAACGTCCATTTGAAATAACTCCATCTTCTTATGTGCTGCAAAGGCAATTAATGTTAGTTATTTAGACCAAATTAATACTCATCTTATGATATCAAAATTACAAATTAATTTTAGGTGGTCTAAATCTGCATGCATGCAAAGCAAAATATAAAAGAGATGGTATTAAACCTTCTTAAGACAAAAATTCCTTACATTGTTATAAGGCAAAATGCGCACAACTCAAGGACTCCTTCCTTGGTGTTGTTCTTGTGCTAATGCAATAAGGATGTTCCTCCAACACCTTAATTACCAAAGTAGGTAATCTCCTAAGGTGGCACCCAAGATAAACCCAAAATACTACTAAAATACTAACTAGGTAAATATAGTAGTAACCTTGTTTATTTGTATATTTGATGTACTAATTAATATTATTACCTTGATAATATTATTAGTTTACTTTTATATGTGTTTATTTTAAAAGGATGAACAAAATAAGAAGAAAAATATTGTCTATTGATGGTGTATATGAACCATCCACAACAAGCACACAAAGACCAATTTTTCTTCAAATTTCCAATCTTAGAAATGATGGAAGGACTTAGGTATATATAGGCATGCAAATGTATACAATTCACATACAAATGCTAGTGGGAAATGCCTACCTTTTCCACTCACAATGAGTGTATTAGTAGTGTATAAAAATCAGTCCAAATGGTCCACTCCGGGTCCATTTCGATTTTCGACATTTGCCCCACAAATGCTTATAAGTCTTATATTTAATTATCTGACATAATTAAATATTAATTTGATTATTTAACACTTAAATAATAAAAATTAACTACCAATGACTACTTAACTATTAAGTAATCATAAGACCATTTTATCAACATACAATGTGTCAATATTATCCCAATTAGCTAATTTTACAACTTCTTGTAAAATATAAATAGCTAATTAATTCCACCTCAAAACATATACATATATCGCATAAAATTAATTAATTAACAATTAATTAATAAATTCTAAAGTATTAATTTATTACTTAAATATCACATAATTAAATAATAAATCTTCTCTGCCCGAATTCGTAAGCTGTCATCAAATAATACTTTTACGTGACTAATTAAAAGTCAAATAATACAAGGAATTAATTATCTCGTATCTCATACAAACAATTAATTCATTCTATTTGGGCGTCATCCTATAGGTGTGACCTAAAGGGATCACGGTGATCACCGCCACACGACAAGTAATGTCAAACTCGGTCACCAATCATTACCGATTAACGATGACCAGCTGACAAATAAAAAGATAAATCTCTGATATTCCTTTTACGAGATTTAATATGTAAACGCACTTATTGTGGAGGACACTACTCCAACAATCTCCCACATGTCCGACACAAGTGTGTGTTACCAATTCTCTTGTCCAATAATATCTCCCACTCAATGCAAGATGTCTTTCAGGTCGTTCTTGCACGTGATCATATCATAAAGTGGTTTCCTCGATCGGAGAATGATGTCCGACCGGATAATCTACTATAGATCTCATCCGAGCGTACACGCATTTCCAAATCCACCTCTCCTCGAGTGGCCTTGAGATAAAATATGACATAAAAGGACAATCCCGTTGACCTATCTTCTTCGTTCGATACAGATCACAATGACCCGGTAAATGCTCATCGGCCTCCTTTTACGGTGCGACCTAGAACAAAAACCAAAGCCACCGGAAAACCGCACCAACTCAGACAAATAGTCACCAGTCTAAAGAATTGACTCGTAGGAATATATAGAAATCCTCGCTACGACCCATCAACAAAAGGACTCTATAAACAGTCATTGTCCGACAAATCGTCTCACAATCTGCCTATGTAACTGACCAGTCATCATTATGACCATATGACACTCGAACCTGTCATCTATCGCCTTACAATCTAGTCACTCCGAGACGTCACCTCATTAAGTAACTAGGGACAAAATACAATGTTAATCCAGTTCACTTTAATAGAGTTCGACTTTGTCACTACAATCTATTTGGATAAAACAAAGTATATAAAAATTCAGATATAAAACTGAATGCAACGATAAATGTAATTATCATATATGAAATAATAAATACAATATCTTAATTATTACATATTGTTGGAGCTTGTGTCCTCCACAAATTAGTGTGATAACATTTGTAAATCTCTTACAGGTTCACAAGGGTATACTTCGTATTTAATCAGTTGATTAACGATTACCTAATAACCTATATTTAACACATTTTATACATTTTGCATACTACCAAAATAAGAAGATTTAATCTCCTTATTTTGGGTAACTACCAAAACCGAAAAAAGAGAAATTTATCCTCTTAATTTCGGAAATAATGGGCCGAAAATAGGAAAGGAAAAATCTACCCTATTTCCTCCTTATACCCGGTTTTATAAGGGGAGAGTAGGTGATTTTTCTTATCCTAATTCTTTTTCCCATTCTTGCCTCTCATCTCAACAAAACACAAAACCCTAATTTTACAGAAAATTTGTGGATCGATTCTAGCAAAATCAAAGGGCATTTCTCATATCGTCTTGGGTGTGTTGGAGCTTGTGTCCTCCACAAATTAGTGTGATAACATTTGTAAATCTCTTACGGGCTCACAAGGGTATACTTCGTATATTTAATCAGTTGATTAACGTTTACCTAATAACGGTTGGCTTGCTATAAAGTTTGACGTTATTATCATACAGATGGCGGTGATCAACTGGTCCCTAAAGGTCACACCTATAGGATGTGTTTGAGAAATGTGGTTATAGAAATATAATCACATTGATGCCCAAAATGACTAAAAAGTTAGTCAATGTGTTGATGAGATAATTATTTAATAAAATTAAATAATATTAAGTTGAGACGAATTAATCACAATTCGTAAATTAAATATAATAAGTTATATTTAGTTAAATATATTTAATGTTAGCTTGGACGAATTAATCTGTTAATTCGTAATTAAATATAATCAGTTATGTTTAATATCAACAAGATGAATGTGTCATAGTGGTAATAGTGAGGGTACACAAACCAAGAGGTCATGGGTTCGATCCTCACTAGATGACAATTCAACATATTTTATATATTTTTGGAAAGACCAAAAATAAGGAGGAAATACTCCTTATTTCGGTCAGTTTGGCCGAAATTAGGAAAGATTTTTCTTTCCTAATTGACTCCAAATTTCAGTCTGTATAAAAAGAAAGGTAGAGAATTATTTCTACCCTAATGCTTTTTCTTCACCTTGCCTCCTCTCTCTCATCAGAAAAACACAAAAACAACTAAATTTTACAGAAAATTTTAGATCGATTTCTAGCATAATCAAGGGGCATATCTCGTATCGTCTTGGGTGCAACTAATAGGCGAATATCAATTTTGATATTGTTCTTAGGCCAATTTTGCTAGGACCGAAGGTTAATTCTAAATCCTTTATACTTTGTTTATGTATTTTGTTTATGACCATTGATCATCATTGTTAAACTCGTTATAATCTTTCTAGTTTAAGGGAAGTATACAAATTATTTCCCACAAGTGGTATCGGAGCACTAGGCCACGATTTTGATTTTGATGATTTTCGTAAAAATTGAATGTAAACAATGGGGATTTCGAAAAAAAAAAAATTTAGGGTTTTCGGCTGAATTTTTTTTTTGTGCCGAGAGAATTTTTTTTTCGACCTGTTTTTCCTTGTTGATGATTTATTTCCATTTGATTCATATGAATTATTGTTTTAATATGTTAAGATGATAATAAAATGAATTTGTAGATACCATGATTTAATTCGGATTAAATTAAATTGTTAATAGAATAATCATGTCGATGAGAAAAGAACTTGTTTTTGCTATATAGTTTTAGCATATAAGATTAATCATGTTCATTAATTCACTTGCTAAATCACGTTCTATATGGCAACTTAAACATTTTCTTCATCGGTTTTGTTTTAGGGCAATTCTTGCCGCAAGTTTTTTTTGTGGATTTGCTTTTGTTTTTTTTTTTTTTGCCGTTGTTGTTTTTTTTTTTTCTGTTGCATCGTTAACCGTGAACACTGTTCATAAAAAAAAAAAAAAAAAAAAAAAAAAAACTGTTTTTTTGGGTTATTTTTATTTTTTTGCCGAATCTAAAAGAAAAAGAAAAGGAAAGTTTTTTTCTTTCCTTGTTTTTGCCTTATTTCCGAAAAAAAAAAAATTATTGGCTGTTTTTTTTTCAGCCGTGAGCTGAGTTTACAAATAAAAAAAAAATTTTGTTTTCCTTTTTGTCGAGACCCAAAAGGAAGAAAAATTGGATTTTGTTTTTTTATTTTATTTTGGCCAATTAGTTATTGTGAATCGGTTCACAATTTAAAGATACCGAGTTATTTTAAAGCAGTTTAAAATTTTGACGGATAAAATTCATATTACAAGTTTAATATGGATTAAGAATGAAATTAATGTGATTAAATTGCGGAATTGTCACTGAATTTAATTTAAATAGGTGGTTTGGATAAATTAATCAACATAATTAAGGGATTGTGTAATGTATGTTTAATTTATTTTAGTTGATGCTTTTAATTTTGTTGAATGAATCGAATGAATGAATTTTATTTACGTATTTAATTTTGCAATCGGTTGTAATTTGTAATACTTAGTGTGACCTTAGTCAAATTATGTTTTCGTAATGAAGGAAACATGATTTTTATGTAATTATGAGATCTCGAATCTCCTTTATTTTAGTTTTGGGTTTTGAAATTAGAATGTAATAAATAGGTCAATTATGTAATTTTATTTATTGTAATTTCAAAGAAGACTAAAGATGAAGATTCAAGCTCACTCCCGCTACATGGAGCAAGATAGAACATCAAGACAAGCTTCTCGGGTCCAAGGATGGATTCCAAACTTGTATTTATTGTTCATTTTGATAGGATAGGCCACACTAGGACTTTTACTGTTTTTTTTTTTACGTTTTTCATTATTATTGCGTTTCATTCACGTGTTAGTAATTGCATCATTTTCCGCCTAAAACCAAACCACCTACTACTAAAATGCATGAAAATTGACTCATATAGGTTGTATGTTAGTTTTCATGCACATGCAGATGTCACAGTCTATAAGCTATCACCTTAGTTTATTCATTCTCGCATGCTAGATTATAGTTCACTTAAAATGAATTAAAATAAAGTTGATGGGATCTTCCTCTAAAACGGAAATTGAGATTAGTCTTTATAAGGGCAAACATCTATGAATCCCTTCTTCGTCGGTAGGCCTAATATGACCCCTTCTACGTTGGGTAAGTAGTTGTGTTGACTTAGTTTACCTCGACATCATAGTCCGAAGAGTTTCTCGTGATTATGATGGACTAAAGATAGTATTTACAGAAATTTATCGACCAAGAATTCTAACGGTAGAATTAGCTAAAAGGTTAGTTTATCAATTTACAGAGAATTGAGTCTTGGGGTCATTTATATAATTCTTGAGGGAGGTCAATTGTATAAATGTTTTGAGTCTTCACGTTATGACATTAGTTCATTAGACTTAAAATCAAAACGATGCACGTGCTTATTATTTTTACTCTTCTTTCGCAGTGTAGAACACGTTTATTATCAATAATACTGTTACAACAAATGGCTGGAAATAACGCAATCCCAATGCCTAGTGCCACACTAGATCGTTCGTCCTGGCTAAAAATGTTCATGGACCAAATGAATCAGTCCACTCGATCAAGAATGATGGGTCCAATTTTGGATCGGGAGGCGGCACTACGGAATGCCGCCATCGGCCGACGGTAAGCTCGGGTATTTAATCGAGCCAATACCGGTCAACCTGTGCCCAAATGCGGGGAGCCGACGAGTCATTCGCTTATAGTGACTTCATTATGGAAGCGGGTGCGATAAAGAACGTACTCATCTTTGCAATGGAAACCAATTTGCAGAGACGCTTCATTGCCCAAGGTGCAAACAAGATTTTCACCACGCTCACTAACGAGTTCTCAAAGGCACCGAGGATCGTTACATATGAGCATACCTGTCGCTTCTTTGATGCGAAACTCCAGAAGGGCCAACCGGTTAGCCCACACATTCTTCACATGATTGAGAATGTCGAGAAGTCGGAGGCACCGAATTGTAAAATCGTGAGAGCATTGTCATTGACCGAATGCTTCATTCTCTTCACGATGGTTTTGCCCTTTTCGGGCGAACTACTACATGAATGACTTGAAAAAGAGTCCTCATGAGCTACACTCCCTTCTCGTATGCACCGAGAAGGATATGAAATTGAGTGGGGGCTTGAAGCGGGATGTTCTCACGATTTACAACAAAGGTAAAGGTAAGGGCAAGGCTCATGGCGACCTAGCCGTAGGTAAGCCAAAGTTTAAGAAGCCAGGAAACGGTAAGAGTGCGCCTGGTGAGACTAGTGGCTCACAGGGGCAAGACAAAGAGCAAGGGCGGTGATATAGAGTGCCACCATTGTCACAAGATGGACATTGGAGGAGGAACTGTCCCGTCTACCGTGAGGACATCAAGGCAGCCGCGTCGTTCTCGTTGGTATGTCATCTTATATTCATATGATTGAGATTAACCATGCAAGTTTTGAAACTTGGGTACTTGATACTTGTTATGGTTCTCATCCAGGTAATCGTTTGCATAGGCCTAAAGAACATCATACCTCTCGAAAAAGGTGATGTGGACCTGCGAGTCGGGAATGGAGCACGAGTTGCTGCTGCCTCGAAGGGGTCATATGTAATCCAACTCCCTAGTGGTTTTGATTTATCTTTAAATAACTGTTACTATGTACCCAGTTTATCTAAGAACATTATTTCTGTTTCCGTACTTGCAAAAGACGGTTTTACATTTTCAATAAAGGATAATAGTTGTATTTTCTCTTTTAATGAAATGATTTATGGCAAAGCAGTTTCCATGAATGGAATTAATATCTTGGATCAAACCACGGAAGTATTACACATGAATAATAAGAAATTAAAGGTTGGTGACAAAGATCAAACCTATCTATGGCATTGTCGAATGGGACACATAAATGAGAAACGCGTGAAGAAACTCGTCGATAATGGGACTATTCCCGCAAATCGGATTTTCTACATATGGCACGTGTGAATCATGTCTCATAGGAAAGATGACTCGAATTTCCTTCAAAGGTGTTGGAATGCGCGCTAGTGACCTATTAGGACTCATACATACGGACGTATGTGGACCTATGTCAATTACCGCTAGAGATGGCTATAGATATTTTATCACTTTCACGGACGATTTGAGTAGATACGGATATGTCTACTTAATGAAGCATAAAAGTGAGTCCTTTGAGAAATTCAAGGAATACGAGAATAGGGCATGAACCAACCGGGTAGAAAGATTAAAGCACTCCGTTCGTAACGGGGTGGCGAATATCTTTCAAATGAGTTTGATCAACACCTGAAAGACTGTGGAATCGTTTTGCAGTTAACTCCACCTGGAACACCTCAATTGAATGGTGTGTCCGAACGGAGAAATCGAACCTTACTTAATATGGTTCGATCCATAATGAGTCACACCTTAGTGCCTGATTCATTATGGGGTTATGCTCTTTTGTCAGCTGCTCTTATACTTAACCGAAGTCCGACTAAAGCTGTCGACATGACTCCATATGAAATGTGGAAGGGAACGGTCCCTAACTTGTCCTTTATTCGGGTTTGGGGCTGCGAGGCTTATGTCAAGTGGAGACACGAGGATAAGCTCGGCCCGCGATCGGTCAAGACATACTTTATAGGTTATCCAAAAGGAACATTTGGTCATTACTTCTGTTCGCCTACCGAACATCGAGTTTTTGTTGCGGCTAGTGCGACGTTCTTAGAGAAAGAATTTCTCGAGAACAAGTCGAGTAATAGAACCTTCGAGCTGTCGGAGATTCCAGAACCAACAACCGAGGAACAGATGGAGGAAGCTGTACCTCCAACTGATGATACAGTTAATGTTCCAGAGGAACCTAGGAGGTCGGGTAGAGTCTCTCATCCTCCGGACAGATACATTGGTATGGTCGAGGAGAATGACGTTTTACTCCTTGAAAGTAATGAACCCGCAACCTATAAAGGTGCTATGACCTGTTCCGACTCAAAGTTATGGCTTGAAGCCATGCAATCCGAGATGGACTCCATGTATGAGAATAACGTATGGGATCTAGTTGATTTACCTCATAAGGTAAAACCTCTACAGTGCAAATGGCTTTACAAAATAAAGCGTTCAGAGACGCAACCAGATATCTATAAGGCACGACTTGTGGCAAAAGGTTTCACTCAAGTGCAAGGATTGCATTATGATGAGATTTTTGCACCTGTAGCCATGTTACGTTCCATTCGGATAATCTTAGCGATTGCCGCATTTCATGATTATGAGATTTGGCAAATGGATGTGAAAACCGCCTTCTTAAACGGTTATTTGGAGGAAGAGTTGTACATGGTGCAACCCGAAGGTTTCATAGATCCTAAACATCCTAAGAAAGTATGCAAGCTTAAGCGTTCCATTTATGGACTTAAGCAAGCTTCTCGGAGTTGGAATCATCGTTTCGACCAAGTGATAAAAGAGTATGGTTTCACTCGATCGGTCGAGGAACCATGCTTATATATCAAGTCGAGTGGGAGCAAGATTGTATTCTTGATATTGTATGTCGATGACATACTCTTGATTGGGAATGACATTCCTCTCCTATCTTCGGTTAAAGAATGGTTGAAGAACCATTTCCAGATGAAAGATCTGGGTGAGGCACAGCGTATTTTGGGAATCCGTATCTACCGAGATAGATCACGACGGACGTTATCACTTAGTCAGGAGTCTTATTTGGATAAGGTTCTTGAGAGGTTCAGAAGGACCAACTCCAAGAAGGGGAACCTTCCTATGACGACTGGGATGCAGTTGAGCAAGTCTCAGTCACCCACGACGCCTGAAGGGATTGAGCGCATGAGTCGTGTTCCTTATGCATCTGCAATAGGATCGATCATGTATGCCATGATATGCACACGTCCAGACGTGGCATATGCATTGAGTATGACGAGTCGGTACCAAAAGACTCCAGGTGAAACACACTGGATAGCAGTCAAAAATATTCTCAATTACCTACGGAGGACTAAGGATTGGGTATTGACTTATGGAGGAGATACTAAGCTATGCGCAACCGGTTACGCAGATGCTAGCTTCCAAACAGATCGAGATGATTCAAAATCTCAGTCCGGGTTCGTCTTCACTCTTAATGGTGCTGCGGTCAGCTGGAAAAATTCCAAAAGAGTGTTCAGCAGATTCTACTATCGAATCCGAGTACTATGCCGCTTCGGAGGCAAAGAACGAAGCGATATGGATGCGTCAATTCTTACAAGGGCTTTCGGTAGTTCCTAGTTCGAATGACCCGATCACCATCTATTGTGACAATAGAGGTGCCATCTTCCAGGCTAAGGAGCCAAAGTCTAGCAACAAATCTAGACATGTACTTCGGAAAGCTCACCTGATCCGTGATTACGTGGAGCAAGAAGAGATAATGATTGACAAGATTGCGACGGATGATAACATCGCGGATCCTCTCACCAAACCGTTGAATTATGATAAGCATGTAGGGCATGTTAATTCCATGGGAATTAAACATGTTCCTGAGTTGTAGTACTTGATTATGGATTTGATACATTATCTTTTTCATATACTATTTATAACTTCATCATTTTACATATAATATTTTGTTTTTCATGTGGATTGTACTGACAACATTGATCGCCACAAAGTGAACTGAATTACATTATATTTGTTTTGGTCCGTAATCGCCAATGTGAGCTGATAACTCCGGCTATTATATTGTGCAGTCGATTGATGGTGGGTTCAACGAGCCATAAGTCAAACGGTTGACTGATCGATCATAGATACGAGATTATGACGATACCTCGTAGGACAACTTTTTGTGACAACGTAATGGAGTCCTAAATGTTTAATAACATTCGGTGCCAGGTCGTGGATAGGACATCCATTGTGTTCCTAGAGTCGATTCTTTTGACTATCTACTGTCTCTTGAGATTAAGGCAGTTTTTGGGTGACTTTGGTTTCTTTCTCACGTCTGCCGAATCGGAGGCTAAGTAGATTTTTTTCGGGTCATTTCATACTCGCGCTTACATCTGCAGGATTCGAGTTGAGGAAAATATCCAACCCTTATCAGGTATAGTTATTTCTCGGGGCCACTCGAGGAGTTGTAACTGAAATGCATGGCCATGCTCGAATGTTGATTCGTTTAACAGTTAAATTACTCTCTAGTCGGGGAAACCACTCTTGATATTGATCGCTTATAAAATACGACCTTTGTGAATTCGGATTTGCAAATTGTTTTACATTGAGTGGGAGAAATTTTATAGGATATGAGAATCGGTTATCGCACATACACTTGTGAGGACAAGTGGGAGTTTGTTGGAGCTTGTGTCCTCCACAAATTAGTGTGATAACATTTGTAAATCTCTTACAGGTTCACAAGGGTATACTTCGTATATTTAATCAGTTGATTAACGTTTACCTAATAACGGTTGGCTTGCTAGAAAGTTTGACGTTATTATCATACAGATGGCGGTGATCAACTGGTCCCTAAAGGTCACACCTATAGGATGTGTTTGAGAAATGTGGTTATAGAAATATAATCACATTGATGCCCAAAATGACTAAAAAGTTAGTCAATGTGTTGATGAGATAATTATTTAATAAAATTAAATAATATTAAGTTGAGACGAATTAACTGTCAATTCGTAAATTAAATATAATAAGTTATATTTAGTTAAATATATTTAATGTTAGCTTGGACGAATTAATCTGTTAATTCGTAATTAAATATAATCAGTTATGTTTAATATCAACATGATGAATGTGTCATAGTGGTAATAGTGAAGGTACACAAACCAAGAGGTCATGGGTTCGATCCTCACTAGATGACAATTCAACATATTTTATATATTTTTGGAAAGACCAAAAATAAGGAGGAAATACTCCTTATTTCGGTCAGTTTGGCCGAAATTAGGAAAGATTTTTCTTTCCTAATTGACTCCAAATTTCGGTCTGTATAAAAAGAAAGGTAGAGAATTATTTCTACCCTAATGCTTTTTCTTGACCTTGCCTCCTCTCTCTCATCAGAAAAACACAAAAACAACTAAATTTTGAGTAAAATTTTAGATCGATTTCTAGCATAATCAAGGGGCATATCTCGTATCGTCTTGGGTGCAACTAATAGGCGAATATCAATTTTGATATTGTTCTTAGGCCAATTTTGCTAGGACCGAAGGTTAATTCTAAATCCTTTATACTTTGTTTATGTATTTTGTTTATGACCATTGATCATCATTGTTAAACTCGTTATAATCCTTCTAGTTTAAGGGAAGTATACAGATTATTTCCCACAGGGTGCAACTGATAGGCGAATATCAACTTTGATATTGTTCTTAGGCCCTTTTTGCTAGGACCGAAGGTTATTTCTTAATCCTTTATGCTTTTGTTTATGCAATTTAGTTTTATGACTCGTAATCATCACTTTATAATTCGTTATAATCCTTAAATTAAAGGGATGCATACAGATAAATTCCACAAGTGGTATCAGAGCCAAGACCACGAATTTTATTTTGATGATTTTCATAAAATGGTTTTAAACAAAAGTTTGTTGAATCGAAAAAAGAGAAAAAAATTCCCACGGCTGGAAATTTTTTTATGCAGCCGATTAAAATTTTTTTGCCGATTAAAATTCCCCTTGTTTTTGATAATTTAATTTCCATTTGATTCATACATATTATTTTTTTAATCAGTTAAGATGATAATAAAATGAATTTGTAGATTCTTTGATTTAATTCGGATTAAATTATAATGTAAATGGAATAGTTTTGTTGATGATATAAAAATTTGTTTTTTGCTATATAGTTTTTGGCATATTCGGTTAATCATGTTTTATTAATTCATATGCTAATCTTGTTAATAGCAACAATAAACGATTATTGTTCATCAATATCATGTTTTTGCAATTAGGGCATAATGCCGGATTGATAAAAAAAATTTTTGGGCTGTTTTAATTTTTTCAGCCGAGACACACAAAAAAATTAGGGTTTTCGTTTTTTTTGTTGTTTCGTTTTTTTTTCAGCCGTAAAAAAAAAAAATTGTAGTTTCTGTTACTGTTCACAGTAGGCAAAATTTAAAAAACAAAAAACAAAAAAAAAAAACAAAAAACAAAAAGTTTTGTTTCGGTTTTTACAGAAAAAAACCGTGAAGAGAAAAAAAAAACCGCGGGCTGTTTTTGTTTTTTTTAGTTTTGCCGAGATAAAAATAAAAATAAAAAGGGTTTTTGTTTGGTTTGTTTTGGCAAAGAATGATTATACATTAAATTTACAATGTATGATAAATTATTGTGAAGCGGTTCATAATTAATTGATACCTAATTATTTTAAAGCAGTTTAAAATATTGATGGATTAAATTCATATTACAAGTTTAATATGAATTAAAATTGAAATTAATGTGATTAATTGAGGAATTGTCACTTAATTTGATAATTTAAATAGGTGGTTTGGATAAAATTAATCAACATAATTAAAGAATTATGTCTTGTATGTTTAATTTAATTTTAGTTGATGCATTTTATTTTTTGTTGAATGAATCGTTGAATGAATTTATTTACGTATTTTTTTTTTTGCAATCGGTTGTAATTTGTAATACTTAGTGTGGCCTTAGTCAAATTATGTTTTCGTAATGATGGGAACATAATTTTTAATGTAATTTGAGATCTCGAATCTCCTTTATTTTTCTTTAGTTTTTGGGTTTTGAAATTAGAATGTAATAAATAGGTTTATTATGTAAATTTATTTATTGTAATTTTCGAAGAAGACTAAAGATGGAGATTGTAACTCACTCTTGCTACATGGATCAAGATCGAACATCAAGACAAGCTTCTCGGGTCCATGGATGGATTCCAAACTTGTATTTAATGTTCATTTTGATAGGATATGCCACACTAGGACTTTTTTATTGCTTTTACGTTTTTCATTCCTATTGCTTTTCATTCACATGATAGTTTATGCATCATTTTCCGCCTAAAACCAAACCACCTACTACTAAAATGCATGAAAATTGACACATATAGGTTGTATGTTAGTTTTCATAGACATACAGATGTCACATGTTTTTAAGCCATCACCTTAGTTTATTCATTCACGCATGCTAGATATTAGTTCACTTAAAATGAATTAAAACAAAGTTGATGGGATCTTCCACTAAAACCGGAAATTGAAACTAGTCTTTATAAGGGGAAACAACTATGAATCCCTTCTTCGTCGGTAGGCATAATATGACCCCTTCTACGTTGGGTAAGTAGTTGTGTTGACTTACTTTATCTCAACATTATAGTCCGAAGAGTTTCTCGTGATTATGATGGACTAAAAGATAGAATTTACAGAAATTTATCGACCACGAATTAGCTAAAAGGTTAGCTTATCAATTTACAGATAATTGAGTCTTGGGATCATTTATATAATTCTTGAGGAAGGTCAATTGTATAAATGCTTGAGTCTTCGCGTTATGCCATTAGATCATTAGACTTAAATTAAAATCGATGCACATGCTTATTATTTTTATTCTTCTTCTCGCAGTGTAGAACACGTTTTTTTGATAATACTATTACAACTAAATGGCTGGAAATAACGCAATCCCAATGCCTAGTGCCACACTTGATCGCGAGTCCTGGCTGAAAGCTTTCATGGACCACATGAATCAGTCCACGCGACTGAAGAATGATGGGTCCAACTTTGGATCGGGAGGCGGCACTACGGAATGTCGCCCACCGCCGACGGTAAGCTCAAGTACTTAATCGAGCCAATACCGGTCAACCTGTGCCCCAATGCAGAGTCAACGAGACAGTTGCTTATAGTGACTTCGTTATGGAAGCGGGTGCGATAAAGAACGTACTCATCTTTGCAATTGAAACCAATTTGCAGAGACGCTTCATTGCTCAGGGTGCAAACAAGATTTTCACCACGCTCACTAACAAGTTCTCAAAAGCACAGAGGATCGTTACTTATGAGCATACCTGTCGCTTCTTTGATGCGAAACTCCAAAAGGGCCAACCGGTTAGCCCACACATTCTTAACATGATTGAGAATGTCGAGAAATTGGAGGCACTTGATTGCAAAATCAGTGAGAGCATTGTCATTGATCGAATGCTTCATTCTCTTCACGATGGTTTTACCCTTTTCAGGGCGAACTACTACATGAATGACTTGAAAAAGAGTCCTCATGAGCTACACTCCCTTCTTGACAGACCGAGAAGGATATGAAATTGAGGGGGAGCATGAAGCGGGATGTTCTCACGATTTCCAACAAGGGTAAAGGTAAGGGCAAGGCTCATGGCGACATAGCTGTAGGTAAGCCAAAGTTTAAAAAGCCAGGAAACGGTAAGAGTGGGCCCGGTGAGACTAGTGGCTCACAGGGCAAGGCAAAGAGCAAGGGCGGTGACATTGAGTGCCACCATTGTCACAAGACTGGACATTGGAGGAGGAACTGTCCTGTGTACCGTGAGGACATCAAAGCAGGCCGCGTCGTTCCTGTTGGTATGTCATCTTATATTCATATGATTGAGATTAACCATGCAAGTTTCGGAACTTGGGTACTTGATACTGGTTGTGGTTCTCATCTGTGTAATCATTTGCAGGGCCTAAGAAACATCACACCTCTCGGAAAGGGTGATGTGGACCTGCGAGTCGGGAATAGAGCTAGAGTTGCTGCTGTCTTGAAGGGAACATATGTAATCCAACTCCCTAGTGGTTTTGAGTTATTTTTAAATAACTGTTACTATGTACCCAGTTTGTCTAAGAACATTATTTCAGTTTCCGTACTTGATAAAGACGGATTTTCATTTTTAATAAAGGATAATAGCTGTATTTTCTCTTTCAATGAAATGATTTATGGCAAAGCGGTTTCCATGAATGGAATTTACATCTTAGATCAAACCACGGAAGTATTACACGTGAATAATAAGAAATTAAAGGTTGGTGACAAAGATCAAACCTATCTATGGCATTGTCGAATGGGACACATAAATGAGAAACGCGTAAAGAAACTCGTCGATAATGGGACTATTCCCGCATTCGAATTTTCTACATATGGCACGTGTGAATCATGTCTCATTGGCAAAATGACACGAATTTCCTTCAAAGGTGTTGGAATGCGCGCTAGTGACCTATTAGGACTCATACATACAGATGTTTGTGGACCTATGTCAATTACCGCTAGAGATGGCTATAGATATTTTATCATTTTCACGGACGATTTGAGTAGATACGGATATGTCTATTTAATGAAGCATAAAAGTGAGTCCTTTGAGAAATTCAAGGAATACCAGAACAGGGTTGAAAACCAACTGGGTAGAAAGGTTAAAGCACTCCGTTCAGATCGGGGTGGCGAATATCTTTCAAATGAGTTTGATCAACACCTTAAAGATCGTGGAATCGTTTTGCGATTAACTCCACTGGAACACCTCAATTAAATGGTGTGTCCGAACGGAGAAATCGAACCTTACTTGATATGGTTCGATCCATGATGAGTCACACGGTAGTGCCTGATTCATTATGGGGTTTTGCTCTTTTGTCAGCTGCTCTTATACTTAACCGAAGTCCGACTAAAGCTGTCGACAAGACTCCATATGAAATGTGGAAGGGAACGGTCCCTAACGTGTCCTTTATTCGGGTTTGGGGCTGTGAGGCTTATGTCAAGTGGAGACACGAGGATAAGCTCGGCCCACGATCGGTCAAGACATACTTTATAGGTTATCCAAAAGGAACATTTGGTCATTACTTCTATTCGCCTACCGAACATCGCGTTTTTGTTGCGGCTAGTGCGACGTTCTTAGAGAAAGAATTTCTCGAGAACAAGACGAGTAATAGAACCTTCGAGCTGTCGGAGATTCCAGAACCAACAACCGAGCAACGGATGGAGGAAGTTGTTCCTCCAACTGATGATACGGTTAATATTCCTGAGGAACCTAGGAGGTCGAGTAGAGTCTCTCATCCTCCGGACAGATACATTGGTATGGTCGAGGAGAATGACGTTTTACTCCTAGAGAGTAATGAACCCGCTACCTATAAAGGTGCTATCGCCTGTTCCGACTCAAAGCTATGGCTCGAAGCCATGCAATCCGAGATGGACTCCATGTATGAGAATAACGTATGGGATCTAGTTGATTTACCTAATAAGGTAAAACCTCAACAGTGTAAATGGCTTTACAAAATAAAGCATTCTGTAGACGCGCAACCAGATACCTATAACGCACGACTTGTGGCAAAAGTGAACTGAATTACATTATATTTGTTTTTGGTCCGTAATCGCCAATGTGAGCTGATAACTCCGGCTATTATATTGTGCAGTCGATTGATGGTGGGTTCAACGAGCCATAAGTCAAACGGTTGACTGATCGATCATAGATACGAGATTATGACGATACCTCGTAGGACAACTTTTTGTGACAACGTAATGGAGTCCTAAATGTTTAAAAACATTCGGTGCCAGGTCGTGGATTGGACGTCCATTGTGTTCCTAGAGTCGATTCTTTTGACTATCGACTGTCTCTTGAGATTAAGGCAGTTTTTGGGTGACTTTGGTTTCTTTCTCACGGTCGCCGAATCGGAGGCTAAGTAGATTTTTTTCGGGTCATTTCATACGTGCTTACATCTCATAGGATTCGAGTTGAGAAAATATCCAACCCTTATGTATAGTTATTTCTCGGGGCCACTCGAGGAGTTGTAACTGAAATGCATGGCCATGCTCGAATGTTGATTCGTTTATCAGTTAAGTTACTCTCTAGTCGGGGAAACCACTCTTGATACAGATCACTTGTAAAATACGACCTTTGTGAATACAGATTTTGCAAATTGTTTTACATTGAGTGGTAGAAATTTTAGGATATGAGACTCGGTTATCGCACATACACTTGTGAGGACAAGTGGGAGTTTGTTGGAGCTTGTGTCCTCCACAAATTAGTGTGATAACATTTGTAAATCTCTTACAGGTTCACAAGGGTATACTTCGTATTTAATCAGTTGATTAACGATTACCTAATAACGGTTGGCTTGCTAGAAAGTTTGACGTTATTATCATACAGATGGCGGTGATCAACTGGTCCCTAAAGGTCACACCTATAGGATGTGTTTGAGAGATGTGGTTATGGAAATGTAATCACATTGATGCCTTATATGACTAAACAGTTAGTCAATGTGTTGATGAGACAATTATTTAATGAAGATTAAATAATATTAGTTGAGACGAATTAACTGTCAATTCGTAAATTGAATATAATAAGTTATATTTAATTAAATGTATGTAATGATAGCTTGGACGAATTAATATGTTAATTCGTAATTAAATGTAATCAGTTATATTTAATCAACAAGATGAATGTGTCATAGTGGTAATAGTAAGGGTACTCAAACCAAGAGGTTATGGGTTCGATCCTCACTAGATGACAATTTATATTTAACACATTTTATACATTTTGCATACTACCAAAATAAGAAGATTTAATCTCCTTATTTTGGGTAAGTACTAAAACCGAAAAAAGAGAAATTTATCCTCTTAATTTCGGAAATAATGGGCCGAAAATAGGAAAGGAAAATTCTACCCTATTTCCTCCTTATACCCGGTTTTATAAGGGGAGAGTAGGTGATTTTTCTTACCCTAATTCTTTTTCCCATTCTTGCCTCTCATCTCAACAAAACACAAAACCCTAATTTTACAGAAAATTTGTGGATCGATTCTAGCAAAATCAAAGGGCATTTCTCATATCGTGTTAGGTGCAACTGATAGGCAAATATCAACTTTGATATTGTTCTTAGGCCGTTTTTTCTAGGACCGAAAGTTATTTCTTAATCTTTTATGCTTTTGTTTATGCAATTTAGTTTTATGACTCGTAATCATCACTTTATAATTCGTTATAATCCTTAAATTAAAGGGATGCATACAGATAAATCCCACACATATCATATAATTTACAACAGGTCTAGCATTCGTCTCAATCCCATCGAAACTACATGACTATCATGTTTGGCTTGAGACAAAGGTTTGGTTAAAGGATCAGCGATGTTGTCAGCTGTCCCAACCTTACAAACTGTAATTTCTTTCCTTTCGATTAAATCTCTAATTACATGAAATTTTCTAAGTACGTGTCTAGACTTCTTACTAGACTTGGGCTCTTTTTCTTGAAAAATAGCCCCACTGTTATCACAATACAAAGTGATAGGATCCTCGGCGGTAGGAACTACTTTCAGTCCCTCTAAAAATTGCCTAATCCAAACAGCCTCCTTTGCAGCTTCAGAGGCTGCAAAGTACTCGGCTTCCGTTGTAGAATCAACAGTCACGGACTCTTTAAAACTTCTCCAGCAAACCGCCCCTCCGTTCAACAAAAAAACAAAACCAGACTGGGATTTCAAATCATCCCTATCGGTTTGGAAACTGGCATCCGTATAACCTCTTATACGTAATTCAGATTCTTCTCCAAACACTAAGAATGAATCTTTAGTCCTTCTCAAGTACTTTAGAATATTCTTGACGGCTATCCAGTGACTCTCACCTGGAGTTTTCTGAAAACTACTCGTCATACTCAAAGCATACGAGACGCCAGGACGAGAACACATCATAGCATACATGATCGATCCAACAGCGGAAGCATAGGGTATCGATTTCATGCGTTCAATATCCATAGGCTCAGTAGGACACTGTGACTTACTCAAAGTGATCCCACTGCCCATAGGTAGAAAACTTCTCTTGTAGTTTTTCATATTGAATGCTAATATCCTTTTGGATCTATCCCTATAGATCCGGATACCCAAGATGCGCTGACCTTCGCCCAAATCTTTCATTTGGAAGTGATTTCCTAACCACTTCTTGACAGAAGCAAGCATATCTACGTCATTCCCAATGAGTAATATGTCGTCCACATAAAGAAGTAAGAAAACAACTTTACTCCCACTAAACTTCATGTATAAACATGGTTCCTCAACACTTCGAGAAAAACCATTCTGTTTAATAACATGATCAAAACGATGATTCCAACTCCTTGACGCTTGCTTAAGACCATAAATGGATCTCTTAAGTTTGCATACTTTGTTAGGATTTTTAGGATCCACAAAACCCTCAGGCTTTGTCATGAACACTTCCTCTTCCAGAAACCCATTCAAGAAAGCGGTTTTGACATCCATTTGCCATATCACATAATCATGAAATGCAGCAATCGCTAACATTATCCAAATAGATCTAAGCATAGCAACTGGTGTAAAAGTTTCATCATAGTGTAAACCATGAACCTGGGTGAAACCTTTTGCCACCAATCTAGCTTTGTAGACATCTTTATGTCCATCCATGCCGATTTTAATCTTGAATATCCACTTACACTAAAGAGGTCGAACATCTTTAGGTAAGTCAACCAGGTCCCATACCTGATTATCGTACATGGAATCCATTTCGGATTGCATGGCCTCGAGCCATAACTTAGAGTCAGAACTCATAATGGCTGCTTTGTAGGTCTTGGGTTCATCACTTTCCAAAAGTAAAACCTCATAGTCACCATATTCCTCGATGACACCAAGGTATCTATCAGGCTGGCGACTAACCTTCTCTGACCTCCTAGGTTCAGAAGGAACAATAACCGATTCAGACGTAGAAGGAACATCTTCCTGTATTGTCATATCAGTTTGTGGTTCTTAAACTTCATTAAGTTCAAATTTTCTCCCACTCTGTCTTCTAGAAATAAACTCTTTTTCTAGAAAGACAGCTTCACGAGCCACAAACACTTTATTCTCTCTACTATTGTAGAAGTAATATCCACAAGCTTCCTTAGGGTAGCCTACAAAAATACATTTTTCAGAACGAGGTGCAAGCTTATCGTCGGACTTGCTCTTGACATAAGCATCACCACCCCATACTTTAATGTATCGCAGATTCGGGACTTTCCCTTTCCATATCTGATATGGAGTTTTGTCAGTTGCTTTAGTGGGACTTTGATTAAGTGAGCGTACAGCAGATAAAATGGCAAAACCCCAGAATGACTTAGGTAACTTTGTTTGACTCATCATTGATCGGACCATATCTAATAAAGTTCGATTCCTCCTTTCAGCCACACCATTTAATTGTGGTGTGCCAGGTGGAGTTAATTGGGATACAATACCACAGTTTGTAAGGTGATCTCTAAAGTCATTGCTTAAATACTCCCCACCACGATCTGATCGTAATGCTTTAATATTCTTATTTAATTGGTTTTCTACTTCATTCTGAAACTCTTTGAACTTATCAAAAGCTTCACTTTTATACCTCATTAAGTAGATATACCCATATCTACTCATGTCATCGGTACAAGTAATGAAATAGTCATAATTACCTCTAGCACTGACTGTCATTGGACCACATACATCGGTGTGTATTAAACCCAACAACTCACTAGCTCGAGATCCTTTTCCTAGAAAAGGTGAACGAGTCATCTTGCCAAGAAGACAAGATTCGCATGTACCAAATGATTCGAAATCAAAAGGTTTAATTATACCAGTCGACACTAGTCTTTTAATGCGTTTCTCATTAATGTGTCCTAATCGACAATGCCATAAATAAGATTGATCGGGATCACCTGTTTTGAGTCTTTTATTATCTAAATGATAAACATCGTTGCAAGTATCTAGAATATAAATACCATTGATTGAAATAGCTTCGCTATATACAATCCCATTAAGGGAAAAAGTACAACGTTTGTCTTTAATTACAAAAGAAAAACCTTCTGTGTCTGACATAGATACTGATATTATATTTCTAGACAACGTTGGTACAAAATAACAATTATTAAGAAACAACTGCAACCCCGAAGCTAAGTTAAGTACATAAGTTCCTACTGACACGGCGGCTACTTTAGACCTGTTACCCATTCGGAGATCAACATTAACCCTGTTTAGCTTTCTTATGTTTTTTAGGCCCTGCAAATGATTGCACAAGTGAGAACCACAACCAGTATCTAATACCCAAGTTGTATTTGAAGCATAATTTATGTCTATCATAAAATATTCGGTTGAGAAATTACATGTTGGCTTCACAATGCCAGCTTTGATGTCATCCAAGTATTTCGTGCAATTACGCCTCCAATGTCCTTTGCTATTACAGTAATTACAAGTATCTTTAAGAGGATTACCCTTTATAGGTTTAGGCTTGGTAGAGCAATTCGCAACTGCTTTACCTTTGCCCTCCATCTGTATGGGCTTCTTACCTGCATTCCTCTTAAACTACTTCTTCCCTTTCACGTTTATCGCAAGCACATCTTTCCTTGTACTCCCACTCAATCCCATGTCCTTCTCTGCTTGCACAAGAAGAGAATGGAGCTCATGTAAACTCTTTCTCATATTCGTCATATTATAATTTACCCTAAATTGGGTAAATCCTTTGACGAACGAGAGAGAGTGGAGCACTCGGTCCACCACAAGTTCGTCGGGGATCTTGCATCTTAACCCCTCTAAAGTTTCCACGTACTCAATCATTTTAAGTACGTGTGAACTTACAGGTTGACCATCTTTGAGGTTAGCCTCAAAGAAACGAACTGCGATGTCATATTGAATTATTCTCGGGGCTTGAGAAAACATAGTTGAAAGCCTCGAGAATACTTCATGTGCATCACGAAACTTGACATATTGCCTTTGTAAAGCAGAATCCATTGAAAAAATCAAAACATTTTTAATTGCAGCGGATTCCTTTTGATAATTTGAAAAACCCTCCCTTACATCGGCAGTGGCCCTAGTACTAGGCGAAGGGGGAGAGGGATCGACAAGGTAGCGTAATTTGCCATCACCTGCGGCAACTAATCGAAGTTGTTCCTCCTAATCTTTAAAATTACTACCGTCGGCTTTTAAAATATATTTGTCCATAAAAGAACGTAGCCATGAATCTCTACCTATGGTGACGGTTTCACTAGTAGAAGTCATCGTGATTACTACAAAGGAAATGAAAGGAAAGATTAACATTTATCGTCTAAAAAATTTTTAACTTGTGAAACTATTTTAACAAGTTCCCATTTATATAATGATCTCCCACTGAATTATATAAATGATTCCAAGATCCAATTTTATATAAACACGGACACGGTGGACCGATTCAACCCATATTTATATAAATTTGGTGAGTCAACATTTTGACTAATTCTACTACTAGAACTCTTGGTTGACGGATTTTCTTAAACTCTATCTTTTAGCCCCAGAATAATTATGGGCACGGTGGACCGAATCAACCCATATTTATCCCGTTGAGTCCAACCAATTTTCACGCGTGATAACTTTTATTACCCTACTTACCCAACGTAAAAAGAGTGTACCTCGGTGATCCGAACCTACCTCTAATGAAGAAGGGATTCATAGGTGCTATTATTTGGTAAGGCTTAATCTCAATTTTAAACAAGTGTGAGAGATCTTATCATTTTAATTGTCTATCACTTTTAAGTGAACAAAATTGGTGAATGCTAGACGATTAAATCGATAACAACAAAATTTAAAACATGTAGTGACGATTTGGCATGAATGCATAAATAAACAAACTAAGTCCTAATATGGCCACCTAATTAATCTAATTAACTAAAATTATTACATATCGGAAACCAACTCCTTGGTCCCTTGAGTATTCATAAATTGGCCTCCTTTTTTAGGATTTCGAAAGGCCTTTCCGAAAACACCGTCTTCATGAAAACTCCGTCTTTAGATGCTTCATTTAATTACTAATAATTAAATTACATAACAATATCCTATTATACAATTTTTAATTAAAATTAAAATAAAACTATTAATTAATTACAAATTAGGCGATACGAAATCACAATTAATTACAAAACAAATCGATATTCCCTTACATTACGGGAAATACCAATATCTACCTATGGCCATATTAGGAAAAATTACATAATTATAATGCTAAAAAAAATATATTCATCCAAATGAATAATAAAATGCATTATGGAAAATGACATGCCAAATCGTCTAACTTACCAACAACGATCATTTGAGCTTTCTTTGACGGAATGTTTACCAATAAAAATTCATAATCAATTCTTAAAACAATTTTAAGATATGCTAATGATACTAATCTGGTCTAATTTCAAAACAATTATTCTCACTAATTATCTTGAATGAATATGGGATTAAAACACAAATTATGACAAAAAGACATAATAATTCACAATTATTATGGAAAAATTTCATTTAATTATAACATTTATGGGAAAAAAAATTTCAAGGCCATTAACATTCTGGTATTATACCAAAAATGACATGAAAGTGAAAATTTTTGTTTTAAAATTTATTTAAAACGATTTTATAATTTAATCGGTAAAACGACAATTTTTACGATTTAATTCTAAACCAAACCATAAAAATTGAAATAACTTAAAATAAAATTTTGTACATTTTGGAACAATTTCCAGGAGCTAAAAATTCAAAAAATTTCGAGCCCAAAAATTAAATCAATATTTATTTGCAAAATAACCATTATTTACCAATTTTATCAAATAAAAATCAATAAACTATCTAAATTAATCACATTAACTTAAAGTAACTACTTATCTCATAAATAGAACATGCATGTGGTTATTTCTAAATAAATATGCATAAAATGAACATGCAACCCAATTTAATTAACTCTTAATTAATTTTAATGCATTTTTATTCAATTTTATGCCATTTTAAGTTATAAAAAATGGAAAAATATAACAAAAATCAAATTTTCGTCCCATATCATCCTAAGACTAGATTATTTACATACAAGACCATATTATGTGATAAAACTAATTTTAGTAACATAATATCAATTTTATTATTTTATCGCATAAATTACTAAAATCGTCTTAAGACAACATGCATGTATATAACAATACTCTGATACGACTTGTTAGTTATTTAGACCAAATTAATACTCATCTTATGATATCAAAATTACAAATTAATTTTAGGTGGTCTAAATCTACATGCATGCAAAGCAAAATATAAAAGAGATGGTATTAAACCATCTTAAGACAAAAATTCTTTACATTGTTATAAGGCAAAATGGGCACAACTCAAGGACTCCTTCCTTGATGTTGTTCTTGTGCTAATGCAATAAGGATGATCCTCCAACACCTTAATTACCAAAGCAGGTAATCTCCTAAAGTGGCACCCAAGATAAACTCAAAATACTACTAAAATACTAACTAGGTAAATGTAGTAGTAACCTTGTTTATTTGTATATTTGATGTACTAATTAATATTATTACCTTGATAATATTATTAATTTACTTTTATATGTGTTTATTGTAAAAGGATGAACAAAATAAGAAGAAAAATATGGTCTATTGATGGTGTATATGAACCATCCACAACAAGCACACAAAGACCAATTTTTCTTCAAATTTCCAACCTTAGAAATGATGGAAGGACTTAGGTATATATAGGCATGCAAATGTATACAATTCACATACAAATACTAGTGGGAAATGCCTACCTTTTTCCACTCACAATGAGTGTATTAGTAGTGTATAAAAATCAGTCCAGATGGTCCCCTCCGAGTCCATTTCGATTTTCGGTATTTGCCCCACAAATGCTTATAAATCTTATATTTAATTATCTGACATAATTAAATATTAACTTGATTATTTAACACTTAAATAATATAAATTAACTACCAATGACTACTTAACTATTAAATAATCATAAGACCATTTTATCAACATACAATGTGTAAATATTATCCCAATTAGCTAATTTTACAACCTCTTGTAAAATATAAATAGCTAATTAATTTCACCTCAAAACATATACACATATCGCATAAAATTAATTAATTAACAATTAATTAATAAATTCTAAAGTATTAATTTATTACTTAAATATCACATAATTAAATAATAAATCTTCTCTGCCCGAGTTCGTAACCCGTCATCAAATAATACTTTTACGTGACTAATTAAAAGTCAAATAATACAAGGAATTAATTATCTCGTATCTCATACAAACAATTAATTCATTCTATTTGGGCGTCATCCTATAGGTGTGACCTAAAGGGATCAGCTGATCACCGCCGTCACACGACAGTAATGTCAAACTCTAGTCAACCAATCATTACCGATTAACGATGACCAGCTGACAAATAAAAAGATAAATCCTTGATATTCCTTTTACGAGATTTAATATGTAAACGCACTTATTGTGGAGGACACTACTCCAACAATTAAGAGTCGAATTGCTTCTAGCCTTGCCACTGGAGCAAATGTCTAGTTCCAATAATTGAGCGATTTTTAGGTCTTGGCACTAAATGCAGACTTTATTACGCTCAAATTGTTGAAGTTCTTCTTGCATTGCTATAACCCAGTCAGATTCTGCAAGAGCTTCTTTAATATTGGAAGGTTCATGGTAGATAGGAAGGAGTAGAATGAACAAAAGTTGTTCAACATCTTTGGAGTTTGAACTCCTTGGTTCAAACTTCCAAGTATACTTTCCATAGGGTGTGATCCCCTGTATCTCCACTTTTTGGAATTTTCAGGTACATCATTGTGTGAACTTGGTTCTCCTTCTTCAAATGAGTTAGAATTAGTTCCCCCTGAATCCAACCCTTGGGTTTTAGTGGATTCAGTTACAACTAATTCCAATTTTTCTTTTTGAGAAGAATCAATAGTATCATCAACTATTGTTTCAGTTCTCTTATTTTTCTCATTTGAAGGATTCCCCAATTCATCATTTGTACCTTCGATTTCTTTTTCTTCTTCTTCTTCTAACTCTGGAGGATCATCTCTAGAAAGATGGAAGTCAGGTTCATTCATATCTTCTTCCTCATCCTGTTCAGCCTTATTAAACATATTATTCTCATCAAAAATAACATGTACACTTTCTTCTATGCATAGAGTTCTTTTGTTGAAAACTTTGTATGCCTTGCTATGATTAGAGTAACCGACAAATATCGCTTCATCGCTTCTAGGATCAAATTTAGTTAAACGATTTTTGCCATTATTATGGACATAACATTTGCTCCCAAAGCAGCGAAGATGTGATATATTTGGCTTACGTCCTCTGAGTAATTCATAAGGAGTTTTCTTAATGATTGGTCTAATCATAGCACGGTTGTGTACATAACATGGAGTACTAACAGCTTCTGCCCAAAAGCTTCTAGGCAAACCACTATATAATAACATGGTTCGTGTCATATCTTCCAGTGTTCTATTCATACGTTCAACAACATCATTTTGTTGTGGGGTTCGTGGTGCAGAAAAATTGTGTTCTACCCCATTCTCCCTACAATATTCAATAAATACTTTGTTATCAAATTCAGTGCCATGATCCATACGAATAGAGCCCAGATTGTGTTTATATTTGTTTTGAGCAAGCTTCATTAGTACAACAAATTCATCAAAAGTCTCATCTTTAGAGCTTAAAAAGATAGGCCAAACGTACCTCGAGTAATCATCTACCAAAACAAATATGTACCTTGATCCGCCTCTACTTCTTACTTTCATTGGTCCACATAGATCCATGTGCACCAGTTCCAAAGGATTGTTTGTGCTAATCACTCTTTTAGGCTTAAAAGATGATCTTACATGTTTACAACGAGCACAAGAGTCACATAAGCTTTCTTGATCGAACTTGATTGTGGGTAATCCCTCTACCAAGTCCCATCTTTTGAGTTTGTTTAAAATGGTTGAACTTATGTGTGCAAACCTCTTATGCCACAAACATGGATCATCTAAAGTTGCTTTCATACATATAAAAGAGTTAGTAGGAATAGCATTTAAATCAATCATGTATATGTTTCACTTTCTTTGTCCTTCAAGGATAACATTACTAGTTCCCTCAATTATGATTCGACAACCATATGAGTGAAAGACGACTTTGTTGCCTTTATCACATAATTGTGAGATACTTAGTAAGTTATGTTTTAGACCCTCTACAAGGTATACTTCACTAATTGCATGAGAAGGAGAAATATCTATTTTGTCAATTCCTACTACTTTACCTTTCTTATTGTCTCCAAAGGTAACCTTGCCGCCATTAAAAGGTTTGAGTGAAAGAAATAGATTTTTGTCTCCAGTCATATGTCTTGAGCATCCGCTGTCAAGATACCACTGATTGTTTTCTTTCACCACGATCTGCAAAATAATTTAAAGGCAATTTTTAGGTACCCAAGCTAAGTTGGGTCCTTTGATGTTAGTTTCTCTATAAACTAAGTCTCTCCGAACCCAAATTTGTCTAACGATCCTTTTCTTTTGAGGTGTTGTATGATAAGATCTAGAGTTCTTAACATTATTCATTTGAGTTTTAGATGTTTCATTTGTGTTTTGTTTAGGGACATTCTTTTTTCTTTGAAAATCAAAATATCATAAAACCATGGAAACTCATTATTTCGTTCATCATTATCGTTTGGTTCATCAACGGTAGAGTAATCGTCTTCAACTACTACTTCACATGCTTTGTAGGTTTCAACATTTTTTCGAATATCGTGTGCATGTTTTACATAATTAACCTTTATATGACCTTTATCACCACAGTAAGTACAAATTAAGTACTCAGGTAAATCAACGTACTTTCGTTTTCTAAAATCTCGATCTGAGGGAGAAGCCTTGCATTTAGAATGATCCCTGCGACCATAGCATAAATGCCCTAATCCCATTTTCATGTTGTTATCGGATTGTTCTGTTAAGAAGTTTAATACCTTTGTACTTCCTTCCCATTTATCGTGAACCTTACGTGCATGAAGAAGTAGTTCTCTTAGAGATTGAATTTCTTCATTGCATTTTGTATGATCAATCTTAATTTCCGTAGAGGAACTACCTTCACGGAGATTATTTAATTGCTTATTTAATTTAACAATTTTCTCTTCATATTGTTTTGAGATATTTGCTTGATTAATCTCCTTTTCATTTAGTTGCTTATTAAGAAAATCAATTTCCTTTTTATGATCTGAGATTGTACCATTCTTGGCTGAAATCTCGGTTTTTTGAAGTTCATTAAGTTTCTTCAATTCCATGTTAGCTATAACCTTGGCTTGAAGTTGCTTAATGTTGAGTTTCTGCTCTTTGGTTATCGCTTTATTAGCTATAACCTTAGCTTCAAGAGCCTTCTTCTCATTTGCCATTGAATTCAAAGCTTCAGTATCATCAACTGTAGCTTTAGATTTCAATTTCTTGGCTTTTGCTTTAAGCAATTGATTTTCTTTATCAATGTCCATTATTTGCTCTTTTAAATCTTTTAACTCAAGACTTTGCTCATGACATTGATCCAACGATTGTTAAAAATACTTAACTAAAGCGCTTTTGGACAATTTCTTAACTTGTTTCTTAAGTTCAAGATAACTTACCTCATCTTCATCTTCATCAGATTCGGATTCTCCCATGAATCAGAATTCTAAACTTGAATCATTATCAATATCTAGACTTATATTGCTTAAGCAAAGATTTGCGACTTCTTCATCTTCGGATTCCTCATCGTCCTCTGTATCTAGATCTCCCCAGCATGAAGCCATCATGACTTGATTGAATTCTTTCTTTGTTTTGTCTCTCTGGGTTTTGTCTTTTATTTTCTTCCATGTGGGGCAATCTTTGATCATGTGATCAGAATCACCACACTTGAATCAACCTCTATTTGCAAAAGAATTTTTCGAATCAGAGGACTTTTTGTTAAAAGACTTATTGTTGTTGAGCGTTTTATTTTGTTTAAAAGTGAAAAATTTCTTTCTAAAACGTTTGGCAAACAACACAGTTTCATCCTCTAGATCGGACTCATTTTTTTCACTTGCGAGCGTCATACTCTTTCGAGTGCTCGTTTCTGCTTCATCAGCATTTAAAGTGAGTTCATGAGCCATTAGGGCTCCAATGAGTTCTTGATATGAGAGGTTAGTGAGATCACGACATTCCTCCATAACAGTGACCTTGGGACGCCATTTTTTTGTCAAGCTCCTAAGAACTTTTCTAGCTATGTCTTCAGTCGGAAAAGTGCGACCTAGATTTTTTAGTTCATTTATGATACTTAAAAATCGTGTTGACATGCTATCAAGTGTCTCATTAGGCTCCATAGAAAATAGTTCGTATTTTTGTATCAAAAGATCAATACGATTTTTCTGAACAATGGACGTTCCTTCATAGGCCAATTCCAATCCATCCCATATCTCCTTGGCAGTCGTACAAGAAGAAAAGCGATCGAATTCAGTTGAAGTCATACCATTTTGTAGTAGACTTATCGCTTTTGAATTTTTTTCTGCCTTCTTGTAGGTAGCCTCGATATAGTCTTCTTCCTTTTTCTCATAGGAAGGACCTTCAGTTGTTCCTACCAAAATTTTGATAGGACCATTCTGAACAATTCTCCAACATTCCCAATCAATACCTTTAATGTAGTGTGTCATCATGTTTTTCCATAAACCATAATTCTTCCCATCAAAGACGGGACATTTGAGGTATTTGGAATCCATTTCACACGTATATAACAGCGGAAAAATAAAGTAATGAAAAAGTAGATCAACCCCTAGCTATTAGGCTATCAAGAGCACGAGGCTCTGATACCAATTGTAGAGTCTATATAAAGATATACTCAAGAGGGGGGGGGTGAATTTAGTATATAGAACTCTTGCCCACTTTTTCGATTTATTGATAGTTTATTAATTACTCGGTGTTTATTAATTAAACTCGGCTAATTAATTTATCGTATGTGTGATAATGAAACAATAAATGCGTAAATAAAGGAGACACACGAAATTTTGAAGTGGTTCAGTTTCACAAGTCGAAACCTACGTCCACTATTCTCGATTAATAACTTTAGTACCTTCCTACGGATTACAAAAATATCAATCTAACTCGTACAACTAACTATAGTTGTAACTCGATTTAAGTATCATTAAATACTCGATATCTATCTTACGTTAATAAGAAAGTACTACTAGATTCTACTAGTGTTCACGTTAATGAACAAGTATGAATACAACGAGTACTATTATCCTATTAATGAGATGAACGAGAATGATTGACAAATAAGAGGCACACGTTTTTGCTTTAGACACAATTAGGGTTTTGAAAATAATTGCAAATTTGAAGAAATTAAATTCGATTTATGCTTTAGAGTTTTTGCAAAGGTTTTTTTCAAATAAGTGTCTTACCTTTTCTAATGAAATACTTTGGTATTTATAGGAGTAGAAAAACCTAAAACTAGGTTAAAGATTCGAAACCCTAGCCGCCCCCTTAGGTCCGAAAATCCTTGAAGTGGGCTAGGTCAAATCTTTTATTTTTATCTACAAAATACCTTTTATTTAAAAACCCTAATTACTACTAGGATATTTTCGACTAGAAGGTGATATGACCATAATCCATTTCACTCTAATTGAACCCCTAATAATAATTAGTTTTAATGTATAAAACTAAGATAATATGATTAGAAACCCTAGATTACATAACAACCCATAAGTTGTATGATAAATCAGTAGGATTAACATAATCTATATTACTAATTTCATCTAGAAAAGATATAGTATAAATATCACTTTAATTTTCGAAATAATAAGTGAATCTAAAGCTTAGATTGTGCTCTCTTATAAGTCGTTCATGGTTATAGGTAAAATGGCTATAACCATACTTTCTCAAAAACCATTTTGTCCATACCATTTATAGAATGAAATCCTATATCCCTAATCTTCATGAGATCTTCAAATATAGGTTCCTTTCTTCATCTTGATCTAGAAACTCTTCATCTTGAGCTCCCATCAAATAATATATTGTTTTGCTTGATTTAGTCTTCTATGGTTATAGGCAAAACAACCATAACCAAACTTGATTACTAAGCTCCAATTTCGTTATGAGAATTCCATCATATGCTATAACCACAATCGTGCTTTCCAGGTGATTGTTACCTAAGATATGCACCACTCAACAAACAATTACAAGAACAAGTGTATAACATATTACAAATCATAATACTTGTCATTATCAAAACTTTATAAATATGATCCAACAAATTCCCCCTTTTTGATGATGGCAAGTCTCCTATGATTTGTTACTAAGGTCAAGTTCCCCCTCAACATACTACTACCAAAGTTATAGTAAGTCGATCACAAGAACAAACTATTTATATTTAAAGTTATAGCATGGAACCCCTTTAGAGATTAAAGATCTTGACAAGGAGCAAGCTTAGGCAATAATTCAAGTCATACGATTTCTTTCCCCTCTTGACATCATCGAAAAGACAAGAACAAGACGTAAAACACCTAGAATAATATAAGTTGAGGAAAGAAATAGTCATGCAAATACGAATTAATAAAAAGAGAATAGTTAATCTAAGCACACAAAATAAAATTATCCAAGAACAAACCATATGGGCCGAATATAGAAAAGCCACATGGGCCGAATAGACAAAAGCCAAAATGGGCTGAATGGTGTGTTATTCAAAATAAAGTACAAAGCCTAGAAAAATAAGGGAAAGGGATATGGGCTTATGGGTGTTGGACTTGGGTAGGATCAACATAACCGGGTCTAGTCCGATACTCGAGAGAATCAAGACGATCAAGGCATGAGCGCACATTATTTGCTTGAGCCACCAAACAAATGTCGAAGTTAGTAATTTTCAATGTCAAAGCCCGAGTAACTTCATAAATTTGTCCCATCTCTTCTCGCATCTCACGACCGACTTGCAACAAAGCTCCTCCTTGAGTTGCAAAATCCGCAACCGTGTTTGATTGTCGATCCGCAGCTTTGAGAGTCACGGCCAATTTTGCCTCAAAGGCCATAAGTCGAGCTATCAATTCCTCATTACTAACACCCGAGCAAGACGATCCCACACCTTTTCCCGTTGCCATACCCGAGACCAAGCTCTCAACCAACTTTGATTGAGCCTCTATCTTCTCATTAACCGACACCATAAAAGCATCGGACTTTTTCTCCATGGCCTCTAAACCCTCCGATTTATCCTCCGAGTTACCCTTGGTTTGAAATACCAATTCTGAACCACAAGCTGAAATTTTCATCAATTTGAAATGAGTGTCACTCATCTCATCCTTAGCACTCACACCATAACTTGTAGGACTAACCATTCCCTTATGTTCCAAAAGCCGAGACACCCACATACCATACGGCAAGTCTATAGTGGTATAGACCTTGTCCTCGGTTACTAGCATCGCGGTTTGTATGATTCGGTGAAAGACTAACAAGGGAAGGCTAAATTTCTTTCCCTCCATACAATTATAAACCACAACCATCTCATAAGTCGATAACTTGTCTCGACTACCACGGCGAGGCACAATCGTATTCCATAAAAAATTGAGAAAGAACTTTATTTTGGTCGATGAATTGCCCGCAAATAAACGACTACCGCCCTTAGCATCAACCTCAAAATAATTCTTAACAATCTCCTTCTCACCCTTGGTCAAGGTACCCCATTCTGCACTCGGGTTAATTTCGGCCCCATCATCAGGAACCGAAAACAGAGCACAAAAATCATCAATGGAGATCTTAGCTTTGGTCCCACTCACAACACCACATAAACACCCATCCTTAATCGACACAGTGGCATAAAACTGAATCACTTCAATAGGATAAACAGGACCCGAAAACTCACTAATCGTAACCCACCCTTGAAAATTCAAGAAAGTATCAAAGAACTTTAAAGCTTCATACTTACCATACCACTTCTTGGGATACGAACACCCGGCATGAATATCGTAACCGGACACATGATGAACCAGTTCCCGTTCCTCTTTGGTAAGACGAAGACGATCAAGACCCGTAACAGTAGCCTTCGGCATAGAGTGCCGAAACAGAGTCCTCTTAGCACCGTCACGAGCGATTGTCTCTTGAATTTCCTCCACATCATCCTCCTCAACATTTGCTTTATTTTTACCCTTACTTAATCGTCTTTTCTTGCTCTCGACCTCCGGCGGACTCCGATTATGATTGGGATTGTTTTGTTTCGGGTTGGCAGAGGGAGATGGGTGAGGGGATTATGCATTGGAAGTGTTGCATGTAGGTTTGGATGAATGTGTCTTGGTGTTTGATCAAGTTGTGGGTCTCATGATTGATGATGGTGATGACCAAAAAGAGGGAGATGAAGGTTGAGTGTTTGGGTATTTGGGAAAAGTGATGGTGATGTGAGAGGAGGGAGTTGAGTTCTTTTATAAGGTTTGATTAATAAGAGTTTTGGTAGGTTAAGATGTTTGAGGTGTCGTGTTAAATCGGCTATTTCCCCTTTTTTTTTGAAAGAAAATATGGTAAAAGGAATCTAAATTTAGGTAAAAATATGATAAGGCAAATCTTTTGATTAAGATAGATATTGTGAGATTTACCAAGTCACAAAATAAAAATATTTGGCTAAAGGAATATGCTTGAATTTTTTTTTTGGCCAAAATTAAACAGAAGAATATTGTGACGATATTTTATGGTTTGCATATGGATAGAAATATATTATACACAAAGATAGAAAATTCACGTAATATAATAAGATATTTAACATAAATACCTTTGCAACAAAATATACGGACACAGTCATACAATCTTGTCTATTTCTAGTCAGTCATTTGAGATAATAAAATAGTTATGACAAATTTAATTGCCACCAATTAAACCAATTTCCAATCGTAAAATCTCAAAACGTTTTCTAGCTAAAGCCTTTGTCAAAATATCCGCCCATCGATTTTCTGTACTACAAAATTCTAGTTTTATGTTGCCCTTTTCAACATGGTCGCGTAGAAAATGGTGTCTAATATCAATATGTTTGGTACGAGAGTGTTGTGCGGGGTTTTTAGATATAATAATAGCACTCGTATTATCACATAAAATAGGAATACATCCTACATCTATACCATAATCACATAATTGTTGCTTAAGCAATAATAATTGAGAACATACTAGCCCGGCAGCAATATATTCAGCTTCAGCAGTAGATAAGGCAACTGAATTTTGTTTCTTTGAACCCCATGTTATAATACAAGGTCCAACAAATTTAGCGAATCCTGACGTACTTTTCCAATCTAGAGAACATCCTGCATAATCTGCGTCTGAATATCCAATTAAATTGAAATTGCATTCAAGTGGATACCATAAATACAGATTTTGTGTACCAATTAAATATCTTAAAATTCTTTTAACTGCAACCATATGCGATTCTTTGGGACATGACTGAAATCGTGCACACACACATACACTAAACATTATATCCGGGCGACTTGCAGTTAAATAGAGAAGTGAGCCAATCATACCTCGGTAAGTGATTTCATCCACACACTTACCATCTTTATCCAAGGTTAGTTTCTTATCAGTAACCATTGGAGTATCCATGGGATTGGCATCTTGCATTCCAAATTTCTTGATTAATTCTTTGATGTATTTTTGTTGATGTATCATGATACCTTCATCAGTTTGTTGAATCTGAAGTCCTATAAAGAACTTTAATTCACCCATCATGCTCATCTCAAATTCTGATGTCATCAAATTTGAAAAATACTTACAAAGTTTGTTGTTAGTTGAACCAAAAATGATATCATCAACATAGATTTGAACAACTAATAAATCAGAACCTTCTTACTTTAGAAACAAAGTTTTATCGATTGACCCCCTTTTAAAATCACTTTGAAGCAAAAAATTGGATAGTCTATCGTACCAAGCCCTTGGGGCTTGTTTCAAACCATATAAAGCTTTGTCAAGCTTGTATACATGATTTTGAAACTTGTGATCTAGAAAGCCAGGAGGTTGCTCTACAAAAACCTCTTCATTTAAATAACCGTTAAGAAATGCAGTCTTAACGTCGATTTGAAATAACTTCATCTTCTTATGTGCTGCAAAGGCAATTAAGAGACGAATTGCTTCTAGCCTTGCCACTGGAGCAAATGTCTCATCATAGTCGTTGGTTGTAACCTTGCACCACCAATCTAGCTTTATTTCGAACTATGACTCTTGTATCATCCAATTTGTTTCTAAAAACCCATCGGGTTCCAATAATTGAGCGATTTTTAGGTCTTGGCACTAAATGCCAGACTTTATTACGTTCAAATTGTTGAAGTTCTTCTTGCATTGCTATAACCCAGTCAGATTCTGCAAGAGCTTCTTTAATATTGGAAGGTTCAATGGTAGATAGGAAGGAGTAGAATGAACAAAAGTTGTTCAACTTCTTTCGAGTTTGGAACTCCTTGGTTCAAACTTCCAAGTATACTTTCCATAGGGTGTGATCCCATGTATCTCCACTTTTTGGAATTTTCAGGTACATCATTGTGTGAACTTGGTTCTCCTTCTTGAAATGAGTTAGAATTGGTTCCCCCTGAATCCAACCCTTGGGTTTTAGTGGATTCAGTTACAACTATGGGATCTATATTTGTGGTTATAGCTTCATTAGTTATAACCGTAGATTCCAATTTTTCTTTTTGAGAAGAATCAATAGTATCATCAACTATTGTTTCAGTTCTCTTATTTTTCTCATTTGAAGGATTCCCCAATTCATCATTTGTACCTTCGATTTCTTTTTCTTCTTCTTCTTCTAACTCTGGAGGATCATCTCTAGAGAGATGGAAGTCAGGTTCATTCATATCTTCTTCCTCATCCTGTTCAGCCTTATTAAACATATTATTCTCATCAAAAATAACATGTACGCTTTCTTCTATGCATAGAGTTCTTTTGTTGAAAACTTTGTATGCCTTGCTATGATTAGAGTAAACGACAAATATCGCTTCATCGTTTCTAGGATCAAATTTAGTTAAATGATTTTTGCCATTATTATGGACATAACATTTGCTCCCAAAGCAGCGAAGATGTGATATATTTGGCTTACGTCCTCTGAGTAATTCATAAGGAGTTTTCTTAATGATTGGTCTAATCATAGCACGGTTGTGTACATAACATGCAGTATGATGCGTGTCATTTATATGATATTTTACACCCTATTTTACACGCCTTTCAGAGCTCAAATATGTAGTTTATGCTATTATTTTCCCTATTTCCGTCTACTTTCGTGTTTTTGTATAATATTGCAGAAATGTGAAGAATCCAGCGGAAATCGAGCTGAATCCGTCCCTAAGTACTTAGCATTGCATTTGACGTGGAGTAAATACTCGGGAAGAGAACTTGGTGCGCATTTCAAGGCCTGAAAGATATTTTTGCGAGAGTTTTAGAAGCGGATTACCAGCTACAGTGGTCTATAGACTGACCTACATGGTCTATAGACTGTCAGAATACTTCTCGACATTGCAGCCTTATTCAGATGGCTATATCTCGAGTTCTAAATCTGATAATCGAGTGATTCCAATTGGAGGTAAAAGCTTATCCTCTTAGCTTTCCAACGCCGCGTAGAACGCCTGATTTGACCAAGTAACGAAGAAATGGCAGCAGTTTTAAGATCGGTGCGCGCTGCAGGAATTATCAGAAGCTCCTGTACAGCGCATCTCAGTCGATCGACCGGTCCCAGTGGTCGATCGACCACACCACGTGCTGACGGAAATCAGAAGACGAGAAAGCCCAATGTAATTAGGTTTTAGGAATAAAAGTTACGTAAGACTATCTATATAACGTAAGCCTATGTTTCAGAATAGGCATGAGATCATTAGGATCTAGTTCCTATCATACATATCTTTAGTTTAGATTTCTCAATAAAGTTCGTACCTTACTTTCGGATTCATCGCTTGTTCCTTTGCTTTGGTAATTCTAGTCCTTTAATTTCAGTATTGTTTTATTCGTTTCGTTAGTATTAGTTCTTGCTAGATAGAATCCCAAGCCTTAGTTACAGTTTTATGCGAATTCATTCATTCAATTATTTCAATTATGCAATCCATCATGCTTATTATCAAATTAGTTCTTGTTATTTGTATAAGTATGTCTAGCTAAACACCCTGTGCTAAGATGTAGGGGATATATGGCGTAGATGGCATTAGAATAGGTGACCCCGAATTAGGGCATGGTCGATCGACTGGCTTAACTGGTCGATCGACTATGTCGTGTGGTCGGTCGACTGAGGTAGTTGGTCGATCGACCAGACCCGTGTTTGATTAGCATTCGTTTGATTTGTTAAGTGCAATATTTAACAATGAGACCGAGAGGAGACTTGTTAGATGCTTAGTTTTGACCTACCCGTAGATCGAGAGATAGGGAAGGGCATTAATTAATGAATTAAGACGACTAAATTGCTAAGATCGAAAGATAAGTAATTTAGGCTTTAGGAATCACTTTTCAGGGCGAGAGCTAGTATTAGTGAGACCTAGGGACTAGTAGCATAGGCCAAAAGGAGCTACTAGTTAACTTGGACCGAGAGGACATGTTTTACCCATCCTACACGACTGTATTTCGGACTTACCTAGGATTATGTGCCATCACAGCTATAGTGAACCGACCGTCTTAGCTCCTTTTTATCATTTGCTTACTCCTGTTTTTATTACTTGCCTTTTATTTTTGCTTTTAGACTTAGATATACTTCAAATCAAACCCCCCAGAAATTCCATAGACTGAAATGAAACAACTTAACTCCCTACCTCCCTGCGGATCGACCCTTACTACCGCTTGCTAGTTGTAGTTTGGAAAATTATAAATATTATTTTTGATACTCACATCGACAGGTATCACAGTACTAACAGCTTCTGCCCAAAACCTTCTAGGCAAACCACTACATAATAACATGGTTCGTGCCATATCTTCCCGTGTTCTATTCATACGTTCAACAACACCATTTTGTTGTGGGGTTCGTGGTGCAGAAAAATTGTGTTCTACCCCATTCTCCCTACAATATTCAATAAATACTTTGTTATCAAATTCAGTGCCAGGATCCGTACGAATAGAGCCCAGATTGTGTTTATATTTGTTTTGAGCAAGCTTCATTAGTACAACAAATTCATCAAAAGTCTCATCTTTAGAGCTTAAGAAGATAGGCCAAACGTACCTCGAGTAATCATCTACCAAGACAAATACGTACCTTGATCCGCCTCTACTTCTTACTTTCATTGGTCCACATAGATCCATGTGCACCAATTCCAAAAGATTGTTTGTGCTAATCACTCTTTTAGGCTTAAACGATGATCTTACATGTTTACAACGAGCACAAGAGTCACATAAGCTTTCTTGATCGAACTTGATTGTGGGTAATCCCTCTACCAAGTCCCATCTTTTGAGTTTGTTTAAAATGGTTGAACTTATGTGTGCAAACCTCTTATGCCACAAACATGGATCATCTAAAGTTGCTTTCATACATGTAAAAGAGTTAGTAGAAATAGCATTTAAATCAATCATGTATACGTTTCTCTTTCTTTGTCCTTCAAGGATAACATTATTAGTTCCCTCAATTATGAATCGACAACCATATGAGTGAAAGACGACTTTGTTGCCTTTATCACATAATTGTGAGATACTTAGTAAATTATGTTTTAGACCCTCTACAAGGTATACTTCACTAATTGCATGAGAAGGAGAAATACCTATTTTGCCAATTCCTACTACTTTACCTTTATTATTGTCTCCAAAGGTAACCTTGCCGCCATTAAAAGGTTTGAGTGAAAGAAATAGATTTTTGTCTCCAGTCATATATCTTGAGCATCCGCTGTCAAGATACCACTGATTGTTTTCTTTCACCACGATCTGCAAAATAATTTAAAGGCAATTTTTAGGTACCCAAACTAAGTTGGGTCCTTTGATGTTAGTTTCTCTATAAACTAAGTCTCTCCGAACCCAAATTTGTCTAACGATCCTTTTCTTTTGAGGTGTTCTATGATAAGATCTAGAGTTCTTAACATTATTCGTTTGAGTTTTAGATGTTTCATTTGTGTTTTGTTTAGGGACATTCTTTTTGCTTTGAAAATCAAAACTCATATCATAAAACCATTGAAACTCATTATTTCGTTCTTCATTATCGTTTGGTTCATCAGCTCTGTGCCTCGCTGCATAGGAGATAGTAGGGTCCTCCCTATTTATAAATCGATATACGAATTCAAACATACGGACACCTTTTCAGGTCACAAGACGGTGTACCTCAGCCTTGGTCAATCCAAGCAAGTTCCTGAATTTATTTTTATATCCTTGAGAGGTAGGGGGTATAGCCGGAACACTTTCTGCATCCCATCCTCTAACCGCAGCAATTTCTTCAGGAAAAGGACAAATTTCGCCTCCCGGAAAGGCAAATACATGAAAATTCGGGTCCCAATATTCAAGACAAGCATCCAAGAAGGGCCTAACTACCTTCACTAGCTTCAAACTTATGATGGATCCTACGTTGAAAGCACCCATGTCGTGCTTCTCCACATTTGTAAATTCATTCGTCCACTCCTTAATGCGATTTTCAAAGGCATCCATGTTTTGTTGGAAAATTTTGAGAAGATATAGGAGGTTTTATGTAAAAGACGGAATCAAGGAAGAGAGAATTGTGCGAATAGAAGCTCAACCGAGGTCTCTATTTATACTATTCGTTGTTTCCTAATTTCAGCTGAGGACGGACTAACTGGAGAAAAGACGCAGCAGTTGCTGCGCCTCTTCGAAGGATCACAGCTCATGTTGCGCCTCTTCCCCAGGCTATTTTCCTCGTTTGACAGCCACGGGATCTTTCCTAATCTGTTTTATGTAAAGTTTCATATTCCTATAGGGATTTATTTTGTTAATTCCGAATAATTACCAATTTTATGTTTCCTAATCTTTTACGGGTTCGCTTTTCGAGATAAAATTGACATTTTCGCCAAATACGCACACTTACTTATTTTCTCTTTTTCTTTTCTTTTTTTTTCAAGGTATCATTTTACTCCCTCTTTTCAACTTGTTTATGATATAGTTAGACATTTCTTTTAAATTCTTTTTTAGGGGGTAACCCTCTCTACCGTTCGGTCGCGTCATTTTTGTCCATTTTTGGGCACTTTTTTCATTTTTGTCCATTTTCGGGCACTTTTTGTTTTCATTTTTGTCCATTTTCGGGCACCTTTTTGCTTTTCTTTTCACGCTAATTTAGGCCATTTATCTACATGAATTCCTTTTGCTATATGTTTTGCTTGTGATTTCCTATGTGAATTTCGGCAGCATGACGGCGTAAACCGTCACATGCCAAACCTGTTTTTTAAAGCTAACCTGCGCAGATACAGCAAACACCCAGCAGCAAAGGCACGCAGGCCGTCGTATATATAACCAAAATATATACAACCAAAAAGCAAAATGTACATCAAGTACGGGCTCCTGCCCAAAATGACGTCCAAAAAATGTACAAATGTACAACAAACAATAGTCAGCAAACTAATCCTGACGACCTCTCAGCTCAGCCACTGTTGCCTCAAGGGCAGCGATCTCAGCATCTCTGGCCTCGAGCTCCCTCAGCAAGTGGGCCGTCTCCTCCTGGGACTGCGCCAGCTCACGCTCCAAGTCGCGCTCCCTCTACACAGGAAAATAAAGGGATATTTTACCTTACTTTACTTCGCTTCACAAAATTGGAAATGATAAAGTAAAAGAAAGGGTACGAAAGGTTCATACATATCGCCCCGAGCTACCTCTAAGAGCCTCGATGGTTGTAGCTCGCAGCCGGTTGGCCATCCTCCACAGCTCCACGTGCCTAAACAGTGCCACCTTCATCCAAAAACAGAAAAGGTTCAAGCAAATGTATTCCTATGTAATAAAGCAGAAAATACAAAAGACAGCCAAAGCTGGGGGCTTACCCTCCTCAAGATGTGCTGCCACTCGTCCAAGCCAGTGTCAGTCACCGCCTCGCTGAAATCCTGGATATCTGATATCACCGTCATGCATGCCAAGTCAGTGTACTGTAACGTCTCTGGAAAAGCTGGGGGCCCGACGCCCGCCACCTCGATCTCCTGTAAAACCCAAGTGATTCATTATTTTGGTGATCATTCATCATCTATCAGGTTTATCAAAGACAAGTAAACAGTAGACATGCTTACCATGATCGGCCAGTACGCCAGCCTCCGGCGAACAAACTCAACGTACCCCTCACCAGGAAGGAGTAGGGCGTCACCACTCGCGCCAGCCAAGTCAGCTGTCCTTTCAGCCTCTGAAGGCTCCCTAAACATCATCCGTGGAGGATCGATGGGGACCGTAAAAGCGTCACAAGAGCACTGTCGAGCCAAATGCTCACCCAAGTACCACACAGGCCCCCTGGGCGTCGTCAACAGCAACCGGCTCGAACTCCGAGGACGGCGAACCTCAGCCACAAAGGCTGGAGCCCTAGAGTAGCTCTAAATGAAGAGGTCATTCCTATGATCGTCTCTAAATGAAGAAAAGATAAGTGAAGATCAAAGACACTTACGCTGTCTAAACTCAGGGCATTCACGCCCCTCCGACAGACATCGTAAGAAGACCGCTGGCTCTTCTGACGACACACTATCTTGTCCCTCACAACGGGGTACGCTCTCGGTACGTCCGCCGCCCTCGTGGGCGCGAAGGTAGGAAAGTAGGAGTACACCCACGCCTACAGACAAAGAAAAATAAAAATAATTACAAATCATTCTCTACGAAAATTATCTTTCATACTCTAAAAATGAAAAATAGGATCTTTCATATTTTCAAGAAAGGTTCATACCTCCAAGAGAAGTCCGGACCGACAGTGGTAGGAGAAGTCCCCTTCTCCATCGACTCCGGACGAACCATGGCCCTCATATAGCGCGTGAGGACCACAAAGCTAGGAGTAACCCAGTCCCAACGACCTAGGCTACTCACGTCAGCAAGGAACGGAAGAAGTTTCGTCGACAGCCTCTCCCCCTTGTCGCCGAGGTAGATCGAAGACAAGAACCACCACAACCGCAAACGGGCCCGCTGCTCAGCAGTACAGGGTGGTGGAGGCACCATGCTTCCATCCATCCTCACTCTCGCCGGAACCTTGCCGCCAAAGTAGTCCCTAACTTAGGTACTCGGAACCAAACCAGGAACCTGGGCTGCGCTTGCAGCCAGGTTCCAGCCAACTAGACTCCTCGCCTCAGCCGAGTCTATCCTCATGGCCACCGACGGCATACCAAAGGCTCCTCCCCACGCGGAAAACCCGAGATCATGTCGTAGTCCTCTAAGGTGACCCCGATCTCTCAATAAGGCATATGGAAAGTCGAGGTCGTGTCCCAAAACCGATCAAGAAAGGCTCGAATTAGGCTGAGGTTAGCCCGAATCTTCATCTCCTTGATCTCCCTCCAGCCTCGTACCAAGGCACCGAAGGCTCCATGCTCGATGATAGCCTACTCCTCCTCCGTCAGCTTCCCGAAGGCATCCATTATCCTCTTGTAACCGGAGAAGGGCCTCATGTTCCCAGCCTCCTGCATCAATTCGAATGAAAGCTTTCTTAAGCATAGCAAATGACAAGAAACAAGGAAATAAATGAATAGGAAATGACAAGTGAAATCTTACCATGCTCCTCGCCGTCCTGTACGAAAAGTGGCTCTCTGCCGCCCAAATGAGATGTCTCCCATCCCATTTCTCGGCCCACTCAGGTGCTCCTGCGAGCTGACGGCCACCTCATCCTAGGTTGACCCTCCACGCGGCCTCCTCCTCTACGTCCTCCGCCTCCTGAGTCACTCCCAGAGCAGTGGAAGGCTCAATGTCAATCTCCATAGGGTTTCTCCCCAACGTAGAAGGTACGTCCTCTGCAGATCAAAGTAAACAAAGCAATGTTAAGCGTGTTTTCAAGCATTTTCAAGCGTTTCAAGCATTTAAAAGCGGCATTTCAGGCCATCTTTGGCCATGCCTTCCAAAGTCCAACCACACATGCGGTAGTATGAGTCAATACAAGCCTAAGTTCAAGCCTAGTTGCGGGTTTGAGTCGAAAATTCGGCAGCATTTCGCTACAATAGCAATTATGCCATAGAAAAGTGTCCCGGAAAAGCTGTCACAAATCGAAGATCCGGCATGATAGCAAGTTTACCCATTACTCAAGGGTTCCAAAACACCAAATTTCATCAAAAATTGGCTAGTATAGAGCCATTTTCGAAGGGTTTTACGGTTTAGCAGAGCAACCGTCACATTTCGCCCTCAAATCCTTAATACTCGACGAAAATTAAAAAGGGATACATGGTTATGCTCCTAGCATGGTCAATTACTCATTTCTAATATCAATTTCATGAGAGAAATCCATTTGAGATGAAAGCCCCAAATTTTCGACATAAAAGGGTAAATAAGCCTTAATTTTCGACCCATAATTGAAGCTCAAATGCAAAGTAAAGCAAGTACAAGATACATACCTTGGTTATTCGTGATTTATGGTGAGATTTGATTAAATTTTGACGGAATTTGGTTGAGTTTTTGTAAAGGAATGAAATGTTTGTGTTTTGAAATGAATAACAAAACACGGCTTTAGTCGGGATTTTACCCAGACATGGACGAACCCACGAAAGGACGCAGCACTTGCTGCGCCTCTTCCAAAATTCGCAGCTTCTGCTGCGCCTGTTCCCCAGCCAGTTTCCTCCAGAATTTGTTAAAATTCGTTATAAGTTCGTTATTCGTGGGCCCGGGTTTCATGCGCCTCTTCCCCAACATCTTATCTTCAACATAAGGCTCCTTTTGGCGTTCTCTTCGTCCGAATCGACATTTTCCCGTTAGCAGACTACAGACAGTTTGAAGCAACAGACTATAGACAACCACGACATTTTGTTCCCCGAGAGAATTCGTGATCACTAAATACAGTTCATTGGCTTCTCCTCTCTATCGGAGTTTTGCTTACGACGACCCAAGCGGATTTTCTCCTCAACGGTCCCAAGGGCGCGTCGTTGTCGATCAGATACCTTTTCTCCTTAGCAGTGCCAAAGGCGCGCCGTTGTCGATCAGATACCTTTTCTCCTCAGCGGTGCCAAGGGCGCGTCGTTGTCGATCAGATACCTTTTCTCCTCAACGGTGCCAAGGGCGCGTCGTTGTCGATCAGATATATTTTCTCCTCAACGGTGCCAAGGGCGCGCCGTTGTCGATCAGACACCTTTTCTCCTCAGTGGTGCCAAGGGCGCGCCGTTGTCTATCAGATTCCTTTTCTCCTCAGTGGTGCCAAGGGCACGCCATTGTCGATCAGATGCCTTTATTTTCTCCTCAGCGGTGCCAAGATTGTCGATCAGATGCCTTTATTTTCTGCTCAGCGGTGCCAAGGGCGCGCCATTGCGATCAGATATCTTTATTCTTCCTCACGGTGTAAAGGGAGCGTCATTGCCGACTCAGGTATGGTTTCTTCTTATGGCTGGCGAGCTTCCTTACGTAGTCTACTAGACTTTAAACAACCCTCCCTGATAGTCGACAGACTCTAAAATGTTCCCGATGACAGGTCCTTGGTTCAGACCCCTTGAGCCGCCTCGTGTCGCCATAGTCGTCAGGTTGTAATATTCGATTGACCTGATGGCTATACTTTGACTTTCGCCTTGTCCAAGCCTCAATCAAAGTGGGGGCTCATGTTTGATACTCGGAACGATTTTATAACAGTTCGTAAGTTCATCGACAAGTGATACCTCAAACACTCGAGTCAACCCCTTGGTCGTCATCTACGCGTCGATATGGTCGTTTTGACAGTAATTAGAGCTCATTTGGAGTACGGATTAAAAACCGCTTCATTTTCAAAAAAAACCGTTTAAATGCCGAGTCGGAATATTCCAGAAAGTTCTAGAATTCTTTGGATTGTTATTCCTAATTTAAATTAATATTTTTAAGTAAATATCTTTCCGTATTTTGTGTTTTATGGAATAAGGAAGTATAGATCTACCGAAATTCCACAATAAAACGCGGAATTCTTTCTTGCTGAGGAGGAAACCTCTGGGGAAAAGACGCAGCAGGTGTTGCGCCTCTTCCAAGGGTCGCAGTGGCTGCTGCGCCTCTTCCCCAGTCCTCTTTTCACGCTATTCAGAATATTTCCATGATTTATTTCCATATCCGTGTCATTCCTAAACTCCTCCGTATGTTTAGTATAAATAGAGGCCTTTGGCCTCCATATTTGGCATGCGAGTATCCGCCCTTGTTTTCTCCATTTGCATTCTAAGACCGCGCTCTTGCCTTTCGACGCCTACGTGCTTGATCAATCGACCACGTAAGCTCAGATCATTCTGAGTACCAGTCACGTTTGCATGACCGACCAATTTGACCACTACATAATCAATTAAATCAATTTGTTTTAAATCCTTTTTCAAGGGCAATTTCATACTTGCATAGATCGAGTTGAGTTAACACTAAAAACCGATTTAGTTAAATCTCGCGACGCTAACATGTAAGTCTGAGGGTGTAAAATCCCATCTTAATTCTGTATTTATTTTCTGTATTATAATTAATGTAAGAATTTATGTCACTCAAAACCGTTTTTTTAATCACTTTTTAAAACCCTTTGACGGAAACAACAGAGAAACGACGTGGGGAAGAGTCGCATAAATTCATGCGCCTTCTGGAAAGGCCGCAGCATCTGTTGCGCCTCTTCCAGAGGTTGCCTTCAGTTGCTGCAGTTCTTCTTCTTCCTCGGGTTTTTGTTCCTTTCGTCTTTTATTTTTCTTTCTTCGTTCTTTCCTTTATTTCACCTAATAATTTCCAAATTAGTTTTTATAAATCCTTTTCAATTATTTTTGACTTAAATCCCTTATAATTAATATTCGTGAGTTTTCGTTATCTTATTCAATCCCGAATTTTATAGGTTCGATTCTTCTATATCGAGTTTTTAGAATTCGTCTTTTGTACATAAACATGATAAATCCCTTCTACTTGATTCGTATGCTAATAATCGACGTAAATCAACCGATGAACAATAACTAACCCATGGGTCTGACCTTCACAGCCAGAGCCCAGCTCTAGAACAGACTCTGCGCCTCTTCCAGAGGACGCAGCAGATGCTTCCCACATTGCAGGTTGGCCTTCTCTCGAACTCTTTCTCGCTCTGACGTAGCTTCTAATTACGGTTTAAATCAACTAGTATTCGTATTATCGCCTCTAATCTGACGTATTTTCATATTTTCATTCCAATTTTATTTTCCTTTTATTTTCTTCTTCGAAATCCAGTTTTTGAGCGTGCTTTTGACGTAGATCAAATAATCCTTGTAATCCTTTCGTTTATCATTTATTATTACGTATGATTTAATTGTATTCCATTCACATGTAATTAATCTAACATCTACTTCAACCCAATTGTTTGCTAAAACACGTGTTAACCGATATAGTCTAATTTCACATGCTAGGATTAATCTATGTTTGTTGCATTGCATGCATTACATCGACAACATATCAAATATGAACAACTTCCCTAATCATTAGTAGAGGCCGCTATCGACGCGGGCGGGATTAGGTGTTTGAATTAAAGAGCTTCCTAATACGTACCCTCACCCCTTACTCCAGTTATCTCTGGACATCCGTGTCCATTGAAATATTCGAGAGTCATTCTAGACATAGAATGCTAAGGGTAACGAGTTCTTAGTGTTCATGTCATTACTATGTGTCTTGACGTGACACGAGGTATTCGAACGGTTTCCAATTTTTCCACAATAAATTGGTGGCAACTCCACAAATGCAGTCTTATTCGACTTTTCACCAGTTTCAATGCCTCACAAATCGTCAACGGCCCATGACGTGCTTTGGCAAACCAAGGTTCTGTGGGAGAAGTGCCGCCTGTTGGAGTATGTGTCCTCGACAATACTGCGATCACATGTTTAAATCTCATAATAATAATACGTAAGGGAAGATTCATTTATATAGTCAATTGATCAACATTAATCGGTAATGATTGGCTAACTAGAGTTTTACATTACTGTCGTTTGACGGTGGTGATCAGTTGATCCTTTAAGGTCACACCTATAGGACAATTCCCTTAATAGATAAATTGATTAATTGTATGTCGATACAAGTTAATCAATTCCTCAATTTTGAACAATTTATTGGTGAGAGAGGATATTTGTTTCTTATTGTAATTTGATTAAATAAGATTTATTTTAGTAATTAAAAGATTTCATTACTAAAATTCATTATTGTTTGTGAAACAATTAAATTAAGAATGATTGATTATTTATAATTGCAAAATGTTGTGAATTATATTTATATGACCCATTTTAATAATTGTAATCATGTATTACTAGTTAATTTGTCACAAGTAATTTATTTGTTATAAAATGATATTTAAGGGGTCAAATATGCATTAAAAATACATATGGGCATGGTGTGTGACACATGACCTAACAAATGACATTTGACAAAATTACAAAATATAATGGAGTCCATTTTATAGTAGGGTACCGGTTTTTTAGAGGTGAATGGGATTTATTATATTTGTTAATTTTGAATGGCAAACATAATGATCACCCTAATTACCCTAGCCTTACACACCTATTATTTGGAGAAGAGAAAAAGGAAAAGAGATGGCCATGCATTGGCTTTGAGCCCCACCCCAACCGGCTCCCCTCTTTTAGATGAGAAAAATGTTCTCAATTTTTCTCTTGATCAATTATTCACATTCTTATATTATCAACTTATTTTTTTAATTAGTTTGAGAAATTTTGATTAATTGTTCATCTTATTTCTAATATCTCATAATTTTATTACTAGTGTAGTAATACAAATATTATTAGAAATATTTAGGAATCTAATAATAACATCTAGATAATATTATTATTAGATTTAAGGGATTGTTTTGGGTGCAATCAAGAGGAGACTTTCTAATTTAAAAGTTTGAGTTTATGGAGGATCATCCATAACATTTAAGCTCAAGAACAAATAAGGAAGGTGTCCTTATTTGTGCCCATATTTTCGAACCAAATACAATGTAAGGAACATTATTTTTCCCTTTCATCTCTTATTTAGTTATGCATGCAACTATATCTATATGAGTATAAAAATTTATAATCTCATAAAATGTATTAGATGAGTCTAATAGGGGTTTATGAACCTAACAATTCGTATCAGAGCTTTGGTGTTGCATGCATAATCGGTTTGGTTTTTCTGAGTTAAATGTAACTTAATTAAAACTAGATATTTTGTGATTTATAAGGATAAAGCCACGAAAATTTTTGCATGTTATACATTCTGGTTTTAAAATATTTTTAGGTCATATTGATGATTTATGGATGATTATTGCTTAATTTAATGATTTTTAGTGAAATAATTACAATTTTATGAGTAAAATGAATTTTTATTTACTAAAAATAGTTAAACTTCACTACTGGCCGTGATTTTTTTGTATGACCTCATATAAATATTTTATGTATTGTATGTAAAGTTTCGTATTAATGTTATTAATATTGCATGATTTATGATTTTTATGTGATAAAAATGCTATAAATGGAGGATAAATGACTAAAAATAGTTAAACTTTGAAACAGGCCATGAAATTTTAATATGATATCACATGCATATTTTATAGATTTTATGTAAAATTTGAGATAAATGAGATTTATTATGCATGATTTATAATTTTAATGGTTAAAATGATATAAATAGTGACTATTTTTAGCAAAAATAGCTAAAATGAATTTTATGGCACAAAATTTTTTTCTAATATTGTATAATTGATATTAAGATTAGATATAAAGTTGCATGATTAATTTTGATTGATTTTGTATGTTTATTGATTTTTATGTGATAAAATCGATAAAGGGACAACTTTATTAGTCATAAAAATTAATTCTAATTTTTTGGTTGAAATTTTGCCTTTTCCAGGTTCTGGAAATTATTTAAGAATGTTCAAAATTTTGATTTTGACATTTTCATAATTTTTATGTTTAATTTGGAATTAAATGGTATAAGTTATGATTTATACGATTTATTAATGAAGTAAATTATAAATATTTTGTGGAAAAATTTTATTGAGTTTTTGGAATCTTGGTTAATATTCCAGAATTTACAAAATTGTGATTTCGAATTTTTTCCAAATTTTTATGATTTATTGGGAATTATTTCATAATTGTTATGATTAAGAGAAGTTTAATAAGCAATAATAGAAAACCAAGTTAAATTATTGTCAAAAATTGAGTGAAGACTTATTTTTGAGTCCTAAGAAGGTTAGGATAATTAAATTGAGCTTAAATTTGATTTAAGTATTGATTTGTGATTTTAATAAGTTATTATCACGCATTTCCATAAAACCGGATTATATACGATATAAGTTTTAAATAGGGCGATTTGGCACTTAATTTGGCATGTTAGATCATATAATAATGCTGCATATTTCATTGATGAATGTCATATTTTATTTATGTAATTTTGAATTGTGTAATTTATTTTAGTATGGCCTTAGTTTTAATCGGTATTACCCGTAATGTAAGGGATTACCGATTCGGTTGTAATTTTAATGTGATCTCGTATCACTTTTATTTTTACTAGTTTTTCATATTACAAATATATAATAGGAATAGCTATGTATTTTATTATTATTTGTAATTCCGGAGTTCCTTCAAAACGGTGCCAATCGGAAAGGCGTTCCAATCAAGGAGTCCTTGTGAAGCGTGCCACTTGAAGATTCAAGGGACCAATGGAGTTGGTTTCCGAATTTGTAAATAGATTATTAGATTTTATATTTTAGGAAGGCCATACTAGGAAATTTATTTATTGCTTATGCATTTTTCGTTATATGTTGCATGCATTGCCAAATCGCCATAAACTAAACATGCATATCATATCGAGTATTCGACCGCGTCAATTATAATTATCGTTAGTTCAACAATTTAGTTCACTTAAATTTGATAGATAATAAATTGACTCGACCTCACACATTTTAAAAGATTGAGACTTAGCCTTACCAAATAGTAGGAACTCATGAATCCCAATTTCATATAGGTACAATACGGTATTGAAATATTATACCGGGGTGTTTTCTTTGACGTTGGGTAAGTGGGGTAATAAATAGTTATTACACTTCAAAAATTTGGTTGATCTCAACGAAGGTATTTGCGACCGAAGACGCAATAGGTTCGGGCTAAAGATGAACTTAACGTAAACTCATCGACTGAGAGTTCTAATTATAGAATCGGTTAAAAGGGTTAAACAACCAAGATTATATTAGCAAGAGATGTAGAGGGCCCGTAGGCTCACATCCAAGATTTACTATGAATTTTGGGTCTCGGAATCATTTATATAATTGGGTAGAGGTCATTATATAAATGCTAAAATATGCTTAAATGTTTTATATATTACGATGAATGTTGTTTTTTTCCACTATTTCATTGGTTTTAATGTTGTTCTATTTCATTACTCCTACTCATATGCGATATCATTCGATTGTAACACGAGTCTCCGCTAAGCCACTATTGCTAACGACAAAGAATCTCTTTCTAAAAATGAACCGTATCATAGATTGTGGACTAGCTCCATAGGAATCGTTTTATTCCATAGAACTCCATAGGAGTTTTCCTATGTCATATAAGATTAGCATCTTAAAATTCCTAACATACCTATGTATGATTTCTTGTGAAGAAATATGACTAGAGTTAATGATTAGTCAAAATATGTTTTGATTATATCTTCTATGCATCCATGGTTCAAAAGTCTTATTGCTCAACCTATACATTTGTCATCAAGCACTTAAGTTGTTAAGAATATATGACACTGTTAAATTGGTAAATTGATTTGTTAGATATTTTGATTAACCAAATACTACAATAGAGTTCATCCTTGTGATGGATTAACTAGGAATTTATATGAAGATAAGTCTCCATCAAGTAGAAATTCTTGAAGTGAGTGGGAGCAATAAGAAGTAAGTACCTATCTTAATTGTTAAGGATAGAACTAGGCACGAAAGAGAAAGTGTTAGACACTAAAATAGATACAAATCCCAATAAGTAAAGATCAAAGAAGTTGGTCGTGTGACTCCAACATATACCTTCTTGAATATCTATGACATTGACATTGCATTATTACCAAATACCACATCATGAGTATTTGATACAAATTTATGGATTTTGTCATAATATTTGACATCATCGTGTGACGACTAGCAAGAATAAGTTCAGAAATTTGCATGAATGGAACTAGGGTAGTTGTCATTTCATCCATGAACATATGAATAATGTAGTGTACTCATTTTAGTTTTATATTTAGAAATGTACCTCAATAATTATTATGATGTACACTAACTCTAGATAAGAATATAATTCAAGTTTTTGTATAAAAACAAAGGGGATTCACTATTATGCAATTAAAACAAGCGTTGTGCCCTTATATACCACGATTAAGTTTATGGTAAGACCATACAAATCAAGGTAATTATATTCAAACTAGAAATAAAATGTCATATATACAAGACTCAAGTTGGTGACCCCAAATCATTTCTCAATTCTCGATTGAAAAACATATTTAAAAACTAGTTTTGACTAGTCTCCAAAACCGCTTGATTGTGAATCTTTTGGTATGTGCGAATCTTGTATTCAAAGCAAGTTAATTCATTACTTTTTATGGAAAAGGATTATCAATAGAGCAAAATATTCGCCTAATTTACACTTTGAAGTGTATGGTCGAATACAATTTCAATCAGAAAAGGTTATTACTTTTTCATCTCTTTTACCAACGAACAGGTAGATACTAGGTATCCACATAATGAGGTAAGAAGAGAAATTCTTTGAATAAGTTCAATGAATGTTTAAAAGGTATCAAAACCTACAGATTATAAAACCAAAGTATTAGTACTTTGTTAAGGTTGGGAACAATAAAGTGATGACTTTTATCTGCACCATATAGAGTGTGATATGGTATCACAATACTTTCATAATCACATCCTATCAAGATAAGGTGTATTAGAAAGTTACAAAGAATCCTATACGGTATGATTGAATCTTTACTATAAAGTTGGAGATAGTTTCTGTTGCAATTTTGTCTAGCATTTTTTATTTTTCCACAAAAACAGAATATAGTTAAAGCAATCAAGTACAATTCATATGAGATATGGTTAGGCCATGCACCTAAGTTGTAGCTTGTTTCGATAGTAAACATGTGCTCATTTTCCCTACATGATCACGAGAACAAAGGGTTTGTGGCTCATGATGTTGTCTATTAAAGAAATGAGGACTATTTCTTAAAGACAGAGTGGGAGAAAATGTTCAAGAGCCACAAACTCAGACTAAGACGTAGGAAGATGTTCCTTCTTGGTCAAGATCAGTAATTATTGATTCGAAAACTAAGTGGACAGGAGTCATGTTATTTTTGGAAGTAACAAACCTGTAACTTATTAAGATGCTTTATCTAGTCTCAACTCCATAAGAGTCCGAAATGAATATGAACATGAAGATGTTTACTTTGTTGGGAAATGTGTCCTCGGCAATAGTGCGATCACATGATTTAATATCATAATTAAATCTCATACTAAGAATACGTGAGGGATGATTCTTTATATAGTCGACTGACCGTCATTAATCGGTAATGATTGGCTAACTAGAGTTTCACATTACTGTCGTGTGACGGTGGTGGTCAGTTGATCCCTTTAGGTCACACCTATACGATGAGGCCCAAATAGATATTTAATTAATTGTATGTGATACAGATTAATTAATTCCTTAATTTTGGGAGTGCAATTTTACGTCTTATTGTAATGTGATTAAATAAGATTTAATTTAGTAATTAAGTGTTAAATTACTAAATTAGATGAGGCATTTTATATGTTTTGAGGTAGAGGTAATTAGTTATTTAAAGTTACAAGAAGTTGTAATTTTAACCAACTAGTTATTATGGGACCCATTATATGTTTATATAATGGTAGTATACTACTCAAAAAGTGGAGTGTATATTATATTATTAATTGTAATATTTAAGTGTTAAATGATTACATTAATAATTAATTATGTAAGATAGTTAAACATATGACTTATAAGCATTTGTGGGACAAATGACAAAAGGCAAAAATGGACCAAAATGGGTCCAATATTTCGGCCAAATGAAGAGAACAAAAGATGCTCTTTTGTCTTTTGTTTGTGTTGGTTATAGTGTGATTGTGACATATCACACAAGCCTTTTCATACTACTTCTTAAACCTTTGTTCCCTACACTCAACCTAAACTAAACAAGAGAGTAAAAACAAAAGCAAAATGATTCCCTAAATGGGAGAGTGGCCACCGGTTTTTGGCACTCTATATAGAGCATTAGTTGCTCATTTTTCAAGAGGTTCATTGCTTGTTTTTCTCTCTAGTTTTTCCCTCACATGCAATTGCCAAAAACTCTCACAAATACTAATACACTCAATCTATTATTAGAAGTAGTAATACTAGAAATATTAGTATCATTAAGGGAACATTTTCTACTACATATCTAGTTAATATTAGTAGGAATTTTTGGGATTAATCTTGGGTGCAACTTATTGGAGTGTCTTCTATACTTGGAGTATTAGGAGGATCATCCATCATATTTAGCTCAAGACCAAGTGAAGGAAGGTGACCTTACTTGTGCCCATATTTTCGAACCAACTAGCAATGTAAGGGACATTGTTTTTCTTATAAATCTTTCATTTTGTTATGCATACACTAGATCTAAAGAATAAATAATTAACAAGTTAATTAGTTCACTATTAGAGGAGTCTAATAATAGGTATATGAACCTAACAAGTGGTATCAGAGCATAAGGATGTTGCATGCATAATCGGTTATTGTTTTTTCGAGTTAAAATGTTAACATATAAAACTAAAAATTTGTGATTTATTAGTATAAGCCACGAAATCACCATGCATGTTATATATTCTGGTCCTAAAATGTTTTTAGGTCATTTTTATGATTTATGGAAATTTATTGCTCATTTTAATGATTTTTGGTCATTTTATTACATTTTTATGACTAAAATGGGAATTAAAATGCTAAAAATAGTTAAACTAAGTTTCTTACCTTGGACATTTTATATGACCTCACATGCATATTTTACAAGTGGTGTGTAAAAGGTCGAGTTAATTTGATTAATATTGCATGATTTATGATTTTTATGAGATAAAAATGGATTAAAAGAGGTAAAATGGTTAAAAATAGTTAAATCTCGAATTAAGACATGAAATTTTAATATGATGTCACATGCATAATTTACAGAGAGTATGTAAATTTCTAGATTAAAAGATCTCTTTTAGCATGATTTATGGATTTTTAGAGTAAAAATGGCATAAATAGTGACTATTTTAGCAAAATTAGCTAAAACATATTGCATGGCTTGAGAAAATTATTTTAAGTTGAATTAATATCCCACTAATCAGATCTAAGGTTGTAAAAATTATTGGAGTAATTTTTGGATGCTTTAAATATTTTATGAGATAAAACCGATAAAATGCAACTATATTTTCTCAAAATTAATTCGAAAAGTTTAACCATGATTTTTGACATTCTGAGTGTCATGGAATTATTCCAGAATGTTCAAAAATTTAAAATTCAAATTTTGAAATTTTTACAATTTAATTTGGATTTATTTCATATATAATATAATTTTAAGGTCAAAAATGAGCATAAAATTAAATCAAGTTGAATTATTGTCAAAAATTATGTGATGACTAATTTTTGAATCCTAAAAGGTGTTAGGATAATTAACTTGAGCTTAGATGTGATTTAAGTCTTAATTAGTGATTTTAAAAGGTTATTATCACGCATTTCCATAAAACCGGGTTATACGTACGATATAAGTTAAATAGGGCGATTTGGCACATCATTTGGCATGATAGATACATATTATAATGCTGCATATTTCAATTGTTGAATGTCTTTTATTTATATAATTTTGAATTATGTAATTTTATCTTAGTATGACCTTAGTTTAATCAATATTACCCGTAATGAAAGGGAATATTGATTCGGTTGTAATTTAATGTGATCTCGTATCACTTTTATTTTTATTAGTTTGTCCATTTTACAAATTTATAATAGGAATAGGTTTGTATTTTTATTATTATTTGTAATTATGGAGCATCTTCAAAGACGGTGCCATTCGGAAAGGTGATCCGACGAAGACGGTGTCTTGGAAGGCGTGCCAATTGAAGATTCAAGGGACCAAAGGAGTTGGTTTCTGAATATGTAATAGATTATTTGATTTTGTATTTTAGGAAGGCCATACTAGGAATTTTATTTATTGCTTTGCATTTCTCTTAATATGTTACATGCATTGCCAAATCGCCATAACAACACATGCATATCATATCGACTCATCGACCGTGTCAATTATAATTATCGTAGTTCACCGCTTTAGTTCACTTAAAACATGATAGATAATAAATTGACAAGACCTCTCACATATAATAACTGAGAATTATCCTTGCCAAATAGTAGAAACCCATGAAGTACCAATTTCATAAGGGAGTTAATCCGGCTTCACCGTAATACAAACCTTGTTACGTTGGCGAAGTGGAGTAGTAAAAAGTTATTACATCGAAATTTGGATTGAGCTCAACAGAAGTATTCGTGACCGTAGTCGCATGTGTTCCGGGCTAAAGATGAGAATTAGAGTAATTTTTATCGACCGAGAGTTCTAAAAGTAGAATCGATTAAAGAGTTAATCCACCGAGTTATATTAATAAGGGATGAATCGGCTCACCGTGCCCGAGTTGATATGAATTTGGATCTCGGAATCATTTATGTAGTTGGGTGGAGGTCACTATATAAATGCAATACTTGTAGTTAAATTTACGAGTATTATTAAAACGATAGATGATAATTAATTCCTTCATTTCCTATTTTGTAGTCAAATTTGTTTTATCAACCGCAATGGCAACTCCAATCACGTCCGCATCCACTAGTTCCACCACGCTTACCAATGTGTCATGGCTCCGATCCTTCATGGATCGATGTAAGTTAGAAAAGAATGGGTCTAATTTCGCCGATTGGGACGCGCAACTTCGCTTGGCCGCGCAAGGTGATGACAAGCTTCGTTACCTTACCGAGGCATCTCCCTCCGAACCTAATACTAGGTCCACCCCCGCCGCTAGGCAAACCTATGAGGTTTACCAAAAGGAGTCGCCCGCGATCAAAAATGTGTTGATCTTTGCTATGGAGGCCGAACTCCAACGAAGTGCTATAAAGATTAGCACCGCTCATGAGATCTACATGAAGCTTGTGAACATGTTTTCACGAGCTCCTAGGGTCATTCAATATGAGGCGGCTTCCGCATTCTTTGATCTTAACATCAAAGAGGGCCAAAAGGTGAGCCCTCATGTGCTCAAGTTGATGGAGCATGTTGAGACCTTGAAAATGCATAAGGTGGAAATTCCCAATGAACTCGTAATTGATCGAATTCTTCATTCCCTCAACAAAATCAAAGCATATGTTCAATTCCGGGTGAATTTTAATATGCAAGATAAGAAAGTTTCCCTTGATGAGTTGCACAAAATGCTTGTGCAAGCCGAAAGGGACATGGGGCTAAGTGTTAGCACCACCAAAGATGTGCTCAATGTCAATCATAAGAGCAAGGGAACCTTCAAGAAGAGCGGGAAAAAGGGAAAGAAGCGAACTCCCAATAGGAACATAGCTAAGACTTATGAAGCAAGCTCCTCCAAGCCCAAGTACAGTGCCCCCTCCGGGGACAAGTGCCACTATTGTTGTGGTGTTGGACATTGGAAAAGAAATTGTTCCAAATATCTTGGCGACATCAAAGCTGGAAAAGTTATTCCAGTAGGTATATAACTATCCCTATCTTTTATGTTTCAATCTCAATTAGTATGTGATACAAGTTGTGATGATTACCCTTTTTATTGTAAATAGGGCCTCCTACCAAGGACAAAGGCAAGGAGAAGCAAGCCTAGAGGATCATGTGGGAAGCTAGAGTAGCCGACCGTGGTGATGGATCAATGGAAGCTTGGCTTTAATTTGCTTTGTCTTTAATTTTATGATGTATTTCAAGTTTTTAGAACTATTTTGATTTCCTTGTGTGACTTGGAAATTGGTTTGTATCCTTTAAACACGGGTTGTATTTTGGATATTGGTGACTTGTTTTGCAACCCAAGTCACTTGTTTTATTATGATTACTTGTTCTAAAAACATCATCATTAATTACTTGCGTAGAGAAACCTTAGATAAACAACTCAAATTGATCAAATAGACGATTATGATGATGGGATCATTATATGTCCATAAGCTATGAATTTGATTCTCTTTATGTCATCATTACTAAAAGTAACAACTTACTTATGTAAGATCAATTAAAGTTGTAATGAGTTTTTGAACTCATCAAGTAGGGAATTTACGATACCATATGGACACATTATTCTAAACGGATGGTCAACCATGAGATACCTAGAATAGAGAGTCTATTAAACCATATGACATGAATCAGACTGCCATATTACATGAATTAAGCTGCCATGATAGGGATGGCCTTTTGAAAGCTAATACATAGTCTAGATAAACTCCTAATACTCCGTTAAATATATATATGTTTGTGAGTCACAAAGCTATCTCTCAAGAAGATAGATGTATTTCTGAGAGATAGAGTGGGAGTAGATTGAATCGTCACAAACATCTCTTATAGTTGAAATGTTACTTTGTGAAAGTAATAGAATTATAGAAGTGGGAGTTGGTATTGAATTATAGTTTATGAAGATAGATTGAGAACATAGTTCAGTGGGAGTTTATCGCACATGTCTTATTGTTAAAATATTACTTTGTGAAAGTGATAGTATCATGACCTTGTTACATACGAGCCATCGCATTACAATTCGAAAATTGTTACTCAAGAGTAGATTTACTTTAAGGCGAGGGTCTCCTCAAAAGTAAATAGAGCTTCAGAGTACACAAATGCATAAGATTTACATGAAGATGTTGATCAAGATAAATTGTGTTAGGAATTGCCACATTTCATTTTAATGAAAAATGGCAAATAAAAATTCGCTTTTCTAAAATGGGAATTTAGAGAAGGAAGTGTTTGAAACACAAAATCTTAGATGAAGATCTAAGAATTCTAACATATTATGGGTAGCTTTCTTGAGTGATCTTAGAATGATCTTAAGCAAGCATTAAAGGATTATACTTTTCGTTCATGTGATTATAGTGAATTGTTTTATTCACATGATTGAAGAATCATGATATACATGAAGTTAAGTGGGAGCTAGAATTGTTTCTCCATGTCTTATATGTTGATAACATATTACTTATTGAGAATTATGTACCAATGCTCTCTTCTGGCAAGAGTAATTGGGAGACTTGGAAAGGGATGCAAAGTATTCTAGATTTTGAATCTATGTGAGAGAATATTGGCATAGAGTTGAGAGTCTTATGAGGATAAGATATTTCACATCTGTTGTACAACAACAAAGTCAAATAGGCCATTCATGTTGATGGAAGTAGAATTACTATGATGGAGTCATAATCATTCACTGAACCTATTAAGTTGTTGATCACATGAAATCAAATTCTAATGTTTCCGCCATTAGAATGATCATGCATGCCAACAGACGCACGTGCCATGATGTGATATATGATGAGAGCACAATAAGTCAATTAAAGGGATAATTCCCACATTATGGCTTGTGAAAGCCTTAAAGAACATTCTTGAGATTCTTGAGAAGAATTAAGGATTCGTTCACATGTTTGGATGACAAACTAAGTTAGGTGTTGAAGTGTTGCACAAACTTTAGTTTCCAAACTCAAGAGGGATTTGTTGAAATCCTAGGGTGACCTATTGACTAAGGAGCAAGAGACTAAGAAAGGTGTTTTAGTTTCGCGCATTGCAAATTCTACAAAAGGATTCTAAGTAAATTGTGATAAAATCGTCAATGAAGGGATTAAGGGTGAATCCCTCTACAAATGACTCAATCACAAGTTATGTGATAACAGTGGGAGCATCTTTCAAGTTAAAGAGCCCAAGTCTAGTAAGTAGTCTAGACAAATACTTAGATAAAATTCATGTCATTGGAGATGACATTGAATAGAAGGAAATAGCGATTGAAAAAGTTGGAATACTTGGATATCGGGTATATCCACTAGCCAAGCTTGTATTGCATTTTAACTAGTGTTAATAATACACTAAAAATTATAAGATATGAAGTAGTGATAGTGTATTGACTATTCATATGCGATAATCACATTTATCGTTTGAGTTTTATTGAACTCACCCGCTACCTTGTCGTATCCGAATGGGTTGTAGAGACAAATTGAACCCCATTAAAGTGAACTGGATTGACATGGTATTGGCCCCTAGTTACTTATATGAGGTGACGTCTCGAAGTGACTAGAGTGTGATGCGATTGATGGCAAGTTCAAGTGCCATAGAGTCATATGCGATGAGTAGTCGATCACATAGGCAGACTATATGGGACACTCTGTCGGGCAGTGGCCGCTTATAGATTTCTGGTAATTCACAAAGCCTGGTCGTGGCAAGAGCTACTATAGTATTATTATGAGTCAATTCTTTCGACTAGAGACTATTCGCCCAAGTTGGCACAACTTCTGATTAGCTTTGATTTATACTCTACGATTTCGTAAATGAGGTCAAACTGGGTATATTTTAGGTTATGATGGACTGTGGCTGAACGAAGGGAATAGGGCGATAGGAATTGTCCACACCTTGTCAGGGTTGTTTGAAATCTCAAGGCCACTCGAGGAGTAGTTAACTGGAAATGCGTGGCCACGCTCGGAAGGTATCTATGATAGATAATTCGGTCGGGACGAGTTAATCTCCAGATCGAGAAAACCACTTAAGATATGATCAAATGTAAGTATGACCTGCAAGACACCTTGCATTGAGTGGGAGATTGTAATAGGACAAGAGAAATGGTGACGCACACTTGTCTAGGACAAGTGGGAGATTGTTGGGAATTGTGTCCTCGACAATAGTGCGATCACATGATTTAATATCATAATTAAATCTCATACTAAAAATACGTGAGGGATGATTCTTTATATAGTCGACTGACCATCATTAATCGGTAATGATTGGCTAACTAGAGTTTGACATTATTGTCGTGTGACGGTGGTGGTCAGTTGATCCCTTTAGGTCACACCTATAGGATGAGGCCCAAATAGATATTTAATTAATTGTATGTGATACAGATTAATTAATTCCTTAATTTTGGGAGTGCAATTTTACGTCTTATTGTAATGTGATTAAATAAGATTTAATTTAGTAATTAAGTGTTAAATTACTAAATTAGATGAGGCATTTTATAAGTTTTGAGGTAGAGGTAATTAGTTATTTAAAGTTACAAGAAGTTGTAATTTTAACCAACTAGTTATTATGGGACCCATTATGTGTTGATATAATGGTAGTATACTACTCAAAAAGTGGAGTGTATATTATATTATTATTTGTAATATTTAAGTGTTAAATGATTACATTAATAATTAATTATGTAAGATAGTTAAACATATGACTTATAAGCATTTGTGGGACAAATGACAAAAGGCAAAAATGGACCAAAATGGGTCCAATATTTCGGCCAAATGAAGAGAACAAAAGATGCTCTTTTGTCTTTTGTTTGTGTTGGTTATAGTGTGATTGTGACATATCACACAAGCCTTTTCATACTACTTCTTACACCTTTGTTCCCTACACTCAACCTAAACTAAACAAGAGAGTAAAAATAAAAGCAAAATGATTCCCTAAATGGGAGAGTGGCCACCGGTTTTTGGCACTCTATATAGAGCATTAGTTGCTCATTTTTCAAGAGGTTCTTTGCTTGTTTTTCTCTCTAGTTTTTCCCTCACATGCAATTGCAAAAAACTCTCACAAATACTAATACACTCAATCTATTACTAGAAGTAGTAATACTAGAAATATTAGTATCATTAAGGGAACATTTTCTACTACATATCTAGTTAATATTAGTAGGAATTTTTGGGATTAATCTTGGGTGCAACTTATTGGAGTGTCTTCTATACTTGGAGTCTTAGGAGGATCATCCATCATATTTAGCTCAAGAACAAGTGAAGGAAGGTGACCTTACTTGTGCCCATATTTTCGAACCAACTAGCAATGTAAGGGACATTGTTTTTCTTATAAATCTTTCATTTTGTTATGCATGCACTAGATCTAAAGAACAAATAATTAACAAGTTAATTAGTTCACTATTAGAGGAGTCTAATAATAGGTATATGAACCTAACATACTTAGCTTGGTTGATTGGTGGCAAAGGGTTTTGCACGCAACAACGCTTGGTTGATTGGTGGTAAAGGGTTTTGCACGCAACAACGCTTCATTAAAAATTCGGATATTATAGTTGGATTTAAATATCATCTTGTATGAGTTTTTTAATCGCAACTATCCTAAGGTAGGAAGAAGTCTTAGGTAGATGTAAAGGAGTTGAATTGTATGTTTTGATCATGTGATAAACTTTACTCGAATTGTCGAGTAGTTCTATTTATACATGGAGTTTAATGGGAGTAATATGGTGTTACTAGTCTTATGTGTAAGGGACATATTGATCATTTTGAATGATGGATGATTTAGGAGAAGAATAATACATCTCTAAGGTATCCAGACCTATAAAGACAGTTCTAAGAGGATATTAGCGTTGAATGAATATTCTTATGTTAATAAGAATCTTGACAAGTTCAAAAGTATTGAACATGTAGAAATGAATCCACATGCTTCTGTTGCGGGATTAATTCATTACGCTAAGATGTATCACCATTCTTAAATTTCGTATACTTGGAGTATGACAAAAAGTTACAAATCGAATCTTTGAGAGAAGTCTCTATATAGCCACATAGTTCATTAGTTAGTACTCAGGAAGTACTAAAGATATGAAGCTAAGCATTTAGAATTGAGATGGATTTATGTGCAAGGAGTTACACAAAAACCATATTCTAAACACATAAGGATGGTTATAGAACCATCTTGGCTATATTATTTAAGGAGGATATCTGCTAGAAACATCCTAGGCAGTTGAACAATGAGATATACACAACGGAAATTGAGTACACTTGCAATAATGACATATGCAAGTAGGAAGGGATCATATAAGGATTCGGTTTTATGAATTGGAGGAACAATGGTAGTTCGTTCCAATAACCGAAGGTCCTATCCCTACACACTATGAGGACAGTGGGAGTTATTTAAGGCAAGAGAGCCTATATCTAGATTGGATCTATAGACACTTACTCAAAAGGTTTTTATAATAAAGATTATACATAACAATGGGAAATAGTATATTGTAAGGTTAGGAAGAGTGCAAGGTGTTGCTGAGACTTACTAACCAAAGGCCTTTTCACAGGCTTAACATGATAAGTCATGTCATTTCAATTGAGTTGAAATGTGCAATTATATACAAAATAGAATATGGATTATAGATTATGTAGTAATTGATATTGTATCAATTTTACATATGTGATAATGCATTCATCGTTTGAGTTTTAATTAAAAACTCTTTTATTACTTTGTTATATCCAAATAAGTTGTAAGGACAACGTTGAACCCTATTAAAGTGAACTGGATTAACATAGTATTGGCCCCTAGTTGCTTATATGAGGTGACGTCTCGAAGTGACTAGAGTGTGATGCGATTGATGGCAAGTTCAAGTGCCATAGAGTCATAAGAGATGACTAGTCGATCACATAGGCAGACTGTATGGGACACTCTGTCGGAAAGTGACCGCTTATAGAGTTCTGGTAAATTTTATAAAGCCTGGTCGTGGCGAGAGCAACTATAGTATTCTTTTGAGTCGATTCTTTGACTAGAGACGGTTCGCCCAAGGTGGCACAGTTTCTGAGTGACTTTGATTTATGCTCTACGATTTTTCGTAACTGAGGTCAAATGGGCATCTTTTGGGTCATGATGAGCTGTGGCTATTCAAAGGGAATAGTGCGATAGGAATTGTCTACCCCCTTGTCAGGGTTATCTAAAATCTCAGGACCACTCGAGGAGTAGTGAACTGAAAATATATGGCCACGCTCGGAAGGTATCTACGGTAGATAATTCCGGTTAGACAGTTACTCTCCAGATCGAGGAAACCACTCAAGATATGATCAAATGCAAGTATGGCCTGCAAGACACCTTGCATTGAGTGGGAGATGATGTAAAAGGACAAGAGAATTGGTGACGCACACTTGTCACGGACAAGTAAGAGAATGTTAGAGTATGTGTCCTCGACAATACAGCGATCACATGTTTAAATCTCATAATAAGAATACGTAAAGGATGATTCATTTATATAGTCAACTGATCAACATTAATCGGTAATGATTGGCCAACTAGAGTTTTACATTACTGTCGTTTGACGGTGGTGATCAGTTGATCCTTTAAGGTCACACCTATAGGACAATTCCCTTAATAGATAAATTGATTAATTGTATGTCGATACAAGTTAATCAATTCCTCAATTTTGAACAATTTATTGGTGAGAGAGGATATTTGTATCTTATTGTAATTTGATTAAATAAGATTTATTTTAGTAATTAAAAGATTTCATTACTAAAATTCATTATTGTTTGTGAAACAATTAAATTAAGAATGATTGATTATTTATAATTGCAAAATGTTGTGAATTATATTTATATGACCCATTTTAATAATTGTAATCATGTATTACTAGTTAATTTGTCACAAGTAATTTATTTGTTATAAAATGATATTTAAGGGGTCAAATATGCATTAAAAATACATATGGGCATGGTGTGTGACACATGACCTAACAAATGACATTTGACAAAATTACAAAATAAAATGGAGTCCATTTTATAGTAGGGTACCGGTTTTTTAGAGGTGAATGGGATTTATTATATTTGTTAATTTTGAATGGCAAACATAATGATCACCCTAATTACCTAGCCTTACACACCTATTATTTGGAGAAGAGAAAAAGGAAAAGAGAAGGCCATGCATTGGCTTTGAGCCCCACCCCAACCGGCTCCCCTCTTTAGATGAGAAAAATGTTCTCAATTTTTCTCTTGATCAATTATTCACATTCTTATATTATCAACTTATCTCTCTAAAATAGTTTGAGAAATTTTGATTAATTGTTCATCTTATTTCTAATATCTCATAATTTTATTACTAGTGTAGTAATACAAATATTATTAGAAATATTTGGGAATCTAATAATAACATCTAGTTAATATTATTATTAGATTTAAGGGATTGTTTTGGGTGCAATCAAGAGGAGACTTTCTAATTTGAAAGTTTGAGTTTAAGGAGGATCATCCATAACATTTAAGCTCAAGAACAAATAAGGAAGGTGTCCTTATTTGTCCCCATATTTTCGAACCAAATACAATGTAAGGAACATTATTTTTCCCTTTCATCTCTTATTTAGTTATGCATGCAGTTAGATCCATATGAGTATAAAAATTTATAATCTCACAAAATGTATTAGATGATTCTAATAGGGGTTTATGAACCTAACACCGCCGCCTCGAAACCAACGCGCGGGTGCGCGCGGCGCGGGTGGCCCATGTCCACAGTTTGGCGACTCCGCTGGGGATGATACACTTACGTGTTACCCAGGGTGAAACTTGAACAAGGTTAGGGAATAGTTTATACGAGACAGTTGTCGATTTTCATTACTCGACCTTCTTAGGTCGTTTCATCTGACCTTCCTAGGATTAACCCAACCCATTCGACCAATCGTCCCGTCTGGACGGTCCAAATTCCTATCTGGGCCTAAAGATGGATAGCGATTGACGTCAACCATACTGCGGTACATACTTATGTTTGTATCGAGAGCTTTCACTACTCGAGGAAATGGACTAGGAACCGACCTTACTCATGTTTGGCACGGACCTCTTCACAGACCAGGGTTTGATTGCTTGGTATGGCAACCGACCTTTTTAAGCCAAAACCTTTTAAATGCACTCAACATACCATTATAATGCCCATATGTATGTATCATATAAGTGATCACCATTTTGTAAACAAAACCATGACGAATTTTTTTTTAAAATAAAATACATCTTCGAAATATAAACGTTTTCCAAAATGGCCTAAAACAGCGTAAAATAAACCGAAACTCTGTCCAAATGTCGAGTCAAAATTCGGGCCTCAAGCCCATTTCAAAGCTCACTTCGAGTCAGCACTCCTACAACTACACTACAGTTGTCTAGGACAAACATTTCAAAATTTGTCATTATCAAATTCTACTTGACACAGTTATGGCTGAGCAAAACCGGATATCCGATCCGGATTTTAATACCGCATCGGATACCCGAATTTTAAATTTTTATTTTTCCTGATCCACATCCGATCCAAATAATTCGGATATCCGAAAATCTGGAATCCGAAAATTCGGAGATCCAGATTTGAGAAACCGGATTCGATCCGGATTTAAATGTACAATAAATATTCCACCGAGGCTGGTTGTATTGGGCTATTGGCAGACTAAAACTGGCAATTTCGGTCCATTTCGCATTTTGCAACCCACTAAAAAAGGTAACGTCTTCGATCACATAAATTACAAGTATTGATCGCATAAATTAAAGTGTCGATCGCATAGATTACAAGTCTTAGGTCCTGTACTTTTTGGTGAAACGGATCGAATCGAATCGAACTTATAGGATCTCGAATCGAATCGAATCGAACTTATAGGATCGAATCGAATCGAACTTATAGGATCTCGAATCGAATCGAACTTATTGGATCTCGAATCGAACTTATTGGATCGAATCGAATCGAACTTATAGGATCTGAACTGAACTAAACTTATAGGATCTGAACTGAATTTATAGGATCTGAACTGAACTTACACGATCCGAATTTAAATAACTAAAATTAATTTAACTTAAATATTATTATTATTATTATTATTATTATTATTATTATTATTGTTATTATTATTGTTATTGTTATTGTTATTGTTATTGTTATTGTTATTGTTATTGTTATTGTTATTGTTATTATTGTTCTTGTTGTTATTTCTATTATTATTATTATTATTATTATATTTTTTTTTTATAAAACCGCAATTTTTTTTTTTATTATTATTATTATTATTATTATTATTATAAAAACGCAAACTTTTATTGAGATTAAACACAAATTTTACAAGAAATTAGTGGGCAGTCAAAAGAGAACACTGATAAGAAAATATAGTCTAAAACATAAGGTAAGATAATAACATTTTTCCGCTTTATATACATTGGTTTGTTATACATTATACCACGGTTACATTACGATAAAAAATAATGAGAAGAGTGATAATTTTGTTTTAAAAATAATAATGTATATATGTATCGAATAATTAATAATGTCAAAGGTTTTTGCGTCGGTTTTTATAAATAATACTCTGTATAACTTTTCTAAACTGAATTTATAGGATCTGAACTTATAGAATCTGAACTGAACTTATAGGATCTGAACTGAACTGAACTTATAGAATCTGAACTGAACTTATAGGATCTGAACTGAACTGAACTGAACTTATAGGATCTGAACTGAACTGAACTTATAGGATCTGAACTGAACTTATAGGATCTGATCTGAACTGAACTGAACTTATAGGATCTGAAGCGAACTTAAATTAAGTTACTTTAAGTCCAAAAGAACATGGCCTTAATTGCATAAATTACAAGTCTTTATTTCAAATTTCAAAACTAGTCTAAAAACCGCATAAACTAAATATAAAGTTTTCGTTTTTTTTTCTCATATAATTTTTTAAAATTCGGATCGGATCCGGATATCCGGTTTTAAGAAAATCCCAATCCACATCCGATCCAGTTTATTCGGAAAAAACCGGATCGGATATCCAATTTAAATGGTATCCATATATTCAGATTTTTTTTCGGATGACGGATTCGGAAAAAATTCAGATCGGATATTTTTTGCTCAGCCCTAGACACAGTGGCACACACCCACTTCACAAGTCGAGTCTTTTTGAGTAAATGTGCGAAAATGGTCGATCGTGCTTTGGCAAACCAAGGTTTCGTGGAAGAAGTGTCGCCGCCTCGAAATCAACGCGCGGGTGCGCGCGGTGCGGGTGGCCCATGTCCATGGAATATAGTATTAAAAATATAGTATATAAATCACAAAACATCTAATATATTAGGTGATTAAACCTTATTAGTATTATACTTTTAAAGTTATTTACTCTTTACATTTATTAATACACTTTAATTACTAAGAAAACAATCAATAACACATAGAAAAGAAAAAACAAAATATTAAATTATACAAGTGGGACTGAAAATCGGATACCGTATATACGAAAAACCGGATATAGGGTTTCTGTATATACGGAAAAACCGTGTCGGATAAGGATAACAAAAAAAGTAAATTTAAAAAACCGGATATCCGATATGGTTTCCAAAACTTTATCGGATATACAGTTTAGCTCACCCCTAATTCTTTCTGTGCGAATTGGATAAACCCTCGAATCTACGTGGTAATCTGCAAAAGATTTACAATATTAATTAAAAAGCTATATAGAAAAAGATTTATAAGATTCTGTCACTGACTGTGGTAAACATTAGTGTCTACCTTAATTTTCAATGATGATTCTTACGAATATTTCTATAATTAATTTCTTTTCTTTTTAGACAAAGGTGTACTATTTTATAGAAACATAAGGTTCTATTACATACACACCAACTAAAGCGCAAACCGAGGGGCATTAGATGCCCCTAAACTAGACGAAACCCAACTAACATAACTAGTAATACAAACAAACTCGGTAGAAATACAAAGACGACGCCTCTTACGCGGTGAATGGTAGAAGGCATCGAACTGGATTGGACAATCTTCTTTTCTTTTAGAGCTGACAACCATTTTCGGAGTCGTAAATCTGGAGTAGATAGCAGAACCTTCAACCATTACCATTGATTTATTCTTGAATTTAGCGCGATCACGACCCATTAAACGTCGGCTACAAATCTTGCTTGAGTGTGTCTTCACGGCTGAAAAGATAAACGAACTTTGACTTGACAAATGCTCAGAACTGTCCATTCCAAACTGCTCCAAACGTGTATTTTTTACCATTGAAACCTGTCTAACCTCAATGATGGGATCGAAAATCCTCTCAGTCGATAAGCATAGTCTCTTGACTTCAAGTGGCTGATCCTCTTCATCAGTGAAGTTGTTCGGCTATCCCAGTGAAATGTCCATGGCTGTACAAAGATTCACGGGCAGGGGAGATGAAAAGGGAACCGCGGCTTCACATGAAGAACTTTCATGGGGAGTTCCCGTCGAGGTAGAAGTTTTAGAGAAAAGGGGGCGAACTATTAAAGAGGCCCCGGATTTTGGATGAAAAAATTGCAGCTTCCTTCCTAGCAATAAGTTCTCGTAATCGTTGGACGATAGAAACAAATTTTTATGGGCCTGTTTTTTGTTGTAGAAGGAGTATTTGGTAAAGCCAAGGGTAGAGGTACCAAAGCGGTTACAATCACTCTTAACTGACAAAGATGGGTGAGTTGCAGAGATTGTGGCGGAATCCGTATTCATGTCAGAAATCTTGTTACTTTCATTCTGAGGACCATTTATATCAGCAGGCAACAACTCCGTGCTAATTCGAGCAACTTGATTCCCTATCTCAAAAGGCACAGACATAGTATCCACAACAGGCTCAGCATGATGGATCGAATTCTTACCTTTCTTGTTCTTGCTAAGGGGGTCAAAATGATAAGAACTAGTACAACCCAAATCCTTTTTATCTATTATAGATGAAGTAGATTGGCTAGCACACCAATTCTGTTGATCATAGTTTCCAGTCATAGTAACATTATTTGAGCCACTGGCTTCTTGACATACCAGCGAAGAAATAGGTCGTTTCCCTTTTCGAATATCATTAGCTTCAAAAGAATCATCCACCACACGCTTACCATTTAGGTTAAAAACATGAAGCTTTCTAACTTCATCCAATTCACGAAGAATATCCTTATTTCGAGGCTCCACCGAGACCGCCTCCTCCAAAGTGCAGCGAGCCTCAGATAACTTATTCAAACTTCTAAGAGCGACAGCTTTACGAAAGAGGGCCTTGGCATGGCGAGGATAAAAATTCAAAACCATCGAACATAAAATTAATGCCCCATCGAAAGCATGTAATTTAATAGCAGAAGCAGCTAAATTTAAAGACAAAGAAATTGCTAGGCTTGAAAGAGAGTTTAAATCAAGATCGGACACATCCTTCAGAACATCACTCAAGAGACGACATGCTTTGTCATAGCAGGCACTCGCCTCGACAAACTGATTTTGTCTAAAAAGGTCATTACCTAGGTCTTTAAAGGCATGAATTTTAGAAATGGGGGAAGCATCTAAAAGGGAACAAACAAGATTCAAGCTATCATCATCCTCTGACACAGCACAACCATGGAAATAACCAAAGAACTCAAGAAAATCGGCACAAGATGTATGATTCATGAGGTACTCGATCTAGCTGATAGAAAAGGTTTAGAAAAAGCAGCAATAAAACAACACTAACATAGAACACCTAACAAACACGCACCAAAGCAATATTACTAAAATCAAACAAATTATAAAAGCAAGATAGCAAACCACAACTCAGAGAAATTAAAACGAACACACAGAAACCGTATGACCGATTCAGAAGTGACAAAAGGAGGACGGGAAGTGAGGTAACATCCGACCACCACAAAGACGGAATCTGGACAGATAACCACCGAAAATTTTTCGAAATATGGAAGCTTGGAGCTTCTCGCCGGCGACCTGAAGGGTACTAGTGAGGCCGCCGGCGAGAAACGAAGAAAATATGGCGGTGGTGTGCGGGTTTAGGCGGTTAGGGTTTTGGGAAATCGATTTGGAGGTTTTTAATTAATTTCTTTTCGTGTGGCCGAATGTTAAAAATTTGATATATAAACTCTACATTGTTGGTGCAAGCTAAGTGTGCAACGGTAAAAGTGTGAAATCTCAAAAAGCGTTGGTTATAAATTTGTGTAAATTTTATTCTTACACAAGTGGTATGATTGACAAATTAACCAAGTGGAGCGACCACGGTTTTCTTGTATGACTACTTTGTCGCATAATCTGAGGAGCTTTATATGCATGCAACTATTCAAGTGCAACTATATACAACGTGACCATGTATAGCGGTTATCATAAAAGTAGCATACGCGTATCAGAATATGAGTCGTATGATTAAAGATGTTAGTTGAAAGATTCAGATGCAAGCTTGCTACAACCAAATTAAAGAAAATGTTAGTTTATGGGTCGCAATAGAAATATCGATTATATACAATCTTTAGGTTTGATTTTTGGTCCCACAATTATATTGTCCTTGTGCCTCGTTATGACTTATGAATCAAAACATCATGTAAGGTTAGTTTGCAATCATAAGGTAGTAGCGGAAATCCATCTCTTCTTAATTACAACACGACTAATTATTAAATACTCCGTTTTTGACTAATTACAATAAATACTCCATTTTAGACTAATATCACATTCGCGGTTTTGACATCTCAGAGAAAATGCTAAAGGGTCTGTTAGGAATATATTGCGATAATATCGCAATATCACAATATTATCTTTAGTTACAATATTATCCTATATTTGATTGTATTCTGTTAATATCTCGACTGTATTCACATTGCACTCGACTACTATATAAACCGAGTATTGCCAATTAATGAAATCAACATTCCCCTCATATCGCTTTAACATGGTATCAGAGATCTCCCAAATTTCACAAAATTTAACCTAAACAACCTCCATCACGAAAATAATCAAAGCCTCCACCATGCCTGTTGACGATGAGTCTTCCACCGACAACACCAAAATTGATTCCTCTAACCATTATTTCCTAGGATCTCATGATGTTCCTAGCGCAAAAATCTCAAATATCGTATTGACTCGCAACAATTATGAAGATTGGCGGAAATCTATGCAGATGTCCCTTAAATCGCGTCGTAAATTCGGCTTCGTCGATGGTACGATTAAGAAACCAACTGATCCCGTTGGTCTTGATAACTGGGTTGTCGTCAACTGTACTTTGGTGTAGTGGATTCGGAATGTGATTGATCCGTCTCTCTGGGATACAATTTCCTACGGTGAAGATGCTGCCGCCCTCTGGTCTGAATTGGAAGCCCAATTTGCGGTTGTCGATGGTTCTAAAATTCACGGTCTCAAAACACAATTAAACAATTGTAAGCAGTCTAAAGGTATGGACGTTTCTACTTACTATGGCAAATTGAAGTCTCTTTGGGATTCCATCGTTCTTCACGAGCTGCCATTTGCTTGCAAATGGGGTAAGTGCGAGTGTGAAATTGGTCATAAGGTGGTAAAACGACTCGACAATGAATGCCTCCACCAATTTCTTATGGGCTTAGACAATTATCGGGAAATTTCCGTAAAATTCCCTTGAATTTTAGGACTATAACGTAGATTTAGCATGTGATTATTGTCATAAAACTAAAATACAAGAGAAACGATAAAGGTAAAGAATCAACCTCGAGTCCTAGTGCAATTCGGCAAAATGAACAGAAATCAACGTAGATTTCCTCCTAATTGTTACACCCAAGACCGTCTGAGACTATGCCCCTTGTGCTAGAAAGTATTCTCTAATTGCCTTGCAATATCGAGAGAATTGTTGTGAGTTTTGCTAGATGTGAGATCTAGGTTTCAGAGGAAATTTTTCCAAAACCCTAGTTTTGTTTCAAATGAATCAGTTCGGTCAAAAGGAGAGAATTGCTCTCCTTTTGTTGAGCTCGGCCAAACCGTGGGTTTGCTTAGGGAGGGAGTGGGCTTTCCACTTCCTCCTTATTAAACTCGAGGTCCGACTCATTTCGCTAAAATGCATATGACGGGTTTTATTATAAATCGTCATCGGTTATCGGTTATTAAGACATCGACTAATAACACGGATTAGTCGAAATATTAATACATGTCCGACAAAGACAATATTATATAATTAATTCAATATACATTAATCAAGTATAATCGTTTATATTTAATTTACGAATTAACTGTTTAATTCACTTTAGCCATTATTATTTAATCCGTATTAAATAATTATCTCAACATCGCGTTTGACTAATTACTAGTCAATAACTCCGACTAACTGGTTAGTCATATTAGGCATCAACATGACTGCATTTTCATACCGTCACATCTCTCAAACGTATCCTATAGGTGTGACTTTTAGGGACCAGTTGATCACCGCCATCTGTATGATAATAACGTCAAACTTATCTAGCAAGCCAACCGTTATTGATAAACGTGGACCAACTGATAATAATTCAAAAGTATACCCTTTGATCCTTTTAGAGATTTAAATGTTATTGCACTAACTGTAAAGGACACCAGCCCCAACAAGCTCCCACTTGTCCGTACAAGTGTATGTGTAATAACGTTATCCGCACTAACTGGAGGACACAGCTCCAACAAACTCCCACTTGTCCGTACAAGTGTATGTGCGATAACCGATTCTCATATTCATTTAAAATTTCTCCCACTCAATGTAAAACAATTTGCAGATCCGGATCCGCAAAGGTCGTATTTTATAATCGATCGTATCAAGAGTGGTTTCCCGACTAGAGAGTAACTTAAGCGATAAAACGAATTCGTATTCGAGCATGGCCATGCATTTCGATTCTGACTCCTCGAGTGGCCCTGAGAAATATCGAGTACCTGATAAAGGCTAAATATTTCCTTCAACTCGACTCCTTCCGACCTAAGCACAGCATGAAATGACCCAGAAAAAAACTACTTGGCCCCCTGTTACGGATGACCGTGAGAAAGAAACCAAAGTCACCCAAAATCTGTCTTAGTCTCAAGAGACAGTCGATAGTCAAAAGAATCGGCTCTTAGGATCACCATGGAGGTCCTATCCACGACCTGGCACCGAATGTTATGAAACATTTAGGACTCCACGTCGATGTCACAATTTCGTCCTACGAGATATCCATATAAATCGCCTCTGTGATTGGTCAGTCAACCTTTTGACTTATGGCTCGTTGAACCCACCATCAACCAACGTCACAAAATAATTGCCAGAGTTATCAGCTCATGTGGGCAATTAAGGACCAAAATATAATGTTTGTTCAGTTCACTTTGTGGTGTTCAAAAATTGTCGTACAATTCCACATGAAAAACAAAATATATAAATATCAAAACGATGATGTCATATAGAGTACAAAAGGGAATGAATCTAATCCATAAAAGAGTACTACAACTCAGGAACACGTTTAATTCCCATGGAATTAACATGCCCTTCATGCTTGTCTTGTCGTAATGGTTTAGTGAGAGGATCTGCTATGTTATCATCTGTAGCAATCTTTTCTATCACTACTTCCTTTTGCTCCACGTAATCTCGGATTAGATGAGCTTTCCGTTGTACATGTCTAGACTTGTTGCTAGACTTAGGCTCCTTAGCTTGGAAGATGGCACCTCTATTGTCGCAATAGATGGTGATCGGGTCATTCGACCTAGGCACTATAGATAGTCCTTGTAAGAATTGACGCATCCATATCGCTTCCTTTGCGAGCCAGACGCGGCATAGTACTCGGACTCGTCGTAGAATCTCTTTGTAACACTTTGTTTGGAACTCTTCCGGTGACTACAGCGCCATTAAGAGTAAAAACGAATCCGATGAGATTTTGAGTCATCTCGATCCGTTTGGAAGCTAGCATCTGCGAACAGGTTGCGCATAGCTTTTGTTCGCCTCCATAAGTCAATGCCCAAGCTTTAGTCCTCCGTAGGTACTTAAGAATGTTCTTGACAGCCATCCAATGTGATTCACCTGGATGCTGTTGGAATCGACTTGTCATACTCAATGCATATGCCACGTCCGGACGTGTGCATATCATGGCATACATGATTGATCCTATAGCCGAGGCATAAGGAATCCGTGTCATGCGCTCTTTTTCTTCCGGTGTCTCTGGTGCCTGAGACTTGCTCAAATGCACCCCTGGAGCCATAGGAAGAAACCCCTTTTTGGAGTTAGTCATGCTGAATCTCTCTAGGATCTTGTCTATGTAAGACCGCGAGAGATAACATCCGACGTGATCTATCTCGATAGATACGGATGCCCAGAATTCTTTGTGCCTCACCCAGATCTTTCATCTGGAAATGGTTTTTCAACCATACTTTTACCGAAGTTAAGAGAGGTATGTCATTCCCAATCAGGAGTATGTCATCGACATACAATATTAGGAAGACAATCTTGCTCCCACTCGACTTGATATATAGACATGGTTCCTCGACCGATCGAGTGAATCCATTCTCTTTTATCACCTGGTCGAATCGATGATTCCAACTGCGAGAAGCTTGCTTAAGTCCATAAATGGAACGCTTAAGCTTGCACACTTTCTTAGGATGTTCGGGATCGATGAAACCTTCGGGTTGTACCATGTACAACTCTTCCTCCAAATAACCGTTTAAGAAGGCGGTTTTCACATCCATCTGCCAAATTTCATAGTCATGAAAAGCGGCAATCGCTAAGATAATCCGAATGGAACGCAACATGACTACGGGTGCAAAGATTTCATCGTAGTGCAGACCTGGCACTTGGGTGAAACCTTTAGCAACTAGTCGTGCTTTATAGATATCTTGTTGACCTTCCACAGAATGCTTTATTTTGTAAAGCCATTTGCATTGAAGGGGACGAACCTTAGCAGGTAAGTCAACAAGATCCCATACGTTGTTCTCATACATGGAGTCCATCTCGGATTGCATGGCCTCAAGCCATAGCTTTGAGTCAGAACTGGTCATGGCACCTTTATAGGTAGCGGGTTCACTACTCGTTAAGAGTAGAATGTCATCTATGTCATGTTCCTCGACCATACCAATGTATCTCGTCCGGGAGGAATAGAGACTCTTCCCGACCTCCTAGGTTCCTCAGGAATATTCACCGCAGCCGGGATTGAAGGAATTGGTTCCTCCAATGGTTGCTCGGTATTTGGTTCTGGAACTTCCGACAGCTCGAAGGTTCTATCACTCTTTGCATTCTCGAGAAATTCCTTCTCTAAGAATGTCGCACTAGCCGCAACAAATACACGTTGTTCTGTTGGCGAATAAAAGTAATGACCAAGTGTTCCTTTAGGATAACCTATAAAGTATGTCTTGACCGATCGCGGTCCGAGCTTATCCTCGTGTCTCCACTTGACATAAGCCTCGCAGCCCCAAACCCGTATAAAGGACAAGTTAGGGACCGTTCCCTTCCATAGTTCATATGGAGTCTTGTCAACAGATTTAGACGGACTTCGGTTAAGTATTAGAGCGGTGATGAAGAGCATAACCCCACAATGAGTCGGGCAACACGGTGTGACTCATCATGGATCGAACCATATCAAGTAGTGTTTGATTTCTCTGTTCGGACACACCATTCAATTGGGGTGTTCAGTGGAGTTAATCGCAAGGCAATCCCACGATCTTTGAGGTGTTGATCAAACTCGTGAGAAAGATACTCGCCACCACGGCCCCGAGCGCAGTGTTTTAATCTTTCTACCCAAAAGAGGTTCCTGTACCCGATTCTCGGTATTCCTTGAATTTCTCAAAGGATTCACTTTTGTGCTTCATTAAGTAGACATAGACATATCTACTTAAATCGTCCGTGAAAGTGATGAAATACCTATAGCCTTCTCGTGCGGTGATTGACATAGGTCCACACACATCCGTATGTATGAGTCCTAATAGGTCAGCAGCGCGCATTCCAACACCTTTGAAGGAAATCCGAGTCATCTTGCCAATGAGACATGATTCACACGTGCCAAATGATTGAAAATCAAAGGCCGAGATAGCTCCATTCTTTATGAGCTGTTTTACGCGTTTCTCATTAATGTGTCCCATACGGCAGTGCCATAGGTATGTTTGATCTTTGTCACCGACCTTTAACTTCTTATTCATTACGTGTAATATTTCGGTGGTCTGATCTAAAACATAAATTCCGTTCATGGAGACTGCCTTGCCATAAATCATATCGTGTAATGAGAAAATGCAAGTATTATTCTCTATTACAAAGGAAAAACCAAGTTTGTCAAGTGCAGAAACTGAAATAATGTTTTTAGAAAGACTGGGTACATAATAGTAGTTATATAAAAATAACTCAAATCCGCTAGGAAGCTGGATCACATATGTTCCCCTTGAGACGGCAGCCACTCGTGCTCCATTCCCAACACGCAGGTCCACCTCACCCTTTACGAGGGGTTCGATGTTTCGGAGCCCCTGCACATGATTACACAGATGAGAACCACAACCAGTATCTAGTACCCAAGTTCCGTAACTTGCGTGGTTAATCTCAATCATATGAATAAAAGAAGAAGAAGAAGAAGAAGACATACCAACAAAGTTTAACGCGACCGCTTTTATGTCCTCATGATAAACAGGACATGTACGCCTCCAATGCCCGGATCTTGTGGCGGTGATGGCATTCCATGTTTTCGGTCTTGCTCTTTGTCGCGCCTGATGAGTTGCTCGACTCACCAGGCCCACTCTTACCTGATCCCGACTTCTTAAACTTCGGTTTGCCTACCGCTAGGTCTGCCTGAGCTTTGCCCTTACCCTTGCCCTTGTTTGACACAACGAGAACATCCTGTTTCATGCTCCCACTAAACTTCATATCCTTCTCGGTCTGTACGAGAAGGGAGTGTAGTTCATGTGGGCTTTTCTTCAAATCATTCATATAGTAATTCGCTCTAAAGAGCGCAAAACCATCGTGGAGTGAATGAAGCATGCGGTCAATCACGATGTTCTCGCTGATTTTACAATCAAGCGCCTCCAATTTCTCGACATTCTCAATCATGCTGAGAATGTGTGGGCTAACTGGTTGGCCCTTCTGGAGTCTCGCATCAAAGAAGTGAGTGGTATGCTCATAGGTCACGATTCTCGGTGCTTTCGAGAATTCCTTAGTGAGCGTGGTGAAAATCTTGTTTGCACCTTGGGCTATGAAGCGTTTCTGCAAATTGGATTCCATTGCAAAAATGAGTACGTTTTTAATCGCACCCGCTTCCATGACGAAATCGCTATACATGGAGATCTCGTTAACTCGAGCCGTGGAGCCTGGGGCTGGCGGGAGGGGCTCAGTTAGATATTTGAGCTTCCCGTCAGCAGTGGCAGCATTCCGTAATGCCGCCTCCCATTCCGCGAAGTTTGATCCATCATTCTTCAGTCTAGTAGACTGATTCATCTGATTCATGAAGATCCGAAGCCAGGACTCACGGTCCAATGTGGCACTTGGCATTGGGTCATCGATGATGCCAGCCATTTTGTTATTAGCAGTTTAAAAGATCGTGATCTACGCTGAAAAAGAAAGAAAAACAAAAACGAAATAAACAACTCATCGAGGTAATTTAAGTCTATTTAAAATTCATTTTAATCGTGTAGACTCATGGCACTTGCATAATTGATCTCCCTCAAGAATAATACAAGTGATCCCAAGACTCAATTTCCGTAAATTGATAAGCCAACTGTTTAGCTAGTTCTTCCGTAAGAACTCTTGGTCGATAGATTTCCGTAAATCCTATCTATAGTCCACCATAATCACATGATCGTACGAGTGACCATAGTGTTGAGATAAAATAGATCAATCGGTTCCAACTTACCCGACGTAGAAGGGGTCATATTATGCCTACCGACGAAGAAAGGATTCATTGGAGTTTGACCTATAAAGACTATTCTCAATTTTTGGTTATACGAGGAAGATCCCATCATCTTAGTTTTAATTCATTTTAAGTGAACGAATAACTAGCATTACGTGAATGAATTAACTTAGGTGATGGCTTAAAATTATCGTGTGACATAAGAATGTCATAGAAAACTAACGCGTGACCTCTATATGAGTCAGTTTTCATGAAATTATTAGGTGGTTTGGTTTTTAGGCGGAAAATGATGCAATCTATCGTTACGATAAAATAAATAAAAGAATGCAAAAAACGTAAATACAAATTCCTATTGTGGCCTATCCTAGTAAAAAGAACATAATACAACTTTGGAATCCACCGTTGGACCCGAGAAGCTTGTCTTGATGTTCCATCTTTGTTCATGCAGCGGGAGTGAGCATCCGATCTCCATCTTTGGTCTTCTCAAAATTACAATTAAAATTTACAAAATAAACCTATTTACATTCTAAATAAAAACTGTAATTACAAGAAAAATCAAAATGGAGATACGAGATCTCAAAATACAACCAAGAGCGTGTTCCATCATTACGGTAACACGTTCTACTAAGGCCACACTAAGTTACAACCGTTTGTAAAAATAAATAAATACGTAATAAAAGCATTCAAAATATAACGATAAATAAAATGCATCAACTAAAAACAAATTCATTCGTGACATAATTCCGTAATTATGTTCAATTTATCCAAACCACCTTTAATGATTAAAATTATGTGACAAAACCACTTTAATCAACTTAATTTTAATCCATGATAATCCGTTACTTTAAATCGCTTTAAAATAACTAAATGGTACGTGAGTGAACCGTTTCACTATCAAGCGAGTGTACAACATCCGTATGATGTACATTTTAAGGCCAAAAAATTTAAACAATAAAAAATAAATTTTCAGCGCTGCCAAAACAAAAAGGGCTCGATCGACTGAAACTGCAAGTCGATCGAGAGGGTTGCCAAAGAGAAAGTGCTCGATCGACAGAACTGGTGGTCGATCGAGGACTTTAATCAGCAACAACTGTTCGATCGAGTACGAGGGCTTCTCGATCGAGCAGTCAGGGTTTAAAAAGTGGTCGATCGAGTAAAGCAAGAACTCGATCGAGCAAAAACATGACAGAAAAGCTCTCGATCGAGTAGAAATCCACTCGATCGAGACCAAAACAGTTCTGAAATTTAAAACCCTCGTGAATACATTTGACAAAACAAAAACAATTGCAATTTTGATCTAATTTCGTGTAAAAACTAAATCAACAATTGACAAAAACTTAACATATTGCTATAATCTCCGTATAAAATAACAATATGTTAAAACCAAATCGAAAACAAACACAAAACAGCCGTGTAACACATGAGGCCGCACGGTTTTCGAGACAAAAACAACCGTTTCAAATCGTTTTATTGAAAATCACATTGAAAAATATACGTTGCCTCTCTCTGATACCACTTATCGGGAAATTTCCGTAAAATTCCCTTGAATTTTAGGACTATAACGTAGATTTAGCATGTGATTATTGTCATAAAACTAAAATACAAGAGAAACGATAAAGGTAAAGAATCAACCTCGGGTCCTAGTGCAATTCGGCAAAATGAACAGAAATCAACGTAGATTTCCTCCTAATTGTTACACCCAAGACCGTCTGAGACTATGCCCCTTGTGCTAGAAAGTATTCTCTAATTGCCTTGCAATATCGAGAGAATTGTTGTGAGTTTTGCTAGATGTGAGATCTAGGTTTCAGAGGAAATTTTTCCAAAACCCTAGTTTTGTTTCAAATGAATCAGTTCGGTCAAAAGGAGAGAATTGCTCTCCTTTTGTTGAGCTCGGCCAAACCGTGGGTTTGCTTAGGGAGGGAGTGGGCTTTCCACTTCCTCCTTATTAAACTCGAGGTCTGACTCATTTCGCTAAAATGCATATGACGGGTTTTATTATAAATCGTCATCGGTTATCGGTTATTAAGACATCGACTAATAACACGGATTAGTCGAAATATTAATACATTTCCGACAAAGACAATATTGTATAATTAATTTAATATACATTAATCAAATATAATCGTTTATATTTAATTTACGAATTAACTGTTTAATTCGCTTTAGCCATTATTATTTAATCCGTATTAAATAATTATCTCAACATCGCGTTTGACTAATTACTAGTCAATAACTCTGACTAACTGGTTAGTCATATTAGGCATCAACATGACTGCATTTTCATACCGTCACATCTCTCAAACGTATCCTATAGGTGTGACTTTTAGGGACCAGTTGATCACCGCCATCTGTATGACAATAACGTCAAACTTATCTAGCAAGCCAACCTTTATTGATAAACGTGGACCAACTGATAATAATACAAAAGTATACCCTTTGATCCTTTTAGAGATTTAAATGTTATTGCACTAACTGTAAAGGACACCAGCCCCAACAAGCTCCCACTTGTCCGTACAAGTGTATGTGTAATAACGTTATCCGCACTAACTGGAGGACACAGCTCCAACAACAATACCTTATACGGGAACATTCGTTCCCAACAATTTCAACTTGGCCCGTTACCTAGCCTCAATCGGGCTTACCATATTGTGCTTCAAGAGGAACGGTTGCGCGCTGAAACAGAGACATCCGTCCCTGATGTATCTGATGTCGTGGCTTTTGCCACCCCTCCCACTGAATGGCGTGCATTGAGGGATAAGGAACGTGGTGAGCGACGACAACTTCTCTGTTCTCATTGTGAAACACGCGGACATTAAGCTGCTAGTTGTTTTTTAAAACTGGTCGCTTCCCTGATTGGTGGGGAGACAGGCCATGGACCCTGGCTGAGTATCGTTAGTATCGTCGTGCTCGTACAGCTGCTCATGCAGGTTCAGGTGCTAGTTCTTCCACTGGTGCTGCTGGCCGTGGCTCTGGTAACGACCCTATTGTTCACGCCAACAACGTGACAGTAGGCGTCACTGCTCATTCGCTTATTGCCTCCGACCGTCTGAGTGGTATGTGTAATTGGATTATAGACACATGGGCTTCTAATCATGTTTGTGGAAATTTATCCTCTATTGAAAACCAACGTATGATTTCTGCCTGACTACTAGGCTTACACAATGGTCAACGAGTCGTGTCATCTATCATGGGTTCCGTCTATATTAATGATGTCCTCACTGTGAATAACGTTCTCTACGTTCCCACTTTAACTTGCAATTTAATCTCCGTCTCACAGCTAACTTCGGAGCATGATTATTCCTTTGAGCTTGCTAAACTTTCTTGTCTCATTCAGGACTGTTATTTGAAGACGACGATTGGAGTCGGTGAGCAGCGGGATGAAATTTACTGGATAAGTGCGGGTACTCGGACTTTGGTGAATGCCGTGAAGACTGATGGTTCATTGGATTTATGGCACCAACGTTTGGGACATCCGTCAACAAAAGTGGTCAAGGCTATTCCCTTTTCTAGTAATTTCATTTCTAATAAAGAACATGATTGTGAGGCATGTCATTTTCCTAAACAACATCGTAGTGTTTTTAATTTGAACGATAAACGGTCTTCGGGTTTATATGATTTAGTGCACTGTGATTTATGGGGACCTTATCGGATTGCTTCCTCTTGTGGTGCCAAATATTTTTTAACCCTTGTGGATGATTACTCTCTCGCAACTTGGGTTTATTTATTGCTTGATAAGACGGAAGTAACCTATATGTTCATGAGTTTTATTTCTATGATTGACACTCAATTTTCAAAAAAAACTCAAAGTCGTTCAAAGCGACAATGGCACCGAATTCCATTGTATGGCTGGCTATTTTTTCAAAAATGGGATTCATTTTCAAACTTCTTTCAATGGCACGCCCCAACAAAATGGGCGTGTTGAACGGAAACACCGTGATATCTTGGATGTAGCACGAGCCCTTATATTTCAGTCTCATTTACCGAAAACTTTTTGGGGGTGAATCTATCCTTACTGCAGCATACTTAATTAATCGTACCCCTTCGGCCTTACTTAACAGTAAACCTCCCTATGAATACCTTTTTGGGGCTCCACCGTCTTATAAGAATTTGCGGGTTTTTGGGTGTCTTAGCTTTGCTCATAATCAGGCCACTAAAGGAGATAAATTGGCCAAATGGAGTAGAAAATGCATTTTCGTAGGTTATCCCCATAATAAAAAAGGTTGGAAATTGTATGATGTTGAGACGGGTTCTTACTTTGTCTCCCGAGATGTTGAATTTCACGAGCACTTATTTCCTTATGCCCCTGCAACTACGCTCGACTCTTCCCCTGTTTCTGATTCCTTTCTTGATATTTCGGATTCGGATGTTCCCTTCAACGGGTATGATACGTCCGCTTCCTCACCTTGCTCTCACACGGGCCAAGATGGTTCACCGGCGAATGTGGGGCCTGTTCAAACAGGGGAGCACAGGGAGTTGGGTGGTGCTGGCCGTGATGACGAGGTCACGAGGTCTGACTGTACAGCAGGTGGGGTACCAGCTGATAATGATGCACTTGGACGTGGTCGTCGCCTAAAGTTCCCAAATTCCAGGTTGCGCGGATACGTTCTAGGTACCCCTACAAAGTCCATCTCCGCCTTCAAGCTCACATAGCTCGCCTACGTTGTCTTCAGGTACCCCATACTCTTTAACAAATTATATTGATTGTCACTCTTTTTTGGAAAAACATCGTCATTTTATTTCAGCTATCACTAATGGAGTTGAGCCACCCACTTTTAAAGAAGCTATACGTGATAAAGGTTGGTGCATGGCGATGAAAGACGAAATTGATGCGCTTGAGCGTAATGAGACATGGGAATTGACAGACCTTCTATCCCATAAAAAAGCACTTGGGTATATAAAATCAAATATAAATCTGATGGCACTATTGAACGGCTAAAGGCAAGGCTTGTTGTTTTTGGAAATCACCAGGTAGAGGGAATTGATTATGCGGAAACATTCGCTCCAGTTGTCAAAATGGTCACTATCCGAACTTTCTTAGCTGTTGCTGCTATACAAAAATGGGATCTTCACCAAATGGACGTTCATAATGCGTTCCTTCATGGTAATTTAAATGAAGAAGTTTATATGAAGCTTCCACTAGGTTTTGGTCGGGGTAAGGAAGGCAAAGTTTGTCGATTAAAGAAATCGCTTTATGGGTTACGGTAGGCCCCTCCCTGTTGGTTTGCCAAATTGACTGCAGCCCTCCGCGACTATAGATTCCGGCAGTCTTATTCGGATTATTCATTATTTTCTTACTCGCACGGTACGGTCTGCTTATTCATTCTTATTTATGTTGATGACCTTGTCATTGCGGGTAATGACTTTTCCAATGTTGCTCACTTTAAAGCGTATTTGGGGAAATGTTTTCATATGAAGGACTTGGGTCCCCTTAAGTAGTTTCTGGGTCTTGAGGTTGCTAGAAGTGCTGAAGGTATATACCTTAATCATCGTAAATATGCGCTCGATATTATCTCGGAAACTGGATTGCTCGGCGCAAAACCTGCCATCACGCCTATCGAACAACACCATAAACTTGGCTTAGCTGAGGGCCCAGTTTTGGATGATGTTGAGTCTTATCGTCGCTTGGTTGGGCGACTTGTCTATTTATCCGTTACACGACCAGATGTATCATATGCATTGTACATCCTTTCCCGGTTCCTTCATCAGCCTCGACAAGAACATCTCACCATCGTGCTTCGAGTCGTTCACTATTTGAAAGGAAGTTCGGGTCAGGGAATACCTTTACGCTCAGATAGTACATTTGATGTTACGGGTTGGTGTGATTCCGACTGGGGCGGTTGCCCTATGACTCGACGATCGGTTACGGGCTGGTTCATTTTTCTCGGTGGATCTCCTATTTCCTGGAAAACTAAAAAGCAGAATACTGTCTTGCTTTCCTCCTCCGAAGCTGAATACAGGTTGATGGCGACGATTGTTTGTGAATTAAAATGGCTTAAAGGCCTGTTGACGAGTTTAGATGTGCCTATTCCTCTACCTATGACCCTTTTTTGTGACAATCAATCCGCCTTGCATCTCGCTCAAAATCTCGTCTTCCACGAATGTACCAAACACATCGAGATAGACTGTCATTTTGTTCGCGATGCAATTACCGAAGGTTTAATCAAAATCGGCCATGTCTCTACCCATGCACAATTGGCCGACATCTTTACAAAAGCATTGGGCGCTCCTCAGTTTTAAGCTCTTCTCCGCAAGCTAGGCATTCTTGATCTTCATGCTCCAGCTTGAGGGGGGGTGTTAGGAATATATTGCGATAATATCGCAATATCACAATATTATCTTTAGTTACGATATTATCCTATATGTGATTGTATTCTGTTAATATCTCGACTGTATTCACATTGCACTCGGCTACTATATAAACCGAGTATTGCCAATTAATAAAATCAACATTCCCCTCATATCGCTTTAACAGGGTCCGAAACATTTTATAAATAATGACAATATATACTCATATCAGCATAATAATAATAGTTGACCATAAAATAAACAATAACTTGACCCGCTAGTGTTGGACAAAGCGAAAAGGAAATAAACACAAAGCAAAACAACGTGAATAATACAGTCCAGTATTAGTAACGAGCAATTTCCGGTGCCAAAATTCCAACATATATTGCTCCAATAGTCCAATTGGTCGAAAATATTAGAAAGTGTGAGGGTTAACACAGGTGCTGACTTTGTTGGAAGGCTTGATGTTGCAAGTCGTCATTGTGATATTAACGGGAGTTGCAATGTCGATGCTACGTTCAAGATCAGAACCAAAATTGTGAATTATAATACGACACACGCAATTTGCAGCTACATCCGCGTCAAGTTTCTTGAGTTGATCACAACATGGAGATGGTTTTGCAGCATTAAAAGGGACACATGTGGTGTTCACCGTGTTTATTATGGTTTGATTGGTGCAGCTCTTGTATGTATCGACCGGGCCTACTTCGATCGTCTTAGTTGATGTTTCGGCCTTTAAGGATGTTTCAGGCCGGACAGAGATAAAGGGTAGGAGGAATAAGATGAGGAGGGCCGAGGTAGGATTAAAATGAATTCCCATGTTTGATCAAATTAAATTGGGAAAGGTTTTAAGGTTTTTGTTTTAATTTGTATTTGTAGGTGATATATGGTAATAATATGTTAAGAGTAGTTGCATAGTTTATATATGTATCTAACTTGGTCTAAAGTTTTCTTAGACTAATTTTATTATTCACCTTCATTTCCACCCCATGGACTACTTGCTACTTAGTGCTAAGCATGATTACGGAGTTTATGTTGAATTTTTGTTGGAAAAAATTGTGTGTTTATGTCATGTATGATATAGAGTATAATATGATTATACGAGTAAACTAAAATTATAGCTGACCTGTTCGTAAGCGTGGACTCTAGTGATTAAAATTCGGGTAAAATTTCTAAGGATCGGGTCCAAACCTCTTCAAGAGTAATCTTGTGGAGTGGTTACGACCCGATGCCATGCCTTCTAAACTTCCAACATGTCGCTTTCATACCTGACATACGCGGTTTGCTAGCTATTATGTATACCCGAAAATTTACTCGGTGCGCACCAAAATAGCAGTTGTAGACCCCCTCGTTACACAAAAAAAAAACTAAAGCCGGCCCGGGCCTGATGAAATATAATTAGATAGAGATCCAGTTAGTGGATCAGCACTCAGAGTTATGTCGCACTACTACCCTAGCTAATCTTAGCCGGCAGTCAATCAATTACAAGTGAATCGTTGCACCAACTTAAGGTAACAGAGTAGAATTAACTGCATCTCCGGAATTATCTCAATCAATAATGCCCTTTTAAACAGATTTTAAAAATCGGGTTGATTTTTTTACCGCCCTTCAGGCTTCACCTCTTCTAGTCTTCCTGTCCGTCAATTATTACAGATACCATTTTATCAATTCATTGTAAAACGGGTTTTCATAACAACTATTTTTACGTAACTGTTGTGTTTGGATTCGTTTTACAATCGCCTTAGACTAATGTATTCCTTATAGTATGCCCTCCTTTGGGCATCGAGAATGCAATTCCATAGAGGTCTCTTCCTTCCACTTTCTCGACGGACGTTCCGAATTTCACCAAACTCTGCTCCTAAATTTCATACCAATGTACCTTCAACAAGCATATGGGACAATAAACCCGACGGGCTTACATTAGTGCAAACTCTACGAGCTTGTATTAACAATGGCGATGTTTTGCTTGGGGAACAACTACATTGCTATATTTTGCGAAGTGGGTTTGCTTCCGATGTGCACGTTGGTACTGCTTTGGTGAGTTTTTATGCCAAAGTTGTATGTATAGATGATGCACAGAAGCTGTTTGATGAAATACCTCAATTAAATGTTGTGTCGTGGAATGCCTTGATTTCCGGCTACGTGCGTTCTGGGAACTTGCGGAAAGCTCTGTCCATTTTCACTGAGCTGACCAGGTCAGAACTTCGGGGTGATGCGTACTCGTTTACTTCAGCGCTGGCTGTATGCGGGCAGTTGCGTTTGCTGCGTTTAGGCATGTCAATACACTCAAAAGTTATCACAACAACGCTTGAATCAAGCGTTGTTATGGCGAATTGTTTGATTGATATGTATGGGAAGTGTAGTTCAGTTGAGTGTTCTATCAGGGTGTTTGATAGGATGCTAGACAAGGACGTTATTTCTTGGAATTCGGTCATCTCAGCTTGTACTAGAAATCGTCGACGTGACCTTGCATTTGATTATTTCAATCAGATGCCTTGCCCTGAAACTGTCACATATAATGAATTGATTACTGGTGTCTCACGGTTTGGTCACATAGAGGATGCTATAAAGATTTTGAGGAGCATGCCGAAGCCAAGTTCATCGTCGTGGAATGCCATATTATCAGCTTATGTGGTACGGAACAGTCAAGAAGAAGCTCTAAATTTTTTTGTTGAAATGCATGGAAAGAGGGTCATCATGGATGAATTCACATTCGGAAGCATTTTAAGTGGAATTGCATCTATATCTGCTTCGAGATGGGGTATGATAGTCCACTGTTGCACCATTAAATGTGGTCTAGTCGCATCCACGTTCATTGGTAGCGCGCTCGTTGACATGTATTCAAAATGTGGGCAGAGTAGAGATGCTGAAACTCTGTTTCACAGTTTGCCTCAGAAGAATATTATCACTTGGAACGCTTTGATTTCAGGTCTTGCTCATAATGGGGAGTCGGCCAAGGTGGTGCATTATTTCGAGGAGCTAAAAAAAGCCAAGGGGTTGAAACCCGATGAAATTACATTCATGAATGTCTTGGCATCTTGCTCCCATAACCAACTGCCATTAAATAAAGCTTATGAATATTTGAAGTCCATGATCAATGATCATGGGATCAAACCATTGCCTCAGCATTTGACTTCTATGATCAGACTTATGGGATATCATGGGGAATTGGGCAAGGCAAAGACGATGATCGATAAACTGGGGCTTGGGTCATATGCATCAGTTTGGAGGGCGTTACTTGGCGCATGCGCAACTTATGGAGACTTGGAGCTTGCAAAGGTTGCAGCAGCAAAATTGTCCCAACTCGAGAGCCATGATGATTTTGGGTACGTAGCTTTGTCTAACATTAACAAACTTAGGGAAAAATGGATGGACGCAACAGCAATGTGGGACTTGATGAAAGACAAAGGAGTCTCGAAAGGAGCTGGATTTAGTTGGGTCGAGGGACGAAAACCCCTACAATGATGTATTGAAATTGCCAGAGCTGAAGTGATTGTCTGACATACTTAAGTTGTCAAGGTTTTCAACCCTTTTTCCTGCACAAGCAGTGATTCTCCCATTCCAATCCCTTATAACCGCTCCATAACCCCTCCAACCATCAGCTTGTACTGCAACATCCACATTGAGCTTATAAGTATCAAAAGACGGGGGACTCCACCTCTTGTTGGATGCATCAGTAGGTTGATAATAAGGTAATGCAACATTGGCCAATTTGTATTCAGAAGAGATTTTGGTAGCAGTATCAACAATTCTAAGAGGATGAGGGATCATAATTAGCAACTCATTTGAATCAATTAGTTTTTCTCATGTTTACCGTTGTTGTAATAAGGTGGCTCATTCGTTAGCACGATTTAGTCTACATTCTCGTATAAACATGGTATGGAATTATTCATATCCATATCAAATTGCTTACGATTTATCTATGATTAAAATGCTAGCTCTTGAATGCGAGTTTTATGTCCCAAAAAAAAAGTTCCGGAACTTTGAAGGTTTCTAGTGGGTAGCCCTCCGTAATAGAAAAAACTTGCGTAGTTTATTTTCTTGGTGCTTTTTAACTCATTGAATAGTAATTTTCATTTGCATACCCTTGCGCAGTAAATTCTAACACTAGATGCTCTCAAATCTATCAAACTTCATCGATTATGGACTAATATGACTAAAGAACAATTATTTAATTTACAAATTACTTTTTATTGATCAGATTAATAATTATATTATGTTACCTTTTGAATTTGTTTGTGTTTTTAGGGGTTTTAATTTGAGATTTGTTAGGGTAATTAGGGATTGTTTTATGGGCGGTAGTAATAAGGCGGCAGCGTGGTTGGACGACAACAAGTGGAGAGTGGTCGGCGTTAAAGGCAACGCGTGGGAAAGTGGAAAGTGGATGGTGGGTAGTTTGGGGATGGCGTGGGGCCGTATAAGGGTTACATGGGGATCTGGACATCGGCACGAACGACGGCATGAGGGAGAGGCTATTGCGTTGTTATGGTGGTGTCCGGTGGAGCCAGGTGGGTGGTTGGGGTTGGTGTATAATTTGGTTTCATTTTTTTTTTGGGGGTTTTCGTTAGTGTAGTACAATTGATTATTGTTTGCGAGGAAATCAAGAGGTAAAATTGTCAAACGTGTGAAGAAGTGGTGCCGGAAGCATGGAGAGAATTAACAAAACCCACATCGTCTTGATCCCAAAAATTACCAATGCCCATTGCCAATCTATGAGTGATTTCAGGCCGATTTCGCTCTGTAATGTGGTTTACAAGCTAGTGTCAAAGGTGATAGTTAATCGGTTAAAAAACATATTGGATGTCATAATTTCACCAGAACAAAGTGCCTCCATTCCGGGTCGATTAATTGCGGATAATGCTCTAATTGTCTTTGAAGTATTTCATTACATGAAGTCTCATTTTAGAGGGGATAAAGGTTACATGGCCTTTAAACTGGACATGAGTAAAGCGTACGACAGAGTTAAATGGGGTTTCCTAGAGAGGGTGATGTTACGACTAGGCTTTGCTCCGGGATGGGTGGAAAAGGTGATGCGGTAGCGCTGTGAATTCTGCGATTCTAATTAACGGAGTCCTTCGAGTTTTTTTAAGCCTATGCGTGGACTTAGGCAGGGTGATCCACTATCACCCTACCTTTTTTATTATGTGTGCGGAAGTTTTTGCTAGTCTGCTGACGCGGGAAACCGGAAGGAAGTCACTTGAAGGAGTTTGTATTTGCAGGGGAGCACCTCGTGTCTCGCATCTTTTTTTTGCTGACGATTCAAGAAAGAATGCGGAGACTATTCAAGGCGCCATTTCTAGCTATGAGCAAGCGTCGGGACAACGTATAAATATTGGAAAATCTGAGCTTTACTTCAGCCCTAGTACTGGCACCATCCAACGTAACCAAGTGGAAGGCATTTTAGGGGCTAAAGTAGTTTATAAACCGAGTAAATATCTTGGTGTGCCAGTTATGATCGGGAAGAGCAGAAATAGTGCCTTTGCTCCGTTAAAAGAGCGAGTTTGGAAGAAAATCAAAGGGTGGAAGGAAAAGTACTTGTCTTATGCGGGTAGAGAAATCTTATTAAAGGCGGTTGCCCAATCGATTCCTACCTACCATATGGGCTTGTTTAAACTTCCAGCTACACTTTGCGACGATCTTAATAGTTCTATGGCTCGATTCTGGTGGGGGCACGATGAAGAGAAGAGATGGATTTTTTGGGTGTTTTGGAATAAGTTATGTAAAAGTAAGGGTGGTCTCGGATTTCGGTTGAAGCGTTTAATCTGGCCATGCTAGCAAAACAAATGTGGCGACTTTTTAAGTGTTCTAATTCATTGGTTAGATGTATTATGAAGGCTCGGTATTATCCGAATTCCAATCCTCTTGAGGCTATGCTCGGTCATCATCCGTCTTACACTTGGAGAAGCATTATGGAAGCACAATGGGTCCTTAAAGAAGGATGCAGATGGTTAATAAGGAATGGCCAGGAGGTTCGATTTTGGCGCGATAAATGGACCTTGAAGGCACCTTCATTTCAGATTTGGTCTCCATGTGGTGGGAATGGGGAGGAGATGGTTGCTGCTTTCATAATCGGAGATGAGTAGGATACCAATAAATTAGCCAATTGTGTGAATGAGACAGAGGCTAAAGATATCGCTATCATCCCTATTTGCCCCAATATTAGAGAGGACGAGCTTGTTTGGCACTATGCTAAGGATGGGCTATATTCAGTTAAGACGGGTTATGCTTTTATCCGATGGGCTAAAGATCAGTTTGTGGCGTCTTGTAGCGGTGGCTCTAAGGAATCTATGTGGCATGATATTTGGCAGGTTGAGGCCCCTCTGAAGGTTCGTGCTTTTCTTTTCTTTGGCGCGCTTGCTGCAAAGCTCTCACGACATAAGCAAATTTATAGCCGCGCGTTAAGGAAATCGACCCGACTTGTTGTTGTTGTTAGGTCATGGTTGAGACGGACTCTCATGCGTTGTTACACCACACGTATGCTAGAAATGTTTGGGTCGAGTTTGGAATGGATGTGGAGGAGTGGGACGATGTTCACGACATGATGGAGTGGTTTCAGAGGTGTAAAGAGATGAAGGAGCCTGAGGTGGTGGGGAGTAGGGTGATGCTTCTCTGGCCTATCTAGAATGAGCGAAATACAGTATTCCATGGAGGGGAGCGGAATATACCAAGGTCCGTCGTTGAAGGGGCTGCCAGGTATCATGGGCATTACATTAACGCTGTGCAGGACACCATCCCGAAGAGTGGAGTCGCAGAAGTAGCTCAGGCAGATAAATGGGTAGCTCCACCGGATAGGAGTTGGAAAATTAATGTTGATGCATCTCTGTTCGAGGGGATTGGGAGTGGTATGGGGGTGGTGATTCGGAAGCATGAAAATGTCGTTGGACGGGCGGTGGTGAAGCAAGTTAGGCGTCAATGGAGTGTCGACATTACAGAAGCTAAAGCGGCTGCGTTGGGATTAAATATGGCACTACAATTGGGTATGCGGAAGGTAATGCTCGAAACGGATTGCTTACATCTTTTTCATACGTTGAGAGATCGGAGCAAGCTACTTAGGAAATGTTGTCACTAAAATTTTAGAAACTAGCTCGTTGTTTGAGTCGTGTTCATTTCATTTTGTGAAGAGAGGAGGTAATGAGGCGGCTCAGGGAATGGCCCATTACCTACCAATAGATTTTTCTTTTCGACTCGGATTTGGGTGGACATGTGCCCCGATGCAATAGCTGATGTAGTTGCTTCCGACTTTATATCGGAGTTCGTTAAATAAAAGGTCATTTTCCCTCTAAAAAAAAAATTGTCAAACGTGTACTACGATAAGTAAAATATGTACTGCGGAAATAAACCGCCAAAATTTAATACGCTTACGTATATTTGACGCTATTGTAGTACTTGAAAGTAAATTAATGAATTATGCATCCTCTCACCTTCATATGTGTCCTTCCTGTATATTTTTCTTCTCTTCAACTTGTAAATAAATTTATCAATACGTCTACAATGGTATGAGCTCCTCGCCATCAATTTAATACTCCATCAATTTCCAGCTTCCCTTCTCTTTACTTTCCATTGCCAAATCCAAAGAAGCTATATATACCTTAAAAATGGAGCTACTCCTATAGGTTTGATGAGCTCCTATTTCTACATAGTTTTGGCATCATTTGGAGCTCATTTGGTAACATTTGGGGATGGTTTTTGACGATTTTCACATTATTTAACCAATTCTGAATGCATTATCATTTAGCATGTTTCTAATGAATAACAAGATGCCAAGAGAACAATGGAAGTGTCCAAGGAAGGGTGAAGAACAAGCATTGAAGAAATACCACGAGAAAGCCTTCCAAGGATCAAGAAAAGCACGAAAGAAAAGCGCACTACAGCAAGGAACTCGCACCGTGCGAGTTTCCAGACACCAGAACTCGCACGGTGCGACTTTTCTGGGTTTCATGCCGTTTTGTGTTACGGGCTTTTCCTGTGTTAAGCCCATGATTATTAGGTTACGTTAGACTATATATAAGATGTTTTCAAGTAGGTTAAGACATCTTATGCACACTTTTAATTAATCAAGTTGTAATTTGGGAATTATTCATCTTTGTTATTGGGTTTAGATCTAGCATGGAGAACTAATCTCCCTTTCTTAATCCGGCTCAAAGGTGTAATCTTTGGTTGTAAGACTACTTAATCTTTCCTTAATTATTATTATTGTTAATCCTTTGTGTTTATTATTTGAATTTTGGAAACCTTGTTTATATTGAGTAATTAAGTGTGATTTCCTTGTTGCTTAATTAATCAAGTTCCTTAATTTATTGTTGTTGGGATTATTAAGTGTGATTTCCTTGTAATCTCATCTTTGCAACACCTTGTTATTGTTGGAGTTTTTGTTCTCCACAATAGTGCATGATAATATTATTAAATCTCATTAAGGAATATGCATGGGATATTCATTGGCAATACTGGTCAGCTGATCAACGTATATCGGTAACGGTTGGCCAACTAGGGTTTGACGTTACTGTCGTGAGACGGCGGTGTTCAGCTGATCCCTTTCGGTCACACCTAAAGGAACGAACCCCAACATGAAAGCTAATTAATTATATGAGATATAGTTTAAATTAGTCCCTTGATTAAATTGACTAAGAGTTAGTCAATTAAATTGATTTAGAGAGATATCGAGTTGTGAACTCGAGGTGCGGAAATTATTATTTAATTATGCGATAATTGAATAATAAATTATTTGAGACGGGAATTAATGATTAAGCAGTTAATTATTAAATTGGTACTAGTTGACTAATGTGATTAGTATTGGTACGTAAATAATACGTGTAGCGGTATACGTATATTTACGGAGTGTTTTGAACGAAATTAATTATAGAAGCATTTAAACATGAAACGATGTTTAAATAAAATTTACACGTATTTGTGCGACAAATATAAGAACCAAAATGGACCCGTAAATGGGACATTGGACCGTGTAAATGGAGTGTAGTGGATGATCATAATCATTTCACTTTACTAGATTTTCTTCCATAAGTTGTCATGTGATCATTATGCATGTCATAATGGATTGGACAAAAATAAGAAAATTACTCCCTCACTCCATCTACTCCCTCCAACCGTGCTCCACTTCCTACAACACTTGTGTGTTGTTTATTTTTACACACTACTTCACTTGTATACTTTTGCATGTGAAAAATAATTTGTCTATCTCTCTAAAAATCATAAGCATCATTTTTACTAAGATTGTTAGTAAAACAAAACAAATACTAAGAGTGTTAGTATTATTTACATAATATTCAAGGGTTATATGGTTAATTTCTAGTTAAAATTAATCATATGAGTTGGAGGTTTGTTCTTGGGTGCAACTTAAAGGAGCTCTTCTAATTTGAAGATTGGATGATCTTGCCATTCTTAATAGCTCAGGAACAACTAAGATGGGTGATCTTGGTTGTGCCCAAATACTACCATTTCTCAATGTAAGGAAAATTGTTTTCCTCTTCTTTCATTTTTATGCTTTTATATTGCATGCATGTTACATAGATCATCAAAATGATAAATTATGAGATAATTTAATTTTTATTAGAGAGTCTAATATGAATCTATAATCTTTGAAGTGGTATCAGAGTTTAGGCTTGTAATTTGCATGTTGATTTTAAGCATATTAATAAATTATGAGATAATTTATAAAAACTCAAAAATTGTGTTAGAAGAGGTTTTAGCACGAAATTTTTGGGGCATGAATACCTACTGATCTCAAAAGGTTTGTGGTAAAAGTTGGTGATTTATGAAGTTATTTTGCTATTTTTAATGATTTTTGGTAGAAAACCGAGTCAAAATGCCGTATTTTAGTTATAAATTGACTAAAAATAGTTAAAAGTTGATTCGGGTCATGAAATTTTTATGGTGTTTCATGCATGTTTTTTACTGATTTTATGCAAAATGTTGAAGGTTTGTTTGAAGTTTTGCATGTTTATTGATTTTATGAGATAAAAGTCGATAAAAGTGAAATAAATTAATCATAATTTTGAAACTTTTGTTCCTGCCCATGATAAATTTATGTACATTTAAAAATATTATTTAAAAGTTAAAAGTGAAATTTAAAATGTGTTTTCATCTTGTTTTGATGTTTATTGATTTTAGTGGTTAAAAACCGATAAATATCGATCTTTTTCTTCATAAATTTTATCCGGATTTTTGGGGCAATTTTTCTGACATTTTGGTGTTCTTGGGAGTGTTCCAGAATACTCAAAATTTTTGTTTCAATTTTTTGGGTAATGTTTCAATTATTTTGGATTTTTACTTAAAAATTATGATTTTACCGATTAAATTAGCAAAATATCACCAAATCAAACTAATTATTCATCATAAAATTAGTGAGGACTAATTTTGAGGTTCAAAACAGTTTGGACAATTAGTTTGGACTTAAACGAGATTTAAGAGTTGATTATTGATTTTTACAAGTTAAAAATCGATTAAATCCACAAAACCGAGATGGATACCAACGATTGATAGATAGGACAATTTTGGCATCATTTTACAGCATTTTAAGCATATTTATTTAAGTTGAATGAATGATTGTCATTTACTTAAAGTATTTATCTTGTTGTACCTAGTATGGCTTAGTTTATTTTAATCGTTATTACCCGAAATGAATGGGAATAACGATTTATTTGTAATTAAATACGATCTCGTATCGTCGATTTGTAATTAATTAATAGTTTTATTTATTTTATTAATTAATGTATAATAGGAATAGCTATGTAATTCAATTGTAATAGTTGTTCTTACCGGCGTTTCCAAAAGACGGATTACATCGAGACGGAGTCTATTTTTGGAAGGTGTTTCAAATCCCACAAGAAGGAGCCACTTATGGAATGAAGAGGCAAGAGACCAAGGAGTTGGTTTCCGATATGTAATAGTCTAGTTTTTATTAACTAGGTGGCCATACTAGGATTTATTCATATGCTTACTTGTTTGCTTGTTTTATTTTCGCGCATGCCAAAATCGCCATTCACATGCATTTTATCTCGCGATTGTCAATTCACGTCATTTACATTCACCGACTTAGTTCACTTATAGGGAATTTATGACTAAGTTGACAAGATCTCTCACATAACTAAAATTGAGATTAGCCTTACCAATTAGTAACACCTATGAATCTCTTGTTCATTAGAGCCACGCTCGCCCAAGCGGGGTGTTCTCTTTTTACCTTGGGTAAGTAGGGTGGTAAACGGTTATCACACGCTAAAATTGGTTGGACTCAACGAGATATAAGACGGTCTTGTGTTCCGGTGCTAGTAGATGAATTTAAGGAAATTCGTCGACCAAGAGTTCTAGAGGTAGAATTAGTCAACGTGACTTACCGAATTTACACAATTATGGGATGTTTCGCCCAAGCGATGCTCATTTTTGTGTAATATTTGGGTCTTGGAATCATTTATATAATTTAGTGGGAGATCATTATATAAAGGTTAAAACTTGTTAAAGATGTTTCACAAGTAAAATTAAAACATTGAATGTTAATTTTTTCCTATTTTTCGTTCTTTTTCATTAATGTATATTTTATGACATCGCGCACTTCATCCTCCTTTCATCCTATATTGATTATTATACTCTTTTCGTTCTTTCATAGGAAGCGGTTTCTTTGAAAGAATTTGATAGCAATGATTGGAAATATTTTTTACCAATTCACCTACATAAGCTTACAACGATTTTTGCGATTAATATACAACTTAACGTCCATACATATTAAAAAGGGGTTTCATGTTGCAAACTCATATTACGAGTTTAAAAGGAAGTCACATTTTATCAAGAGTGTCTTGATTTCAAAAGTGACACCTCCATCATGATGATGACATATTAGTTTTAATTACTCAAGAGTAATTTAAATGTTTGCCAAAAGAGTTTTCAAAAACACAAAGAATACTCCAATATGATACCGTCAAATGGCTCAATTCGAAAAAGGCCAAATCGATTGTTTATGCACTAAAGAGTTTAAGCATATGATAACAATTGAGCAGTTAGGTAATCCAATTTCGCAAGAAATTGAGATTTTGTGTAATACTCCGTATTTATGAGTCTTTGGGTACTCTATCGAGTAGGCCTTACTATGTCGAGTAAGGGTGAGTTGCGTTTTAAAATAGTTTCTGACCTGTTGGGTACTCGATCGAGTAACTAGGATACTCGATCGAGTAAGGGGGCACTCGATCGAGTACCTTAGCTACTCGATCGAGTAGCTCGGTTAGCGGGTGATAATTCGACGGGTTTTATTAATAACACGGATTAATATATAAATCTTTCCGTCACTTTCATAATACACTTTAACAAACCTAATAACATTAAAAGGGAGATTCAAGTTACGTTCTTCGCATTCATCCGTGTTGTTGACAAATCCCGGAGCTTGAGAGGTCGGATTCCATCGTTCTTTATACCTTTGTGATCCTTGCGTCGAGGGTAAGATCTACATACCAATTTTATAGTATTTCGTCAAGTTTCGTTAAACCCTAATTTTTGGGATTGGGGGTTTTGTTGTAGATAATGATTGGTAGTGATTATGTGTATGTATGATAGGAGAAGGATTTGTAGAAGAGGCTTTTTTATACAGCTGTTGAGACCGTCTGATTGTGTTCTTCATTCGGGTAGGATTTCTACTCAAGTATTAGTCCCATAATGGGATATTGGTTGATGTATTGTATTTGGTTGTTTGATATAATAATTGTATTGTGATTGTGGTTGTGATCGTTGTTGATGGTTCTCGAGATGCGTTCTCGGCTGAGTGGGGTCACTTGCGGGAGTGGCTTCACGCCCTAGTTTCGCCTTCTGTGGAACCCGCCACATAAGGGATGTGCATATTAATGGACAAGGTTATCGCTCACTATGTGGAGCGGGGATTTGGTGGGTACGGCCTGCGGTCCCCATGGCGGTGGTCCAGTGGACGATCAGTGATTGAGATGATTGGATTTGGCGTGATTGTGTGTGTATGACAGTTAAGTCGTCATGTTTATCTTATTGTTGATATATATATTGAGTTGTGTGATTAAGATCGACCCGTTTAAATGTTTTAAAATCGTGGTGATCCATTCGGGGTGGTGAGCGATTATTGAGCAGGTATGATGTGATGCGTATGGGATAGCCGGGATGAGTCATCACGTGGCGATTAGAAGTCTTCCGCTGTGTCAGACGATATTTTATAGCTTTGATAGTTTTAGCAGTAGACCGTCTGAGGATCTTGTATTTCTTTTTATCAGTTTGGTATTGCTATGTAATCACTTTAAACTTTATTTACTTTTAAAGTTGTTTCGTTATTGTCTTATGAATATCATGCCTCGGGTAACCGAGATGGTGGCATCCTTATACCTGAGTGGTCCTGGTAAGGCACTTGGAGTGTGGGGGTGTTACAAATGGTATCAGAGCGACGATCCTGAAACCTGTAACCAATGAATCCAATGAATATAGGGAGTCAATTAAAATGAACCCGGGGTAAAGGTTGTAGGAGCGAATGCAAAGACTTGGGAGACGTCCTAAAGTCGCGAACTCGCCCTACAATTTTGAACCGGTCACTATGGGATATGAGTCGGGATCGCTATGTGTTTACCTTGTGTACTGTGTACCTATGTAGTGATGTGTGGCATGAATCAGTGGATGTATGTATGTTGAGAGTGGGGAATGTGTAGAAAAGATGGTGATGATGTGACTTCATATGTTGTTGATTGAAAGCATGTTGCATGATAGTTGGTTTACAATGTTGGTTAGAATTGTTAGAAAAATGTATGAGAATGATGAGTAATGTGTTGGAAATGGATGAATTGATTGGAAAAGATGGAGTAGCAATTGCATGAGAATATGAATTTTGTGATTATGAATATGTTTAGGTGACGAAGTGTATTTGTAATGTTGTTGTATTAGTAACATGGAAATAGGATTTGTAATGTATGAGAATGTTTTGTGTTACGAAAAGTTATAAAATTTAAAGTATGCGGTTAGTACATGACTAATGAGTTAAATAATATATGTGCATGATGGATGTTGTCGCTTGATTTTTGAAGATGGTAACATGAGATTAGCAATACTGGTTTTATGAGTACTGAGTCGTTTTGTCTACCTTGTTGTTGTTTAAGTCGTTTGGAAAGTAAAAATCAATAGTTGTGTTTTTCGTTTATAAAGAGGTTGTCTTTAAACTGTTATAACTTGAGATGCATAAATGATTTTGATGTGATTCCAATTGGAGGTGATAGCTTGTCCTTTTACGATTCTAACGATAGGTCACACGCCCAAAACGACCAAGTAATGAGTGAGTTATGACTGTTTTACGAAAACTTGACAGTGCTGAGAATTGGGGTACTCGATCGAGTAGCCTTGGTACTCGATCGAGTAAGGGAGAACTCGATCGAGTACGTTAGTTACTCGATCGAGTAGCCCTGTTGATTTGTTTTACGTGCTTCTGATCTTCACCTACTCGATCGAGTAAGTCCCTTACTCGATCGAGTGGCCTGTACTCGATCTAGTGACCCCTGTTTTGGGTCATATGCTTATCTTTTGACTTCGTTGCATATTATGTTTAATTCAAAGATGTTATTTTACTTCTTTATGCATTGTTTTACATGTATGTTGATCCTGATGCGTAAGTTACCCAATCTTATGGTGTAGTGAGTGGCACCTGTGGTGAGTAGGAGTTCGGTGGGAGGACATGAGTTCTATGTGTTGTGATAGATAGTGGAAAAAGAAAAGGGAGATTGGTATGGCTTAATTGAGGCATAGAGCATGTTTTGTGAGACGGGATGAGTGATATGATTGTGTGTTGAGTAATGTAAGAGTAAGTGAATGTGGGCAAAGAGTGATGTAAGTTTAAGGAACGTGAGAATGAAAAAAATTGAAAGAAAGGATGTGGATAGTAGCAACTTGAGATGTATAACGAATTATGGAAGGAGATGGTTAGAAATAGTGTTGAGTAAGAATATATGTAATGAAAGGTCGTTTTAGAGGAATTGAGAAAAGTGGTTTATAGTGAACTTAATGGAGACATGTCGCGACGTGGATTTACAGATAGTGACTGAGTTTGGAAATTTGTGTTATCGAGAGACGAAACTAATGTGTGATTTCCTTGGGCAATTAACGGTAAAAAAAAAAAAATGATTTCTAGAGATGTAATTGTTTGAACTTTAAATGTTGATTTTTATGGACAAATTAACGACAAGTGTGAGTGAGTGGAGTGATGAGAGGGGACACATGGTAAGGAAGAGTGAGATAATATCGATAAGAAATAATGGGATTGGAATTTTGGAGCAATGAGAAGGTGATCGGAGCACTAAAAAGTTAGGAAGAAGTAATAAGGAGTTGAATGGTCAATTGCTTTAGTCGAGTGTAAAAAGAAAAGCATGAGGAGAGTAAAAAGTAAGCTAAGGAAAATTTTCACCGGAGTTATGTGATATAAAGGTAAGGAATCATCGAAATGTGTGATATTATCATGAGGATGTTAGTTAATGGTTATATGGGAGCTTCAGGACAACATGATTAATAATGAGTTTCGAGAAATTAAGGAAAGTAAGAAGTTAGTAGAATATCTGCATGATATGAGATTTTGGTGGAGAAAAGGATGATGATTCAATTAAGGAAAATATTGGGAAGAATGTTGAGGTAATTTTGTTCATGGATTCGATGTTCGTTGTTTGGGATGTTAACCAAAGATAGAAAAGAAATCATGATGTTTAGAGATGAGTGAAGAGGTTTGATGTCCTGGGACGGTGGTAGTGTTATGGTCTTTGACTAGTGGTTAAGGGTGAGGGTATATTAGAAAAGTGGCAATTCTAAAGAGGCTGATTTTGTAAAGACTGAATTGATAAAAGTATGGTTGTCAGGAAATATAAGACATAGTCTTAGGAGGTGGTTTCTCATAATGAGTGTTGTTTGTATGGTTATGTATGGCGGAAGGTCTTTGGTGATGCGAATGGAAGAATGTGATGAGGGCATGCGAGTTAAGCTCGGACAACAGGTAACCTTTGTTGAGTGGTAACTTACGTGATCAGGATTGACTGGTTGGATGTGATTACGGGTCTGTGATATATAAATGTTTGTGTGAGGTTTTGACCTCACAAGACGTGGTATGGTGTGATTATCATAAAGTTGTTATTTGAATGTTCTGTAATGCATGTTGAGTACGCTAATCTAATTGAATGATATTCAAAAAGGTAATAATTTGAGTGATCTGGCATGACTGGCTATACTTGTATGTATTCATGATACATGTCAAACTGTGATATGGTAAGAGGATGATATTCACGAGGTTATTATCTGTTTAATTCATATAATATGTTGCTTGTGATTTAGTAAAGTGGATTTGAGTAAGTTTTTCTTGTTCGAGAAGTTATGTTGAGCCAGTACTTATGGGATTGTGTAAGTTGTGATGACTATCGATGTGGTTGTGGTGCCTCGGGTGGTGATCCGGGCACGATATTTAGTGTTGTGATGCGGGTATTTTCGCACTGCGGTGTGGCTGTTGGTGGCGGTGTTGTGATGCCGTCACCGGATGTGGTGGAGTAGGCAGGATGTTTATGATTCGAGTTTCGAAAGTACATACCAGTTATACAAAGAATGTTGTTTTGTTTGATGTTGCTCCCTGCGAGTTTCAGTTGGTGCAGATAGACAGTTGTCTTGTTTATTGATGTTTCTTACCAGTTCAGTTTTGGTATGAGAGTAGAGTATGATATGAAGAGAGTTGTATATGTTTTCGTTGTTGTCATGGTATAGTGACATTCTGTTGATGGGACACAGTCGTCAGAAGTTGTTACAGTACTTTTGATCTTGTTTTAAGATGAGGCTTTAGACATAGTCATGGTAAGTGATCGGTGGAACATGTGTTGTATTGATCTGGACGCTGCAGGTGGTTCATAATCAGATTTTGGGACAGTGAGTGTAGGGTGTTGGGAATTCGTGTCATGTTAAGTTTTGTATGAGTTTTGCGGTAATAAAGAAAAGAACTTGAGGATCTAGTGTGAGTGTACGTAACAAGTGTGGATCGTGAGTTATGCTTTTGACGATAAGAGTTTTATGTAGTTTATATAGAGAGGTGTGTCATGTTGCGGTAATAGGGAACAAGTGAAGTTTTGGATTAAGTTAAGGATTTTGTGGTATAGGTTAGGTGGTGTGACGAGCGAAGTGAAGTATGAGAGTTGTTTAAGTAAGAGAGCCTTGGATCTGTGCATGGCGAGTGTTTAGGTTCTAGGTGGTTATCTTTGACATGCGGTGGTGATGAGGATAATGAAAAGATATATCTAGGATTTAGTATTAGTGAGTTACGAGGACGTAACATTTATCTTAAGAGGAGTAGGATGCGATAAAAGAGATTTTGATGGTTGTACATATGGTAGTATATTTGGAAGTAGAGTGTTGGTGTAGCATAAGATATGGATTTGTATATGTTATGGTTGATAGTGTTAAAAGGTCATGGACGTGCTTGTAGTAGTTCGATGTTAGGAATGCGAGAATACTTCGATAGTGTTGACAGTTGGATGATGAGGTTATGAGTGTGAGTAAACTTCGAGGACGAAGTTCCTTTTAAGGGTGGTAGAATGTAACATTCCGTTTGATGTTTATGTAGTTGGTTATGTATGGAGTTAGCGTCGGGAGAGTTTATGATGTAGTTGATACGACATCGTGAGCGAGGTGTGGAGGTAGGAATAGTTGGTAGAGTTGGTGTTAAGAGTTCATGGTTTCATGTTCTGTAAGTTGGGGTTTTGTTTTGAGTTCTTAGTAGCTTTGTTGCGTCTTGACCAAGTTAGTATGTTTGTTTTTATGTATGGGTTGAACTTCGGGAACGAAGTTCTTTTTAAGGAGGGAAGACTGTAATACTCCGTATTTATGAGTCTTTGGGTACTCTATCGAGTAGGCCTTACTCTGTCGAGTAAGGGTGAGTTGCGTTTTAAAATAGTTTCTGACCTGTTGGGTACTCGATCGAGTAACTAGGATACTCGATCGAGTAAGGGGGCACTCGATCGAGTACCTTAGCTACTCGATCGAGTAGCTCGGTTAGCGGGTGATAATTCGACGGGTTTTGTTAATAACACGGATTAATATATAAATCTTTCCGTCACTTTCATAATACACTTTTACAAACCTAATAACATTAAAAGGGAGATTCAAGTTACGTTCTTCGCATTCATCCGTGTTGTTGACAAATCCCGGAGCTTGAGAGGTCGGATTCCATCGTTCTTTATACCTTTGTGATCCTTGCGTCGAGGGTAAGATCTACATACCAATTTTATAGTATTTCGTCAAGTTTCGTTAAACCCTAATTTTTGGGATTGGGGGTTTTGTTGTAGATAATGATTGGTAGTGATTATGTGTATGTATGATAGGAGAAGGATTTGTAGAAGAGGCTTTTTTATACAGCTGTTGAGACCGTCTGATTGTGTTGTTGTTCCAGGTAGGATTTCCTACTCAGTATTAGTCCCATAATGGGATATTGGTTGATGTATTGTATTTGGTTATTTGATATAATAATTGTATTGTGATTGTGGTTGTGATCGTTGTTGATGGTTCTCGAGATGCGTTCTCGGCTGAGTGGGGTCACTTGCGGGAGTGGCTTCACGCCCTAGTTTCGCCTTCTGTGGAACCCGCCACAGAAGGGATGTGCACATTAATGGACAGGGTTATCGCTCACTATGTGGAGCGGGGATTTGGTGGGTACGGCTGCGGTCCCCCACTGGTGGCTGGTCCAGTGGGACGATCAGTGATTGAGATGATTGGATTTGGCGTGATTGTGTGTATGAGCAGTTAAGCATCTGTTTATCTTATTGTTGATATATATATTGAGTTGTGTGATTAGTACTGACCCGTTTAAATGTTTTAAAAACTGTGGTGATCCATTCGGGGGTGGTGAGCGGTTATTGAGCAGGTATGATATGATGCGTACGGGATAGCCGGGATGAGTCATCACGTGGCGTTAGAAGTCTTCATTTGTGTCGGACGATATTTTATAGCTTTGATAGTTTTAGCAGTAGACCGTCTGAGGATCTTGTATTTCTTTTTATCAGTTTGGTATTGCTATGTAATCACTTTAAACTTTATTTACTTTTAAAGTTGTTTCGTTATTGTCTTATGAATATCATGCCTCGGGTAACCGAGATGGTGACATCCTTATACCTGAGTGGTCCTGGTAAGGCACTTGGAGTGTGGGGGTGTTACATTTTGCCACATGTTGCACTCATTTTATAGTAATTCACTCTTACTAAGTGTATAAAATATCACGAATGACTTGAAGAGAGGTCTTCATAAGATTCATTTTTGCTTGTTGAAGCAAAGAGGAATGTGAAAGTGAGTGGGAGTTAAAAAGATGCAACCCTAGATGTATGCGATAGGACAAAGTTGAAGGAGACATCTACTCAAAGGATAGGCTAGTTCCACTATCTTGGTATGAGATACCAAGTATGGGTCATTTCTTTGTAAAGAAGTTTACATGAATTGACAAAACGTAAGACGTCTAGCATAGGACATTTTTGTATCGAAATAGAGCTAGAGTAGCAATGATTTCGATAAGGACAAATGTACCTAAATTTGGTTTTAAAAGAATGTAATTATCTATGTTTTTACATAGAAGGCATCACTCATGTGATTTAAAACAAAATGTTATACCTACTCCTATGATAACTTGGTGGTTGGTTTAGACCACTTAAGTTAGAGGAATTTTACATTCTTCACGAAAACTAAATGTTATACTATCTTGTAGATTTTAAAGTCTCTAATCTGGTTAACCCAATTGATCAAACCTCAAGTAAATTCGTTTCAAACGAGTAAACGAAAAGCACATTGAACAACTATTTGATTGTGAGTCTTATGGTATGTGTGCATGTATTATGTTTTTCTTTTGCAGAAAAGAAACACAATAGTGAGGTGATTGACCATATACATACGGAGGCTTAAGGCCGATAGTTGGTTATATATATATACTTCGTTACTTTTACCGTAATGTTAAGTAGATATGAAAACCTCGTATCTATTTAATAAGACATAAAAGTGATTTTTGAAACGTGGAATATTTTCAAAATGAAGTAGTAAACCAAAAGCACGTCAAGATCAAGATGTTGATCGGAAGTTTCAAAGTAGCAACTTTGAAGATCAAATGGGTAATATCAAGTAATGACCTTGATAATCACTAAGAAGATTGTGAACCAGTTCACATAATACCTTCTCCTTGGGACACCATAGAGTATGGTGTAGTCAAGTATATAAACCGAACTTTATGAGATATAGTTTGAGGGTTTTGGTAATTTTGTAAGCTATTTTCTCACTAAAAGTTTAAAACCCGACTATAATAGCCTAAATGACTCCATATGAGATATGAATAGGGAGAGTCCCTAACTTGTCATTATTATACATTTGGGATCATAAATGTTTATGTTCAGAACCAATTTGTGTATTTGTGAGGGTTATCCAAAATTGAACCACTTGGTTTTTACTCCTCCAAAACGAGAACAAAGAGTTTGTGGCTCATAATACTGTCTTTCCAGAAAGATTTTCATTTTCTGGAAGACAGAGTGGGAGAAATTTTGAACTTACGTAAGTCCAAGACCCACAAACTGAGTATAATGAAAGAAGACGTTCTTTATTGTGGCTCAGTGGTTATAAGGAGATAATTTTGCGATAATATTGCGTTACTTTTCAAAAGTGACGAATCTTAAACCCTCATCAAAGGCTTTTCTATAGTATGAACTCTATGTGATGGCGTCTCACCATACAATTCGAATTGATCTCCTTGCACATGATGCGATAAGGAAGGAAACACGAGATGTTTTCGAGACTTGATTTAAGGTGAATACTTTGGTTGGTTACCTTGATCTTGTCGTAAAGGTTACATAAGATGTTTAAAATTTGGGCTTGTTATAGAGAGTTTGTGACAACCCAAATGCCTTTATCAATTCGTATGGTCTTAGCAATATAGCCTCTCATGAGGATGAGTTTAGGCAAAAGGATAACGAAACTTTCTCCTTGAATGTATCTTATGAAGGGAGAAGTTTTGTTGATGTTGTCAATGCTAAGAAGCCTAGCATGCTTGAAAGATCCCTTTTGTGATCTATATACGTCAAAGAGTTGGAACTTTGGGTTCAATCATGTAGTCTATCAAAACGGTATTACTCGAGTGTCGAGATAACATGATGATACATGGAGTTTAGTTGGAGCTAAAGTGAGTTTCTTAGTCTAAAATATGTGCTTGACATATTAGTGACTAGAATTGTAGCTAAGGTGATATTTCTTAGTCTAAAATATGTGCTTGACATATTATTGACTGGAAATGTAGCTAAGGTGATATTTCTTAGTCTAAAATATGTGTTTGACATATTAGTGACTAGAAATATTCTCGGGTGAATACTTGAGAGTAGCATGGCGCATATTAAATATCTGGATCTAATGAGATAGATCTCTATGGATATTAGCATTATAGTCAAGAGACTTATGTGATAAGATTCTTGACTCGTTCAAGTTGTTGAACAATTAATATGATCTCTTGTGCTTCCGCTGCAGGATCTATTAAATATGCTAAAAGCTTCTCTCGTCGGGACTTATCATGTTGAGAATATGAGAAGTCATTACCAATCATTTCCTAGTGAGTGTCACTAGATGATTATCAAGAGCATCCTTGAGTACTTGAGAAGCACTGAGGATTTACTCTTGTAGTTTGGAGGAATTTATGAATTTTGTGTAAAAGGATTACACGGAAACATTCCTATGCTTATAAGATGTTATGGGCCTCGTTAAGGAATGGTTAGCATGTAAGAGTGCTATGTGCATAAAGAATAATATGTATAAGAAGTTATACATATGTGTATAAGAAGTTATACATGTATAAAGCTAACATGTATGAGGAGTCATACATAAAAGATGTCATATGAAGGATGTGTATATATAAGTGTTATACGTACAAATCATGAACGAAAGCTAAGTACATTACAACATCCGATGTTGTAAGAGAGATAGTTGATAACCGGAATTTAATGGGACTAGAGTAGTTCTGTTAGCCGAATATCGTATTCCAAGAGACTGTGAAAACAGTGAGAGTGTTTTACTGGCTTTAGAACCAGAGTCTAAAAACTTGTTTAGACGTGTACTTAGAAATGCTCTATGTGATGAAAAGATTGCATAGAATAAAGGAAAATAGCAATGGAAATTAGAGTGATGCAACTGGTGCTTATCCTCTAACCAAAGCCGTAGACATGATGGTTATGTCATCTCAATGTGAATTGAGGAGTATACCTTAATTGCTAAAGATCGTTATGTAAATATTGGATAGAGTACTGATATTTACATAAGTGATGATCGCATTCATTGTTAGAGTTTCTTTAAGAACTCAATTATTGATTTGATTGAAAACATTGAATACCTTGTTTATCTGAATAAGTTGTGGAGACAATGTTGAACACTATTCAAGTGAACAAGATGAACATTGTATTTTGTCCCTAGTCACTTAATGAGGTGACGTCTCGGAGTGACTAGATTGTAAGTCGATTGATGGTTGTTCAACACCATAAGGTCATACGTGATGACTAGTCGATTACATAGGCAGAGTGTGTGACACTTTGCCGACAGTGACCATTTAGAGAGTCCCTAAGTTCTATTATAGACGCCTGGTCGTGGCGGGGATCTCTAAGATGTTCTAATGAGTCGATTCTTTTGACTGGAGACGATTATCTGAGCAAGTGCAGTTTCCGAGTGACTTTGGTTTTTGTCCTAGGTCGTGCCGTGAAAGGAGGCCAAAAGAGCATTTACTAGGTCATGGTGATCTGTATTGTGCAATAGGATAGATAGGGCAGACAGGAATTGTCCACCCACGTTGGGTTTAAACATCTCAAGGCCACTCGAGGAGTTATGACTACAAATGCGTGGCCACGTTCGGAAGTAATCTATGGGAGATTTTTCCGGTCAAGTCGTCACACTCCCGATCGAGAAAACCACTCGCGATATGTTCATGTGTAAGTGCGACCTAAAAGACACCTTGCATTGAGTGGGAGATTGTTGTTAAAACGGACAAGAGAATTGATAACACACCCTTGTAGAGTACAAGGAGGATATTGTTGTGATAAGGAGTTATCCACAATTGTGTGTTATAATCATCGCACAACTTGTCTCGGACAAGTGGGAGATTGTTGGAGTTTTTATCCTCCACAATAGTGCATGATAATATTATTAAATCTCATTAAGGAATATGCATGGGATATTCATTGGCAATACTAGTCAGCTAATCAACGTATATCGGTAACGGTTGGCCAACTAGGGTTTGACGTTACTGTCGTGAGACGGCGGTGTTCAGCTGATCCCTTTCGGTCACACCTAAAGGAACGAACCCCAACATGAAAGCTAATTAATTATATGAGATATAGTTTAAATTAGTCCCTTGATTAAATTGACTAAGAGTTAGTCAATTAAATTGATTTAGAGAGATATCGAGTTGTGAACTCGAGGTGCGGAAATTATTATTTAATTATGCGATAATTGAATAATAAATTATTTGAGACGGGAATTAATGATTAAGCAGTTAATTATTAAATTGGTACTAGTTGACTAATGTGATTAGTATTGGTACGTAAATAATACGTGTAGTTGACTAATGTGATTAGTATTGGTACGTAAATAATACGTGTAGCGGTATACGTATATTTACGGAGTGTTTTGAACGAAATTAATTATGGAAGCATTTAAACATGAAACGATGTTTAAATAAAATTTACACGTATTTGTGCGACAAATATAAGAACCAAAATGGACCCATAAATGGGACATTGGACCGTGTAAATGGAGTGTAGTGGATGATCATAATCATTTCACTTTACTAGATTTTCTTCCATAAGTTGTCATGTGATCATTATGCCTGTCATAATGGATTGGACAAAAATAAGAAAATCACTCCCTCACTCCACCTACTCCCTCCAACCGTGCTCCACTTCCTACAACACTTGTGTGTTGTTTATTTTTACACACTACTTCACTTGTATACTTTTGCATGTGAAAAATAATTTGTCTATCTCTCTAAAAATCATAAGCATCATTTTTACTAAGATTGTTAGTAAAACAAAACAAATACTAAGAGTGTTAGTATTATTTACATAATATTCAAGGGTTATATGGTTAATTTCTAGTTAAAATTAATCATATGAGTTGGAGGTTTGTTCTTGGGTACAACTTAAAGGAGCTCTTCTAATTTGAAGATTGGATGATCTTGCCATTCTTAATAGCTCAGGAACAACCAAGATGGGTGATCTTGGTTGTGCCCAAATACTACCATTTCTCAATGTAAGGAAAATTATTTTCCTCTTCTTTTATTTTTATGTTTTTATATTGCATGCATGTTACATAGATCATCAAAATGATAAATTATGAGATAATTTAATTTTTATTAGAGAGTCTAATATGGATTTATGATCTTTCAGTTATTATGCTAATGAATGTGATTTCTTCTTGGCTTAATTAGCAAGTAAAGGATTAACTTATAATTAGGCATTAATCGTGATTTCATTGTTTCTAATTACCCCTATTGAATCTCTAGTGCTCTTATCTTCTTGTTAATTTGACCAATGTATGTGATTTCTACTTGGTAGAATTGATAAGTTGGGTTATTTGATTAAGTGTGATTTCCTTGTCATTTGGCCATTATTAAGGAGATTTAGAAGATTCATCTTCACAATAGGGTGATAATATAATTAAAGGATTGATCTTGTGGTTTTATTAACTAAAGTGCCTAAATTTTAGTCGGGTTAAGTCTCTCTCAAATTTGATAAATTTCCATCTTAAAGCTTGTTGTTTGATTAGTTGTTGCTCACTCTCGTTTGAATTTTTCTTTGTTGCCTTTGAAAATCAAACCCAAAACCCCCCTTTTTACATACTTGTTGTTTAATTTGTCACAATTGTTCTAATTGCTCTTTTAATTTCACTATTGCAAAACCCCCCTTCTCTTGGGTTCGATCCCTTTCTTACTACTTTACTTGTTTAGAATTAGTGTTAATTAGTATGCTTAGTGGTATATAAATTGTTAATTTGGCCGTCTTTTATTGCGACGTTTTAGGCGTGTCAAATTTGGGCGCCGTTGCCGGGGAAGGTAATGGTTTTGCTAGTGTTTTTATTGGACTTTTTAGGATAGTTGTGTTAGTTAATCTTTGTTTCTTGTTATTAGTGTCTTGTTCATCACTTGTGTGAACCTTTTTGATTGTGTGCTCTTGTGTAGAGTTGTTTATGGTCAATACTAGGAATTCAAGTGAACCACTTTTTCCATTCAATCCGGAGATTCAAAGATCACTAGCTTGGATAAGAGGAGGTATTAGAAGAGACCCCCCGGTTATTGAAGAAGTTAACCCCGTGACTCAACAAAACCAAGAGGAAGAGAACATCATTTCCCTTGAAACCGAACCCATACCTATAAGAATCATCATGGGTGATCGTGAGGACGAGCATCCACACCAAGACGGTGAGAGAGAGAATCCACCAAGGCCTAGAACTATCAAAGAACTTACCGCCCCGGATCTTACACAAGTACCCTTGTGTATCTCCTTTCCGGCCTTGGCGGAAAATGCCACCTTTGAACTTAAGTCCGGGCTCATTCACCAATTGCCCCGATTCCATAGACTTGGCACGGAAGATCCCAACAAGCATCTAAACAAATTTCATGTGGTTTGCTCAAGCATGAAGCCTAATGGGGTTACCGATGAGCAACTTCAACTAAGAGCCTTCCCTTTTTCACTCAAGGACGCGGCAAACGATTGGCTTTACTATCTTCCCACCGGAAGCATCACCACTTGGAATCAAATGAAGAAGGATTTCTTAGAAAAGTATTTTCCCGCTAGTCTCTCCTCTCAATTAAAGAAAGAAATAAGTAATGTTGAACAAATGGATGGGGAGAACTTGTATGAGTATTGGGAGAGGATTAAACAACTTCTTGCTAGTTGCCCATACCATGGGCATACCGACCACAATCTTCTCTTAAACTTTTGTGGTGGTCTACTTGAGGATGATGCTAGGATGATTAAAGTCGCTACCCAAGGAGGGATTGAATATATGTCGGTCCAAGAAGCAAATGAGTTGATTGAAAGATTGGTAGGAAGCTCTAGGAATTTTGGGAGGAGAATTAGGAAGACAAGTGGGGCATCTTCTTCAAGGCAAAGCTCCAACCATATGGAGAAAAAAGTTGATTTTCTTACCAATTTGCTCAAGGAACTTACAAAAGGAAGTGGGAGTGCTTCTCATGTGAAATTTTGTGGTCTTTGTAATGATCCAACTCATCCCACCGATGGGTGTCCATCTTTGCAAACGGAGGAGGCAATTGAAGCGGTGAAGGCTATTGGGTTTAGGAAGTTTGACCCCTACTCCAACACTTACAATGAAGGGTGGAAATCTCATGCAAATATGGGTTGGGGGGGGGGAATCAAAATCAAAACCAAAAGGGATCCTCAAATTCCTCATTTCAAAAGCCAAATCAAAATCAAAGCCAATCACAAAATTCCTTGGAAGAGATGATGAAGACACTTGCTATGAATCAAGTGGCAATGCAAAAAGAAAGCCAAGCCTTGCTAAACAACACCAAGGAATTTCAAACCGCCGTGCTTCAACAAAATCGACTCACCGACTCTAGGTTTGTTAAACTTGAGACCCAAGTTGGTCAAATCCTCAATACACTCAATTCTCAACCCACTCAAGGAGGGAGTCTCCCTTCTCACACCATTCCTCCACCCACCAAAGAACAAGCAAAAGCGGTCTCTTTGAGGAATGGTAGAGAGTTGGTAGAGGCACCCAAGGCTCCTAAGAAAACAAGACCACTTCCTATTGTTCATGAAGTGGAGGATGTAGTTGAAGATGAAATTGAAGTGGTAGTAGAACATGGGGAAGCATTTACACCTCAACAAGTAAGGGTCAATGAACCGCTTCCGGAATACGAGCCACAAGCTCCATTTCCAAGTGCTTTGAATGACACAAGGATAATTGACAAGAAGACTTCAAACCTTTACGATATCTTTCATAAAGTGGAGGTAAACATTCCACTTCTTGACCTTCTTAGTAGTGTGCCCAAGTATGCAAAGTTTTTGAAAGAGTTGTGCACTACTAAGAGGTCCAATAAGGCAAAAAGCATGAAAAAGGTAAGGGCTAGTGAACATGTGTCGGCAATTTTTCAAAAACGTTTGCCAAAAAAATATAGTGATCCGGGCATGTTCACCATCCCTTGCAAAATTGGTGACTTGAATTGTCAACATGCTATGCTTGATTTAGGTGCATCTATTAATGTCTTGCCCACTTACCTTTATGAGTCTCTCAAGTTAGGGCCTTTGAAACCGACTCGTACGGTCATTTCTTTGGCCGATAGGTCCAATATCTATCCTAAGGGAATTGTGGAAGATGTCTTGGTGAAGTTGGGGGATATGCTTTTCCCCGCCGACTTCTATGTAACTGAAATGGAACCCGAGAAAGGTTCCACTCCCATTTTGTTGGGAAGGCCTTTCATGAGAACTTCCAACACCAAGATTGATGTGTCTAGTGGACGCCTCACAATGGAATTTGAAGGGGAAAAGATTGAGTATAGCATACATGAGGCAATTAAATACCCAACCGAGACTTCCTCTTTGTGTTTTCTTGAAATTTTTGAACCAATTGTGCAAACCGTGTATGAATTGTGTAAGATTGATGCATTAGATGTTGTTTTAACTAATGGATTGGTTAGAGAGGATATGGGGTATGCTTTGTCTTGTAATTTGCAGGAAACAATCAAGGACCTAGAGGAAAACCCCCCAATGGAAGAATGGGAAGAAAAGGAAGAAATCCGAAAAACAGCAGGTAACTCGCACCGTGCGAGTTTTCCAGTCCCAGAACTCGCACCGTGCGAGTTCTCCCCTGTCCAGGATTTTTGCTTCCTTTCTTCCAAATTGTTAGAAGAGCTACCAAAGGATAAACCCGTTCCCTCTATTGTCAAGCCTCCTATTGTTGAAATCAAGCCCTTACCAAGCCACTTGAAGTATGCATTTCTAGGAGATGAAGAAACTTTACCGGTAATTATTTCAAGCAAGCTTACTAAGGAGCAAGAAGAGGCTCTCATCCGAGTTCTTAAGCAACACAAGGAAGGAATTGGGTGGACAATGGCCAACATCAAAGGCATTAGTCCCACTTTATGCATGCACCGGATTCTTCTTGAAGATGAAGCAAAGCACGTTCGACAACCACAAAGGCGTTTGAACCCTCCAATGATGGATGTTGTGAAGAAGGAGGTACTCAAACTCCTTCATGTAGGTATGATCTATCCTATCTCCGATAGTCAATGGGTTAGTCCAACCCAAGTTGTCCCAAAGAAATCCGGGCTAACGGTAGTCGAGAATCATGAAGGTGTTTTGATCCCCACTCGAGTTCAAAATGGGTGGCGAGTATGTATCGACTACCGTAGGCTCAATGCCGTGACCCGAAAAGATCACTTCCCGCTTCCCTTCATGGATCAAATGTTGGAGAGGTTAGTGGGAAAAGCTTTTTATTGCTTTTTGGATGGCTACTCGGGTTACTTTCAAATTCCAATTGCACCCGAGGACCAAACAAAAACAACTTTCACATGTTCCTTTGGAACGTTTGCCTATAGAAAGATGCCTTTCGGTCTTTGTAACGCACCGGGAACGTTCCAAAGGTGCATGATGAGCATCTTTTCGGATCATGTTGAGGACTTTATTGAAGTATTCATAGACGATTTTACCGTTCATGGCCAATCTTTTGAGGATTGTTTGAGTCATCTCACTTGGGTCTTGCAAAGATGTATTGATACCAACCTCGTTCTCAACCATGAGAAATGTCATTTCATGGTTGATGAAGGAATAGTATTGGGACATGTGGTCTCCTCTAGGGGGATTGAGGTTGATAAGGCCAAGGTCGATACCATTCGCACCTTGCCTTATCCTACTAATGTGCGTGAAGTGAGATCTTTCTTAGGTCACGCCGGGTTCTACCGGCGTTTTATCAAGGATTTATCCAAGATTGCCGCTCCTCTATGCAAGCTACTTCAAAAGGATTGTGAATTTATCATGAGTGAAGAATGCAAGGAAGCTTTTGATATGCTCAAGGAGAAGCTTATTTCGGCACCTATAATTCAACCGCCCAATTGGAATGAACCATTTGAGATAATGTCGGACGCAAGTAATTATGCCCTTGGCGCGGTACTTGGCCAAAGGGTAGGAAGAACACCTCATGTTATTCAATATGCGTCGACAATGATGAATGAGGCTCAAAGAAACTATACAACTACCGAGAAAGAATTTCTTGTGGTGGTGTTTGCCTTAGAGAAATTTCGACCTTACATTCTTGGAGCCAAGGTCATCATCTTCACGGATCATGCCGCCTTAAGGCATTTGGTGAACAAGAAGGAGACCAAGCCCCGTTTGATGCGATGGGTATTACTCTTGAGTGAGTTTGACGTTGAGCTCAAAGACAAGAAGGGCACAACTAACACGGTGGCGGATCACCTAAGTAGAATTGTGCAAGAGAAGCCTCAAGAAGTCTTGGAATCACCAATACAAGCCTCCTTTCCGGATGACACACTTCTAGCATTGTCTTCCATTGAGCCATGGTATGCCCATATAGTCAACTTCTTGGTCTTACAAGAGTTTCCAAAGGGTCTTTCTCGCTCCCAACGGGATAAGATCAAGAGTGATGCTAAAAATTATGTGTGGGATGACCCATACCTATGGAAATTTTGTGCCGATCAAGTCATTAGGAGATGTGTCCCGGATACCGAAATCATTCCAATTCTTAAATTTTGTCACGAATATGCTTGTGGTGGGCATTTTGGAGCCAAGAAAACGGCTAGGAAAGTCTTGGAAAGCGGTTTATTTTAGCCCACATTATTCCGAGATTCTCATGCTATGGTGAAGACATGTGATAGATGCCAAAAAGTTGGCAAAATTTCAAAAAGAGGAGAAATGCAACAAACACCCATGATTTATTGTGAAATATTTGATGTGTGGGGTATTGACTTCATGGGACCATTTTCCGCATCTTGTGGCAACATTTATATACTTTTGGCGGTGGACTACGTCTCCAAGTGGGTGGAGGCTAAAGCCACCAAGACCGACGATGCAAAGGTAGTTGGAGAATTCATCAAGACCAACATCTTTTCTCGGTTTGGCTTCCCAAAAGCCTTGATAAGCGACCGTGGAACTCACTTTTGCAACAAAGCCATTGGAGCTCTTCTAAAAAAGTATGGGGTAATTCATAAAGTATCAACCGCCTATCACCCTCAAACCAACGGTCAAGCCGAGGTTTCTAATAGGGAGATTAAGGCTATCCTTGAGAAGACGGCGAATCCCGACCGCAAGGATTGGAGCTTGAGGTTGGATGATGCCTTGTGGGCCTATCGCACGGCCTACAAAACGCCAATCGGGATGTCACCTTACCGCTTACCTTTTGGGAAACCGTGTCATCTACCCGTGGAGGTTGAGCATATAGCTTATTGGGCGATCAAGTCATTCAACTTGCAAATGAGTGAAGCGGGACTTCATAGGAAACTCCAACTTCAAGAATTGGAAGAAATTCGGAATGATGCTTATGAAAATGCTTCCATTTACAAGGCAAGAACAAGAGCATGGCACGATAACATGATTTCAAGAAGAGTGTTTCAAGTGGGAGAGAAAGTCTTACTCTTTCAAAATCGGCTTAGACTTTTCTCCGGGAAATTGAGGTCTAGATGGATGGGACCATATGAGGTGGTTCGCGTTTTTCCATATGGAGCAATTGAGATCAAATGCTTAAAGTCCGGGAAAGTCTTGAAAGTGAACGGTCAAAGACTTAAGCATTATCATGAAGGAATTGAAGCGGGTGAAGTGGAAACACTCCACCTTGTTGATCCAATTTATTCAAATTAATGAAGATGCAACTTTGTCGAGCCATCGACGTTAAATAAACGGCAAAAGTTTGTAAATATTTCTTTCCCTTGCATATAAAAATTCCGCATTTCATTGTTTTAATTGCATTTTGCATGTTTAAATTAATTGCATCCTTTAATTCTTGCATTATAAATTAAATCATTTGCATTTTCATTAATGTTTTAGCATGTTAGGATGTTTTAATGTGTGTTTTAGTGAATAGTTTATCAACTCAAAGGGATGTGTGATGAAAGAAAGGAAGAAATATGTGTAAAAGAATTGGCGAGATTGAAGAATTAAGCAACAAAGAGTGCGGATCCAGAAGCAAACTCGCACCATGCGAGTTTTTCAGGACCCAATCTCGCACCGTGCGAGAAATCTGGGAAATGGCATTTCAGCGAGATTTTTCACGACACTCCTCATTTGTTCTTCCCCAATTCTCTTAACACTCACCCTCTCTCTTCATCCTAACCCTAACCCACTCAAAATCACTCCCTAAAACCTTCACAAATCATCAAATTCAAGCAATTAACCTTCAAGTTTCATCAATTTTCATTACCCAACATCAATTTGGGCAAGGCAATTGCAGGAAAATCACGCCAACATCAACAAAACTTCGACCTAGGGTTTCATGTGATTCGAGATTGAAGATTTTTGGGTTTTCAAATTGGATTTAAGGGACTATTGAAGCATTCTTGGGTAATAATCATCATCCTACAACACAAACAAGGATCAAAGGGAGGTATAAACCTTATTCTTATTCTTGTCATTCATAGTTAACTTGATTTCGAAAATTTGTGTGGTTCAAGTCGAAATTTGGTTGTTTAATTGTGTTGTAGGTTGTCCCTAAACAATTTCTAAACTTGTGAGGTGTTTTACTTTCAACAAACAACTAATTAGCACATCATTCTTGTAGTGCATATTAGGTGTTTGTTCTTTTGCCTCACCCAAAAATCATTTCCAAAATTGTGTTTTTCTGAAAAATAATTGTTTTACAATGGGAAAAGGTAAAGCTTCCGAGGCTTCCTCCTCAAAAGGACCCAAGGGAGCCTCGGCCTTTGATGACAATGAGTATTCGGGCAAGGAGGGCCTCCGAGACAAGGCCCTCACAAATTGGAAAACTTTTGCTTCGGTGTCAACCGTAGCACAAACAAAATTTCTTGATGAAAATCTTCTTATCGAGTTGGGAATGCTTCCCATGACCCGAATGCTCTTAGAGAAGGTCGGGCTTGAATCCTACATTAAAATTGCCGCACCCACCCGAAGAGGTGTTACCTTGGAGTTTCTTTCTTCTTTGGAGAAAGTGAAATTGGGAAGGGATAAGACCACGGGGATCAAATTCCGGGCATGCCGGCTTACCCACACCTTGACTTATGATGAGGTAAGAGAGGTCCTCCATATCACCAAAGCCCCCATCAAATAAACCCTTGACAAAAAAAAGATGAGTGCCTTTTGGAATGATATCACGGGGGATGTGAGGCATGGCAATTCCAAAAACACAACCCTTCCAAACCCGGTTTTGCGCCTCTTGAGCCGTCACATCAATACAATTTTTTTGGTCATGACCGAACCTACAAAAATGAACTACCAACAAATACAATGCCTATGGTCCATGACCCCGGAGGGGAGGGAGTGCCGGATTGGGTTGAGTTATTTGTGAGCGGTTGCCTTGAGTTACAAAAAAACCCAAAGAATACCATTTTCATTGGGGGTATGATTGAAATGATTGTGGAAAAGACGGGTGTGCCATTTCCACCTAATGCTTATGAACTTGACGGAAGTGGTCTCATGGACTACCATTACTTGGGGAAAGCACACATGCTAGAGGTTGTGGACAAAACCGCCCCCTTAGTAATTTGGTGCATGGGTGGCCAAAACTACAAGTACTACATGTACTTACCCCGTCCCCCCAACTCACCCTTGGGTTGGGGGAGTGCACAAGACTTATATATGCCTCCCGACGACGCATTTGTGGACCTTTGGGTTGATAGAGCCCAAGTAGTTGAACCGGATAATGATGAGGGTGGAGAGCAACCACAAGTGGGGGGAGCTTTAACTTTTGGTGACATGCCACATGATGATGCACCATATGATGAACCCATGCTAAATGCTCCTTTTGATGAGCCCCATTTCACTCCACCTCAAATGCCTCAAGAACAACAACAACAATATCCTTTCACGGGTCCTCAATTCAACTACCCGGCTTTCCCAACATGGCAATCGAACATCACAAACCGTGTCACAAACCTTGAGTCTACCCTTTTTCAAATGCAACTTACGGAGAATAATCGGTGGGGAATCACCGAAAACCGCTACCACCACTACCAAGAGGATTTTGAAGAGATGCGTTTTACCCAAAACGCAACTTTTGATATGGTGGCGGCCATGAATGCCCAATACATGCAACAATTCCCCACCCAATACCAAGGGTATAATGAGACTCAAGTCAATGAATCAAGAGCCGAAATGGCTAGATTTAGAAGAAGAAGAGAATCAAGAAGAAGAGGAGGACCTCCGGGGCATGGAGGTGCCTCAAGCTCACACTCTTGAGTGAGTTTAGGGTGTTCACCTCACACTTTGGGGACAAAGTGAAGATTTAAGTGTGGGGTGGACACGAGTTGATAAAATCATGTATATATTGTAATATATTTGTTTCATGCATCGTATTTCAATTCAAAAAAAAAATGAAAAAAAAAAGAGAAGAAAAGAAAAAGAAAAACCCGGCTAGGATGAAAACCCGGAAGGGCATCCTAGGCAAAAGTGGGAAAGTGGCCGAGGCCGGAGTGAAAACCCGAAAGGGCGCTCCGGGCAAAATGAAGAAAAGAGTGCGAGCCACGAGAGTAGAGGTGAGGGAAAGAGCTAAACCGAAAACCCGAAAGGGCGGTTTAGGCAAAATGAGAGAATTAGGAAAAAAAATTGAAAAATCTTGTTGACCTCTTTGAAGCCTTGAAATCATGTCACATACATGACTATTTCCATTTGGTGTTGGTGACATAAGTGGTGGAGCTCTAGAAGGCCGGAAGGGTAGGTTAGTAGTGTGCCAAGACTAGGAGGGGGATTTGGAAGTTTACTTTGTTACTAGTGCTTGGCATACTTGTTGTTTGGAGTTGAATTGTTTTGACTTGTCTTATGCATTGTTGGTGAGGTTGAGTTTGGTTATTGAGTTGTGAATTGTTGGAGTTGTGTTGAAGTATGGAGGTATGTGAGGTTGCCTAATTGATAGGTTAGGAGAGGCTTTGATGACTATGGTAGCCTTGTGTTGAACCAAGTGGAGTGATAAGGGGGAGTAATAAGGAGGATGTGATGAGTTTGGGAAAAAGGTGAATGATTGAATTGGTGGACTTAGGATCATCTTAGAAGAGGGATGACATAAGGAGGGGGAGTGAGAGAAGAGAGGTTAGTATTGGTGGAATTTGGGTCACTTACTCACTTGTTGGAGCTATGAAGAAAAGTGACAATGTGCTTTAGTCGAGGGATGATATAAGAAGGAAGAGTGAGATGAAGAGAGGGGAATTAGGAGTGCCCATACTTTCTTGGCCTAGGTGGTGATTAGATTTACTCTAGTTTGCTCGGGACGAGCAAAAGGCTAAGTGTGGGGTGTTTGATGAGCTCCTATTTCTACATAGTTTTGGCATCATTTGGAGCTCATTTGGTAACATTTGGGGATGGTTTTTGACGATTTTCACATTATTTTACCAATTCTGAATGCATTATCATTTAGCATGTTTCTAATGAATAACAAGATGCCAAGAGAATAATGGAAGTGTCCAAGGAAGGGTGAAGAACAAGCATTGAAGAAATACCACGAGAAAGCCTTCCAAGGATCAAGCAAAGCACGAAAGAAAAGCGCACTACAACAAGGAACTCGCACCGTGCGAGTTTCCAGACACCAGAACTCGCACGGTGCGACTTTTCTGGGTTTCATGCCGTTTTGTGTTACGGGCTTTTCCTGTGTTAAGCCCATGATTATTAGGTTACGTTAGACTATATATAGGATGTTTTCAAGTAGGTTAAGACATCTTATGCACACTTTTAATTAATCAAGTTGTAATTTGGGAATTATTCATCTTTGTTATTGGGTTTAGATCTAGCATGGAGAACTAATCTCCCTTTCTTAATCCGGCTCAAAGGTGTAATCTTTGGTTGTAAGACTACTTAATCTTTCCTTAGTTATTATTATCATTGTTAATCCTTTGTGTTTATTATTTGAATTTTGGAAACCTTGTTTATATTGAGTAATTAAGTGTGATTTCCTTGTTGCTTAATTAATCAAGTTCCTTAATTTATTGTTGTTGGGATTATTAAGTGTGATTTCCTTGTAATCTCATCTTTGCAACACCTTGTTATTATGCTAATGAATGTGATTTCTTCTTGGCTTAATTAGCAAGTTGTGGACAGCGGGGGCCACGGGGGCGCTTGGGAAACAAGCGTTTGCATTTTTGTAAGGAGTCGCCACCAATTTTTATGGGAAATTGGAACCGTTCGAATACCTCGTGTCATGTCAAGACACAAAGTAAAGACATGAACACTAAGCAATCGTTACCCTTAGCATTCTATGTCTAGAATGACTCTCGTGGATGCCAATGAACACGGGTGTTCACAGATATCTGGAGTAAGGGGTGAGGGTACGTATTAGGAAGCTCTTTTGATCGAACACCTAATCCCGCCCGCCTCGATAGCGGCCTCTACTAATGATTAGGGAAGTTATTCGTACTTGATATATCGTCGGCTATATGCATGCAATGCAACATCCAAGTTTTAATCCTAACATGTGAAGATTAGACTAAGTCGGTGAGACACGTAATTAGCAAACAATTGGGTCGAAGAAGGATTTATTGCTCAATTACATGTGAAGGAATGTAAATAAATCATACAAATGCGATAATAAATATGATAATTATAAATTACAATAATGAAAATTACAATAATTACAACGGAATAGGCGATTTATGTCGAAAACACCTCTAAAACGGATAATTTGAGAAAAAGAATAAAAGAAATAAATTAACGAACAGGAATTAGCGTGATAATACTGTTAATAGTTAGTTAATACGTAAACTAATTAGCTAAGTCAAGGCAGAAACGGAATTCAGGGACAGAACCCAGCCAGGAACAGGCGCAGTAGAGCTGCGTCCTTTGGAATAGGCGCAGCAGACGCCGCGTCATTCCTTGGCTCGATTCCGTCGTGAAGCCGTAATTGCAAGCCGTTAATGTCAATTGGTGATTTTAATGATCAATTAAATTATTTACTCGGATGAAAGTGATTAACATGTTATTTAACATATGAATAGGTCGTGAAAACAGTAAAACATGAACAAGACGGAATTAAACGAATTAATACAAGATGGAATAATGACAGAAGTGAAAAATATTAATGAGTCATATGAATTAAATCAATTAACTAGGTTAGATATGACGGATTAACGACGAATATGTGACGAATATGCGAATAAACAGGTGAAAACTATATCAAAGACGAATTTAAAACTCAATATGAACAAATTGAATCTCTACAACCCGGAATTGAATTTAATGACGAAAACCCGCAAATATTGGATTACTCGGGATTTAAGTCGGATTTAAGACAAATTAAACATGAGAATGACGGTGATTATAACACATGTGGAATTATTATGATATTAAGACGAAGAATTAATGACGAAGCCAAAGAAAAGAAAGAATTTGAACACGAATTACAGAGGACAAACGAAGAAGAAAGGAAGCAGGAACTGCGACAGCCTCATGAAGAGGCGCAGCAGGAACTGCGCTCCTTCGAAGAGGCGCAGCAGTTGCTGCGTCCTTTCTCGACGGTTATCTACTGGAAATCCGCAAAAACAGGTTTTAACAAAGGGTTTTAGAAATCGGTTTTATTGGTATTTTCGACATAGACCTTACAATTGTGATACAATAATTAAAATACAATAAATAAAAGGAGAATTTACACCCTCAGACTTACATGTTGACGAAACGAGAAGGACTAAGATATCGATTAGTGATGCTCGACGCGAATGCAAAGAGAGTGCCCTCGTAAGAGGAAAACGATTAATTAATTAAGTTGATTGATGTGTAGTTGGTCAAATTGGTCGGTCATGCAACGGAGAGGCTGGTACCCGGAAGGATCCGAGCTTACGTGGTCGAAAGTTCAAGCACGTAGGCGCCAATAAGTAAGAACAAAGTCTAGAATGCAAAGGGAGAAGAGAAGGGCGGACACTCGCGTGAGAAATATGAGGAGCGAAGGCTCCTATTTATACTAATCACGTGAAGGAATTAGGGTTTCGGAGACTCTTTGGAAGTGAATCTCGGAAAAGATATGAAAAAGATACGAAAAACACGCAGAAAAGGGCCTGGGAAGAGGCGCAGCAGCCCATCTGCGTCTCTTGGAAGAGGCGCAAAGACACCTGCTGCGTCTATTCCCGTGGAGGTTTCCTCCGCTGAAGAAAGATTTCCGCGTTTGAGTTATGGTAGGACGGAAATAATTCGATCTTCCTTAATATTTTATATGAATATTACGGGATTTTATTTGCCAAAAGATAAAATTTGTGAAATATGGAATAGAAATATCCGGAACATTCCAGAACATTCCGACTCGGGTTTTAACGGTTATCAGAAAATGGAGACGGTTTTAGGCCCGGACTCCGAATGTACTCTAATTACTGTCAAAACGACCGCATCGGGACGTAGATGACAACTAAGAGGTAGACATTAATATTTGAGCAATCACTTGACGATAATCTACGAATCCGTTACAAATCGTCCGCGTATCAAACATGCGGCCCAATCATCACCGGGTGGTTTGCGGGAGGTGCGAAATGAGGTATCTCTGAGCCCCCACTTTGACCGAGGCTTGGACAAGGCGAAAGTCAAAGTATAGCCATCAGTCAATCAAGATTACAACTGACGACTATGGCGACGCGAGGCGGTTCAAGGGTCTCGAACCAAGGACCTGTCGTCGGGAACATTTTAGAGTCTGTCGACTATCGGGAGGGTCGTTTAAAGTCCATTAGACTATGTGAGGAGGCTCGCCACCATAAGATGAGACCATACCTGAGACTTCTTTCTCGAGATGCTTCCGGAGTTGCGTAGGAGCTAAGGTTGAGCATGGGAGCTAAGGGTAAGACCTAAAGGATATATAAAGATTGTGCTAAGGTGTGGGACCCTAAAGGGAAGCATTGACGGGAAGGAGGTCAAATAGTAAGTTCGACTAAGGATAGCTAAGGTTTGGGTATAAGAACTCTATTGGTTTGGGAACTTTGAAGGCTTATGAACCTAAAAGGATTGGGATCCTATAGTTGAAAAGTCCTAATTTCGGGTTTACGAACCTAAGAAATAAGGCCTTGGGTTTGGGAACTTCTGGAGAACGACACGCTGTCGAACTCCGCGGGGAAACGAGAAATATTGAGAGTAGCAGGACACAGGCGGGAACTGCTGAGAGAAAACTGCTTTGGGTAGTCTTCGGGAAAATATTGCAAGTAGCAGGACACGGCTGGGAACTGCTGGAGGGAAAGATCTGCTTGGGTAGATGTTAATCCTCACGTCTTGAGAGAGACAGTACGTCCGCTTACTCTCGCTGGAGACATCATGGGGGATTATTCTTCTTGTCATGAGAGGGAAAGTATATCCGCTTGCTCTCGCTTGAGACATAATGAATGTGTGTCGAATTTTTGTGAATAAGTAAATGCTCGTTGCGACAAGCAAAAACGGGTCTTGGAAGGAATAAATAGTACGCAACAGTCCGCTGCGGGCTTAGAAATGCGAGCCGGAACGAAAGAAAATCGTCGAACGGACCAAAAGAGTAAAATAGCATCGGGGAAGAGGCGCACCAAAGATGGGCCCACGAATAACGAACTTATAACGAATTTTTGAAAATCCGTATGGAGGGAACTAAAGGAAGAGGTGCAGCAAGAGCTGCGTCTCTTGGAGGAGGCGCAGCGCCTGCTGCGTCTATTCCCCAATTTGGCTTTCCTGCGTAAAAACGCGAAAATCAGGAGGTTTATGTTCATTTGCATTCGAAACACAAATCACTCATTTCTCTCTCAAATCTTCACCATTTCCGCCAAGGTTTGATTCAAAAGCTTGCTTTAAACATGACTAATCGAGGTATGTATCTCAATCTTGCATTAATCCTCTACATTTGTTGAATTTTGAGCCGCAAAATCTAGGGTTTTCGACCCTTTTGATCGAAAATTTGGGGCTTTTCCCCCAAATGAATTTGCTTTGTCAAATTGACGTTAGAAATGGATAGTAGGTAATGTTAGGAACATAACCATGTATTTGTTTCGAATTTTTGTCGAGTTTTGAGCCTTTGAGTGAAATTTGAGACGGTTTTACCACTAAACCGTAAATTGCTTCGAAAATAGCCCTAGGATTGCCCATTTGCGATGAAATTTGATATTTGGGATCCCTGGGTGATGGGTAAACTTTCTACCATCTTGGAATTTTGGTTTGTGACAACTTTTTCAGGACACCTTTCTAGGGCATAATCGTCGTTATAGCGAAATGCTGCCGAAATTTCGACTCGAACCCGGAACTAGGCCTCGAATTGGACTTGTCTTGACCCAATTTATCACATGAGTGATCGGGTTGATGGGAATATGGCCAAGGATGGCAAGGAAAGGGCGATTTCAGGGCTTTGAAGGCTCGAAAACTCCTTAACAAAGGCTCGTCGTCGTATGACGCGGCCTGAATTTGCTTTACCGTTGCAGGTGATGAGGCTTCTACTTCTGGGAGAGCTCCTATAGAGACAGACGCCGCTACTGTTGAGGAGGCTTTAGAGCAGGCCTTCACCGCTGCGGTGATGGCTGCTGAGTTTCACGAGGAGGAGGTCGTCGAGGAGGAGAAGATCCCTAGACGGGCCAACGTCGGGCGAGGAGGTCGTCAGCTGAGGGGAGCTCCTGTGTGGGCTGAGACCTGGGAGAGTAGGCACCTCGTGTGGGCTGCAGAGGGTCACCTGTCCTACCGGACGGTGAAGAGCTTGGTAAATAGGAATTCACTACTCACTACTCATCCTCTTTCATTATTTTATTCAAATTTCTTTCAAATTTCATTCAAAACTAAAGATAGCTTTTATTGCCAATCATAAAAGGAGGCCGGGAACATCAGGTCGTTCTCGGGTTACACGACAGCGATGGAGCACTATGAGCGGCTGTCGGCGGAGGAGAGGGCCATGATCGAGCGTGGAGCGTTCGGTCCTTTGGTACAGGTCTGGAGGGATATCGTGAAGAGGAAGTTGCGGGCTAATCTTAGCCTGGTCCGTGCTTTCTTGGACCGATTCTGGGATACGACTTCCACGTTTCACCTGCCTTTCGGTGAGGTGGGAGTCACTTTGGAGGATTACGGCATGATTTCTGGTCTGCCGTGCGGGACCGAGGAGGTGATGTGGCCGGAGACTGCCATGAGAGTGGACTCGGCCAAGGCGAGGAGATTGATCGGCTGGAACTTGTCGCCGAAGGCTGTTGCAGTGCCGGGTTTGGTACCCAGTTCTTACGTTCGAGACTACTTTGCGGGGAAGACCCCAAGACCGTGACGATTGACGGGAGAGAGACGGCTCCTCCTCCTTGTACGGTGAGCAGAGGGCTCGTCTGCGTGGCTTTGGTGGTTCCCTGTCTTCGATTTACCTCGGAGACAAGGGCGAGAGGTCGTCGACGAAGCTTCTTCCCTTCCTTTCGACCGAGTTCCCTAGGACGTTGGGACCGGGTCACTTCTTGGTTTTGCGGTCCTCATCCGCTTCATGAGGGCCATGGTTCGTCCGGAGTTGATGGAGAAGGGGACTTCTCCTGTGTCTTTTCGGACTGGACTCTTGTTGGAGGTATGAACCTTCCTTTAGACCAAAGTAAATTCCTTCCCTTATCAAATCACGAAAGATCGTCATTGATTATTCTGCTTTACAGGCGTGGGTGTACTCCTACTTCCCGAGTCTCGCGCCCAAGAGGACGAAGAGCAAGCGTTCTTCTCACAACGTCTACCGGCGGGACGTGAACGCTCTTCAGCTGAGCAGTGTGAGCATCTCATTTGTATTCATTTATACTTCTTATACTTTGCCTTTAATTGATCATAGGAATGATCTTTGTTTTATTTTGTCACAGTGGGTGCCCCGACCTTGGGCGGAGTACGCTGGAGCGCCTCCATTCGTGGCTGAGGTCCTTCGACCTAGGAGCCCGAGCCGACTGCTGTTGAGGACGTCGATGGGTCATGTGTGGTACTTGGGCGAGCGTTTGGCTCGTCAGTGCTCTCGGGACGCGTTGACGGTTCCCGTCGATCCTCCCAGGACGATGTTTAGGGAGCCTTCTGAGGCTGAGAGGGAGGCGGACTTGGCTGGTGCCAGTGGTGACGACCTTCTTCTTCCTGGCGAGGACTACTCGGCGTTCCTTTACGGGAGGTTGGCGTACTGGCCAGTAGTGGTGAGTATCTTCATTTTGATTTTGATATTTTTGAGAATGATGAAAGATCATCGATTAATGAGAATCATTTGACTTTGCAGGAGGTTGAGGCGGCGGGCATCGAGCCCCCAGAGTATCCTGAGACCCTCGAGTACACTGACGCGACCGGGAGGACGACGATCTCCGAGCTGCGTGACTTCGATGTAGCTGTGACGGATGCTGGCCTGGACGACTGGCAGCACCTGATTCGGAGAGTGAGCCTCTAACTTGTATAACCTTTGTGTAAGAACACATTTGATTGGGTTTATTCAATTGTTGAGAATGTCTTTTTTGAGAATGCAGGTTGCGCCATCTCGGTTTGTGGCGTTGTGGAGGGTGGCCAATCGGCTGCGAGCTACTGCCGTCGAGGCACTCATTGGCGGTCGAGGTCGTCAGGTATGAACCTTACGCCTATTTCCATTTTTTTGATTTTTGATTTTCTAATTTTGCTTGAATTGATTGACATGAGCCAATTTTCTTGTTTACAGGGTGACCGCGAGCTGGAGCGAGAGTTGACCCAGTCCCGGGAGGAGACAGCTCGCGTGTTGAGGGAGCTCGAGGTTCGGGAAGCCGAGATCGCTGCTCTTGTGGCGAGAGTTGCAGAGTTGGAGGGCGCCCAGCAGTAGCTTTTTTGTTTTTTGTCGTGTGTTGGTTGTGTCTTGTACATTTGTTCATTGGGACTACCATTTTGAACATTTTTTTTTTGGACTTTGTTTGGGGCTCGAGTCCCCAGTTTGTACATTTCCTCCGTTTGGTATATATACGATGGCCTGAGTGCCTTTGCTGCTGGGTTGTGTTGCTTGTATCTGCAGGTTAGTTCTGAACGGGTTTGGTAAATGACGGTTTACGCCGTCATGCTGCCGAAATTTACATAGAAATCACGCAAAACATACATTTTTATGTACATATGGCCTTAATTAGCGCAAAATGAGACTCAAAAGAACACACAAAAAAAGCAAAAATTTGCCGGAAATGACCGGACGGTAGGGAGGGTTACCCCCTAAAAAATAAAAATAAAAAAATAAATCTATAAGTTAGAGAATGTAGAAGTGAAATTAAGAAACTGAAGTGAATAAAAATGCTGAAATTTGTTAATAATGAAAACAAATGTAAATTATTACCCAAAAAAAAGAAAATGAATTAAAATGAAAAGTACTTCCTAAAAGAGAAAATGAATTAAGATGAAGGTTATTTCCTAAAAAAAAGAAAATGAATTAAGTGTGATGAAATGGCGAAGGTGTCGACGTCGCCTTGAAATGCGTGCCCGCGAATTTAGGAAACCTGAAACATGGTAATCTTCCCGGATTTACCAAAATAAAACCCCGTAGGAATAGGAAATCATTCGTTATAGAATTAGGAAAGATCCAACGCGGAAATCACTTAGAGAGAGCGGGAAGAGGCGCGCAGCATGAGCTGCGTCCCTTTGAAGAGGCGCAGCGGGTGCTGCGCCTGTTCCCAAGTTGGTCCGTTCTGACGGATTTTTGGAAACAGAGAATAGTATAAAAAGAAGCGTCGATGGAGCTTTAATTCTCATAACTCTTCCGTCTCTTCTTCGTCTATTCACATAAAACTCTCAAAATAAATCTTTCAAAAGAAAATTGTCATTATGAATACTTTGGAGATCCGCATGAAGGAATGGACCAACGAATTTTCGAATATGGAGAAGCATGACATGGGTGCTTATAACCTTGGGTCTTTATTGAGTTTGAAACTCATCAAGGTTGTAAAACCGTTCTTGGATGCTTGCCTTGACTATTGGGACCCGAATTATCATGTTTTCGCGTTCCAGGAGGTGACATTTGTCCTTTTCTGAAGAAATTGCTTTGCTATTGGTGGGTGGGACCCGAGCATTTACCCGCCATTCCTTCCACTTCACAAGGGTATAAGAGCAAATTCAGAGACTTGCTTGGGTGACGGACTTGAGGTGGATCGTCTAGTTACCCCGAAAGGCGTGAGAATGTTGGATTTTATAGATCGATTCATCAACAGGGCCGACCCTACCGTTTCTCATGTTGCTAGGAGGAGGGCATTTGGCTTTTGTTTGTTGCATGTGTATGTTTTCCAAGGACACGTTGATGAAGACTTGAGAGGTGATCCCCGTCTTTTGGGCCTTATTGAGCAAATGGAGTCGCGTAGAGCCCGGCTTTTGCTTATGCTTAGGAGAGATTATTTTGGGTTTGGATAATAGGAAATCCAACCGCGATCTGCCGTTCTTGGGGAGTCCCGTCATTTTGCAGGTAAAGACACTTTTTTTTTTTCTTTTTTTTTCTTTTTTTTTTCTTTTTTTTTGTCTTTTTTTTTCTTTTTTTTTTAATGTCTAATACCTGCTTTTGGTAGGTTTGGCTTATGGAGCGGCTCCGATTGATCGAGCCCCCAGTTCATGCGCTTTCCTATCATGCCCGCTCGATTGCGATGAGGACGAGGTTGTACATGGTGGACTTCACTCGGGTCTGTGATTATTGGAAGAATAAGCTGAAGAATGATGATGGTCCGTTGATTAGGTGGGTTGTACCGTGGTGGCACCTCAAGTCCGTCACTGGAGTGTCTTCTTTGGATCCCACTAGGTCCGTGCGTATTCCTGGATTGGAGTTTATGGTGTGCATCTTCCCGGAAAGGCTGATGAGGCAAGTTGGGCTGAAGCAGACGATCCCGAGGTTTGACACCGTCCCGCAGACTGCTATGGCACTTACTACAGAGAGCCGAAGGGAGTGGGCTATTAAATGGGCCCAAAGAAACATGTGGTTCTTGAATTTCTCCGCCAATGCTTTGTGGGTGTCGGATTCTTATCTGAGGTGGAGAAAGGCTACTACTCCGGAAGAGCGCGAGAGACTGAGGAAACGCGAGCCTGTTGACTACAAGGTGCGCGAGGGAGAGAAAGAGAAAGAGAAGCATCTGACAGAGGGAGAAGAAGAAGCCGGGTTTCAAGTTGTTCATCCTTCAAAGAAATCAAAGACTACTCCTGTCGCAGAAATGGTGGTTGGCAAAAATGGAAGAGCCAGGCCTCGAGAAAGACCGTTGGTGATTAGGTCTGAAGTGGTGCAAGAGCGTCCGGCTCGAGGTCGTGACAAGAAATATGACAAGAATGACAAGGGCAAGGGGAAGATGGAGGAATAGCCCGAGTCTTTATTTATTATTTGATTATTATTATTATTGTTGTAATAAAAGGTGGGGTTTTTAGAATCCTAGCCTATTCTATTTTTATTATGTAACGTACTATTATTACTAGAAAATGAATGAAAATAAAAAAGGTTAAGTAGTTATGAAACCGTTGTGATTTTCTATTTATTATCCTTGTCGAATTTCAAATGCAATGCAAATGTCCTTCTATTTACATTTTAGATATGATGGGTTGAATCCTGTGAAGGATTGCCTACGTATTCACTTGAAAAGCGAAATCAAACCCTTGCGCGTAGTTCGAGTAAATGTAAAAGAATAATTGTTCTAAGCAAGAGCTTGTAATGAACTTAGAAAAGAAGCATGAGCTTTTGCTTACTCAGAAGGTGCGAATTTAGTTTGTTTGATGATATGAGGATGACGAGTTTGTCAAAATGCAAGAGCATAGTGACACTAGCTTATTTCAGTTTGGCCAGGGGCCGTTTATTTAGTGCCACAAGAGCGGCACGTGGGGTTACGCGAGGCGCGTGTTTGGTCCTATTCTAGGCATAGTATCGTTTCAGTTGGTCAAGGTTCGTAGGGTTTGAAAACTCATTCCCATCTAGGTCTGTGATTCTAACCGCACCCCCTGGGAGTATGGATTTGACTAGAAATGGTCCGGCCCAATTAGGTTTGAATTTTCCCCTTGGGTCGACAGGTAAAAGAGCTCTAACCGATTTGAGTACTAAGTCTCCTTCTTTGATGTTTCTTGGCCTAACCCTTTTGTTGAAAGCTCGTTTGATACGTGCTTGATATGTTTGGACATTATGCAAGGCGCGTAACCTACGTTCATCCAGGAGGATGAGTTCTTCATATCTATCCTTTTTCCAATCGGCCTCCGGGATTTGACTTTCTAGTAGAATACGCAGGGATGGTATTTCTAACACGACTGGTTGTACAGCTTCCATGCCGTAGGTCAAATAGAAAGGAGTAGCCCCAGTGGGCATCCTGACAGATGTACGATACCCCCATAAGGCAAAGGGTATCTTGCTTGGCCAATCTCTATAGTTGTCGATCATTTTCTTGAGAATTGTGACAACATTTTTGTTTGCCGCCTCTACTGCGCCGTTAGTCTGTGGTCTATAGGGCGAAGAGTGGTGATGCTTAATCTTGTATTTGGCTAGCAATTGCTCGGTTTCAGCTTGGAAGTGTGACCCGTTATCGCTAATGATCTCATGTGGGCAACCATATCGACAGATGATGTTGTTTTGTATGAACTTTGCCACATTTTTAGCCGTAAGACCAGTGTAGGAAGCCGCTTCTACCCATTTGATAAAATAGTCGATTGCCACTAGAATGAAACAGTGACCTCCTGTTCATTTGGGGTTATCTTCCGATTATGTCAATTCCCCATGCGAGAAAATGGCCAAGGAGATGTCATTGTGTAGAGCGGTGAAGGAGGGACATGTTGTACATTCCCGAAGATTTGACAATTGTGGCAATGTCTTACGTATTTGATGCAATCGGATTCCATTGTGGTCCAATAATATCCCAGACGTGTGATTTTCTTTGCCATCATAGGCCCACTCATGTGAGGACCGCATTCTCCGTCGTGGACTTTTTTCATCACCTTTCGTGCCTGTGAATGATCAAGGCTACGTAGGACTACACCAAGAGGTGTTCTTTTGTATAATTCTCCTTGCATGAGAATGTATTGGGAAGCTAATAGGCGTATAGCACGTTGTCCCCTCTTGTCCATATCTGGTGGATAGGTGCCATTAAGCTTGAAATTGGGATCGCTTGGAACCGGGGTTCTGCGTGATTTCCTCTTCGTCGGTGATTTGGTGGACGTAAGCCGGCTCTGACCGTCGTTCGATACACAAAGGCATTTCCACCATGTGATCTGGCATATTAATCAACGATGCAAGTTTCGCAAGAGCGTCTGCAAATTGATTTTCCTCCCGAGGTAGGTGTAGGTAGGTTACGTGATCAAAGAATTGAGCGACTTGGTCTATCCTAGCCTGATAAGGTGCGAGGCTTTCGCTTCGGATTTTCCAAGATCCTGTAACTTGGTTAATTATCAGTGATGAATCCCCATGTACTCGGAGGTTTTTGATGCCTAAGCTTACTGCCGCTTGTAGCCCAATGAGACAAGCTTCGTATACTGCAGCGTTGTTTATCACCTCGAAGTCGAGTTTGACAGCAATCGGTGTATGCTCACTTTCAGGAGAAATGAGCAACACTTCTATTCCGAATCCTCTTAAGTTTGATGCTCCATCAAAGTATAGGTCCCAGGAGTCTACATCAGTTTGGAGTATATCCTCGTCTGGAAATGACCAAGTATCTATCGTTTGTGCGTCGTTGATAGGATTTTCTGCGAAGAATTCGGCGACGGCGCGACCTTTTATAACTTTCAGTGGTACGTATTTGAGGTCGAATTCTGAGAGCATCAAGGTCCATCTTGCTAGACGTCCGTTGAGGACGGGTTTCTCGAAGAGATATTTGACTGGATCCATTTTGGAATATATTTTGACGGAGTAGCTAAGCATGTAATGGCGTAGCTTCTTCGTTGCCCACACAAGAGCGAGGCATGTCTTTTCGAGTTGTGAGTATTTGCACTCGTACTCCAAGAACTTCTTGCTAAGATAGTAGATAGCTCTTTCTTCACTTCCTACAGTTTGAGCTAGCATGGCGCCCATGGCGGTTTCAGTTACTGTGAGATATAAACCAAGAGGTTGATCTTGTTGTGGCGGCATGAGCACTGGTGGTTTAGCCAATATTTCTTTGATTCGGTCAAACGCCTTTTGACAATCATCATCCCACATGGTGTGGTCTGTTTTCTTGAGTTTCTTGAAGATAGGCTCACAAATCATCGTAAGTTTCGATATGAATCGACTTATGTATTGTACTTTTCCCAGGAATCCTCTAACTTCTTTTTCTGTTTGAGGTTGTGGCATTTCGATCAGAGCTTTGATTTTGGAAGGATCTATTTCTATACCCCGTTGGCTAACAACGTATCCTAGGAGTTTGCCAGATGTTACCCCAAATGTGCATTTCTGAGGATTGAGTCTCATGTTGTACTTTCGTAGCCTTGCGAAGAACTTGCGAAGGTTCGCGATATGTCCCTCTCTTTCCTTGGATTTGACGATCATGTCATCTACGTATACCTCAACTTCTTTGTGCATCATGTCATGTAGGAGTGTAGTTGCGGTGCGTTGGTATGTAGCTCCGGCGTTGATCAATCCGAACGGCATTATCAGATAGCAATAGGTTCCCCATTGGGTGACAAATGCGGTCTTATGCATATCTTCCATGGCCATCTTGATCGAGTTATAACCCGCATATCCATCCATGAAGGATAGTAATGCGTGGTCGGCAGTATTGTCCACCAATATGTCGATGTGAGGTAGAGGGAAGTCGTCTTTCGGACTTGCTTTGTTTAAGTCCCTAAAGTCAACACAAACGCGGATTCTCCCATCCTTTTTGGGTACGGGTACTATGTTAGCTACCCAGTCAGAATACTCGGAAACTTTGATGAACCCGGCTTTGAATTGCTTGTCAACTTCTTCCTTAATCTTTAGAGCCCATTCTGTTCTCATTCGTCGAAGCTTCTGTTTCACAGGTTTGAAGCCTGGCTTAATCGGAATCCTATGTTCGGCAATATCCCTGTCGATTCCTGGAATGTCTTTGTAGGACCAAGCGAAAACGTCTTTGAATTCATTTAGGAGGTCTATGAAATCGGCCCTCTCGGTAGAGCTCAAGGTAGTCCCTATCCTAAGTTCTTTGGGTTCTAGTTCGGTTCCTACATTGGTGGGTTCGGTGTCTTCTATTACTGGTCCCCCTTCCCCTTCCTGTAGTATTTCTTTGGCTACGTAGGGAGGTATTTCAATTGAGTCTGGGTCTTGGTCATCCTCGGTATCATCGTAAATGCATTGCACTCAAGATAACACAAAGAGTAAGCGTAACCCGATTTATTCATATTAAAATTTGAGTAAAGTTGAAACAAAGAAGCCAACTGATCCATGGTCAGTGGCGGCAAAGGGACAGTAGTTGGGGCATTTCCCGAACTACTGTGACTACTCGAGACTAAGCTAGGAGAAACAAAGGGAGTGGGAATGACAACAGGAGTAGACTCTCTAATGACTTCTCTAGACTCCGACTCTGACTCCGACTCCGACTCGAACTCATCGTCTTCTGGTTCTCCTTTGAACATCTCTCCTTCTCCAGTGGTGAGCTTGAAGAGTCTTCCTTGATTGTTGGTCCATTTGATAGATTTTCTCAATCCTTTCTGCCGTTTTGCGTCGGTTTTTGTGATCAACGCGGTGGGGTTGAAGCGATCGTCTTGAAGTATCATGGTAATGATCTCATCCTGCGCGGCCCTAATGAATCGATCTTCTCCAAACAATAGGCTAACAGCTTGTTCGTCTAAGCAAGGTGCTTGACGGGTTTTGACGGTAGGAACCGTTTCTGGAGGAATGAAGTAGCAATCATGAAAGATCTCGATTCCGGCTAACTTCCTCTCAAGATAATGCCAAGGTTCGGGAAATCCATGAAAGAGCTCTGAACTTCCTTCTTGAACAAAGTACCCATTTAAAGTGGGGAGATAGGGCCTCATTTGGACTCCTACGTACTTGCGGTTTTGGACTTGGGCAAGCATTTCGAGAACTTCCTCTTTTGTAGGTTTGTGCCCTAGTCCAAGTGGTATCCTCGTTGAGTTGCCTTCCTTGTAGGGCGCGAAGGTATTCTTCCGAATAGGGTTCAAAGGCATTCCAGGGAAGTATCCCTGGGATTTGAGTATGTGGTTGACCACCAAGTTGGAGTAGGGATTATAGTATAAGGGTGCCAATTCGCTTTCTATGACACTTACACTTTGGAAGCCCCGAGTTCGTATACAGGATCCGCAAGGACTTGATTGTTCGATTGTTTTTCGATGATTGCCTTGATGGGTGACGAAGTGATCGTCACTACTTTGCCGTTTAGTGGGATCTTGATCTTTTGGTGAAGGGTGGATGTTACCGCTTTGGAAGCGTGAATCCAAGGCCTTCCCAGAAGTATGTTGAATGAAGCTTCAATGTCCACTATTTGGAAGTTAACCTTTCGTTCAATTGGCCCTGTGGCTATGGTTAAGTTAGCAAGTCCTACTACTTTTCGTCGTGTACCGTCATATGCACGCACACCTTGATTGGTGGGGGTCCAATCCGACTCTTTCATGCCCAACTTGTATGCCGTTTTGAGGGGTATGACGTTGACCGCGGAGCCATCATCTACCAAGGTCATTGGCACATTCTTCTTTAGACAAATGACAGTGATGTATAGAGCAAGGTTGTGATTAGCGCCAAAAGGTGGCAAATCTTCGTCCGAGAAAGTAATAGGATTACTTAGCTTCGGTGATTCTTGGAAGACCAAGTTGACTACATCTTCAGGAGTGGAGTTATGTGCTACATTTAGTTTGGCCAAAGCTTGCAGTAAAGCTTGGCGATGTGGGAATGAGCTTGCTATTAATTGCCAGACTGAAAGATCAGCCTTTGTCTTCTGTAATTGCTTGAGCAAATGATCAGTGGAGTCATCTTCGTTGTCATTTGGTGTAATGACGTTGGTTGGACCGTTTTGAGTAGTGCTTTGATATGGGCGACCCGAACGAGTTAGGTGATCCACATCTTGGTCTTCACCATTTTGGATTATTTCCTTGACTAAAGAGTTTTCAATGAGATATTCGTCCTCATCATCATCGGCCCAAACCCCATTGATTGCAGCTAGTTCCCTCATTCTCATGATATCACTTTCTAGTCGTATGATTTGATCGACTAGTTTATCAACCACGGTGATTATTTCTTGCATAGTGGCATTTTGAGAGAAGGTTAGTGGCACATGTTCTTCGGGTATTGCGTTGGGATTGCGTAAAGTTGTCACCATGCTTTCTAGCTCCCAAACTTGTCTATCCACACTCCTTGCCCATGTGATGAAGTCGGAAATGGTAGGGGAGATGATAGAGTAGAACCCTTCGTTCTCGATTGCATGGATTTCACTTTCGATGGGAGAAATGAGGTGTGAGCAATCTAAGGTAGATTCATCACTTGTAATCACTAGAACTCCAAGAGGATTCTGAGTGTTGTTGGGCTTACCTCCCGGTGGTATTGGCAATCGACCATCTTCAATCATGTCTTGAAGCACGTTTTTCAACTTGTAGCATTTTTCTGTGTCGTGCCCCTTGCCCCTATGGTATTCACAGTACGAATTTTCGTCCCAAAACTTGGACTTCCTCTCGGGTTCGGGAGTAGGTCCAATGGGTTGGAGTTTACCTTGCTTCATTAGCCTTTTTAGAGCATTGGAGTAAGTGTCCCCAAGGTTTGTGAATTTCCTTGGTGGGGTAGTTTTCTTGGATGGCTCGAGAAGGTTAACTTCATCGGTCTTGCTAGTAGAGCCGTATGAACGACTTGTGGACCCTTGATATCCTCGGCCTACCGTTTTGGACAAGAGTCCTTTACGGATGTCGTCTTCGATCCTTGTTCCTAGTACGGTCAAGTCTTTGAAAGTCTTGATGTTTTGGTATCTCAAATGGTTGGCATATATGGGCTTGAGATTATCCACAAACTTCTCCACAAGAGTAGCCTCATCCGGGCGTTCAACTAGTTGAGTGCTAGTCTTCCTCCACCTACTTAGGAAGTCGGTGAATCCTTCTTTGTCATTTTGGGTAAGAACCTCTAGAGTACGCATGTTGACTTGGATCTCGGCATTATCCGCATATTGTTTAGAGAACTCGATTGCGGCGTCTTCCCAAGTGGCGACCTTCTTGTGATCTAAAGTGTAGAACCATTTCTTCGGGATGGTGTCAAGAGATGAAGGAAAGATCCTTAAGAACATCTCGGGTTTGATGCCTTTGATAGACATGTAATCCTTGAAGGCACGGATGTGGTTTAACGGGTTCTCGTGTCCCTTGAACTTAGGGATATCCGTCATGTTAAAGTTGGTTGGAAATTTGGAATTGACGGCTTCATACTTGCGATTGTTCTCCCTATAAATGTCATCCCCCTTAAGGTACATCAATTGCTCCTCTAGGTATTGGAGTCTTTTCTCAGCTGCAGTCGTCCCCATGAGAGGGTTCTCATCCCTAGATTCATCATCGGAGTTACGTAGTACTTCACTTTCATGAGGAGGCAACCTTCCCTCCACGGAAAAGATACGGCCCTCTATAAGCTCAAGGCGGTCATATGTTTGTTCTTGGGTAATTTGCATTTGGGCTAGCGCGGCTAGGATTCGATCATTACCGTCTTGAAGTTGGTGGAGATTTGTTTCATCACTTGATCCGGGCATCTTGGAAAATGGATAAGAGATCGGCGACGAATCAAAACACGATTGACCATTCTAACACACTTGCTAAAAGAGGAAAAGTTTTGACTCGTGAAGTGGGTGTGTGCCACTTGTGTTGAGTGAGTTTTGAAGAAAGACAAGGTCTTTGAAAATGTGTGTCCTAGTCAACTGTAGTGTAGTTGTAGGAGTGGACTCGAAGTGAGGTTTTGAAATGGGCTTGTGGCCCGAATTTTGACGCGACAAACGGACAGAGTTTTGACCGGGTTTTGCGCTAATTAAGAGCCTATTTTCGAAATTTTTGTTTGAAAACGGGTTTTGATTTTTGAAAATTCGTCATGGTTTTGTTTAGAAATGGTGATCACGTAAGGTTTACACATTTATACAAGCATTATAACGGGATGCTGAGTGCATTTAGAAGGGTTTTAGTTTAAAGGGTGGGTTGCCATACCGAACCATCAAACCCGAAGTCTGTGGAGAGGCTCGTGCCAAACAAGAGTAAGGCCGATTCCTAATCCATTTCCTCAAGTAGTGAAGGCCCTTGATACAAACAAGAGTAAGCATCATGGTATGGATGACGTCAATCGCTATCCATCCTTAGGCCCAAATAAGAATTAGGACCGTTTAGACGGGACGATTGGTCGAATGGGTTGGGTTGGGCCTAGGAAGGCCGAATAAAACGGTCTAGGAAGACCGAGTTATGAAAACCGACAATTGTCTTGTACAAACTATTCCCTAACCTTGTTCAAGTTTCACCCTTTTGGCTACACGTAAGTGTATTATCCCCAGCGGAGTCGCCAAACTGTGGACAGCGGGGGCCACGGGGGCGCTTGGGAAACAAGCGTTTGCATTTTTGTAAGGAGTCGCCACCAATTTTTATGGGAAATTGGAATCGTTCGAATACCTCGTGTCATGTCAAGACACAAAGTAAAGACATGAACACTAAGCAATCGTTACCCTTAGCATTCTATGTCTAGAATGACTCTCGTGGATGCCAATGAACACGGGTGTTCACAGATATCTGGAGTAAGGGGTGAGGGTACGTATTAGGAAGCTCTTTTGATCGAACACCTAATCCCGCCCGCCTCGATAGCGGCCTCTACTAATGATTAGGGAAGTTATTCGTACTTGATATATCGTCGGCTATATGCATGCAATGCAACATCCAAGTTTTAATCCTAACATGTGAAGATTAGACTAAGTCGGTGAGACACGTAATTAGCAAATAATTGGGTCGAAGTAGGATTTATTGCTCAATTACATGTGAAGGAATGTAAATAAATCATACAAATGCGATAATAAATATGATAATTATAAATTACAATAATGAAAATTACAATAATTACAACGGAATAGGCGATTTATGTCGAAAATACCTCTAAAACGGATAATTTGAGAAAAAGAATAAAAGAAATAAATTAACGAACAGGAATTAGCGTGATAATACTGTTAATAGTTAGTTAATACGTAAACTAATTAGCTAAGTCAAGGCAGAAACGGAATTCGGGACGATTAACCCACCGAAGAACAGCGCGTAGAAGCTGCGTCCTTTGAATAGCGCAGCAGACGCCGCGTCTGTTCCTTTCTCTTCGGGCCCGGCCGTGAAGCCGTAATTGCAAGCCGTTAATGTCAATTGGTGATTTTAATGATCAATTAAATTATTTACTCGGATGAAAGTGATTAACATGTTATTTAACATATGAATAGGTCGTGAAAACAGTAAAACATGAACAAGACGGAATTAAACGAATTAATACAAGATGGAATAATGACAGAAGTGAAAAATATTAATGAGTCCTATGAATTAAATCAATTAACTAGGTTAGATATGACGGATTAACGACGAATATGTGACGAATATGCGAATAAACAGGTGAAAACTATATCAAAGACGAATTCCAGAAACTCAATATGAACAAATTGAATCTCTACAACCCGGAATTGAATTTAATGACGAAAACCCGCAAATATTGGATTACTCGGGATTTAAGTCGGATTTAAGACAAATTAAACATGGGAATGACGGTGATTATAACACATGTGAAATTATTATGATATTAAGACGAAGAATTAACAAACGAAGCAAGCAAAAGAAAGAATTTGAACACGAATTACAGAGGACAAACGAAGAAGAAAGGAAGCAGGAACTGCGGCAGCCTCATGAAGAGGCGCAGCAGGAACTGCGCTCCTTCGAAGAGGCGCAGCAGTTGCTGCGTCCTTTCTCGACGGTTATCTACTGGAAATCCGCAAAAACAGGTTTTAACAAAGGGTTTTAGAAATCGGTTTTATTGGTATTTTCGACATAGACCTTACAATTGTGATACAATAATTAAAATACAATAAATAAAAGGGGAATTTACACCCTCAGACTTACATGTTGACGAAACGAGAAGGACTAAGATATCGATTAGTGATGCTCGACGCGAATGCAAAGAGAGTGCCCTCGTAAGAGGAAAACGATTAATTAATTAAGTTGATTGATGTGTAGTTGGTCAAATTGGTCGGTCATGCAACGGAGAGGCTGGTACCCGGAAGGATCCGAGCTTACGTGGTCGAAAGTTCAAGCACGTAGGCGCCAATAAGTAAGAACAAAGTCTAGAATGCAAAGGGAGAAGAGAAGGGCGGACACTCGCGTGAGAAATATGAGGAGCGAAGGCTCCTATTTATACTAATCACGTGAAGGAATTAGGGTTTCGGAGACTCTTTGGAAGTGAATCTCGGAAAAGATATGAAAAAGATACGAAAAACACGCAGAAAGGGCTGGGAAGAGGCGCGGCGACCGCTGCGTCTCTTGGAAGAGGCGCAAAGACACTGCTTGCGTCTATTCCAGGAGGTTTCCTCTGTTGAAGAAGAAAGATTTCGCGTTTGAGTTATGGTAGGACGGAAATAATTCGATCTTCCTTAATATTTTATATGAATATTACGGGATTTTATTTGCCAAAAGATAAAATTTGTGAAATATGGAATAGAAATATCTGGAACATTCCAGAACATTCCGACTCGGGTTTTAACGGTTATCAGAAAATGGAAACGGTTTTAGGCCCGGACTCCGAATGTACTCTAATTACTGTCAAAACGACCGCATCGGGACGTAGATGACAACTAAGAGGTAGACATTAATATTTGAGCAATCACTTGACGATAATCTTACGAACTGTCACAAATCGTTCCGCGTATCAAACATGCGGCCCAATCATCACCGGGTGGTTTGCGGGAGGTGCAGAAATGAGGTATCTACACAAGTAAAGGATTAACTTATAATTAGGCATTAATCGTGATTTCATTGTGTCTAATTACCCCTATTGAATCTCTAGTGCTCTTATCTTCTTGTTAATTTGACCAATGTATGTGATTTCTACTTGGTAGAATTGATAAGTTGGGTTATTTGATTAAGTGTGATTTCCTTGTCATTTGGCCATTATTAAGGAGATTTAGAAGATTCATCTTCACAATAGGGTGATAATATAATTAAAGGATTGATCTTGTGGTTTTATTAACTAAAGTGCCTAAATTTGAGTCGGGTTAAGTCTCTCTCAAATTTGATAAATTTCCATCTTAAAGCTTGTTGTTTGATTACTTGTTGCTCACTCTCGTTTGAATTTGTCTTTGTTGTCTTTGAAAACCAAACCCAAAACCCCCCTTTTTACGTACTTGTTTAATTTGTCACAATTGTTCTAATTACTCTTTTAATTTCACTATTGCAAAACCCCCCTTCTCTTGGGTTCGATCCCTTGCTTACTACTTTACTAGTTTAAAATTAGTGTTAATTAGTATGCTTAGTGGTATATAAATTGTTAATTTGGCCGTCTTTTATTGCGACGTTTTAGGCGTGTCAGTACTTACTCCTATGTAAGGAGTGATCATAACGGTTGTGGCAGGGTAGACGACACAAGGAACATGTTCGCATGACAAGCACACTGAAGTGCAAGACACCATAAGAATGAGCAGAAGCGTACTATAACCAGACTATTTTGCCAAGGGAGGTAAAAGCTTGGGATTAAACATTATAACTCCGGTAAACGCTCATAACATCTCTATATTCCAGTAAATGCTCTCGGAATCATACTTAAGAAAGACGGGCATGGATAACAGATCAAGTATTGGGTTGTCATCAAAGATACAGAGTGAATACACGAGAGTAAATCATATGGTAAAATAGGGAAAACTTTATCCAGTTCAACTGGCAAAATTTAAGAGACTACGCAAAGTCACAGCTTGCTATCTTATCCAATGTGTGATCAAAATAAAGAAATTGAGCATCTCTAATTATAGAGTTTATACATGACAATTTGCTCGCATGGGCTTGAGTTCCGACTGGATAATACTGCTTCTCGGATTAGCAAAGATATTCCCATACTCACCTGGGTACCGACAGACCAAGCTCTAGAGCAGACAAAAAATAAATTTGAATCAGCAGATGGTATAAGATCAACAGTTTACGAATGTTTAAAATGTTACTGTTGGAGTATAACATTCAGAAAGCTATTGTGTAAACATCAAATCGCATTTAGAATGTTTACAAGCGTTCTCCGAAAGAATGTACACAATCAAACACGACATCCTTTTCAAACCCCATTAAGTCAATGATTTGAAACCATTATGCCTAAGCAACATGAAGCACTGGTGGGTTGAGCAAATCTCCAACCGCTCACGTACCGTCAATCTCATCTGGGAAAAGAAGCAGGAATGTCACCATGATGTCCTCATTGAACTAACATTCAAAGACTTACTTTCAAGAGAATACTTCAACTAAAGAATGCATCTCCGGGAACTCATAAAGAGCGGCAAAGGGGCACACTGACTTCATTAAAGACAGCTTTTTGACATGAAACGAGACACAAGGCTATTATAACACAAAAGGGTAGGGGATTCGAATTTCCGACCTATAATAGTCTACAGGCTCTCAGTCTAGCCTTTTAAGGCATTGGGTAAGTGTAATCCAACACCTCCGGGGTGAAAAGAGGATCGGACAGTCAAGAGTCAAGACACTCCGCATTAGCTGACCAATAACAGTCTTAACAAAACATCCAATTTCCTGAAGGAAGTGAATCATATATAAATATATAATCAATGTACTTATTTTCAATACATAGAAGAGTATGTGTTCAATCACAAAACAAAGGGAATGTTCTATAAAAAATGACCGTTTCTGCTCCTTAAGATAATTCTTGAAGTTCAAAGTTATACTAGAGATTGAAAAGGTAAACACTATGCACATCAGACACAAAATCAAAAGCACAATGTCTTTAAACACAATACATAGCCTAAGATATCCACCACCAGCTGGTAACACATAATGGGAGCACTGCTCAGTTGAACGACCTCCAGACCTTTCACGAATCATCAAATTTATCTGGGAAAATCAACAGGTATGCCATCATAATGTCATCGTTGGACTAACAATCAGTTATTTACACTGAAGACAATATTTTTTAAGTAAAACATGTTTCTCCATGTGTTGACAAAGGCAATTATCTATGATACGTATATATGTTATTGTAAGTTAGGTATGTGGCAGAGTTACCTATACGTTATTAAATAAGCCACAGTCAACACGCGATACACTCTTCGACATAATTATTTTAGATCAGTTGAAAACACAAACCCTGGTATTCACTCTTCTGACATGACTATTTTCTGAGATTTTAGAAACATGACAAACCCTGGAATTCACTCCTATGGGCATTACCCCAAATCAGTTGAAAACACAAAGCCATATTAGGCACTACAATTAAAAGCACACACAATGGCACAAGTATCAAGTCAACAAATTCCTTATAAGCAAACAAACAATAACTTATTGTCTAATAATATGCATTTGGCATAATTCCAGATCCAGGATCGAGTTGCTGAGCAACTACTGAACAAATAAGGTAAAAGCCTAAGTCCACTGCTTAAAGTTATGAGGAGAAAAGGCCTTGGCAAGAGTATCACATTCAGCTCAGGAAAACATTAATCCAAGATTGAGTATCTGAAATTCTGACATGATGGAAGTCATGGAGAAAAAGTAATGAATCATGCTTACAGACTAGCAAAATTAATCAGTAGGTCTTTCCAACAACTAAACGAGTGAATCCTTCGATTACATGATAGAATGTATATTTCCTATAAAATGACAACTTTTCGCCAGACGCAGAGGGTTCATGATTCGCAGGTCCCAGTTTATTCTTTCAAGCAAATTGATATTATGTGCCTGCAGGAACCAAATACTCTAGTCAGCTTAATGTTCCACGCCAGACACACAAACATTCACCCACCCTTCAAATGTATACTGTTATTTCCTCTCCCGATACAAAAGGGGAACAAAAGACCTGAAGCCCAACGAATCCCCAAAACCACACCAAACTTCATATCCGGAAGATGATTTTAAGCCTAACCACGCGTTTGACCTACCCCCTTCTCCCCCAACAAAAAATAGCCTAAGTCAGAACACATTAAATTTAACCACATAAACAGTAACAGTCTACCTATAATCTCTAAAATAGGCAATATGGATTATTTAACAATAACTCGATTTCACAACAATCATAAATGCATAAAATAACGACCAATAAACGAAAAAGAAAAAATTCACTCACGTAAAAGAAAGCGAAAACAGAAAACATTAGAGATCGGGAGAGGTACGGCAGAGTGTACCCTGAGAAAGAGCTCTGCAACTCCTTGAAGTAGTGCTCAGGCATGACATCAACCTCGCCGTCGCCACAGCGTTATGCAGCGGCATCATCGACGCCACGCCTCCCAGCTCCCTCGGTATCCTAACCAATCCAATTTTCAATTTCAATAATTAATTGGATATCCGAAACAATCAATACAAGTTCTTATTTAAGACGGTTGTATTTCTATCATCACAATCATTTCGCTTACCTTTTATATTCTTTGTGAGCGGTATTTTAATCAAAGTTAAACAAATGATCGAGACGGTCTTAAGGGAGACTTACTAGCAAAACTAATACTTCATTCTATTAATTTAATTTGATTTGATTGTATACGTTTTTCAAAATACGACCAAGAAAATGTCAACCAATTGTGACGAAAAGAGATACCTGGAGAAAGTGAATCTAGGGAAGGGAGATGCAGATGATTTAGCTGAGGAAGCAGCAGATTGTTTAGCGAAAGAGGATCTGATGGATGATAATGATGCTCTGTTGATGAATCTACCGCATTTCGACGCCATTGATGATGAAGATGATGATTGTAGATCTTTGAGATTTCGAGGGTTGAATTTTTGTGGTGAGAGAGGGGCATGGAAATCTAGGGTTTAGGGTTTTAGACCTGTTTGCATGTTCGATCCACTTCAAGTTTGGGCCTTGGTATTGACTTTAGATGCTAAGGAGACTAACATTATTGCTAAGACTCACCAAAGTTACAAGACTTAACTTTTATTATTATTTCCAGTAACTATCGACGTTTTTTTTAAAAAAAAGGACGATAATTACCCTTGCATTCACACACGCTACTTTCTCTCTCTCTATAAAATTTCCTCTCAAATTGTAGTAAAAATCAACTAAATTAAAAAAAAAATACCAACAACAACAATTAACAAGATTAATTAACATGACGGATCTCGAATCACCGGTACATAAATAAATTAATCGCTTCATTATTTTGTTAATTTTTAATTTTTTTGCGCATCGTTAAATCTATTCGATAGTTGATTTACGTTACGTATTGACTTAGTAGTAGCAAACATTGCGATTTTCTGCGTAAATCTGAAATTTGTGCACCCAAGGTTCAGCCATAAACCAAACGTTGAGATCCAATGTTCAGCCATGGACCAAACGTTGAGATCCAACGTTTGCCATGGTCCAAGCGTGGGAATCTAACGTTGGCCATGGTCCATACGTGGGAATATAACGTTGGCCATGGTCCAAACGTTGGATTTGGCCGTTTGCCATGGTCCAAACGTGGGAATCTAACGTTTGGCCATGGTTGAACGTTGGGTTTCCCTGTTTGGCCATGGTTGAACGTTGAGACACAATGTTTGGCCATGGTCAAACGTTGGGACACAATGTTTGGCCATGGTCGATTGTTGAGTCTCGTGGTTTAGCCATGGATTACTCGTTTTATCTTGTTTTGCTTTCGTTTTTAGGTTCTGTATCATTTTTATTGTCTAACTATAGTCCGTATTGCTTGGAACATGTTTCGTGGGAGAGTTTTGGCGAGAATTCAATTGATTACAACCCGTTGTTCGTGACTACTTTAAATTTCGAAACTCGTGATGATGCTTTCAATTGGGCTAATAATGTTGCGTTCGAGAATGGGTTTGCTTTGGTTAAAGCAAATAACGGAGCAAAAAACAGAAAAGAAAACGGGTTGTTGGCAAGTTACTTTCGATGTAAAAGACATGGGTTACCCCCGCCAACGGATGATCCCGAAAAGCCAAGGAGGTCGCAGAAGTGTTCATGCAAAATTTCGTGGCTAAAAATGATCAAGTGACGACAGTTTGGATGTAACACCCCCATACTCCAAGTGCCTTACCAGGACCACTTAACGCATGGAAGTACTACCATCTCGGTTGCCCGAGGCAATGTATATCAAATAGACAATAACGAAACGTACTTTATTAAATAGTTTAACGTGGTACAAGTCCAACCAAAACTGATAATGTAAAAAGTACAACTGTTCTCAAAAGCTAAACCAACTAAACAACTGAAAGGGTGTTCGACACAGCGGAAGACTTCTAAGACAGCTCGTGATGACTCAACCCAGCTATCACATGTGCATCAACTCATACCTGCTCAATAACTGCTCACCATCCCCGAATGGATCACCACAGTTTTTAAAACATTTAAACGGGGTTAGTACTGATTACACAAAATAAATAGCTGCAATAAAACAACATTACAAACAAATCAAACCCACCAACTCCGTCACATCACCACACACCTGACTACACACTAAAGTGTGTAGTCCTGCCAGAATACTCATCGCAACAAGTATTCCACACCGGCAGTGGAGGACCGCAGCCGTTCCCACCTAAGCCTCGCTCATCTCATCCGAGCGATAAACCCATGTTCCTTAATGTGCACATCCCCTTCTGTGGCGGGTTCCACAGAGGGCGAATCAAGGGCGTGAAGCCACTCCCGCAAGTGACTCCACTCAGCCGAGGACGTACCTCGCAAACCACAGACGATATACAATAACCACATTATACTTGTAATACTACGGTTTTATGTGTCTCTGGGTACTCTACCGAGTGGGCCTTACTCTGTCGAGTAAGGGTGTTTTGATTTACGAAACAGTAGTCTGTCTGTAGGGTACTCGATCGAGTGGCCTTGGTACTCGATCAAGTAAGTGGCACTCGATCGAGTACGTTAGTTACTCGATCGAGTAGGTCGGTTAACGGGCATTATTTTGACGGGTTTTGTTAATAACACGGATTAGTATATAATTCATACCGTCATCTTTGTTAAACACTTTTACAAACCTAATAATCTTAAAAAGGAGATTGAGACTACGTTATTCGCATCATCCGTGTTATTGGCAAATCCCGGAGCTTGAGAGGTCGGATTTCATCATTCTTTGTGTCCTTGTGATCCTTGCGTCGAGGGTAAGATCTACATACCAATTTTATAGCGTTTAATGAACTTTGTTTAAACCCTAATTTGGGGGATTGGGGGTTTTGATGGTTAATTGTGATTGTTAGTAATTATATGATTATGTGAATAGGAGGAGGATTCGTACAAGAGCGTTTTTGAGACAGCTGTTAGATCGTCTGCTGCTTGTAATTGCATTTCAGGTAGGGTTTTCCCTACTCAGTATTAGTTACATGATATGTGTGGTGAATTGTGCTGTAGTTAGTGTTGTTGATTGTTTGCACGATTGTTCGTTGTATTGTGATTGCTGATTGTCTGTCTGTGTTCTTCGGGGCGTGTCTCTGGCTGAGTGGAGTCACTTGCGGGAGTGTCTTCACGCTCATGATTCGCCTTCTGTGGAACCCGCCACAGAAGGGATGTGCACATTAATGGACGTGGGTTTATCGCTCGATGGAGACGAGCGGGGATTTAGTGGGTACGGCTGCGGTCCCCCACTGGCGGTGTGGAGTATCTATTGCGATGGGTACTCTGGCAGGGCTACACACTTTAGTGTGTAGTCAGTTACGTGGAGATTGTTCATGGAGACCGGGGTTTGATGTGACGATTGTGCTGTTTGGTATTTTGTTGTATTTTATTTTGTTTTGTGTTATTGTAGATACCCAGTATCTGCTAAGACTCCAACAAACACCCGATGATTATCGGACTATAACATGTTTTGGAATCGCGACGTTTGATCGACAGTTTCTGTACAACTTTACGTCGGAAAACTTAAAACGATTTCGAAAATAAAATATTTCAAAACATTTCAAAAATACCTGGAGTGTTTAATGTACGACGACGGGGTCGCAACGACACTAACTAGAGTTAAAACCGACATCGGACCAAAAACCGACTCAAAATTCAAATCCCGACTCCAACAACGAGTCAAACCGAGTCAACCACCAAAAACAAAACATTTCAAACCTTCTACCTTAAGTTTTCCCGGATTTATGTTTGGTCAAGTACCAAACATATGACTACAAAACCTAGGATAGAACAAATCATGATTGTTTTTGTGTGAAAGCGACAACACACCTCGAAGACCCGCGACGTGGCTCGCGCCTCTTTGAGCAGCCCAAGTGGCCACGTCGCTCAAAAATCACACAACCACTCATTTCCCTATAAATACCCCTCAAATGCCCCCATTTGAGACTTACGCGAGCGTCCGCCCCCTCTTTTCTCCCTTAAAATTCCCGACTCGACTTCTTAAGTCACAATCCGACGCGTATTTACGACCTACCGATCGTAAATACAAGCCTTACACATTGTTTGGTACCGTCATCGTGCATTAAATCATTTGACCGACCACTTCGACCACTACACCGTCACTAATCTTAAAATACTCTTTTTACTTACCAAAACGGTTTTAAACCGAGTTTTTTCCGACCAAACGAGTTGTTACACTTACGTCGGTCACTCGCCATGACCAAACATGTAAGTATGAGGGTGTAAAAATCCTATTTTTATCCTCTTTTTATTTGTTTCATGACTATAACATGCTAAAACGTACATAACATGAACCAAAACATGGGATAAACGAGCCAAAACTGATTTTTGGCCTGAGACAGAAGCCCCTTGGTTCGCCGTCTTGCCCGCGCCTAAATGGGGTGTCCAGGTCAGAGATCAACTGTGTTTGTTCTCGTCTTTCCCCTTTAATTCATTCCCATATTTGTAATCGGTTTTTACCATTACAAATATTTTCAAACCCTTTTTTATTTCATTATATTTGTTTTAACCATAAAACATTTTTCACCCTTGGTTCCTCATACCATGGCGGTTAAATCCGTGTTTCGGTGATAATATTTGGTTAATAACATTTAAAAGGTATTTTAAAGCCTTTTAGTTTATTTTTGGGAGGTATTTTAAAACCTTTCATCATTTTCTTTACATTTTCGAAACAAGCATATTAGTCACCAACACAAAGTCATCCTTGGTTTTACATACCATGCCGGATTTTAACCCGTGTACGATAACGAGTATCGACTAATTACATTCAAATGAACTTAAAACAATTAGTTCATAATTATTTTTATAACTATTCATGTCAAGTCGAACCCGACACCGAATATTATCAAAATAATGATGATTATTCGAGTCTAGTTCTTCAAATCAACAAATGCGGTCTAAACGACCCCTTCAAACCAAGCCGGGTTCAAATACCCATTTCTCAACACGTTTTATAGCGTTTTCTGAATGGTCAGAATACGGCATATAACCGTAGGCTGACCCGCGCCTCGAGCATGCCTTTTCTTTCTCATTTTCAAAACCAGGGGGAGGCCCCTTGTATCGCCGGCTGGCTCGCGCCTCATGTAGCCGTCTGGTACAGGACCTGTTCCCTTTCCAGCATTAGTCTAGGACGATCCCGACTCCGGATAGCTCGGATATGAGACGGATCAGACGACTATTTGTTTATTTCAAAATCACATTTGCAAAATGCCTTACTAAGACAAATGGATCACGTTATGCACCCTAAACCTAATACGGTAAATGGATGTTTAATTTCCGTCTTGCATGCAAATCAATCATTAATCCAACTCGACATCTTATACTTGATACTTGGATTAAATCAACCGACTTAGAAAGCTCTCACATGTTATGTTTAAATTATTGGATGCGCATTCATGCATTTAAACCGTTTTATCAACTTTTGCATTCAACCAACCAAGATCGATCGGAGAGGCGCTACCGGGCGGGATTGGGTGTCCGATTAAAGGGCTTCCCAATACGTACCTTCACCTCTTACTCAGAAACTTTGGATAGTGGACGACCTTATCCAGGGCGTACGAGAGTCATTCTAGAGATAGGATGCTAAAGAGGGACGATTTCCTTATCTTTAGTACCTATGTCAAACGCTGCTTTGTGCTTCGATTTGACCGAGGTATAAAGTGGATTTCGAACGGGTTCCAAGCATCCCACAAATGCTTGGTGGCGACTCCGAACATCTCTAATCGTTTCGAGACCCTTACCGAGACGAAACTGACCGATCTAAAATGATCCGGTCGAAAGCATTTTTACGCCGCCGAGCGTGGCTTTCAATAGACCGCTGCATATCCACAGATTGGCCTGGCGTGCAGGTGGCCCATGACCGCGGACCGGTAGGTGGCCCAAATCCACAGACCGAGACGTGGCCCATGTCCACAGATTGGCGACTCCGCTGGGGATTGCTAGGACACTTACGTCTTTGTGATCCCTAGATGGTGAGACTGGAACGAGGTCTTGGTTGGAATGCATTAATTGATATTACGGTCACGGTCAGGTTCCTTGTCCGGGCCCACAACCTAACTCTTTTCGACCAATTGGCTCGTCTCGTCGGCGTGAGTTTTCTCATCCCCGCGTTTCGAATCCCGATTGAGTCAAGCATACCATTGACGTTACACATTTCTGTTTCGTCAAAGTGCTTTCATCACTTTCGAGCACGAGGTTAGGGCACCCTCCTTACACATTTTGTTTGGATTGGTATCCCTCTCGCAAATCGGGGTTTGATTGCTTGGTGTGTAACCCACCCTTTTAAGCAAAAACCCGTGTCAGCATAATGCATAATATAATGAACTGTGAGTGCTTATGTGCTACTTGATCATAAGTCCTTCCGTGTCGTTTTTAAACTTTAAAAAAAAACCTTTTTACGCCGTTATAATGGTCGTTTCAAACCTCGGTCTTCCGCCGACCGTTGCACACCTTTCTAGGCCGTCGTAATGACGATTTTCAAACCCGGTTTTTCATAACCATTTCAACACGCCTTTCTAGGCCGTCGTAATGACAATTTTCAAACCCGGTTTTTATAACCATTTCAACACGCCTTTCTAGGCCGTCGTAATGACAATTTTCAAACCCGGTTTTCATAACCATTTCAACACGCCTTTCTAGGCCGTCGTAATGACGATTTTCAAAACCCGGTTTTTCAGAACCATTTTAAATCACCTTTTTACGCCGTTATAATCGCCGCGTCTAGACACGGATTTTAACCCGTTTCGCGCCGACAATGGCTCTTTCAAAACCCGAGAAAAGCACACACCCTTTTCTCGAGACACTTTCGAGATCCCGAGGACCATGCACCGTCCCCGAGACCTCTTTAAACATTTCAAACTCGATTTTCAAAACATACAATTTTGAATTTCCAAAACCGTCTTGGGGAACTACACCGTTTTCCGAGCCGATTCAAACTCGAACCGTCTTTTGCAAATAAACTTAAGACAACCCTTTCAACTGAACGACTTGCGGAGATTTCTATCTTCGGAAGCCGTCCATAAAGCGATGAATGAACCTTTTCGAAAATTTCTATTTTCGAAAACTTCAGTCCACCATTCCAATTCCGCCTCGTGTCTATCGAGTCAAAGCAAACGTACTTATGGGTCTTTACTTATGAGTCGTCTCACCATGAGACCCGTCCAATGGCGTCACACCGTTACATTGGACGCATGTCAAAAGTTCGGTCAACACCGTCACGTCATAAATCGAGTCAGCACCGAGGAACCACACACGGTCATCCTCGTCCTGTTGAGTCTGATCTTTGTCTCGTCCTTTGTGTTGTCTGCGTTCAGTCTTCGAACCGTGTCGGATTGAGTTGTAATGTGAGCCGTTTTTCTGCCTCAGAACCATGGCCCCATCTTCAGCCTCGTCCAACAACAACGATAACAACAGAGATGTCACGACTGATCAACTAGCCAGCCTGCTCACCGCTCTTAAGGTCACCCTGGATCGCGTCGAGACCCGTATCGACGCCCTGGAGAACAAGGAAACTGGAGAACATAATACTCCACCTCTGACTGAAACCGAGAAGAGGCTAAAGCTCTTGGAAGAACAGCTCCTAGCCCGGGTAACAATATCCATGTTGAGAACAACCGAAGGTTCGAACCTGTTGGGGATCAATTACGCGACAACTTTACCCTGACTGACGTACCTAAGTTCAAAGGAGTGGAGGACCCGCTCAATCATATCCGTGCCTTCAAAGACTACATGGCCATTAAAGGGGTCAAACAGAAACTTTTCACCCAGATCTTTCCGTCCTCCTTGGAACCGATCCCTCGCCAGTGGTACTACTCCCTTGATCCGAAAAACCTTACTACTTGGGATGAGGTCGCGGTTGAATTCGCCAAATAATACGCTGACAATGTTGAAATCCAAGCCAATACCCGTACCCTTGAGGTCCTAACCCAGAACGATAAGGAAGGGTTCACCGAGTTCTTAACCCGTTGGAGGAGGGTGAGTACTCAATTGGTCAGTAAACCGAGTGAATCAACTTTGGTGGAAAATTTCGTCAACAATCTCCGCCCAGTGTATGCCAACTTACTAAGGTATCAAAATATTAAGACCTTCCAGGATCTGCAAATTCTGGGGACACGCATTGAAGATGACCTCCGGAAGGGTGTCTTGGCCAAGACTACTGGCAGAGGCTACCAAGGATCCACCTCAACCGGATCCCGCCCTTACGGCCAAATGAACAAGATTGATGAGGTTAACCTCGTTGAACCATCTGCTAAGAGAGCTGAGCGCCCCCAGAGAGTGTTCACTAATATAGGGTCAACTTACGCAAGTGCTCTGAAGAGGCTCATGGACCAGGGAAAGTTACAACCAATCGGACCCACCCCGGATCCGACCGATGCTAAGAAATCCCGCTTCTGGAACCCCAATGCCTACTGTCAGTACCATTAAGGGAAGGGGCATGATACTGAAATCTGCTTCAAACTCAAACACATCATCCAAGACATGATTGAGAAAGGGGATTTGCCTTTACCCCCACCGACTAAGCCAAACAACAAAACAAACCCTCTGGGGATCCACGCCATCTCCGACGATGAGCCAACTCTGGACTGCTCTCACTTCTGTAATACCCGTCCCTTTAGGGACCCTTTGACCAGCGTTGACTGTCCTTGGGGGCGGGAGTAACCTTAGGGAAGTATGCCAAACCATCTTGGGGTGCGTTTTAAGTGTGGTACTCGATAGAGTAGAGGCTACTCGATCGAGTAGCTAGGGTACTCGATCGAGTAGGGGGTTACTCGATCGAGTATGTTGGGTACTCGATCGAGTGCCTGGTTTTCAGCGGGGGTTTTATATCGCGTTTTGTTAAATCCGCAAATCATTTTCGCCACTTTCCTCCTATCCTTCAGCCGCCTCTTTCCCTTCCCTTCACCTCAAAACCTCCATGGATGCCTTTTGAAGATTCTTGAGCCTTAGGAGAGCGTCTCTTGAGTCGGGTAGCGGTCTTTTGCTGAGTTTCCCCCTTATAGGTATGTCATATTCATCATCCGTGCCGTTGTTTCTATAGTTAGGGTTTTGCTTGTAGTAATAGATATTTGCATGATGATAATAGGCTTTGTTTGGTTGCTGGATGTGTTATCTGTCGGCATGGATTGGTTGCGGTCGCTTAAAGGTAGGTTCGCCTACTCAGTTTCTGTAGACGGTCTAGTGTGTCGGTCGTGGTGGTAATATTGCGGTTGTTTGATATAGTGTTTTGTGTGTGTTGTGATTGTGATTGTGATTGTGATTGTGATTGTGATTGTGATTGTGATTGGTTTCTATGGCTCTCGAGATGCGTTCTCGGCTGAGTGGGGTCACTTGCGGGAGTGACTTCACGCCCTAGTTTCGCCCTTCGTGGAACCCGCCACGAAAGGGGATGTGCACATTAATGGACAGGGTTATCGCTCGTTTGATGAGCGGGGCTTAGGTGGGAACGGCTGCGGTCCCCCTGGCAGGATCTGGTCCCGGTGGACGATCGATGTGAGTTTGGTTGGATTGTTGTGGTTGCAGTTGGGACTGGTGTCATTGTTTGTATTGTTGTTTGTAGTTGTCTCGTCTTGTCTCAGTACTGACATTGTGTGTTGCTTGTTTGTTATGTGTCTGCCGTGATCCCTTATGGTGAGCAGTCGGTCTTAGCAGGTGTTGGTGTTGATGATAGCTGGAGTCCGGGCAGGGATGAGTCTTCATGACATACGATGGTCATAGCGAGTAGTCTTTGAGTTGTACCTTGTATTGTATTTTGGTTTGAATCACTTGTAATATAACCTAATAGTTCTTTTATTGACGTTTGATAATTACTTTCCTCGGGCAACCGAGATGGTAACGCCCTTATATGCTAAGGAAGGCCTAGTTAAGGCTCCTCTGAATATCGGGGTGTTACAAAGTGGTATCAGAGCGACGATTTTGGAACCTGTAACAAATAAACATAATGAACATAGAGAGTCTAGTAAAATGAACCTGGTGTATGTATAATGGGAGCCCCGGCTGATGCTAGATTTTGGGTGAGTAGGCGCCCTCATTTCAAAATCTTGGCCCCATGATACTTAAGCCAGTCACATGGGATGGGAATGTGAGTCCGTGTGTCTATGTGTGCTATGTATGTTAATTGTGCCGGAGCTACCTCCGGTTAAGTTTTGTTAGAATTAATAGAGGTGTGATAGTAATGTTTGGGCCGAGTATGGTAATCATTGACGAGATTATTGAAGCTCGTCGGATGATTAGTGAGCTTATAGGATAGCTAGGAGTTATGTGACGAGATTATACGTCATGGAGATGCGTGAAAGTGTGAATTTGAATGTGTAATATGAATAGCGAACATGTAGGTGTTTGTCATAAAATTAATGATGACGGAAGTTGTAAGTGAGCTTGTAGATCCTACTGAGATGACTATAATGATAATTATGGTATGGATGAGTAATAATTCGAATCACGGTATATGGTAATGTGTATATGCTTTATTAGCTAGTTGAAATTTTTTCCGCTGCGAAATATTTGAATTATGCAAAATAGATTGCTTAGAATAACATGTAAGACATAATTGATTAAGCGATTTGCAAAGTATATAATTATGTGATAAGTAAATATGGGGAATTAATGTGAACTATACGTTTCAATTTGATGTAAACACGAGTTTAGTAATAGCATGTAAAGTAAGTTTAAATGTAATAAAATGACACGGCTAGATTTATACATAACTCGGTGACAGGTAGACCGAGTTGGGTAATTTGTATAATGTAACGTGATATGTCTCTTAGTGGTTGGAGAGTTGTATTTTGTGTGACGATGGTTATAAAACGTGATTGAATGCGATGATTAGCGTCGAATTCCGAACTTAGTTGGAATCGACACGCGGTGTTGTTTTTGCAGGAATCTTTAAAGTTACTTCGTATTTTTGATCGAGTACTTAACTATACTTGACCGAGTGCGAGTGCTTACTTGACCGAGTAGACCTCACTCGATCTAATTAGGAAGCTATGATGTCGGGATGTGGGAAAATTCCCGCAGTTACTCGATGATTTAGCTCCTACTCGATCGAGTAGGGTGGTACTCGATCGAGTACCCCAGGCACTCGATCGAGTAGGTTACTGTACAGTGATTTCTACGGGTTTTCTTAAAACCCCTAATCCTCCTATATCTTCTTCTTATTCCCCTATGTTTCGACACTCTCACATCCTAATCTACTCTCAAATTCCTTTTTCCTCTCAAATCCTCTCTTTCTCTTGGGTTAGTAGTGATTCTTGGGGTTGATTTTCTTGTTTAATTCGTTTCTTTACTTTACTAATCAATCAAGGTATGTTATTCTTCCTAATTTATGTGATTTGTTACTTTGAATGTGTTAGAATAGTGAGATGATCTGAAATTTTTGATTCACATGAGTAATAGTTGCTTTAAATAGTTGAAATATGATTCACATGCCTCTTTTCCACGTTTGTTGGTGACTAATTGCTGTAGATTAGACTAGAAATTGCACAAGATGAACCCGAAATTTCTAGGGTTTCCAAAATTGAAAACGATTTTTGGTTGTTTTACAATGGTTAAATGGTAGTATTGAGCCTTAAGTATTGATTATATCATGTTGAAGGATAGATTTTGATGATTTTACCCTTAGAAAGTTGCCTTAAAACTCCGTCTTAAAAGTACCTTATGGGAAATTCGTGACTTAGAATTAGAAAATTGATGTTGTAATTGACAATATAAGCATGAATTGAACTTCAATATGATAATAGAAACAATGATTGATGAATACATGCCACAATTTTCACAGCTGTAAAGACCGTCTGAAAATTTTGATTGAGTTGTTTTACATAATAGTGAAGGGTGATATTGATTTGTCATAAATTATTCATTCTCTTGAATTAGTAACATGTAATTAGCAATGTACTAGAACAACCCTTAGAAGCATGATAGGGTATTCAAATTCGCTGAACATATGCGGCCATCATGATAATTACTTTCACCACTATGCCTTATGAGTAGTAATAATATGAACTTGTGTGTTGAAATCGTAGAAACTCCTAATGAGCATGTATACTTATCTTCATACTCAAAGTAACAACGTGAAATATGTGCTTCACATGCTGAGAATTGTTGGTAAATTGGTGTGTACCTAGCTGAGCATCTAAGTTTGGTGACATGATTTATGTGCTTCAAATATGGAACTGGTGGATGAATTAGTAAACTTACTAAGTATATAGAACCCAAATTACATGAAGTATATGCTTGCATGTTTATATAAATTGTTTGAACATATGTCTAAAGCAGATGCCGAGACTAAACCTTGGAACCCGTCAGAGTAAACGGGGAAGGGTTGATCCACTTGAGAGGGGGGAGGCTAGTGGACCGGTAGTACCCGCAGTTTCTGAGTACCCTTCTGTTGTTTTTGTTGACTTTAAGCAAAGGGAGCGTTTTGTAGCTTTACAAAAACGCAAGATGAGACCCACAAAGTGTATAGACACCGGTGTGTTAGAAGAGTTGGAAATAGAGACGGATGTCCGTCATATATTCGAGACCTTGGGTTTTACTGGTTTGTACCGGCTGAGGAAGCACACTTACCCCTTCCTTACCCTAGAATTCATGAGTTCCTTTAACTATGACCCAGCGGGTCGTTGTTGAGTTTAGATTGATGAATACCGGTTTTGTTGACCATGGATTTGTTTGCCTCTCACCTTGGGTTGGCCAAGCCTCCCAAGGACTCCATCACTGACATTCCAGCTGAGTGCGGCGTCTGCCGCCTAATGCCTTGCTTGACTGGGAAACAAGCTCCCACCTCGAGCAACATGCTGATTAATGATGTTCAGCATGTTACCTTGAGGATCTTTCTCCGTTCTCTCTCGAACCTCCTCTATGACCGAAAAGATATCAGTAAATTGAATAACCATGAGGTTTTACTGTTGATGTCGTACCTCAACCCGGAGCGGGCCAAGAAAGTGGTCTTCAATGCTCCTTCCATAGTTTGTGCTGCTCTTGCCTTGATGGCTTCTTCTCCTTCTCGATACCTGAGTTGTGGTGCTATCGCCACTCGGTTAGCTGAAAAGCTAACCTCCTTTGAGGCTTCTCCGGCGTACGTGCCTCTAGTTACCCCAGTGCCTACCATGGATCGCGAATACTACCTCGACTTGAAATGGTTGAGGACCTTGGCCGATGGTAGCCTAGCATGGAAGGTGCATGGGATGAGTTGGATGAAGATTCCAGCTCCTGAGCACCTCCCACCCACGGAGCCCTTGGAGCCGGCAGTAGTGACGGTGAACTCCGATGACGAGGAGGAGGAGGAGGATGACGGACCCCGCCAACTACAGACCTACCTCATCGACGACGCCATTCTCAGGGAGATGCCGGAGCCGACGAAGGGTGAGAATGCGGGAGTTCAGGTGGTGGAGAGACCCAGAGTAGTGAGGGGACCCCGTCGAGTGAGGGAGAGGGCCCCGGAGACTAGGCCACCACCAGTAGCACAGCAGCAGCAGCAGCCTTTTCCATGCTACCCTTACCTCGACACCCCGGAGACACGATCCAGTTACCTAGCGGAGAGAGTGTCATCTACCTTGACACTCCGGAACATGCACGAGATGGCCTACGCTCAGGGGATAGGGACCGAGGGACCGCATCCAGTTTGGTGGAGTGGAGTTGGGAACTACTCGGGGGTTTTCCATGCCTACGGGGTGGATCGGTCGACGTGGGGGCACCTCAGTCCTTCCCTTACGGTGGCTTGACCCCATGGTACGTGGGCCCAGGAGCAGGAGCAGGGGTGGACGCGGGGATCGGGTCAGCGGGAGCAGGTACTTCAGGTGGTGGTGATGATGAGGTGATGTTCGAGCAGCAGCGGCAGCAGGAGGAGTGATACTCCTCGTCCTTATCTTTGTTGATAGTAGTTGATGTTAGATGGTGATGTTGTTGTTAGACTTTGGTAGTTATTTCCTTTTATTTTTCAGACTTAGTCGGATTTGTATGATTGGCCATAAGGCCGGAATTGCTACTCTAACCTTTTGCAGGATTATTGAGAGTCGGGGCATCATCCCGACTCAATTTATGTGACAATCATGTGTTATATGTTGGCTTACGACGGGGTATGAAAAGTACTTGACCTGCAGGTACTCGACAGAGTACCCCACACTCTATCGAGTAGCTGCAGGAAAGGAGGTAAGGAAACATTCTGATCTAGGGCTACTCGATCGAGTAGCCAACACACTCGATCGAGTAGCATGGTACTCGATCGAGTAGCGATACTTACTCGATCGAGTGTCACTGTTACAGGGGGTTTTTGAAAATTGAAAATGTTCAATTGTTTTATAACGGCAAGTTTAATGTTTAATGTGGTTACTAGTGCGTAGTAACACCTTTGAACTGTTAAATTCATATGTTGGAAGTCGTGCTTAAAGTTTATAAGCGTATTTGTCACAATTGGTAAGGCGGTAATAATTTCTTGTTACTTTAATACTGCATACGCCTCCTTACGATCTATTTGTCGCCGTTGTAACTTCGCCTATGCTTGTGCATACCATATTATCGTGCCCCCTGAAAGACAGCTAACTAGTCCGGTGGTTAGTGTATAATTGCCAATTTAACGAGTGCGTGCTTAACGAGTAATGTCCGCAATTGATAACGTGCTTAACCCATGTCATGAATCAAAGAATAGGTAAAATGCGTGGTAATTTGGGTGGTGAACTTCGGGGACGAAGTTCCTTTTTAGAGGGGAAGAGTAATGTCGCGAAATAAAAAGGTTGTTTTCGAATAGTGTTTTGCTTGTTTATAATATTGTTGGTGGTTGTCTATAAGGTGGTTGGTGGTGTCAAGTGTTAAAAAAAAAAAAAAAAAAAATTTTGTTGTTGAATTATAACGACTTATTTTCTTTGGTTCTTTAAAGTGAGTGTGATTGTATCTGAATCATGTTGCCAAGTAACATGGTGGCATTAGTTGTACCACATGAAAGTTGATATGAGACATGTTCTAGATGGATGGTTGGACAGTAATTAGTGTATGTTGGAAGTTCGTGAGCGGCGATTCGCACTGCGCGTCGGATGTTTTATGTGTATATAAAATAACGGTTGACTGTGATAAAGCTTGCATGATAGTGGCAAGAGTCGATAGGTTTATTTGTGGACGGTGATGATGATGACATGGGGGGGGGGGGGGGGGAAATGGTGTTTACAAGGGGTGATGGTCGGATCGGGAAGATTGGTGAGATTGTGTTGGTTCCGTGCCATGAACGGGAAGGTGAGTTGAACTTCGGGGACGAAGTTCTTTTTAAGGGGGGAAGACTGTAATACCCGTCCCTTTAGGGACCCTTTGACCAGCGTTGACTGTCCTTGGGGGCGGGAGTAACCTTAGGGAAGTATGCCAAACCATCTTGGGGTGCGTTTTAAGTGTGGTACTCGATAGAGTAGAGGCTACTCGATCGAGTAGCTAAGGTACTCGATCGAGTAGGGGGTTACTCGATCGAGTGCCTGGTTTTCAGCGGGGGTTTTATATCGCGTTTTGTTAAATCCGCAAATCACTTTCGCCACTTTCCTCCTATCCTTCAGCCGCCTCTTTCCCTTCCCTTCACCTCAAAACCTCCATGGATGCCTTTTGAAGATTCTTGAGCCTTAGGGGAGCGTCTCTTGAGTCGGGTAGCGGTCTTTTGCTGAGTTTCCCCCTTATAGGTATGTCATATTCATCATCCGTGCCGTTGTTTCTATAGTTAGGGTTTTGCTTGTAGTAATAGATATTTGCATGATGATAATAGGCTTTGCTTGGTTGCTGGATGTGTTATCTGTCGGCATGGATTGGTTGCGGTCGCTTAAAGGTAGGTTCGCCTACTCAGTTTCTGTAGATGGTCTAGTGTGTCGGTCGTGGTGGTAATATTGCGGTTGTTTGATATAGTGTTTTGTGTGTGTTGTGATTGTGATTGTGATTGTGATTGTGATTGTGATTGTGATTGTGATTGTGATTGTGATTGGTTTCTATGGCTCTCGAGATGCGTTCTCGGCTGAGTGGGGTCACTTGCGGGAGTGACTTCACGCCCTAGTTTCGCCCTTCGTGGAACCCGCCACGAAAGGGGATGTGCACATTAATGGACGGGGTTATCGCTCGTATGATGAGCGGGGCTTAGGTGGGAACGGCTGCGGTCCCCATCGCGTGGATCGGGTCAGGGTGGACGATCGATGTGAGTTTGGTTGGATTGTTGTGGTTGCAGTTGGGACTGGTGTCATTGTTTGTATTGTTGTTTGTAGTTGTCTCGTCTTGTCTCAGTACTGACCTTGTGTGTTGCTTGTTTGTTATGTGTCTGTCGTGATCCCTTATGGTGAGCAGTCGGTCTTAGCAGGTGTTGGTGTTGATGATAGCTGGAGTCCGGGCAGGGATGAGTCTTCATGACATACGATGGTCATAGCGAGTAGTCTTTGAGTTGTACCTTGTATTGTATTTTGGTTTGAATCACTTGTAATATAACCTAATAGTTCTTTTATTGACGTTTGATAATTACTTTCCTCGGGCAACCGAGATGGTAACGCCCTTATATGCTAAGGAAGGCCTAGTTAAGGCTCCTCTGAATATCGGGGTGTTACAACTTCATCCTGCCAGTTGATGACGAGGTGAATGCCTTGGAGAAAGATCTCTCGGACGAGGTGTTTGTGTTCAGTGCTGCCACTATGCTCACTATGTTCCAACAGGTTGAGGAAGCCATAGTCAGTCTCTCCGAGAGGATCACCCGACTTGATGATGCCTACCGTCGACTTATCTTCAATCCTCCGCCGCCACGCCCGAGGGAGAGTCCCCCGAGCACCCAAAACTACCCACACCAGGACGGATTGCTCCCGCGACCCTTCTAGTATGCACCTCACAACAATCAACCCCACAATAATCAATCCCACAATTATCAACCCCACAAAAACTACCCCCACAAAAATTACCCTCACAAAAATATCCCTCACAAAAACTACCCACCAAGGAATACCCCTCCAAGGTGCCTTCGAGATCCTGAAATCAATGGCATCTGGAGAGATGATGTTGAAGACGTCTACCTTGTCCCAGAGAAAGAGAAACGGGCGAAAGAGATCGGCCACCTTACCCGATCCGGACGCCCCTATCAGAACCCGAACAATCCAACGGTCATTCCAACAACGAATGACCAAGTTGTCCCGGAAGTAGAAACTCAACCAAGAGCTCCTGAGAATTCAATCCTCAAACAGCTTCAGAAGGCGAAAGCCGAAATCTCAATCTGGCAACTGATCGCAACATCCTTTGAACATCGACAGGCTTTGCTACAGGCCTTGGCAAAATTAACCGTGCCCTCCACCTCTTCCCCTGAAGAAATAGTGGCGCACATGACAAGGGACGCCCCTGACTTGAACAACCCAGTCGTCTTTTCCGACGAAGATATCACTCCCTTCGGAGCCAATCATAACCTTGCCCTATACATTACCGTACAATGTCTCAAGAAGAATGTGCCCATGGTCCTTGTAGATGACGGATCCGCGGTGACTGTCATTCCCCTCAAGACTGCTCACAAGCTGGGTATTAAGGAAGCGGATTTGGTCCCAACGAACTAAGGAGTACGCGCCTACGACGGCACTCGTCGCAAGGTCGCGGGGCTCGTCACTCTGACTATCGCAACCGGACCACTGGAAAGACAAACCAGTTTTCAGGTGGTCGACATCGACGCCTCTTTCAATATGCTCCTGGGACATCCCTGGATTCACGCCGTCAAGGCGGTTACCTCAACTCTCCACCAGAAGATCAGGGTCCCCTTCAACGGGAAAACAATCACAATTCCTGCTTCCCCGATCAAAGCTGTCATGAGAAAGGGAATAGCCTCCCAGGCCATTGAGGAAGATGATAATGAAATGTGGGAATTCCAAGCCGTGAATGCCATAACTAATGAATCAACACCCTTTGATTGTGACCCGTTTGCCAACCTCACAGTCAACCGCATCATGATGCGCCAGGGTTACTTCCCGGGTTTGCCCCTCAATCCACTGAAGAGCACCTTACCTCCCTTGAAACAGGCTAAGGTCCCCAACATTCCCTTCGAGCTGGGATTTGAACCTACTGATGAAAATATCCAGGAGATGAACCTCTTAGTCCGAAAACGCAAGAAGCACGGGGTTATCCTCCGTCCCTATCATCCGACCCTCAATGGATACTTTGTCCCCGAGGGACAATCAGAGCTCTACTATGGCTTTCCGGAGCCGATCTATGACTCTGTGGCCAAGGCGAGGTACCCGGGTGTGGAAGTCTTCCAGGACTGCTACTTCATCCCCAACAACGCCGAAGCTACTTCAACCGAGTCTAAGCTGTCGTCATGCCTCGACGGACAAGTTGTCTCTCTCCTCTTTGGGGAAGATAACATCAAGCACCTCGACTATGAGGACATCATCAACATCGCCCTGAAGGACAACCAATTTGACCCAACTGCCTTGATCTCCGACACTGACCCGGAGAAAGCTACACAAGGCTGGAGGAAGACCGTCAAGTGGACTGATCGTCAAGGCCGCATTCTCAAGATCACAACTGGAGAAGGCCCTATGTTCAAGGAGGGAAGTGACGAAGATTCCGAATCTGAGTCTGAGTCGGAGTCAGAGTCTGTCATAGCTCCTAACACTTCGATGTCCCGTCAAGGTCCCTTCCCGCATTTGTTCTATCACAAAGTCGTGGCCGATTCGGAGGCCGAGTCTACTAGGGTCGCCCCACTCCCATGAAAGGTGACAACCCGGAGTCATTCCGGGGCCACCTCCTCTACTTTGTGTCGCCTCCGACCGACCACGAGATGTCTGTCCTTTCCGAGCTTTTCGCTCGTGTCAACTTGATGAACGCTAAGTTTGCTTATGACTCGTCTCAATTTAAGCGCAATGCATTCGAATGACTATGAGGAATTTGACTTGAGTGACTACCCACCTCACCTAGCCAAAGAACTTGACAAACGGGAAACCAGAACCCCCATCATTGAGGAGACCGAGCCTATTAACGTAGGAACCGATAACTCACCTCAAGAACTTAGGATAGGGACAACCCTGAACCCCTCGGAAAGACAACAGTTCATTGACCTCCTCCACGAATACAAGGATGTGTTCGCCTGGTCCTCTGAGGGATATGCAGGATTGACAGAAATTGCAGAGCACCGGATACCCATTAAGCCCGGAGCTAAACCCGTGAAACAGAAGCTACGTCGAATGTGTCCTGAATGGGCCCTGAAAATCAAGGAAGAAGTGGACAAACAGTTCAAGGCTGGGTTCATCAAAGTGTCTGAATACTCTGATTGGGTGGCCAACATTGTGCCCGTACCAAAGAAAAACGGAAAAATTCGGGTTTGCGTCGACTTTAGGGATCTGAACAAGGCTAGTCCTAAGGACGACTTCCCTTTGCCACATGTTGACATTCTGGTAGACAATACTGCCGAACATGCTCTCCTATCATTCATGGACGGGTATGCCGGATACAACCAGATTAAAATGGCTGAGGAAGACATGCACAAGACAGCATTCACTACACAGTGGGGTACATATGGCTACACGCAATGTTGTTAGGATCGGGATTCTACTTTGAATCGATAGGGAGGGTAGAATTGAATCGGCAGAATCGGATCGTATAATCGTAAGATTCTACAAATTCACTAAATATAGTTTTTTATTTGGTAAAAATATATAATTGAAGATCAAGACACTTATTTATACACAAAGTATCGATAGTTAATGAGTTTAGTATCATTTCATGAACATGTGTCTACAACTTACATGAAATTTAGATTTTACGATGTCATTTTATAAAAATATATTTTAATATGTTTACTTTGGAGTCGAATCGTAGGATCGTAATATCGTAGAATCGTATTATGATCCTATCTCTAGAAAATTTCAAATAGATAGGATCGTAAGCTTCTACAAACATGATAGAATCGTAAGATCCGGGATCGGTCAAGCATTTTTGGATCGTAAAATCGTAGAATCATAGGATCGAATCGGGGTTCTGACAACAATGGCTACACGGTCATGCCCTTCGGTCTCATCAACGCCGGAGCGACCTATCAAAGAACCGCTACCACTCTCCTACATGATATGATGCACAAAGAGGTAGAGGTGTATGTCGATGACATGATTGTCAAATCAAAAGAACGGGACGACCACATCAGCGCCCTCCGGAAATTCTTCGCCCGTCTGCAGAAATATAACATGAGACTAAATCCTCAGAAGTGTGTATTCGGGGTCACCTCCGAAAAACTCTTGGGATATGTCGTCAGCAAAAGAGGCATTGAGATTGATCCAACCAAAATCAAAGCCCTTCAGCAAATGCCTCGGCCTAGGAACGAGAAGGAGATTCGGGGATTTCTCGGTCAGGTTCAATACATCAGCCGCTTCATTGCCAAGCTCACCATGATTTGTGAACCAATATTCAAGAAGCTTCGCGCCTCCGATCACACCGATTGGGATGACGATTGTCAAAAGGCCTTCGACAGGATAAAGGAAATCCTATCCAAACCTCCTGTCCTCATGCCACCTCAACCGGGGATTCCTCTATCCCTATACCTGACTGTTACCAACACAGCCATGGGAGCAATGCTAGCACAAACGGTCGGCGGCGAAGAACGAGCCATCTACTACATCAACAAAAAGTTCATTGAGTATGAGACAAGGTACACCCAACTAGAGAAGACATGCCTTGCCCTAGTATGGTCAACAAAGAAGCTGCGGCATTACATGCTTAGCTACACGGTCCACATCTACTCCAAGATGGACCCTGTCAAATACATCTTCGAAAACCCGTACTAAACGGAAGGCTGTCTAAGTAGACACTCATGCTGCCCGAGTTTGATCTCAAGTTTGTAACCCTCAAGGTTATCAAGGGAAGAGCAATTGCCGATTTCCTAGCAGAGAATCCCGTCAACGAAGATCCAACGACCGACACATGGTCACTTCCTGACGAAGACATCCTTTGCGCCGATTCCGACGCATGGGACCTATACTTCGACGGTGCATCTAATCTGAGAGGCTTCGGGGTGGGAATCCTTCTAATATCACCGGAGGGAGAACATGTTCCGATCTCGCTCAAGCTAGACTTTACCGTCACCAACAACGCCGCTGAATATGAAGCATGTCTCATCGGCCTACAAGCAGCCATCACACTTGGCATCAAGAGACTGAGGGTCCACGGCGATTCCTCGCTCATCATCAATCAGGTGTCAGGATCATGGAAAATCCGATCTGACAGCTTAGCTCCCTACCGAGCAAAGATCAATCAAGAGGCCGAGTTCTTCGACCAAGTCGACTATTTCCACTTGCCACGAGGAGAAAATCAATTTGCTGATGCCCTGGCAAAACTTGCCGCGCTCGTCAACATACCTGACGACATGACATCAATGCCCCTATGTGCCGAGAGAAGGAGCGAGCCAGCCCATATTTGTGCCATCATCAACGACGAGGAAAGACATGATGAACCTTGGTACCAAGCCATCCTCAACTACAAAACCAAAAATAAATTCCCTCCCAACTCTGATCAAAGAGGACAAAGAGCCATCCGTTTACTTGCATCACAATTCGTGATAAACCAAAATCAACTATACAAAAGAACACCCCAAGGGATTCTCCTCCTTTGCATTGATCATCACAAAGCCAAAAAAGTCATGGGAGAGGTCAACGACGGAGAATGTGGCCCTCACATGAGCGCAATGATGCTTACCCGGAAAATCATGCGGCTAGGTTACTACTGGACCACCATGGAAGCTGATTGCCGTAACTACGTCAAACATTGCCACAATTGCCAAATCTTCGCCAACATACAACACATACCACCATCCCTTTTATACACCATGACCTCACCTTGGCCTTTCTCAACCTGGGGCATCGACATCATCGGGAAAGTCAACCCCGTAGGCACTAAGGGGCATTGCTTCGTCCTCGTCGCCATCGACTACTTCACCAAATGGGTGGAAGCGCAGTCATATGCAGTCTTGACCGCCAAACAAGTGGCCAAGTTCATTTAAAACAATATAATCTGTCGATATGGGGTACCCCATGAAATGATCAGCGATCAAGGCTCTCACTTCCGGGCGGAAACTCAGGCCTTGCTGGACAAATACAAGATCAAACGACATCGGTCATCCCCTTATCGTCCCCAAAATAACAGAGCGGTGGAGGCAGCGAACAAAACTCTTGTCACCATTATCAAGAAAATGAAAGACAACTACCGCGACTGGCCGAGCAAACTCCCATTCGCACTCTGGGGATACCGAACCTCCATTCGAACATCGACAGGAACCACACCCTTATACCTAGCATACGGTATGGAGGCGGTTCAACCTGTAGAGTTAGAGGTCCCTTCTCTACGCATCCTACTGGAAAGTCAAGTCCCCGAGGCGGAATGGACCCGTCGAAGGTACGAGAAACTCACTCTTCTAGACGAACGACGACTCAACGCCTTGCACAACGTCCATCTATACCAACGACGTATACACCGGGCATTCAACAAGAAGGTTAAACCCAGGAACATCCGGGTGGGCGACTTGGTCCTCAAGTCAGTTCGAGCACCATTACCCGTCGATCCTAGGGGGAAATTGAAACCCAACTGGGCCGGGCCATACCTGGCCAAGAAAATACTTTTGGGGGGCGCAGTGAGACTGAGTGACCTAGATGGGGAGGACTTTACAAACCCGACCAACCTAGACCAACTCAAGAAATACTACCCTTGAACCATAGCAACCAACGACCTAGCCTAGTCTTACGACTAGCAACCACCTCAACCCCTTTTCAAGTCAAGTTCCTCAACGTGTTCTGATTTGAAATTGCATGTTTTATCGGGTCTAAGCTGCGACACCTTGCCCGTTTCGAATGTCCTTTGATCTGTCAAAGGCAACATCTATTTGCACTAAAAAAAACCCCCTGAACTACGAGCATGGTTTGATTTCACCTCTTCAGGTGGATACGTAGGCAGTCCCTCTTACGCATGAGGGATACAACCACAAAACCCAATCAAATTCTACAAAACATTTCGAACTACGATCATGGTTTGATTTCACCTCTTCAGGTGGATACGTAGGCAGTCTTTCTTACACAAGAAGGATACAACCATCCCCATAATAAAAAAAAACACATCACCCACATACAAAACATCCCCATCAAAAAAAAGAGAAAGGGAACAACTTTCCCTTTTCTCCACGAAATACAAAATAAGCCTTTCTCCCTTCCTCACAAAATACCACTTTCCCAAGTGCAAATGTTTAGGATAATTCAAATTGAATTGCCTTCACCAAATGGATGGAAGGAACAAGCGTTCATAATTTTCGACACGGGCAATCCTCTTATTTAATTAATAATGGGAGGGATTACAATTTCAACAACAAATAAAACTCGACGAGTCTACAACTTGTCGAAGCTAAGGTGTCAACTAAAACACCTCACATAATAAAACTAGCACAAAACACACAATAACTAGCTAGTACAACATAATAAAAAACTCACAACAATAATACAACATAATAATAAAACGGGTAATGGAGGTCTTCACTATTCCATTCTACCCTTGCCTTTTCCCTCGGGGTACATCTTCCCCTTGTTCTTCTTGTTGGCCCGCCTAGCATGGACTTCCTCCTCGGAACGGATCCTCAACGGATCTAAGACGGCGACGGCCTCCGGTCGAGCACAAGACCCCATGTTCGACCCAAAAAGAGCCAATGCACGGCCCACCATATTCTTGGGGCCGGAACTCCTCCTCTTTGGTGGTCTCATCACATCGGGGGTAGCTCCATCAACATACTCCTCAAAGAAGGCACGGTTGGCCATGCCAACCTCTCGGTACTTCAAGTCGACAACCTCGTCCTTACGGAATTTAGACCTCTCCTCCAAGGACGGAGCACGTGACCACTTGACATAAGCGGGAGTCACCCATGTCGTGGCAACGGGGTTTGGTACCTCCCAAAGCGGTCGAGTGGCCCACCATCTTTCGAAGGCCTCCACAAGCTCGGAGTTCCGGAAAACATTCTCTTGGACAAGGGTATCTTGAGCGGGCACCTTTTGTTGACGCCCCATTTGCCTCATGAGCCTTTCGGGATAAATGAAGGAGGCAACCTTCAAACCCACCACCATCAAATAATGAGGACTAGCACCCGAAGCGGGCAACCCCGTGAAGGACCTCTAGTGCCACCATGGCACCACCCAACGGATATGAGGACCACCCTCCTCCACCAATCTTGCGGCCCAATAAGCCTCGGTAGAAGCAAAACTATCCGGGTACAACTTCTTCCTCATGGTAAGGTGACGGAAGGAATAAGAAGAAGAATCAACCGGAGGCTCTACATACCTTAGCCTCTCCAATAGCCACACTTTGAGGATCCTTGGGGACCCAAATGAGGGAGCTTCTCCAGAAGAGCCTTCCTTGTCCAAAGCTTGGATGATCTCGCCAAGCACCAACCATGATGGATCTCTACCATGCTCCATTTGCTCAACCACATGAATAATGGTCATACTACCATAGAATTTTGGCCCCTCCTTCTTCAAAACATCAACAAAGAGGTATACATGGACAAGGCAAAAGGTAAGAGCCCTTCTCCTAGCCACTTCCGAGACATTGCCATCTAATCGGTCAGAAAAGATGTTGATAAAAGCCAACATATCCATACCATGTGGAGCAAGAAGAAAGTTGACTTGACTTGTCGACAAACCCAACATGGAACGGAATTTCTCCTTGTAGCACAACCGAGTCGGAGGAAGCACCGGAACACAACCCAACCACCCACCAATGGCTCCAACGTCTTCGGTTAGAGGGCAAATCTCACCCTTCGGGAAAACGAAAGCATGGTGTTTCGAATCCCAAAATCGAGAACATGCTTCAAGAAATGAAGGTTGCACCTTGACTTGACGGAGCACCAACAATTGACCAACTCCCATACAAATAAGTTTATACTTTTCGGGAGGCGACAAATCCCGGCACCATTGTCGCAATGCGTTCTCAAAAGCATCCATGAAATATTTTTGTGGAAGAAGAAGAACAAGTTTTGTAGAGGTGTTTTGTGGTTCGGATGATGAAACAATGAAGCGCAAACATCACTATTTATACAAAAATGATCAGCGCGTTTTTCAGAAAAAGGGGAGAGCCGGCTTCCATTGCCAGGCTGCTCGCGCCTCTTTGGGCCTTCCCCAGGATTCCCGCTGTTGACTTGTCTCTTTCAACTTGTGTTTTCTCCTGACACCTCAAACCTCCCACCGGAATGCCCGCGCCTCTTCGGGATGGTCCAAGACATTTTGTGTTTCCTCACACTCACATTTCCTTGTTTTCACGTTTTACGAAATCCGACATGGTTTCCTTGACGCAGCTTTAAACATACGGATTTTTCTTTCTTTTTTTAAAGGGGGAAGGGCTAGCCGCCCCGATCCGCGACGGATCGCTTCCATGTCAATCAAAATTCCGAAATTTTTTCGCTTTTTTCGCAGTTTCCCATCCAAATAAAAATCGAAAATTGATAACACGACGTCAATATCCCTCAAAATTTCAAGCACTCACAAATTCGAGTCTTGACCTCAAAAATCAAATACACTCGTGAAAATCTCTTCTAAAATTCTTCCCTGACGGTTTGAGTTTGAATTTTTTGAGTCACAAATCAATTTCAATAATTTCGATGCAATTTAATTCACGACACGAGTTAATTGCTCAAATTTTCAAATCAATTCCTTTTGAATTCCAAACGTGACGACTTGTCGCGGAATTTTTCAAAATTCATTTCAATTTTCAAAACTCAATTTTAACTTCAAGTCATCTTGGTTAATTTTGTTTTCAATCAAATGCTTTTACGTGTTTACGTTTATGCATATGTGCTACCTGTTGCCTGTTTTCTACACTAACGATGCAGGAACTGGTGCAAAGCAAAAGGAGAATTGACAGCCGACAACGCTCCTCCGAAACACAACACAAAAAAGCCAAAAATCACAAATGAGCTACAATCCAAAAACACATATACAAACCGCCTCACGCAAAATACATCGACACACGTTTGATACGGACAACCGACCGTACAAACAGGATCCAGTGCAGACGTCTATCATACAGACACTGGCCTAAAACAACCGTCTATCATACAGACACTGGCCTAAAACAACCGTCTATCATACAGACACTGGCTTAAGACAACGAACTGGGGGCTATCCGCCACCTACCGGACTAAGCACTCTCTATCCTCTCAAACAGAAAAGAAAGGGAGCAACATAAGAAATAAAGGAGCAACAACGGAAGCAGAGGTGATTACCATTATGGTAATACCTCGTTCCTGCTCCACGACAAAAATGAAGACAGTGTCTGACAGACTTCGGATGATAAGGAGGCCAAGAACCATGATGCGATGCACCACCCCGGTACTGACCACCGATCATCAGCCATCCTGTCTATGAGCCACAATGAAAAGGACAAGCCGGCCACATCAGCCGCCTCTCCCCCTCTACGGAAGCATCCCCACCACCGCCTCGAATCCGGCAGCCTCCTCAGTCGTCTCTTCCCCTCCAGGATCGTCCTTCTCCTCCAGTGCCTCCACAACGGACCCCATAGGTCCCAAATGGTACCCTGCGATCAAAAGAAACAAAACAAAGGACGTCAGCCGAAATTTCGGCATTACGACGGCATAAAATGGACAAATCCAAAAAAACACAACCTGCAAAATGATGCGTGCCTTTTATATGATGTTTTACACCCTATTATACACGCATTTCAGAGCTCAATTATGTAGTTTAAAGCTACTATTTTCCCCATTTCGTCTACTTTCGTATTTTTATGTAATATTGCAGATTTATGCGGAAATGAGTAGATATTGAGCTAAATCCGTCCCCGAGTATCTTGCATTGCATTTGTCATGATGTATCTACTTAAGGAACGAGCTTGGTGCGCATTACGAGGCCTGAAAGATAATTTTATGAAGAATTAGAAGCGGACTATCAGCTAAAGCAGTCGATCGACTGCCCATCTTGGTCGATCGACCAACCCACGACTTACAGAAGCTACTGTTCAGCATAGTTCAGTCGATCGACCGGTCATAGTGGTCGATCGACCACACCGCTAATCTGCGTGAATTAAGAGATCGAGAATTAGGAAGCCCATTGTATTTTAGGTTTTAGAATAAAGTTACGTATGTCTACCTATATAACGTAACTCATTCCTGATGCTACAATTATCCAGTTTTATTCAGTTTTTAGTTTATCATTGATACTTAGGGTTCTTAAGTTTAATCTTTCGTTAATAAAGTTCTTTTTGGCAATCGGTTTTGATCTCCCCTTTACAATTCCTTTACACGGTACTCTTCTGTTCCTTTATTCAGTTTTATTGCTTTCGTCCGTAGTTTAGGATTGCTAGGTTAGATCCCCCGAAGCCAAATTATTGTTTTATGTTAATTGTTCGCTTAATTGATTTAAGCATGAATTCGAATGTTTTAATTGTTAAGTTTATTGCTGTGTTCAACTTCGTTTTAATTAATTTAATTGCTTTGTTTGACGAATCGAGTGCACGCGACTAGTTAAATGCCTAGGATTTGACCGACCCAATAAAGATCGAAAGATAGGGAAGGGAGATGGCCTACCTAATTAAGACGACTAAATTAATAAGATCGAGAGATGAGTTAATTTAGCCTTTTTAGTCACTTTTCAGGACGAAAGTTAATATTAGTGATATTAGGGACCTGTAGCGAGATCGAAAGATGCTACCGGTAAGAACGGACCGAGAGGACCTCTTGTTTTTCCGTCTCACGTGTTTGTTTTAGACCTACCTAGTTTACTGCCGCCGAAACTATAGTGAACCGACCATCTTAGCACCCTTTTAATATTTGTTTTCATCCGTTTATTTAGTTTACTTTTCTTTTATTGTCTTTAGCTATAGACCAAATCAAATCAAACCCCCACACTTGTTACTTTAAGACTAAAACCAGATAACTATTGATTGCATCGCCTCCCTGTGGTTCGACCCTGTTACCACTAGCTTCTGTTAGTTTTAATAGGTATTATAAATATTATCTTTGGTGCACACAACGACGGGCATCAAATTTTGGCGCCGTTGCCGGGGAGGCAATTGTTTAAAATTTTTAGTTGTTTATATTTTTAGTCTTTCTTCTAGTTTAAGGGACATCTGTTCCTTAAACTACTCTCATATTCTTCTTGTAGTTTCTTCTTATGCGCAGGTCACAGGGTGGTGAATTACTACCGTTCAATCCTGAGATTGAGAAGACTTTGCGTGAGTTGAGACGATCATCTAGAGTATTGCCGACAGAGGAAGAGCTGAGTACTCTGTCTAGTTACTACGAGAACGCTTTATTTGAGGAGGATCCACCTTCATCTCATGTTTATACTTCATCAACTGAGACCGTCAAATCTCCAGACATGGCTGAAGAAGCGAGTATAGCCAGTCACTCTGAGCCGACAGCTGAGAATCTCTATAAGGGATTCGCATTACCAGGGACAGACAGAAAATTCGAGCCGAAACCGTCCTATATCAACTTGGTTGAGAGAAACCAATTTGGGAGAGCTGCAAATGAAGATGCAGCTAAGCATATGGAGACTTTCATTGATTATTGCTGTTCCATACCCCCACCAACCGGTGTAACCCAGGACCAGGTGAAAGAGACCATGTTCATATTCTCTCTTCGTGATGCTGCAAGGGAGTGGTACAGAGACCTGGATCGAGTTGCTAACGGGATCACTGATTGGAAGTCGCTGGCCCTGGCATTCTACAAGAAATACTTCTCTGCCTCAAAGACAAATGTCATTAGAGCTCAGATCACGAGTTTTAAATAGGGTCCGGATGAGAATTTTCATGAGGCATGGGTCCGGTTCAAGAAGTTGGTGCGAACTATTCCGCACCATGGGTTCGAGAAGTGGAGCCTATGCAATCAATTTTATAATGGGCTCTATGACGATCAGAGGGCTATCCTGGATGCGGCAGCTAATGGCAGATTCCAGGAGAATGTGGGAGAGACTAAGGGGTGGAAAATTATTGATGATTTGGCCACCCATAAAGCTGAGTATGGAAATTCCAGGGGAAACCAAAGGAGTGCTGAATCCCCTTCTGTAGCTGCATTAGAGGCTCTCACGGCGAGATTTGATAAGTACGAGTTGGGAGGAGCTTCAAAAGGAGGGATCTATCATATGAATGCTGTTTCAGACGGTCCTTTCGTCTGCAAGAGATGTGGAGGAGAAGGACATGTTTCAGACAACTGTCCTAATCCCTATGAGTCTTGTGCTGCCTTTCAACATTATAGGCAGACAAACACTTATTTTGAGCCGAATGTCCATCCAAATTTGAGGTGGAGTAGCCAAAATGTCCTAAATCCGACTCCACCTCCACAGCAGCAGAAGCAGCAGAGTTATGTGCCCCCTCATAAGCAGCAGCAGCCATACCAAAAGCCTCCGTATGTTCCACAGCAGCAGCAGCAGTCCCAAGGCTCCGAATTTACCGAGTTGAAAAATATGTTGCTGAAAGAATCTCAAGCTAGAGAGGCCGGGATGAAGATGTTAGAGAGCCAAATTGCTCAATTGGCTAGCAAGAGTGCAACTCGAGCTCCGGGCCATTTACCGTCGCAGACGGATCAAAAGGAGACCCTTAATGCTATTACTTTGAGGAGTGGGTCTACCCTTGATGGGCCCGCTATGGTCGAGGAAACTACTGAAAAGGATGAGGCGGAACCAAGCAAGAAAAAGGCAGTGACGAACAATGGCAAGAAAAAGACGTCGCTGGGAGGTATGTCGATCGATCGATCGACATACCGATCGATCGATCGACCATCGCGAAAAATTACACGACTCTTTCGTTTCAGAGCGTCGGTCGATCGACTGACATTCATGGTCGATCGACTGACGACGCTGCTGATGGTGAGTCTTTTCGTCCTCCAATGCCAAATAACTTGAGGGACCACTTGTTTCGGGGTACGACTACTCCGAAAATATTGAGGCAAGACCCAAATGCTTGATGGGTCGATTCGGTTCGAAATATGACCCAATGACGATTAATGGTTCATTTTTGAGACGGTCTGAAGAAGGGTCAAGCTACAACAAGGAGAAGGTAGTGGATTTTCAGCCTAAGTCCACCGATGCCGGCATGAGAAACCTAGAGGAGAGGGCTAAGTTACTTCTTTCAGCCCCCTATCTGGAGAGATTGGTGCCGACGAAGGAACAGGTATCGTTTAATAAATTTGAAAATGTTATTCGTAGCTTAAACGTACAAGTTACTTTTCTTGAGTTAGTCAATCAAGTGCCTGCTTACATGAAATTTATGAAGCAACTGTTGTCTAAAAAGAAGTCACTTTAAACTGTGCATTTTGTCGCACTAACTGAGGAGTCATGTTCTTATTTGACCCATACTGCACCTCATAAGCTAGAAGACCCAAGTAGTTTTTCAGTCCCATGTAGTATTGGCACCTTTTCTATTGAGAAGGCCTTGTGTGACCTAGGAGCCAGTATTAGTGTCATGCCCTTGAGTCTTGCTAGGAAGTTGAAATTGACTAGGTTTGCAGTCACAAACATGACAGTACAGATGGCTGATCGGTCTACGGTCCAGCCTAAAGGAGTCTTAGAAGACATTCCTGTGCAAATAGGAAAGTTCTTTTTCCCTGTTGACTTCGTTGTACTAGATATGCCCGAGGTTGCCCACATTCCCATCATATTAGGTAGACCATTTCTACACACTGCTGGTGCAGTTATTGATGTTGGTTCAGGGACTTTGACCTTCAAAGTAGGAAAGCATTCCATTATCTTTGCCCAGACAGCTAAGAAGAAAGACCCTATGTGGCCAGTTACTTGTAATACGGCTTCTGAAAAGAAATCCTATTTTGTGCTTCCTGATATGCCTGTCTCTATGCCTGTTTCTGCTATAACACCTCCGCCCCAGATTGGGAGCAAATTGGAGGAAGATTCTTCTATTTTGGATATTGCAGGAACTGGTTTGGGGAAGGAAGAGCCGCATGTTGCTCCAGCTGTGAAGGAGCCAATCGTTCAAAGAGACGGTTTAGGATGTCTTAGCTATGGCACAGACGAGGAGCCCGATGATGAGACAGTCAAAGCGACGGAGTCCGATTTGGATTCTGACGAGCTAGAGGAGGTCATTGATTGGGAAGATGTCCGAGATGTTGATCCGTTGAGTGTTGCGGATGTTGGAGTTGAGAAGAGTGCAACAGAGAAGATGAGCACTGTAGAGGCTACTTCTTGTAGCCAGAAGCCGAGCAAGTGGGCCATTCCGTGGCCGTTCTTGATCAACTATTAGTTGGTTAAGGCTTTTCCATACAACATTTTACTGCTTTTTAAGACTATTTATCGTTTTTTCGTATGCGCGAAACTTCGCATTTTATTTAAGTTTGCTTAGGATTTTAAATACTTTAGACGGGTACTTTGGGTTTGGCGCAATTTTGGGCGCGTTATTGTGTGTATTTACAGGTTTATAGACCGTATTAGCTCGCGTTATTGAGCTAATTCGAAGAAATCAGAACTTACAACAGGTATTGCAGTCGATCGACTAGCCACTATGGTCGATCGACTGAGCGCTACAGTTCCAGGTGCTTCTGTTCCTGTTCACCTTGGTCGATCGACTGGGTGATGTGGTCGATCGACCATAATTCGCTGCTGTACCTGTTTTCGATCATTCCCCTGCTGTGTTTGATCGATCTACGGAAGTTGAGGGAGTCTTCTCTCCACCTTATTCTCCGTTTCGTTTCTGTTTTCTTCCATTTCCTTATTTTACACATAATGTTGCGTTTCATAAATTGTTTTCTCGGTTTTATGCGCGGTACTTTTGTTTTCTCTTTTCAGGTACTTATTGGTAGCATCTGCGCTCTTTGAAACCTCCTAGCTCACTATTTGGTTTGGGGAGGTTTCCTTTTTTGCGCTTAAAGTCTTGTGAGTTTCCGAGTTCTTACTTCATGTTTTGTTTAGTTAATTTATCGCAAATTCCCGTTTTCCTTTTACTTCATTACATGATTTTGCACAATGGGGACATTGTGTGATTTGGTTTGGGGAAGGATTTTGCGTTGCATTTCATTTGCTTGCATTCACGTTTACATTTTGTCTTACATTGTTGTTTATTTTCTCTTATATATACAGAAAATCCAAAAAAAGAAATCCAAAAAAATTGAAAAATTTCAAAAATTTCAAAAAATGCACGTTTATTTTAGCATATAGGTCGAGTCGGAACGGTAGTATTTCTATGATGACACTGCATTTGCATCTGTTTTTGATTGAGCCTTGATAATTGACATGTTATTAGTAGAATCACTTGCATAGTCTACGAGTTTTCGTTAAATTTCTTGCTGAACTTGAGACTTGACTTTGATTTTTGGCAAACTACATTATATTCTGAGTTTTAGAGCCTTATAACTGGTGTCATTCATGACCGGTTTATCTAGATTGTGAGTAGTTACTCCTTATAAGACATGTTACATCAATTTGCACAAATATGAACTTAATCTGCTTAATACCTGTATGCATTCGGTTTGTGGTTAGTTGACACATGTGGAAGAGGTATCCTTTATTCATTTTGCCCATAAGCTCCACACTGCCAAAAATAGCCTTTTTGTCCCGTTACTACATCCTACACTTAGCCTGCCCTTGTCAAGCTAGTAGTTTATGTTCTTGGGATTGTCACTTCGTTTTGGTAGTTAATGCTCATTTTGAGGTGTTGTTGAACAGAATTGAAAAGAAAAAAAAGAAGAGAAAAAAAAAGAAAGAGGAACGCATGTGTACTGTAGAGGACGGTCGATCGACTCGATTCATTGGTCGATCGACTGATGCCCGAGAAGAAAAAGAAAATCAAATCGCATAATTCAAAGTCTTTATTAAATGGCGATTTTTGCTCCCATGTTGCATTCATATCTTATGGGGAGTTGATTATATCGGAGATTGTGAGATTAGTGCTTGCTATTAGCACCGTTTCGATTGAAATTTTGAGCAAGAAGTTGGATGTTGTTACAATTTGGTTCCCTTAGTTACTAGCTTGGCTTTTAACTCTGTTTTTATCCAAATTCATCTTAGCCTCTTCTTACCCATTACCTCACATATCCATATTTACCTCGGCATGTGTCATGGTCATCTGTTTGGTTGGAATGCATATGTACGGTTGTAGAGATTGTTTTCATATTAGACTGCAGGCATGTTCTTATAGGTAGTAGTTAGGTGAGCGTCATTACAAAATAAATTCTTTCTATCTTTACATATACTCACCTGTATTTATTGAGTGATATGAGCGACCCGTGAGAGTCCAAAATGATAAGTCTCTACAGTTGACGGTTCAGCAGGTTTTTAATGACTACATAACTCATTTGCATGATTCATATTGCTAATTGATTGTTAGTTGTTCAATTAAATTGGTTTAGGCTATTCGGTCTGCATTTCGCTCTGAGATTGAACTCGTTCCATTAGGTTTTAGGATCGAGTCTAGTTCTTGCTTGAGGACAAGCAAGGGTTTGGTTTGGGGAAGTTTGATGCGTGCCTTTTATATGATGTTTTACACCCTATTTTACACGCATTTCAGAGCTTAATTATGTAGTTTAAAGCTACTATTTGCCCCATTTCGTCTACTTTCGTATTTTTATGTAATATTGCAGATTTATGCGGAAATGAGTAGATGTTGAGCTAAATCCGTCCCCGAGTATCTTGCATTGCATTTGTCATGAGGTATCTACTTAAGGAACGAGCTTGGTGCGCATTACGAGGCCTGAAAGATAATTTTATGATGAACTAGAAGCGGACTATCAGCTAAAGCAGTCGACCGACTGCTCATCTTGGTCGATCGACCAACCCACGACTTACAGAAGCTACTGTTCAGCATAGTTCAGTCGATCGACCGGTCACAGTGGTCGATCGACCACACCGCTAATCTGCGTGAATTAAGAGATCGAGAATTAGGAAGCCCATTGTATTTTAGGTTTTAGAATAAAGTTACGTATGTCTACCTATATAACGTAACTCATTCCTGATGCTACAATTATCCAGTTTTATTCAGTTTTTAGTTTATCATTGATAATTAGGGTTCTTAAGTTTAATCTTTCGTTAATAAAGTTCTTTTTGGCAATCGGTTTTGATCTCCCCTTTACAATTCCTTTACACGGTACTCTTCTGTTCCTTTATTCAGTTTTATTGCTTTCGTCCGTAGTTTAGGATTGCTAGGTTAGATCCCCCGAAGCCAAATTATTGTTTTATGTTAATTGTTCGCTTAATTGATTTAAGCATGAATTCGAATGTTTTAATTGTTAAGTTTATTGCTGTCATTATTTCCAGTATGAGTAGCTAAATATCTTGTGCTAGGATGTAGGGAATCTGTAGAAGTAGGCGGCATTAGAATAGTAGACCCGAATCGCGCCATGGTCGATCGACCAGGTTCCCTGGTCGGTCGACTGGCCACGTGAGTTCAGCTTCGTTTTAATTAATTTAATTGCTTTGTTTGACGAATCGAGTGCACGCGACTAGTTAAATGCCTAGGATTTGACCGACCCAATAAAGATCGAAAGATAGGGAAGGGAGATAGCCTACCTAATTAAGACGACTAAATTAATAAGATCGAGAGATGAGTTAATTTAGCCTTTTTAGTCACTTTTCAGGACAAAAGTTAGTATTAGTGATATTAGGGACCTATAGCGAGATCGAAAGATGCTACCTATAAGAACGGACCGAGAGGACCTCTTGTTTTCCCGTCTCACGTGTTTGTTTTAGACCTACCTAGTTTACTGCCGCCGAAACTATAGTGAACCGACCATCTTAGCACCCTTTTAATATTTGTTTTCATCCGTTTATTTAGTTTACTTTTCTTTTATTGTCTTTAGCTATAGACCAAATCAAATCAAACCCCCACACTTGTTACTTTAAAGACTAAAACCAGACAACTATTGATTGCATCGCCTCCCTGTGGTTCGACCCTGTTACCACTAGCTTCTGTTAGTTTTAATAGGTATTATAAATATTATCTTTGGTGCACACAACGACGGGCATCACAAAGCAAAACAAGGGCAATCCAGCCCGAAACCAGCCTAACAAAACAAACAAAACCATTCACAAAAAAAACAAAAAACGCAAAAAACGACTCGCCCCTCTTTTCAAGCAAAAGACGAGTCAAAACCACCACAAAAAACCGGCATTTTAAGACCCATACAAGGTCCGCCAACAACCCAAAATACATTCCCAATGCAATGGGAAATTTTTCTACGGCTCAAAAAGGCAATTCATACGCTAAGTTGGGCGCAAACCGGTCAAAATTTCAAAACGACCGCAAAAAGGCGAACGTGATTTTATCACGCCTCCAGGTGACCTAAGCTAACAATAAGGTCCATTTCAAGGCAAACTGACTCAATTCAAGCTCAAACAGACGCTTATTTTGTCAGACATAAGACCGTCACGAAAGGCAAAAATTCCAATTTTGCCCACAATACCCAACAAAGGTCCATAATGGCAAATATGGTCTTTCCCGACTACAATGCAACCTAGTGGGACCCATTATCCAAGCAAATAAACTTGGCATTGCGAGATGAGACGGTTTCTCACCTCACTCACGTTCTTCGAGCATAGGGAGCGGGAACGGGGACCAAAACACGAACTAAAAGCACCTCTATACCTCTAAACAGGTTTCTAACCTAATGCAATAATCAATTTCACTCGAAATGGGCTCAATCGAAAACGCCCAAATCGATTTTCTAGGGTAAAAGTTCGCCCTAATTCAATTAAGCTAAAGACCAATAAAAACAAATGGATTCGAGAGGAAATGCATACCTTGAGATGACATTATTGTTGATGGCACGAATGGAAGCTAGCGAAAGTCCAACAATGGCGTTTCTTTGCGGGTTTTTGTGTCGAAGGTTGAAGACGAATGAAGAATGAAATGCAGCCAAACCTCGCGTCTTTTTACAGAATAAAGGGAAGCCCCTTTGGTTCGCCAGGTGGCTCGCGCCTCAACCAGGCGTCCCTTACTATTTCAGCGAATTTTGGGCTTTGGCCCAATTTCCACATAACAAACTTCAAATTTTCATTGACGATATTAAAGATCGTCATTTTCTCAAAGACAAAAACAAATAGTGAAAATTTAAATTCGCTATTTTTTCAAACAAACGGCGATCAAAACCGCCAATTTCAAAAATAATAGTGAAAATTCAAAATTCACTGTTTTCTTCAATTTTCAAAAATAATAGTGAAATTCCAAATTCGCTATTTCCTTCAAATGTCAACGGCGGCACATAAACCGTCACTTCAAACGAAATAGTGAAGATTTCAAATTCACTATTTCATCACATGTCAACGGCGGCACATAAACCGTCACTCCAAGCATGATAGCAAAATTTAAAATTTGCTATTCCCTTCAAAATTCAAACAAACGGCGATCAAAACCGCCACTGCAAATTCAAACAAACGAGCAGTAGAAGTTCAAATTCACTATTCCTTCAAATGTCAACAGGGGGGGGGGGATTCCTCGCGGAACCCGCTTATTTCAACAACATTGATAGTGAAATTCAAAACTCACTATTTTCACGGCGGCATCACGAGTTCGCTACTTTCAAAACAAGCCCATTTGACGCGGCTATTCTCACGGTCCATTAACCGACCGCCCTCATGGCTGGCGAGCCTTACTACGCGCCATGGCTGGCGAGCCTTACTACGCGCCATGGCTGGCGAGCCTTACTACGCCCCATGGCTGGCGAGCCTTACTACGCGCCATGGCTGGCGAGCCTTATTACGCCTCATGGCTGGCGAGCCTTACTACGCAACATGGCTGGGGAGCCTTTGTCCGCATACACCCAAGGACATATCCCGAAGATGCCTCGGGTACAACTCCTTGTCACAGCTGGCGAGCCTTTGTCCGCAAACACACAGGGACATATCCGAAGATGCCTTAGGTATGACTCCTCCTTATGGCTGGCGAGCCTTTACACGTAGTCTAACGAAATTTAAACGACCCGCACGGATAGTCGACAGACTCTAAACTGTTCCCGACGACAGGTCCTTGGCTCGTACCCATGAGTCGCCTCGGCGTCGCCCTTCCCGACGGCAGGTCCTTGGCCCGAATCCTTTCGAGCCGCCTCGACGTCGCATGGGTCTCCAGGTTGTAATTTTCGATTGACCTGGGGGCTCTACTTTGACTTTCGCCCTGTCCAAGCCTCAGTCAAAGTGGGGGCTCTGTAGATACCCAGTATTTGCTGAGACTCCAACAAACACCCGATGATTATCGGACTAAACATGTTTTGGAATCGCGGCGTTTGATCGACAGTTTCTGTACAACTTTACGTCGGAAAACTTAAAACGATTTCGAAAATAAAATATTTCTAAACATTTCAAAAATACCTGGAGTGTTGAATGCACGACGACGGGGTCGCAACGATACTAACTAGAGTCAAAACCGACACCGGACCAAAAACCGACTCAAAATTTAAATACCGACTCCAACAACGAGTCAAACCGAGTCAACCACCAAAAACAAACATTTCAAACCTTCTACCTTAAGTTTTCCCGGATTTATGTTTGGTCAAGTACCAAACATATGACTACAAAACCTAAGATAGAACAAATCATGATTGTTTTTGTGTGAAAGCGACAACACACCTCGAAGACCCGCGACGTGGCTCCAGCCTCTTTGAGCAGCCCAAGTGGCCACGTCGCTCAAAACTCACACAACCACTCATTTCCCTATAAATACCACTCAAATGCCCCCATTTGAGACTTACGCGAGCGTCCGCCCCCTCTTTTCTCCCTTAAAATTCTCGACTCGACTTCTTAAGTCACAATCCGACGCGTATTTACGACCTACTGATCGTAAATACAAGCCTTACACATTGTTTGGTACCGTCATCGTGCATTAAATCATTTGACCGGCCACTTCGGCCACTTCGACCACTACACCGTCACTAATCTTAAAATACTATTTTTACTTACCAAAACGGTTTTAAACAGAGTTTTTTCCGACCAAACGAGTTGTTACACTTACGTCGGTCACTCGCCATGACCAAACATGTAAGTATGAGGGTGTAAAAATCCTCTTTTTATCATGTTTTTATGTGTTTCATGACTATAACATGCTAAAACGTGCATAACATGAACCAAAACATGGGATAAACAAGCCAAAACTGATTTTTGGCCTGAGACAGAAGCCCCTTGGTTCGCCGTCTTGCCCGCGCCTAAATGGGGTGTCCAGGTCAGAGATCAACTGTGTTTGTTCTCGTCTTTCCCCTTTAATTCATTCGCATATTTGTAATCGGTTTTTACCATTTCAAATATTTTCAAACCCTTTTTTATTTCATTATATTTGTTTTAACCATAAAACATTTTTCACCCTTGGTTCCTCATACCATGGCGGTTAAATCCGTGTTTCGGTGATAATATTTGGTTAATAACATTTAAAAGGTATTTTAAAGCCTTTTAGTTTATTTTTGGGAGGTATTTTAAAGCCTTTCATCATTTTCTTTACATTTTCGAAACAAGCATATTAGTCACCAACACAAAGTCATCCTTGGTTCTACATACCATGCCGGATTTTAACCCGGGTACGATGACGAGTATCGACTAATTACATTCAAATGAACTTAAAACAATTAGTTCATAATTATTTTCAAAACTATTCATGTCAAGCTTGTCAAGTCGAACCCGACACCGAATATTATCAAAATAATGATGATTATTCGAGTCTAGTTCTTCAAATCAATAAATGCGGTCTAAACGACCCCTTCAAACCAAGCCGGGTTCAAATACCCATTTCTCAACACGTTTTATAGCGTTTTCTAAATGGTCAGAATACGGCATATAACCGTAGCCTGACCCGCGCCTCGAGCATGCCTTTTCTTTCTCATTTTTAAAACCAGGAGGAGGCCTCTTGTATCGCCGACTGGCTCGCGCCTCATGTAGCCGTCTGGTACAGGACCTGTTCCCTTTCCAGCATTAGTGTAGGACGATCCCGACTCCGGTTAGCCCGGATATGAGACGGATCAGACGACTATTTGTTTATTTCAAAATCACATTTGCAAAATGCCTTACTAAGACAAATGGATCACGTTATGCACCCTAAACCTAATACGGTAAATGGATGTTTAATTTCCGTCTTGCATGCAAATCAATCATTAATCCAACTCGACATCTTATACTTGATACTTGGATGAAATCAACCGACTTAGAAAGCTCTCACATGTTAGGTTTAAATTATTGGATGCACATTCATGCATTTAAACCGTTTTATCAACTTTTGCATTCAACCAACCAAGATCGATCAGTAGAGGCCGCTACCGCGGGCGGGATTGGGTGTCTGATTAAAGGGCTTCCCAATACGTACCTTCACCTCTTACTCAGAAACTTTGGATAGTGGAAGACCTTATCCAGGGCGTACGAGAGTCATTCTAAAGATAGGATGCTAAAGAGGGACGATTTCCTTATCTTTAGTACCTATGTCAAACGCTGCTTTGTGCTTCGATTTGACCGAGGTATAAAGTGGATTTCGAACGGGTTCCAAACATCCCACAAATACTTGGTGGCGACTCCGAACATCTCTAATCGTTTCAAGACCCTTACCGAGACGAAACCGATCGATCTAAAACGATCCGGTCGAAAACATTTTTACGCCGCCGAGCGTGGCTTTCAATAGACCGCTGCATGTCCACAGATTGGCCTGGCGTGCAGGTGGTCCGTGACCGCGGACCGATAGGTAGCCCAAATCCACAGACCGAGACGTGGCCCATGTCCACAGTTATTAGTATTGACCCCGTTTAATTGTTTTAAAAACTGTGGTGATCCATTCGGGGATGGTGAGCAGTTATTGAGCAGGTTTGACTAGAGGCTTTTGGGCTAGCTGGGATGTGTCACCACGAGCTGATTAGAGTCTTCCGCTATCACACTTTAGTTGTTTAGACCATTAGTTTTTGAGAACATGTATTGTACCTTTTATCAGTTTGGTTTTGGACTTGTAATCACTTTAAACAGTTTGGCTATTTAAATTATGTTTCTTTATTGTCATTTGATTATCATTGCCTCGGGAAACCGAGATGGTGACGTTCTTATACCTGAGTGGTCCTGGTAAGACACTTGGAGTATGGGGGTGTCACAAAGTGGTATCAGAGCGACCAACCTGAAACCTGTAACCAATGAATCTAATGAACATAGGGAGTCAATTAAAATGAACTCGGGGTAAAGGTTGTAGGAGCTAATGCAAAGGCTTGGGCGACGTCCTAAAGTCGCGAACTCGCCCTACAATTTTGAACCGGTCACATGGGAGTACGTGTCAGGGTCGTAAGTGTTGTCTTTTGTTCTGTATGTGTACCTTATAGCATGTGTTGTGAACTGTTGGATGTGGGATGTGGAGAATTTGGAGTATGGATAAAAGTTGAAGGAGATGTGTTTGCATGTTGAATTGAATGAAAAGTATGTTGCGTGTTTATAATGTGGCATTTTGATAACATGAATAGGTGGTTTTAATGATTATATAAGGAGTTGCGCGTATTTGCATGCGTAGTTACATTTATTTTGTTAAACTTATAAAACTTATATATTATGTTGGGAAGGTGAGATGAACATGCGGGTAGTTTATACGAGTCTGCATGACTCGATCGAGTGGGGGGCACTCGATCGAGTGGGTGAGGCACTCGATCGAGTGGGTGTGACTCAGTCGAGTAGGCAGTTTGATGTTTTCTGGACAGAACCGTGTTTTTGGGTACTCGATCGAGTACATAGGGGCACTCGATTGAGTAGGGGGCGCTCGATCGAGTGTCTTGTCAGCTCGGTTGAGTATGTTTTTGGGCAGGAATCTGTTTAGGTTCTGGAGTCGAGGCACTCGATCGAGTAGGTTGGGCACTCGATCGAGTGGCCTCAACTCGATCGAGTGGGTTCTGGTACTCGATCGAGTGGGGTCTGTGCAGTCTGTATACGTGTTTTGGGTTATAGTATGCGTGTTTATACCTACCTTTTCTTATATAGTTACAAGATGCCGCCAAAGAGAAACGCCCTTTATGCTAGAGCTGAGAGCATGACCACCGATGACATAGTTAAGATGTTGGAGCACCAAGATGCTCTTACGGAAGCTTTAAAGAGAGTGGGGAAGGATAAGGATATTGATCATTCAAAGATTAGTCTCTACATAGCGAGGTTTAACCCAAAAGAATACAAGGGGACTAGGGAGCCAATTCTTCTGGATAATTGGCACAGAGAGATGGAGAACATCCTGGATTTGGTGCACTGCCCGGATGAGATGAAAGTGGAACAAGCTGCGTTCTACTTGAGGGAGGTGGCATGTGAGTGGTGGGACAAGGTAAAGGTGAACGCTAGGGATATGTATGCGAGGCAGGGGTTACCTGCTATTCCTTGGGAAGAGTTTAGAAAGGCTATGAGGTGAGAGTTCGTGCCGGAACATGTGAGGAGTAAGCTGAGAGAGGAGTTCGATGGGTTTAAGATGACAGCTGACATGATGGTGGCTGAGTACTACCGACAGTTTAATGAGAAGGCTAGGTATGCTGAGGATATGGGATTGAGTGATGATAACCTAGCTCTGAGGTTTGAGAAGGGGTTGACCCCTAAGATCATGGAGAAGTTACTTGTGGGAGTCCTTACGGATGTTAATGAAGCTTATGAGAGAGCAGGGAGGGCTGAGCGACTAGTGGAGATGGCCCAAGAGAGGGGTGCTGAGAAAAGAAAGGCTGAGAGTGAGGGAGGTGGCCAATCCAACTATAAGGGTAACCACACTCAGGCGAGAGCATATTCATCGGGCTCGGGGTTTAGTGCTGGGACTTCTTTCGGGAGAGGCCGTGGTAGTAGTGGGGGTAGCCGGGGTATGACTCGCTACAAGCTGTGTGGCGGTACGGGCCACAAGAGATATGAGTGCACCAGTGCGGTGGGTGGAGGTCTTCAGAGGCCGGGACATGGGAGCTTTTCTCAGGGTCCTGTACAGAGTTATGCGAGCAACAGACCAGCTGGGTCATGGAACAACATGGGAGGTCAGAGCAACAACAGTGGGGGCAACCGCAATGGCGGTAACTCTTATCAGAAACCTGCTACGAACACCAACAACAACCAGGGGTCGGGTGCTAAACCGGCTACTTCAGCTATCTTGTCCAGGGAGGTGGGTAGAAGACCGGTGGCAAAGTTTGTTCATGATGGAGAAGAAAGCAGCTGAGGACGACACTCATGTTATCACTGGTACTTTTCTTGTTAACGGTGTTTATACCTTTGTTTTGTTTGATTCAGGGGCATCACTGTCGTTTGTATCTTCGGGTCATGTTAAACAGTTGGGTCTGAGAGAGTATGAGTCTGTAAGAGAGGAAGTTTTTATACCTTCGGGTGAATCTGTATCGTGTGAGAGGTTGTATAGAGATGTATCTAGATAGTTGGGCAAGTTGATCTACCTGTAGACTTGCTAGAGTTTCCTTTAGACGGTTTTGAGATGATAGTCGGGATGGATTGGTTAGGAAAGTACAAAGCTAAGATAGACTGTCATCAAAAGAAAGTGTCTCTGAGAGGTCCTAAGGGCATTAATGTGTCTTATCGTGGGTTTGTTGTCAAACCCAAAGTTAAGTTGATTGCAGTTGTGACCTTGAAGTCCTATCTGAGGAAGGGGTGCCCGATGATCTTGTGCCATGTGAGAGATGACAGGATGGAGAGTCCGACAGTTGATCAGATACCAGTTGTGGGGGGAGTTTTCAGATGTCTTTCCAGATGAGATTCCGGGGTTGCCACCGAAGATGGAGATAGATTTCAGTGTTGAGCTGAAACCGGGGACGGGGCCAATCTCTAAGGCACCGTACCGGATGGGTCCTAAGGAGTTGGAGGAGCTCAGGAAGCAGCTAGATGATATGATAGAGAGGGGATACATTAGACCTAGTGTATCACTGTGGGGAGCACTAGTTATTTTTGTGAAGAAGAATGATGGGAACCTGAGGTTGTGCATAGATTACAGAGAGTTGAACCGAGTGACGGTGAAGAACAAGTATCCCTTGCCAAGGATAGATGACCTGTTTGATTAGTTGAGTGGTGCATCAGTCTTTTCCAATATTGATTTGAGGTCGGGGTACCATCAGGTGAAGATTAGAGAGGAGGACATACCAAATACAGCTTTCACGTCGAGGTATGGCCATTATGAGTATGTGGTGATGCCTTTTGGGTTATCTAATGCACCTGCTGTGTTTATGGATTTGATGAACATAGTTTTCAGTCAGTTTTTGGACAAGTTTGTAGTGGTTCTCATCGATGACATCTTAGTCTATTCTAAGACTAAGGAGGAGCATGAGGAGCATCTCAGGATTGTGTTGCAGACTTTGAGGGAGCATGAGTTGTATGCCAAGTTGTCCAAGTGTGAGTTCTGGTTAGAGAAAGTTGCCTTTCTGGGGCATGTGATTTCAAAGGAAGGGGTAGTTGTGGATCCTGCAAAGATTGAGGTAGTTACCAAGTGGGAAGCACCAAAGAATGTAGCTGAGATCAGGAGTTTCTTGGGTTTAGCAGGATATTACAGACGGTTCGTGAAAGATTTCTCCAAGATTGCTAGACCTATGACAACTTTGATGAGGAAAGAGAACAAGTTTCGTTGGGATGAAAGTTGTGAGACGGCGTTCCAGACATTAAAGGAGCGTTTGACCACAGCTCCAATCTTAGCATTGCCTGAAGGGAGTGAGAACTTTGAGGTTTATACAGATGCCTCAAAGAATGGGTTGGGATGTGTGTTGATGCAGAACGGTAAAGTGATTGCCTATGCTTCTAGGCAATTGAAGCCTTATGAGAAGAACTATCCTACACACGATCTGGAGTTGGGTGCAGTTGTGTTTGCTCTCAAGATTTGGAGACATTACCTTTATGGGGCGACCTTTAAGGTATTTTTTGATCACAAGAGTTTCAAGTACATCTTCACTCAAAAGGAGTTGAACATGAGACAGAGGAGGTGGATGGAGTTGATTGGCGACTATGACATGGATATTATCTACCATGAAGGGAAAGCCAATGTGGTTGAAAATGCTTTGAGCAGGAAGAGTGTACATTCTTTGTGCATAGCTATATGCTTTATGAGGTTGAGAGATGAGGTTGGGAAGTTTGGGATACATATGATCCAGAAAGGGGATGCCATGGGAGATTTGACAGTGCAGCCTGATCTATATGATGATATTCGAGGTAAACATGTGTTAGATCCCAAGATGGTGGAGTAGAGAGCTGGAGTAGAGAAAGGGACAGCGTCTAGATTATCTATTCATACAGACGGTAGTTTGAGGTTTGATGGGAGATGGTGTGTCCCTAATGATGAGGAGCTGAAAAAGACAATCATGACAGAGGCACATTGTACACCATATTCGGTACATCCAGGTGGTGACAAGCTGTACAAGGATTTAAAGAAGACTTTATAGTGGCCCGGGATGAAGAAAGAAACAGCTGAGTTTGTGGCTCGTTGTTTGACATGTCAGAGTGTTAAAGGGGAGCAGTGACGACCACAAGGTAAGATTCAGTCTTTAGAGGTACCTGAGTGGAAGTGGGAATCCATTTCCACTTCCATGGATTTTATCGTGGGTTTGTCCAAGAGCCAGTAGGGTAACAACATGATATGGGTTATAGTGGATCGACTGACCAAGTCAGCTCATTTTGTGCCAATGAAAGATACATGGACTAAGGCACAATTAGCTATGGCTTATCGGAAGAATGTGCTAAGGTTACATGGGGTGCCTAAAGACATAGTATCTGACAGAGATGCGAGGTTTATCTCAAGGTTTTGGAAAGAGTTGCAGGAGTCTTTGGGAATGACATTGAAGATGAGTACAGCATTCCATCCTGCAACAGATGGTCAGACAGAGAGAACAATCAAGACTCTTGAGGATATGTTATGAGCTTGTGTGATGGATTTTGGTGGTAGCTGGGAGCAGAGGTTAGATTTGATCGTGTTTTATTACAATAACAGCTATCACGCTAGTATTAGCATTGCGCCATTTGAGGCTTTATATGGGAGGAGATGTAGGAGTCCGATTGGTTGGGACGACAGTGCTGAGGCAGTGGTTTTGGGACCAGAGATGGTACATGGGATGGTTGAGCAGATTAAGATGATCAGGGAAAGGATGAGAGCAGCTCAGGATAGGCAAAAGAGTTATGTAGATCTACATCGCCGGGATATAGAGTTTCAGGTTGGGGACAAGGTTCTTCTAAAAGTGTCCCCTATGCGTGGGGTCATGAGATTTGGGAAGAAAGGCAAGCTGAGCCAGAAGTTCATAGGACCATATGAGATCTTAGACTGGGTTGGAGAGGTTGCTTACCGTTTGGCTTTACCGTCTTCTTTGGATAGGGTGCATAATGTGTTTCATGTGTCTCAGCTGTGGAAGTATGTGAGTGATCCGTCACATGTGTTAGAGGCAGAGAACATAGAGCTAGATGAGTCCTTGTCTTACCTTGAGGTGCCTAAGCAGATTCTTGACCGGAAGGTTAGCAAAACTAGAAATGGTGAGACGGACTTGCTTAAGATTCTTTGGTCTAATCATGAGGTTGAGGAGGCTACATGGGAGGCAGAGGAGTCCATGAGAGAGCGCTACCCGTTTCTTTTTGATCAGGTATGCATGGTTACGGGGACGTAACCTTGTTTCTTTTAGGGGGGTAGGAGATGATCGCGAAGAGTTTTTGCATCTTTTTATGTTGTTTTTGGGTATAGTTCGTAGTGAGTTGTGTCGGGTTGAGTTTGGGTTGGTATCATGTGTCGGAATTTTGTGTTGAGTTTTGTTTTGGTTGTAGTGTCGGGAGTATGGTAGTATGTTTTTATTTTGTTGTGGTTTGAACTTCGGGGACGAAGTTCTTTTTAAGGAGGGAAGACTGTAATACTACGGTTTTATGTGTCTCTGGGTAGTCTATCGAGTGGGCCTTACTCTGTCGAGGAAGGGTGTTTTGATTTACGAAACAGTAGTCTGTCTGTAGGGTACTCGATCGAGTGGCCTTGGTACTCGATCGAGTAAGTGGCACTCGATCGAGTACGTTAGTTACTCGATCGAGTAGGTCGGTTAACGGGCATTATTTTGACGGGTTTTGTTAATAACACGGATTAGTATATAATTCTTACCGTCATCTTTGTTAAACACTTTTACAAACCTAATAATCTTAAAAAGGAGATTGAGACTACGTTATTCGCATCATCCGTGTTATTGGCAAATCCCGGAGCTTGAGAGGTCGGATTTCATCATTCTTTGAGTCCTTGTGATCCTTGCGTCGAGAGTAAGATCTACATACCAATTTTATAGCGTTTAATGAACTTTGTTTAAACCCTAATTTGGGGGATTGGGGGTTTTGATGGTTAATTGTGATTGTTAGTAATTATATGATTATGTGAATAGGAGGAGGATTCGTAGAAGAGCATTTTTGAGACAGCTGTTAGATCGTCTGCTTTGCTTGTGATTGCATTTCAGGTAGGGTTTTCCCTACTCAGTATTAGTTACATGATATGTGTGGTGAATTGTGCTGTAGTTAGTGTTGTTGATTGTTTCAGACGATTGTTCAGTTGTATTGTGATTGCTGATTGCCTGTCTGTGTTCTTCGGGGCGTGTCCTTGGCTGAGTGGAGTCACTTGCGGGAGTGTCTTCACGCCCATGATTCGCCTTCTGTGGAACCCGCCACAGAAGGGATGTGCACATTAATGGACGTGGGTTTATCGCTCGATGGAGATGAGCGGGGATTTGGTGGGTACGGCTGCGGTCCCCCACTGGCGGTGTGGAGTATCTGTTGCGATGGGTACTCTGGCAGGGCTACACACTTTAGTGTGTAGTCAGTTACGTGGAGATTGTTCATGGAGACCGGGGTTTGATGTGACGATTGTGCTGTTTGGTATTGTTGTATTGTATTTTGTTTTGTGTTATTAGTATTGACCCCGTTTAATTGTTTTAAAAACCGTGGTGATCCATTCGGGGATGGTGAGCAGTTATTAAGCAGGTTTGACTAGAGGCTTTTGGGCTAGCTGGGATGTGTCACCACGAGCTGATTAGAGTCTTCCGCTGTCACACTTTAGTTGTTTAGACCTTTGGTTTTTGAGAACATGTATTGTACCTTTTATCAGTTTGGTTTTGGACTTGTAATCACTTTAAACAGTTTGGCTATTTAAATTATGTTTCTTTATTATCATTTGATTATCATTGCCTCGGGAAACCGAGATGGTGACGTTCTTATACCTGAGTGGTCCTGGTAAGGCACTTGTAGTATGGGGGTGTCACAATACTACCAACCATCACCAATTCCAAAACCAAATCTAATATGATATACAACAACACAATCAACAATAACAACAAAACCATGTAATCAATACTGAGTAGGGAAACCCTACATGGAATAGCAATCACACGTGACCGTCTAGCAGCTAATCAGAACTTCTCCTCTACGAATCCTCCTCCTATAACATGTATACATACAATTACTACCAACACACCATAATACTCCCAAAATCCCCCAACATTACCCAATTAGGGTTTAATCGAACTCAACAAAATGCTATAAAAATTAAACATGGAACTTACCCTTGACACGACGATCACAACGGTAGAACGAACAAGACAATCCGACGATCCTAGCCTTGGGATTTGCTAACAACGCGAGGGATGCAAACTACGTAACTGTTGTTCTTCTCTTGAAAGGTTTTAGAATGTTAAAAAGTGTTTAAGAATAATGACGGAAGCCTTTTATATTAATCTCGCGTTATTAACAAAACCCGGCTAATCAAACCCATAAAACACACTTACTCGATCGAGTACGTGACTTACTCGATCGAGTGACCCTTACTCGATCAAGTGTCACACATACTCGATCGAGTACCCATCGGGTATCCTACTGTTTCGTACAAAAACATACTTACTCGACAGAGTAAGTCCCACTCGATAGAGTACCCATAGACATAGAAAGTCGTAGTATTACAGTCTTCCCTCCTTAAAAAGAACTTCGTCCCCGAAGTTCAACTCATATACAAAAACAAAACACATTATCTCCCCTCCGACACAAGAACATAACAAAAACTCAAAAAAAAACTCCTAACCAACACTCAAACCGACTCAAAGAACCTACTAACTATACTAAAACCAACATAACACATGCAAAAACCTTATGCGACCATATCCTACCCCCCTAAAAGAAACATGGTTACGTCCGCGTAACCACACATACCTGATAAAAAAGAGATGGATACCGCTCCCTCATAGCCTCCTCCGCCTCCCAAGTAGCCTCCTCCACCTCATGGTTAGACCAAAGAACCTAAGCAAAACCGTTTCCCCATGTCTAGTTTTCCTAACCTTGCGATCAAGAATCTGTTTTGGCACCTCAAGATAAGACAAGGACTCATCCAACTCGATGTTCTCTATATCTAACACATGTGAAGGATCGCTCACATACTTCCGTAACTAAGACACATGAAACACATTATGCACCCTATCCAAAGCAGCTGGTAAAGCTAACCGATAAGCAACCTCACCCACACGATCTAGAATCTCATATGGTCCGATAAACTTCTAGCTCAGCTTCCCTTTCTTACCAAATCTCATGACTCCATGCATAGGAGACACTTTCAAAAGAACCTTGTTCCCAACCTGAAACGCTATGTCACGACGATGTAAATCTGCATAACTCTTTTGTCGATCCTGAGCCGCTTTCATCTTTTGCCTAATCAGCTTAACCTGTTTTACCATCTCCTGTACCATATGTGGTCCTAAAACCACTGCCTCAGCTCTATCATCCCAGCAAATCGGACTCCTACACCTCCTCCCATACAAAGCCTCAAAAGGTGCCATACCAATAGTCGTGTGATAACTGTTGTTATAAGAAAACTCAATCAGATCCAATCTCTCCTCCCAGCTACCACCAAAATCCATAACACAAGCTCGCAACATATCCTCTAAAGTCTTGCTGGTCCTCTCCGTCTGGCCATCTGTCGCAGGATGAAATGCAGTACTCATCTTCAAGGTAGTTCCCATCAACTCCTACAACTCTTTCCAAAACCACGATATGAACCTCGCATCTCTATTGATACGTGCATTTTATATAGTCTTTTTAGCCTAATTTATGCGCGTATCTTTATGCTTTTATCGTAGTTTTATGCTACGAAATGCCCCGAATATGCTACTTTGGTTTGTTTTGTCTTATTTGCAGGAATGAACCAGAAAGTAGTGAAATCAAGCCTTTTACCGTCCGTTTAGCATGCATTTGGAGGAAGAGTGAATTTGGAGCGGGAATGAAGCTATTTTGAGATACGCAAAGAAGAAAGATAGCTAGGCGAGCAAAGGAAGAACTTGAAATTGCTAGTGCCTACTTTGAAGAGCTATATATCGAGTTCTACAATAGATATTCAGGTTATTCCAATTGGAGATGAACGTTTGTCCTTTTAGCTTTCCAATGCCACTGGAATCACCCTGTTTGCCCAAGTAACGAAGAAATGGCAGCCGTTTGAATTTCAGTGCGCAAAGCAGGAAACTGTTGCTGGAAAGTACTCGATCGAGTAGAATTTTGGTCGATCGAGTCCTTTTTCTACTCGATCGAGTAGTTACACTTATTGATTTACTCGATCGAGTAGATTTTCTACTCGATCGAGTGGTTTAAGCTTTAGTTACTCGATCGAGTGGTTTTAAATCACTCGATCGAGTGGATTCGCTATGGGCTTGGGTTTTTTTAGCTTATTTCCGTCAATTAGGTTTAATAAATCCTATTTTTCTTATAAATAGGATAGTAGGACGTCATTGTAAACTCTCTCCCTTTTCAACCGGTTATCACGTTACTTTTCCTCTGTTACTTTTACACTGTTACTTTTGTTCTTCATCTCCGGATCAATAATTCAGTATTAATTCTTTCCCTTTCTTTTCTTCTTTAATTATTGTTTATGCTTATTGTTGTTTCTTTATTTCTCGTTCTTATTATAATTATGTCTAGCTAATTCCTTAGTATGTTAGGATTAGGGAAGCCGTGGTAGCAACATGTTATAATTGACTTGAATAGATTAGCCTTGCGATAAGAATTGTATTAGGCAATTTAATTGTTATCAGGTCGAATGAATGCATGCAGGAGACCAATAAATCCAGTTAACCCCGACCTGGATCGAAAGATTGGAAGGGAAGGCTTGCTTAATTACAATAGGGTATTGTAGTGAGGGTGAAAGCTAAGCTATTTACGCTCTAGGGCGGTTTAAGGACCGAAAGGTGACGACCATAGCTCTTCTTATCAATAGTTTAATCGTCTCAGTATACCCGATAGTTTAGTTGCCACGGTGGACCGACTCCTAGCATATTTCCTTTCTCTTTTTGTTGATTTCCTTTATCCCTTTTCTTTTGCCTTTAGCTTCAGTAGTTTAGTTAATCCAATTCAATCAAACCCCCAGCATTGTGACGTTAGACAGATAAATAGACAAGTAGATAGTAAACCGCCTCCCTGTGGAGATTGACCCTACTTACCGCTAACTTCTGTTAGTAGTAGCTAGGTATTTATTTTTGGTACAGAAACGAAAGTATCAAATTTTGGCGCCGTTGCCGGGGAGGCAAATACTTATTTATTTGTTTAATTTTATCTGTTTCTAGCCTCAGGGGATTTTTCCCTTGAGGCCGTTCTAATATTTTGTTTAGCGCTGTTTTGATAGGCCTTACAGGTACTACCTAGACAGTTCTAGGTGAAAGATCGTCAAAGGGAAGGCTTGAGTACCTTTGACCCATCACCTATGTCCCATTATATGGAACAGCCGGTGATTTACTGCGGGAGATGTGGTGCTGCTGGGCATGATGCAGTTTCTTGTTTGGCAGAGATTGACGAAGTTTACGCGTTCCAGCAGCGCAGTCGAGCTAGTCAAGCAACTGTAGTTGTGCCGCCACATCCACCCTATCTATGGCCACCGCAACAAGATCCTCCTCATATACAGAAAGAAGGGATTGCGGAGCTGAAATCTTTAGTGCAAGAATATGATAGACGTATGGATGCTCAAATCATTGAGCCGCTGCGATCGAAATTGCTCGGCTAACAAATTTGAGTCGGATAATTGGCAACCAGAAGAGGTGTACTTGACCAAGAGCGGTTTTTCCCATGAAGAACCCGTGTTGCCCAATGCCGAGAATGATTTCTATATTTTGGATGACGAATTTCTATTGTATTTCCAGAGTTTATGCGAAGATTTCATTACAGACGGGAGGAATCACTCGATCGAGTGACTTATATTGGTCGATCGAGTGAATTCCCAGAAGAAAGTGCTCGATCGAGTGGAATTTCTACTCGATCGAGTGGAATTCAGGAGGAAATTGGTCGATCGAGTTGCTATTCTGCTCGATCGACTGATTTGGCCATTGGGAGCTTTGATTCGTCATATGGGTTTGATTTAGATGACGATTTTGATGATGATAATGGATACGGTGAATCTCCCCTATTCAAAGCCGAGTTGGATGCACTCGAGGCTGAGATTTACGGGACGAATTCCACTGGGGAGGGTGACAAAGAGACAGCTGAGTCGGTATTTGCTCCTCGCACGGATGAGGTATTACACTCTTTTGTCGATGACTCCATTGAGAGCAACCTACCTGAGGTAATTAGCGGTAATTTTATTATTGTTAATTTTCAAAGTAAGCTACCTCATTTGACTCGTGCTAATTCTTTTAATGCTATACCCCCTCCCATGTGGACGTATAACTTAACTGCCTTTCACCGTACTTGTCATGTCAAAATTGCTAATCTGAATCGGGACCTTAATATACTGACAATTGCTCCCGCGCTCCTTTATTTTGTGGATAAATTTAGGAGCGCTCATAGGAAATTTGTACGACTTAAAAAGTTAAACATTTTTATTTCCTATTTTGCTATTCCACTTTGGTGCTACTTATGCTTTTTTGTAGCACATGCGCAGGTTTATGATTTAATGCTGCGCGCTTTGAGCTGTTTTGATTGTGACTAATTAGAGGGCTCGAAGAAAAGAAGGTCGAGCTGGGACCTAACTGAAGCTAGCGCTACCCGGGAGGCAACCCGACGATTTATTTCTGCATTTTTATTTACCTTAAGTTGAATCACGCTGAGGATCACTCGATCGAGTAGTTTTTCTACTCGATCGAGTACTTTTGATGATGAATTCACTCGATCGAGTGAAATATTTACTCGATCGACCACCTGCAAAACAGAAAACTACTCGATCGACTGCCTTTCCCTTCGATCGAGCGGTTTTAGATGCCTATTTTGCTCGATCGACTACTTTTCTTCTTGATCGAGTACCATTGACTTGGATTAGCTTCCTGAGACGGTTTTCCGGGCCTTAGCAACCTCCCATTTCATGGTCGGTTTGGGGAGGTTCCCTTTTTCGCGCAATCTTGTAAGTTCTTCCGCATTTACTCTCTTTCTTCCTTAGTTTGCGTTTCCTTTCCATGTTTTGGTACAATGAGAGCATTGTACAGTTTGGTTTGGGGAGGTTATGCATCCATATCTGTGTCTGCATATTGTTTTTATTGCATTTCAGTTATCACATTTAATTTATGTTTGCATTGTTGTTTATTTTCGTTAAAATTCAAAAAATTCAATAAAAATCAGAAAAATTCAAAAATTCAAAAAATTTCATGTTTATTTTTGCATATAGGTTGAGTCGGAACGGTCGATTTCCATGATAAAATTGCATTATATTTGTCTTTTTGCTTAAGCCTTGCAATAAACTATATATTCTTTTAGCTTTGTCTTATTGCATATCTACGAGTTTATGTTAAAATTTAGCTGAACATATAGACTTGACCTGAGATTTTGGCAACCTACTTATAATTTCTAAGATTTAGAGCCTTATAAACTGGTGTCATTTGTGACCAGTTTCATGTAGGAATGTGAGTAGTTACTCCTTGCATAGCATGTTCATCAATTTGCACATATATGAAATTCAATTGCTTTTTGCCTACAGACATTCGGGTTAGTGGTTGGTGTCACATGCAGGGAGGTGCTTACAATTTCCCCTTTTCTTTCATTTTTACCCATTTAACTCCACATTAGCCAAATTTGCCAGTTGACCCTTAGCTACATCCAAATTTAGCCTGCCTTGTCAGGCTAGTTTAGATTGTTCTGCGGTATAATGTCTATTGTATCAAATTTTGGCGCATATTATGTTTATTCGGAGTTGGTAATTTATGAAGAAAAGGAGGATGAATTGATAAAAAGGTTGATGAAAAAAGACGTGAAAAACGAAAAAAAAAGAAGGAATTCGAAAAAAAAAGACAAGAAACCGAAACAATAGAAAGAAAAAAAAGAGAAAAGAAAAAAAAGATGTCTGATTATGAGATGGTTTCTGCTCCTATGTTTTACTTATATCATTTGAGGAGTGTTTTCAGTTTGGTTTGGTGAGATTTGTGCCAAATGAAGGGCATATGCTTAATTCATAATTGAGTTGGAAACGGATGTTAATATATGGTTTTGTTTAGGTACTAGCTTGGCCGCCTATACCTCCACATTCCCATAAATGTTTTGCCTTTTCTTACCCATTGCCTCACTTTACCATATTTTTGTAAGCCCTCGGCTGTGACAGGACCTCGTTTGGTTGGAATGTGTGTACGGTAGCTAGAATTGTCTATCATATTAGTTGCATGCATGCTTATGTGGGTCGTAGTCTAGGTGAGCGACTATTTTTCTTTCTCTCTTACATATATATGATTACCCTTTACTTCATGAGAGAAGAGTGACCCGTGAGAGTCCATTATTAAAGGTCTTGCAAGGTCGACGGTTCAGCTACTTTCACAAACATCTTACAACTCGTTTGCATTTGACTGTTTGCTATAAGTGTTAGTTTGTCTGCATTAAATTGGCTTAAGTGGGCATTTGTAGCTAGCTCTGAGTTATCTTTTTCCGTTCCATTAGTTGCATTTTAGTTTACTCGAGGACGAGTAAATGTTTGGTTTGGGGAGATTTGATACGTGCATTTTATATAGTCTTTTTAGCCTAATTTATGCGCGTATCTTTATGCTTTTATCGTAGTTTTATGCTACGAAATGCCCCGAATATGCTACTTTGGTTTGTTTTGTCTTATTTGCAGGAATGAACCAGAAAGTAGTGAAATCAAGCCTTTTACCGTCCGTTTAGCATGCATTTGGAGGAAGAGTGAATTTGGAGCGGGAATGAAGCTATTTTGAGATACGCAAAGAAGAAAGATAGCTAGGCGAGCAAACGAAGAACTTCAAATTGCTAGTGCCTACTTTGAAGAGCTATATCTCGAGTTCTACAACAGATATTCAGGTGATTCCAATTCGAGATGAAAGTTTGTTCTTTTAGCTTTCCAATGCCACCGGAATCACCCTGTTTGCCCAAGTAACGAAGAAATGGCAGCCATTTGAAGTTCAGTGCGCAAAGCAGGAAACTGTTGCTGGAAAGTACTCGATCGAGTAGAATTTTGGTCGATCGAGTCCTTTTTCTACTCGATCGAGTAGTTACCCTATTCTACTCGATCGAGTGGTTTAAGCTTTAGTTACTCGATCGAGTGGTTTTAATTCACTCGATCGAGTGGATTCGCTATGGGCTTGGGTTTTTTAGCTTATTTCCGTCAATTAGGTTTAATAAATCCTATTTTTCTTATAAATAGGATAGTAGGATGTCATTGTAAACTCTCTCCCTTTTCAACCGGTTATCACGTTACTTTTCCTCTGTTACTTTTACACTGTTACTTTTGTTCTTCATCTCCGGATCAATAATTCAGTATTAATTCTTTCCCTTTCTTTTCTTCTTTAATTATTGTTTATGCTTATTGTTATTTCTTTATTTCTCGTTCTTATTATAATTATGTCTAGCTAATTCCTTAGTATGTTAGGATTAGGGAAGCCGTGGTAGCAACATGTTATAATTGACTTGAATAGATTAGCCTTGCGATAAGAATTGTATTAGGCAATTTAATTGTTATCAGGTCGAATGAATGCATGCAGGAGACCAATAAATCCAGTTAACCCCGACCTGGATCGAAAGATTGGAAGGGAAGGCTTGCTTAATTACAATAGGGTATTATAGTGAGGGTGAAAGCTAAGCTATTTACGCTCTAGGGCGGTTTAAGGACCGAAAGGTGACGACCATAGCTCTTCTTATCAATAGTTTAATCGTCTTAGTATACCCGATAGTTTAGTTGCCACGGTGGACCGACTCCTAGCATATTTCCTCTCTCTTTTTGTTGATTTCCTTTATCCCTTTTCTTTTGCCTTTAGCTTCAGTAGTTTAGTTAATCCAATTCAATCAAACCCCCAGCATTGTGACGTTAGACAGATAAATAGACAAGTAGATAGTAAACCGCCTCCCTGTGGAGATCGACCCTACTTACCGCTAACTTCTGTTAGTAGTAGCTAGGTATTTATTTTTGGTACAGAAACGAAAGTATCATCTATCTGACACTATATCCTTAGGCACCCCATGCAAACGAACCACATGTTTCCTATAAGCCAAAGCTAACTGTATCTTGGTCCAAGTATCTTTCATCGGCACAAAGTGAGCTGACTTCGTCAAACGATCAACTATAACCCATATCATGTTATTACCCTGTTGACTCCTCGGCAAACCCACTATAAAATCCATAGAGATGGATTCCCATTTCCACTCAGGTACCTCAAGAGTCTGAATCTTACCCTGTGGTCGTCGCCGCTCTCCCTGAACTCTCTGACATGTCAAACAACGAGCCACAAACTCAGCTGTTTCCTTCTTCATTCTAAGCCACCAGAAAGTCTTCTTCAAATCTTGATATAACTTGTCACCGCCTGGATGTACCGAATATGGTGTGTAATGAGCCTATGTCATGATCACCTTTTTCAACTCCTTATCACTAGGAACACACCATCGCCCATCAAATCTCACGTTGCCATCTGTATGAATAGAGAATCGAGACATTGTCCCTTTCTCTACCCCAGCTCTCCACTCCTCGATCTTAGGATCCAAAGCCTGTTTCATGCGGATATCATCATAAAGGTCCGGCTCCACTGTCAAGTCCCCTCTAGCATCCCCTTTCTGTATCATATGTATCCCCATCTTCCCCACCTCATCTCTCAACCTCATCAAGGACATAGCTGTGCAAAGAGAATGCACACTCTTCCCGCTCAACGCATCTGCAACCACATTAGCCTTCCCTTCATGGTATATAATATCCATGTCATAATCCCCAATCAGCTCCATCCACCTCCTCTGTCTCATGTTCAACTCCTTTTGAGTGAAGATGTACTTGAGACTCTTGTGATCTGAAAACACCTTAAAGGTCGCCCCATAAAGATAGTGCCTCCAAATCTTGAGAGCAAACACAACTGCACCCAACTCCAGATCATGTGTCGGATAGTTCTCCTCATAAGGCTTCAATTGCCTAGAAGCATAGGCGATTACTTTCCCGTTCTGCATCAACACACAATCCAAACCATTCTTTGAAGCATCTGTATATACCTCAAAGTTCTCACACCCCTCAGGTAAAGCTAAGATTGGAGCTGTGGTCAAACGCTCCTTTAATGTCTGGAACGCCGTCTCACAACTTTCATCCTAACGAAACCTATTATCTTTCCTCATCAAAGCTATCATAGGTCAGGCTATCTTGGAAAAGTCTTTCACAAACCGTCGATAATACCCTGCCAAATCCAAGAAACTCCTAATATCTGCTACATTCTTCGGTGCTTCCCACCGAGTAACTGCCTCTATCTTTGCAGGATCCACAGCTTTACCCTTCTTTGAAATCACATGCCCTAGAAAAGCAACCTCCTCTAACCAGAACTCACACTTAGACAACTTTGCATACAGCTTATTGTCTCGCAAAGTCTGCAACATTATCCTCAAATGCTCCTCCTTAGTCTTAGAGTAGACTAAGATATCATCGATAAAGACTACCACAAACCGATCCAAAAACTGACTGAAGACCCGGTTCATCAAATCCATAAACACTACAGGTGCGTTAGACAACCCAAACGGCATCACAACATACTCATAGTGACCATACCTCGATGTAAAAGCTTTCTTCGGTATGTACTCATCCCGAATCTTCACCTGATGATAACCCGACCTCAAATCGATCTTAGAAAAGACCGCTGTACCGTTCAACTGATCAAACAAATCATCTATCCTCGGCAAAGGATACTTGTTCTTCACTGTAACCCTGTTCAGCTCTCTGTAGTCGATACACAACCTCAAACTACCATCTTTCTTTTTCACAAACAAGACAGGTGTTCCCCACGGTGATACACTAGGTCTAATGTATCCCTTCTCAATCAAATCATCTAGCTGTTTTTTCAGCTCCTCCAACTCCTTAGGACCCATACGGTACGGTGCCTTAGAAATTGGTCCCGTCCCTGGTTTCAACTCAACACTAAAATCTATGTCCCTCTTTGGTGGCAACCCCGGTATCTCATCTGGAAAAACATCTGAAAACTCTCCCACCACTGGTATTTAGTCAACAGTCGGACTCACCATACTATGATCTCTCACATGGCATAAGATCAACGGACATCCCTTCCTCAGATAAGACTTCAAGGTCACTGCTGCAATCAACTTGACTTTGGATTTGACAACAAACCCACGATAAGACACACTAATCCCCTTAGGACCTCTTAGAGAAACTCTCTTTTGATGACAGCCTATCTTAGCCTTGTACTTACCCAACCAGTCCATACTAACTATTATCTCAAAACCATCTAAGGGAAACTCTAACAAGTCCACTGGTAGGTCAACCTGCCCAACTATCATAGACACACCCCTATACAACTTCCCACAAGATACAGACTCGCCCGACGGTATAAAAACTTCCTCTTTTACAGACTCAAACTCTCTCAAACCCAAAAGCTTTGCATGACTCGATGATAGAAAAGACTGTGACGCCCTCGAATCAAACAAAACAAAGGTAAAGACTCCATTAACAAGAAAAGTACATGTGATAACATGAGCGTCATCCTCAGCTGCTTTCTTCTCCATCATGAACAGCTTACCACTGGTCTTTTGTCCACCTCCCTGGACAATATTAGCTAAAGTAGACGGCTTAGCAGCCGACCCCGACCCCTGGTTGTTGTTCGTCGCCTGTCTCTGGTATGAATTACCGCCATTGCGGTTAGCCCCATCATTATTATTACTATGACCATGCTGATTATTCCACGACCCAGCCGGCCTGTTACTGGAAAAACTCTGAGACGGACCCTGAGAGAAACTCCCTTGTGACTGCCTCTGAAAACCCCTGTCCGCTGCCCTGGTACACTCATGTCTCTTGTGGCCCACACTGCCATAGTTAAAGCAAGTCAAACCCCAGCTGCCACTACTACCACCACGGCCACGCCCGTAAGAAGCTCCACCGCTAGACTCCGACCCTGAAAAGTAAGCTCTCACCTGGTTATGGCCGCCCCTCTTGTAACTAGTCTGGCCACCTCCCTCACTCTCAGCCTTCCTCTTCTCAGAAGCTCTCTCCCTATTTTCCTTAGTCATCTCTACCAACCTCTCAGCTCTCCCAACACGCTCATATACCTCATTAACATCAGTAAGGACCCCTACCGGCAACTTCTCCATAATCTTGGGTGTCAACCCCTTCTCAAATCTCAATGCCAAGTTCTCTTGGCTCAGCCCCATATCCTTTACGTACCTAGACTTCTCGTTGAACTTATGATAATACTCAGCAACTATCATATCAGAAGTCATCTTGAAGTCATCAAACTCCTCTCTTAGCTTGCTACGCACATGCTCTGGCACAAACTCTCGCCTCATAGCCCTCTTAAACTCATCCCAAGGTATAACAGATAACCCTTGTCTCATATATATATCCAGAGCACTCACCCTAACCTTATCCCACCACTCTCCGGCTGCTTCCCTCAAGTAGAACGCAGCTTGTTCCACTCGAAAGTCCTCTGGGCAATGAACCACATTGAGTATGTTTTCCATCTCCCTATGCCAATTATCCAGCAGAATTGGCTCCCCAGTTCCCATGTACTCCTTAGGGTTAAACCTCGTTATATTGATGCTCATCTTGGCGAAATGTACACCCGCCTCTTTATCCTTTCCGAACTTCTTTAAAGCCTCACTAAGAGCATCTTGGTGCTCCAACATCTTAACGATCTCATCAACACTCATGTTCTCAACCCTGGCATACAACGCGTTTCTCTTTGGCGGTATCTTGAAACTATATAAGAAAGATAAACATAAACACACATCCCATATCTCAAACACGAAAACGACCTGTGTGAAACCCACTCGATCGAGTTGAGGCCACTCGATCGAGTTGCCCACTTACTCGATCGAGTGCCTCGACTCCAGATCCTGACCAGAATGCATCCAAAACGTACTCGACCGAGCCAACAACTTACTCGATCGAGCTGACCTCACTCGATCGAGTGCCCCAAACCTACTCGATCGAGTGTCCAAAAACAGACTTCTGCCCAGAAACGTAAAATAACCCACTCGATCGGGTCACACCCACTCGATCGAGTCACTCACCTACTCGATCGAGTGCCCCCCACTCGATCGAGTCATGCTGACTCGTATACTACCCGCATGCGTATCTCAACACTTCCAACCAACTATGCTTATATATATACAAAACGACAAACGACCAACATAACACTTTATATATATATATATATATATCGCAAACAACACTCCTACTCCACATGTTTCTAAAATGCCACTTTATAAAACATCCATGATACACATTCATACTACTCATTGTCTTTCACCATCACATTCCCCATTCTCCACATGCATTCATCCACCAATTCACACAACACATTTCTATATAGATATACAACACACAAGGTAAATAAATAACGATCCCGACACACCCCATAGTGACCGTTTCAAAGTTGTAGGGCGAGATCGCGACTTTAGGACATCTCCAAAGTCTTTGCATTAGCTCCTAACAACTTCTACCCGGATTCATTTTATTTTGACTCCCTATGTTCATTAGATTCATTTGTTACAGGTTCCAAAATCGTCGCTCTGATACCACTTTGTAACACCACCACACTCCAAGTGCCTTACCAGGACCACTTAAGGCATGGAAGTACTATCATCTCGGTTGCCCGAGGCAATGTATATCAAATAGACAATAACGAAATGTACTTTATTAAATAGTTTAATGTGGTACAAGTCCAACCAAAACTGATAATGTAAAAAGTACAACTGTTCTAAAAAAGCTAAACCAACTAAACAACTGAAAGGGTGTTCGACACAGCGGAAGACTTCTAAGACAGCTTGTGATGACTCAACCCAGATATCCCATGCGCATCAAATCATTCCTGCTCAATAACTTCTCACCATCCCCGAATGGATCACCACAGTTGATACCGTCGTTTTTTATCAAAATTAAATTTATAATTCCAAACTAAAACTATAGCTAGTGATAGTAAGGGTCGAACCACAGAGAGACATGATTGATTTTGTTTGCTATTTTCAGTCTATAAAAGTAACAATTAAATGGGGGGTTTTGAAATTGGTTGATTCTAATGATTAATTGCTAAATATGAAATTCTCAACAAGATAAAAGGAAGATCGGGAATTTCGGTTCAACATGGCTAAGGTCAGGTCAGTAAGGTAACAGAGGTCCTATAATACAGTCTCAGGGAATATGAGCAAGCCTTTCGATCTATGCTCAAATTAACCTTACGGTCTTCTATTCCCAAGAATTTCTCAAAGCTTTCGCTCAAAGGAAATTCCAATCTAATGATAATTTAGATCACTAATATTTCAATCTAGTAAAAAGGCTTATCAAAAGATAACAAGATCGATACGGAAGAATTCATACTAACAGAACAATCCTAATTTATGCCATGGCTCACCTCGTTCCCAATCAATAAAATTAGCTATGCATAATTAAAACTAAAACAATTGCAAAATTGATAACAAAGAACAAGTTTGACATGATTGAATTAAATTTAAGACAAAAGGTAAGAACTTAATTGCTGAAATTAAATTGGTAAAAACAAGAATTGTAATAACAAGAAATTAAAGAAGGAAGAATTTGCATAAAAACTTACTAATTAAAATGATGAACAAAGTAATTCAATTCGGGATTCGTCGTCCCTCTTTCTTGCCTCTAGACTAGATCTAAACTGAGTTCTTGAATAATGAAAAGCATAACCTAAAATTGTAGCTGCGTTCTACTGATAAACGATGCCAAAAGTTAATTACAAATTGGGCTTTTAAAAGTCTAACACGAAGAATAAATCTCAGCTCGCAGACTGGTCGATCGACTGGTGTGCATGGTCGATCGACTGGTCATAGCAGAACAGTAGCGTCTGAGGAAGTTCCACGGTCGATCGACTGGTCAGCATGGTCGATCGACCAGCTGAGCTGTGCAGTAGCCTCCTGTCCTCTTCCAAATAGCCTCTAAGCTCCATGCACGCATCCCGAGGTGAGTGAGTACGAACTTCCTTCTTCCAAGCTTCCCTGAAGTTGCCTCCGGAGGACGATTTAGGCTTGATTTAGCCCACTTTCACTCATTCCTACAACAAATCATAGAAATTGCAAAGTAAACCGTTTCGGGAGAAATAGTAGCCTTAAGCTAACAATTATGCATGGAAATACGTGCCAAAACTGCAAATAAAGTGTATAGAATATGCACGTATCAAATCTCCCCAAACCAAACCTTGCTTGTCCCCAAGCAAGCACTATGACCTATATAAAAACCTAATGGGAAGGAGTATATCTCAGAGCTAGCTACAAGTCAATGCCAAACCGTTTAATGCACATAACCTACGACTGCAAAGCTCAAATCAAGTGAACAAATTTATACATATCATGGAATTAAATCGGGCGTTCGACCTTGCAAGACTCATAAATTTGGACTCTCCCGGGTCACTCTTCTCTCAGCAAAGCAAATGGTAAGAATGTATGTAGAAGAGAGGGAAGAAAATACAGACTCTCACCTAGACTGCGACCGACAAAACATGTATGCTTGACTAGCATAAATAATGATTCTAGTTACCGTACATACGCATAACCACCATCAAGGACTATTACATGCCGAACTTATTGCAAGTTTTGGATATGTAAGGCTAAATGGGAAAGAAAGGGCATAACAAGTATGGAAATGTGAGGGTAAGAGCCAAGCTAGTACCTAACAAACCATCAAAACCGCATCCCAATCCTCCAACTCGAAATATAACCATTGCCTTTAAATGTCTAGGCAACAACTATCCCAAAACCGACACCTCCAAATCATAAAATAATCACATGAGGTGTGTTCTCAACTCAGCCGAAATTTTTCTTATTATTATTTTTTTCAAATTCTTTATTATTTTTTTTTCTTTCTTTCCCTTTTTTTTTTTCATTCTCTGAGCTGGTAGTCGATCGACCAGTGATGGCAGTCGATCGACCACCCTGTGCATTCCAGTGCTCTCTGCCCAGGTGAACTTCCTCCTTTTTTCATTTTTCATTTCTTCTGAGTTTTTCTTTCTTTCTTTTTCTCTCCTGATTTTCTCTCTTTTCAGGCTGACACGTCACCAGCAATTCTCATGAATACCCACTCCAACAGTGCAGAGACGAACCAAAACTGCTATAATTTGACAAATTCCTCTACTACTACCTAGCTCGGCATAATGGTAGGCTAAGTATGGGATGTAGTTAAGGGCAACTGGCATATATGGCTTATAGTGGAGTTCAATGGGGCAAAATGAGAAAGGGGGAAATGCAATAGTTCTCAAAACATGTAATACCGACCACAAACCGATGCGTATAGGCAATAAGTAATCAAAACTCATACACGTGCAAAACATGAAATGAAGGGAGTACTACTCTCATTCCTAAATTAACCGGTCATGAATGTCACCAGTTATAGGCTCTATATCTCAGAAAGTATAAGTAGTTTGCCAAAAGTAATGAGTCAAGTCTAATTACCCGAAGTAAATTCCACAATAAAATTTGAGAAATCACTTTTAATTCTCGCTAAGCAGCTGTGAAAAGGCAAGGAATGGCATATTTGACTAAGAGTGCAATATCATCATTAATAAACTCCAATCCGACTCGACTATATGCAAAAGTAAACGTGATATTTTTGATTTTTATGTGAATTTTTCGATTTTTTCTTTGTTTTTGTACATTTTTTTTTTTTTAACTGAAAAACAAATGCAAACAGAAATGCACTAAACATGTGACTGAAATGCAATAAAAAACAAATGCAGATGCAATAGACATATGCAAATACCCTCCCCAAACCAAAACGCACAATGCCCTCATTGTGCTCAGCAGCAAATCACCAGCAGAAATAGGGAAGAATAAAAGCAAAACAAAATAAAAAGAAACTAATAAAGAAGGATCGGAAACTCACAAAAGAATACCTCCCCAAACCAGCCAAAAACGGGGAGGTCACCAACATCTAACTGCGACCGTCGTACTCGGAACCACTAGACTCGTCCGACCCTGAGTCATCCTCCTCTTCCTCCGCAGCAGCGACAGTAGTAGTAGTAGTCGTGGGAGGAGGTCTCCTGGCAGGCTGAGGGTAACCGCCTACCGGAGGGACAAAGAAGGACGGGTGAGTCCAGGCACCCTGTGGGAGCATCCCCGTCCGGGCGTACTCCTCGTAAACTGGGTACAGGGCCAAGGCTGTGTCAAGTCTGTGCTGATCAAAGCTCCTGCACAAGTCACTCAACACACGTGACATCCCCCTTTGGTCCATGACCGGAGGGATAACCATAGGTGTAGGGGGACGGAAAGTGGCCGGGAAGCCGGTGGGAGCATGAGTGGAGGAAGAGGGTGCCTGTGAAGAGGAGGCACGAGCTCTCCTCGAAGTGCTAGCAGTAGCAGTACCCGCCCCAATAGGGAGCCTGTAACTAGGCAAGGGCGGGCGAGCTGCCCCCGAAACAGTGGTGAGGGGCAGGATAGGAGGGTAGCCTAGGACAGGGATGGGGTCGCAGATGAAAGAATAAATCTTCCACCGACTCCTACTATCGATCCACTTCACGGACTGCGCGTAGGCAAGATCCATGAAGCGTAGGTCAAGGTCTATAGGGGCCTCCTCTCGAGGGAAAAGTAGAACAAGACGGTTGGCGATACGCGTCACCAACCCGCCACAAGCAATAGTGGCCAAAGTGCCCTCACTTACAGTCTGAAAGTGAGCGGCAGTCAAATAAGCTATATTAAAAATACGGGCTACCCGACTTTCAATGTTCAGATAGCCCGCTAAGATCGACAATTCAATAGTATTCACATTATTCGACTCCTTACGGCCGAAAATGGTATTACCCATTAGCCGTAGAAAAACGAAGAGGGGGCAAGTGGACGGAAGTGCCCGTCCTCTTAGGCCCGTAAAAGTCACTAATACATGACCACATAACTCGGTGAATATCAGAAGTTTCCGAGGTTTTACCCTCGAAATAAAGACCCAAAAATCCGGGAAAGTCGGCTAATGTCAGGGAATACGTGACATTGAATAGCCGAAAATAAATGCAAGCATTATTCTTATTTTCCTCAAAAGAAGCCGAGTCAAAAGCATGGACACAACAGACTCAAAACAGCCTAATTTCTCTAAAGTGGGTTTGTGAAGGAATCGGGTGGCTGTTACTTTCATTTTCGCGAAAAAAAGAGCAAACTTGGCACGTTGAGTAGAATTAGAAAAGATAACCTGCGGATAGTCAGGTAGACTATCCGTGGTGTCCTCAATCATTAGCGGCGGACCCCTAGGTCGTTTGGCAGCTCCCTGACTCGACTGCCCTTCGTACATATGCTGCTTTCCTTTTGTCATCTGTGCTTCCTACAAAACAACAAATTAGCAACAAGCTTCCCATAACAATGACAATTTATGAAAACCCGAAACAAAATAAGAAATTGAAACGAAATTAGGGTTTTCGAAAAATTGGGGGAAAATGGGATTAATCACCTCCTGGTTGCTAAATTGTTTCAAAAACCAAGGGAAAAGGGTAGCAAAAGCGATTAAAGCATAAAAATCAACAAGAAACTAGCCCTAAATCGATTTTCCCCAAATCGATTTTTCCGTCTCAATGTAACAATACTCGAAAATTTGGCATAAAAGTTCAGTGAGAATTGAATATCAACGATGAAAATAGGATTAGAGACATACCGTGGGCGATTACTTGAAGATTAAAGCAAGAAAATTCGAGAATAAGACGGGATTTGCAGGAAAATCGCGAGAAAAGGGAAGAAAATAGGGTTTTCCTTTGATTTTTCGATTTTATGAAAGTGAATGAATGAATGAGGAATGAGGTAATACTTCCCTATTAACTGTGCGTTCTGAACTCGCGCTGTGGTCGATCGACCACCTGGCCCGGTCGATCGACCAATCTTCGCTTAAAAGCAGCTTCTGGACTTTTCTCCTCAGTCGATCGACTGAGTAACACGGTCGATCGACTGCTTGCGCTGGCAACTAGTCTAAATTACGTTAAAAATTGCTTGCCAACTTAAATTGCTTTGCCTTTTCCTCTAATTTTACGCACTTTGCATAAAATATATTCCTGCAAAAATTATCAAAGGCGCACTTTTTTCAAACCAATGAATTGCTAATTAAAAGGAAATAAAATAAAATAAAAAACTCAAAATGCAAATTAAATGAAATAACAAAATAAAATTCCTAATTACAAATAATTACAACCCGGGTTGCCTCCCGGTTAGCGCTGGTTTAAGATGTCCCGCACGACCTTTTTACCTCACTTTGCATCATCCGATAACGGGTCGAAGTACAATACCTCGACTTTCCCCACAAATTCATCTGATCCGTGATAATGCTTCACATATTGGCCATTAACTTTGAACCTTTCTCCAGCAGAGGTCTCCAATTCAACTGATCCGAATTTTTGTAATCGCCGTGACCGTATAGGGGCGGTCCACCTGGATTTCAGCTTACCAGGAAATAAACGGATACGAGCATTAAAAAGGAGTACCTTATCGCCAATATGGAACTCGCGCTTGATGATTCTCTTGTCGTGCCAGCGCTTTGTTTTCTCTTTGTAGATCCTAGCATTATCATAGGCCAGCAACCTAAATTCCTCCAACTCATTCAGTTGTGTCATGCGTTTCTCACGAGAGAGGTTAGGATCCAAATTTAAATCACATATAGCCCACCAAGACTTACGCTCTAACTCAACAGGTAAATGACATGTCTTACCATAAATCAATCGGAACGGAGACATCCCAATTGGCGTCTTAAACGCGGTTCTATAAGCCCATAAGACATCATCTAACTTAAGACTCCAATCTTTCCGTGATTTAGAAACAACTTTAGCTAAGACTTCTTTCAATTCTCTGTTAGAAATCTCAACCTGACCACTAGTCTGGGGATGATACCCCAAACCTCTACGATGTTGGACACCGAATTTAGTCAATAAAGCACTAAGTTGTTTATCTTTAAAATGCATTCCACCATCGCTAATGACAACCCGAGGGACACCAAAACGAGGGAAAATAATCTTTTTAAACAGTTTAATCACGGCCTTCGCATCGCAATGGGGAGTAGCAATAGCTTCCACCCATTTGGACATATAATCTACAGCTACGAGGATATATTTATTACCTTGACTTCTCGGAAAAGGTCCTTGATAGTCAATGCCCCAGACATCGAAAATCTCAACCTCAAGAATGCCTACCTGTGGCATCTCATGTCTCTTGGAAATATTCCCCGATCTTTGACAAGCGTCGCACTCAGCAACAAAATTGCGACTATCTGCATGCAAAGTTGGCCAATAGAAACCAGATTGGAGTACCTTAGCCACAATCCGGGATGGACCATGGTGACCACCATAAGCAGAAGAGTGGCAAGCCTCTAGGATATCCTTCACCTCTCATTGAGGCACGCATCTCCGGATGAGACCGTCTGCGCATTCCTTGAAAACATAAGGATCATCCCAAAAGTGTTGTCTAGCATCATAAGCAAACCGCTTCTTCTGCTGCCATGAAAGCTCGGGTGGTATCTTACCTGTCACAGCAAAGTTAGCAAAATCAGCAAACCAAGGAGGTGGGTAAGACCCTGAAGTAGTAATAGCTAACAGACTCTCATTAGGAAAATAATCATTAATAGGTAACGAATCCTCCCTTTCTGTCAGCTGCAGACGAGATAGGTGGTCAGCTACCACATTCTCTGCTCCTTTCTTATCTTTGATTTCCAAATCAAACTCCTGCAAAAGGAGTATCCACCTCAAGAGCCTCGGCTTCGCATCCTTCTTAAGAAAGAGAGTCTTCAGCGCTGCATGGTCAATATAAACAGTAACCTTAGAACCTAACAAATAAGACCGAAATTTGTCTAAGGCAAAAACTACAGCTAAAAACTCCTTCTCAGTGGTATAATAATTGACTTGAGCCTCATCCAGAGTTCGGCTCGCATAGTATATGGCATTAAAAGCTTTATTCTTTCGCTGTCCCAAAACTGCACCGATCTCATAATCGCTGGCATCACACATAATCTCAAATGGGAGGCCCCAATCAGGCGGCTGAATGATTGGCGCAGAGACTAGGGCCTCCTTTAACCTGTTAAAAGCTAAAAGGCACTCATCAGTAAAGTCAAAGACAGCATCCTTAAGGAGCAATTGTGTAAGTGGTTTAGCAATTTTTGAAAAATCCTTGATGAAACGCCGATAAAAACCAGCGTGACCAAGGAAACTCCTCACTCCTTTAACATTCACGGGAGGAGGCAATTGCTCAATCACCTGCACTTTTGCTTTGTCAACGTGTATACCTTTATCAGAAATCAGATGCCCTAACACAACTCCCTCATTGACCATAAACTGACACTTTTCCCAGTTTAAAACAAGATTAACATCAATACAACGCTGCATGACTTTATCAAGGTTAGCTAAACAACGATCAAAGTCACTACCATAAACTGAGAAATCATCCATAAATACCTCCATAATGTTCTCTATGTAATCAGAAAAAATCCCCATCATGCACCTCTGAAAGGTAGCTGGGGCGTTACACAATCCGAAGGGCATTCTACGATATGCAAAAACACCCTGTGGACAGGTAAAAGTGGTCTTACTCTGATCATCCGGATGAATAGGGATCTGAAAGAACCCTGAATATCCGTCTAGAAAACAGAAAAATTTGTTAGAAGCAAGTCTTTCAGTCATTTGGTCAACAAAAGGGAGGGGGAAGTGGTCTTTCTTGGTGGCGGCATTCAACTGTCTATAATCAATGCACATCCGCCACCCTGTCACAACTCGTGTTGGTATTAATTCATTTTTCTCATTTTTAACCACGGTAGTCCCTCCTTTCTTCGGAACTACCTGAACTGGGCTAACCCACTTGGAATTGCCAATTGTATAAATAATACCTGCATCGAGTAGTTTCATCACCTCAGCCATAACAACTTCCTGCATCTTCGGGTTTAACTTGCGTTGACCCTGTCTGTAAGGCTTGTGGCCTTCCTCCAGCTCTATCCTGTGCATACAAACATCAGGGCTGATGCCCTTAATGTCATCCAAAGAGTAACCTAGAGCCTTCCTGTTTTTCTTAAGCACACACATCAAAGCGCATACAGTGGTCATCATTAAGCTTAGCACTAACAATAGTGGGTCTTGCTCTGTATCATCTAGAAAAACATACTTAAGATTAGGAGGAAGTGGCTTACGCTCAGGCACCTTTACCTCTACAGCATAGACAGAATCAGCTTCAATGGTATAGCAAGTGTTCACCAAATTCTCATTGGCCAGGCTTAAGAGCATCTCATCTTCTTCCTCGTTGAGCTCGTAGCTCTCCATTGAGGCTACCAAAGCATCTGGCTCCTCAGCATTCTCCGCTGTATTACTTGCACACTCATCTAAACTGGTTAGATCAGCTAAGGGATCCTTGGCTCAGGATTCCCTCCAATTATAATTAACAGCCCTGTCAACAATATCAATGGAATAACACGTATCATCATCAGCAGGTTCAGTGGCCTTATGAGCAAGACTGAACTCAATGGTGTCATCCCCTACCTCTAAGGTTATGATTCCGTGTTTGACATCTATTACAGCCCCAGCTGTATGTAAAAATGGTCTACCTAAAATAATAGGTATCTGACTGTCCCTCCGCAATATCCAAAACAACGAAATCGACAGGAATAAAAAACTTACCCACTCGAACGGGTACATCCTCTAAGACTCCTATAGGTCTCTGAGTCGATCTATTTGCCATCTGAACGGTAATATCGGTCACCTTAAGTCTACCAATATTTAACCTTTCGCAAACAGAATATGGCATGACACTGACACTGGACCCTAAATCACAAAGGGCCTTCCCAATTTCGTGGTTACCTATAGTACAGGGAATTGAAAAACTACCCGGATCCTTTAATTTGGGTGGTATATTAATTTGCGAAAGAGCATTGCATTCTTCCACAAAAGCAACATTACCATCATCACGAAAGTTTCTCTTACGATTCAAAATGTCTTTCATAAATTTAGCGTAAGAGGGAACCTGGGTAATTAGGTCAGTGAAAGGAATGGTTACCTCGAGATTCTTGACCATCTCCAAAAACTTACCATACTTGCGCTCCAGCTTAGTATTCTTTAAACGCTCCGGATACGGGACTGCAACACTGGCCGTAGGATCAGTAACCTTCGGCTTCCGTAAGTTTAAAACTTCCGTCAAATCATCAATAAGTGTAGAATCATGCAAACTAGTTGACGGATTTGCGTCCTGCACTGGAGACCCAGTCGATCGACTGATAGGAGTGGTCGATCGACCAGTCTGGCTGGGCGTGAACAGTTCTTGGACAGAGACTTCTTCGTCAGGAGTCTCAGTCGATCGACTGGCAATGTTGGTCGATCGATCATGCGATCTTTGAGTGTGAATAGTTTACGATCGAAACTTTTTATTCGACACCCCGGTCGATCGATTCTTGTTGTTGGTCGATCGACTGGTAGTACTGGCAATAAAACTCGTTTTCGCACCAGAATTTAAACTAGCCTCTTCATCATTTTCCGAGTCTCCTCTTGGCTTATCGGGACCTTCATAAGAGAGGCCGCTTATGAGATTAATGGCATTAATCGTCTCAATTGGCCCTTCACCTTTGCTTGAAGAATTTGCGACTTGCTTAGCCTCTATATTCTCCAACTGCTTCACAAAATTCTTTGAGGACTCAATCCCGGCTGCTTCTATTTTCGCCACTTGAACCAAAAGAGTTTGGACCATTTCTCTCAATTTCGCGGTCTCATCTGAATTGTGGACAGGAATTTCAACTCGTTCCTTGGAAGCTTCAGAGGTCTCGAGCTTCTCGATACGGGCAGTAATAGAAGTAATGAGTGTCACAACGGCACTCATTTCATCACTTTGCTTGCGTGATTTTCCACGTGAACTCCCAAACTCAGCTCTATGGACTGCCATCTCCTCAATAGTGTTCCAACCTTTATTCTGACCGGTATTGTTTTGGAACCTACCATTCGCAGCTGCGTCCAGGATGACCTTGTAATCATCATATAAAGCATTGTAGAATAAGTTACAAAGGTACCACTCCTGGAAACCGTGGTGAGGGACAGACCGAACCAAATTCTTGAAACGTCCCCATGCTTCACAAAATTCCTCATCAGGTCCTTGCTGGAAATTTGTGATTTTACTTCTCAAAGCATCAGTCTTTGCAAGTGGGAAGTATTTTTTGTAGAAGGCCAATGCGAGAGATGTCCAATCTGTGACTCAGTGCTACTCTATCAAGGTAGCGGTACCAATCTCGCGAGAATCCTTCAAGGAGTATAAGAACATCACCCCCTTTACTTCGTCCCGAGTCACCCCAAAGTAGGTATAGGTATGGAAGCAATGATGAGTCCGTGAAAATTTCCATATGCTTCAAAGGATCCTCATCTCGTAGACCAGCAAACTGATTTCGCTCCACTAAATCAATATATGAGGAACGAAATTCGGACTGACCAGTAGTAGGGGTAGGTAACACGTGCCCCTTTGGAAGGTGCTGCTCTTTTGGCTGAAGATTGTCATATGTCGTAGTCATGTTCGCCAAACTGAGAGTACTCAAGTCTTCCTCTCAAAAACCTGTCTTCTAACTGTGCAAAAGCAAAACTAGAAGCAAAGGTAAGCAACGGCCTCAGGGAATCAAAGTTCCTTGAGACAAGAAAAATAAACTAAAAATAAAGCAAACAGAATTACACCGTCTCCTCGGCAACGGCGCCAAAATTTGATACCGTCGTTTTGTATCAAAATTAAATTTATAATTCCAAACTAAAACTATAGCTAGTGATAGTAAGGGTCGAACCACAGAGAGAAAAGATTGATTTTGTTTGCTATTTTCAGTCTATAAAAGTAACAATTAAATGGGGGGTTTTGAAATTGGTTGATTCTAATGATTAATTGCTAAATATGAAATTCTCAACAAGATAAAAGGAAGATCGGGAATTTCGGTTCACCATGGCTAAGGTCAGGTCAGTAAGGTAACAGAGGTCCTATAATACGGTCTCAGGGAATATGAGCAAGCCTTTCGATCTATGCTCAAATTAACCTTACGGTCTTCTAATTCCCAAGAATTTCTCAAAGCTTTCGCTCAAAGGAAATTCCAATCTAATGATAATTTAAATCACTAATCTTTCAATCTAGTAAAAAGGCTTATCAAAAGATAACAAGATCGATACGGAAGAATTCATACTAACAGAACAATCCTAATTTATGCCATGGCTCACCTCGTTCCCAATCAATAAAATTAGCTATGCATAATTAAAACTAAAACAATTGCAAAATTGATAACAAAGAACAAGTTTGACATGATTGAATTGAATTTAAGACAAAAGGTAAGAACTTAATTGCTGAAATTAAATTGGTAAAAACAAGAATTGTAATAACAAGAAATTAAAGAAGGAAGAATTTGCATAAAAACTTACTAATTAAAATGATGAACAAAGTAATTCAATTCGGGATTCGTCGTCCCTCTTTCTTGCCTCTAGACTAGATCTAAACTGAGTTCTTGAATAATGAAAAGCATAACCTAAAATTGTAGCTGCGTTCTACTAATAAACGATGCCAAAAGTTAATTACAAATTGGGCTTTTAAAAGTCTAACACGAAGAATAAATCTCAGCTCGCAGACTGGTCGATCGACTGGTGTGCATGGTCGATCGACTGGTCATAGCAGAACAGTAGCGTCTGAGGAAGTTCCACGGTCGATCGACTGGTCAGCATGGTCGATCGACCAGCTGAGCTGTGCAGTAGCCTCCTGTCCTCTTCCAAATAGCCTCTAAGCTCCATGCACGCATCCCGAGGTGAGTGAGTACGAACTTCCTTCTTCCAAGCTTCCCTGAAGTTGCCTCCGGAGGACGATTTAGGCTTGATTTAGCCCACTTTCACTCATTCCTACAACAAATCATAGAAATTGCAAAGTAAACCGTTTCGGGAGAAATAGTAGCCTTAAGCTAACAATTATGCAGGGAAATACGTGCCAAAACTGCAAATAAAGTGTATAGAATATACACATATCAACAGTTTTTAAAACATTTAAACGGTGTCAGTACTGATGACACAAAACAAACAGCTGCAATAAAACAACATTACAAACCAATCCAACCCACCAACTCTGTCACATCATCACACACCTGACTACACACTAAAGTGTGTAGTCCTGCCAGAATACTCATCGCAACAAGTATTCCACACCGCCAGTGGGGGACCGCAGCCGTTACCACCTAAACCCCGCTCATCTCATCTGAGCGATAAACCCATGTTCCTTAATGTGCACATCCCTTTCTGTGGCGGGTTCCACAGAGGGCGAATCAAGGGCGTGAAGCCACTCCCACAAGTGACTCCACTCAGCCGAGGATGCACCTCGCAAACCACAGACGATATACAATAACCACATTATACTACCAACCATCACCAATTCCAAAACCAAATCCAACATGATATACAACAACACAATCAACAACAACAAAACCATGTAATCAATACTGAGTAAGGAAACCCTACCTGGAATAGCAATCACACGAGACCGTCTAGGAGCTAATCAGAACTTCTCCTCTACGAATCCTCCTCATATAACATGCATACATACAATTACTACCAACACACCATAATACTCCCAAAATACCCCAACATTACCCAATTAGGGTTTAATCAAACTCAACAAAACGCTATAAAAATTATACAAGGAACTTAACCTTGACACGACGATCACAACGGTATAACGAACAAGACAATCCGACGATCCCAGCCTTGGGATTTGCTAACAACGCGAGGGATGCAAACTACGTAACTGTTGTTCTTCTCTTAAAAGGTTTTATAATGTTAAAAAGTGTTTAATAATAATGACGGAAGCCTTTTATATTAATCTCGCGTTATTAACAAAACCCGGCTACTCAAACCCGTAAAACACACTTACTCGATCAAGTAAGTGACTTACTCGATCGAGTGACCCTTACTCGATCGAGTGTCACACATACTCGATCGAGTGTCACACATACTCGATCGAGTGTCACACATACTCGATCGAGTATCACACATACTCGATCGAGTACCCATCAGGTATCCTACTGTTTCGTACAAAAACATACTTACTCGACAGAGTAAGTCCCACTCGATAGAGTACCCATAGACATAGAAAACCGTAGTATTACATTGGAACATTGTAACCTCCGAGGGTGGTGGACTACACAACCACAACGTATCAGTTTATAAGGACGAAGATCGGCACTTCGCGGGATTGGACGCGGAGGAGAAGGCATATGTTAGGCAACAAACTATGGTCGGGGTTCTACCGAGGGATATTAAAAATGGTCTTCATTTGAAAACACCAGAAAAACCTCAACCGTCAAGCACCTAGATATATAATGAGACAAGGAAAATTAGGCAAGAAGTTAGGGGTGAAAGAAACACCGCTTAACAAATGTTGGCTCTAGCGGTAGAAGCGAAATACGTCCATTGGCATGAGATTAATTCCGAGATAAAAGAGATCACACATGTTTTCATGGAACATCCTGATTCCATGAAGTTGTTCCGGGCTTATCCTTACGTGGTTATCATGTATTCGACGCATAAAACAAACATGTACAATAATCTCAATGGTGTCACACCCATCGGATCGTCGTTCTTAATTGCATGTTCGATGATTCCTAACGAGTACGAGGAGTGTTACAAGTGGCTGTTGAATACGTTAGGTGACATTTTAGATATCACGGGAGCGTCGCCTTCTGTTTTTGTCACCGACCGGGAATTGGGTTTGATCAATGCTCTTAAAGCAGTATATCCCGGGGTTAATCATTTGTTGTGTCGATGGCATGTGAACAAAGCCATCAATGTTAAAGCTATCGCTACTTATAAATCCGAGAGTTACAAGAAACATGTCATGACAAATCCAGAATCGGGTTGGTGTCATGTGATCGATGCACCTACCAAGCAAGAGTTCCAGCATTGGTGGAGGATCTTCTGTATCAAGTGGCCTGTTTTAGCTGCTTATATCGGGAGCACTTGGGGTGAGCACGCGGCGAGGTTTGTATTATGTTATACAAACGAGCGCTTCCATTTTGGTAACACGGCAACTTCCCGTGTTGAGTCAAACGATTCTCTATTGAAGGCTTGGTTGAAAAGCAGTCATCTCACACTTGATACCATGTCCTAATGTTAATTTGAATCGTGTTTAAATTAAGTTGTAATTTAAATTTCGTTTTTCTTTACGGGATTGATCTATAAAGTGATTACTAAAATTAAATTAAGGAAAAAAAAAACAGAAATGTAAGTATCTATACAAAGAGTTTAAAATTAAAATAACATAATTCGTACAAATAGACAAACATAAAAAATAAAATAAACTAGTCGCCATACACGTCTTCATAGTATTGACGCATGTCCTCAAACAAATCCTCTGGACGCTCTCTCTCCATCTCCTCACTCGGTTGTTGGAAGGCGCTCTTGAATTGGCGACTAAGAGTTAGGGCGACCTCCGGCTCCTCATGAAACTCGACAGTACGAAAATGGAGGCGGTGTAAAGTGGGATAGAAATAGTGGTGTGAAATCTCCGCATACCAACTCATGTACTCCTGAGCATGCTAGAAAGGCATAACTGCTTTAGTTGACCCACACCGTAATGATATGATCGAACTTGCGATCCCCCATGTCCTATCGGGTTCTTCCCCGAACTGAAGCCTGTAATTCCCGTTCGCCGGGCGAGACTCAAGAGACGGAATCGACATCGGGTACGGGATAGTCTGACGATACCCAAACTGACGCATGCACCGATCAGGCTGGTACGACTCTACTATATCAAGATGTCTGATAAAACCCGAGTAAAGCAATACCCTGTAAGATACCTAGGGACGGTTCCCGTAGGGCAACCATCGGACATGCTCCAACCTAAGATCGTCCAAACTATGGCGATATATCTGAAAAGCCTCAGAATCACCCTTATCTCGAGGAAGGGGGCCCAAGCCTCGACTAGAGGTCGGTCCTCAAGAAATAATCCGGCGCCGGGTCAGAACTTGGGAAAGTACTCGTATATCCATACCTGGAGTAACGGTAGACACCCACTAACAACAGTAAGCCAAACAAGCGGCACCCCAAGCATAGGAATCAACCCGATCAAGACTATCAAGCAAGGGCAACAATTGAGCGTTCACCCTATCACCACTCTTATCCATGAAAATAGTATGACCCAATAAATTCAAGAGGTATGCCCGTAACGAGTCATGCTCGTTACCTCGCTGAATAACAGTCCTCAACTCTGTCATAATTAAACCACCATTCTTATAGCGCGGTGGTATAACCTCGGACTCAAGAACTCCATAAAACTTCGCAATCTTCCCCCTCAGACCACTATCGCCAGCCTCGGCCATACCGTCCACAAATACCTGCTCACCAGTAACAGGTATCCCAAGAATCTTCTGGACATCATGGAGCATGATATTAATCTCTCCAAAAGGCATATGGAAAGTGTTAGTATCCGGGTGCCATCTCTCGATAAAAGCACTAAGGAGGTTATCGTCTAAGCCGGTGGTAAAACACCCACTTAAAACCCTAAGCCCGGTCGCCTCTACCCTAGCAGCAACAACCTCGCTGAGAAACATCTCCCTAATCTCCCTCGCAGCTTTCGGCCTCTCGTAGCACTTGATCCACGACCTCATATTTTCCAGGTTAGGGTCCAACCAACACTTGAACGCAACGTGTCCACCAAAACTCCGTAAGATGACAATGTTACTAGGACCACCAGGAACAGGTTCTCCCAGGATCCAAGAAGTATCCCTCATCGGCCTACTCGACCTATCCGTGCTAGAGGACGTCTCTCTAACACTCGAATAACGTCCTATATGATCCCGACCCAACCTCTGAGTCTACAATCTCTAGGATGACGTGTTCTCTTGGACCTGATATTCTCCAACATCCTCCTCCCCTGACCCCTCATCCGACGACTCCTCTCCAACATGCCGGTAACTACCTACAACCTCCCGTGACCTCGCCTCCTCCGAATCACTACGGACGTGACCGGGAGTAGGCATAATAACCATGCGAGTCGACTCTCGAAGTGGCGGTGGCTCTTAGTAGGCCTGCTTAACACACAAACGACGCTTCGACATCATAACAATCCGGCCATCGGTACGGTCGTGTCCGGGTGGCGGAGGCGGAGGTTGCATGATGGCCTTTCCTCTCTCATTTCGATCTCCCATCCGCATTAATAAAATAAAAATTGTTAGAAAACACACTAATCGAATAGAAAACTTATAAAACAAAAAACATCGACAAATAATAGCAAAAAAACACGGGTGTTTTTTAAAAAAATGAACGTACTATGGTCAAAAGTTGACATTCAACAATCGACCATGGACGAATGTTGAATCTCAACGTTTGACCATGGACAAAAGTTGAATCTAAACAATTGACCATGGCCAAATGAAGAGAACCAACATTGGAACCATGGCCAAACGTTGAGATCCACGTTGAGATCTAACGTTTACCATGGACAAAACGTAAATTTCCAACGTTTCCCATGGTTCAAACGTTGAATCCCAACGTTTCCCCATGGTTCAAACGTTGGATCTCAATATTTGGCCATGGTCAATTGTTGAGATTCAACTTTTGTTCCGTGGTCTTGATCCCCTTCCCCAAAATCGACACCAAAGATGCAATAACAACAACAAAAATCGACTCAAATTTTAACCTATTTTGCAAACTACATCAACCTAATTACAAATAATAATGAAATTAACATCATACTAACTAATTAACAAGAAATTTACAAGAAAAACTAACCTATTTCAAAACTAATTCAATTACGTTTAATAAAACCTAAACTAATGAAAACAAATTCAATTAACTAGCCAAATCGAAGCATATAATCAATTAAAACTCACAAATCAAGTCATATAATCTATTAACAACAACAATAAACGATTTAACTTCAATTACAAAGCTAATTGTTTTTAAAAAAAATGACTAACCTTCAAATTGACGACTGGCGGCAGTAGCGGCGTGGCTGTGGCGGTGTGACTGTGGTGGTGGCGGCGTGGTGGTAGCCGGATAGGTGGTGGTGATGGTGTTTGAAGTTGGGATTATTTTGGGAAATTTTGAGTTAGAGAGAAAAGAGTAAACTTAGTGAGATGTGGGGGGGGGGGGGGGGGAATCGTCTTTCGGAATGAAAACGTCGTCGATGTTTACAAACCGGGTTTCTTTATTAATCAGACTCAACTCATACATTATCAATCAGACTCACCTCAGACTCTACTTTTCCATTTCACACCTTTTTTTACAAACTTAAAAAGAAAAGAACAAAAGACATGACACATTGGATCCACTCATTGGATGATTTCCTTTGAAAGTGAGGTCAAGACTCACCCAAAGTCTTAAGTTGAGTTTTAGATTTCCAAGACCCAACTTAAGAGTTTGGTAGATTATTGGTAGTCTTGAATGGGTCTTGTGTTAAGACTTACCAAAATTTTGTCTCAAAACTACCGATAATCTTACCCTAAGGACTAAGGAGTAAGGACTTCTTGCTCTTAGAGAAAGTATAATTGCAGGTAAAACTTTGGGTTTTAATCTTTTAGCTATTGAAGGAGATAATCTTTGTGTTATTAACTCTATTCGTGGAACGTGGAAGGTACCTTAGGAAATTTCTTCTCTAATCGCCGATATTAGGGTTGAACTTTTTTTTCACAGAAGTTAAGTACACTCATTGTTTTCGTGAGGCCAATAAAGTAGCAGACTTTATGGCTAATTTGGGATATTCTTGTCCTTCTTCGAGGTGGGTTAAAAGTCGTTGACTTTCTGATTCGGTTGAAACTTTGTCGTCTAAGCTTACCAATCAAAACAATATTTATAATCTCAAGTAACTACTCTTAGTAGAGTGGTAAGTAAAGGTCGGATCCCAAGGGACGAGTATTGTACTGATTTATCGGTTGCAGAGAGTTATGTCTTAGGGTGTCACAATTTGGGTTGAGTTTGAGATTTGCAATAAAAAGTAAACAAATTAAAGCAAAACAAAGCAAGTAAATAAATAGGGTTTGTAAACAATTGATTAAGGCACTAGGGTGTCATGGGTTCATAAGGGAATCATGGTGAGATCTCATAAACAAGTTTCATAGATGCAAGCAAATTATTGTTGTACTGGAGTCGAGTTAGTTTATATCTTACAACTCCTAGGAAGGTTTGGGTCTTGGAGCCGAGTCGGTGAAGACTTTAAAACACCTACAAGTCGACTTAATTTCTTCCTATTCAACTATATGCATGGTCTAACAAGCCTTGAGTTGGTTTATGTCTTACAAGTCTTGTTGAATGGATTAGAGATTCATGCTAGGTTGTCAATCAAGCATTTTATCAAGCATAACATGTGCAAAAGTTGAAACTACAACAAGGAAGCAATCATATGAACTTATTAAGTTAAGATCTACCCCATGATTAATTCCCCTAATCCCCCCATTAACCCTAGTTAGGAGACTACTCACTCATGATCATGGTAAACATGCTAGTAAGGGTGTCAATCATATTAACAAGGCTAAACATGGTGAATGAGTAAAGCAATAGACAATAATTAAGTAAAGGAAAAAAGGAATTGTACCAACTTAGGATGATCCAAATAATAAGCAAAGAATAATAGAAGAAAACTTGATGAATGATGAATAGTTGTCAATTCTTCAATAAACCCAAATAGTCTTCAAATTACCCATGAATGATTAAGGAAAGATTAAGATTTGATTAAGATTGAATTGTGTAATACAACTTGATTAATACTAATAAACTTGATTAAAACTTGATTAAAGCTTCTACTAAAACTTGATGATTAATCCCCTAATACAATGAGGTATTTATACTAAGTACAAGTGTTAGGGTAACTAAGGGCTTAAATGACGATTAAGTCCCTAAGAAGAAGATTAACGCCTTGCAAGTCCCTAAGGAGCCGCTCGACCTAACCCTATTGGACGCCCATGATGTAAGAGAATTTGCCCGTCCTGCTTATGGGACGCTCGGGCAGAGTACTAGGACGCCCGTCTTGATCATCAGAACGCTCGGGTTAAGCTAGGGACGCCCGTCCCATAGGCCAATATGGCTTCTTCTTCAATTTGCTGCTTTAAGATCCGTGGGGATCGTTGAGGAGCCTTGGGGGTCCTTCATCATTGCCCAAATACTTATTTTATATACTTATGCCTTTAGTATCGGTCTCCTCCTTGTTGCTTGGTCGTTAGATGCGATCCATTTAGCTCTAACTTGCTCCATATATGCAAGGTTAGAATTCCTCTTCTACCAAGGACACAAAACCTCAAAGAATATGCAAAGTAGGAAGCTAAAGATAAGAAACGACCCTAATACATGCAATAAAGCATAGGAACGAGGCTAGTTCGGGGACTAAAAGTGTGCAAATATGAGTCACATCAAATATCCCCAAACCGAACCTTTTCTCGTCCCGAGTAAAGATGTGACTAAAACTATGACCTTTATTAATACTACTAGCCGATGTGAGACAATTAGTGGGTCTCACTCCGCCCTTCAACTCACAACAAGACACCCATGAGGTAAGATGCCTTCTTGCAAGGCAAGGTGGGGCTTGCCAAAATGGCGATGCATCCTAACATTTAAGCACATAAAAACAAGTAAAGGATGCATTTACAAAAAGAATAGCCACTTTTCTCATCTAAGTGACAGAAATCACCTACAAGGGAAGCAATTCAAGAGCACACATTCCATCATAGATATTGGTTCTCCTAGTTACTAAGTCCAAGATGATACAAACAAGTCACCTCCAAGTTGTGTTAAACTAGGGTACCTTTATCCACAATCGCTAAATGCTTTTGTTAATAGCCAAGTCCCTATTGTGTGAGAAACACTGTAGGATCGCGGAATTCCCCCTCTTGCCTAAACAAGAGGAAGGGTCGTCCCCTCTCCACCATGCAACAAAGTAGGATCATCAAAGGATAAAAGGGTTTCAAAGTACATGAGTTTTACCGATGGTAGTTTGCTTTTTGGGTTTATCCCGCCTCCCCCCCCCCATTTTGTAGCATTTGACGATTAAGAACATGCCCTTCTTTGATGTTTGGCATTTTTTCAACTTTTTGCATTTTCTTTGAACATTTTTCAAAGTAACCCTATTTGTAGCAAGGGTACTTCTATTAAAGCATATGAGTCTATTTTTGCTCCTCTTTTCATTTGATGCAATTGCAAACATTTGACATTGATAGCTTGAACTCAATTTGACAATTTTGTGCCCATTCCCTTTTTGTTAACAAAAACATGATGATAGAAGTGTAAGGACGGTTTCATGGCATCAAGGATCACCTTGGAATAAACGGTAGCCAAGGAGTTATCACACCACAAGGCACTCTTGATTAGGCCTTAATCCATGGGTCAAAGGATACTAGTATGGCACATCTTAGGGTGTCTTGAGAGTATTCTAACAAACAAAGTCTCAAGGAGAAAAATTATCTACAAGGGCCCTATATACATGACACGGCTGTCGCAACCCTATCAAAAATAAAACCAACTGGTCCCTATAAAATGTAGTAGAGGCAGTCGGGTATCGAATCCACAGGGAGATGGGAAAATGTATGCCAAACTAAGCCCGTCTAGGTAACCGTTTCTTGAAGGTTTTGATTGTTTAAGTTCTAAACTACAAAGTTGTAAGGGAAGAGAGCAAAGAAAAGATAAGGATTAAAGTGCAGATAAATTGGCAAATAAAGAGAGATAACTAGGACAGTCGGTTCACATGGTTTTCTAGCAGTGCAATATAGGGTCACAGGTAAGTATAAATTCGGTCTGCAGGGTAATGAAAAGGTCCTCTCGGTCCGCTATTCGCCCTAAAACATTCTTAGCTTAGCTTTCGCCCTCACTAGCATGCCCTAATGTTCAGTGCAGGTCTTACCCCTTCCAATCTCTAGATCTAGGTCAACGCATAACGATGTTAATTAGCTAATTGCTCGACTCAAGCAGCTAATTACAGTTAATTGCAATGATTAACAACACAGACTAAATTACACCAAATCCTAATCACCTATTCATGATTCCCTAATTACCATGGTTCCCCTATGTCCTAGCATAGAGAATTACCTAAGCATAATTATTAAAGAATCAATAACAATAAATGAAATAAAAGAATTAAACATGGATAAATTGCTAGGAAAGATAAAGAGAAAGAATAAAAGGGGGAAAAGTATGAGTAAAGCAAGAACAATAATTGCAATAATGAATAATTAAACTAACGATTCGAGTTTACCGATATAAAAGAGTAGCAATTGAGTAATTAGGTCTAAAGTGTAAAGAACGAATGAGAGAAAAGGGAAGAAGAAGAAGTTTTCAGATCCATAAATTAAAGGTAAAAGAAGTGATAGTTTTGTTCTACTGCCGTCATCCTATTTATTCTAAAGATAGGAAATAAAATATCTTTGTGTAAAATACCCCTACGGTAGAACCTACTCGATCGAGCAGAATTAAACCACTCGTTCGAGGGAAAACCAAACAAAACATCTCGATCGAGAACATTAAGTACTCGATCGAGGAACCAAAAAACACCCTCTCTTGATCGAGTTCAGTAACAACTCGATCGAGGATCTTCAGCAGCATAAAGCATTCGATCGACTAGTTTCAGCAGCCAACTTGGTCGATCGAGCTATATTAGCGCGGATCAACTCTTGAACACCTTCCGAAGCCACTTTACGCATCTCTAAGTGACAGATTCCAAGCTCCGATTCTTCCCTCTCCAAAATGCATGCAAACGGGACAAGTTTAGGCTCGATTATGCTCCTTCCGGCTCATTCCTGCAATTAATACAAGATAGACCAAAGTAGACTATTCGGGGGCATTTGTAGCTAATCACTACATAAATAGCATAAAAATGCGTGCAAATGTAGGGTAAAAACCATATATAAAATGCACGCATCAAACCTCCCCAAACCAAACCTTTGCTTGTTCCTATGCAAACTATGAATGCAACTAAACACAACTAATGGAACGAGACCAACTTACCAGCTAAAAATTGTCCACCAAAGCCAATTTAATGCAACAAGCAACAACGTGGCGAAAGATTAGTGCAAACGAGTTAAATCAATGCTTTAAACTACTGAACCGCCGACCTTGCAAGACTCATATATATCGGACTCTCACGGGTCGCTCATCACACAAATTAAGCATAGGGTGAGTATAAATGTATGAGATAGAAAAAAGTAAAGACACTCACCTAACTCGACCTCTAAGAACATGCATGCAGCTGACATGAAACCGATTTCTACCGACCGTACATATGCACTTAAACTAATCAGGACCAAGACACACGTCGAGGACTTACATATAATGTGAGGTGAGGCAATTGGGTAAGAAGGGGCAAAATAAATTTGGATAAGTGGAGGTAAGCCAAGCTAGTACAACCAAAACCAAATAAATATCACATTCCGCTTCACTACTCTATACGAGATATAGAACAGTGCCATTGTGGCAAAACATCACTCACATCAACAAAAGACACCCCATAGGAAATAATGATAAGCATGGGAGTATTATCAACAATCCTTTTTCCATATGATTTTTCTTTTTCATCATTTTTCATTCTTTCAAATTTCTTTTTTCATTTCTTTTTTTTTTCATTTCACTTTTTTTCTTCTTCATTCACTACCAACTTCAGATCTTTCGAAGCGAACCAAATCCGACATGGATTACAGCATACCCACAATAACCACGCAACTAGCTTGACAGGGCAGGCTAAATTTGGATGTAGTTAGGGGGTCAAAAGGCAAATTTGGCTAATGTGAAGTTTATGGGTAGTAATAAAAGAAGGATTGTAAGTTACCTCTCCACGTGTGTCACCACCGCAAACCGAATGCATACAGGTATCGAGAAAAGAGTGTCATGCACGTGCAAATTGATGTTACATGTCTTATAGAGAGTACTACTCACATCCTATATTGAACTGGTCATGAATGTCACCAGTTTATCAAGCTCTAAATCTTAGAATGTATATGTAGCTTGCCAATAAGAGAGTCAAGTCTATTCGTTCAGATAAGTTCAAACCAAAAACTCGAAGATTATGCAAATTACCATGCCAATAAGAATGTTAAGAATATGCAAGGCAAGGGTAAAAGACTCTGGTGGGACTCACTTGGAGCTTAATTTTCGGTTACTTGTCATTAGGAGCACCTAGACTAAAACAATATTTATAACTTCACAAACAACTCTACTATTAGTAAAGAGGCAAGTAAAGGTCGGATCCCAGGGGACGGGTATTGATGTAGGATTTTCGATTGCAAGTAGCGGTGTCTAGGGGTGTCACAATTTGGGTTGAGATAAGAAGATCACTAAACTAAATAGCAATAAAAGTAAACAAGCAAGATGATTAAAATGAGATGTAAACAATTGATTAAAGGCACTAGGGTGTCATGGGGTCATAGGGGATTCATGGGAATTGATCATACAAACATATTCTCAAATTATAAGCAAGCAATTGTTGTTGTGATGGATCGAGTTGGTATATATCTTACAATCCTAGGAAGGTTTGGGTCCCGGAGCCGAATCGATTAGATTGTACAACACCTACAAGTCGACTTAATCCTCCCTACTCAACTATATGCATGGTCTAAAGAGACTCGAGTTGGTTTATGTCTTACAAGTCTCATTGAAAAGGTAAGTGATGGGTAAAAAATGCAAGGATTCATAGGCTCGCATTTCATCAAACATAACATGTGCATAAGTTGAGATCACAACAAGCAAGCAAATAAATTATGAAAACATATTAAATTAAGCATGAATCATCCCCCATGTTGGTTTCCCCTAATTACCCATTAACCCTAGTTAAGGAAACTACTCACTCATTATCAAGTTTAACATGTTAACAAGGTTGTCAATCATATTAACAAAGCAAAACATGATGAATAAATGAAGATGATTAACAATAATTAAAACAAGGATTAAGAGATTTATACCTAGTGATGATTCCAAAATAAAGCAAAGAATAATAGAAGTACTTGATGATTGATGGAAGGTTGTCAATCTCCCAATAAACCCAAATAATCTTCAATTACCCAAAATAAAAGATGAACAAAAGTGAAATTAAGTAAATGAGATTTGTCTTAAGACTTGATTAGAAGTTGATTACAAGATTAAAGAGAGATTGGAATGATATAAACTACACTAAAGATTGATAAGAAGAACATGATTAATTTAATTAGACTAATGGGGGTATTTATAGTGGGGATTAGGTACACAAATTAGGGTTTACTAAGGGCTTAAATGCCGATTAAGTCCTTCAGGAATCGCTCCTCTCAAAAGAGATGCCGGTCTCCTTTTTGCTAGTCTTCCGAAAATATGCGCATCTTCAATGGAGGGAGGAAGAGGACGTGTGGGTCTGTAACACAATCCGGGCGTCCAAGGGTCCGGACGAGCGGATTCTGGGGTGGCTGGACGGGTGGCCTGCTGGCTTGGACGAGCGTCCTGGGAGTCTTGTGGACGGGCGTCCCTATGGTAAAGACGCTCGGATTCTCAGTCTTGGATGGGCGTCTTTATGGTTGGACGAGCAGATCTTTTAATTTGAGACGAGCGTCTTCCTGGATTGACGCTCGGATTCTGTTACAGGGAGAAGCTTTAAAATTCAACAGCAGAAAGACGAGCGTCTTCTCTGTAAGACGAGCGTCCAGAATCAGACAAGCGGATTCTTAATTGGGACGCTCGGATTCCGTGTCAGACCAGTTTTTTGAATTTTGCAGCTCTGCCAGACGAGCGTCTGGTGACATTGGATGCTCGGGTTCTTCAGGACGAGCGGATTCTCCTTTTGGACGCTCGGATTCCTCCTTGTCCGCACGGATTCAGGTCCATCCGTGGGTACTGCATAACCCGTATCATTTTCAATCATCAGTTCTCGTGTTCTTCATTATAGGGGCACTACAAAGGCATGAATAGCCTAGGCAATTGCTATCCCCACACTAAGTCAAAGCACTACACATTAATGAAATCATAAGTCCCTCCCTCACTTCTCTCAAAATGATGAATATCTTGATCAAGGCACAAAAATATAAATCCAAAAATGACAAAAATGCAATGTAATAATTGAAATGCAAGTTAGGGAGTTAGAATATTTACAAATGGTGGTTTAGGGAGGACTCCACCAAACTCTCATCCAATGTGAGATGTCAAGGGGGCATGTTCAAGGTGTTGTTGATGTTACTCAACACCTTGAAGAAGTAGTCGAAAGCTTGTTCATTGTCATGATAAAGGTCCTCAATAGATTTTTGCACTTGTTGTTCTCCATGATGGTCTTGGTTCATAGCATTACCAATATAGGGATTGAATATCCCTTCGAACTCATAATCCCAAAGACCGCAAACTTCGTTTACTTGATCATTAAAAATTTCTTGAGTTGATAGAGACAACTCTCCTTCCTTCTTGTTTTGGCCAATGAGGCCATCCTCTTCACTTGTCATGGGTGAGCTTTTCAAGCTCTCTTTGTTGCTATTCCCTTGCTCATTGAATGGAGCATCATCAATTTTCTTTTTCCATCGGAATTCCGACTTCTTCCTATCATCCTTCCGGCTATAATGATCAACCATAAAGCATGGTTCATGCAAACGGGGAGCTCTCATGGTCTTGTCAAGATTGAAAGTTATGGTCTCATCTCCCACTTCTAGAGTAAGCTCTCCGTGCTTCACATCTATCACCGCACCCGCGGTGTGCAAGAAAGGTCTATCTAGGATGATCGGAATATTGGAGTCTTCTTCCATGTCAACAATGACAAAGTCCACCGGGATGAAGAATTTGCCGATTCTCACGGGAACATCTTCTTATATCCCTAACGGTGTCTTCGTCGATCAATCGGCCATTTGGAGTGTGATGTTGGTACATTTAAGCTCTCCCATCCCTAGCCGTTTACTAACCGAATACGGCATAACACTCACGCTTGCTCCTAGATCACACAAAGCCTTGTTGATCGTGGTGTCGCCAATGGTACACGGTATTGAGAAGCTTCCCGGGTCTCTAAGTTTTGGAGGTGAACTCCCTTGAAGGATTGCACTACTCACCTTAGTGAAGGCGATAGTTTCAAGCTTCCGGATTGACTTCTTTTTCGTAAGGATGTCCTTCATGTACTTTTCATAGGCCGGTACGTGATTGATTAATTCCGTGAAAGGAATCGAGACTTCCAAATTATTCACAATTTCCATGAATTTTCCAAGTTGGTCATCAAACTTAGGCTTAGCTTGACGACTCGGGAATGGAAGTCTAACCACAACGGGCTCCTTCTCCTTGGCCTTTTCTTCACTTTTCTTTGAAACTTCTTGATTTGTTGGTTCATTTTCCTTAGAGTTTTGCAAAACTCCTTCTTTGTCACTAGCTTCCACAACTTCATCCTCAACTTGCTTCTTTGGTCCTTCATATCTCGTACCACTTCTCAAGTGAATGGCACTAACCGTTTCATGTCTTGGGGGATTACCTTGAGGTGGTAATTGCCCCTTTTGTCTTTGAGAGTTTGAAGATGCTAGTTGGGTCAATTGAGTTTCCAACATTTTTGTGTGGGCTAGGATGTTGTTGATGGTGATGTCTTTTGTTTGGCTATCTTTTTGCATTTGAGTGAAAAATTCTTGTTGATTCTTTTGCATTTGGAGGACCGCTTTTTGAACATCAAAACCTTGGTCATTTTGTTGATTGTATGGAGTTTGATTTTGATAACCTTGGTTTTGGTTGTAAAAGGGTCTTTGATTTTGGTTTCTCATGGGAGGTGGGGTGTATGTTTGTTGAGGGTTTTGAACATTTTGGCTTTTGTATGAGAGATTTGGGTGAAATTTGGTGTTTTCATTGTAATAGTTGGAATAAGGGGTACCACTCTTGTATGCTTGAAAAGCATTCACTTGTTCATTTGTTCCCCTACATTTACTTTGGTCATGTCCCAAAGTTCCACAATTCTCACATATCCCACTTGGGATTGATGAAGATGCTACCATGGCATTAACATGATGCTTTGGTGATTTTGAGGCTTCTTCAAGTTTAGCCATGGCCTTCTCAAACTTTAAGTTAATGGTATCAATATGAGCACTAAGTTGAGCACCCAATTGAGTAATAGAGTCCACTTCATGCTTTCCTCCTCTAGTAGCCTTGCGAGGTCTACTATATTGTGAGTTATGGACCGCCATTTCCTCAATCTTGTTCCAAGTTTGATTATCGTCAACTTCGGTGAACATACCATTTGATCCCATGTTGAGAATGTTTCTTGAGTCTTCATAAAGACCATTCCAAAATTGTTGTACCAAGAACCACTCGCTAAGTCCATGATGAGGACATGAGCGACAAATTCCTTTGAATCGCTCCCAAGCTTCATACAAAGATTCTTCATCCCTTTGCTTAAAACCCGTAATTTGAGCTCTTAGCATGTTAGTCTTTTCCGGAGGGTAGAATTTTTTGTAGAAAGCTAGAGCCAACTTCTTCCAAGAGTCAATTCCAAGAGTAGCTTTATCAAGGCTTTTCAACCATTGTTTTGCGGTGCCAATTAGAGAAAAAGGAAATAAGACCCATCGAATTTGGTCTTGAGTTACACCGGTTTGTGAAATCGCATCACAATAGTCACAAAAAGTCTTCATGTGGGAATGAGGGTCTTCACTAGGCATCCCCCCAAATTGGCTTCTTTCGACTAATTGAATAAATGCGGATTTTGCAATGAAATTTCCGGTTAAGTGTTGTGGTGGGGGAGTACCATTGGGTAGGTTCTCCTCGGTTGGTACGGAATGTGATGAAAATTTAGGCATTGTGGGTTGATTTTGTGATTGATTTGGTGTTGGGTTCTCCTCACCTTCTCTTGCAAAAGGGTTGATAAACTCAATAGTATTTGGTTGAATATCTACAACCTCACCAATACCTCTCAATGTACCTCTAGCAAGTCTTCTATTGGTGGTCAAAGTCCTTTCAATTTCGTGATCAATGGGTAACAAGTTACCTTGTGATCTTCTAGACATGCAAAATATCAAACAACTCGAAAACAATTAGAACAAACCTTGAGAAGTTTTACTTCCCCAAGGCAAAGAAAGACACAACTAATAACAATCTAAGAAAATCAAATCAAGTTAACACCGTCCCCGGCAACGGCGCCATTTTTTGGTCGAACTCACTTGGAGCTTAATTTTCGGTTACTTGTCATTAGGAGCACCTAGACCAAAACAATATTTATAACTTCACAAACACCTCTACTATTAGTAAAGAGGCAAGTAAAGGTCGGATCCCATGGGACGGGTATTGATGTAGGATTTTCGATTGCAAGTAGCGGTGTCTAGGGGTGTCACAATTTGGGTTGAGATAAGAAGATCACTAAACTAAATAGCAATAAAAGTAAACAAGCAAGATGATTAAAATGAGATGTAAACAATTGATTAAAGGCACTAGGGTGTCATGGGGTCATAGGGGATTCATGGGAATTGATCATACAAACATATTCTCAAATTATAAGCAAGCAATTATTGTTGTGATGGATCGAGTTGGTTTATATCTTACAATCCTAGGAAGGTTTGGGTCCCGGAGCCGAATCGATTAGATTGTACAACACCTACAAGTCGACTTAATCCTTCCTACTCAACTATATGCATGGTCTAATGAGACTCGAGTTGGTTTATGTCTTACAAGTCTCATTGAAAAGGTAAGTGATGGGTAAAAAATGCAAGGATTCATAGGCTCGCATTTCATCAAACATAACATGTGCATAAGTTGAGATCACAACAAGCAAGCAAATAAATTATGAAAACATATTAAATTAAGCATGAATCATCCCCCATGTTGGTTTCCCCTAATTACCCATTAACCCTAGTTAAGGAAACTACTCACTCATTATCAAGTTTAACATGTTAACAAGGTTGTCAATCATATTAACAAAGCAAAACATGATGAATAAATGAAGATGATTAACAATAATTAAAACAAGGATTAAGAGATTTATACCTAGTGATGATTCCAAAATAAAGCAAAGAATAATAGAAGTACTTGATGATTGATGGAAGGTTGTCAATCTCCCAATAAACCCAAATAATCTTCAATTACCCAAAATAAAAGATGAACAAAAGAGAAATTAAGGAAATGAGATTTGTATTAAGACTTGATTAGAAGTTTATTACAAGATTAAAGAGAGATTAGAATGATATAAACTACACTAAAGATTGATAAGAAGAACATGATTAATCTAATTAGACTAATGGGGTATTTATAGTGGGGATTAGGTACACAAATTAGGGTTTACTAAGGGCTTAAATGATGATTAAGGCCTTCAGGAATCGCTCCTGTCAAAAGAGATGCCGGTCTCCTTTTTGCTAGTCTTCCGAAAATATGCGCATCTTCAATGGAGGGAGGAAGAGGACGTGTGGGTCTGTAACACAATCCGGGCGTCCAAGAGTTGGGACGAGCGGATTCTGGGGTGGCTGGACGGGCGGCCTGCTGGCTTGGACGAGCGTCCAGGGAGTCTTGTGGACGGGCGTCCCTATGGTAAAGACGCTCGGATTCTCAGTCTTGGACGGGCGTCTTTATGGTTGGACGAGCGGATCTCGTCCCAGCCTTCCTTTTCTTCTTTTCTTCCTCTCTTCTTCCAATAATCCTCCGGGATTTAGTCGGGGATGCAAGGATTTCTTCATCATTGCCCATCTACTATAATATGTACAAAGGCTTCTTGTCTTGTCTTCTCTTTGATGCTTGGTCATTAAATTCGATCAATTTAGCTCTATTTTGCCATGAAAATGCAAGGTTTGCACTCCTCTCCTACCAAGGAAACAAAACCTCAAAGAATATGCAAACTAAAGGACTAAAGATAGTAAATGACCCAAATATGCACTAAAAAGCATAGGAACGAGGCTAATTCGGGGACTAAATATGCTCAAATAATGGTCACATGAGACTTAAAGTAGCATAAAGGTTCTATCGTTCCGACTCAACCTAAATGCAAAAGTAAACGTGAAATTTTTCGAAATTTTTCGAAATTTTACGATATTTGCGAAAATAAACGTGCAAATTGAAATGCATTAAAGACACTATGCAGACACAAATATGGATGCATACCCTCCCCAAACCAAACCGTACAATGTCCTAATTGTACTAAAAATAGGGAAAGGAAATGCAAACTGACGAGAGAGGAAGAAGGAATCGCGGAAAACTTACAAGATGACGTAAACTAACGACCTCCCCAAACCAGCCAACAACATGGGAGGTCGTAAACAGCCCCGTAATAACCACAGAACACGAGGCATAGCAGCAAAACTCGATCGAGGAATAGGACACGCGATCGAGTGGTTTGGGCCAGCAGACGAGGAAGTAGTGCTCTCGATCGAGCTACCCTCTTTTGCAGGTACTCGATCGAAGAAAGGAGATGCTCGATCGAGTAAAATGGGAAGAAAAAATATTCGATCGAGTAAATAAGGTACTCGATCGAGTCATTCTCGTTAGATTCCTGTAAAAATGCAACAGACAGACTACGGAACCAACCAAACAAGCTCAAACGTTCAGTCTAAAGTTCATAAAACCAACAACTAAAGCACACAAAAACAGCTAAAAGTTTTATCAAAAGTACAACAAATTACTGGCCGGGTTGCCTCCTGGATAGCGCAGGTTTAAGAGGTCCCGCATGACCTTTTTGACTTCATTTATCTGGCTCATCTGGATTGTCGAAGTAGAGAACTTCGACCTTGCCAATCACGTCATTTGCATCATAGTAGTGCTTCACATATTGGCCACTCACCTTAAATCTTTCACCTTCGGAATTCTCTAATTCAACTGACCCAAATTTGGTGACAGCAGTCACTGTATAAGGGCCACTCCACCTGGACTTCAGCTTACCAGGGAACAAGCGCAGTCGGGCATTAAACAGCAACACCTTCTGCCCGACATGGAATTCTCGAGGTATGATACTTTTATCGTGCCATCTCTTCGTTTTCTCCTTGTAGATGCGCGAGCTATCATATGCATTTAGCCTGAACTCTTCCAGCTCATCTAGCTGTAACAAACGATTCTCACCACACAACTTAGGATTATAATTTAACTCACAAATGGCCGACCAAGACATACACTCTAGTTCAACAGGTAAATGACAGGACTTCCCATAAACCAACCGATATGGTGATGCACCAATCGGTGTTTTAAAGGCAGTCCGATATGGCCACAATGTGTCATCTAATTTAAGACTCCAATCCTTCCGTGATTTCAAGACAACTTTAGCTAAAATCTCTTTTATTTCCCTATTAGAGACCTCAACCTGCCCACTAGTTTGAGGATGATACCCCAAACCCTGATGATGTTGGACACCGACTTTAGACAGTATAGCTGCAAGTTTCTTTTCTTTAAAGTGCATTCCCCCATCACTAATGACGACCCTAGGGACACAAAATCGGGGGAAAATAATCTTTTTAAACATCCTAATCACGGTCTTGGCATCACAGTTAGGTGAAGCAATGGCTTCCACCCATTTAGACAAATAATCCACAACTACCAAAATATACCTGTTACCTTTACTAGACGGGAATGGTCCTTGGAAATCAATGCCCCAGACATAAAAAACCTCGACCTATAAAATGCCGTTTTGAGGCATCTCATGTCTCTTAGAAATATTCCCCGATTGCTGGCAAGCATCACAAGCTGCAACAAACACTTTAGCATCTGCAAATAAGGTAGGCCCGTAAAACCAGATTGAAATACCTTAGCCACGGTTCGCGACGGACCGTGGTGACCACCATAAGAGGACGAATGACAACCTTCTAGGATTGCTTTAGTCTCCCACTGTGGAATACACCGTCTGTAAAGACCGTCTGCACACTCCTAAAATAAATAAGGATCATCCCAAAAGTATTGCTTGGCATTGTAAAGGAACCGCTTCCTCTGCTGATAAGACAGGTCAGGTGGCAGCTCGCCAGTGACAACGTAGTTAGCCAAATCTGCATACCATGGATCATGGTTATTATTAATAAAAACTGCAAATAAAGAATCATCCGGGAAAGAATCATTAATAGGTAAAGGATCCTTTCGCTCCTGCTGCGGTAACCGCGACAGGTGATCAGCTACTACATTCTCCGCGCCCGTCTTATCTTTGATCGTCAGATCAAACTCCTGAAGAAGAAGTATCCATCTCAACAATCATGGTTTAGCTTCCTTCTTAGCAAGAAGGTGTCCTAGCGCTGCATGGTCAGTAAAAACAGTAACTTCTGACCCTATCAGATAAGAGCGAAATTTCTCCAGCGCATAAACCACAGCAAACAGCTCCTTCTCAGTAGTGGTGTACTTCACTTGAGCCTCATCCAGAGTTCGGCTCGCATAGTAGATCGCATTTAAAGCCTTGTGTTTCCGCTGGACTAACACCGCTCCTAGTGCATAATCACTAGCATCGCACATAATCTCAAATGGCAACTCCCAGTTGAGAGGTTGGATAATCGGTGCTGAAATCAAGGCCTGCTTCAACCAGTTAAAAGCAGAAAGACACTCATCAGTAAAAACAAAGGGGGCATCCTTAAGCAACACCTGTGTAAGTCGTTTAGCAATTTTTGAAAAATCCTTGATGAACCGGCGATAAAAGCCAGCATGACCAAGGAAACTCCTCACTCCTTTAACATTAACAGGAGGAGGCAATTGCTGAATCACTTGCACCTTTGCCTTATCCACCTCGATGCCCCTATCAGAAACTAAGTGCCCTAAGAAAACTCCCTCGTTGACCATAAAGCGTCACTTCTCCAAGTTAAGCACGAGATTAACCTTAATGCAGCCCTGCAACACTTTATCAAGGTTAGACAAGCAGTTATAAAAATCACTTCCATAGACGCTAAAATCGTCTATAACGACCTCCATAATAGACTCTATATACTAAGAAAATATCCCCATCTTGCACCTTTGAAAGATGGCAGGGGCATTACACAAACCAAAAGCCATTCTACGATAAGTAAAAAAACCTTGAGGACAAGTGAAAGTAGTCTTCTCCTGATCATCCGGATGAATAGGGATCTGAAAGAACCCTGAATACTTGTTAGTTATTTAGACCATATTAATACTCATCTTATGATATTAAAATTACAAATTAATTTAAAATGGTATAAATCTACATGCATGCAAATAAAAGTATAAAACATGGTATTAAACCATCTTAAGACAAAAGTTCCTTACATTGTATAAGGCAAGTTTTGGGCACAACTCAAGGACTCCTTCCTTTATGTTGTTCTTGAGCTATGAAAATGGATGATCCTCCAAGACAACAAACCACCAAAAAGATGGTCTCCTAAGGATATACCCAAGAATCAACCCAAATACTACTACAATACTAACTAGATATATGTAGTAGTAAACCTTGTTTAATTGTATATATGATGTACTAATAAATATTATTACTTTGATAATATTATTAGTTAATATTTATATATGTTTTTGATATAAAAGATGAACAAAATAAGAAGAAAAATTTGGTCTTTAGGTAGTGTATATGAACCTAGACCAATTTTTCTTCAAATTTTTCCAACTAGAGAAATGGTGGAGTTTCAATGGTATTTATAGGCAATTTGAGGGGACATTTATAAGTGGAAAAATCCACCTAAAGGACACTTGTGATGTCCTCAAAAAACCAGCATATGTGGACTACTTTTGGTCCATTTCGGTTTTCGATATTTGCCCCACAAATGCTTATAAGTCGTATATTTAATTATCTTACATAATTAAATATTAATTTAATTTATTTAACACTTAAATAATATAAATTAACTACCAATGACTACTTAACTATTAAGTAATCATAAGACCATTTAATCAACATACAATGTGTCAATATTAACCCATTTAGCTAATTTTACAACCTCTTGTAAAATTTAATAGCTAATTAATTCCACCTCAAAACATATACACATATCGTATAAAATTAATTAATTAACAATTAATTAATAAATTCTAATCATTTATTATTTAAATATCTCATAATTAAATAATAAATCTCTTTGTCCCGAGTTTGTAACCCGTCATCAAATAATACATTTATGTGACTAACTAAGAGTCAAATAATACAAGGAATTAATTATCTCGTATCTCATACAAACAATTAATTTATTCTATTTGGGCGTCATCCTATAGGTGTGACCTAAAGGGATCAGCTGATCACCGCCGTCACACGACAGTAGTGTCAAACTCTAGTCAGCCAATCATTACCGATTAACGACGATCAGCTGACAAATAAATAAAATAAATCCCCGATATTCCTTTTACGAGATTTAATATGTAAACGCACTTATTGTGGAGGACACTACTCCAACAATCTCCCACTTGTCTGACACAAGTGTGCGTTACCAATTCTCTTGTCCAATAATATCTCCCACTCAATGCAAGATGTCTTTCAGGTCGTTCTTGCACGTGATCATATCATAAAGTGGTTTCCTCGATCGGAGAATGACCATCGACCGGATAATCTACTATAGATCGCATCCGAGCGTGGCCACGCATTCACAGTCATCTCTCCTCGAGTGGCCTTGAGATAAAATATGACTTAAAAGGACAATCTTGTTGACCTATTTTCTTCATTCGATCTGATCACAATGACCAAAGTAAATGCTCATCGGCCTCCTTTTACGGTGCGACTTAGAACAAAAACCAAAGTCACCGGAAAACCGTACCAACTCAGACAAATAGTCACCAGTCTAAAGAATTGACTCGAAGGAATAAATAGAAATCCTCGCCACGACCTAGCAACAAAAGGACTCTATAAACGGTCACTGTCCGACAAATTGTCTCACAATATGCCTATGTAATCGACCAGTCATCACTATGACCATATGACAAATCGAACCGTCATCTATCGCCTTACAATCTAGTCACTCCGAGACGTCACCTCATTAAGTAACTAGGGACAAAATACAATGTTAATCCAGTTCACTTAATAGGGTTCGACATTGTCTTTACAACCTATTTGGAGAAAACAAAGTATATAAATTCAGACATAAAACTGAATATAACGATAAATGCAACTTATCATATATGAAATAATAAATACAATATTTTGATTATTACATATCATATATTTTACAACATTTCTGGCATTCGTCTCAACCCTATCGAAACTACATGACTATCATGTTTAGCTTGAGACAATGGCTTGGTTAAAGGATCGATGTTGTCACCGTCCCAACCTTACAAACCGTAATTTCTTTCCTTTCGATTAAATCTCTAATTACATGAAATTTCCTAAGTACATGTCTAGACTTGTTACTAGACTTGGGCTCTTTGCTTGAAAAATAGCCCCACCTGTTATCACAATACAAAGTGATAGGATCTCGGCGGTCGGAACTACTTTCGGTCCTTCTAAAACCGCCTAATCCAAACGGCTTCTTTTTGCAGCCTTCGAGGCCGCAATGTACTCAACTTCCGTTGTAGAATCAAGATCACGAGACTCTTTGAAATTCTCCAAAGAAACCGCCCCTCCGTTCAACAAAAAGACAAAACCAGCCTCGGATTTCAAATCATCCCTATCGGTTTGAACGGCATCCGTATAACCTCTTATACGTAATTCGATTCTCCTACAAACACTAAGAATGAATCTTTAGTCCTTCTCAAGTACTTCAGAATATTCTTGACGGCTATCCAATGACTCTCACCTGGAGTTTTCTGAAAACGACTCGTCATACTCAAAGCATACGAGACATCAGGACGAGAACACATCATAGCATACATGATCGATCCAACAGCGGAAGCATAGGGAATCGATTTCATGCGTTCAATATCCTTAGGCTCAGTAGGACACTATGACTTACTCAAAGTGATCCCACTACCCATAGGTAGAAAACCTCTCTTGGAGTTTTTCATATTGAACCGGTCAAGAATCTTATCGATATATGCTTCTTGACTCAATGCTAATATCCTTTTGGGTCTATCTCTATAGATCCGGATACCCAAGATGCGCTGAGCTTCTCCCAAATCTTTCATTTGGAAGTGATTTCCCAACCACTTCTTAACAGAAGCAAGCATATTAACATCATTCCCAATGAGTAATATGTCGTCCACATAAAGAAGTAAGAAAACAACTTTACTCCCACTAAACTTCATGTATAAACATGGTTCCTCAACACTTCGAGAAAAACCATTCTGTTTAATAACATGATCAAAACGATGATTCCAACTCCTTGACGCTTGCTTAAGACCATAAATGGATCTCTTAAGTTTGCATACTTTGTTAGGATTTTTAGGATCCACAAAACCCTCAGGTTGTGTCATGAACACTTCCTCTTCCAAAAACCCGTTCAGGAAAGCGGTTTTGACATCCATTTGCCATATCTCATAATCACAGCAATCACTAACATTATCCGAACAAATCTAAGCATAGCAACTGGTGCAAAAGTTTCATCATAGTGTAAACCATGAATCTGAGTGAAACCTTTTGCAACCAATCTAGCTTTGTAGACATCTTTATGTCCATCCATGCCGATTTTAATCTTGAATATCCACTTACACTGAAGAGGTCGAACATCTTTAGGTAAGTCAACCAGGTCCCATACCTGATTATCGTACATGGAATCCATTTCGGATTGCATGGCTTCGAGCCATAGCTTAGAGTCAGAACTCATAATAGCTGCTTTATAGGTCTTGGGTTCATCACTTTCTAAAAGTAAAACCTCATAGTCACCATCTTCCTCGATAATACCAAGGTATCTATCAGGCTGGCGACTAACCCTTTCTGACCTCCTAGGTTTAGAAGGAACAATAACTGATTCAGACGTAGAAGGAACATCTTCCTGTATTCTCATATCAGTTTGTGGCTCTTGAATTTCGTCAAGTTCAAATTTTCTCCCACTCTGTCTTCTAGAAATAAACTCTTTTTCTAGAAAGACAGCTTCACGAGCTACAAACACTTTGTTCTCGTTACTATTGTAGAAGTAATATCCACAAGTTTCCTTAGGGTAGCCTACAAAAATACACTTTTTAGAACGAGGTGCAAGCTTATCGTCAGACTTACTCTTGACATAAGCATCACAACCCCATACTTTCATGTATCGCAGATTCGGGACTTTCCCTTTCCATATCTCATATGGAGTTTTGTCGGTTGCTTTAGTGGGACTTTTATTAAGTGATTGACAAAACAGACAAAATGGCAAAACCCCAGAATGACTTAGGTAACTGTTTGACTCATCATCGATCGAACCATATCTAATAAAGTTCGATTCCTCCTTTCAGCCACACCATTTAATTGTGGTGTGCCAGGAGGAGTTAACTGAGATACAATACCGCAGTTTATAAGGTGATCTTTAAAGTCATTGCTTAAATATTCCCCACCACGATCTGATCGTAATGCTTTAATCTTCTTATTTAATTGGTTTTCTACTTCATTCTGAAACGCTTTGAACTTATCAAAAGCTTCACTTTTATACCTCATTAAGTAGATAAACCCATATCTACTCATGTCATCGGTAAAAGTAATGAAATAGTCATAATTACCTCTAGCAGTTACTGTCATTGGGCCACAAACATCAGTATGTATTAAACCCAATAACTCACTAGCTCGAGATCCTTTTCCTAGAAAAGGTGAACGAGTCATCTTGCCAAGAAGACAAGATTCGCATGTACCAAATGATTCGAAATCAAAAGGTTTAATTACACCAGTCGACACTAGTTTTTTAATGCGCTTCTCGTTAATGTGTCCTAAGCGACAATGCCATAAATAAGATTGATCGGGATCACCTGTTTTTAGTCTTTTATTATCTAAATGATAAACATCGTTGCAAGTATCTAGAATATAAATACCATTGATTGAAATAGCTTGACTATATACAATCCCATTAAGGGAAAAAGTACAACACTTGTCTTTAATTACAAAGGAAAACCCTTCTGTGTCTAACACAGATACGGATATTATATTTCTAGATAGCGTTGGTACAAAATAACAATTATTAAGATGTAACTCCAACCCCGAAGCTAAACTAAGTACATAAGTTCCTACAGAGACGGCAGCTACTTTAGACCCGTTTCCCATTCGGAGATCGACATCACCCTTGTTTAGCTTTCTTATGCTTTTTAGGCCCTGCAAATGATTACACAAGTGAGAACCACAACCAGTATCTAATACCCAAGTTGTATTTGAAGCATAATTTATGTCTATCATAAAAGATTCAGTTGAGAAATTACATGTCGGCTTCACAATGCCAGCTTTTATGTCATCCAGGTACTTTGTACAATTACGTCTCCAATGTCCCTTGTTATTACAATAATTACAAGTATCTTTAAGAGGATTACCCTTTATAGGTTTTTGCTTGGTAGAGCAATTCGCAATTGCTTTACCTTTGCCCTCCACCTGAATGGGCTTCTTACCTGCGTTCCTCTTAAACTGCTTCTTCCCCTTCACGTTAATCGCAAGCACATCTTTCCTCGTACTCCCACTCAATCCCATGTCCTTCTCTGCTTGCACAAGCAGAGAATGGAGCTCATGTAAACTCTTTCTCATGTTTGTCATATTGTAATTTATCCTAAATTGGGTAAATCCCTTGACGTGCGAGAGAGAGTGGAGCACTCGGTCCACCATAAGTTCGTCGGGGATCTTGCATCCCAACCCCTCTAAAGTTTCCACGTACTCAATCATTTTAAGTACGTGTGAACTTACAGGTTGACCATCTTTGAGGTTAGCCTCAAAGAAACGAACAGCGGTGTCATACTGAATTATTCTCGGGGCTTGAGAAAACATAGTAGAAAGCCTCGAGAATACTTCATATGCATCGCGAAACTTGACACATTGCCTTTGTAAAGCAGGATCCATTGAAAAAATCAAAACATTTTTTATTGCAGCGGATTCCTTTTGATAATTTGAAAAAGCCTCTCTTACATCGGCAGTGGCCCTAGTACTAGGCGAAGGGGGAGAGGGATCGACAAGGTAGCGTAATTTGCCATCACCTGCGGCAGCTAATCGAAGTTGTTCCTCCCAATCTTTAAAATTACTACCGTCGGCTTTTAATACATATTTGTCCATAAAAGAATGTAGCCATGAATCTCTAGCTATGGTGGCGGTTTCACTAGTAGAAGTCATCCTGATTACTACAAAGGAAATAAAGGAAAGATTAACATTTATCGTTTATAAATATTTAACTTGTGAAACTATTTAACAAGTTCCCATTTATATAATGATCTCCCACTGAATTATATAAATGATTCCAAGATCCAATTTTATATAAACACGGGCACGGTGGACCGATTCAACCCATATTTATATAAATTTGGTGAGTCAACATTTTGACTGATTCTACTACTAGAACTCTTGGTTGACGGATTTTCTTAAAATCTATCTTTTAGCCCCAGAATAAATATGGGCACGGTGGACCGATTCAACCCATATTTATCCCGTTGAGTCCAACCAATTTTCACGCGTAATAACTTTTATTACCCTACTTACCCAATGTAAAAAGAGTGTACCTCGGTGATCCGAACCTACCTCTAATGAAGAAGGGATTCATAGGTGCTATTATTTGGTAAGGCTTAATCTCAATTTTAAACAAATGTGGGAGATCTTATCAATTTAATTGTCTATCACTTTTAAGTGAACAAAATTGGTGAATGCTAGACGATTAAATCGATAACAACAAAAAAAATAAAACATGTAGTGACGATTTGGCATGAATGCATAGAAGAATTAAAACAAACAAGTCCTAATATGGCCACCTAGTTAATCTAATTAACTAAAATTATTACACTTCGGAAACCAACTCCTTGGTCCCTTGAGTCTTCATAAATTGGCCTCCTTCTTTAGGATTTTTAACGCCTTCCGAAAAACACCGTCTTCATGAAAACTCGTCTTTAGAAGCTTCATCTAATTACTAATAATTAAATTACATAACAATACCCTATTATACAATTTGTAATAAAATTAAAATAAAACTATTAATTAATTACAAATTAGGCGATGCGAAATCGCAATTAATTACAAAACAAGTCAATATTCCCTTACATTTCGGGAAATACCAACTTCTACCTATGGCCATATTAGGAAAAATTACATAATTATAATTCTAAAAAAAATATTCATCTAAATGAATAATAAAATGCATTATGAAAAATGACATGCCAAATCGTCTAACTTACCAACAACGATCATTTGAGCTTGCTTTGACGGAATTTTTTACCAATGAAAAATTCATAATCAATTCTTAAAACACTTTTAAGACTTACTCATCATTCTAATCTGGTCTAATATCAAAATAATTATTCTCAACAATTATCTTGAATTTATATGGGAATTAAAAAAACAATTGTGACAAAAAATGATATAATAATTCACAATTATCATACAAAAATTCCATTTAATATAAAAATTTATGGAAAAATAAATTTCAAAACCATGAATATTCTGGTCTTACACCAAAAATGCCATGCAAGTGAAAATTTTTGTTTTTGAAATTTATTTAAAACGATTTCACAATTTAATCGGTAAAGCGATAATTTTTACGATTTAATTCTAAATCAAACCATAAAAATTGAAATGACTTAAAATAAAATTTTGTACATTTTGGAACAATTTCCAGGAGCTAAAAATTCAGAAATTTCGAGCCCTAAAGTTAAATCAATATTTATTTACAAAATAACCATTATTTACCCATTTTTATCAAATAAAAATCAATAAACTACCTAAATTAATCACATTAACCTAAAGTATCTACTTATCTCATAAATAGAACATGCATGTGGTTATTTATAAATAAATATGCATAAAATTAACATGCAACCAAATTAAATTAACTCTTAATTAATTTTAATGCATTTTTACTCAATTTTATGCCACTTTAAGTTATAAAAAATGGAAAAATTTAACAAAAATCAAATTTTCGTCCCATATCATTCTAAGACCATATTATTTACATGCAAGACTATATTATGTGATAAAACGAATTTTAGTAACATAATATCAATTTTATTAATTTATCTCATAAATTACTAAAATCGTCTTAAGACAAGATGCATGTATTTAACAATGCTCTGATACCACTTGTTAGTTATTTAGACCATATTAATACTCATCTTATGATATTAAAATTACAAATTAATTTAAAATGGTCTAAATCTACATGCATGCAAATAAAAGTATAAAAGATGGTATTAAACCATCTTAAGACAAAAGTTCCATATAAGGCAAGTTTTGGACACAACTCAAGGACTCCTTCCTTGATGTTGTTCTTGAGCTATGAAAATGGATGATCCTCCAAGACAACAAACCACCAAAAAGATGGTCTCCTAAGGATACACCCAAGAATCAACCCAAAATACTACTACAATACTAACTAGATATATGTAGTAGTAAACCTTGTTTAATTGTATATATGATGTACTAATAAATATTATTACTTTGATAATATTATTAGTTAATATTTATATATGTTTTTGATATAAAAGATGAACAAAATAAGAAGAAAAATTTGGTCTTTAGGTAGTGTATATGAACCTAGACCAATTTTTCTTCAAATTTTTCCAACTAGAGAAATGGTGGAGTTTCAATGGTATTTATAGGCAATTTGAGGGGACAATTATAAGTGGAAAAATCCACCTAAAGGACACTTGTGATGTCCTCAAAAAACCAGCATATGTGGACTACTTTTGGTCCATTTCGGTTTTCGATATTTGCCCCACAAATGCTTATAAGTCGTATATTTAATTATCTTACATAATTAAATATTAATTTAATTTATTTAACACTTAAATAATATAAATTAACTACCAATGACTACTTAACTATTAAGTAATCATAAGACCATTTTATCAACATACAATGTGTCAATATTAACCCATTTAGCTAATTTTACAACCTCTTGTAAAATTTAATAGCTAATTAATTCCACCTCAAAACATATACACATATCGTATAAAATTAATTAATTAACAATTAATTAATAAATTCTAATCATTTATTATTTGGGCGTCATCCTATAGGTGTGACCTAAAGGGATCAGCTGATCACCGCCGTCACACGACAGTAATGTCAAACTCTAGTCAGCCAATCATTACCGATTAACGACGATCAGCTGACAAATAAATAAAATAAATCCCCGATATTCCTTTTACGAGATTTAATATGTAAATGCACTTATTGTGGAGGACACTACTCCAACAGAAAAGAACATCTAAATAACAGAAAAACCTATGAGAGGCTAACCTTTCTACCATCTGATCAATGAAAGGAAGGGGAAACTGATCTTTCTTTGTGGCAACATTTAGCTGTCTATAGTCTATGCACATCCGCCAACAAGTCACAACTCTAGTAGGTATCAATTAATCTTTATCATTCTTAACCACGGTAGTTCCTCCTTTCTTGGGAACCACCTGAACTGGACTCACCCATTTAGAATGACCAACAGAGTAGATAATACCTGCATCGAGTAGCTTCATTACCTCAGCCATCACAACATCCTCCATCTTCTGATTCAGCCTGCGCTGACCCTGTCTGCAAGGTTTGTGATCTTCCTCTAACTCAATCCTGTGCATAAAGATATCAGGGCTGATGCCCTTAATATCATCCAATGAATAACCCATCGCTTTCTTGTTTTTCTTCAGAACAACTAACAAAGCGGTCAGCTGTTTATCATCTAATTTAGCACTAACAATGACTGGATATTGCTTTGTATCATCTAAGAATGCATATTTAAGATGAGAAGGAAGAGGCTTACGCTCAGGTACCTTTACCTCCATAGCGCAAAGAGTATTTACCAATTGTTTTACCCTCTCTCCTTCAGCGTCGGTGAGTTCACGCTCATCTATTGCAGCTTCAAGCAAGTCCAACACAGCGTCATTGTTTTTCTAGTTATCTGCACACTCATCTAGCAACATCAAAGCTTCCAGTGGATCCTTAATCAAGGAATCCGACCAGAACTCATAAACAGACTCATCAACGATATCAACTGAATAACAAGTATCCTCTATCATTGGCCTGGCAAGTGTACTAGGTAAACTGAAAGTGATAGCGTCATCCTCCACTGCAAGAGTCAAACGCCCTTGTTTGACATCAATAATGGCCCAAGCTGTACATAAGAATGGTCTTCCTAGTATAATTGGGGTCCGGGTATCCTCAGCTATGTCTAAGACAATGAAATCTACTGGTATAAAGAACTTGCCAACTTTGACAGGCACGTCTTCTAGGATACCTAAGGGTCGTCTAACCGATATATCAACCATCTGAAGGGTGATATTAGTCATTTTAAGGTGACCCATATCAAGTTTCTTGCAGACAGAGTAGGGCATGACGCTGACACTGGCCCCTAAGTCACAGAGAGCCTTATCTATCACTTCATTTCCTATGGTACAGGTAATAGAGAAACTACCTGGGTCTTTCATTTTAAGCGGAGCTTTATTGAGGATCAAGTTACTAGACTCTTCCATAAATACAACAGTCTCAAATTCACTCAGCTCTCTCTTACGCGTCAAGATATCTTTTATAAATTTTGCATACGAAGTTACCTGGGTAATTAGCTCGGTAAAAGGGACGGTCACCTGTAGATTCTTGACCACATGTACGAATTTACCGTACTGTCGCTCGACCTTGGCATCTTTCAGTCTTCCCGGATAAGGAATTCGAGTTACAATAAGCGGGTCTGCGACTTTCTCTTTACCTTTGTCTAAACGTGGCATCTCCGCAGCAGAGGAAAATGACCCAGCAGCAAGTTTAGACGTCAAAACAGCGTTGCCACTGTTGCTAGTACTCGATCAAGTACAATGTTCACTCGATCGAACACTTTCTTCATGGGATCCACTCGATCGAGTACCACAAGGTTCTCGATCGAGTTCTTCAATTTGAGCACTCCTCGATCGAGACCTTACATCACTCGATTGAGGAATTTCAGAGGAGAACCTGCTCAATCGAATACCAGATTCACTCAATCGAGCATTGGGACGATGTTCAGCAGGGACGTCATCAATGTGTTCTTCCAAAACAGTTTCTGGAGTTTCAACAACAAGTATATCAGCATTTTCCGGCATTTTTGGTCCATCATAAGTAAGACCACTTTGGAGATTGATCGCATGGATCAGTTCACAAGGAGGTATGTAACTTGCTTAGTTCATTTGGTCAGATGTAAGTTGCGCGACTTGATTCTGCAACTTATTCATAGAACCCTCATTTTCTTCCACATTTTTCTGAAGTTGAAGTGCCAAAGATAGTACCAATGACTTCAACTCCGCTATTTCTATATTCATAGAGGAAGGTTCATCTTGTTGCGGCATCGGATCGACAGGATTAGGAGTACTTGCTATGGCCATATTGTCATAAAATTGAGAGAATGAGACTCCTTGCTGGAATTATTGGTAAGCACGGACTCGCTCTACCTCGGCCATACAATGTCCTTCCGCACCACACCTACCACAAATCACCTCTTGCTCAATCATAGCATGAACATGCTCATGCTCACCTATGGTTTGCAAAATCTCCGGATTGATACACCTCTCATTAGAAATTTCCACTTCAGCTACAAAAGAGTCACCAGCTGTTTCATTCACTCGTCTACCTCCTATCAGATTTCTATATTCAGCTACATGAATGGCCATGTCTTCAATAAGATGCCATCCCTTATCATCTTCAACATTTTTCTGAAATCTCCCTTTGGTTGCATTATCCAATATGACTCTCTGATCAGCATACAACCCATTGTAAAATTGGGTGCATAAGAACCACCGTTGGAAACCATGATGAGGTACAGAATGAACAAGTTTATTGAACCTAGTCCAAGCTCCATTCAGATCTTCGGTAGGCAGTTGTGTGAATGTAGTGATTTGGGCTCTTAATGCATTCGTGCCCTGTGGTCGAAAATACCTTCTATAGAAGGCCAAAGCTAGGGAATTCCAGTCAGTAACACCAGCAGCTTCCCTATCCAAATCTCTCAACCATTCCCGGGCGTCATCAGTTAAAGAAAAAGGAAAAACAACTCCCTTGACCCTATCATGTGTCACCCCAGCAGCTAAAGGAATGGTAGAGCAATACTCCGTAAACAACTCTATATGCTTACATGGATCCTCACCAGCTACCCCCTTAAAGAGATTCCTCTCAACCAACTGTATGTAGGATGGATGAATTTCAAAGGTGCCCGAATCTGTAGTAGGAAGCAAGAAACCTTTAGGCAAAGAATCCACCGTAGGTTCCGAGTGACTGGCGATGTTCAGCATTTCAACAAGCAAAGTTGAAAGAACAACAGGTATGACAATGTCCCCTTTTAAGACAGATTTCCTGCAACACAATTAAAGCACTAGAGAAAAATATGAGATCAGTCTCAAGGAACGAATTCCTTGAGACGAGAGACAGACTTAAAATAAAGCAACAATATTACGCCACCTCCCCGGCAACGGCGCCAAAATTTGACACGGCTGTCGCAACCCTATCAAAAATAAAACCAACTGGTCCCTATAAAATGTAGTAGAGGCAGTCGAGTATCGAATCCACAGGGAGATGGGAAAATGTATGCTAAACTAAGCCCGTCTAGGTAACCGTTTCTTGAAGGTTTTGATTGTTTGAGTTCTAAACTACAAAGTTGTAAGGGAAGAGAGCAAAGAAAAGATATGGATTAAAGTGCAGATAAATTGGCAAACAAAGAGAGATAACTAGGACAGTCGGTTCACCATGGTTTTCTAGGAGTCCAATCTAGGGTCACAGGTCAGTATAAATTCGGTCTGCAGGGTAATGGAAAGGTCCTCTCGGTCCGCTATTCGCCCTAAAACATTACTAGCTTAGCTTTCGCCCTTTACTAGCATGCCCTAATGTTCATTGCAGGTCTTACCCCTTCCAATCTCTAGATCTAGGTCAACGCATAACGATGTAAATTAGCTAATTGCATCGACTCAAGCAGCTAATTACAGTTAATTGCAATGATTAACAACACAGACTAAATTACACCAAATCCTAATCACCTATTCATGATTCCCTAATTACCATGGTTCCCCTATGTCCTAGCATAGAGAATTAGCTAAGCATAATTATTAAAGAATCAATAACAATAAATGAAATAAAAGAATTAAACATGGATAAATTGCTAGGAAAGATAAAGAGAAAGAATAAAAGGAGGAAAAGTATGAGTAAAGCAAGAACAATAATTGCAATAATGAATAATTAAACTAAAGATTCGAGTTTACCGATATAAAAGAGTAGCAATTGAGTAATTAGGTCTAAAGTGTAAAGAAGGAATGAGAGAAAAGGGAAGAAGAAGAAGTTTTCAGATCCATAAATTAAAGGTAAAAGAAGTGATAGTTTTGTTCTACTGCCGTCATCCTATTTATTCTAAAGATAGGAAATAAAATATCTTTGCGTAAAATACCCCTACGGCAGAACCTACTCGATCGAGCAGAACTAAACCACTTGATCGAGGGAAAACCAAACCAAACATCTCGATCGGGAACATTAAGTGCTCGATCGAGGAACCAAAAAACACCCTCTCTCGATCGAGTTCAGTAACAACTCGATCGAGGATCTTCAGCAGCATAAAGTATTCGATCGACTAGTTTCAGCAGCCAACTTGGTCGATCGAGCTATATTAGCGTAAATCAACTCTTGAACACCTTCCGAAGCCACTTCACGCATCTCTAAGTGACCGATTCCAAGCTCCGATTTTTCCCTCTCCAAAATGTGTTAGGTTCATATACCTATTATTAGACTTTTCTAATGGTGATCTAAATAACTTGTTAATTTAAAACTAGTGGATGTAGTTGCATGCATGATAAAATGAACAAATAAGGAGAAAAATCGATTTCTACTTACATGCATGTTGACCGAAATTTGGGCACAAGTAAGGTCTCCTACCTTCACTTGTTCTTGAGCTATATCACAAAAGGATGATCCTCCAAAAACTTCAAACATTCAAAGTAGAATGTCTCCTCATTGTTGCACCCAAAACAATTACCCATAACACTAATCATATTACTAACTAGGTAATAAAATTAGTAACCTTAAATATTATTTCTAATATTCATATTATTACTACACTAGTAATCTTGTGGTAATATTAGAATTCATGAACAATTTTTATGCATAAAACAATTTTATATAGAGAGAGGGAGAGAGCATAAGAGTTTTTCTCATAAGAATAAGAATGAATGATGAATGAAACTCCACACTAGAGTATAAAGGAAGGGGGGCACGGTTTTAACCTCATGGGGAAGGGTAATGTCTTTTCTTTTTCTCTTACCAAAGACAATAGACTAGCTTAGGTGTGTAAGATAAATCATGTTGTCTTTTTGCATGAAAAATAACAACCATCATTACCCTAAAATCACCCATAAAACCGGCTCCCTTATGCTAATATGGACTTCCATTTTACAATTTGTATTTTGTCAATTGTAATCTGTGACATGTGACAAGTAACATGTCATTAGAAATTTAAATGCATATTTAACTTAATAAATATCATTTTAAATCAAATAATTACATTTAACAAATTAACAAGTAATTCACAATTACATGTATATAAAATAGGTCATATTAAGTCTAGTTAATGTAATCTACAACATCTTGTAATTATAATTAACCAATTACTCTTATCTCAAATGTTTCATAAACTTTAATCAGTTTTAGTAATATAACAAATTAATTACTAAATTGAATCTTATTTAATCACATTACAATAAGATATATAACTCTCTCTTATTAAATAAAATTTGTTCAATTTAAGGAATTAATTAATCTATATCGATATACAATTAATTAACTTTACAGTTTGGGAATCGTCCTTTAGGTGTGACTTTAAGGGATCAACTGATCACCACCGTGAAACGACAGTAATGTCAAACTCTAGTTAGCCAATCATTACCGATTAATGTTGATCAGTTGACTATATAATTGAATCATCCCTTACGTATTCTTATTATGGGATTTATTAATGTGATCGCACTATTATTGAGGACACTTACTCCAACAATCTCCCACTTGTCTGAGACAAGTGTGCGTCACCAATTCTCTTGTCCTATTACTATCTCCCACTCTATGCAAGGTGTCTTGCAGGTCGTACCTGCATTTGATCATATCTTGAGTGGTTTCCTCGATCTGGAGAGTAACTGTTTGACCGGAATTATCTACCGTAGATACCTTCCGAGCGTGGCCACACATTTTCAGTTCACTGCTCATCGAGTGGCCCTGAGATTTAGATAACCCTGACAAGGGGATGGACAATTCCTATCGCACTATTCCCTTCGTATAGCCACAGTTCATCATGACCCAAAAGATACCCTTTTGACTTTAGTTACGACAGTCGTAGAGCATAAATCAAAGCCAATCAGAAACTGTGCCAACTTGGGCGAACAGTCTCTAGTCAAAGAATCGACTCATAAGAATACTATAGTAGCTCTTGCCACGACCAGACTATATATGAATTACCAAAACTCGGTAAGCGGTCACTGCCCGACAGAGTGTCCCATACAGTCTGCCTATGTGATCGACTAGTCATCTCTTATGACTCTATGGCACTTGAACTTGCCATCAATCGCATCACACTCTAGTCACTTCGAGACGTCACCTCATATAAGTGACTAGGGGCTAATACTATGTTAATCCAGTTCACTTAAATAGGGTTCAATATTGTCTCGACAACCTATTTGGAAAACAAAGTAATAAAAGGGTTTTTAATAAAACTCAAACGATGAATGCATTATCACATATGTAAAATTGATACCATATCAATTACTACATAATCTATAATCCATACTTAATTTGTATATAACTATACATCTCAACTCAATTGAAATGGCATGACTTATCATGCTTAGCATGTGAAAAGGGCTTGGTTAGAAAGTTTTAGCAATACTTTGCACTTTTCCTAACCTTACTATATACTATTTCCCATTCTTGTGAATAATCTTGTATTATAAGAACTTCTTTGAGTACGTGTCTAGATCCAATCTGGACATAGGCGCTCTTGCCTTTGAATAACTCCCACTGTCCTCACAGTGTGTAGGGATAGGACCTTCAGTTATTAGAACGAACTACCATAGTTCCTCTAATTCATAAAACCGAATCCTCATATCATCCCTTCCTTCTTGCATATGTCATTATTGCAAGTGTACTCAATTTCCGTTGTGTATATCTCATTGTTCAACTGCCTAGGATGTGCTAGCAGATATCCTCCTTAAATAATATAGCCAAGATGGTTCTCTAACCGACCTTATGTGTTTAGAATATAGTTTTTGTATAACTCCTTGCACATAAGTCCATCTCAATTCTAAATGCTTAGCTTCATATCTTTAGTACTTCCTGAGTACTAACTAATGAACTATGTGGCTATATAGAGACTTCTCTCAAAGATTCGATTTATAACTTCTCGTCACTCCAAGTATACGAAGTTTAAGAATGGTGATACATCTTATCGTAATGAATTAATCTCGCAGCGAAAGCATGTGGATTCAATTTCTACATGTTCAATACTTTTGAACTTGTCAAGATTCTTATTAACATAAGAATATTCATTTAACGCTAATATCCTCTTAGAATTATCTTTATAGGTCTGGATACCTTAGAGATGTATTATTCTTCTCCTAAGTCTTCCATCATTCACAATGATCAATATGTCCCTTACATATAAGACTAGTAATACCATATAACTCCCACTAAACTCCATGTATAAACAGAATTACTCGACAATTCAAGTAAAGTTTATCACATGATCGAAACATACAATTCAACTCCTTAACTTCTTCTTAAGTTTTCATCCTACGTTAGGATAGTTGCGATTTTCAAAAACTCATGCAAGATGATTTTTAAATCCAACTATAAAATCCGAATTTTAATGAAGCGTTGTTGTTGCGTGCAAAACCTTTGCCACCAATCAACCAAGCTAAGTAAACATCTTTATGTTTATATTCATTTCGGACTCTTGTGGAGTTGAGACGAGAGAAAGCATATAAATAAGTTACAGGTTTGTTACTTCCAAAAATAACATGACTCATGTCCACTTAGTTTTCGAATCAATAATTGCTGATCTTGACCAAGAAGGAACATCTTCCTACGTCTTATTCTCAGTTTGTGGCTCTTGAATATTTTCTCCCACTCTGTCTTTAAGAAATAATTCTCTTTTCTTAATAGACAGCATCACGAGCCACAAACCCTTTGTTATCGTGATCATGTAGGAAGAGAGAGCACATGTTTACCATCGAAACAAGCTACAATTTAGGTACCATGCCTAACTATATCTCATATGAAAAGTAGATGATTGCTTTATCATGTTTTATTTTAGTGGAAAATTTAAATGCCAAGCAAATTTTATAACAGAAACTACCTCCAACTATATTGTAAAGATTCAATCATATCATAATGAAAGTGAACTTGCGATACGATATCACACTCTTTTTGGTGCAGATAAAAGGCATCACTTTATTGTTCCCCATTTTAACAAAGTACTAATACTTTGGTTTTATAATCTGTAGGTTTTAATACCTTTTAGACATTCATTGAAATTATTCAAAGAATTTCTCTTCTTACCTCATTAAGTGGATACCAAGTATCTACCTAATCCATTGGTAAAAGAGAAGAAGTAATAATGACCTTCTCAGATTGAAAATATTTTTGACCATACACATTGAAGTGTAATTTGGTGAATAACTTATTCTATTCGCTATACTTTTCAAGAAAAGTCACGAAACATCTTGCTTTGAATACAAGATTTGCACACACCAAAAGATTCCCAATCAAATGGTTTGGGAGACTAGTCAAAACTAGTTTCTTAATGCGATTTTCACTCGAGAATTGAGGAATGATAGGGGTCACCAACTTGAGTCTTGTATATATGACATTTATTTTTAGTTTGAATATAATTACTTTGATTTGTATGGTCTCACCATAAAGTTAATCGTGGTATGTAAGAGTACAACTCTTTTTTTAATTGCATAATGGTAAAACCCTTTACCTTTTGTGCAAAATTCAAATTATATTCTTATTTAGACATATTGTACATCATAATAATTATCGAGGTACATTTCTAAATACAAAACTAAAATCAGTACACTACAACATTCAAATGTTCATGGATGAAATGATAACTACCCTAGTTCCATTCATGCAAATTTCAGAACTTATTCTTGCTTGTCGTCACACGATAATGCCAAATATGATAAAATCCATAAGTTTGTATTAAATACTCATGATATGATATTTGGCAATAATGTAATGTCAATGTCATAGATATTAAGGAAGGAATATGTTGGAGTCACAAGACCAACTTCCTTGATCTTTACTTATTGGGGTTTGTCTCTATTTTAGTGTCTAACACCTTCCCTTTCGATCTAGTTCTATCCTTAACAGTTAAGATAGGAACTTTACTTTATATTGCTCCCACTCACTTCAAGAATTTATACTTGATGAAGACTTATCTTCATATAAATTCCTAGTTAATCCTTTACAAGGATGAACTCTTATTGTGGTATTTGGTCAATCGAAATTTCTAGAAAATCAATTTACCAATTTAATATTGTCATATTCTTAACAACTTAAGTGCTTGATGACAAGTGTTTAGGTTGAGCAATAAGACTTTTGAACCGTGGATGCATAGTAGATATTATCAAAGCATATTTTGACTAATCATTACCTCTAGTCATATTTCTTCACAAGAAATCATACGTAGGCATGTTAGGAATTTAAGATGCTAATCTCATATGACATAGGACAACTCCTATGGAGTTCTATGGAATAGAACAATTCCTATGGAGTTAGTCCACAACCTATGATACGGTTCAATTTTAGAAAGAGATTTTTGTCGTTAGCAATAGTGGTTTAGCGGAGACTCGTGTTACAATTGAATGATATCGCATATGAGTAGGAGTAATGAAATATCACAACATTAAAACAACGAAATAGTGGGAAAATTAAATATTCATCGTTATATCTAAAACATTTTGGCATGTTTTAGCATTTATATAATGACCTCCACCCAATTATATAAACGATTCCGAGACCCAAAAATTCATATTAAATCTTGGATGTGAGCCTACGAGCCCTCTACACCTCTTTCTAATATAATCTTGGTGGGTTAACCCTCTTAACCGATTCTACAATTAGAACTCTCGGTCGATGAATTTACGATAAGTTCATCTTTAGCCCGAACCTATTGCGGCTACGGTCGCAAATACTTTCGTTAAGATCAACCAAATTTTCGAAGTGCAATAACTATTTATCACCCCACTTACCCAACGTCAAAGAAAGCACCCCGGTATAATATTTCAATACCGTATTGTTCCTATATGAAATTGGGATTCATGAGTTCCTAGTTATTTGGTAAGGCTAAGTCTCAATCTTTTAAAATGTGTGAGGTCGAGTCAATTTATTATCTATCAAATTTAAGTGAACTAAATTTTCGAGCTAACGATAATTATAAGTGACGCGGTCGATTACTTGATATGAAATGCATGTGTTGTTTATGGCGATTTGGCAATGCATGCAACATATAATGAAAAATGCAAAAGCAATAAATAAACTTCCTAGTATGGCCTTCCTAAAATATAAAATCAAATAATCTATTACAAATTCGGAAACCAACTCCATTGGTCCCTTGAACTTCAATTGGCACACTTCCCAAGGAAAATACCGTCTTGACCAGAACTCCTTTCCGAATGGCTCCGTCTTTAGGAAACTCCGGAATTACAAAATAATAATAAAAATACATGGCTATTCCTATTATACGTTTGTAATAAAAATTTAAATCTATTAAATTACAAAACGGTGATGCGAAATCACATTAAAATTACAACCAGATCGATATTCCCTTTCATTATGGGTAATACCGAATAAAACTAAGGCCATACTAACATAAATTACATAATTCAAAATTACATAAATAAAATATGACATTCATCAATGAAAAATGCAGCATTATAATATGTATCTAACATGCCAAATTATGTGCCAAATCGCCCTATTTAAACCTTATATCGTATATAATCCGATTTTATGGAAATGCGTGATAATAACTTATTAAAATCACAAATCAATACTTAAATCAAATTTAAGCCCAAGTTAATTATCCTAACTCTTTTAGGACTCAAAAATTAGTCTTTACTCAATTTTTGACAATAATTCAACTTGATTTTGTATTATTGCTTATTTAACTTCTTTTAACCATAACAATTATGAAATAATTCTCAATAAATCATAAAAATTTGGAAAAATTTGAAATCACTTATTTTTTTTTTTTTTGCAAATACTGGAATATTATCAATATTCCAAAAATCAATAAAATTTTGCCCAAAAAATATTTATAATTTATTTCATTAATAAATCGTATAAAACATAACTTTTACCATTTAATTCCAAATTAAACATAAAATTTATGGAAAAAATCAAAATAAAATTTTTGAACATTCTTAAAAAATTTCCAGAACCTGAAAATGGCAAAATTTCAACCAAAAATTTCGAATTTATTTTTATGACTAATAAAGTTGCCCTTTTATCGATTTTATCACATAAAAATCAATAAATATACCAAATCAATCAAAATTAATCATGCAACTTTATATCTGATGTTCATATCATATATACAATATTAGGGAAAAATTTCATGCCATAAAATTTATTTTAGCTATTTTTGCTAAAAAATAGTCACTATTTATATCATTGTAACCATTAAAATTATAAATCATTCATAATAAATCACATTTATCTAAACTTTTACATACAATCTGTAAAATATGCATGTGACATCATATTAAAATTTCATGGCCTGTTTCAAAGTTTAACTATTTTTAGTCATTTAACCTCTATTTATACCATTTTTATCACATAAAAATCATAAATCATGAAATATTAATCACATTAATACGAAATTTTACATAAAATACATAAAATATTCATGTGAGGTCATACTAATAAATCACGGCCAGTAGTGAAGTTTAACTATTTTTAGTAAATAAAAGTTCATTCTACTCCTAAAAATGTAATTATTTCACTAAAAATCATTAAAATAAGCAATAATCATCCATAAATCATCAATATGACCTAAAAACATTTTAGAACCAGAATGTATAACATGCAAAAATTTTCGTGGCATTATCCTCATAAATCACAAACTATCTAGTTTTAATTAAGTTACATTTAACTCGGAAAAACCAAACCGATTATGCATGCAACACCAAAGCACTGATACCAATTGTTAGGTTCATATACCTATTATTAGACTTTTTTAATGGTGATCTAAATAACTTGTTAATTTAGAACTAGTGGATCTAGTTGCATGCATGATAAAATGAACAAATAAGGAGAAAAATCAATTTCTACTTACATGCATGTTGACCGAAATTTGGGCACAAGTAAGGTCTCCTACCTTCACTTTTTCTTGAGCTATATCACAAAAGGATGATCCTCCAAAAACTTCAAACATTCAAAGTAGAATGTATCCTCAATGTTGCACCCAAAACAATTACCCATAACACTAATCATATTACTAACTAGGTAATAAAATTAGTAACCTTAAATATTATTTCTAATATTCATATTATTACTACACTAGTAATCTTGTGGTAATATTAGAATTCATGAACAATTTTTATGCATAAAACAATTTTATGTAGAGAGAGGGAGAGAGCATAAGAGTTTTTCTCATAAGAATAAGAATGAATGATGAATGAAACTCCACACTAGAGTATAAAGGAAGGGGGGCACGATTTTAATCTCATGGGGAAGGGTAATGTCTTTTCTTTTTGTCTTACCAAAGACAATAGACTAGCTTAGGTGTGTAAGATAAATCATGTTGTCTTTTTGCATGAAAAAGAGCAACCATCATTACCCTAAAATCACCTATAAAACCGGCTCCCTTATGCTAATATGGACTTTCATTTTACAATTTGTATTTTGTCAATTGTAATGTGTGACATGTGATAAGTAACATGTCATTAGAAATTTAAATGCATATTTAACTAATTAAATATCATTTTAAATCAAATAATTATATTTAACAAATTAACAAGTAATTCACAATTACATGTGTATAAAATGGGTCATATTAAGTTTAGTTAATGTAATCTGCAATATCTTGTAATTATAATTAACCAATTACTCTTATCTCAAATGTTTCATAAATTTTAATCAATTTTAGTAATATGACAAATTAATTACTAAATTGAATCTTATTTAATCACATTATAATAAGATATATAACTCTCTCTTATTAAATAAAATTTGTTCAATTTAAGGAATTAATTAATCTATATCAATATACAATTAATTAACTTTACAGTTTGGGAATCGTCCTTTAGGTGTGACCTTAAGGGATCAACTGATCACCACCGTGGAATGACAATAATGTCAAACTCTAGTTAGCCAATCATTATCGGTTAATGTTGATCAGTTGACTATATAATTGAATCATCCCTTACGTATTCTTATTATGAGATTTATTAATGTGATCGCACTATTGTTGAGGACACTTACTCCAACAAAATGCATGCAAACAGGACAAGTTTCGGCTCGATTATGCTCCTTCCGGCTCATTCCTGCAATTAATACAAGATAGACCAAAGTAGACTATTCGGGGGCATTTGTAGCTAATCACTACATAAATAGCACAGAAATGCGTGCAAATGTAGGGTAAAAACCATATATAAAATGCACGCATCAATACACTTGTCAAACTTCTCAAATAGGCATTTTCACAAAATTTTTCTAAAATGCAACTACTTGCCATGATGCAACTATTATATATACAACTCTAATGCATATGCTATTATCAACTAATATGCCATGTAAACTAAATGCAAACTCTTAACAACACATTGGTTTGTACCGCATCAATCAAAATATAGCCACATTGTCATTAACATATAAAAAGGAGGAAGGAGATGTGGAAAGATCATACCATGCGGTCTTCTATTTCCTTCATGCCTCGAATGTGGCGTAGTCGACCCAATGTGATAAGAGTGACAAATAAACAAACAAATATATACAATATATACAATTCTACACTACAAAGAAAAGACCATATTTTTGGATTTTTAAAATTTTTCCATTTTTATCATTTATCATTTTTGATAAGTGTTAGAATTCCCCATCCCCACACTTAGAATGGACATTGTCCCCAATGGACAGAATAATAGGGAATTATGCAAATGAATGATATGATATAATGCATGATTCTACACTAAATGCAAACTCCATGTGAGATATATACATATGATGAGTATATACAAATGATGCAAACTAAGCTAAGCTATATGATGCATGCTTTCTATTGTTGGGAGAGCTAATTTAAATTAACTCGGGTTACTTATGAATGAACTTCCCCAAACCGAACAAAACACTATCTCTAGTGCAAAAAGAGGGAAGTCTATTCACAAGCATGCAAATGCAATGCATGAAAAGTAAGTTGTCATTTTGGATTCTTTACGGTGGGAGCAAAAAAAAGATAATCACCTTAATGTTACCGAGGTGTGAGTCCTTTGGTGGTGCTAGGACTCAAAACTCTCATCCATCAAAGAGTCTAAAATGACTCTCTAAATGCTCTAAACTAAATGTCACTAGTAGAAAAAGTCTTATTGACATCGCCACAAAGACATCGGTTTTAGTTAAAACGATGTAAATGTTTATAAATAACATCGGTTCTTACCAAAACCGATGTAAAGTGTGTACAGTTTTTTTCCCTTGCATCGGTTATTTTTAAAAAACGATGTACACAAATATTTGTGCCATCGGTTTTAACATAAACGATGTAAATGAGGTATCATTGGCATCGGTTTTAAATGACCGATGTAAAAGAGTTCTAATTTACTGCAAAAGATTAATAAACCCTAGCCTCCCCTCTTCACAGTTCAATATCTATTCTCCCAAGATCTCCAACTCAATCATCCACCCTCTCATTACCCCCCTCCAACGATTACTTCTTCTCCTTGCTTCCGTTTTCGTTTCCGTTTCAGTCTCCATCTCCTTCGCCTTTTCCCGAAAATGAATCGAGTTTTCTGTCAGGAGTGGTGCTGGGGTTGTTTGTCATTGGAGATTCTTCTGTTGATGCTGGGAATAATAACTTTCTTGGGACTTTTGCGAGAGCTGATCGACATCCGTATGGTCGTGATTTCGATACTCATCTTCCTACTGGTAGATTCTCTAATGGCGGAATTCCTGTTGATTTTCTTGGTTCGATTTCTTCTTTTATTTTCTCACTAATTGATGTTTTTCCGTGATATATGGTTATTTTAATTTTAACTATAGTGACTATGCTGTGAGTTTACGACGGATCATGGATAGTTTGTTGCACTGTAACTTGTTTAAATGAATGCAAGAAGTTTCTTTTGGCTGGCCAAATTGATGGATTGATTTATTGATCATAATAATGGTTTAATTTGATGATTAGCGTCGTGATTAGGAATTTCGTTAGTGCCAAGCTATCTAGAAAATGCAGGGACTATAGAAGCTATGATTCATGGAGTGAACTATGCTTCTGCTGGAGCCGGAATTATCTTCGCTACTGGCTCTGATCTGGTGAGATTTCTTTGTTCTTATTCTACATAAAAAAAAAAAGTTGAATGCTTTCGGACATAATCTTGATCTAGAATCAGTCTATATTGTTTTCGGACGACTCAGACCGACTGTCACTTCAAGAGGTCTGAAATATTGAGTGTAGACCGTAAAGTGAGCCATCTTGCGTCCATCTCATCTTCCTGAACAAGGTGGTTAGATGAATGCATGATGCAATCTTCCCCTGTTGAAAACTCACAGTTTGTTTTCGGAAAACCGCATTAACAGTTGCATTAGCCGACTGCTACTCCACAATAAAGAAGCGTGGAATGTAGACTGTTTGGTGAGCCACTAGGCCTCTAGGGGCCAAGTATTATATACACTAACGCATATATTAGGCCATCTGACTGTAGTTAGATCGGCCGCTGATACTTATATTGAAGCTTAACTGTTGAGACCTAGAAATGTTTTGCCACTGACACACTGATCTTGACTGGCACGACCCTTCACTTTCCCTTTCTCTCACAATCCCTCTATTTTTCTCTTTGCTTGCTCCGCTCTTGTCTGTTGTTTGTAAATATTTTGACTATGACCACCAAATCACCAATGTGATGTAATTATGTAATAACGCCTTGGTGCAATTTGGTTTGCAGAAACCAAACAAATGTTAGTTGTGGAGGAGTCAGATAGATGGGCTGCTAGAGTTGCCAAAGCGGGTATCGAATGAGGTGAACCTTGAGCATCTTGACTATTTTGTCATCTAATTTGCTTCCAGAATTCACCATTGTTCCTTTTCCTTCTGATTAAAAAACTACCTTTTATTTGGCTTTAGAATATAACATTCTTATCCTCTGCAACAATATCTGATTTTACAGACTCTTAGAGTTGCATTCTTATCCTCTGCAGTTATGTTATTATACTGACTCTTATGGTTAACAGACTCTTACACTTCCGTGTTTCGACTACATGGAGCAATTTGTAAACGGAGCTTCTACCGACGCTCCTGAACTCTCTCAGTTTGCCCAGGTATGAGTTACTTTTATGGATATCGTGTTAACTGATTGCACGTTCTGAATTATGGCCACATGACGGTTTGTTTCACAAGTGTAGTCTACGATTATGTTGTTTCTGGTTGACTAGAAGAAGTATGTGTAGATGATGCTTATATGGTTGTTTAACATCTCTCAGGAATTCAGTAATGCTGGCAGGTCTCGTGGTGTGCTTCCATCTTCAGAAAATCTTGGTCTCCAGGTGATTCATTTTGCCAATAAAATGACAGTCCTTTATTTTTGTTACGTCTTATGTTTCTTTCACATCTGGTTGCATTGTACCGTTAAAGTTTAGATGCTATTGTTCACCTGGTTATCAATGACTTGAGAATATCATGGCTTCCATTTACCCTCTTATTGGGGAAAAAAAGGATTTCTGGTTTTAATGTATAATGATGGCGTTTTTTTGGACTTTGTTTCACCTGGCTATCAATGACTTGAGAAAATCAGCTGCTTTCTATTGAAAATGTGCGGTGTCGGAATGAAACTCTTGAGGTTGGCCTATCCTTTGCTTTTAAACGTATATGTTATTTAATCTCTGATGGTAAATCGTTAATCACCCTTTGGGAATGTTTTAAACAAGATGCTAGAAACTGAAACAAGCCTTTGCGATAGCTGATGTGACCATAATTAGCGCACATTTAGTCCCCTAATTGAGCCTATTTTGCATACTATTATAGCATTTCTTGGCCATTTTATCCGTCAAAACCTTCCTATTTGCTTTTCTATCGCATTTCATATGTTTTGTAGAAAAGAAGATAATAAGGCGGAAATTCCCGTCTTTCGTGCATATTTGGAAGCTTATTGATGATATTAGATGGACTAGTATGAAGAGGAGGCAAGAATGATGACCAAAGATGTAGGAATAAAGTGTTTGTAGAAGGATCAAAGGGTTAAAAGTAAGAATGACGAGAGGGAAGGCACTTCATGAAGAAAATGGCTCGGAACGCAAACCAAGAGTTGCTCCTTTGGCTCTGAAAATATGTTAGATGGAACGGCGTCGAAAAATCAAGCGATCTAGGCTTTTGAATCACTCCAATAGGAGTCCGGATGAGAAAATGACGTCCGTTTTACAATCCGAGGTCAAACAAAGAAGCTGTTCGGGAATCCGCGCGTCCCGAGAAGAAGACGCTCGTCTCCCCTAATCCGCTCGGATTGTCCCCAAGACGCACGTCTTCTGGCTGGGAAAATAAAGAAAATTCACTGGAGGAGAATCCGCCCGGATTCCCTACAATCCGCTCGGATTCCCCCTCAACAATCCGCCCGGATTCCCCAGAATCCGCTCGGATTCCATCGCCCAAATCCGGCCGTCCCGACCTCAATCCGCCCGGATTCCTTCACAGCACAGTTTCCTCTTCTTCAAGCTACGAAGGACGCCCTTCTCTCGGACAATCCCGGAGTCTCCCTGCTCAAATCTCAAAAGTGTAATTACTAGTTTAGCCCTTAGTTAACCTAATGCATCCCACCTAATTTCCACTATAAATACCCCATTTGTAATAATCAAACCATCAAGTTTTATTAGATTAGAAATTCCTCTTAGATTAGATTAGGAGTAGATTAGAATAAATTACTCTTTAATCTTTCCACAATTTACACATTAATCTCTCCTTAATTATTGTTCAAGTTTATTATTCAAGTTTATTATTGGGTAATTGAAGATTATTGGGTTATTATTGGGAGATTGACAATCTTCCATCAATCAATCAAGTTTCTTCTATTATTCTTTGCTTTATTATTTGGATCATCTCAAGTTGGTATAATTCTTTTACCCTTTTACTCTTTATTGTTTATTTCTTCATTCTATTATCATGTTTATACTTGTTGTGATGATTGACACCATTAATGACATGTTTCCCATGATAATGAGTGAGTAGTTTCTTTAGCTAGGATTAATGGGTAATTAGGGAAACCAACATGGGATTGATTCATGCTTAATCTAATGTGTTCACATGATCAAATTGCTTGCTTGTTGTGATGTCAACTTTATGCACATGTTATGTTTGATGAAATGCTAAGCCTATGAATCCTTGCATTTTTACCATCTCTTATCTATTCAACTTGACTTGTAAGATATAAACCAACTCGAGTCTTGTTAGACCATGCATAGAAGTTGAATAGGAGGAAAGTAAGTCGACTTGTAGGTGTTGTACAATCTAATCGATTCGGCTCCGGGACCCAACTCTTCCTATGAACCGTAAGATATAACCCAACTCGGTTCCTCCACAACATTAATTGCTTGCAACCTTGTGAACATGTTTGTATGATCAACACCATGAATCCCCTATGACCCCATGATATCCTAGCACTCTTAATCAATTGTTTACATCCTTCTTTTATTGCTTGTTTTACTATATTGCTTGCATTAGTCTAGAACACAACTACAAACCCCATCAATTGTGACACTAGCATAAATTGAGATAGATAGACTTAGAACCCAAAGCACACCGTCCCATGGATCGACCTCGACTTACCGCTAACTAGTTGTATGTTGAGTATTATAAATGTGTTTGATTGGATGTGACCCGACGACACCACCCATCAATAGCGAAGTAAAACTTTTGTAGTTTCAGAATCTCCTTAGATTTATTTATTTGGAGTTTCGCGATAATAATGCTCTGAGTTTTTTGATGCTAACTTTCAGGGCCTCTCTATCTCTGATCATAAGCGTAACATGGCATTTGCATTGATTCGAGTTAAATGAGAAAATTTCAGGCATGTCAATGAAGCTCTTGAGGTTGGCGAATCCATTTCTCTTGAACATAATTGTTGTATATTTTCTAATGCTAAACCGCCAATCACCCTATGGCAACGTGTCCAACTTCAGCTGATTTTTGTAAATATTTTGACTATGTACGCACTACACCAAAGGGATTTAAGTAATTATGTAACGTATCTACTTGGATTTAAGTTGAGTTACAGTTATAGCTCTATATTATTTCTTCCGATTTCTTGTAATATTCTTTGGCACTCTCCCTCATGAAAATGCAAGATAATTCATTATCTTTGGATTTTGTATGCAGGTTGCCTGATTTATAATCTGTTAGATGTCATCTTGAAATACTTGATGGTCCTGCTCAGGGTAAGCCGTACACTTGTTATACACTTATACATACTACCTATTTTACTTGGATTCGGAACACGGTCTACTGAACTCAACATTATTCAGCTTTTTTAGACATGGGAAGCCTGTCTTGAGAGTATATAGGTGATGTTGTGTGCAGGTGGTGTTGTGCGCGCAGACTCCAAGCTGAAAACTCGACGTAGTGTTGCTAGTTAGAAGGAGCTCAAATATACGGAACAAAAGAGGAGTATTACACTATTATATTAGTTTTTTAATTACATTTTGTATCCTACCATCTTATTATTTAGTCAGAAGTATTCTAATATTTTTGTTCAAAACACATGTATATTTATAATCTTGGAGTATATATTTATAATTATAGGTTTTGGAAATGTAATGTTTTTTTTAATTGATTGCAACTCTCATTTGAGGCGTTTCCCCATAAAAAAACACCTCAAATATATTTTTTTAATTAAAAAAATACCAATTTACATCGGTTTAGTCAATAAATGATGTAAATAAGGTTGATATTTACATCGGTTCAGCACCAAAACCGATGTAAATTAGATGCTGTTAACATCGGTTTTACATAGAAACCGATGTAATTAAATGCCATTAACATCGGTTTTATCTAGTAACCGATGTAATTTTAAGCCATTAACATCGGTTTTAAAACTGATGTTTTTCTTAATTTCAATAAACAACGCCCCCAGAAGCATCGCGCAAAACTAATGTAAATGGACCTAAATAACCGATGTCAATAGCAGTTTTTCTACTAGTGTGTTATATAAGCTATACAAGTCATGTCAACAATGTAATCAAGAGATAAAAACAAAGCAAAAGGAGGGGTAGGAGACTCACACTGGAATAGGCCGAAATGCTACCATAAGCTATCAACCCCGCATTTGTGTCGTCCTCCTTCATGCTTTGTCAACCATCAACTTTCACTCATCGCATCATCATCATCTTCCTCTATGGACCCGGAGGCATCATCATCATCCTTTTCTTCTTCACTTTCACTTGAACCTTGCTCTTCATCATCATCATCATGGCTAGACCCACTACCTTCCCCATCCTCATCATCAACAACCTCCTCAATCTCCCTAGTTTCCCGGGCATCTCCTTCTTCATCTCTAGAAGCTTGAGGAAAGAAAACTTTCCTATCCGCCCACTCCGGCAAAGAACTCTTGGGATCAAGAAGTCCTTGCCTAGCAAGATGGTAAAGGGGTGGATATTGGGCATAATAAGCGTTCACCCGATCATTGTAGGCTTCTTTATGGATACGTTTCATGAATTGTACCAAGTAATCATTGCACATCACAACGCTAGGATCATTTGTTGTGAACTCTTTGTAGGCAAATGGGTAAGGAGGTACCACTAAGGAGGAAGCTTCTTGATTTGGACATTAATGCTCTTTGATGATGTTCTTTGCATTCTTTGAGACGGGGAGAAGGTAGTTGTAACGGCGAGTGTTGAGACGGCAAATTTTCCCGGGCAAGATAATTGAATTGGCATCCTTGATCAGCCACTCATATCCTTGGGCAGAGTTGTCATGTTTTAGCCAATGAAACTTGTGGATCAAAGTGTGCATGTCATGAAGGTTGCCACCTCTAACCGGTTTGTAGATTTTGTCTTCATTGAATTGTGGGTTAAAGTGCTTTGACAATCTTGTTATCAAGCCTCCATTCACAATGAAAGCCGCTTTCTCTTTACCTTCCTTGAAATATAACCATCTCTTAATCAACAATTGAAGGATATTGTATTCATTCTTTGATTTCCCTTGGGCATTCATCTTGGAATCTAAGTAGGTGAGGTCGAGCCCGGTCATATAAGTAGCTTCTTTCCTAGCAATCAAGGTAATGGAAATTGACCTATGCCAATACCCTATACCCGGATGATGGATATACAAGGCGTTACACTATCTAAATGTAGTCAAATTCCTCCCAGAAATCGCCTTCCAAAGTTGCTTGGCATCAAACTTGTCGGGTTTTTTGTCAAAATCTCAAAGATCCTTAATTCCAAAAACCTTTATGAACTTACCCTTAAACATCCTTCTACTGTTGTTCTCAAGACAGAATTCGACATCTTTCCGAGTCTCTACCTTATACTCCTTAAAAGAGATTATGAACTCCAATGTGAGGGAAGGGTATGTTAATTCATTCATGTCAAACAAGGTAGACAATCCCATGGACTCGAAATGCTCTTGTTTGGTCTAGCACTCCCAATTTCCCCAAGGTGTCTTGAGATACAAACTTAGTGGTGATAATTTTCTTCCTAGCAAGGGATTCAAAAGCTTTTCTATGATCATTGTAAATAAAAGTTACCTCCGGATAATCTTTTAGTTGCCTAATCTCTAGTAAAGTGGTGGTAACTTCTTCCACAGCCTCAACAACTTCCCTTGTTTGTACCCTTGGTTGCTCAACCACCACTATAGCATTAGAAGCTAGAACTTTTTGCCTCTTGGATAAAGTTAGGGCTTTAGGTGCTTTGGTGTTGTCCTTTGTCCTTGCCATTGTTGATTTCTCCTTCAAGTTAGTGTCAACAAACCTTGAGTATGCTTTAATGCTCCCTTAATCTTCCAATTTCAATAAAATTTCCAATCAAATTGGGGGTTTTCGGATTTCACCCTAACCCTAGAAATTTTGATTGATTTTGTGGAGATTTTGATGTTTGAAGGTCTTTTTGTTGACAAAGGAGTGATTTGTTTTGATTATTAGCAAGTTTGCAATTGATTTGGATGAATTTGGTTGAGAAATTAGTGTTTTTGGATGATGGGGTTGATGGTTGTAGTGAGGGAATTTGTTGTGTTTGCGTTTGAAGAAGAATAGAAATGAAGAATGAGGAAGGGGAGTCCCGTGTTTTGCTCTTATATCAGGTCGGGACGCTCGACCTCATATGGGGACTGGCGGTTTTTGCATCGAAAATTTTCATAAGCTCTGGGTATGCCCGTCCTGAGCTCGGCTCGAGCGGTTCGAGAGCTGGGACGCTCGTCCTGAAGACAGCTCGGGCAAATTCTTAATCAGTCCATTTTTTTTCTTTTCTTCCTTGCTTCAGCCCCCACGAGCTCAGGTCTGCCCGTGGGGATCCCTTTCCCGCAATATTAGCTTCTTCTTTTCCTACTCCTTTGTCACGAGGTTGCACTACAAAGGCTTGGCTAGCCTAGGCAATTGCTTCCCCACACTTGATCATCAAACACTACACATTCAAAGCACATTAAAATCGCTCCCTCACTTGCTCTCATGTTACAAAAATTATACAACAAGGCATATAAAATGCATTGCAAAAATTGATTAATATACAAGTTAAATGAAATGCAAGTTAAGAGGTTATAATATGTACAAATGGTGGTTTAGGGAGGACTCCACCAAACACTCCTTTTCTTGAGAGGTGTCAAGGGGGTAGAGCAAGGACGTTGTTGATGTCGCTCAACGTCTTGAAGAAGTAGTCAAATGCTTGTTCATTGTCATGATAGAAGTCTTGCATAAACCTTGGCACATTGTTGTCTTCATTCATGTAGTAGTCCGAGTCAAAGAGGTGACAAGGATCTACATAGCCTTGGTCTAAAGTCATAGCATTTCCAATGTAAGGGTAAACAAATCCTTCAAATTCGTCATCCCATAGACCACATACTTTACTTGCTTCTTTCCCCATGTTGGGAGGATCATGAGTTGGTAAGAGAAACTCTTCTTCCTTGTTAACACGGCCAATAAGGCCTCCATTGATACTTGTCATGGGTGAGCTGTAACACCCTCATACTCCAAGTGCCTTACCAGGACCACTTAAAGCATGAGAATACTACCATCTCGGTTACTCGAGGCAATGTATATCAAATAGACCGTAAAAGAACGTACTTTAATAAATAAGTTTTAAGTAATTACATAACCAAAACCAACTGTAAAGTAAAGTACAACTGTTCTACAACCAAACTACAACTGAAGTAACAAAAGTATAAAGACAACACAGCGGAAGACTACTATCAGACTCGTGGCAACTCCATCCCCAGCTAATCCCGTGCACATCCGTAGTTTACCTGCTAGACAACTGCTCACCACCCCCGAATGGATCACCATAGTTTTTAAAACATTTAAACGGGGTCAGTAGTGATTACACAAAACAAACAGCTGCAATAAAACAATACCACAACCAATTCAATCAACCCAAACTCCATCACATCACCACACACCTGACTACACACTAAAGTGTGTAGCCCTGCCAGAATACTCATCGCAACAAGTATTCCACACAACCAATGGGGGACCGCAGCCATTCCCACCTAAGCCCCGCTCATCTCATCCGAGCGATAAACCCATGTTCCTTAATGTGTACATCCCATCTGTGGCGGGTTCCACAGAAGGCGAATCAAGTGCGTGAAGCCACTCCCGCAAGTGACTCCACTCAGCCGAGGACGCACCTCGCAAACCATAGACAATTATACGATAATCACAATACACTACCAACAGTCACCAAATCAGAATCCAATACCAACACGTTATACAACAACAACAATCAATTACCAACACAACCATGTAACCAATACTGAGTAGGGAAACCCGTCTAAACAAACACGTAAAACACAATTACTCGATCGAGTAAGTGACTTACTCGATCGAGTGCCCCTTACTCGATCGAGTCCCCAACTTACTCGATCAAGTACCCCACAGGCAGACTACTGTTTTGCGTAAAAAGCTACTTACTCGACAGAGTAAGTCCCACTCGATAGAGTACCCATAGACATAGAAAACTGTAGTATTACAGTCTTCCCTCCTTAAAAGGAACTTCGTCCCCGAAGTTCAACCCATACTCAAAACAAACATAATAACTCGATCAAGCCACAACAACGCAACTAAGAACTCAAAACAAAACCCCTACCTATAAAACATGAACTCTAAACACCAACTCCACCAACTATGCCTACCTCCACAACATGGCTCACGATATCGTATCAACTACATTGTAGTCTCTCTCAACACTAACTCCATGCACTACCAACTACCATCCACCAACGCCGCTAGCTCCGTTTCTCTAACATATTGTCCGCTAGAAAATCCAATATCAAGACACTCATAAACATCAAACGGAATGTTACATTCTACCACCCTTAAAAGGAACTTCGTCCTCGAAGTTTACTCCCACTCATAGCATCACCATCCAACTGTCAACACTATCGAACTCATAAACATCATCACCCAACTGTCAACACTATCGAAGTATTCTCACACTCCTAGACATCACACTACTACAAGCACGGCCATGACTTTTTAACAATATCAACCACAATAAAAATCCATCCTTTATGATACACCAACACTCTACTTCCAATTATATTACAACATGTACAACCATCAAACTCTCTTTGTCGCATCCTACTCCTCTTAAGATAAAGGTTACGTCCTCGTAACCCACTAATGCTAAATCCTTAGTTGTATCTTCTCATCACCACCACATGTCAATGATAACCGCCTATAAACTCAACCCTTACAACCATTTCTATATCCAAGACTCTCTTACTGTAACAGTTCCCACACCTCAATTTATTCAGCACACCACCTAACCTATACCACAAAATCCTTAGCATAACCAATACTCCAATTCTTCCACATTATTGTAGAACGATATACTCCTCTATACAAAGCACCTATCTCCGAAAGCATAAATCACGATCCACACTTATTACCCACACTCACACAAGATCCTCAAGTTCCTTTCTTTCATTACCGCAAAACTCATTCATAACTTAACATGATACTACTTTCCAACACCCTATACTCACTGTCCCAATAAAAGATTATGAACCACTTGCAGCTTCCAGATCAGTACAACACATGTTCCACAAATCACTTACCATTACTATGTCAACCAATGCCTCCTCTAAAAGAAGATCACAAGTACTCCAACAACCTCTCGCAACTGTGTCCCATCAACAGAAGATCACTATACCATGACAACAATGGAAACATACACAATTCTCTTCCATATCATACTCTACCCTCACTCCAAAGCTGAAACCAGCAAGAAACATCAATAATCAAAACAACAGTCTATATGTCTAAACGAAACTCACAAGAAACAGCAGTAAACAAAACAACAATCTATGTATAACTGGTATGTACTTTCGAAAACTCGTCTCGTAATCATCCCGCCTACTCCACCACAACCGATGACAGCATCACAACACCGTCACCAACAGCCGCACCGCAGCGCGAAAATACCCGCATCACAACACGAAGTACCGTGCCCGGATCACCACCCGAGGCAAACCAACCACATCGATAGACATCATAACTTATACAATTCCCATAAACACTCACTCAGGATAACTTCCCAGACAAGAAACCTTACTCAAAACCGCTTTACTGGATCACAACACAACATACTACACGGAATAAACAAATAAGAACCTCATGAACATCATCCCTACCATCTCACGGAATAAACATGTATCATCAATACTCATACAAATATAACTAGCCATGCCAGATCACCCAAACTATCACTTTTGAATATCATTCCATTATTACCCTACCCAACATGCATTACAGAACATTCAAATAACAACATTCTATCACACCATACCACTTCTCGTGAGGTCAGAACCTCACGCAAACGTTTATACACATCATAGACCCGTAATAACACATTCTCTCATTCGCATAACCGTCACCCCCTGCCAAATATAACCATACAGCTAATACTCAACTCCTAGCAACCGCCTCCTAAGACCACGTCTTATACTTCCTCACAACCGTACATATCAATCCGGCCTCTACAAAGTCAACCTCTTTAGAATTGCTATCTTTCTTATCTATCATCACCCTTACCACTAGTGACAACACCACAATACCACCATTGCTCGTATAACAAATCTCTTACACTCACCTCTTAATATAACAGTTCATTTCCTATCTTCAGTTAGCATTCCAAATAACGACATCAAATCCACCAACAAAATTTATCTCAAAATTCTTCCCAATACTATCCTTAATTGCATCGTCATCTAACTCTCCACCAAAATCTCATATCGTGCAGATACCCTACCAACTTCTTACTCCCTTAATTCCTCGAAATTCATGACTAATCATGTTATCCTGAAACTCCTATATAATCATTAACTCACATCCTCATGATAGTATCATACATCTCGACGATTCCTTACTTCTATATCACATAACTCCGGTCAACATTTTTCTCAGCTTACTTTTATCCTTCTTTTCTCTTTACACTCAACAATACCAATTAATAGTTCATCTCCTTACTCCTTGTACCTAACTCTCTAGTAATCCAGTTACCTTTTTGTTGCTCCAAAACTCAAATTCCATTATTTCATATCAGTACCATCTCAATCTTTCTTACCATGGATCTTCTCTCATCATGCTATCCCTCACAAACCAAAACTCGTTTCATACAGTTAATTGCCCAAGAAAAGCACACACTAGTTTTACCTCTTAATAAACCAAATATCCCAAACTCACTCACTATCTACAAATCCACGTCGCGTCATGTCTCCATCTAAGTTCATTATATACCACTCTTCTCCATCCTCCTACAACAACCTTTCATTACATATATTCTTAACCAACACAATCTAACCATCTCCCTCCATTATTCCTTACACATCTCAAGTTGCTACTACCCACATCCTTCCTTTCAACCTTTTCATTCTCACGTTCCTTATACTTACATCACTCCTTACTCATATACACTTACCTTTACATCACTCAAATTCGCAATTATATCACTCACCACGTCTCACGAAACTTGCACCATGCCTCAATCAGCTCATCATAGTTCCTTTTCTTTTTCCACTATCCATCACAACCACATATAACTCATGTCCTCCCCACCGAACTCATACCCACCATAAGGTGCCGCTCACTACATCATAAGATTGGGTAACTTACGCATCAAGATTAACACATATGTAAAACAATGCATAAAGGAGCAAAATAACACCTTTGAATTAAACATAATATGCAACGAAGTCAAAAGATAAGCACATGACCCAAAACAGGGGTCACTAGATCGAGTACAGCCTACTCGATCGAGTAGGCGAAGGTCAGAAGCACGTATAAGAACTTACCAGGGCTACTCGATCGAGTAAGGGTTACTCGATCGAGTACCAAGGGGTGCACTCGATCGAGTGAGGGCCACTCGAACGAGTACCCTACGCATTTCTCAACACTGTCCAATTTTCGTAAAACGGTCATATCTCACTCGTTTCTTGGTCATTTTGGGCGTGTAACCTATCGTTAGAATCGTAAAAGAACAAGCTATCACCTCCAATTAGAATCACATCAAAATCATATATACATCTCAAGTTATAATAGTTTAAAGACAACCTCTCTATAATCGAACAACATAACTATTTGATTTTCTCATTCAAACAACTTAAACATGAACAAGGTGAACAAAAGCGACTCGATACTTGTAAAACCACTATCCCTAACCACATGTTACTACCTACCAAACACCAAACAATAATATCTATCATGCTCATATAACATTCAACTTATCAATCATGTACTACCACATGCTTTAACTTTATAACTTTTCGTAAAACAAAACATACTCATACATTACAAATCCTATTTCCATGTTACTAATACAACAATACTATAAATTCACTTCGTTACCTAAACATATTCATAATCAAGAAATTCATATTCTCATGCAATTGCATCTTTTCAAATCAATTCATCCATTTCAACCACATTCTTCATCTAACAAGTGCATATGACACAACAGTAGCCAAGTATATGAACTTATTATATAGCTTTACGCAAACAAAATTATGTGTAATCATATCACATCCCCTAATTACATGTTACTAGTATAGCCACATTGTAAATCATCTATCTTGGATTATCATTATTCATCACATATTATCATATATCAACTACTTCCTTTTTCCACCACATCATTCATCATTCTCATATACTTTTCCAATAATTCCAAACAACATTGCAAACCAACTATCATCCAATATGCTTATTTACAACACTTTATCATTTACCACATTCCCCATTCCACCACAATCATTTTCCAACATTTCTATATAACACATCATCCAACATATGCAATAGAACATTAGTAAACACATAGCGATCCCATGACACCCCATAGTGAACGGTTTAAAGTTGTAGGGCGAGTTCGCGACTTTAGGACGTCTCCCAAGTCTTTGCATTAGCTCCGACAACTCCTACCCGGGTTCATTTTATTTTGACTCACTAGATTTATTGGGTTCATTAGTTACATGTTCCAAAATTGTCGCTCTAATACCACTTTGTAACACCCCCATACTCCAAGTGCCTTACCAGGACCACTTAAAGCATGAGAATGCTACCATCTCGGTTACCCGAGGCAATGTATATCAAATAGACCATAAAAGAACGTACTTTAATAAATAAGTTTAAGTGATTACATAACCAAAACCTACTGTAAAGTAAAGTACAACCGTTCTACAACCAAACTACAACTGAAGTAACAAAACTATAAAGACAACACAACGAAAGACTACTATCAGACTCGTGGCAACTCCATCCCCGGCTAATCCCGCACGTATCCGTAGTATACCTGCTAGACAACTGCTCACCACCCCCGAATGGATCACCATAGTTTTTAAAACATTTAAACGGGGTCAGTACTGATTACACAAAACAAACAGCCGCAATAAAACAATACCACAACCAATTCAATTAACCCAAACTCCATCACATCACCACACACCGACTACGCACTAAAGTGTGTAGGCCTGCCAGAATACTCATCACAACAAGTATTCAACACCGCCAGTGGAGGACCACAGCCGTTCCCACCTAAGCCCCGCTCATCTCATCCGAGCGATAAAACAATGTTCCTTAATGTGCACATCCCTTCTGTGGCGGGTTCCACAGAAGGCGAATCAAGGGCATAAAGCCACTCCCGCAAGTGACTCCACTCAGCCGAGGACTCACCTCGCAAACCACAGACAATTATACGATAATCACAATACACTACCAACAATCACCAAATCAGAATCCAATACCAATACGTTATACAACAACAACAATCAATTACCAACACAACCATGTAACCAATACTGAGTAGGGAAACCCTACCTAGAATAGTAGAATAGCAATCACCATAGATGATCTAGCAGCTAATCAGAATCTCTCCTCTATGAATCCTCCTCCTATAACATGCACATATACAATTACCAACTACACATCACAAAACACCCAAAAACCCCCAACATTACCCAATTAGGGTTTTAATGAAACTCAACCAAATGCTATAAAAAATTATACAAGGAACTTACCCTTGACACGACGATCACAACGGTATAACGAACGAAATGATCCGACGAACCTACCCTTGGGGGTTTGCCAATAACGCGAGATATGCGAATAACGTAACTTCTAATCTCTCTTGAAAGGATTTAGAATGTTGAAAAGTGTTTAAGAAAATAATGACAGAAGCTTTTATATTAATCTCGCGTTATTAACAAAACCCGTCTAAACAAACCCGTAAAACACACTTACTCGATCGAGTAAGTGACTTACTCGATCGAGTGCCCTTTACTCGTTCGAGTCCCCAACTTACTCGATCGAGTACCCTACAGGCAGACTACTGTTTTGCGTAAAAAGCTACTGACTCGACAGAGTATGTCCCATTCGATAGAGTACCCATAGACATAGAAAACCATAGTATTATATGAGCTTTGCAAGCTCTCATTCTTGTTGTGAAAAATTCCATGCTCTCCGAATAGAGCCAGTTCAACATTATCAATTTCTTTCTTCCAATTGGGCGGTGTGTCTTTGCCCTTCTCTTTGAGATTCCCATCCATCACTTGTCCTTGGAATGGAGATTCCACTTTCTTCTTATCACCTTCCCGGGTACAGTGATCAACCATAAAGCATGCCTCAAGCAAGTTGGGAGCTCTCATAGTCTTGTCAAGATTAAAGGTGATTTTTTCATCACCAACTTCAAGTGTGAGCATCCCGTGCTTTACATCAATCACCGCTCTAGCGGTGAGTAGGAATGGTCTTCCTAGAATGATTGGAATGTTGGATTCTTCCTCCATATCAACAATAACAAAGTCCACCGGTATGAAGAACTTTCCAATTCTCACGGGTACATATTCCCATACCCCAAGTGGGTTCTTTGTTGTTCGGTCCGCCATTTATAAGGTCATGTTAGTGCACTTGAGATCTCCCACTCCTAGTCTTTTACATACCGAATATGGCATGACACTCACACTTGCACCTAGATTACATAGTGCCTTGTTGATTGTGGTGTCACCAATGGTACATGGAATGGAGAAACTTCCCGGATCCTTGAGCTTAGGTGGGGAATTTCCTTGAAGAATTGCACTACTTATCTTTGTGAAGGTGATGGTCTCCAACTTCCTTATGGACCTCTTCTTGGTAAGGATGTCTTTCATGTATTTTGCATAGGCCGGAACATGGTTGATCAACTCCGTGAATGGTATGGAGACCTCTAGGTTCTTCACAATCTCCATGAACTTTCCAAGTTGCTCATCAACCTTGGGCTTGGCTTGGCGACTTGGGAACGAAAGTCTAATCACAATAGGCTCTTTCTCAACCTCTTTGGCCTTCTCTTCATTTCTCTTCTTCCATGAGTCATCGGTAGTTGGCTCTACCACCTTAGGGTTTCTCCTCAATGGTTCCATCACATCACTTTGCTTGACACTTTCCTCAATAATATCCTCTTCAATTGGCATCTTAGGTCCCTCATATCTTGTACCACTCCTCAAGTGAATGACATTGATGGTTTCATGTCTTGTAGGAGAATTACCTTGAGGAGGTAATTGTCCTTTTTGTCTTTGGGAACTTGAAGAGGCCAATTGGGACAATTGTGTTTCCAACATCTTGGTATGAGAAAGGATATTGTTGATGGTAGTGTCTTTGGCTTAGCTATATCTTTGCATTTGAGCAATGAAATCTTGTCGGCTCTTTTGTATTTGGAGGACCGCTTTTTTAACATCAAAAGCTTGGTCATTGGATTGATTATAAGAGGGTTGATTTTGGTTAAAGTATGGTCTTTGAGTAGGATTTCTCATTGGAGGTGGGGTGTATGTTGGCTGAGGGTTTTGAACATTTTGGCTCTTGTATGAGAAGTTTGGGTGAAATTTGGTGTTTTCATTGTAATAGTTGGAGTAAGGGGTGCCATTCTTGTATTCTTGGAAAGAATTCACTTGCTCACTTGTGCCCTTACACTCTTGTTGATCATGCCCCAAAGTTCCACAATTCTCACACACTCCATTTGGAATAGAAGATGTTGCTACCATGGCATTGACATGTTGCTTAGATGATTGAGAAGCTTCATTAATCTTGGCTATGGCTTTCTCAACTTTCAAGTTCATTGTGTCAATATGGGAGCTTAGTTGGGCACCCAAATCGGCACTCAATTGTGTGACGGAGTCAACTTTATGTCTCCCTCCTCTAGTAGCTTTTCTTGGCCTACTATATTGAGAGTTTTGAGCCGCCATCTCCTCTATCTTTGCCCAAGTTTGGTTGTCATCTACCTCGGTGAATCTTCCATTAGAACCCATGTTGAGCACATTCCTTGAGTCTTCATACAACCCATTCCAAAATTGTTGGCCAAGAAACCATTCGCTTAGTCCATGATGATGACAAGAGCGACATGTATCTTTGAATATCTCCCAAGCCTCATATAGAGACTCTTCATCTCTTTGCTTGAACCCGGTGATTTGGGCTCTTAACATGTTGGTCTTCTCCGGAGGATAGAACTTCTTATAGAAGGCAAGTGCTAACTTCTTCCATGAATCAATTCCAAGAGTGGCCTTGTCTAGGCTCTTTAACCATTGCTTTGCGGCTCCGATCAAGAAAAAAGGAAACAATACCCATCGAATTTGGTCTTGAGTTACCCTCGTTTGGGAAATTGCATAACAATAGTCACAAAAAGTCTCCATGTGTAGATGAGGATCTTCACTAGGCATCCCTCCAAATTGACTTCTCTCAACTAATTGTATGAATGCGGATTTGGCAATGAAATTACCAGTCAAGTGGGGTGGTGCTGGAGTACCATTTGGTAGGTTCTCCTCGGTTGGTCACGTTCTTCATATTAGCTCAAAAACGGACTTAACGACCATTTCAACAAAAGCGGGTTTTAACACCCTTTTACAAACGATTTCACAAACATTTTCAACAACTAGGAGACACCCCTTTGGGTCGTCACCTAGCTCGCGCCTAAACAGGCTCTCTGAGTTCCAGTTTTCAAACATGGGCAGACCCGCTTGCATCGCCAACGGGCTCGCGCCTCAATGGCTGCCTGGCACTGCTCCTGTCCCATTTCCAGCAACTCGTCGAGGACGATCTTGACTTCGGTTAACCCGAATACAGGACGTATCATATTGATGAGTTTGCATTTTAGACTTTGCATTCTAAAACATTTTTTTAAGACAAATGGATCATGTTAAGTACTATAAACGTAACTCGGTAAATGGATATTTAATTTCCGTCTTGCATGCTGTGGATGTGGGAATTTGAAGTATCCACGGGGGTTTTTCAAACACAAAGAGTCGCCACCGAAATTTAAGGAAAACTCAGAAACTGCTTTAGAGAAAAGGATTCGTGTGAAATTACGTGTTGGGAAACTCGTTCAAAAACCCAACCCCGCCCGTTGTAAACAACGGCCAGTATTAATCGAACTAGTATTTGTCATATGGATCCATTCATTTTAAACCCTAACATGTAAAAGCAATTCTAGTGGTTTAAATGCACATAACTTCGTCAAGTGATTTAAACATGTGAGTCCATTTAGCTATTCTAGCATAAATAAACAAACAAAGATAAGAGAAAAAAATTCATTCTTACTCTAGCGGCGCTGCAACAAACATGGGTTAGATCACAATAACAATTACAATAAAACCGTAAGCAAACAAGGAAGGCATTAACAAACACCCAAGCAATCGAAACAAGGCCTCTTGGCCGAACACCTTACACGGCCAACATGACCTACTACGGGTGCATACTGACCTATTCTAGGTCAAGGTTGGTTGAGAACACAAGATATATGATAACATTATCATATGCAAATGAAAAGAAGTAAACATGCATCTAAATCAAACAATTGTTTCACAAACGATTGGCATATGAACAAGGCAAATTAGAGGACTAATTCTTAGTTTAAAACAGCCTAGAAAACCTTTCCTAAGGACATCATACACGACATCAATCGACAAAGCAAACAAGCATGACGATAATTGAACAAACATGCTAACGGTTTTAATTAATTCTTAATTAAAACAATTAAATCTAAACATGCCTATATAATCATGTGAATCATGCCTATCATACACAAAATAGAATCATTCTTAGCCTAGAAATTTGAGCCATACATGGTAAACACACGGCCTACATGTGAGACAAACAAATCGACACAAACAATTCTAATTCATGCGATTTCATGCAATTCTAATTAATTAAACCTAATTAATTAAACTAACATGTGAACAAGCAACCAAATTAAATCATACAAACATGCATAATCTAATTTAAGCAAACAAATCTTATGGTCATGCATTCATCTCATAAATCATGCTAAAATACGAATTAAAATTAAACAATTTCATTATTTAATTCAATTAATCAGATGGTTCAACTAATTAACATCTGTTAAATAATAATGAGAGATAAACTAGAGCGAAAAACCTCTAACTTTCAAGAAACCTAATAATGACGGCCGTTAAACACAACAGCCAAAATCGTTTTTCGCCATTACAAAAAGCTTCATCTTCTGTGTCAGCTGCCAAAAGTCCCTTTCTTGGAACTAATGGAGCTAGTTCTTCGAAGATGGGTCCTAAAGTTTCTACCTTTAGGAGTCCTACGTCAGAAGAAGCAACGAAGACGAGGTCTTTACAAGAGATGAATGGGATTCCTGTTCTTAACTTGACTGAAGAAGAAGAAGTAAACCCACAGGATGGATGGATGCTCAGGCGAGGTGGTAAGACTATACCGGTAATGGAGCCTATAGCAGAGGAAGAAGACTTGGTAGAGATGCTTCAATTTACGTCGGAGGACATCAAACCTGAGGTAGAATTTTGGAAAAACTCTGTCTTTTGTTATGTCTTGGGTGCTAATCCACCATGGAATCTTATAGAGGACTATGTTTACAATGTTTGGGGTGAGTTTGGAATTGACAGAGTCTTGTTTTAGACAATGGGATTTTCCTTGTTAGATTTTCTAAACAGGGTAGTAGGGACGCTCTGTTGAAATCTGGGTACTATTTGTTTCATAACAAACCAATAGTAATTAAACCTTGGGATGTTTCTTCTGAATTAGAAAAAGGCAAATTTGAAGTGGTACCTGTTTGGATTCGTCTAGCTGGTATCCCTCTGAAATTCTGGGAAAAATGCTTGCCTAAGATAGCTGGTCTGGTGGGGAACTTTGTTCAACTGTGGACAAAATCCAGTTGAGTTATGCTAGGGTTTTGGTCGAGTTGAAAATGGATCAGAGTTTGCCTGACCAGGTCAAGTTTTTGGATGAGTCTGGAAAAGTGGTTACTGTTACTGTGGCCTATGAATGGAAACCTATTACCTGTACCAGTTGTAATGGTATAGGCCATATTGCTAAGCAGTGCAGGAAGCCAGTTCCGAAAAAAAGGAGGAAACAGATCCAAAAGATTGTTCCTAAACCACAAGATCCCCCAAAACAAGTTTGGAGACCAGTGCAAAAGCCTCAGACTGTTGTTCAGTCTCCATCTATTTTTATACCTGAGGCTTTCTCTCCCTTGGACCAGGTTAGAATGACTCCTCTAGTTAAATCTACACCTGCCAAGCAGATTATGAGGATAAATAGACAAGGGGGATTGGATGGCATCAGACTGTCTGGGAAACTCAGTCCTTATACTTTTGTTGATGCACTGATAAGTAATGCTACTTCTGGAGGGGGAGTGGTTGATGAAGGAAATGTAGATTCATATACATGAAACATATTCTTATATGTCTAAATAATTTGTCATAAAATTAATTACGGATCTTATGCATGCAAACAATAATAAAAGGGAAGAGAAATAATGTCCTTACATTCAATATTTCGGCTATATTGGGCACAAGAGAGATCACCTTTCTCTTCTTGTTCTTGAGCTATTCCAATGGATGAACAAGATCTAAGAATAAGATCTCTCCCCAAGCTTTATACCCAAGGCTTTCACTTAATCTAATTAATATTATAAGTACTAGTATAATATTAATCTTAGTAGAAAATTGAACCAAAACTCTTTAAATCACATAATGGTTTCGGTTTTTAAGAGAGAAGGAGAGAGGATTTTTCTTCTCACTAGAACTTGTATTTTTGGATGAGTAGTTAGAATGAATAATACACCCATTACATTATGGTGTATATCAAAAATAAGAAGAAAAACCAAGTGGTTTTTCTTCTCTAAAAATCCGGCCAAGAGGAGGTGGAAAGGAGCCAATGCATGGGCTCATTTGTCTTCACAATGCACTATAGGCATGTAAGGCTACTAAAGCAAAACAATCATTATGTTTAGCTACTAATTAAACAATTAATTAGCTTAAACCTCTTCTTTATTTCGGTCCATATGATAATATGGGATCCATATTATTTTGTCAATTGTCAATATGTAACATGTCACATGTAACATAATTTGTAATGTATTTTTAACATATTAAAAATCAACGTATTAATAAAAATACGTCATATACAAAATTTGATTTAGTAATTCCATAATTACTTGTGCCGAAATAATTTTTACCAATTTATAAATCACAACTGATTGTATTTATAACAATTCATTCAATTTAATTGTTACATTAAACAATTTATTTCATCCGAGTAATTATACAATTTAATTACTCAGACCGTATCTCATTTAATCACATTTCAATTTGATACGTAAATTTTACTTCCAAAATCGTCCGTCAATTTTCAAGTAATTTAATTAACTCGCAACATTATACGATTAATTAAATAATCAATTAAGAGTATTGCCCTTTAGGTATGACCTAGGGGGTCAACTGATCACCACCGTCACACGACAGTAATGTCAAACTCTAGTCAGCCAATCATTACCGATATATGTTGACCAGTTGACAGTAACAATATTACTTCCCAATTGTATTCTTAAAATGAGATTTAATAATGATATTTAAATCATGTAATCGCACTATTGTTGAGGACATATTTCCCAACAATCTCCCACTTGTCCTCGACAAGTGTGCGTTACCAATTCTCTTGTCCTATTACTATCTCCCACTCAATGCAAGGTGTCTTTAGGTCGTACTTGCAAGTGATCATATCGAGAGTGGTTTCCTCGATCCGGAGAATAAGCGATTGACCGGAATTATCCACTCGGATACCTTCCGAGCGTGGCCACGCATTTCGATTCATTACTCCTCGAGTGGCCCCGAGATATTGTTTTAACCACGACAAGGGGATGGACAATTCCTATCGCACTCATTCCCTTCGACTAGCCACAGACATCATAACCCAAAATATGCCCATTTGACCCCATTTACGAAGGTCGTAGTAACACAAATCAAAGTTAATCAAACTGTGCCATCTTAGGCGAATAGTCTTTAGTCAAAAGAATCGACTCATTAGAATACTATAGCAGCTCTCGCCACGACCAGGCTATATAAATTTGCCAGAACTCTATAAGCGGTCATAAGGCCCGACAAAACGTTCCTAACAGTCTGCCTATGTGATCGACTAGTCATCTCACATGACTCTATGGCACTTGAACTTGCCATCAATCGCATCACACTCTAGTCACTTCGAGACGTCACCTCATACAAGTGACTATGGGCGAATACCATGCTAATCCGTGTTCACTTTAACGGGGTTCAATTGTCTCTACAACCCGTTTGGATGTAACAAGGTATAATAAAAGAGTTTTAAAGTAAAACTCGAACGACAAATGCGATTATCACACATGAATAGTCAATGCCTGATTACTATTCCATGTTCTATAATCTAATTTGATCTTGTATGTAGTTGTTCATTTCAATTCAATTGAAATGACATGACTTATCATGTTTAGCCTTTGAGAAGGCTTTGGTTAGTAGGTTTTATCAACTTCTTGTACCTTACTCAACCTTACTACATATTCGTTTTCCTTTGTAATGTATACATTTGCATTACAAAACTTTCTGAGTACGTGTCGAGATCCAATCAAGACATAGGCCCTCTTAGCCTAAGAATAGCTCCCACTTTGTTTTCACGGTGTGCGGGACTCATCCTCTTGCACATCTCATGATTGCAAGTGCACTCAATTTCCGTTATAAATATCTCTCATTGTTCTTTATTGCCTAGAACGATTCTAGAAAATCTACTTCTTAATTAATATTGCCACAATGGTATCTTAACCATCCTAATGTGTTTTGATTATGGTTTTGTCGGAAACCATGCGCAACCTCAATTGTCAATTGTCACTTGTGTAACACCCTTACACAAAATTGCATCATAAACACTTTGCTTTACTTCCTTAATGCTTCTGCATGCACTTAAGGGTAATCTTTATGGCGTACTTGGCAAAGATTACTTAAATTCGATTTTGAAAACAGTTCATCATACTCAAAGCATATGAAGTGTTATACATCATTTCTTTTTAATTGATTCGGCAGCGGAAGCAAATGAAATCAATCAAATATGTTTAATTTAATTGAACTAGTCATGAATCTTATCAACATAAGACTTCTTCGACCCTAACATCATGTGGATTTATCTTCATAAATCCAGATATTCAAGATGTATTATAATACTCCAAAAGTCTTAAATCATTCTCAATGATCAATATGTCATCCACATATCGGACTAATTAAAAATTCCGTAACTCCCACTAACCTCCATGTATAAACACAACTTCTCGACTTATCGAGAAACGTTTTATCACATGATCAAAATGTTGATTCCAACTCATTGATGTCCTACTTAAGACCCTCTCTTAAGTCTCACATTATCTTAGGATTGCAAGAATCTACAAAACTCATGACATGTATTGAATACATTCCTTCTTTTGAAGAAGCGGGTTTTAGATTCACTTGCTACGTATTTCATAACCTCATAATGAAACACAATCCTTAAGAAGATCCAAATAGACTTAAGCATTTTAATTAGTGCAAAACCCTTTGCAACCAATCTTGCTTTGAAATATCTCTTTATTAGTGCAAAACCCTTTGTCACTAATCAAGTCTTTCGATTCGGATTTTCATGGCTCTAAGCCTTGTATTGAGCTGTGACTTTAAACACTCTTATGTAAGTCATATGTTCATTACTTTCTAGAAGTAATCAACTTGAATCAAACAATTTCTTTTGTAAGTTATAAGCTCTTTACTTTCTTAAAAGTAGCATGAATTCATCATTTTTAACAAGTGACGAATTTAACCTCCTAGGTTTTGAAGAAACAACGTCTTACACAAAACGTCTCATGTAGCCAAGAAAGACCAGTTTCTTGCGACATAACAATCTTTGTGGCTCTTGAAAAAATTTCTCCCACTCTGTCTTCAAAAATAAACTTGTATTTTAGAAAGACAACTTCACGAGCCACAAACCCGTCGTACTCGTGATAATTGAAAGGGAAAAATGAGTATTTGTTTCTTGTGAAAACTTACAAACATGGTACCCTTACCATTTCATATCTCATAAGATTCGATTTAGTGGAAAAAAATTTAGACAAAAATGATAAAATCCCCAAAAAGGATCAAGTAACTCAAAGTAACTTGATTGAAATCCAAACCATATCGAATAACGTTTGATTTCTTATCTAATCACACATTATTCCATAATGCGTGCTAAGAGAGATTAACTTGTGATACTATATCACATTTCCTTTGGCTTATATCAAAGTCTTCACTTTGATAATCCCATCACGACTTAAATCGTGATTCCTTGAATTCTTTGAAATTCTTCAAAAATTTCTCTATTTACCTTATTAAGTGAACACATTAGTGTCAACCTAAATCGTTGGTAAAAGAAAATGATCAACCTATTTTGGATCAATGATTTACAACCTCGATCTCCTTTTCAACCAAAAGGCACGAGACATCTTGCTTGAATACAAGATACGCATATACCATTAACAATCTAATGGTTTCAAGAGTACTCAATAACTCTTTGCGTTCATCATTCCAAAATTTAAGGTTTAATCTTGGGTTACCAATTTTGAGTCTTACATCATCTACATGACATATATTATACTAGTTTGGTTTAGAATATAATCACCTTGATAATGGGCTAGCCATATATCAAATCGTGGTGTATAGGGTCACAAAAATGTGAAAACCTCTTTTGTATCTTAACAAGTTTATATCCTTATTTAGAGTTAATGCACTTAATAGTCATAATTAAGTACAACTTTAAATCCAAAAACTAGATTGAGTACACAATTACTCTATCTCTCGTCATTATTGATGCTAGTCGTCATATTCTAATCATTCTATGTATCAAGTACAACGATGTAAACCACCACCGGTTTCTAATATTGACGAAGTAGTACTAGCAAAATTTATGTTTAATCAAATAAACATTTAAAGAAGAAGGTCCCATTAGATGTCCCACAACTAACTCGTTGATTCTTCAATAATTTGGGGCAGTTTCCTTTCTCGTGTCCAACATTTAAGACAATGGAAACTTTATCAGTCGGGATTGATAAGTTTAGTATCGTTATTCTTCAACAACTTTACTTTTATCATAACCTTGTATCAATTCCATTATAATCCTTACTTCTTGAACCTCGTCCTCATCTTAACAGGTTAAGAGAATGCTCCCACTCATTTCAATGAGTCTTTGCTTTGAGAAGCAAAATTGAATTCATGAAGAACACTCTTCATTTGTTCGTTTTAGTCTTAAAAACTTTCATTGAGGTGGTTGCGTTATTTTGGTCAATTACGAATTCTTGACAAAACTAATTACCAAAATAATTTATCGCTTCAAGGTACTTAATTCAATTAAGCATATGAAACATAGTCCATTGTAAGTAGAAGTGTTAGTCAAGAATCAAAAACCTGTTTGATAATGAATAACTTTAATCTATACTCTTTACAAGAGATCCTTAGCAATGGTTCATACGAGGTCTTTAGAAGAAAATTCATATTTTGTCTTTAGTTACGATGTTTTAATGGAGTTTTGAATCAAAATCGAAATGATATCGTATATGAATTGTGGTAAAGAAATAGAACAATATGATAACGGAATATTGGAAAACAAAACATTTATCGTTATAATAATACTTGTAAACAAGTATAACATTTACATAGTGACCTCTACCCAACTATGATAAATGATTCCAAGATCCAAATTCATATTAACTTAGGCACGGGGTAGCCGATGCAACCTTCATTAATATAACTCGGTAGATTAACCTTTTAATCGATTCTACTTTTAGAACTCTTGGTCGATAAAATTACTCTAATGTTTATCTATAGCCCAAAACACATCAACAAGGGCACGGGGTAGCCGATACATCCCTTATCAATAACTTTTGTTGAGTTCAATCCAAATTTCGAATAAATGTGTCCATTATCCAAACCCACATCAACTTGGGCACGGGGTAGCCGATACATCCCTTATCAATATGAATTCGGTGGATTAGACATTTATCACCCACTTCCCCTACGTAACAAGGTTTGTACCCGGGGTAGCCGAGTGCACTCCCTCGCGAAATAGGTTTTCATGGTTTCTACTATTTGGTAAGGCTATGTCTCAATTGTTTGTTTTAGCGAGAGGTCATGTCAATATATTATCTATCACGTTTTAAGTGAACTAAAGCGGTGAACTACGATAATTTTAATTGACACGGTCGTTAAACTCGATAAAATAAGACAATGCATGTTTAGTTATGGCGATTTAGCGATGCATGTGACATAAAATAAAATGCAAGCATAAAAGTAAATAAATCCTAGTATGGCCTTTCCTAAAATAGAAAAACTATTAATCTATTACATATTCGGAAACCAACTCCATTGGTCCCTTGAACTTCGGTTGTGGCACGCATCTCGAGGTAACACCGTCTTTATGTATCGCCATTCTTGAAGAAATCCGTCTTTTGGAACTCCGGAATGAATAAAATTACATAATAAATTACATAATTTCCTATTATACATTTGTAACTAAAATAAAATAAATCTATTAAATATTACAAAACGGTGATACGAGATCACAATAAAAATTACAACCGAATCGATATTCCCATACATTTCGGGAAATACCAATTAAAATCTAAGGCCATACTAAGTAAAATTACATAATTCAAAATTACATAAATTAAAATTATGACAATCATAAAGAAAAATGCAGCATTATAATATGTATGAACATGCTCAATTTTTATGCTAAATCGCCTTTTAATTAGCCAATATCATATATTACTCGGTTTTTACGGATTGCGTGATTTCAACATTTTATAATCACAAAAATACATAAACTCATATTTATGCATAAGTTAATTACCCTAACCTCTTAGGACTCAAAATATAGTCTTCACTAATAATTTGACCGTAATTAACTTTTATTTACAAAATTGTTCATAAATGGGCCAAAAATACAAAATTAAGCTATTAAACTTCAAATAAATCCAAAAATTCCAAATAAATTCAAAATTTGAAATTTAAATTCATGAACATTCTGGAAAAATTCCATGACACTCATAATGTTCAAAATCTTAGGTTAAAAATTTCGAAAATTTTCCGGAAAAACAATGTTGCGGTTTATCGATATTTAATAAAATAATCATAAAAACATGGAAAAATTATTTTCATTAACTTTTCAATTTTAGATCTGAAAAATATAATAAAATGCAACATTAGACGTTTTTCCTAAGTCATAGATTATATTTTATTAATTTTCATTAATAATGTCACTATTTATGCCATTTTTCTTCAAAAATTCATAAATCATGCTAAAAGACTTCTTTATAGCCAATTATTTTACACACATCTTGTAAAATTGCATGTGACAACATATAAATTTTCTATGACCAGATTCGAAATTTAACTCTTATTAACCTATTTTTCTCTTAAATCCGAATTTAATAATGAAAAAATCATTTTTCGAGCATAACAAGTGCAAAAATTATGAAAATTTACAGGTTATCTCAAAATAATATATGTAACAACATATCCAAAAACCAACTTAAAATTCGAAGTATAGCTAATTTTCGACCAAAAATGACATTTTTACTCATAAAATCACATTTAAATGTCATTATTGTAAATTATGAACAATAAAAATCCGAAAAATTAACCAAAAAATCCTAAAACACTTTAGGACCAGAAATATTAACATGCATGTAATTATTTCGTGATATATCATAATAACACAAATTTTACAAGTTTTATTTTGTTATTCATATAACTCGGAAAAACTTTTAACCAATTTGCATGCAAACAACCTGTCTCTTGATACCGATTGAAGGAAATGTAGATTCATATACATGAAACATATTCTTATATGTCTAAATAATTTGTCATAAAATTAATTACGGATCTTATGCATGCAAACAATAATAAAAGGGAAGAGAAATAATGTCCTTACATTCAATATTTCGGCTATATTGGGCACAAGAGAGATCACCTTTCTCTTCTTGTTCTTGAGCTATTCCAATGGATGAACAAGATCTAAGAATAAGATCTCTCCCCAAGCTTTATACCCAAGGCTTTCACTTAATCTAATTAATATTATAAGTACTAGTATAATATTAATCTTAGTAGAAAATTGAACCAAAACTCTTTAAATCACATAATGGTTTCGGTTTTTAAGAGAGAAGGAGAGAGGATTTTTCTTCTCACTAGAACTTGTATTTTTGGATGAGTAGTTAGAATGAATAATACACCCATTACATTATGGTGTATATCAAAAATAAGAAGAAAAACCAAGTGGTTTTTCTTCTCTAAAAATCCGGCCAAGAGGAGGTGGAAAGGAGCCAATGCATGGGCTCATTTGTCTTCACAATGCACTATAGGCATGTAAGGCTACTAAAGCAAAACAATCATTATGTTTAGCTACTAATTAAACAATTAATTAGCTTAAACCTCTTCTTTATTTCGGTCCATATGATAATATGGGATCCATATTATTTTGTCAATTGTCAATATGTAACATGTCACATGTAACATAATTTGTAATGTATTTTTAACATATTAAAAATCAACGTATTAATAAAAATACGTCATATACAAAATTTGATTTAGTAATTCCATAATTACTTGTGCCGAAATAATTTTTACCAATTTATAAATCACAACTGATTGTATTTATAACAATTCATTCAATTTAATTGTTACATTAAACAATTTATTTCATCCGAGTAATTATACAATTTAATTACTCAGACCGTATCTCATTTAATCACATTTCAATTTGATACGTAAATTTTACTTCCAAAATCGTCCGTCAATTTTCAAGTAATTTAATTAACTCGCAACATTATACGATTAATTAAATAATCAATTAAGAGTATTGCCCTTTAGGTATGACCTAGGGGTCAATCGATCACCACCGTCACACGACAAAGAATGTCAAACTCTAGTCACCAATCATTACCGATATATGTTGACGATTGTTTGATAACAATATTACTTCCCAATTGTATTCTTAAAATGAGATTTAATAATGATATTTAAATCATGTAATCGCACTATTGTTGAGGACATATTTCCCAACAGTTGAGAGTGGAAAGGACCCTCCAGAGCCTAATACTAATGCATAGTATTGGTTTCTGGAATGTTAGGGGTCTTAATGACTTGAATAAGCAGAAGGTGGTCAAGTGATTTATGCACAATAATGGGGTTGGTCTTGTTGGTCTGCTGGAAACTAAGCTCAAGCCTAGTACTTTAATTAAGAGACCTACCTCTATTTGTGATGGTTGGAGTGTGACCACTAACTGCAGGTGGCATAAAGAGGTGAGAATTTGGATTTTTTGGAGGCCTTCATGTTTTGATATACAATTTCTGGCCTATAATGCACAGTATATCCATATGCTTGTCCATTCCCAAACTGATGATAGGAAGTTTTATTTAACTATGATTTACGCTTTTAATGGATTACATGAAAGGGTGGAGCTGTGGGATTTTCTTAAACAGGTGGCTAATCAATGCTCTGATCCTTGGCTCTTGCTAGGAGATTTTAACACTGTTCTTTCACCTATTGAAAGACTTGGTGGTCATACTACTGAGATTGAAATGGAATAGTTTCAAGAATGTGCCTCATTATGTTGTATGGAAGATATTTCAGCTACTGGGGCTCTCTATACTTGGTCTAATAAACAAGAGGCTTCTGAGAGAGTTTATAGCAGATTGGATAGGGTTATGGGCAATCTTGAGTGGATGGCTATGTTTGGTGATTACATTTCTCATTTCCATCATGAGGGACTATTTGATCACTGCCCATGTACTGTGGTGAATAGGAGAGCTGACTTAGGAGGGAAAAGAAGCTTTAAATACTTCAATATGTGGGGCAAAGCTGCATATTTCAAGTCTAGTGTGCTTAGTGTCTGGAGGGGTGTGTATACTGGCACTAAGATGTTTGGAGTGATCAAGAAATTAAAAGCTCTCAAACCAGTTCTCAAAAAGTTGAACCATACTTGTTTCTCTGATATAGAAAACACTACTGCCATTGCTGGTCTGGCTCTAGCAAATATTCAGAAAGCTCTAGTTGACAATCCAGGGGATCTGAACCTTATTCAACAGGAGCTGGACTTAGCAAGTGATCTTTAGGAGCTTACTGTGGCTAGAGATAGTTTCTTATCTCAAAAAGCAAAAATCCAATGGTCTATTGAGGGGGATCTGAATACTGCCTTTTTCCATCATGCTATTAAAAAGAGGATTATGATGAATAAGGTTTTTCATATTGAAGATAAAGATGGGAGACTCTGTACTGAGGGATCTGATATCCAGATGGCTTTCTTGGACTATTACCAATCATTACTAGGGTCTCATAAACAGACTCTTTCAGTGCAACAACATGTAGTTAGTTGTGGTCCTTACTGTACTGAGGAGCACTGGCTCATCTTAGCTTAACCAGTTACTATGGAGGAAGTTAAGCACAACAGCTTCAGTATACCTAATGAAAAATCTCCTGGTCCAGATGGTTACTCAAGTCAGTTTTATAAGGATGAATGGGATATTGTAGGTGATGAGGTTGGTGCTACTGTTGTAAATTTTTTTGATTCTGGGAGGCTTCTGGTTCAGGTTAATTCTACAGTTATAACCTTAATCCCTAAACTAGATAGACCCTCTAGTGTGAAACATTTCATACCTATTTCTTGCTGCAATGTCCTATATAAAGCAATATCTAAGATTATGTGTCATAGACTCGCAAGGGCCTTACCTGATATTATTAGTAAGAATCAAGGTGCTTTTGTTAAGGGGAGGAGTATACTTGAAAACATTCTCATTTGTCAAGACCTTGTAAGATTTTATAATAGAGGCATGGTCTCGCCCAGATGTATGCTTAAGCTTGACCTACAGAAGGCTTATGATACAATTGAGTGGCAGTTTGTGGATCAAATGCTACAGGCACTTATTTTTCCTGATCACTTTAGGAAGTTGATTATGCTTTGCATTACTACTCCTTCTTATACTCTTAACTTAAATGGTTCACAGTTTGGGTTCTTTAAAGGTAAGAGAGGATTGAGGCAAGGAGATCCTATCTCCCCTCTCATATTATGTATTTGTATGGAATATGCCACTGGGAAATGGTACTTTAGATATCATCCTCTTTGCAAGAGCCTGAAGTTAACTCATCTTCTATTTGCTGATGACTTGTTGATGTTCTGTAAGGGTGATATCAAGTCAATTATGCTGCTCCTAAGGGCCTTATCTACTTTCTCTGAAACATCGGGCTTGAAGGTTAATGCCTCAAAGTCAGAGGTTGTGTTTAATGGTGTACCCGATGAGGTGAGAATGGATGTTGTACAGGTTTCAGGGTTTCAACAAGGAGTCTTACCTTTTAAATATTTGGGAGTACCAATTCAACCTGGGAGATTATCTAAAGCTGACTGTCATATACTTTTGGATAAGATTGTGAACAAGATCAGAGGCATTGGTGCAAGGAAGTTGAGTTATGCAGGAAGGCTTATTTTGATTAATTCCGTGTTAAACACTCTCCATTACTATTGGGCTTCTATTTTTCTTATTCCCAAAGGAGTCATAAGGAGAATTGAAGCCATTGCAGGAATTTCTTTTGGAGTGGTGATTCTGAATATCACAGGGTTCCTCTGATAGCTTGGGAGAAAATTTGTTGCAGGAAAAAGGAAGGTGGGCTTGATATAAAGCTAGCTGAGGTGTGGAATAAAGCTACTGTTGGTAAATTGGTTAATTGGACACAAACTAAAGCTGACAGGTTGTGGGTGTTATGGATTGATCATGTTTACCTAAAAGGAGCTGACTGGCAACCTCCTTCTGATTCCCACTGGAACTGGAGGAATATATGTAAAATTAAGGATGTGTTGAGTGCTGGTTTTGTGGGTGCTCACTGGCAGTCTGATGTTAGGGGCTACTCTATTAGTTCTGGCTACCACTGGTTGCAGGGTCTACACCCCCTTATCCAGTGGTATAATAGTGTTTGGGCTTCCTGGAATATACCTAAGCATTCTTTGGTTGGATGGATGATTAAGCATCAGGGTTTGAATACTAGGGAAATGCTCTTCCAGTTGCAGATTAGTGACAGAAACAGTTGTGTGAACTGTGAACAAGCTGTTGAGACACATGAGCATCTATTTTGCAACTGTGTTTATGGATCACAGATTACTGCTGGGATTGAAAACTGGTTGAAGAAGATTGTACAGTTCTAACTCGAATCAGTATAAAGTCTGAAGTAGGTGTTTGTAGGTTGGCATTGATGGCTACCTGGTATTGTACTTGGCAACAAAGAAATGAGTGCAGATTATCCTTGGCTCTAGCCTCACCAAGGAGAGTGGTTATGGAGGTACAGTCTATAGTGAGGGCACACATCTTGCAGAAAGTTCAGACTGTTATGCCTAGGAAGGAAAGAGATTGGCTGCTTAGCTTAGGTGTTCAAGTCTAAATTTGTTAAGTTTTGTAGCTGTTGCAAGTGTGATTGAGATTGTTAACATCATTTTGTAATATTGTTTTATAATTAATAAAAGCTCACATTCTACCAAAAAAATAATTCAATTAATCATAAATTAACAAAATAATATAAAGATGAAAACTTTAATTATAAAACATACTAATTAATCATAAAAAGTATGTTATAATTTCAAATTTAAAACATGAACATTAAATTAAACACATATCTAAGCATACGAGAATAAATCTAACATAATTAACAATAATCATGTGAAAAACAATTCATATAACAATATAAATCGTCTAATTCCTAACAGAAATTAATCCACACAATTAAAAGGCCATCCACCGGCATACATCATCATACAAACCCGTCCCCCTTCATTCGTCACTAACAATATAATAATTACCGTAACAATTGCATAATTAATACGATAATTAAATTAAAAGCGACAAAAATAATAATTAAAAAGGAGAAGGAGAGTATTTGGCACCCTCGGCTTACATGTATCTCGGATGCAAGCTTCTTGGTACGTCGACGGTTTTCAAATCAATAATCGAAATCGAACTTTGAACCAAACAAACACGTTTCACGTGTAAAATCAATTTTGCGCAGCGAACTTCAAACGATCACCACAGCCTAAATACTCAACGATTTTTCAAAATCAAAGATGTTTTGGAATCCTTGAATGACAAAGTTTTCAACTTTGGCAAGAAACCAGACTAAAAACGTATTTAAAATGATTAAAAATGAAGCAAAATAGAGCTGGTCAGAAACTTCTGAAAACTGTGCAAGGTAAAGTATCGAGCAATTTAATGCTCAAAATATTAGCAAGGGCATTTCTTTAAGGCACGAATCAATCAAGTGCACTACCTAGATTATGTATGTAAAATTTAGTGAATTTTAATGGAGATTTGATGGGGTTTCGAGATGATTTTCGAAGGGTAGCTACAGGTGCTCTGTTTTTCTGGGTTGGTGCTCGAGGAAGAAGATGAAGATCTTCCTCAAGTTTTATGGGTTTCTTGAGGCTATTGTTGCATTAGGTTTCATTATTATATCATAAAGGAAGGCAATGGGAGCTTATATAGGTGAAGGAAGCTAGTGTTTCGTAGGCTTAGAGAATAGAAAAGTCATATGACTCGGTTTTTGGTAAGCGATCTTTCTCTCTTATTTCTTGCTCTATTCTATATATTTTCCGATTCTCCATTACTGGCAAAGGAAGGTAGGAATATATGGAAGATATATTTCCTAATGGGCAAGGCAAGAGAAGTGCTTGGAGCTCAAGAAAGAGCTCCAAAGCTCACGCAAAAAACAGAGCACGGAGCTGAACACGGGTCTATTTTGCGGGGCTTGTGGGGTTCGAACCGTGGCTTGGGTTGGCTAGGTTATGGGCTAGGGTTAATGGGCTATGGTTGGGACAAGGCTAGGGTGGTTGGGTCAGGTCAGGGGTGGTCGGCGGTGTAATACTCCGTACTTTAATTAATGGTTTATATTTATAATTATGTGAGTAGTCGTAAATAAATAATAAGATGAATAAATATTAAGTGGAATAAATAAATAATAAGTTGTAGTCGTAAAAGAAAAGAAGTTAAATAAAATAAGAAAATAAGACGGAATGGGGGCTACGGTTGGTACCATGTGGGGGTGAGCCGTATGGGGCCACGGTGGGACCAAGTTGAAGAAAGGTAGTATTTGGTTTGGGTGTTACCTATGCTTTAAGATATTTTCATTATTTTATTATTAAAAAGGACTTTCTTAGAACGTTCCTACTTCTCCTACCAATTTATATAAATACCAACCCTATGCCTCACCATCATAATTATTCTTCTTCAAAAACTCAAATACAATCGTGAGGAGAGCTTTTGTGAGACAACTTTAAGACGGAGTCTTCACCTTGCGATAATTAATTGTGGTAAGTTATCTAATCGCTTTATATCAATTTTTTACGTTTGACCTTGACCATACCCTTGACCGTTGACCATGACCGTGTGGAAGCCGTTGACCGTGGCCGTGAGGGAACGTTGACCGACGGGTTTGACCACCGCCGGGTCAACTTGTTTGTGGGGCATGTTTGTATCGTTTTTGCGGGATTGTTTTGGGTAGTTTACATCTTAAATTTATTAATAAGATTAGTTAATAATTATACATAATTTAATTACTGTTTAGGTGGTGAATTTGTTGAAGAGGTCTTTTGATTAATTGCTTAATTGAGAAGATATGCTAAAAGGTAGGTTAACTACTCAACTATACTATATTGGTAATTGGAGAATTGTTGAAAGATGGAATATTGTTGCAATTGTTGTCCTGAGCATATCGTCGTAATTTTTGTCCTATGATCATATTATTATCTTGTTGGTTGGTTCTCTGTTGTTGATTGGTTGTGAAAGAGATTGGCATTGCTATTGAGATTAATTGGTCAGTCAGGCACATGGGTGTGCAAGTGTCGTGATCCTGTACGTATGATGGTCGGATAGGCACGGTGGCGTTAGGGGTTGGGCCGTGGACCTGAGCAGTACACCGTGTGGTGTCGGATTGGAAATCATCGAATGGTGCGTGTGTGTGGCACGGTCAAGCCGTGTATGTGACGTGTATGTGCCGCGTGTGTATGAGCGTGACGGTCTTGGTTTTCGATCGTTAATTATGTTTCAGGCTATCGTATTATTAATATTATGACTCTTGTTTGGTTATCCTACTCAACCTCGTGATTGACAGTGTATTCGTGAACACCTGTGATGAACCATAATGGGGAGCAGAGTGATTTCAGGTTAGCTTGTGTGAAGTGCTGGATGCTTAGAGGGGAGCTTGGGACGAGATCACTTGAGTCTAGAGATCGTCTTAATTAATATTCAGACACTATTTATTTTAATTCCGCAGCAATTGTTAAAAGTAGTTTATAATATTAATTTATCAAGTTCGATATTTGGAATAAACCTTTGAAGGCACTTTAATAATACATCGTCTTAAAGTACTTTGGTATGTGTTTGTCTTTATACTTACTACCTCAGGCAACTGAGATGCTGCACCCTTATTTACTTGAGAATGTCTTGCTAAAGGCTCTTAAATAAATGGGGGTGTTACAAAGTGGTATCAGAGCGAACGTTCCTAAGGCCTAAAAAAATGAATTTAAAGAACTTAGGATGAGTCTGTAATACTAGGGTTTTTCCTAAGTCTGTACTCGGCCGAATATGTCTTACTTGGCCGAGTAAGGGTGTCGTGTGTTTCTGGACAGTTTACTACCCAGGAATACTCGGCCGATTATGGGAATACTCGACTGAGTAGAGGATACTCGGCCGAGTATACTCTATACTCGACCGAGTATCCGGTCTGACGGGTGTTATTTCGGCGGTTTGATTTAGAAAGGGTTAGAGTTATATAATCGTGGATTAACAGTTTCTAATCATTTCACAAAACCAAAACATTTTAACGTAACTCTAATCCTCTCCAAATCTCTCTCAAGTGCGTGGATTGTTATCAAGTTTCTTCATCTTTTATTGTATCGTCGGTGTCGGTAAGTCCTTGATTTCATTAGTTCCATTGATTGATCTTTTAGGGTTTGCCTTGAATTGTGAATTGGGGGAAAAGAGTTTTGCATATGGTAATTGGAGTTTATGTGATTGTTGTTAGGTGAGGACTTCATAGAGGAGCCGTTCTAGACTGCTTTGCTTGTGTCTCATTGTAGTTGTGCTAAGGCAGGGTTTCCCTACTCGGTTTACTGTCTAATTGTTATAAGATTATGTTTGTATTCTAAACGATTGATTATTTGCTGATAATTGTTGGTGTGTTGGAGTTGGTGTGGTTATTGTGATGGTTGTTGATGATGTTCGCGAGGTGCGTCCTCGGCTGAGTGGAGTCACTTCCGGGAGTGGCTTCACGCCCTAATTTCGCCTTTTGTGGAACCCGCCACAGAAGAGGATGTACACATTAATTAACAGGGTTATCGCTGGTTGATGAGCGGGGCTTAGGTGGGGATTGGCTGCGGTCCCCCACTGGCGGTGAGGATTATCTGTTGCGATGGGTAATCTGGCAGGGCTACACTCTTTAGTGTGTAGTCAGTTACTATGTGAGATCGGGAGTTGGAGGTGGATGATGATCAACAGTTTGCCTTTTTGTACTTGTCTTATTTTGATTATACAGTAACTGACCCCGTTGTAGTTTTGTAAAATCTGTGGTGATCCATTCGGGGATGGTGAGCAAATTATGATAGGTGATGATGTTCACTAGCTATGGGGCCGTCGTGGGGAGTCATCACTCGAGTCTAGCTTCCGTTGTCAAGAGATTTAACATTCAGTCTTAGTTTTTGAACTTTCATTGCAGTACTTTGGTTTTTGGATTTGGATCATGAAAACTTTTATCATTTATACTTTAATAAATGTGTTTGGATTGTTCACTTTGATATACTAACCTCGGGCAACCGAGATGGTAAAGGTCTCTCATGCTAGGGTGGTCCTGGTAAGGTACCTTGGTATGTGGGGGTCTCACAAAGTGGTATCAGAGCGACGATTCTGGCACCTAAAACTAATGAACCCAATGAACTTAGGGAGTCTAAATAAAATGAACCCGGGGAGAGTTGTTTGGAGCTACCGCAAAGACTTGGGAGACGTCCCGAAGTCGCATTAAGGCCCTTGCGATCTCAAGCCGGTCACATGGGGGAAACTGTTGTATGTTTGAGTCATGTGTGTGTGATATCTATAACTTGAATCTTGGGAAGTTATTGGCTGAAATGGTGAAAGTGTTGGAATACAGTAATATATGAAAGGTGAATTGTGAATTCGTATATGATAGATCTTGAACATGAAAATATTACGTGGCTTTCAAAAGGGCAGTGGTACATATGTGTATATCTTGATAGAAAAGTATGTTTAACTATGTTTACGATAGTTACCGTTCGTTTTTGGCATGACTCGGCCGAGCAGGGCGGGTACTCGACCGAGTAGGGGGTACTCGGCCGAGTAACCAAGCACTCGACCGAGTGTTGTTTGGGGTGTGCGTAGCAGTAGCTACTGGTTGTGACCACTCGACCGAGTATTATAGCATACTCGACCGAGTGGAACATACTCAACCGAGTATCACCATACTCGATCGAGTATGTTTTCTGTGTTTCTGACGTTGGCTACTGGAGTGGAACACTCGACCGAGTATTAGTAATACTCGACTGAGTAGTCCATACTCGGCCGAGGACTTCTTTGGCGGAGGGTCATGTTTATTTTGAGTCGTAGGCTATGTGCTTACGTTTCCTTGCTTTGATCAGCTCAAAATGCCGCTAAAGAGGCCAGCAGCGTATATCCAAGCAATTGAGATGACCACAGAGAAGATAGCCTGTATGATCGAGCAGCAGGATGCACTCCTTGAGGCTCTTAAGAATATGGGTAAGGGGGCGGAGAAACCGGTGGATGCTACCCATCTAACCACTATCATCGCCCACTTCAACCCATCTACTTACGAGGGCACCAGAGAACCTAAGCTGCTTGATAACTGGCACCGTGAGATGGAGAGTCTCCTTGAGGTTGTGAAGTGTCCGCCGGAGTTAGCTGTTAAGCAGGTAGTGTACTACCTGAGGGGTGAGGCTGCAGTATGGTGGCAAAACGTGAAGGAAGATGTCAGGGCATACTACAGGGATGAGGGGCTCGGTGCTATACCGTGGGCAGGTCTGAAGAGTGCCATGAGAGAGCAATTCGTGCCGGAACACATTCGTCACAAGTTGAGATCCGAGTTTGATTCTTTGACCATGACTAACGATATGACGATTATGGAGTACTATCACCGGTTCCTTGAGTTGTCACGTTATGCTGAGGACATGCAGCTGGGGCAGCGAGGTTTAGCTCTTCGTTTCGAGAGGGGGTTGGCACCCAAGATCATGAATAGGTTACCAGCCGAGGTTAGCACCGATATGAAGGATGTGTACTTGAGGGCTGGGCAAGCTGAGTGGTTGGTGGACTTATCCAAAGAGGCTACGGAGAGAACCACCACTGAAAAAAGGAAAGCAGAAAGTGAGAGTGGCAATCCGTCTAGCCACACGAAGGGCAGCTATGGTCAGTGTAGAGCTTTTCGGGAGGATCTGGGTTTTCTGGGGGATCTCGAGCATGGGGTAGGTGTGTTGGTTGGAGTGTTAGTGACAACTCCAATCTCACTTGCTTCAACTGTGGGGGAATAGGTCACAAGAGGTACCATTGTACCAGTGCCAGAGCTGGAGGAGCCTCAGGGGCTTATCAGCGAAGTTTCTCGCAGGGTCCGAGTAGAGTTTTGCTAGTAACAGGCAATCTGGGCCGTGGGGTAACCGTGGAGGGCAGAACAACAATGGCGGCTTCAACCGCATAGTGGAGGATCTTATCAGGGCCCGAACAACAGTGTGACTCAGAACTCGGCAGCTAAGCCGAGTACTTCTAACACCTCGGTCCAGGGTGGAGGCTAGAAAAGCAGCGGGAAGCTCTTTATGATGGACAAACAGGAAGCTGAGAACGATGCTCATGTAGTTACCGGTACCTTTCTTGTTCATAATACACTGTCTTTTGTTTTATTTGACTCTGGGGCAACACACTCTTTTGTGTCTAGAGGCCATGCTTTGTCGATGGGTTTTGGGGAGTTTGAGCTTGTAAAGGATAGCGTGTTCATACTTTCCGGGGATTCGGTGTCTTGTGTCAGGTTGTATAGGGATGTGTCCATGTTGGTTGGAGGGGTAGATTTACCGGGCAACTTGCTAGAGTTTCCTATGGATGGGTTTGAGGTCATCATCGGGATGGATTGGTTGGGTAATTAGTATAATACTAAGATAGACTGCCGACAAAATAAAGTGTCTTTAAAGGGGCCCAAGGGTATAAGAGTGTCATATAAGGGGTTTGTTGTGAGGCCTAAGTGTAAGTTCATCGCGGTAATGACCTTAAAGTCATGTTTGAGGAAGAAGTGTCCCTTGATTCTTTGCCAAGTAAGAGATCGGCACGCGGAACAGCTGACAGCATCTGATATACATGTGGTGGGACAGTTTAGTGATGTCTTTCCAGATGAGATACCGGAGTTACCACCTAAGAGAGATATCGATTTCAATATGGAGCTTAAACCGGGGACTGGTCCTATATCTAAAGCACCATACCGTATGGCACCTAAAGATCTGGAAGAATTGAAGAAGCAGTTACATGAACGGTTAGACAAGGGGTATATCAGGCCTAGTGTGTCACCATGGGGAGCACCAGTGTTGTTTGTGAAGAACAAAGATGGGAGCATGAGGCTCTGCATCGACTATAGGGAGCTGAATCGTGTGACGATGAAGAACAAGTATCCTTTGCAAAGGATTGATGCTCTTTTTTACCAGCTAAGTGGCGCAGGGGTGTTCTCTAAGATCGATTTGAGGTCGGGTTATCACCAGTTGAGGATAGCAGATGAGGATATTCCTAAGAGAGCTTTTCGATCTCGTTATGGTCACTATGAGTATGTAGTGATGCCTTTTGGGTTAATGAATGCACCAGCAGCTTTGATGGATCTTATGAACCGGGTTTTTAGTCCGTTCTTGGACAAGTTTGTGGTCGTTTTCATCAATGACATCTTAGTCTACTCTAAGACTAAGGAGGAGCATGAGGAGCACCTGAGATTAGTTTTGCAGACCTTGCGAGACAATCAGTTATATGCCAAGTTATCCAAGTGCGAGTTTTGTTTAGAGGAAGTGGCTTTTCTGGGGCATGTGATATATAAAAAGGGAGTGTCGGTGGATCCTAGCAAGATTGAGGCAGTGACCAAGTGGGAATCACCGAAGAATGTTGCTGAGATTCGGCGTTTCTTGGGTTTAGCTGGTTACTACAGGAGATTCGTGAGGGACTTTTCTATGATAGCACGACCTAGGACAGCTTTGATGAGGAAAGAGACTAGTTTTAGATGGGACGAGAGTTGTGAGACGGCGTTCCAGACCTTAAAGAAGCGTTTGACCACAGTTCCTATCCTAGCTTTACCTGAGGGTTGTGAGAACTTTGAAGTATACACCGATGCTTCAAAGAACGGGTTGGGATGGGTTTTGATGCAGAGTGGGAAGGTCATAGCTTATGCGTCAAGGCAGCTGAAGCCGTATGAGGAGAACTATCCTACTCATGATTTGGAACTGGGTGCAGTTGTTTTTTCTCTTAAGATTTGGAGACATTACCTCTATGGAGCAACCTTTAAGGTGTTTTCAGATCATAAGAGTCTGAAATATATCTACACTCAGAAAGAGCTTAACATGCGACAGAGGCGATGGATGGAGCTGATTAGGGACTATGATATAGAGATCGTCTACCACGAGGGTAAGGGTAATGTTGTTGCAGATGCTTTGAGTAGGAAGAGTGTTCATTCGTTGTGTACAGCTATTTCTTTGCTGAAGCAGAGGGATGAGATGTCCAAGATAAGGATCCATATGATTGGAAAAGGGCATACCGTCGGGGATTTGACGATCGAGCCAGATTTGTATGAGGATATCAAGAGAAAGCAAGATCATGATCCTAAGATCTAAGAATGAAAGTCAAGGGTGGAGAGGGGCACAGTTTCCAAATTTTATATCCACACAGATGGGAGTGTTCGCTTTGATGGGAGATGGTGTGTTCCTGATGATGCAGATTTGAGGAGGGTAATCATGACACAGCCTCATTGTACTCCTTATTCGGGTCACCCAGGAGGTGACAAGCTTTATAAGGACCTCAAGAAAACTTTTTGGTGGCCTAACATGAAGAGGGATGTGGTTGAGTTCGTGGCTATGTGTCTGACATGCCAGAGAGTTAAGGGTGAGCAGTGAAGACCACAAAGGAAGATTCAGTCACTTGAGGTACCTGAGTGGAAGTGGGAGTCGATCTCTATGGACTTTATTGTAGGGTTACCAAGGACACAGCAAGGTAACAATATGATTTGGGTGATCGTCGATCGGTTAACAAAGTCAGCTCACTTCATTCCGATAAAGGACACTTGGACTAAGATACAACTAGCTTTGGGTTACAGGAAACATGTGGTTCGGTTACATGGTGTACCGAAGGATATAGTGTCGGATCGAGATGCGAGGTTTATATCACGGTTTTGGCAGGAGTTGCAGGACTTGATGTGTACGACCTTAAAGATGAGTACAACTTTTCACCCTGCCACAGATGGTCAGACTGAGAGGACTATCAAGACTTTAGAGGACATGTTGAGGGCTTGTGCCATAGAGTTCGGTGGGAGTTGGGAGGACAGGCTGGATTTGATCGAGTTCTCGTATAACAACAGCCTACACTAGTATCAGGATGGCACCTTTCGAGGCTTTATATGGCAGGAAGTGCCGAAGTCCAGTTTGTTGGGATGACAACGCAGAGGTAGTGGTTTTAGGTCCACAGATGGTGCAAGATATGGTTGAACAAGTTTGGCTAATTCGTCAAAAGATGAAAGCAGCTCAGAATCGCCAGAAGGGTTATGCCGACTTGCACCGCAGGGACATCGAGTTCGCAGTGGGTGACAAAGTCCTTTTGAAAGTGTCACCAATGCGAGGATTGATGAGGTTTGGAAAGAAAGGTAAGTTAAGCCAGAATTTTATCGGTCCGTAGGTGAGGTGGCTTACAGGTTAGCTTTACCACCAGCTTTGGACCGAGTACATAACGTGTTCCATGTTTCACAGCTCCGGAAGTATGTGAGTGATCCGTCACATATATGCTCGAGGTTGAGAACATCGAGCTTGATGAGTCTTTATCTTATGCCGAGGTTCCTAACGAGATCTTAGACCGCAAAGTACGCAAGACAAGAAAAGGTGAGACCGTCTTACTTAAGGTGCTTTGGTCTAATCATAATGTGGAAGAGGCCACATGGGAACCCGAGGAAGCTATGAGAGAGCATTTTCCCACCCTTTTTGATCAGGTATGTTTGGTTACGGGGACGTAACCATTGTCTTTTTAGGGAGGTAGGAGATGGTCGCATGTTTGTTTTTGAGTTAGTCTAAGTCGGTTTAGTGATGTTTTGTGTTGGTTTAGCTATGTTTGTGTCGTCTGGCCGGTTGTGTTGGGTGTTTTGTTGGGGTGTTTGTTTTATGTGGTAAGAGTTGTTTGGCTCTTGTTTGTCTTGTTTTGGGTGTATAGAGTGAACTTCGGGGACGAAGTTCTTTTTAAGGAGGGAAGACTGTAATACTACGGTTTTCCTAAGCCTGTACTCGGTCGAATATGGCTTACTCGGCCGTTTAAGGGTATCGTGTGTTTCTGGACAGTTCACTGCCCAGGAATACTCGGCCGAGTGTGGGAATACTCAACCGAGTAGAGGATACTCTGCCGAGTATACTCTATACTCAACCGAGTATCCGGTCTGACAGGTGTTATTTCCGCGGTTTGATTTAGAAAAGATTAGAGTTATATAATCTTGGATTAACAGTTTCTAATCATTTTCACAAAACCTAAACATTTAACCGTAACTCTAATCCTCTCCAAATCTCTCTTAAGTGCGTGGATTGTTAGCAAGTTCCTTCATCTTTCATTGTATCATCGATGTCGGTAAGTCCTTGATTTCATTAGTTCAATTGATTAATCTTTTAGGGTTTGCCTTGATTTGTGAATTGGGGGGAAAAGGGTTTTGCATATGGTAATTGGAGTTTATGTGATTGTTGTTAGGTAAAGACTTCGTAGAGGAGCCGTTCTAGATTGCTTTGCTTGTGTCTCATTGCAGTTGTGCTAAGGTAGGGTTTTCCTACTCAGTTTACTGTTAATTGATTTAAGATTTTGTTTGTATTGTGTACGATTGATTATCTGCTGATCATTGTTGGAGTGTTGGAGTTTGTGTGGTTGTTGTGATGGTTGTTGATGATGTTCGCGAGGTGCGTGCTCGGCTGAGTGGAGTCACTTGCGGGAGTGGCTTCACGCCCTAGTTTCGCCCTCTGTGGAACCCGCCACACAAGGGGATGTGCACATTAATGAACAGGGTTATCGCTCGTTGATGAGCGGGCCTTAGGAGGGGATTGGCTGCGGTCTCCCACTAGCGGTGAGGATTACCTGTTTCGATGGGCAATCTGGCAGGGCTTCACACTGTTGGAGTATGTGTCCTCGACAATACTGCGATCACATGTTTAAATCTCATAATAACAATACGTAAGGGATGATTCAATTATATAGTCAACTGATCAACATTAATCGGTAATAATTGGCTAACTAGAGTTTAACATTACTGTCGTTTGACGGTGGTGATCAGTTGATCCCTTAAGGTCACACCTATAGGACGATTCCCAAACAAGAAAGTTAATTAATTGTATATCGATACAGATTAATTAAATCCTTAAATTGAACAAATTTATGAGTGAAAATATTGATATCTTATTGTAATTTAATTAAATAAGATTTATTTTAGTAATTAAAAGATTTTATTACTAAAATTCATTATTGTTTATGAAACAATTGAGATATGAATGAATGGTTAATAGTAATTACAAAATATTGTGAATTGTATTAACATGACCCATTTTATACCATGTAATTGTGAATTACTAGACAATTTGTTATATGTAATTTAATTAATGTATATAATGATATTTATTTGATAAATATGCATTAAATTAATTAATAACATATTATATACTACATGTGACATATTGTGTGAAAAATGACAAATTGACAAAATAAAATGGAAGTCCATTTTACCTAGAGTGACCGAAAATTGGAGGGTGGACGGAGTTTGTGGATGATTTGTTTTATATAATAAAATGGACATAATCATTCCTACTCTAACTAGCCTTACACCTACTATTCTTGTGAAGAACAAAAGCTAAAGTGAGAAGGCCATGCATTGGCCTTCCATCACCTTCAAAACCGGCACCCTCCTTTTCTAATAGAGGTTTTGGTTCTTATTTTGATTCATTAATTCATTCTTACAATAGAGTATTGTAGAGTTCTCCTTCTCATCTCTCTAAAAGGTTTTAGAACCTCTAAAAATTATTCATCTTATTCTAATATCACATAATAATATTACTAGTGTAGTAATAGATTTATTATTAGAATTATTTAGGAAATCTTATATATTAATCTAGTTAATTAGTATATAAGTTTTAAGGGATAGTCTTGGGTGCAACTAAGAGGAGTGTATTTATGCTTGAGACTTGAAGATCTTGAAGGATCATCCCATATTATTTGAGCTCAAGAACAAGTGAAGGTAGAAGACCTTACTTGTGACCATTTCGTACCATTTAACAATGTAAGGAATATTGTTTTCTTCTTTATTTCTTTTATTTTGTTATACATGCAACTAGATCCACTGGTAAATAAATTATGGATAATTTATAAAATGATTAGATGAGTCTAATATGGGTATATGAACCTAACAATTGGCATCAAGAGCTTTGGTGTTGCATGCATAATCTGTTTGGTTTTTCCAAGTTAAATGTAACTAATTAAAACTAGATATTTTGTGATTTATAAAGATAAAAGCCACGAAATTTTTTGCATGTTATACATTCTGGTTCTAAAATAATTTTAGGTCATATTCATGATTTATGGATGATTATTGCTTATTTTAATGATTTTTAGTGAAATAATTACATTTTATTGAGTAAAATGAACTTTTATTTACTAAAACTAGTTAAACTTCACTACTGACCGTGATTTTTTAGTATGACCTCACATACATATTTTATGTATTTTATGTAAAATTTCGTATTAATGTGATTAATATTGCATGATTTATGATTTTTTTGTGATAAAAATGGTATAAATGGAGGTTAAATGTCTAAAAATAGTTAAACTTTGAAATAGGCCATGAAATTTTAATATGATGTCACATACATATTTTACAGATTGTATGAAAAATTTGAGATAAATGTGATTTATTATGCATTATTTATAATTTTAATGGTTAAAATGATATAAATAGTGACTATTTTTAGCAAAAATAGCTAAAATGAATTTTATGGCATGAAAGTTTTCCCAAATGTTGTATATATAATATGAACATCAGATCTAAAGTTGCATGATTTATTTTGATTGATTTGGTATGATTATTGATTTTAATGTGATAAAATCGATAAAAGGGCAACTTTATTCGTCATAAAAATAAATTCGAAATTTTTGGTTGAAATTTTGCCATTTCCATGATCAGGAAATTTTTTAAGAATGTTAAAAATTTTGATTTTGATTTTTCCATAATTTTTATGTTTAATTTGGAATTAAATGGTAAAAGTTATATTTTATACGATTTATTAATGAAATAAATTATAAATATTTTGTGGGCAAATGTGATTGAGTTTTTGGAATCTTGGTAATATTCCAGTATTTACAAAAATGTGATTTCGAATTTTTCCAAATTTTTATGATTTATTGGGAATTATTTCATAATTGTTATGGTTAAAAGAAGTTTAAATAAGCAATAATACAAAACCAAGTTGAATTATTGTCAAAAATTGAGTAAAGACTAATTTTTGAGTTCTAAAAGAGTTAGGATAATTAACTTGGGCTTAATTTTGATTTAATCATTGATTTGTGATTTTAATAAGTTATTATCACGCATTTCCATAAAACCGGATTATATACGATATAAGGTTAAAATAGGGCGATTTGGCACATAATTAGGCATGATAGATACATATTATAATGCTGCATATTTCATTGTTGAATGTCATATTTTACTCGTTTTCTTGCCCGTGCGTTGCACGGATATTAAATTAATATGTGATAAATTTCATAATAAAATGGAATATAGACATATAGTACATCGTTCATGTCTAAGATTTTATATATGCCGCATGACCAACAAATAATTCCCGTTAACATAATATTGACATAAGAATAAAAGAGTGTTTGATTAATAAAATACTTTTTTTTAGGAAAATAAAACCAATATGAAGTTTATATATATGATAATTAGACTGATAGTTTTTAAAATTTGTTCATTAATACCTGTTTGTTTTTCAATTGGTCAAGGAAAACAATAATATATACTCTGCATAATCAACTCAATGATGCAACAAATCTCCTTCTTTCGAATAACAACCATAATTTAATCATTGCTGAATCAAATTGTAATTATGTAAAAACATTTAGAGGTAGTTAGAATGTTATATCTCCCGGTCAAACTATAGAAGTGCGTTTGAATATGAACCCAATTCCGACGCAATACTACATGCCTAGGGCTGCTTATGACCCCCCTCTCTATAGCAATAGTCTTGGCTCCCATCTTCTCATTTGAAACAAAATATTTCACGCAGACCCCCATTTTTCTTCCCTATTCACACACATGATCTAAGGCTCCGTTTGGCAGTACACTTCAGGTACCTGATTTGCCTCGAGTAGCTTTTTTGTCAAAAAAATCAGGTACCTTATTTTTTTTAGAGTGTTTGGCAACTACCTTTTTTTACCTAAAAAGGTACCTGAAATGAAATGCTACCTCATGTAGCATTTGAGAAATCAGGTACCTGATTCTTTTTTGTTTACCGATTTTACCCTTGTTTTTTAATGTTGTCAACTAAAATCTCATTCAATACCTTCTCCCAAATAACACAAACAACCATTAAATAAAATTTTCAATACACTTCACCGGAAAAAATCGATTTTTTTTTATGTGTATGAATTTAATAGAAAACTAATTTTGTATTCATAGAATACATTTTTTGATGATATATTGTTTGAATTTTTTTCTTTTACCTAATCGTGATATATTAGTTATTATTCTCGTTCTCTTTGAAATATGTTGGAGACTTGCACAAATACGAAAAAACTACATTATGACTTTATTACTAACAACGCCAATGATAATAACACAAGAATAATAGCAAAAACATAAACGATAACAATAATAACCATGCCCTTTTACGTCATTTGATCAAATATCAGCTACCTTTTCAGCTAGTTTCCAAACACTTTTAATAAAAATCAGCTACCTTATCAGCTCCTAATTTTCAGCTACCTTATCAGGTTTCAAGTACCTTTTCAGGTTTTAGGTACATTTTCAGGTTTCAGCTACCTTTTCAGCTAATTTTGCCAAACAGAGTCTAAAACAATCTCATCCCTTGAAAGATCGATCATTGTCTCCGAAACTTATCTCATATTTATCTAATCAAGTGAAAAACTAAACCCCTACTTTTAGAAAAATTCACCATCCAATAGAAACTAACCCTTGCTCTCGACAATGTTGTTTTTTTAGGAAAATAAAACCAATATGAAGTTTATATATATGATACTTGGGACTGTGAGTTTTTAGATTTTGTTCATTAATACCTGTTTGTTTTTCAATTGGTCAAGGAAAACAATAATATCTACTTTGCATAATCAACTCAATGATGCAACAAATCTCCTTCTTTAGAATAACAACCATAATTTAATCATTGTTGGGTCAAATGGTAGTTACGTAAAAACATTTACAGGTAGTTAAATGTTATATCTCCCGGTCAAACTATAGACGTACCTTTGAATGTGAACCAAATTCCAACGCAATACTACATGGTTGGGGCTGCTTATGACATCCCCCTATAACAATAGTCTTGCCCCCATCTTCTCATTTGAAACAAAAGCCTTCACGCAGACCCCTATTTTTCTTCCATATTCACACACATGATCTAAAACAATATGATCTCATCCCTTGAAAGATCGATCCTTGTCTTCGAAACTTCTCTCAAATTTATCCAACCAAGTGAAAAACTAAACCCCTACTTCTAGAAAAATCCACAATCCAATGAAAACTAACCCTTGCTCTAGACAATGTGTTTAGAATTAAGATTTTACTTTAATTTGGATTGATGGGGTCAAGATTAAGTTTATCAGTATGATCTTTTGAGGTTTCTTGTTATTATTCATGTTACCTAAATTTTTTTATGCAAGCGATATTTTGCTGATAAATAACCTTATTTATTATCACTATCCTCGTTGAACTCACCACTCTCCACAAATGCACCCTTTCTCCACCCCACTAATTTACCCGCAAAATAAAACATCAGCCACTGTGATTAGTTCTTACTACTTGAAACAACCTTCAATCCACTACCACTATCACTACCTTTCTACCACATTTTACATCTAAGAAGTCATAAATCACATTCACCTCCATGAAAATATGGATCCTCGTCTACCTTATCGAAGACAATTTATTTCTCCTTCAACAAAGAAAAGTTTAAGAAGCAATCTTCCCTCTTATCTCTCTCATTTTCCCTTCCTAGTCGTTTTCTCGTCCCCTCCCCTACCTCCATTCCAGATACTCAAAAAAAGTGTTTAGGTACTATGTTTGTAAACTGAATAAGTTTGAATATTATATATATACACGAACTTTGTTATTTATTTCATTTTGGATAAATAAATCTTACTACCCCCATCTCATTTTTAGTGTCCTTTTTTCTTCAAATTTTATTATCTCATAATTATTATCCTCTTTCTAGATCTAGTAAGGAAAAACTTTAGTCAACCAACTCATCGCAATGAACCTCATTCCCACTCGAAACAACCTTTAGCCCACTACTTAATCCCTTCGGTTCACACATAAAACGGTCTAAAATGCAAAACTTTCATCTCTCTCTTGAAAAGTCCATCTAACTAACAGAAACCTAACCGCTACTTTCTGAACTTCATCATTTTTACATCCCGTAAAGATTAAGTTGAACATGACAAAAAAAATGCAGAAACTTAGGTTTTGTTTGATAACGACAGATTGAACATTTTTTTTAGCTTTTTGAGAGTTTTTGCACTATTTAAATAACAAATGTGCTGTTTTGAGTGTTGATCATCGACATATTGAAATAGTAGATTGTGGTGTAATTTCCTGTTTTACATTATGACCTTTAATTAGTACGAAGTATATTATAAGAAAATAAAAATTGAGTTTTTTTATCTCTGAGTAAATTAAAGATCAAACTTTATCTTTATCATATTTATAATTAATATTCTTCACTTAAAATATATAAATTTAAGCAAGTTCAAATAAGTTAGCTAAAAGTTATAAATCACACATTGTACGAAGCTGTATAATCATTTTTTTTATTAATATGAAATAAATGTCATAAACTTCATGAGAATATTAATGCGGTAGAGAACTATAGAAGAGTTGGCAAGTACGTGACCTCCTTTTAGGTTTAAATTTTTTCATTTATTTTTATATTTTTGCCTAAAGGTTGTTAAAGCATTGTATTATGCATGATGCATATGTCTCACCCTTCCCCAATTTGTATCTCTCCCTAAATTATACTGATGATGTGATCAATTTACACAAAATAAAAATAAAAAAATATAGCATCAACAATAATTAGTTTGCTCCATATAATTGAATAGTACCATTTTTTATGCATGTAAATTTGTCAGAAGAAAAGCTTGAGAGAAACGATCTTCACTGTGTTAGGGAAAGACTACTCTTACCCTTTTATGTGTTGTTCATGGCTTTTTTTTAATGTATCTAATAATTTGAATCTTAACCTTATACATATTTCTATAATAAGTGCATCTAACTTACCTTCAAGCCTCATTCAAATCTATTTTATTACTCGTGGTACCATTTTTACTTTAAACTGTAAAACAATCGCACAATAAAGTTTTTCAAAACATTTACTCATTTTTCATAATATGATATTTCGATTCGCAAATTAGCAGTAACTTTCTTTATCTTTTAATACTCCTTGAAAAATAGATATCAAACTTTTTACTTATCAATAATCTGTGAATATCTAATTTAAGTTTTGATTAATATACTTTTATATAATGACAAATGAATGTAAATAATATAATAAAAAATTATCAATAGAAGTTGAAGTGTATTGTGAGGGAAATAACTTTAAAATTAGTAGGAGAAATACATATGACATTTGAAAAATAAACTTCGTATTATGTATAATTAAATATGACATTAGCAATAACAAAAGACGTAGGGGCATATTTCAGCGTTCATTTTACTCTTTACATAAGTAAATTCCATGTAGTACGTATTATGCATGCACATTTGTCACAACCGAGTTCGGCCTAGGGCCTTTTAGCCTCATAATACCTCATTTGTTTAATCGGAAGTTGTTATAAAATTGGATATTATAAATATATCGAAGTTTTTTTGGCCTTCTAATTTAATAAAAAGTGAACAAATACTAATGAATAATTTTTTAATATTAATAAATTGTAGATAATTAATTTATTTCCTGTTTCTAATAATAAAATTGTAAAATAATTAATTAATTCTCATTTCTAATAGGAAAATCATATTCCTAATTATAATAGAGAAAATTTAAATAATTATTATCCCCTAATTCTAATAGTATAATTAGGAAAAATAAGCCTTAATAAATTGTTAATTTATTTCCTATTTCTAATAGGAAAATTGTAAAATAATTAATTAATTCTCATTTCTAATAGGAAAATTATATTCCTAAGTATAATAGAAAATTGTAAATAATTAATTATCTCCTAATTTTAATGCTAATAGTATAATTTGAAAAAAAAGCCTCCTTTAGTTATATATATTGATTTATATAATTTTGAATTATGTAATTTTATCTTAGTATGACCTTAGTTTTTAATTGGTATTACCCGTAATGAAAGGGAATATTGATTTGGTTGTAATTTTAATGTGATTTTGCATCACCGTTTTGTAATTTAATAGATTTAAATTTGTATTACAAATGTATAACAGGAATAGCCATGTATTTTTATTATTATTTTGTAATTCCGGAGTTTCTTAAAGACGGAGCCATTCGGAAAGGAGTTTCGGTTAAGACGGTGTTTTCCTTGGGAGGCGTGTCACATGAAGTTCAAGGGACCAAAGGAGTTGGTTTCCGAATATGTAATAGATTATTTGATTTTCTATTTTAGGAAGGTCGTATTAGGAAATTATTATTTGCTTTGCATTTCTTTTAATATGTTGCATGCATTGCCAAATCGCCATAAACAACACATGCATATCATATCGAGTAATCGACCGTGTCAATTATAATTATCGTTAGTTCGAAAATTTAGTTCACTTAAAATTGATAGATAATAAATTGACTCGACCTCACACATTTTAAAAGATTGAGACTTAGCCTTACCAAATAACTATGAACTCATGAATCCCAATTTCATATAGGTACAATACGGTATTGAAATATTATACCGGGGTGCTTTCTTTGACGTTGGGTAAGTGGGGTGATAAATAGTTATTGCACTTCGAAAATTTGGTTGATCTCAACGAAAGTATTTGCGACTGTAGCCGCAATAGGTTCGGGCTAAAGATGAACTTTACGTAAATTCATCGACCGAGAGTTCTAATTGTAGAATCGGTTAAGAGGGTTAACCCACCAAGATTATATTAGCAAGAGGTGTAGAGGGCTCGTAGGCTCACATCCAAGATTTAATATGAATTTTTGGGTCTCGGAATCGTTTATATAATTGGGTGTAGGTCATTATATAAATGCTAGAACATGTTAAAATGTTTTAGATACAACGATGAATGTTTAAATTTTCCCACTATTTTGTTGTTTTTTTAATGTTGTTCTATTTCATTACTCCTACTCATATACGTTATCATTCGATTGTAAAACGAATCTCCGCAAAACCACTATTGCTAACGACAAAGAATCTCTTTCTAAAATGAACCGTATCATAGGTTATGGACTAGCTCCATAGGAATTGTTCTATTCCATAGAACTCGATAGGAATTGTCCTATGCAAATATAAGATTAGCATCTTAAAATCCTAACATACCTATGTATGATTTCTTGTGAAGAAATATGACTAGAGGCAATGATTAGTCAAAATATGTTTTGATAATTCTTCTATGCATCCATGGTTCAAATTTTTTATTGCTCAACTTAAACACTTGCCATCTAGCACTTAAGTTGCTAAGAATATGACAATGTTAAAATTGGTAAATTAATTTGTTAGAGATTTTGATTAACCAAATACCACAATAGAGTTCATCCTTGTGAAGGATTAACTAGGAATTTATATGAAGATAAGTCTTCATCAAGTAGAAATTCTTGAAGTAAGTGGGAGCAATATGAAGTAAAGTTCCTATCTTAATTGTTAAGGATAGAACTAGGCTTGAAAGAGAAGGTGTTAGACACTAAAATAGAGACAAACCCCAAATAAGTAAAGATCAAGGAAGTTGGTCGTGTGACTCCAACATATTCCTTCTTGAATATCTATGACATTGACATTGCATTATTGCCAAATACCACATCATGAGTATTTGATACAAATTTATGGATTTCATCGTATTTGGCATTATCATGTGATGACTAGCAAGAATAAGTTTAGAAATTTACATGAATGGAACTTGGGTAGTTGTCATTTCATCCATGAACATATAAGTGTTATAATGTACTCATTTTAGTTTTGTATTTAGAAATGTACCTCAATAACTGTTATGATGTACACTAACTCTAAATAAGAATATAATTCAAGTTTTGTGTAAAACGTAAAGGGTTTCTCTATTATGCAATTAAAACAAGCGTTGTGCCCTTACGTACCACGATTAAGTTTATGGTGAGACCATACAAATTAAGGTAATTATATTCAAAATAAAAATAAATGTCATATATATTATATAAGACTCAAGTTGGTGATCCCAAATTATTTCTCATTTCTTGATTGAAGGTCGCATTAAAACTAGTTTTGACTAGTATCCAATACCATTTGATTGTGAATTTCATGAAATGTGCGAATCTTGGATTCAAAGCAAGATATTTCGTGACTTTTCTTGAAAAGTATAGCGAATAGAATAATTAAGTTATTCACCAAATACACTTTAATGTGTATGGTCAAATATATTTTCAATCTGAGAAGGTCATTATTACTTCTTCTCTTTTACCGACAAACTAGGTAGATACTTGGTATCCACTTAATGAGGTAAGAAGAGAAATTCTTTGAATAAATTCAATGAATTCTTCTTATGAAGTATAAAACCCAAAGTATTAGTACTTTGTTTAGTATAAGAACCATGAAGTAATGACTTTATTTTACACCAAATAGAGAGTGATATGGTATCACAAGATCACTTTCATAATCACACCCCATCAAGATAAGGTGTATTAGAAAGTTACAAAGAATCCTATACGATATGATTGAATATTTACTATAAAGTTGGAGATAGTTTCTGTTGCAAATTTGTCTAGTATTTATAATTTTTCCACTAAAACAGAATATAGTTAAAGCAATCAAGTACAATTCATATGAGATATGGTTAGGCCAGGTACCTAAATTGTAGCTTCTTTCGATAGTAAACATGTGCTCATTTTTTCTACAAGATCACGAGAACGAAGGGTTTGTGGCTCGTGATGCTGTCTATTAAGAAAAGAGGATTATTTCTTAAAGACAGAGTGGGAGAAAATGTTCAAGAGCCACAAACTGAGAATAAGACGTAGGAAGATGTTCCTTCTTGGTCAAAATTAGTAATTATTTCTTCGAAATCTAAAGTGGACAGGAGTCATGTTATTTTTGAAAGTAACAAGCCTGTAACTTATTAAGATGCTTTATCTAGTTTCAACTCCGCAGAAGTCCGAAGTGAGCATAAACATAAAGATGTTTATTTAGCTGGTTGGTTGGTGGCAAAGGATTTGCACGCAACAACAACGCCTTATTAAATTTGGATTTTATAGTTGGATTTTAAAATCATCTTGCATGAGTTTTGAAAATCGCAACAATCCTAAGGTAGGATGTAGACTTAAGAAGAAATCTCGAGTAGAAGTTAAGGAGTTGAATTGTATGTTTTGATCATGTGATAAACTTTTCTCGATTTGTCGAGTAGTTTATACATGGAGTTTAGTGGGAGTAATATGGTGTTACTATTCTTATGTGTAAGGGACATATTGATCATTTTGAATGATGGAAGACTTAGGAGAAGAATAATACATCTCTAAGGTATCCAGACGTATAAAGATAGTTCTAAGAGGATATTAGCGTTAAATGAATATTCTTATGTTAATAAGAGTCTAGACAAGTTCAAAGGTATTGAACATGTAGAAATTGAATCCACAAGCTTCCGCTGCGGGATTAATTCATTACGCTAAGATGTATCACCATTCTTAAACTTCGTATACTTGGAGTAGGTCGAGAAGTTACAAATTGAATCTTTGAGAGAAGTCTCTATATAGCCACATAGTTCATTAGTTAGTATTCAGGAAGTACTAAAGATATGAAGCTAAGCATTTAGAATTGAGATGGATTTATGTGCAAGGAGTTACACAAAAACAATATTCTAAACACATTAAGGTTGGTTAGAGAACCATCTTGGCTATATTATTTAAGGAGGATATCTGCTAGAAACATCCTAGGCAGTTGAACAATGAGATGTACACAACGAAAATTGAGTACACTTGCAATAATGAGATATGCAAGAAGGAAGGGATGAAATTAGGATTCGGTTTTATGAATTGGTGGAACTATGGTAGTTTGTTCCAATAACCGAAGGTCCTATTCCTACACACTGTGAGGACAGTGGGAGTTATTCAAAGGCAAGAGAGCCTGTGTCCATATTGGATCTAGACACGTACTCAAAGAAGTTCTTATAATTCAAAATTATTCACAAGAATGGGAAATAGTATATAGTAAAGTTAGGGAAAGTGCAAAGTATTGCTGAAACTTGCTAACCAAGGCCTTTTCATAGGCTAAGCATGATAAGTCATGCCATTTCAATTGAGTTGAGATGTATAGTTATATACAAATTAAGTATGGATTATAGATTATGTAGTAATTGATATGGTATCAATTTTACATATGTGATAACGCATTCATCGTTTGAGTTTTATTAAAAACTCTTTTATTACTTTGTTATATCCAAATAGGTTGTAAGGACAACATTGAACCCTATTAAAGTGAACTAAATTAACATAGTATTGGCCCCTAGTTGCTTATATAAGGTAACGTCTCGAAGTGACTAGAGTGTGATGCGATTGATGGCAAGTTCAAGTGCCATAGAGTCATATGGGATGACTAGTCGATCACATAGGCAGAGTGTATGGGACACTCTGTCGGGCAGTGACCGCTTATAGAGTTCTGGTAATTTTTATAAACCCTGGTCGTGGCGAGAGCTACTATAGTATTCTTATGAGTCGATTCTTTGACTAGAGACTGTTCGCCCAAGGTGGCACAGTTTCTGAGTGACTTTAGTTTATGCTCTACGACTTTCGTAACTGAGATCAAATGGGCATATTTTGGGTCATGATGAGCTGTGGCTATTCGAAGGGAATAGTGCGATAGGAATTGTCCACCCCCTTGTCAGGGTTATCTAAAATCTCAGGGCCACTCGAGGAGTAGTGAACTGAAAATGCGTGGTCACGCTCGGAAGGTATCTACGGTAGACAATTCCGGTCAGACAGTTACTCTCCAGATCGAGGAAACCACTCAAGATATGATCAAATGTAGGTACGATCTGCAAGACACCTTGCATTGAGTGGGAGATTGTAATAGGACAAGAGAATTGGTGACGCACACTTGTCTCGGACAAGTGGGAGATTGTTGGAGTATGTGTCCTCGACAATACTGCGATCACATGTTTAAATCTCATAATAAGAATACGTAAGGGATGATTCAATTATATAGTCAACTGATCAACATTAATCGGTAATGATTGGCTAACTAGAGTTTAACATTACTGTCGTTTGACGGTGGTGATCAGTTGATCCCTTAAGGTGACACCTATAGGACGATTCCCAAACAAGAAAGTTAATTAATTGTATATCGATACAGATTAATTAAATCCTTAAATTGAACAAATTTATGAGTGAGAATATTGATATCTTATTGTAATTTAATTAAATAAGATTTATTTTAGTAATTAAAAGATTTTATTACTAAAATTCATTATTGTTTATGAAACAATTGTGATATGCGTGAATGGTTAATAGTAATTACAAAATGTTGTGAATTGTATTAACATGACCCATTTTATACCATGTAATTGTGAATTACTATACAATTTGTTATATGTAATTTAATTAATGTTTATAATGATATTTATTTGATAAATATGCATTAAATTAATTAATAACTTATTACATACTACATGTGACATATTGTGTGACAAATGACAAATTGACAAAATAAAATGGAAGTCCATTTTACCTAGAGTGACCGAAAATTGGAGGGTGGAAGGAGTTAGTGGATGATTTGTTTTATATAATAAAATGGACATAATCATTCCTACTCTAACTAGCCTTACACCTACTATTCTTGTGAAAAACAAAAGCTAAAGTGAGAAGGCCATGCATTGGCCTTCCACCACCTCCAAAACCGGCCCCCTCCTTTTCTAATAGGGGTTTTGGTTCTTATTTTGATTCATTCATTCATTCTTACAATAGAGTATTGTAGAGTTCACCTTCTCATCTCTCTAAAAGGTTTTAGAACCACTAAAAATTGTTCATCTTATTCTAATATCACATAATAATATTACTAGTGTAGTAATAGATTTATTATTAGAATTATTTAGGAAATCTTATATATTAATCTAGTTAATTAGTATATAAGTTTTAAGGGATAGTCTTGGGTGCAACTAAGAGGAGTGTCTCTATGCTTAAGACTTGAAGATCTTGGAGGATCATCCCATATTATTTGAGCTCAAGAACAAGTGAAGGTAGGAGACCTTACTTGTGCCCATTTCGTACCATTTAACAATGTAAGGAACATTGTTTTCTTCTTTATTTCTTTTATTTTATTATGCATGTAACTATATCCACTAGTAAATAAATTATGGGTAATTTATAAAATGATTAGATGAGTCCAATATGGGTATATGAACCTAACACACACTTCGGTGTGTAGTCAGTTACTATGTGAGATCGGGAGTTGGAGGTGGAAGATGATCAGTTGGTTGCTTTTTTGTACTTATCGTATATTAATTATACAGTAACTGACCCCGTTGTTATTTTGTAAAATCTGTGGTAAACCATTCGGGGATGATGAGTAGATTGTGATAGGTAATGATGTTCAGTAGCTATGGGGCCGTCGTGGGGAGTCATCACTCGAGTCTAACTTCCACTGTCAAGAGATTTAGCATTCAGTCTTGTTGCTGATTTTTCATAGTAGTACTTTGGTTTTTGGTTTTGGATCATGTAAACTTTAATCATTTATACTTTAATAATTGTGTTTGGATTGTTAACTTTGATATACTAACCTCGGGCAACCGAGATGGTGACGGTCTCTCATGCTAGGGTGGTTCTGGTACGGCACCTTGGTATGTGGGGGTGTCACAGTAATGAACTTAGAAAAATAAGCGTGTGCTTTACTTACTCCTAAGGAAATGCAATTCAATTTCTTTTATGATATGAGGATGTCAAAATGTCAAAACGCAAGAGCGAAATGTCATAAGCTTTTTTAGCGGGCTAGGGGCCGTTTTTATTTCGTGTCTCAAGAGCGGCACGTGTGTCACGCGAGGAGCGTTTTATCCTATTCTAAGGGTAGTACCGTTTCAATTGGTATAGGTTAGTCGGATTAGAAAACTCATTCCCGTTTAGGTTTGTGATCTTAACCGCACCCCCTAAAAGTATGGACTTGACCAAAAATGGTCCTGCCCAATTAGGTTTAAATTTTCCCCGTGGATCGACAGGTAAGAGAGCTCTAACTGACTTGAGTAGTAAATTCCCTTCCTTGATATTTCTGGGTTTGACCCGTTTATTAAAGGCTCGGTTGATACGTGCCTAATATCTCTGTGTAATGCACGTAGCCTCCGTTCGTCCAAGAGGATGAGTTCATCATATCTATCTCTATTCTATTCAGCTTCTGGAATTTGACTTTCGAGTAAAATGCGTAGGGATGGGATCTCTAGCTCTACTGATTGTACAGCTTCCATGCCGTAAGTCAAATAGAAAGGAGTAGACCCAGTGGGCGTCCTAACTGACGTGCGATATCCCCATAACGCAAAGGGTATTTTGCTAGGCCAATCGTGATAATTGTCGATCATTTTCTTGAGGATTGTGACGACTTTTTTGTTAGCTGACTCTACCGCGTCATTAGTTTGAGGTCTATATGGCGAGGAATGGTAATGTTTGATCTTATATTTGGCTAGCAACTGTTCAGCTTCGGCCTGAAAATGTGACCCGTTGTCATTGATGATTTCATGTGGGCAACCATATGTAATAATGACCTCATACCCTAGCTAGAATGATTTTCCCGATGATGTCTATTCCCCAAATAGAAAATGGCCAAGGAGATGTCATGGTATATATCATTGAGGGAGGAACATGTTGCACATTCCCGAAGATCTGGCAACTATGACAATGCCTGACGTATTTGATGCAATCTGACTCCATTGTCGTCCAGTAATACCCTAGACGTGTAATTTTCTTTGCCATCATAGGTCCACTCATGTGAGGACCCCATTCTCCATCGTGAACTTCTTCCATTACTTTCTGTGCATGTGAATGATCAAGGCATTGCAAGATGACACCAAGTGGTGTTCTTTTGTATAACTCTCCTTGCATGAGGAGGTATTGAGAGGCAAGTAGGCGTATGGTGCGTTGTCCCCTCTTATCTATATCTAGTGGATATGTACCATTAAGCTTGAAATTTAGAATGGCCTGGAACCAAGGTTCCCTTGGGTTTTCCTCTTCATCTGTAAGGAAGTGTACATAGGCTGGCTCTGACCGCCGTTCGATGCACAAAGGCATTTCAACCATGTTGTCTGGCATATTAATCAAGGATGCGAGTTTTGCAAGAGCGTCCGTGGTGTAGTAAAACTCGTCGTCAAAAGTTACCCAACCAAAACAATATTTATAACTTCACCAACTACTCTTAGTAAAGAGGCAAGCAAAGGTCGGATCCCAAGGGATGGGTATTGATGTAGGATTTTCAATTGTAAATGGCCGTGTCTTAGGGTGTCACAATTTGGGGTTGAGATAGGAGATCAATTAAAACTAATCAACAATAAAAACAAAGCAGGGTAGATAAAATGAAGGTGTAAACAATTGATTAAAAGCACTAGGGTGTCATGGGTTCATAGGGAAATACATGGAGTTGATCATACAAACATGTTCTCAAATTATAAGCAAGCAATTATTATTGTGATGGGATCGAGTTAGTGTATATCTTACAATCCCTAAGAAGGTTTGGGTCCTGGAGCCAAATCGATTAGATTGTACAACACCTACAAGTCGACTTAATCCTTACTATTCAACATTATGCATGGTCTAATGAGGCTCGAGTTGGTTTATGTCTTACAAGCCTTATTGAAAAGATAAGTGATGGGTAAAAAAATGCAAGGATTCATAGGCTCGTATTTCATCAAACATAACATGTGCATAAGTTGAAATCACAACAAGCAAGCAAATAAATTATGTGAACATATTAGATTAAGCATGAATTATTCCCCATGTTGGTTTCCCCTAATTTCCCATTAACCCTAGCTAAGGAAACTACTCACTCATGATCAAGTTTAACATGCTAACAAGGTTGTCAATCACATTAACAAGGCAAAACATGATGAATGAATGAAAATGATTAATAATAATTAAAGCAAAGATTAAGAGAATTATACCTATGGAGATTCCAAAATAATAATGCAAAGAATAATAGAAGTACTTGATGATTGATGGAAGGTTGTCAATCTCCCAATAAACATAAATGATCTTCTAATTACCCAAAATAAATGATGAACAATAGACAAATTAAGGAAATATTAAGTATTGAGATTTATATTAAGACTAAATTAAGAGTTGATTACAAGATTAAGGAATGATTACTAATTTATTAGAACTTGATTAGGGTATTAAGACTATATTAAGCATGCTAATCTAAGTAGTACAATAGGGTATTTATACTAAAGATTAGGTACAAAAATTAGGCTTACTAAGGGCTTAAATGACTATTAAGTCCTTAAGAAAAGTTCAGGAAATGCTCCTCTCGAAGGAAATGAGCATCTCCGTTTTGCTAGTCTTGCCATGATCCGAGTGACTTGAAAACAGGCACGGGCTCTCTGGGGTACGATCCAAGCGGATCAATCCGGGGATGCAAGGATCCTTTCGTCATTGCCCGTTTCACTTTATTATGTACATAGGCCTTCTAGTATCGTCTTCCCTTTGATGCTTGGTCATTAGATGCGATCAATTTAGCTCCATTTCGCCATGTAAATGCAAGGTTTGCACTCCTCTTCTACCAAGGAAACAAAACCTCAAAGAATATGCAAAATGGGGAACTAAAAATAGTAAATGACCCAATTATGAACTATAAAGCATAGGAACGACGCTAATTCGGGGACTAAATGTGCTCAAATATGAGTCACATCAAACATCCCCAAACCGAAGCTTTGCTCGTCCCGAGTAAAGAGGTGACAAAAACTAGGACCCTTATTCAAACTAACCTACTAATATAGCGGATGTGAGACAATTAGCGGGTCTCAATCCGCCCCTTTAACTCACAACAAGACAACCATGAGGTAGGATGCCTTCTTGCAAGGCAAGGTGGGGCTTGCCAAAATGGCGATACATCCAATCATTAAAGCACACAAATCAAGTAATGGATGCATCTACAAAATTGAATAGCCACTTTCCTCATATAAGTGGCGGAAATTATCTATAAGGGAAGCAATCTAAGGGTACACATTCCATCATAGATACGGTTTCTTCAAACTACTAAGCCTAGAAGGATACCAATAAATCACCTCCAAGTTGTGTCAAGCTAGGGTACCTTTGTCCTCAATTGTTAAATGTTTTCGTCAAGAGTATGCTCCCTATGGTGTTAGAAACACCGGAGGATCGCGGAATTCCCCTTCTTGCCTAGACAAGAAGAAGGGTCGTCCCCTCTCTACCATGTACAAAAGTGGATACGATGGAAAAGGGATCAATAGAATTTAAGTTTCATGTGGGAGTTTGCTTTTTGTTGTTGTTATTCCCCCCAATTTCTTGTGGCATTTGACATTTGAGAACACTTTCTTTTTGCCATTTCTTTTGATGTTTGGCATTTCAACTCTTGACAATTTCAACTTTTTGTATTTTCTTTTGAACATTTTCAAAGCTACCCCATTTATAGTGAGGGTGCTTGTATTTGAAGCATAGGAGTTTTCATTTTTGTTACTCTTTTCTTTTGATGCAATTGCAAACTTTTTGGCTTTCATTTCAATTCTTGAACTCAAATTTGAACAATTTTAGTGCCCATCCCCTTTTGATGACAAAATTGTGGTAGAACATGGATGATGGTTGCATGGTTTCAAGGGTCACCTTGGAATAAACGGTAACCAAGGAGTTATCACACCACAAGGTACTCTTGACTAGGCCTTAATCCATGGGTCAAAGGATACTAGCATGACACATCCTAGGGTGTTTTACAAGTATTCTAACAAGCAAAGTCTCAAGAAGAAAAAGTATCTACAAGGGCCTATATACACTTGTCAAGTTTTCCAAATAGATGCTTTCACAAAAATTTTCCTAAATGCAACTATATGCCATGATGCAACTAACATTTATACATCCTAATGCATATGCTTCTACCAACTAGTATGCCAAATAATCTAAATGCAATCCTATAATCACATTGTTTATACCGCATCAATCAAAATAAAGCCACAGTCATTAACATAAAGAAGAAAAAGGAGATTGGAAAGATCATACCATGCGGTCTTCAATACCCTCATGTCTCGGATGTGGCGTAGTCGATCAATATGAAAAAGGACAAACAAACAAACAAGTATATACAATATACAATTCTACACTAAAAAGGATGAACATGTTTTTGATTTTTTTCAATTTTTCAAATTTTTATGGTTTTTATGTTTATGAAATAAAAAGACATGTTTTTGTATTTTTCAAAATTTTTCAATTTTTATCATTTTTGTATAAAAAGTCATGTTAGAATTTCCCATCCCCACACTAGTATGGGCATTGTCCTCAATGACCAATACGATAGGAAATTATGCAAGCTATATGAAAATGCATGATTCCTAAGCTAAATGCAAACTATATGATATATATACAAAAGTGAATGCAAACTAAGCTATGCTATATGATGCATGAATTTTTTTTTGGTCGGAGAGCATAATTTAAATTAACTCCCAATGCATATGCTTCAACTTCCCCAAACCAAGTGAGAGTGAGGGAGTTCATGCACAAAAATGCTATGCATGAATCTAAATTGTCATTTTGGATTTTTCATGTGGGAACAATAAAAGACACCTCAATGAGACCGAGGTGGGAGTCCTCTAAGTGTTGCTAGGACTCGAACTCATGATCAAGATACAAATTTAAAAACAAGAGAAATGAACAAAGCTAAAGGAGATGTAGGAGACTCACAATGTATTGTGACATCCTCCAAAGAGTTTGCTAATCCTCAATCGTCTCCCACAGCGACATCACTACCATCTCCATCATCATCATCATCATCCTCACTAGCATCATTGTCATCATCTACCTCCATAGACCCGGAGGCTTCACCATTATCACTTGAGCCTTCTTCTTCTTCCTCACTTCCCTCTTCTTCTTCACCTTCTTCTTCTTCATCACCACTCTCAACAACAACCTCCTCATCACCCATGCTAGCATCCCTAGGAGCATTAGGAAAGAAAACTTCCCTATCCGCCCAACTAGGCAAAGGATATGATGGATCAAGAAGTCCTTGCCTCGCTAGGTGTAAGAGGGGCGGATATTGAGCTCTATATGCATTGACTCGGTCTTCATGGGCTTGCTTATGCATTTCTTGCATTAAAAGAGTCAAGTAATCATTTTCCATCGTAACATTTTCGGGTCGGAATTCATGGTAGCTGAACGGGTAGGGTGGAGTGACAATAGAGGAGGAGGGCTCGGTAATGGCCTCCCTATGGTGTTGCATTATAGACTCGGCTTCCTCAGAGAGTGGGAGAAGATAGTGCGGGCTTCGGACATTTGGTCGGAAAATTTTGTTCGGTAGAATGAAGGACTTGGCATCTTTTGTAAGCCACTCAAATTTGTTGTCAAGATTGTCGTTCTTGACCCAATGTAATTTGTGAACCATAGTGGCTAGATCAATGAGATGGCCTCCTGGTCGGAACTAAATCTTTTCGGTAACTTATCGTTAGGAGCACCTAGACCAAAACACAATTTATAACTTCACAAACAACTCTACAATTAGTAAAGAGGCAAGTAAAGGTCGGATCCCAAGGGACGGGAATTGAGATGAGATTTCTATTGAAACTAGTGGTGTCTTAGGGGTGTCACAATTTGGGTTGATGTAGAAGGTCACTAAACTAAATAGCAATGAAAGTAAATAAGCAAGATGAATTGAAAGGATTGTAAACAATTGATAAAAAGCACTAGGGTGTCATTGGGTCATAGGGGAATCATGGGAATTGATCATACAAACATGTTCTCAAATTATAAGCAAGCAATTATTGTTGTGATGGATTGAGTTGGGTTATGTCTTACAATCCTAGGAAATTTTGGGTCCCGGAGCCGAATCGATTAGATTGTACAACACCTACAAGTCGACTTAGTCTTCCCTACTCAACAACATGCATGGTCTAATAAGACTCGAGTTGGTTTATGTCTTACAAGTCTCATTGAAAAGATAAGTGATGGGTAAAAAATGCAAGGATTCATAGGCTCGCATTTTATCAAACATAACATGTGCATGAGTTGAGATCAAAACGAGCAAGCAAATAAACCATGAAAGCATATTAATTTAAGCATGAATCATTCCCCATGTTGGTTTCCCCTAATTACCCATTAACCCTAGCTAGGTCACTACTCACTCATTATCATGTTGATCATGCTAGCAAGGTTGTCAATCATACCAACAAAATGAAACATGATGAACAAATGAAAGTAATTAACAATAATTAAAAAGGGATTAAGAGAATTATACCTATTAATGATTCCAATAATAAAGCAAAGAATAAAAGAAGTACTTGATGCTTGATTGAGAGGTTGTCAATCTCCCAATAATAACCCATATAATCTTCAATTACCCAAAATAAAGGATGAACAAAAGAGAGATTAAGGAAATAAAACTTGTATTAAAACTTGATTAATTGTTGATTACAAAACTAAAGAGAGATTTGATTGATATTAACTACACTAAAGATTGCTAAGAAGAACATGCTCTTCTAATTAGAATAATGGGGTATTTATAGTGGAAATTAGGTGGATGCATTAGGGTTAACTAAGGGCTAAACTAGTAATTACACTTTTGAGATTTGAGCAGGGAGACGCCGGTATTTTTCGAAGGAAGGGCTTCTTTCTTTGAAGCTTGAAGAAACGGATTTGTCTTTGGACTGGAATCCGTGCGTCTTAGGCACGGGACGGCCGGTCGTGAGCCTCGCCCGAGCGTCTTTGGGAGAAGACGCACGTCTTCGTAGCTGCTTTGCCGGGCGTCTTTGAAGGAAGACGCACGGATTGTCGTGCTGGGGACGGCCGGATTCAGGACAATCCGCACGGATTGCTCCTCAGTCTTGTTTCTTCTTCTTTTTCTTCCCTTTTCTTCGTAAAATCCTTGGGGATTTCCTTGGGGATGCAAGGATCTTTCCTCAACATTGCTCATCTACTATAATATGTACAAAGGCCTTCTAATATTGTCTCTCCTTGATGCTTGGTCATTGAATTCAATCAATTTAGTCTCATTCTGCCATGAAAATGCAAGGTTTGCACTCCTTTCCTACCAAGGACACAAAACCTCAAAGAATATGCAAAACAAAGAACTAAAGACAATAAATGACCCAAATATGCACTAAAAAGCATGGGAACAAGGCTAATTCGGGGACTAAATATGCGCTAATTATGGTCACATCAAATATCCCCAAACCGAACCTTTACTCGTCCCGAGTAAAGAGGTGACAAAGACTAGGACCATTATTTAAACTAACCTAATAACATAGCCGATATGAGACAATTAGCGGGTCTCAATCTGTTGGGGCTGGTGTCCTCACAGTTAGTGCAATGACATATAAATCTCTAAAAGGATCAAAGGGTATACTTTTGTATTATTATCAGTTGGTCCACGTTTATCAATAACGGTTGGCTTGCTAGATAAGTTTGACGTTATTGTCATACAGATGGCGGTGATCAACTGGTTCCTAAAAGTCACACCTATAGCATACGTTTGAGAGATGTGACGGTATGAAAATACAGTCATGTTGATGCCTAATTTGACTAAGCAGTTAGTCGGAGTTATTGACTAACAATTAGTCAAACGCGATGTTGAGATAATTATTTAATACGGATTAAATAATAATGGCTAAGACGAATTAAGCGGTTAATTCGTAAATTAAATATAAACGATTATATTTAATTGATGTATATTGAATTAATTATACAATATTGTCTTTGTCGGACATGTATTAATATTTCAACTAATCCGTGTTATTAGTTGATGTTTTAATAACCGATAACCGATGACGATTTATAATAAAACCCGTCATATACATTTAGCATTTTTGAGTCGGATCACGAGTTAAAATAAAGAGGAAATAAAAGCCCATTTCCCCCCCATGGCTCACGGTTTGGCCGAATTAGGAACAAAATGAGAGCTCCTCTCCTTTTGTAACCTAATCATTCATTTGAAACAAAATTAGGGTTTTGAGGAGCATTTTTCTCTGAAAAACCTTGATCTCACATGTAGCAAAACTCACAACAATTCTCTCAATATTGCAAGGCAATTAGAGAATACATTCTAGCACAAGGGGCATAGTCTCAGACGGTCTTGGGTGCAACGATTAGGAGGAAATCTACATTGATTTCTGTTCATTTAGCCGAATTGCACAAGGACCCGAGGTTGATTCTTAATCTTTATCGTTTCTCTTGTATTTTTGTTTTATGACGATAATCACATGTTAAATCTACGTTATAGTCCTAAAATTTAAGGGAATTTTACGGATATTTCCCTTCAAGTGGTATCAGAGCGAGGCCACGTAAATTTTTCTTTGTGATTTTCATCAAACGAATTTGAATCGATAAATTTGTGCATTGAAAACCGTGCGGCAGCAGCTATTTTTGTCTCGGCAGATTATTTTTTTTTGGGCTGCTGCATTTTTTTGTCTTGGAAACCGTGCCTAGTTTACACGGTTGTGGTTGTTGTTGTTTTGTTTCTTGAAAACCGTGACAAACATTTACCGTCTGATCTGACGATGTTTTGTTTTCAATCGTTCTTTGCATATTGTTATTTTAAACGATAATAATAGCAATATGTTAAAGTATCATCAATTGTAAATTCATTTCTATACGGATTAGGTGAAATTACAATTGGTTTTTATCAAATCGATTTTGTTTTGATTGTTGATGCTCACGTTTTTTTTTAGCCGCAGAAAAATTTTTTTTTGCTCTTTTGAGCTCTTGGCATTTGCAGCCAATAAAAAAAAAAAAAAAAAATTTTTTTGCTGCACTATTCACGGTTCAGCCGTGAAGAAAAAAAAAAAAATTCATGTTTTAATTTTTTTTTTTCTTCGGCCATGTTTTATGCATAATACGGATTTTATGCATTCGCTTGATAGTGAAACGGTTCACTCACGTACCATTTAGTTACTTTAAAGCGATTTTAAGTAACGAATTATCATGAATTAAAATTAAGTTGATAGAAGCGGTTTTGTAACATAATTTTAATTGTTAAAAGTTGGTTTGGATAAATTTAACATAATTACGGAATTATGTCACGAATAAATTTTATTTTAGTTGATGCATTTTTATTTATCGTTATTTTGAATGCCTTGAATATTTTTTTTTAATTACGTATTTAATTTTACAAACGGTTGTAACTTAGTGTGGCCTTAGTAGAACGTGTTACCGTAATGATGGAACACGGTCTTGGTTGTATTTTGAGATCTTGAATCTCCGTTTTGGTTTTTCCTTGTAATTACAGTTTTTATTTAGAATGTAAATAGGTTTATATTTTGTAAATTTTAATTGTAATTTTGAGAAGACTAAAGATGGAGACCGGATGCTCACTCCCGCTGCATGGACAAAGATGGAACATCAAGACAAGCTTCTCGGGTCCAACGGTGGATTCCAAAATTGTATTATGTTCTTTTTACTAGAATAGGCCACACTAGGATTTTTTTTACGTTTTGCATTCTTTTATTTTTGTAACGATAATTTGCATCATATTCCGCCTAAAACCAAACCACCTAATATTTGCATGAAAACTGACTCATATAGAGGTCACGCGTTAGTTTTCTATGACATTCTTATGTCACACGATCAATTTTAAGCCATCACCTAAGTTAATTCATTCACGTAATGCTAGTTATTCGTTCACTTAAAATGAATTAAAACTAAGTTGATGGGATCTTCCTCGTATAACCAAAAATTGAGAATAGTCTTTATAGGTCAAACTCCAATGAATCCCTTCTTCGTCGGTAGGCATAATATGACCCCTTATACGTCGGGTAAGTTGGAACTGATTGACCTATTTTATCTCAACACTATGGTCACTCGTACGATCCTGTGATTATAGTGGACTACAGATAGGATTTACAGAAATCTATCGACCAAGAGTTCTAACGATAGAACTAGCTAAACAGTTGGCTTATCAATTTACGGAAATTGAGTCTTGGGATCACTTGTATTATTCTTGAGGGAGATCAATTATGCAAGTGCAATGAGTCTACACGATTAAAATGAATTTTAAATAGACTTAAATCACCTCGATGAGTTGCTTATTTCGTATTGTTTTTCCTTTCTTTTTCAATGTAGATCATGATAATTTAAACTGCTAGTAACATAATGGTTGGCCGTGCTGACGACCCAATGCCAAGTGTCACATTGGACCGAGAGTCCTGGCTTCGGATCTTCATGAATCAGATGAATCAGTCTACTCGGATCGAAGAATGATGGATCAAACTTCGCGGACTGGGAGGCGACATTACGGAATCTGCCGCTGGCGCCGACGGGAAGCTCAAATATCCGACGATCGAGCCCATCCCGCCAAACCCAGGCCCCACGGCTGGAATTAACGAAATCGACAAGTATAACGATTTCGCCATGGAAGCGGGTGCGGTAAAGAACGTACTCATTTTTGCAATGGAACCCAATTTGCAGAAACGCATCATAGCCCAAGGTGCAAACAAGATTTTCACCACGCTCACCAAGGAATTCTCGAAAGCACCGAGAATCGTGACCTATGAGCATACCACTCGCTTCTTTGATGCGAGACTCCAGAAGGGCCAACCGGTTAGCCCACACATTCTCAGCATGATTGAGAATGTCGAGAAACTGGAGGCGCTTGATTGTAAAATCAGCGAAAACATCGTGATTGACCGCATGCTTCATTCACTCCACGATGGTTTTGCGCTCTTTAGAGCGAATTACTATATGAATGATTTGAAGAAAAGCCCACATGAACTACACTCCCTTCTTGTACAGACTGAGAAGGACATGAAGTTTAGTGGGAGCATAAAACAGGATGTTCTCGTTGTGTCAAACAAGGGCAAGGGAAAGGGCAAAGTTCAGCCAGGCCTAGCAGTAGGTAAACCGAAGTTTAAGAAGTCGGGATCAGGTAAGAGTGGGCCTGGTGAGTCGAGCACCTCATCAGGCGCGACAAAGAGCAAGACCGATAACATGGAATGCCATCATTGCCACAAGACTGGGCATTGGAGGCGTACATATCCTGTTTACCATGAGGACATAAAAGCAGGTCGCGTTAAACCTGTTGGTATGTCTTCTTCCTCTTCTACTTTTATTCATATGATTGAGATTAACCACGCAAGTTACGGAACTTGGGTACTAGATACTGGTTGTGGTTCTCATCTGTGTAATCATGTGCAGGGGCTCCGAAACATCGAACCCCTCGTAAAGGGTGAGGTGGACCTGCGTATTGGGAATGGAGCACGAGTGGCTGCCGTCTCGAGGGGAACATACGTGATCCGACTTCCTAGCGGATTTGAGTTATTTTTATATAATCGCTATTATGTACCCAGTCTTTCTAAAAACATTATTTCAGTTTCTGCACTTGACAAACTTGGTTTTTCATTTGTAATAGAGAATAATACTTGCATTTTCTCATTACACGATATGATTTATGGCAAGGCAGTCTCCATGAACGGAATTTATGTTTTAGATCAGACCACCGAAATATTGCACGTAATGAATAAAAAGTTAAAGGTTGGTGACAATGATCAAACGTATCTATGGCACTGCCGCATGGGACACATTAATGAGAAACGCGTAAAACAGCTCATAAAGAATGGAGCTATCTCGGCCTTTGATTTTCAATCATTTGGCACGTGTGAATCATGTCTCATTGGTAAGATGACTCGGATTTCCTTCAAAGGTGTTGGAATGCGCGCTGCTGACCTATTAAGACTCATACATACGGATGTGTGTGGACCTATGTCAATCACCGCACGAGAAGGCTATAGGTATTTTATCACTTTCACGGACGATTTAAGTAGATATGGCTATGTCTACTTAATGAAGCACAAAAGTGAATCCTTTGAGAAATTCAAAGAATACCAGAATCGGGTACAGAACCTACTGGGTAGAAAGATTAAAACACTATGTTCAGATCGTGGTGGCGAGTATTTTTCTCACGAGTTTGATCAACACCTTAAAGACTGTGGGATTGCCTTACAGTTAACTCCACCTGGAACACCTCAGTTGAATGGTGTGTCCGAACGGAGAAATCGAACACTACTTGATATGGTTCGATCCATGATGAGTCACACCGTGTTGCCTGACTCATTGTGGGGTTATGCTCTTCTGTCAGCTGCTCTAATACTTAACCGAAGTCCGTCTAAAGCTGTTGACAAGACTCCATATGAACTATGGAAGAGAACAGTCCCTAACTTGTCCTTTATACGGGTTTGGGGCTGCGAGGCTTATGTCAAGTGGAGACACGAGGATAAGCTCGGCCCGCGATCGGTCAAGACATACTTTATAGGTTATCCTAAAGGAACACTTGGTCATTACTTTTATTCGCCAACCGAACAACGTGTATTTGTTGCGGCTAGTGCGACATTCTTAGAGAAGGAATTTCTCGAGAATGCAAAGAGTGATAGAACCTTCGAACTGTCGGAGATTTCAGAACCAAATACCGAGCAACCATTGGAGGAACCAGTTCCTTCAATCCCGGCTACGGTTAATATTCCTGAGGAACCTAGGAGGTCGGGAAGAGTCTCTATTCCTCCGGACAGATACATTGGTATGGTCGAGGAACATGACATAGATGACATTCTACTCTTAACGAGTAGTGAACCCGCAACCTATAAAGGTGCCATGACTAGTTCCGACTCAAAGCTATGGCTTGAGGCCATGCAATCCGAGATGGACTCCATGTATGAGAACAACGTATGGGATCTTATTGACTTACCTGCTAAGGTTCGTCCCCTTCAATGCAAATGGCTTTACAAGATAAAGCATTCTGTGGAAGGTCAACAAGATATCTATAAAGCACGACTAGTTGCTAAAGGTTTCACCCAAGTGCCAGGTCTGCATTATGATGAAATTTTTGCACCCGTAGTCATGCTGCGTTCCATTCGGATTATCTTAGCGATTGCCGCTTTTCATGACTATGAAATTTGGCAGATGGATGTGAAAACCGCCTTCTTAAACGGTTTTTTGGAGGAAGAGTTGTACATGGTACAACCCGAAGGTTTCATCGATCCTGAACATCATAAGAAAGTGTGCAAGCTTAAGCGTTCCATTTATGGACTTAAGCAAGCTTCTAGGAGTTGGAATCATCGTTTCGACCAAGTGATAAAAGAAAATGGATTTACTCGATCGGTCGAGGAACCATGTCTATATATCAAGTCGAGTGGGAGCAAGATTGTCTTCCTAATATTGTATGTTGATGACATACTCCTGATTGGGAATGACATACCTCTCTTAACTTCGGTAAAAGTATGGTTGAAAAACCATTTCCAGATGAAAGATCTGGGTGAGGCACAAAGAATTTTGGGCATCCGTATCTATCGAGATAGATCACGTCGGATGTTATCTCTCAGTCAGGAGTCTTATATAGACAAGATACTAGAGAGATTCAGCATGACTAACTCCAAAAAGGGCTTTCTTCCTATGGCTCCAGGGGTGCATTTGAGCAAGTCTCAGGCACCAGAGACACCGGAAGAGAAAGAGCGCATGACCCGGATCCCTTATGCTTCGGCTATAGGATCAATCATGTATGCCATGATATGCACACGTCCGGACGTGGCATATGCATTGAGTATGACAAGTCGATTCCAACAGCATCCAGGTGAATCACATTGGATGGCTGTCAAGAACATTCTTAAGTACCTACGGAGGACTAAAGATTGGGCATTGACTTATGGAGGCGAACAAAAGCTATGCGCAACCGGTTACGCAGATGCTAGCTTCCAAACGGATCGAGATGACTCGAAATCTCAGTCTGGATTCGTTTTTACTCTTAATGGCGCCGATCACTGGAAAAGTTCCAAACAAAGTGTTACAAAGCAGATTCTACGATCGAGTCCGAGTACTATGCCGCGTCGAAGGCGCAAAGGAAGCGATATGGATGCGTCAATTCTTACAAGGACTATCCGTAGTGCCTAGTTCGAATGACCCGATCACCATCTATTGCGACAATAGAGGTGCCATCTTCCAAGCTAAGGAGCCAAAGTCTAGCAACAAGTCTAGACATGTACAACGGAAAGCTCATCTAATCCGAGATTACGTGGAGCAAAAGGAAGTAGTGATAGAAAAGATTGCTACAGATGATAATATAGCAGATCCTCTCACTAAACCATTACGACAAGATAAGCATGAAGGGCATGTTAATTCCATGGGAATTAAACGTGTTCCTGAGTTGTAGTACTCTTTTATGGATTAGATTCATTCTCTTTTGTACTCTATACGACATCATCGTTTTGATATTTATATATTTTGTTTTTCATGTGGATTTGTACGACAATTTTGAACACCACAAAGTGAACTGAACAAACATTATATTTTTGGTCCTTAATTGCCCACGTGAGCTGATAACTCTGGCAATTATTTTGTGACGTTGGTTGATGGTGGGTTCAACGAGCCATAAGTCAAACGATTGACTGACCAATCACAGAGGCGAGTTATACGGATATCTCGTAGGACACAATTGTGACATCGACGTGGAGTCCTAAATGTTTTATAACATTCGGTGTCAGGTCGTGGATAGGACCTCCATGGTGATCCTAAGAGTCGATTCTTTTGACTATCGACTGTCTCTTGAGATTAAGGCAGAGTTATTGACTAACAATTAGTCAAACGCGATGTTGAGATAATTATTTAATACGGATTAAATAATAATGGCTAAGACGAATTAAGCGGTTAATTCGTAAATTAAATATAAACGATTATATTTAATTGATGTATATTGAATTAATTATACAATATTGTCTTTGTCGGACATGTATTAATATTTCAACTAATCCGTGTTATTAGTTGATGTTTTAATAACCGATAACCGATGACGATTTATAATAAAACCCGTCATATACATTTAGCATTTTCGAGTCGGACCACGAGTTAAAATAAAGAGGAAATAAAAGCCCATTTCCCCCCCTTGGCTCACGGTTTGGCCGAATGAGGAACAAAAGGAGAGCTCCTCTCCTTTTGTAACCTAATCATTCATTTGAAACAAAATTAGGGTTTTGAGGAGCATTTTTCTCTGAAAAACCTAGATCTCACATCTAGCAAAACTCACAACAATTCTCTCAATATTGCAAGGCAATTAGAGAATACATTCTAGCACAAGGGGCATAGTCTCAGACGGTCTTGGGTGCAACGATTAGGAGGAAATCTACATTGATTTCTGTTCATTTAGCCGAATTGCACAAGGACCCGAGGTTGATTCTTAATCTTTATCGTTTCTCTTGTATTTTTGTTTTATGACGATAATCACATGTTAAATCTACGTTATAGTCCTAAAATTTAAGGGAATTTTACGGATATTTCCCTTCACACTCCGCCCCTTCAACTCACAACAAGACAACCATGAGGTAGGATTCCTTCTTGCAAGGCAAGGTGGGTCTTGCCAAAATGGCGACACATCCAAACATTAAGCACACAAAATCAAATAATGGATGCATCTACAAAAGGAATAGCCACTTCCTCATCAAGTGGCGGAGGCAACTAAAAGAGAACAAATTTAAGAGCATATAATCCTTCACAAATACTAGTTCAACAAATTACTAAGGCTAAGAGGATGGCACTAAATCACCTCCAAATGGTGTTAAACTAGACTACTTTCGTCCTTAATTTCCAAATGCTTTCGTCAAGAGCGATCGGATGGTATGGAATGATGATCCCTATGATGCTAGTAGCATATGACATGACAAGTCTCGAGTTCTCTACAAAAGTAAAGGTCATGGATCGTCCCAAGCTCGATAAAGTGGCTTGACAAAAAGGCTTTTTGGGAATGAAATGCTCAAATCGTTATAAACAAAGGGTGGATATGACTAGTATTCAAAATTTGACCTCATTCAACTCTCACATTTCAAAAATTAGAGATGGGGTTTGTCCCTTCCGGGCTAGTGTCCTTTGCTTTCGCCAATCGCTTATTAGGCAACCGGTTAACCTCTAGACAATAGCTTTTCGGGGTGATAGTCACTCTGTCTCTGGGCGGTCGAATTCACAACCGTGTGGGGGCCCAATTCAATGGATCCCTCTCCAAAGCACATCGAAGTGGTACGCCTCCATCAAAACAACTAAAATTCTCAACATTTCAACATTTCATAACATTTGAGGTTTCCTTAGCAATAAATTACTTCCACATAACAAAATCTTTGAAATGAGCACTTCAAACTTATTGATAAAAAAATATTTTTGGGTTGCCTTACCACAAGGTCAATCAAGGTCACCTAGACAAGTTAACCAAGTCCACATCGCATCACGGGGTCGGAATAGGTGACTCACATGCAAACCCTTGACTAGGCTTTGGGTCATGGGTCAAAAGACACTAGTATGACACAATCTAGGGTGTTTTACAACCATTCTAATAGGCAAAGTCTTAAGTTGAAAAAGTATTTGTAATGGCTTAGTTGCTCTTGTCAAAGTTCTCAATTAGGCACTTTTCAAAATATTTTATCTAAATGCAACTATATGCCATGATGCAACTAATATATACATCCTAATGCAAGTGATTCTACCAACTAATATGACATATAAACTAAATGCAAGTCCTAAGTTCACATTGTTATACCGCATCAATCAAAATAAAGCCACATAGTCATTAACATAAAGAGGAAAAATGAGATTGGAAAGATCATACCATGCGGTCTTCATGATCCTCATGTCTCGGATGTGGCGTAGTCAATCAATGTGAACAAGGATAGAACAAACACAATATATACAACAATATATACATGACTACACTAAAAAGGAAATAAACATGTTTTTGGGTTTTTCAATTTTCAAATTTTTATGGTTTTTCGAAATTTTTCAATTTTTTTGGATTTTTGAATAAAAGTTAAGTTAGAATTCCCCATCCCCACACTAATATGGGCATTGTCCTCAATGGCCAAAATGATGGGAAATTATGCAAACATGATGCATGATTTCTACACTAAATGCAAGCTACACTAATCTACACTACATGATGCATGGTTTTTGTTTATGACGGAGAGGATAATTTAGATTACCTCCCGTTGTGTATGCATTGAATTCCCCAAACCGATCTAGACATTATTGCTAATCTCCTAAGGTTGGGTGTAGTTCATGCACACACTATGCAATGCATGAAACTAATTTGTCATTTTGGATTTTCAAAAGGTGGGAACAATAAAATGAGAACACCTCAATGGGGCCGAGGTGTTAGTCCTCTATGGTGCTAGGACTACTCCAACAATGATCAAGATTAATAAATAAATAAAACAAAGAGAGAAATAGACAAACCTCAAGAGGGTAGGAGCCTCTAAAGCTTGCTAATCTTCCATCATATCATCACTATCATCATCTTCCTCACTAGAAGTGGATTCATCACCACTTTCTTCTTCACTTTCTTGTTCACCTTGCTTATCATCCTCTTCTCCTTCTTCACTAGCTTCTTCATCAATGTTATCATCAACTTCTTCATTACCGACAACCTCATTATCACCCGGAATAACCCTAGATGCACTCGGAAAGAAGACTTCCCTATCCGCCCAACTAGGCAAAGGACATGAAGGGTCAAGTAGTCCTTGCCTAGCTAAGTGAAGGAGGGATGGATATTGGGCTAAGTAAGCATTTTTCCGATCCTCGAAGGCTTGCTTGTGCATCTCTTGCATGAGAAGAGTCAAATAATCATTTCTTGCTTCAACGCCTTCGGGCTTGAACTCTTGGTACTCGAAAGGATAGGGTGGTGTGACAATGGAAGAGGAGGGCATTTCAATTTCACCCTTTTGTCGTCGGATAATGTACTCGGCCTCTTTTGAAAGGGGAAGTAGATAGTTGGTCCGATGGACACTCAATCGACAAATCTTTGAAGGCAAAGTGAAAGATCTAGCCTCACTAGTGAGCCATCCATACTTGGTGTCAAGAGGGTTATGGGTAACCCACTTGTACTTGTATATCATAGTATTAATATCAATGAGATGACCACCCTCTTTCGCCGTATACTTGCTATCCTTGTTGAAGTTTAGATCAAAGTATTTAGCTAGGATAGTGACTAGGCCTCCATTCACAATAACGGTAGTGCCTTTCTTCCCACAATTAATATTTAGCCATATATCCACCAAAAGCCTTAGAGAGTTGAAAGGCTTGGTGAATTCCCTTCCAATGTTCAAAGCCGACTCAAGAAGGACAAAATCGAGTTTGGTGAAATGGTTGGTGTCTTTTCTTGGAATGATGGTGTTCCCTATGACCTTGTGCCATACTCTAATGCCCGTATGGTGGACTAATAGAGCGCGACTATCATGAAAGTCCTCAAATTTCCTTCCGGAAATCGCCTCCCAAAGAGGGTCGGGGTCATACTTGCCAACATTCTTAAAATAACTCGGTGAATCACTAAGACCCAAAGCTTTACCCATTTCCTCAAAGGAGATGCGCCTACTAACATTAGCTAGACGGAACTCGATGGTCTCCATAGTCTCAACCTTGTTGACTTTCAAAGAACTCAAAAATTCTAAGGTAAGGGAGGGGTATGTCAATTCTTTTGATTCAAACAATTTCTCCAACCCCATGGCTTTAAAGAAGGCTCTAGTCTGCTCAAGGACACCCAACTTATCTAAGATATCTTCACAAATAAACTTGGTGGATAGAAATAATTTTCTATCAAACTTGGCAAAAGTGTCCCTATGGGATTTGGAAATGAAAATTACCTCCGGATAATTCGAAAGTTGAGCAATTTCCGGAGTAGAGGATGTTGTTGCTTCCATGGGAGGTTGTTGTTGTTGCATTTTCAAGTTTGAGCTAGCTACCACCATAGCCAATGCTTTCTTTGCTTGAAGACTCTTTTGTCTTGATGAGAGTGCCTTTGCCTTTGGTGCCTTTGCCTTTGTTGCTTTTGTTGCTCCCTTAGTCCTTGCCATTGATGAATAAACCAAGAAAAGAGTGAAAATCTTCAATTTCTAGTGTACCCAAATCGATTTAAAGATGAAAGGCTTTGCCTTTATGAATTCAAAAATCGACTCAAAGGTTGAAGATTTTGTGCTTGGTTTTGATTTTTGTTGAAAGAGGAGTGATTGATTTGTTGTTAAAAGGATGTTTTGATTTGATTTTGGTGAATGTTGTTGAGGAATCTTGTTTTTGTGATGGAGAGGATGAGGGTTTTGAAGTTATGGGGTTTATGAGTAGTGTTATGAATGAAAGAATGAAGAAATGAATGTGGGAGGGGGTTTATAAAACCCGAAATATTTGAAATGCAGGGGCAAGACGGGCGGTTTTTTGCTCGGGACGCCCGAATTCGGCCTGTTCTGGGTTGGGAAAAACTCGTCTAAAGACGGGCGTCTTTCGGTGAAGACGCTCGGATTTGCAAACGCGGGACGGGCGTCTTTCAGTGAAGACGGGCGAATTCCTTTACAGGGATTTCTCTTGTTTTCCTCAGCCTAAAAGACGGGCGTCTTCCTTTCAGGACGGGCGGCTTTTTGAAGACGGGCGGATTTTAATGCAGGACGCCCGGATTCGTTGACAGTCAGAAATTTCAAAAATTCAGCTCATGTTGGACGGGCGTCTTTTACCCAATATGCCCGAATTGCCTGAAGACGGGCGGATTCTCCTGAATCCGCTCGGGTTCTGCCCCTTTTTACCTGGATTCAGTTCCATTCGTGTACTTTGCATATCCCTTGTCATTTTTCCATTCTTCTTCATATCTCGTGTTCTTCATTGTGCGGGCACTACTAAGGCATGGATAGCCTAGGCAATTGCCATCCCCACACTAAGCTAAAGCACTACACAACAATTGAAATTATTAGTCCCTCCCTCACTTCTCTCAAACATGATAATTATCTTGATCAAAGTATAAAAATCCAAAAATGACAAAAATGCAATATAAGAATTGAAATGCAAGTTAGGGAGTTAGAAATATTTACAAATGGTGGTTTAGGGAGGACTCCACCAAACTCTCATTCTTGATGAGATGTCAAGGGGGCATGTTCAAGGTGTTGTTGATGTTACTCAACACCTTGAAAAAGTAATCAAACGCTTGTTCATTGTCATGATAAAGGTCTTCAATAGACCTTGGCCCTTGTTGCCGGTCTTGATCGATGGCATTACCAATGTAGGGATTAAAAATCCCTTCAAATTCGTCGTCCCAAAGACCACAAACTTCATTAAGTTGATCATTGAAAATCTCTTGATTTGATGGGGACAACTTTCCCATTTCCTTTTCTTGGCCAATAAGGCCATCTTCTTCATTGCTTGACTTTGGTGAGCTTTGCAAGCTCTCTTTGTCACAATTCACTTGCTCTTTGAATGGACCATCTTCAATTTCTTCTTCCATTGGAGTTCCGACTTCTTCCTTTCATCCTTCCGACTATAATAATCGATCATAAAACACGGTTCATGTAAACGGGGAGCTCTCATAGTCTTGTCAAGATTAAAAGTTATACTCTCATCTCCCACTTCTAGAGTGAGCTCACCATGTTTTACATCAATCACCGCACCCGCGGTGTGTAAGAAGGGTCTTCCTAGAATGATTAGAATGTTGGAATCTTCCTCCATATCAACAATGACAAAGTCCACCGGGATGAAAAACTTCCCAATTCGTACGGGAACATCTTCCCATATCCTTAATGGTGTCTTCGTCGATCTATCGGCCATTTGGAGTGTGATATTGGTGCATTTAAGCTCACCCATCCCCAACCTTTTACTCACCGAGTACGGCATAACACTCACACTAGCCCTTAGATCACACAAGGCTTTGTTGATCGTGGTGTCGCCAATGGTACACGGTATTGAGAAGCTCCTCGGATCCTTGAGTTTTGGAGGTGTACTCCCTTGAAGTATTGCACTACTCGCCTTAGTGAAGGTGATAGTCTGAAGCTTCCGGATCGACTTCTTCTTTGTGAGGATGTCTTTCATGTATTTCGCATATGCCGACACGTGATTGATTAATTCCGTAAAAGGAATTGAGACTTCCAAATTCTTCACAATTTCCATAAACTTTCCAAGTTGGTCATCAAATTTGGGCTTGGCTTGACGACTTGGAAAAGGAAGTCTAATCACAATGGGCTCCTTCTCCTTGACCTTGTCTTCATTTTTCTTTGAAATTTCTTCTTTTGATGATTCTCCATCTTTGGAGTTTTGCACAATTTCTTCCTTATCACTAGCTTCCACAACTTCATCCTCAACTTGCTTCTTCGGTGCTTCATACCTTGTACCACTTCTCAAGTGAATGGCACTAACCGTTTCATGTCTTGGGGGATTACTTTGAGGTGGTAATTGCCCCTTTTGTCTTTGTGAACTTGAAGATGCCAATTGAGACATTTGGGTCTCCAACATCTTTGTGTGAGCTAGTATGTTGTTAATGGTGATGTCTTTTGCTTGGCTATCCTTTTGCATTTGAGTGAAAAACTCTTGTTGGTACTTTTGCATTTGGAGGACCGCTTTTTGAACATCAAAACCTTGGTCATTTGTTTGATTGTATGGAGTTTGATTTTCGTAACCTTGGTTTTGGTTGTAAAAGGGTCTTTGAGCTTGATTTCTCATTGGAGGTGGGGTGTATGTTGTTTGAGGGTTTTGAACATTTTGGCTTTTGTATGAGAGGTTGGGATGGAATTTGGTGTTTTCATTGTAATAGTTGGAATAAGGGGTACCACTCTTGTATGCTTGGAAAGCATTCACTTGTTCATTTGTTCCCCTACATTCACTTTGGTCATGTCCCAAAGTTCCACAATTCTCACATATCCCACTTGGGATTGATGAGGATGCCGTCATGGCATTAACATGATGCTTTGGTGATTTTGAGGCTTCTTCAAGTCTAGCCATAGCTTTTTCAAACTTCAAATTGATTGTGTCAATGTGAGCACTAAGTTGAGCACCCAATTGAGTAACGGAGTCCACTTCATGCTTTCCTCCTCTAGTAGCCTTGCGAGGTCTACTATATTGTGAGTTATGGACCGCCATTTCCTCAATTTTGTTCCAAGTTTGATTGTCATCAACTTCGGTGAACATTCCATTTGATCCCATGTTGAGAATGTTCCTTGAATCTTCATATAGACCGTTCCAAAATTGTTGTACCAAGAACCACTCGCTAAGTCCATGGTGAGGACATGAGCGACAAATTCCCTTGAACCGCTCCCAAGCTTCATACAAAGATTCTTCATCCCTTTGCTTAAAACCCGTAATTTGAGCTCTTAGCATGTTAGTCTTTTCCGGTGGGTAGAATTTTTTGTAGAACGCTAGAGCCAACTTCTTCCAAGAATCAATTCCGAGAGTGGCCTTATCAAGGCCTTTCAACCATTGTTTCGCGGTGCCAATTAGAGAAAAAGGAAATAAGACCCATCGAATTTGGTCTTGAGTTACACCGGTTTGAGAAATCGCATCACAATAGTCACAAAATATTTCCATATGAGAATGAGGGTCTTTACTAGGCATCCCCCCAAATTGGCTCCTTTCGACTAATTGGATAAAGGCGGATTTTGCAATAAAATTTCCGGTCAAATGTTGTGGTGTGGGAGTACCGTTGGGTAGGTTCTCCTCGGTGGGTACGGAATGTGATGAAAACTTAGGCATTGTGGGTTGATTTTGTGTGGTATTTTGTGTTGGGTTCTCCTCACCTTCTCTTGCAAAAGGGTTGATGAACTCAATAGTTGGTTGAATATCTACAACCTCACTAATACCTCTCAAATTTCTCCTAGCAAGTCTTCTATTGGTTGTCAAAGTTCTTTCAATCTCACGATCAAAAGGTAACAAATCACCTTGTGACCTTCTAGACATGAAAAATATCAAACAACTCGAAAGCAATTAGAACAAACCTTGAGGAGTTTTACTTCCTCAAGGCAAAGAAAGACACAACTAATAACAATATAAGAAAATCTAAATCAAGCTAACACCGTCCCCGGCAACGGCGCCATTTTTTTGTCGGAACTAAATCTTTTCGGTAACTTGTCGTTAGGAGCACCTAGACCAAAACACAATTTATAACTTCACAAACAACTCTACAATTAGTAAAGAGGCAAGTAAAGGTCGGATCCCAAGGGACGGAAATTGAGATGAGATTTCTATTGAAACTAGTGGTGTCTTAGGGGTGTCACAATTTGGGTTGATGTAGAAGGTCACTAAACTAAATAGCAATGAAAGTAAATAAACAAGATGAATTGAAAGGATTGTAAACAATTGATAAAAAGCACTAGGGTGTCATGGGGTCATAGGGGAATCATGGGAATTGATCATACAAACATGTTCTCAAATTATAAGCAAGCAATTATTGTTGTGATGGATTGAGTTGGGTTATGTCTTACAATCCTAGGAAAGTTTGGGTCCCGGAGCCAAATCGATTAGATTGTACAACACCTACAAGTCGACTTAGTCTTCCCTACTCAACAACATGCATGGTCTAATGAGACTCGAGTTGGTTTATGTCTTACAAGTCTCATTGAAAAGATAGGTGATGGGTAAAAAATGCAAGGATTTATAGGCTCGCATTTCATCAAACATAACATGTGCATGAGTTGAGATCAAAACAAGCAAGCAAATAAACCATGAAAGCATATTAATTTAAGCATGAATCATTCCCCATGTTGGTTTCCCCTAATTACCCATTAACCCTAGCTAGGACACTACTCACTCATTATCATGTTGATCATGCTAGCAAGGTTGTCAATCATACCAACAAAATGAAACATGATGAACAAATGAAAGTAATTAACAATAATTAAAAAGGGATTAAGAGAATTATACCTATTAATGATTCCAATAATAAAGCAAAGAATAAAAGAAGTACTTGATGCTTGATTGAGAGGTTGTCAATCTCCCAATAATAACCCAAATAATCTTCAATTACCCAAAATAAAGGATGAACAAAAGAGAGATTAAAGAAATAAAACTTGTATTAAAACTTGATTAATTGTTGATTACAAAAATAAAGAGAGATTTGATTGATATTAACTACACTAAAGATTGCTAAGAAGAACATGCTCTTCTAATTAGACTAATGGGTTATTTATAGTGGAAATTAGGTGGATGCATTAGGGTTAACTAAGGGCTAAACTAGTAATTAAACTTTTGATATTTGAGCAGGGAGACGCCGGTATTTTTCGAAGGAAGGGCTTCTTTCTTTGAAGCTTGAAGAAACGGATTTGTGTTGGACTGGAATCCGTGCGTCTTAGGCACGGGACGGCCGGATTCGTGAGCCTCTGCCCGGGCGTCTTTGGGAGAAGACGCACGTCTTCTGGTAGCTGCTGCCCGGGCGTCTTTGAAGGAAGACGCACGGATTGTCGTGCTGGGGAAGGCCGGATTCAAGACAATCCGCACGGATTGCTCCTCAGTCTTGTTTCTTCTTCTTTTTCTTCCCTTTTCTTCGTAAAATCCTTGGGGATTTCCTTGGGGATGCAAGGATCTTTCCTCAACATTGCTCATCTACTATAATATGTACAAAGGCCTTCTAATCTTGTCTCTCCTTGATGCTTGGTCATTGAATTCAATCAATTTAGTCTCATTCTGCCATGAAAATGCAAGGTTTGCACTCCTTTCCTACCAAGGACACAAAACCTCAAAGAATATGCAAAACAAAGAACTAAAGACAATAAATGACCAAAATATGCACTAAAAAGCATGGGAACAAGGCTAATTCGAGGACTAAATATGCGCTAATTATGGTCACATCACCTCCCTTAACCGGCTTAAGTGTCATCTTTGTTGAAATTCCGGTTGAAGTGCTTTGCCAACCACGTTACCAATCCCCCATTTACTATAAAGGTCGCGCCTTCCTTGCCATGATCTATATTAAGCCACATTTCGATTAAAAGTTGAAGGATATTGTATTTCTTGGTGAACTTCTTATCGACATTCAAGGTTGACTCGATATAGATGAAATCTAATTCGGTGAAGTGATTAGTCCCCTTCCTAGCAATAAGAGTATTTCCCACAACCTTGTGCCACACCCTTATGCCCGGGTGATGCACATAAAGGGCACGACATTCATGGAAGGACTCGAATTTCCTCCCGGTAATAGCTTTCCACAAAGGGGCGTGATCATATTTTGTTGAAGGTTTCTTCAGATAAGTCAAGTCATTATCAAGACCGAAAACTTTGCCAAACTCATTAAAGGACATCTTCCTATCCACATTCTCAAGGCGGAATTCAATGTTCGTTCGAGTCTCCACCTTTGTAACTTTCAATGAACTTAGAAATTCCAAGGTGAGGGAGGGGTAGGTCAATTCTTGTATATTAAACAATGTAAGCAACCCCATAGACTCAAAGAAGTTCTTGTTCCTTTCAAGGACACCCAATTTGGTCAAGGCATCTTGGCAAATAAACTTGGTGGGTAAAATTGATTTCTTAGCAAGAGACACAAAATTTTTCCTATGAGAATCGGATGTGAAAGTTACCTCCGGATATTTTTCTAGTTGCTCAATAACGGGATAGAAGTAGTAGCTTCCACCATAAGAATAGGAGTTTCTTGAATTTCCATTCTTGCTTGTTGAACCACCAAAGCCTTTGAAGCTTGACGCGCTTGTTGCCTTTTGGAAAAGGTTTGGTTTTGTAGGTGCCTTGCTTCCACCTTTGGTCCTAGCCATTGTTCTTCTCCTTGTATGTATCAACAACCAATGATTTGCTTGAATTCTTCTAGTATCCTCAAGCTTCAATGAATCCCAAATCGATTTAGGATTTTCGAAATTTGCCTTTAACCCTAGAAAATCGATTCAATTTTTGAGGATTTGGATGTTTGAATGGCTTTTTGTTGATAGAGGAGTGATTTGTTTGAGTTTTGAGGAAGTTTGGAATTGATTTGGGTGAATTTGGTTGAGGAAATTGATTTTTGTGGATGGAGGGATTGAGGGTTTAGAGGGTTTTGAATGTGTGTTTATGTTTTGAATGAAGGAAGTGAAATTGGGAAAGGGGGTTTTAATCCCGTCTTTTTGAATTGTAGCAGAGGGAGACGAGCGTCTGCAGCACGGGACGCTCGGATTTTTGCCTAGTCAGCTTTATAAAATGTAACCCGTGCTGAGACGAGAGTCTTCAGCAGGAGACGAGCGTATTGTGCTTGGAGACGAACGGATTCTTTTGAGGACGCTCGGATTCAAGGTCAGAGTAAAATCCCAGATTCCGATAAAACCAAGACGAGCGGATCTTTACTGAGACGAGCGTCTTTTGGTTGAGGAGACGCTCAGATTCATACCCAGTGCAAAGTTTTCCTTTTCAGCTCTGCCAGGACGAGCGGATTCTAGTCAAGACGCTCGGATTTTCACCCAAGACGAGCGGCTTCTTCTTGAGATGCTCTGTAATACTACGGTTTTATGAGTCTCTGGGTACTCTATCGAGTGGGCCTTACTATGTCGAGTAAGGGTATTTTGGTTTTTAAAACAGTATTCTGTCTGTAGGGTACTCGATCGAGTAGCCTGGGTACTCGATCGAGTAGCCTGGGTACTCGATCGAGTAAGGGGCACTCGATCGAGTACGTCAGTTACTCGATCGAGTAGCTCGGTTTCCGGGTAATGTTTTGTTGGGTTTTGTTAATAACACGGATTAGTATATAAATCTTTCCGTCATCTTCATACTACACTTTTACAAACCTAATCACATTGAAAAGAGATTCAAGTTACGTTCTTCGCATTCATCCGTGTTATTGACAAATCCTGGAGCTTGAGAGGTCGGATTTCATCGTTCTTTGAATCCTTGTGATCCTTGCATCAAGGGTAAGATCTACGTACCGATTTTATAGTATTTAGTCAAGTTTGTTTAAATCCTAATTTGGGGGATTGGGGATTTGTGTTAGTTTTTGTATGGTTAGTGATTATGTGATGATGTGTTAGGAGGAGGATTTGTAGAAGAGGCTTTTTGATACAGCTGTTGAGATCGTCTGCGTGTGTTGCATTCCAGGTAGGGTTTCCCTACTCAGTATTAATCACATAATGTGTTGATTGTTGGTTGTGATTGTTGTATAATATCATACTCGTATTGTGACGGTTGTTGGAATTGGTTATTGTTGATGGTTGTGATTGATTGTATCTGTTTGTGTTCTTCGGGTGCATCCCTGGCTTAGTGGAGTCACTTGAGGGAGTGGCTTCACACCCATTATTCGCCTTCTGTGGAACCCGCCACAGAAGGGATGTGCACATTAATAGATTTGGGTTGATCGCTCTATGGTATGAGCGGGGCTTAGGTGGGAACGGTTGCGGTCTCCCACTGGCAGAGTGGAGTTACCTGTTGCGATGGGTACTCTGGCAGGACAACACACTTTAGTGTGTAGTCAGTGCTGAGGAGTTGAATACGGAGTTTTGGTTATGTGGCGATTGAGCTGTGTTGGTTTCTGTCTTATTGTAATTATATAATTGTGTGATTAGTACTGACCCCGTCTTTGTTTTGAAAAACTGTGGTGATCCATTCGGGGATGGTGAGCAGTTGTTGACCAGGTATGAGTCGAGAGATATGGGCTAGCTAGGATGTGTCACCACGAGATGATAGAGTCTTCCGCTGTAGCTTGAGTAGTTGTCAGACATTTTGTTTAGTTGTTAGACATTTGGTTTAAGAACATGTAACCGTATTTTATCAGTTGATTTTGGATTGTATTCACTAAACTTTATACTATTTAAATGTTGTTTCTTTATTGTCTTTTGATTATCATTGCCTCGGGAAACCGAGATGGTGACATCTTTATACCTGAGTGGTCCTGGTAAGGCACTTGGAGTATGGGGGTGTCACAAAGTGGTATCAGAGAGACGATCCTGAAACCTGTAACCAATGAACCTAATGAACATAAGGATTCAAATTAAAATGAACCCGGGGTAAAAGTTGTAGGAGCTAATGCAAAGGCTTGGGAGACGTCCTAAAGTCGCGAACTCGCCCTGCAATTTTAAACCGGTCACATGGGGGGGGGGGAGGTATGTGTCAAGCTCGTATGTGTTGTCTTTTGGTTCGTATGTGTGTATAACAGTATGTGTTGTGAATTGTTGGATGTTGGAAGTGGAGAATTGAAAGTATGGTTAAAGGTTGAAAAGATATGTGTTATATGTGAATTGAATGAAGAAGCATGTTGGGTGTTTATGATGTGGCATTTTGATAATAGGAAGTAGATTGCTTTGATGATCATATGAGAACTTGTGTAGATTTGCATGCGTAGTAATAATTATAATGCCGAGTTTATAAAGATTGTGTATTATGTTAGGGTAAGTGAGATAACATGCGGGTAGTGTATACGAGTCTGCATGACTCGATCGAGTGGGGGCACTCGATCGAGTAGGTGAGGTGCTCGATCGAGTGGGACTAACTCGATCGAGTGGATAGTTTGACGTTTTTATGACCAGAACCGTGTTTTAGGGTACTCGATCGAGTGCGTAGGGGCACTCGATTGAGTAAGGGGCACTCGATCGAGTGGCTTGTCAGCTCGGTCGAGTATGTTTGAGATCAGAAGGTCTGTTTGGGGTCTGGAGTCGGGGCACTCGATCGAGTAGCCTCAACTCGATCGAGTGAGTTTTGGTACTCGATCGAGTGGGGTCTGTGCAGGCTGTTTTCGTGTTTTAGGTTATAGTATGTATGTTTATATCTACCTTTTCTTATATAGTTTCAAGATGCCGCCAAAGAAAACCGCCTTGTATGCGAGAGCTGAGAGCATGAACATTGATGACATAGTTAAGATGTTGGAGCATCAAGATGCTCTTACGGAAGCGCTAAAGAGAGTGGGAAAGGATAAGGAGGTTGATCATTCTAAGATCAGTCTCTACATAGCTAGGTTTAACCCGAAAGAGTATAAGGGAACCGGGGAGCCAATTCTTCTCGAAAATTGGCATCGTGAGATGGAGAACATTCTGGATTTGGTACATTGTCCGGATGAGATGAGGGTAGAATAAGCTGCGTTCTACTTGAGGGAGGCAGCAGGAGAGTAGTGGGATAAGGTAAAGGTGAGCGCTAGAGATATGTATGCGAAGCACGGGCTGCCTGCTATTCCTTGGGAAGAGTTTAGGAAAGCTATGAAGAGGGAGTTCGTGCCGGAGCATGTGAGGAGTAAGCTGAGGGAGGAGTTTGATGGGTTCAAGATGACCTCTGAGATGTATGTGGCTGAGTACTACAAACAGTTTAATGAGAAGTCTAGGTATGCTGAGGATATGGGATTGAGGGAGGAGAACCTAGCTCTGAGGTTTGAGAAGGGGTTGACCCCCAAGATAATGGATAAGTTACCCGTGGGAGTCCTTACTGATGTTAAGGAAGCTTATGAGAGGGCTGGGAGAGCTGAGAGGTTGGTAGAGATGGCCCGGGAGAGAGGTGCTGAGAAAAGAAAGGCTGATAGCGAGGGTGTTGGCCAATCTAGCTACAGGAAAGGGCAACCACACTCAGGCTAGAGTATATTCATCTGGCTCGGGGTTTAGTACAGGGGCTTCTTATGGGCGTGGCCGTGGGAACAGTAACGGCAGCTGGGGGATGACCTGTTTTAACTGTGGCGATGTAGGCCACAAGAGACATAAGTGCACCAGTGCGGTGAGCGGGGGTTACCAGAGGCCGGGACAGGGGAACTTTTCTCAGGGGCCGGCACAGAGTTTTGCGAGTAACAGACCAGCTGGGTCATGGAACAACCGGGGAGGTCAGAGCAACAACGGGGGAGGTAACCGCAATAGCGGTAATTCTTATCAGAAGCCAGCTAAGAACACCAACAACAACCAGGAGTCGGGTGCTAAACCGACTACCTCTACCAGTACTGTCCAAGGAGGTGGGCAGAAGTGTTGGAGTTAGTCTCCTCCACAATAGTGCGTTTACATAATAAATCTCATTAAATGAATATCATCAGATATTTAATTATTTGATCCTCGTCAGTTGATTAACGTAAATCGATAACGATTGGCTGACTAGAGTTTGACGTTATTGTCGTGAGACGGCGGTGATCAACTGACCCCTTTCGGTCACACCTAAAGGAACGAACCCCAATTGACAACTAATTAATTGTATGAGATACAATTTATTTAGTCCCTTGATTTATAGACTAAAAGGTTAGTCGATTATTTTAGAGAGATTTTGAGTCGTGAACTCGAGGCGCGATAATTATTATTTAATTATGCGATAATTGAATAATAAATTTTTGAGATGGGAATTAATAATTAAGCAGTTAATTTTTAAGATAGGTACTAATTGACTAATGTGATTAGTATTGGTACGTAAAAATATATGTGTAGCTGTACACGTATATTTACGGAGTGTTTTAGACAATATTAATCGGGAAGCATTTAAACATAAAACGATGTTTAAATAAAATTTACACATATTTGTGCGACAAATATAAGAACCGATATGGACCCATAAATGGGTCATTTGGACCGTGTAAATGGTTGTGTGATTGTGTGTTGTTAGACACAATTATTATGCACCAACAAATTCTATTGAGTGCTCTTCCCATTACACCATTTGTCTAATCTATGCCTAATCCTATTGGGCACATTTAACACAACTCAACTCCCTCTCATATTACTCCCTCCATCCGTCCTCTACACTCCACTAACACAACATTTGTGTTGTCTAATTTTTCTATTCAATAACTTGAATATTTTTGCATGTGGAAATCTCTCTCTCTAAAAAAATAAAAACCCATTTTACTAAGATTGTTAGTAAACAAAAATAATTACTAAGAGTGTTAGTAATATTTACATATTATCAAGGGAATAATTTAACAAGTATCTAGTTAATATTTGTTAGATTATTGGGTATTTGTTCTTGGGTGCTTCTTGAAGGAGATCTTCTAATTTGGAGATTTGGTAAAGGAGGATCTTCCTTTTTTTTTTCTTTAGCACAAGAACAATCAAGGTAGGAGATCTTGATTGTGCCCATATTCATCATATAAATCAATGTAAGGAAATTGTTTTTCCTTGACTTTCATTTTTATGCTTTTATATTTGCATGGATGTTACATAGATCGCTAAAATGATAAATTATGAGATAATTTAATTTTTATTAGAGAGTCTAATATGGATCTATGATCTTTCAAGTGGTATCAGAGCTTAGGCTTGTAATTTGCATGTTGATTTTAAGCATTTTAATGAATTATGAGATAATTTATAAAACTCAAAAATGATGTTAGAAGAGGTTTTAGCACGAAATTTTTGGGACATGCATACCTACTGATCTTAAAAGGTTTGTGGTTAAGTTTGGTGATTTTTGAAGTTATTTAGCTATTTTTAATGATTTTTGGTAGAAAACCGAGTCAAAATGCCGTATTTTAGTTAAAAATTTACTAAAAATAGATAAAAGTTGATTCGGTACATGGATTTTTTTATAGTATTTCATGCATGTTTTCTACTGATTGTATGCAAAAAGTTGAAGGTTGGTTCAAATTTTTTGAATGTTTATTGATTTTATGAGATAAAAGTCGATAAAAGTGAAATTAATTAATCATAATTTCGAAACATTTGATTCTGACCATGATAAATTTATGTACATATAAAAATATTATTTAAATATTAAAAGTGATTTTTAATATGTGGTTTCACTTTGTTTTGATGTTTATTGGTTTTAGTGGTTAAAAACCGATAAATATCAATCTTTTTCTTCATAAAATTTATCCGGAATTTTTGGGCAATTTTTCTGACATTTTGGTGTTCTTGGTAGTGTTCCAGAATATTAAAAATTTTTGTTTCAATTTTTGGGTAATTTTTCACTTATTTTGGATTTCTACTTAAATATTATGATTTTATTGATTAAATTAGCAAAATATCACCAAATCAAACTAATTATTCATCATAAAATTAGTGAGGACTAATTTTGAGGTTCAAAACAGTTTGGACAATTAGTTTGGACTTAAATGAGACTTAAGTGTTGATTATTGATTTTTACATGTTAAAAATCGATTAAATCCACAAAAACCGAGATGGATACCAACGAATGATAGATAGGGCAATTTTGGCATCATTTTACAGCATTTTAAGCATATTTATTTAAGTTGAATGAATGATTGTCATTTATATAAAGTATTTATCTTGTTGTAACTAGTATGGCCTAGTTAATTTTAATCGTTATTACCCGAAATGAATGGGAATATCGATTTGTTTGTAATTAAATACGATCTCGTATCGTCGGTTTGTAATTAATTAATGGTTTTATTTATTTTATTAATTAATGTATAATAGAAATAGCTGTGTAATTCATTTGTAATAGTTATTTTTACCGGCGTTTCCAAAAGACGGATTACATCGAGACGGAGTCTATTTTTGGAAGGTGTTCCAAATCCCACAAGGAAGAGCCACTTTTGGAATGAAGAGGCAAGGGACCAAGGAGTCGGTTTCCGAAATGTAATAGACTAGTTTTTATTAACTAGGTGGCCATACTAGGATTTATTCATATGCTTACATGTTTGCTTGTTTTATTTTCGCGCATGCCAAAATCGTCATTCACATGCATTTTATCTTCGCGATTGTCAATTCACGTCATTTACATTCACCGACTTAGTTCACTTATAGGAAATTTATGACTAAATTGACAAGATCTCTCACATAACTAAAATTGAGATTAGCCTTACCAATTAGTAACACCTATGAATCTCTTGTTCATTAGAGCCACGCTCGCCCAAGCGGGGTGTTCTCTTTTTACCTTGAGTAAGTAGGGCGGTAAGCGGTTATCACACGCCAAAATTGGTTGGACTCAACGGAATATAAGACGGTCTTGTGTTCCGGGGTTAGTCGATGGATTTAAGGAAATTCGTCGACCAAGAGTTCTAGAGGTAGAATTAGTCAACGTGACTTACCGAATTTACACAATTATGGGATGTTTCGCCCAAGCGATGCTCATTTTTGTTTAATATTTGGATCTTGGAATCATTTATATAATTTAGTGGGAGATCATTATATAAATGTTAAAACTTGTTGAACATGGTTTCACAAGTATTTTTTAAAACATTGAATGTTAATTTTTCCTATTTTTGTTCTTTAACGTATTTACTATGACATCGCGCACTTCATCCTCCTTTCATCCTCTATTTATTATTATACTCGTTTCGTTCTTTCATAGGAAGCGGTTTCTTTGAAGGAATTCGGTAGCAATGATTGGTAACATGATTTACTAATTCACCTACATAAGCTTACAACAATTATAGCGATTATTATACATCATAACATCCATACATATTTAAAAAGGGGTTTTCATGTTGCAAACTCTTATTACGAGTTTAAAAGGGAGTCACATTTTATCAAGAGAGTCTTGATTTCGGAAGTGACACCTCCGTCATGAAGATGACATATTAGTTTTAATTACTTAAGAGTAATTCAAAAGTTTGCGAAAAGAGTTTTCAAAAACACAAAGAACGCTCCAATATGATACCGTCAAATGGCTCAATTCGAGAAAGGCCAAATTGATTGTTTATGCGCTAAAGAGTTTAGGTATATGATAACAATTGAACGGTTAGGTAGTCCAATTTCGCAAGAAGTTGAGATTTTGCCACATGTTGCACTCACTTTATAGTAATTCACTCTTACTAAGTGTATAAAATATCATGAATGACATGAAGAGAGGTCTTCATAAGATTCATCTTTGCTTGTTGAAGCAAAAAGGAATGTGAAAGTGAGTGGGAGTTAACAAGAAGTAACCCTAGATGTATGCGATAGGACAATGTTGAAAGAGACGTCTACTCAAAGGATAGGCTAGTTTCACTATCTTGGTATGAGATATCAAGTATGGATCATTTCTTTGTAAAGAAGTTTACATGAATTGATAAAACATAAGACGTCTAGCATATGACATTTTTGTATCGAAATGGTGCTAGAGTAGCAATGATTTTGATGGGGACAATTGTACCTAAATTTGGTTTTAAAAGAATGTAATCATCTATGTTTATACATAGAAGGCATCACTTATGTGATTTAAAACAAAAGGTTGTACCTACTCCTATGATAACTTGGTGGTTGGTTTAGACCACTCAAGTTAGAGGAATTTTACATTCTTCACGAAAACTAAATATTATACTATCTAGTAGATTTTAAAGTCTCTAATCTGGTGAACCCAATTGATCAAACCTCAAATAAATTCGTTTCAAACAAGTAAACGAAAAGCACATTGAACAACCATTTGATTGTGAGTCTTATGGTATGTGTGCATGTATTATGTTTTCTTTTGTAGAAAAGAAACACATTAGTGAGGTGATTGACCATATACATACAGATGTGTAAGGCCGATAGTTGGTAATATACATACTTGGTTACTTTTACCGTATTGTTAAGTAGATATGAAAACCTCGTATCGATTTAATAAGACATAAAAGTGATTTTTGAACGTGGAATATTTTGAAAATGAAGTAGTAAACCAAAAGCACGTCAAGATCAAGATGTTGATCGGAAGTTTCAAAGTAATGACTTTGAAGATCAAATGGGTAATATCAAATAATGACCTTGATAATCACTAAGAAGATTATGAACCAGTTCACATAATACCTTCTCCTTGGGACACCATAGAGTATGGTGTAGTCAAGTATATAAACCGAACTTTATGAGATATAGTTTGAGGTTTTTCCCAATTTTTGTAAGCTATTTTCTCACTAAAAGTTTAAAACCCGACTATAATAGCCTAAATGACTCCATATGAGATATGGATAGGGAGAGTCCCTAATTTGTCATTATTATACATTTGGGACCATAAATGTTTATGTTCAGAACCAATCTATGTATTTGTGAGGGTTATCCAAAATTGAACCACTTGGTTTTTACTCCTCCAAAACGAGAACAAAGAGTTTGTGGCTCATAATACTGTCTTTCTAGAAAGATTTTCATTTTTAGGAAGACAGAGTGGGAGAAATTTTGAACTTGCGGAAGTCCAAGACCCACAAACTGAGTACAATGCAAGAAGATGTTCTTTATTGTGGCTCAGTGGTTATATGGAGATAATTTTGCGATAATATTGCGTTACTTTTCAAAAGTGACGAATCTTAAACCCTCATCAAAGGCTTTTCTATAGTATGAACTCTATGTAATGGCGTGTCACCATGCAATTCGAATTGATCTCCTTGCACACGATGCGATAAGGATGGAAACACGAGATGTTTTCGAGACTTGATTTAAGGTGAATACTTTGGTTGGTTACCTTGATCTTGTCGTTAAGGTTACATAAGATGTTTAAAATTTGGGCTTGTTATAGAGAGTTTGTGACAACCCAAATGCCTTTATCAATTCGAATGGTCTTAGCAATATAGCCTCTCATGAGGATGAGTTTAGGCAAAAGGATAACAAAACTTTCTCCTTGAATGTATCTTATGAAGGGAGAAGTTTTCTTTGATGTTGTCAATCTTTGAGAAGCCTAGCATGCTTGGAAGATCCCTTTTGTGATCTATATACGTCAAAGAGTTGGAACCTTGGGTTCAATCATGTAGTCTATCAAAACGGTATTACTCGAGTGATGTCGAGATAAAATGATGATACATGGAGTTTAGTGGGAGCTAAAGTGAGTTTCTGAGTCTAAAATATGTGCTTGACATATTATTGACTAGAAATGTAGCTAAGGTGATATTTCTTAGTCTAAAATATGTGTTTGACATATTAGTGACTAGAAATATTCTCGGGTAAATACTTGAGAGTATCATGGCGCATCTTAAATATCCGGATCTAATGAGATAGATCTCCATGGATACTAGCATCTTAGTCAAGAGACTTATGTGATAAGATTCTTGACTCGTTCAAGTTGTTGAACAATTTTATATGATCTTTTTGCTTCCGCTGCAAGATCTATTAAATATGCTAAAAGCTGCTCTCGTCGGGACTTATCATATTGAGAATATGAGAAGTCATTACCAATCATTTCCTAGTGAGTGTCACTAGATAATTATCAAGAGCAACCTTGAGTACTTGAGAAGCACTGAGGATTTACTCTTGTAGTTTGGAGGAATCTATGAATTTCGTGTACAAGGATTACACGGAAACATTCCTATGCTTATAAGATGTTATGGGCCTTGTTAAGGAATGATTAGCATGTAAGAGTGCTATGTGCATAAAGAATAATATGTATAAGAAGTTATACATATATGTATAAGAAGTTATACATGTATAAAACAAACATGCATGAGGAGTCATACATAAAAGATGTCATATGAAGGATGTGTATAAGTGTTATACGTACAAATCATGAACGAAAGCTAAGTACATTACAACATCCGATGTTGTAAGAGAGATAGTTGATAACCGGAATTTAATGGGACTAGAGTAGTTTTGTTAGCCGAATATCGTATCCCAAGAGACTGTGAAAACAGTGGGAGTGTTTGACTGGCTTTAGAACCAGAGTCTAAAAACTTGTTTAGACATGTACTTAGAAAGGCTCTATGTGATGAAAAGATTGCATAGAACAAAGGAAAATAGCAATGGAAATTAGAGTGATGCAACTGTTGCTAATCCTCTAACCAAAGCCGTTGGCATAAGGTAGACATGATGGTTATGTCATCTTAATGTGATTGAGCAGTATACCTTAATTGCTGAAGATCATTATGTAAATATTGGATAGAGTATTGATATTTACATAAGTGATGATCGCATTCATTGTTTGAGTCTCTTAAGAACTCAATTATTCAGTTTGACTGAAAACATGAATACCTTGTTTATCTGAATAAGTTGTGAAGACAATGTTGAACAATATTCAAGTAAATAAGATGAACATTGTATTTTGTCCCTAATCACTTAATGAGGTGACGTCTCGGAGTGACTAGATTGTAAGTCGATTGATGGTTGTTCAACACCATAAGGTCATATGTGATGACTGGTCGATTACATAGGCAGAGTGTGTGACACTTTGCCGGACAGTGATCATTTAGAGAGTCCCTAAGTTCTATTATAGACGCCTGGTCGTGGCGGGGATCTCTAAGATGTTCTAATGAGTCGATTCTTTTGACTGGAGACTATTATCTGAGCAAGTGCAGTTTTCGAGTGACTTTGGTTTTTGTCCTAGGTCGTGCCGTGAAAGGAGGCCAAAAGGGCATTTACTAGGTCATGGTGATCTGTATTGTGCAATAGGATAGATAAGGCATACAGGAATTGTCCACCCACGTTGGGTAAACTATATCTCAAGGCCACTCGAGGAGTTAATGACTACAAATGCGTGGCCACGCTCGGAAGTAATCTGTGAGAGATTTTTCCGGTCAGGTAGTCACACTCCCGATCGAGAAAACCACTCGCGATATGTTCATGTGCAAGTGCGACCTGAAAGACACCTTGCATTGAGTGGGAGATTATAACGGACAAGAGAATTGGTAGCGCACATCTTGTGTCAGACAAGTGGGAGATTGTTGGAGTTAGTGTCCTCCACAATAGTGCGTTTACATAATAAATCTCATTAAAGGAATATCATCAGATATTTAATTATTTGATCCTCGTCAGTTGATTAACGTAAATCGATAACGATTGGCTGACTAGAGTTTGACGTTATTGTCGTGAGACGGCGGTTATCAACTGACCCCTTTCGGTCACACCTAAAGGAACGAACCCCAATTGACAACTAATTAATTGTATCAGATACAATTTATTTAGTCCCTTGATTTATAGACTAAAAGGTTAGTCGATTATTTTAGAGAGATTTTAAGTCGTGAACTCGAGGCGCGATAATTATTATTTAATTATGCGATAATTGAATAATAAATTTTTGAGATGGGAATTAATAATTAAGCAGTTAATTTTTAAGATAGGTACTAATTGAATAATGTGATTAGTATTGGTACGTAAAAATATATGTGTAGCTGTACACGTATATTTACGAAGTGTTTTAGACAATATTAATCGGGAAGCATTTAAACATAAAACGATGTTTAAATAAAATTTACACATATTTGTGCGACAAATATAAGAACCGATATGGACCCGTAAATGGGTCATTTGGACCGTGTAAATGGTAGTGTGATTGTGTGTTGTTAGACACAATTATTATGCACCAACAAATTCTATTGGGTGCTCTTCCCATTACACCATTTGTCTAATCTATACCTAATCCTATTGGGCACATTTAACACAACTCAACTCCCTCTCATATTACTCCCTCCATCCGTCCTCTACACTCCACTAACACAACATTTGTGTTGTCTAATTTTTCTATTCAATAACTTGAATATTTTTGCATGTGGAAATCTCTCTCTCTCTAAAGAAATAAAAACCCATTTTACTAAGATTGTTAGTAAACAAAAATAATTACTAAGAGTGTTTGTAATATTTACATATTATCAAGGGAATAATTTAACAAGTATCTAGTTAATATTTGTTAGATTATTGGGTATTTGTTCTTGGGTGCTTCTTGAAGGAGATCTTCTAATTTGGAGATTTGGTAAAGGAGGATCTTCCTTTTTTTTTTCTTTAGCACAAGAACAATCAAGGTACGAGATCTTGATTGTGCCCATATTCATCATATAAATCAATGTAAGGAAATTGTTTTTCCTTGACTTTCATTTTTATGCTTTTATATTTGCATGGATGTTACATAGATCGCTAAAATGATAAATTATGAGATAATTTAATTTTTATTAGAGAGTCTAATATGGATCTATGATCTTTCAAGAAGACTAGTGGAAAGCTGTTTATGATGGAGAAACAAGCAGCTGAGGACGATGCACATGTTATCACTGGTACTTTTCTTGTTAATGGTGTTTACACCTTTGTTTTGTTTGATTCGGGGGCGTCTCAGTCGTTTGTATCTTTGAGTCATGTTAATCAGTTGGGTTTGAGAGAGTATGAGTCTGTAAGTGAGAAATTTTTTATACCTTCGGGAGAGTCTGTAACATGTGGGAGGTTGTTTAGGAATGTATCTTTGATAGTTAGGCAAGTTGATCTACTTGTAGACTTGCTAGAGTTTCCTTTAGGTGGTTTTGAGATGATAGTCGGGATGGATTGGTTAGGGAAGTACAAAGCTAAAATAGACTGTCATCAAAAGAAAGTGTCTCTGAGAGGTCCTAAGGGCATTAGTGTGTCTTATCGTGGGTTTGTTGTCAAACCCAAAGTTAAGTTGATTGCAGCTGTGACTTTGAAGTCCTATCTGAGGAAGGGGTGCCCGTTGATCTTGTGCCATGTGAGAGATGACCGGATAGAGAGTCCGACAGTTGATCAGATACCAGTTGTGGGGGAGTTTTGAGATGTCTTTCCAGAGGAGATTCCGGGGTTGCCACCGAAGAGGGAGATAGATTTCAGTGTTGAACTGAAACCGGGGACGGGGCTAATCTCTAAGGCACCGTACCGGATGGGTCCTAAGGAGTTGGAGGAGCTCAGGAAATAGTTAGATGATTTGATAGAGAAGGGATAAATTAGACCTAGTGTATCACCGTGGGGACCACCAGTTCTTTTCGTGAAAAAGAAAGATGGGAGTTTGAGGTTGTGCATAGATTACAGGGAGCTGAACCGAGTGACGGTGAAGAACAAGTATCCTTTGCCAAGGATAGATGTTCTGTTTGATCAGTTGAGTGGTGCATCAGTCTTTTCTAAGATTGATTTGAGGTCGGGGTACCATCAGGTGAAGATTAGAGATGAGGACATACCAAATACCGCTTTTACGTCGAGGTATGGCCATTATGAGTATGTGGTAATGCCTTTTGGGTTATCTAATGCGCCGGCTGTGTTTATGGATTTGATGAACAGAGTCTTCAGTCAGTTTTTGGACAAGTTTGTTGTGGTTTTCATCGATGACATCTTAGTCTACTCCAAGACTAAGGAGGAACATGAGGAACATCTGAGGATTGTGTTGCAAACCTTGAGGGAGCATGAGTTGTATGCTAAGTTTTCCAAGTGTGAGTTCTGGTTAGAGAAAGTTGCTTTTCTGGGGCATGTGATCTCTAAGGATGGGGTAGCTATGGATCCTGCAAAGATTGAGGCAGTTACCAAGTGGGAAGCACCAAAGAATGTAGCTGAGATCCGGAGTTTCTTGGGTTTAGCTGGATATTACAGACGGTTCGTGAAGCATTTCTCCAAGATTGCTAGACCTATGGAGGCTTTGATGAGGAAAGAGAACAGGTTTCGTTGGGATGAGAGTTGTGAGACGGTGTTCCAAACATTAACGGAGCGTTTAACCACAGCTACAATCTTAGCATTGCCTGAAGGGAGTGAGAACTTTGAGGTTTATACAGATGCCTCAAAGATGGGGTTGGGATGTGTGTTGATGCAGAACGGTAAAGTCATTGCCTATGCTTCTAGGCAATTGAAGACTTATGAGGAGAATTATCCTACACACGATCTAGAGTTGGGTGCGGTGGTGTTTGCCCTCAAGATTTGGAGACATTACCTTTATGGGGCGACCTTTAAGGTATTTTCAGTTCACAAGAGTCTCAAGTACATCTTCACTCAAAAGGAGTTGAACATGAGACAGAGGAGGTGGATGGAGTTGATTGGCGATTATGACATGGATATTATCTACCATGAAGGGAAAGCCAATGTAGTTGCAGATGCCTTGAGTAGGAAGAGTGTACATGCTTTGTGCACAGCTATATCTTTGATGGGGTTGAGAGATGAGGTTGGGAAGTTTGGGATACATATGATCCAGAAAGGGGATGCCATGGGAGATTTGACAGTGCAGCCTGATCTTTATGATGATATTCGAGGTAAACAGGTGTTGGATCCTAAGATGGTGGAGTGGAGAGCTGGAGTAGAGAAAGGGACAGTGTCTAGATTCTCTATTCATACCGATGGTAGTTTGAGGTTTGATGGGAGGTAGTGTGTCCCTAATGATGAGAAGCTGAAAAAGACAATCATGACAGAGGCACATTGTACACCATATTCGGTACATCCAGGTGGTGACAAGCTGTACAAGGATTTCAAGAAGACGTTCTGGTGGCCTGGGATGAAGAAAGAGACAGCTGAGTTCGTGGCCCGTTATTTGACATGCCAGAGAGTTAAAGGGGAACAGCGACGACCACAAGGTAAGATTCAGTCTCTTGACGTACCTGAGTGGAAGTGGGAATCCATTTCTATGGATTTTATCGTGGGTTTGCCAAAGAGTCAGCAGGGTAACAACATGATATGGGTTATAGTGGATCGACTGACCAAGTCAGCTCATTTCGTGCCAATGAAAGATACATGGACTAAAGCACAATTAGCTATGGCCTATCGGAAAAATGTGCTAAGGTTACATGGGGTGCCCAAAGACGTAGTATCTGACAGAGATGCGAGATTTATCTCACGCTTCTGGAAAGAGTTGCAGGAATCTTTGGGAACAACATTGAAGATGAGTACAGCATTTCATCCTGCAATAGATGGTCAGACAGAGAGAACAATCAAGACTCTTGAGGATATGTTACGAGCTTGTGTGATGGATTTTGGTGGTAGCTGGGAACAGAGGTTAGATTTGATTGAGTTTTCTTACAACAACAGCTATCACACTAGTATTGGCATGACGCCATTTGAGGCTTTATAAGGGAGGAGATGTAGGAGTCCGATTTGTTGGGACGACAGTGCTGAGGCAGTGGTTTTAGGACCAGAGATGGTACATGAGATGGTTGAGCAGATTAAGATGATCAGAGAGAGGATGAGAGCAGCTGAGGATAAGCAAAAGAGTTATGCGGATCTACATCGCCGGGACATAAAGTTTCAGGTTGGGGACAAGGTTCTTCTGAAAGTGTCTCCTATGCGTGGGGTTATGAGATTTGGGAAGAAAGGCAAGCTAAGTCAGAAGTTCATAGGACCATATGAGATCCTAGACCGGGTTGGAGAGGTTGCTTATCGTTTGGCTTTACCATCTTCTTTGGATAGGGTACATAACGTGTTTCATGTATCTCAGCTGCGCAAGTATGTGAGTGATCTGTCACATGTGTTAGAGGCAGAGAGCATAGAGCTAGATGAGTCTTTGTCTTACCTTGAGGTGCCTAAGCAGATTCTTGACCGGAAGGTTAGGAAGACTAGACATGGTGAGACAGTCTTGCTTAAGATCCTTTGGTCTAATCATGAGGTTGAGGAAGCTACATGGGAGGCAGAGGAGGCCATGAGAGAGCGTTACCCTTTCCTTTTTAATCAGGTATGTATGGTTACGGGGCCGTAACCTTGTTTCTTTTAGGGGGATAGGAGATGATCGCAAAGAGTTTTTACACCTTTTTGTGTTGTGTCGGTATAGTTAGTAGTGGTTTGAGTCGGGTTGAGTTTGGTTGGTAGCATGTTTTGTGTTGAGTTTTGTTTTGGTTGTTGTGTCGGGAGTATGGTAGTATGTCTTTTCTTTGTTGTGGTTTGAACTTCGGGGACGAAGTTCTTTTTAAGGAGGGAAGACTGTAATACTACGGTTTTATGAGTCTCTGGGTACTCTATCGAGTGGGCCTTACTCTGTCGAGTAAGGGTGTTTTGGTTTTTAAAACAGTATTATGTCTGTAGGGTACTCGATCGAGTAGCCTGGGTACTCGATCGAGTAAGGGGCACTCGATCGAGTACGTCAGTTACTCGATCGAGTAACTCGGTTTCCGGGTAATGTTTTATCGGGTTTTGTTAATAATACGGATTAGTATATAAATCTTTCCGTCATCTTCATAATACATTTTTACAAACCTAATCACATTGAAAAGAGATTCAAGTTACGTTCTTCGCATTCATCCGTGTTATTGACAAATCCCGGAGCTTGAGAGGTCGGATTTAATCATTCTTTGCATCCTTGTGATCATGCGTCGAGGGTAAGATCTACGTACCGATTTTATGGTATTTAGTCAAGTTTGTTTAAACCCTAATTTGGGGGATTGGGGATTTGTGTTAGTTTTTGTATGGTTAGTGATTATGTGATGATGTGTTAGGAGGAGGATTCGTAGAAGAGGCTTTTTGATACAGCTGTTGAGATCGTCTGCGTGTGTTGCATTCCAGGTAGGGTTTTCCTACTCAGTATTAATCACATAATGTGTTGATTGTTGGTTGTGATTGTTGTATAATATCATACTCGTATTGTGACGGTTGTTGGAATTGGTTACTGTTGATGGTTGTGATTGATTGTATCTGTTTGTGTTCTTCGGGGTGCGTCCCTGGCTGAGTGAAGTCACTTGCGGGAGTGGCTTCACGCCCATTATTCGCCTTCTGTGGAACCCGCCACAGAAGGGATGTGCACATTAATGGATTTGGGTTGATCGCTCTATGGTATGAGCGGGGCTTAGGTGGGAAGGGCTGCGGTCCCCCCACTGGCGGAGTGGAGTTACCTGTTGCGATGGGTACTCTGGCAGGACTACATAGTTTAGTGTGTAGTCAGTGGTGAGGAGTTGAATACGGAGTTTGGGTTATGTGACGATTGAGCTGTGTTGGTTTCTGTCTTATTGTAATTATATAATTGTGTGATTAGTACTGACCCCGTATTTTCTTTGAAAAACTGTGGTGATCCATTCGAGGATGGTGAGCAGTTGTTGAGCAGGTATGAGTCGAGACATATGGGCTAGCTGGGATGTGTCACCACGAGATGATAAAGTCTTCCGCTGTAGCTTGAGTAGTTGTCAGACATTTTGTTTAGTTGTTAGACATTTGGTTTAAGAACATGTAACCGTATTTTATCAGTTGGTTTTGGATTGTATTCACTAAACTTTATAATATTTAAATGTTGTTTCTTTATTGTCTTTTGATTATCATTGCCTCGGGAAACCGAGATGGTGACATCTTTATACCTGATTGGTCCTGGTAAGGCACTTGGAGTATGGGGGTGTCACACGCTCGGATTGCTCCTGTACCTCACGGGTTCAGTTCCACCCGTGGGTATTTTCATAACCCAAGTCATTCCATCTTCGTTCCTTTGGTCTTCATTGTGGGGGCACTACGAAGGCTTGGATATCCAGGGCAATCGCTATCCCCACACTAATCAAAACACTACACATAAAGAAACATATAAGTCCCTCCCTCACTTTCTCTCAAAATGATAATCTTGATCAAAGTAAAATGGTAAATCCAAAAATTGACAAAATGCAATAAGTAAAATGCATGTTAAGGGGTTAGAATATTTACAAATGGTGGTTTAGGGAGGACTCCACCAAACTCTCATTCATGTATGAGATGTCAAGGAGGCATAGCCAAGGTGTTGTTGATGTTGCTCAACACCTTGAAGAAGTAGTCGAAGGCTTGTTCATTGTCATTATAAAGATCTTCAATAGACCTTTGCATATGTTGTTCTTCATTGTGGTTATTTGAGTTAACATGGTCACGAAAGCCTTAGTCTTGGGTCATAGCATTACCAATATAAGGATTGAATAACCCTTCAAACTCATCATCCCATAGACTACATACTTCATTAGCTTGCTTCCCAATAGTATCATGAGTGGATGAGAACAACTCCCCTTCCTTGTTGAAACTTTCTTGCTCTTTGGATGGAGCATCTTGGAGATTATCCACTTTCTTCTCCCATATGGGTGGTGATTCTTTGTCTATAGCTTGTCCTTTGTATTGAGATGCCAACTTCTTCCTATCACTTTCTCGGCTATAATGATCGATCATGAAACATGGCTCATGTAAGCGGGGAGCTCTCATTGTCTTGTCAAGGTTAAAAGTGATTGTTTTATCTCCCACTTCAAGTGTGAGCTCTCCATGTTTCACATCAACCACCGCTCCCACGTTGTGTAAGAATGGTCTTCCTAAAATGATAGGAATGTTGGAGTCTTCCTCCATGTCAACAATAGCAAAGTCCACCGGGATGAAGAACTTGCCAATTCTTACCGGCACATCTCCCACACCCCTAAAGGTGTCTTCATTGACCGATCCGCCATTTGAAGTGTGATATTAGTGCACTTGAGTTCTCCCATTCCTAGCCTTTTGCATACCGAGTATGGCATGACACTTACACTTGCTCCAAGGTCACATAGAGCTTTGTTGATTGTAGTGTCGCCAATGGTGCATGGAATAGAGAAACATCCCGGATCCTTGAGTTTTGGAGGTGAACTTCCTTGTAGGATGGCACTACTCACCTTAGTGAACGCAATAGTATCTAGCTTCCGGATGGATTTCTTCTTTGTAATAATATATTTCATGTATTTCGCATAGGCCGGAACATGATTGATTAGTTCCGTGAATGGAATTGAGACTTCCAAGTTCTTCACAATCTCCATGAACTTTCCAAGTTGTTCATCAAACTTAGGCTTAGCTTGACGACTTGGAAATAGAAGTCTAATCACAATAGGCTCTTTCTCCTTAGCCTTCTCTTCATTCTTCTTCTTTGAAACTTCTTGAATGGTGGTGGGTTCTTCTTCTTTCTTAGAGTTTTCAACTCTTTCCTTGTCACTAGCATTCACAACACCTTCATCAATGGGCCTCTTCGGCCCTTCATACCTTGTACCACTCCTTAAATGGATGGCACTCACAGACTCATGTCTTGGGGGATTACCTTGAGGTGGTAATTGCCCCTTTTGTCTTTGAGAACTAGAAGATGCTAATTGAGACATTTGGGTTTCCAACATCTTTGTGTGAGCTAGTATGTTGTTGATGGTGATGTCTTTTGCTTGACTATCCTTTTGCATTTGAGTGAAAAACTCTTGTTGGTTCTTTTGCATTTGGAGGACCGCTTTTTGAACATCAAAACCTTGGTCATTTGTTTGATTGTATGGAGGTTGATTTTGATAACTTTGGTTTTGATTGTAAAAGGGTCTTTGAGCTTGGTTTCTCATTGGAGGTGGGGTGTATGTTTGAGGGTTTTGAACATTTTGACTTTTGTATGAAAGATTGGGGTGGAATTTGGTATTCTCATTGTAATAGTTGGAATAAGGGGTGCCACTTTTGTATGCTTGGAAAGCATTCACTTGTTCACTTGTTCCCCTACATTCACTTTGGTCATGTCCCAAAGTTCCACAACTCTCACATACTCCACTTGGAATTGATGATGATGCCACTATAGCATTAACATGTTGCTTGGGTGATTTGGAGGCCTCTTCAAGTTTAGCCATGGCCTTCTTAAACTTCAAATTAATGGTATCAATATGAGCACTAAGTTGAGCACCCAATTGAGTAATGGAGTCCACCTCATGCTTTCCTCCTCTAGTAGCCTTCCGAGGTCTACTATATTGCGAGTTATGGACCGCCATTTCCTCAATTTTGTTCCATGTTTGATTGTCATCGACTTCGTGAACATACCATTTGATCCCATATTGAGAATGTTTCGGGAGTCTTCATATAGACCATTCTAAAATTGTTGTACAAGGAACCACTCGCTAAGTCCATGGTGTGGACAAGATCGACAAGTGTCCTTGAATCTCTCCCATGCTTCATACAAAGATTCCTCATCCCTTTGTTTGAACCCGGTGATTTGGGCCCTTAACATGTTAGTCTTCACCGGAGGATAGAATTTCTTGTAGAAAGCAAGTGCCAATGTCTTCCAAGAATCAATACCAAGAGTAGCCTTATCTAGGCTCTTCAACCATTGTTTCGCGGAACCAATCAAAGAAAAAGGAAATAAGACCCATCGGATTTGGTCTTGAGTAACTCCGGTTTGAGAAATTGCATCACAATAGTCACAAAAAGTCTCCATATGAGAATGAGGGTCTTCATTAGGCATCCCTCCAAATTGACTTCTCTCAACCAATTGTATGAATGCGGATTTGGCAATGAAATTACCGGTTAAATGTTGTGGTGTAGGAGTACCATTTGGTAGGTTCTCCTCGGTTGGTACGGAATGTGATGAAAATTTAGGCATTGTGGGTTGATTTTGTGGTGGGTTTTGTATTGGGTTATCCTCTCCTTCTCTTGCAAAAAGGTTGATGAACTCAATGTTATTTGGTTGAATGTCCACAATCTCACCAATATCTCTCAAAGTATTCCTAGCAAGTCTTCTATTGTTGGTCAAAGTTCTTTCGATTTCAAGATCAATGGGTAACAAGTTACCTTGTGATCTCCTAGACATGCAAAATATCAAACAACTCGAAAACAATTAGAACAACCTTGAGGAGATTGACTTCCCCAAGGTAAAGAAAGACACAAATAAAAACAATTTAATGAAAATCAAATCAAGTTAACACTGTCCCCGACAACGGCGCCATTTTCTGGTGTAGTAAAACTCGTCGTCAAAAGTTACCCAACCAAAACAATATTTATAACTTCACCAACTACTCTTAGTAAAGAGGCAAGCAAAGGTCGGATCCCAAGGGACGGGTATTGATGTAGGATTTTCAATTGTAAATGGTCGTGTCTTAGGGTGTCACAATTTGGGGTTGAGATAGGAGATCAATTAAAACTAATCAACAATAAAAACAAAGCAAGGTAGATAACATGAATGTGTAAACAATTGATTAAAAGCACTAGGGTGTCATGAGTTCATAGGGGAATACATGGGAGTTGATCATACAAACATGTTCTCAAATTATAAGCAAGCAATTATTGTTGTGATGGGATCGAGTTAGTGTATATCTTACAATCCCTAAGAAGGTTTGGGTCCCGGAGCCGAATCGATTAGATTGTACAACACCTACAAGTCGACTTAATCCTTCCTATTAAACATTATGCATGGTCTAATGAGGCCCGAGTTGGTTTATGTCTTACAAGCCTTATTGAAAAGATAAGTGATGGGTAAAAAAATGCAAGGATTCATAGGCTCGCATTTCATCAAACATAACATGTGCATAAGTTGAAATCACAACAAGCAAGCAAATAAATTATGTGAACATATTAGATTAAGCATGAATCATTCCCCATGTTGGTTTCTCCTAATTACCCATTAACCCTAGCTAAGGAAACTACTCACTCATGATCAAGTTTAACATGCTAACAAGGTTGTCAATCACATTAACAAGGCAAAACATGATGAATGAATGAAAATGATTAACAATAATTAAAGTAAGGATTAAGAGAATTATACCTATGGAGATTCCAAAATAATAATGCAAAGAATAATAGAAGTACTTGCTGATTGATGGAAGGTTGTCAATCTCCCAATAAACCCAAATGATCTTCTAATTACCCAAAATAAATGATGAACAATAGAGAAATTAAGGAAAGATTAAGTATTGAGATTTGTATTAAGACTAAATTAAGAGTTGATTACAAGATTAAGGAATGATTACTAATTGATTAGAACTTGATTACTAGATGATTAAGAGAGCATGCTAATCTAAGTAGTACAATGGGGTATTTATACTAAATATTAGGTACATAAATTAGGGTTACTAAGGGCTTAAATGACTATTAAGTCCTTAAGAAAAGTTGAGGAAATGCTCCTCTCGAAGAAAATGAGCATCTCCGTTTTGCTAGTGTTGCCATGATCCGAGCGACTTGAAAACAGGCACAGGCTCTCTGGGGTACGATCCAAGCGGATTGTCAAGGGAGACGCTCGGATCTTCTTGCTTCAGGACGAGCGTCTTGGTCACGGGATGCTCGGATGGTGGTGGGGAGACGCTCGGATCCTCTGTGATCCGCTCGGATCCCTTGGCAGGCAGCTTTTCTTCTTTTCTTCCTTCATAATCCGCGAGGATCAATCCGGGGATGCAAGGATCCTTTCGTCATTGCCCGTTTCACTTTATTATCTACATAGGCCTTCTAGTATCGTCTTCCCTTTGATGCTTGGTCATTAGATGCGATCAATTTAGCTCCATTTCGTCATGTAAATGCAAGGTTTGCACTCCTCTCCTTCCAAGGAAACAAAACCTCAAAGAATATGCAAAATGGGGAACTAAAGATAGTAACTGACCCAATTATGCACTATAAAGCATAGGAACGAGGCTAATTCGGGGACTAAATGTGCTCAAATATGAGTCACATCAGTCCGCAAACTGATTTTCTTCGTGAGGCAGGTGTAAATATGTAACCTGATCGAAGAATTGAGCAATCTGATGTATCCTAGCCTGATAGGGTGCTAGACTTTCACTTTGGATTTTCCAGGATCCAGTGATTTGGTTAATGATTAAAGATGAGTCTCCGTGAGCTCGATGCCTAAACTTACTGCTGCTTGTATACCAATGAGGCAAGCTTCATACTCTAATGCATTGTTTGTCACCTCGAAGTCGAGTTTGATAGAAAGTGGTGTATGCTCGCCTTCCGGAGAAATGAGCAATACTCCTATTCCAAATCCTCTCAAATTGGATGCCCCATCAAAGTAAAGTTCCCAAGAATCCGTATTGGTTTGTAAAATATCCTCATCTGGAAACGACCTTATGTCTATTGCTTGTGTATCGTTGATAGGATTATCTGCGAAGAATTCAGCCACGGCGCGTCCCTTTATGACTTTCAAAGGTAAGTCTTTGAGATCGAACTCTGAGAGCATTAAGGTCCATCTTGCAAAGCGTCCATTGAGGACGGGTTTCTCGAAGAGGTATTTGACGGGATCTATTTTAGAATACACTTTGACCGAGTAGCTAAGCATATAATGACGTAGCTTCTTTTTTGCCCACACAAGAGCGAGGCATGTCTTCTCGAGAGGTGTATACTTACTTTCGTACTCCAAGAACTTCTTACTAAGGTAGTAGATAGCTCTTTCTTCTTTTCCAACAGTCTGTGCGAGCATAGCCCCCATGGCTGTTTCGGTAACTGTGAGATATAAAACAAGAGGTTGATCTTGTTGGGTGATGCGTGCATTTTATATAGCCCTTCTAAGTCTTATTTGCACGCATTTTTATGCGATTCCCATAGTTTAATGCTACGAAATACCCCGAATATTCTACTTTGGTTCGTTTGGCTTTAATTGCAGGAATGGACCTGGAAAAAGCAGAATCGAGCCTTTTACTGTCCTTTTAGCTTGCATTTAGGAGATGAGTGGATTTGGAGCGGAAATGCTGCTGCCTTGGGATGCGTGAAGTCACCTTGGAAGCTAGAATCATACGTCTTTTGGTTGTGATCAGTGACAGTTGGTCGATCGAGAAGTTTCGCTGCCTTTTTTGCTCGATCCAGACCCTTTTTTGTGAGAAGACCTCGATCGAATACATTGCCCTGTTCGATCGAGAGGTGCTGAAATGGAAGTGCTCGATCGAGTAGTCTTTTCACTCGATTGAGAAGTTTTTGGCTGGAGTTGTCGATCGAGAACTTCCAAAGTGCTCGATTGAGTAGGTTGCTATCTGACGTGAGATTTTCTCGCGAGATTTATTTTCAGTTGCGTGTTGAATAATTGAGATCTTTCCTATATAAAGGAAAGAGGTCATTAGGTTTGGAGAGTTCTTTTCACCATTTTATGATGTTCAACGTTACTTTGCTCTTTCAATATTTCTGGATCTCGTTTGTGTAATCTTTCTTCTACTTTATCTAATTCTCCTATGCACATCTCTTTCTACCATGTTTGTTCTCTCTTTATCTTTTGTTCTTGTTTTATTTACATTTATGTGTAGCTAATTCTCTAATGCTAGGATTAGGGGAACCATGGTAGTAAAACGATGATGCGATAATTTGTTTAGAAGGTTTTGATTGTGAAAATTGTTTTACAGCAATATAACTGTAATTATTAGGTTGAGTACAAGCAACTGAAGTAATTAAACTGGTTAAATTCAGACCTAGATCGAGAGATTGGAATGAATAGACCTGTTATGAACAATAGACTACACTAATGAGGGTGAAAGCTAAGTTAGTAATATTTTAGGGAGGATAGCGGACCAAGAGGACATTTCCTTTACCCTTCTCACATCAGACCGACTGACCTTACCTTTAGCAGAATTGTGTGATATCATGGTGAACTGACATCCTCGCATCTTCCTCTCTTATTTGATCAATCTTTATTTCGTCCCATATTTCAGTTCTTTAGTTTAGTCAAAACAACTCAAACCCCCCGATTTGTGACCATAGACAGACTGAATAACGAGTAGATAGTGACCGCTTCCCTGTGGATACGATACCTGACTTGCCTCTGCTGCATTAGTTAGAGCCTGTTGGTTTTATTTTTGATAGGGTTGCGACAGCCGTGTCATTGGGGAGACATTAGCACTGGTGGCTTGGCCAATATCTCCTTTATCCTGTCAAATACCTTTTGACAGTCATCGTCCCACACGGTATAGTCCGTTTTCTTGAGCTTTTTGAAGATAGGTTCGCAGATCATAGTGAGTTTCGATTTGAATCGACTTATGTACTGCACTTTGCCCAGGAATCCTCTAACCTCTTTTTCTATTTGGGGTTGTGGCATCTCGATTTAGGCCTTGATCTTGGATGGATCAATTTCTATCCCCCTATGGCTGACAACGTATCCCGGAAGCTTTTCTGACGTTACTCCGAATGCACATTTCTGAGGATTGAGCCTCATGTTGTATTTGCGCAATCTAAGGAAGAATCTGCGAAGGTTAGCGATGTGCCCTTTTCTATCCTTAGAATTGATGATCATATCGTCCACATAAACCTCCACCTCTTTATGCATCATGGCATATAGTCGCAGGTGTTGGTACGTAGCCCCAGCATTGATTAGCCCGAATGGCATAACAATATAGCAGTATGTGCCCCACTGAGTGACGAAGGCTGTCTTGTGCATATCTTCTTCGGCCATTTTGATTTGGTTATACCCTGTATACCCGTCCATGAAAGAGAACAACGCGTGATTTGTTGTATTATCTACCAATATATCGATGTGTGGTAGAGGGAAGTCGTCTTTAGGACTCGCTTTGTTCAAGTCTCTGAAATCAACACAAACCCGGATTCGCACATCCTTTTTGGGTACGGGGACTATATTAGCCACCCAGTCTGAATACTCGAAAACTTTGATGAATCCGGCTTTGAATTGCTTATCGACTTCCTGTTTAAACTTTAGAGCCCACTCTGTCCTCATCTGACGAAGCTTCTGCTTTACAGGTTTGAATCATGGCTTAATTGGAATGCGATTTTCTGCAATATCTCTGTCGATCCCTGACATGTCCTTGTAAGACCAAGGGAAGACGTCTTTGCACTCGTGTAGGATGTCGATGAAACTGGCCCTTTCAGTTGGGTCTAGGGTCGTCCCTATCCTAAGTTCTTGGGGTTCTAATTCCGTTCCTACGTTGATAGGTTCAGTGTTTTCTATAACTGGTGCCCCTTTCCCCTCTTCTAGTATTTCTTTAATTATATAGGGAGGTAATTCGATTGAGTCTGGGTCAGGATCATCCTCATTATCATCGTAAACAGAATTACATTCAGAATAACACAAGGAGTAAGTAGAATCAGATTTATTCATATTTAATGTTTGAAAATAGCTGAAACAAAGAAGCCATCTGCGCAGTAGTGAGTGGCGGTAAAGAGACAGTCGTTGGGACATTCCCCAAGCTAATGTTACTAGGCGATACTATGCTAGGAGAAACAAAAGGGTGGGGAGTGACGATAGGAGGAGACTCTCTAGCGACTTCTCTAGACTTAGATTCCGACTCTGACTCTCATTCCGACTCTGACTCGAATTCATCGTCTTCAGGTTCTCCTTTAAACATCTCTCCTTCTCCAGTAGTGACCTTGAAGAGTTTTCCTTGATGGTTGGTCACTTGATCGACTTTCTCCATCCTTTCTGCTGATTTGAGCTGGTGTCAGTGATCAGTGATGTAGGGTTGAAATGGTCGTCTTGAAGTATCATGATAATGATGTCATCCTGCGCTGTTTTGACAAATCGAGCCTCTCCAAACAGAAGGCTAAGAGCGATAGTAGGGGAGATGGTGGAATAACTCTCCTCATTTTCTAGTGCATTGACCTCATTTTCAGTTGGAGAAATGAGGTGTGAACAATCCAAGGTGGATTCCTCATCTGTGATCATTAGAATTCCAAGAGGATTCTGAGTATTGCTAGGCTTGCTTGCAGGAGGTATAGGCAAGCGTCCATCTTCAATCATATCCTCAATAGCATGCTTCAATTTGAAGTAATTCTCTGTATCATGCCCTTTACCTCTATGGTACTCGCAGTAGGCATTCTCATCCCAGAACTTATACTTCTTCTCTGGGTCAGGTGTAGGTCCTATGGGTTGGAGTTTGCCTTGTTTCGTCAATCGTTTTAGAGCATTGGAGTATGAGTCACCAACGTTGGTGAACTTCCTCTGCGGGTTATTCTTCTTAGTAGACGATTCGACAAGGTTGACCTCGTCGGTGTTGCTAGTGGAGACATAAGAACGACTCGTTGTGTCTTGATATCCGCGACCTATCATTTTGGACAAGAGTCCTTTACGGATGTCATCTTCAATTCTTGTTCCTAGCACCGTTAAATCTTTGAAAGACTTTATGTTTTGGTACCTTAGATGGTTCGCATAGATTGGCCTTAAATTGTCCACGAACTTTTCAACAAGAGTGGCTTTGACTCGACGTTCGACGAGTTGCGTGCTAGTCTTTCTCCACCTACTTAGGAAGTCGGTGAAACCTTCTTTCTCATTTTGGGCAAGAACCTCTAGAGTGCGCATATTGACTTGAATTTCAACATTATCTGCGTACTGTTTGGTGAACTCAATTGCAGCATCGTCCCAAGTAGCAATTTTCTTGTGATCCAAGGAGTAGAACCATTGCTTAGGAATAGTATCAAGAGATGAAGGAAAGATCCTTAGGAATATCTCTGGCTTAATGCCTTTGATAGACATATAATCTTTGAATGCACGAATATGGTTCAAAGGGTTTTCATGCCCCTTAAACTTTGGGATGTCAGTCATGTTAAAGTTAGTTGGCAGTTGAGCATTTACTACCTCATATTTGCGACTGTTTTCCCTATAGATGTCATCTTCCTTGAGATACATTAGTTGTTCCTCCAAATACTGGAGTCGCTTTTCAGCTTCAGTAGGACCTGGTGGAAGATTGACTTTTGGTGGTTCAAAGGGTGGAGGATTATCGTGTATGAGCGTGTCAGAATGGGACCCTCTGAAGGAGGAAGTCTAGTTTCTACAGCGATAATACGGCCTTCGATAGCGTTAAGGCGAGCAAAAGCTTGGTGTTGGCTTGTCTAGAGACGAAGGAGCGCAGCTAGGATTTGATCATTACCATTTGCGGGTTGTTCGGGTTGACCATTAACGCTTCCATGACTAGTTCCCACCATTTTGGACTGAGGATAAGAAATCGACGACGAATCAAAAACATGATCGACCATTTTTGCACACTTACTCAAAAAAAGACTTGACTCGTGAAGTGGGTGTGTGCCACTGTGTCAAGTGGGATTTGAAAATTACAAATTTTGAAATGTTGGTCCTAGACAACTGTAGTGTAGTTGTAGAAGTGCTGACTCGAAGTGAGTTTTGAAATGGGTTTGAGGCCTGAAGTTTGACTCGACATTTGGACAGAGTTTCGGCTTATTTTGCGCTCTTTTAGGCCATTTTTGAAAATGTTTATATTTTGAAATGGATTTTATTTTACAAAATTTCGTCATGGTTTTGTTTACAAATGGTGATCACGTATATGATAAAAACATACATATGGGCATTATAACCGTATGCTGAGTGTATTTAAAGGGTTTTGGCTTGAAAAAGGTGGGTTGTCATACCAAGCAATCAAACCCTGGTCTGTGGAGAGGTCCATGCCAAACATGAGTAAGGTCGATTCCTAGTCCATTTCCTCGAGTAGTGAAAACTCTCGATATAAACACGAGTATCTACCACAGTATGGTTGATGTCAATCGCTATCCATCTTTAGGCCCGGATAGGAATTTGGACCGTCCGGACGGGACGATTTGTCGAATGGGTTGGTTTAGGGCCTAGGAAGACCGAATGAAATGACCTAAGAAGGTCGAGTAATGAAAATCGACAACTTTCTCGTATAAACTATTCCCTAACCTTATTCAAGTTTCACCCTAGGTAACACGTAAGTGTTGTTAAAATTCAATAATCTCATAAGTTTACATATTCATATATGAATTAATTTATTTAGTCATAAAATAAATGCTAGATCTTATGCATGCAAACTTAATAAAAGGAGATAGAAAAAACGATTTCTCACCATCTTATTTTCGGCCATTTGGGCACCAACAAGATCTCCTTCTTGTTAGTTCTTGAGCTTTCCAACAATGGATGAATAAGGTTCAAATTAGAACCTCTCCCAAAAGCATATACCCAAGGTGTTACTCTTAATAATTAATAATATTATGAACTAGTAATATTATTAATCTAGCTTAAAAATGACCCAAAATATTTATTTTGTTCTCCTCTATTTCGGTTTAGATGAGAGAATTTTTGTGGTTTTTCTTTCTCTAAAATGTCTCACAAATTGTAGAGAGTAATGAATTTTTCTTACACTAAGAAAAATAGTAAGTAGTGAATCATATATTTTGGAATCCATTTTGGTTCCTCTTAGTGGGAAAAACCGGTGGGGTGGGCAAGGGGGAGCCAATGCATGAGCTAGTTTTCTTCCCAAGAGAAATAGGTATGCATGGCTATGAGAATAGGTCATCATGGTGTTTCCTATGAATAAATAAATAAGATAACACTAACCTAATACTCCCTCCATAAAACCGGTTTATCCACATAAAGGAAGGTCCATTTTATTTTTGTCATTTGTCAATTGTGGCATATGTGACATGTTACTTGACATGTTACATTATAATGCATTTTTAACATATTAAAAATCATTACATTAATAAAAATATGTCATATACAAAAATAACTAGTAATTCATAATTACTTATACCAAAATGGGTCATCTAATTATAAACTACAACAACTTGCATTTATAATAAATTATTCATTCCGATTCAATTGTTTCGTAAACAATAATTTAATCTAAGTAATGAAACAATTCAATTACTTAGACCGTATCTAATTTAATCGAATTACAATAAGACACGTTAACTTTACTCACAAAATCATCCGTCAATTTTAAGCAATTTAATTAACTCGTATCGACATACGATTAATTAAATAATCAATTAAGAGCGTCACCCTATAGGTATGACCTAAGGGGATCAATCGATCACCAGCTGCCGCACGAATGAAGTAATGTCAAACTCTAGTCAGCCAATCATTACCGATATGTGTGGACCAGTTGACTGTAAAATATTAATTCCCACATGTATTCTTAAAATGAGATTTGAACATGTGATCATTATGATCAACAGTTGTGATCGCATTATTGTCGGAGGACACTTAATCCAACAATCTCCCACTTGTCCTCGACAAGTGTGCGTCACCAATTCTATTGTCCTATTACTATCTCCCACTCAATGCAAGGTGTCTTTCAGGTCGTACTTGCAAGTTATCATATCGAGAGTGGTTTCCTCGATCTGGAGAATAACTGATTGACCGGAATTATCTACCATAGATACCTTCCGAGCGTGGCCACGCATTTCCAGTTCATTACTCCTCGAGTGGCCCTGAGATATTGTTTTAACCCTGACAAGGGGTGGACAATTCCTATCGCACTATCCTCTTCGACTAGCCACAACCATCATAAACCAAAATATGCCCATTTGACCCCATTTAAGAAGGTCGTAGTAACATAAATCAAAGTTAATCTGAAACTATGCCACCTTAGGCGAATAGTCTTTAGTCAAAAGAATCGACTCATTAGAATACTATAGTAGCTCTCGCCACGACCAGGCTATATAAATTTGCCAGAACTCTATAAGCGGTCATTAGCCCGACAAAGTGTTCCTAACAGTCTGCCTATGTGATCGACTAGTCATTCTCATATGACTTTATGGCACTTGAACTTGCCATCAATCGCATCACACTCTAGTCACTTCGAGACGTCACCTCATACAAGTGACTATGGGCGATTACTATGTCAATTTAGTTCACTTTAATGGGGTTCAATCTTGTCTCCACAACCCATTTAAATATGACAAAGTAATGGAAAAATAAAAGACAAATGTGATTATGCATATGAGCAAATAAAACAACTCTTTTATTTCATATCAAAATCTAACATAAAACTGGCATGCGTTTAAGTCCCATGGACGCAACATGTCCATCATGCTTAGCCTGCGATAAAGGCTTGGTGAGCGGATCAGCTATGTTATCATCCGTCCTAACCTTACATATCGCAATTTCCTTTCTTTCAATGAAATCTCTAATTACATGATATTTTCTAAGTACATGTCTAGATCTATTACTAGACTTTGGCTCTTTGGCTTGGAAGATCGTCCCACTATTATCACAATAGAGAGTGATGGGATCATTGGCGGTAGGTACTACTCTTAGACCTTCCGTGAATTCCACGATCCCACACTGACTTCCTTGGCGACTTCCGATCGCAATGTACTCGACCTCCGTTGTTGAATCCATGATCACGGCTTCCTTGAAGCTTCTCCATAATGACACCACCATTGAGCATGAAAAAAAAAACCAGCTTGTGATTTCATGTCATCTCTATCCGTTTGAAAACTTGAGTCAGTGTAACCATTAACACGGAGCTCGGTGTCACCTCCAAACACTAAGATAGAATCCTTAGTTCTTCTCAAGTACTTAAGGATGTTCTTGACGGCTATCAGGTGACTCTCACCCGGATTTCCTTGATATCTACTCGTCATGCTCAAGGCATACGAGACATCAGGACGTGTGCATATCATGGCGTACATGATTGATCCAACAGCGGAAGCATAAGGGATCAACTTCATGCGTTCAACATCATGGGGTTCGGTGGGCGATTGAGACTTGCTCAATATTATCCCACTTACCATAGGTACCAATCCCCTTTTGGATTTGTCCATGCTGAAACGTCGAAGAATCTTATCAACATAAGATTCTTGACTTAGTGCCAATATCCTCTGGGATCTATCTCTATGGATCCGGATACCTAATATGCGTTGTGCCTCTCCTAAATCTTTCATTTGGAAGTGGTTACCCAACCACTTCTTAACCGAAGACAACATTGGAATATCATTTCCAATGAGTAGTATGTCATCGACATACAAGATTAAGAACACAACATTGCTCCCACTAAATTTCATGTATAAACATGGTTCCTCAACACTTCGAGTGAAACCATTCTCTTTTATCACATGATCGAATCGATGATTCCAACTTGTTGATGCTTGCTTAAGTCCATAAATGGATCTCTTAAGTTTGCATACTTTGTTAGGATTTTTAGAATCAACAAAACCTTCGGGTTGTATCATGTACACCTCCTCTTCTAAATGCCCATTTAGAAAAGTGGTTTTGACATCCATTTGCCATATTTCATAATCATGAAATGCGGCAATCGCTAACAAAATCCGTATGGATCTTAGCATGGCTACGGGGGCGAAGATTTCATCATAATGAAGACCTTGGACTTGGGTAAATCCTTTTGCCACTATATCATTCTTGACCTTGAAAATCCATTTGCATTGAAGAGGTCTTGCCCCTTCAGGCAAATCCACCAAGTTCGAAACTTGGTTTTGATGCATAGAATCCATCTCGGACTTCATGGCTCCAAGCCATAAGGAGGAATTTGGACTAGATATTGCGGCTTTGTAGGTGGCAGGCTCGTCACTTTCTAAAAGCAACACATCGAGTGTTCCATCTTCTTCGATAAGTCCCACATATCGATCGGGATGGCGTGTAACTCGGCCCGTTCTTCTAAGTGGAGGAGGGACAATTGCGCTAGACGACGAAGGAACATCTTCTTGCGTCTCTACCTCGATTTGTGGCTCTTGAACTTCATCAAGTTCAAAATTTCTCCGTCTCTGTCTCTTAGAAATAAATTCTCTTTCTAAGAAGACAGCCTCGCAAGACACAAACACTTTGTTTTCTTGAGGTTTATAGAAGTAATATCCTCGAGAGGTCACGGGGTAACCTACAAAGATGCATTTTTCGGATCTTGGGGCAAGCTTGTTGTCGGTCTTTGCCTTGACGTAAGCATCACATCCCCAAATCTTCATATAGGATATATTAGGAATCCTTCCCGTCCATATCTCATATGGAGTCTTTTCGGTTGTCTTCGTGGGACTATTATTCAAAGATCTAATTGCGGTTTGGATTGCAAATCCCCATAACGAGTTTGGTAGCTCGGTTTGACTCATCATTGATCGAACCATATCAAGTAGGGTTCGATTTCCTTTCGGCAACACCATTGAGTTGTGGTGTTCCGGGTGGAGATAGTTGTGATATTATGCCACAACCTTTCAAGTGTGAATCGAATTCATGGCTAAGATATTCTCCACCACGATCGGATCGTAGTGCTTTTATCCTTTTGTTCAATTGGTTCTCTACTTCATTTTGAAATTCCTTGAATTTCTCAAAAGCTTCACTCTTATGCTTCATTAAATAGATATACCCATATCTACTCAAGTCGTCGGTGAAGGTTATGAAGTAGTCATAATTTCCTCGAGCGGTGATACTCATTAGTCCACACACATCGGTATGTATGAGTCCTAATAGCTCACTAGCTCGTGTTCCTTTACCGCTAAAAGGATTACGAGTCATCTTGCCAAGAAGGCAATATTCGCATGTTCCATATGATTGATAATCAAATGGTGTAATCACATTAGTCGAAATTAATCTTTTGATGCGATTCTCGTTTATGTGACCTAATCGACAATGCCAAATGAACGATTCATTTGGATCACTTGATTTGAGTTTCTTTGATTGAATGTTGTAGATGTCATTAGTTGGATTCGAGGTTTCTAAAATGTAATTGCCATTAATGGAAGGAGCTTGGCCTATAACCAAGTCGTTCCTTGAAATAATACAACGATTGTTTCTAATGACAAAACAAAACCAATCCATGTCTAACATGGCGATTGAAATAATGTTTTTAGAAAGTGTAGGCACATAAAAACAATTATGTAAATACAACTCAAATCCATTAGGCAAAGCCAATACATAAGTTCCTTTGGATTCGGCCGCTACTCGAGCTCCATTTCCAAGGCGTAGATCCACATCTCCTTTGCTAAGCCTCTTCACGTCTTTTAACCCCTGTAAATGATTACAAAGGTGAGAACCACAACCGGTATCCAGTACCCATGTCGTAGTGGAAGTATAATTTACATCAATAACATAAATTTCCTTAGGAATTTTACCTTTTAGAACGATGATTCCTTCCCTTATATTTCGCAAACATATAGGACAATTCCTAAGCCAATGTCCCATGCCATAGCAATAGTGGCATTCATCTTCAACTTGTTTGAAGCTTTTCCCTTTCTTTCCCTTCTTCTTGAACCTTTTGCCCTTAGAAGCAAGAGTTTGATTGCTTGAGCTCCCACTAGTTTTGGCATCTTTCTCTTCCAAAGATAAAGATCCTATAGATTTTATGAGGCGGTCTTCCTGAGACCGGTTCACAAGAGATCTTGTAGTAGTAGGTGGTCTAGAAGAAGTGATGAAGTTTATGTTTCCATCCGAACCTATCCCAAAATGAAGTTCTCTAGTAGTGTCGAAATCATTGTTGAAGCAAACGTCGTCAAAAACATTATGGCAAGACTCAATAGTTATCAGTGTAGTAACGTTTGATGGGGTCATTGTAATGAACTACAAGTATGGAGGAAAAGGAAATATTAACATTTGTCTTTTTAATCATATTTGTAAATAATTTTAACAAGATATGAGCATTTATATAGTGACCTCTACCCAACTATTATAAATGATTCCAAGATCCAAATTGATATTAACTTGGGCACGGTGTAGCCGATTCATCCCTTATCAATATAACTCGGTGGATTAACTCTTTAATCGATTCTACTTTTAGAACTCTTGGTCGATAAAATTATATTAATATTTATCTTTAGCCCAAAACACATCCGGCTATGGTCGAGAATACTTTTGTTGAGTTCAACCCAAATTTCAAATAAATGTGTCCATGATCCAAATTCACATTAACTTGGGCACGGTGTAGCCGATTCATCCCTTATCAACATGAATTCGGTGGATAGACATTTATCACCCACTTCCCCTACGGAACAAGGTTTGTACCCCGGTATGGCCGAGCGCACTCCCTCACGAAATAGGTTTTCATGGTTTCTACTTTTTGGTAAGGCTAATTCTCAATTGTTTATTTTAGCGAGAGGTCATGTCAATTTATTATCTATCACGTTTTAAGTGAACTAAAGCGGTGAACTACGATAATTGTAATTGACACGGTCGATAAACTCGATTTAAAATGCATGTTTACATATGGCGATTTAGCGATGCATGCAACATATAAATAAAATGCAAAGCATAAAAATAAAATCCTAGTATGGCCTTTCTAAAATAGTAAATCTAATAAACTATTACAAATTCGGAAACCAACTCCTTTGGTCCCTTGAACTTCGGTCTTGGTACGCATTTCAAGGCAACACTTTCTTTGATGGATCGCCTTCTCGAATGACACCGTCTTCAAGAAACTCCGGAATAATTAAATTACAAAATGAATTACATAATTTCCTATTATACATTTGTAATAAAATAAAATAAATCTATTAAATTATAAAACGGTGATACGAGATCACAATAATTACTACCGAATCGATATTCCCATACATTTCGGGTAATACCAATTAAAACTAAGGCCATACTAAGTAAAATTACATTAGGTAGTCCAGGACTGTCAGTTGGATGACCTTAGTGCAAGGGGGGCCTTCTATACTTGGTCAAATAAACATGAGGATGGAGAGAAAATCTATAGTAGAATTGATAGAGTGTTGATTAATGATGAATGGGCTATTATGTTTTCATTGACTATGTTCATTTCTTGCACGAGGGAATGTTTGATCATTGCCCTTGCCTTATCAATTTTGATGGGTCATTCAGAGAAAGGGAGCACCATTTAAGTATTTTAATATGTGGTCAATGGCACCGAATATCCCGATATTGTTAAGGAGGGGTGGAATTTGGTTTGTCATGGAAATCTTTGCTATGTTTAAGGTAGTCACAAAATTGAAGGGTCTTAAATATCAGTTGAAAAAATTGGACAAGGATCGGTTTGGGGATATTGTTAACCTCACACATGTTCTTTGAGTTGTCATTAAAGCAAGCTCAGGAAATGTTGGTTGGGGACCCCTTGAATGAGGATCTTTGCAAGATTGAACGAATTTGTGCTAAAGAGGTTGAGGATCTTAGGAAGGCAAGAGATCAATTCCTTACTCAGAAAGCAAAGTGTGATTTGGTTGAAGCATGGTGATGATAATACTTCCTACTTTCATGCCCTGCATCGAAGGAGGAGAGCAAAAAATAGAGTGTTCCAAGTTGCTGATGTAAATAATATCCTGTGCTCAACTACTGAGAGTATTCAGCCGCTTTCATTCATTACTATCAAAGCAATTGTTGGGACCGAAAAATATGTTAAACCTATTAATAGGAAAGTAATCAAGTATGGGAAGTGTGTAATCGAGGCCCAATGTCTCATGCTGTCAGCTCCTATAACCGCTGAGGAAGTTAAGGTGGCTATGTTTGATATTCCAGGGACCAAGGCACTGGTCCCGATGGTTATAAGCTTGCTTTTTTAAAGACAACCGGCATATTGTTGAGCCGATGTTGTTCTTTGCGATGCAGGGAGCCATTCATTCGGGACGGCTCCTCAAAAAAGTGCAATGCCACTATCATTACACTTATTCCTAAAGTGCCTCTTCTGAAACAGTTTTCATTTTCGGGCCCATTGCCTCTTTGTAATACTATCTATAAGTGTTTGTCAAAGGTGCTTTGTAATAGAATTGGCAAGGTCTTACCTGATGTCATTAGTCCTAGTCAAGGGGCTTTTATAAAAGGAAGGGATATTGTTGGGAACATTCTCATTTGTCAGGATTTAATTAAGCTTTATAAAAGGAAAAGTTGTTCTCCTAGGGTGTTAATGAAGGTGGATCTTCAGAAAGCTTATGACTCAGTGTAATACTCCGTATTTATATGTCTTGGGGGTACTCTATCGAGTAGCCCTTACTCTGTCGAGTATGGGCAAGTTGCGGAATAAAATAGTTTCTGACCTGTTGGGCACTCGATCGAGTAGCTGGGGCACTCGATCGAGTAGGGGGGTACTCGATCGAGTGCCTTGGGTACTCGATCGAGTGTCCGGTTTTACGGGGGAGTTTTCTCGGGTTTTGTTAATTACGCGATTAAGGTATTTAAACATATTCGTCGTTGTTTTAAATCACTTTTTACAAAACCTAAAACCTGTTTAAGAGAGAAAGAAACTAGTTCCTCTTCCTAATCGCGTTCTTGACAATTCCCGGAGTTCAGACGGTCAGTTCGTATCGTAGTTCGTGTCGTTGGATTCCTTGCGTCGAGGGTAAGCTTTTAATATAATTTCTATAATGTTTTGTTAAGATTGATGAAACCCTAATTTAGGAATTGGGGGTTTCTATGAGTAGTATTTGAATGGTAGCATCTATGTGTTGTATGGTAGGAGGAGAATTCGTAGAGGAGCCGTTTTGATACAGCTGTAGATACCGTCTGCGTGTTGTGCTTTCCAGGTAGGATTTCCTACTCAGTATTAGTCCCATAATGGGATATTGGTGATGTCTTTTGTAGTTAGTTGTTTGATATGATGATTGTGATTGTGATTGTGATTGTGGTTGTGTTTGTTGATGGTTCTCGAGATGCGTTCTCGGTTGAGTGGGGTCACTTGCGGGAGTGATCTCACGCCCTAGTTTCGCCCTTCGTGGAACCCGCCACGAAAGGGGATGTGCACATTAATGGACGGGGTTATCGCTCGTACGATGAGCGGGGCTTAGGTGGGAACAGCTGCGGTCCCCCAGCGGGCGGGTCCAAAGTGGACGGTCGATTGAGATGATGGGAGTTGGTGGTGTGTGTGTGTGTGTGTGTGTGGCGATTCAATTATCTGTTTGTCTTATTGTTGTTATCTATATTGATTGTGTGATTAGTACTGACCCGGTGTTGTTTTGTAAAACCTGCGGTGATCCATTCGGGGATGGTGAGCAGATATTGAACAGTATAGAGATGATATCTGGGATAGCGGGATGGCCACGACATGACGATAGAGTCTTCCGTCGTAGTTTAGCATTTATTTACATTTGATTGAGAAAGATAGTTTGGAATAATGTATTGCACTTTCGGTTTGGTTTCGAGGATTGTACTTATTCATTAAACTATTTACAATAAATGTTGTTTATGTTTTGTCTATTTGATTATCATACCTCGGGCGACCGAGATGGTGATGTCTTCATACCCGAGTGGTCTGGTAAGGCGCTCGGAGTATGGGGTGTTACAAATGGTATCAGAGCGACGATCCCGAAACCTGTAACCAATGAATCTAATGAATCTAGGGAGTCAATTAAAATGAACCCGGGGTAAAGGTTGTAGGAGCTAATGCAAAGACTTGGGAGACGTCCTAAAGTCGCGAACTCGCCCTACAATTTTGAACCGGTCACCATGGGATATGTGTCGGGATCGTTATGTGCTTATTGTGTGCTGTGTGTATCTATGTAGTAGTATGTTGTATGAATTGATGGATGAAAGATGATAATGACGTGAATTGTATGTTGGTTGATTGTAAAGCATGAAAGTATAATTATTGATACATGTAATTTGACATGTTATAATTATGTAAGGAAAAGTGTTTTGTTTATATATATATATATATATATATATATATATATATATATATATATATATATATATATATATATATATATATATATATATATATATATATATATATATATAAAGCGATGTGTAAGTATACATGTTGTTGTTGTCGTGTTGAGTAAAAGTACAGAAGGTTGGGAGTGTGAATTGAACATGTGCTGGGTGAATATGTTGAACGAATATGGTGGGTAAATATGTGGTATGATGGATGAATTAGTGGGAAAAGAGGAATCATTGTGGTGTGATAACATGGTTCCTGATTAAGCATGTTATATAATGGAAGTTATTTTATAATGTTGTTATGCTAGTAACATGTGAATAGGGGACTTGATGTCGTGTATTTGTGATTTTGTTTACGAAAAGTGATAGAATAAAAAAAAAACATGTGGGTAAGTCATAATTGGCAAGTTAGATAAATTATGTGCATGATGAATGTTGTTGTTTGGCTTTTGAAAATAGTAACATATGATTATGAATACTGGTTTTATGAGTTTGGACTGGTTTTGTTTGCTTGGTTGTTGTTTAAGCTGTTTGGAAGTAAAAAAATCAAATAGTTATGTCGTCTGATTACAGCAAAGTTGTCTTTAAACTGTTATAACTTGAGATTCATAAATGATTTTAATGTGATTCCAATTGGAGGTGATAGCTTGTCCTTTTACGATTCTAACGATAGGTCACACGCCCAAAACGACCAAGAAATGGGTGAGTTATGACTGTTTTACGAAAACTGGACAGTGCTGAGAATTGGGGTACTCGATCGAGTATCCTCGGTACTCGATCGAGTAAGGGGGCACTCGATCGAGTACGTTAGTTACTCGATCGAGTAGCCCTGGTGATTTGTTTTACGTGCTTCTGATCTTGACCTACTCGATCGAGTAAGTTCCTTACTCGATCGAGTGGCCTGTACTCGATCTAGTGACCCCTGTTTTGGGTCACATGCTTATCTTTTGACTTCGTTGCATATTATGTTTAATTCAACGGCGTTATTTTACTTCTTTATGCATTGTTTTACTTGTATGTTGGTCTTAACGCGTAAGTTACCCAATCTTATGATGTAAAGAGTGGCACCTATGATGAGTATGAGTTCGGTGGGGAGAACATGATTTATATGTGTTGTGATAGGTAGAGGAAAAAGAAAAGGAAGATTGGTAAGGCTTAATTGAGGCATAGAGCATGTTGTGTGAGACGAGATGAGTGACATGATTGTATGTTGAGTAATGAAATGTAAGTGAATGTGGGCAAGGGATGATGTAAGTTTAAGGAAAGTGAGAATGAAAGGATTGAAAGAAATGATGTGGATAGCAGCAACCTGAGATGTATAACAAATTATGGAGGGAGATGGTTAGAAATAGAGTTGAGTAAGAATATATGTAATGAAAGGTCGTTTTAGAGGAATTGAGAAGAGCGGTATATAGCGAACTTAATGGAGGCATGTCGCGACGTAGATTTGCAGATAGTGAGTGAGTTTGGGAGATTTGGTTCATTAAGAAACGAAACTAATGTGTGACTTCCTTGAGCAAGTAAGTCATGAGAGATCAGGGTGAGTAATAGCATGAGGTGGTCTGGACTGATTTATGTTAAGTGTGAGTAAGGGCAGGATAAGAAAAGATTGATGGTAAGAAAGAGTGAGATGGTATTAATATGAAATGAGGGAAATTGAGTTCTGGAGCAAAAAAAAAAAAAAAAAAAAAAAAAAAAAAAAAAAAAAAAAAGGGGGTAACTGGTTTACTAAAGAGTTAGGTAGAAGGAATAAGGAGTTGAACTATTAATTGGTATTATTGAGTGTAAAGAGAAAGGAAGGATAAAAGTAAGCTGAGGAAAATGTTCACCGGAGTTATGTGATATAAAGGTAAGGAATCATCGAAATGGGTGATAGTATCACGAGGATGTTAGCTAATGGTTATATAGGAGTTTCAGGACAACATGATTGATAATGAGTTTCGAAGAACTAAGGGAGTAAGAAGTTGGTGGAGTATTGGAACGATACGAGATATTTGGTGGAGAGTTGGATGACAATACAATTAAGGATAGTATTGGGAATAATGTTGAGGTAATTTTGTTGATGGGTTTGATGTTCGTTGTTTGGGGATGTTAACCAAAGATAGGAGAAAAATCGTGATGTTTAGAGATGAGTGTAAGAGGTTTGATGTCCGGACAGTGGTAGTGTTATGGTTTATGACTAGTGGTTAAGGGTGACGGTATGTTAGAGAGATGGTAATTCTAAAGAGGTTGATTTTGTAGAGACTGAATTGATAAGTATGGTTGCGAGGAAGTATAAGACATAGTCTTGGGAGGCTGTTTCTCATAATGAGTGTTAGCTGTATGGTTATGTATGGCAGAAGGTGTTGGGTATGCGAATGGAAGAATGTGATGAGGGGCATGCGAGTTAAGCTCGGGTGACAGGTAACCTTTATAGAGTGGTAACTTACGTGATCAGGATTGACTAGTTGGTTGTGATTACGGGTCTATGATATGTGTAAATGTTTGTGTGAGGTTCTGACCTCACAAGAAGTGGTATGGTGTGATAATTATAAAGTTGTTTTATGAATGTTCTGTAATATATAGGTTGGACACGGTAATTTAATTGAATAATATCCAAAAAGGTAATAACTTGATTAATTTGACATGGCTAGTTATAATTTTATGTGTATTAATAACACATGTGTATTCCGTGAAATGGTAGAGATGATGTTCATGAGATGCTTATCTGTTTATCCATATAATATGTTGCGTGGTGATTTAATAAAGTGGATTTGAGTAAGTTTTCTTGTCTGAGAAGTTATGCTCAGTCAGTGTTTATGGGAATCGTATGCAGTTGTGATGTCTATCGGTGTGGTTGTGGTGCCTCGAGTGGTGATCCGGGCACGGTACATAATGTGTGATGCGGGTATTTTCGCACTACGGTGTGGCTGTTGGTGGCGGTGTTGTGATGCCGTCACCGGTTGTGGTGGAGTAGGCGGGATGATTATGATTCGAGTTTCGAAAGTACATACCAATTATACATAGATTGTTGTTTCGTTTGTTGTTGCTCCCTGCGAGTTTCAGTTTGTGCAGATAGACAGTTGTCTTGCTTATTGATGTTTTCTTTATCAGGTTAAGTTTGAGAATGAGGGTAGAGTATGATATGGAATAGAGTTGTATATGTCTTCGTTGTTGTCATGGTATAGTGATATTCTGTTAATGGAACACGGTTGTGAGAGGTTGTTACAGTAATTTTGATCTTGTTCTAGATAAGGCTTTAGTAGACATGGTAATGACAAGTGGTCCGTAGGACATGTGTGGTAATGATCTGAAAGCTGCAGGTGGTTCATAATCTTTTGTTGGGACAGTGAGTGTAGGGTGTTGGGGGAATTAGTGTCATATTAGGTTATGTATGAGTCTTGCGGTAATGAAGGAAAGAACTGGAGGATCTAGTGTGAGTGTACGTAACGAGTGTGGATCGTGAGTTATGCGTTTGGGAGATAGGTGCTTTATAGAGAGAGGTATGTCATGTTGCGGTAATGTGGAAAAGTTGAAGTTTTGGGTTAAGATAAAGATTTTGAGGTATAGGTTAGGTGCTATGCCGAATGAGTTGAGGAATGAGAAATGTTTATGTATGGGAGCCTTAAATATAAGAATGGTGAGTGTTTGGTTTATAAACGGTTATCTTGCACATGTGGTGGTAAAGAGGGTAATGAGATGTATCTAGGATTTAGTATTAGTGAGTTACGAGGACGTAACATTTATCTTAAGAGGAGTAGGATGTGATAAAAGAGATTTTGATGGGTGTGCATATGGTAATATATTTGGAAGTTTGAGTCTTGATGTCGAATAAAAGGTTGATTCGTGTTGTGGTTAATTTTGTTAAAGGTCATGACCGTACTGGTAGTAGTTCGATGTTTAGGAGTGTGAGAATATTTGGATAGTGTTGACAGTTGGATGATGATGGTTATGAGTTCGATAGTCTTGGCAGTTGGATGAGGATGTTTATGAGTGTGAGTAAACTTCGAAGACGAAGTTCCTTTTATGGGTGGTATAATGTAACATTCCGTTTGATGTTATGAGTATTTTGGTAAGGTATGGAGTTAGTGTTGAGAGAGATATAATGGAGTTGATACGATATCGTGAGCCATGTTGTGGAGGTAGGAATAGTTAGTGGAGTTGGTGTTACGAGTTCATGTTTGGGTTGGAGTTTTGTTTTGAGTTCTTAGTCACGTTGTTGTGTCTTGATCGAGTTAGTATGTTTGTTTTTATGTATGGGTTGAACTTCGGGGACGAAGTTCTTTTAAGGAGGGAAGACTGTAATACTCCGTATTTATATGTCTTGGGGGTACTCTATCGAGTAGCCCTTACTCTGTCAAGTATGGGCAAGTTGCGAAATAAAATAGTTTCGACTGTTGGGCACTCGATCGAGTAGTGGGGCACTCGATCGAGTAGGGGTACTCGATCGAGTGCCTTGGGTACTCGATCGAGTGTCCGGTTTTACGGGGGAGTTTTCTCGGGTTTTGTTAATTACGCGATTAAGGTATTTAAACATATTCGTCGTTGTTTTAAATCACTTTTTACAAAACCTAAAACCTGTTTAAGAGAGAAAGCAACTAGTTCCTCTTCCTAATCGCGTTCTTGACAATTCCCGGAGTTCAGACGGTCAGTTCGTATCGTAGTTCGTGTCGTTGGATTCCTTGCGTCGAGGGTAAGCTTTTAATATAATTTCTATAATGTTTTGTTAAGATTGATGAAACCCTAATTTAGGAATTGGGGGTTTCTATGAGTAGTATTTGAATGGTAGCATCTATGTGTTGTATGGTAGGAGGAGAATTCGTAGAGGAGCCGTTTTGATACAAATTTTGTAGATACCGTCTGCGTGTTGTGCTTTCCAGGTAGGATTTCCTACTCAGTATTAGTCCCATAATGGGATATTGGTGATGTGCTGTAGTTAGTTGTTTGATATGATGATTGTGATTGTGATTGTGATTGTGGTTGTGTTTGTTGATGGTTCTCGAGATGCGTTCTCGGCTGAGTGGGGTCACTTGCGGGAGTGATCTCACGCCCTAGTTTCGCCCTTCGTGGAACCCGCCACGAAAGGGGATGTGCACATTAATGGACAGGGTTATCGCTCGTACGATGAGCGGGGCTTAGGTGGGAACGGCTGCGGTCCCCCCTTTGGGAGTGGCTGGTCCAGTGGACGGTCGATATTGAGATGATGGGAGTTGGTGGTGTGTGTGTGTGTGTGGCGGTTCGGTTTGTCTGTTTGTCTTATTGTTGTTATCTATATTGATTGTGTGATTAGTCGACCCGGTGTTGTTTTGTAAAACTGCGGTGATCCATTCGGGGGATGGTGAGCGAGATATTGAACAGGTATAGAGATGATCTTTGGGATATTTGGGATGGCCACGACATGACGATAGAGTCTTCATTTGTAGTTTAGCATTTATTTACATTTCGAGTTGAGAAAGATAGTTTGGAATAATGTATTGCACTTTCGGTTTGGTTTCGAGGATTGTACTTATTCATTAAACTATTTACAATAAATGTTGTTTCTGTTTTGTCTATTTGATTATCATACCTCGGGCGACCGAGATGGTGATGTCTTCATACCTGAGTGGTCCTGGTAAGGCGCTCGGAGTATGGGGGTGTTACACTCAGTGGCTTGGTCTTTTGTCCTGGAGATGCTTCAAGCTACTGGGTTTCCTGAATCATTCACCAAGATCATTATGCAGTGCATCACAACCCCCACCTATTCTCTTTCCCTCAATGGTGAAACATTTGGGTTTTTTAAAGGCAGGAGAGGGCTCAGGCAAGGAGACCCTTTGTCTCCTCTTCTCTTTACCCTATGTTTGGATTATTTGAGTAGGGTCCTAGGTGTGGTGCATAAGCATCATAAATTTAAGTTCCATCCCCTTTGCAACAGGATCCAACTGTCCCATCTATGCTTTGTTGATGACCTGATTTTGTTTTGTAGAGGTGATAGGGGTCTGTTGGCCTTATGTTGGTGCTTTTGATCACTTTTCTACTGACATCAGTGTCTGGAAATGAATAATGGGAAGTCTAACTTTTATTATAATGGGATTGATGAGAGTTTGGTCTACGAAATTGAGAAAGACTGGTATGAAGAAGGGGCAACTCCCTTTTAAGTATCTTGGTGTGAATGTGTCTCCCAAGAGGCTCTCTGTTCTTGATTGTGAGTGCTTGGTAGATAAAATTGTGGACAGAATTAGAAGCTTAGGGTCTCGAAAACTCTCATAGCTTTGGTAGGGTTGTCTTGATCAAATCGTGCTCGATTCTTTACATTGCTATTGGGCAAGGATTTTCATCCTACCTAAAACTGTCATAAGCAAGATTGAAGCAGTTTGCAGATCTTTTCTTTGGTATGGCTCTAATCATAAGGAAAGCCCTGCCTTAGTTTCTTGGGCTACCATTTGCCAACCTAGGAAACAAGGGGGACTGGGTTTTAAGGATCTCCATGCTTGGAATGTTGCTGCTATTGCTAAATATGTATGGTGGATTGCAATGAAGGCTGATCACCTGCGGGTTCGTTGGGTTCATCTTTGTCTATATAAAATCTACAACATGGAAGGACTATGAGCCAGGGGTGGCAGCGGTGGCTTGGAGAAAAATTTGCCAAGTCAAGAATATTTATAAATCTAAGTTATTCAATGATCCCCTTAGAGAGCAAAGACAGTGAAGGAGGGGTATCACTGGCTTAAACCAGTTGGAGATAAAATCCAGTGGTATCCATGGATGCTCAATAGGATGATTATCCCTCGTCATGTGTTCATGTGCTGGTTAGTAGCACAGAATAGGCTTTTAACTCAAGACAGGTTGCTCAAAATGAATATAATTCAGAACAATTGCTGCTATCTGTGTGGAGAGACGATGGAATGTCATGAACATCTGTTTTTCCAGTGTAGATATAGCAGAATGTGCTTGGAGCTCACAGGCTGCTGGTGCTTAGTGGACTTTCCAGAGAAGAATTGCATTGAATGGTGGGTACGCTGGAGGCAGCAGTCTATATGGTACAAGCACGCAGTGGCTATGATCCTTGCCTCCCTACTTGCCCATATTTGGTTTGCTCGTAACAAATGCAGACTTGAGGGGTGTCTTTCCCATCCTCAGGTGGTTGTTAATAGCATTAAACGTGAAGTGCAGCTGAGAATTAATTAGTATGAGGTACCATGTAGGAATGGTAGAGTCAGAAATTGGGTGAACTACATAAGTAGTCATTAGCTATTTGTGTAGAGAAATGCATTTTGTATTGAAAGAATTTGTGTTGTAAGGGACTTTTTTATGATATTAATGATAAGCTTACATTTTCCCAAAAAAAAAAAAAAATTACATTATTCAAAAATTACATAAAATTAAAATATGACAATCATAAATAAAATGCAGCATTATAATATGTATGAACATGCTAGATTTTATGCTAAATCGCCTTTAAAGAGCCAATATCGTATATTTATCGGTTTTCATGGATTTGCGTGATTATAACTTGTTAAAATCACAATAATTACATAAATTCATATTTATGTACAAGTTAATTACCCTAACCATCTTAGGACTCAAAAATTAGTCTCCACTAACATTTTGACAATAATTAAACTTGATTTCTTAATATTGTTCATAAATGGGCCCAAAAATACAAGATTATGCTATAAACTTCAAATTAAATTATAAAAATTTCAAATAATTTCGAAATTTGAAATTTAAACTCATGAACATTCTGGAAAAATACCATGACACTCATAATGTTCAAAACTTAGGTTAAAAATTTCGAAAATTTATCGAGAAAAATAATGTTGCGGTTTATCGGTTTTAACAATTATGACCATAAAAATATGAGAAAAATTATTATCATCAACTTTTAACTTTTAGATCTGAAATATGTGATAAAATGCAACATGTGACATTTTTCCTTTAGTCATGAAGTATGTTTGAGCATTATTACCAATTATAGTCACTATTTATGTGATTTTTCATCAAAAATTCATAAATCATGCATAAAGACTTCATTATAGCCAAATATTTTACACACATCTTTTAAAATTTCATGTGACAACATACTAAATTTCCATGACCAGATTCGAAATATAACTCATATTAACCTATTTACCCATTTAAATACGATTTTAACTTATAAAATTCATATTTCGAGCAAAACAACTTTTTTTAACATGAAAATTTACAGGCCATCAGTAGATAATATATGTGAAAACATATCCAAAAACCACTGAAAAATTCGAAGTTTAGCTATTTTTCGTCCAAAAATGACATTTTTATCATAAAAATCACATTTTAATGCCAATAATATATAAAATGAACAATAAAATCCATAAATAAACCAAAATGTCCTAAAAATCACTTAGAACCAGAAACTTTTAACATGCAAAGTTATTTTTAGGTTTATCTTCATAAATCCAAATTAATTAGTTTTGTATGTTAATCTTATAACTCGGAAAAACTATAAACCGATTTGCATGCAAACAACCTAAGGCTATTGATACCGCTTGTAGAAAATGAATAATCTCATAAGTTTACATATTCATATATGAATTAATTTATTTAGTCATAAAATAAATGCTAGATCTTATGCATGCAAACTTAATAAAAGGAGATAGAAAAAACGATTTCTCACCATCTTATTTTCGGCCATTTAGGCACCAACAAGATCTCCTTCTTGTTAGTTCTTGAGCTTTCCAACAATGGATGAATAAGGTTCAAATTAGAACCTCTCCCAAAAGCATATACCCAAGGTGTTACTCTTAATAATTAATAATATTATGAACTAGTAATATTATTAATCTAGCATAAAAATGACCCAAAATATTTATTTTGTTCTCCTCTATTTCGGTTTAGAGGAGAGAATTTTTGTGGTTTTTCTTTCTCTAAAATGTCTCAGAATTGTAGAGAGTAATGAATTTTTCTTACACTAAGAAAAATAGTAAGTAGTGAATCATATATTTAGGAATCCATTTTGGTTCCTCTTAGTGGGAAAAACCGGTGGGGTGGGCAAGGGGGAGCCAATGCATGAGCTAGTTTTCTTCCCAAGAGAAATAGGTATGCATGGCTATGAGAATAGGTCATCATGGTGTTTCCTATGAATAAATAAATAAGATAACACTAACCTAATACTCCCTCCATAAAACCGGTTTATCCACATAAAGGAAGGTCCATTTTATTTTTGTCATTTGTCAATTGTGACATATGTGACATGTTATTGACATGTTACATTATAATGCATTTTTAACATATTAAAAATCATTACATTAATAAAATATGTCATATACAAAAATAACTAGTAATTCATAATTACTTATACCAAAATGGGTCATCTAATTATAAACTATAACAACTTGCATTTATAATAAATTATTCATTCCGATTCAATTGTTTCGTAAACAATAATTTCATCCAAGTAATGAAACAATTCAATTACTTAGACCGTATCTAATTTAATCGAATTACAATAAGACACGTTAACTTTACTCACAAAATCATCCGTCAATTTTAAGCAATTTAATTAACTCGTATCGGCATACGATTAATTAAATAATCAATTAAGAGCGTCACCCTATAGGTATGACCTAAGGGGATTAACTGATCACCACCGTCGCACGACAGTAATGTCAAACTCTAGTCAGTCAATCATTACCGATATGTGTGGACCAGTTGACTGTAAAATATTACTTCCCACATGTATTCTTAAAATCAGATTTGAACATGTGATCATTATGATCAACAGTTGTGATCGCATTATTGTCGGAGGACACTTAATCCAACAAGTGTATCATCCCCAGCGGAGTCGCCAAACTGTGGACAGGGGCCACCCGTGCCGCGCGCTCCCGCGCGTTTGTGGTTTTGAGGCGGCAGCACTTCTCTCATGGGACCTTGATTTGCCAAAGCACGTCATGGGCCGTTACCGATTTGTGAGGCATTGAAACCAGTGAAAGGTTGAATAAGCCTGCATTTGTGGAGTCGCCACCAATTTATTGTGGAAAATTGGAAACCGTTCGAATGCCTCGTGCCGCGTCAAGACACAAAGTAATGACATGAACACTAATAACTCGTTACCCTTAGCATTCTATGTCTAGAATGACTCTCGAGATGCCAATGGACACGGATGTGCATAGATAACTGGAGTAAGGAGTGAGGGTACGTATTAGGAAGTTCTTTAATTCGAACACCTAATCCCGCCCGCCTCGATAGCGGCCTCTACTAATGATTAGGGAAGTCGTTCATATTTGATATGTCGCCGATGTAATGCATGCAATGCAACAAACATAGATTAATCCTAGCATGTGAAATTAGACTATTCGGTTAACACTTGTTTTAGCAAACAATTTGGTCGAAGTGAATATTACATTCAATACATGTGAATGCCATACAATTAAATCATACATAATGTTGTAGTATGTGTCCTCAACAATAGTGCGATCACATGTTCAAATCTCAAATTAAGAATACGAAAGGGATAATAAATTAAATAGTCAACTGATCAACATTAATCGGTAACGATTGACTTGCTAGAGTTTGACGTTACTGTCGTGGGACGGTGGTGGTCAGTTGATCCCTTAAGGTCACATCTATAGGATAATGCCCTAATCAGTAAAGTTAATTAGTTGTATATTGATACAAGTTAATTAATTCCTTAAATAAGAACAATTTATTTATGAGAGGAAATATGTATCTTATTCTAATTCGATTAAATAAGATTCGATTTAGTGGATTAATATATTAATTTACTAAATTATATTGAGGTTTTACAAATATTTCGAGGTAGAGGTAATTAGTTATTTACATTTACAAGAGGTTGTAAATTTAACTAACTAGTTATTATGGGACCCATTATATGTTGATATAATGGTAAAATATTACTCAATAAGTTGAGTGAATATATGTGTATTAATTTGTCACATAATTGTTGTATGATCAAATTAATATTTAATTATGTAAGATAATTAAACATAAGACTTATAAGCATTTGTGGGACAAATATTATAAGACAAAAATGGACCCATATACACTCAACTGTACCGTCCAAGATGGTAGCATGCTTGAGTTTTTGGTTTTTGTCATTTTGTTGTTGGAATGATGCTCCAACAGCTTATGACATACTTTACTACCATGCCTACTACCTACACACAAAAGCATATGGTATAGGACAAAAAGACGAAAACCAAAATGCTCTATGTAAGAGCATTTGGACGGTAAGAGTGAGGTAAGGAGAATCATTTTTGTTCTTCTTATTTTTACTCTATCTTTCTCTAAAAAGATATACATGAAAAATCCCTGTCTTATACTTATTTTCTTCTCTCTATTAACTTGAGAAGTTTTGATCTAAATTGTTCAAAATACTACTAATATTATTAATGTAATATATGAGTATTAGTAGTCATTTTTAAGGTAGACTACTAAATAAATATCTAGCAAATATTATTTAGTAGTGATAAGGGTTTATCTTGGGTGCAACTAAAAGGAGGCATTCTACATTTGAATGCATGAAGATTCTTGGAGGATCGTCCTATTATTCATAGCTCAAGAACAAGTGAAGGTAGGAGACCTTACTTGTGCCCATTTCGAACCATATTGTATGTATGAAAAATGATTTTCTCCTTATATTTTGTTCTTTTGTTATGCATGCAACTAGATCCACATAAATATAAATTATAATTAATTTATAAAATGATTAAATGAGTCTACTAGGGGTTTATGAACCTAACAATTGGTATCAGAGCTTTGGTATTGCATGCATAATCGGTTTGGTTTTTCCGAGTTAAATGTAACTTAATTAAAACTAGATAATTTGTGATTTATAAGGATAAAGCCACGAAATTTTTTGCATGTTATATATTCTGGTTCTAAAATATAATTAGGTCATTTTGATGATTTATGGATGATTATTGCTTATTTTAATGATTTTTAGTGAAATAATTACTTTTTTATGAGTAAAATGAACTTTTATTTACTAAAAATAGTTAAAATTCACTACTGGCCGTGAGTTTTTAGTATGACCTCACATGCATATTTTATGTATTTTATGTAAACTTTCGTATTAATGTGATTAATATTGCATGATTTATGATATATGTGATAAAAATGATATAAATTGAGGTTAAATGACTACAAATAGTTAAACTTCGAAACAGGGCATGAAATTTTAATATGATGTCACATGCATATTTTAAAGATTGTATGTAAAATTTAAGATAAATGTGATTTATTATGCATGATTTATAATTTTAATGGTTAAAATGATATAAATAGTGACTATTTTTAGCAATAATAGCTAAAATAAATTTTATGGCATGAAATTTTTCCCTAATGTTGTATATTTAATATGAACATCAGATCTAAAGTTGCGTGATTACTTTTGATTGATTTGGTATGTTTATTGATTTTTATGTGATAAAATCGATAAAAGAGTAACTTTATTAGTCATAAAAATAAATTCAAAATTTTGGTTAAAATTTTGCCATTTTCAGGTTCTGGAAATTATTTAAGAATGTTCAAAATTTTGATTTTAATTTTTCCGTAATTTTTATGTTTAATTTGGAATTAAATGGTAAAAGTTATGTTTTATACGATTTATTAATGTAATAAATTATAAATATTTTTTGGGCAAAATTTTATTGAGTTTACAAAATGTGATTTCGAATTTTTCCAAATTTTTATGATTTATTGGGAACTATTTCATAATTGTTATGGTTAAGAGAAGTTTAAATAAGCAATAATACAAAACCAAGTTGAATTATTGTCAAATATTGAGTGAAGACTAATTTTTGAGTCCTAAGAAGGTTAGGATAATTAACTTGGACTTAAATTTGATTTAAGTATTGATTTGTGATTTTAATGAGTTATTATCACGCATTTCCACAAAACCGGATTATATACGATATAAGGTTTAAATAGGGCGATTTGGCACTTAATTTGGCATGTTAGATCATATAATAATGCTGCATATTTCATTGATGAATGTCATATTTTATTTATATAATTTTGAATTATGTAATTTTATCTTAGTATGGCCTTAGTTTTTTATTGGTATTACCCGTAATGAAAGGGAATATCGATTTGGTTGTAATTTTAATGTGATTTCGCATCACCGTTTTGTAATTTAATAGATTTAAATTTTTATTACAAATGTATAATAGGAATAGCCATGTATTTTTATTATTATTTTGTAATTCCGGAGTTTCCTAAAGACGGAGCCATTCGGAAAGGAATTCCGGTCAAGACGGTGTTTTCCTTGGGAGGCGTGTCACATGAAGTTCAAGGGACCAAAGGAGTTGGTTTCCGAATATGTAATAGATTATTTGATTTTCTATTTTAGGAAAGCCATACTAGGAAATTATTATTTGCTTTGCATTTCTTTTAATATGTTGCATGCATTGCCAAATCGCCATAAACAACACTTGCATATCATATCGAGTAATCGACTGTGTCAATTATAATTATCGATAATTCAACTTTTAGCTCACTTTAAATTGATAGATAATAAATTCACAAGACCTTTACTTTAAAAAGATTGAGACTTAGCCTTACCAAATAGTAGGAGCCCATGAATCTCAATTTCATATAGGTATAATACGGTATTGAAATATTATACCGGGGTGCTTGCTTTGACGTTGGGTGAGTGGGGTAATAAATAGTTATTACACTTCGAAAATTTGGTTGATTTCAACGAAGGTATTTTGCGACCGTAGCCGCAATAGGTTCGGGCTAAAGATGAACTTATGTAGATACCTCATTTCTGCACCTCCCGCAAGCCACCCGGTGATGATTGGGCCGCATGTTTGGTACACGGAACGATTTATGACAATTCGTAAGTTTATCGTCAAGTGATAGCTCAAACACTTGTATCTACCTCATAGTTGTCATCTAGGTGTCATTACGGTCGTTTTGGCAGTAATTAGAGTACATTTGGAGTCCGGGTCAAAAACCGTCTTCATTTCCTAAAACCGTCAAATCCCGAGTCAAAAGTAATGTGCTTGTCTACCTAAGGTTAGGATGTCATAAAATGTTGAGATTATATCTCATTTTGAGTCCCATGTCACTTCTTTGGGCTAAACTTAAAGTTTACATTACAAAATGTGCATTTCATTTAGCTAAAATTGCAACCCGACATTTAGGCCCGTTTTACGAGGTCATAACGAGTTTTTTGGGCCAGGCCAATTTCACAGAAAGTTCTAGATCTTTCTTTTAGCTTTCCATCGCCACCAAAATCACCTTATTCCGAATCTTGTAGAAAAAGTTATGCCTAAAATACGACAGGCTGTCAAACGCGCTTTCTTACGCAGGAGGAAACCGCTGGGGAAAGGACGCAGCAAGTGCTGCGCCTCTTCCAAGGGACGCAGCACCTGCTGCGCCTTTTCTCCAGGCTTTCTTTTTGTCCAAGTTTCTGTGTTTAACCTAAGTCGGTTTTTCCGGATCTTTCTCTCCTTTCCTAAACCCTAATTCCTTCGTGTGATTAGTATAAATAGGGAGCTTCGTTCCTCATATTTCTCACGCGAGTGTCCGCCCTTCTCCTCTCCCTTTGCGTTCTAAGACCACGCTCTTGCTTTTTGGCGTCTACGTGCTTGAACTTTCGACCACGTAAGCTCGGATCCTTCTGAGTACCAACCTCGTTTTGCATGACCGACCAATTTGACCAACTCCACATCAATCAACTTAATCAATCTTGTTCGATTTCCTCTTAGAGGGCACTCTCGTCGTACATTCGAGTCGAGCATCACTAAACGTTAACTTAATCAATCTCGTTTCATCAAACATGTAAGTCTGAGGGTGTAAATCCCATATTTTATTATTGTACTTTATTTTTGTAATCATTATTATAAGGTTTACGTCAAAAACACATTCAAAACCGATTTATAAAACCTTGTTTTAAACCTTTTTTACGGATTAACAGGAGACAAACCTCGAGAAAGGACGCAGCAACTGCTGCGCCTCTTCCTGAGGTTGCCGCAGTTCCTGCTTCCTTTCTTCTTCCTTCGTCTTTTGTTCATCTGTTTGTTTTGTTTTGTCTTTGTTTGTTCATGTTTCATTGACACGATAATTCTAGTATAATATCTTTCACATGTAAATCATCAATATTTAATTCGTCTTTTAATTCCCGACTTAAATCCCTCATAATTCATATTTGCGGGTTTTCGTCATTGAAATCAATTCGGGTTTTAGAGATTCGATTCATTAATATCAAGTCTCTGAAATTCATCTTTTGTATATTTTCATCTGTTATTTATCATCATCATTAGTTCGTCATTAATAAATATAATATCCTAATTAATTTGTCTTAGTTCGTTTCTTTGTAAATTAATCCCATAATTAATCTTGTAATTAATTTGTTCTAATTAGTTCTAATTCATGTTTTATTGTTTTTATGACCAATTTGCATGTAAATAATTTATTAAACCACTTATATCCGAGTCAAATATCAATAATCAATAATTAATTTACCAATGAATATTAACGATATGCAATTCCGCTTCACACAAATTAATTTAGTTCGAGAACGACGCAAAGAACCTCGCTACTGTTAGGGTTAATTCTCGTCCCTGAACTTCCGTTGTTGCTTTGACCTAGTTATTAGTTTACGTATTAATTAACTATTACTCGTATTATCACCTAATAATCTGTACGTTAATTTATTTTCCTTTTCTTTTCTCAAATCATCCGTTTTAAGTGTATTTTCGACGTAAATCAATTAACCCGTTGTAATTATTGTAATTTTATTTATTGTATTTCTATTCTATTCTTTATTATTTATTGTTTGTATGCTCTCACATGCAATTAACCTAAATTTCTACCTTGACATTAATGCATGTTAAATTACGTGTTTACCGACTTAGTTAATTCTCACATGTTAGGATTAATCTAATGGTTGTTGCATTGCATGCATATAACCGACAACATATCGAGTATAGATGATTTTTCATAATCGTTAGTAGAGGCCGCTATCGAGACGGGCGGGATTAGGTGTTCGATCAAAAGAGCTTCCTAATACGTACCCTCACCCCTTACTCCAGATCTCTGTGAACATTCGTGTTCATTGGCATCCACGAGAGTCATTCTAGACATAGAATGCTAAGGGTAATGAGTTCTTAGTGTTCATGTCACTACTTTGTGTCTTGACATGGCACGAGGTATTCGAACGGTTTCCAATTTTCCACAATAAATTGGTGACGACTCCACAAATGCAAAGCTTGCTCGTTTTCTACCCGAGCGACCCCCGTGGGCCCGCATCCACAACTTAACGTAAATTCATCGACCGAGAGTTCTAATTGTAGAATCGGTTAAGAGGGTTAACCCACCAAGTTGTATTAGTAAAGGTTGTAGAGGGACCGTTGTCCCACAATCGAGCTAGTATGGATTTGGATCTCGGAATCATTTATATAATTGGGTGAAGGTCATTATATAAATGCTAGAACATGCTAAAATGTTTTAGATATAACAATGAATGTTGTATTTTTTCACTATTTCGTTGTTTTTAATATTGTTCTATTTCATTACTCCTACTCATATGCGATATTATTCGATTGTAACACAAGTCTCCGCTAAACCACTATTGCTAACGACAAAGAATCTCTTTCTAAAATAAAACGTATCATAGATTTTGGACTAGCTGCATAGGAATCGTTCTATTTCATACAACTTCATAGGAGTTGTCCTATGTCATATAAGATTAGCATCTTAAAATTCCTAACATACCTATGTATAACTTCTTGTGAAGAAATATGACTAGAGGTTATGACTAGTCAAAATATATTTTGATTAAATCTTCTATGCATCCATGGTTCAAAAAGTCTAAATTGCTCAACCTAAACACTTGTCATCAAGCACTTAAGTTGTTAAGAATATGACAATGTTAAATTGGTAAATTGATTTGTTAGAAATTTTGATTTACCAAATACCACAATAGAGTTCAACCTTGTGAAGGATTAACTAGGAATTTATATGAAGATAAGTCTTCATCAAGTAGAAATTCTTGAAGTGAGTGGGAGAAATATGAAGTAAAGTTCCTATCTTAATTGTTAAGGATAGAACTAGGCTCGAAAGAGAAGGTGTTAGACACTAAAATAGAGACAAACTCCAAATAAGTAAAGATCTAGAAAGTTGGTCGTATGACTCTAACATATTCCTTCCTGAATATCTATGGCATTGACATTGCATTCTTGCCAATTACCACATCATGAGTATTTGATACTGTAGACACCTCGTTTCTGCACCTCCCGCCAAACACCCAGTAATGATTGGGCCGCATGTCTAGCATATGTCGCGATTTTATGATGTTTCGTAAATCGGTTAATAAAAGGTAACTCAAACACTTGTGTCTACCTCATGGTCGTCATCTAGGTGTCATTACGGTCGTTTTGGCAGTAATTAGAGTACATTTGGAGTCTGGGTCAAAAACCGTCTTGATTTCCTAAAACCGTCAAATCCCGAGTCAAAAGCAATGGGCTTGTCTACCTAAGGTTAGGATGTCATAAATGTTGAGATTATATCTCATTTTGAGTCCCATGTCACTTCTTTAGGCTAAACATAATGTTTACATTACAAAATGTGCATTTCATTTAGTTAAAATGACAACCCGACCTTTAGGCCCGTTTTACGAGGTGATAACAACTTTTTTGGATCAGACCTATTTCACAGATTGTTCTAGATCTCTTTCTTAGCTTTCCAACGCCACCAAAATCACCTTATTCCGAGTCTTGTAGAGAAAGTTATGCCTAAAATACGACATGCTGTCAAACGCGCTTTCTTGCGCAGGAGGAACCCGCTGAGGAAAGGACGCAGCAAGTGCCGCGCCTCTTCCAAGGGACGCAGCACCTGCTGCGCCTTTTCCTCAAGGTTTTCTTTTTGTCCAAGTTTCCGTGTTTAACCTAAGTCAGTTGTTTCCGGATCTTTCTCTCCTTTCCTAAACCCTAATTCCGTGATTAATATAAATAGAGACCTTCGTTCCTCATATTTCTCACGCGAGTATCCGCCCTTCTCTTCTCCCTTTGCATTCTAAGGCCACGCTCATTCTTTTTGGCGCCTACGTGCTTGAACTTTCGACCACGTAAGCTCGGATCCTTCCGAGTACCAGCCTCGTTTTGCATGACCGACCAATTTGACCAACTCCACTACACCATAATCAATTAATCAATTCAATTTGCTTTTAAATCCTTTTTCAAGGGCACTTTCATATTTGCATTATAGATCGAGTCGAGTAACCACTAAAAACCGATTTAGTTAAATCTCGCGACGCTAATATATAAGTCTGAGGGTGTAAAATCTCAATTTTATTTAATGTATTTATTTTCTGTATTATAATTAATGTAAGAATTTATGTCATAAGCATGCTCGAAACCGTCTTTTAAAACCCTTTTTAACGGAAGTAACACAGATCGACGTGGGAAGAATCGCATCAAGCGATGCGCCTTGCAGAAAGGGCGCGACATCTGCTGCGCCTCTTCAGGGGTGCTTTCGATTGATGCACTTCTTCTTCTTCCTCGGGTTTTTGTTCCTTTCGTCTTTTATTTTTCTTTCTTGGTTCTTTCCCTTATTTCACCTAGTAATTTTCAAATTAGTTTTTATGAATCCATTTCAATAATTTTCGACTTAAATCCCTTATAATTAATATTTGTGGGTTTTCGTCACAAATTCAAACTCGGATTTTAGAGACTCGATTCGTTCATATCAAGTCCCTTGATTTCGTCTTTGATACATGTTTTAAATCTGTTTTCTTCATCAATTCGTAATCCTTTGTTTCCACCATTGACTTCAAGTTTGTAAATAAATCAATTCCAACATCGTAAATAATATCTAACTTATAATAATTCGTTTTAAATTGTTTTCTTTCACTTCATGACGATCCCAGATGCATGTAAATCAATTAATCACTTCTACTCGAGTTACCAATCAATAAATCAATGTAATTAACCAACGAATCAATAAATCAATGTAAATTAACCAACGAATATTAAAAAACCGCGAGTCTGACTTTCACAGTCAGAACCCAACTCAAGAACAGACGCAGGAAGTGCTGCGCCTCTTGTAACACCCCGGCCCAAACCGGATCGGGAGCGGTTACTTATGATAGCTCAACAGGCTGTGTACATGGCCCACAGATCAACACGGGTCCTTTACAGCGCATTTTGTCCTCACTCATGCGCATCCCGGAAACCTTCCCAGGAGGTCACCTATCCTAAGACTACTCTCAGTCAAGCACGCTTAACTTTGGAGTTCTTTCGCATGGATGACCATAAAAGAAAGTGCACATTGTTGATATGAGTAGTACTTCCAATCCCTTTAAGCACTAGTCATTTAAGCCTATCACTGGACCTTTTCAATTACCGTGGGGTGTTACAGTAAATACAACTACTAATGTGACATTAAATCGTCGAGTAACTCGGAATAATTACCTTAATCTAGCAAAGAGACAAGTAATAACTTGAGAAAGCTTCTAAAACCCAAAATTACTCTTCATCTTCAACCACATATGAGTAAACACGTAATTCTAGAATAAAACTGCATGGATATGTTTGTAATAGGTTCATTTGGGTAAAAACCTGTAATTTTTAAAACCTGAACCTGTTATAAAAATATCCAAATGGGAAGGTGTCAAACATGCAAGGTCTAAAGTAAATCTCATAAATAAAACATCGCTAAAGTCGCGAAACAAAGTTATACAACCCAAATAAGAAAAAGGGAGACATATGTCCCTAAAAAGTATATGACATAAAAAGTGTTTAAGGGTCACAATAAAATAAAGCCAATCTAGGTCCCAAGGTTACTTTGCTCGCTAGCTCGTCCATGTACCCCATATATGCATCACCTACCTGTCAATCGCATTTTATACAAATACGAAAGCCACGGTCGGTGGGAGTAACTCCGAGTTCTCCCAGCCACGAAATGTCATAATTAATATAACATGTAAACATAAGAATATGAATATGAATAACACATAGCCTTAGCATATAGATGCTAAACAATCGTGCTTATCATGTGAACAACAATATAACAACACATAGTCCTAGCATGTGAATACTAGACCGACTCATACTACACTATCATGTGAATCACATAACATCCGGGAATCCAAACTCTATCAACCATAGCCGGCTTGTATCTCACCTTCTATGATTCATAGAATCATCAAAAAAGAAAGGACAATATATCTAGAGACAGGCATAAGTTCCTAGTACCGTCAATAGTCACTCTGTAACTCGAGTCTATACCACGAGGTAAGGTAAACACCCTAGTCCTAAACCTGCGCAGACCTAGCGACATGCGGAAAACTACTGCATCCAAGACCCATGATAACAACACATGAGTACCCCTAAGGAGTCCACCAAAGGGTTGGCTAGTACTTAAGCTGACCACATACTTCTAAGAGTACGTCAGGAGGTCATGCCTTAACTTGGATATAAACCCACCAAGCTAAGACACAAAGGCTATTAAGCGATGAACATATACTCGTCAAAGACTATAATGGCCTATCTATGACGAAGGCCGAAATACTCACCTAGGACCTAGTCCCAGCTTGAATACTTTGTTGGGGTTGGTGTCCTTAACAGTTAGTGCAAGGACTTATAAATCTCTATAAGGATCAAAGGGTATACTTTTGTATCATAATCAGTTGGTCCACGTTTATCAATAACGGTTGGCTTGCTAGATAAGTTTGACGTTATTGTCATACAGATGGCGGTGATCAACTGGTCCCTAAAAGTCACACCTATAGGATACGTTTGAGAGATGTGACGGTATGAAAATACAGTCATATAGATGCCAAATTTGACTAACCAGTTAGTCCGAGTTATTTGACTAGAAATTAGTCTAATATGTGATGTTGAGATATTTTATTTAATACGGATTAAATAAAAATGGCTAAGACGAATTAAGCGATTAATTCGTAAAATTGAATATAAACGTTTTATATTTAATTAAATGTATATTGAATATAATTATACAATACTGTTTTGTCGGACATGTATTAATAATTCAACTAACCCATATTATTAGTTGATGCCTTAATTTCCGATAACCGATAACAGTTTATAATGAAACCGCGTCATATACACTTAGCGAGTTATGGACCGGACCACGAGTTTAAGTGAAGAGGAAATTAAAAAGCCCACGGGCTCTCCTCTCACTCGGTTTGGCCGAGCCTATCATAGACAAAAGGAGAGTTTCTCCTCTTGTCTAACCTAATCATTCATTTTGACAAAAGATTAGGGTTTTGGAGATTAAGTTTTCTCTGAAACCGAGATCTCACATCTCGAGAAAAACTCACATCAAGTTCTCCCTATATTGCAAGGCAATCGGAGAACACTTCTAGCACAAGGGCATTTCTCGGACAATCTTAGGTGCAACAATTAGGAGGGAATCTCTGTTGATTTCTGTTCTTTACGCCGTGCATCAAAGGACCCGAGGTTGATTTTTTTATCTTTATCGTTTCATTGTTATATTTCGTTTATGACCATGTTTCACATATTAAATTTATGTTATAATCCTTAAATTTAATGGGTTTTATACGGATCTAACCCTACAAGTGGTATCAGAGCGAGGCCACGTAAATTTTCTATGTGTTTTTATCAATCAAACGAATTGAATCGATGAATTTTTTGTCCAAAAAAAATGTCACGGCTGTTTTTTTTTAACTCGGCAGAAATTTTTTTTTTTTGCTGCGTTTTTTTTTCTTGTTTTGTGCCTTGGGATCCGTGTCTTGTATACACGGTGATGGTTGTCTTTTGTTTTGTTTTCATTTTGATCTTTGCATATTGTTTTGTAATCGATATTCATCGCTATATGTTAAAGATCGGTCAAAATGATTGCATAAAATTTCGTGTGGCACAAAATTTTTTTGTCTTGGCAAATTTTTAAGGAAAACCGTGTGGCCTTCATGTTCACGGCCTGTTTTCTATTTTTTTTTTGCATCGTTTTGCGTGTCACACAATTTGTTAGATCAATCGATCTCTTGTTTTCAATCGTTCTTCACATGTTGTAATTTTAACCGATAATTATTGCAATATGTTGAAGATTAACAATTGTAGTTTGATTTCTATACGGATTAGATTAAAATTGCAATTGTGTTTCATCAAACCGTTTTGTTTTGATCCTTTGTTGCTCACGTTTTTGAGCCGTATAAATTTTTTTTTGCCTTTTTGATGCTCTCGTTTTTTACAGCATTTAAAAAAAAAAAAAAAATTTTGCTACTGGTACTGTTCACGTACAGCAGTACAGAGAAAAAAAAATTTATTTTTTTTTCGTTTTTTTCGGCCTTTTATGCATAAAACGTTTTTTTATGCTCTCGCTTGATGGTGAAACGGTTCACCCACGAACATTTAAATTACTTTAAAACGATTTAAAGTAACGGATTATCACGAATTAAAATTAAGTTGATGAAGCGGTTTTGTCACATAATTTTAATTATCTTTGGTGGTTTGGATAAATTTAACATAATTACGGAATTATGTCACGAATAAATTTAATTTTTAGTTGATGCATTTTATTTATCGTTTTGTATTTATATATTTTTGAATGCTTTTAATTACGTATTTATTTATTTATTTTGCAATCGGTTGTAACTTAGTGTGGCCTTAGTAGAACGTGTTACCGTAATGATGGAACACGGTCTTGGTTGTATTTTGAGATCTCGTATCTCCATTTTTATTTCTTTTAATTACAGTTTTATTTAGAATGTAAATAGGTTTATATTTGTAAATTTTAAATTGTAATTTTTGAGAAGACTAAAGATGGAGACCGGATGCTCACTCCCGCTACATGGATCAAGATGGAACATCAAGACAAGCTTCTCGGGTCCAACGGTGGATTCCAAAGTTGTTTTATGTTTTATTTTACTAGGATAGGCCACACTAGGAATTTTTATTTACGTATTGCATTCTTTTATTTATTTTTCGTAACGATAATATAAATCATTTTCCGCCTAAAAACCAAACCACCTAATTATTGCATGAAAACTGACACATATAGAGGTCACGAGTTAGTTTTCTTTGACATTCTCATGTCACACGATTTTTAAGCCATCACCCAATTTAATTCATTCACGCAGACGCTAGTTATTCGTTCACTTAATATGAATTATAATTCAGTTGATGGGATCTTCCTCGTATAAACAAAAATTGAGAACGGTCTTCATAGGTCAAACTCCAATGAGTCCCTTCTTCGTCGGTAGGCATAATATGACCCCTTCTACGTCGGGTAAGTTGGAACCGATTGACCTATTTTATCTCAACACTATGGTCACTCGTACGATCCTGTGACCATGGTGGACTATAGATAGGATTTACGGAAATCTATCGACCAAGAGTTCTTCCGGAAGAATTAGCTAAACAGTTGGCTTATCAATTTACAGAAATTGAGTCTTGGGATCACTTGTATCATTCTTGAGGGAGATCAATTATGCAAGTGCCAGAGTCTACACGTTAAAACGAATTGTAAAATAGACTTAAATCACCTCGATGAGTTGCTTATTTCGTTCTTGTTTTTCTTTCTTTTACAGTGTAGATCACGAATTTTTAACTGCTAAATACAAATGGCTGGTTCTACTGATAACCCAATGCCAAGTGCCACATTGGACCGTGAGTCCTGGCTTCGGATCTTCATGAATCAGATGAATCAGTCTACTCGGCGAAGAATGATGGATCAAACTTCGGAGGCGGGAGGCGGCATTACGGAATGCTGCCGCTGCGATGGGAAGCTCAAATATCTATTAGAGCCTCTCCGGCAAACCAGTCCCACGGCTAGAGTGCTTTGAAATCACCAAGTTTAATGATTTACGTATGGAAGCGGGTGCGATTAAAAACGTACTCATTTTTGCAATGGAATCCAATTTGCAGAAACGCTTCATAGCCCATGGTGCAAACAAGATTTTCACCACGCTCACCAAGGAATTCTCGAAAGCACCGAGAATCGTGACCTATGAGCATACCACTCGCTTCTTTGATGCGAGACTCCAGAAGGGCCAACCAGTTAGCCCACACATTCTCAGCATGATTGAGAATGTCGAGAAGCTGGAGACCTTTGATTGTAACATCAGTGAGAACATTGTTATCGACCGCATGCTTCATTCACTCCACGATGGTTTTTCGCAATTTAGAGCGAATTACTATATGAATGATTTGAAGAAAACCCCACATGAATTGCACTCCCTTCTCGTATGGACCGAGAAGGACATGAAGTTCAGTGGGAGCTTGAAACAGAATGTTCTCGTTGTGTCAAACAAGGGGAAAGGTAAGGGCAAAGCTCGGGCAAACCTAGCAGTAGGTAAACCGAAGTTCAAGAAGTCGGGTTCAGGTAAGAGTGGGCCTGGTGAGTCGAGCACCTCATCAGGCGCGACAAAGAGCAAGAATGAAAACATGGAGTGCCATCATTGCCACAAGACTGGGCATTGGAGGCGTACATGTCTTGTTTATCATGAGGACTTAAAGGCAGGTCGTGTTAAACTTGTTGGTATGTCTTCTCTCTCTTCTACTTTTATTCATATGATTGAGATTAACCACGCAATTTACGGAACTTGGGTACTTGATCTTGGTTGTGGTTCTCATTTGTGTAATCATGTGCGGGGGCTCGAAACATCGAACCCCTCGTAAAGGGTGAGGTGGACTGCGTGTCGGGAATGGAGCAAGAGTGGCTGCCGTCTCAAAGGGGACATATGTGATCCAGCTTCCTAGCGGATTTGAGTTATCATTATATGATTGCTATTATGTACCAGTCTTTCGAAAAACATTATTTGGTTTCGCACTTGACAAACTTGGTTTTTCATTTGTGTAATAGAAAATAATGCTTGCATTTTCTCTTTACACGATATGATTTATGGCAAGGCAGTCTCCTTGAACGGAATTTATGTTTTAGATCAGACGACCGAAATATTACACGTAATGAATAAAAAGTTAAAGGTTGGTGATAAAGATCAAACGTATCTATGGCACTGCCGTATGGGACACATTAATGAGAAACGCGTTAAACAGCTCATCAAGAATGGAGCTATCTCGGCCTTTGATTTTCAATCATTTGGCACGTGTGAATCATGTCTCATCGGTAAGATGACTCGAATCTCTTTCAAAGGTGTTGGAATGCGCGCTGCTGACCTATTAGGACTCATACACACGGATGTATATGGCCCTATGTCAATCACCGCACGAGAAGGCTATAGATATTTCATCACTTTCACGGACGATTTAAGTAGATATGGCTATGTCTACTTAATGAAGCACAAAAGTGAATCCTTTGAGAAATTCAAGGAATACCAAAATAGGGTACAAAACCTATTAGGTAGGAAGATTAAAACACTGCGTTCAGATCGTGGTGGCGAGTATCTTTCTCACGAGTTTGATCAACACCTAAAGGACTGTGGGATTGCCCTACAGTTAACTCCACCTGGAACACCTCAGCTGAATGGTGTGTCCGAACGGAGAAATCGAACACTACTTGATATGGTTCGATCCATGATGAGTCACACCGTGTTGCCTGACTCATTGTGGGGTTATGCTCTTCGTCATCATTTTGCTCTAATACTTAACCGAAGTCCGTCTAAAGCTGTTGACAAGACTCCATATGAACTATGGAAGGGAACGGTCCCTAACTTGTCCTTTATACGGGTTTGGGGCTGCGAGGCTTATGTCAAGTGGAGACACGAGGATAAGCTCGGCCCGCGATCGGTCAAGACATACTTTATAGGTTATCCTAAAGGAACACTTGGTCATTACTTCTATTCGCCAACCGAACAACGTGTTTTTGTTGCGGCTAGTGCGACATTCTTAGAGAAAGAATTTCTCGAGAATGCAAAGAGTGATAGAACCTTCGACCTGTCGGAGATTCCAGAACCGAATACCGAGCAACCATTGGAGGAACCTATTCCTTCAATCCCGGCTACGGTTAATATTCCTGAGGAACCTAGGAGGTCGGGAAGAGTCTCTATTCCTCCAGACAGATACATTGGTATGGTCGAGGAACATGACATAGATGACGTTCTACTCTTAACGAGTAGTGAACCCGCAACCTATAAAGGTGCCATGACTAGTTCTGACTCAAAGCTATGGCTTGAGGCCATGCAATCCGAGATGGACTCTATGTATGAGAACAACGTATGAGATCTTGTTGACTTACCGGCTAAGGTTCGTCCCCTTCAATGCAAATGGCTTTACAAGATCAAGCATTCTATGGAAGGTCAACAAGATATCTACAAAGCACGACTAGTTGCTAAAGGTTTCACCCAAGTGCCAGGTTTGCACTACGATGAAATTTTTGCACCCGTAGTCATGCTGCGTTCCATTCGGATTATCTTAGCGATTGCCGCTTTTCATGACTATGAAATTTGGCAAATGGACGTGAAAACCGCCTTCTTAAACGGCTTTTTGGAGGAAGAGTTGTACATGGTACAACCCGAAGGTTTCATCGATCCAGAACATCCTAAGAAAGTGTGCAAGCTTACGCGTTCCATTTATGGACTTAAGCAAGCATCAAGGAGTTGGAATCATCGCTTCGACCAAGTGATAAAAGAAAATGGATTTACTCGATCGGTCGAGGAACCATGTCTATATATCAAGTCGAGTGGGAGCAAGATTGTCTTCCTAATATTGTATGTTGACGACATACTCACGATTGGGAATGACATACCTCTCTTAACCCGGTGAAAGTATGGTTGAAAAACCATTTCCGGATGAAAGATGCGGGAGAGGCACAAAGAATTCTAGGCATCCGTATCTATCGAGATAGATCACGACGGATGCTATCTCTCGATCGGGAGTCTTACATAGACAAAGTCCTAGAGAGATTCAGCATGACTAACTCAAGAAGGGTTCCTTCCTATGTCTCCAGGAGTGCATTTGAGCAAGTCTCGGGCACGAGAGACAGGAAGAGAAAGAGCGCATGGCACGGATTCCTTATGCTTCGGCTATAGGATCAATCATGTATGCCATGATATGCACACGTCCGGACGTGGCATATGCATTGAGTATGACAAGTCGATTCCAACGGCATCCAGGTGAATCACATTGGCTGGTGTCAAGAATATTCTTAAGTACCTACGGAGGACTAAAGATTGGGCATTGACTTATGGAGGCCCTCAAAAGCTATGCGCAACCGTTCTGTGACGCTAGCTTCCAAACGGATCGTGATGACTCGAAATCTCGATGCGGATTCGTTTTTACTCTTAATGGCGCTGCTATGATCACTGGAAGAGTTCGAAACAAATCATTACAGATTCTACGGCGAGTCGAAAGTACTATACCGCGTACGAAGCTACAAAGGAAGCGATATGGATGCGTCAATTCTTACATGGGCTATCTGTTGTGCCTAGTTCGAATGACCCGATCACCATCTATTGCGACAATAGTGGTGCCATCTTCAAGCTAAGGAGCCAAAGTCTAGCAACAAGTCTAGACATGTACAACGGAAAGCTCATCTAATCCGAGATTACGTGGAGCAAAAGGAAGTAGTGATAGAAAAGATTGCTCTGAGATGATAACATAGCGAGATCCTCTCACTAAAGCATTACGACAAGATAAGCATGAAGGGCACGTTAATTCCATGGGAATTAAACGTGTTCCTAAGTTGTAGTACTCTTTTATGGATTAGATTCATTCCCTTTTGTACTCTATACGACATCATCGTTTTGATATTTATATATTTTGTTTTTCATGTGGAATTGTATGACAATTTTTGAACACCACAAAGTGAATCGAACGAACATTATATTTTTCGGTCCTTAATTGCCCCATGAGTGATAACTCGGCAATTATTTTGTGCGTTGGTTGATGGTAGGTTCAACGAGCCATAAGTCAACAGGTTGGTGACCAATCACGAGGCGATTTATACGGATATATCGTAGGACACAATTGTGACATCGGCATGGAGTCCTAAATGTTTTATAACATTCGGTGCCCGGTCGTGGATAGGACTTCCATGGTGATCCTAAGAGTCGATTCTTTTGACTATCGATTGTCTCTTTAGACTAAGGCGATTTTGGGTGACTTTGGTTTCTTTCTCACGGTCATCCGTAACAGGGGGCCAAGTAGATTGTTTTTGGGTCATTTCATGCTGTGCTTAGATCGGAAGGAGTTCGAGTTGAAGGAAATATTCAGCCTTTATCGGGTACTCGATATTTCTCGGGGCCACTCGAGAGTCAGAATCGAAATGCATGGCCATGCTCGGATACGGATTCGTTTTATCGGTTAAGTTACTCTCTAGTCGGGGAAACCACTCTAGATCCAGATCGATTGTAAAATACGACCTTTGTGGATCCGGATCAGCAAATTGTTTTACATTGTGTGGGAGAAATTTTAAATGAATATGAGAATCGGTTATCGCACATACACTTGTACGGACAAGTGGGAGTTTGTTGAGCTTGTGTCCTCCAGTTAGTGCGGATAACGTCATTGCACATACACTTGTACGGACAAGTGGGAGCTTGTTGGGGTTGGTGTCCTTACTTGATTAGTGCAAGGACTTATAAATCTCTATAAGGATCAAAGGGTATACTTTTGTATCATAATCAGTTGGTCCACGTTTATCAATAACGGTTGGCTTGCTAGATAAGTTTGACGTTATTGTCATACAGATGGCGGTGATCAACTGGTCCCTAAAAGTCACACCTATAGGATACGTTTGAGAGATGTGACGGTATGAAAATACGGTCATATAGATGCCAAATTTGACTAACCGATTAGTCCGAGTTATTTGACTAGAAATTAGTCTAATATGTGATGTTGAGATATTTTATTTAATACGGATTAAATAAAAATGGCTAAGACGAATTAAGCGATTAATTCGTAAAATTGAATATAAACGTTTTATATTTAATTAAATGTATATTGAATATAATTATACAATACTGTTTTGTCGGACATGTATTAATAATTCAACTAACCCATATTATTAGTTGATGCCTTAATTTCCGATAACCGATAACAGTTTATAATGAAACCGCGTCATATACACTTAGCGAGTTATGGACCGGACCACGAGTTTAAGTGAAGAGGAAATTAAAAAGCCCACGGGCTCTCCTCTCACTCGGTTTGGCCGAGCCTATCATAGACAAAAGGAGAGTTTCTCCTCTTGTCTAACCTAATCATTCATTTTGACAAAAGATTAGGGTTTTGGAGATTAAGTTTTCTCTGAAACCGAGATCTCACATCTCGAGAAAAACTCACATCAAGTTCTCCCTATATTGCAAGGCAATCGGAGAACACTTCTAGCACAAGGGCATTTCTCGGACAATCTTAGGTGCAACAATTAGGAGGGAATCTCTGTTGATTTCTGTTCTTTACGCCGTGCATCAAAGGACCCGAGGTTGATTTTTTTATCTTTATCGTTTCATTGTTATATTTCGTTTATGACCATGTTTCACATATTAAATTTATGTTATAATCCTTAAATTTAATGGGTTTTATACGGATCTAACCCTACATACTTTAGCCTACGCCACACAAGACAAGTAGGACACCCATTTAACCATAAGAGGGGCAAAGAGTCCAAACTTGCACACACAAACGATCATACACACCCTAGCATATGAAAGGCTACGCAAGAGCATATTCAGCTGACAATCCAACAATATCTCCAATATCAATGATAATCCAAATTCCAGCTAACCAACAGTACCATAATCCATGAGAACAAGCTAAAATGGCAAAGAGGCAATAAGACTCAAGTATAAGGCAACCAATTCATCCAACAACCAACATATGAAAAGACAATCATACTCAAAGACAAATCCTCGACCCTAGTCCCGCGACGGGTCATCGGTCAAATCGAGGCTGACCGGTTTAAACCTAGCTTGACCAAACTCGTTCGGTCAATCGGCCCATGACTCGAGTCTTGGCCTACTTTGGCCCAAATCACAAAATTCATTACAATATCATTCTCATGCAATATTCCAATTTCTATCATGTGAACACTATCAACATAAAGAAAACATTCCAACTTACAAAATAACTAATTCCACAAAATTCTCGCATAATAAAATAGCATAAATAACCGTCTCACACAAGGGTAAACTTTTCTATAAATTTTAGTCGATAAAACGACGCCATTTACTCATACGGAATCCGAATTGAGTGATTCAAGTGGCTAAACCACCTAATTTTTCGATGCCGTTCAATCTGTCATATTTTTGGAAACATTGGAAACCGTCTCTGTCCGGTACTGACGCGTTCCAGCCAAAACACGGACTTGTCACAACACATAATTCCTCATTCAAATTTGTTCCAAACAATAATATACAAATGGGTAACGTAAATTAAACATAAGCATACTCATCTTACTCCATTCATTCATTTATCAACAAGATCGTCTCAAACAACAACAAACGACAACAAACAACAACAAACAACAAATACAACTACTAATGTGACATTAAATCGTCGAGTAACTCGGAATAGTTACCTTAAGCTAGCAAAGAGACAAGTAATAACTTGAGAAAGCTTCTAAAACCCAAAATTACTCTTCATCTTCAACCACATATGAGTCACCTAACTCATCTTCAAATTCTTCACCTATAAGAACAACAAAAACACAATTATTAAGCTTAAATTCGAAAACCCTAAAAGATGAGCCTTAAAACAAAATTGGGGGAAATGAAAATAAAGCTTACTAGTAGATGAGGATTGAAGAGAGGATTCCAAATATATAACTTTTATGAGATTTGGTGGAGAAATGAAGGATTTATGGTGGATTTAAGGATTGTAAGGAGGATTTTTGAGATGAATTTGGTGTTTGATGAAAGGAAGAGAGAGAGTGAATTATGGAGGAAATGAGAATTGAAAGAGGGGACAATGGAGGGTAGGTGGCCAGCCAAAAGGCATGGGGAGATGGGTCATTTGTTTACGTTTTGGGGTTTGCTTCGACGGTAATTAGAAATATTCGTCGAACGCGATTTCCGAGAATATTAAAGTTCTTAAACACGATTTTACTAAAAGATTAAGTACTCATATGCCCAATATCCAAACTCGTTTACCCAACGATCGTAAGAAATGGAAAAATCCCAATTTTACGACTTTTATCCGAAATCTATTTTATCAAAGGAAAAGGTTTAAATATAGTTTAAATCACTTTTAAACACTTCTAAACTATCAAAAATAATTACAATTCTTCAAAATAAAATAAGATTATATTTTATCAAATAAATTTTATTTCAAATAAATTAATATTAAATTAAAATAGATTAAAATATTACTTTTAAAATATAATAAAGGTCTTCAAATTTACGGGGTGTTACAATCATCCCTCCTTTTAAGAAGTTTCGTCCCCGAAACTTAGAAGAAGGAACATTGTATATATGTAGGTCTATCTCTTTAAAATCAAGTAAACAAAATCTTTAAAATATGAACGTATGGAATATAAGTGTCTTTTCAATGGAACGGAATATCCTCGTCGGCCGTTCAAGAACATCAACATTCCAAATCAAAGACATAAAATATATATTTTTACACCAACAAATGAGAAAACCAATTATCGGACGTCTCCAATAACGAGCTTTACCACTCGTTGACGTTAAAACCAGTGGAAAATATTAAACATTTTCAAAAAAATTTTAGTTCGAAACTCTATAATAAGGATAAATACTCCACTAGCTATGACCAAACTCTAACTACGACTTTTAAACAACTAAGCAAGGACTACTAACGCGGAGAAAGAGAAGGAGAGGAACACTCGAAAGGATAGCTAAAACTCACAAGAATTAGATAAAGGAAAGAGAATTACCTCACGAGAAAAGTTCGGGATATTTAGCTAACATAGAAGATTCCGGCTCCCAAGTTTCTTCTTCGACATTTCCACAACGCCAAAGGATACGAACTAGGGGCACCACTTTGTTTCTATGTTGCTTGTTTGCCCTTTCGAGGATTCGGATCGGCCTTTCTTCCAAAGACAAGTTAGGTTCCAAATCTGGGATTTCTTCTTGAATAACATGGCTCGGATCACTAATGTACTTCCTCAACTAAGATACATGGAAGACATTATGAACCTTGCTCAAATTCGGGGGCAACTCTAAACGGTAAGCAACAGGACCAATCTTCTCAAGCACACGGAAAGGTCCAATGTATTTGGGACTCAGCTTTCCTTTTACACCAAACCGTTTCACCCCTTTCATAGGTGATACCTTAAGGAACACTCGATCATCAACCTCAAAGGCAAGTGGTCGACGACGGACATCGGCATAAGATTTATGTCGGTCTTGAGCGATTTTCATACGCTCTCGAATGATCTGAACCTGATTGATGGTCTCAGTCACCAAATCTGGTCCCACACATGAGCATCTTGGACTTGATCCGAACAGACCGGACTACGGCACTTCCTACCATACAAAGCTTCATAAGGTGACATCTTGATAGAAGTATGATAGCTATTGTTGTAGGAGAGTTCAACAAGAGGTAAGCACTTCTCCCAAGAAGTGTGGAAGTCTAAAGCATAAGCACGGAGGAGGTCCTCTAAAGTCTGGATAGTCCTCTCAGTCTGTCCATCTGTAGCGGCATGAAAAGCGGTACTCATCAGTAGCTTACTACCCATGGCTTCTTGCAAAGCAGTCCAGAAACGGGAACAGAATCTCGGGTCACGATCTGAAACTATATCCTTAGGCACTCCATGGTAGCGTACTATCTCCTTCACGTAGGCACCAGCTAGGACATCTAATCTCCATGTCTCCTTGATAGGTATAAACCTAGCACATTTGGTCAATCGATCTACAACCACCCAAACCGCATCTTTTCCGCTAGCAGTCTTAGGTAAAGCCATCACAAAGTCCATGGAGATGGACTCCCATTTCCAAAGGGGAACATCCAAAGGTTGTAGCAAACCCCGGATTTCGATGCTCAATCTTCACTTTCGACGGGTAAGACACTTGCTAACATACTCTAGGACATCAATCTTCATCCTAGGTCACCAAAACTGTAATCTCAAGTCTTTATACATCTTGTCACCACCAGGATGAATAGAGTAAGGAGAAAGGTGAGCTTCATCAAGGATCTTCTTCCTCAACTCGGCTACTCTCGGAACATACATCCTACCTTGGTAACGAAGGTATCTATCACTATCCACCACACAATCCTTAGCTTGCCCAAGTTGGATTTTTGCTTGAATGGACTTGAAAGTAGCATCCTCAGGTAGGAAAGTACGGATCTCATGGTAAAAGTCGGGTTCTGCACTCAAGGCACTAGCATAGTCAAAGCCCTTCCCAACAAGGCTTACCCCTAACTTTTGAAATTCCGTGGTAAGTTCATCAGGTAACACACGGATAGTGCTCAAAGAGTGACTAGTCTTCCTACTCAAAGCATCGGCCACCACATTTGCTTTCCCTTCATGATAAATCAACTCGGCATCATAATCATTCACCAACTCTAGCCATCTTCTTTGCCTCATATTCAATTCTTTCTGGGTAAAGATACACCTCAAACTCTTATGATCGGTATAAATGCGGCAATGAACTCCAATAAGGTAATGTCTCCATGTCTTCAAGGCATGCATTACGGCGGCTAATTCAAGATCATGAGCAAGATGAAGCGAGGAAAGGAGGTATGAACGGTAACGCTTATGATCAAAGAAGAAAGGAAATTAGACAACAAGGAAACGCCAGGTACTCAAATCTCACACAACAACATCAACCTAAGCGGTTCCGAAAACTTCTTAGCAACAAAACTAATAACCACATCACTCCCAAGGATTTCCTCAAAACGCTCATGTTACTTCATCCTAATCTATTCCCTGAAACAGGGTACTCCACTATAAGTGTGATTTCACCACTCCAAATCCTCAAACATCCACAAACAACTTCCACAAGATCAAGGTCAAAGTTCCAACAAAGCTATACTCATATCCAACTAGTGTCAACCATGGGTTTCTCAAAATAGTAAAATCCTCAATCAAAGATCCGAATACCAAGCTATAAATTCCCAGAAAGGGTTCCTCAAATATTCCACCATTCAATTCCATCCATTTAAAGTCAAGTACCAAGCACTAGTATCCCAAGACATGTCTCCCTACACTTCCCAAGGCTCTCAAATCCCAAACCTAGACAACAAAGCCAAGTTTTATAGCCTTAGTAACAAACGCAACTCACACTTGACAACACAAAATCCACCAATCAAGAATACTCACTTTATTAAGGATCTCGGTCTAAGAATCATTAAGTATGTCTCATCACACTACCTAGGTCTTTCTAACATCACAACCTTTCAAAACCAGGGTTATGGGTTAACCACAAACAATCTCCTCAAAAGTCAAATTCCCCAACCAAGGCCAACATTCCTCAAAAGAAAGAGTACTATAAAAAGGCGTTAAGGGAAGATAAGCAAGGAACAAAACACAAGTTGGGAGGGTACAAGAGTCACTCCTAAGAAAAGAAAAGAGAGTTTAGAAGAAGAAGAAGCAAGCATTAAGAAGTAAAGAGTAAGGCAAGGTACACAAAGGTGGAGGGATAACTTCGAGGAAGAAGAAGCATTGTTCACAAGTTGAACAAATCTCCAATGCCCGACGATAGGCACCAAATCTTGATCACGGCACGGGTAAGCTCACGGTCATTGATCCAAGGGTACAAAAATGATTGACAATCAACAAACATGTTAGAACTTAACAAAGAGCAAACACACTACAGACTACCACCTTAGGTCCTTAAGTCTACCCATCCTACCCATCTCTCAAGTTTATTATTTTAAGGTCAAGTTATTTTTATCGGGGATGCACAAACGTGCGTCGGGAGCAAATATGCTCCGATACCAACTGTGACACCCTCATTCATTGCGGAAAAGTAAACACGTAATTCTAGAATAAAACTGAATGGATATGTTTGTAATAGGTTCATTTGGGTAAAAACCTGTAATTTTTAAAACCTGAACCTGTTATAAAAATATCCAAATGGGAAGGTGTCAAACATGCAAGGTCTAAAGTAAATCTCATAAATAAAACATCGCTAAAGTCGCAAAACAAAGTTATACAACCCAAATATGAAAAAGGGAGACATATGTACCTAAAAAGTATATGACATAAAAAGTGTTTAAGGGTCACAATAAAATAAAGCCAATCTAGGTCTCAAGGTTACTTTGCTCGCTAGCTCGTCCATGTACCCCATATATGCATCACCTACCTATCAATCGCATTTTATACAAATACGAAAGCCACAGTCAGTGAGGAGTAACTCCGAGTTCTCCCAGCCACGAAATGTCATAATTAATATAACATGTAAACATAAGAATATGAATATGAATAACACATAGCCTTAGCATATAGATGCTAAACAATCGTGCTTATCATGTGAACAACAATATAACAACACATAGTCCTAGCATGTGAATAATAGACTGACTCATACTACACTATCATGTGAATCACATAACATCCGGGAATCCAAACTCTATCAACCATAGCCGGCTTGCATCTCACCTTCTATGATTCATAGAATCATCAAACAAGAAAGGACAATATATCTAGAGACAGGCATAAGTTCCTAGTACCGTCAATAGTCACTCTGTAACTCGAGTCTATACCACGAGGTAAGGTAAACACCCTAGTCCTAAACCTGCGCAGACCTAGCGACATACGGAAAACTACCGCATCCAAGACCCATGATAACAACACATGAGTACCCCTAAGGAGTCCACCAAAGGGTTGGCTAGTACTTAAGCTGACCACATACTTCTAAGAGTACGTCAGGAGGTCATGCCCTAACTTGGATATAAACCCACCAAGCTAAGACACAAAGGCTATTAAGCGATGAACATATACTCGTCAAAGACTATAATGGCCTATCTATGACGAAGGCCGAAATACTCACCTAGGACCTAGTCCCAGCTTGAATACTTTAGCCCACGCCACACAAGACAAGTAGGACACCCATTTAACCATAAGAGGGGCAAAGAGTCCAAACTTGCACACACAAACGATCATACACACCCTAGCATATGAAAGGCTACGCAAGAGCATATTCAGCTGACAATCCAACAATATCTCCAATATCAATGATAATCCAAATTCCAGCTAACCAACAGTACCATAATCCATGAGAACAAGCTAAAATGGCAAAGAGGCAATAAGACTCAAGTATAAGGCAACCAATTCATCCAACAACCAACATATGAAAAGACAATCATACTCAAAGACAAATCCTCGACCCTAGTCCCACGACGGGTCATCGGTCAAATCGAGGCTGACCGGTTTAAACCTAGTTTGACCAAACTCGTTCGGTCAATCTGGCCCAGCTCAGAGTCTTGGCCTACTTTGGCCCAAATCATAAAATTCATTACAATATCATTCTCATGCAATATTCCAATTTCTATCATGTGAACACTATCAACATAAAGAAAACATTCCAACTTACAAAATAACTAATTCCACAAAATTCTCGCATAATAAAATAGCATAAATAACCGTCTCACACAAGGGTAAACTTTTCTATAAATTTTAATCGATAAAACGACGCCATTTACTCATACGGACTCCGAATGAGTGATTCAAGTGGCTAGACCACCTAATTTTTCGATGCCGTTCAATCTGTCATATTTTTGGAAACATTGGAAACCGTCTCTGTCCGGTACTGACGCGTTCCAGCCAAAACACGGACTTGTCACAACACATAATTCCTCATCCAAATTTGTTCCAAACAATAATATACAAATGGGTAACGTAAATTAAACATAAGCATACTCATCTTACTCCATTCATTCATTTATCAACAAGATCGTCTCAAACAACAACAAACAACAACAAACGACAACAAACAACAACAAACAACAAATACAACTACTAATGTGACATTAAATCGTCGAGTAACTCGGAATAGTTACCTTAAGCTAGCAAAGAGACAAGTAATAACTTGAGAAAGCTTCTAAAACCCAAAATTACTCTTCATCTTCAACCACATATGAGTCACCTAACTCATCTTCAAATTCTTCACCTATAAGAACAACAAAAACTCAATTATTAAGCTTAAATTCGAAAACCCTAAAAGATGAGCCTTAAAACAAAATTGGGGGAAATGAAAATAAAGCTTACTAGTAGATGAGGATTGAAGAGAGGATTCCTAATATATAATTTTTATGAGATTTGGTGAAGAAATGAAGCATTTATGGTGGATTTAGGGATTGTAAGGAGCATTTTTGAGATGAATTTGGTGTTTGATGAAAGGAAGAGAGAGAGTGAATTATGGAGGAAATGAGAATTGAAAGAGGGGACAATGGAGGGTAGGTGGCCAGCCAAAAGGCATGGGGAGATGGGTCATTTGTTTACGTTTTGGGGTTTCTTGACGTGTAATTAGAAATATTCGTCGAACGCGATTTCCGAGAATATTAAAGTTCTTAAACACGATTTTACTAAAAGATTAAGTACTCATATGCCCAATATCCAAACTCGTTTACCCAACGACCGTAAGAAATGGGAAAATCCCAATTTTACGACTTTTATCCGAAATCTATTTTATCAAAGGAAAAGGTTTAAATATAGTTTAAATCACTTTTAAACCCTTCTAAACTATCAAAAATAAATACATTTCTTCAAAATAAAATATGATTATATTTTATCAAATAAATTTTATTTCAAATAAATTAATATTAAATTAAAATAGATTAAAATATTACTTTTAAAATATAATAAAGGTCTTCAAATTTACGGGGTGTTACACTCTTCCAGAAGACGCAGCAGATGCTGCGCCTGTTCTGAGGTGGTTTCTGCCTCTGAACTCTTCTCGTTTTGACGTAGGGTTTCTAATTAAGATTTTAATTAACCATTATTCTTATTATCACCATAATTTCCATAATTTCCATATTTTCCTTATTTTCCATATTTTCCTTATTTTCCAAATTTCCATATTTTCCATATTTTCCATATTTTCTAAATTTTCCTTTTCTTCATGTTTTCCATATTTTCCATATTTTCCATATTTTCCTTTTCTTCATATTTTTTTCTTATTTTCTAAATTTTCCTTTTCTTCAAATTTCCTTATTTTCCAATTTTCCTAATTTAAATCAATTTCCAATTTCCTTATTTTTTCCAATTTTCTAATTTTCATTTATTCTTTTATTTTATTTCTAAAACTCTTTTGGGCATGTTTATGACGTAAATTCAAGTTTATCAATTGTAATTTATTTCTTTATTTCGTATTTATTATGTATGATTTATTTACTTGGCATTCACATGTAATTAATCTAACATTCACTTCGACCCCAATTTATGTGCTAATTACTTGTTCACCGACTTAGTTTAATTCTCACATGCTAGGATTAATCTAATGAATGTTGCATTGCATGCATATAAACCGACAACATATCGAGTATAGATAACTTCCCTAATCATTAGTAGAGGCCGCTATCGAGGCGGGCGGGATTAGGTGTTCGATCAAAAGAGCTTCCTAATACGTACCCTCACCCCTTACTCCAGATCTCTGTGAACATCCGTGTTCATTGGCATCCACGAGAGTCATTCTAGACATAGAATGCTAAGGGTAACGAGTTCTTGGTGTTCATGTCACTACTTTGTGTCTTGACATGACACGAGGTATTCGAACGGTTTCCAATTTTCCACAATAAATTGGTGGCGACTCCACAAATGCAAACGCTTGTTTCCCAAGAGCCCCCGTGGCCCATGTCCATAGTTTGGCGACTCCGCTGGGGATAATACACTTACGTGTAGCCAAAAGGGTGAAACTTGAACAAGGTTAGGGAATAGTTTGTACAAGACAATTGTCGGTTTTCATAACTCGGTCTTCCTAGATCGTTTCATTCGGCCTTCCTAGGCCCAACCCAACCCATTCGACCAATCGTCCCGTCTAAACGGTCCTAATTCTTATTTGGGCCTAAGGATGGATAACGATTGACGTCATCCATACCATGGTACTTACTCTTGTTTGTATCAAGGACTTTCACTACTTGAGGAAATGGACTAGGAATCGGCCTTACTCTTGTTTGGTACGAGCCTCTCCACAGACCACGGGTTTGATTGTTCGGTATGGCAACCCACCCTTTAAACCAAAACCCTTTTAAATGCACTCAACATCCCGTTATAATGCCTGTATATATGTTTGTATCATATGTGATCACCATTTTGTAAACAAAACCATTTTGTAAAATAAAATCCTTTTCAAAATATAAATATTTTCAAAATAGCGCAAAATAAAGCCTAAAACCCATTTCAAAACCAAATACAAAAACAAAAAAAAAGGTCCGAAAAAAAAAAAGAAAAAGAGAGTCCAAAAAAAACCAAAAATGTTTTAATCAAAAGATTTTCAAATCGTGTAAATGTAAGTATGTAAATTCAATTGGGCTAAGTTAAAGTCAAAGTTCAAACCGACTATGTCCTAGTCCGAACTCTGTCAAGTCATGAACCCGCCTTCCTTTATATTTTGGGTCTTTTCAAATTCAAGTCAAGTCCTAAGGCGTCACGCCGTCATTTTGGACCCCCTACCCCAATTCAGTTAGGATCTAAACATTTCCACACCTCGACTCACACACTCGAGGCTAACACATCGAGTCATTCCAATATCCTTTTCTTGAATTCTCCTAATGACACGTTCAGGACACACATACCCGAACCTCGAGTCAAGTTTGTCTTAAACCCACGTCTTAGAATCAACACGTGTCATCAATCCCGTCAATAAGGTCAATCATATGTTGGTCACTCCGTCAAATTTAACACTCGAGTCTAAAATTAAAGTCATGCACCGTGAATTCAAACACGAGAAGTCGCTCACGACATTTCACGAATTCACAAGTCAAGTCTAGATTAGTCATCTTGTCCCTTCCTTTGTTTGTTGCCTTAGTATGCGTGATCCCATGTCGAATCGAGTGTAATGCGCGTCATTTCTGTCGAGTAGGAATCCAGCAAGTTCTGTCAGTCAGCAAAGTCACGAAGCAGATCAAGCCACCATCACCGTGTCTCTCCAAGATGTTTATGCCATGGTCCTAGGAGTTCAAGCTACAGTGGAAAATTTGAGCATTCGCGTCCTCTCCCTCGAGAATGGAGTAGTGGAAAAGAACACGCCACCTAGAGAAACCTCTAGTCTAGGTCGTCCAAAGCTTACCTCTTGCAATAACCATCGTCTTAGAAAGCCGAAGACAACCGAAAAGAAACCTGGGAGGCATCAAAGGGTGCTTACTGATTTAGACATGTCTTATACCGATGCTTTGAAGAAGACTTTCTGCCCAAGGTAAGCTACATCCAATAGGGCCGACTCCGGATCCACCTTTAGAAAAACAGGTGAACCTCTGGAAGGGCAACAAATACTGCTTATATCACCAAGGTAGAGGCCATGATATTGAAGAGTGTTTTCTCTTGAAACACACCATCCAAGATATGATCGAAGAGGGCAAGCTTCCTAAGCCACCTTCTGTCGAGCGATCCAAGAAGATCAACCCTCTTGGGTCTAATATCATTAAACATGACGAAGAATCATCTCTAGACTGTTCTCATCTCCTCGATCCTTATGACAACGGAGATGTCAACGTGCTTGAAGACGAAGGTATCCAAAATGGAATGCTCATGCTTTCCATTGCCTTCAACAACAAATTTTCCAAAATAGAGGGAGCTATTGATAGCCTAAACTCTGGGCTTTCCAACATAGAAAACCAGTTCGCCGAAATGGGTAAGAAGCTTGATGCCCAGCCTCTCAAAATGAAAAGTGTCCAGACAAACCCTCAACTTGACAATCTTAAGGAGAAAGCAACGAGTGGGCAATCCATTCCTAGTTCTTCTCATCCAAGAACCAAAATCAACAAAGGCAACCTCATGGAGCCTTCAATCAAAGAAAACTGACAACCCTCCAAGGTCATTTACAAAAGCTTCCGAAAATAAGGGCACACCTCCTAGGAAATTTACCAACATTGGTATTAGATACGCCGATGCCTTTCAGAGACTCATGGAACAACGAATGTTGAAGCCTATAGGACCTACGCCTGACCCAAAGAAGAAATCCAAATTCTGGGACGAGAATGCCTACTGCAAATACCATAGAGGCAAAGGGCATGATACAGAGAAATGTTACAAGTTAAAACATGTCATTCAGGATATGATTGAAAGTAGGAAGTTGTCCCTCTCAACCTTTAACCCACAAGGTAGCTTAGGCAATCCTCATGGATATACCACTTATCAAGAAACTCTTCTTGACTATTATCCTTCCAGTGTTCCCAATAATGAGGACGGGGTGCTCAAATGGGTGAATGCTCAAAGTCGATGATCGAAGCGATTCTTTGGAAGAGTAAACGTTCAAGCGTGGGCCGATGATTACTAGTCTAGATCTAAAATTGAGTCAAAATCCGAGTCCGAGTCCGAGTCTTAGGCATTCTATCCCATAATCTTGTCATAGTGTCTTTCTTCGTGTCCATTTCCGTTTCTAGTGACAACCTGGGGGCTGTCCCACGAGTCACATATCTTTTCGAGTCTATGTTAAGTACATTCATTACTCATTTCAATAAAAATACACTTTTCATCCATATATTCTATCCTATATTATCTTTTATCCTTCTCCTGTGACAACAAGAATTGATTTGAGACTTTTTTGTTAAAAAAAATAATAACGACAACGCATGGCAGGTCAATGTGAGTGCGCTTAAATGATGTTCCATTCCAAGTTGTAGAGGACCCGAAACTCCGTGTTCTTTTCTTACATATTCCATGTCTGGCAATAGAAACCACAATATAACCCTAGTCTAGGACGAGCATATCTCAAGAGATTCTAGGACAAATCCAGACCATCTCCCTTGTTAACGATCCATGACGGAAGGCAAGCCCATTCCCCACAATAAACAACCCTGTTACTAAAAGACCAACCCGTTTCACACTAAAGGTGCTAGTCTGACCCAAGTCCATCCAAGACGATACGAGCCATGATCAAAGACAAAAGGCTCAATCAAGAGAAATACCCAAAATCAATATCCAAAGCCGTAGTTATGCCCGTAATCCAAGACAAAAGAGTCATAAGAACAAGGCTCAACCCACGATCCAAAGTCAAAGTTATCTTCAAAAACCTGAATCAAGAATCTTAGCAAAAAGCCGAGATATATTCTAAACCAAGAATCTGAGTCTAAATCAAGAACAACCCTGAAATCAAATACAGGATAATGCTGAAGTCTATATAGAATCAAGTTACAAGGTAGAATCGAAGACATCGAGGAAGATGGTCTGCTAGCACCCTCATTTAGCCTTTCATACATCACACACCCTAAGTCCTTCTCGAGACCGTTACAGAGAGATAGTTAGGAATTTTGAGAATCCTCTCAAGCTCGACAAATATACCCATCCTTTAGGGCCAAGACATGGAAACTTGATCCCACGTCATTTTAACTTACCTTTATGTGCTCAGGCTACATCAAGCCAAGAGACTCCATTTCCAAGCCATATTACAAGCCATAACCCCATAAAGCCTTAACTCCACAAAATCAAGCTCCAGAAATTTGTTCATTAAAGCCTCTTATTTCCAAGCTCCACATTCCCAAATATCCAATCCAGTTTCACCTTGACCCATACACGAAGTCTTCAATACTTTGCTAGCTAGAATGGGACATACCCATATCATCCTTAGGGTCCACTTTTAGGTGTGCTCACGCGACAAGGAAATTTTTTACAAAAAAAGTTATACCTCTTTGGTCTATGATCAGAGGGAGTTATCTCACATCAGTTCTTTAAGTCACCAAAGGAATATACCCTCTTGACCCATGCACTTTAAGGTCCTAACAACATAGCTTAGGCACACACTTGAACTACGAGCATGGTTTGATTTCACCTACTCAGGTGGATACGTAGGCAGTCCTTTCTTACACAAGAAGGATACAACCACAACACCCAAACAAAATTAACCAAACCTCAGAACTACGATCTGGTTTGATTTCACTTCACGTGAATACGTAGGCAGTCCTCAAGAACACAACCATCCCCACTTCCAACTTTCAATCTCAATTATCAACCATCCCAATTTTCAACCTCCCAACCTCAATTAACATCCCTTCCACAACCAATACCTCTATACTGGGGGCTCCTTATGGTCGCCTAGTCTCTTTTTTTTTACCAAAATTCCAGAGCCATCTTCTCATCCTGGGGGCTTCTCTTCTGAGATGCCACCCTTCCTTTATTCCTTTCTCATTTGAGTCTAGCTAGTACTCAGTCCGGACAATGACAAAGATCTTAGATCAATTCTCCAAGTCATCGTGCCTCAAGAAGGGTCTCTTTTACAGCAAACGGTGGCGAAAGAAGTCCTAGTAGACAGATGATTCATGGCTCATACCTTGCCTTTATATGCCTTCATCATACCTTTGGAACTGATACGCATTGTCACCCACACTTGGCTAGGGGTTGCGCATACTTAAACAAAGTATGTCAAAGTCATCCCTGTGTCGCGTCAAATCTAAGTTAGTGTCGCGTCAGTCAAACCTAAGTCTACATTTCGCGTCGTGTCCTAGTAGGTCTGTGTCATGTCAAGTCCTATGTCTAAAGCCCATTGAATATGCATAACGCATTACAAACGACAAATTTCTTCGAACAAGTTTTAAACGACTTTTAAAAAGAAACGACTTTTGCAAAACCTATGTGTTTCCTTATTCGAGGTCCATGTAATAATCGCTTACGTGCATATATTAGATCGCATTCTTGTGTGGCTACTAACCATGCATGTAAGTATCACAAGCAGTAATTTATCAAGACTTCGCTTGCAACAACGAGCGGATTTTATCTAACGGTGTTTCGACACACCTCAACAATCCCCCAGCGAGAGTTCACGGACAGCCAATCGCCCCTCTCGAGACATAGAGATCAGTTCCCGATTATGTTCTCCCAGCGAGAGTACACGGACAGACATTCCCTCTCGAGATATGGAGATCCGTTCCCAATTATGTTCCCCCAGCGAGAGTACACGGACAGACAATCATCCCTCTCAACACGTGGAGTTCGTCATCAATCTTAAGTTTTGCCGAAGTTTGTTTGAAGACGACCCAACCAGATTTCTCCCAGCAGTTTCTACCAACATCCTGTTACCCTTGACATTTTTGTTTCCTCGCAGAGTTAGGCAGAGGTGTCGTTCCCCATAAGGTCCCAAACCAAAGCCTCCTTCCTTAGGTTCATAAACCCAAAGTTAGGATTCTTACCCCTAGATTCTTAGATCCCAAAATGGCTTCCTTTAGGTTCATAAGCCTTTAAGCTCCCATACGAACGTCCTTAGGTTCATAAACCCATAAATCCTTTTGGAGTTCTCATACCTCAGAAAGCTTAAACGCACGCGTTTAAAACAAGAATTAGTAACCCAGTAGTTCCTAAACTTAACCCTAGGATCCCAAATCCTCTTAGGTTCACAAGCCTTTAAGTTCTCAAACCAACCTGTCCTTTCCTTTTAGGTTCATATACCCATGTTCATACACCTAGCTCTTTAGGTTCCCAAACTCCCTATATTTCATATACTTATACCCTTTAGGATCATATTCCTTTAGGATCACCTTTTCCTTTTAGGATCATATTCCTTTAGGATCACCTTTTCCCTTTAGGATCATATTCCTTTAGGATCACCTTTTCACCTTAGGATCATATTCCTTTAGGATCACCTTTTCCTTTTAGGATCATATTCCTTTAAGATCGTCACTTTCTTAGAGTTCCTACACTCAAACCTTGGTTACCCCTTAAGTTGAACTTATATTTGACCTCCTTCCCGTCGATGCTTTCCTTTAGGGTCCCACACCCTAGCACAATCCTTATATATCTTTTAGGTCTTACCATTAGCTCCTATGCTTACCCTTAGCTCCTACGCTTAACCTTAGCTCCTACGCTTAACCTTAGCTCCTATGCACCTCTGAAAACATCTCGAAAAAGAAGTCTCAGGTATGGTCTCTTCTTATGGCTGACGAGCTTCCTTACATAGTCTAATGGACTTTAAACGACCCTCCCTGATAGTCGACAGACTCTAAAATGTTCCCGACGACAGGTCCTTGGTTCAGACCCCTTGAGCCGCCTCGCGTCGCCATAGTCGTCAGGTTGTAATCTTCGATTGACCTGAGGGCTATACTTTGACTTTCGCCTTGTCCAAGCCTCAGTCAAAGTGGGGGCTCTGTAGACACCTCGTTTCTGCACCTCCCGCCAAACACCCAGTAATGATTGGGCCGCATGTCTAGCATATGTCGCGATTTTATGACGTTTCGTAAATCGGTTAATAAAAGGTAACTCAAACACTTGTGTCTACCTCATGGTCGTCATCTAGGTGTCATTACGGTCGTTTTGGCAGTAATTAGAGTACATTTGGAGTCTGGGTCAAAAACCGTCTTCATTTCCTAAAACCGTCAAATCCCGAGTCAAAAGCAATGGGCTTGTCTACCTAAGGTTAGGATGTCATAAATGTTGAGATTATATCTCATTTTGAGTCCCATGTCACTTCTTTAGGCTAAACATAAAGATTACATTACAAAATGTGCATTTCATTTAGTTAAAATGACAATCCGACCTTTAGGCCCGTTTTACGAGGTGATAACGACTTTTTTGGGTCAGGCCTATTTCACAGAAAGTTCTAGATATCTTTCTTAGCTTTCCAACGCCACCGAAATCAGCTTATTCAGAGTCTTGTAGAGAAAGTTATGCCTAAAATACGACAGGCTGTCAAACGCGCTTTCTTGCGCAGGAGGAACCCGCGCTGAGGAAAGGACGCAGCAAGTGTTGCGCCTCTTACAAGGGACGCAGCACCTGCTGCGCCTTTTCCTCAAGGTTTTCTTTTTGTCCAAGTTTCCGTGTTTAACCTAAGTCGGTTGTTTCCGGATCTTTCTTTCCTTTCCTAAACCCTAATTCCGTGATTAGTATAAATAGAGACCTTCGTTCATCATATTTCTCACGCGAGTGTCCGCCCTTCTCTTCTCCCTTTGCATTCTAAGACCACGCTCTTGCCTTTTGGCGCCTACGTGCTTGAACTTTCGACCACGTAAGCTCGGATCCTTCCGAGTACCAGCCTCGTTTTGCATGACCGACCAATTTGACCAACTCCACTACACCATAATCAATTAATCAATTCAATTTGCTTTTAAATCCTTTTTCAAGGGCACTTTCATATTTGCATTATAGATCGAGTCGAGTTACCACTAAAAACCGATTTAGTTAAATCTCGCGACGCTAACATATAAGTCTGAGGGTGTAAAATCTCAATTTTATTTAATGTATTTTATTTAATGTATTTATTTTCTGTATTATAATTAATGTAAGAATTTATGTCATAAGCATGCTCGAAACCGTCTTTTAAAACCCTTTTTAACGGAAGTAACACAGATCGACGTGGGAAGAATCGCATCAATCGATGCGCCTTTCGAAAGGGCGCAGATCTGGCCTGCGCCTCTTCCAGGCCGCTTTCGATTGATGCTTCTTCTTCTTCCTCGGGTTTTTGTTCCTTTCGTCTTTTATTTTTCTTTCTTGGTTCTTTCCCTTATTTCACCTAGTAATTTTCAAATTAGTTTTTATGAATCCATTTCAATAATTTTCGACTTAAATCCCTTATAATTAATATTTGTGGGTTTTCGTCACAAATTCAAACTCGGATTTTAGAGACTCGATTCGTTCATATCAAGTCTCTTGATTTCGTCTTTGATACATGTTTTAAATATGTTTTCTTCATCAATTCGTAATCCTTTGTTTCCACCATTGACTTCAAGTTTGTAAATAAATCAATTCCAACATCGTAAATAATATCTAACTTATAATAATTCGTTTTAAATTGTTTTCTTTCACTTCATGACGATCCCAGATGCATGTAAATCAATTAATCACTTCTACTCGAGTTACCAATCAATAAATCAATGTAAATTAACCAACGAATATTAAAAAACCGCGAGTCTGACTTTCACAGTCAGAACCCAACTCAAGAACAGATGCAGGAAGTGCTGCGCCTCTTCCAGAGGACGCAGCAGATGCTACGCCTGTTCTGAGGTGGTTTCTGCCTCTGAACTCTTCTCGTTTTGACGTAGAGTTTCTAATTAGGATTTTAATTAACCATTATTCTTATTATCACCATAATTTCCATAATTTCCATATTTTCCTTATTTTCCATATTTTCCATATTTTCCTTATTTTCCAAATTTCCATATTTTCCATATTTTCCAAATTTTCCTTTTCTTCATGTTTTCCATATTTTCCAAATTTTCCTTTTCTTCATATTTTTTCCTTATTTTATAAATTTTCCTTTTCTTCAAATTTCCTTATTTTCCAATTTTCCTAATTTAAATCAATTTCCAATTTCCTTATTTTTTCCAATTTTCTAATTTTCATTTATTCTTTTATTTTATTTCTAAAACTCTTTTGGGCATGTTTATGACGTAAATTCAAGTTTATCAATTGTAATTTATTTCTTTATTTCGTATTTCGTATTTATTATGTATGATTTATTTACTTGGCATTCACATGTAATTAATCTAACATTCACTTCGATCCCAATTTATGTGCTAATTACTTCTTCACCGACTTAGTTTAATTCTCACATGCTAGGATTAATCTAATGAATGTTGCATTTCATGCATATAAACCGACAACATATCGAGTATAGATAATTTCCCTAATCATTAGTAGAGGCCGCTATCGTAGCGGGCGGGATTAGGTGTTCGATCAAAAGAGCTTCCTAATACGTACCCTTACCCCTTACTCCAGATCTCTGTGAACATCCGTGTTCATTGGCATCCACGAGAGTCATTCTAGACATAGAATGATAAGGGTAACGAGTTCTTGGTGTTCATGTCACTACTTTGTGTCTTGACATGACACGAGGTATTCAAACGGTTTCCAATTTTCCACAATAAATTGGTGGCGACTCCACAAATGCAAACGCTTGTTTCCCAAGCGCCCCCGTGGCCCATGTCCACAGATACAAATTTGTGGATTTCGTCATGATATTTAGCATTATCGTGTGACGACTAGCAAGAATAAATTTAGAAATTTACATGAATGGAACTAGGGTAGTTGCCATTTCATCCATGGACATATAAGTGTTATAGTGTACTCATTTTAGTTTTGTATTTAGAAATGTATCTGAATAATTGTTATGATGTACACTAACTCTAAATAAGAATATAATTCAAGTTTTTGTAGAAAACCGCAAAAGGGTTTCTCAATTATGCAATTAATACAAGCGTTGTGCCCTAACATACCACGATTAAGTTTATGGTGAGATCATACAAATCATGGTAATTATATTCAAACTAAAAATAAATGTCATATTTACAAGACTCAAGTTGGTGACTCCAATCATTTCTCAATTCTCGAGTGAAAATCATATTTAGAAACTAGTTTTGACTAGTCTCCCAAACAATTTGATTGGGTATCTTGTGGTGTATGTGAATCTTGTATTCAAAGCAAGTAAATTCATGACTTTTTTCTGAAAAAGATTATGAATTGAGCATGATATTCGCCCAAAGTGTATGGTCGAATACAATTTCAATCAGAAAATAGGTTATTACTTCTTGATCTCTTTTACCAACGAACTAGGTAGATACTTGATATCCACTTAATGAGGTAAAAAGAGAAATTCTTTGAATAAGTTCAATGAATGTTTAAAAAGTATCAAAACTTACATATTATAATACCAAAGTCTTATTACTTTGTTAAAATTGGGAATAATAAAGTGATGACTTTTATCTGCACCAAAAGAGTGTGATATGGTATCGCAAGTTCACTTTCATTATGATATGATTGAATCTTTACATTACAGTTGGAGGTAGTTTTTGTTATAAAATTTGTCTGGCATTTAAATTTTCCACTAAAACATACTTAAAGCAATCAAGTACAATTCATATGAGATATGGTTAGGCCAGACGCCTAAATTGTAGCTTGTTTCGATAGTAAACATGTGCTCATTTTCCCTACATGATCACGAGAACAAAGCGTTTGTGGCTCGTGATGCTGTCTATAAAGAAAAGAGGATTATTTCTTAAAGACAGAGTGGGAGAAAATGTTCAAGAGCCACAAACTGAGAATAAGACGTAGGAAGATGTTCCTTCTTGGTCAAAATTAGGAAGATGTTCCTTAGCTTCTTGGTCAAAATCAGTAATTATTTCTTCGAAATCTAAAGTGGACAGGAGTCATGTTATTTTTGAAAGTAACAAGCCTGTAACTTATTAAGATGCTTTATCTAGTTTCAACTCCGCAAAAGTCCGAAATGAGAATAAACATGAAAATGTTTACTTAGCTTGGTTGATTGGTAGTAAAGGGTTTTGCACGCAACAACAACGCTTTATTGAATTCGGATATGATTTGACAGTTAGATTTTAAAATCATCTTGCATGATTTTTGAGAATCGTAACTATCCTAAGGTAGGATGAAAACTTAAGAAGAAATCTTAAGTAAATGTCAAAGAGTTGAATTTTGTGTTTTGGTCATGAGTCATGTGATAAACTTTTCTCGAATTGTCGAGTAGTTCTGTTTATACATGGAGTTTAGTGGGAGTATTGTGGTATTACTAGTCTTATATGTAAGGGACATATTGATCATTTTGAATGATGGAAGACTTAGGAGAAGAATAATACATCTCTAAGGTTAAATGAATATTTTTAAAAGGATATTAGCGTTAAATGAATATTTTTATGTTAATAAGAATCTTGACAAGTTCAAAAGTATTGAACATATAGAAATTGAATTCACATGCTTCCGCTGCGGGATTAATTCATTACGCTAAGATGTATCACCGTTCTTAAATTTCTTATACTTGGAGTATGACGAAAAGTTAAAAATCGAATTCTTGAGAGAAGTCTCTATATAGCCATAAAGTTCATTAGTTAGTACTCAGGAAGTACTAAAGATATGAATCTAAGTATTTAGAATTGAGATGGATTATGTGCAAGGAGTTACACAAAAACCATATTCTAAACACATAAGGATGGTTAGAGAACCATCTTGGCTATATTATTTAAGGAGGATATCTGCTAGAAACATCCTAGGCAGATGAACAATGAGATATACACAACGGAAATTGAGTACACTTGCAATAATGAGATTTGCAAGAAGGAAGGGATGATATTAGGATTCGGTTTTATGAATTGGAGGAACTATGGTAGTTCGTTCCAATAACCGAAGGTCCTATCCCCACACACTGTGAGGACAGTGGGAGTTATTCAAAGGCAATAGAGCCTATGTCCAGATTGGATCTAGACACGTACTCAAAGAAATTCTTATAATACAAGATTATTCACAAGAATGGGAAATAGTATATAGTAAGGTTAGGGAAAGTGCAAAGTGTTGCTAAAACTTGCTAACCAAGGTTTTTTCATAGGCTAAGCATGATAAGTCATGCCATTTCAATTGAGTTGAGATGTATAGTTATATATAATATTAAGTATGGATTATAGATTATGTAGTAATTGATATGGTATCAATTTTACATATGTGATAATGCATTCATCGTTTGAGTTTTATTAAAAACTCTTTTATTACTCTGTTATATCCAAATAGGTTGTAAGGACAACATTGAACCCTATTAAAGTGAACTCGATTAACATAGTATTGGCCCCTAGTTGCTTATATGAGGTGACGTCTCGAAGTGACTAGAGTGTGATGCGATTGATGGCAAGTTCAAGTGCCATAGAGTCATAACAAATGACTATTCGATCACATAGGCAGACTGTATGGGACACTCTGTCGGGCAGTGACCGCTTATAGAGTTCTGGAAATTCATAAAGCCTGGTCGTGGCAAGAGCTACTATAGTATTCTTATGAGTCAATTCTTTTGACTAGAGAGTGTTCGCCCAAGTTGGCACAAATTTCTGATTGGCTTTGATTTATACTCTACGACTGTCGTAACTGAAGTCAAATGAGTGTATTTTGGGTCATAATGAACTGTGGCTATATGAAGGGAATACTGCGATAGGAATTGTCCACCCCCTTGTCAGGGTTGTTTGAAATCTTAGGGCCACTCTAGGAGTAGTGAACTAAAAATGCGTGGCCACGCTCGGAAGGTATATACGGTAGATAATTCCGGTCAGACAGTTACTCTCCAGATCGACGAAACCACTCAAGATATGATCAAATGCAAGTACGATCTATAAGGCACCTTGTATTGAGTGGGAGATTATAATAGGATAAGAGAATTGGTGGCGCACACTTGTCTCGGACAAGTGGGAGATTGTTGGAGTATGTGTCCTCAAAAATAGTGCGATCACATGTTTAAATCTCAAATTAAGAATACAAAAGGGATGATAAATTAAATAGTCAACTGATCAACATTAATCGGTAACGATTGGCTTGCTAGAGTTTGACGTTACTGTCGTAGGACGGTGGTGGTCAGTTGATCCCTTAAGGTCACACCTATTGGATAATGCCCTAATCAGTAAAGTTAATTAGTTGTATATTGATACAAGTTAATTAATTTATTAAATAAGAACAATTTATATTTATGAGAGAAAATATGTATCTTATTGTAATTCGATTAAATAAGATTCGATTTAGTGGATTAATATATTAATTTACTAAATTATATTGATGTTTTATAAATATTTCGAGGTAGAGGTAATTAGTTATTTACATTTACAAGAGGTTGTAAATTTAACTAACGAGCTATTATGGGACCCATTATATGTTGATATAATGGTAAAATATTACTCAATAAGTTGAGTGAATATATGTTTATTAATTTGTCACATAATTGTTGTATGATCAAATTAATATTTAATTATGTAAGATAATTAAACATAAGACTTATAAGCATTTGTGGGACAAATATTATAAGACAAAAATGGACCCATATACACTCAAGTGTACCGTCCAAGATGGTAGCATGCTTGAGTTTTTGGTTTTTGTCATTTCGTTGTTGGAAAGATGCTCCAACATCTTATGACATACTTTACTACCTAGCCTACTACTTACACACAAAAGCATATTGTATAAGACAAAAAGGAGAAAACCAAAATGCTCTATGTAAGAGCATTTGGACGGTAAGAGTGAGGTGAGGAGAATCATTTTTGTTCTTCTTATTTTTACTCTATCTTTCTCTAAAAAGATATACATGAAAAATCCCTCTCTTATACTTATTTTCTTCTCACTAAAAACTTGAGAAGTTTTGATTTAAATTGTTCAAAATACTACTAATATTATTAATGTAATATATGAGTATTAGTAGTCATTTTTAAGGTAGACTACTAAATAAATATCTAGCAAATATTATTTAGTAGTGATAAGGGCTTATCTTGGGTGCAACTAAAAGGAGGCATTCTATATTTGAATGCATGAAGATTCATGAAGGATCATCCTATTATTCATAGCTCAAGAACAAGTGAAGGTAGGAGACCTTACTTGTGCCCATTTCGAACCATATTGTATGTAAGAAAAATGATTTTCTCCTTATATTTTGTTCTTTTGTTATGCATGAAACTAGATCCACATAAATATAAATTATAAGTAATTTATAAAATGATTAGATGAGTCTAATAGGGGTTTATGAACCTAACCCATAATAATAATTACGATAAATAAATTACAATAATTACAATCTTTATTTGATCTACGTCAAAAGCACACTCAAAGATGGGATTTCGAAGAAGAAAATAAAAGTAAAATAAAATTAGAATTAATATATGAAAATATGTCAGATTAGAGGTCATAATATGAATAATAGTTGATTTAAACCGTAATTATAAGTTACGTCAAAGCGAGAAAGAGTTTAGAGGCAGAAACCAACCCAGAACAGGCTCAGCATCTGCTGCGTCCTCTGGAAGAGGCGCAGCACTTCATGCGTTTATTCTAGAGCTGGGTTCTGGCTGTGAAATCAGAATCGCAACACCGTTATCGTTCATTGGTAGATTTAAGAACGATTATCGATATCAGACTCGAATTGAAGTGTTTTAACCGATCATATGTATTTGGGCAAGTCATAAAATGAATTAAAAAGAGAAATTACAGCGGTTTACATGATTATGATTATACGATGAACTCGTATCGGAAATACAAAAAAGCGAAACTTGAGGTTAGATTAAGACGAAACTGGACAAATAAGACTCGAAAGAAAACTTATGTATCAAATTGGGATTACAGAACCTCGACATTAACAAGTCGAAACCCTGAAGAATCGATTTGAATTATAACGGCGAAAACCCACAAGTATTGAATTACTCAAGATTTAAGGACGAATTAAGCATTGTAATAAAAAAGGGAAGTTGTTAAAACATGACTTATATACTGAAATAACAAAGAGAACGAAGGAGAATGAAAGAATAAAAAAACGAAGGAAACATGCAGGAAGTCGAGGAAGAAGAAGAGGAGCAGGAGCAACAGGCAGCCTCTCGACGTCTGACCTCTGCTGTTTCGTAAAAACGGTTTTAAAAGGTGGATTTTAAATCGGTTTTCGAACGTGCTCTTGATATAGATTTACATTAATTAATACAGAATAAAAATACAATAGTAAAAAAGCGATTTACACCCTCAGACTTACATGTTTGACGAAACGAGATTGACAAAAGTTATCGTTTACTGATTGCTCGACTAGAATATGCGTGAAAAGTGCCCTCGTTAGAGGATTTAGTAAATTGATTAGGTTGATTAAAGGTGGAGTTGGTCAAATTGGTCGGTCTATGCAACGTGACTGGGACTCAGAATGATCCGAGCTTACGTGGTCGATTGATCAAGCACGTAGGCGTCGAAAGGCAATAGCATAGTCTAGAATGCAAAGAGAGAGAGAGAGAGAGAAAGGGCGGAACACTCGCGTGCCAAATATGGAGGCCCAAGGCCTCTATTTATACTAAACATATGAAAGAGTTTAGGAATGACACGGATTTGGAAACAAATCACGCAAATATTCTGAAAAATGCGAAAAGAGGACTGGAGAAGAGGCGCAACAACTACTGCGATTTTTCGAAGAGGCGCAGCACTTGCTGCGTCTTTTCTCCAGTGGTTTCCTCATCCGCAAGAAAGATTTCTGCATTTTATTATGTAATTTCGGTAGATTTACATTTCCTTATTCCATGAAACACAATATTACGGTAGATATTTACTTAAAATATTAATTTTAATTAGGAATAAACACTACTACAAAACCCTTGCTTTCTCGATGCTTTAATGTCGACGCTTTTTCAAGTGTCGAGCACATATTAATGGGTAAAATGAGTATGGTCCATTTTTAGCGTCAAAATAATGAGGGACCCGCTTAAAATGCTTAATTTGAGCGCAATATTGAAATTCTGAAATTTTAAACAACCGAACAAGTTGAACAAACCAAAAGAAAATCCACCTTCTCACGTTCTTTCTAATTAAATTATCATCCCACTTGAACAAACCTAATGAAAATCCTCACCATTTCTACCAACTGATTTCTCGCATCCTTATCTCTTCATCTCGTCGGAGATGAGCACACTATTTTATCACTACTTTTGGTTCCCATTTTCGTAGATCTCTCTCTCTCTCTCTCTCTCTCTCTCTCTCTCTCTCTCTCTCTCTCTCTCTCTCTCTCTCTTTCTCTCTCTCTCACACACTCATTGAGGCGTTTTTTTATTTATCCTCTTTAATTATCGGCTTTGAGAGTTGGCCTACTACAATGGTTCAATATCGACTCCATCAACTCACCGTTACACACTTCAATCCTCTTGTAAGTTGTTTTATCTTATTTTTTGTGTTAATTTATCAATTAAGTTTTGAAATGAAATTAGGGATCTTGCTTGTTTTAGAGTGTTCAGATTCAAATTGAAGTTGATAACTATGAACTTGGGTTCCTATTATGTTCTCATTACAGATCCGCCTGATTTCCTTCTTATTTGGGTATTTAAACCATAGATTTCTCCAGTAATTATTAGAGGTTTCTCACTATCTATTTTCTGGCTCCTTTCTTTTTTTTTTTAAATACGAGTATACTTTAATTGCTGCTACTTGATTTAAATAGTTCTCTTTATTATATAGGATGGATTAATTTGTGGGTTTTGTTTTGTATTAGGGGTTTATTAACATTTTTATTTTAATAAAAAAAGTCAAACACAAAGATGAACTAGTATATATTCTAGAAATGTTGTGAGTACATAGAAGACTTGTGTTTTGAATAATTAAAATCATTAATTTTTTGAGTTAATAACGATGGCAGGGTCAAGTTTATCAAGGTCCCTTCCTATTCGCTCTTGTTTTTTTTTTGCTTGTATGTTAATGTGGTGTTAATCATATTCTTGGTTTTCAAGAATTAGAACTAGATTAAAACGTTTTGATTGGTTTTTTGTTTGTTTTTAAGTGACCGAAGGAAATGCGACTTTACTTTCATATGTTAACGGCTCCGCGTATAGCAGGAAATGACTTTTCAGAATGGTCAATAACGACCTTTTTTAATGGTCGTGAGCCTTGATCTCTCCCTTCATTTTTTTTGGGGTATGGTGTCGTATTCTCATGTGTGTGGTAGTCTTTTGAATCATACAGCCCACGACTGGCATGAGATATTAGTATGCAGTATGGTCTCAATGATGTTGGTGCATTATTGGTATATTCATGTGTACACAAAAATATGGTTCATTTTTTTAGCCCATGTTCTTTCTTAATTCATTATTCCTAATATTATGTTCTTGTGTTATAAGTTTTGTTTTATTATAAGGACTCTCCAAGCAATAAATGAATCTCAAGTGCGATGGTAAATTAGTTTATATGCAACGTTGATGCTTCACAATGCCTTTTAATAAAAAAAATAGTTGCTCCCCTTTCTGACTTCTAGCTGTTCCACTCTTGTTAAGGTAAACAAATGATCGGGCCAGATTGAGTAGCAATTACCAGATGATTAGGAAAAACTACACGGAAAACTATTATTATTCTCCTATAGGTGGCTTACTAATAGCAAAGCTATGGATGTGGCTTAAGTTTCATAACCGATTCTAATAAAGAAGATTTACTAACATAACCCTATTCTATGGGAAGCTTATGAGTGGAACTCTCATTTTTTTTCTTTCCTTTCTAATTGAGTAAATTTCATGTCCTAAGTTGTGTTTTTTCTTTTCTTTTGATTGAATTATCATGTTGATTTCATGAAAAATTGTCCATCGTCTTTTGTTTATCCAACTCTAACTGGATGGTTGATTTCATGTGCCACCGCTTGAGGTGCCGAGATAATGTGGTGGTTAGTATATAATAATCCAATAAAGTGATAATTTTTCATCCTGGTTTTAGTGGAACTTAAGTTTTGTAAAATATGCTTTTCAAATGGCGTCTTATGTGTGTGATTATTTAATTGTCTATGTTTGAAGCTTGGTGCTCATTTCTAGTGTCACTATTTAAAGACTATCTTACGGTAGATTTGAATTATTTTAAAGGGCAAAAAGTGTTTATGAATGTACTGAGTTATGCGTTTCAACCCATGAGTATGTCAACATATCCCTACTTTTCATGTGTGATTTTGTACTAATGTAAGAGGTCCTAGCAAGGATTGAGTTGTACATGAGCAGTGGTAAGAGGACTCCCCCATTTAGGACAACCACCTACCATCAATTTCCTTCACTTATATTTCTAACTGATTCGTCAATTATAGATTATGAAGTTTGACGAAATTATTTTTGGATGCAGGTGACCTTATGAGATAGAGAAATTTCTTTCTCCTCTTGTAGATATTGGCATGACGGCTTACTTATCTACTAATTATGCTTAAACTTGACAAAGTCTCCAAACCATAGGTATGCTAGTGAATTAATAATTGTTAATTCTATTTTTATATATTTCCTATAAGTTTTATCAAATGTGGGTTCACAACAGGAACAAAGCTGTTGAATGACGGTATGAGGGCAGATCCAGATTTAGGTAATTTGACCTTTCTCATCCTACAATTTCATTTTTTTCTCTATTTCTAAACCTTAATAGTTGTTCAATTACATCAATTAATTCGAGTTTTAGTGCTGAAAGTTTGATGATTTTCTAATTTATTTCACAGTTTGACATTATTACGGTGTCGTTTAACCTTCACTTGCTCAGATATTCGCGAATATTTGTTGGAGGTTTATTTGATTTGGTTCATTCTTGAGTTCAGGGCAGAGTCAAATTTACTTAATGATCGTTTGGCGTCTCAAGCCAAGGAACTCGGCTTGGGAAAGCAACGTATAGAGGAGCTTGAATTGAAGGAACGGCAAAGCGAATGAAGAGGTAACTTTAATGCTCTTTCACAGCCTCAAAATTCAACCATGGTATACACTTAAAAATGTGCAAATGTTCTGGTTAATGCGCTCAAAATAAAGGATCAGATGAACAATTGGTCAGGTCTTTTTTTTTTTCTTTTTAAAAGAGCCGTGCTAATTAAATGAGTTGTCTTTTTTTCAACTGGTAGCATATGAATATATTATACGTGTTTGATATATATCAAACACGTATACTATTATGATGATCTGCATCTCTCGATTGAGGTATTGAGTTGTTTGTTTGATATATTTCACACGGTCAAGTCAGGTAATACTTTGCTTCCCCCTAATAGGTACCGTATCATAGGTGTGCATCTCGTTAACAAGGCATTAGACTCTTTTTCGTATTTGAATGCCTCATTATAAAACTCTCTTCATTTATTTGCCTTTCGTGGAACTCTTATATTGCAATGTAGATGAGTACCCACAACCCTGCCAACCCTTTTGCTGACTTGTAGATTAGACTATTTTTTTAACACAATGTTTATCAAACTTGAATGCTCTGCCGTTGAATAGTCACCACTCTCCAGGCTGACCATCAGAACTTGATAAAAGCAATGCAGATGAGAATATAAGTTCTGAACTTCTGAACTATGAATATAAGATCAACTTTACTTTACTCAATACCCCAAAAAAATATCATAATTGGTATAATAATCTTTACGAACAATTTAAGATTAGCGTAATCGTTGCTATGCTGCAGCTGTGTAGAACCGACGATCAACTCACAAACTGTGGCGTGTTTGTTATGGTGCACTGTACTTTCTATATAGAAATTTAAGTAACTATTGTGAAATGTTCATTACTTTTAGGATTGATGTTCTTGTGAAATGTTCTAAGCTTCTAGGAGTTGTTATCCTAGAGCTTCTAGGATTTTTTGTCCTGTCCTCTTAAGAATTGGGAGTGTCGTTGATACTTTCTTGATGTAAAACAAAAACCTGCCTTTGAGCTGGAATCGTAGTATGGTGTTGTTTGGTAGTTTCGTCTATGCTAAACGGTTCTTATAGGAATGATGCCTGGTTATGTGCCTTAGAGTAGGGCCATGCATGTATACTCGATGAGTTTTTGTTCTAGTAGCTGTAAATCATGCATTCATACATATGTTTGGTATAAGTGACTATAATGCAATTAAGTTTGAGCTTTACCAGCGCATCATAGCCATAGTCCCATTACTTGCACCTATAGAGATGGATACAAAGCCGTAATGTATCTCCAATGTATTGTAAATGATGTTTATTGCAGAAAATCGGTTTTGTTTGCATATATTGATGTATTTTTGTCGGAAGGGTAGGGAGTATAAATCATAGCTATACTTTTATGGTTTCTTAAGCAATATTGTGATTTCATCTTTTAGTTATTAGTAGCACAACTTCCTGCTTGACTTGTTTGTTGATGATATTTAATTGCTTGAATTGTTGGTGACATCTGACTCGTTTCATGTAGATATCAGACTCAACAAATGGTGGTGGTGCATCTTGATGAAAGGAGCAATTCTTGAATTCACTTTTAGGAGTAGAGTAGTCGCACCTTCTGGCTTGGACTTAATCTTTTAGGGACAGTAGCGATATTTTTTCTGATTTCTATTGTTCAGATGAAATAATTACAATACTTCTTTTGGATTTTGTAAGAATTTAAATTGATAATGAAATTTTATTCTATAAAATTTTGTTTTGTATGTATACTAGCCAAATTAATGTTGTCTATAAAGTCTTGATGATGTCGTCTAGTAATTTATTTATATATTTTAATTCAATCGTAGTGATAAAAATAGTAGCCGTTGTGAATTTCCCAGTGGGAGAAAAAACGTCCGGAAATAACTAAATTTTGACGCAAAAAAGTGTAGAGAAACTCTGACGCTAAAAAGTGTCGCTGCTCATGACACAAAAAAGCGTCGACAAGGTTGACGCTAAAATGCGTCTGACGCCCCAAAAAACCACGCTTTTAAACGTGGTGACGCTTTTTAACATCGGGAAAAGCCTAAAAAAGCGTCGAGAATGCAAGGGATTTGTTGTAGTGAAATATCTAGAGAATTCTAGAACATTCCGGAATATTCCGACTCGGCATTTTCAACGGTTTTTAGAAAATGAAGCGGTTTTTGACCCGGACTCCAAATGAACTCTAATTACTGTCAAAACGACCGTATCTGTGCGTAGATGAACTTATGGACTGTCATAAATTGTTCTGCGTATCAAACATGCGGCCCAATCATCACTGGGTGGTTGGCGGGAGGTGTAGAAATGAGGTATCTACAGCGCAGACGAAATTCCGGTGGTGAGTGAGTTTCAGGATGTGTTTCTAGAGGAGATTCCGGGTTTATCTCTAAAGAGGGATGTAGATTTTAATATTGATCTGAAAACTGGGACTGGACCTATTTCTAAGGCACCTTACAGAATGGGACCTAAGGAGTTAGAGGAGTTGAAGAAGCAGTTGGAGGAATTACTAAATAAGGGTTATGTGCGACCTAGTGTGTCGCCCTGGGGAGCGCCAGTTTTATTTGTTAAGAAGAAGGATGAGAGTATGAGATTGTGTATAGATTACAGAGAACTGAATAATGTAACGATTAAGAATAGATACCCTTTGCCTAGAATTGATGATTTATTTGATCAGCTGAGTTGAGCTGGAGTTTTCTCTAAGATTGACTTAAGGTTGGGATACCATCAGTTGAGAGTTAAGGAGGAGGATGTACCTAAGACTTCCTTTAGGACGAGGTATGGACATTACGAGTTTGTGGTTATGCCTTTTGGTTTGACTAATGCACCTGCAGTATTTATGGATTTGATGTATAGAGTGTTTAGTCCTTACCTAGATCAGTTTGTAGTAGTCTTTATTGATGACATATTGGTGTACTATAAGAACAAAGAGGAGCATGAGAAGCATTTAAGAATTGTTTTGCAGACCTTGAGGGAGAATGATTTATATGCTAAGTTGAGTAAATGTGAGTTTTGGTTGGATAAAGTAGCATTTTTGGGGCATGTAGTGTCAAAGGAGGGAGTGTCGGTCGACCCAGGTAATATAGAAGCAGTGTCTATTTGGGAGAAACCGAAAAATGTGGCGGATGTGAGAAGTTTTCCGGGATTGGCTGGCTACTACATGAGGTTTGTGAAGGATTTCTCTAAGTTAGTGATCGGAGCCATTTAGTTCACAAATTAAGCAATTGTGGTCGTTGGTCAATGGTCGATACAAAACACAATTTATACTTCACAAACAACTCTACAAATTAGTAAAGAGGCAAGTAAAGGTCGGATCCCAAGGGACGGGTATTGAAAACGAAGATTTCTATTGCTACTAGTGGTGTCTAGGGGTGTCACAAGTTGGGTTGATGTAGAAGGTTACTAAACTAAAATAGCAATGAAAATAAACTAACAAGGTAAATGGAATAAGGGTGTAAACAATTGATTAAAAGCACTAGGGTGTCATGGGTTCATAGGGGATTCATGGGATATGATCATACAAACATGTTCTCAATTTATAAGCAAGCAATTATTATTGTGATGGATTGAGTTGGGTTATATCTTACAATCCTAGGAAAGTTTGGGTCCCGGAGCCGAATCACATAGATTGTACAACACCTACAAGTCGACTTAATCTTTCCTACTTAACACATGCATGATCTAACAAGACTCGAGTTGGGTTATGTCTTACAAGTCAAGTTGAAGAGATAGTAGATGATAATAAATGCAAGGATTCATAGGCTTAGCATTTCATCAAACATAACATGTGCATGTATTAAGATCAAAACAAGCAAGCAAATAAGATATGAAAGCATATTGATTTAAGCATGAATCATCCCCATGTTGGTTTCCCCTAATCACCCATTAAACCTTAGCTAAGAGACTACTCACTCATTATCATATTGATCATGCTAGAAAGGTTGTCAATCATACTAACATAATGAAACATGATGAATAAATGAAAGTAATTAGCAATAATTAAAAAGGGATTAAGAGATTATACCTACTAATGATTCCAATAATAAAGCAAGAATAATAGAAGTACTTGAATCCTAGATTGAGAGGTTGTCAATCTCCCAATAATAACCCAAATGATCTTCAATTACCCAAAATAAAGTAAGAACAAGAGAGAGATTAAGGAACTAAAACTTGGATTAAAACTTGATTAATATTTGATTACAATATTGAAGAGAGATTTGATTGATATTAACTACATTAATTATTGATTAGAAGAACATGCTCCTCTAATTAGACTAATGGGGTATTTATAGTGAAAATTAGGGAGGATGCATTAGGGTTAACTAAGGGTTAAACTAGTAATTACACTTTTTAAGTTGAGCAAGGAGACTCTGGTATTCAATGAGAGAAGGGCGTCTCCATTTTGTAACTTGAAGGACGAAACCATGTCATCGTGATCCGAGCGGATGGAGGTCGAGACGGACGGATGGGGCATGGACGATCCGAGCGGATCAAGCGCGAAGACGCTCGGATTGGGCCTGGGGGATCCGAGCGGATCCCGGTAAGGACGCTCGGATTGAGTGGGCGGACGGACGGATCATGGATGATCCGTTCGGATTCTTCTACAGCGTCATTCCTTCTTCTTTTCTTTCCTTTTCTTCATAGAATCCTTGGGGATTTCCTTGGGGACTCAAGGATCCTTTCTCAACATTGATCTTCTACTTAGCTATGTACAAAGGCCTTCTAGTCTTGTCTCTCCTTGATGCTTGGTCATTGAATACGATCCATTTAGCCTCGTTTTGCCATGAAAATGCAAGATTCTTACTCCTTTCCTACCAAGGGATCAAAATCTCAAAGAATATGCAAAACAAAGATCTAAAGATAAGAAATGACCCAAATAGGCACTAAAAAGCATAGAAACAATGGTAATTCGGGGGCTAAATATGCGCCAATTATGGTCGCATCAAATATCCCCAAACCGAACCTTTGCTCGTCCCGAGTAAAGAGGTGACAAAGACTAGGACCAATACTAACCTAACCTAATAATAATAGCCGATATGAGACAATTAGCGGGTCTCACTCCGCCCCTTCAACTCACAACAAGACAACCATGAGGTAGGATGCCTTCTTGCAAGGCAAGGTGGGTCTTGCCAAAATGGCGACACATCCAAACATTAAGCACACAAAATCAAGTAATGGATGCATCTACAAAAGAATAGCCACTTTCCTCATCTAAGTGGCGGAAATTATCTACAAGGGAAGCAATTCAAGGGTACACAATCCTTCATAGATGCAATTTGTTCAAACTACTAAGCCTAGAAGGATACCAATAAATCACCTCCAAAAGGTGTCAAGCTAGGGTACCTTTGTCCTCAATCGTTAAATGCTTTTGTCAAGAGTAGACTCCCTATGGTGTTAGAAACACGGGAGGATCGCGGAATTCCCCCTCTTGCCTAGACAAGAAGAAGGGTCGTCCCCTCTCTACCATGCACAAAAATGGATATGATGGATAAAGGGATCGATAGATATTTGAGTTTCACTTTGAGAGTTTGCTTTCATTTTTGTTTTCCCCCCAATTTCTTTGGCATTTGACATTTGAGAACACTTTCTTTGCCATTTCTTTTTGATTTTTGACATTTCAAAACTTGACAAATTTTTTGCATTTCTTTTTGAACATTTTCAAAGTCACCCCAATTAGTAACGAGGGTGCCTTGTATTTGAAGCTTTAGGAGTTCTATTTTTGCTCCTCTTTTCATTTGATGCATTTTTGCAAACTTTCTTTCACTTTTCATTTCTTTGAACTCAAATCAATTTCTTTTTGTGCCCATTCCCTTTGATGACAAAAATGTGGTAGAACATGGATGATGGATAGAAGTATGCATGGTTTCAAGGGTCACCTTGGAATAAACGGTAGCCAAGGAGTTATCACACCACAAGGTACTCTTGACTCCGCCTTAAACCATGGGTCAAAGGATACTAGCATGACACATCCTAGGGTGTTTTACAAGCATTCTAACAAGCAAAGTCTTAAGAATAAAAAGCATCTACTAGGGCCTATATACACTTGTCAAGCTTCCGAAGTAGACGGTTTCGCAAAATTTTTCTAACCATGCAAACTACATGCCATGATGCAACTAGCATATATACATCCTAATGCAAATGATTCTACCAACTAATATGACATATAAACTAAATGCAAGTCCTAAGTTCACATTGTTTTACCGCATCAATCAAAATAAAGCCACATAGTCATTAACATAAAGAGGAAAAAGGAGATTGGAAAGATCATACCATGCGGTCTTCAATATCCTCATGTCTCGGATGTGGCGTAGTCAATCAAAGTGAACAAGGATGAAACAAACATAATATATACAAGACAATATATACAAAGGAAAATGAACTTGTTTTTGGATTTTTCAATTTTCAAATTTTTATGATTTTTGAAATTTTTCAATTTTTATGGGTTTTTGAATAGAAGTTAAGTGTTAGAATTCCCATCCCCACACTAATATGGGCATTGTCCTCAATGGCCAAAATGATGGAAATTATGCAAGAGTGATGCATGATTTCTATGCTAAATGCAATTCTACACTAAGCTATTCTACATGATGCATGTTGTTTTGTTATGACGGAGAGGATAATTTAGATTACCTCCCGTTGCGTATGCATCAACTTCCCCAAACCAAGTAAGACACTATTGCTAATGTCGAGACATGGGGGAGTTCATGCACATGCTATGCTATGCATGAGACTAGATTGTCATTTTGGATTTTCAAAAATGGGAACAATAAAGAACACCTCAAAGGAACCGAGGTGTGAGTCCTTTGATGTTGCTAGGACTCAACTAACAATGAGTCAAAGTTAAATAAAATACAAACAAACAAGATGCAAAGTTCTTTTCATGAAAAATAAAGATAAAGAGGAGAGATGAGAAAACTTCACTTGAACTAAAGTGGGTGCCTCTTGCCCGCTCCACCTAGTGATGAAGTAATCTCCTAGATATCGGCATCATCTCCTTCAATATCGGTATCCCAAATATCCCTAGAAGCATCACTCAAGTTTGGATCCATGAATTCATCTTCTTCGCTCTCAATCTTCACCGTATCACCTCCACAAGAGTCCCCACTCTCCTCTCCTTGCTTAGAAGCCGATGGAGTACGATTCTTTGCACATCATTTAGGAATTCCACATTGGAGAAATCATTGAGTCTTGAAAGGTCCACAATCTCTTCATGTTCTCTTCTAATGGTGTTGAGATGAGAAGTAGAGGAACTCCCCACCATTCTCGGTCTTCTTGTGCTTCTAAAGGAGGATCTTCTAGGAGCCATTCTTGAGTTCTTTTGATTAGAGAAAGAGTAAGGTTGTTCTTTGTTGAGTGATTGTTGAAAACCCTAGATTTTGGGGGTTTTTGATTTTGTGGGTGAAAAGAGTGAATTGGATATGTATGGGAGTCATAAGGAGGGGGGGTTTTATAGGGTAAGTGGAAGGAGTAGTGATGTGTTATTATATGGGTGGTGGGGTGTAATTTAATTGAGAAAAGACGGGCTGGAAAACGGGCAGGGAGACGAGCGGATTCACACTCGAGACGCTCGGATCCTTCGAAAATGGGACGGGCGGATTCGGACCGGACGCTCGGATTCGCGCCACGAGTAAAAATTCCAAAAATCTTCCTCGCCTTAAGACGTGCGTCCCGAGCTCAAGACGCTCGGATTCTTCAGGGTTGAGACGGGCGTCTTCTTAGGAAGACGGACGGATTCTCTAACAGAGAATTTGCTTGAATTGCATGAGAAAAGACGGGCGTCTTTCCCATAATCCGTCCGGGTTTCCTCAGTCGGGCGTCTTCTTCCATGAGACGCTCGGATTGTTCACGATCCGAAATCTTCAATTTCATAACAAAGCGGGACGTGCGTCTTTTCCCTCGGACGTCCGGATTCTTTCAGGACGGTCGGATTCCAGAGAATCCGCACGGATTCGACCACGAACTTTTGACTTTTTCTTCTTTCTTTCAATGCGTCCCCACACCTAGGAATTTGTTCCTTCCTTCATTCAAAAACTCATTAGTAACCCTCCCTCACTTGCGCTCATGAAAAGAATTTATGCTTATTAAACAAATGCAAGTAAATGATAAATACAAGTTAGAGGGTTAGTATATTTACAAATGGCGGTTTAGGGAGGACTCCACCAAACTCTCATTCTTGATGAGATGTCAAGGAGGAGGAGGACCGAGGTAGATGGCCTCGACCTCTCCAACGAATGCTCCTTCATAATATGGCTTCAACCTTTGACCATTCACTTTGAACTTGCTTCCATCTTCCGCCTTGAGTTCGAAATCTCCATATTTCCCAACTTCGGTTATCACATAGGGACCCATCCATCTAGAGTTCAGTTTTCCCGGAAAGAGTCGGTAGCGGGAATTGAATAGAAGGACTTTGTCTCCCTTGTGCAAGGCCTTTTGTCGAATTCTCTTATCATGAAGCAATTTTGTTCTTTCTTTGTAAATCTTTGCATTCTCATAAGATTGTAGTCGGAACTCTTCCAACTCTTGGATTTGAATCATCCTCTTTTGACCGCTCAATTTGAGATCAAGATTGAGCGCTCGGATTGCCCAATAAGCTTTGTATTCCAATTCGATTGGCAAATGACATGCTTTTCCATATACAAGCTTGTAGGGGAGGCACCAATGGGAGTCTTATAGGCCGTCCTATAAGCCCAAAGAGCATCATCAAGCTTTGTGCTCCAATCTTTCCGAGTCTTGTTCACAACTTTTTCAAGAATTTGCTTGATCTCTCGATTTGAAATTTCCACTTGACCGCTTGTTTGAGGATGATATCCCAAGCCGGTTCGATGTTGAACACCATATTTGGTCAAAAGGGATGCAAGCTTCTTCTCATGGAAATGTGTTCCTCCATCACTAATGATAGCCCTAGGAACTCCAAATCGTGGAAAAATTATCTTCTTGAAGAGCTTGGTGACCGTTTTTGCATCATCATTTGGGGTAGCAATTGCCTCTACCCACTTTGAAACGTAATCTACGGCCACAAGGATATACTTGTTCCCATTGGATGTCACAAAGGGTCCTTGGTAGTCGATTCCCCAAACATCGAAAATCTCTACCTCTAGGATGCCCCTTTGCGGCATTTCGTTCCTCCAAGATATATTGCCCGTTCTTTGACAAGCATCACAATGAATGATGAATTCTCTTGTATCTTGAAACATTGTGGGCCAATAGAAACCCGATTGGAGAATTTTTGCAACGGTTCTTCTTGCTCCATGGTGCCCACCGTAAGGTGATGAATGACATCCTTCCAAGATTCCTTGGATTTCCCATTGAGGGATGCATCTCCGGTAGAGCCCATCACTACACTCCTTGTAGAGGTTTGGATCATCCCAAAAGTACCTCTTCACTTCGAATAGGAATCTCTTCCTTTGGTTGTGGTTCAAGTTAGGAGGGAGCACTTTTCCAACAATATAGTTAGCATAATCGGCAAACCATGGGGTGATGTGCCTTTCAAGTTGAGTTTGAATAGCCATCAAGATATCGTCGGGGAATGAGTCATTGATCGGTGTTTCTCCATTCTCATCATGAAACCGGATCCTTGACAAATGATCCGCTACTACATTCTCGGCTCCTTTCTTGTCTCTTATTTCTAAGTCAAATTCTTGAAGTAGCAAAATCCATCTTAACAACCTTGGTTTTGCCTCCTTCTTTATCAAGAGATGTCGAAGAGCACGGTGATCCGAAAATACAATCACCTTGGATCCAAGCAAGTAGGACCGAAATTTATCCAAAGCATATACAATGGCAAGAAGTTCCTTTTCGGTCGTGTCATAATTCACTTGAGAAGGGTCGAGGGTTTTGCTTATGTAATAGATGGCATGAAGAGCTCTCCTTACCCGTTGGCCAAGTACCGCTCCAACGGCGTAGTTGCTAGCGTCGCACATAATCTCAAAAGGTAACTCCCAATTTGGGGGTTGGATGATTGGTGCCGAGATCAATGCTTCTTTGATTCTATTAAAAGCTTCAACACACTCGTCAGTAAATTGGAATTGGGCATCCTTAAGCAAAAGTTGAGTGAGGGGTTTTGCTATCTTAGAAAAATCTTTTATGAAACGACGGTAAAAACCCGCGTGACCGAGAAAACTTCTCACCCCTCTAACATTCACGGGAGGTGGGAGTTTCTCTATCACCTCAACTTTAGCTTTATCTACCTCGATGCCCTTTTCCGAAATCAAATGACCCAAAACAATTCCTTCATTAACCATGAAATGACACTTTTCCCAATTTAAAACAAGACTAACATCTTCACATTTTTGCAACACAAGGGAAAGATTATGCAAGCATGAGTCAAAGTCCTTTCCATAAACACTAAAATCATCCATAAAAACTTCCATTATGGTCTCTAGATAATCGGAGAAGACACTCATCATGCATCTTTGGAAAGTAGCGGGGGCATTACATAATCCAAAAGGCATTCTTCTATATGCAAAAGTGCCATAAGGGCACGTGAAGGTGGTCTTATGTTGGTCATCCGGGTGTATAGGGATTTGGAAGAATCCAGAATACCCGTCAAGGTAACAAAAGAATTTGTTAGAGGCTAACCTCTCAAGCATTTGGTCAATGAATGGTAAGGGGAAGTGATCTTTCCTTGTTGCGGAGTTTAATTTCCGGTAGTCAATGCACATACGCCAACCGGTGATCATTCTTGTGGGTATTAATTCATTCTTTTCATTTGTCACTACCGTAGTACCTCCTTTCTTAGGTACCACTTGGACGGGGCTAACCCACAAAGAATCCGATATGGGATATATGATTCCGCATCAAGTAATTTCATGACTTCTCCTTTGACAACTTCTTGCATGTGGGGGTTCAATCTTCTTTGGGGTTGAATGGTAGGTCTATGGTCGTCCTCTAGATGAATCCTATGCATGCAAAAGTTGGGACTAATTCCCTTTAGGTCATCTAGACTATAACCTATAGCCTTCTCATGTTGTTTCAACACATTAAGCAATTTACCCAATTGGTCATCATCAAGTCTATCATTAACAATCACGGGTTTGGTCTTTGACTCATCAAGGTAAGCATATTTCAAATTTGGGGGAAGGGGTTTCAAAGTAGGAGTTTGTACCTCCCTTTCCTCCTTTGGAGTGTCATTGAGAATTTGCTCCATCTCCATTAGACATTCCATTCTCATGACATATTCTTCTTCACTTTCATTAACCTCATCATATTCAAATTCCATGATGGGTTCCTCTTGCTCTTGAGTTTGTAGAATATCTTCTAGGATAGATTGCTCATCCTCTATGGGTTGACATGCTTCCACTAGAATATTATGCACCAACTCGGATTGTGCATGAGTGAGTTCTTTGTTAGCTAGAGCGGCCTCAAAGAGATCCACCTCCAATTCCCAATACATGCTCTTAGCCTTACTTGCTTCTAAGGCCTCTAATGCTTGCATGGGATCCTTGAAGTAAGGGATACTCAAGTGGTCCTCTACAAAACAATCTATGAAATCCATTCTTGCAAAATATCAAACAACTAGAAAACAATTAGAACAAACCTTGAGGAGTTTTACTTCCCAAGGTGAAAAAGACACAACTAAAAATAACAAAAGAAATCTAAAATCAATTAAACACCGTCCCCGGCAACGGCGCCATTTTTTGATCGGAGCCATTTAGTTCACAAATTAAGCAATTGTGGTCGTTGGTCAATGGTCGATACAAAACACAATTTATACTTCACAAACAACTCTACAAATTAGTAAAGAGGCAAGTAAAGGTCGGATCCCAAGGGACGGGTATTGAAAACGAAGATTTCTATTGCTACTAGTGGTGTCTAGGGGTGTCACAAGTTGGGTTGATGTAGAAGGTTACTAAACTAAAATAGCAATGAAAATAAACTAACAAGGTAAATGGAATAAGGGTGTAAACAATTGATTAAAAGCACTAGGGTGTCATGGGTTCAGAGGGGATTCATGGGATATGATCATACAAACATGTTCTCAATTTATAAGCAAGCAATTATTGTTGTGATGGATTGAGTTGGGTTATATCTTACAATCCTAGGAAAGTTTGGGTCCGGAGCCGAATCACATAGATTGTACAACACCTACAAGTCGACTTAATCTTTCCTACTTAACACATGCATGATCTAACAAGACTCGAGTTGGGTTATGTCTTACAAGTCAAGTTGAAGAGATAGTAGATGATAATAAATGCAAGGATTCATAGGCTTAGCATTTCATCAAACATAACATGTGCATGTATTAAGATCAAAACAAGCAAGCAAATAAGATATGAAAGCATATTGATTTAAGCATGAATCATCCCCATGTTGGTTTCCCTTAATCACCCATTAAACCCTAGCTAAGAGACTACTCACTCATTATCATATTGATCATGCTAGAAAGGTTGTCAATCATACTAACATAATGAAACATGATGAATAAATGAAAGTAATTAGCAATAATTAAAAAGGGATTAAGAGATTATACCTACTAATGATTCCAATAATAAAGCAAGAATAATAGAAGTACTTGAATCCTAGATTGAGAGGTTGTCAATCTCCCAATAATAACCCAAATGATCTTCAATTACCCAAAATAAAGTAAGAACAAGAGAGAGATTAAGGAACTAAAACTTGGATTAAAACTTGATTAATATTTGATTACAATATTGAAGAGAGATTTGATTGATATTAACTACACTAATTATTGATTAGAAGAACATGCTCCTCTAATTAGACTAATGGGGTATTTATAGTGAAAATTAGGGAGGATGCATTAGGGTTAACTAAGGGTTAAACTAGTAATTACACTTTTAAGTTGAGCAAGGAGACTCCGGTATTCAATGAGAGAAGGGCGTCTCCATTTTGTAACTTGAAGGACGAAACCATGTCAGATCGTGATCCGAGCGGATGGAGGTCGAGACGGACGGATGGGGCATGGACGATCCGAGCGGATCAAGGCAGAAGACGCTCGGATTGGGCCTGGGGGATCCGAGCGGATCCTGGGTAAGGACGCTCGGATTGAGCTGGGCGGACGGACGGATCATGGATGATCCGTTCGGATTCTTCTCTGACGTCATTCCTTCTTCTTTTCTTTCCTTTTCTTCATAGAATCCTTGGGGATTTCCTTGGGGACTCAAGGATCCTTTCTCAACATTGATCTTCTACTTAGCTATGTACAAAGGCCTTCTAGTCTTGTCTCTCCTTGATGCTTGGTCATTGAATACGATCCATTTAGCCTCGTTTTGCCATGAAAATGCAAGATTCTTACTCCTTTCCTACCAAGGGATCAAAATCTCAAAGAATATGCAAAACAAAGATCTAAAGATAAGAAATGACCCAAATAGGCACTAAAAAGCATAGAAACAATGGTAATTCGGGGGCTAAATATGCGCCAATTATGGTCGCATCAGTTAGCTAAGCCTTTGACTGCGTTGATGAGAAAGGAGAATAAGTTTAAGTGGGATGAGAGTTGTGAGACGGCTTTTCTAACTTTGAGGTACATACAGATGCTTCGAAAAATGGACTAGGATGTGTGTTGATGCAAAGAGGGAAGGTGATAGCTTATGCTTCGAGGCAATTGAAACCGTATGAGCAGAATTATCCGACGCACGATCTGGAGCTAGGGGCGGTCGTGTTTGCTCTTAAGTTATGGAGGCATTATTTATATGGAGCTACCTTTAAGGTATTTTATGATCATAAGAGCCTTAAGTATATTTACACCCAGAAAGAGCTTAATATGAGACAAAGGAGGTGGATAGAATTGATTGGAGATAATGATATGGAGATAGTTTACCATGAGGGAAAGGCTAATGTAGTAGCAGATGCTTTGAGTAGGTAGTCGGTTCATGCTTTATGTTTAGCTATGTCGCGGGTTAAGTTGCAAGATGAATTAAGAGAAATGGGGATTTGTGTGATAAGAAAAGGGGATTCAATTGGGGATTTGACGGTTGAACCAGAATTGTATGCTGAAATCCGAGAGAAGCAGAAAGGAGATCCGAAGTTAGAGAAGTGGCGTGCGGCCGTGGAGGAGGGCGTGCCGTCACAATTTGTTATAGGGGTTGATGGTGGTCTGAGATTCGATTGGAGGTGGTGTTGGGATTCATTAATCTCATTTGTTTACATATCCAATATATGAAAGTTTAATTTAGTCATAAAATTAAATCGGATCTTATGCATGCAAAACAATTACAAGTACAAGGAGAAAATCAATTCTTACATTGATGATTTCGGAATATGGGCACTAGTAAGTTCACCTTCTTACTAGTTCTTGAGCTTTCCAAAGGTGGAAGAACAAGATTCAAGTGGAGAATCTCTCCCAAGGAATTATACCCAAAGCAACACCCTTAATAATTATAATTAATATGATCTAGTATTAATTAAAATCTAACTTAAATTGACACAAAATATTGATTTTGTTCTCTTATATTTCGGTTGAGAGGAGGGGATTTGATGAGTATTTCTTTCTCTAAGTATTTCACAAAATTTAGAGAGTTTTTTTTTATATCTTTCTAACACTAGAAAAATTGTTACATGAGTGAATAATTATAGAAGAAACCCTTGGTTTCCTCTAGGTAGAAAAACCGGGTGGGGGTGGGATTTATGGGAGCCAATGCATGCAAAAGTTGCTCTTTTCAAAAGCTATAGGGTTGCATGGCTATAAACAAGAGTAATCATTGTGTTTTCTATTTAAAATAATCAACACAATTAAAAACCCTAACCCTCCCCATTTTCGGTACACACATGTATAAAATGGGGTTCCATTTTATCTTTGTCAATTGTCAATTTTTTCTAATGTCACATGTTACATGACATGTGACAATATTATGTAATTTTTTAACATATTAAAATTCAACATATTTATAAAATATGTCACATATAAAATTAACTAGTAATTCTTAATTACTTCTACCAAAATGGTTTATATAATTATAAATCACAACTACTTGTGTTCATAATAAATTATTCATCCTGTTTTAATCGTTTCGTAAACAATATTTAATCTAAGTAATAAAACGATTCGATTACTTAGACCGTATCTTATTTAATCGAATTACAATAAGCCACGCTAATTTTACTCACAAAATCATCCGTCAAATTTAAGCAATTTAATTAACTCGTATCGGCATACGATTAATTAAATAATCAATTAAGAGCATTACCCTATAGGTATGACCTCAGGGTATCAACTGATCACCACCGTCGTACGACAGTAATGTCAAACTCTAGTCAGCCAATCATTATCGATATGTGTGGGTCAGTTGACAGTAAAGTATTACTTTCCCTCATGTATTCTTAAATATGAGATTTAAGCATGTGATCATCATGATCGACAATTGTGATCGCATTATTGTCGGGGACACTTACTCCAACAGGTGGTGTGTACCTGATGATGAGGAATTGAAAAGAAAGATTCTGACTGAAGCACATTATATTCTACGCCGTATTCTGTGCATCCTGGAGGAGATAAGTTATATAAGGATTTGAAGAAAACGTTTTGGTGGCCTGGGATGAAAAAGGAGGTTGCTGAGTTTGTTTCTAGGTGTTTGGTTTGTCAAAGGGTGAAAGGTGAGCATAAGAGACCACGGAGTAAAGTGCAGTCTTTGGATGTGCCTGAATGGAAGTGAGAGAGTATTTCTATGGATTTTATTGTTGGTTTACCTCATACTCAGAAGGGAAATAATATGATTTGGGTGGTAGTAGATCGTTTGACTAAGACAGGGCACTTTATTCCTATGAAAGACACGTGGAGCAAGGCTGAGTTGGCTAGAGCATATGTTAAGAATATAGTGAGGTTACACGGAATTCCCAAGGATATTGTTTCTGACCGTGATTCGAGGTTTATTTCTAAGTTCTGGCAAGAATTGCAGGAGTGTATGGGTACGACTTTGAAAATGAGTAGTGCATTTCATCCAGCTACAGATGGACAGTCGGAGAGAACTATTCAGACTTTAGAGGACATGTTGAGAGCTTGTGTTTTGGAGTTTGGAGGATCATGCGAAGAGAGGTTGGATTTAATTGAATTTTCTTATAACAATAGTTATCATGCTACTATTGGTATGGCACCATTTGAAGCTTTGTATGGTGATGCATGACTATAATATGATGTTTTACATCTTTATTTCCACGCATTTTATGTCTATTATATGTAGTTTATTCTACTATTTCCCCTATTTCTGTCTACTCTCGTGTTTTTATGTAATATTGCAGATTATTGCGGAAATGGGTAGAAAATGAACCAAATCTTGACCCCGGAAGCTAAGCTTAGGAAGGACATGAATATTTGACTCGGACTTGAAGTTTAGAATGCATTTCAAGGCCTGAAGATAGCAAAAGCATGGGTGCGTACGAGTTTAACAAGCAAAGAAGCACCTCACGACATTGCAGGCTGCTTCAGATGACTATATCTCGAGTTTTAGAGCACATAATCAAGTGATTCCAATTGGAGGTGAAAGCTTATCCTCTTAGCTTTCCAACGCCGCATAGAACGCCTGATTTGACCAAGTAACGAAGAAATGACAGCTGTTTTAAGATCAGTGCGCACTGCAGGAATCGTCGAATGCAGTGCAGATAAGCGGTTGTTGGTCGATCGACTGGTACAAGTGGTCGATCGATCACCCCACGGGTTCCAGTAGCTACTGTTCGCTGCTACTCAGTCAATCGACCGCCATTCTTAGTCGATCGACCAAGACGCTACTTCAGACGAGAATTTAAAGATCGAGATTTATCAAGCCCACAAGTTATTAGGTTTAGGAATAATAGCTGCGTACTTTTCCTTTATAACGTAGCTTTACCTTTCAGTTTTATTCATTCAGTTTTCATCATCGAAAATTTAGGGTTCTTTAGTTTAGAATAATTTTCTTCAATAAAAGTTACTTTCGCTTTCGGTTTTGATCTTTCCTTCCTGCTTCCATTCGGTATTTCTCTGTTTATTTATTCAGTTTCGTTTCCGTTCATAGATTAGAAATTGCTAGAGTAGTTTTCCCCAAAGCCAATTATCGTTTCATTTTATTTACTTATTTAGTTATTTCAATCATGCGACCTATAGTTTTACTTGTTAATCTTATTGTTTTTATCGTAAGTATGAGTAGCTAATCACCCTTTGCTAAGATGTGAGGGAATTTGTGGCGTAGACGACGTAGAATAGGTAGACCTGTTTCGGGGTTTGGTCGATCGACTGCCCCAGCTAGTCGATCGACTGCATCGCGTAAGAATTAGCATTGTTCAATTGATTTAATTGCAATTTTTGATAAAAGACCGAGAGGCTATTTGTTAAATACTTAGGAATTGACCGACCCAATAGATCGAAAGAGAGGGGAGGGCAATAGACTACCAATTGAACGACTAAATTATACTAAGATCGTAAGATAAGTAAAATTTAGGCATTAGGAATCACTTTTCAGGGCGTGAGCTAGTATTAGTGAGACCTAGGGACTAGTAGCTTAGGCTGAGCGGCGCTACTTGTTAAGTTGGTCTGAGAGGACTTCTTATTTTCCCACCTTACGTGATTATTTCAGATTTACCTAGGACTTGCGTCGTCGTAGCTACAATGAACCGATCGTCTTAGCATCCTTTTATCATCGTTTACATCGTCAGTTTCATTTGCCTATTTATTTATTTGCATTTAGTTTAACTATAAATCAATCAAAACCCCCCTCATTGTTACCCTTAGACTAAAATAGAAAGAAACTAATAATTCCCTACCTCCCTGTGGTTCGACCCTTGCTACCATTAGCTTCTGTTAGTTTAGCTCGGAATTATAAATTTTATTTTTGATACTAAACGACGGTATCATATGGGAGGAAGTGTAGGAGTCCAGTTTGTTGGGACGATGTCGCTGAAGCTGTGACACTGGGTCCGGAATTGATTCTGCAGATGGTTGAGCAAGTGGATATAATTAGAGAAAAGATGAGAGCTGCACAAGATCGACAAAAAGTTATGCAGACCTGAAGAGGAGTGCGATTGAGTTTGCTGTTGGAGACAAAGTATTGTTTAAAGTATCACCAATGAAGGGGGTACTGATGAGATTTGGCAAGAGAGGAAAGTTGAGTCAGAAGTACATTGGACCTTACGAGATTTTAGATAGAATTGGTGAAGTGGCATATCGTCTTGCACTTCCACCAGCTTTGGCAAGAGTTCATAATGTTTTTCATGTTTCACAGTTAAGGAAGTATGTGAGTGATCCTACTCATGTGTTAGAAGTTGAGACATTTGAAATGGATGAGAATTTGTCTTATGAAGAGGTGGATAAGGAGATTTTAGACAGAAAGGTGAGGAAGACTAGAAATAGCGAGGTCGTTTTGGTGAAAGTTTTATGGTCTAATCATAATGTCGAGGAAGCTACATGGGAGGTTGAAGATGAGATAAAAGAGAAGTATCCTCATTTGTTTGCATAAGGTATGTTAGTTACGAGGACATAACACTTTTTTTAATGGGGGTAGGATATAACACCGCATTCATTTGTGGTCATCTATGTTAGTAATTTATCGAAGTGTGTCTTCGCTCATAAACTAATTGGTTGGTTGAGTAGTAACTAGTAAGGAGCGGTGAACTTTGGGACGAAGTTCTTTTTAAGGAGGGATCGGAAGACTGTAATACTCCGTATTTTAATTAATAGTTTATATTTATAATTATGTGTGTAGTCGTAAATAAATAATACGATGAATAAATATTAAGTGGAATAAATAAATAATAAGTTGTAGTCGTAAAAGAAAAGAAGTTAAATAAAATAAGCAAATAAGACGGAGTGGGGACCACGGTTGGTACCGTGTGGGGGTGAGCCGTGTGGGGACATGGTGGGACCAAGTTGAAGGAAGGTAGTATTTGGTTTGGGTGTTACCTCTGCTTTAAGATATTTTCATTATTTTATTATTAAAAAAGATTTTTCTATAACCTTCCTACTTCTCCTACCAATTTATATAAATACCAACCCTATGTCTCACCATCATAATTATTCTTCTTCAAAAACTCAAATACAATTGTGAGGAGAGCTTTTGTGAGACAACTTTAAGATGGAGTTTTCACCTTGCGATAATTAATTGTGTTAAGTTATCTAATCACTTTATATCAATTGTTTACATTTGACCTTGACCATACCATTGACCGTTGACCATGGCCGTGTGGAAGCCGTTGACCATGGCCGTGAGGGAACGTTGACCAATGGGTTTGACCACCGTCGGGTCAACCGGTTTGTGGGGCGTGTTTGTATCGTTTTTGCGGGATTGTTTTGGGTAGTTTACATCTTAAATTTATTAATAAGATTAGTTAATAATTATACATAATTTAATTATTGTTTAGGTGGTGAATTTTTTGAAGAGGCCTTTTGATTAATTGCTTAATTGAGAAGAATTGCTAAAAGGTAGGTTAACCACTCAACTAAACTATATTGGTAATTGGAGAATTGTTGAAAGATGGAATATTGTTGCAATTGTTGTCCTGAGCATATCGTCATAATTGTTGTCTTATGATCATATTATTATCTTGTTGGTTGGTTCTCTGTTGTTGATTGGTTGTGAAAGAGATTGGCATTGCTATTGAGATTAATTGGTCGGACATACACGGGGATGTGCAAGTGTCGTGGTCCTGTACGTATGATGGTCGGACAGGCACGGTGGCGTTAGGGGTTGGGCCGTGGACCTGAGCAGTAAACCGTGTGGTGTCGGATTGGAAATCACCGAATGGTGCGTGTGTGTGGCACGATCAAGCCGTGTATGTGCCGTGTGTGTATAAGCGTGACAATCTTGGTTTGGATCGTTAATTGTGTTGCAGGCTATCGTATTATTAATATTGTTATTGTTGTTTGGTTATCCTACTCAACCTCGTGGTTGACAGTGTATTCGTGAACACCTGTGATGAACCATAATGGGGAGCAGATTGATTTCAGGTTAGCTTGTGTGAAGTCCTGGATGCTTAGAGGGGAGCTTGGGACGAGATCACTTGAGTCTAGAGATCTCCTTAATTAATATTCACACACTATTTATTTTAATTCCGCTGCAATTGTTAAAAGTACTTTATAATATTTATTTATCGAGTTGGATATTTGTAATAAACCTTTTGAGGCACTTTAATAATACATCTTCTTAAAGTACTTTGGTATCTATTTGTCTTTATACTTACTACCTCAGGCAACTGAGATGGTGACACCCTTATTTACTTGAGAATGTCTTGCTAAAGACTCTTAAATAAATGGGGGTGTTACAGGCGGGTAGGTTCTCTATAAATTCAAATATCGACAGATACGGGTATCTACAGAGCCCCCACTTTGCCTGAGGCTTGGACAAGGCGAAAGTCAAAGTACACCCCAAGTCTATTGACCTGAGGATTCCGTGGGCCGTTTATAGTCCATAAGACTTGCGTACATAAGCTCGCCAGTCATATGAAGAGATCATACGTGAAACACGGTTCTGGACGCCTCGACCTTTGCAAAGAAGAACCTAGATGATTTCCGGCATAAGAGCCACACGGGCATGAGATCCCCAAATGAGAACTTCCTACGGGTATAAGAGCCGGGATGTGAGAATCCCGAGTATGAGAACTTCAAGGTTGTGCAGAAACTTTAGATATGAAAATCCAAACTTTTAACATGGCATGAGAGCCCAAATATGACAATCCAAAACTTCAAAAATGGTGTGAGAACCCGGATATGAGAATCCTCAAGTGTAAGAACTTCAAAATGATACGGGAACACGAATATGGGAATCCAATACTTCATAATGGTATGGGAACCCGGACCTGGGAGTCCGACACTTCTTAAAGGGCATGGGAACCCGGATATAGGAATCCAAATCTTCATAAACGGTATGGGAACCCGGACATGGGAGTCCAAAAACTTCATAAATGGCATGGGAACCCGGATATAGGAATCCAAATCTTTATAAAAGGTATGGGAACCCGGACATGGGAGTCCAAAAACTTCATAAATGGCATGGGAACTTAGACATGAGAGTCCAAAATTTCATAACGGTGTAGGAACTCGGACATGGGAGTCAAAAAATTATAATGGCATGGGAGCCCGTAACTTTGTAGACCGTATAGGAACCTCGACATAGGAGTCCAACACTTCGGAATGGTTGAAGAACCTGAAGATGGGAGTCTGAATCTTCAAAAAGGTGTGGGAACCCGGAGATAAGTTGGCTTGGGAACTCGGGGGTAGGTATGTGAAGCAAAAAAAAAAATCATCATTTCATTATTCCATCATCATTTTTATGAACATCATGTTAGAGTGTGTGTCCTCGACAATAATGCGATCACATGTTTAAATCTCATATTAAGAATACATAAGGGAATATAACATTTTATTGTCAACTAATCCACATTAATCGGTAATGATTGGTTGACTAGAGTTTGACATTACTGTCGTGCGACGGTGGTGATCAGTTGATCCCTTAAGGTCATACCTCTAAGGAAACATTCTTAATTGACTAATTAATTAATTGTATGACGATACAAGTTAATTAATTCCTAAAAATTGAACAAATGATTTTGTGAGTTATAATACGTATCTTATTGTAATTTGATTAAATAAGATTCGTGATAAGTAATTAAATTGTTTTATTACTTAAGATTTATTTATTGTTTATGAAACAATTGAAATAAGAATGAATTGATTATTATAAATACAAGTAGTTGTGACTTATAATTATATGACCCATTTTAAGTAATAGTAATTGTGAATTACTAATTAATTTTTTTATGTGATTTATTTTGTTTATATAATGATTTTTAATTTGTTAAAAATGCATTATTTAAACAACATGTCTAGTAACATGTCAAATTTGTCACACAATACAAATTAACAAATTGACAAACTTAAAATGGACCCATGTTAATATGGGTGTGCCGTGATTATGGAGGGATTAGGAGTTAGTTGTGTTTGATTGTTTTTATTAAGTGGCAACATAATCATTACCTACAACATATAGACCTTCATGCCTAGTCTCTTGTGAAGAGCAACTAGAAAAGATATTGGACACTCTTCCCTTGTGCACCCATCCGGCCACCCTAGAGAAAGAGAAGAGTTTTCTCTTCTTATTTGATACTAATTCATTCTAATATTATTCATTCACTTTGAATATTTGCTTATCTCTCTAAGTTTTGTTGTTGAACAAAAATCATAAAAACTCACATAAAATCTCTAATATTATTCAACAATACTAGAAGTATATACATAATATTAGTAATTTTAAGGGAACAAATATTAATTCTAGTAATCAAATTAATATTTGTATTAAGAGTGATTTCCTTGGTACAATCCTTGAGGAGAGATTCTACAATTGAATCTTGTTCATCCATTAGGAAAGCTCAAGAACTAAGTGAGGTAGGAGACCTTACTAGTGCCCTAATAGCCGAAAATACATATATAAGGAACCGATTTTCTTCACTCTTGTATTTTGTTTTGCATGCATAAGATCTAGAATTAATTTTATGAGTAAATTAATTTATCACATATTCTATATGTTAACTTTTAAGATTGTTGAATCTAACAAGTGGTATCAGAGCAACACGATTGTTGCATGCAAAATCGGGTTAGTTTTTCCGAGTTAATTTGTTAACAAATAAAACTTGTTATTTAGGATTTATGAAGATAAATCATGAAATAATTTTTCATGTTAAAAGTTTCTGGTCCTAAATGGATTTTAGGTCATATGAGATGATTTATGGATTTTTTATTGTTCATTTTATATATTATTGGCATTAAAATGTGATTTTTATGAGAAAAATGTCATTTTTGGACGAAAAATAGCTAAACTTCGAATTTTTCAGTGGTTTTTGGATATACTTTCACATATATTATCTACTGATTGCATGTTAAATCTCGTGAATAACTAAGTTATTTTGCATGAAATATGGATTTTATAAACTTAAATTGAATTTAAGGGGTTTATTAGGTTAATATGACTTAAATTTCGAATCTGGTCATGGAAATTTTAGATGTTGTCACATGCATTTTTACTCAGTGTATGTAAAAATCTTAGACGAATTGAACTTCTTATGCATGATTTATGAAATGTTGAGTAAAAATTCAATAAATAGTTACTTAAATTAGCCTATAATGCTAAAACATATTTCATGACCATAGAAAAACATCATATGTTGCATTTTATCCCACATTTCAGATCTAAACGTGAAAAGTTGATTAAAATTATATTCCTCATATTTTAATGGTCATGGTTGTTAAAACCGATAAACCGCAACGATGTCTTTCTCAAAAAAAAAATTTCCAAATTTTTAACCTAAGTTTTGAACATTATGAGTGTCATGGTATTTTTTCAGAATGTTCATGAGTTTGAATTTCATATTTTGAAATTATTTGGAATTTTTATAATTTAATTTGGAGTTTATAATATAATATTGTATTTTTGGTCCATAATGAACAATACTAAAAAATCAAGTTGAATTATTGTCAAAGTGTTAGTGAAGACTAAGTTTTGAGTCCTAAGATGGTTCGGGTAATTAACTTGAACATAAATAAGGATTTATGGGACATTTTGTGATTTTAACAAGTTTATAATCACGCAAATCCATAAAAACCGATAAAATATACGATATTGGCTCTTAAAAGGCGATTTAACATAAAATTAAGCATGTTCATACATATTATAATGCTGCATTTTATTTATGATTGTCATATTTTTTATTTTATATAATTTTTGAATTATGTAATTTTACTTAGTATGGCCTTAGTTTTTAATTGATATTACCCGAAATGCATGGGAATATCGATTCGGTTGTAATTATTGTGATCTCGTATCACCGTTTTGTAATTTAATAGATTTATTTTTATTTACATATGTATAACAGGAAATTATGTAATTTTTACTTATTATTTGTAATTTCCCGGAGTTTCCATGAAGACGGTGTTACCTCGAGATGCGTGCCAAGACCGAAGTTCAAGGGACCAAAGGAGTTGGTTTCCGAATTTGTAATAGTTTATTAGATTTACTATTTTAGGAAGGATATACTAGGATTTTATATTTATGCTTAGCATTTTCTTTATAATTTGTCACACAATATGTCACATGTAGTATGTTACATGTTACTAATTAATTTAATGCATATTTATCACATAAATATCATTTTTATAAATTAATTAAATTACATACAACAAATTGACTAGTGATACTTGATCACATAAATAAAATGGGTCATTTAATTATAATTCACAACATCTTGTAATTATAATTAACCATTCATTCTTATCTCTATTGTTTCTCAAACAATAAACAACTTTAGTAATAAAGCATCCACTTGTTAGATTCATTAATCTCAAAAGTTTACATATTGAATATGTGATAAATTAATTTAGTCATAAAATTAATTCTAGATCTTATGCATGCAAAACTTTCGAAATTAGTAAGAAGAAATCGTCTCCTTACCATATGATATTTCGGTTTCAAGGGCACAAGATAGGACTCCTTCCTAGTCTTGTTCCTGAGCTACCCATAATAGGATGATCTTCCAAGAGTGCTCCAAATCTTCAAGCTCATAGTAGGAACTTCTCCTTAAGGATTGTACCAAGGTAATCCCTCTTAATTCATATACTAATTTATGTACTAGAAACTAGAATATGAGTCCTTAAATTATAACTAATATTATGATTTACTACTTCTAGTAAGATAGATTAATATTAGAGATTTTGGAACAAATTATGCATAAAACAATTTTTATGAGAGAAGAAGAGAGAATCATATTGCATGAGAAAATTAGAATGAATAATGAGGAAAAACTCCTTTACCCACATGTAGTAAGGGGCACGGTTTTGCACACATAGGGAGCCAAAATTGCACTTCTCAATTTTGCTTTTTGTCTTCACAAGAAGGGCTAGGTGTAGGTCTAGTTTAAGCATGCTTTATTTGTCATCATTATGTCCTTAAGCATGTATTAAACTAATGACAAAAATCATCACCCACTAACCCTTGTCCAACCGGTTTTCCTCATATTAGGAGACCTCCATTTTAACTTTGTCAATTGTAAAATGTAATTTGGTAGGTCATGTAACATGTTACATGTCCTAATTAATTATAATGCATATTTAACTAATTAAATATCAATTTTCAATTAATAAATTACATTTAACAAATTGACTAGTAATTCATGATTACAAGTACTTAAAATGGGTCATGTTAACTTAATCTACAACATTTTGTAATTACAATTAACCATTTATTCTTATCCCAAAACTGTTTCGTAAACAATAATCAATTTAGTAATATAACACTTAAATTACTAAATTAAATCTTATTTAATCACATTACAATAAGATATAAAACTTCTCTCTTATAAATAAAATTTGTTCAACTTAAGGAATTAATTAACTTGTATCATCATACAATTAATTAATTAATCAATTAAGAGTGTCACCCTAAAGGTATGACCTTAAGGGATCAACTGATCACCACCGTCACACGACAGTAATGTCAAACTCTAGTCAGCCAATCATTACCGATTAATGTGGATCAGTTGACAATAAAATATTACTATCACTCATGTATTCTTAATATGAGATTTAAACATGTGATCGCATTATTGTCGAGGACACATACTCCAACAATCTCCCACTTGTCCGCGATAAGTGTGCGTCACAAATTCTCTTGTCCTATTACTATCTCCCACTCAATGCAAGGTGTCTTGCAGGTCGTACTTGCATTTGATCATATCGTGAGTGGTTTTCTCGATCTGGAGAATAACTGTCTGACCATAATTTATCTACCACAGATACCTTCCGAGCGTGGCCACGCATTTCCAGTTCATTGCTCCTCGAGTGGCCTTGAGATATAAGATAACCCTGACGGGGATGGACAATTCCCATTTCACTCTTCCCTTCGATTAGCCACAGCTCATCATGAACCAAAACATGCCCACTAGACCCCAATTACGAAGGCCGCCGAACATAAATAAAAGTCACTCTGAAACTGTGCCATCTTAGGCGAACAGTCATTAGTCAAAGAATCGACTCATAAGAATACCATAGTAGCTCTCGCCACGACCAGGCTATAAAAATTGCCAGAACTCTATAAGCCGTCATAAGCCTGACAGAGTGTCCCATACAGTCTGCCTATGTGATCGACTAGTCATCTCTCATGACTCTATGACACTTGAACTTGCCATCAATCACATCATACTCTAGTTACTTCGAGACGTCACCTCATATAAGAAACTAGGGGCCAATACTATGTTAATCCAGTTCACTTTAATGGGGTTCAACGTTGTCCTTACAACCCATTTGGATATAACAAAGTAACAGAAGAGTTTTTAATAAAACTCAAACGATGAATGCATTATCACATATGTAAAATTGATACCATATCAATTACTACATAATCTATAATCTATACTTAATATTGTATAGTATTATATATCTCAACTTGATTGAAATGCCATGACTTATCATGCGTAGCCTATTAAAAGGCCTTGGTTAACAAGTTTTAACAACACTTTTCACTTTCCCTAACCTTACACTATTTACCTTTGTATAATCTTTATTATAACAACCTTTTGAGTACTTGTCCAGATCCAATCCAGAGATAGGTTCCTTAGCCTTGGAATAACTCCCATTGTCCTCACAGTGTGTAGGGATAGGACCTTTGGTTGTTGGAACAAACTACCATGGTTCCTCCAATTCATAAAACGGAATCCTAGTACCCTACCTTCCTACTTGCATATCTCATTATTGCAAGTGTACTCAATATTCGTTGTAAACCTCATATTGTTCTACTGCATAGAGCGTATCTAGCAGATATCCTCCTTAAGTAATATAGCCAAGATAGTTCTCTAACCATCTTAGTGTGATTAGAATATGGCTATCGTGTAACTCCCTGCACATAAATCCATATCAATTCTAATCACTTAGCTTCATATCTTTGGTGCTCCAAGAGAACTAACCAATGACCTATAATGCTATATAGAGACTTCTCTCAAAAATTCGATTTGTAACTTTTCGTCATACTCCAAATATACGAAATTTAAGAATGGTAATACATCTAAGCGTAATGAATTAATCCCGCAGCGGAAGCAAGTGGATTCAATTTCTACATGTTCAATACCTCTGAACATTATCAGACTCTTATCAATATAAGAATATTCATTTAACGCTAAATTCTTACAACACTATCTTTATAGGTCTGGATATCTTAGAGATGTATTATTCTTCTCTTAAGTCTTCCATCATTCACAATGATCAATATGTCCCTCACATATAAGACTAATAACACCACAATACGCCCACTAAACTTCATGTATAAACAAAACTACTCGATAATTCGAGAAATGTTTATCACATGATCAAGACATACAATTTAACTCTTTGAAATCTACTTAAGACTTACTCTTAAGTTTGCATCCTACTTTTAGGATAGTTGCGATTTACAAAATTCTGCAAGATGATTTTAAAATCCAACTTTATCAAATCATATCCGAATTCAATGAAGCGTTGTTGTTGCGTGCAAAACCCTTTGTCACCAACCAACAAAGCTAAAAAAACATTTTCATGTTCATGCTTGCTTCGGACTTTTGTGGAGTTAAAACAAGATAAAGCAACTTACTAAGTTACAGGCTTGTTACTTCCAAAATAACATGACTCCTGTCCACTTAGGTTTCGAATTCGACCAAGAAAGACCACTTTTCTTACGTCTTATCTTTAGTTTGTGGCTCTTGAACATTTTCTCCCACTCTGTCTTTAAGAAATACTTCTCATTTCTTTAATAGACAGCATCACGAGCCACAAACCCTTTGTTCTCGTGGTCATATAGGAAGAGAGACCACATGTTTTCTTTTGAAGCAAGCTACAACTTAGGTACCATTCCTAATCATATCATGTATGAATTGTACTTGATTGCTTTAACTGTGTTTTGATTTAGTGAAATAAAAACTAGACAAATCGTGATAGAAACAACTTCCAATTTTATAGTAAAGATACAATCATATCGTATAAGTTTTTTTTTTCTTTCTCACCTTTTAATATTATGAAGGTGAACTTGTGATACCATATCACACTCCTTTTGGTGCATATAAATGTCTTCACATTATTGTGCCCAATATTGAACAAAGTACTAATACTTTGGTCATAATTTCTAGGTTATGTTACCAATCCTTCTTTTGGTGTCCTCACGTAGGTTCCTTAAGAACATCTTCTTTTGGTCTCCTCGCGTAGTATCCTCAAGAACATCTTCTTTTGGTTTCATCACGTAGTATCCTCAAGAATGACTTCTTTTGGTGTCCTCACGTGGTATTACGTAGTTTCCTTAAGAACATCTTCTTTTGATGTCCTCACATCTCACGTAGTATCTACCTTCTCAAGGCATTGAAATTGTATTCGACCATACAGTTCAAAGTGTAAATAGGGCGAATATCTTGCTATATTCATAATCCTTTTCTAGAAAGAAGTCATGAATTAATCTTGCTTTGAATACAAGATTCACACATACCAAGGGATTCTCAATCAAGTGGTTTGGTACACTAGTCATAACTAGTCTATATGAGCAATTTCAATCGAGAATCGAGAAATAATGGGGTTCACCAATTTGAGTCTTATACAATATGTATGACATTAATTTTAGTTTGAATATAATTACCTTGATTTGTATGGTCTCACCATAAAATTAATCGTGGTGTGCAAGGGTGTAACACTTGTTTTAATTGCATAATGGTAAAACCCTTTACCGTTTGTGCAAAACTACAAATTATATTCTTATTTAGATATATTATACATCATAACAATTATTGAGGTATATACCTAAACACAAAACTAAAATGAGTACACTACAACATTCATATGTTCATTGATGAAATGGCAACTACCCTAGTTCCATTCATGCAATAATTTTTGAACTTACTCTTGCCAGTCGTCGTACGATTATTCAATGTTAGGATTCTAAGGATTTACCCTCAGATTGTATAAACACATCCTCCTCTAAATACCTATTTATAAAGGTGGTTTTGACAACCTTTTGCCATATTTCATAATCATGAAATGTGGGATTTTCTAACATTGTTCACAAATTAGTTATCAAATCGTTATGACGTGATAATTCGCAAGAAGGCTATGTCAATATCGTACATATTTTAGTAGGAATATGTTGGTGTCACACAACCAACTTCCTGATCTTTACTTATTTAGAAATTCGTCTCTATCTTAGTGTCTAACACCCTCTCTTTCGAGTCTAGTTCTATCCTTACCAATTAAGATAGATACTTTACGTCTTATTGCTCCCACTCACTTTAAGAATTTCTATTTGATGAAGACTTATCTTCATATAAATTCCTAGTTAATTCTTCACAAGAATCACTTTTAAAGTGGTATTCGGTTAATCAAAATTTCTCACAAATTAATTTACCAATTATACATTGTCATGTGCTTAACAAGTTAAGTGTTTGATGACAAGTGAATGGTTTGAGTAATAAGACTTTTGAACCATGGATGCATAGAATGTATTATCAAAACATATTTTGATCAAGTACTACTTCCATTCATTTCTTCATAAGAAAATATAAGTATGTTAGGAATTTTAAGATGTTAATCCTATAGTTGCATAGGAAGATGTCCTATCGAGTTCTATAGAATAGAACGATTCCTATGGATCTAATCCACAACCAAAGATACAGTTCATTTTATAAAGAGATCCTTTTAGTAATAGTGGCTTAATGGAGATTCGTGTTAACAATCGAAGATATATATCATATATGAGTAGGAGCGATAACAAAGAACAACATAAACAACGAAATAGTGGGAATAAAAACAAACATCCATCGTTATATTTAAAACATTTAAGCATGTTTTATCATTTATATAGTGACCTCTACCCAACTATTATAAATGATCCCGAGATCCAAATTCATATCAACTTGGGCACGGTGAGCCGAGTCATCCCTTATTAATATAATTTGGTGGATTAACTCTTTAATCGATTCTACTTCTAGAACTCTCGGTCGATAAAATTACTCTAATATTTATCTTTAGCCCGGAACACATGCGACTATGATCACGAATACTTCCGTTGAGCTCAATCCAAATTTCGATGTAATAACATTTTATCACCCACTTACCCAACGTAACAAGGTTTATATTACAGTGAAGCCGGCTTAACTCCCTTATGAAATTGGGGCTCATGGTTCTACTATTTGGTAAGGCTAATTCTCAATTATTATTTTAGCGAAAGGTCATGTCAATTATTATCTATCACGTTTAAAGTGAACTAAAGCGGTGAACTACGATAATTATAATTGACACGGTCGATGACTCGATAAATGATATGCATGAGTAGTTCTGGCGACTTGGCTATGCATGCAAACATATAAAACAAATGCAAAGCATAAAGATAAAATCCTAGTATGGCCTTCCTAAAATAGTAAATCAAATAAACTATTTACAAATTCGGAAACCAACTCCTTTGGTCCCTTGAACTTCATTTGGCACGCACTTCAAGGCAACACGTCTTTGATGGACCGCCTTCTCGAATTGCATCGTCTTCAAGGAACTCCGGAATAAATAAATTACATAGCTTTTCTACTTTATACAATATAAAATAAAAACAAAACTATATAAAATAAAAGTGATACGAGATCACAATAATTACAACCGAATCGATATCCCCATTCATTTCGGGAAATACCAATTAAAAACTAAGGCCATACTAAGTACAAATTACATAATTCAAAAATTATATATAAATTAAAAATATGACAATCATACTAAAAAGCAGCATTAATATATGTATGAAACATGTCATGTGAAATGCCAAATCGCCCTATTTAAGTTAATATCGTATATTATTCCAGTTTTATGGATTAGTGTGACCTTTATACTTTTAAAGTCACACAATATTACATAAATCAAATCTATGTCCAAGTTAATTACCCTAACCTTCTTAGGACTCAAAATTTAGTCTTCCCTAAACATATGACAATAATTCAACTTGATATTATACAATTGCTCTTTAATCACTATTATTCATAATAATAAGAAAATAATTCCCAAAAAGTCATAAAAATTCGAAAAAATCAAAATCATAATTTTGTATATTCTGGAAAATTTCCAACATCCCAAAATTTCAATAAAAATTTGCCTTTTAATTTATCTTAACTTATTTCACAAATAAATTCCATAAAACATAATTTTAAACCATTAATTCCAAATTAATTATAAAAATATGCAATAAATCAAAATTAAAATTTTTAAAATTCTTAACAAGTTTCTAGAACCTGGAAATGGCAAAATGTTAAGCCCAAAAATTCGAATTTTTAATTATGACTATTAAAGTTGTTTTTTATCAATTTATATCCCATAAAAATTAATAACTATCCAAATTAAACGAAATTTGACATACAACTTTAGATCTGATGTTCATATCATATATACAACATAAGGAAAAATTTTCAAGCCATAAAATTAAATTTAGCTATTTTTGGCTAAAATAGTCACTATTTATTCGATTTTTACATCTAAAAATCATAAATCATGCAAAATTAAATCATGTGATCTAACAATTTACATACAGTGTTTAAATATTGCATGTGATATTATACTAAATTTTCATGGGCAGGAACAAAGTCTAACCATTTTTAACATAATACCTCCATTTAATCGACTTTTAACTTGTAAAAATCTTAAATCATGCTATATAAAACCATTTTATATGAAACTTTACATACAATTTTTAAAATATGCATGTGAGGTCGTGTAAAAAATCCAAGGTCAGAATCACAGTCTAACTATTTTTAGCATTTTTAATGTCATTTTATTCAATAAAATGTAATAAAATACTAATAAATATATTAGAGAGCAATAAAAATATCATAAATCATTAAAATGACCTAAAATCAATTTAGGACCAGAATGTATATCATGCAAAATTTTCGTGGCATTTATCTTCATAAATCCTAAATAACAAGTTTTATTTGTTAACTAATTAACTCGGAAAAACAAACCCGATTTTGCATGCAACAACCATGTAGCTCTAACCTTGTGTCTCTACTTCGGTTTGTGGCTCTTGTGTTGGAGTATGTGTCCTCGACAATAATGCGATCACATGTATAAATCTCATATTAAGAATACATAAGGGAATGTAACATTTTTTTGTCAACTGATCCACATTAATCGGTAATGATTGGCTGACTAGAGTTTGACATTACTATCGTGCGACGGTGGTGATCAGTTGATCCCTTAAGGTCATACCTCTAAGGAAACATTCTTAATTGACTAATTAATTAATTGTATGACGATAGAAGTTAATTAATTCCTTAAAATTGAACAAATGATTTTGTGAGTTATAATACGTATCTTATTGTAATTTGATTAAATAAGATTCGTGATAAGTAATTAAATTATTTTATTACATAAGGTTTATTTATTGTTTATGAAACAATTGAAATAAGAATGAATTATTTATTATAAATACAAGTAGTTGTGATTTATAATTATATGACCCATTTTAAGTAATAGTAATTGTGAATTACTAGTTAATTTTTATATGTGATTTATTTTGTTTATGTAATGATTTTTTAATTTGTTAAAAATGAATTATTTAAACAACATGTCAAGTAACATGTCAAATATGTCACACAATACATATTAACAAATTGACAAACTTAAAATGGACCCATTTTAATATGGGTGAGCCGTGTAATATGGGAAGGGAGGATTATTGTGCATTAATCAATTAATTAGTGGGATACATGATCATTGCCTACTAATTATAGCCTTGCATACCTATTGTTCTTGTGAAGAGCAACTACAAAATCTATTGGGCACTCTTCCCCCTCCCTCTACCCGGCCACCCTAGAGAAGAGAAGGGTTTCTCTTCTTATTTTAGACTAATTCATTCTAATAATATTCATTCACTTGAATACAACTTTATCTCTCTACTTCTTGTTGTTGAACAAAACATAAACTCTCACAAAATCACTATTATTATTCTCTTAATACTAGAAGTAGTATACTTATAATATTAGTAGTGTTTTTAAGGGTACAAATATTAATTCTAGTAATCAAATTAATATTTGTATTAAGGAGGTTTTCTTGGTACAATCCTTGAGGAGAGATTATAAATTGAATCTTGTTCATCCATTAGGAAAGTTCAAGAACTAAGTAAGGTAGGAGACTTTACTAGTGCCCTAACAGCCGAAAATACATATGTAAGAAACCGATTTTTATTCACTCTTGTATTTTGTTTTGCATGCATAAGATCTAGAATTAATTTTATGACTAAATTAGTTTATCACATATTTAATATGTAAACTTTTGAGATTAACGAATCCATACAAGTGGTATCAGAGCAACACGGTTGTTGCATGCAAAATCGGGTTAGTTTTCCCGAGTTAATTGGTTAACAAATAAAACTTGTTATTTAGGATTTACGAAGATAAATCATAAAATAATTTTGCATGTTAAACGTTTCTGGTCCTAAATGGACTTTAGGTCATATATGACGATTTATGGATTTTTATTGTTCATTTTATATATTATTGGCATTAAAATGTGATTTTTATGAGAAAAATGTCATTTTTGGACGAAAAATAGCTAATCTTCAAATTTTTTAATGGTTTTGGGATATGTTTTCACATATGTTATCTATTGATGGCATGTTAAATCTCGTGAATAACTAAGTTATTTTGCATGAAATATGGATTTTATAAGCTTAAATTGAATTTAAAGGGTTTATTAGGTTAATATGAGTTAAATTTGGAATCTGGTCATGGAAATTTTATATGTTGTCACATGCATTTTTACTCAGTGTGTGTAAAAATCTTAGACGTATTGTACTTCTTATGCATGATTTATGAATTTTTGAGTAAAAATTCAATAAATAGTGACTTAAACTAACCTATAATGCTAAAACATATTTCATGACTATAGAAAAACGTCATATGTTGCATTTTTATCCCACATTTCAGATATAAAAGTGAAAAGTTGATTAAAATTATATTTCTCATATTTTAATGGTCTTGGTTGTTAAAACCGATAAACCGCAACAATGTCTTTCTCGAAAAATTTTCGAAATTTTTTAACCTAAGTTTTGAACATTATGAGTGTCATGGTATTTTTTCCAGAATGTTCATGAGTTTGAATTTCAAATTTTGAAATTATTTGGAATTTTTATAATTCAATTTGGAGTTTATAATATAATATTGTATTTTTGGTCCATAATGAACAATAGTAAGAAATCAAGTTGAATTATTGTCAAAGTGTTAGTGAAGACTAAGTTTTGAGTCCTAAGATGGTTAGGGTAATTAACTTGAACATAAATATGGATTTATGAGACATTTTGTGATTTTAACAAGTTTATAATCACGTAAATCCATAAAAACCGATAAAATATGCGATATTGTCTCTTAAAAGGCGATTTGGCAAAACATTAAGCATGTTCATACATATTTTAATGCTGAATTTTATTTATGATTGTCATATTTTTATTTTATATAATTTTTTGAATTATGTAATTTTACTTAGTATGGCCTTAGTTTTTAATTGATATTACCCGACATGCATGGGAATATCGATTCGGTTGTAATTATTGTGATCTCGTATCACCGTTTTGCAATTTAATAGTTTTATTTTTATTTTCAAATGTATAATAGGAAATTATGTAATTTTTATTTATTATTTGTAATTTCCCGGAGTTTCCATGAAGACGGTGTTACCTCGAGATGCGTGCCAAGAGCGAAGTTCAAGGGACCAAAGGAGTTGGTTTCCGAATTTGTAATAGTTTATTAGATTTACTATTTTAGGAAGGCCATACTAGGACTTTATATTTATGCTTAGCATTTTCTTTATATGTTTGCATGCATCGCTAAATCGCCATAACTAAACATGCATTTTATTTATCGAGTCATCGACCGTGTCAATTATAATTATCGTAGTTCACCGCTTTAGTTCACTTATAACGTGATAGATAATAAATTGACATGACCTCTCGCTAAATTAATAATTGAGATATAGCCTTACCAAATAGTATAACCCATGAAGTACCAATTTCATAAGGGAGTTAAGCCGGCTTCACCGTAATACAAACCTTGTTACGTTGGCGAAGTGGGGTAGTAAAATGTTATTACATCGAAATTTGGATTGAGCTCAACGGAAGTATTCGTGACAGTAGTCGCATGTGTTCCGGGCTAAAGATAAATATTAGAGTAATTTTATCGACCGAGAGTTCTAGAAGTAGAATCGATTAAGGAGTTAATCCACCAAGTTATATTGATGAGGGATGAATCGGCTCATCGTGCCCGAATTAATATGAATTTGGATCTCGGGATCATTTATAATAGTTGGGTAGAGGTCACTATATAAATGTTTAAAATTTGTTTAAAAATGTTTGCAAATTTTATTAGATGACAAATGTTAATATTTCCTTTACCTCCATTTGTAGTTGATTTATATCACAATGGATCCATCACAAGCAACAACACCAATTACCATTGAGTCATGTCACAAATTATTTGACGAAATTTGCTCCAACCACCAACTCGATACTACTAGAGAACTTCATTTTAGGATCGGTTCTGATGGAAACCTCAATTTCATCACTTTCTCCATACCTCCTACTATAACTAGGCCTTGTGTGAATGCGTCTCGGGTAGACCATGCCACTAAGTCTATGAAATCCCTTTCTTTGGAAGAAATGGATGCCGAAGTAAGTGGGAGTTCTAGCAAGCAAGTTCTTGCTACAAAAGGGAAATGGTTCAAGAGGAAGGGAAGAAAAGGGAGAAAATTCAACGATGGGGCTAGTGGGACTAGTAGAGGAGCCAAAGTTGATGATGAATGCCATTATTGTCATGGCATGGGACATTGGATGAGAAATTGCCCTATATATTTGGGAAATATAAGGGATGGACTTGTCATTCCACTTGGTAAAATTCCTTCTGAAATTTATGTTATTGATGTAAATTTCACTTCCACCACAACATGGGTACTAGATACTGGCTGTGGTTCTCACCTTTGTAATCATTTACAGGGGCTAAGAAACGTGGAAAGGCTGAGCAAAGGCGATGTTGATCTCCGACTTAGGAATGGAGCTAGGGTAGCGGCCGCGTCCAAGGGTACTTATGTGCTTATTCTACCGAATGGATTCGAATTGTATTTGCATAATTGTTTTTATGTACCTACTCTATCTAAGAACATTATTTCAATTGCTATGTTAAACATAGAAGGTTTTAATTTTGCCATTAAAAACAATTGTTGTACTATTTCTAGAAATGACTTGGTTATAGGCCGAGGTTCATCTGTTAATGGTAGTTATGTTTTAGAGACATCAAATCCAAGAAAAGACATCTATAATATACTCTCAATTATTATTTTAACGAGAGGTCATGTCAATTTATTATCTATCACGTTTTAAGTGAACTAAAGCGGTGAACTACGATAATTATAATTGACACGGTCGATGACTCGATAAATGATATGCATGAGTAGTTATGGCGATTTGGCTATGCATGCAAACATATAAAACAAATGCAAAGCATAAAGAGAAAATCCTAGTATGGCCTTCCTAAAATAGTAAATCAAATAAACTATTTATAAATTCGGAAACCAACTCCTTTGGTCCCTTGAACTTCATTTGGCACGCACTTCAAGGCAACACGTCTTTGATGGACCGCCTTCTCGAATGGCACCGTCTTCAAGGAACTCCGGAATGAATAAATTACACAGCTTTTCTACTTTATACAATATAAAATAAAAACAAAACTATATCAAATAAAGGTGATACGAGATCACAATAATTACAACCGAATCGATATCCCCATTCATTTCGGGAAATACCAATTAAAAACTAACGCCATACTAAGTACAAATTACATAATTCAAAAATTATATAAAATAAAAATATGACAATCATACTAAAATGCAGTATTAATATATGTATGAAACATGCCATGTGAAATGCCAAATCGCCTTATTTAAGCTAATACCGTATATTGTTCAGGTTTTATGGATTAGTGTGACCTTTATACTTTTAAAGCCACACAATATTACATAAATCAAATCTATGTCCAAGTTAATTACCCTAACCTTCTTAGGACTCAAGATTTAGTCTTCACTAAACATATGACAATAATTCAACTTGATATTATACAATTGCTCTTTAATCACTATTATTCAAAATAATAAGAAAACAATTCCCAAAAAGTCATAAAAACTCGAAAAAATCAAAATCATAATTTTGTATATTCTGGAAAATTCCCAACATCCCAAAAATTCAATAAAAATTTCCCTTTTAATTTATCTTAACTTATTTCACAAATAAATTGCATAAAACATAATTTTAACCCATTAATTCCAAATTAATTATAAAAATATGCAATAAATCAAAATTAAAAGTTTTAAAATTCTTAACAAGTTTCTAGAACCTGGAAATGGAAAAATGTTAAGCCCAAAAATTCTAATTTTTAATTATGACTATTAAAGTTGCTTTTTATCAATTTATATCCCATAAAAATTAATAACTATCCAAATTAAACGAAATTTGACATGAAACTTTAGATCTGATGTTCATATCATATATACAACATAGGGAAAAATTTTCAAGCCATAAAATTTAATTTAGCTATTTTTGGCTAAAATAGTCACTATTTATTTGATTTTTACATCTAAAAATCATAAATGCAAGTTCGCGAGATTCATTTCATTATGACCATAGGATTGTTACTCGACCTAGTTGAGGCTACTCGGCCGAGTATCACCTATACTCGACCGAGTAGAGCCTACTCGGCCGAGTACTCCCGTACTCGACCGAGTATGGCTGCTGTCGACACGTTGATATAAAATGCAGGTTCGCGAGATTCGTTTCATTTTCTTTTCCCATTTCTTCAACAGTTTCTCTTTCTCTAACCCTAGCCTATCTCCCTCTCCTATCACCCCTTCTCTTCACACTCTAATGTATATAGCCTAAACCCCCACCATGGGAAGGACGGGATTCGGATGACGTGTGTGGTGGCCGTCTATGTCACCGCCGATGCGTATTGTTAGGTAAGTCTCTGCCTTGTGTTCTTTTGGGTGATTCTTTGAGTATAGTTGTGTAATAGGAGGTGGTTATCATTTTTAGGATGCTTATTGGAGTCGTGCGTGGCTGAGTATGGATGTCTTACATGCTTTGCGACGAGGTAAGGTTTCCTACTCAGTTTTACTGTTAATTGTTATGGCATGATTGTTTTGTGATTATCGTTAACTGCTGATCATCGGAGTATGGGCGTTGTGGTGACGGTGTTGGTGTGGAGAGGTTGTGATGCTGTGTGTTGTGATTGTGGTGGAGTCACTTGCGGGAGTGGCTTCACACCCTCGTTCGCCCTCCGTGGAACCCGCCACGGGAGGGGATGTGCACATTAAGGGACAAAAATTTGTTTAGTCGCTCGTTGATGAGCTGGACTTGGTGGGATCGGCTGCGGTCACCCACTGGCGGCGTGGATTACCTGTTGCGATGGGTAATCTGGCAGGGCTACACACTTCGGTGTGTAGTCGGTTACTATGTGAGATCGGGAGACTGGGGAGTGTGGATGATCAGCTAGTTACCTTATTGCTTGTCTTATATTGCTTGAGTAATACTGACCCCGTTGTTGTTGTTTTGTAAAAGCTGCGGTGATCCATTCGGGGATGGTGAGCAGTTGGCTTAGCAGGTACGGTTGATTGTGGCTGCTAGGATTCGAGGGATCGAGTCATCACGCTACCATTCTAGAGATGCGGTGTCATGAGTGTTGTAGTAGTATCTTTGGCGTAAAGAGAGTTGTATTGAGTCGTATTGTATGAGATATATTAATATTTTATAATTGTTCTTTTATTGTCTAATTTGATCTACTTCCTCGGGAAACCGAGATGGTGACACCGCCATATACTGGGATGGTCCTTGGTAAGGCGTCCTGGTGTGCGGGGGTGTTACAAAGTGGTATCAGAGCCGACGATTTTGGAACCTGAACCAATGAATTTAATGAATGTAGGGTGTCAACTAAAATGAACCTGGTGTATGTGCGTTGGGAGCCCCAGCCGATGCTAGATTTTGGGTGAGAAGGCGCCCTCATTTCAAAATCATGGCCCCATCGAACTTAAGCCAGACACGAGAAAAGGGTAGCTAGTGAGAGTCGTTAATTGCTTAATGATGATTGTTGTGTGCATCTATGTTTATGATAATATGTGTCAAGGTGTGTGGGAAAAGTTTAGAGTGAGTGATGGAATGTCTGCGATGTGCGACCAGAGGTAAGTTAATAAAATTGTTAAACGATGATTGCGTTGTGTAGTGATTGCTGCCTGGTAAATGTGGTTAATGTGTATATCTTGTGAGTAGCGGAATCTGTGATGATGTGTTATAGGAGCTAAACCATGTAGGTACAGTAATTAATTGCTAAGTATGTTAAAACGTAGGGTGTAGTCGTTTCATAGCAAAGTGAGGAATAAAGGTAGGAATGATGATCGAATTGGTAGTGATGATCAAAATACGTGTTGATATGTGTTTATGTGGTAGAACTAAGCTCTAATAGTGACGAGCCGGTTGCGCGGAACTCCGAACGATATTATTTATTTTGCAGGAACAATGAAAATTTATGATTTCCTCTTCACTTTTGGAAACTCGACCGAGTAGAGTACTGTACTCGACCGAGTAGACCATACTCGGCCGAGTATAAAGCTACTCGACCGAGTGTCCGTTTGGTGAAAATTATAATCGCTACTGTCCTTGAAAACTCGACCGAGTAGTCGACACTCGGCCGAGTATGCCCAACACTCGACCGAGTATTGCTGTAGCGGGACTTACACGGGTTATACAAAAACCCTATTTTCGTCTCATTCTTTCTTATTTCCGCCTCCCATCTTCACATCTCCTTCTCTCTAAAACTCCAGAACCTTCCTTTCTCAAGCTTTTGGGGTCAATCCTTGGTGATTAATTCATTCTCCCTTGCTATAAACCAATCTAAGGTAAGGTTTTAAGTTGATTTCTCTCTTTATTTTCAAAGTTATGGTATAATTTCGGCTATACTTCCAGTTTTCTTTGTGAGCATCTGAAATCGAGTATTCATCTTATTAATTCTTGGATTTAATCGTATATAAACCTCGTGTATACCCTTGTTTAACCAATTTCATGGTTTAAAAGTTGATTTCCATATCTTAGGGTGGCTAAGAACGAAACCCTCTTTGTTGATGTTTGTCCTTTGGTTTGAGACAACTTAAAGCTTCTAATCATATAATTTGTAAGGTATTTGGTGATTTTCTGATAAAACTTGTCTTAAAAGATCGTTTCAAAATCTCTATACAATTGAAAACAGTCCGTCTTTTGCTATAAGAGTTGTTGTGTCAATCCCCTGTTAAAACTTGTTCTAGTGCAGTATGGTGAATACCAGAGGCTTACCCAGCAAAAGAACTCGTGGTAATGTTCAGCTTGAGACGGATCAGTCCAGCCGTGAACCCGTAGTTCCACCGGTGGAAGCACATCCATCGGTAATATTCTCTGACTTCAATCACCGTAAGGCTTTTGTGGCCCTTATGCGTCGTCCATTCCGCCCCACCCGCTGTGTTAATCCTGGAATTCTTGAGACTTTGGGGATTAAAGAGGACATATTTCACATCTTTCGGATTCTGGGTATGGAGGGGTTATATCACCTGAGGAAGAAATCCTACCCCCACTTGACCTTGGAGTTTTTGAGCTCCTATGTTTATGACAAGAAGGGAAAGACTGTCTCTTTTCGTCTCATGAATGATGATCATGAGCTTACCCTAGACGAATTTGCTGACCATTTGGGTCTAGAGGCCGAGGGGGAGGGGTACCTTAGTGATGTGGCCAAGAACAGCGGTGCACCTCTTTACCTTCCATATTTGACTGGCAGACCTGCTCCTAGTGCTAGTGCCATGCTGATCAATGATGTGCAGAATGTTTCCCTTCGTATGTTTCTGAGGATGTTGACCTGTTTGCTATACTCGAGAGACGATGTGAGCAAGCTTAATTCTCACGAGGTCATGTTGCTATGTCTTATCTTAACCTACACCGTCAGAAACCGTTCTATTACAGTGCTCCCGGGGTAGTGTGCTCTAGTCTTGAGCGCATGGCACAGTTCGATACCCGACACATTGCTTGCGGGGCCATAGTGACCTGCCTAGCTCAGCGCCTGACAGATTTTGAGGCCCCACCTCCGGAGAGGGATGAGTATGTAGAGACTGTTCCTACCATGGATGCTCAGTACTTGTGTCAGAACAGGTGGTTGAGAAGGATGGATGACGGGTCTTATGCCTGGAGGGTGAGGGGATCTATGTGGATGGTGCTTCCAGACCCAACTCGCCTCCCTGTTGTTGACCATTTGGCTGAGTGGGAGCCTTGTGCTATTCCTAGGCCTCCGTCCCAGACCTACCTGATTGACCCTAGGATCCTCTTGGACCTACCTGAGCCTGTCACCGTGCCTGAGGGGCAGCATCAGGCACCTCCCCCACCTCGAGAGCGCCATAGGGTGAGGCAGTCCAGGGTAGACTCGGTTGTACCTGAGCCCTCTTACTCCGCCCCTGACTTCTACTCGTACCAGTACTCGCCCTACCCCACAGTGCATGACCCCAAGATGCAGCCGAGTGACCTGGCTGAGCGGATCTCCACTACGTTGGTGCTCCGCAACGTGCATGAGATGGCCCTTAACCAGGGCATAGGGACACAGCTAGCACAGCCTGTTTGGTGGAGGGGACCGGGAGTGGACACGGGAGTATTCCACAGCTATGGAGTGGACCCGAGTTACTGGAGACCTCCGGAGGAGACTGAGTTTGGCTGCCTTGCGGGACCGTGGGGAGCCAACTTTGGCAGTCAGCTAGGAGGAGTTGCATCAGCAGCAGCAGCAGGTTTTCCAGGTGTGGGCAGTTCAGGCGCAGGTACTTCTGGCGCAGGTGGTGATGATGACATGGAGGAGGGTCCTCGTTATTGACCTTGTGTTGTTAGATTGTTTGGAGTGGCTTCTTTGATGTTGGATTTATTTCTTTTGTGTTGGACTTATTACTTTTATGTTGGATGTTTACTTTCGGGATTTATTAGTTACTATGGATGACTGTACTTGGCCTTAAGGCCGTTACCTTTCCTTTTGGCTTAACTGTGGATCTCGTGGAATCGGTTATATTCCGTATTGTAGTAGTATGTTTGGATACAGGTAACATAGGATGTTGGATTGCAATTGTTGGCTCTCTGCCTGTTACAACTCGACCGAGTATAGACAATACTCGACCGAGTAGGACTTACTCGGCCGAGTATCACCTATACTCGACCGAGTAGAGCATACTCGGCCGAGTAACCATTCATATTCGGCCGAATTTTACTGTTACAGGGATTTTTGTGATGTGTACTTATTAACTGTCAGATGTATGTGGTTGTCTACATGTTAAAGTGGGTGGGTGTTTCATAGTATCATTTAGCGTAAACGGTCTACGTTGGTATGTATGTACTTGGGGTAGTATATCGATTCATGAAGGTTAGACATTTTGTCACGGTCAACATGAAGGATCTTAACTTGGTCATAGTACTAGAGGAGTTCTTATTTTAGTGTGGAATACTAAAACATAGTAAGAACGTGTCATAACTGTCCCGAGTCTATACATTTGCATGTTGATGATTCAATGCAATCTATCGTAACTTTCCTGTTTGGTTACAGTTATAAATGGCCAACTGGATAAATGAACCGGGTGGTCGGTACATGTCTAACGTAAAGGCTAACGAACAAAGTGTGATCATTTGTTAACCTCATCGCTGGTCTATATAGAATATTTAATTGCTGTCACATTCTGTTGCTATGAGTCGCAATCGTGTAATGTCATAGAGTAAGCTTTGTAAAAGTAAGTAAGGTCATTATAGTTATGGGTAATGTCATGGTTGGGACGTATGTGTTGGTTCGCGGTACGGAAAGTGTTTAGCGGTGAACTTCGGGGACGAAGTTCCTTTAAGAGGGGAAGAGTAATGTCGCGGAAATAAATGTTTAATTATGTCTATAATATTCGGAATCACGTGTATATTATGTATGTTAGTATTCGGAAGTTGCATTATGTTTCCTTGAAGTTGTATTCATAGTGTACTCAATTCGGAATTTGCATTATGTTTCCTTGAAGTTGTATTCATAGTGTACTCAAGTGATATGAATGTTATACTTTGTACCTATGTTATATTGTGTATGGGTGTATGGAATGTTGTGGTTGGGTTTTGTTTTGTAGTTGTGTATGGTTCCTAGTTGTTGTATTGCTTTTAACAAGAGAGTGCGGATGAATTCATTAATTGCCGTAAGTTATGTGTAATAGTTAGTGAGCGGTATTGCTTGGAGGAATAGCTCTGGTAGATAATTGTTGCATGAGAAATGTGGTGTCACTGTGCGTGACCCTGAGGTGAGCGGAGTGTGGGCTGAACTTCGGGGACGAAGTTCTTTTTAAGGGGGGAAGATTGTGATACCCAGGATATTTAAGAACTCTGTTGACCGACCTTGTTGACCAAACAGACCTTAGAGATGAATGGGTGAGGGATCAGGCTTGTAACATAAGCTATATAGGATTGTTACTCGACCTAGTTGAGGCTACTCGGCCGAGTATCACCTATACTCGACCGAGTAGAGCCTACTCGGCCGAGTACTCCCGTACTCGACCGAGTATGGCTGCTGTCGACACGTTGATATAAAATGCAAGTTCGCGAGATTCATTTCATTTTCTTTTCCCATTTCTTCGACAGTTTCTCTTTCTCTAACCCTAGCCTATCTCCCTCTCCTATCACCCCATCTCTTCACACTCTAATGTATATAGCCTAAACCCCCACCATGGGAAGGACGGGATTCGGATGACGTGTGTGGTGGCCGTCTATGTCACCGCCGATGCGTATTGTTAGGTAAGTCTCTGCCTTGTGTTCTTTTGGGTGATTCTTTGAGTATAGTTGTGTAATAGGAGGTGGTTATCATTGTTAGGATGCTTATTAGAGTCGTGTGTGGCTGTGTATGGATGTCTTACATGCTTTGCGACGAGGTAGGGTTTCCTACTCAGTTTTACTGTTAATTGTTATGGCATGATTGTTTTGTGATTATCGTTAACTGCTGATCATCGGAGTATGGGCGTTGTGGTGACGGTGTTGGTGTGGAGAGGTTGTGATGTTGTGTGTTGTGATTGTGGTGGAGTCACTTGCGGGAGTGGCTTCACACCCTCGTTCGCCCTCCGTGGAACCCGCCACGGGAGGGGATGTGCACATTAAGGGACATGGATTTGTTTAGTCGCTCGTTGATGAGCTGGACTTGGTGGGATCGGCTGCGGTCACCCACTGGCGGCATGGATTACCTGTTACGATGGGTAATCTGGCAGGGTTACACACTTCGGTGTGTAGTCGGTTACTATGTGAGATCGGGAGACTGGGGAGTGTGGATGATCAGCTAGTTACCTTATTGCTTGTCTTATATTGCTTGAGTAATACTGACCCTGTTGTTGTTAGTTTGTAAAACCTGCGGTGATCCATTCGGGGATGGTGAGCAGTTGGCTTAGCAGGTACGGTTGATTGTGGCTGCTAGGATTGGAGGGATCGAGTCATCACGCTACCAGTCTAGAGATGCGGTGTCATGAGTGTTGTAGTAGTATCTTTGGCGTAAAGAGAGTTGTATTGAGTCGTATTGTATGAGATATATTAATATTTTATAATTGTTCTTTTATTGTCTAATTTGATCTACTTCCTCGGGAAACCGAGATGGTGACACCGCCATATACTGGGATGGTCCTTGGTAAGGCATCCTGGTGTGCGGGGGTGTTACAATTAATCTCAAAAGTTTACATATTGAATATGTGATAAATTAATTTAGTCATAAAATTAATTCTAGATCTTATTCATGCAAAACTTTCGAAATTAGTAAGAAGAAATCATCTCCTTACCATATGATATTTCGGTTTCAAGGGCACAAGATAAGACTCCTTCCTAGTCTTATTCTTGAGCTACCCATAATAGGATGATCTTCCAAGAGTGCTCCAAATCTTCAAGCTCCATAGTAGGAACTTCTCCTTAAGGATTGTACCAAGTTAATCCCTCTTAATTCATATACTAATTTATGTACTAGAAACTAGAATATGGCACTTGTTGGAAATTATATTTTAAATATCACATATTTTGGTTTAAATTTTTAGTCATAAAAACATAAGGATCTTATGCATGCGAAACAAAATACAAGAGTGAAGGAAAAATCGGTTCCTTACATTTGTAGTTTCGGCTATTAGGGCACTAGTAAGGTCTCCTACCTTACTTAGTTCTTGAGCTTTCCTAATGGATGAACAAGATTCAATTATAGAATCTCTCCTCAAGGATTGTACCAAGGAAATCACACTTAAAACTTATACTAATCTTGTTACTAGAAATTAGTATAAGTATTCTTAAATTACTAATATGATGTTATTACTACTACTAGTAATATAAACTTAATATTAGTGATATTGTGAAAATGTTTGTTCTTAACAAAAGTAGAGAGAAAATTACACCATGTGTTATTTCTTTTTCTATGAATGAATGAATGAATTAGAAGAGATAAAAAATAAAAACTCTTCAAATGGGACATAGGGGGCCGGGTAGAATCAAGGGAAGAGTGCCCAATTGTGGCACATGAAATCTCTCAAATTGGTCTTCACAAGAACCCTAGAGTAGGCTAGGTCTAGGCAAACATAATCATAATGTTTTTACTCTTAATAAGAGCAACTCACCCACCATCTCCCCTTTTCTCCTTATATTCACGGCACCTTCATATCTTGTAAGGATTCGTTAATCTCAAAAGTTTACATATTGAATATGTGATAAATTAATTTAGTCATAAAATTAATTCTAGATCTTATGCATGCAAAACAAAATACAAGAGTGAAGAAAAATCGGTTTCTTACATATGTATTTTCGGCTATTAGGACACTAGTAAGGTCTCCTACCTTACTTAGTTCTTGAGCTTTCCTAATGGATGAACAAGATTCAATTTAGAATCTCTCCTCAAGGATTGTACCAAGAAAACCTCCTTAATACAAATATTAATTTGATTACTAGAATTAATATTTGTACCCTTAAAATACTACTAATATTATAAGTATACTACTTCTAGTATTAAGAGAATAATATTAGTGATTTTGTGAGAGTTTATGTTTTGTTCAACAACAAGAAGTAGAGAGATAAAATTGTATTCAAGTGAATGAATAATATTAGATTGAATTAGTCTAAAATTAGAAGAGAAACCCTTCTCTTCTCTAGGGTGGCCGGGTAGAGGGAGGGGGAAGAGTGCCCAATATATTTTGTAGTTGCTCTTCACAAGAACAATAGGTATGCAAGGCTATAATTAGTAGGCAATGATCATGTAACCCACTAATTAATTGATTAATGCACAATAATCCTCCCTTCCCATATTACACGGCTCACCCATATTAAAATGAGTCCATTTTAAGTTTGTCAATTTGTTAATATGTATTGTGTGACATATTTGACATGTTACTTGACATGTTGTTTAAATAATGCATTTTTAACAAATTAAAAAATCATTACATAAACAAAATAAATCACATATAAATATTAACTAGTAATTCACAATTACTATTACTTAAAATGGGTCATATAATTATAAATCACAACTACTTGTATTTATAATAAATAATTCATTCTTATTTCAATTGTTTCATAAACAATAAATAAACCTTAAGTAATAAAATAATTTAATTACTTATCACGAATCTTATTTAATCAATTACAATAAGATACGTATTATAACTCACAAAATCATTTGTTCAATTTTAAGGAATTAATTAACTTGTATCGTCATACAATTAATTAATTAGTCAATTAAGAATGTTTCCTTAGAGGTATGACCTTAAGGGATCAACTGATCACCACCGTCGCACGACAGTAATGTCAAACTCTAGTCAGCCAATCATTACCGATTAATGTGGATCAGTTGACAATAAAATGTTACATTCCCTTATGTATTCTTAATATGAGAATTAAACATGTGATCGTATTATTGTCGAGGACACATACTCCAACAATCTCCCACTTGTCCGCGACAAGTGTGCGTCACCAATTCTCTTGTCTTATTACTATCTCCCACTCAATGCAAGGTGTCTTGTAGGTCGTACTTGCATTTGATCATATCTTGAGTGGTTTCCTCGATCTGGAGAACGACTTTCTGACCGGAGTTATCTACCATAGATGCCTTCCGAGCGTGGCCACGCATTTCCAGTTCACTACTCCTCGAGTGGCCTTGAGATATAAGATAACCCTGACGGGGATGGACAATTCCTATTTCACTCTTCCCTTTGAATAGCCACAGCTCATCATCACCCAAAACATGTCCATTAAACCCCATTTACGAAGATCGCCGAACATAAATCAAAGTCACTCTGAAACTGTGCCATCTTAGGCGAACAGTCATTTGTCAAAGAATTGACTCATAAGAATACCATAGTAACTCTCGCCACGACCAGGCTATAAAAATTGCCAAAACTCTATAAGCGGTCATAAGCCCGGCAGAGTGTCCCTCACAGTCTGCCTATGTGATCGGCTAGTCATATCTTATGACTCTATTGCACTTGAACTTGCCATCAACCGCATCACACTCTAGTTACTTCGAGACGTCACCTCATGTAAGTAACTATGGGCTATTACTATGTCAATCTAGTTCACTTTAATGGGGTCCAATATTGTCTCAACAACCCATTTGGATGTGACAAAGTAATAAAATTAAATTTAAAATTAAAATTTAAAAGACAAATGCGATTATTCTATATGAACAAATAAAACAACATTTTATTTCATATCAAATAGTCTAGTACAAACTGGGTATACGTTTAAGCCCCATGGATACAACATGTCCATCATGTTTCGCCTACGATAAAGGCTTGGTGAGCGGATCAGTTAAGTTATCATCCGTCCCAACCTTACAAATCACAATTTCCTTTCTTTCAATAAAATCTCTAATGATATGAAACTTTTTGAGTACATGTCTAGATTTATTACTAGACTTTGGTTCTCTAGCTTGGAAGATAGTTCCATTGTTGTCACAATAGAGAGTAATGGGATCCTTGGTGGTAGGAACTACTCTTAGCCCTTCATGAATTGCCTAATTCATATAGGTTCCTTGGCAACTTCTGATGCTGCAACGTACTGAGCCTCCGTAGTAGAATCCGCAATCACAGCTTCCTTGAAGCTTCTCCAGCTGACGGCGCCACCATTAAGCATAAATACAAAACCATCTTGTGATTTTATGTCATCTTTATCTGTTTGAAAGCTCGAGTCTGTGTAACCCTTAACCCACAACTCGGAGTCTCCTCCAAACACTATGATAGAATCCTTAGTCCTTCGCAAGTACTTAAGGATATTCTTCACAGCTATCCAGTGACTCTCACCTGGATTCTTTTGAAATCTACTTGTCATACTTAGAGCATATGAGACATCTAGACGAGTGCATATCATGGCATACATGATTGATCCAATAGCGGAAGCATAGGGAATCAATTTCATGCGCTCAACATCTTCGGGTTCGGAAGGAGATTGAGACTTGCTCAAAAAGATTCCACTACCCATAGGAATTAAGCCTCTCTTAGACTTATCCATGCTGAAGCGTCGAAGAATCTTATCAATGTAAGATTCTTGACTCAATGCCAATATCCTTTTGGTTCTATCTCTATAGATCCGGATACCAAGTATGCGTTGTGCTTCTCCTAAATCCTTCATTTGGAAATGACTTCCCAAATACTCCTTGACGGAGGACAACATTGGAATGTCATTTCCAATGAGTAGTATGTCATCCACATAAAATATTAGGAACACAACATTCCTCCCACTGAACTTCATGTATAAACATGGTTCCTCAACACTTCGAGTAAAACCAATTTCTCTTATAACATGATTGAATCGATGATTCCAGCTTCTAGATGCTTGCTTAAGACCATAAATGGATCTATTAAGCTTACACACCTTGTTAGGAATTTTGAGATCTACAAAACCTTCAGGTTGCATCATGTACACCTCCTCTTCTAAATGCCCATTTAGAAAAGCGGTTTTTACATCCATTTGCCGCATTTCATGATACCACTTGTTAGATTCATCAATCTTAAAAGTTAACATATAGAATATGTGATAAATTAATTTAGCCATAAAATTAATTCTAGATCTTATGCATGTAAAACAAAATACAAGAGTGAAGAAAATCGGTTCCTTACATATGTATTTTCGGCTATTAGGGCACTAGTAAGGTCTCCTACCTCACTTAGTTCTTGAGCTTTCCTAATGGATGAACAAGATTCAATTGTAGAATCTCTCCTCAAGTGTTGTACCAAAAAAACACTCTTAATACAAATATTAATTTGATTACTAGAATTAATATTTGTTCCCTTAAAATTACTAATATTATGTATATACTACTTCTAGTATTGTTGAATAATATTAGAGATTTTATGTGAGTTTTTATGATTTTTGTTCAACAACAAAACTTAGAGAGATAAGCAAATATTCAATGTGAATGAATAATATTAGAATGAATTAGTATCAAATAAGAAGAGAAAACTCTTATCTTTCTCTAGGGTGGCTGGATGGGTGCACAAGGGAAAAGTGCCCAATATCTTTTCTAGTTGCTCTTCACAAGAGACTAGGCATGAAGGTCTATATGTTGTAGGTGATGATTATGTTGCCACTTAATAAAAATTATCAAACACAACTAACTCCTAATCCCTCCATAATCACGGCACACCCATATTAACATGGGTCCATTTTAAGTTTGTCAATTTGTTAATTTGTATTGTGTGACAAATTGGACATGTTACTAGACATGTTGTTTAAATAATGTATTTTTAACAAATTAAAAATCATTATATAAACAAAATAAATCACATACAAAAATTAATTAGTAATTCACAATTAGTATTACTTAAAATGGGTCATATAATTATAAGTCACAACTACTTGTATTTATAATAATCAATTCATTCTTATTTCAATTGTTTCATAAACAATAAATAAATCTTAAGTAATAAAACAATTTAATTACTTATCACGAATCTTATTTAATCAAATTACAATAAGATACGTATTATAACTCACAAAATCATTTGTTCAATTTTTAGGAATTAATTAACTTGTATCGTCATACAATTAACTAATTAGTTAATTAAGAATGTTTCCTTAGAGGTATGACCTTAAGGGATCAACTGATCACCACCGTCGCACGACAGTAATGTCAAACTCTAGTCAGCCAATCATTACCGATTAATGTGGATCAGTTGACAATAAAATGTTACATTCCCTTATGTATTCTTAATATGAGATTTAAACATGTGATCGCATTATTGTCGAGGACACACACTCCAACAAACTCCCACTTGTCCACCACAAGTGTGCGTCACCAATTCTCTTGTCCTATACTATCTCCTACTTAATGCAAGGTGTCTTGCAGGTCGTACTTGCATTTGATCATATCGTGAGTGGTTTCCTTGATCTGGAGAACAACTGTCTGACCGGAGTTATCTACCATAGATACTTTCTGAGCGTGGCCACGCATTTCCAGTTCATTACTCCTCGAGTGGCCTTGAGATATAAGATAACCCTGACGTAGATGGACAATTCCTATTGCACTCTTCCCTTCGATTAGCCACAGCTCATCATGACCCAAAACATGCCCATTAGACCCCAATTATGAAGGTCGCCGAGCATAAATCAAAGTCACTCTGAAACTGTGCCATCTTAGGCGAACAATCATTAGTCAAAGAATTGACTCATAAGAATACCATAGTAGCTCTCGCCACGACCAGGCTATAAAAATTGCCAGAACTCTATAAGCGGTCATAGGTCCGACAGAGTGTCCCTCACAGTCTGCCTATGTGATCGACTAGTCATCTCTCATGACTCTATGGCACTTGAACTTGCCATCAATCGCATCACACTCTTGTTGCTTCGAGATGTCACCTCATGTAAGTAACTAGGGACGAATACTATGTTAATCCAGTTCACTTTAATGGGGTTCAATATTGTCTCAACAATCCCATTTGGATATAACAAGGTATAAGATGAGTTAATAATAACTCAAACAATAAATGTGATTATCACACATGAGCAGTCAATACCATGTTGCAACTCCATGTCTTATAATCATGAGTGCACTTATGTACTTGTGTAACGCAATAAAAGTTTAGCTTGTGAACATACCAAGTGTCCAAGTGTTCAAACTTTTCCGAATTGCGATTTCCTTCAACTTCATGTTATCCCTTATAGCATGAATTTTTACTAAGTACATGTCTAGACTTCATACTAGACATAGGTTCTTAAGCTTAAAAGAAGCTATTAGTGTTATCACATAAATTGTGGTGTGAGTTTCGGTAGACAACACTACTTATAGTTTTAACGTCTACCACTTAATCACAACGCACTTAGGTTCATTTCGTAGAAACTTGCAATGGATGACAATAGAATACTCTTTTCTAGTCTTGTACTCCTTATGTCAATATTCTACCTGGGATTTTCACAAATCCAAATGAGTTTGGAAACTTGAGTTTGTGTAACTTCTTAACACCCAACTTATTTCTCTTCCAAACTATAAAACAGATCATTAGTTCTCCTAGAGAATTCATGACGGTTCTTTAAGGCTTACCAATGACTCTCATATGGGTAGACTTGTTATCAACTTATCATGCTCCAAGCATTTAATTAAATGCAGGACATATGCATAATGGTATACATGATTGTACTAATGGCGGAAACATTAGTAATCATATTCATGTAGACAATAGTTCTTAGGTTCAAGTGAATAATCATAGCTCTATGAGAATTCAAATTTCATCGATATGAACAACCTACTTAACTGATTGTATTAAGAAGGATCATTATCATCATAAGATACCTATCTAAGGGTCAATCCAACATCCCATGTTATAATAGACATACATAATGCCAAATATTATCCAGAATTAAAAACCTATTTGCACGTCATTTTTCAATGAGTAATAAGTCATACGATTCATGGAGGATGATCGCTCCCACTGAACTTCATGTCTAAACATGACAATCATTTGCTCCCACTCAAGTCCATGTGTACATATGTTTCTCCATGGAAACATTACATAATGGAATGTTCATTGCTTCTCTAAGTATTAATCAAAACCATATATGTCATTCACATATCACTTTCAAAATACCCATTTAGGAAGTGGCTTTGATACTTTACTTACTTTCATAATGAATAGCAATGTTTTTAATCCTTAGCTTAGTTAACAATTAAATTAGTTCTTGTAGACATCGACATGCCACTCCATGCAATTCTTAATCATAAACATTATGGGTGTGCCGTGATTATGGAGGGATTAGGAGTTAGTTGTGTTTGATTATTTTTATTAAGTGGCAATATAATTATTACCTACAACATATAGACCTTCATGCCTACTCTCTTGTGAAGAGCAACTAGAAAATATATTGGGCACTCTTCCCTTGTGCACCCATCCGGCCACCCTAGAGAAAGAGAAGAGTTTTCTCTTCTTATTTGATACTAATTCATTCTAATATTATTCATTCACTTTGAATATTTGCTTATCTCTCTAAGTTTTGTTGTTGAACAACAATCATAAAAACTCAGATAAAATCTCTAATATTATTCAACAATACTAGAAGTAGTATATACATAATATTAGTAATTTTAAGGGAACAAATATTAATTCTAGTAATCAAATTAATATTTGTATTAAGAGTGATTTCCTTGGTACAATCCTTGAGGAGAGATTCTACAATTGAATCTTATTCATCCATTAGGAAAGCTCAAGAACTAAGTGAGGTAGGAGACCTTACTAGTGCCCTAATAGCCGAAAATACATATGTAAGGAACCGATTTTCTTCACTCTTGTATTTTGTTTTGCATGCATAAGATCTAGAATTAATTTTATGACTAAATTAATTTATCACATATTCTATATGTTAACTTTTAAGATTGATGAATCTAACAAGTGGTATCTAGGCGACATCAAAGCTGGAAAGGTTATTCCATTAGGTAATTTAATTATCCCTATCTTTTTATGTTTCGATCTCAACTTTGCTATTGTGATACAAGTTGTGATAATTCCCTTTTTATTGTAATTAGGGCATTCGAGCAAGGACAAGGGCAAAGAAAAGCAAGCCTAGAAGATCTTGAGGGAAGCTAGATGTAGCCGCCCATGGTGCTAGATCAATGGGAACTTGGCTTTATTTTGTCTTTATTTTGTGTTGTATTTTGGAATTTTAGAACTATTTTCAATTTCCTCGTTCGACTTGGGAATTTGCTATTTCCTAAAACAATGGTTGTATTTTGGATTTTGGTGACTTGGTTTGCAACCCAAGTCACTTACTTTATCGTATTGGTTGTTCTAAAATTTATCATCATACATTACTTGCATCTAGAAACATAAGATTATCGACTTAAATGGATTATATAGACGATTATAATGATCACGTCATTATATGTCCATAAGCTATGAATTCGATTCTCCTTATGTCATAGTGACTAAAAGTCACAACTTACTTATGAAAGATTAATTATGAAGTTAAGATTGAGTTGTTGAACTCATATAAGGGAACATTATCAACCTCGTTTGATTCACCTATCCAACTCAAATCGTCTTATCTAAGTTATCCTTTTAAAATGTCTTGACTAAATCACTATTAAATAGATATATGATTTATATTTCTCCTTAACCATCATTATTTGTGGCTCAAAAGCTATCTTTGGAGAAATAGGATATTTTTCTAAAGATAGAGTGGGAGTAATTTAGCCACAAGCCTTGCCACAAGCCTTGAGAAGGTAGATACTACGCAAGGAGACCAAAAGAAGATGTTCTTGAGGACACTACGCGAGGAGACCAAAAGAAGATTTTCTTGAGGATACTACGCGAGGAGACCAAAAGAAGATGTTCTTAAGGAGAACAAAAGAAGATGTTCTTAAGGATACTACTCGAGGAGACCAAAAGAAGATGTTCTTAAGGAAACTATATGAGGACACCAAAAGAAGGCGTTCTTTTAAAATTTAGATTATGATCTATGAAGTTACAAGAGATCTTAAAATTCGACATTTTACTTAAGAGCCCTAAGAAACTAAAATGATATCCGTGCAATTAAATGGATTTATTTGGGATTGTTGAGACCAAATCAAAGTAAATAGAAGTTTATGATTAAGAATTGCATGGAGTGGCATGTCGATGTCTACAAGAACTAAGTTAATTGTTAACTAAGCTAAGGATTAAAAACATTGCTATTCATTATGAAAGTAAGTAAAGTATCAAAGCCACTTCCTAAATGGGTATTTTGAAAGTGATATGTGAATGACATATATGGTTTTGATTAATACTTAGAGAAGCAATGAACATTCCATTATGTAATGTTTCCATGGAGAAACATGTGTACACATGGACTTGAGTGGGAGCAAATGATTGTCATGTTTAGACATGAAGTTCAGTGGGAGCGATCATCCTCCATGAATCGTATGACTTATTACTCATTGAAAAATGACGTGCAAATAGGTTTTTATTTCTGGATGATATTTGGCATTATGTATGTCTATTATAACATGGGATGTTGGATTGACCCTTAGATAGGTATCTTATGATGATAATGATCTTTCTTAATACAATCAGTTAAGTAGGTTGTTCATATCGATGAAATTTGAATTATCATAGAGCTATGATTATTCACTTGAACCTAAAAACTATTGTCTACATGAATATGATTACTAATGTTTCCGCCATTAGTACAATCATGTATACCATTATGCATATGTCCCAGACGAATTAAATGCTTGGAGCATGATAAGTTGATAACAAGTCTACCCATATGAGAGTCATTGGTAAGCCTTAAAGAACCGTCATGAATTCTCTAGGAGAACTAATGATCTGTTCTATAGTTTGGAAGAGAAATAAGTTGTGTGTTAAGAAGTTACACAAACTCAAGTTTCCAAACTCATTTGGATTTGTGAAAATCCCAGGCATATTATTGACATAAGGAGTACAAGACTAGAAAAGAGTATTCTATTGTCATCCATTGCAAGTTTCTACGAAATGAACCTAAGTGCGTTGTGATTAAGTGGTAGACGTTAAAACTATAAGTAGTGTTGTCTACCGAAACCCACACCACAAGTTATGTGATAACACTAATAGCTTCTTTTAAGCTTAAGAACCTATATCTAGTATGAAGTCTAGACATGTACTTAGTAAAAATTCATGCTATAAGGGATAACATGAAGTTGAAGGAAATCGCAATTCGGAAAAGTTTGAACACTTGGACACTTGGTATGTTTACAAGCTAAACTTTTATTGCGTTACACAAGTGCATAAGTGCACTCATGATTATAAGACATGGAATTGCAACATGGTATTGACTGCTCATGTGTGATAATCACATTTATTGTTTGAGTTATTATTAACTCATCTTATACCTTGTTATATCCATATGGGATTGTTGAGACAATATTGAACCCCATTAAAGTGAACTGGATTAACATAGTATTCGACCCTACTTACTTACATGAGGTGACATCTCGAAGCAACTAGAGTGTGATGCGATTGATGACAAGTTCAAGTGCCATAGAGTCATGAGAGATGACTAGTCGATCACATAAGCAGACTGTGAGGGACACTCTGTCGGACCTATGACCGCTTATAGAGTTCTGGCAATTTTTATAGCCTGGTCGTGGCGAGAGCAACTATGGTATTCTTATGAGTCAATTCTTTGACTAATGACTGTTCGCCTAAGATGGCACAGTTTCAGAGTGACTTTGACTTATGCTCGGCGTCCTTCGTAATTGGGGTCTAATGGGCATGTTTTGGGTCATGATGAGCTGTGGCTAATCGAAGGGAAGAGTGCAATAAGAATTGTCCATCCCCGTCAGGGTTATCTTATATCTCAATGCCACTCGAGGAGTAATGAACTGGAAATGCGTGGCCACGCTCGGAAAGTATCTATGGTAGATAACTCCGGTCAGACAGTTGTTCTCCAGATCGAGGAAACCACTCACGATATGATCAAATGCAAGTATGACCTGCAAGACACCTTGCATTAAGTGGGAGATAGTAATAGGACAAGAGAATTGGTGACGCACACTTGTCGTGGACAAGTGGGAGATTGTTGGAGTGTGTGTCCTCGACACTAATGCGATCACATGTTTAAATCTCATATTAAGAATACATAAGGGAATGTAACATTTTATTGTCAACTGATCCACATTAATCGGTAATGATTGGCTGACTAGAGTTTGACATTACTGTCGTGCGACGGTGGTGATCAGTTGATCCCTTAAGGTCATACCTCTAAGGAAACATTCTTAATTGACTAATTAATTAATTGTATGACGATACAAGTTAATTAATTCCTAAAAATTGAACAAATGATTTTGTGAGTTATAATACGTATCTTATTGTAATTTGATTAAATTAGATTCGTGATAAGTAATTAAATTGTTTTATTACTTAAGATTTATTTATTGTTTATGAAACAATTGAAATAAGAATGAATTGATTATTATAAATACAAGTAGTTGTGACTTATAATTATATGACCCATTTTAAGTAATAGTAATTGTGAATTACTAATTAATTTTTGTATGTGATTTATTTTGTTTATATAATGATTTTTAATTTGTTAAAAATGCATTATTTAAACAACATGTCTAGTAACATGTCCAATTTGTCACACAATACAAATTAACAAATTGACAAACTTAAAATGGACCCATGTTAATATGGGTGTGCCGTGATTATGGAGGGATTAGGAGTTAGTTGTGTTTGATTATTTTTATTAAGTGGCAACATAATCATTACCTACAACATATAGACCTTCATGCCTAGTCTCTTGTGAAGAGCAACTAGAAAAGATTTTGGGCACTCTTCCCTTGTGCACCCATCCGGCCACCTTAGAGAAAGAGAAGAGTTTTCTCTTCTTATTTGATACTAATTCATTCTAATATTTTTCATTCACTTTGAATATTTGCTTATCTCTCTAAGTTTTGTTGTTGAACAAAAATCATAAAAACTCACATAAAATCTCTAATATTATTCAACAATACTAGAAGTAGTATATACATAATATTAGTAATTTTAAGGGAACAAATATTAATTCTAGTAATCAAATTAATATTTGTATTAAGAGTGATTTCCTTCGTAAAATCATTGAGGAGAGATTCTACAATTGAATCTTGTTCATCCATTAGGAAAGCTCAAGAACTAAGTGAGGTAGGAGACCTTACTAGTGCCATAATAGCCGAAAATACATATGTAAGGAACCGATTTTCTTCACTCTTGTATTTTGTTTTGCATGCATAAGATCTAGAATTAATTTTATGACTAAATTAATTTATCACATATTCTATATGTTAACTTTTAAGATTGATGAATCTTTCAAGTGATTAAATAAGATTCGTGCTAAGTAATTAAATTGTTTTATTACTTAAGGTTTATTTATTGTTTATGAAACAATTGTAATAAGAATGAATTGATTATTATAAATACAAGTAGTTGTGATTTATAATTGGATGACTCATTTTAAGTAATTGTAATTGTGAATTACTAGTTAATTTTTGTATGTGATTTATTTCATTTATATAATGATTTTTAATTTGTTAAAAATGCATTATTTAAATGACATGTCAAGTAACATGTCCAATATATCACATTACACAATATTGACAATTGACAAAGTTAAAATGGATCCATATTAACTACATGAACCGTGTAAATGGAAGAGGAAGGAGGACTTTGTGCTTAAAATTACTTTAAATTAGTGGGTAACATAATGATTACCTACTAATCATAGGTATGCATACCTACACTCTTGAGAAGAGAAAAATGCAATTGTATTGGGCACTCTACCCATGTAAACCATTGCCTCCTCCCCTATACACTCAAGTAGTGTATTTTCTACAATATACCAATTCATTCTAATTAGTTTTTGAACTTGAGAAAATCTTATGTCTCTAGTTTTGTTGTTGAACAAAAATTAAAAAACTCACATAAAATCTCTAATATTACATATACATTACTAGAAGTAGTAATATCTTAATATTAGTATTTTAAGGGAACAAATATTAGTTTCTAGTAACTAAATTAATATTTGTATTAAGAAGAATTTCCTTGGTACAATCCTTAAGGAGAAGTTCCTACTATGGAGCTTGAAGATTTGGAGCACTCTTGGGAGATCATCCTATTATGGGTAGCTCAAGAACAAGACTAGGAAGGAGTCCTATCTTGTGCCCTTGAAACCGAAATATCACATGGTAAGGAGACGATTTCTTCTTACTAATTTCGAAAGTTTTGCATGCATAAGATCTAGAATTAATTTTATGACTAAATTAATTTATCACATATTCAATATGTAAACCTTTGAGATTAACGAATCAAACAAGTGGTATCATTGTTGGAGTTTGTGTCCTCGACAATAATGCGATCACATGTTTAAATCTCATATTAAGAATACATAAGGGAATTTAACATTTTATTGTCAACTGATCCCCATTAATCGGTAATGATTGGCTGACTAGAGTTTGACATTACTGTTGTGCGACGGTGATGATCAGTTGATCCCTTAAGGTTATACCTCTAAGGAAACATTCTTAATTGACTAATTAATTAATTGTATGACGATACAAGTTAATTAATTCCTAAAAATTGAACAAATGATTTTGTGAGTTATAATACGTATCTTATTGTAATTTGATTAAATAAGATTCGTGATAAGTAATTAAATTGTTTTATTACTTAAGATTTATTTATTGTTTATGAAACAATTGAAATAAGAATTAATTGATTATTATAAATACAAGTAGTTGTGACTTATAATTATATGACCCATTTTAAGTAATAGTAATTGTGAATTACTAATTAATTTTTGTATGTGATTTATTTTGTTTATATAATGATTTTTAATTTGTTAAAAATGCATTATTTAAACAACATGTCTAGTAACATGTCCAAATTGTCACACTATACAAACTAACAAATTAACAAACTTAAAATGGACCCATGTTAATATGGGTGTGCCGTGATTATGGAGGGATTAGGAGTTAGTTGTGTTTGATTATTTTTATTAAGTGGCAACATAATCATTACCTACAACATATAGACCTTCATGCCTAGTCTCTTGTGAAGAGCAACTAGAAAAGATATTGGGCACTCTTCCCTTGTGCACCCATCCGGCCACCCTAGAGAAAGAGAAGAGTTTTCTCTTCTTATTTGATACTAATTCATTCTAATATTATTCATTCACTTTGAATATTTGCTTATCTCTCTAAGTTTTGTTGTTGAACAAAAATCATAAAAACTCACATAAAATCTCTAATATTATTCAACAATACTAGAAGTAGTATATACATAATATTAGTAATTTTAAGGGAACAAATATTAATTCTAGTAATCAAATTAATATTTGTATTAAGAGTGATTTCCTTGGTACAATCCTTGAGGAGAGATTCTAGAATTGAATCTTGTTCATCCATTAGGAAAGCTCAAGAACTAAGTGAGGTAGGAGACCTTACTAGTGCCCTAATAGCCGAAAATACATATGTAAGGAACCGATTTTCTTCACTCTTGTATTTTTTTTTTGCATGCATAAGATCTAGAATTAATTTATGAATAAATTAATTTATCACATATTCTATAGGTTAACTTTTAAGATTGATGAATCTAACAAGTGGTATCAGAGCAACACGGTTGTTGCATGCAAAATCGGGTTAGTTTTTCCGAGTTAATTTGTTAACAAATAAAACTTGTTATTTAGGATTTATGAAGATAATGTTGGAGTAAGTGTCCCCGACAATAATGCGATCACAATTGTCGATCATATTGATCACATATTTAAATCTCATAACAAGAATACGATAGGGATGATACATTACATATATAATCAACTGGTCCACACATATCGGTAATGATTGGCTGGCTAGAGTTTGACATTACTGTCGTGCGACGGTGGTGATTAGTTGATCCCTTGAGGTCACACCTAAAGGACGATTCCCTTAATTGAAAAAGGTTAATTAATTGTATGTCGATACAGATTAATTAATTCCTTAAAATTGAACAAATTATTATCATAAGAGAGATAATGACATCTTATTATAATGTGATTAAATAAGATTTTATTTAATAATTTAAGAAGTTATATTACTAAAATTAATCGGTGTTTGCGAAACACGCGAGATGAGAATGATAAGTTAGTTATAATTACAAGATGTTGTGAATTATACTAACTAGTATTTAAATGACCATTTTATGTGAACGTAATTTTGAATTACTAGTCAATTTGTTAAATGTGATTTATTTAATTTGTAAATGATATTTAATTTGTTAAATATGCATTTTAAATTAAAACATAACATAAGACATGTCACATGTCACATGACATACAATTGTACAATTGACAAAAATAAAATGGACTCCATATTACACATGATAACCGAAAAATTGGTAGGCAATTTTAAAAGTTTTGTCTTATTCATTTGTTTATGACATTTGATAGTGACTTCACTATGACAAAGGCTTACACTAATTAGTCTTGTGAAGACAAAAAGGAAAACGAAAGGTCCTAAAACCCCCCCTATACCCACCGGTTTTGGTGTGTAACAACAGAGAGATTTTTCTCAATATTATTCATTCTCTCATGTTTTATGAAAAACACAACACTCTCTCTCTTGTTCTTCATAAAATTATTTTTATGAATCTAATTTGTACAAATCAATCACTAATAATACTAGTAGTAGTATATGAGTATTAGTAATCGATTTTAAGGTAAACCACATTACAAATATCTAGTACATATTATTTTGTGGGATTTTGGGATAGTCTTGGGTGCTACTTATTGGAGGGCTTCTATTTGAAGTCATGGATGATCATCCTAATGTATTTTCTAGCTCAATAACAAATGAAGGTAGGAGACCTTCATTTGTGCCCATTTGGTCGAATTTTTGATGGTGAGAAAACGATTTTCTCATCTCTTGTTATTTAGTTTGCATGCATAAGATCTAGTTTTAATTTTATGACTAAATTAAAATGTCACATATATGAATATGTAAAGTAATGGAATTAGTGATTTCTAACAAGTGGTATCTTAAGCCTTAGGTTGTTTGCATGCAAATCGGTTTATAGTTTTTCCGAGTTATAAGAATAACATGCAAAACTAATTAATTTGGTTTTATGAAGATAAACCTAAAAATAACCTTGCATGTTAAACGTTTCTGGTCCTAAGTGATTTTTAGGACATTTTGGTTTATTTATGGATTTTATTGTTCATTTTATATAATATTAGCATTAAAATGTGATTTTTATGATAAAAATGTCATTTTTGGACGAAAAATAGCTATACTTCGAATCTTTCAGTGGTTTTTGGATATGTTTTCACATATATTATCTACTGATGGTCTGTAAATTTTCATGATAAAATGAGTTGTTTTGCTCGAAATATGGATTTTTTAAGTTAAAATCGTATTTAAATGGGTAAATAGGTTAATATGAGTTATATTTCGAATATGGTCATGGAAATTTAGTATGTTGTCACATGAAATTTTGCAAGATGTTTGTAAAATATTTGGCTATAATGAAGTCTTTATGCATGATTTATGAATTTTTGATGAAAAATCACATAAATAGTGACTATAATTAGTAATAATGCTAAAACATACTTCATGACTAAAGGAAAAACGTCACATGTTGCATTTTATCATATATTTCAGATCTAAAAGTGAAAAGTTGATGAATATAATTTTTCTCATATTTTTTTAGGGTCATAATTGTTAAAACCGATAAACCGCAACATTGTTTTTCTCGATAAATTTTCGAAATTTTTAACCTAAGTTTTGAACATTATGAGTGTCATGGTATTTTTCCAGAATGTTCATGAGTTTAAATTTCAAATTTTGAAATTATTTGAAATTTTTATGATTTAATTTGAGGTTTATTGCATAAACTTTGTATTTTTGGGTCCATTTATGAACAATATTAAGAAATCAAGTTTAATTATTGTCAAAATGTTAGTGGAGACTAATTTTGAGTCCTAAGATGGTTAGGGTAATTAACTTGTACATAAATATGAATTTATGTAATTATTGTGATTTTAAAAGGTTAAATCACGCAAATCCGTAAAAACCGATTAATATACGATATTGGCTCTTAAAGGCGATTTAGCATAAAATTTGGCATGCTCATACATATTATAATGCTGCATTTTATTTATGATTGTCATATTTTAATTTTATGTAATTTTTGAATTATGTAATTTTACTTAGTATGGCCTTAGTGTTAATTGATATTACCCGAAATGTATGGGAATATCGATTCGGTTGTAATTATTGTGATCTCGTATCACCGTTTTGTAATTTAATAGATTTATTTTTATTTTATTACAAATGTATAATAGGAAATTATGTAATTCAATTTTGTAACTTATTTATTCCGGAGTTCCTTGAAGACGGTGCCACTCGAGAAGGCGATATATTAAAGAAAGTGTTGCCTTGAAATGCGTGCCAAGACCGAAGTTCAAGAGACCAAAGGAGTTGGTTTCCGAATTTGTAATAGTTTATTAGATTTACTATTTTAGGAAGACCATACTAGGATTTTATTTTTATGCTTTGCATTTTATTTATATGTTGCATGCATCGCTAAATCGCCATAACTAAACATGCATTTTAAATCAAGTTTATCGACCGCGTCAATTACAATTATCGTAGTTCACCGCTTTAGTTCACTTAAAACGTGATAGATAATAAATTGACATGACCTCTCGCTAAATAAACAATTGAGACTTAGCCTTACCAAAAATTAGAAACCATGAAAACCTATTTCGTGAGGGAGTGCACTCGGCCTTACCGGGGTACAAACCTTGCTACGTAGGGGAACTGGGTGATAAATGTCTACCCAACGAATTTATAAAGATAAGGGTTGTATTCGGCTTTACCGATGCCGAAGTTGATGTAAATTTGGATGATGGACACATTTATTCGAAATTTGGGTTGAACTCAACGAAAGTATTCTCGACGGTTGCCGGATGTGTTTCGGGCTAAAGATAAATATTAATGTAATTTTATCGACCAAGAGTTCTAAAAGTAGAATCGATTAAAGAGTTAATCCACCGAGTTATATTGATGAGGGTTGTATTCGGCTTTACCGATGCCTAAGTTAATATGAATTTGGATCTTAGAATCATTTATCATAGGTGGGTAGAGGTCACTATGTAAATGCTTTACTTGTTATTTACAAGTATTAATAAAACGATAAATGTTAAGTTTTCCACTATTCCGTTATCATATTGTTCTATTTCTTTACCACAATTCCTATACGATATCATTTCGATTTCAATTCAAATCTCCATTAAAACATCGTAACGAAAGACAAAATTTGAATGTTCTTCTAAAAACCCCGTATTATCCATTGTAAGGATCTCTTGTGAAGAATATAGATAAAAGTTATTCATGAGCAAACGGGTTTTTGATTCTTGACTAACATATCTACTTACAATGAATTATTTCTCATATGCTTAATTGAGTTAAGTACTTTGAAACGTTAAATCATTTTGGTAACTAGATTTGTAGGAAATCAAAATTGACCAAAATACCGCAACCACTTCAATGAAAGTTTTAAGACTAAACGAATGAATTGAAGAGTAGTCTTCATGAAATTCAATTTTGCTTCTCTAAGCAAAGACTCATTGAAATAAGTGGGAGCATTCTCTTAACCGTTAAGAAAAGGACGAGGTTCAAAGAAGTAAAATTAGAATGGAATTGATACAAGGTAATGTTAAAAGTAAAGTTATTGAGAATAACGATACTAAACCTATCAATCCCGACCGATAAAGTTTCCATTGTTTTAAGTGTTGGACGCTAGAAAGGAAACTACCCCAAGTTATTGAAGAATCAGCAAGTTAGTTGTGGGACATCTAATGAGACCTTTTTCTTTAAATGTTTATTTGATTAACATAAATCTTGCTAGTACTACTTCGTCAATATTAGAAACCAGTGGAGGTTTTCATCATTGTATTCGATACATAAGATGATTATAATATGACGACTAGCATCAAATAATGTCGAGAGATAGAGTCATTGTGTAATCAATCTAGTTTTGGGTTTATAGTTGTACCTTAATTATGACTATTAAGTGCATAAACTCTGAATAAGAATATAATCTTGTTAAGATACAAAAGAGGTTTCACTTTTGTGACCCTATACACCACGATTTGATGTATGGCTAGCCCATTATCAAGGTGAATATATTCTAAACCAAACTAGAATGATATATCATGTAGATGATGCAAGACTCAAATTGGTAACCCAAGATTGAACCTTAGATTCTGGAATGATGAACGCAAAGAGTTATCGAGTACTCTTGAAACCATTAGATCTTATGGTATATGCGTATCTTGTATTCAAATCAAGATGTCTCGTGCCTTTTGGTTGAAAAGGAGATCGAGGTTGTAAATCATTGATCCAAAATAGGTTGATCATTTTCTTTTACCAACGATTTAAGTTGACGCTAATGTGTTCACTTAATAAGGTAAATAGAGAAGTCTATGAAGAAATACAAAGAGTTCACAGACGCACGATTTGATCGTAATGGGAATATCTAAGTGATAACTTTGATATAAGCCAAAGGAAGTGTGATATAGTATCACAAATTAATCTCTCTTAACACGCATTATGGAATAAGGTTTGACAAACTCTATTCAATATGGTTTGGACATTGATCAAGTTACTTTGAGTTACTTGATCTTATTTTGGGGATATTATCATTTTGTCTAAAGGTGTTTTTCCACTAAATCTAAACTATTCATATGAGATATGGAATGATAGTGTACCATGCTCATAAGTTTTTCACAAGAAACAAGCGATCCTTTTACAATAATCACGAGTACAACGGGTTTGTGCACTACTACAGATATAGGCTATAACAACGGCTAAAAACCGTTGTTATATAAAATAGCGGACGTTGTTAAAGCGTCCGTTGTAAAAGGTTTTAACAACGGTTGGTTTTCTTAAGCAACCCGTTGTAAAACTATTAACAACGGTTTTAAGTATCAAAACCCGTTGTTGAAAGTGTGACTCAATTTTGGTGGGAAAGTTATAACAACGGTTAATTTAAAAGGAACCGTCGTTATAACTAAAGACAACGGGTTGTATCTACATAACCGTTGTTGTTTGTTTTTACAAAATAAAAAAAATTAAATTAAATATTACTAGATGCATGCATAATTACGGGGCCCGTTATAATTCCGATGCATGCATTATTACCGTCATCCCCGACTTGTGCATATGAATGGACAATATATGGAATGAGAAGGGTTTACATTAGATTTGAAGCAGGGAGATATGATGATTATGGCACAACTTCCTAAACATGCATATATTATATTAATTAAAAAACAACTCAAAGGACACATTACTTAGTATAAATACATACATTATCTCAACCACTATTCCATTATCTCACTATCTTCAAACCCTAACTGCTAAAACAATCTCCAACCCCTAATTAATCTTTCAAACTAACAACTCCAAAGTTCATCAACAAAATGAACGATTACATCCTTAAAACTCTTACTATGATCGAGAACAACAACAGCTTCATCCGCCGGTTGCTCCACATCGAGGACAGTTTTAGGAGCTATCTTGTGGATGCTCAAGCCACACTCAAGGACGCCAAAAGAAATGGCTTGACAGAGCAGCAGTTGTTGCAGCTATATGACGATATAGCAATCACGAACGAAACCTCCAAAAAACTAAGGAGGAGAGGAGGGATATCATAGAAGAGAATAAGACTCTCTATGAAAATATAAGAATTTCATTTTTAGAAATGTAATTCTTTTTTTAATTTATGTATATATATATATATATATATATATATATATTAATGAATTATTAATTAAGTTTATCATGCATTCCTCTCTATCATCTTTCTTCTTCTTTGTTTTATTTTATTTAATTTGTTTTACGAGCTAATTAAGCGAATAATAACATAATAATGATCGATAAAAACCCATCATATATACATGCAAATGAAATAATTAAAAAAAAAAACAATGACGATGAAAGACGATGAAACCAACAGTGACGGCGAGATTTACCTGATAATTAGAGAAAGTAAGAGACGATGAAACCAACAAAGGATTGGCGAGATGATAAAGCGACGATGAGAAAGAGAAAAAGAGAGAAAGAGACGATGAGAAAGTGTGTTTGTGTTTGTGTTTGTGTTTGTGTTTGTGTTTGTCTCTGTTTGTGTTTGTGTTAGGTTATGTATGTGTTTTGTGGGTCGAGTCGATCCGTGTTTGTGTGGTTTATAGTATTGAAAGTATTGACAACGGTTGTTCAACAACAACCGTTGTTAAATAAGTTTTAACAACGGTTGAAAATCAACAACCGTTGTCAAATAAGTATTAACAACGGGTTTAAAAATACCCGTTGTGATTACTTTTCACTAACTTTGCGCCAATTTTGCGCCAAATTATTAACAACGGTTGTGCAAATTTAACCCGTTGTTAAAACTTATAACAACGGTTATATAACCATACCCGTTGTAATTAAGTTTAGTAAAAATCGCGCCATACATTCTACAACGTCTATTGTGATTTTCGTGCATAAACGTTGTTAAAGGGGCGTTGTAGTTGCCTGGATTTGTAGTAGTGGTGGCTCGTGAAATTGTCTTACTAGAAAACAAGTTTATTTCTAGAAGACAGAGTGGGAGAAAATATTCAAGAGCCACAAAAGATTTGTGTGTCGCAAGAAACTGGTCTTTCTTGGCTACATGAGACGTTTTGTGTAAGACGTTGTTTCTTCAAAACCTAGGAGGTTAAAGTCATCACTTGTTGAAGATGATGAATTCATGTTACTTTTAAGAAAGTAAAGAGCTTACAACTTACAAAGAAATTGTTTGATTCAAGTTAATTACTTCTGGAAAGGAATAAACATATGACTTACATGAGAATGTTTAAGTCACAACTCAATACAAGGCTTAGAGCCATGAAAATCCGAAATAAAAGGCTTAATTAGTGACAAAGGGTTTTGCACTAATAAAGAGAAATTTCAAAGCTTGATTGGTAGCAAAGGGTTTTGCACTAGTTGAGAAGCTTAAGTCTAAGGATTGTATTTCATTATGATGAGATATATAGCAAGTGAATCCAAAAACCCACTTCTTCAAAGAAGAAATGTATTCGATACATGTTATGAGTTTTTGCAATCCTAAGATAATGTGCAACTTAAGAGATGGTCTTGAGTAGTTCATCAATGAGTTGGAATCAATGATTTGATCATGGTATAAAAATTTTCTCGATAAGTCGAGAAGTTGTGTTTATATATGGAGTTTAGTGGGAGTTACGGAAATTTTAGTAGTCTTATATGTGGATGACATATTGATCATTGCGAATGATTTAAGACTTTGGAGAAATATAGTACATCTATAATATCCGGATTTATGGAGATAAATCTACATGGTTTTAATGTCAAATAAGGAGTCTTATGTTGATAAGATTCATGACTAGTTCAATCGAGTTGAACATATTTGATTGATTCCATTTGCTTCCGCTGCCGAATCAATTAAATAGGAAATGATGTATAACACTTCATATACTTTGAGTATGATGAATTGTTTCAAATCGAATATAAGTAATAGTTACCAAGTAAGCCATAAAGATTACCCTTAAGTGCTTGCAGAAGCATTAAGGATGTAAAGCAAAGTGTTTTTGATGCAATTTTGTGTAAGGGTGTTACACAAATGACAACTGACAATTGAGATTGCGCATGGTTTCCGACAAAACCATAATCAAAACACATTAGGATGGTTAAGATACCATTGTGGATATGTTATTTAAGAAATAGATTTTCTAGAATCGTTCTAGGCAATAAAGAACAATGAGAAATATTTACAACGGAAATTGAGTACACTTGCAATCATGGGATGTGCAAGAGGGATGAGTTCCGCACACTGTGAAAACAATGGGAGCTATTTTAAGGCAAGAAAGCCTATGTCTATATTGGATCTAGACACGTATTCAGAAAGTTTTGTAATGCAAATGTATACATTACGAAAGGAAAACAAGTATGTAGCAAGGTTGAGCAGGGAGTTGCTAAGACCTACTTACAATGCCTATTCATAGGCTTAACATGATGAGTCATGTCATTTCAATTGGATTGAGATGAACAACTACATACAAGATCAAATTAGAATATAGAATATGAAATAATAATCAGGCATTGACTATTCATGCGTGATAATCGCATTTGTCGTTCGAGTTTTACTTTAAAACTCTTTTATTATACTTTGTTACATCCAAACGGGTTGTATGATGATATTGAACCCCGTTAAAGTGAACCCGGATTAACATAGTATTCTCCCATAGTCACTTGTATGAGGTGACGTCTCGAAGTGACTAGAGTGTGATGCGATTGATGGCAAGTTCAGTGCCATACAGTCATGTGAGATGACTAGTCGATCACATAGGCAGACTGTTAGGAACACTTTGTCGGGCAGTGACCGCTTATAGAGTTCTGGCAAATTTATATAGCCTGGTCGTGGCGAGAGCTACTATAGTATTCTAATGAGTCGATTCTTTAGACTAAAGACTGTTCGCCTAAGATGGCACAGTTTCAGATTAGCTTTGATTTATGTTACTACGACCTTCGTAAATGGGGTCAAATGGGCATATTTTGGGTTATGATGGCTGCGGCTAGTCGAAGGGAATAGTGCGATAGGAAATGTCCACCCCTTTGTCAGGGTTAAAACAATATCTCAGGGCCACTCGAGGAGTAATGAACTGGAAATGCGTGGCCACGCTCGGAATGTTTCTATGGTAGAAAATTCCGGTCAATCAGTTATTCTCCAGATCGAGGAAACCACTCTCGATATGATCATTTGCAAGTACAACCCGAAAGACACCTTGCATTGAGTGGGAGATAGTAATAGGACAAGAGAATTGGTGGCGCACACTTGTCGAGGACAAGTGGGAGATTGTTGGAATAAGTGTCCCCGACAAAAATGCGATCACAATTGTCGATCATACTGATCACATATTTAAATCTCATAACAAGAATACGAAAGGGATGATACATTACATATATAGTCAACTGGTCCACACATATTGGTAATGATTGGCTGGCTAGAGTTTGACATTACTGTCGTGCGACGGTGGTGATTAGTTGATCCCTTGAGGTCACACCTAAAGGACGATTCCCTTAATTGAAAAAGGTTAATTAATTGTATGTCGATACAGATTAATTAATTCCTTAAAATTGAACAAATTATTATCATAAGAGAGATAATGACATCTTATTATAATGTGATTAAATAAGATTTTCTTTAGTAATTTAAGAAGTTATATTACTAAAATTAATCGGTGTTTGCGAAATACGCGAGATGAGAATGATAAGTTAGTTATAATTACAAGATGTTGTGAATTATACTAACTAGTATTTAAATGACCATTTTATGTGAAAGTAATTTTGAATTACTAGTCAATTTGTTAAATGTGATTTATTTAATTTGTTAAATGATATTTAATTTGTTAAATATGCATTTTAAATTAAAACATGACATAAGACATGTCACATGTCACATGACATACAATTGTACAATTGACAAAAATAAAATGGACTCCATATTACACATGATAACCGAAAAATTGGTGGGCAATTTTAGAAGTTTTGTCTTATTCATTTGTCTATGACATTTGATAGTGACTTGACTATGACAAAGGCTTACACTAATTAGTCTTGTGAAGACAAAAAGGAAAAAGAAAGGTCCTAAAACCCCCCCTATACCCACCGGTTTTGGTGTGTAACAATAGAGAGATTTTTCTCAATATTATTCATTCTCTCATCTATAAAATACTATTAAAAGCCTAGGCTAAAATGACCCATAAACTCCATGTAGACAAATCCACATAGGATTTAGAAATGCCACGCAGGATTTGGAAATGCCACGTTTGTTTACGGGCTGCCACGTTTGAAATTTTCTCTACAAATCAGTTGAGCCTCAATCTTGAATTTGCAATCAATTATATCATTGACACCGTCCCTTTGTTTCTTCCTTTTCATCTCCCACAATTGAATTGTTTGTTAATGCTCATAATAAAACCAACCTAATATCGCTCACCCTAATCTATACAAATCTATAATCTATAAATACTATAAAAAGACAAACTAAAATATTTTACATGGCAAATCCTATTACTACACAAATCCAACGTGGCATTACTACAAATACATTGACACTCTAGTGTCTTCGATACTTCGATGCACAGATGACCATAATAAATTCAACGAGATTTGCAATCCCTTTCTATTTGTGAATCAAACCGTCAAGTGGCCTTTGATTTTCAAATTAATCATTTATGAATGAATGACCATAATAAATTCAACGAGAATTCTAGGTGATTCACATATCCTAATACCTCCAACTTCTGCTTCTTATTACCATGTCCGTTTATCTCCCTTCCTCAATATATTTACAATAAATTGAATAAAAACACTCACATTAAATAAGAAAATAGTTTTGTCATTTTTAAGAGTCTACAAATTAGTATTTAAACTCGTGTTTTAACCCATTACACAGATGTGACAAGATTGTAAGGGAAATACAACTGTGCAAGAAATATATATAATACAAAACTCAAAAATTACGACACCACACTCTCAACCCTCGGGGTGCCCATGCTACGCAATAGTTCACCAAACAAAGGAGGCTACGCACTGCCGATCAGATATTACATGTGGGATATCGTCATTCATATCATGGATGCCTGGTCGCGGTATAATTGTAGGATTTTCTTAAAATATAATTTTGTGCTTTACTGACATGAACTACTGACATAATCTTATTTTGGTATGTATGAGAATGATTTTGCCTTTGTTTCATGAATATTATTGAAGGAATACCAATTTGAGGGATGGAACGAAACAAATGAAAAAGGGATGGAAGTATGGAACTTACAAAAGTCGGAATCAAGAAGACAAAGCAAATGAAATGGAACAACAAAGCGTAGCAGAATAATTAGTAGACGTTATTTTATCATTATACTCGTATGCGAGTGATTATTGGACTCCGTATATCAGTGCATTATATCTTAAATTTTCACATGAACCTATATAGTATATGGACGAGACATTTCTTCATATACTGTACTTTGTACCAACTATTTATTTCTTTAGAAGTTTTGTTTATTGGACTTTGTTTATTATTTCCTCCGTCTTGGAACAAAACCAAGAAAAGAGGGAGGGGCTAATTATTATTCCGTAGATAATAAGTTGACCAAATTACGAGTGGAGGATCCAATTGACCATCGAGGACATTCTTAAAGTAGAAAATCAAACAATTAATTTAGACACCCAAAATGAAATAGACAAACAAATTACTAGGATGAAGCGATTATAAACTTGGGAATTTTGTAAGAATTAGAGGAATAGGTAATTTTTCGTCCTCTAGGAACCTCTTTAATTCCTAAAAAAAACGTTGGGTCGAATTCGTTTCAAGAGTGTAGATTATATTTCACGACCAAAAAGAAAGGAAAAAACAATGACACTCAAAGAAAGGAAGCAAAGTTTGGAATGGAAAAAACAGTTTTATTTATACATAAATTGGCGTTTAGGAAATAGAGAGAATCACAACTCTGCCTATATATAAATTAGCTTACATAGTATTATTTGTGAGAGACGCAAAGTGCTTTACAACAATTACATGTATACAGAAATTGTCGAATTTCTGTGTTCTATTATTTACAATAACACTCAAAGGAGAAAACAAATATCATCCCGTGCATTAATGCACGGGTATAAAAACTAGTGTTTTATGAAAAACACAACACTCTCTCTCTTGTTCTTCATAAAATTATTTTTATGAATCTAATTTGTACAAATCAATAACTAATAATACTAGTAGTAGTATATGAGTATTAGTAATCGATTTTAAGGTAAACCACATTACAAATATCTAGTACATATTATTTTGTGGGATTTTGGGATAGTCTTGGGTGCTATTAATTGGAGGGCTTCTATTTGAAGTCATGGATGATCATCCTAATGTATTTTCTAGCTCAAGAACAAATGAAGGTAGGAGACCATCATTTGTGCCCATTTGGCCGAATTTTTGATGGTGAGAAAACGATTTTCTCATCTCTTGTTATTTAGTTTGCATGCATAAGATCTAGTTTTAATTTAATTTTATGACTAAATTAAAATGTCACATATATGAATATTTAAAGTAATGGAATTAGTGATTTCTAACAGATAAATCATGAAATAATTTTGCATGTTAAAATTTTCTGGTCCTAAATTAATTTTAGATCATATGAGATGATTTATGGATTTTTTATTGTTCATTTTATATATTATTGGCATTAAAATGTGATTTTTATGAGAAAAATGTCATTTTTGGACGAAAATTAGCTAAACTTCAGTGGTTTTTGGATATGTTTTCACTTATATTATCTACTGATGGCATGTTAAATCTCGTGAATAACTAAGTTATTTTGCATGAAATATGGATTTTATAAGCTTAAATTCAATTTAAGGGGTTTATTAGGTTAATATGAGTTAAATTTCGAATCTGGTCATGGAAATTTTATATGTTGTCACATGCATTTTTACTCAGTGTGTGTAAAAATCTTATACGAATTGAACTTCTTATGCATGATTTATGAACTTTTGAGTAAAACTTCAATAAAGAGTGACTTAAATTAGCCTATAATGCTAAAACATATTTCATGACCATAGAAAAACAACATATGTTGCATTTTATCCCACATTTCAGATCTAAAAGTGAAAAGTTGATTAAAATTATATTCCTCATATTTTAATGGTCATGGTTGTTAAAACCGATAAACCGCAACGATGTCTTTCTCAAAAAAAAAAAAAAAGTTCGAAATTTTTAACCTAAGTTTTGAACATTATGAGTGTCATAGTATTTTTCCAGAATGTTCATGAGTTTGAATTTCATATTTTGAAATTATTTGGAATTTTTATAATTTAATTTGGAGTTTATAATATAATATTGTATTTTTGGTCCATAATGAACAATACTAAGAAATCAAGTTGAATTATTGTCAAAGTGTTAGTGAAGACTAAGTTTTGAGTCCTAATATGGTTAGGGTAATTAACTTGAACATAAATATGGATTTATGAGACATTTTGTGATTTTAACAAGTTTATAATCACGCAAATCCATAAAAACCGATAAAATATACGATATTGGCTCTTAAAAGGCGATTTAGCATAAAATTAAGCATGTTCATACATATTATAATGCTGCATTTTATTTATGATTGTCATATTTTTTATCTTATATAATTTTTGAATTATGTAATTTTACTTAGTATTGCCTTAGTTTTTAATTGATATTACCCGAAATGCATGGGAATATCGATTCGGTTGTAATTATTGTGATCTCGTATCACCGTTTTGTAATTTAATAGATTTATTTTTATTTACATATGTATAATAGGAAATTATGTAATTTTTACTTATTATTTGTAATTTCCCGGAGTTTCCATGAAGACGGTGTTACCTCGAGATGCGTGCCAAGACCGAAGTTCAAGGGACCAAAGGAGTTGGTTTCCGAATTTGTAATAGTTTATTAGATTTACTATTTTAGGAAGGCCATACTAGGACTTTATATTTATGCTTAGCATTTTCTTTATATGTTTGCATGCATCGTTAAATCGCCATAACTAAACATGCATTTTATTTAATCGAGTCATCGATCGTGTCAATTATAATTATCGTAGTTCACCGCTTTAGTTCACTTAAAACTTGATAGATAATAAACTGACATGACCTCTCGCTAAAATAATAATTGAGAATTAGTCTTACCAAATAGTAGAACCATGAGCCCCAATTTCATAAGGGAGTTAAGCCGGCTTCACCGTAATACAAACCTTGTTACGTTGGGTAAGTGGGTAATAAAATGTTATTACATCGAAATTTGGATTGAGCTCAACGGAAGTATTCGTGACCGTAGTCGCATGTATTACGGGCTAAAGATAAATATTAGAGTAATTTTATCGACCGAGAGTTCTAGAAGTAGAATCGATTAAAGAGTTAATTCACCGAGTTATATTGATAAGGGATGAATCGGCTCACCGTGCCCGAATTAATGTGAATTTGGATCTCGGGATCATTTATAATAGTTGGATAGAGGTCACTATATAAATGCTTAAAACTTGTTTAAAATGTTAACAAGTATTATTATTATTAAAACAATTGATGTTTATTAATTCCTTCATCTTTATTTTGTAGTCGAATTTGTTTTCTCATTTGCAATGGCAACTCCAAATTCAAACGCATCCACTAGCTCGAACACTCTCACCAATATTTCATGGCTCCGATCCTTCATGGATTGTTGCAAACTAGAAACGAATGGGTCAAACTTCGCCGATTGGGACGCCCAACTTCGCTTGGCCGCGGAGGGTGACGATAAGATTCGTTACCTCACCGAGGCCTCTCCCGCAGCACCGACCGCTAGGTCTACTCCCGCCGCTAGGCAAGCCTATCAGACTTACCAAAAGGAGTCGGCCGCGATAAAAAATGTGTTGATCTTTTCAATGGAGGCCAAAGTCCAAAGGAGTGCTATAAAGATTAGCACCACCTATGAGATCTATACGAAGCTTGTGACCATGTTTTCACAAACTCCGAGGATCATTCAATATGAAGCGGCATCCGCATTCTTCGATCTCAACATTAAAGAGGGCCAAAAGGTTAGTCCTCACGTGCTCAAGTTGATGGAACATGTTGAGACGTTGAAAATGCAAAAGGTAGATATTCCCGAAGAACTCATCATTGATCGAATTCTTCATTCCCTGAACAAGGTTAAAGCATATGTTCAATTCCGGGTGAATTTTAATATGCAAAACTTGAAAGTTTCCCTCGATGAATTGCACAAAATGCTTGTGCAAGCCGAGAGGGGTATGGGGCTAAATGCTAGCACCACCAAGGATGTGCTCAACCTCAATCAAAAGAGCAAGGGAAAATTCAAGAAAGGTGGCGCAAAGGGTAAGGAGCCAACCCCCTTTAAGAACAAGGGAAAAGCTTGTGAAGCTAGCTCCTCTAAGCCCAAGAAGGGTGCCCCGTCCGGGGACAAATGCCACTATTGTAATGGCATTGGGCATTGGAAGAAGAATTGTCCTAAGTACCTAGGCGACATCAAAGCTGGAAAGGTTATTCCAGTAGGTAATTTAATTATCCCTATCTTTTTATGTTTCGATCTCAACTTTGCTATTGTGATACAAGTTGTGATAATTCCCTTTTTATTGTAATTAGGGCATCCGAGCAAGGACAAGAGCAAAGAAAAGCAAGCCTAGAAGATCTTGAGGGAAGCTAGATGTAGCCGCCCATGGTGCTAGATCAATGGAAAATTGGCTTTATTTTGTCTTTTTTTTTGTGTTGTATTTTGGAATTTTAGAACTATTTTCAATTTCCTCGTGCGACTTGGGAATTTGCTATTTCCTAAAACAATGGTTGTATTTTGGATTTTGGTGACTTGGTTTGCAACCCAAGTCACTTACTTTATCGTATTGGTTGTTCTAAAATTTATCATCATACATTACTTGCATCTAGAAACATAAGATTATCGACTTAAATTGATTATATAGACGATTATAATGATCACGTCATTATATGTCCATAAGCTATGAATTCGATTCTCCTTATGTCATAGTGACTAAAAGTCACAAGATCAATTATGAAGTTAAGATTGAGTTGTTGAACTCATATAAGGGAACATTACCAACCTCGTTTGATTCACCTATCCAACTCAAATCGTCTTGTCTAAGTTATCCTTTTAAAATGTCTTGACTAAATCACTATTAAATAGATATATGATTTATCTTTCTCCTTAACCATCATTATTTGTGGCTCAAAAGCTATCTTAGGAGAAATAGGATATTTTTCTAAAGATAGAGTGGGAGTAATTTAGCCACAAGCCTTGCCACAAGCTTTGAGAAGGTAGATACTACGCAAGGAGACCAAAAGAAGATGTTCTTGAGGACACTACGCGAGGAGACCAAAAGAAGATGTTCTTGAGGATACTACGCGAGGAGACCAAAAGAAGATGTTCTTAAGGAGACCAAAAGAAGAAGTTCTTAAGGATACTACTCGAGGAGACCAAAAGAAGATGTTCTTAAGGAAACTATATGAGGACACCAAAAGAAGGCGTTCTTTTGAAATTTGGATTATGATCTATGAAGTTACAAGAGATCTTAAAATTCGACATTTTACTTAAGAGCCCTAAGAAACTAAAATGATATCCGTGCAATTAAATGGATTTATTTGGGATTGTTGAGACCAATTCAAAGTAAATAGAAGTTTATGATTAAGAATTGCATGGAGTGACATGTCGATGTCTACAAGAACTAAGTTAATTGTTAACTAAGCTAAGGATTAAAAACATTGCTATTCATTATGAAAGTAAGTAAAGTATCAAAGCCACTTCCTAAATGGGTATTTTGAAAGTGATATGTGAATGACATATATGGTTTTGAATAATACTTAGAGAAGCAATGAACATTCCATTATGTAATGTTTCCATGGAGAAACATGTGTACACATGGACTTGAGTGGGAGCAAATGATTTTCATGTTTAGACATGAAGTTCAGTGGGAGCGATCATCATCCATGAATCATATGACTTATTACTCATTGAAAAATGACGTGCAAATAGGTTTTTAATTCTGGATGATATTTGGCATTATGTATGTCTATTATAACATGGGATGTTGGATTGACCCTTAGATAGGTATCTTATGATGATAATGATATTTCTTAATACAATCAGTTAAGTAGGTTGTTCATATCGATGAAATTTGAATTATCATAGAGCTATGATTATTCACTTGAACCTAAGAACTATTGTCTACATGAATATGGTTACTAATGTTTCCGCCATTAGTACAATCATGTATACCATTATGCATATGTCCCAGATGAATTAAATGCTTGGAGCATGATAAGTTGATAACAAGTCTACCCATATGAGAGTCATTGGTAAGCCTTAAAGAACCGTCATGAATTCTCTAGGAGAACTAATGATCTGTTCTATAGTTTGGAAAAGAAATAAGTTGTGTGTTAAGAAGTTACACAAACTCAAGTTTCCAAACTCATTTGGATTTGTGAAAATCCCAGACAGATTATTGACATAAGGAGTACAAGACTAGAAAAGAGTATTCTATTGTCATCCATTGCAAGTTTCTACGAAATGAACCTCAGTGCACTGTGATTAAGTGGTAGACGTTAAAACTATAAGTAGTGTTGTCTACCGAAACCCACACCACAAGTTATGTGATAATACTAATAGCTTCTTTTAAGCTTAAGAACCTATGTCTAGTATGAAGTCTAGAAATGTACTTAGTAAAAATTCATGCTATAAGGGATAACATGAAGTTGAAGGAAATCGCAATTCAGAAAAGTTTGAACACTTGGACACTTGGTATGTTCACAAGCTAAACTTTTATTGCGTTACACAAGTGCATAAGTGCACTCATGATTATAAGACATGGAGTTGCAACATGGTATTGACTGCTCATGTGTGATAATCACATTTATTGTTTGACTAGTCGATCACATAAGCAGACTGTGAGGGACACTCTGTCGGACTTATGACCGCTTATAGAGTTCTAGCAATTTTTATAGCCTGGTCGTGGCGAGAGCTACTATGGTATTCTTATGAGTCAATTCTTTGACTAATGCCTGTTCGCCTAAGATGGCACAGTTTCAGAGTGACTTTGATTTATGCTCGGCGACCTTCGTAATTGGGGTCTAATGGGCATGTTTTGGGTCATGATGAGCTGTGGCTAATCGAAGGGAAGAGTGCAATAGGAATTGTCCATCCCCGTCAGGGTTATCTTATATCTCAAGGCCACTCGAGGAGTAATGAACTGGAAATGCGTGGCCACGCTCGGAAAGTATCTATGGTAGATAACTCCGGTCAGACAGTTGTTCTCCAGATCGAGGAAACCACTCACGATATGATCAAATGCAAGTACGACCTGTAAGAAACCTTGCATTTAGTGGGAGATAGTAATTGGACAAGAGAATTGGTGACGCACACTTGTCGTGGACAAGTGGGAGATTGTTGGAGTGTGTGTCCTCGACAATAATGCAATCACATGTTTAAATATCATATTAAGAATACATAAGGGAATGTAACATTTTATTGTCAACTGATCCACATTAATTGGTAATGATTGGCTGACTAGAGTTTGACATTACTGTCGTGCGACGGTGGTGATCAGTTGATCCCTTAAGGTCATACCTCTAAGGAAACATTCTTAATTGACTAATTAATTAATTGTATGACGATACAAGTTAATTAATTCCTAAAAATTGAACTAATGATTTTGTGAGTTATAATACGTATCTTATTGTAATTTGATTAAATAAGATTCGTGATAAGTAATTAAATTGTTTTATTACTTAAGATTTATTTATTATTTATGAAACAATTGAAATAAGAATGAATTGATTATTATAAATACAAGTTGTTGTGACTTATAATTATATGACCCATTTTAAGTAATAGTAATTGTGAATTACTAATTAATTTTTGTATGTGATTTATTCTGTTTATATAATGATTTTTAATTTGTTAAAAATGCATTATTTAAACAACATGTCTAGTAACATGTCCAATTTGTCACACAATACAAATTAACAAATTGACAAACTTAAAATGGACCCATGTTAATATGGGTGTGCCGTGATTATGGAGGGATTAGGAGTTAGTTGTGTTTGATTATTTTTATTAAGTGGCAACATAATCATTACCTACAACATATAGACCTTCATGCCTAGTCTCTTGTGAAGAGCAACTAGAAAAGATATTGGGCACTCTTCCCTTGTGCACCCATCCGCCCACCCTAGAGAAAGAGAAGAGTTTTCTCTTCTTATTTGATACTAATTCATTCTAATATTATTCATTCACTTTGAATATTTGCTTATCTCTCTAAGTTTTGTTGTTGAACAAAAATCATAAAAACTCACATAAAATCTCAAATATTATTCAACAATACTAGAAGTAGTATATACATAATATTAGTAATTTTAAGGGAACAAATATTAATTCTAGTAATCAAATTAATATTTGTATTAAGAGTGATTTCCTTGGTACAATGCTTGAGGAGAGATTCTACAATTGAATCTTGTTCATCCATTAGGAAAACTCAAGAACTAAGTGAGGTAGGAGACCTTACTAGTGCCCTAATAGCCGAAAATACATATGTAAGGAACCGATTTTCTTCACTCTTGTATTTTGTTTTGCATGCATAAGATCTAGAATTAATTTTATGACTAAATTAATTTATCACATATTCTATACGTTAACTTTTAAGATTGATGAATCTAACACCTCAGTGTTTTGAACCTCATCATTTGAACATCATCGTTTGAACATCATCATTTTGAACCTCACCATTTTGAACCTTGTCATTTTGAACCTCGAAATTTCATCACTTTCATAAATGGTGGGTTGAACCTTTTTCTTGGGCGTCTACGTATCCGTTTGTGACGGAATCAAACCCGCATCGTAGTTCGGCAAACATGGTCTTGGAATTCTGCAAAACTCTTTTTCATTTCGAATCAAAGTTGGGTTTAGCCTCGTTCAAGGTGGCCTACGTATCCACTTGTGACGGAATCAAACCCGCATCGTAGTTCGGCAAACATGGCCTCGGCGTTTCGCAACTCTCGGTCCAAAATGGAGCTTTCCAAAAGGAGGTTGCCGTTATAAATTGGAGATAAATCTCCATACTATCGATGCTCAAACCCGAGCAAACATGGCCTCGGCGTTCCGCAACTCTTGGCCCAAAAAGGAGCTTTTCAAAAGGAGGTTGCCGTTATACATTGAAGATACATCTCCATACTATCGATGCTCAAACACGAGCAACGTTATCGAATTGAATATCAATCAACTGTATCCCTGCCGGGTAACATTTCCATTTATGCTCCGCTGTGGAGCGATTTATCTTTATCTGTTGCAATCCACTATGGATCACCTTGCTTGGCAGAGAACTCTTCTATTCAAAAATGGTCTCTGAAGCTAACGGCTTCAGAGCCCCCAGTTGTAATGGGTTCTAAGGTCTCCGACTTTAGAGCCCCCAGTTGGAGCATACATGCATATATCACAATAATTCAATAACATGAAATTTCCGTGACACTTGAAAACTTTGATTAAATGGGCCTTCAACCCGAAAACTTTGATTGAATGGGCCTTCAGCCCGAAAACTTTGATTGAATGAGCCTTCGACCCGAAAACTTTGATTGAATGGGCCTTCAGCCCGAGATCATTGATTGAATGGCCCTTCAGTCCGAAAACTTTGATTGAATGGTCCTTCAGCTCGAAACGTAAACATTGAAATCATGGATGGGTTTTTGACCCGAAACGTAAACTTTGAAATCATGTATGGGCTTTCGATTCGAAACGTAAACTTTGAAATCATGGATGGGCTATCGACCCGAAACGTAAACATTTGAAATCATGGATGTGTTGGGAAATGTGTCCTCAACAATAGTGCGATCACGTGATTTAAATATCATTATTAAATCTCATTTTAAGAATACAATTGGGAAGTAATTTTGTTACTGTCAACTGGTCAACATATATCGGTAATGATTGGCTGACTAGAGTTTGACACACGTCGTGTGACGGTGGTGATCAGTTGACCCCTAGGTCATACCTAAAGGGCAATACTCTTAATTGATTATTTAATTAATCGTATAATGTTGCGAGTTAATTAAATTACTTGAAAATTGACGGACGATTTTGAAGTAAAATTTACGTATCAAATTGAAATGTGATTAAATGAGATACGGTCCGAGTAATTAAACGTATAATTACTTCGGATGAAATAAATTGTTTAATGTGACAATTGGATTTGAATGAATTATTATAAATACGATTTATAAATTGGTAAAATATTTTGGCACAAGTAATTATGAAATTACTAAGTCGATTTTTGTATGTGACGTATTTTTATTAATACGTTGATTTTTAATGTGTTAAAAATACATAACAAATTTATGTCACACATGACATGTGACATATTGACAATTGACAAAATAATATGGAATCCATATTATGTCAAAATGCCGAAATAGTGGAGGAGCATTAGGCTAACATTATGTTTATATTTAAAATGGAAAACACAATGATTAAAAAGCTATAATAGCCATGCAACCCTATTCATCTTGTGAAGACAAATATGGGCATGCATTGGCTCTCCTTCTTCTCCACTCCCACCGGTTTTGGGAAGAGAAAAATCCTAGTGATTTTTCTTCTTATTTTACCTATTATTCACTTAGAGAAAAACTAGTGAATGATTATTATTATTCATCTAAAATAAGAGTTTTAGAAAGAGAAAAATCCTCCATAATCTCTCCTCTCCTACCCGGTTTTAGGAGCATAAAACCAAATATTTTTGGGTTCAATTTTTCATAAGATTAATATTATACTAGTATTTGTAATATTAATCAAATTAAGAGAAGCCTTGGGTATAATACATAGGGAGAGATCTTACACTTAGATCTTTGTTCTTCCATAAGGATAAGCTCAAGAACAAGAGAGAAAGGTGATCTCTTTTGTGCCCTCTAAACCGAAATACTACAATGTAAGGACATTATTTCTCTTCTCTTTTATTAATGTTTGCATGCATAAAATCCGTTTTAATTTTATGACAAATTAATTAGACATATATGAGTATGTTAAATATGCATATGAATCTACATTTCTTTCAATCGGTATCATGAGCCACGGTTGTTTGCATGCAAATTGGTTAAAAGTTTTTCCAAGTTATATGAATAACAAATAAAACTTGTAAAATTTGTGTTATTATGATATATCACGAAATAAATACATGCATGTTAATATTTCTGGTCCTAAAGTGTTTTAGGATATTTTGGTTAATTTTTCGGATTTTTATTGTTCATATTTAATAATAATGACATTTAAATGTGATTTTATGAGTAAAAATGTCATTTTTGGTCGAAAATTAGCTATACTTCGAATTTTCACTTGGTTTTTGGATATGTTGTTACATATATTATTTTGAGATAACCTGTAAATTTTCATAATTTTTGCACTTGTTATGCTCGAAAAATGATTTTTTCATTATTAAATTCGGATTTAAGAGAAAAATAGGTTAATATGAGTTAAATTTCGAATCTGGTCATAGAAAATTTATATGTTGTCACATGCAATTTTACAAGATGTGTGTAAAATAATTGGCTATAAAGAAGTCTTTTAGCATGATTTATGAATTTTTGAAGAAAAATGACATAAATAGTGACATTATTAGTGAAAAATTAATAAAACATAATCTATGACTTAGGAAAAACGTCTAATGTTGCATTTTATTATATTTTTCAGATCTAAAATTGAAAAGTTAATGAAAATAATTTTTCCATGTTTTTATGATTATTTTATTAAATATCGATAAACCGGAACATTGTTTTTCCGAAAAATTTCGAAATTTTTAACCTAAAATCTTGAACATTATGAGTGTCATGGAATTTTTCCAGAATGTTCATGAATTTAAATTTCAAATTTTGAATTTATTTGAAATTTTTGGATTTATTTGAAGTTTAATAGCTTATTTTTGTAAATTTTTGTCCATTTATGAACAATTTTGTAAATAAATGTTAATTATGGTCAAATTATTAGTGAAGACTATATTTTGAGTCCTAAGAGGTTAGGGTAATTAACTTATGCATAAATATGAGTTTATGTATTTTTTGTGATTATAAAATGTTGAAATCACGCAAATCCGTAAAAACCGAGTAATATACGATATTGGCTAATTAAAAGGCGATTTAGCATAAAATTAAGCATGTTCATACATATTATAATGCTGCATTTTTCCTTTATGATTGTCATAATTTTAATTTATGTAATTTTGAATTATGTAATTTTACTTAGTATGGCCTTAGATTTTAATTGGTATTTCCCGAAATGTATGGGAATATCGATTCGGTTGTAATTTTTATTGTGATCTCGTATCACCGTTTTGAAATATTTAATAGATTTATTTTATTTTAGTTACAAATGTATAATAGGAAATTATGTAATTTATTATCTGATTTTATTCATTCCGGAGTTCCAAAAGACGGATTTCTTCAAGAATGGCGATACATAAAGACGGTGTTACCTCGAGATGCGTGCCACAACCGAAGTTCAAGGGACCAATGGAGTTGGTTTCCGAATATGTAATAGATTAATAGTTTTTCTATTTTAGGAAAGGCCATACTAGGATTTTTATCTTTATGCTTGCATTTTATTTTATGTCACATGCATCGCTAAATCGCCATAACTAAACATGCATTGTTTTTATCGAGTTTATCGACCGTGTCAATTCGAATTATCGTAGTTCACCGCTTTAGTTCACTTAAAACGTGATAGATAATAAATTGACATGACCTCTCGCTAAAACAAACAATTGAGACATAGCCTTACCAAATAGTAGAAACCATGAAAACCTATTTCGCGAGGGAGTGCACTCGGCCCTACCGGGGTACAAACCTTGTTACGTAGGGGAAGTGGGTGATGAGTGTTAATCCACCGAGTTCATGTTAATGAGGGTTTCATCGGCCATACCGTGCCCAAGTTGATGTGGATTAGGATAATGGACACATTTATTCGAAATTTGGATTGAGCTCAACGGAAGTATTCGCGACCGTAGTTGCATGTGTTCCGGGCTATAGATAATTATTAGAGTAATTTTATCGACCAAGAGTTCTAAAAGTAGAATCGATTAAAACGTTAATCCACCGAGTTATATTGATAAGGGTTTCATCGGCCATACCGTGCCCAAGTCGATGTGAACTTGGGTCTTGGAATCATTTATTATAGTTGGGTAGAGGTCACTATATAAATGTTCATATCTTGTTAAATTTGCAAGTATGATTTAAAAAGACAAATGTTAATATTTCCTTTCCTCCATATTTGTAGTGCATTACAATGAATCCATCAAATGCTACCGCACCGATAACCATTGAGTCATATCACCATGTTCTTGACGACGTATGCTCCAACAATAATTTCGATACAACTAGAGAACTTCATTTCGGGATAGGTTCGGATGGAAACCTTAATTTCATCACTTCTTCTAAACCACCCACTACTACTAGACCTCGTGTGAGTCCGTCTCAGGAAGACTATCTCATACGATCTATAGGGTCTTTGTCTCTGGAAGATAAAGATGCCAAAGCTAGTGGGAGCTCTAGCAATCAAGTTCTTGCGTCAAAGGGCAAGAGGTTCAAGAAGAAGGGAAAGAAAATCAAGAACTTCAAGCAAGTTAATGATGAGTGCCATTATTGCTATGGCATGGGACATTGGCTAAGGAATTGCCCTATGTATTTGCGAAATATAAGGGAGGGACTCATTACTCCAAAAGGTACAATTCCTAAAGAAATTTATGTTATTGATATAAATTATACTTCCACCACGACATGGGTACTAGATACCGGTTGTGGTTCTCACCTTTGTAATCATTTACAGGGTTTAAGAGATGTGAAGAAGCTTAGCAAGGGAGATGTGGATCTTCGACTTGGAAATGGAGCTCGGGTAGCGGCCGAATCCAAAGGAACTTATGTTCTAGCTTTGCCAAACGGTTTTGAGTTGTATTTGCATAATTGTTTTTATGTTCCTACGCTCTCTAAAAACATTATTTCAATCGCCATGCTAGACATGGACGGTTTTTGTTTTGTCATTAAGAACAATCGTTGCTCTATTTCTAGGAATGATTTGGTTATTGGCCAAGCTTCTTCCATAAATGGCATTTACATTTTAGAGACCTCAAAACCGACAAATGATATTTATAACATTCAATCAAAGAAACTCAAAACAAGTGATCCAAGTGAAGCGTTCATTTGGCATTGTCGATTAGGTCACATAAACGAGAATCGCATCAAAAGATTAATTTCTACTAATGTGATTACACCATTTGATTATCAATCATTTGGTACATGCGAATATTGCCTACTTGGCAAAATGACTCGTAATCCTTTTAGCGGTAAAGGGACACGAGCTAGTGAGCTATTGGGACTCATACACACCGATGTATGCGGACCAATGAGTATCACCGCTCGTGGTAATTATGACTACTTTATAACCTTCACCGATGACTTAAGTAGACATGGGCATGTCTATTTAATGAAACATAAGAGTGAAGCGTTTGAGAAATTCAAGGAATTTCAAAACAAAGTAGAGAACCAATTGAACAAAAAGGTAAAAGCACTACGTTCCGATCGTGGTGGTGAATACCTAAGCCTTGAATTTGATTCACACTTGAAAGGTTGTGGTATTATATCACAACTTTCTCCACCCGGAACACCACAACTCAATGGTGTTGCCGAAAGGAGGAATCGAACCCTACTTGATATGGTTCGATCCATGATGAGCCAAACCGAGTTACCGAACTCGTTTTGGGGATTTGCGCTTCAAACCGCAATTAGATCTTTGAACAATAGTCCCACTAAATCCACCGAAAAGACTCCATATGAGATGTGGACGGGAAAAGTTCCTAATATATCCTATATGAGAATTTGGGGATGTGATGCTTACGTCAAGACTAAAGCCGGCAATAAGCTTGCCCCAAGATCCGAAAAATGCACCTTTGTAGGTTACCCCTCGCATTGTCGAGGATACTACTTCTACAAACCTCAAGAAAACAAAGTATTTGTGTCTAGTGAGGCTGTCTTCTTAGAAAGTCAATTTATTTCTAAGAGACAGAGTGGGAGAAATTTTGAACTTGATGAAGTTCAAGAGCCACAAACCGAGGTAGAGACGCAAGAAGATGTTCCTTCGTCGTCTAACGCGGTTGTACCTCCTCCACTAAGAAGGACGGGCCGAGTAATTCGCCATCCCGATCGATATGTGGGACTTATCGAGGAAGATGGAACACTCAATGTGTTGCTTATGGAAAGTGACGAGCCCGCCACCTACAAGGCCGCAATCTCTAGTCCTAATTCCAACTTATGGCTTGAAGCCATGAAGTCCGAAATGGATTCTATGCTTGAAAACCAAGTTTGGGACTTGGTAGATTTGCCTAAAGGGGCAAGACCCTCCAATGCAAATGGATATTCAAGGTCAAAAATGGCATAGAAGGACATGATGATGTCTACAAAGCTAGGCTAGTGGCAAAAGGATTTACCCAAGTCCAAGGTCTCCATTATGATGAGACATTCGCCCCCCGTAGCCATGCTAAGATCCATACGGATTTTGTTAGCGATCGCCGCATTTCATGATTATGAAATTTGGCAAATGGATGTCAAAACCGCTTTTCTAAATGGGCATTTAGAAGAGGAGGTGTACATGATACAACCCGAAGGTTTTGTTGATTCCAAAAATCCTAACAAAGTGTGGAAGCTTAAGAGATCCATTTATGGTCTTAAGCAAGCATCTAGAAGTTGGAATCATCGATTCAATCATGTTATAAAAGAAAATGGTTTCACTCGAAATGTTGAGGAACCATGTTTATACATGAAATTCAGTGGGAGCAATGTTGTGTTCCTAATCTTGTATGTCGATGACATACTACTCATTGGAAATGATATTCCAATGTTGTCTTCTGTTAAGAAGTGGTTAGGTAACCACTTCCAAATGAAGGATTTAGGAGAGGCACAACGCATATTAGGTATCCGGATCTATATAGATAGACCCAAGAGGATATTGGCACTAAGTCAAGAGTGTTATGTTGATAAGATTCTTCGACGATTCAGCATGGACAAATCCAAAAGGGGTTTGGTACCTATGGTAACCGGAACGATATTGAGCCAGACTCAATGTCCCTCCGAACCCCATGATGTTGAACGCATGAAGTTGATCCCTTACGCTTCATTTTGTTGGATCAATCATGTATGCCATGATATGCACACGTCCTGATGTCTCGTATGCCTTGAGCATGACGAGTAGATATCAAGCAAATCCAGGTGAGAGTCACTGGATTGCTGTCAAGAACATCCTTAAGTACTTGAGAAGAACTAAGGATTCTATCCTTGTGTTTGGAGGAGACACTGAGTTGCGTGTTACAGGATACACGGACTCAAGATTTCAAACGGATAGAGATGACATGAAATCACAAGCTGGTTTTGTTTTCATGCTCAATGGTGGTGCCGTAAGTTGGAGAAGCTTCAAGGAAGTCAGAATCGCGGATTCAACAACGGAGGCTGAGTACATAGCAAAGATCGAAGTCGCCAAGGAAGCTATGTGGATCAAGCAATTCACGGAAGGTCTAAAAGTAGTACCTACCTCCGATGATCCCATCACTCTCTATTGTGATAATAGTGGGACGATCTTCCAAGCTAAGGAGCCAAAGTCTAGTAATAGATCTAGACATGTACTTAGAAAGTATCATGTAATAAGAGATTTCATTGAAAGAAAGGAAATTGCGATTTGTAAGGTTGGGACGGATGACAACATAGCCGATCCGCTCACCAAGCCTTTATCGCAGGCTAAGCATGATGGACATGTTACGTCCATGGGACTTAAACGTGTACCAAATTTTTGTTAGATTTTGAAATGAAATAAAAGTGTTGTTTTGTTCATGTTCATAATCGCGTTTGTCTTTTATCTTTAATTTATACTTTGTTACATCCAAACGGGTTGTAGAGACAATTGAATCCCGTTAAAGTGAACACGGATTAACATAGTATTTGCCCATAGTCACTTGTATGGGGTGACGTCTCGAAGTGACTAGAGTGTGAGGCGATTGATGGCAAGTTCAAGTGCCATAGAGTCATAAGAGATGACTAGTCGATCACATAGGCAGACTGTTAGGAACATTTTGTCGGGCCTTATGACCGCTTATAGAGTTCTGGCAAATTTATATAGCCTGGTCGTGGCGAGAGCTACTATAGTATTCTAATGAGTCGATTCTTTTGACTAAAGACTATTCGCCTAAGATGGCACAGTTTCAGATTAACTTTGATTTGTGTTACTACGACCTTCGTAAATGGGGTCAAATGGGCATATTTTGGGTTATGATGGCTGTGGCTAGTCGAAGGGAATGAGTGCGATAGGAATTGTCCACCCCTAGTCAGGGTTATAACAATATCTCAGGGCCACTCGAGGAGTAATGAACTGGAAATGCGTGGCCACGCTCGGAAGGTATCCAGAGTGGATAAATCCGGTCAATCAGTTATTCTCCAGATCGAGGAAACCACCCTCGATATGATTACTTGCAAGTACGACCTGAAAGACACCTTGCATTGAGTGGGAGATAGTAATAGGACAAGAGAATTGGTGACGCACACTTGTCGAGGACAAGTGGGAGATTGTTGGGAAATGTGTCCTCAACAATAGTGCGATCACGTGATTTAAATATCATTATTAAATCTCATTTTAAGAATACAATTGGGAAGTAATTTTGTTACTGTCAACTGGTCAACATATATCGGTAATGATTGGCTGGCTAGAGTTTGACATTACTGTCGTGTGACGGTGGTGATCAGTTGACCCCCTAGGTCATACCTAAAGGGCAATACTCTTAATTGATTATTTAATTAATCGTATAATGTTGCGAGTTAATTAAATTACTTGAAAATTGACGGACGATTTTGGAAGTAAAATTTACGTATCATATTGAAATGTGATTAAATAAGATACGGTCTGAGTAATTAAACTGTATAATTACTCGGATGAAATAAATTGTTTAATGTGACAATTGGATTTGAATGAATTATTATAAATACGATTTATAAATTGGTAAAATATTTTGGCACAAGTAATTATGAAATTACTAAGTCGATTTTTGTATGTGACGTATTTTTATTAATACGTTGATTTTTAATGTGTTAAAAATACATAACAAATTTATGTCACACATGACATGTGACATATTGACAATTGACAAAATAATATGGAATCCATATTATGTCAAAATGCCGAAATAGTGGAGGAGCATTAGGCTAACATTATGTTTATATTTAAAATGGAAAACACAATGATGAAAAAGCTATAATAGCCATGCAACCCTATTCATCTTGTGAAGACAAATATGGGCATGCATTGGCTCTCCTTCTTCTCCACTCCCACCGGTTTTGGGAAGAGAAAAATCCTAGTGATTTTTCTTCTTATTTTACCTATTATTCACTTAGAGAAAAACTAGTGAATGATTATTATTATTCATCTAAAATAAGAGTTTTAGAAAGAGAAAAATCCTCCATAATCTCTCCTCTCCTACCCGGTTTTAGGAGCATAAAACCAAATATTTTTGGGTTCAATTTTTCATAAGATTAATATTATACTAGTATTTGTAATATTAATCAAATTAAGAGAAGCCTTGGGTATAATACATAGGGAGAGATCTTACACTTAGATCTTTGTTCTTCCATAAGGATAAGCTCAAGAACAAGAGAGAAAGGTGATCTCTTTTGTGCCCTCTAAACCGAAATACTACAATGTAAGGACATTATTTCTCTTCTCTTTTATTAATGTTTGCATGCATAAAATCCGTTTTAATTTTATGACAAATTAATTAGACATATATGAGTATGTTAAATATGCATATGAATCTACATTTCTTTCAGGATGGGCCTTCGACCCTGTAATACTACGAATGTTTTGAGTTACTGTTGTGATACCTTGTGATAAGATTGGTATCATTGATAATCATAAATGGATAATTGTGTTGGATGGTGCTTAGTTATGAGGATGTTTATAAGTGTTGTGGTAGTAGTTGTAGGCGAACTTCGGGACGAAGTTCATTTTAAGGGGGGAAGACTGTAATACCCCGTAATTTAATAGTAATTTATGAGAATAATTTATGTAATTTAATAATTAGTTAAAGGGCATTCTAATAATAATTACAAGTAAGACGTTAATTAAATAATAAATTAAGTATCCAAGTCGGGAATTGGGCTTAGCTAATCATTGAACTTTGGGCCGTGTGACATAGTTATATATATGGACCGAAATTTATTAATCTAGTATGAGTGTGATCGGGAATTGTATCGGGAATTAATAATAATAATAATAATATGGAAATAATAATATGTAAAGGTAATAATAATTACATCAATAATTATTCTAATAATAATAATGTTATGGCAAATAATAAAATTAGTAAAGATGGTTCGTGGAAATCCGACTTATGGTAAGACTAGTATAATAATAATAATAATAATAATAATAATAATAATAATAATAATAATAATAATAATAATAATAATAATAATAATAATAATAATAATAATAATAATAATAATAATAATAATAATAATAACAATAATAACAACAATAATAATAATAATAATAATAATAATAATAATAATAATAATAATAATAATAATAATAATAATAATAATAACTAGTTTTGTGACCCGTGAAATTCACGGGTTGTTCTGTTTTTAGTGTAATACTTTAGTGATTTAATACAATAACATACTAAAATCAATTCAATTTACGGTTTTCATGTTTGAAGGGTTGTATAAATTGAATTAGTCTTTTATACAACAGTTTATCAAAAATTAAAATTTCATATATTAGATATACTAAGATACCCCTATCAAAACTAAAGTAACGCAATGCAAGCTAAAATGAATTAATAATATAAGTATTCATATAATCAAATTAAACAAAACTATATTATCAAACAAAGATCCCCAAAGATAGAGCACCCTCACAAATTAGATATCAAAATTTCATCAACAATTCTGAAAATAACATAAAACACACAATTAGAAATGTTATGACAAAAATAACATTTCATACCCCCATAAAATTGAAGCTAATACAATAATAATTGCGGAACTAAAAATTTTAAAGCAGTAACAACTTGAACAACAATTGGATCATTATTGCCGAATAATTCACCTATTAAACAATATTATACAAAAAATGCTATGTCATCCCCTCAAATTTTCCACCTTTTAGCCATATATTTCAACAGTAGGTCTCATGAGAGACCGTCTCCCACTAATTTAGTGGGAGACATAATAGGGAAAAGAGAAATTCAGTGGGCCCCTCACCACATCATGTGAGAGGTCTCTCAATAACGCTATTGAGGGACCGTCTCTCAGGAGTTTTTGTGATATTTCAAAATATATATAATAAATGCTCAAAAAATTATTAATCATCCACGATTTCACGTTGATGTCACCAATCTTTAGTTAGTATGTAAAATATAGTTGTTTAAGCAATCTTAGTATTTCACTTCTCCTTATAATCTTCTTTCTTCAATAAATCATACCTATTAAAAAAAACTAACACACTAATAGTGGAATTTGTTTTATGCAATATTATCGTTATTAACTTAGTTTCACCTTAAGTAATGAAAAAAAGAGGGAATGATAATCAAATCGTAGAGATGTAAGTATATTTATCTTGAAAGAGCTTAACACAATAAATAATCTTGATAGCACCTAAATGAGAACAAAACAAATACATACGCGAAATTGAAAATGTGATGAACACTTCATAACCCAATGAAACTTCCAATAAAAAAATAAAAAAAATTAGTTAATAATATCGGTGAGACCAATCATAACCCAATGTGATGAACACTACGCATAAGACTTTCCTGGGATATGCTCGGATGTTAGTAGATGTTAAAGTAGACCAATCTTTTCCAACTTCTCTGCAATTTATGGATGAGAAAGGTAAGGTACATGATATCAAGGTTGACTATGACTGGGTCCCTGTTAAATGTACGCAGTGCCAGGGCATTGGGCATAGTAAGGATCAGTGCAGAAAGAAGACAGAGATCAAGAAGGTGAAACAGGTGTGGCAGAAGAAGGCTGTTCAACCTGGTATTGTACAGGGAGTGGCTAAGGATAAACCTCGTGCTCGCTACCCTGGGCGCAGGCCTAGGGTGGTGTTATACAAACCCCTATTTGGTATAATTACTCGTGTCATGAATCGGGATGGTAGTGGTCCATCGTACATCGTGGTAACACATTTTTAGATGCTTTAAACATGGCTACTATTAGAAACACCCAGTTGAGGAAGAATGGGACTGGGAATGGCCTAGGAGAAGTAATTGAAAATGGTTAACCTAGGATTTTGGAACATTAGAGGTCTTAATAGCCTGAATAAACAAAAAGAAATAAAGTGGTTTTTACACAACAATAATCTGGGGCTATTTGGATTAGTAGAGACTAAAGTTAAGGCAGTGCATTGGAATAAAGTTAGGAATGCTATTTGTAGTGATTGGTCTATATGTACTAACAACTCTTTTGCTAATGGTGGGAGAATTTGGCTGTTGTGGAACTCTGGTCTTCTGGAAGTGGATATTCTGGATATTACTTCTCAGACAATACATGCTCAGATTACTATCAAAGGGAATAACATTGTGTTCAGGTTCACTCTTGTTTATGGATACAACAAACCAGCAGAGACGGTAGATTTATGGAAAAGTTTACAGAGGTATAAGAGTATGCATCATGGGCCTTGGTTGGTTGGTGGAGATTTTAACAATCTCCTCTTTTCTAATGAAAGACTGGGAGGAGCTGAGGTGATTTTAGCTGACATTAAACCTTTCCAGGATTGCTTACATTGTTGTGATTTAACTGATATCAAGGCAATTGGCTCTTTCTTCACATGGGAACAACAAACAAGAGCTGGAGACTTTGGTATATAGCAGACTTGATAGGTGCTTAATCAATGATGATTGGATGAATTTGTTCCCTGAGGCATATGCTTATTTTATGCCTGAAGGCTACTTTGACCATTGTCCTTGTGTAGTTTATCCGTTTGGCAAGCCACTCACCAGAAAACCCCGTTTTAAGTACTTCAATATGTGGAGGTTGGATCCCAAGTTTAGCCAGGTGGTTAGTGAGGGTTGGCATAAAGAGTTTAGAGGGACCCAGATGTTTCAACATGTCAGCAAATTGAAACATTTGAAGCATGATCTTAAGAAGTCGAACAAAGGTGCTTTGGGGGATATTGAAAACAAGGTGAAAGTGGCTAAAGTGGCTCTCCATAAAATGCAGGAAGAACTTATCTCTAATCCCATGGATCCTGGTTTGGTGGGTCTTTGTTAAAACTTTGGCAGATGAACTTGTGTTGTTGAAAGATGCTTGGCATATGTTTTTGGAGCAGAAGGCAAAGGTGGATTGGACTGCTATGGGGGATGATAATACCCATTATTTTCATTCCCAGTTGAAACACAGGAGAGCTCAGAATAAAGTTATCCAAATTAAAGACCAAGGGGGATCTGTATCGGAGATTCGCAATCCAAAGAAGCCTTCATTGATTATTACCATGGATTGCTAGGCAGCAGAATATCTGTGGATAATGTCCGTGAATCTGTCATTCTTCTGGTCCTATTTTGAATGCAAAGACACCATGAAATTCTCACTGCTGAGGTCTCTTCCGAGGAGATTAGAAAGGCCATGTTTGATATTGGTAGCAACAAAGCTCCTGGGCTCGACGGTTATAATAGCCAATTCTACAAAGATACTTGGGCAATTCTGCGGGAAAGTGTCACTAAGGGCTGTGCGGGACTTCTTTACCTCTCGGTAAGTCGCTTAAACAAGTCAATGCTACTCTTATTACTTTGATTCCAAAAGTTGAGCTTCCTCAAGATGTGACACGTTCGGACCTATTGCATGTTGTAACTCCATTTACAAATGCATTAGTAAGGTTCTCTCTGCAACAGATCGAGCATGATTCTACCAGACATTATTAATCCATCTCAGAGTGCATTTATTAAGGGTAGAGATATTGTAGAGAACATTCTTATCTGTCAAGACCTGGTAAAATTATATAACAGGAGTGCTGTGTCTCCAAGGGTAATCATGAAAATAGACCTCCAAAAGGCGTATGATTCCATTGAATGGAGTTTTGTGAGTAATATCTTGAGATCTCTAAACTTTCCTTCTATTTTTACTAAGTTGATTCTTGAGTGTGTGACTACCCCAACATATACTTTGGCACTTAATGGGGAAAGTTTTGGGTTTTTTAAGGGGAAGAGGGGGCTAAGGCAAGGAGACCCCCTCTCTCCTCTCATTTTTGTTATATGCATGGAATATTTGAGCAGGATACTTGGCAAAATTCAAGAGTATACCAAGTTTAGATATCATCCTCTATGTGGCAGAATCAAGCTCACTCATTTGGCTTTTGCAGATGATTTGCTTTTGTTTTGTAGAGGAGATAGGACTTCCATTATTGGGTTGCTAAGAGCATTTCAATCTTTCTCTAGAGCCTCTGGATTGCAAATGAACAAGGGAAAGTCCAGTCTTTATAGTAATGGAGTGGCTCGAGATGGTTTTGTGACATTCTCAAGTATTGGTATGAAACATGGGTCCCTTCCATTTAAGTATTTGGGTATTCCTATTGCCTCAAAAAAGTTGTCTGTGATGGATTGTAATTGCTTGGTTGAAAAGGTTGTTAGCAGAATTAGAAGCATAGGCAGCAGGAAGCTGAGCTATGCTGGGAGGTTAGTACTTATTAAATCTGTACTGGCAACACTTCACAATTATTGGGCTCGTATTTTTATCCTTCCCAGTTCAATCCTGAAGAAAATCATTCAGATTTGTAGGAATTTCCTATGGACAGGGCTTGATAATGATAAGGGTAACACCCTGGTTTCTTGGGAACAGATTTGCAAAGATAAGAAACAGAGGGGCTTGGGGTTAACTGATATTATTCGTTGGAACAAGGCTGCCTTAGGTAAATATATATGGTGGTTAGCACAGAAAAAAGATCACCTTTGGGTGAAGTGGGTGCACGCTATCTATATCAAGAGTGGTGAATGGTATAGCTATCAACCAAAGAACAATGGCAGTTGGGCTTGGAGGAAGCTTTGTAAGATCAGAGATCTTATCAAAGCTGGGTTTGTGGGAGCATGGTGGCTTCAGAATCAGCAGGTCTACACCATTAGCAGTGGCTATGATTGGCTTGGCTCCCCCTGTTTGAATGTTCCTTGGGCTAATTTTGTTTGGGATTCAGGTTCCCTTCCCAAGATCAGTTTCATAGGATGGCTGGTGATGCAGAGTAGACTCTTAACCAGAGAGCGTTTGAAAAAAATGGGCATTACCTTGGATGATTCATGCGTGTTATGTGCTAGGGCTCCTGAGACGCATGATCACTTGTTTTTTGCTTGTGAATACAGTCAGAGATGCCTTCAAATCCTGTCCTCTAAACTGGGATGCCATCTACCCAGTCAGGGCTGGTTTGTTTGGTGGAACAGTCAGGTCTTCCCTTCTCAGAAAACCCAACAGCATACTGCAATGTTCCTGTTAGGCCTTATCTATTCTATCTGGTGGAGCAGAAACCATTGCAGAACAGAGAGTGTACTCATGCGGCCTGAGTATCTTATTGCTAGATTTGAAAAGAGTAGCTTCTTTGTAATGTAAAGTGAGTGTTTCTCCTGCTTGTTTAGGAGTTTAAAACGTTGAGCAGTGAATTAGCTTTGTTAGCTAGTTGATCTTTGAACGATTGTATCTTGGTTTCCTTATTAATATAAGCTTACCTTTTTACCAAAAAAAAAATATCGGTGAGACATACCATTCTACTAACGATAGAGATAAGAAATTTTTTGGTTACAAATTTTGCCTTCCATAAAAAATATATAAACAATTGAGGATGCGTTTTATGGCTATTAAATATTATTTTTTCATTATTATCAAATTTAATATAGGTATAAATAAAGATCAAGTTCATGACTTTTGAGCATCCATTTTTCATTATTATGAAGTTTAATATAAACATAAATATGGAAAAATGAGAAATGGTATGTAAAAGGTTTGCATTATTATTATTATTATTTTTTTTTTTTTATAAAAGGATGCGCGCAGCTTTCATTAAAAGAAAAATAAAAGTTTACATGAAATTGGTGGGGAGCCGATAAACAATATGGGCTCCCACACCCTTAGCAACAGCAAAGCTAAGTCTAGTAAAAATGTAAGCGGCCACTCGAGCCCCTGCATCCTGAGATACGGAGAATTTCTGGATCCGCTTAAGCAAGGCAACAGCATCCGAACCCAGCTCCCCAAGTGATGAGAAAGTGAAGGGGAGGAAACCATAATCCGCTACCGCGCACAAATCCCCGTACTTAGCACACTTACGCTGAGCAGCATCAGCAACAACTTGGCCAGGCACAAAATCCGCCATCCCAGTCTGAGTCAAAGGAGAAGACCCTGTCAAGTCAACGCACACATCACGCCCTCTGTCCCAAGAATAAAGGAGAAAATCCGCAGGACGAAGAGAACCACCATGCCCGTTAACCAAACCGATATCAACCTCCTTTCCCGCAGAAATACCAGATCTATAGCAGATGTCGAAAAGAGTGTCACGGACGAGGTTATTATTATTATTATTATTATTATTATTATTATTATTATTATTATTATTATTATTATTATTATTATTATTATTATTATTATTATTATTATTATTATTATTATTATTATTATTATTATTATTATTATTATTATTATTATTATTATTATTATTATTATTATTATTATTATTATTATTATTATTATTATTATTATTATTATTATTATTATTATTATTATTATTATTATTATTATTATTATTATTATTATTATTATTATTATTATTATTATTATTATTATTATTATTATTATTATTATTATTATTATTATTAATTTTTTTTCTTACAAACTCCACTTTGCATGAAAGTCGTTTAAAAAGTTATCTTGTATATGTAATTAAAATATGACATATTGATGATGATAGATATTTTGGTTTTTCTTTTAATTATATTTATAAATTTGTAGATATTAGTAGCTTTATAATCCAAATTATTAGATTTTTTATTTACTACATATCAGACCTTTTAGCTACTGTCTTTATGGTTAAGGAGGAGTTAAATGAAAAAATTGAATGATTTAAATGATGAGAGTAAATTCTTAATTTATTTTTATAATTTAACTCATGATCTTATGGTTTCCACACAAAAATAAATATTACTAAACCTTATAATGAGTTTTAATAAATTTATTAAAGTAGCCTTAATATTAACAATATAAATAATAGAATTTAATTATGATAATCCTACATGGCAAAAAATTAAATGTATTAAGTTGCCTTTTAACTATATAGTTAAAATATGACATATTGATGATGATAAATATTTTGGTTTTCCTTTTAATTATATTTATAAATTTGTAGATATTAGTAACTTTATAATCCAAATTATTAGATTTTTTATTTACTATATAAGACCTTTTAGCTACTATATTTATGGGTAAGGAGGAGTTAGATTAACAAATTGAATGATTTAAATGATGAGACTAAATTCTTATTTTATTTTTATAATTTAAATCATGATCTTATGGTTTCCACAAAAAAAAAAATTACTAAACCTTATAATGAATTTTAATAAATTTATTAAAGTAGCCTTAATATTAACAATATAGATTAATAGAATTTAATTATGATAATCCTGCATGGCAAAAAATTAAATGTATTAAGTTGCCTTTTAACTATATAGTATAGATTATATAGATTTATAAATGTGGCATTCGTAATGCACGCGTGGCTTTTTCTTCGCCTATGTGGTTTTGTCTACGTGGCCTTTTAAGGTTACTCTTTTAATATATTCTTATAGATAATAATAATAATAATAATAATAATAATAATAATAATAATAATAATAATAATAATAATAATAATAATAATAATAATAATAATAATAATAATAATAATAATAATAATAATAATAATAATAATAATAATAATAATAATAATAATAATAATAATAATAATAATAATAATAATAATAATAATAATAATGGCAATTCCTAAAATAATTAGAATAAGGTAATTGTAATAGTTTCCTAATTGGCCTCACATACTCTCTAATCTTAGACTATAAATACCATGTTAATTCTGAAAATAAATCATAAAATAGAAGAAAGAGCTTTGGAGACGGAAGAGGCAACTAAACGATAAAAGGTAAAACCGTCTTAAACTTAATTGTTTTCGTTTTAGAGCTTGTAACTGTAATAATATTTGACCACTGTGTAACACCTATAGACCACCATAGGACTCGTGATTTTGACCTAGAGCAACCCTAGACTACCGTGACTCTGACCTGACCTTCATTGACCGTCGTTGACCATGTTGGGGTGGTTTTTGGGGCGGTTAAAGGTGGCGGGTTGGCTTATGCGGGTTTGGGGATTTTAGGGTTTGTTTTGCATTATTTGACCCACTTAGCGTGACCTATCAAACCTAGGGTTGTGGGTGGTGGCTTCTGGGTGTTAGTCGGTCCTAATGGTGATGGTAGGGTGGCGTGTCGTGGTCAAAGGTGGCGACTTTGACCGCTTTTAATTGCTTATGCGAAACAGGGGTACTTTAGGGGGGTTTCGACCCGAATTGGGATCCGTTAGGGTCGTGTCTTGGTCTGGGGTTGGTAGGGTTGGAACCTAGGGGTCCAGTCGACCGTCGTGCGGGTGGTTTAGTTGCCGTAGGTGGTGGTTTGTGGCGGTGGCAGGTGAAAAACGCGAAAACAGGGGAGGTCGAGGGTGTTTGTGGTTGCTGGTGTTTGCGTGGGTGGTTGTGAGGGTTGCAGCTGGGTCAATGAGGTGAGGGACCACCCCTGGAACCAACGTGGACCAGTGGTGACAATGGTGGTGGCTGGAGGTGGTGAGGTTAGGTGTAGTTGTTGGTGTCGGGCTGTTTTGGGACACGGGTTGAAGGGAGTGTTGTTGGTGTCGTGTGGTTAGGGCGTGTGGTTGCAGGTCGTAGGAGGTGGTTGGACTGGTGGTTGGGGGATGTTTGGATGGGTTGTGGTGTATGGAGGAGGTAAGAAGGTTGGGTGATGGTCGTGGTGGCCTGTGGTGTCAGAGTGGAGGGTGTTTATGGAGGTGGTTGGACAAGGTGTAAACCGTGTATGGAAGGGTGGTGTTTTGTGTGTTTTGTGACGGGTTTTTAATTGGTTAATTTGGATGACTCGGGTTATAATTGAATCGGGTTTTTAAGTATCATAAACTGTAACACCCCCATACTCCAAGTGCCTTACCAGGACCACTTAAGGCATGGAAGTGCTACCATCACGGTTACCCGAGACAATGATAATCATAAGACAATAAAGAAACGTACTTTAAAAGTAAATATAGTTTAAGCGATTACATATCTCAAGCCAAAACTGTTAAATGAAATACAATCAAACCAATACTGTCAGCTAATAAAACTGAACAACTAAAGGACATCGTCGACAAAATAGGAAGACTCTTCTAATTGCAAGTGATGACTCATCCCAGCTAGCCCAAATGCATCGTATCAAACCTGCTCAACAACTGCTCACCATCCCCGAATGGATCACCACAGTTTTTAAAACATTTAAACGGGGTCAGTACTAATTACACAATACAAATCACGACAAAACAAATGCCAAACAGTTCAATTGTCACATCAAACCCAAGTTTCCATAATCAATCTCCACACAACTAACTACACACTAAAGTGTGCAGCCTTGCCAGAGTACCCATCGCACCAGATACTCCACACCGCCAGTGGGGGACCGCAGCCGTTCCCACCTAAGCCCCGCTCATCTCATCCGAGCGATAAACCCATGTTCATTAATGTGCACATCCCTTCGTGGCGGGTTCCATGTAAGGCGATCAAGGGCGTGAAGCCACCCCGTAAGTGACTCCACTCGGCCAGGGGACGCACCGAAGATCACAGCACGGTTAAACAAGAATCACAACAACCGTCCGAAACATTCAACAAGATAATAATATCACAAAGTCGTCTGAAACAATCAACAATACAATATCTCAACCGTCTGAAACAATCAACAATTACTATCTACAGCACAATTACCACACACATCATGTAACTAATACTGAATAGGGAAACCCTACCTGGAATGCAATCACTATTCAGACGATCTAGAAGCTGTCTCAAAATCTTTCTTCAATGAACCCTCCTCCTATACACATATTCATACAATCACTACCACAATAATATAATCATAAAACCCCCAATTCCCAAATTAGGGTTTAACCAAAACTACCCAAATGCTATAAAAATGATACGTAAGACTTACCCTTGACGCAGGGATCACAACGGTGTAAAGAACGATGAAATCCGACACCTCTAGCTCCGGGATTTGCTAATGATGCGATGACAAACAAACTACGTAACTCCTTTTCTCCTCACTTAGGTTTTAGAATAGATAAAAGAAACTAAGAAAAGTGACGGACAACCTTTTATACTTATCTCGCATTATTAACAAAACCCGTCAAACTCAGCCCGTAAAACTCACTTACTCGCTCGAGTAAGGCACTTACTCGATCGAGTGCCCCCTACTCGATCGAGTACCCAACCTACTCGATCGAGTACCCTACAGGCAGACTACTGTTTTTGCGTCAAAAACTACTTACTCGACAGAGTAAGCCACACTCGATAGAGTACCCATAGACATAAAAAACCGTAGTATTACAGTCTTCCCTCCTTAAAAGGAACTTCGTCCCCGAAGTTCAACCCATACTCAAAACAAACATACAAACTCGACCAAGACACAACAATGCAACTAAGAACTCAAAACGAAACCCCAACCTATAAAACATGAACTCTTAACACCAACTCCACCAACTACGACTACGCCTACCTCTACAACATGTCTCACGATATCGTATCAACTACATTATATCTCTCTCGACACTAACTCCATACACTACCAACACAAACGCTGCTAGCTCCGTAACATATCATCCACTAGAAAATCCAATATCAAGATACTCATAACATCAAACGGAATGTTACATTCTACCACCCTTAAATGGAACTTCGTCCTCGAAGTTTACTCACACTCATAACATCATCATCCAACTGTCAACACTATTGAAATATTCTCTCATTCCTAAACATCGAACTACTACAAGCACGGTCATGACCTTTAATAAAATCAATCAAAACAAATATCCGTCCTTTATGCTACACCAACACTCTACTTCCAATTATACTACCATATGCATAACCATCAAAATCTCTTTTATCGCATCCTACTCCCCTTAAGATAAATGTTACGTCCTCGTAACTCACTAATACTAAATCCTAGCTATATCTTCTCATTATCCCCATCGCCACCGCATGTCAAAGATAACCACCTATAATCTGAACACTTGCCTTGCATAAATCTAAGGCTCTCTTACTTAAACAATTCTCATACTTCAATTCACTCGTCACGCCACCTAACCTATACCTCAAAATCTTTAGCGTAACCAAAACTTCAATTGTTTCTTATTACTGCCAAAACGACATAATCCTCTATACCGGAACCTATCTCCATACTCATAACTCACGATCCACAATTATTACATACACTCACACTAGATCCTCAAGTTCTTTTCTTTCTTTACCGCAAAACTCATACATAACTTAACATGACACTAATTCTAAACACCCTACACTCACTGTCTCAACGAAAGATTATGAACCACCTGCAGCTTTCATATCATTACCACACATGTTCTACGAATCACTTGCCATGACTATGTGCACCGATGCCTCATCTACAACAATATCAAATGTACTGTAACAACTTTTGACAACTGTGTCCCATAAACACAATATCATTATACCATGACAACAACGAAAACATATACAACTCTCTTTCATATCATACTCTACCCTCATTCCCAAACTTAACTGGTAAGAAACATCAATAAACAAAACAACTGTTTATCTGTACAAACTGAAACTCACAGGAAGCAACATCAAACAAAACAACAATTTATGTATAACTGGTATGTACATTCGAAACTCGAATCATAATCATCCCGCCTACTCCACCACAACCGGCGACGGCATCGCAACACCGTCACCAACACCACACTGCCATAAATGCGAAAATACCCGCATCACAACACTAAGTACCGTGTGGGATCACCACCCGAGGCACGTAACCACACCGATAGACATCGCAACATACACAATCCCATAAACACTGACTCAGAAATAACTTCTCGGACAAGAAAACTTACTCAAATCCACTTTACTAAATCACAACGCAACATATTATATGAATAAACGGATAAGCACCTCATGACCATCATCCCTACCATTTCACGGAATACACATTTATTATAAATACACATACAATTATAACTAACCATGCCAGATCAATCAAATTATTACCATTTTTTTATCATTCAATCAGGTTACCGTACTCAACATATAGAAAATTCAGACAACAACTTCATAAGTATCACACAATACCACTTCTTGTGAGGTCAAAACCTCACACAAACATTCATACACATCATAGACCCGTAATCACATCCAAGTAGTCAATCCTGATCACGTAAGTTACCACCTGACAAAGGTTACCTCTCACCCGAGCTTAACTCATATGCCCCTCATAACACATTCTCCCATTCGCATAACCAGCACCTTCTGCCATACATAACTATACAGCTAACACTCATTACCAGAAACCGCCTCTTAAGACTACGTCTTATACTTCTTCACAACCACACATATCAATTCGGTCTCTACAAAATCAACCTCTTTAGAATTGCCATCTTTCCTATTTATCATCACCCTTAACCACTAGTGACAACACTTCCACACTACCACCGTTCGTACATCAAACTTCTTACACTCATCTCTAGGCATCACAGTTTCTTCCCTATCTTTGGTTATCATCCCAAATAACGAACATCAAATACATCAACAAAAATCATCTCAACTCTATTTCCAATTCCATCCTTAATTGTATCGTCACCCGACTCACCACCAAGATCTCATATCGTGCAAATTCTTTACCCAACTATTACTTTACTTAATTCCTCGAAACTCCTGACTAATCATGTTGTTCTGAAACTCCTATATAACCTTTAACTCAAATCCTCATGATAGTATCATACATCTCGACGATTCCTTACTTTTATATCACATAACTCCGGTGAACATTTTCTTAGTTTTACTCCCCTCATTCTTTTCTTTTTACACTCGACAAAAGCAATTAACCATTCAACTCCTTATTACCTCTTACCTAACTCTTTAGTGCTCCGGTTACCTTCTCATTGCTCCAAACCTCACACCTCATTATTTCATATCGATATCATCTCACTCTTTCTTACCATAGATATTCTCTTATTATGCTATCACTCACCCTTGCCACTAATCCATCCCTAGAATCAACGTTTACTTGTTCAAACAATTGCATCTCCCTTTTTACATCTCTATAAATCAAAATTCATTTTATACCGTTAATTGCCCAAGGAAATCACACATTAGTTTCACCTCTTGATAACACAAATTCCCAAACTCATTCACTATCTGCAAATCCACGTCGCGACATGTCTCCATTACGTTCACTATATACCACTCTTCTCAATCCCTCTAAAACGACCTTTCATTATATATATATATATATATATTCTTAACCAACACAATTCCTAACCATCTCCCTCCATAATTCTTTACACATTTCAAGTTGCTACTATCCACATTCTTCCTTTCAATCTATTCATTCTCACGTTCCTTAGACTCACATCATCCCTTGCCCATATTTACTTACTTTTACATTACTCAACACAAAATCACATCACTCATATCTTCTCACAAAACACGCTTCATGCCTTAATAAGCCTAACCGATCTTCCTTTTCTTTTTCCACTATCTATCACAACACATATAACTCATGTCCTCCCACCGAACTCATACTCACCACAGGTGCCACTCACTACACCATAAGATTGGGTAACTTGCGTATCAAGACCAACATACATGTAAAACAATGCATAAAGAAGCAAAATAACACATTTGAATTAAACATAATATGCAACGAATTCAAAAGATAAGCATATGACCAAAAATAGGGGTCACTAGATCGAGTACAGGCCAGTCGATCGAGTAAATGACTTACTCGATCGAGTAGGTGAAAGTCAGAGACACGTATAACAAATTACCAGGGCTACTCGATCGAGTAAGGGGTACTCAATCGAGTACCAAGGTGCACTCGATCGAGTGAGGGCCACTCGATCGAGTACCCTACGCATTTCTCAACACTGTCCAGTTTTCGTAAAACGGTCATAACTCACTCGTTTCTTGGTCGTTTTGGGCGTGTGACCTATTGTTAGAATCGTAAAAGAACAAGATATCACCTCCAATTTGAATCACATTAAAATCATTTATGAATCTCAAGTTATAACAGTTTAAAGACAACCTCTCTATAATCGAAAACACAACTACTTGATTTTACTTCCAAACAACTTAAAAGACAACAAGGTAAACAAAAACAACTCGATGCTCATAAAACCAGTATCCCTAACCACATGTTACTATCTTCAAAAGCCAAGCAACAGCATCCATGATGCACATGCATCATTCAACTTACCAAGCATGTATTACCGACATGTTTTTATTCTATAACTTTACGTAAACAAAATCACAAATATATAACATCAAGTCTCCTATTCACATGTTACTAGCATAACAACATTATAAAATCTCTTCCATCATACCACATGCTTTATCAAAAATCATATTATATGCAACAATTATCATATTTTTCCACCAATTATTCATGCTCTTACTCAAACTTTCAGCTATATAAACTCGTACAACACTACCAACAACATATATGTATACATAACTCTATGTATAACTCAAATCAAACAAATTTTCTTTCCGTATTTCTATAATGCCATATCGTAAAACAACTATCATGCTTTCAATTAATAATGTATAACATCACCTCATTATCATCTTTCTCTACACATTCCCCATTCTCCACATACATACATCCACCAATTTATACCACACTTTGCTACAAAGATACACAATTCACAAGATAAACACATAGCGATCCCAACTCGTATCCTATGGTGACCGGTTCAAAATTGTAGGGCGAGTTCGCGACTTTAGGACGTCTCCCAAGTCTTTTCATTAGCTCCTACAACTTCTACCCCGGGTTCATTTTAATTAGACTCCCTAGGTTCATTAGATTCATTGGTTATAGGTTTCAGGATCGTCGCTCTGATACCACTTTGTAACACCCCCATACTCCAAGTGCCTTACCAGGACCACTTAAGGCATGGAAGTGCTACCATCTCAGTTACCCGAGGCAATGATAATCATAAGACAATAAAGAAACGTACTTTAAAAGTAAATATAGTTTAAGCGATTACATATCTCAAGCCAAAACTGTTAAATGAAATACAATCAAACCAATACTGTCTGCTAATAAAACTGAACAACTAAAGGACATCGTCTGACACAGCGGAAGACTCTTCTAACTGCAAGTGATGACTCATCCCAGCTAGCCCAAATGCATCGTATTAAACCTGCTCAACAACTGCTCACCATCCCCAAATGGATCACCACAGTTTTTAAAACATTTAAACGGGGTCAGTACTAATTACACAATACAAATCACGATAAAACAAATGCCAAACAGTTCAATTGTCACATCAAACCCCAGTCTCCATAATCAATCTCCACCCAACTGACTACACACTAAAGTGTGCAGCCCTGCCAGAGTACCCATCGCAACAGATACTCCACACCGCCAGTGGGGGACCGCAGCCGTTCCCACTTAAGCCTCGCTCATCTCATCCGAGCGATAAACCCATGTTCATTAATGTGCACATCCCTTCTGTGGCGGGTTCCACAGAAGGCGAATCAAGGGCGTGAAGCCACTCCCGCAAGTGACTCCACTCGCCCGGGGACGCACACCGAAGATCACGAGACGATTAAACAGTTATCACAACACAACCTCAACAACCGTCTGAAACATTAAACAGTACAATATCACAACCGTCTGAAACAATCAACAATACAATATCTCAACCGTCTGAAACAATCAACAATTACTATCTACAGCACAATTACCACACACATCATGTAAATAATACTGAATAGGGAAACCCTACCTGGAATGCAATCACTATTCAGACGATCTAGCAGCTGTCTCAAAATCTTTCTTCAATGAACCCTCCTCCTATACACATATTCATACAATCACTACCACAACAATATAATCATAAAACCCCCAATTCCCAAATTAGGGTTTAACCAAAACTACCCAAATGCTATAAAAATGATACGTAAGACTTACCCTTGACGCAGGGATCACAACGGTGTAAAGAACAATGAAATCCGACACCTCTAGCTCCGGGATTTGCTAATGATGCGATGACAAACAAACTACGTAACTCCTTTTCTCCTCACTTAGGTTTTAGAATAGATAAAAGAAACTAAGAAAAGTGACGGATAACCTTTTATACTTATCTCGCATTATTAACAAAACCCGTCAAACTCAGCCCGTAAAACTCACTTACTCGATTGAGTAAGGCACTTACTCGATCGAGTGCCCCCTACTCGATCGAGTACCCAACCTACTCGATCGAGTACCCTACAGGCAGACTACTGTTTTTGCGTCAAAAACTACTTACTCGACAGAGTAAGCTCCACTCGATAGAGTACCCATAGACATAAAAAACCGTAGTATTACATAAACCTTTGATAATTATAATAAATAATTAATTTGAATAGAATTTATAATTAGTAAATAATAATGAAAAGTAATAATTAGTAATTGATGGAAGAATTATAATATTTTTATTAGGTGACGATTGTGAAGAAATTATAATCAGGTTCGGTTGCTTTGTTATTGGATCGCTTTGAGCCGCTTAATTGGATATTGCTTGCCAGGTAGGATAGCTGCTCAATGACTTTAATGTTTACTTGAATGATATTATCTGATTGTATTGGTTGAATTATTTGGAATTGTGATGGATGATATATGATTGTTGGTTTGTTGCATTGAGATAAATTGTTTAAAGAATACTTTAGCTCATGACTGAGATGATTATATTGATTATTGGATTCCTCAGCTTTGTGTCTGAGATGGTATGAAATTGTGTTACTCAATTGTTTGCATTTTCATATCATGAGCACGTGCATTGGATACCTCAGAACTGGTTCTGCAGGACTTGTTTCTGGGATGATGAGACTACCACAACTTCGGTTGGGATGATGAGAATACCCCGGCCAGAGATTGGCTGGGTGAACGGGAGCGTCGGAGGATTGATCATGAGCATGCATTGCATTTGCATTTAATATTGTTCTTGTATCCATTTATTGTGGTTGTTTGGCTATTCGTACTCAACCTCGTGGTTGACAGTGTATTCGTGAACACCTGTGGTGAACCATAATGGGGAGCAGATTTGACAGGTACTAAAGATTAGCTGACTTGGGAGCAATGATAATGCGTGAGGACTTTCCCAGTATACCTAGAAGTCTAGACCACATAGATTGTTTAATCACTTAATTTATTTCCGCTGCGAGTTGTATCTTAATTTATATTAAGTTTTAGTTGGTTAATTTATAATAATCATGTAATCGCTAAAGTTTTAATTAAAGTACTTTGGTTTATTGTACTTTGTTATTCACTACCTCGAGAAACCGAGATGGTAACGCTCTCATTTACTTGGGATGTCTAGCTAAAGGCTCCTGAATAAATGGGGGTGTTACAGATCTGAAACGTAAACATTTTAAATCGTGGATGGGCTTTCGATCCGAACTTTGCATATCTTTTGAAATGGGTTAACTAACCCGCAAACATTTGAAACGGAGCTTCTTCGAAGCCCGGCCAACATTTCGAAAACAATTTTGAAAAAAGTTTTTGAAATTTCACATTTTGGATTGGATGGGTAGACACGACCTGACTCAGACATATGACCAGTAAACAAACATAGAGAGGGCATAGCCCGCTACGTACAACTAAAAAATCCATAACTGTGTACGAATTTTAATTCAAACATTGACTCGTTGGGGGTAGAATTCAACCATCGCTTCTGAATGGTTAACTTCTCATGGGTGAACCTCTACAAACACAACTTGATGAACCTCTCCAACCATCACTTCTGAATGGCTAACTCTTCAGGGGTTAACCTCTTCAAACACTACTTGATGAACCTCTCAAACCGTTGCTTCTGAATGTTAACTTATCGGGATAAACCTCTTCAAAAAATTCTTGATAAACCTCTCAAACCATCACTTCTGGGTTAACTTCTCGGCTACTGGCACTAGCCTAAAAGGACACTGACCCAAATTTGAACCTCTACAGTTGGCACTGAACATTCTGCTACTATGGCCTAAACTCAAACTATACCATTAGTGCTACACCATCATTGATTTTTCCCTCGAGAACGGATTCTACACCATCATTGCTATCGGGATACGTCTTTTACACCATCATTTATCTCTTCACCTCCGCCTTCTTTCTTTTCAGCGGGTTTTCATATCATTTTTGCCTCCGCATTCTTTCTTTTTAGCGGGCTTATTTAATTTTGCCTCCGCCTTCTTTCTTTTCAGCGGGCTTATTCAATTTTGGCCCCGCCTCCTTTATTTTCAGCGGGCTTTCGTCTTTTCGGTTCCCGACACAATTCTCATCAATTCAGTCAAATGGACCCAACATTCTGCACGGGGGACCAAGCATCTTTGCAAACATCATTAGATAGAACTCATTACGAGATTTGATAACTACTATCATCGTGAATCTACATCTTCATTCTAGCCTAAACCGAGTACTAAGACTGACTCAATAAAGGTGGCTTCATTTGGACTTTGGTTAAGACCCGCATAAAATCGACAAGACACATCATCGGTGGTTGTATTGAATCCTTTATTCTGAAGGACTTGCTACGTATTCACGTGGAGCGAATTCAAATCCGATGTAGTTCGATCAAGGTGCATAAAATAGTCATTTTGCTTTGTGTGTAACACTCGAAGGTTTCACCTAAGACATCATACTGAATCCCGTCCTAGCCTGTAAGGTACCGTCAAATCCCGTGTCTAGGGTCGGTGCAAGAGGCTGTGATTTTCTGGGATGTGGAGCTTGGCAACAAATGGCTTGAATAGTGGACCATCATTCTGAAGGTTCATTTTCTGGTGCTAAGGCCAATGGGTTATGGCTTAGATCATGGTTGGAAATGGTGCCTCGGGTTTGACAAAACCCGAGTGTAAATGGGTAGGAAAACAATGTGGGTTCAAATATCCATGTCTGGAACCTAAGGTTGAGTGTAACAACACAAGGCCAATGATTCTCAAAATTCCTGACTATTCCCTGTAACTGTCTCGAGAAGGACTTAAGAGTAGAAAGGCTACTACTTACGGTTTTGGGATTCGCCCGTTGAATTTCGACTTCGGGTAATCGGCTTCACTTCTGGCTTCTGTAAATTCGACATTTAACCAAAAGCGTTCTGCAATTTCATCATTTTTTCCTTTTTATTTTTTCCTTTTCCTTTTCTTTCTTTTTCCTTTTTCCGTTTTCCTTTTTTTTTTCTCTCTTTTTACTTTTTTTTTCTTTTTCATCTCTTTTCTTTCGAAACAACGCTTCTGGTTGCAACTGGATTCATATCGAAACATTTGGGCTTCGCCAATCGATTTGGGTTAGTACTAACATTCCTTGTTAGAACAGGTCGGTCTTTTCTCTCTTCGAGAGAGGATGTTCTTGTGGGGAAAGGCCTTGCATTCCTTCATTAACACGGGAACAAAGAGCTAGTCTAGGTTCGTCATAGAATCATCTACTGGGCTTTTCTCGAGCATAGGTTTTGATGGAGGTTTTATACCGCCAGACATGGAGTAGGTAAAAGAAACAGACACGGGATCCTAAAGTACCTCACTATCTAAAACGGGATGCATATTTCTATCCAAGGGGCGCCCTTCGAGTGCGTTGTGCATTTTCATTGATTTGATGATGGAAACAGAATTGAAAATGGGATCAATTTCATTGATATTGAAATGAAGTTTAAAATAATTGATGAAAAAACATATCTTAGACTCGACTCGGACTAAGACTTGAACGCAAATTCCGAATCATAATCATCAACCTCGGTTTTGAACTTTTCTCTTTTCAAGAGTCGACTCAGATGCTCGGTTAAAAAAATTGGCCCACTTATGCAGCTCGGTTTTGACTTTGATAGGAAACTATGCGACCCATATTCAGGAATCGATAGAGTTTCGACGTTATTTGTAAATTGACAGAGGTTTCACTCTAATTATCGACTCGGGATGAAAATGGGCTGGACCGGATTGGACATAAAAGTGAACATTGTAGTTCATTTGGGAAGAATGCAATTGATGTTGGATCTGGATCTTCGACCTAAATGGACCTCAACGTAACATGGGTGGACTTGAAATGAACATGGTGGTTCGTTTGTGAAAGGTTCGGTTGAATTGGTTCGGGTCTTCGACTCAAACTGGCTTAACATGAAATGGATGGACTTGACTTGGGCTTGACCATTGACTCAAACTTCACTCAATGACATACTTAGACCCGGGAAATGAATTAAGTGGCTCATTTGCAAAGGGTCTCACGTGTGGAGGCGGTCTCAGACCTAACTAGGACTATGACTCGACTCCAACTAACTTCTTGACTTAAACCTGACACCGACTTGGTGTGACTAACCCGCGATTGAACCAACATGGTCCATGGGCTTGTGAAAAATGCCTAGTGTGGCCTAATGGACATTTTTTTGTACTCTAACTCTGACCACTTGGTCGATATGCCTGACTTGGACCCAAGAGTGAGCTTGGGTGACCCAAATGGGCCGTGTTCTAGACAAGACATGGTTCACTTGAACCTTAGACTAGACTAGACATGACTAAACAAAAACAAACACAAGCCTAACAAGGCTAAACTTGACCCGAATGACTCAAACTCTTTTCTAGGTTTGGGTTAGGTTCGGAACATGGTTCATTTGAATTTTAAAATCGAAAAGGATTGAATTAAAATGAGCTTTTAAATGGGCAGCATGCCGGCTATAAAAGGCTTATTTTGGTGAAAATTCTAATCCTAATTCGACAGCATTCCGACTTAAAACATTCTTTTTTCAAAAGAGGTAAGTTCAAAAGTTCAAGTTTGAAAACATGGACTACTATTTACGAAAATATGGGTTGCACATGACTCAAATTTCGAAAAAGCAAACGGGTTTCTATTTTTTTTAAAAACAAAACGTGATTTTCAAATAAAAAAAAATAAAATAAAAGACTTGACACGGGAATCACATAACAAGTAGTCATTCGCATACGAGCATGAATTTATGAATCCTAGACTCAACCAAGTCTCGGTCGGTCTTTTAATTTGGGTCTATGCCAATGATCCCACTTCAGCTTATGGTATAACAAGTACTTGAAGATTCAGTAGAGACCACCTTGATATTTAAACCAGGCATAGTGGACGTCACCTCTTTACCTTGAAATCGACCCAAGGGGGAGATGGCCTGATCCTTAAAGTCTCAATTGGGTTTATACATGAAATATGTTGACAAATACTAATTCAATTGATTGGCCATTATTTAACTTTTCAAGTTACACTAGTCCCCATCGGAGTCGCCAAAATGTGGATGTAGGAATTTGAAGTATCCACGGGGGTTTTTCAAACACAAAGAGTCGCCATCGAATTTTAAGGAAAACTCATAAACCGCTTTAGAGAAAAGGATTCGTGTGAAATTACGTGTTGTGAAGCTCGTTCAAACACCCAACCCCGCCCGTTGTAAACAACGGCCTCTACTAATGTCAAACAATGGCCAATATTAATCGAACTAGTATTTGTCGTATGCATCCATTCATTTTAAACCCTAACACGTGAAAGCAATTCTAGTGGTTTAAATGCACATAACTTCGTCAAGTGATTTAAACATGTGAGTCCATTTAGCTATTCTAGCATAAATAAACAAACAAAGATAAGATAAAGAATTTCATTCTTACTCCAGCGGCGCTGCAACAAACATAGGTTAGATCGCAATAAAAATTGCAATAAAACCGTAAGCAAACAAGGAAGGCATTAACAAACATCCAAGCAATCGAAACAAGGCCTCTTGGCTGAATACCTTACACGGCCAACATGGCCTACTACTGGTGCATACATGGCCTATTCTAGATTAAGTCGGGTTGCGAACACGTGACATGTGATAACATTATCATATGCAAATGAAAAGAAGCAAACATGCATCTAAATCAAACAATTATTTCACAAACGATTGGCATATGAACAAGGCAAATTCGAGGACTAATTATTAGTCTAAAACAGCCTAGAAAACCGTGCCTAAGGATATCATATACGACATCAATCGACAAAGCAAACAAGCATGACGATAATTGAACAAACATGCTAACGGTTTCAATTAATTCTTAATTAAAACAATTAAATCTAAACATGCTTATCTAATCATGTGAATCATGCCTATCATACACAAAATAGACTAATTATGAAGGAAATGTAGATTCATATACATATTAACATACTCATATATGTCATAATAAATTTGTCATAAAATTAAATACGGATTTTATGCATGCAAACAATAATAAAATAGAGGAGAAATCATGTCCTTACTTTGATGATTTCGGTTTAATGGGCACAAGAGAGATCACCTTTCTCTCTTGTTCTTGAGCTTTTCCTTATGGAAGAACAAAGATCCAAGTTTAGGATCTCTCCCTAAGCTTTATACCCAAGGCTTTCTCTTAAATAAATTAATATTACAAATACTAGTATAATATTAATCAAGTAGAAAATTGAACCAAAATATTTTTAACACTTTGAATATTTCGGTTTTTAGAGAGAAAGAGAGGAGGATTTTTATTCTCTCTAAAATTGTATTTTTGATGATGGATGGAATGAATGAATAATACACTACACTTAGTATATTATTAGGTAAAAATTATAGGAAAAACAATGATGGTTTTTCTTCCCAAAAACCGTGTAAGAGGAGAGCTTTAGGGGAGCCAATGCATGGAAAAATTGTTCTTCACAATGAACAATAGGCTTGCATGGCTAGTGACTAGTGCAATCATCATGCCTTCCACTAATTACAATCAACATATAATTAGCTCAACAACCCTCTAATTTTCGGCCCACTTAATAATATGGATTCCATATTATTTTTGTCAATTGTCAATATGTCACATGTCATATGTGATATAAATTTGTTATGTAATTTTTTAACATATTAAAAATCAACGTATTAATAAAAATACGTCACATACAAAAATCGACTTAGTAATTTTAAAATTACTTGTGCCAAAATATTTTACCATTTATAAATTACAACTGATTGTATTTATAACAATTCATTCAATTTAATTGTTACATTAAACAATTATTTCATCCGAGTAATGATACAATTCAATTACTCAGACCGTATCTTATTTAATCACATTTCAATATGATACGTAAATTTTACTTCCAAAATCGTCCGTCAATTTTCAAGTAATTTAATTAACTCGCAACATTATACGATTAATTAAATAATCAATTAAGAGTGTTGCCCTATAGGTATGACCTAGAGGGTCAACTGATCACCACCACACACGACGGTAATGTCAAACCCTAGTCGACCAATCATTACCGATATATGTTGACCGGTTTGAGAATAAAATTACTTCCCAATTGTATTCTATATAATGAGATTTAAACATGTGATCATCATGATCAACAGTCGTGATCGCATTATTGTCGGAGGACACATATTCCAACAATCTCCCACTTGTCCTCGACAAGTGTGCGTCACCAATTCTCTTGTCCTATTACTATCTCCCACTCAATGCAAGGTGTCTTTTGGTTCGTACTTGCAAGTGATCATATCGAGAGTGGTTTCCTCGATCTGGAGAATAACCGATTGACCGGACTTATCTATCATAGATACTTTCCGAGCGTGGCCACGCATTTCGATTCATTACTCCTCGAGTGGCCCCGAGATATTGTTATAACCCCGACTAGGGGTGGACAATTCCTATCGCACTCATTCCCTTCGACTAGCCACAACCATCATAACCCAAAATATGCCCATTTGACCCCATTTACGAAGGTCGTAGTAACACAAATCAAAGTTAATCTGAAACTGTGCCATCTTAGGCGAATAGTCTTTAGTCAAAAGAATCGACTCATTCGAATACTATAGTAGCTCTCGCCACGACCAGGCTATATAAATTTGCCAGAACTCTATAAGCGGTCATTAGGCCCGACAAAATGTTCCTATGATCTGCCTATGTGATCGACTAGTCATCTCACATGACTCTATGGCACTTGAACTTGCCATCAATCGCATCACACTCTAGTCACTTCGAGACGTCACCTCATATAAGTAACTATGGGCAAAAACAATGTTAATCCATGTTCACTTTAACGGGGTTCAATTGTCTCTACAACCCGTTTGGATATAACAATGTACAAGGTGAGTTAATAATAACTCAAACGACAAATGTCTACATCACACTCGGGTAGTCAATATCATATTACAACCTTGTGATGTATATCGTCAGTGTAAACACTTATTGATTGCAATAGAAGTTTAACATCTCATGTGTCCATGTGTTCAAACTTCTTACACTTGCAATTTCCCTCACATTCATGTTCTCTCTCATAGCATGAATCTTACCAAGTACACATCAAGGTTCCCAACCTTGGTTTTGGTTCTTTAACTTGAAAGAACTTTCTTATCGATTATCTCATAACGAACGAATTTGTGATGAATGATATAACTTGTACTGATCAAGTACTCCATCCACACACAATGCACCAGGTGTATGTTTTGTAGAATCTTGTAACAATTGACAAGATTATTGGCTTAGTACTTCCACAAGTCCTAGCTTAATTAGGAAAGATTATTTTTGAATAACTTCTTATTCTACCAAGCACCTTTCCATAACTTCTTATTTCTCTTCCTAGGATTGAAAGATTTGGGATTCTCATAAATCCTTATATGTGCTCGGATTTTCTACAATATGTGCAACCTCTTAACACACAATGGAACATTCCGTCAAACACCGAAATCGCTCATCGGATTTTACTTGAAAATTCATGACGTTTCTATTATGGCTCACCAATGAATCATCATGCTCTTATGCATATGATTCTCTATCGGACATGTGCATGATTATTCTAATGGCGGAAACATTAGTTATTAATAATCATGAGATCAACCGTTCATAGATTCAATGAATGACCATGACTGCTAATGGTAATTCCATTTTCATCTGCATGAATAACCTTTGTGAATGTTGATATGATGTGTATCTCTTAATACTAATCCAACATCCCTTGATGTAATTGGATTCATCATAGTCCATTTTCATCCAGAATTGAAAACTCAAATGCTTCTTTATGAAAGAAGGTATTAGCTCGTCATTCTTTAATGAGTGATGAGTTGTAAACATTCAAAGGATGATAGCTCCCACTAAATTCCATGTCTTCACATGAGAATTTCCTAACTCCCACTCAATTCTACACATTTCGAAATTGACTTCTCAATCGAAATTTATCAAGAATTGAAATATAAATTGCATTGCCAAGTTATTAGGATAAAACCATATATGTTCCCATCATATCCTTTCAAAATACCTATTTTGAAGTGGTCTCATCTTAACCTTATGGAAAGAGATTTTTAAATCTCCAACACACCTATGTCATAATGATGTGTAGCAACGTCATTATTCAAATATAAATAATATCTAGAATACGTCCTTCGAAAATACCCTTTTGGAAGGAGGTTTAACCATTTCATAATGAGGTTAAGCAATGACATTTGCGTGGTTAAAATTTTGGCCATTGAAGATATCGGTATATCAATCTTTGCAACTCGATCATAACTAGTATGTTACTATGATTCATTTAGGCTCTTAAGTAAATCTCAAGGTTGAAACTATTGGTCAAATATTCATAAACTTAGTCAAAAACTTGTTAAGACTTTACATTAGTCATTTCTTCCAAAACTTACTTTTGGTGTCCTCACGTAGTAATCTTAAGAATATTTCTTTCGAGTACTTCACGTGGTCTCATTAGTCATATAGAACTTACTTGAGACCATAGATCTCATCTATTCGGCATACTATGTAAATAGATATACCTTTATTCAAATCATTCTCTCTTGCGTAGATCTTCATATACACAAGTACACAATTTTATCTTGCCTTGTGTGTTGTGTCCTCATTTTTCTCCCACTCTATCTTTAGAATAAATATACTATAGATTCAAAGATAGCATATGAGACACAAATTAATGATGTTGAAGTATAAGGAGAACTATCTCATAGATAGACTAATAGTTATTGTTTTCATATGTGTACTTGGTGATTGACATACCTTTAGGAGAGTTCATAGACTCAAAATCACTTTATAAATGATCATACACACGCCTTATGCATGTGGACATATAATGAAACCCGTCATTATATTTGTCTATTAGATCACTTTAAGTGAATGATCTTATGTTTCAAAACGCAAGCATTTTAAAGATGAAATTTAGAACATTAAAAGGATAAATGATAAAACGGGTGACTCGGGTTGCAAACCAAGTCACCATCATCCAAAATACAACTCATTATCCAAAATACTTTTCCATGTCGAACACGGAAACTTAAAGTTCTAAAATCCAAAACATTACTTAAAATAAGACAATGAAAAACAAAGCTCCATAAAAGCTATCCTTAGCTTCTCCATGGTTTCTCATGCTTGTTTTTCTTTTCCCTTGTCTTTGCTTGGTGGAGGCCCTATTTACAATAAAAAGGGAGATACATTATCACAACTTTGCATCATTATACCATAGTTGAATTAGAAACATAAAAGAAGGTTAGTCATTTACCTACTGGAGTGATCTTTCCAGCTTTGATATCACCAAGGTATTTGGAACAATTTCTTTTCCAATGTCCCATGCCATTACAATAATGGCATTTATCAAGAGGACCCTTCTTGACTTTTGAGGTGCTAGCTTCACAAGTCTTAGCTTTGGTGAATGTGGGAGCTTGCTTCTTGCCCTTTCTCCCATTCTTCTTGAACTTCCCCTTACTCTTAGTGCTTATATTAAGCACATCCTTGAGAGGGTTCACATTTAACCCCATGTCCCTCTCGGCTTGCACAAGTAGCTTGTGCAACTCCTCAAGAGACACATCCTTGTCTTGCATGTTGAAATTCACCCGGAATTGCACATATGCCTTGACTTTAGACAAGGAGTGTAGAATCCTATCTACGATGAGTTCTTTGGGGATTTCAACCTTTTGAATTTTCAAGGTCTCGACAAGCTCCATGAGTTTGAGCACATGAGGGCTAACCTTTTGGCCCTCTTTGAAGTCGAGATCAAAGAATGCCGCGGCCGCCTCATATTGGACGATCCGCGGAGTTTGTGAAAACATGGTCACAAGTTTGGAGTAAATCTCATTAGCATTGCCCATTTTAAAGGCTCTCCTTTGGAGGTCCGCCTCCATCGCAATTATTAAGACATTTTTCATTGCGGCGGACTCCTTTTGGTAAGCCTCATATGCTTCCCTAGTGGCCGCGGTGGACCTAGTGGAGGGTTCGGGTGGAGAGGCCTCGGTAAGGTAACGAAGCTTGTCGTCACCTTCGGCGGCTAATTTGAGTTGGGCATCCCAATCGGAGAAATTTGACCCATTCTTTTCAAGTTTACATCGATCCATAAAGGATCGGAGCCAAGATGAAGTAGCGAGTGGTGTAGCATTAGGAGTTGGTGTTGGTGTTGCCATTTGTTATGAAAAAGAAGTGGTCTACAAAACAAAATATAAGGAGTAAAACAATTGTCGTTTTAATATTACTCGTAAAAATGTATGATTTAAACAAGTTTTATGCATTTTCTAGTGACCTCTACCCAACTAGATAAATGATTCCAAGACCCAAATTCATATCGACTTAGGCACGGGGTAGCCGATGCAACCTTTATCAATATAACTCGGTGGATTAACCTTTTAATCGATTCTACTTTTAGAACTCTTGGTCGATAAAATTACTCTAATATTTATCTATAGCCCAAAAAACATCAACAAGGGCACGGGGTAGCCGATGCAACCCTTATTAATAACTTTTGTTGAGTTCAATCCAAATTTCGAATAAATGTGTCCATTATCCAAACCCACATCAACTTGGGCACGGGGTAGCCGATACATCCCTTATCAACATGAATTCGGTGGATTAACATTCATCACCCACTTCTCCTACGTAACAAGGTTTGTACCCCGGGGTAGCCGAGTGCACTCCCTCGCGAAATAGGTTTTCATGGTTTCTACTATTTGGTAAGGCTATGTCTCAATTGTTTATTTTAGCGAGAGGTCATGTCAATTTATTATCTATCACGTTTTAAGTGAACTAAAGCGGTGAACTACGATAATTTTTATTGACACGGTCGATAAACTCGATAAAATAAGAATGCATGTTTTAGTTATGGCGATTTAGCGATGCATGTGACATAAAATAAAATGCAAGCATAAAATAAGTAAATAAATCCTAGTATGGCCTTTCCTAAAATAGAAAAACTATTTAACTATTACATATTCGGAAACCAACTCCATTGGTCCCTTGAACTTCGGTTGTGGCACGCATCTCGAGGTAACACCGTCTTTATGTATCGCCATTCTTGAAGAAATCCGTCTTTGGGAACTCCGGAATGAATAAAATTACATAATAAATTACATAATTTCCTATTATACATTTGTAACTAAAATAAAATAAATCTATTAAATTACAAAACGGTGATACGAGATCACAATAAAAATTACAACCGAATCGATATTCCCATACATTTCGGGAAATATCAATTAAATCTAAGGCCATACTAAGTAAAATTACATAATTCAAAAATTACATAAATTAAAATTATGACATTCATAAAGAAAATGCAGCATTATAATATGTATGAACATGCTCAATTTTTATGCTAAATCGCCTTTAATTAGCCAATATCGTATATTACTCGGTTTTTACGGATTTGCGTGATTTCAACATTTTATAATCACAAAAATGCATAAACTCATATTTATGCATAAGTTAATTACCCTAACATCTTAGGACTTAAAATATAGTCTTCACTAATAATTTGACCATAATTAACCCATATTTACAAAATTGTTCATAAATGGACCAAAAATTACAAAAATAAGCCATTAAACTTCAAATAAATCACAAAATTTCAAATAAATTCAAAATTCAAAATTTAAACTCATGAACATTCTGGAAAAATTCCATGACACTCATAATGTTCAAAATCTTAGGTTAAAAATTTCGAAAATTTACCGAAAAAACAATGTTGCGGTTTATCGATTTATAATAAAATAATCATAAAAACATGGAAAAATTATTTTCATTAACTTTTCAATTTTAGATCTGAAACATATAATAAAATGCAATATTAGACGTTTTTCCTAAGTCATAGATTATGTTTTATTAATTTTCCACTAATAATGTCACTATTTATGCTATTTTTCTTCAAAAATTCATAAATCATGCAAAAAGACTTCTTTTTAACCAATTATTTTACACACATCTTGTAAAATTGCATGTGACAACATATTAATTTTCTATGACCAGATTCGAAATTTAACTCATATTAACCTATTTTTCACTTAAATCCGAATTTAATAATGAAAAATTCATTTTTCGAGCATAACAAGTCCAAAAAATTATGAAAATTTACAGGTTATCTCAAAATAATATATGTGACAACATGTCCAAAAACCAAGTGAAAATTCGAAGTATAGCTAATTTTAGACCAAAAATGACATTTTTACTCATAAAATCACATTTAAATGCCATTATTGTAAATTATGAACAATAAAAATTCGAAAAATTAACCAAAATATCCTAAAACATTTTAGGACCAGAAATATTAACATGCATGGATTAATTTCGTGATATCTCATAATAACACAAATTTTACAAGTTTTATTTGTTATTCTTATAACTCGGAAAAACTTTTAACCAATTTGCATGCAAACAACCGTGGCTCTTGATACCGATTGAAGGAAATGTAGATTCATATACATATTAACATACTCATATATGTCATAATAAATTTGTCATAAAATTAAATACGGATTTTATGCATGCAAACAATAATAAAATAGAGGAGAAATCATGTACTTACTTTGATGATTTCGGTTTAATGGGCACAAGAGAGATCACCTTTCTCTCTTGTTCTTGAGCTTTTCCTTATGGAAGAACAAAGATCCAAGTTTAGGATCTCTCCCTAAGCTTTATACCCAAGGCTTTCTCTTAAATAAATTAATATTACAAATACTAGTATAATATTAATCAAGTAGAAAATTGAACCAAAATATTTTTAACACTTTGAATATTTCGGTTTTTAGAGAGAAAGAGAGGAGGATTTTTATTCTCTCTAAAATTGTATTTTTGATGATGGATGGAATGAATGAATAATACACTACACTTAGTATATTATTAGGTAAAAATTATAGGAAAAACAATGATGGTTTTTCTTCCCAAAAACCGTGTAAGAGGAGAGCTTTAGGGGAGCCAATGCATGGAAAAATTGTTCTTCACAATGAACAATAGGCTTGCATGGCTAGTAACTAGTGCAATCATCATGCCTTCCACTAATTACAATCAACATATAATTAGCTCAACAACCCTCTAATTTTCGGCCCACTTAATAATATGGATTCCATATTATTTTTGTCAATTGTCAATATGTCACATGTCATATGTGATATAAATTTGTTATGTAATTTTTTAACATATTAAAAATCAACGTATTAATAAAAATACGTCACATACAAAAATCGACTTAGTAATTTTATAATTACTTGTGCCAAAATATTTTACCATTTATAAATTACAACTGATTGTATTTATAACAATTCATTCAATTTAATTGTTACATTAAACAATTATTTCATCCGAGTAATGATACAATTCAATTACTCAGACCGTATCTTATTTAATCACATTTCAATATGATACGTAAATTTTACTTCCAAAATCGTCCGTCAATTTTCAAGTAATTTAATTAACTCGCAACATTATACGATTAATTAAATAATCAATTAAGAGTGTTGCCCTATAGGTATGACCTAGGGGGTCAACTGATCACCACCGTCACACGACAGTAATGTCAAACCCTAGTCAGCCAATCATTACCGATATATGTTGACCAGTTGACAGTAACAAAATTACTTCCCAATTGTATTCTATATAATGAGATTTAAACATGTGATCATCATGATCAACAGTCGTGATCGCATTATTGTCGGAGGACACATATTCCAACAAATTATTATCCTAGAAATTCGAGCCATACATGGTAAACACACGGCCTACATGTGAGACAAATAAATCGACACAAACAATTCTAATTCATGCGATTTCATGCAATTCTAATTAATTAAACCTAATTAATTAAACTAACATGTGAACAAGTAACCAAATTAAATCATACAAACATGCATAATCTAATTTAAACAAAAAAATCTCATGTTCATGCATTCATCTCATAAATCATGCTAAAATACGAATTAAAATTAAATAATTTCATTATTTAATTCAATTAATTATAAATTAAAAAAACAATATAAAGATGCAAACTTTAATTATAAAACATACCAATTAATCATAAAAAGCATGTTATAATTTCAGATTTAAAACATGAACATTAAATTAAACACAAATCTAAGCATACGAGAATAAATCTAACATAATTAACAATAATCATGTGAAAAACAATTCATATAACAATATAAATCGTCTAATTCCTAACAGAAATTAATCCACACAATTAAAAGACCCTCCATTGGCATACATCATCATACAAACCCGTCCTCCTTCATTCTTCACTAACAATATAATAATTACGGTAACAATTGCATAATTAATACGATAATTAAATTAAAAGCGACAAAAATAATAATTAAAAAGGAGAAAGAGAGTATTTGACACACTGGGCTTACATGTATCTCGGATGCAAGCTTCTTGGTACGTCTATGACGGTTTCAAATCAATAATCGAAATCGAACTTTGAACCAAACAAACACGATTCACGTGCAAAACCAATTTTGCGCAGCGGACTTCAAACAATCACCACGACTTCAATACTCAACGATTTTTCAAACCGAAAGATGTTTTGGAATCCTTTAATGACAAAATTTTCAACTTTGGCAATAAACCACACTAAGAAAGCTTTAAAATTATTAAAAACGAAGTAAAATAGAGCGGGTCAGAAACTTCTGAAAACTGCGCAAGGTAAAGTATCGAGCAATTTAATGCTCAAAACGTTACCAAGGGCGTTTCTTTAAGGAACGAATAAATCAAGGGTACTACCTAGATTGTTTATGTAAAATTTAGTGAACTGTAATGGAGATTTGATGGGGTTTCGAGATGATTTTCGAAGGGTAGCTGCAGGTGCTCTGTTTTTCTGGGTTGATGATCGAGGAAGAAGATGAAGATCTTCCTCGAGTTTTCTGGGTTTCTTGAGGCTATCGTTGCATTAGGTTTCATTAGTCTATCATGGAGTAAGAAAATGGGAGCTTAAGTAGGTGAAGGTAGCTAGGGTTTCGAAGGCTTAGAGAATAGGAAAGTCATATAACTCGGTTTTTGGTAAGCGATATTTCTCTCTTATGTCTTGCTCTATTCTCTATCTTTTCCGATCCTTCTTGGCTGGCAAAGGAAGGTAAGAATATAGGGAAGATATATTTCCTAATGGGCAAGGCAAGGGAAGTGCTTGGAGCTCAAGAAAGAGCTCCAAAGCTCACGCAAAAAACAGAGCACGGAGCTGAACACGAGTCTGTTTTGCGGGGCTTGTGGGGTTCGAACCGTGGCTTGGGTTGGCTAGGCTATGGTCTAGGGTTAATGGGATATGGTTGGGACAAGGCTAGGGTGGTTGGGTCTTGTCAGGGGTGGTCGGCGGGTTCTCTATAAATTCCAATATCGACATATATGTGTATCTACACATGCAAATCAACATTAAATCCAACTTAACCTCAATTACTTGATACTTAGATAAACAACCGACATAACAAATCTCACATGTTAGGTTTAAACTTGTGGATGCGCATTCATGCATTTAACCCGTTTTATCAAGTTTTGCACTTAACCAACCAAGATCGATCAGTAGAAGCAGCTACCGCGGGCGGGATTGGTGTTTGATTAAAGAGCTTCCCAATACGTAACCTCACCTCTTACTCAGAAACTTTTGATACTGGACGACCTTATCCAGGGCGAACGGGAGTCATTCTAGCTATAGAATGCTAAAGAGGGGCGATTCCTTATCTTTAGTACCTATGTCAAGCACCGCTTTTTGCTTCATTTGACAGAGGTACAAAGTGGATTCGAACGGTTTCCAGGCATCTCTTAGTTGCTTGGTGGCGACTCCGAACATCTCTAGTAATCTATTCGAGACCTTTATCGAGACGAAACCGACCGATCTAACGTGATCCGGTCGAAAGCATTTCTAGGTCACCAAGCGCGGCTTTCCGATTGCTGCATGTCCACAGATTGGCGTGCAGGTGGCCCATGTCCATAGATCTGGCGACTCCTGATGTAAAACGCGTAGCTTTTAAATGAACGAATCTAGAAAATGTTAAAGTTGCAGTGGAATTATTGATTGTATTGTGAATGTCACATTTGATTTGATGATATTGTGTGGATATTGTGATTAAAGAACCAAAAATAAGGGATAGAGATAGCTAAATCTTATTCTAACCTCGCGAGGTTATAGCTCGATCTGTTATAACTCAACCTCGCAAGGAAGAGTCCTAATCTAATCTCGCAAGATTAAACACAAGTTTTACTTAAACGTAAACTTCTTATTTTATTTCTGAATCATCTTTTGTATATGGCTGATTTAGAGCTCCTATTTATACTACAAATTGAATCTAAGCTATTTTGGAAAATAAGCTATCTCCCTAACTCTGACTAGGAATAGGAATATTAAACTAGTAATTAAACTACAATCAGATTTGAAATAATCTAATTAAACTAGGATTAGGAAATAAACTAACATTCATAATTTTATTCGGAAACATTAAATTAATCTAACTAATTAATCCTACACGATATAGGAAATCATGTCTTCTATGTGGCCTAGGGAACCGTGTTTTTCTAGCTCTATTGCTAGCTTTCTTCCTTCCATGATGCTCCCGCATCATACTCCCCTTCTTCAAAAAACAATCGACCCGATTATTGGGCCAACGACCTCCCGGATCAAATACGAACCTCACAAATATGGATGCAAAATCTTTGATAGGTAATAGCAATGATCTCGGATCATCTTTGAGCTCATCATCCACGATGCAAACTTCAAGGTCGTCTATCTTGTTTGATTTAAGACTTCTCTGGTACCTTTGCCGATTGAACCATCTTTTCTTGTACCTTCCGCCCCACCTCCCTCCTTGCACAAGTCTCGAGAAATTGAAATTGCCTTTGCTTGAACTAGTAAAACAACCGTGAGCATCCATCAATACCGAATTAAAAAACCAACTGCATTTATAATCTTCAACATACAGATTCTTGTTAATCGCTTTATCAAGCGGAGATTGATAAGGTTCTTTGTCGTGAATATTTGGACAATCATTACAATCTAATAATACCTTACCCAACATCAGATTAGCTTTGTTAGGTTCATGAATAGACAGATTTGAAAGCTCCTGAAACGATGTTACAGTAACCTTATATGAGGTTACAGTACCCTTTGTAGAGGTTACATTAATCTTGGCTGAGGTTACATTAACCTTGGGTTGTTCATTCGCGTCTTCTACGTGCTCCACTTCTTCATGAATATTAATAAAATTTTCAGCCTTTTCTTTTCTAATCAGATTAGCTTGAAGATTTAAGTTGCAAACAACCAATTCTTCTTGATCATCACTTAGTGGTTCAACAATATGTGTGATAAACTCACCTTGCTCCTTTGCTTCTTCATTCTGAATCTGAATCTGACAGTCCTCTGGACTGTTTGGTAGAACAAAGTAAGGCTTCTCAGCTTGCTTTTCTGCCTGTTCTTTATGAGCAGCTTTAGACGATTCAATCTTCATCTCTTCTTCCTTCGCTCCACAAGATTGATGAAGTTCACGCTCCCACTCATCGTATTTGGATGAAATCTTATCAATTCTCCTTGTTATATCCTCCCATAACAATTCTTCCTCATATTCCTCCACCTTCTTCAATGCTTGCCTGAGTTTTTTTCGAGACATGGCAGCACCGGTACAAACGATAGACTCAACTCCCAAGACAGATCTATTGAGAAATAAATCTAAACCTGGCTCTGGTAACCAATTTGATGTAAAACGCGTAGCTTTTAAATGAACGAATCTAATTGTTAAAGTTGCAGCGGAATTGTTGATTGTATTGTGAATGTAACGTGTGATTTGATGATATTGTGTGGATATTGTGATTAAAGAACCGAAAATAAGGGATAGAGATAGCTAAATCTTGTTCTCACCTCGCGAGGTTATAGCTCGATCTGCTATAACTCAACCTCGCAAAGAAGAGTCCTAATGTAATCTCGCAAGATTAAACACAAGTTTTATTTAAACGTAAACTTCTTATTTTATTTCTGAATAATCTTTTGTATAGGCCTGATTTAGAGCTCCTATTTATACTACAAATTTAATCTAAGCTAGCTTGGAAAATAAGCTATCTCCCTACCTCTGACGAGGAATAGAAATATTAAACTAGTAATTAAAATACAATCAGATTTGAAATAATCTAATTAAACTAGGATTAAGAAATAAACTAACTTTCCTAATTTTATTCGGAAACATTAAATTAATCTAACTAATTAATCCTACACGATATAGGAAATCGTGTCTTCTATGTGGCCTAAGGAACCGTGTTTTTCCAAATCCGTTGCTAGCTTTTTTCCTTCCATGATGCTCCCGCATCAACTCCGCTGGGGAAACTAGGACACTTATGTCTTTGCGATCCTTAGATGGTGAAACTCGAACGAGGTCTTGGTAGAAGTGCATTAATTGATATTACGGTCATAAGTCGGGTTCCTTGTCCGGGCCCACAACCTAACCTTTACTGACCAATTGGCTCGTCCCGTCGGCTCAGTTTTCTCATTCCCGCGGTTTAAATCCTGATTGCGCCAAGCATACCATTGGCGTTACACCATTTTGTTTTGCCAAAGAGCATTCACTTCCTACGTGCATAAGGCAAGGGCACCAACCTTACACACTTTTTTGAATTAGCATCCCTCTCGAAAATCGGGGATTGATCGCTTGGTGTGTAACCACCCTTATTAAGCCAAAACCCGTGTCAGCATTATGCATAATATAATGAACTGTGAGTGCTTATCTGCTATGTGATCATAAGTCCTTCTCTGTCATTTCCAAACTTTCAAAACACCTTTATGCGCCGTCATAATGGCCATTTTAAACCTGGGTCTTTCGCCGACCGTTATAAACCTTTTTACAACGTCGTAATGACGATTTTCAAACCCGGCTCCTTACAACCGTTTCCAAAATCTCCTTTTCATGCCGTCATAATGACGATTTTGAAACACGGATTTTAAACCATTTTATGCCACATAATGGACTTTTGCGCCGACATAATGGCCCTTTCAAAACCCGAAAATGAGACCGATGACTTTCCAAATCCCGAGGACAACACACCGTTCTCGAGACCACAACAATTTCAACAATTTCAAATCTCGATTTTCAAAACACACGATTTTGAATTTCAAAAAACCCGTCTTCGGAAACAACGCATCGTTTTCAAAGCCGCCGCAACTTTAACTCAAACCGTCTTTTGAAAACAAACCTAAGACGACCTTTTTCAACTAGCCGACTCTTTGAAGATCCCCACTCTTCGAAAGCCATCCATAAAGCAACAAATGTATCTTTTTTAAATTTATATTTTCCAAAATTTCAGTCCATAACTCCAATTCCGGCTCGTGTCTACCGAGTCAAGCAAACGTACTTATGGGTCTTTACTTATGAGTCGTCTCACCTCGAGACTCGTTCAACGACGTCACGCCATCACGTTGAACACAAGTCAAAGTCTAGTCAACACCGTCGCACCATCAATCGAGTTAGCACCGAGGCACCACGCACGGTTGCCCTCATCTCCTTGAGTCGAAAGTGTCTTTCCGTCCTTTGTGATGTATGCGTTTAGTCATTAAACCGTGTCGGTTTGGGATGTAACGTGAGCCATTTTATGCCTTAGAACCATGGCCCTATCTTCAGCTTCGTCCAACAACAACAACGATGACAACAATAGAGATCTCACAACTGCTCCGCTAGCCAGCCCGCTCACAACCCTTAAGGTCACTTTGGACCGTATCGAGACCTGTATCGACACTCTGGAAAACAAGTAAACTATAGATCATAACACTCCGCCACTAACCAAAACTGAGAAAAGGCTTAAACTCTTGGAAGAGCATTTCTTGGCCCGTGAGAACAACATTCACCTCGAGAAAAATCGAAGGTTCGAGCCCGTCGGGGATCAACTACCTGACAACTTCACCTTGACTGATGTGCCAAAGTTCAAAGGAGTGGAGAACCCACTCAATCACATCCGGTCCTTCAAGGAATACATGTCCATCAAAAGGGTCAAACAAGAGCTCTTTACTCGGATCTTTCCATCGTCCTTAGAACATATTCCCCGTCAATGGTACTATTCCCTCGACCCAAAGAGCATTACCACTTGGGACGAAGTCGCCGTTAAATTCGCTAAGCAATACGCCGAATTCCTAGCCCGCTGGAGAGGGGTGAGCACCCAATTGGTCAGCAAACCAAGCGAATCAACCCTGGTGGAGAAATTCGTCAACAATCTCCGTCTGGTTTATGCCAACCTTCTAAGGTACTAAAACATCAAAACCTTCCAGGATCTGCAGATCCCCGGGACCGTATCGAGGATGGCCTGCGCAAGGGCGTCTTGGCCAAAACCACAGGTAGTGGCTATCAAGGGTCTACATCAACTGGATATCGTCCCTACGGTCAAGCAAATAAAATTGACGAGGTCAACCTCCTCGAGCCAACTGCAAAGAAAACCGAACATCCCCAAAGGACATTCACCAACTTAGGATCGACCTACGCTAGTGCCCTGAAGAGACTCATGGAACAAGGAAAACTGCAACCCATCGGGCCCACTCCGGACCCGCCTAAAGCAAAGAAAATCCGCTTTTGGAACCGTAACGCCTATTGCCAATATCACCAGGGCAAGGGCCATAACAGATACACTTGCTTCAAGCTGAAGCACGCTATCCAGGACATGATATAGAAAGGAGAACTACCCCTACGTCCTACAAAACTAAACAAAAAAACAAACCCTTTTGGAATCCACGCCATTTCAGATGATGAACCAGCTATGGATTGCTCGCATCTCATCTTGCCTATTGAGGACGATATCAATGGCTTGGGAAAGGACACCCCGAACGAGATGTTTATGTTCAGCGCCGCGTCCATGCTCGCCATGTTTCAGCAAATCGAGAAAACCACATCCACCCTCTCGGAGAGGATCACCCAACTCGAGGATACTTACCACCGACTAATATTCAACCCACCAACACCTGCACCACGTCCAAGGAAGGGACCCCAAACACCCAAAACTCCAAATTCCAAAATGGTCTACTTCCGCGACCATTATGGCACGCACCTCACAACATAAACAACAATAATCAACCTCGCAATAATCACCTTCACAAAAACTACCTACACAAAAACTTCCCTCACTAAAACTATCCTCCGAGGACTAACCCTTCATAGTACACTCGCGACCCTGAAATCAACGGCATTTGGAGAGATGAAGTAGATGACGTCTACATTGTCTCGGGAAAGGGCAAGTAAACCAAAGAGATTGATCACCTTACTCGATCTGGACGCCCTTACCAGAACCTAAACAACACAACAAAAAATCCGCCAGCAATCAATGACCAGATCGTCCCAGACGTTGACATTCAACCTACAGTTCCCCAGAACTCAATTCTCAAGCAACTCCACAAGGCTAAGGCCGAAATATCCATCTGGCAACTAATTGCCACATCCTTTGAGCACCGACAGGCTTTGCTTCAAGCCTTGGGGAAGCTGACGGGGCCTTCCACCTCCTCACCTGAAGAAGTGGTAGCCCATATAACCAGGGATGTCCCTAACCTGAACAACCCAATCATCTTCTCTGACGAGGATTTCTCTCCCTTTGGAGCCAACCACAATTTGGCCCTATACATCACCGTGCAATTCTTGAAAAAGAGCATACCCATGGTCTTGGTGCACGACGGATATGCAGTCAACGTCATTCCTCTCAAAACAACTCATAAACCAGGGATCAAAGAAGCTGACCTAGTCTCAATCAATCAAGGAGTTCGCAACTACGACGACACTCATTGTAAGGTCGCAGGGCTTATCACCCTAACCATCGCAACATGACCCTTGGAGAGATAAGCCAATTTCCAAGTAGTCGACATCGACGCATCATTCAATATGCTTCTAGGGCGCCCTTGGATCCATCCTGCCAAAGCCGTCACATCTACCCTTCACCAGAAAATTAGGGTCTCCTTTAACGGGAGAACAGTCACAATTCCTGCATCCCCAATCAAAGTTGTCATGAAAAAGGGGGATAGCCTCTCAAGTCACTGAGGAGATCGATAACGAAATATGGGGATTCCAAGCCGTGAATGCCCTAACCGATGAACCAACACCTTTTGATTGTGATCCGTTCTCAAACCTCACGATCAACCGCATCTTGATGCGCCAGGGGTATTTCCTGGGCATGCCTCTTAGTCCACTGAAAAGTGCCTTACCTCCCCTGAAACTGGCCAAGGTCCCCAACATTTCTTTTGGACTAGGCTACGAGTCGACTGACGAAGACATCCGGGAGATAGGTCTCCTCTGAAGAAGCGCAAAAAGCAAGGAGTCACCCTCCGCCCATATCATTTGACCCTAAACGGATATTTCGTCCTCGAAGGAGAGTCTGTACTTTACAATGGTTTACCTGAGCCAATCTACGATCTCATAACAAAGGTCAAGCATCCGGGTAGAAGTCTTTCAAGACGGCTATTTCATCCCTGACAATAACATCAATGCTGCATCGATCAAGTCTGAATTGACCCCTTGCCTAGACGGGCAAGCTGTGAGCCTCCTTTTCGGATAAAACAACATCAAGCACCTCAACTACGAGGATATCATAAGCATTGCTCTCAAAGACAATCAGTTCGACCCTACTGCCTTGATCTCTGATGCTAACCCAGAGAAAGCGATCCAAGGCTGGAGGAAGACTTTCAAGTGGACAGATCATCACGGCCAGGTTCTCAAGATCACAACTAGAGAAGGCCCCATGTTCAAGGAGGGAAGTGAAGACGAGACTGAGTCTGAGTCTGATGACAAGTCTAAGTCAGAGTCTGTCTTAGATCCTAACACTCTCAACACCCATGTCAAAGTCCCTTTTCCACTATTTTATCACAAGCTTGGGGCTGTCTCAGAGGCTGAGTCAACTAAAGTCACCCCTACTCCCGCAGAAGATAGAACCTGGAGCTTGTCCTAAGGGCCACCTCTTCTACTACGTTGCCTCTGATTCCCCATGAGATGTCTGTCTTATCAAATATGAGAAATGCAATTCAATTCTTAACAAATATGAGAAATTTGACTTGAGTGACTACCCACCTCACCTAGCCAAAGAACTCGACAAATGTGAATATAGAACACCCATCATTAAGGAGACTGAACCCATCAGTGTAGGGACCGACAATGCATCTCAAGCATAGGATACCAATTAATCCCGGAGCTAAACCCGTAGCAAAAGTTGCGTCGCATGGGCCCTGAAAATCAAGGAAGAGGTAGACAAGCAATTCAAAGCCGGATTCATCAAAGTTTCCGAATATTCTAACTGGGTGGCTAACATAGTCCCCGTACCCAAGAAAGATGGGAGAATTCGGTTTTGCGTCAACTTTAGAGACCTGAACATGGCAAGTCCAAAAGATGACTTTCCTTTGCCGCACGTTGACATCTTGGTAGACAACAACGCCAAGCACTCTCTATTATCATTCATGGTTGGGTATGCTGGGTACAACCAAATCAAAATGGCTGAAGAAGACATGCACAAAACTGTATTCACTAGGCTGTGGGGCATATATTACTACACTGTAATGCCATTCGGCCTAATCAACGCCGGAGCAACCTATCAAAGAACTGCCACCACTCTCCTACACAACGTGATGCACAAGAAAGTGAAGGTATATGTCGATGACATGATCGTCAAATCAAAAGAGAGGGACGGGCACATCAGGGCCCTTCGAAAATTCTTTGCTCGTCTTCGAAAATACAACATGAGACTAAATCCTCAAAAGTGTGCATTCGAGGTCACCTCCGGAAAACTCTTGGGACACTTCGTCAATAAAAGAGGCATCGAAATCGATCCCACCAAAATCAAAGCTCTCCAACAAATGCCTGGCCTAAGAACGAGAAGGAGATTCAGGGGTTTCTCGGTCAAGTCCAATACATCAGTCGCTTCATAGCGAAACTCACTATGATTTGCAAACCTATCTTCAAGAAGCTCTGCGCCACCGATCACACCGATCACACCGATTGGGACGACGATTGCCAAAAAGCCTTTGAAAGGATAAGGGAAATCCTATCCAAACCTCCTGTCCATATGCCACCTCAGCACGAAATTCCCTTATCCCTATATCTGACCATCAACGACACGGCCATGGGAGCAATGCTAGCACAAACAGTCGACGGCAAAGAACGAGCCATGTACTATATAAGCAAAAAGTTCATCGAATATGAAACCAAGTACACATAACTGGAGAAGACATATCTTGCCCTGGTTTGGTCAACATAGAAGCTACGACATTATATGCTCAGCTACACGGTTCACATCTACTCCAAGATGGACCCCGTCAAATACATCTTCGAAAAGCCCATGCTAAATAGAAGGTTGTCCAGATGGACACTCATGCTATCCGAATTTGACCTCAAATTCGTACCCTTGAAGGTTATCAAGGGAAGGGCAATCGTCGATTTCCTACCAGAAAATCCCGTCAACGAGTATCCAACGACCGACACATGGTCACTCCCTGGCAAAGACATCCTTTATGCCGACACCGACGCATGGGACCTATACTTCGACGGTGCATTAAACCTGAGAGCCTTCGGGGTAGGAATAATTCTAATATCATCAGAAGGAGAACACGTTCCGATCTCAATCAAACTAGACTTCGCCATCACCAACAATGCCGCCGAATACGAAGCATGCCTCATCGGCCTACAAGCAACCATAACACTTGGCATCAAGAGGTTGAGAGTCCACGGCAATTCCTCACTCATCATCAGTCAAGTATCCGGATCATGGAAAATCCAATGCGACAGCCTAGCACCATACCAAGCAAAAATTAACCAGGAAGCCGAATTCTTCGACTAAATCGACTACTTCCGCTCGCCACGGGAAGAAAACCAATTCGCCGATGCCCTAACAAAACTTGCCGCACTCGTCAACATACCTGACGACATGACATCCGTGCCCTTGTGTGTCGAAAGAAGGAGCAAGCCAGCTCACATCTACACCATCAACAACGAAAAGGAAAACCATATCGAACCTTGGTACCAAGCCATCCTCAACAAAATATCCAAAAACAAATTCCCTCATAACTCTGATACAAGAGGACAAAGAGCCATCCGTTTACTTGCATCACAATTTGTGATAAACTAAGAGCCGCTATACAAAAGAACACCCCAGGGGATCCTTCTCCTTTGCATTGACCACAACAAAGCCAAGAAAGTCATGGAAGAGGTCCACGACGGAGAACGTGGCCCTCACATGAGCGCAATGATGCTAGCCCAAAAAATCATGCGGTTAGGCTGCTATTGGACCACCATGGAAGCCGATTGCAGAAACTACGTCAAACATTACCACAATTGCCAAATCTTCGCCAACATACAACACATACCACCATCCCTTTTATACACCATGACATCACCCTGGCCTTCCTTGACCTGGGGCGTCGATATCATTAGCAAAGTCAATCCGATAGTTACCGAGGACATTGCTTTGTCCTCGTCGCAATCGACTACTTCACCAAATAGGTAGAAGCACAATCCTATGCAGTCTTGACTGCCAAACAAGTGGCCAAATTCATCCAAAATAAAATTATCTATAGATATGGGGTACCCCATGAAATCATCAGCGACCAAGGCTCCCACTTCCGGGCTGAAACGCAAGCATTGTTGGACAAATACAAAATCAAACGATACCGTTCATCCCCTATTGTCCCCAAACCAACGGAGTAGTAGATGCAGCAAATAAAACACTCGTCACCATCATCAAAAAGACGCAGGATAATTACCGCGATTAGCCAAGCAAACTCCCATTCGCACTCAGGGGATACCGAACCTCCATTCGAATACCAACAAGAGCAACACCCTTCTACCTAGCATACGGTATGGAGGCAGTACAACCAGTGGAGTTGGAAGTCCCATCTCTACGCATCCTACTAGAAAGTCAAGTCCCTGAGGCGGAATGGACCAGTCAAAGGTTCGAGCAACTCACCCTTCTAGATGAACGGCGACTCAATGCCTTGCACAACATCCAGCTATACCAACAACGTATACAACGGGCATTCAACAAAAAAGTCAAACCCAGAAACATCAAAGAAGGCGACTTGGTCTTCAAGTCGGTTCGAGCACCGTTACCCGTCGATCCGAGGAGGAAATTCAAACCCAATTGGGCCGGGCCATACTTGGTCAAGAAAATTCTTTCGCGGGGCGCAGTGAGATTGAGTGACCTAGACGGGGATGACTTCACAGACCCAACCAACCTAGACCAACTCAAGAAATACTATCCTTGAACTTTAGCACCAGCAAACCAACAACCTTTCCCTAGTTTCACAACTAGTGATCGCAATCCCCCTTTCAAGTCGATTCCTCAAAAGTTCTGATTTGAAATTGCATGTTTAATCGAGTCTAAGTTACGGCACATTGCCATATTTCCAGCAGCCTTTGATCTGTCAAAAGCACCATCCATTTGCACAAGCAATCAAAATCCACTTGAACTACGAGCATGGTTTGATTTCACCTCTTCAGGTGAATACGTAGGCAATCCTTTCTTACGTAAGAAGGATACAACCACAACACCCAAACAAAAAATGCACACCCCAACTGAAACAAAACACTTGAACTACGAGCATGGTTTGATTTCACCTCTTCAGGTGAATATGTAGGCAATCCTTTCTTACACAAGAAGGATACAACCATCCCACACACAAAAACAACAACCCATACAAACTTCAAAAAAAAAATTATCCATTTTCCTCACAACGAAAAAACAAAAAAAGAGCCTTTCTCCCTTCCCACGAAAATCCCCTTCACATGTGCAATGTTTAGGACAATTCAAACAGAATTATCTTTAAAAGATGGATGGATAAACAACAAATGTTCACAACATTTTTTTAGCACAAACAATCTTCTATTTAATTAATAATATTAAGGATTACAAACTTGATAACAATAAAGCTAAACAAGTCAATGACTTGCCAAGCTAGGGCGTCGACTAAGACATTATACATAATAAAACTAACACACACAAACACACAATACATAACTAATACAACATAATAAAAACGCACTCAAATGCTAATATGACATAATAATAAAGCGGGAAATGGAGGTCTTCACTCTTCCATTGTACCCTTCCCTTTGCCTTCGGGATGCATCTTCCCCTAGTTATAATTCCTAGCCCGCCTAGCATGGGATTCCTCCTCGGAACGGATCCTCAACAGATCCACAACGGCAACGGCACCCGGGCTCTTTTACGACCCTATGCTCGACCTAAGCCGAGCCTACACGCAGCTCACCGCCTCCATGGGACCCAAGCTCCTCTTCTTCGGTGGCCTCATTAGATCCGGGCTCACATTATCGCCAAAGTCATCAAAGTAGGCGCGATTTGGCTTGGCCGCCTCCCTATACTTCAAGTCGATGACTTAATTCTTGCGGAACTTTGACCTTTCTTCCAAGGTTGAGGCTCTTGACCATTTGACATAAGCGAGAGTCACCCATGTCGTTAAAGCGGGGTTTGGTACCAACCAAATTGGTCGAGTGGCCTACCACCTCTCGAAAGCATCCACAAACTCGGAGTTTCGGAATACACACTCTTGGACGAGAGTATCTTGAGCAGACACCTTTTGTTGACGACCCATTTGCCTCATGACCCTTTCCGGATAGATGAAGGAAGCAACTTTCAGGCCCGTAACCATCAAAGAGCGAGAAGAAGTGGTCAGAGCGGGCAACCCCGTAAAGGACCTCAATTGCCACTACGGCACCACCCAATGGATGTGAGGACCGCACCCCTCCACCAATTTCGAGGTCCAATAGGCCTCGGCGCATGCAAAGCTATCCGCATACAACTTCTTTCTCATGGTAAGATGACGAAAGGAGTAAGAAGAATCATCAACCGGAGGCTCAACATACCTTAGGCTCTCTATAAGCTATACTTGGAGGATCCTAATGTTAGGTTCATATACCTATGTTTAGACATTTCTAATAGAGATCTAATTAACATTTTAAGTTAGTCATAAAGGATCTAGTGCATGCATAACAAAATAATGAAATAAAGAAGAAAAACAATGTTCCTTACATTTTAAATGGTTCGAAACTTTGGGCACAAATAAGGACACCTTCCTTACTTGTTCTTGAGCTAATGTAATATGGACGATCCTCCTAACCTCAAAAATAGAAGTCCTACTCAAGAGATGCACCCAAGACTATAGCCCTTAATACTAATATATTAATTAACTAGATTAATATACAAGTTTTGCTTAAAGATTCTAATATTATTTGTATTACTACACTAGTAATAATATGATGTGATATTAGAATTTTGGTTGAACAATTTATGAGATCTAAAAATAAGTTTTAGAGAGAATAAGAGAGCTTTTAAAAAATAACAAAACCCTAAAAGATGTTGGAATGAATAATAAGAACAAAAGAAGCCCTTATTTGTCCTTGGGAGGCCGAGTAAGAGGAGGTGAAAATGGCCAATGCATGGCCTTGGTCTTACCCATAAAATGTAGGGTAAAGGCTAGTTAGTTTAGGTTAATCATTATGTCCATTTTACCATTAAAATAAAACATCCACTAACTCCATATACCCTATAATTTTCGGCCCCCATAAAATGGACATCCATTTTATGTTTGTCAATTGTAACATTGTCATACAATATGTCACATGTAGCATGTAACATGTTATTAATCAATTTAATGCATACGTAACAATTAAATATCAATATATAAATTAATTAAATTACAAATAACAAATCTACTAGTAATTCATAATTACTTGTGAATAAAATTGGTCAAGTTAATATAATTCACAACATTTTGTAATTATAATTAACTATTCATTCTTATCTCAATTGTTTCATAAACAATAATTAATTTTAGTAATAAAAACATTTTAATTACTAAAATGAATCTTTTTTAATCGAATTACAATAAGATACTTATTCTCACTATCAAAATAAATTGCTCAATTTTAAGGAGTTAATCAATCTGTATCGATATACAACTAATCAACTTATCTATTAAGGGAATTGTCTTATAGGTGTGACCTTAAGGGATCAACTGATCACTACCGTCAAACGACAGTAATGTCAAACTCTAGTTAGCCAATCATTACCGATTAATGTTGATCAGTTGACAAAATAATTGAATCATCCTTTGCGTATTCTTATCATGAGATTCTTATTACAAACTCCCACTCAATGCAAGGTGTCTTGCAGGCCGTACTTACATTTGATCATATCTAGAGTGGTTTCCTCGATCTGGAGAGTAACTGTCTGACCGGAATTATCTACCGTAGATGCCTTCCGAGCGTGGCCACGCATTTTTAGTTCACTACTCCTCGAGTGGCACTGAGATTTCAAACAACCCTAACAAAGGGGTGGACAATTCCTATCGCACTATTCCCTTTGTATAGCCACAGCTCATCATGACCCAAAATATACTCATTTGACTTCAGTTACGATAGTCGTAGAGTATAAATCAAAGCCAGCCAGAAACTTGTGCCAACTTGGGCGAATAGTCTCTAGTCAAAAGAATTGACTCATAAGAATACTATAGTAGCTCTCGCCACGACCAGGCTTTATGAATTTCTAGAACTCTATAAGTGGTCACTGCCCAACAGAGTGTCCCATACAGTTTGTCTATGTGATCGACTAGTCATCCCATATGACCCTATGGCATTTGAACTAGCCATCAATCGACTGACACTCTAGTTACTTGGAGGCGTCACCTCATGTAAGTAACTAGGGGTGAATACTATGTTAGTCCAGTTCACTTTAATAGGGTTCAATATTGTCTCAACAACCCATTAGGATGTAACAAAGTAATGGATGAGTTTAAAGAAACTCAAACGATAAATGCGATTATCATATATGAATAGTCAATACTATATTACCACTTCATATCTTATAATCTAAAGTGTATATTTTCACTTGTCAAAGTGCAATAAAAGCTTGGTTAGTGGATATACCATGTATCCATTTATTCCAACTTTATGAATCACTTAATTCCTTCTAATCAATGTAATGTCCAACAATAATGCTTTTCTCTAAGTACATGTCAAGACTTCATACTAGACATGAGCTCTTTAACTTGAAAGACGCTCCCACTGTTATCACATAACTTGTGATGGAATCTTTGGTAAAGGGATCTACTCATAGTCGTGGTGTCAACCATCCTTCCATAATGTACTCAGATTCTGTTTGTAGAACTTGCAATGGTTGATACTAAAACATTTTTTTAGTCACTTACTCCTAAGTCTATAAAATCAGCCAAGGATTTCGATAAATCCATAAAAGTTTGGAAACTTAAGTTTGTGTAGACTTACACATATAACTCATAGTTACATCTAAACACGAGAGTGAATCCTTGATCCTTCTCGAGAATTTTATGATCATACCTAAAGGCTTTCCAATGACCTTCATATGGATCAACTTATTATTGACACATCATGCTCCAATCATATGATTCATTAGTATATGTGCATACTATGACATACATGATCGTTCTAATGGCGGAAACATTAGCAATCGATTTCATGTGATCAACAACTCTCAGGTTTAGTGAATAACAATGACTCTATCATGGTTATTCCACTTTCATCGATATGAATAACCTCTTCAACTTTATTGATGTTAAACAGATGATGGATCTTTATCAATATAAAATACTTATCTAAGTGTCAATCTAAAATTCCCTATGTCATAATAAATTTGGAATTTTAGAATGCATCATGTTTTCTTTCATCGAGAATTGAAAATCAAAACACTCCTTCATAGATGGTAGTGTTAGCACGTCATCCTCAATGAGTAATATGACATTAATATAGAAGACAATTTTTCCCACTGAACATCATGTTTAAACGTGGCAATTTTGACTCCCACTCAAATCCATGTATACACATGGTTTCTCGACAACTCGAGTGAAAACATTTTCTTATCACATGGTTGAAATGATCATTGCAATCTTTAAGTGTTAATTAAAAATTTGTGCTTATGTCGTACACACACACCCCTTTCTAAATACCTATTTAGAAATTGGTTTTAACATCTAACTTGATCATACACACGATGAAGTGCAGCAATGATGACATGGATCTAGCATAGTTACATGTTAACTTAGCTTTGTAGACAACTTGATGTCTATCTATGCAACTCTAAATAAATCTATCTTTTTGCACAGATTTCACTTTGCTTCATAAGGCTCTTATGTAAAATTGAATTGAAATTACTTGATACAACCACTTCATAATCTTATTATATGAAGAACATTTTCTTTTGGTCTCCTCACTACTCTGAAGATTCACCTAAGAAAGCTTTCTTTTAATTTGGTCTCCTCACTTGTCATGAGTTTAACGCTTTCTTTTGGTCTCCTCACTAGTTCCTAACTAGTTTTATGTTTGTTGCTAATTTTCTCCGACTCTATCTTTTGAAAAATACATCTATTTTTCTCAAAATATAGCCTTATGAGCAACAAACAATTTCATACTTATGATTGTGAAGAAAGAAAATATTGCACATGATAACCTTAATTGATGACCCTTTTGTAAAGACATTGTAATCTAGCTTCAAGATAGACTAGTCCTTAAAAGGTAAAGGATTGGACTCATATCCATGCCTTATACAATTTTAGGGTCTTAAGTCCTTCCATAGCTCGTATGGAGTCTTATAAGTGGTTACAAGTTATAGTTATAAGTGGTGTAATTGGTTTATAAAATTCCCTACTTTCAGTTCAAATAACTCTATTTGACTTTACAATCGTTCTTTCTTATATCAAATAAGATGTGATATTTAGTCATAAACGCATAAAAGGAGAATCAAATTCATGGCTTATGAACTCATTATAATGATCCAATCGTTGTAATTCTTTTATGATCAATTTAAGTAAATACAATTTATGTTTTTGATGTAAATAGGGTATAATGATAAGTTTTAGAACAAAGAAATTCCATAAAACGAGTGACTTGGGTTGAAAACCAAGTCACCAAAATTCAAATACAACCATTGTCTTTTAAAACAAAAGGAAATAAACTAATTCCCATGTCAAACAAGGAAATTATAAGATGTTCTAAAACAACATTTCAAAATACAATAATGAAGAGAAGACAATCAAAATAAGGGTCAAGCTTCCATAGGTCTTCTACTATGGGCGGCTACTCTAGCTTCCCTTAAAGAGCCTCCTTAGGCTTGCTTGTCTTTGCTTTTGTCTTTGCTAGGATGCCCTTAAATACAAATTAAAAAAGGGTAAGAATCACAACTTGTATCCAAATACTAAAGTTGAGATTGAAATCAAAACATGAATGATAGGGAGAAATATATATTACCTACTGGAACAATCTTTCTAGTTTTGAGATCTCCATGATACTTCGGGCAATTCCTCTTCTAATGTCATACGCCATTACAATAATGGCATTTGTCCTCGGAAGTAGCACCTCTTTTGGAAGAGCTTTTCTCAATAGCTTTTCCTTTTCCCTTGAAGGGAGTGGGTTTCTTACTCTTGCTTGCACTACTTTTAAACTTCCTTTTGCTCTTATTGTTAATAACGAGCACATCCTTGGTTGAGCTAACATTTAGACCCATATCTCTCTCGGCTTGCACAAGCATTTTGTGCAACTCGTGGAGAGTAGTCCTCATATTTTGCATATTGTAGTTTACCCTAAACTGTACATATGCTTTGATTTTGTTCAAGGAATGTAGAACTCGGTCTATAACGAGTTGTTCGGGAATGTCAACCTCTTGCATCTTAAGGGTCTCAACAAGCTCAATCAACTTGAGCACATGAGGGCTAACCTTTTGGCCCTCTTTGATGTTGATCTCGAAAAATGCGGAGGCCGCCTCATATTGTATGATCCTTGGAGCTTGCGAGAACATGGTCACAAGCTTGATGTAGATCTCACAGGCCGTGCTTATCTTAATAGCACTCCTTTGGAGATCGTCTTCCATAGATAAAATCAAGACGTTCTTGATTGCGGCCGATTCTTTTAGGTAAGCCTCATAGGCTTTCCTTACGGCGGGGGTAGACCTAGTAGTAGCTGCAGCGGGAGCGGCTTCGGTAAGGTAACGAAGCTTGTCGTCACCTTTCGCGGCAAGGCGGAGTTGCGCGTCCCAATCGGCGAAGTTAGATCCATTCTTTTCAAGTTTACATCGATCCATAAAGGATCGGAGCCAAGAAGCGTTGGTGAGTGGTGGAGCGGTTGCGCTAGTTGAAGCGGATGAAATAGGAGTTGTCATTGTTAGTTAATCAAATTGACTACAAAATAGAAAATGAAGGAATTATAAACATTTATCGTTTTAATTAATCTTGCAAACATTTTAAACAAGTTAAACATTTATATAGTGACCTCTACCCAACTATAATAAATGATTCCGAGACTCAAAATTCATATTAACTTGGATGTGAGCCTACGGGCCCTCTACACCTTTACTAATATAACTTGGTGGGTTAACCCTCTTAACCGATTCTACAATTAGAATTCTCGGTCGATGAATTTACGTTAAGTTCATCTTTAGCCCGAACCTATTGCCGCTAGAGTCGCAAATACCTTCGTTGAGATCAACCAAATTTCAAAGTGTAATAACTATTTATTACTCCACTTACCCAACGTCAATTGAAAGCATCCAGAAAAATTGTATTGTACTCCTTATGAATTTGAGATTCATGGGTTCCTACTATTTGGTAATGCTAAGTCTCAATCTTTTAAAATTGAAGGTCTTGTCAATTTATTATCTATCAATTTTTAAGTGAGCTAAAAAGTCGAATAATCGATAATTAGAATTGACACGGTCGAAGACTCGATAAGAAAAGATATGCCTGTAAAGTTATGGCGATTTGGCAATGCATGCAACATATTAAAAGAAATGCAAAGCAAATAATAAATTCCTAGTATGGCCTTCCTAAAGTAGAAAATCAAATAATCTATTACAAATTCGGAAACCAACTCCATTGGTCCCTTGAACTTCAAGTGGCACGCCTCCCAAGAACACCGTCTTCGTCGGAACGCCTTTCCGAATGACACCGTCTTGAAGGAACTTCGGAATTACAAATAATAGTAAAATACATAGCTATTCCTATTACACATTTGTAATATGAAAAACTAGTAAAAATAAAAGTGATACGAGATCACATTAAATTACAACCGAATCAATATCCCCTTACATTACGGGATATATCGATTAAAACTAAGGCCATACTAAGATGAAATTACATAATTCAAAACTACATAAATAAAATATGACATTCATCAGTGAAATATGCAGCATTATAATATGTATCTAACATGCCAAGTTATGTGCCAAATCGCCCTATTTAAACTTATATCGTACATATAACTCGGTTTTATGGATATTCGCGATTTTTAACTTATTAAAATCGCAAAATAATACTAAAATCAAATTTTAGCCCAAGTTAATTATCCTAACCTTTTTAGGACTCAAAAATTAGTCATCACTCAATTTTTGACAATAATTCAACTTGATTTAATATTTATGCTCATATTTGACCCTAAGATCTAAACTTTTATGAAATAAATCCAAATTAAATTATAATAATTTTAAATTTTAAATTTTAAATTTTTAAACATTCTGGAATATTTCCATGACACTCATAATGTCAAAAATCAAGGTTAAAATTTTCGAATTATTTCGAAAAAAAATATAGTTGCGATTTATCGGTTTTATCAAATAAAACATCTAAAGCATATGAAAATTAATCTAATCAATGTTTCAACTTTAGATCTGATATGTGGGATATAAATGCAACCTAAAATAATTTTCTCATGCCATGTAATTCGTTTTAGCTATTTTTGCTAAAATAGTCACTATTTATATCATTTTTACACTAAAAATTCATAAATCATGCAAATGAATCAAGTTCATCTCAAATTTTACACAAAGTGAGTAAAATGTGCTTGTGACAACATATTAAAATTTCATGGCCTATTTTGAAGTTTAACTATTTTTAACCATTTTACCTCCATTTATTCCATTTTTATAATATACTCCCTCCCAGTCACTATAATGTTCACTCTTTCCCGAAACGGATTATTCACCTAATGTTCCCCTTTCTATTTTTAGAAACTTTTACTTTTATTTTATTCATTCATCTCTCCTATCACCAAACCCCACACAATTCTTTTACTCCTATTTTATTACTTTCCTTTATGTTTTGGCCTCACAATTCTTTATTTAACTACTAATAATTCATCTCTCTCTCCTATCACCAACCCCACACAACTCTTTTACTCCTATTTTAATACTTTTCCTTAAGTTTTGTGCCCATACCAAATGGGAACAATATAGTGACTGAGAGGGAGTAAAAATTATAAATCATGCAAAATAAATCAAATTTATACGGAATTTTACATAAAAAAAGTAAAATATGCATCTGAGGTCATATAAAAATTTCAAGGTCAGAAACTAAGTCTAACGATTTTTAGCATTTTAAAATACCATCTTACTCATTAAAATGTAATAAAATCACTAAAAATCATTAAAATGAGCAATAAAATACCATAAATAATCAAAATGACCTAAATACATTTTAGGACCAGAATATACAATATGCAAAATGATTTCGTGACATTATCTAATAAATCACAAATTTTTTGTTTTATTTAAGTTACTTTAACTCGAAAAAACTATAAATCGATTATGCATGCAACATCCTATGCTCTGATACCAATTGTTAGGTTCATATACCTATGTTTAGACATTTCTAATAGAGATCTAATTAACATTTTAACTTAGTCATAAAGGATCTAGTGCATGCATAACAAAATAATGAAATAAAGAAGAAAAACAATGTTTCTTACATTGTAAATGGTTCGAAACTTGGGGCACAAATAAGGACACCTTCCTTACTTGCTCTTGAGCTAATGTAATATGGATGATCCTCCTAATCTCAAGAATAGAAGTCCTCCTCAAGAGATGCACCCAAGACTATAGCCCTTAATACTAATATATTAATTAACTAGATTAATATACTAGTTTTACTTAAAGATTCTAATATTATTTGTATTACTACACTAGTGATAATATGATGTGATATTAGAATTTTGGTTGAACAATTTATGAGATCTAAAAACAAGTTTTAGAGAGAATAAGAGAGTTTTTAAAAAATGACAAAACCCTAAAAGATGTTGGAATGAATAATAAGAGCAAAAGAAGCCCTTATTTGTCCTTGGGAGGCCGGGTAAGAGGAGGTGGGAATGACCAATGCATGGCCTTGGTCTTTGTTTGGGCTAAAATATGCACTTTAGCCTAGCGAGAGATGGACCCATTTGGTCCCATCTGAAGAATTGGGCCGCGTGGGTAGGTTAATCACAGGAAGCCCAAAGGCAAGAGGAATCCGCCTAAGGAGTTGGGCCAAGAAAGCAAGTGATAGAGGAGAAGCCCGTTGATGGAGGAGTTCCGTGTTTTGGAAAGCCTTCAGGGAGATCTTAGGGAGAATTCAGGAAGATCAAGGTGAATGGAGGGAGACGACCCGTTATGGAAAGAGTTGCAGTGGGAGTAATATTCCTTACCATAAACGAAGAAGAGCATATCTAGGGTTCTTACCCTATAAATAGCCAAAGGAGCAACCAAGAAAGGGCATTCAAGACCTCACGCATATACACAACATATTGTGCTCGCTAGATTTACATTCCGTCTCCATTGTAATTGTTCTCTCATTAACAAGCTAGTGCAATACTTAGAAGGGTGCCGTCCCTTCCCGCGGTTGTTCCCACATTGGGTTTTCCGCGTCACCAAATCCCACGTGTCAACCTTTATTTACGTACTTAAGTCTCTTATTTAGCATTAAACACGATCATACAATCAATACGCGACGAGTAAGACCGCATTGACCTCATACAACCTAATTCGGTAAAAATTACCAAAACAGTTTGGCGCCCACCGTGGGGCATTGTGGTCGTCAATCGTTGATTAACTCAGGCATATAATGGACAAACAAGCATCAGTAGCTGTGTCAGGAAGCGGTCAGCCGTCGATACAACCAAACACAATTCAGAATCCAGCATCGGCACCACAAACTCAGGCCGCCGGACACACCCCAAGAACCACATCTGTGGCAAAAGCCACTCTACCTCCCAGAACTCCTGCTGTGGCGGCCCAACCCAGATCAGACAGGAGTACGGCAGGTTCAGGCCTTACTCCACCTGCCAACCCAACACAAAATTTGTTTAGTGGCATGGAGAACCTTCAGAAAGTACTGGAAGATATGCGAGAAGACCAAAGAAAGGCAGAAGCTGAAGCAAAGAAGAGGGACAGGGAACTCTGGGCACAGATAGACTTTCTGAAGCAGCAGACCAGCATTCCAGCCAGCACGGGGAATGAAGGTCGGGCCTCGGTAGTAGATCTTACCCAGGGGGCATCAGGCAGCAGGAGTCAATCCCGGCAGATACCAGCCGAGCTGGTAACAAGACTAGATCTAACGACAGTGTCAGCAGGAGAAAGGATAATCCCACAAGGGTTAGGATACCTCACACCAGACAGCTGGCAGCCAGCCGACCGCGTGGAGGCACAACCAGGTAATCTCCTAGTTGATAATCTCGTGGTAACTAACCAGACACCTGGTGTAGGATCCGCAGGTAGCCCGCAGGTAAGCTGGCATCAATGAACGCTCGTGACATCAACCCCATTAGCTACCACGCCACACCAGAACCTTCAAGAGTTCAGACATGGAAGAAGCGCCCCAAGTCAACAGATAGCAGACAGACGAATCTAGGACTCCGGAAGCCTGACCAACCAGCAGTATCTGGAATTAAGAGAGATGCTGAGTAGGGTCCCAGGATTGCCACCTCCACTCTAAAAGGCGACACCCGACAGTTTTGCTAGCTCGTCGTTTGTGGATGCCATATCTATCGTTGCCATGCCAAAGGGATTCACCAATCCAAACATGCCTCTCTTTGATGGCACGACAGATCCCTTTGACCACATGAGCCAGTACAAGCAGAAAATGATGACGGTAACAACTGTAGGACAAGTAAAAGAAGCCTATATGTGTAAGGGGTTTGGATCCACACTGTCGGGACCAGCACTCCGATGGTTCGTAAGCTTTCCTAACAAGTCAATATCCACGTTTGTCGACCTGGTAAACGCATTCACTCGGCAATTTGCAAGCAGCCGAAAGCCGCAGAAGCATGCAGGAGACTTGTACAGAATTGTTCAGGGAGCTGGACAGACTATTGGAGAATACAACACTAGATTCAATAATTAGAAGGTGGCAGTACGGGAGTGTGATGTGTCGACAGTAGTTGAGGCCTTCAGGAGATGCCTACACCATGAATCTGACCTAAACAAGCAGCTAACTATGCACCCTTGTCATAGTTTTGGGCGGTGCAAGAGAAGCTGCAATCAGATTGGAAGAAGATATCCTGGCCAGAGCCAGCATACCAAATACACTAAGCGTATCCAGCACATCAGCCATGGAAAAGTCAGGTAGAAAGCAACCCACTAGCAAGAAGGATGAGAGATACGGGCCATATGGTAGGGGAGTTAACAGAGTTGACAACAGAGAAGAGAATCAGCAACTCCCCACACTGGCAGAATATGGATTCACAACTGGCGACGGAGGAATCCTGAAAGCACTCAGAAAGATGGGAGATGGGGTAAGATGGCCCAGGCCACGAGTATAGGGACAGGCATGGCGAAAGGACAGTAAGAAAAAATGTGAGTTCCATCGTGACATCGGGCATAACACACAGGACTGTTACACGCTACGCAGGGAGATCAGACGCCTATATGAGCAGGGAGAACTGAGCCACCTATTACCACGTGGGGGCAAGCAGCAGGATAAGGTAGGCTCCACAAAACCTGCAACTCCACCTAAATGCACCAAGATAATAAACGTGATAACAGGCGGCTTAGACATAAGTGGGTTAACATATTCAGCAGCCAAAAGGCGTGCTACCGAGACTAAGGGAGACAGACCAGAAACTTCTTGTAGAATTTCTCATAGTGATCTACCTGCGGTTGCTTTTGACGAAGGATATATACGTGACGAGCAAGAACATCACGACGCAGTCATCATAACTTTGTCAATGGCCAACTGGACAGTAAAAAAGGTCCTAGTGGATACTGGTAGCTCGATCAACTTGATCATGCTAAAAACCATAGAAAACATGGGGTTCAGCGAGAAGGATTTGTAGAAGAAGACCATCCCGCTGGTAGGATTTAGTGGAGAGACATCCAACTCGTTAGGTGAGATAGTAATCCCAACCTACGCGGGAGGGTCAACAAACAGGTAAGGTACTTGGTCATAGATGGACCCTCTACCTACAACGTCATTCTTGGAAGACCATGGATGCACCTAATGAAGGCAGTTACCTCAACATATCACCAATGCATAAAATTTCCCACACCATGGGGAGTAGAAACAGTGCGAGGAGACCAAGAGGAAGCTAGAGGGTGCTACAAGAAAGCGTTGAAATGCACAGCCAGCCCCCCACCATAGCAATTACAGAAGCAGCATATCCAGGACGAATATATTGAGCCTCCAGCCGAGGAGTTGGATCAGATCAACCTGGACAAGCTGCACCCATCTAGAACCGTGTTAATGAGGGCAGGATGCAAGGGAGACCTCAGACAACACCTAATTGAATTCTTACAAGCCAACATGGATTGTTTTGCATGGTACCATGACGATATGATAGGGATAGATCCGTCTATCATAACACACAAACTCAGTGTGGACCCAAAATGCAAGCCCGTCCAGCAGAGGAGAAGAAAGTTCCAGCTGAAAGAAATAAGGTGATCAACGAGGAGGTAGATAGCCTGCTAGCGGCAAACAAGATAAGATAGGTAAAGTACCAAGAGTGGCTGTCAAACGTGGTGGTAGTACCCAAGAAGAATGGAAAGTGGAGGCAATGCGTGGACTTCACCGACCTCAACAAGGCATGTCCTAAGGATCCCTTCCCACTACCACACATTGACGCAATGGTGGATGCAACAGCTAGACACGAGATGTTGACATTCCTGGATGCTTGGAGCGGCTACAATCAAATCAAGATGGATCCCGTAGACCAAGAGAAGACAGCGTTCATGTCTGAAAGAGGAATATACTGTTACAATGTCATGCCCTTCGGCCTGAAAAACGCAGGGTCTACATATCAAAGGCTGGTCAACCGTATGTTCAAAGAGCAAATAGGAAGAACCATGGAAGTATATATTGACGATATGGTGGTGAAATCAGATAAGGCTTCGGACCACATGCAGCATCTGGCAGAAACATTCAACACCCTTAGAAAATACAAAATGATGCTAAACCCGTCTAAGTGCACCTTTATAGTTTCCCTTGGCAAATTCTTATGCTACATTGTTACTCAGAGAGGAATAGAAGCCAGCACTGAGCAGATTAAGGCCGTATTACAGCTGGAGTCACCAGAAAAACCAAAGGATGTACAAAGACTAGCTGGCAAAGTGGCAGCTTTGGGCAGGTTCATCTCAAGATCCCCAAACAAGTGCAGACTATTCTACGATATACTAAGAAAGAGCCAGAAGTTTGAGTGGACTGCAGAACACGAGAAGGCATTCAGGGAGCTGAAGCACTACCTCAGCACCCCGCCACTACTATCAAAACCGGAGCAAGGAGAACCATTGTACCTATATCTCTAGCATCACGAGAGGTAGCGAAGCGCAGATTCAGTCGAGAGAGCAGGACAAGGAGCAAAAGCCAGTCTACTATGTAAGCAAGTCTCTGCTACCAGCAGAGACCAGGTACACATCTCTTGAAAAACTAGTATTAGCACTGGTAATTGCATCTTACAAACTGCGCCCCTACTTTGAGTCCCACACGATACATGTTGTAACCAATTACCCATTAAAATCCGTAATGAGGAAGCCTGAGCTGTCAGGCAGAATGTCAAAATGGTTCGTACACCTTATTAGTGGGTATGACATCAGGTATGATCCAAGAACATCAATAAAGTCACAGGCGCTGGCAGACTTTATGTCAGACTTCAGCCCAGCTATTCAGAATCTGGCAGATGAGGAGATCCTAAACCTCAAAGGAAATAAGGAAGCAGGAGTCTGGTAGATGCACATCGATGGAGCCTCCAACCAAAGGGAGGCATGTGTAGGGCTAATCCTGCGATCACCGCAGGGAGATCTGATAGCACAAGCAGTAAGATGTGAGTTGAAGGCAACTAACAATGAAACAGAATACGAAGCCTTAATACTAGGAATGCAGCTAGCCCTAGAGTTGGGAGTCAGGAACCTACAAATATTCAGGGACTCTTTGCTAATAGTTAACCATGTGAACGATGAATTCATAGCCAGGGACCCAAAGATGATCGCCTACTTAAAAGTGGCGAAGGAGCTGAAACAGAAATTCAAAGATTGCATGCTCAAGCAAATCCCCAGAGACCAAAACGTGGAAGCAGATGCCCTAGCAACTCTGGGGGCAACCTTCAAGCCAGCTGAACTATCCAACATCCCCATCGCGCACATGCTGGAACCTTCTATCCAGAAACTAGAAGAGGTGGACAAAGGAGAATTTGGAAACCAGCAAGACTTGGAAGCAGTTTAGTTAACCACAAATGGCCCGGCGACTGCTCAGCAGATAATCAGTCGGATGGCCAAACAGCTTCCCAGCCCGACGATCAGGCAGCTGATCAGACAGACGACTGGGACTGGCGGATGCCATAGCTAGATTGGTTGCGGCACGTCAAGCTAGATGACAAGAACGAGATAAGAGGTTTTAAAATGAAAGCCTCCATATTCATATTAATTGACGATGTGCTTTTCAGGAAATCATTGGCAGGACCCTACCTACGGTGCCTGGATAAGCAAGAAACACAGACTGTGTTGCATGCCCTCCACAATGGCGAGTGTGGAAACCATGCAGGGGCAGGAGTCTATCAAACAAAGCCCTCAGACAAGGCTACTTCTGGCCAACAATGAGGGCAGACTCGGCAGAATACGCCCGCAAGTGTGACGCCTGCCAGCGATCAGCGCCCATGATCCACCAGCCAGCAGAGCCCCTACATCCCATCATTTCTCCTTAGCCGTTCATGACATGGGGGATGGATATAGTGGGTCCTCTGCCTAGAGCCACAGGAAACAGAATATGGATGCTAGCAATGACAGACTATTTCTCCAAATGGATAGAAGCAGAAGCATTCACAGAAGTAAAAGACAAACAGGTCATCTCTTTGATTAAGCGTAATATCATCTGCAGGTTTGGTATCCCATCAAAAATCATATGTGACAACGGATCACAATTCATCTCAAACGATGCCGAGGAATACTGTGCCTGATGGAACATCACTCTGAAAAAATCAGCACCTAGGACTCCAAAGTCCAACGGGCAAGCTGAATCCAGTAATAAAATCATCATGGATAACTTGAGAAGGAGGCTACAGGAGTTAGGAGGAAAGTGGGCAGATGAATTGCCACTAGTGCTATGGTCAGATAGGATGACCCCAAAGACGGCAACAGGCCAGACACCCTTCAGCCTGGTGTTTGGCGCAGAAGCAATCATTCCATCAGAAGTTCTAGTTCCAACTCACAGGTATGGATGCATGACAGGGGAACAGAATAATGCAGAGATGGCTAGGAGCCTGGACATGGTAGACGAGCTGCGAGCAAGTGTGAAAATACGTTTAGCTGCCTACAAGCAGTACGTCGCCAGAAGCTACAACAAGAATGTGAAAGTCAGGCTCCTGGAGGTAGGAGACCTGGTCCTCCGTGAAGTGTTCCAAAACACAAAGAATCGTAAGGCAGGAAAATTCGCCTATAAATGGGAAGGACCATACCAGGTAGAAGGCGTTGTTGGCCATGGTACGTACAGATTAATGACTATGGACGGTCAAATCATACACAAACCATGGAACATACTTCACCTGAAGAGGTATCACTTTTAATAATAAGTAGAATTTAGTGTACAGAATAGTGTTTTCAAAAAAAAAAAAAAAAAAACCGGTAGTAGGCATACTACCAATTTTGTGTCATTTTCTTTCTTTTATTTCTTTAAAACTTTGAAAACTACTATTGGAGTTGTGTGGTCTGTAAGCTTTCTGGGACCACAATTGCTCTGGAACCCCATGAGATGGCATCAGGTACTTCACATCGCTCTGGTAGGATTTCTATTTTCCGGCTTCTCTAAATGCATCACTCTGAATTCTAACATCTATGGTACATTGAAAGTGTAGCTAGCAGGACTGTCAACTGCAAACGCGGGGTGACATGGCACATGGCACTCTAACATGCCTAACCTACATTTCTCCATTAGGAGCACCCTCACCAGGCGGCCCGTGGAACATACGAAAGGGAGCCTGGCTGACAGCTGAAAGCTTATCCAGCTACCCCGGATACCACCCTCTGGACGTAGCTCGCAATCAATGCAATTAATCAGGGCCCCAGCATGCATGCACACACACATAGAGCGCAGAGATCTCTGAGCTACCAGAATCCTGCAACGTTCCATCGGTCCTAGAATGACGATAAACTTACCTAAGGTACGCCCCCGTTGGCTTTAAATATGATGAACACACCTTGCGTCATGAACAAGGTCAAGTAGTCAAGTGAGGCATATGTATGGGTAAAAATACCCTCTCATTCTCATCATGACGTGGCAACTCACAATTGGGTAAAATAGAGGCACACAGATCAATGACAAGGCAGCACGCTGCTAGACGCAAGGAAGAACAAGGGGGGATGAACCTAGACATTCAAGTGATACGAAAGCCACGGTTGAACTAAATAACAAACAGCCTGCAGGAACGTTGAAATGGTCAGCATGAACATTGCGGTTATCAGCAGGAGCTTTGACAAAGTCAGCTATCACTTCCTATTTCGTAGAGAGTGGAGCATATGGTTGAGCAATTGTAGGAAACATGTGCAGCAACTCAAGAGAGGCTATAAAAGGGCAACAAACACCAGATTCAAGGCATTCATTCATTAATTGACTCCACTCGGAAAAATATCATTCATCACCTGCGACAATCAACATCATTAACACATTTAGAATTTAATACATCGTTCGCATCAATTGTACTTAGTCATTTGGAGATCACTGATGTGCCTCCTGATCGTTCCAGCTAGGTTCACCCTCGGATACTATCACTACTAGTGGATCATTGGTGGGATACCATTCCCCCCGCGGTTTTTCCCACATTTTGGGTTTCCCGCGTCACTATTTTGCTTTTGTCGTTTGTCTCTCTTTCTTTTCGTTTGTCTCTCTTTCTTTTTCGTTTGTTTTTCTTTCGAACTAGTTGTTTACTTTCGTTATCGCTATGCTCTTACTACCGATCTACTTAAGTCTTTAATTTCGTATTTTAATTGGAATAGCCGCATTAACTCATAAATCTTTAGTCGGTAAAATCTTACCAAAACAGTTTGGCGCCCACCGTGGGGCATTGTGGTTAAATCTTGGTTAAAATACCTCTTTTCGAAATATCCTAACATCTCTATAGTTGGTCATGTCAGGATCCAATCAGAACGTATCAGATCCGATGAGTACATCAGTGCAAACTCCAGTACTAGGGGCGGCGCCAGCAACCTCCGGTGTTCCAACAATGGCGGTCCCTACCACAAGAGTGACTGCAGGCCAGGCTCAGCCCCAAGTATCAGCAAAGCCTACTTACTCCCCCAAAATCACAGATCTGGGAGCAGGAAAGGCTGGAAAATCACCAGTTATCAATCCTGTGCCCAAGCCTAATAGGGATGGGAGTCCGCAGCGCCCAGAAAGATATGAAAAAAAAGAGATAGAGGAGGGAGGTACAATATTGGCAATCTCCCGTCTCCAAGGAGCGTCACAACCGGATCCGGTACAGCAGTTACTCCAAGGGATGACATCCTTGCAGCAGGCGGTGATAGGGCTACAAAGGGACAACCAGTCCTTGCAGGAAAAGATAGATGCAATGTCACCCCTGGGAATGCCAGGGAGTACTCAGGGAGGCTACTGCCGCAAAATCTAGTAACGAGGCTCGATATGGATATGCTGCCGCCAGGGGTAACATTGGCCACCCAGGGTACGATCCAACCACCAGGGGTTCCACCACCACCAAGGATGCCACAAACGTACCCTATGGTTCTCAATCCTGTGGGATTAGGAGCACTGACTCCAGATCCCATACCAACAACCAGCAATACGCCAGTGGTACCAGGGAACAATCCAGGGGAACAGTCAGCAAGAAACGCATATCCCGGGATGTGCTCCTATCTGCCACATACTCCAGACAGGCAGTTCAGGCCTATTGTGAACTCAACACCATTACCTGGAAGCTACATGGTCCCTCCTTACATGTCAGGAGGAACACCAAATCCATATGGGGTATACTCAGTACCCCACAACAGGGGTATGGGGGTAGGAAGCCATGTAGAACAACAGTTTCAGGATATCAGGTCCCTACTCAGCAAGGTTCCAGGGTTACCACGTCCCATGGAGGTGGCAACCCCGGAGTGCTATGCGGATTCCCCCTTTGTGGACAACATTGCCCTTGTCAGCATGCCAAAGAGGTTCACCACGCCAACAATGACGTTGTATGATGGAACAGAGGATCCGATGGAGCACATCAACCAGTACAAATAGAAAATGATGGTGGTTGCAGCAACATGGCCTGAAAAGGAGGCATACATGTACAAAGGATTCTGTTCCACCTTGTTAGGAGCCGCACTCCAATGGTTCGTTAACCTTCCTAACAAGTTTATTTCCAGCTTCGCGGGGTTAGTGAACATTTTCAATCAACATTTCGCAAGCAGTCGCAAGCCAGAAAAATTATCCAGTGATCTATACCGGATCGTCCAGAGGTTCGAAGAGTCCACCAGGGATTATCTCGCCAGATTCAAGGTGGAAAAAATATATATCCCTAGGTGCGACCCTACAACAGCAGTCAATGCCTTCAGAAGGGGACTGCATCGTGACTGTGATTTGTACAAGGATCTCACCAAGCACCTATGTGCCACCGTCGAGGAAGTCAAATAAATGGCAGAGGCTACTTATCGCCTAGAGGAGGATGAGGATAGAAGGGACCTGTACGGAACAAATCGTCCAGCAGAAAAATCACAACAGAGAAGAAGAACGAAAGAGCCAAACCCTACAGCAAGAACACAGTGAACAAAGTCTCAGGAGAAACAGAGAGCACCGAGGCTCCACCTAAGCTCAGCGAGTATGGGTTCACCACTGGACTTGCTGGGGTATTAAAGGCAATCAGGGAACTAGAGCAGAGGGCCAGGTGGCCTAAGAAGCCTACCCCCAGGGAGAACGAGAGAAGAGATTCCAGCAAAAGGTGTGAATACCACAACGATATTGGCCACAATACAGAAGATTGTGTAGTACTACGAAAGGAAGTGAAGCACCTCTACAGTGTGTGGACAGCGGGCCGCCCACGGGGGCGCTTGGGAGAGAAAAGAGAAACAAGCGCTTGCATTTTTGTATGGAGTCGCCACCAATTTTTATGGGAAATTGGAACCGTTCGAGTACCTCGTGTCATGTCAAGACACAAAGTAAAGACATGAAAACTAAGCAATCGTTACCCTTAGCATTCTATGTCTAGAATGACTCTCGTGGATGCCAATGAACACGGGTGCTCACGGAGATCTGGAGTAAGGGGTGAGGGTACGTATTAGGAAGCTCTTTTGATCGAACACCTATTCCCGCCCGCCTCGATAGCGGCCTCTACTAATGATTAGGGAAGTTGTCTATAGTCGATGTATTGTCGATTGTATGCATGCAATGCAACATCCAAGTTTTAATCCTAGCATGTGAGAATTAATACTAAGTCGGTTAACAATTAGTTTAACATACAATTAGGTCGAAGTTGGAATTTAATGCTCAATTACATGTGAAAACATTCAAGCAATAAAAGAAATACAATAATTATAAATTACAATAATGAAAATTACAATAAAAGAATAAAATTACGACAAATCAGAAGGTGATAATACGAATAATAGTTAGTTAAATACGAGATAATTAACTAAGTCAAGGCAGAAACGGAGTTCAGGGACAGAACTCAGCCAGGAACAGGCGCAGCAGGACTGCGCCCTTTGGAATAGGCGCAGCAGACGCCGCATCTGTTCCTTGGCTCAGTTCTGGCTGTGAAGCCGTAATTGCAAACCGCTAATGTTAATTGGTGATTTAATGATTGATTGGTATTATTTACTCGGATGAAAGTGATTAATGGGTTATTTAACATGTGAATGGGTCATGAAAACAGTAAAACATGAATGAGACGGAATTAAATGAATTATTATAAGATGGATGAGAATTATTAACAAGTTAACAAACTAAATCAATTAATGAGGTTAAATACAACGGATTAATGACGAATATATAATAGATATGACAAATAACAGATGTAAATATGTCAATGATGAATTCCAGAAACTCAATATTGATGAATTGAATCTCCAAAACCCGAATTGAGTTTAATAACGAAAACCCGCAAATATTGATTACTTGGAATTTAAGTCGAATTTATGACGAATTAAACATATTAAAGATGATAAACAATATACATGTGAGGTTAGGATGCTATTGTATCAAAGAATTGACGAAAACAAACGAAAACAAATTAAACAAACGAATTACAGAGGACGGAGGAAGAAGAAAAGAAGCAGGAACTGCGGCAGCCTCACGAAGAGGCGCGGCGAGGCTGCGCTCCTTCAAGAGCGCGCGGCGATTCTTTGCGTCCTTTCTCGAGTTGTTACCTACCGGAAACCGTAAAAGAGAGGTTTTAAAGCATGGTTTTAGAAATCGGTTTTAAAAGATGTTTTCGACATAAACCTTACAATTGATGATACAATAATTAAAATACAATAAATAAAAGAGGAGATTTACACCCTCAGACTTACATGTTGACGAAACGAGAAGGACTAAGATATCGATTAGTGATGCTCGACGTGAATGCAAAGAAAGTGCCCTCGTAAGAGAAAAACGATTAGATTAATTAAGTTGATTGATGTGTAGTTGGTCAAATTGGTCGGTCATGCAAACGGGGAGGCTGGTACTCAGAAGGATCCGAGCTTATGTGGTCGAAAGTTCAAGCACGTAGACGCCAAAAAGTAAGAACAAAGTCTAGAATGCAAAGGGAGAAGAGAAGGGCGGACACTCGCGTGAGAAATATGAGGAGCGAAGGCTCCTATTTATACTAATCACACGGAGGAATTAGGGTTTCGGAGACTCTTTGGAAGTGAATCTCGGAAAGATATGAAAAAGATACGAGAAATACGCAGAAAAGGGCCTGGGAAGAGGCGCAGCAGCCACTGCGTCTCTTGGAAGAGGCGCATCACCTGCTGCGTCTGTTCCCAAGGGGTTTCCTCCTGCGGAAGAAAGATTTCCGTGTTTAAGTTATCGTAGGACGGAAATAATTCGGTTTTCCTTAATATCTTATGTGAATATTACGGGAAATTGTTTACCAAAAGATAAAAATTGTGAAATATGGAATAGAAATATCCGGAACAATCCAGAACATTCTGACTCGGGACTTAACGGTTATCAGAAAATGAAGACGGCTTTAGGCCCGGACTCCAAATGTACTCTAATTACTGTCAAAACGACCGTATCGGGACGTAGATGACAACTAAGAGGTAGTTATTAATATTTGAGCAATCACTTGACGATAATCTTACGAACTGTCACAAATCGTTCCGCGTACCAAACATGCGGCCCAATCATCACCGGGTGGTTTGCGGGAGGTGCAGAAATGAGGTATCTATAGAGCCCCCAGTTTGACTGAGGCTTGGACAAGGCGAAAGTCAAAGTATAGCCATCAGGTCAATCGAAGATTACAACCTGACGACTATGGCGACGCGAGGCGGCTCAAGGGGTCTGAACCAAGGACCTGTCGTCGGGAACACTTTAGAGTCTGTCGACTATCGGGGAGGGTCGTTTAAAGTCCATTAGACTACGTAAGGAAGCTCGCCAGCCATAAGAAGATATCATACCTGAGACTTCTTCTCGAGATGCTTCCGGAGTTGCATAGGAGCTAAGGTTAAGACCTAAAAGATATATAAGGATTGTGCTAGGGTATAGGGCCCTAAAGGAAAGCATCGATGGGAAGGAGATCAAATATAAGTTCAACTTAAGGGTAACTAAAGTTTTGGTATAGGAACTCTATTGGTTTGGGAACTTAAAGGCTTATGAACCTAAAAGGGATTGGGATCCTATGGTTAAAAATCCTAATTTCGGGTTTACGAACCTAAGAAAGAAGGCTTGGGTTTGGGAACTTCTGGAGAGCGACACCTTTGTCGAACTCCGCGGGGAAACAAGAAATATTGTGAGTAGCAGGACACAGGCGGGAACTGCTGAGAGAAAACTGCTTGGGTAGTCTTCGGGAAATAATTGCGAGTAGCAGGACACAGGCGGGAACTGCTGAGAGGAAAATCTGCTTAGGTAGATGTTAATCCTTACGTCTTGAGACAGATAGTACGTCCGCTTACTCTCGCTGGAGACATGATTGGGAACTATTCTTCTTGTCATGAGAGGGAAAGTATATCCGCTTACTCTCGCTGGAGACATAATGAAGGTGTGTCGAATTATGTGGAGGAATAAATGCTCGTTGCGACAAGCAAAAGGTCTTGGAAGGAAAAAATAACGTGCGACAGTCTGCTGCTGGCTTGGAAATGCGGGCCGGAACGAAAGAAAATCTTCAAACGGACCAAAAAGATAAAATAGCATCAGGGAAGAGGCGCACCAAAGATGGGCCCACAAATAACGAACTCATAACGAATTTTTGAAAATACGTATGGAGGGAACACAAGGAAGAGGCGCAGCAAGAGCTGCGTCTCTTGGAAGAGGCGCAGCGCCTGCTGCGTCTTTTCCCCAAAGTGTGTTTTCTGCGTAAAAACGCGAAAATCAGGAGGCTTATGTTCATTTGTTCGAAACACAATTTCACATATTCTCTCTCAAATCTTCACCATTTCCGCCAAGGTTTGATCCAAAAGCTTGCATTAATTATGACTAATCGAGGTATGTGTCTCTTTTTGCATTAATCGTCTACATTCGTCCAATTTTGAGCCGAAAAAATTAGGGTTTATGACCCATTTGATCGAAAATTTGGGGCTTTTCCCCCAAATGCATTTGCCTCGTCAAATTGACATTAGAAATGGATAATAGGTAATATTAGGAGCGTAACCATGTATTTGTCTTGAATTTTCGTTGAGTTTTGAGCCTTTGAGTGAATTTTGAGAATTATGATGAAAGATCATCGATTAATGAGAACCATTTGACTTTGCAGAAGGTCGAGGCAGCGGGTATCGAGCCCCCAGAGTACCCCGAGACCCTCGAGTCCACTGACGCGACCGGGAGGACGACGAACTCCGAGCTGCGTGACTTTGACGTAGCTGTGAGGGATGCTGGCCTGGACGATTGACAGCATCTGATTCGGAGGGTAAACCCTCTAACTTGTATAACTTTTGTGTAAGAACACATTTGATTGAGTTTGTTCGATTGTTGAAAACTTCTTTTTGAAAATGCAGGTTGCGCCGTCTTGGTTTGTGGCGTTGTCGAGGATGGCCAACCGGCTGCGAGCTACTGCCGTCGAGGCACTTGTCGGCGGTCGAGGTCGTCAGGTATGAACCTTATGCCCTTTTTATTATTATTTTTTTTTTATTTTTCAACTTTGCTTGAAACGATTGACATGAGCCAATTTATTGTTTACAGGGTGACCGCGAGCTGGAGCGAGAGTTGACCCAGTCTCGGGAGGAGACAGCTTGCTTGTTGAGGGAGCTCGAGGTTCGGGACGCCGAGATCGCCGTTCTTGCGGCGAGAGTTGCAGAGTTGGAGGGCGCCCAGCAGTAGTTTTATGTAGTTTATTTGTTTGTTGGCTGTATTTTGCACAGTTGTACATTTGGACCATCATTTTGAACATTTTTGGACTTTGCTTGGGGCTCGAGCCCCCAGTTTGTTGTACATTTCCCTTTTTTGGTGTATATACGACGACCTGAGTGCCTTTGCTGCTGGGTCGTGTTGCTTGTATCTGCAGGTTAGCTTTGAACAGGTTTGGTAGATGACGGTTTACGCCGTCATGCTGCCGAAATTAACATAGAAAACATGCAAAGCATACATTTATATATAAATATGGCCTTAATTAGCGCAAAACGAGTGACTCAAAAGAATGCAAAAATGCAAAAATTTTGCGGGAAATGACCGGGCGGTAGGGAGGGTTACCCCCTAAAAAAAGAAAAAAAAAAAAGAAATCTATAAGTTAGAAATGTAGAAATGAAATTAAGAAATTAAAATTATTATATAAATGTTGAGATTCAGTAAAATAAATAAATTAAATGAGAAATTAAAATGAAAATAAATTAAAATGAAAATTATTATCTAAAAATGATGAATTAAAATGACAATTACTAAACAAGTGTGATAAAATGGCAAAAAATGTCGATGTCGCCTCGGAATGCGTGTCCGCGAAATTAGGAAACATGAAACATGGTAATCTTCTAGTATTTACCAAAATAATAACCCGTAGGAATAGGAAATTATTCGTCGTGGAATTAGGAAAGATCCAACGCGGAAAATCACAGAAGTGAAGCTGAGGAAGAGGCGCAGCATGAGCTGCGTCCTTTTGAAGAGGCACGGCAGTGTTGCTTTGTTCCCAAGGTGTCTTTGTTACGACGGATTTTTGGAAACAGAAATTAGTATAAATAGAGACGTCGATGGAGCGTTTATTCACATAATTCTTCCGTCTCTTCTTCGTCTAATTACATAAAATTCTCAAAAATAAAATTTCCATCATGAATACTTTGGAGATCCGCTTGAAGGAATGGACCAATGAATTTTCGAATATGGAGAAACACGATATGGGTGCTTATAATTTTGGGTCTTTGTTGAGTTTAAAGCTCATCAAGGTTGTGAAACCGTTTTTGGATGCTTGCCTTGACTATTGGGACCCGAATTACCATGTTTTTGCGTTCCCTGGAGGTGATATTTGTCCATTTCCTGAAGAAATTGCTGCTATTGGTGGGTGGGACCCCGAACACTTCCCTGCCATTCCCTCTACTTATCAAGGGTACAAGAGCAAATTTAGAGACTTGCTTGGATGGACTAGACTTGAGGTGGACCGCCTAGTTACCTCGAAAGGCGTGAGAATGTTGGACTTCATAGATCGATTCATCAACAGAGCCGACCCCACCGTTTCCCATGTTGCTAGGCGGAGGGCATTTGGTTTTTGCTTGTTGCATGTGTATGTCTTCCAAGGGCATGTTGATGAAGACTTGAGAGGTGATCCCCGTCTTCTGGGCCTTGTTGAGCAGATGGAGCTGCGCAGGAACCCAGCTTGTTTGTGCTTAGGAGAGATTATTCTGGGCTTGGATAGTAGGAAATCCAACCGCGATCTGCCATATTTGGGAAGTCCCGTCCTTCTGCAGGTAAAAGACATCTTTCTTTTGTTTTCGTTTTTTTTTTTTTTTTTTTTATGTCTAATACCCGCTTTTGGTAGGTTTGGCTTATGGAACGGCTCCGATTGATCGAGCCCCCAGTTCATGTGCTCTCCTATCATGCTCGCTCGATTGCGATGAGGACAAGGTTGTATATGGTGGACTTCACTCGGGTCTGTGATTACTGGAAGAACAAGCTGAAGAGCGACGATGGCCCGTTGATTAGGTGGGTCGTACCGTGGTGGCACCTCAACTCCGTCACTGGAGTGTCTTCTTTGGATCCCACTAGGTCCGTGCGCATTCCTGGATTGGAATTTATGGTGTGCATCTTCCCGAAAAGGCTGATGAGACAAGTTGGGCTAAAGCAGACGATCCCGAAGCTTGATACTGCTCCGCAGACTGCTATGGCGCTTACTACAGAGAGCCGAAGAGAGTGGGCCATTAAATGGGCCCAAAGAAACATGTGGTTCTTGAATTTCTCCGCTAATGCCTTGTGGGTGTCGGATTCTTATCTGGGATGGAGGAAGGCTACTACCCCGGAAGAGCGCGAGAGACTGAGGAAGCGCGAGCCCATTGACTACAAGGTGCGCGAGATAGAGAAAGAGAAAGAGAAGCATCTGACAGAGGGAGAAGAAGAAGCCGGGTTTCAAGTTGTTCATCCTTCGAAGAAACCAAAGACTACTCCTGTCGCGGAAATGGTGATTGGCAAGAATGGAAAAGCTAGGCCTCGAGAAAGACCGTTGGTGATTAGGTCTGAGGTGGCGTAAGAGCGTCCGGCTCGAGGCCGTGACAAGAAATATGATAAGAACGACAAGGGCAAGGGGAAGATGGAGGAATAGCCCGAGTCTTTATTTATTATTTGATTATTATTATTTATTGTTGTAATAAAAAGGTGGGGTTTTTAGAATCCTAGCCTATTCTATTTTTATTATCTAGCTTACTATTATTATTAGAAAATGAATGAAATAAAAAGGTTAAATGGTTATGAAACCGTTGTGATTTTCTATTTATTATTCTTGTCGAATTTCAAATGCAATGCAAATGTCCTTCTATTTACATTTTATATATAATGGGTTGAATCCCGCGAAGGATTGCCTACGTATTCACTTAAAAAAATGAAATAAAACCCTTGCGCGTAGTTCGAGTAAATGTAAAAGAATAATTGTTCTAAGCAAGAGCTTGTAATGAACTTAGAAAATAAGCATGAGCTTTTGCTTACTCTGAAGGTGCTAATTTAGTTTATTTGATGATACGAGAATGACGAACTTGTCAAAATGCAAGAGCACAGTGACATTAGCTTATTTCAGCTTGGCCAGGGGCCGTGTATTTAGTGCCACAAGAGCGACACGTGGGGTTACGCGAGGCGCGTTTTTGTTCCTATTCTAGGCATAGTATCGTTTTAGTTGGTCGAGGTTTGTTGGGTTTGAAAACTCATTCCCGTCTAGGTCTGTGATTCTAACCGCACCCCCTGGAAGTATGGATTTGACTAAAAATGGTCCGGCCCAATTAGGTTTGAATTTTCCCCGTGGATCAACAGGTAGAAGAGCTCTAACCAATTTAAGTACTAAGTCTCCTTCTTTGATGTTTCTTGGCCTAACCCTTTTGTTGAAAGCTCGCTTGATACGTGCTTGATATGTTTGGACATTATGAAAGGCGCGTAGCCTACGTTCATCCAGGAGGATGAGTTCTTCATATCTATCCTTCTTCCAATCGGCTTCCGGGATTTGACTTTCGAGTAAAATACGCAAGGATGGTATTTCTAGCTCGACTGGTTGTACAGCTTCCATGCCGTAGGTCAAATAGAAAGGAGTAGCCCCAGTGGGCGTCCTGACAGATGTACGATACCCCCACAAAGCGAAGGGTATCTTGCTTGGCCAATCTCTATAGTTGTCAATCATTTTCTTGAGAATTGTGACAACATTCTTGTTTGTCGCCTCTACCGCGCCGTTAGTCTGTGGTCTATAGGGCGAAGAGTGGTGATGCTTAATCTTGTATTTGGCTAGCAATTGCTCGGTCTCAGCTTGGAAATATGATCCATTATCGCTAATGATCTCATGTGGGCAACCATATCGAGAGATGATGTTGTTTTGTATGAATTTTGCCACATTTTTAGCTGTAAGACTAGTGTAGGAAGCCGCTTCTACCCATTTGGTGAAATAGTCAATTGCTACTAGAATGAAACAGTGACCTCCTGTTCCGGCCGGGGTTATCTTCCCGATTATATCAATTCTCCAAGCATAAAACGGCCAAGGAGATGTCATTGTATAAAGCAATGAAGGAGGGACATGTTGTACATTCCCGAAGATTTGGCAATTGTGGCAATGTCTTACGTATTTGATGCAATCGGATTCTATTGTGGTCCAATAATATCCCAAACGCGTGATTTTCTTTGCCATCATGGGCCCACTCATGTGAGGACCGCATTCTCCGTCGTGGACTTCTTCCATCACTTTTCGTGCCTGTGAATGATCAAGGCAACGTAGGACTACACCAAGAGGTGTTATTTTGTATAATTCCCCTTGCATGAGAACGTATTGGGAAGCGAGTAGGCGTATAGCACGTTGTCCCCTCTTGTCCATATCTGGTGGATAGGTACCATTAAGCTTGAAATTCAGAACTGCTTGGAACCAGGGTTCCTGCGCGATTTCCTCTTCATCGGTGATTTGGTGCACATAAGCTGGCTCTGACCGTCGTTCGATGCACAAAGGCATTTCCACCATGTGATCTGGCATATTAATCAAAGATGCGAGTTTCGCAAGAGCGTCTGCAAATTGATTTTCTTCCCGAGGTAGGTGTAGGTAGGTTACGTGATCAAAGAATTGAGCGACTTGGTCTATTCTAGCTTGATAAGGTGCGAGGCTTTCGCTTCGAATTTTCCAAGATCCTGTAACTTGATTGATGATCAGTGACGAATCCCCATGTACTCGGAGGTTTTTGATGCCTAAGCTTACTGCCGCTTGTAGTCCAATGAGACAAGCTTCGTATTCTGCAGCATTGTTTGTCACCTCGAAGTCGAGTTAGACAGCAATTGGTGTATGCTCGCCTTCAGGAGAAATGAGCAACACTCCTATTCCGAATCCTCTTAAGTTCGATGCTCCATCAAAGTACAGGTCCCAGGAGTCTACATCAGTTTGGAGTATATCCTAGTCTGGAAATGACCAAGTATCTATCGTTTGTGCGTCATTGATGGGATTTTCTGCGAAAAATTCGGCGACGGCGCGCCCTTTTATAACTTTCAGTGGCACGTATTTGAGGTCAAATTCTGAGAGCATCAGTGTCCATCTTGCTAGGCGTCCGTTGAGGACGGGTTTCTCGAAGAGGTATTTGACCGAATCCATTTTGGAGTATATTTTGACGGAGTAGCTAAGCATGTAATGGCGTAGCTTCTTCGTTGCCCACACAAGAGCGAGGCATGTCTTTTCGAGTTGTGAGTATTTGCACTCGTACTCCAAGAACTTCTTACTAAGGTAGTAGATAGCTCTTTCTTCACTTCCTACAGTTTGAGCCAGCATGGCTCCCATGGCTGTTTCGGTCACTGTGAGATATAAACCAAGAGGTTGATCTCGTTGCGGTGGCATGAGCACTGGTTGTTTAGCCAATATCTCCTTGATTCGGTCGAATGCTTTCTGACAATCATCATCCCACATGGTGTGGTCCGTTTTCTTGAGCTTCTTGAAGATAGGCTCGCAAATCATCGTAAGTTTCGATATGAATCGACTTATATATTGCACTTTTCCCAAGAATCCTCTGACTTCTTTTTCTGTTTGAGGTTGTGGCATTTCGATCTGGACTTTGATTTTGGAAGGATCTATTTCGATACCTCGTTGGCTAACAACGTATCCCAGGAGTTTGCCGGATGTTACCCCGAATGTGCATTTCTGAGGGTTGAGTTTCATGTTGTACTTTCGTAGTCTTGGGAAGAACTTGCGAAGGTTCGCAATATGTCCCTCTCTGTCCTTGGATTTGACAATCATGTCATCTACGTATACCTCAACTTCTTTGTGCATCATGTCATGTAAGAGTGTAGTTGCGGTGCATTGATATGTAGCTCCGGCGTTGATCAATCCAAACGGCATTACTGTATAGCAATAGGTTCCCCATTGAGTGACGAATGCGGTCTTATGCATATCTTCCATGGCCATCTTGATTTGATTATAACCCGCATACCCATCCATGAAGGATAGTAACGCGTGGTCTGCAGTATTGTCCACCAATATGTCGATATGGGGTAGAGGGAAGTCATCTTTTGGACTTGCTTTGTTTAAGTCCCTAAAATCAACACAAACACGGATTCTCCCATCCTTTTTGGGTACGGGTACTATGTTAGCTACCCAGTCAGAATACTCGGAAACTTTGATGAACCCGGCTTTGAATTGTTTGTCAACTTCTTCCTTAATCTTTAGAGCCCATTCTGTTCTCATTCGTCGAAGCTTCTGTTTCACAGGTTTGAAACCTGGCTTGATCGGAATCCTATGTTCGGCGATATCCCTGTCGATCCCTGGCATGTCTTCGTAGGACCAAGCGAAAACATCTTTGACTTCATTTAGGAGGTCTATGAAATCGGCCCTTTCGGTAGAGCTCAAGGTAGTCCCTATCCTAAGTTCTTGGGGTTCTAGTTTGGTTCCTACATTGATGGGTTCGGTGTCCTCTATTACTGGTCCCCCTTCCCCTTCCTGAAGTATTTCTTTGCCTACGTATGGAGGTATTTCGATTGAGTCTGGGTCTTGGTCATCCTCAGTATCATCGTAAATAGAAATGCACTCAAGATAACACAAAGAGTAAGCAGAACCTGATTTATTCATATTAAAATTTGAGTAAAGTTGAAACAAAGAAGCCAACTGATCCATGGTAAGTGGCGGCAAAGGGACAGTGGTTGGGGCATTTCCCGAACTAATGTGACTACTCAAGGCTAAGCTAGGAGAAACAAAGGGAGTGGGGATGACGACAGGAGTAGACTCTCTAATGACTTCTCTAGACTCTGACTCTGATTCCGACTCCGACTCGAACTCATCGTCTTCTGGTTCTCCTTTGAACATCTCTCCTTCTCCAGTGGTGAGCTTGAAGAGTCTTCCTTGATTATCGGTCCACTTGATTGATTTTCTCCATCCTTTCTGCTGTCTTGCGTTGGTTTCTGTGATTAACGCGGTGGGGTTGAAGCGATCGTCTTGAAGTATCATGGTAATGATCTCATCCTGCGCGGCCTTAACAAATCGATCTTCTCCAAACAATAGGCTAACAGCTTGTTCGTCTAAGCAAGGTGCTTGACGGGTTTTGACGGTAGGAACCGTTTCTGGAGGGATAAAGTAGCAATCGTGAAAGATCTCGATTCCGGCTAGCTTCCTCTCGAGATAATGCCAAGGTTCGGGAAATCCGTGAAAGAGTTCTAGACTTCCTTCTTGAACAAAGTACCCATTTAAAGTAGGGAGATAGGGTCGCATTTGGACTCCTACGTACTTACGATTTTGGACTTGGGCAAGCATTTCGAGAACCTCCTCTTTTGTGGGTTTGTACCCTAGTCCAAGTGGTATCCTCTTCGAGTTGCCTTCCTTGTATGGTGCGAAGGTGTTTCTTCGAATGGGGTTCAAAGGCATTCCAGGGAAGTATCCCTGGGTTTTGAGTATGTGGTTGACCACCAAGTTGGAGTATGGACTGTAGTACAAGGGTGCCAATTCACTTTCTATGACCCTCACACTTTGGAAACCTCCAAGTTCGTATACAGGATCTGCAAGGACTTGATTGTTCGACTGTTTTTCGATTATTGCCTTGATGGGTGACAAAGTGATCGTCACTACTTTGCCATTCAGTGGGATCTTGATCTTTTGATGAAGGGTGGATGTTACTGCTTTGGAAGCGTGAATCCATGGTCTTCCCAGGAGTATGTTGAAGGAAGCTTCAATGTCCACTATTTGGAAGTTAACCTTTCGTTCAATCGGCCCTGTGGCTATGGTTAGGTTAACAAGTCCTACCACCTTTCGTCGTGTACCGTCATATGCGCGCACACCTTGATTGGTAGGGGTCCAATCCGACTCTTTCATGCCTAGCTTGTATGCCGTTTTGAGGGGTATGACGTTGACAGCAGAGCAATCATGTACCAAGGTCATTGGCACATTCTTCTTTAGACAAATGACAGTGATGTATAGAGCAAGGTTGTGACTAGCGCCAAAAGGTGGCAAATCCTCGTCCGAGAAAGTAATAGGATTACTTAGTTTCGGTGATTCTTGGAAGACCAAGTTGACAACATCTTCAGGAGTGGAGTTATGTGCTACATTTAGTTTGGCCAAAGCTTGCAGTAAAGCTTGGCGATGTGGGAATGAGCTTGCTACTAATTGCCAGACTGAAAGATCAGCCTTTGTCTTCTGTAATTGCTTGAGCAAATGATCAGTGGAGTCATCTTCGTTGTCATTTGGTGTGATGACGTTGGTTGGACCATTTTGAGTAGTGCTTTGATATGGACGACCCGAACAAGTTAGGTGGTCCACATCTTGGTCTTCACCATTTTGGACTATTTCTTTGACTAGGGAGTTTTCAATGAGATACTCGTCCTCATCATCGTCGGCCCAAACTCCATTGATTGCCGTTAGTTCTCTCATTCTCATGATTTCACCTTCTAGTCGTATGATTTAGTCGACTAGTTCATCAACTACGGTGACTACTTCTTGCATAGTAGCATTTTGAGAGAAGATTAGTGGTACATGTTCTTCGGGTGTTGCGTTGGGATCATGTAGAGTTGTCACCATATTTTCTAATTCCCAATTTTGTCTATCCACACTCCTTGCCCATGTGATGAAGTCGGAAATGGTAGGGGAGATAGTAGAGTAGAGCCCTTCATTCTCGACTGCATAAATTTCATTTTCGATTGGAGAGATGAGGTGTGAGCAATCTAAGGTAGATTCATCACTTGTGATCACTAGAACTCCAAGAGGATTCTGAGTGTTGTTGGGTTTACCTCCCGGTGGTATTGGTAGTCGACCATCTTCAATCATGTCTTGAAGCACGTTTTTCAACTTGTAGCATTTTTCTGTGTCGTGACCCTTGCCCCTATGGTATTCGCAGTACGAGTTCTCGTCCCAGAATTTGGACTTCCTTTCGGGTTCGGGAGTAGGTCCGAGGGGTTGGAGTTTACCTTGCTTTATTAACCTTTTTAGAGCGTTGGAGTAAGTGTCCCCAAGATTTGTGAATTTCCTTGGTGGGGTACTTTTCTTGGATGGCTCGAGAAGGTTAACTTCATCAGTCTTGCTAGTAGAGCCGTATGAGCGACTTGTGGACCCTTGATATCCTTGACCTACCATTTTGGACAAGAGTCCTTTGCGGATGTCATCTTCAATCCTTGTCCCTAGTACGGTTAAGTCCTTGAAAGTTTTGATGTTTTGGTATCTCAAATGATTGGCATAGATGGGTTTGAGATTATCCACAAACATCTCCACAAGGGTAGCCTCATCCGGGCGTTCAACTAGTTGGGTGCTAGTCTTCCTCCACCTACTTAGGAAGTCGGTGAATCCTTCTTTGTCATTTTGGGTAAGAACCTCTAGAGTACGCATGTTTACTTGGATCTCGGCATTATCCGCATATTGTTTAGAGAACTCGATTGCGGCATCATCCCAAGTAGCGACCTTCTTGTGATCTAAGGAGTAGAACCATTGCTTCGGGATGGTGTCAAGAGATGAAGGAAAGATCCTTAAGAACATCTCGGGTTTGATGCCTTTGATAGACATGTAATCCTTGAAGGCACGGATGTGGTTCAAATGGTTCTCGTGTCCCTTGAACTTAGGGATATCCGTCATATTGAAGTTAGTTGGCAATTTGGAATTGACAGCCTCATACTTGCGATTGTTCTCCTTATAAATGTCATCCCCCTTAAGGTACATCAATTGCTCCTCTAAGTATTGGAGTCTTTTCTCAGCTACAGTCATCCCCATGAGAGGATTTTCATCTTTGGATTCATCATCAGAGTTACTTAATACTTCACTTTCATGAGGAGGCAACCTTCCCTCTACGGAAAAGATACGGCCTTCAATGAGTTCAAGGCGGTCATAGACTTGGTCTTGGGTGACTTGCATTTGGGCTAGCGTGGCTAGGATTCGATCATTACCATCTTGAAGTTGGTGGAGGTTTGTTTCATCACTTGATCCGGGCATCTTGAAAACTGGATAAGAGATCGGCGATGAATCAAAACACGATCGACCATTCTAACACACTTGCTAAAAGAAGAAATGTTTTGACTCGTGAAGTGGGTGTGTGCCACTTGTGTTGAGTGAGCTTTGAAGAAAGACAAGGTTTTTGAAAATGTGTGTCCTAGTCAACTATAGTGTAGTTGTAGGAGTGGACTCGAAGTGAGGTTTTAAAATGGGCTTGTGGCCCGAATTTTGACACGACAAACGGACAGAGTTTTGACCGGATTTTGCGCTAATTGAAGGCCTATTTCGAAATTTTTGATTAAGAAAAGGGTTTTGATTTTTGAAAAATCGTCATGGTTTTGTTTAGAAATGGTGATCACGTAAGGTACACATTTATACAAGCATTATAACGGGATGCTGAGTGCATTTAAAAGGGTTTTGGTTTAAAGGGTGGGTTGCCATACCGAACCATCAAACCCGAAGTCGGTGGAGAGGCTCATACCAAACAAGAGTAAGGCCGATTCCTAGTCCATTTCCTCAAGTAGTGAAGGCCCTTGATACAAACAAGAGTAAGCATCATGGTATGGATGACGTCAATCGCTATCCATCTTTAGGCCCAAATAAGAATTAGGACCGTTTAGACGGGACGATTGGTCGAATGGGTTGGGTTGGGCCTAGGAAGGCCGAATAAAACGGTCTAGGAAGACCGAGTTATGAAAACCGACAATTGTCTTGTACAAACTATTCCCTAACCTTGTTCAAGTTTCACCCTTGCTACACGTAAGTGTATTTTCCCAGTGAGTCGCCAAATCGTGGATGGGCGGGCCGCCCACGGGGGCGCTTGGGAGAGAAAAGAGAAACAAGCGTTTGCATTTTTGTATGGAGTCGCCACCAATTTTTATGGGAAATTGGAACCGTTCGAGTACCTCGTGTCATGTCAAGACACAAAGTAAAGACATGAACACTAAGCAATCGTTACCCTTAGCATTCTATGTCTAGAATGACTCTGTGGATGCCAATGAACACGGGTGCTCACGGAGATCTGGAGTAAGGGGTGAGGGTACGTATTAGGAAGCTCTTTTGATCGAACACCTAATCCCGCCCGCCTCGATAGCGGCCTCTTGTAGATACCTCATTTCTGCACCTCCCGCAAACCACCCGGTGATGATTGGGCCGCATGTTTGATACGCGGAACGATTTGTGACAATTCGTAAGATTATCGTCAAGTGATTGCTCAAATATTAATGTCTACCTCTTAGTTGTCATCTACGTCCCGATGCGGTCGTTTTGTGATAATTAGAGTACATTCGAGTCCGGCCTAAAATCGTCTCCATTTTCTGATTACCGTTAAAACCCGAGTCGGAATGTTCTGGAATGTTCCAGATATTTCTATTCCATATTTCACAAATTTTATCTTTTGGCAAATAAAATCCCGTAATATTCATATAAAATATTAAGGAAGATCGAATTATTTCCGTCCTACCATAACTCAAACACGGAAATCTTTCTTCAGCAGGAGGAAACCTCCTGGGAATAGACGCAGCAGGTGCTGCGCCTCTTCCAAGAGACGCAGTGGCTGCTGCGCCTCTTCCCAGGCCCTTTTCTGCGTGTTTTTCGTATCTTTTTCATATCTTTTCCGAGATTCACTTCCAAAGAGTCTCCGAAACCCTAATTCCTTCACGTGATTAGTATAAATAGGAGCCTTCGCTCCTCATATTTCTCACGCGAGTGTCCGCCCTTCTCTTATCCCTTTGCATTCTAGACTTTGTTCTTACTTTTTGGCGTCTACGTGCTTGAACATTCGACCACGTAAGCTCGGATCCTTCTGAGTACCAGCCTCTCCGTTGCATGACCGACCGATTTGACCAACTACACATCAATCAACTTAATTAATTAATCGTTTTCCTCTTACGAGGGCACTCTCTTTGCATTCGCGTCGAGCATCACTAATCGATATCTTAGTCCTTCTCGTTTCGTCAACATGTAAGTCTGAGGGTGTAAATTCCCCTTTTATTTATTGTATCACAATTGTAAGGTCTATGTCGAAAATACCATTAAAACCGATTTCTAAAACCCTTTGTTAAAACCTGTTTTTGCGGATTTCCAGTAGATAACCGTCGAGAAAGGACGCAAAGAATCGCTGCGCCTCTTGAAGGAGCGCATTCTGCTGCGCCTCTTCATGAGGCCGCCGCAGATTCCGCTTCCTTTCTTCTTCGTTTGTCCTCTGTAATTCGTGTTCAAATTCTTTCTTTTGCTTGCTTCGTCTGTTAATTCTTCGTCTTAATATCATAATAATTCCACATGTGTTATAATCACCGTCATTCTCATGTTTAATTTGTCTTAAATCCGACTTAAATCCCGAGTAATCCAATATTTACGGGTTTTCGTCATTAAATTCAATTCCGGGTTGTAGAGATTCAATTTGTTCATATTGAGTTTCTGGAATTCGTCTTTGATATAGTTTTCACCTGTTTATTCGCATATTCGTCACATATTCGTCGTTAATCCGTCATATCTAACTTAGTTAATTGATTTAATTCGTAGGACTCATTAATATTTTTCACTTCTGTCATTATTCCATCTTGTATTAATTCGTTTAATTCCGTCTTGTTCATGTTTTACTGTTTTCACGACCTATTCATATGTTAAATAACATGTTAATCACTTTCATCCGAGTAAATAATTTAATTGATCATTCAAATCACCAATTGACATTAACGGCTTGCAATTACGGCTTCACGATTTTAATCGAGCCAAGGAACAGACGCAGCGTCTGCTGCGCCTATTCCAAAGGACGCAGCTCTGCTGCGCCTGTTCCTGGCTGGGTTCTGTCCCTGAATTCCGTTTCTGCCTTGACTTAGCTAATTAGTTTACGTATTAACTAACTATTAACAGTATTATCACGCTAATTCCTGTTCGTTAATTTATTTCTTTTATTCTTTTTCTCAAATTATCCGTTTTAGAGGTATTTTCGACATAAATCGCCTATTCCGTTGTAATTATTGTAATTTTCATTATTGTAATTTATAATTATCATATTTATTATCGCATTTGTATGATTTATTTACATTCCTTCACATGTAATTGAGCAATAAATCCTACTTCGACCCAATTGTTTGCTAATTACGTGTCTCACCGACTTAGTCTAATCTTCACATGTTAGGATTAAAACTTGGATGTTGTATTGCATGCATATAGCCGACGATATATCAAGTACGAATAACTTCCCTAATCATTAGTAGAGGCCGCTATCGAGGCGGGCGGGATTAGGTGTTCGATCAAAAGAGCTTCCTAATACGTACCCTCACCCCTTACTCCAGATATCTGTGAACACCCGTGTTCATTGGCATCAACGAGAGTCATTCTAGACATAGAATGCTAAGGGTAACGATTGCTTAGTGTTCATGTCTTTACTTTGTGTCTTGACATGACACGAGGTATTCGAACGGTTCCAATTTCCCATAAAAATGGGTGGCGACTCCTTACAAAAATGCAAACGCTTGTTTCCCAAGCGCCCCCGTGGCCCCCGCTGTCCACAGTTTGGCGACTCCGCTGGGGATAATACACTTACGTGTAGCCAAAAGGGTGAAACTTGAACAAGGTTAGGGAATAGTTTGTACAAGACAATTGTCGGTTTTCATAACTCGGTCTTCCTAGACCGTTTTATTCGGCCTTCCTAGGCCCAACCCAACCCATTCGACCAATCGTCCCGTCTAAACGGTCCTAATTCTTATTTGGGCCTAAGGATGGATAGCGATTGACGTCATCCATACCATGATGCTTACTCTTGTTTGTATCAAGGGCCTTCACTACTTGAGGAAATGGATTAGGAATCGGCCTTACTCTTGTTTGGCACGAGCCTCTCCACAGACTTCGGGTTTGATGGTTCGGTATGGCAACCCACCCTTTAAACCAAAACCCTTCTAAATGCACTCAGCATCCCGTTATAATGCTTGTATAAATGTGTAAACCTTACGTGATCACCATTTCTAAACAAAACCATGACGAATTTTCAAAAATCAAAACCCGTTTTCAAACAAAAATTTCGAAAATAGGCTCTTAATTAGCGCAAAACCCGGTCAAAACTCTGTCCGTTTGTCGCGTCAAAATTCGGGCCACAAGCCCATTTCAAAACCTCACTTCGAGTCCACTCCTACAACTACACTACAGTTGACTAGGACACACATTTTCAAAGACCTTGTCTTTCTTCAAAACTCACTCAACACAAGTGGCACACACCCACTTCACGAGTCAAAACTTTTCCTCTTTTAGCAAGTGTGTTAGAATGGTCAATCGTGTTTTGATTCGTCGCCGATCTCTTATCCAGTTTCCAAGATGCCCGGATCAAGTGATGAAACAAATCTCCACCAACTTCAAGACGGTAATGATCGAATCCTAGCCGCGCTAGCCCAAATGCAAATTACCCAAGAACAAACATATGACCTCCTTGAGCTTATAGAGGGCCGTATCTTTTCCGTGGAGGGAAGGTTGCCTCCTCATGAAAGTGAAGTACTACGTAACTCCGATAATGAATCTAGGGATGAGAACCCTCTCATAGGGACGACTGCAGCTGAGAAAAGACTCCAATACCTAGAGGAGCAATTGATGTACCTTAAGGGGGATGACATTTATAGGGAGAACAATCGCAAGTATGAAGCCGTCAATTCCAAATTGCCAACCAACTTTAACATGACGGATATCCCTAAGTTCAAGGGACACGAGAACCCGTTAAACCACATCCGTGCCTTCAAGGATTACATGTCTATCAAAGGCATCAAACCCGAGATGTTCTTAAGGATCTTTCCTTCATCTCTTGACACCATCCCGAAGCAATGGTTCTACACTTTAGATCACAAGAAGGTCGCCACTTGGGAAGATGCCGCAATCGAGTTCTCTAAAAAATATGCGGATAATGCCGAGATCCAAGTCAACATGCGTACTCTAGAGGTTCTTACCCAAAATGACAAAGAAGGATTCACCGACTTCCTAAGTAGGTGGAGGAAGACTAGCACTCAACTAGTTGAACGCCCGGATGAGGCTACTCTTGTGGAGAAGTTTGTGGATAATCTCAAGCCCATATATGCCAACCATTTGAGATACCAAAACATCAAGACTTTCAAAGACTTGACCGTACCAGGAACAAGGATCGAAGACGACATCCATAAAGGACTCTTGTCCAAAACGGTAGGCCGAGGATATCAAGGGTCCACAAGTCGTTCATACGGCTCTACTAGCAAGACCGATGAAAGTAACCTTCTCGAGCCATCCAAGAAAACTACCCCACCAAGGAAATTCACAAACCTTGGGGACACTTACTCCAATGCTCTAAAAAGGCTAATGAAGCAAGGTAAACTCCAACCCATTGGACCTACTCCCGAACCCGAGAGGAAGTCCAAGTTTTGGGACGAAAATGCGTACTGTGAATACCATAGGGGCAAGGGGCACGACACAGAAAAATGCTACAAGTTGAAAAACGTGCTTCAAGACATGATTGAAGATGGTCGATTGCCAATACCACCGGGAGGTAAGCCCAACAACACTCAGAATCCTCTTGGAGTTCTAGTGATTACAAGTGATGAATCTACCTTAGATTGCTCACACCTCATTTCTCCCATCGAAAGTGAAATCCATGCAATCGAGAACGAAGGGTTCTACTCTATCATCTCCCCTACCATTTCCGACTTCATCACATGGGCAAGGAGTGTGGATAGACAAGTTTGGGAGCTAGAAAGCATGGTGACAACTTTACGCAATCCCAACGCAATACCCGAAGAACATGTGCCACTAACCTTCTCTCAAAATGCCACTATGCAAGAAATAATCACCGTGGTTGATAAACTAGTCGATCAAATCATACGACTAGAAAGTGATATCATGAGAATGAGGGAACTAGCTGCAATCAATGGGGTTTGGGCCGATGATGATGAGGACGAATATCTCATTGAAAACTCTTTAGTCAAGGAAATAATCCAAAATGGTGAAGACCAAGATGTGGATCACCTAACTCGTTCGAGTCGCCCATATCAAAGCACTACTCAAAACGGTCCAACCAACGTCATTACACCAAATGACAACGAAGATGACTCCACTGATCATTTGCTCAAGCAATTACAGAAGACAAAGGCTGATCTTTTAGTCTGGCAATTAATAGCAAGCTCATTCCCACATCGCCAAGCTTTACTGCAAGCTTTGGCCAAACTAAATGTAGCACATAACTCCACTCCTGAAGATGTAGTCAACTTGGTCTTCCAAGAATCACCGAAGCTAAGTAATCCTATTACTTTCTCGGACGAAGATTTGCCACCTTTTGGCGCTAATCACAACCTTGCTCTATACATCACTGTCATTTGTCTAAAGAAGAATGTGCCAATGACCTTGGTAGATGATGGCTCCGCGGTCAACGTCATACCCCTCAAAACGGCATACAAGTTGGGCATGAAAGAGTCGAATTGGACCCCCACCAATCAAGGTGTGCGTGCATATGACGGTACCGACTTAAAAGTAGTAGGACTTGCTAACTTAACCATAGCCACAGGGCCAATTGAACGAAAGGTTAACTTCCAAATAGTGGACATTGAAGCTTCATTCAACATACTTCTGGGAAGGCCTTGGATTCACGCTTCCAAAGCGGTAACATCCACCCTTCACCAAAAGATCAAGATCCCACTAAACGGCAAAGTAGTGACGATCACTTCGTCACCCATCAAGGCAATCATCGAAAAACAATCGAACAATCAAGTCCTTGCGGATCCTGTATACGAACTCGGGGGCTTCCAAAGTGTAAGTGTCATAGAAAGCGAATTGGCACCCTTATACTATAATCCCTACTCCAACTTGGTGGTCAACCACATACTCAAATCCCAGGGATACTTCCCTGGAATGCCTTTGAACCCTATTCGGAAGAATACCTTCGCGCCCTACAAGAAAGGCAACTCAACGAGGATACCACTTGGACTAGGGTACAAACCTACAAAAGAGAAAGTTCTCGAAATGCTTGCCCAAGTCCAAAACCGCAAGTACGTAGGAGTCCAAATGAGGCCCTATCTCCCCACTTTAAATGGGTACTTTGTTCAAGAAGGAAGTTCAGAGCTCTTTCATGGATTTCCCGAACCTTGGCATTATCTTGAGAGGAAGTTAGCCGGAATCGAGATCTTTCATGATTGCTACTTCATTCCTCCAGAAACGGTTCCTACCGTCAAAACCCGTCAAGCACCTTGCTTAGACGAACAAGTTGTTAGCCTATTGTTTGGAGAAGATCGATTCATTAGGGCCGCACAGGATGAGATCATTACCATGATACTTCAAGACGATCGCTTCAACCCCACCGCGTTGATCACAGAAACCGACGCAAAACAGCAGAAAGGATGGAGAAAATCTATCAAATGGACCAACAATCAAGGAAGACTCTTCAAGCTCACCACTGGAGAAGGAGAGATGTTGAAAGGAGAACCAGAAGACGATGAGTTCGAGTCGGAGTCGGAGTCAGAGTCATTAGAGAGTCTACTCATGTTGTCATTCCCACTCCCTTTGTTTCTCCTAGCTTAGTCTCGAGTAGTCACAGTAGTTCGGGAAATGCCCCAACTACTGTCCCTTTGCCGCCACTGACCATGGATCAGTTGGCTTCTTTGTTTCAACTTTACTCAAATTTTAATATGAATAAATCAGGTTCTGCTTACTCTTTGTGTTATCTTGAGTGCAATTCTGTTTACGATGATACTGAGGATGACCAAGACCCAGACTCAATTGAAATACCTCCCTACGTAGCCAAAGAAATACTACAGGAAGGGGAAGGGGGACCAGTAATAGAAGACACCGAACCCATCAATGTAGGAACCGAACTAGAACCCAAAGAACTTAGGATAGGGACTACCTTGAGCTCTACCGAGAGGGCCGATTTCATAGACCTCCTAAATGAATTCAAAGACGTTTTCGCTTGGTCCTACAAAGACATGCCAGGAATCGACAGGGATATTGCCGAACATAGGATTCCGATTAAGCCAGGCTTCAAACCTGTGAAACAGAAGCTTCGACGAATGAGAACAGAATGGGCTCTAAAGATTAAGGAAGAAGTTGACAAGCAATTCAAAGCCGGGTTCATCAAAGTTTCCGAGTATTCTGACTGGGTAGCTAACACAGTACCCGTACCCAAAAAGGATGGGAGAATCCGCGTTTGTGTTGACTTTAGGGACTTAAACAAAGCAAGTCCGAAAGACGACTTCCCTCTACCTCACATCGACATATTGGTGGACAATACTGCCGACCACGCATTACTATCCTTCATGGATGGGTATGCGGGTTATAACCAGATCAAGATGGCCATGGAAGATATGCATAAGACCGCATTTGTCACCCAATGGGGAACCTATTGCTATACAGTAATGCCGTTCGGATTGATCAACGCCGGAGCTACATACCAACGCACCGCAACTACACTCCTACATGACATGATGCACAAAGAAGTTGAGGTATACGTAGATGACATGATCGTCAAATCCAAGGAAAGAGAGGGACATATCGCGAACCTTCGCAAGTTCTTCGCAAGGCTACGAAAGTACAACATGAGACTCAATCCTCAGAAATGCATATTTGGGGTAACATCTGGCAAACTCCTAGGATACGTTGTTAGCCAACGGGGTATAGAAATAGATCCTTCCAAAATCAAAGCTCTGATCGAAATGCCACAACCTCAAACAGAAAAAGAAGTCAGAGGATTCCTGGGAAAAGTACAATACATAAGTCGATTCATATCGAAACTTACGATGATTTGTGAGCCTATCTTCAAGAAACTCAAGAAAACAGACCACACCATGTGGGATGATGATTGTCAAAAGGCGTTTGACCGAATCAAAGAAATATTGGCTAAACCACCAGTGCTCATGCCGCCACAACAAGATCAATCTCTTAGTTTATATCTCACAGTAACTGAAACCGCCATGGGCGCCATGCTAGCTCAAACTGTAGGAAGTGAAGAAAGAGCTATCTACTATCTTAGCAAGAAGTTCTTGGAGTACGAGTGCAAATACTCACAACTCGAAAAGACATGCCTCGCTCTTGTGTGGGCAACGAAGAAGCTACGCCATTACATGCTTAGCTACTGCGTCAAAATATATTCCAAAATGGATCCAGTCAAATATCTCTTCGAGAAACCCGTCCTCAACGGACGTCTAGCAAGATGGACCTTGATGCTCTCAGAATTCGACCTCAAATACGTATTCACCGAAAGTTATAAAAGGTCGCGCCGTCGCCGAATTCTTCGCAGAAAATCCTATCAACGACGCACAAACGATAGATACTTGGTCATTTTCAGACGAGGATATACTCCAAACTGATGTAGACTCCTGGGACCTATACTTCGATGGAGCATCAAACTTAAGAGGATTCGGAATAGGAGTGTTGCTCATTTCTCCTGAAGGTGAGCATACACCGATTGCTGTCAAACTCGACTTCGAGGTGACAAACAACGCTGCGAGAATCACGAGCTTGTCTCATTGGGCTACAAGCGGCAGTAAGCTTAGGCATCAAAAACCTCCGAGTACATGGGGATTCATCACTGATAATTAACCAAGTTACAGGATCTTGGAAAATCCGAAGCGAAAGCCTCGCACCTTATCAGGCTAGGATAGACCAAGTCGCTTAATTCTTTGATCACGTAACCTACCTACACCTACCTCGGGAGGAAAATCAATTTGCAGACGCTCTTGCGAAACTTGCATCGTTGATTAATATGCCAGATCACATGGTGGAAATGCCTTTGTGTATCGAACGACGGTCAGAGCCGGCTTACGTCCACCAAATCACCGACGAAGAGGAAATCACGCAGGAACCCTGGTTCTAAGCGATCCTGAATTTCAAGCTTAATGGCACCTATCCACCAGATATGGACAAGAGGGGACAACGTGCTATACGCCTATTAGCTTCCCAATACATTCTCATGCAAGGAGAATAATACAAAAGAACACCTCTTGGTGTAGTCCTACGTTGCCTTGATCATTCACAGGCACGAAAGGTGATGGAAGAAGTCCACGACGGAGAATGCGGTCCTCACATGAGTGGGCCTATGATGGCAAAGAAAATCACACGTCTGGGATATTATTGGACCACAATGGAATCCGATTGCATCAAATACGTAAGACATTGCCACAATTGTCAAATCTTCGGGAATGTACAACATGTCCCTCCTTCACTGCTCTACACAATGACATCTCCTTGGCCATTTTCTGCATGGGGAATTGACATAATCGGGAAGATAACCCCAGCCGGAACAGGAGGTCACTGTTTCATTCTAGTGGCAATCGACTATTTTACCAAATGGGTAGAAGTGGCTTCCTACACTAGTCTTACGGCTAAAAATGTGGCAAAGTTCATACAAAACAACATCATCTGTCGATATGGTTGCCCACATGAGATCATTAGCGATAACGGGTCACACTTCCAAGCTGAAACCGAGCAATTGCTAGCCAAATACAAGATTAAGCATCACCACTCTTCGCCCTATAGACCACAGACTAACGGCGCAGTAGAGGCGGCAAACAAAAATGTTGTCACAATTCTCAAGAAAATGATAGACAACTATAGAGATTGGCCAAGCAAGATACCCTTTGCCTTATGGGGGTATCGTACATCTGCCAGGACGCCCACTGGGGCTACTCCTTTCTATTTGACCTACGGCATGGAAGCTGTACAACCAGTCGAGTTAGAAATACCATCCCTGCGTATTCTACTAGAAAGTCAAATCCCGGAGGCCGATTGGAAAAAGGATAGATATGAAGAACTCATCCTCCTGGATGAACGTAGGTTACGCGCCTTGCATAATGTCCAAACATATCAAGCACGTATCAAACGAGCTTTCAACAAAAGGGTTAGGCCAAGAAACATCAAAGAAGGAGACTTAGTACTCAAATCGGTTAGAGCTCTTTTACCTGTCGACCCAAGTGGAAAATTCAAACCTAATTGAGCCGGACCATTTCTAGTCAAATCCATACTCCCAGAAGGTGCGGTTAGAATCACAGACCTAGATGGGAATGAGTTTTCAAACCCTACGAACCTTGACCAACTGAAACGATACTATGCCTAGAATAGGACCAAACATGCGCCTCGCGTAACCCCACGTGCCGCTCTTGTGGCACTAAATAAACGGCCCCTGGCCAAACTGAAATAAGCTAGTGTCACTATGCTCTTGCATTTTGACAAACTCGTCATCCTCATATCATCAAACAAACTAAATTCGCACCTTCTGAGTAAGCAAAAGCTCATGCTTCTTTTCTAAGTTCATTACAAGCTCTTGCTTAGAACAATTATTCTTTTACATTTACTCGAACTACGCGCAAGGGTTTGATTTCGCTTTTCAAGTGAATACGTAGGCAATCCTTCACAGGATTCCACCCATCATATCTAAAATGTAAATAGAAGGACATTTGCATTGCATTTGAAATTCGACAAGGATAATAAATAGAAAATCACAACGGTTTCATAACTACTTAACCTTTTTTTTTTCATTCATTTTCTAGTAATAATAGTACGTTACATAATAAAAATAGAATAGGCTAGGATTCTAAAAACCCCACCTTTTATTACAACAATAATAATAATCAAATAATAAATAAAGACTCGGGCTATTCCTCCATCTTCCCCTTGCCCTTGTCATTCTTGTCATATTTCTTGTCACGACCTCGAGCCGGACGCTCTTGCACCACTTCAGACCTAATCACCAATGGTCTTTCTCGAGGCCTGACTCTTCCATTCTTGCCAACCACCATTTCTGCGACGGGGAGTAGTCTTTGATTTCTTTGAAGGATGAACAACTTGAAACCCGGCTTCTTCTTCTCCCTCTGTCAGATGCTTCTCTTTCTCTTTCTCTCCCTCGCGCACCTTGTAGTCAACAGGCTCGCGTTTCCTCAGTCTCTCGCGCTCTTCCGGAGTAGTAGCCTTTCTCCACCTCAGATAAGAATCCGACACCCACAAAGCATTGGCGGAGAAATTCAAGAACCACATGTTTCTTTGGGCCCATTTAATAGCCCACTCCCTTCGGCTCTCTGTAGTAAGTGCCATAGCAGTCTGCGGGACGGTGTCAAGCCTTGGGATCGTCTGCTTCAGCCCAACTTGCCTCATCAGCCTTTCCGGGAAGATGCACACCATAAACTCCAATCCAGGAATACGCACGGACCTAGTGGGATCCAAAGAAGACACTCCAGTGACGGACTTGAGGTGCCACCACGGTACAACCCACCTAATCAACGGACCATCATCATTCTTCAGCTTATTCTTCCAATAATCACAGACCCGAGTGAAGTCCACCATGTACAACCTCGTCCTCATCGCAATCGAGCGGGCATGATAGGAAAGCGCATGAACTGGGGGCTCGATCAATCGGAGCCGCTCCATAAGCCAAACCTACCAAAAGCAGGTATTAGACATCAAAAAAACGAAAAAGAAAAAAAAAAAAAAAAAAAAAAAAAAAAAAAAAAAAAAAAAAAAAACAAAAAAAAAAAAAAAAAAAAAAAAAAAAAAAAAAGTGTCTTTACCTGCAAAATGACGGGACTCCCCAAGAACGGCAGATCGCGGTTGGATTTCCTATTATCCAAACCCAAAATAATCTCTCCTAAGCATAAGCAAGCTGGGTTCCTGCGCAGCTCCATTTGCTCAATAAGGCCCAAAAGACGGGGATCACCTCTCAAGTTCTCATCAACGTGTCCTTGGAAGACATACACATGCAACAAACAAAAGCCAAATGCCCTCCTCCTAGCAACATGAGAAACGGTAGGGTCGGCTCTGTTGATGAATCGATCTATAAAATCCAACATTCTCACGCCTTTCGGGGTAACTAGACGATCCACCTCAAGTCCGGGTCGGTCAAGCAAGTCTCTAAATTTGCTCTTATACCCTTGTGAAGTGGAAGGAATGGCAGGTAAATGCTCGGGGTCCCACCCACCAATAGCAGCAATTTCTTCAGGAAAAGGACAAATGTCACCTCCTGGGAACGCGAAAACATGATAATTCGGGTCCCAATAGTCAAGGCAAGCATCCAAGAACGGTTTTACAACCTTGATGAGTTTCAAACTCAATAAAGACCCAAGGTTATAAGCACCCATGTCATGCTTCTCCATATTCGAAAATTCGTTGGTCCATTCCTTCATGCGGATCTCCAAAGTATTCATAATGACAATTTTCTTTTGAAAGATTTATTTTGAGAGTTTTATGTGAATAGACGAAGAAGAGACGGAAGAGTTATGAGAATTAAAGCTCCATTGACGCTTCTATTTATACTATTCTCTGTTTCCAAAAATCCGTCAGAACGGACCAGCTTGGGAACAGGGGCAGCACCCGCTGCGCCTCTTCAAAGGGACGCAGCTCATGCTGCGCCTCTTCCCCAGTCTCTCTTCTGTGATTTCCGCGTTGGATCTTTCCTAATTCTATAACGAATGATTTCCTATTCCTACGGGGTTTTATTTTGGTAAATCCGGGAAGATTACCATGTTTCAGGTTTCCTAAATTCGCGGGCACGCATTTCAAGGCGACGTCGACACCTTCGCCATTTCATCACACTTAATTCATTTTCTTTTTTTTAGGAAATAACTTTCATCTTAATTCATTTTCTCTTTTAGGAAGTACTTTTCATTTTAATTCATTTTCTTTTTTTTGGGTAATAATTTTCATTTGTTTTCATTATTAACAAATTTCAGCATTTTTATTCACTTCAGTTTCTTAATTTCACTTCTACATCCTCTAACTTATAGATTTTTTTCTTTTTTCTTTTTTAGGGGGTAACCCTCCCTACCGTCCGGTCATTTCCGGCAAATTTTTGCTTTTTTTTTGTGTGTTCTTTTGAGTCTCATTTTGCGCTAATTAAGGCCATATGTACATAAAAATGTATGTTTTGCGTGATTTCTATGTAAATTTCGGCAGCATGACGGCGTAAACCGTCATCTACCAAACCCGTTCAGAACTAACCTGCAGATACAAGCAACACAACCCAGCAGCAAAGGCACTCAGGCCATCGTATATATACCAAACGGAGGAAATGTACAAACTGGGGGCTCGAGCCCCAAACAAAGTCCAAAAAAAAATGTTCAGAATGGTAGTCCCAATGAACAAATGTACAAGACACAGCCAACACACGACAAAAAACAAAAAAGCTACTGCTGGGCGCCCTCCAACTCTGCAACTCTCGCCACAAGAGCAGCGATCTCGGCATCCCGAACCTCGAGCTCCCTCAACACGCGAGCTATCTCCTCCCGGGACTGGGTCAACTCTCGCTCCAGCTCGCGGTCACCCTGTAAACAAGAAAATTGGCTCATGTCAATCAATTCAAGCAAAATTAGAAAATCAAAAATCAAAAAAATGGAAATAGGCGTAAGGTTCATACCTGACGACCTCGACCGCCAATGAGTGCCTCGACGGCAGTAGCTCGCAGCCGGTTGGCCACCCTCCACAACGCCACAAACCGAGACGGCGCAACCTGCATTCTCAAACAAGACATTCTCAACAATTGAATAAACCCAATCAAATGTGTTCTTACACAAAGGTTATACAAGTTAGAGGCTCACTCTCCGAATCAGGTGCTGCCAGTCGTCCAGGCCAGCATCCGTCACAGCTACATCGAAGTCACGCAGCTCGGAGATCGTCGTCCTCCCGGTCGCGTCAGTGTACTCGAGGGTCTCAGGATACTCTGGGGGCTCGATGCCCGCCGCCTCAACCCCCTGCAAAGTCAAATGATTCTCATTAATCGATGATCTTTCATCATTCTCAAAAATATCAAAATCAAAATGAAGATACTCACCACTACTAGCCAGTACACCAACCTCCCGTAAAGGAACGCCGAGTAGTCCTCGCCAGGAAGAAGAAGGTCGTCACCACTGGCACCAGCCAAGTCCGCCTCCCTCTCAGCCTCAGAAGGCTCCCTAAACATCGTCCTGGGAGGATCGACGGGAACCGTCAACGCGTCCCGAGAGCACTGACGAGCCAAACGCTCGCCCAAGTACCACATAGGACCCATCGACGTCCTCAACAGCAGTCGGCTCGGGCTCCTAGGTCGAAGGACCTCAGCCACAAAAGGAGGCGCTCCAGCGTACTCCGCCCAAGGTCGGGGCACCCACTGTGACAAAATAAAACAAAGATCATTCCTATGATAAATTAAAGGCAAAGTATAAGAAGTATAAATGAATACAAATGAGATGCTCACGCTGCTCAGCTGAAGAGCGTTCACGTCCTACCGGTAGACGTTGTGAGAAGAACGCTTGCTCTTCGTCCGGCACATCACCCAATCCCTCACCACGGGATAGGCCCTCTCCAACGGCTCCGTCCTCTTGGGCGTGAGACTCGGGAAGTAGGAGTACACCCACGCCTGCAAAGCAGAATAATCAATGACGATCTTTCGTGATTTGATATGGGAAGGAATTTACTTTGGTCTAAAGGAAGGTTCATACCTCCAACAGTAGTCCAGGTCCGACAGCACCAGGAGAAGTCCCCTTCTCCATCAACTCCGGACGAACCATGGCCCTCATGAAGCGGGTGAGGACCGCAAAACCAGCAGTGACCCAGTCCCAACGTCCTAGGGAACTCAGGTCAGAAAGGAAGGGAAGAAGCTTTGTCGACAGCCTCTCGCCCTTGTCTCCGAGGTAAATCGAAGACAGGAACCACCAAAGCCACAGACGAGCCCTCTGCTCAGCTGTACAAGGAGGAGGAGCCGTCTCTCTCCCGTCAATCGTCACCGATCTTGGGGTCTTTCCCAAAGTAGTCTCGAACGTAAGAACGGGTACCAAACCCTAAGATCGCAACAGACCTTCGGCGACAAGTTCCAGCTGATCAATCTCCTCGCCTCGGCCGAGTCCACTCTCATGGCAGTCTCCGGCCACACCACCTCCTCGGTCCCGCACGGCAGACCAGAAATCATGCCGTAATCCTCCAAAGTGACTCCCACCTCACCGAAAGGCAGGTGAAACGTGGAAGTCGTATCCCAAAATCGGTCCAAGAAAGCACGGACCAGGCTAAGATTAGCCCGCAACTTCCTCTTCACGATATCCCTCCAGACCTGTACCAAAGGACCGAACGCTCCACGCTCGATCATGGCCCTCTCCTCCGTAAACGGACCGCTCGTAGTGCTCCATCGCTGTCGTGTAACCCGAGAACGACCAGATGTTCCCGGCCTCCTTTTATGATTGGAAATAAAAGCTATCTTTAGTTTTGAATGAAATTTGAAAGAAATTTGAATAAAAGAATGAAAGAGGATGAGTAGTGAGTAGTGAATTCCTATTTACCAAGCTCTTCACCGTCCGGTAGGACAGGTGACCTTCTGCAGCCCACACGAGGTGCCTACTCTCCCAGGTCTCAGCCCACACAGGAGCTCCCCTCAGCTGACGACCTCCTCGCCCGACGTTGGCCCGTCTAGGGATCTCCTCCTCCTCGACGGCCTCCTCCTCGTGAAACTCAGCAGCCATCACCGCAGCGGTGAAGGCCTGCTCTAAAGCCTCCTCAATAGTAGCGGCGTCTATCTCCATGGGAGCTCTCCCAGAAGTAGAAGCCTCATCACCTGCAACGGTAAAGCAAATTCAGGCCGCGTCATACGACGACGAGCCTTTGTTAAGGAGTTTTCGAGCCTTCAAAGCCCTGAAATCGCCCTTTCCTTGCCATCCTTGGCCATATTCCCATCAACCCGATCACTCATGTGATAAATTGGGTCAAGACAAGTCCAATTCGAGGCCTAGTTCCGGGTTCGAGTCGAAATTTCAAAGACATTTCGCTATAACGACGATTATGCCCTAGAAAGGTGTCCTGAAAAAGTTGTCACAAACCAAAATTCCAAGATGGTCGAAAGTTTACCCATCACCCAGGGATCCCAAATATCAAATTTCATCGCAAATGGGCAATCCTAGGGCTATTTTCGAAGCAATTTACGGTTTAGTGGTAAAACCGTCTCAAATTTCACTCAAAGGCTCAAAACTCGACAAAAATTCGAAACAAATACATGGTTATGTTCCTAACATTACCTACTATCCATTTCTAACGTCAATTTGACAAAGCAAATTCATTTGGGGGAAAAACCCCAAATTTTCGATCAAAAGGGTCGAAAACCCTAGATTTTGCGGCTCAAAATTCAACAAATGTAGAGGATTAATGCAAGATTGAGATACATACCTCGATTAGTCATGTTTAAAGCAAGCTTTTGAATCAAACCTTGGCGGAAATGGTGAAGATTTGAGAGAGAAATGAGTGATTTGTGTTTCGAATGCAAATGAACATAAACCTCCTGATTTTCGCGTTTTTACGCAGGAAAGCCAAATTGGAGAATAGACGCAGCAGGCGCTGCGCCTCTTCCAAGAGACGCAGCTCTTGCTGCGCCTCTTCCTTTAGTTCCCTCCATACGGATTTTCAAAAATTCGTTATAAGTTCGTTATTCGTGGGCCCATCTTTGGTGCGCCTCTTCCCCGATGCTATTTTACTCTTTTGGTCCGTTCGACGATTTTCTTTCGTTCCGGCTCGCATTTCCAAGCCAGCAGCGGACTGTTGCGTACTATTTATTCCTTCCAAGACCCGTTTTTGCTTGTCGCAACGAGCATTTACTTATTCACAAAAATTCGACACACATTCATTATGTCTCAAGCGAGAGTAAGCGGATATACTTTCCCTCTCATGACAAGAAGAATAATCCCCCATGATGTCTCCAGCGAGAGTAAGCGGACGTACTGTCTCTCTCAAGATGTGAGGATTAACATCTACCCAAGCAGATCTTTCCCTCCAGCAGTTCCCAGCCGTGTCCTGCTACTTGCAATATTTTCCCGAAGACTACCCAAAGCAGTTTTCTCTCAGCAGTTCCCGCCTGTGTCCTGCTACTCTCAATATTTCTCGTTTCCCCGTGGAGTTCGACAGGGTGTCGTTCTCCAGAAGTTCCCAAACCCAAGGCCTTCTTTCTTAGGTTCGTAAACCCGAAATTAGGACTTTTCAACTATAGGATCCCAATCCTTTTAGGTTCATAAGCCTTCAAAGTTCCCAAACCAATAGAGTTCTTATACCCAAACCTTAGCTATCCTTAGTCGAACTTACTATTTGACCTCCTTCCCGTCAATGCTTCCCTTTAGGGTCCCACACCTTAGCACAATCTTTATATATCCTTTAGGTCTTACCCTTAGCTCCCATGCTCAACCTTAGCTCCTACGCAACTCCGGAAGCATCTCGAGAAAGAAGTCTCAGGTATGGTCTCATCTTATGGCTGGCGAGCCTCCTTACGTAGTCTAATGGACTTTAAACGACCCTCCCCGATAGTCGACAGACTCTAAAATGTTCCCGACGACAGGTCCTTGGTTCAGACCCCTTGAACCGCCTCGCGTCGCCATAGTCGTCACGTTGTAATCTTCGATTGACCTGATGACTATACTTTGACTTTCGCCTTGTCCAAGCCTCAGTCAAAGTGGGGGCTCTGTAGATACCTCATTTCTGCACCTCCCGCAAACCACCCGGTGATGATTGGGCCGCATGTTTGATACGCGAAACGATTTGTGACAGTTCGTAAGATTATCGTCAAGTGATTGCTCAAATATTAATGTCTACCTCTTAGTTGTCATCTACGTCCCGATGCGGTCGTTTTGACAGTAATTAGAGTACATTCGGAGTCCGGGCCTAAAACCGTCTCCATTTTCTGATAACCGTTAAAACCCGAGTCGGAATGTTCTGGAATGTTCCAGATATTTCTATTCCATACTTCACAAATTTTATCTTTTGGCAAATAAAATCCCGTAATATTCATATAAAATATTAAGGAAGATCGAATTATTTCCGTCCTACCATAACTCAAACGCGGAAATCTTTCTTCAGCAGGAGGAAACCTCCTGGGAATAGACGCAGCAGGTGCTGCGCCTCTTCCAAGAGACGCAGTGGCTGCTGCGCCTCTTTCCAGGCCCTTTTCTGCGTGTTTTTCGTATCTTTTTCATATCTTTTCCGAGATTCACTTCCAAAGAGTCTCCGAAACCCTAATTCCTTCACGTGATTAGTATAAATAGGAGCCTTCGCTCCTCATATTTCTCACGCGAGTGTCCGCCCTTCTCTTCTCCCTTTGCATTCTAGACTTTGTTCTTACTTTTTGGCGTCTACGTGCTTGAACATTCGACCACGTAAGCTCGGATCCTTCTGAGTACCAGCCTCTCCGTTGCATGACCGATCAATTTGACCAACTACACATCAATCAACTTAATTAATTAATCGTTTTCCTCTTACGAGGGCACTCTCTTTGCATTCGCGTCGAGCATCACTAATCGATATCTTAGTCCTTCTCGTTTCGTCAACATGTAAGTCTGAGGGTGTAAATTCCCCTTTTATTTATTGTATTTTAATTATTGTATCACAATTGTAAGGTCTATGTCGAAAATACCATTAAAACCGATTTCTAAAACCCTTTGTTAAAACCTGTTTTTGCGGATTTCCAGTAGATAGCCGTCGAGAAAGGACGCAAAGAATTTGTGCCTCTTCGAAGGAGCGCAGATTCTGCTGCGCCTCTTCATGAGGCGCCGCAGTTCTCGCTTCCTTTCTTCTTCGTTTGTCCTCTCGTAATTCGTGTTCAAATTCTTTCTTTTGCTTGCTTAAATCTGTTAATTCTTCGTCTTAATATCATAATAATTCCACATGTGTTATAATCACCGTCATTCTCATGTTTAATTTGTCTTAAATCCGACTTAAATCCCGAGTAATCCAATATTTGCGGGTTTTCGTCAATAAATTCAATTCCGGGTTGTAGAGATTCAATTTGTTCATATTGAGTTTCTGGAATTCGTCTTTGATATAGTTTTCACCTGTTTATTCGCATATTCGTCACATATTCGTCGTTAATCCGTCATATCTAACTTAGTTAATTGATTTAATTCGTATGACTCATTAATATTTTTCACTTCTGTCATTATTCCATCTTGTATTAATTCGTTTAATTCCGTCTTGTTCATGTTTTACTGTTTTCACGACCTATTCATATGTTAAATAACATGTTAATCACTTTCATCCGAGTAAATAATTTAATTGATCATTAAAATCACCAATTGACATTAACGGCTTGCAATTACGGCTTCACAGCCAGAACTGAGCCAAGGAACAGACGCAGCGTCTGCTGCGCCTATTCCAAAGGACGCAGCTCTGCTGCGCCTGTTCCTGGCTGGGTTCTGTCCCTGAATTCCGTTTCTGCCTTGACTTAGCTAATTAGTTTACGTATTAACTAACTATTAACAGTATTATCAAGCTAATTCTTGTTCGTTAATTTATTTCTTTTATTCTTTTTCTCAAATTATCCGTTTTAGAGGTATTTTCGACATAAATCGCCTATTCCGTTGTAATTATTGTAATTTTCATTATTGTAATTTATAATTATCATATTTATTATCGCATTTGTATGATTTATTTACATTCCTTCACATGTAATTGAGCAATAAATCCTACTTCGACCCAATTGTTTGCTAATTAGGTGTCTCACCGACTTAGTCTAATCTTCACATGTTAGGATTAAAACTTGGATGTTGCATTGCATGCATATAGCCGATGATATATCAAGTACGAATAACTTCCCTAATCATTAGTAGAGGCCGCTATCGAGGCGGGCGGGATTAGGTGTTCGATCAAAAGAGCTTCCTAATACGTACCCTCACCCCTTACTCCAGATATCTGTGAACACCCGTGTTCATTGGCATCCACGAGAGTCATTCTAGACATAGAATGCTAAGGGTAACGATTGCTTAGTGTTCATGTCTTTACTTTGTGTCTTGACATGACACGAGGTATTCGAACGGTTCCAATTTCCCATAAAAATTGGTGGCGACTCCTTACAAAAATGCAAACGCTTGTTTCCCAAGCGCCCCCGTGGCCCCCGCTGTCCACACCTCTACTAATGATTAGGGAAGTTGTCTATACTCGATGTATTGTCGATTGTATGCATGCAATGCAACATCCAAGTTTTAATCCTAGCATGTGAGAATTAATACTAAGTCGGTTAACAATTAGTTTAACATACAATTAGGTCGAAGTTGGAATTTAATGCTCAATTACATGTGAAAACATTCAAGCAATAAAAGAAATACAATAATTATAAATTACAATAATGAAAATTACAATAATTACATTGGGTTAGGCGATTTATGTCGAAAATACCTTTAAAACGGATAATTTGAGAAAAAGGAATAAAAGAATAAAATTACGACAAATCAGAAGGTGATAATACGAATAATAGTTAGTTAAATACGAGATAATTAACTAAGTCAAGGCAGAAACGGAGTTCAGGGACAGAACTCAGCCAGGAACAGGCGCAGCAGGACTGCGCCCTTTGGAATAGGCGCAGCAGACGCTGCGTCTGTTCCTTGGCTCAGTTCTGGCTGTGAAGCCGTAATTGCAAACCGTTAATGTTAATTGGTGATTTAATGATTGATTGGTATTATTTACTCGGATGAAAGTGATTAATGGGTTATTTAACATGTGAATGGGTCATGAAAACAGTAAAACATGAATGAGACGGAATTAAATGAATTATTATAAGATGGATGGGAATTATTAACAAGTTAACAAACTAAATCAATTAATTAGGTTAAATACAACGGATTAATGACGAATATATAATAGATATGACAAATAACAGATGTAAATATGTCAATGATGAATTCCAGAAACTCAATATTGATGAATTGAATCTCCAAAACCCGAATTGAGTTTAATAACGAAAACCCGCAAATATTGATTACTTGGAATTTAAGTCGAATTTATGACGAATTAAACATATTAAAGATGATAAACAATATACATGTGAGGTTACGAGGCTATTGTATCAAAGAATTGACGAAAACAAATCAAACAAAAGAATTACAGAGGACGGAGGAAGAAGAAAAGAAGCAGGAACTGCGGCAGCCTTACGAAGAGGCGCAGCAAGAACTGCGCTCCTTCAAAGAGGCGCAGCAGTTGCTGCGTCCTTTCTCGACGGTTACCTACTGGAAATCCGTAAAAAGAGAGGTTTTAAAGCATGGTTTTAGAAATCGGTTTTAAAAGATGTTTTCGACATAAACCTTACAATTGATGATACAATAATTAAAATACAATAAATAAAAGAGGAGATTTACACCCTCAGACTTACATGTTGACGAAACGAGAAGGACTAAGATATCGATTAGTGATGCTCGACACGAATGCAAAGAAAGTGCCCTCGTAAGAGGAAAACGATTAGATTAATTAAGTTGATTGATGTGTAGTTGGTCAAATTGGTCGGTCATGCAAACGGGGAGGCTGGTACTCAGAAGGATCCGAGCTTACGTGGTCTAAAGTTCAAGCACGTAGACGCCAAAAAGTAAGAACAAAGTCTAGAATGCAAAGGGAGAAGAGAAGGGCGGACACTCGCGTGAGAAATATGAGGAGTGAAGGCTCCTATTTATACTAATCACACGGAGGAATTAGGGTTTCGGAGACTCTTTGGAAGTGAATCTCGGAAAGATATGAAAAAGATACGAGAAATACGCAGAAAAGGGCCTGGGAAGAGGCGCAGCAGCCACTGCGTCTCTTGGAAGAGGCGCAGCACCTGCTGCCTCTGTTCCCAAGGGGTTTCCTCCTGCGGAAGAAAGATTTCCGTGTTTAAGTTATGGTAGGACGGAAATAATTCGGTTTTCCTTAATATCTTATGTGAATATTACGGGAAATTGTTTACCAAAAGATAAAAATTGTGAAATATGGAATAGAAATATCCGGAACATTCCAGAACATTCTGACTCGGGACTTAACGGTTATCAGAAAATAAAGACGGCTTTAGGCCCGGACTCCAAATGTACTCTAATTACTGTCAAAACGACCGTATCGGGACGTAGATGACAACTAAGAGGTAGATATTAATATTTGAGCAATCACTTGACGATAATCTTACGAACTGTCACAAATCGTTCCGCGTACCAAACATGCGGCCCAATCATCACCGGGTGGTTTGCGGGAGGTGCATAAATGTGGTATCTACACAGTGCTGGATGCTTGGATCACCTGCTCCCCAAGGGAGCGAAATCTGGAAAGGTCAATACTGTTGACCAGGCCCAACCATCCCCACCTCCACCTTACTCAAAGGTCGTGAGCGTCATCACGGGAGGGTCGGAGATATGTGGTCTCACTTATTCAGCAGCAAAGCGCCATGCAACCGAGGCTAAAGGAGATAAACCTGAGTTCTCCCTCAGGGTCAGCAGACAAGATCTACCACCAATCTCATTCAATGAGGCAGAACACCACCATGACTCCTTGATCATTACCCTTTCTATAGGAAATTGCCTTGTTAAAAAGATATTGGTAGATACAGGAAGCTCTGTGAATCTAATATTGCTGGAAGCCTTAAAGAACATGTGGTTCAGCGAGAAAGACCTGGTGTAGAAGGCAGTACCCTTGGTAGGCTTCAGCGGAGAAACTAAACAATCCCTTGGAGAAATAGTGATACCTACCTTTGCAGGGGGTATGAACAAACACGTACGGTACTTGGTCATTGATGGTCCGTCAACTTATAACGTGATACTTGGCAGGCCTTGGATCCATGAAATGAAAGCGGTACCATCAACGTACCATCACAGCCTGAAGTTCCCTACACCCTGGGCGGTACAGGAGATACGGGGACATCAAAATGTCGCTCGGGATTGCTACAAAAACGCTCTGAAACCCACTGCAGCTGGTCCAGCATAGCAATTATAGAAAATGTGTGTCCAGAGGGAGTATATCGCACCTCCCCAGGAGGAACTCGACGAAGTAGTCCTGGACCCACGGTTTTCAGCAAGAACAGTGCTGGTGGGAGCTGATTGTGCAGGTAACATCCGTGAGCAGATAATTAAATTTCTACGTACTAATATGGATTGTTTCGCCTGGTCCCATATCGACATTATTGGCATAGATCCAAGTGTAATTACACACCGGTTAAATGTAGACCCCAGATTTCCTCCAGTCCAGCAGAAAAGGCAGAAATTTGCTCCTGAAAGGAACGAGGTGATAAACCAGGAGGCAGACAACCTGCTGGCAGCAGGCAAGATCAGGGAAGTTAACTACCCAGAATGGCTCTCGAATGTTGTGGTTGTACCCAAGAAGAACAAAAAGTGGAGAGTATGTGTTGATTTCACAGATCTTAACAAAGCTTACCCAAAAGACCCGTTCCCCCTGCCGCACATTAATTCCATGGTAGACGTAACAGCAGGGCATGAGCTACTTACCTTCCTTGACGTCTGGAGCGGGTACAACCAGATAAAAATGGACCCTAAGGATCAGGAGAAAACAGCCTCCAGATCTGACAGAGGCTTGTACTGCTACAATGTGATGCCCTTTGGCCTCAAGAATGCCGGTTCCACCTATCAGCGCCTGGTGAACAGAATGTTCAAGGAGGAGATAGGGAGAACAATGGAAGTCTACATTGACGATATTGTAGTCAAATCCGAGAAGGCAGAAAAACATATGTCCCACATGGAAAATACCTTATCGATCCTCAAAAAATACCATCTGAAGCTGAACCCCCTGAAATGCACTTTTGGAGTCTCCTCGGGGAAATTCCTGGGGTACTTGGTGACGCAAAGAGGGTTAGAGGCCAGCACGGAGCAAATCAAAGCAGTACTCCAGTTAGAATCTCCTCAGAAGCCAAAGGACGTACAGAGGCTCACAGGACGGGTAGCATCCCTAAACCGGTTCATATCAAGGTCCTCAGACAGGTACCGATTGTTCTATGACATCCTGAGGAAGAGCCAGAAGTTTGAATGGACGCAGGAGCATAAAAAGGCGTTTGGGGAGCTCAAGCAATACCTAAGCACCCCTCCTCTTCTCTCCAAGCCAGACAGGGAGAACCACTGTACTTATATTTGTCAGTAACAGAGGCGGCTGTAAGCGTTGTACTGGTACGAGAGCACGAAGGTATGCAGAAACCAGTATACTATATAAGCAAGTCTCTGTTACCTGCAGAGACCAGGTACACATCTCTAGAAAAACTCATTTTAGCACTTGTTACTGCTTCGTACAAATTGCGTCCCTATTTTGAGTCACATATAATTTCAGTCGTGACCAACTACCTCTGAGAACCATAACGAGGAAACCCGAACTGTCTGGGAGAATGGTTAAGTGGTCTGTCGACCTGAGGGGTTACGACCTGAAATTTGAACCCCGAACAGCCATTAAGTCCTAAGCCCTAGCTGACTTTATGTCAGACTTTAGTCTCACCCTTCAAGAACAAGCCGACAGTGAAATCTTGACCCTAAGTGAGGCTAAAGGGAAGCAGGTATGAGAATTACATGTTGATGGGGAATCCAATACGAAGGGAGCAGGGGTAGGGTTGGTCCTGAAATCACCTCAGGGGGAACAGATAATACAGGCAGTACAGTGCGAGTTCAAAGCAACGAATAACAAGGCTGAATAAGAGGCACTAATCTTAGGATTCCAATTAGCCTTAGAATTGCAAATCAGCCGCATCAAGGTGTATAGTGACTCCCAACTGATTGTCAACCACGTGAATAACGTGTACACGGCCAGGGATCCTAAAATGGTAGCCTACCTGGAAGTGGCGAAGGAGCTCAAACTCCGCTTTGCTTCCTTCCACATCCAGCAGATACCAAGGGACCAGAATGTTGAAGCAGATACTCTCGCCACCCTAGGAGCAGCCTTCACTCCAGGGGCAGTGGGTTCTATAACATTCATACATGTCATCAAACCTGCCATACGCCAGAATGAACAACAGAATGACAGTAAGGCTGCAACCACCCAGTGGACATACGAAGCAGGGGTACTGTGTACTGCCACACCCAGGAAGAAACTGATGATTCGCGCAAGCCTTATATTAGTTGGCTACGTGATGAGGTATTACCACCTGACCAGAAAGACGCCAGGAGCTTCAAAATGAAATCCTCCAGATTTGTACTCATTGATGGTATCCTATTTAGGAAGTCCTTGGCAGGACCCTATCTGAGGTGCTTGAGCATACAGGAGGCACAGGCAGTGATGTGTGATATTCACAGTGGTGATTGTGGAAATCACACAGGGGTAGGAGCATGTCCAACAAGACATTAAGGCAGGGTTACTTCTGGCCTGCCATGAGGAAGGACGCCATAGATTACGTCAAGAAATGCGAAGAATGTCAAAGGCACGCTCCTGTCAGCCACCAGCCAGCAGAACATATGCATCCGATCATCTCACCTTGGCCTTTTATGAAATGGGGAATGGACATTATGGGACCATTACCCCGTGCTTCTGGAAACAGGACATACATACTGGCAATGACGGACTACTTCTCTAAATGGATAGAGGCAGAAGCTTTCCCTCAGATCCTGGAGAAGCATGTGATATCTTTCATCAAGAGGAACATAGTCAGTAGATATGGCATCCCTTCAGAAATCATATGTGACAATGGGTCACAATCCATATCCAACAGAACGGAAGACTACTGCGCCAGAGGTTACAACAAAAACGTAAGGCTGAGAACGCTGCAGGTAGGGGACCTGGTACTCAGGAAGGTATTCCCAAACACCAAGAATCAGAGTGCAGATAAATTCGCCTATAGCTGGGAAGGTCCCTACCGCATAGAAGGCATCGTGGGTAATGGGGCATACAAGTTGGAGACCATGGATGGGGAAGTTGTTCCTAGATCCTGGAACATCATTCACCTTAAAAAGTATTATGTCTGAGGTTCCAGGTGCAGGACCCAGAAGTTCCACCTTCAACAGGTACATCCCAGGACCCTTGAATCCTAGCATTCAGTACTCCAGAAACCCTAGAACATGAACTAACTTGCTAAAAGTATCTTTGATTAAGCAGCTATCGCTTGAAGGGGAACAACCCCAGAACCCACTTGCTGGAGCCACAGCTCACTCTCTCATGAGGTACATACGCAAAGAACTAATCATTTTATTTCGTACCGCCTGACTGTACCACCTGCATTGGTCTAACGGTAACATCTCTTTTGACAGCAGGAATAACTAAGTCACCAGGCAAGGTCTTTCGTTCAGTATGCACGTGCTAAGTCTCCTGAATTCAGCAGGTACTACTAAGGAAATGACAACTTATAACGTATATTTCAAATCCTTTGAGTCAAACCCTTTTTCTTATTTTCCCTTGGTGTCAACCTCACAAGTGTCACAAGGAGCAAAATATGGAAGCAACGTACTTAGTATTTCAAAAGGCCAAAATGAAACTCTATTTCTTTTAAGTTGTTGTAAAACTCTGGGAGAACACACTTTGTGCTCCCTAAACTATTTTGGATTTATGAAATTGCTTCCATTTTTATGTTTACCATTGTTTTTGGATTGAATGTGGATATGGTAAGTTGAATACTAAGGCAATGTCCTAGTAGGCTAACTGATGAACATGAACTAGAGAAGTGTTCCTCCTGCAGGAAGTATCCAATGTGCGCGTGGTCGAAACAGAAGGATTCGAGCATCCTGATGGACAGAAAGCTCCCTGAACCACCACAGACACCTCAACAAGTACGAAGCCGGCACACAAACAGAAAGAACAAAAGAATTGCTAGCAAAACAACAGAAGGAACAAAACGAAAATTCATAAACACCCCTCAGCAGGGGAACTTGAAAAGCAAAGTATTTTTGCCCCTCCTACGAGGAAAAAACAAAAGTACTAAAAGGTGCCCAAAACTACCAGGCACCAAAGAGTTGGATTACAATGGGCCACCATACAGGGTGCCCAACAAAACATTAAGAATCCGGGGCAACATAAGCAGGAACATCTACAGGGGCGTTGGGCTCCACAATAGCCTCTCCCCCAGATGGACCTTCCCCTCCCTGGGCAACAAGGGCATCCTCCCTAACCTCCTCGACCAACACGATAACTGGTTGTTCAGTCCTAGCACTGGTCTCTCCTTTATCACCACCCAGCAAGTCATTGATGAGGCTGAAGTCCGGCTTGATTGGATATGCAGCACTAAACAACCGTTCCTCCTCAGCAAGGTCCTAGTTGGAGTGTTCACCCGCTTCAAACTCCTTGATGTATTTGATCTTTGTTTCCCAGGCGGAAACCAATGCAGAGTGTAAAAGCAGATGCTTCAACAGCACCACCTCCTTGTGAGCCTCTTTCATACGCCCTTCTGCCACACGCCTCTCAGCATCCAGCTGCTTCTGGGCCGCTGCCCTCTCCTCAGCCGGCTTTTTTTGGGTCGGCACCTTCTCCCTCCTAGCCAGGGCCAGATCTGCCTCCACCTTCCCCAGGTTGACGTTGAGGTTGTTCACCTCCCCATTAATCTGGCAACCTCCCTGCGCAGGAACATGCCTTCCTGCAAAACCTGCAAGAGGAAGAGTCAGCAGCACGAACAAAATAGACCAGTGAAACATAAAGGACATTAAAAAAGTTACCTGCAGGGCGCATCCAGGAGCTTCATATAGTACTGCAGGAAGAGGGGTATTTCGTAGAGAATGGACAGTAGCAGGGAGCAGGAGTTGTTCCATATGAGGCCAGAGGAGCAACCTCAACAGGGTCAGGCGTCTTAACCGACTCCTTTTCAGCAGGGAGCGATGGCCTCTTCCTGGGAGAAGGACCGGAGGAGGCAGAAGCAACTTGCTTCCTCTTTCTATCCAGAAGGGAGAGAGAGGAAACATGAGTACTCCCTAGTACAGGAACACAGTTAGAACACAAACACAAATGACCATATCGCAAAAACGAGAACCTATAAAAAACGAAGCCTTACCAGACGACATCTGACAGCTGGGGGTTCTTGCTGACTGGTGGAGGTACCAACTTCCTCTTCTTCTTCTTCTTCTTCGACTTCCTCCTCTTCCTTCTCTTCTTCTCTCTCTTCTTCCTCCTCTTGCTCTCCTTCACTAATGTCAAGAGGTTTAGAGGCAGATGCACCAATAGGGGAAGAAAGCACACCAGGGTAAGAATGAGTTGCAACAGGAAGGGCAAATAAACGGCTAATCACGCCGTGATCTCTCGAGGGAACTGGCTGCTTCAAACCTGCAGCAGTACACCAGTAAAAACATTAAGATAAAAGAAAAACAACAGACACCCAGAAACTAAAATTACCTTTAGAGCCCCCCCCCCCCCCCCCCACTTATCAAATAAGTACTCGGGAGTGGGGGTAAGAGAGTCAATCTTAACGAAGATGAATTTCGTATTCCAGCCTTCATCCCTCACTTTGGGAGGAAGGATCACGCCAGGGCTGCTGCGATCGCAGGACCTCAAGGTGATAAGCCCGGCAACAAAGGGCCTGAGCATAGAGTAGGGCGAGGTCACCCAGACCAATCCCCAGAGCGTGATCCTCATCGAGGATGCAGAGCGGAACCAGAACGCGCCATGCATGAGGCACAAGCTGGCAGATCGCTAACCTATAGTGACGCAAGATCCTTTGCACCAAAGGAGACGTGGGGGAGGTGGGGAGTTATTTAGAGAAAGTGACTGATTATACCTCTAACGGTCAGTCTCAGTGGATAAGAATGCAAGTGGGCTGATGTCACGCTATGAAATCGCCACTACATGGAGCATCCAGAAGGGAAGCAGCTCCCAGCATCCATCGAGCAAGAACAGAACATGGCAGTTGCTTGGGGGTAATTGTATGGGTAAAAATACCCTCTCATTCTCGTCATGATGTGGCAACTCGCAATTCGGTAAAATAGAGGCACACGGATCAATGACAAGGCAGCAGGCTGCTAGACACAAGGAAGAACAAGGGGGGATAAACCTGGACATTCAAGTGATACGAAAGCCACGGTTGAACTAAATAACAAACAACCAGCAGGAACGTTAAAATGGTCAGCAGAAACATTGCGGTTATCAGCAGGAGCTTTGACTAAGTCAGCAACCACTTCCTATTTCGTATGGAGTGGAGCATATGGTTGAGCATTTGTAGGAAACATGTGCAGCAACTCAAGAGAGGCTATAAAAGGGCAATAAACACCAGATTCAAGGCATTCATTCATCATTTGACTCCACTCGGAAAAATATCTTTTATCACTTGCGACAATCAGCATCATTAACACATTTAGAATTTAATACATCGTTCGCATCAATTGTACTTAGTCATTTGGAGATCACTGTTGTGCCTCCTGATCGTTCCAGCTAGGTTCACCCTCGGATACTATCACTACTAGTGGATCATTGGTGGGGTACTATGGACACGGGCCCACGGGGGCGAAAAGTGAAGCAAGCTTTTCACTCTTTGGTTTATTTGCATTTGTGGAGTCGCCACCATATTATTGTGGAAAATTGGAAATCGTCCGAATACCTCGTGTCATGTCAAGACACAAAGTAGTGACATGAACACCAAGAACTTGTTACCCTTAGCATTCTATGTCTAGAATGACTCTCGTGGATGCCAATGAACACGGATGTTCACATAGATCTGGAGTAAGGGGTGAGGGTACGTATTAGGAAGCTCTTTTGATCGAACACCTAATCCCGCCCGCCTCGATAGCGGCCTCTACTAATGATTAGAGAAATTGTCTATACTCGATATGCTGTCGATTTATATGCATGCAATGCAACAAACAAATCGATTAATCCTAGCATGTGAGAATTAATACTAAGTCGGTGAACACGTAGTTTAACATGCAATGATGTCGAAGTAGGAATTTAAGATCGATTACATGTGAGAGCATACAAGCAATACGATAAAAGAAATACAATAAAAATACAATAAAGAAAATTACAATAATTACATTAGATTTATTGATTTATGTCGAAAATACATTTAAAACGGATAATTTGGGAAAAGAAAGAATAAATAAATAAACAAACAGAAATTAGGGTGGTAATACGAGTAATAGTAAATTAAATACGTAAACTAAACTAGGTCAAAGCAGAAACGGGATTTCAGGGACATAAATCAACCGGGAACAGGCGCAGCAGAGCTGCGTCCCTTGGAAGAGGCGCAGCCCATCCGCGTCGTTTCTGGTTGAGTTCTGGCTGTGAAGCCGGAACTGCAACTCGTTAATATTTATTGGTGAATTTAATGGTCGATTAATGATATTTGACTCGGATGAAAGTGATTAACATATTAGTTACATGTGATTGAGGTCATAGAAACGATAAAACATGGATAAAACTAATAGAACGAATTATTTACAAGATTAATAATGTTGTTAATTACAAATTAACAAACTAATTAAAATAATTAGACTAAACAGATTATTAATGATGAATTAACGATGGCAACGGTAAATAACGAATGAAAATATATCAAAAATGAATTCCAGAGATTCAATATGGATGAATCGAATATCTAAACCCCGAATTGATTTTAATGACGAAAACCCGCAAATATGGATTATAAGGGATTTAAGTCGGGATTTATGATGAATTAATTAATGATGAATTATTGATATGAGGTGATGTCGTCGGGTCACATCCAATCAAACACATTTATAATACTCAACATACAACTAGTTAGCGGTAAGTCGAGGTCGATCCATGGGACGGTGTGCTTTGGGTTCTAAGTCTATATATCTCAATTTATGCTAGTGTCACAATTGATGGGTTTTGTAGTTGTGTCTAAACTAATGCAAGCAATATAGTAAAACAAGCAATAAAAGGAAGGATGTGAACAAATGATTGAAAGTGCTAGGATATCATCGGGTCATAGGGGATTCATGGTGTTGATCATACAAACATGTTTACAATTATAAGCAAGCAATTAGTGTTGCGGAGGAACCGAGTTGGTTTATGTCTTACGGTTCTTAGGAAGAGTTGGGTCCCGGAGCCGAATCGATTAGATTGTACAACACCTACAAGTCGACTTACTTTCCTCCTAATCAACTTCTATGCATGGTCTAACAAGACTCTAATTGGTTTATATCTTACAAGTCAAGTTGAATAGATAAGAGATGGTTGTAAATGCAAGGATTCATAGGCTTAGAATTTCATCAAACATGACATGTGCATAAAGTTGACATCACAACAAGCAAGCAAATTAATTATGGAAGCATATTAGATTAAGCATGAATCAATCCCATGTTTGGTTTCCATTAGTTACCCACTAATCCTAGCTAAGATATTACTCACTCATTATCAAGTTTAACATGCTAACAAGGTTGTCAATCATATTAACAAGGTAAAACATGATGAACAAGTAAGAAAGATAACAATGATTAAAACAAGGATTAAGAGAATTATACCTATGGAGATTCCAAAATGATAATGCAAAGAATAAAAGAAGAAACTTGATTGATTGATGAAGGGTTGTCAATCTTCCAATAATAACCCAATAGTCTTCAATTACCCAAAAGTAACAAACTTGAACAATAATTAAGGAGAGATTAATGTGGGATTTGTGGAAAGATTAAAGAGTAATCTATTCTAATCTACTCCTAATTGAATCTAAGAGGAATTCCTAATGTGGAGGCTTAACCTAATCTAAAACACTCTTTTGATTATTTACAAATGGGGTATATATAGTAGAGCTTCATTAGGTTAACTAAGGCTAAATTAGTAATTACATTTTTGAGTTTTAAGCAGGGAAATGCTAGTCTTTTTGGAGAGATGAGCATCTCGCCTGAAGACGTTGCGGTCCGTCCGTCCAAGAGGGGAAGACGCTCGGATTCTCGCAGGGGTGGACGGGCGTCTTTCTGCAAATCCGCTCGGATTGTGGCGGAGGAATCCGAGCGTCTTCGTGGCTTGGACGCTCGGATTCCTGTCTGGGACGGGCGTCTTGCCTGTTTGGCCGCTCAGATTCTGCTTCAGAATCCTTTTTCTTCACTTTCTTCTTATTCTTGTAGGATTGGTCTTTAGTTCTCGCTTCCTCTTCATACTAGTCCATCAAATATCGTCAATAAGCTTCCAAATATGCACGAAAGACGGGAATTTCCGCCTAATTATCTTCTTTCCTACAAAACATACGAAATGCACTAGGAAAGCAAATAGGAAGGTTTTGACGGATAAAATGGCCATGGAATGATATAATAGTATGCAAAATAGGCTCAATTAGGAGACTAAATGTGCTCAAATAATGTTCACATCAAATATCCCCAAACCGAACCTTTACTCGTCCCGAGTAAAGAGGTGACAAAAACTAGACCTTTATTTAAACTAACCTACTAATATAGCCGATATGAGACAATTAGCGGGTCTCACTCCGCCCCTTTAACTCACAACAAGACAACCATGAGGTAGGATGCCTTCTTGCAAGGCAAGGTGGGTCTTGCCAAAATGGCGACACATCCAAACATTAAAGCACACAAAATCAAGTAATGGATGCATCTACAAAAGAATAGCCACTTTCCTCATCTAAGTGGTGGAAATTATCTACAAGGGAAGCAATTCAAGGGTACACATTCCTTCATAGATGCAATTTCTTCAAACTACTAAGCCTAGAAAGATACCAATAAATCACCTCCAAGTTGTGTCAAGCTAGGGTACCTTTGTCCTCAATCGTTAAATGCTTTTGTCAAGAGTAGACTCCCTATGGTGTTAGAAATACTGGAGGATCGCGGAATTCCCCCTCTTGCCTAGACAAGAAGAAGGGTCGTCCCCTCTCTACCATGCACAAAAATGGATACGATGGATAAAGGGATCGATAGATATTTGAGTTTCACATTTGAGAACACTTTCTTGCCATTTCTTTTTGATTTTTGGCATTTCGACACTTGACAACTTTCAACTTTTCTTTGCATTTCTTTTGAACATTTTCAAAGTCACCCCATATGTAGTGAGGGTGCCTTATATTTGAAGTTTTAGGAGTTCTATTTTTGCTCCTCTTTTCATTTGATGCATTTTTGCAAACTTTCTTTCACTTTTCATTTCATTGAACTCAAATTGATTTCTTTTTGTGCCCATTCCCTTTGATGGCAAAAATGTGGTAGAACATGGATGATGGATGGATGCATGGTTTCAAGGGTCACCTTGGAATAAACGGTAGCCAAGGAGTTATCACACCACAAGGTACTCTTGACTAGGCCTTAATCCATGGGTCAAAGGATACTAGCATGACACATCCTAGGGTGTTTTACAAGTATTCTAACAAGCAAAGTCTTAAGAAGAAAAAGCATCTACTAGGGCCTATATACACTTGTCAGACTTCCCAAGTGGACAGTTTCGCAAAATTTTCTAACATGCAAACTACATGCCATGATGCAACTACCATATAAACATCCTAATGCAAATGATTCTACCAACTAATATGACATATAAACTAAATGCAAGTCCTAAATTCACATTGTTATACCGCATCAATCAAAATAAAGCCACATAGTCATTAACATAAAGAGGAAAAAGGAGATTGGAAAGATCATACCATGCGGTCTTCAATATCCTCATGTCTCGGATGTGGCGTAGTCGATCAATGTGAACAAGGATAAAACAAACACAATATATACAATAATATATACATGACTACACTACAAAGGAAATGAACTTGTTTTTGGATTTTCAATTTTTTCAAATTTTTATGGTTTTTCGAAAATTTTTTTGATTTTTTGGATTTTTGAATAAAAGTTAAGTTAGAATTTCCCATCCCCACACTAATATGGGCATTGTCCTCAATGGCCAAAATGATGGGAAATCATGCAAGCATGATGCATGAATTCTACACTAAATGCAAGCTACACTAATCTATACTACATGATGCATGGGTTTTTGTTTATGACGGAGAGCGTAATTTAGATTACCTCCCGTTGCGTATGCATGTACTTCCCCAAACCGAGTTAGACATTATTTCTAATGTCCTAAAGTTGGGGTAGTTCATGCACACAAGATGCAATGCATGAAACTAAATTTGTCATTTTGGATTTTCAAAAGTGGGAACAATGAAATAAGAACACCTCAATGGGGCCGAGGTGTTAGTCCTCTATGTTGCTAGGACTCTCCAACCATGATCAAGATAAATAAATAAAACAAAGAAAGAAGTAGACAAACCTCAAGAGGGTAGGAGCCTCCAAAGCTTTCTAGTCTTCCACCATATCATCATTGTCATCATCTTCCTCAATATAAGTGGACTCATCACCACTTCCCTCTTCACTTCCTTGCTCACTTCCTTCATCATCCTCTTCTTCTTCTTCATTAGCCTCTTCCTCAATGCTATCAACAACCTCATCACCGACAACCTCATCGTCACCCGGAATCTCACCCCTAGATGCATTCGGAAAGAAGACTTCCATATCCGCCCAACTAGGCAAAGGACATGAAGGATCAAGTAGTCCTTGCCTAGCTAAATGAAGGAGGGGTGGATATTGGGCTAAGTATGCATCTTCCCGGTCCTTAAAAGCTTGCTTGTGCATCTCTTGCATAAGTAGAGTCATGTAGTCATTGCTTGCTTTAACACCTTCGGGTTTGAACTCTTGATACTTGAAAGGATAGGGTGGTGTGACAATGGAGGAGGAGGTCATTTCAATTTCACCCCTTTGTTGATGGATGATGTATTCGGCTTCTTTTGAGAGGGGAAGAAGGTAGTTGGTCCGATGGACACTCAAACGGCATATCTTGGAAGGCAAAGTAAAAGATCTAGCCTCATTGGTGAGCTACCCATATTTGGTGTCAAGAGGGTTATGAGTGACCCACTTGTACTTGTTAATCATGGCATCCATGTCAATGAGATGACTCCCCTTTTTTGCCACATACTTGCTATCCTTGTTGAAATTCGGATCAAAGTACTTAGCCAAAAGAGTGACTAGACCTCCATTTACAATAACAGTGGTGCCTTGCTTTCCACAATCAATATTTTGCCATCTTTCCACCAAAAGCCTTAGAGAATTGTAAGGCTTGGTGAATTCCCTTCCAATATTTAAGGCCGACTCAAGAGGAACACAATCGAGCTTGGTAAAGTGGTTAGTGTCTTTTCTTGCAATGATAGTATTCCCGATGACCTTGTGCCACACTCTAATGCCCGGATGGTGGACTAATATAGCGCGAATAGCATGATAGTTCTCAAATTTCCTCCCGGAAATCGCCTCCCAAAGAGGAGCGGGGTCATACTTGTCGGGATTCTTGAAATAACTAGGTGAATCACTAAGACCCAATGCTTTACCCAATTCATCAAAGGTGATGCGCCTACTCACATTAGCAAGGCAGAACTCGATGTTTTCTCTAGTCTCTACCTTAGTAACTTTCAAAGAACTCAAGAATTCTAAGGTAAGGGAGGGGTATGTCAATTCTCTTGTAGCAAACAATTTTCCCAACCCCATGGCTTCAAAGAAGGCTTTCGTTTGTTCAAGGACACCCAATTTGTTCAAGGCATCTTCACATATGAATTTGGTGGATAGAAAGGATTTTCTAGCATACTTGGCAAATGTATCCCTATGGGAGTTACAAATGAAAATTACCTCCGGATAGTTTGATAATTGAGCAATTTTCGGAGTTGTTGATGTTGTTGCTTCCAAGGGAGGTTGTTGTTGTTGCACTTCCAAGTTTGAACTAGCTACCACCATAGCCAATGAGGCTTTCTTTGCTTGAAGACTCTTTTGTCTTGTTGAGAGTGCCTTTGCCTTAGGTGCCTTTGTTGCTCCTTTTGTCCTTGCCATTGATGATTTAACCAAGAAAAGAGTGAAAATCTTCAATTTCCAAGTATACCCAAATCGATTTTAAGATGAAAGGCTTTGCCTTTATAATTTCAAAAATCGACTCAAAGGTTGGAGATTTTGGTGCTTGGTTTGATTTTTGTTGGAAGAGGAGTGATTAATTGTTGTTAAAAGGAAGTTTGGATTTGATTTTGTTGAATTTGGTTGAGGAAATCTTGTTTTGGTGATGGAGAGGATGAGGGTTTTGAGTTTTGGGGTTTATGCGTAGTGTTTTGAATGAAGGAATGAAAAAATGAATGTGGGATGGGGTATTTAAAATACCCGAAAATTTTTGAATTGCAGGGGAAGACGGGCGTCTTTCCTTCGGGACGCTCGGATTCTGCCTTTTTTTGTTCAGGAATCTCGCCTAAAGACGGGCGTCTTTCAGCAAAGACGCTCGGATTTATCGATCTACTGAGACGGGCGTCTTCGTGAAGACGGACGGATTCTCGAGACAGATGAGATTTCTTATTTTTTACAGGCAAAAAGACGGGCGTCTTTCCTTCCAAGACGGGCGGATTTCTGAAGACGAGCGTCTTCTCTACCAGGACGCTCGGATTCTTCAACAGTCCCAAAATTTCAAATTTTCAGTTCAGATGGACGGGCGGATTCTGACAAAGACGCCCGGATTGCCTGAAGACGGGCGGATTCCCATGAAGACACTCGGATTCTCCTTGTTTTACCCGGATTCAGTTCCATCCGTGCACTTGCATATCCCTTGTCATTTTTCATTCTTTAAATCCCGTGTTCTTCATTGTAGGGGCACTACTAAGGCATGAATAGCCTAGGTAATTGCTATCCCCACACTAAGCTAAAGCACTACACATTAATTAAATCATTAGTCCCTCCCTCACTTCTCTCAAAAATGATAATTATCTTGATCAAAGCATAAAAATCCAAAAATGACAAAAATGCAATGTAAGAATTAAAATGCGAGTTAGGGAGTTAGAAATATTTACAAATGGTGGTTTAGGGAGGACTCCACCAAACTCTCATCCTTAGTGAGATGTCATGGGGGCATGTCCAAGGTGTTGTTGATGTTGCTCAACACCTTGAAAAAGTAATCAAAAGCTTGATCATTATCATGATAAAGATCTTCAATAGACCTTTGCCCTTGTTGTCGGTCTTGATCGATAGCATTACCAATATAGGGATTGAAAATCCCTTCAAACTCATCGTCCCAAAGACCACAAACTTCATCTACTTGATCACTAAAGATCTCTTGAGTTGATAGAGACAACTCTCCCATTTTCTTGTCTTGGCCAATGAGGCCATCCTCTTCATTGCTTAACTTTGGTGAGATTTTCAAGCTCTCTTTGTTACAATTCACTTGCTCTTTGAATGGAGCATCTTCAATTTTCTTCTTCCATTGGAATTCCGACTTCTTCCTATCATCCTTCCGGCTATAATGATCAACCATAAAACATGGTTCATGCAAACGGGGAGCTCTCATGGTCTTGTCAAGATTGAAAGTTATGCTCTCATCTCCCACTTCTAGAGTGAGCTCTCCATGCTTTACATCAATCACCGCACCCGCGGTGTGTAAGAAAGGTCTTCCTAGAATGATTGGAATGTTGGAGTCTTCTTCCATGTCAACAATGACAAAGTCCACCGGGATGAAAAATTTCCCAACTCTTACGGGAACATCTTCCCATATCCCTAATGGTGTCTTCGTCGATCTATCGGCCATTTGGAGTGTGATATTGGTGCATTTAAGCTCTCCCATCCCCAACCTTTTACTCACCGAGTACGGCATAACACTCACACTAGCCCCTAGATCACATAAGGCTTTGTTGATCGTGGTGTCGCCAATGGTACACGGTATTGAGAAGCTTCCCGGATCTTTGAGTTTTGGAGGTGAACTCCCTTGAAGTATTGCACTACTCACCTTAGTGAAGGCGATAGTCTCAAGCTTCCAGATCGAATTCTTCTTTGTGAGGATGTCCTTCATGTATTTTTCATAGGCCGGCACGTGATTGATTAATTCCGTGAAAGGAATTGAGACTTCCAAATTCTTCACAATTTCCATAAATTTTCCAAGTTGGTCATCAAATTTGGGCTTGGCTTGACGACTTAGAAAAGGAAGTCTAATCACAATGGGCTCCTTCTCCTTGACCTTGTCTTCATTTTTCTTTGAAATTTCTTCTTTTGATGGTTCCCCATCCTTGGAGTTTTGCGTAATTTCTTCTTTGTCACTAGCTTCCACAACTTCATCCTCAACTTGCTCCTTCGGTGCTTCATACCTTGTACCACTTCTCAAGTGAATGGCACTAACCATTTCATATCTTGGGGGATTACTTTGAGGTGGTAATTGCCCCTTTTGTCTTTGTGAGCTTGAAGATGCTAGTTGAGTCAATTGGGTTTCCAACATTTTGGTGTGAGCTAGAATGTTGTTGATGGTGATTTCCTTTGCTTGACTATCCTCTTGCATTTGAGTGAAAAACTCTTGTTGATTCTTTTGCATTTGGAGGACCGCTTTTTGAACATCAAAACCTTGGTCATTTTGTTGATTGTATGGAGTTTGATTTTGGAAACCTTGGTTTTGGTTGTAAAAGGGTCTTTGATTTTGGTTTCTCATGGGAGGTGGGGTGTATGTTGGTTGAGGGTTTTGAACATTTTGGCTTTTGTATGAGAGATTTGGATGGAATTTGGTGTTTTCATTGTAATAGTTTGAATAAGGGGTACCACTCTTGTATGCTTGGAAAGCATTCACTTGTTCATTTGTTCCCCTACATTCACTTTGGTCATGTCCCAAAGTTCCACAATTCTCACATATCCCACTTGGGATTGATGAAGATGCCGTCATGGCATTAACATGATGCTTTGGTGATTTTGAGGCTTCTTCAAGTCTAGCCATAGCTTTTTCAAACTTCAAATTGATGGTATCAATGTGAGCATTAAGTTGAGCACCCAATTGAGTAATGGAGTCCACTTCATGCTTTCCTCCTCTAGTAGCCTTGCGAGGTCTACTATATTGTGAGTTATGGACCGCCATTTCCTCAATTTTGTTCCAAGTTTGATTGTCATCAACTTCGGTGAACATTCCATTTGATCCCATGTTGAGAATGTTCCTTGAATCTTCATAAAGACCGTTCCAAAATTGTTGTACCAAGAACCACTCGCTAAGTCCATGATGAGGACATGAGCGACAAATTCCCTTGAATCGCTCCCAAGCTTCATACAAAGATTCTTCATCCCTTTGCTTAAAGCCCGTAATTTGAGCTCTTAGCATGTTCGTCTTTTCCGGTGGATAGAACGTTTTGTAGAAAGCTAGAGCCAACTTCTTCCAAGAATCAATTTCGAGAGTAGCCTTATCAAGGCCTTTCAACCATTGTTTCGCGGTGCCAATTAGAGAAAAAGGAAATAAGACCCATCGAATTTGGTCTTGAGTTACACCGGTTTGAGAAATCGCATCACAATAGTCACAAAAAGTCTCCATATGAGAATGAGGGTCTTCACTAGGCATCCCGCCAAATTGGCTTCTTTCGACTAATTGGATAAATGCGGATTTGGCAATAAAATTTCCGGTTAGATGTTGTGGTGTGGGAGTACCATTGGGTAGGTTCTCCTCGGTGGGTACGGAATGTGATGAAAACTTAGGCATTGTGGGTTGATTTTGTGTTGGATTTTGTGTTGGGTTCTCCTCACCTTCTCTTGCAAAAGGGTTGATGAACTCAATAGTATTTGGTTGAATATCTACAACCTCACCAATACCTCTCAAAGTTCTCCTAGCAAGTCTTCTATTGGTTGTCAAAGTCCTTTCAATTTCGTGATCAAAGGGTAACAAGTCACCTTGTGATCTTCTAGACATGCAAAATATCAAACAACTCGAAAACAATTAGAACAAACCTTGAGGAGTTTTACTTCCCCAAGGCAAGGAAAGACACAACTAATAACAATATAAGAAAATCTAAATCAAGTTAACACCGTACCCGGCAACGGCGCCATTTTTGGTCGGTGTATGAGTTTAATTTTTTTTCAGTACTTGTCGTTAGGAGTACCTAGACCAAAACACAATTTATAACTTCACAAACAACTCTAGAATTAGTAAAGAGGCAAGTAAAGGTCGGATCCCAAGGGACGGGAATTGAGATGAGATTTCTATTGCAACTAGTGGTGTCTAAGGGGTGTCACAATTGGGGTTTGAAGAAGAAGATCACTAAACTAAATAGCAATGAAAGTAAACAAGCAAGATGAATTAAAAGGGATGTAAACAATTGATAAAAGGCACTAGGGTGTCATGGGGTCATAGGGGATTCATGGGAATTGATCATACAAACATATTCTCAAGTTATAAGCAAGCAATTATTGTTGTGATGGATCGAGTTGGTTTATATCTTACAATCCTAGGAAGGTTTGGGTCCCGGAGCCGAATCGATTAGATTGTACAACACCTACAAGTCGACTTAATCTTCCCTACTCAACATTATGCATGGTCTAATGAGACTCGAGTTGGTTTATGTCTTACAAGTCTCATTGAAAAGATATGTGATGGGTAAAAAATGCAAGGATTCATAGGCTCACATTTCATCAAACATAACATGTGCATAAGTTGAGATCACAACAAGCAAGCAAATAAACTATGAAAGCATATTAATTTAAGCATGAATCATCCCCCATGTTGGTTTCCCCTAATTACCCATTAACCCTAGCTAAGGAAACTACTCACTCATTATCATGTTGAACATGCTAGGAAGGTTGTCAATCATACCAACAAAGTGAAACATGATGAATAAATGAAAGTGATTAACAATAATTAAAAAGGGATTAAGGGAATTATACCTACTAGTGATTCCAATAATAAAGCAAAGAATAAAAGAAGTACTCGAATGCTTGATTGATAGGTTGTCAATCTCCCAATAATAACCTAAATAATCTTCAATTACCCAAAATAAAGGATGAACAAGAGAGAGATTAAGGAAATAAAACTTGTATTAAAGCTTGATTAAATGTTGATTACAAGATTAAAGAGAGATTTGATTGATATTAACTACACTAAAGATTGCTAAGAAGAACATGCTCTTCTAATTAGACTAATGGGGTATTTATAGTGGGGATTAGGTGCATGAATTAGGGTTAACTAAGGGCTTAAATGACGATTAAGTCCCTTTTTGAGGAAACGCCGGTCTCTTTAGGGAGACTCCGGTCTCTAGAAAAAGATGTGCATCCTTCCTTGAAGCTTGAAGAAGACGAAATGGGACTGTCTGGGAATCCGGGCGTCTTTAGCACGGGACGAGCGGATTTGGCGGTCTCTGCCCGGGCGTCCAGGGGGTGAAGACGGGCGTCTTCTGGAGCTTTTGCCCGGGCGTCTTGGGGGTGAAGACGCACGGATTTTTGGTGGTGGACGGGCGTCTTCAGGGGAAGACGCACGGATTGTTAGGCAGTCTTGTTCCTTCTTCTTTTCTTCCTTTTTCTTCATAAAATCCTTGAGGATCTCCTCGGGGATGCAAGGATATTTTCTCATCATTGCCCATCTACTATAGTATGTACAAAGGCCTTCTAATCTTGTCTCTCCTTGATGCTTGGTCATTGAATTCAATCAATTTAGCCTCATTTTGCCATGAAAATGCAAGGTTTGCACTCCTTTCCTACCAAGGACACAAAACCTCAAAGAATATACAAAACAAAGAACTAAAGACAATAAATGACCCAAATATGCACTAAAAAGCATGGGAACAAGGCTAATTCGGGGACTAAATATGCTCTAATTATGGTCACATCAATATATGAGAGAAATGAAAAAGAAAACAAATGTAACTGAAATGCAAAAAAAAAAACGTGGAGCAGAAATGCAATAAATAACAAATGCAAATGTGATAAACATATGCATATACCCTCCCCAAACCAAAACGCACAATGTCCTCATTGTGCTCAACAACAAACATCAACAGCAGTAACAACAAAATTGGGAAGAATATAAACATCTACAGAAGAAATGGAAACTAGAGCAAAAGAAACGAAAACTCACTAAAACGGCCTCCCCAAACCAGCCGTCAAAAAGGGGAGGCAGAAAGCTGCTACCGGTCGTCCTCTGGCTCATACTCGGAACCACTCGCCTCATCGGACCATGAGTCGTCCTCCTCTTCCTTCTCAGCAGCAGCAGCAGGAGTAGACGTCGTAGCAAGCGGAGGATATCCGCCCACCGGGGAACAAAGAAGGACGGGTGAGTCTAGGGACCCCGTGGGAGTATCCCTGTGCGAGAAAACTCCTCGTAAACCGGGTACATGGCAAGAGCCATGTCCATCCTGTGCTTATCAAAACTCCTGCACAAGTCACCCAACACACGTGAAACCGCCCTTTGGTCCATGACCGCAGGGATAACAATAGGTGTAGGGGGACGAAAAGTAGCCAGGAAACTCGGCCCAGGAGTAGGAGTGGAGGAGGAAGGGGCCTGTGAAGAGGAGGCGCGAGCTCCTCTCGAGGTGGAAGCAGTGGTGGTGCCCGCCCTAATAGGGAGCCTATAGCTAGGCAAGGGCGGGCGAGTCGCCCCCAAAACAGTAGTAAGGGGTAAAATGGGAGGGAGGCCAAGGATAGGAATGGGGTCGCAAATGAAAGAATCAATCTTCCACCGACCCCGTGTATCGACCCACTTCACAGACTTGACGTAGTCAAGGTCCATGAAGCGTGCATGAGGGTCGAGAGGAGCCTCCTCTCGAGGAAAGACGGGAACCAGACGGTAGGCTATCCGAGTCACCAGCCCACCACAGACAATAGTGGTCAAGGAGGTACCCTCACTTACAGTGTTAAAGTGAGAGGCAGTCAAATAAGCTATGTTATAAATACGGGCTACCCGACTCTCGATGTTCAGGTAGCCTGCCAAGATAGACATTTCAATTGTATTAACATTATTTGACTCTTTGCGGCCAAAGATGGTGTTGCCCATCAGCCGGAAGAAGTAACGAAAAGGGGGTAAGTTGACGGAAGTGCCCTTCCTCTTAGGGGCGTCCAGGTCGGAGATACACGACCACATTACCCTGTGCACATCAGAAGATTCCGAGGTGTTACCCTCGAAACAAAGACCCAAATAACCAGCAAACTCAGCTAATGTCAAGGAGTAGGTGACATTAAATGTAGAAAAGAGATACAAGAGCTACTTTTATTAGCTTCAAAAGAAGCCAGGTCGAAAGCAAAAGAAGAGAAAAACTCAAGGGTTAAAGTATGGAAAGTGAACTCAGCCATGTCCACCAATCCTGACATCCTTGTCCCATTTAGCAGAGACACAACAGATTCAAGACACTCTAGTTTCTCTAAAGTTGGCTTATGAATAAAACGGGTTGCTTGAACTTTCGTTTTTTCGACCAAAATGAGGAATTTAGCTCTCTGAGTAGAGGTAGAGAAAATCACCTGCGGATAGCCAGGTAGACTATCCGTAGTTGCCTCGACCATTAGCGGCGGACCCCGCGACCGTTAGGATGCTCCTTGACTGCTTGTCTGCCCGCAGTCTACTGCTTTCCCTTTCGTCATTTATGCTTCCTACAAAAATTAACAAACTCAACAACTAGCATACCACAATCTTGAATAATGAAAATTAACAAACCCTCAATTACAAACAGAAATCAAACATTAAATTAGGGTTTCGAAAATTTTGGGGAAAACGAAATTAGACTCCTCCTAGTTGTTGAGATGGCTCGAAATTCAAAGAAATAGGATAGCAAATGCAATTAAAGCACAAATTCGAAAAGAAATTAGCCCTAAATCGATTTTCCCCAAATCGATTTTTTTTCGAAACAAGGTGAAAATGCTCGGATTTGGGCATAAAAATTCAGCAAAAATCGAATTTAAAGGACGAAAAGAGGATTAGAAACATACCTTTGATGAGAACTTGGGGATTTGAGCAAGAAAAATCAAAATTGAAAGGTAGATTAGCAAGAAAATCGCGAAAAGGGGGAAGAACTAGGGTTTTTTTTTTTCGATCTAATGAGTTATGATGAATGAATGAAAGAATGAATTAGAACTTCCCTTTTAGTTGCCCTCTGATTTCGCGCTGTGGTCGATCGACTATCAGACCCAGTCGATCGACCAGTCTTCCCCTTTAACAGCTCTCTGGCTTTTTCTCTTCAGTCGGTCGACTGATGCACTTGGTCGATCGACTGCAAGTACTGGCAATTAAGCTCAATTACGTTAAAATTGCTTTTTCCAACTTCAATTTCCCGTCTTTCTCTCATCGACATCCAGCAAATCGCCCTACGCACTTTGCATAAAATAATTACCTGCAAACATTCTCAAAGGCGTGCGTCTTTCCATAAAAGAAATTGCTAATTAAAAAGAAATAAGCTAAAGCTCCTAATGCAAATTAATTAAATAAAACTGTAAAGTTCCTAATTACATAAAAATTACAAGCCGGGTTGTCTCCCGGTTAGCGCTGGTTTAAGAGGTCCCGCACGACCTTCTTACCTCAATTTGCAGCTTCTAAAAGTGGGTCAAAGTATAGTACTTCGACCTGCCCACAAATTCGTCTGCACCGTGATAGTGTTTCACGTATTGACCATTCACTTTGAATCGGTCTCGGATGAGGTTTTCAATTCAATCGATCCGAATTTTGTAACTGTCAGAACCGTATAAGGGCCACTCCACCTGGATTTCAGCTTACCAGGAAATAAACGGATACGAGCATTAAAAAGGAGTACCTTATCACCGACATTGAACTCGCGCTTGATGATCCTCTTGTCATGCCATCGCTTCGTCATCTCCTTATAGATCCTAGCATTATCATAGGCCAGCAGCCTAAATTTCTCTAACTCGTTCAACTGCGTCATACGTTTCTCACGAGAGAGGTTAGGATCTAAATTCAAATCACAAATAGCCCACCAAGATTTACGTTCCAATTCAACAGGCAAATGACATGTTTTACCATAAATCAATCGGAATGGTGACATCCCAATTGGCATTTTAAACGCAGTCCTATAACCCCACAAGACATCATCCAATTTAAGACTCCAATATTTCCGTGATTTAGAAACAATTTTAGCTAACATTTCTTTCAATTCTCGGTTAGAAATCTCAACTTGACCACTATTTTGGGGATGATACCCCAAACCTCTACGATGTTGGACATCGAATTTAGTCAACATAGCACAAAGTTGTTTTTCTTTAAAATGCATACCTCCGTCGCTAATGACAACTCTAGGGACACCAAAACGAGGGAAGATTATCTTTTTAAACAGCTTAATCACGGCTTTTGCATCGCAATGAGGGGTAGTAATGCTTCTCTACCCATTTGGACACATAATCTACGGCCTACGAGGATATATTTATTACCTTGATCGCTCGGAAAGAGTCCTTGATAATCAATGCCCCGGACATCAAAAATCTCAACCTCTAGAATGCCTACCTGTGGCATCTCATGTCTCTTTGAAATATTCCCGGATCTTTGACAAGCATCGCACTCAAAGAACAAAATTCCGACTATCTCGCATGCAAAGTTGGCCAATAGAAACCAGATTGGAGTACCTTAGCCACAGTCCGGGACGGACCATGGTGACCACCATAGGCAGAAGAGTGGCAAGCTTCTAGGATATCCTTGACCTCCCATTGAGGCACACATCTCCGGATAAGACCGTCTGCACATTCCTTGAAAACAAATGGATCATCCCAAAAGTATTGTCTAGCATCATAAGCGAACCGCTTCTTTCACGCCATGAAAGCTTGGGTGGTATTTTACCTGCCACACGCAAAATTAGCATAATCAAGCAAACCACGGAGGTGGATAAGACCCCGAATTAGTAATAGCTAACAGACTCTCATCAGGAAAAGAATCATTAATGGGTAACGAATCTTCCCTTTCTGTCAGCTGCAGACGGGATAAATGGTCAGCCACCACATTCTCTGCACCTTTCTTATCTTTGATCTCCAAATCAAACTCCTGCAAAAGGAGTATCCATCTCAAAAGCCTCGGCTTCGCATCCTTCTTAAGAAAGAGAGTCTTCAGCGCTGCATGGTCAGTATAAACAATAACCTTAGAACCCAACAAATAAGACCGAAATTTATCTAAGGCAAAAACTACAGCTAGAAACTCCTTCTCAGTTGTGTAATAATTAACTTGAGCCTCATCCAGAGTTCGGCTCGCATAATATATGGCATTCAAAACTTTATTTTTCCGCTGTCCTAAAACTGCACCAATCGCATAATCGCTGGCATCACACATAATCTCGAATGGGAGATCCCAATCAGGCGGCTGAATGATTGGCGCAGAAACTAGAGCCTCCTTTAACCTGTTAAAAGCTAAAAGGCATTCATCAAGAACTCAAAAACAAAGATCTTTAAGAAGCAATTGTGTAAGTGGTTTAGTAATTTTCGAAAAATCCTTAATGAACCGCCGATAAAAACCAACATGGCCAAGGAAACTACTCACTCCTTTAACATTCATAGGAGGAGGCAGTTGCTCAATCACCTGCACTTTTGCTTTATCAACATGTATGCCCTTATCGAAATCAAATGTCCCAACACAACTCCCTCATTGACCATGAACCGACATTTTTCCCGTTTAAAACAAGATTAACATCAATACAATGCTTTGCATGACTTTATCAAGGTTAGCTAAACAACGATCAAAGTCATTACCATAAACTGAGAAGTCATCCATAAATACCTCCATAATATTCTCTATATAATCAGAAAAAATCACCATCATGCACCTCTCGAAAGGTAGTGGGCGTTACACAATCCGAAAGGCATTCTACGGTATGCAAAAACACCCCGTGGGACGGGTAAATGTGGTCTTACTCGATCATCGGATGAATAGGGATCGAAAGAACCCCGAATATCCGTCTAGGAAACAGAAAAATTTATTAGAGGCTAGTCTTTCGGTCATCCAGTCAACAAAAGAGAGGGGGAAATGGTCTTTTTTTGTGGCGGCATTTAACCTGTCGTAGTCAATGCACATCCGCCAACCCGTTACAACTCGAGTTGGTATTAATTCATTTTTCTCATTTTGTACCACGGTGGTCCCTCCTTTCTTCGGGACTACTCGAATCGGGCTAACCCACTTGGAGTTACCAATCGTATAAATAATACCGCATCGAGTAATTTCATCACCTCGGCCCATGACAACATCCCGCATCTTCGGATTGACTTTCACGACCCCGTCTGTAAGGCTTGTGACCCTCCTCCACTCAATTCTCGTGCATACAAATGTCGTGGCCGATGCCCTTAATATCATCCAAAGAGTAACCTAAAGCCTTTCTGTTTTTCTTAAGTACACACATCAAAACGAAACCTGGTTATCGTCAAGCTTAGCACTAACAATAGTGGGTATTTCTCCGTATCATCTAAAAAGACATACTTAAGATTAGGAGGAAGTGGCTTACGCTCCAGTACCTTTACCTCAACAAAGATAGGCAGAATCGGCTTCAATGGTATAGCAAGTGTTTACCAAATTCTCGTTGGCCAGGCTTATGATCATCTCATCTTCTTCCTCCGTGAGCTCGTGGTCTTCCATTACTGCTTCCAAAACATCCAGCTCATCAGCATTCTCCGCTGGATCAACTGCACACTCATCTAAACAGGTTAAATTAGCTAAGGGATCCTTGGCTAAGGATTCCCTCCAGTTAAAATTAACAGCCCTGTCAACAATATCAACGGAATAACATGTATCATCATCAGCAGGTTCAGTCACAATGCGAGCAAGACTGAACTCAATTGTGTCATCCCCTACCTCCAAGGTCAAGACTCCGCGTTTGACATCTATCACGGCCCCAGCCGTATGTAAAAATGGTCTACCTAAGATAATAGGTATTTGACTATCCTCAGCAATGTCTAAAATGACGAAATCGACAGTAATAAAGAACTTAACCACTCGAACGGGTACATCTTCTAAAATTCCTAAGGGTCTCTGAATCGATCTATCTGCCATCTGAAGGGTCATATTGGTCACCTTAAGGTTACCTATATTTAACTTTTCGCACACAGAATATGGCATAACACTGACACTGGCCCCTAGATCACAAAGAGCTTTCCCAAATTCATGGATACCTATAGTACATGGAATTGAAAAACTACCCGGGTCTTTTAATTTAGGTGGTACGTTGCTTCGTGAAAGAACATTACACTCCTCCGTGAAAGCAATAGTACCAACATCATTAAAAATTTTCTTACGAGTCAAAATATCCTTCATGAACTTAGTGTAAGAAGGCACTTGGGTAATTAAATCAGTGAAAGGAATGGTTACCTCAAGATTCTTGATGATCTCCAAAAACTTACCGAACTTATGCTCCAACTTTGTATTCTTTAAACGCTCCGGATACGGGACTGCAACACTTATCGTAGGGTCGACAATTTTCGTCTTCTGAATGTTTAAAATCTCCGTCAAATCGTCACTGGCTGAGGTATGTTGCAATTCAATTGACGGATTTCCGTTCAGCACTGGAGACCCAATAGATCGGCCATTGGGCTCGGTCGATCGACCAAGTGTACTGGGTTCGAATAGTTTCTGGTCAGAAACTTTTTCGTCAGGAACTTTGGTCGATCGACTGATGTTGTTGGTCGATCGACCACTTGCGCTGGGTTCAAATAGTTCCTGGTCAGAAACTTTTTCGTCAGAGATTTTGGCCGATCGACTGATGTTGTTGGTCGATCGACCACTGGTACTGGCAGTAGAGTTCGTTTTCGCACCAGAATTTAAATCTGACTTTTCATCATTTTTCGAGTCTTTTCTTGCCTTATCAGGATCGTCATATGAGAGACCACTGCGGAGGTGAATTGCATTAATTGTCTTGATAGGAACCTCACATTTGCTTGAAGAATTAGCGACTTGGTTAGCCGCTAAAATCTCCAAATGCTTCTCAAAATTCCTTGCAGATTCAATCCTAGCTTCTTCTATTTCCGTAACTTGGACTAAAAGAGCTCAGACTATTTCTCTCAATTCCGCGGTCTCATTTGAGTTATGAACAGGAATTTCAATTTCTTTCTCGGAAGCCTTAGAAGACTCGAGCTTTTCGAGCCGGGCATTAATAGAAGCTATGAGTGTCACAACGGCACTCATTTCATCACTTGTCTTTCACGGATTTCCACGCGAACTCCCATATTCAGCTCTATGAACTGCCATCTCCTCAATACTGTTCCAACCTTTATTAGACTCCACATTGTTTTGGAACCTACCATTTGCAGCCCCATCAAGGATGACTCTGTAGTCATCGTACAAGGAATTATAAAATTGGTTGCAAAGGTACACCACTGCTGAAAACCGTGGTGAGGAACAGATCAAACTAGTTTCTTGAAACGGACCCATGCTTCATGTAATTCCTCTTCGGGTCCTTGCTGGAAATTTGTGATTTGACTTCTCAAAGCATTGGTTTTCACAGGCGGATAATATCTTTTGTAGAAAGCCAAAGCTAGAGATGTCCAGTTTGTAACTCCAGCTGCTACCTTATCAAGGTAGCGGTACCACTCACGCGCAGAATCTTTCAAGGAGTATAGAAATAATGTCTCCTTTACTTCATCTTGGGTCACTCCAGCCGGTACAGGTATGGAACAGCAATAATCCGTGAAGGTCTCCATATGCGCCCCAGGATCTTCATCCGGTAATCCCCCAAACAGGTTTCGCTCCACTAAAGAGATGTGAGAGGGGCGGATATCGAAAGTCCCCTGTGTAGGAACAGGGAGGCTAAATCCCTGAGGAATATCTTGTACCTTTGGCTGAGAATGATCATATATTTTTGGCATGATTGTAGCAAAATCGGGAGTACTCAAGTCTTCCTCTCGAAATCTTCTTCTAACTGTGCACAAGCAAAACTAGAAGGAAAAGATAAGCAACGGAAAGTTCCTTGAGACAAGAAAAATAAACTAAAAATAAAGCGAACAGAATTACACCGTCTCCCCGGCAACGGCGCCAAAATTTGATACCGTCGTTTTGTATCAAAATTAAATTTATAAACCAAACTAAAACTATAGCTAGTGATAGTAAGGGTCGAACCACGGAGAGACAAGATCAATTCTTTTTGCTATTTTTAATCTATTGAAGTAACAATTATTGGGGGGGGGGGGGGGTTTTGGTTGGTTGATTCTAAACTAATAACCGAAACTTAAATGAAGTTTAAATTCGAAATTAAAAAGCAGCTAGGAACTTCGGTTCACCATGGCCTAAGGGTCAGTCAAGCAAAGTCAAGGTCTGTCCAATACCGTCTCAGGATGTCAAATAGGTCCTCTAAGTCCCTATTCGAATTAAGCCTCTCGGTCTTTTTCCACCCTAGAAAGAAACTAAAATGCTTTCGCTCCACTAGTCTTTCCAATTACTTGTAAGAAATTTAACTCCGCTAATCTCTCAATCTAGCAAAGGGGTAAAGTCTCACAGTAGTAAATAAGACCGGTACGGGTTCAACCTAGACTTAATAAAATCAACTCATGACGCCATGGATTCCCTAATTCCTAGCATAGGAATTTAGCTACGCATGCTTAAGAATATGACAATTGCAAAATTAAAGACATAGAATAAAATTGGCATGATTGAATTGGAATTAAAACTAAAGGATTAAAACTAAATTGCTTAAATATAAACTAGTAGAAACTAGAATTAAATTAACAAGAATAAGAAAAGATTGAAATTGAATTAAAGCTTACTAAAGAATTCGATGAACAAAGCAATTGATTGAAATCCGTAGTCTCTACTTCTTCGTTCCAAAACTAGATCTCAAACTTCAGTTGGTGAATGATAAAAAGCATAACCTAAATTATTTGTTGCGTCCTACTGATAAACGTTCTGCCCATAAGGTAAACTACAAGTGGGCTTTCAAAAGACTAAAACGTAAAAGAAATCACAGCTTCGAGACCTGGTCGATCGACCAAGTGGCACGGTCGATCGACCACCCAGTACAGTGCGGGCTACACTGTCTCCTTTTCTGAACTCCACGGTCGATAGACTGGGGTCTCTGGTCGATAGACCAGACACGCTGCAGCAGATTCCAGCCTCCAACTTCATGCACGCATTCCGAGACGATCAAGTTCCGAGCTCCTAACTTCACAGTTTCCATAAAATGCCCCCGGGAACAGATCAAGGCTTGATTCAGCTTGCTTCCGGTCATTCCTACAATAATGACATAGGAAATACAAAGTAAACCATTTCGGGAGAAATAATAGCTAAAAGCTAATAATCACGCATAGAAATACGTGCCAAAAATGCTAATAAAGTGTATAGAATATGCACGTATCACCCATAGTCACTTACATGAGGTGACGTCACGAAGTGACTAGAGTGTGATGCGATTGATGGCAAGTTCAAGTGCCATGGAGTCATGTGAGCTGACTAGTCGATCACATAGGCAGACTGTTAGGAACACTTTGTCGGGCCTTATGACCGCTTATAGAGTTCTGGCAAATTTATATAGCCTGGTCGTGGAGAGAGCTACTATAGTATTCTAATGAGTCGATTCTTTTGACTAAAGACTGTTCGCCTAAGGTGGCACAGTTTTAGATTAACTTTGATTTATGTTACTACGACTTTCGTAAATGGGGTCAAATGGGCATATTTTGGGTTATGATGGCTGTGGCTAGTCGAAGGGAATAAGTGCGATAGGAATTGTCCACCCCTTGTCAGGGTTATAACAATATCTCAGGGCCACTCGAGGAGTAATGAACTGGAAATGCGTGGCCACGCTCGGAAGGTATCTATGGTAGAAAATTCCGGTCAATCAGTTATTCTCCAGATCGAGGAAACCACTCTCGATATGATCACTTGCAAGAACGACCTGAAAGACACCTTGCATTGAGTGGGAGATAGTAATATGACAAGAGAATTGGTGACGCACACTTGTCGAGGACAAGTGGGAGATTGTTGGAATATGTGTCCTCCGACAATAATGCGATCACAACTGTTGATCATGATAATCACATGTTTAAATCTCATTTTAAGAATAAATGTGGGATGTAATATTTTACAGTCAACTGGTCCACACATATCGGTAATGATTGGCTGACTAGAGTTTGACATTACTGTCGTGCGACGGTGGTGATCAGTTGATCCCCTTAGGTCATACCTAAAGGGTGACACTCTTAATTGATTATTTAATTAATCGTACGTCGATACGGGTTAATTAAATTGCTTAAAATTGACGGACGATTTTGTGAGTATTATTGACGTGTCTTATTGTAATTCGACTAAATAAGATACGGTCTAAGTAATCAAATTGTTTTATTACTTAGATAAAATTATTGTTTACGAAACAATTGAAACTGAATGAATAATTTATTATAAATACAAGACGTTGTCATTTATAATTGATAAACCGTTTTGGTACAAGTAATTATGAATTACTAAGTCGATTTTGTACATGACGTATTTTTATTAATACGTTGATTTTTAATATGTTAAAAATACATTACAATTTCACATGACTAGTAACATGTGACAATTGACAAATGACAAAGATAAAATGGACCTCCCATTTTATGTAAGTGCCGAAAAATGGAGGGAGTATTAGGTTTAAATTGTGTTAATTATTTTTAAGTGGAAAGCATGATGATTGCAACCTAATATAGCCATGCATACCTATGATTTCTTCGGTAGAAAAACTTGCCCATGCATTGGCTCTCCTCCTCTCTCCCCACCGGTTTTCAAACGGAATTATAGAGGGTTTTTCTCTCTAATTATTTATTCACAACTTTAACTATTTTTCTAATGTAAGAAAATAGAAATTCTCTCTATAATTTGTGAAAGCTTAGAGAAATAAAATCTCTCAATTTCTTCCTCTCTTGGCCGAAATTATAAGAGAACAAACAAATATTTTGGGTCAATTTTAGTAAGATTAATATTGTTCTAGTTCTAATAATATTAGTCTTTTAAGAGGTTACCTTAGGTATAAACTTTTGGCAGGGATTCTTCTTTGGATCCTTTGTTCATCCATATATGGAAAGCTCAAGAACAAGTGAGAAGGAGAACTCATTTGTGCCCAAAATCCGAAACTCCCATAGTAAGAAAGACGATTTCTTCTCTATTCTTATTCAAGTTTGCATGCATAAGATCTAGTTTTAATTTTATGACTAAATTAAAATGTCACATATATGAATATGTTAATTAATGAGTTTAATATTTTCTAACATATACTACTACTCCAAACTCTTAGCCCCGCACTACGGGACTATACTACACCAAAACATGCCACACAACGATCCTGTTACACCGTATGATTCAAACACTTCGTTACCAGTCCCGACACACTCATCTCTTTATGACTACCTTTTCATTGTAAATTACTCAACTTTTACTTAAATATACAAATTACTCATCAAAACAATTAAAACAATTATAACTTCATGCTAGAATTATAAAAGAGACAATAGCGAGCATTACAAACAAACAACGAAATCAGTATAGTATACAACAAAATTACTATAGTATCGGCCTTTATTATTATAATATCGGCCTTTTTATTTTGCGACATTACTCTTCCTCCCTAAAAAGGAACTTCGTTCCCGAAGTTCACCATCAAGTAAATTTTCTAACACAAACTGCACCTTGTCGACATTACTCAATAATCACTATCGACGTAGTCTTATATATATATATATATATATATATATATATATATATATATATATATATATATATATATATATATATATATATATATATATATATATATATATATATATATATATATATATATATATATATATATATATATATATATATACTACCTTACGAGGATAATTGTCAAGAACCATAAAACATGCAAATATCAATTGTATATAATGTAGTTATGGAAATTCTGCAAAATAATTAACAAGTCTTTTCGATAATAAATAAGTTAGGCTTGCTTGTGAATGCAATAAAAGAAACCTTTGTGTCACATCTATTCCCACAAAATATCATTTATAAGTTAAGCATGGACCCAAGCATAATAAATAAGTCGACCCAAACATGCTACTGACCTTTAATAACCATTATAAGTATCAAAATATGCAAAAATAGAAACATTCAAACAACTTTATTTTCGAAAAAGTTCCTGTAACAGTGCTACTCGATCGAGTGGGTTAGGCACTCGGTCGAGCTGGCCCTACTCGATCGAGTATCTTAGCTACTCGATCGAGTAGCCCGAAATCAGATTACTCCCAATCCGCCACACCTGCAGCTACTCGATCGAGTGAGGGGCACTCGGTCGAGTGGCCACAGGACAAATGCTACTCCACAACTTTCCTAACACAACACAATATATATATACGGTCGCATAACCGCGAGTCGGGACGGTAACCCGACCAGAAATCCTGCAAACAAGTCTAGGAAAAGCAAGTACGGCCTTATGGCCACCAATACAAACCGAACATAACAAGTACGAAATGAAAAGTTCCAACCAAAGCAAACTAACACCCGATACAACTATGAACAAAATAAGAAATGGAGTATCACTCCTGCTGCTGTTGCTGCTTATCCATGACATAATCATCATCTCCACCACCACCTGAGGTGCCAGCCCCTGAATTCCCAAGACCCGCATCATCCCCTGCTCCAACCTCTGGACTCACGTACCATGGGGTCAAACCGCCATAAGGGTAAGACTGAGGTGCTCCCCATGTGGACGCATCCACCCCGTAAGAGTGGAAAACCCCGCTGTAATCCCCAACTCCCCTCCACCAAACTGGATGCGGTCCCGAGGTCCCAATACCCTGAGCATACGCCATCTCGTGCATGTTCCGGAGCGTCAAGGTAGAGGACACTCTCTCTGCCAGGTAGTTGTCATGCGTCGCCGAGGTATCAAGGTAAGGGTAACAAGGAAACGGGTGCTGTGGTGGTGCTGCCGGCTGTGGCTGGGTCTCAGCCATCCTCTCTCTCAAACGGCGTGGTCCCCTCCCTATCCTGGGTCTGTCCTCCGTAGCTCTCACATTTTCCCCCTTCCTCGGCTCGGGAATAACCTGAAGGATCGTATCATCGATGAGGTACGTCTGTCTCGCCGGAGGTGCATCCTCATCCTCCTCATCAGAATCGGCAGCTACCACTACCGCATCTAACGGCTCAGTCGGTGGGAGGTGCTCAGGAGCCGGTATCCTCATCCAGCTCATGCCCCATACCCTCCATGCTAGGCTACCATCCGCCAAGGTTCTCAACCATTTCAGGTCGAGGAAATAATCTTTGTCCATGGTAGGTACCGGGGTGGCTGAGGGAACGTACTCGGAGGAAGCCTCAAAAGAAGCTAGCTTTTCGGCTAGCCGAGTGGCGATAGCACCACAACTCGGGAATCTAGTGCTAGAGGAGGCCATCAAAGAAAGGCTAGCACAAACTATTGCAGGAGCATTGAAGGTCACTTTTTCAGTCCGTTCAGGGTTAAGGTAAGCCATCAGAAGCAACAACTCGTGGGAATTTAATTTACTCATATCAGACCTCTCGTAAAGGAGGCACGACATAGCACGAAGAAAGACCCTCAAGGTAACATGTTGCACATCATTGATCAGCATGTTGCTAGCGGTGGGAGCTGATTTCCCGGTGATACAGGGCATAAGGCGGCAAACTCCACACTCAGACGGTATGTCACGAAGGGATCCCTTGGGAGGCTTAGCCAAGCCAAGGTGAGAGGCAAAAAGGTCCATGGTCAACACAAAACTGGTGTTCATAAGACGGAACTGTACGGTCTGCTCAGCCGGCTCGTATTTAAACGAGCTCATAAACTCCAAGGTCAGAAAAGCATAAGAATGCTTCCGCAAACGGTATAGCCCAGTGAACCCCAAAGTCTCAAAAACATGACGGACATCCGTCTCAATACCCAGGTCCTCTAAAAGGGTCGTGTCCACACAACGAGTCGGTCTCATCTTACGGGATTGTAAGGCCACAAACCTTTCCCATTGTGTAAAGTCTACAAAGACCACGAAGGATACTCCGTACACTGGTACCACTGGTCCACTACCCTCCCCAACTTCGGGCTGAGAAGCCCTACCCCTCTTACTTTGTCTGGTCCCCAAGTTTAGTCTCGGCATCTATTTCAACATATTATTTAAGTACACCACGCATATGCACCAAAACATGCTATTTACACAAATTAAGTCATGAAAGAATCATCTAAGTACACACTATCACCAACAATTTCCCAAATTACAAATAAAATTTCAATTCCTTATATCTCAGACGGTCTCTACAGCTGTGAAAATTTCATCATAATTAACACAAATTAATTCAACTATTACAATCTTTAGGACTTAAATATTCAAAATACATCCATGTACAACACAAATTCCCAATCATATGAGACGAATTTCAGTTTGGGGCACTTTTAAGACGGAGTTTTAAGGCAAATTTTGAGGTGAAAATCACAAAAATCAACTTCCCACATGACATATACAACATAAATTACTCAAATTTCATTCTTTAACATGTAAAAGACCACCAAAAATCAATTTAATTTCTAAAACCCTAGAAAATTCGGTCACCAATATATGCAATTTTTATTTGAGTTTTGTATTATAAGCAACAATAATCATAAAAGGGAAGCATCTAGATCATATTACAACAATTACAAGCAAATTTTCTCACATATAAATCGAATTTTCAAATTTTTCTATCATTCTAATTGTTTCTAATTGATGAAAAACTTTAAAATAGGAAGAAAATTCATACCTTGATCAAATAGGAGGTAAAAGAACAATTATAAGCAAAGGAAATCACCAAATAAATCACCACAATCACAAGATTTGAGAGCAAGATGAGAGATATGAAGGTATTAGGGTTTATGAATGAATTAGAATGAAGGGAAGAAATATGGGAAAAGAGTATAAGAATCCCGCAATTATCCGGGTACTGTAGCTTACTCGATGGAGTGTCTCAGGTACTCGATCGAGTGTCCTCTACTCGATCGAGTAGGCGCTATTTGATCGAGTATTCGTAGGAAATTCCTACTTCCTCGACGTCATAGCCTCCTAACTAGATCGAGTGAGGTCTACTCGGTCTAGTAAGCACTCACACTCGGTCAAGTAAGGTTGGGTACACGGTCGGAATAACGAGGTTAACTGAAGATTCCTGCAAAACAACATCACGTGTCGATTCCAAACCGAGTTAGGAAATCGTCACCGGTTATCATATTCATTCACATTATACCATTACTACTCAACTGTACCACATCAGTTTCACCAACTAAGATACATATCATGTTATTATATAACAAACTCCACGCAACATAGGTTACCTTGCTATTAAATCATTCATGTATACATTTAACGCATTATCTCATCACTTAAACCTTTGCCTACTATTCTGCTAATAAACTTATAATCACATTACTCTAATCACTCTTTCAACATAAAATTTACAGGTATCATCCAAGGGTACTAGCAACATAATTATGCTTCAACATAAACAAATTAACCTACTCAAATTATTCACGTCACATGCGGGAGCTTTCAGCCATCCATATATCACATTCATCCAGTAATATTTTGATAAATCTCACTTACAATTCTACAACTCTTTAACTACCCTCATAAGCACTATTATAAGGCTTATAAACCCTTATAGAAACTACCATTACTAACGACTTGAACAAACACAACCATTACCGCATTTCATACCGCCTCACGCGTTTCTACTCTTTTCACATACCTCTATCGTATAAAACCTTTCACGTTCCTCATTATCATCACACACACACATATTAGTTCCATCAAAACTTTACCATACATGTTTTTAGCATAACTATTATGCACATGCTAACTTCAACATAGACCCGACCTCAATCAATTCCAACGTAATCACTATACATATTAAGCACATAATGGCCGACTGAACATTCCCATACCCAGTGACTAGCTTAAGCACAATGGGGCCAAGATTTTGAAATGAGGGCGCCTACTCACCCAAAATCTCGCATCGGCTGGGGCTCCCAATATACATGCACCAGGTTCATTTTATCAGACTCACTACGTTCATTAGGTTCATTTGTGACAGGTTCCAGAATCGTCGCTCTGATACCACTTTGTGACACCCCCATATACCAAGGAGCCTTAAGAAGACCTTCCCTAGCATATAAGGGCATCACCATCTCGGTTGCCCGAGGTAAGTAATCATCAGAAGTCGATAAAAGAACAATTACAGTTATGTTACAAGTGTTACATCTAAACTATTAAAACAAAGGTACAACTCGTCAACGCTATAGAACTACTTCTGACATTACTCGTGAGGACTCATCCCAACCCGGACTCTAGCTAGCATCCAAGACAGCCCCTGCTAAGACGGACTGCTCACCATAAGGGATCAAGGCCGACATAACAAAACAAACAAGACAGCCACATAAGGTCAGTAACTGAGGTATGACACAACAAACAGTAAGAAAATATTACAAACACAACCAAACACGCACACACAGTCACAACCACTCCAACCAATCTCCATCACCGACTGTCCACTGGACCAGCCCTGCCAGTGGGGGACCGCAGCCGTACCCACCAAATCCCCGATCATCATATCGAGCGATAACCCTGTCCCATTAATGTGCACATCCCCTCCCGTGGCGGGTTCCACGGAGGGCGAAACTAGGGCGTGAAGCCACTCCCGCAAGTGACTCCACTCAGCCGAGGACGCACCTCGAGAACCAGAGACAATCAATCACACACAACTGCAATACAACGACAATCAACAAAACAGCATACACCAACCAACTACCATGTATACTCAACCACATGGTCACAACAACAATACAACAATGGCACAACAACCGACACACTAGACAATCAACAGAAACTGAGTAGGTGAACCTACCTTTAAGCGACTGCAGCGATTCCACGTCCACACACGCAACACCCATCAATCAAGCAACACCTATACACACAATACAATCCTCTATCACTACCATTCTAACCCTAACTGAAAACACAACGACAAGGACGATGATGACGACATACCTACACGTAGAAACCTGGCAAAGAGACCGCTACCCGACTCAAGCTAGCCACTCCTATGGCACAAGCATCTTCAAAGGCTCCCATGGAAGGTATTTGGTGAAGGGAAAGGAGGGAGGCGACCTATAGATCTGAAGGAAGGAGGCGGAAATGATTTGCGGTTTTAACAAAACACGATTATAAACCCTCGCTGAAAAGACGCTACTCGATCGAGTAACCTACTTACTCGATCGAGTGGCCCCTACTCGATCGAGTACCCAAGCTACTCGATCGAGTAGCCTCTACTCTATCGAGTACCACTCACTTCTAAAGGCAATCAAAGCACAAGGTAACTCTGGCACGCATCACTAAGGGCTATTGCCTGCCCCCAAAGGTCGGTCAACGGGTCCCTAAAAGGACGGGTATTACATTACTAATACAAATTACATGATTCAAAATTACATAAATGTAAATGACATACATCTATAAAATATGCAGCATTATATATGTATTCAACATGCAAAAATGAATGTGCCAAATCGCCTTACTAGATTATATCGTATATCGCTTTGGTTTTATGGAAATGCGTGACTTTTAACTCATTAAAATCACCAAAATAATACTTAAATCAAATTTAAGCCCAAGTTAATTACCCTAACTTTCTTAAGACTCAAATATTAGTCCACACTAAGATTTGACAATAATCTAACTTGGTATAAAATTATTGCTCATTATAATTTTATTACTCTTAACAATTAAGAAATAATTCCCAATAAATCATAAAAATTTGAAAAAATTCGAAATCAAAATTTTGTATATTCTGTAATATGACCAGATCCCAAAAATTCAATAAAAATTTCTCAAAAAGCATTTTTCATTTATTTCATGAATAAATAGCATAAATCATAATTTTTACAACTTAATTCCAAATTAATCACAGAAATTATGAAAAAATCAAAATAAAAATTTTGAACATACTATAATAATTTTTAGATCCTGGAAAAACATAAATCCAACCCAAAAATTTCTAATTTTAATTTTATGACTAACAAAGTTGCCTTTTATCGATTTTATCACATAAAAATCAATAAACACACAAAATTAACAAAATTATTTTTTCTTCATTTCACATCTGATGTTCTAAATATGTGTGCAACTTTGGGGAAACATTTCATGCCATAAGTTTCGTTTTAGCTATTTTTATCTTATATAATCTCGATTTATTCCATATTAACCATTAAAATCATAAATCATGCAAAATTAATCACATTAACCTCAAATTTTACATACAATAAGTAAAATATGCATGTGAGATCATATTAAAATTTCGTGGCCAGAAACAACATATAACTATTTTTAGTTATTAAATAACCATTTTACTCAATAAAATGTTATTATTATACAATAAATTATAAAAGTGAGCAATAAAATTCCATAAATCATCTAAAATGACCTAAAACATTTTAGGACCAGAATGTATACATGCATGGAAAAATTTCGTGCATATACTATATAAACACAAATTTTCCGATTTTTATTTTAGTCATCTAATAACTCGTAAAAAAAACTCAAAAAAAAACGATTTGCATGCAACAACAAAGCTCTAATACCAATTGTTAGGCTCTAAACCCCTAATTAGACTCCTCTAATTACTTTCCAAATTACTCACTAATTTAGAATAATAGATCTAGTGCATACAATATGTAAATAAATGAAATAATGAGAAAAACGGTTTTACCCTTACAAAATGGTGGACCGATTTATTTGGGCACAAGGTAGGACACCTTCCTAACCTTGTTCTTGAGCTTAATAACATTAGGATGATCGTCCAAAAACCAAAGTTCCAAATAAGAAACTCTCCTCTTAGTTGTACCCAAGACTTACCCTTAACACTAATAATATTATTAACTAGATAATATTACTAGTAACCTTAAATTTATTCTAATAATATTATTATCACTACACTAGTAATATTTTGTGATATTAGAATTTTTACAACAAATTCAAGCATAAAACTTATTTTATGTTAGAGAGGTTTTGAGAGATAAGCACAAAGATAAGATGAAAAATGAGAATATCATCTCATGATAAAGGGGAGGGGGTGCCGGTTTCATGGTCCATGGGGAAGGGATAAAGCTTTTTCTTTTTGCTTTTTGTCTTACCCAAATAATAGGCTAGGTTTAGGTGTAAGTCAAGTGTGATGATTATGCTTTTCCATATAAAATAATCAACCACATACACCCTAAAACTACCTACTAAAACCGGCTCTCTCACTTAAAATGGACTCCATTTTATTTTTGTAATATGTTATGACATGTGACATGTAACATGTCATTAGTAATATAAATGCATATTTAACTAATTAAATATCATTATATATCAAATAAAATTACATTTAACAAAATAACAAGTAATTCACAATTACATGTACATAAAATGGGTCACATTAAGTCTAGTTAATATAATCTACAACATCTTGTAATTATAACTAACTAATCATTCTTATCTCAAATGTTTCATAAACATTAAACAATTTTAGTAATATAACATATTAATTACTAAATTGAATCTTATTTAATCAAATTACAATAAGAAATATATAACTCTCACTCATTGATAAAAATTTATTCAATTTAAGGAATTAATTAATCTATATCGACATACAATTAATTAACTTATCAGTTAAGGGAATTGTCCTATAGGTGTGACCTTAAGGGATCAACTGATCACCACCGTCAAACGACAGTAACGTCAAACTCTAGTCAGCCAATCGTTACCGATTAATGTTGATCGGTTGACAATATATTGAATCATCCTATTTGTATTCTTGTTATGAGATTTAATATGTGATCGCACTATTGTTGAAGACACATACTCCAACACAACACTCTCCTCACACACGGTTTCAAAACCGTGTCCAACCACTCCCATAAACACCCTTGAAACCCGCCCACAACAGCCACCATACACCCTGCCACCAGCACCTCCGACGGCCACCACTGCCAACTACCCAGCCATGCTCCAAACACCTCCAACACCACCTCACACGACTGCAACCCCCACGCCCAAATCAACAAGACACCAACAACAACAGCAATAACCCTTCCAACACCGTGTATTAAACCCACGACCACGGCCACTACAACCACCCTCACACCCAACGGCCACCTCCATTGCCACCCCTGGTCCATGGCGGTTCCAACGGTACCCTCCAACCTCACTAACGGTCAGAAACGCGACTACGGTGCTCGTCTTAAGACGGTCATGCACGACCCTACCACTCCTCTGTTTCGCCCCTGTTTACCGCCACCACCGTCACTAACCACCATCTGCCAGCACTCCGACACCTCCCCTAAGGTCGACTTAACCACCCCAACACAACCCCACCATTCCCAGGTCACGACATGCCCAATTGGTGGGTCAAATAGGGTCGAAATACCTTTGCTTCCAAACCCGCATAACCCTAAACCCGCCACCTTTAACCGCCCTAAAACCACCCTTGAAGGGTCAACGACGGTCAATACTGTTGGAATATGTGTCCTCCGACAATAATGCGATCACAACTGTCGATCATGATGATCACATGTTTAAATCTTATTTTAAGAATACATGTGGGATGTAATATTTTACAGTCAACTGGTCCACACATATCGGTAATGATTGGCTGACTAGAGTTTGACATTACTGTCGTGCGACGGTGGTGATCAGTTGATCCCCTTAGGTCATACCTATAGGGAAATACTCTTAATTGATTATTTAATTAATCATATGCCGATACGAGTTAATTAAATTACTTAAAATTGACGGATGATTTGTAAGTGAGATTAACGTGTCTTATTATAATTCGATTAAATTGGATACGGTCTAAGTAATCGAATTGTTTTATTACTTGGATAAAATTATTGTTTATGAAACAATTTGAAATTGAAATTAAATGAATAATTTATTATAAATACAAGTTGTTTTAATTTATAATTTGATAAACCATTTTGGTACAAGTAATCAAGAATTACTAGTTAATTTTGTATGTGACATATTTTATTAATATGTTGATTTTTAATATGTTAAAAATACGTTACATTGTGACATGTCATGTAACATGTAACATGTGACAAAATTGACAAATGACAAAATAAAATGGACTACCCATTTTATTTTAAGTGTGCCGAAAATGGAGGGAGTTTAAGGTGTATATTGTGTTTTTATTTTAAGTGGAAAACATGATGATTAAGCCTAATGACTAGCCTTGCATGCCTAGTCTCACCTTGAGAAGACCAAGCTCATGCATTGGCTCCACTCTCCCTTGCCAACCGGTTTTTAGAGGTGAAAATGTCAATGGTTTTTCCCTTAATCATTCACTACTTCACAATATAATTTCTAGTGTAAGAAATATTATTATTCTCTCTACATCTTATGAAAACTTAGAGAAATAAAAATCTCCCAAATCCTTCCTCTCTTGGCCGAAAAAGACAAGAGAACAAAATTAATATTTTGAGTAAAACTTATATTTTTACTAGTTCATAAATATATAAGTTATTAAGGGATTTCCTTGGGTATTCACTTTTGGGAGAGGTTCTATTTTGGACTTTTTGTTCATCCATTATAAGGAAGCTCAAGAACTAACAAATAGGTGAATTTGTTGGTGCCCTATTAATCCGAAATCCCAATGTAAGATAGACGATTTCTTCTCTTATATTGTTTAAGTTTGCATGCATAAGATCTATCATTTATTTTATGACTAAATAAATCAATTCATATATGAATATGTAAATTAATGAGATTAATGAATACCAACAAGCGGTATCAAGAGCCTTAGGTTGTTTGCATGCAAATCGGTTTATAATTTTTTCGAGTTATATGATTAACATACAAAACTAATTAATTTGAATTTATGAAGATAAACCTTAAAATAACTTTGCATGTTAAAAGTTTCAGGTCCTAAGTGATTTTTAGGACATTTTGGTTTATTTATGGATTTTATTGTTCATTTTATGTAATATTGACATTAAAATGTGATTTTTATGATAAAAATGTCATTTTTGGACTACAAATAGCTAAACTTCGAATTTTTCAATGATTTTTGGATATGTTTTCACATATATTATCTACTGATGGCCTGTATATTTTCATGATAAAATGAGTTATTTTGCTCGAAATATGGATTTTTCAAGTTTAAATCGTATTTAAATGGGTAAATAGGTTAATATGAGTTATATTTCGAATCTGGTCATGGAAATTTATTATGTTGTCACATGAAATTTTACAAGATGTGTGTAAAATATTTGGCTATAATGAAGTCTTTATGCATGATTTATGAATTTTTGATGAGAAATCACATAAATAGTGACTATAATTAGTAATAATGCTAAAACATACTTCATGACTAAAGGAAAAACGTCACATGTTGCATTTTATCATATATTTCATATATAAAAGTGAAAAGTTGATAAAAATAATTTTTCTCATGTTTTTATGGTCATAATTGTTAAAACCGATAAACCGCAACGTTGTTTTTCTCGATAAATTTTCGAAATTTTTAACCTAAGTTTTGAATATTATGAGTGTCATGGTATTTTTCCAGAATGTTCATGAGTTTAAATTTTAAATTTCGAAATTATTTGAAATTTTTATAATTTAATTTGAAGTTTATAGCATAATTTTGTATTTTGGGTCCATTTATGAACAATATTAAGAAATCAAGTTTAATTATTGTCAAAATGTTAGTGGAGACTAATTTTGAGTCCTAAGATGGTTAGGGTAATTAACTTGTACATAAATATGAATTTATGTAATTATTGTGATTTTTAATAAGTTAAATCACGCAAATTCGTAAAAACCAATAAATATACGATATTGGCTCTTAAAAGGCGATTTAGCATAAAATCTAGCATGTTCATACATATTATAATGCTGCATTTTATTTATGGTTGTCATATTTTAATTTTATGTAATTTTTGAATTATGTAATTTTACTTAGTATGGCCTTAGTTTTAATTGGTATTACCCGAAATGTATGGGAATATCGATTCGGTTGTAATTATTGTGATCTCGTATCACCGTTTTGTAATTTAATAGATTTATTTTTATTTTAATTACAAATGTATAATAGGAAATTATGTAATTCATTTTGTAATTTAATTATTCCGGAGTTCCTTGAAGACGGTGCCATTCGAGAAAGGCGATCCATCAAAGAAAGTGTTGCCTTGAAATGCGTGCCAAGACCGAAGTTCAAGGGACCAAAGGAGTTGGTTTCCGATTTTGTAATAGTTTATTAGATTTACTATTTTAGGAAGGCCATACTAGGATTTTATTTTTATGCTTTGCATTTTATTTATATGTTGCATGCATCGCTAAATCGCCATAACTAAACATGCATTTTAAATCGAGTTTATCGACCGTGTCAATTACAATTATCGTAGTTCACCGCTTTAGTTCACTTAAAACGTGATAGATAATAAATTGACATGATCTCTCGCTAAAATAAACAATTGAGACTTAGCCTTACCAAAAAGTAGAAACCATGAAAACCTATTTCATGAGGGAGTGCGCTCGGCCATACCGGGGTACAAACCTTGTTACGTAGGGGAAGTGGGTGATAAATGTCTATCCACCGAATTCATGTTGATAAGGGATGAATCGGCTCTAGCGTGCCCAAGTTGATGTGGATTTGGATCATGGACACATTTATTCGAAATTTGGGTTGAACTCAACAAAAGTATTCTCGACCATAGCCGGATGTGTTTTGGGCTAAAGATAAATATTAATGTAATTTTATCGACCAAGAGTTCTAAAAGTAGAATCGATTAAAGAGTTAATCCACCGAGTTATATTGATAAGGGATGAATCGGCCCTACCGTGCTCAAGTTAATATGAATTTGGATCTTGGAATCATTTATCAAGTTGGGTAGAGGTCACTAGATAAATGCAATAAAACTTGTTTAAATTAAAATTTACGAGTATTATTATTTTAAAAAACGACAAGTGTTTTATTCCTTCTATTTTTGTTTTGTAGACCACTTTTATTTCTCATAACAAATGGCCGCACCAAACACCAACGCCACACCACTCACTAATGTTTCATGGCTCCGATCCTTCATGGATCGTTGTAAACTTGAAAAGAATGGGTCAAATTTCTCCGATTGGGATGCCCAACTCAAATTAGCCGCTCAAGGTGACGACAAGCTTCGTTACCTCACCGAGGCCTCTCCACCCAAACCTAATGCTAGGTCGAGTGCCGCCACTAGGGAAGCATATGAGGCTTACCAAAAAGAGTCCGCCGCTATGAAAAAATGTGTTGATTTTTGCTATGGAGGCGGATCTCCAAAGGAGAGCCTTTAAAATGGACACCGCTAATGAAATCTATTCCAAACTTGTGACAATGTTCTCACAAACGCCGAGGATCGTCCAATATGAGGCGGCCTCGGCATTCTTTGATCTCGATTTTAAGAAGGGCCAAAAGGTTAGCCCTCACGTGCTCAAATTGTTGGAGCTAGTCGAGACATTGAAACTTCAAAAGGTTGAAATCCCCAAGGAGCTCATTGTTGATAGGATTCTTCACTCCTTATCCAAAGTCAAAGCATATGTACAATTCCGGGTGAATTTCAATATGCAAGACAAGGACGTGTCTCTTGAAGAGTTGCACAAGTTACTTGTGCAAGCCGAAAGAGACATGGGGCTAAATGTTAACCCACCTAAGGATGTGCTTAATATAAGCACTAAGAGCAAGGGGAAGTTCAAGAAGAATGGGAAAAAGGGTAAGAGGCAAGCTCCCATGTCCACCAAGGCTAAGACTTTTGAAGCTAGCACTTCCAAAACCAAGAAGGGTCCTCTTGATAAATGCCATTATTGTAATGGTGTTGGACATTGGAAGAGGAATTGTTCCAAGTATCTTGGTGACATCAAAGCTGGAAAGATCACTCCAGTAGGTAAACGACTATCCTTTCTTTTATGTTTCTAATTCAACTATGGTATTTTGATACAAAGTTGTGATAATGTATCCCCTTTTTATTGTAAATAGGGCCTCCTCCAAGCAAAGACAAGGGAAAAGAGAAGCAAGCTTGAGAAATCATGAAGGAGCTAGGAGAGCTACCAATGAAGCTTGGCTTTTATTATTGTCTTTATTTTAATGCTATGAATTTTATAACTTTTTTGATTTCCGTGTTCGACATGGAAATATTTGATCCTTTCTAAACAATGGTTGTATTTTGGATTATGGTGACTTGGCTTGCAACCCAAGTCACCCCTTTTATCGTATTCGTTTGTTCTAAAAATTCGTCTTTATATGCTTGCACATAGAAACATATGATCATCTACTTAAAGTGATCCAATAGACAACTATAATGATGGGATTAATTATATGTCCACAAGCTTAAGGCTTGTGTATGATCAATTATAAAGTGATGTTGAGTTGATGAACTCTTCTAAAGGAATATCAATTACCAAGTACACTCATCAAATTTAAAATCTATTAGTCAAATCTATAAGATAGTCCTCCTTCTACTTCAAAATCATTATTTGTGGCTCATAAGCTATCTTTAAATATCTAGTGTATTTATTCTAAAGATAGAGTGGGAGAAAAATGAAGACACAAAGAATACAAAGAATAATTTGTATGCTTGAGTAAATGAGATCTATGAAAGGAAGAATGATTTGTATACCAAATTAGATAGTATACATGAATAGATGAAATCTACATGACAAAAGAAACCAAGTGAAGTAATCAAAAGAATATGTTCTTAAGATAACTACACGAGGAGACCAAAAGAAAGTTTTGATAGAAAATGACTAAAGAAGATAGAAAATGTGTAAAGAAAAGTCTTAACAAGAGATTTGGCTAGCCTATGACCTACATATAAATAAGAGTTTCAATATTGATATTTACTTAAGAGCCTAAATGAAACAAAGTTGCATCCTTGAATATAAATGAGATTTATGATTAAAAGTTGCAAAGAAAGATATGCCGATATGTACAAAAGCTAAGTTAATTGTTAACCACGCTAGTGTCATTACTTAACCTCATTATGAAAATGAAATGGTTAAACCTCCTTCCGAAAAAGGGTATTTTGAGAAGGACGTGTATTAAATGGGATTTCACATTTAAATAATGACATTGCTACGCATCATTATAAAAATGAATGAGTTAGAGATTAAAATTTCTTTCCATAAGTTTAAGATTGAAACCTTTTCAAAATAGGTATTTTGAAAGGATATGTTGGGAACATATATGGTTTTAATCTTAATAACTTGGCAAAGCAAAATGTATTTCAATTCTTGAAATGTTTCGATTGAGTAGTCAATTACATAATATGTGGAATTGAGTGGGAGTTTGAAATTATCATGTGAAGACATGAAATTTAGTGGGAGCAATCATCTTGTAAAACTTATAACTCATTACTCATTGAGAATGACGAGCTAGTACTATCTTTCACAAAGAAGTATTTGAGTTTTCAAATCTGGATGAAAATGGACTAAGATGAATCCAATCACATCATGGGATGTTTTATAGGCATTGAGACATGCACATCAAATCAACGAGGAACGTAGGTTATTCATATCGATGAAAATGGAATTACCATAAGCAGTTATGGTCATTCATTGAACCTAAGAATGGTTGATCACATGATTAAAGATTACTAATGTTTCCGCCATTAGAATAATCATGCACATGTCCAATAATAAATCATATGCTTAAGAGCATGATGAGTCATTGGTAAGCCATAGAAGAATCGTCATGAATTCTCGAGAAGAACTAATGAGCTATTCTAGTGTTTGACAGAACATTCTGTTATGTGACAAGAAGTTGCACATGTTGAAGTTCGAAAACGCGTAAGGATTTATGAAAATCCTAAGCTGTTTAAGCTAAAAGGAGAAATAAGAAGTTTGAAAAGATAATTGGTTATAGTAAGAAGTTACTCAAAACTAGTATTTTCAAATTTGCTAGGGCTTATGAGAAGTGCTAGGCTAATCATCTTGAAAATTGTTGCAAGATCCTACAAAAGATATACCTGGTACATTATGAGTTGGAAAAACACTTGACTAGTGCAAGTTATGTCGTCCACCATAATTCGTTTGTTATGTGATAAACAACAAGAAAGTTCTCTCAAAGTAAGAAACCTGTACCTAGTTTGGGAAACTAGATATGTACTTAGTAAGATTCATGCTATGTGAGACAAACATGAAAATAAAGGAAAATGCGATTCAAGAGTTTGAACACATGGACACATGGTATGATAAACACATGTTGCGAGTAACTAGTGTTTACACACTTATAATATACATCACAAGGTTGTAATATGGTATTGACTACCCGAATGTGATGTCGACATTTGTCGTTTGAGTTATTATTAACTCACCTTATACTTTGTTACATCCAAACGGGTTGTAGAGACAATTGAACCCCGTTAAAGTGAACACGGATTAGCATTGTATTCGCCCATAATCACTTGCATGAGGTGACGTCTCGAAGTGACTAAAGTGTGATGCGATTGATGGCAAGTTCAAGTGCCATGGAGTCATGTGAGATGACTAGTCGATCACATAGGCAGGCTGTTAAGAACACTTTGTCGGGCTAATGACCGCTTATAGAGTTCTTGTAACACCCCCATACTCCAAGTGCCTTACCAGGACCACTCAGGTATAAAGATGCTACCATCTCGGTTGCCCGAGGCAATGATAATCATAAGACAATAACGAAACAGTATTTAAATAGTATAAAGTTAAGTGAAAGGTTACAATCCAAAACCAAATACCAAAATACGGTTACATGTTCTCAAAACCAACTGTCTACTCTTCTAAATGAAATGTTTAATAAACTACTCAAAGCTACAAAGCGGAAGACTCTATCATCCGAAAGTGGCACATCCCAGCCTATCCCATGTAACTCGACTCATACCTGCTCAACAACCGCTCACCATCCCCGAATGGATCACCACGATTTTTAAAACAATAAACGGGTCGATACTAATCACACAATTTATATAATCCAACAATACAACAAACAACACAGCTCAATCGTCACAGATATACTCCAAACTCCATTCCCAACTCCACAATACTGACTACACACTAAAGTGTGTAGCCCTGCCAGAGTGCCCATCCCAACCGGTCACTCCACGCCGCCAGTGGGGGACCGCAGCCGTTCCCACCTAATCCCCGCTCATCTCCATTGAGCGATAAACCCAAATTCCTTAATGTGCACAACCCTTCTGTGGCGGGTTCCACAGAAGGCGAATAATGGGCGTGAAGCCACTCCCGCAAGTGACTCCACTCAGCCAGGGACGCGCCCCGAAGAACACAGACAGATACAAACAATCACAACTACTGAACAGCAATCAACACCAACAACCGTCACAATACTCGTATGATAACAATCAACAATCACAAATCACCACCAACACATTATGGGACTAATACTGAGTAGGGAAACCCTACCTGGAAAGCAACACAGTCAGACGATCTCAACAGCTGTTATCAAAAGGCCTCTTCTACGAATCCTCCTCCTAACATACAATCATACAATTACTACCAAACAAGAAATACAACAAAACCCCCAAATCCCCAAATTAGGGTTTAACTAACTTTAACGAAATACCATAAAAACAGTACGTAGATCTTACTCTCGACGCAAGGATTACCAAGGTATAAAGAAAGACGAATTCCGACCTTCCAAGCTCCGGGATTTGCCAACAATGCGATTGATGCGAAGAACGTAGATTGTTTTCTCTTTTGAAAGTAATTAGGTTTGTAAAAGTGTCTTAAGAAAGTGCCGGAAGTGATTATATATTAAATCGCATTATTAACAAAACCCGACAAATCATCTCCCCGTAAACCGGCTACTCGATCGAGTAGCTGACATACTCGATCGAGTGCCTCCTACTCGATCGAGTATCAAGGTTACTCGATCGAGTACCCAACAGGTCAGAAACTGTTTTAAAACGCAACACACCCTTACTCGACAGAGTAAGGCCCACTCGATAGAGTACCCAGAGACTCATAAAACCGTAGTATTACAGTCTTCCCTCCTTAAAAAGAACTTCGTCCCCGAAGTTCAAGCCACAATAAAACAAAGACACACACTACAACACTCCCGACTCAACAACCCAAAACAAAACTCAACATAGAACATGTTACTAACCCAAACTCAACCCGACTCAACCACAACAAACAAACCGACACAACATAAAAAGGTATAAAAGCTCTTAAAAACTCTTCGCGATCATCTCCTACCCCTCTAAAAGAAACAAGGTTACGTCCCCGTAACCATACATACCTGATCAAAAAGGAAAGGGTAACGCTCTCTCATAGCCTCCTCTGCCTCCCATGTAGCTTCCTCAGTCTCGTGATTAGACCAAAGGATCTTAAGCAAAACTGTCTCACCACTCCTAGTCTTCCTGACCTTCCGGTCAAGAATCTGCTTAGGCACCTCAAGGTATGACAAAGACTCATCTAGCTCTAAGCTCTCTGCCTCTAACACATGTGACGGATCACTCACATACTTCCGCAGCTGAGATACATGAAACACATTATGAACTCTCTCTAACGCAGCTGGTAAAGCCAGACGATATGCAACCTGTCCAACCCGATCTAAGATCTCATAAGGCCCTATGAACTTCTGACTTAGCTTGCCTTCATTCCCAAATCTCATAACCCCACGCATAGGAGACACTTTCAGAAGAACCTTATTCACAACCTGAAACTCTATATCCCGGCGATGTAGATCTGCATAACTCTTTTGCCTATCCTGAGCCGCTCTCATCCTTTCCCTGATCATCTTAATCTGCTCAACCCTCTCATGTACCATCTCTGGTCCGAGAACCACTGCCTCAGCACTGTCGTCCCAACAAATCGGACTCCTACATCTCCTCCCATATAAGGCCTCGAACGGTGTCATACCAATACTAGTGTGATAGCTGTTGTTGTAAGAAAACTCTATCAAATCCAACCTCTGTTCCCCGCTACCACCAAAGTCCATCACACAAGCTCGCAACATATCCTCAAGAGTCTTGATCGTTCTCTCAGTCTGACCGTCTGTCGCAGGATGAAATGTTGTACTCATCTTCAAAGTTGTTCCCAAAGATTCCTGCAACTCTTTCCAAAACCTTGAGATAAATCTCGCATCTCTGTCAGATACTATGTCCTTAGGGACTCCATGTAACTTTAGCACATTCTTCCGATAAGCCATAGCTAATTGTGCTTTAGTCCATGTATCTTTCATTGGCACAAAGTGAGCTGACTTGGTCAGTCGATCCACTATTACCCATATCATGTTGTTACCCTGTTGACTCTTTGGCAAACCCATGATAAAATCCATAGAAATGGATTCCCACTTCCACTCAGGTACCTCTAAAGACTGAATCTTACCTTGTGGTTGTCGCTATTCCCCTTTAACTCTCTGGCATGTCAAACAACGGGCCACAAACTCAGTTGTTTCTTTCTTCATCCCAGGCCACCAGAACGTGTTCTTTAAATCCTTGTACAGCTTGTCACCACCTGGATGTACTTAATACGGTGTACAATGTGCCTCTGTCATGATTGTCTTTTTCAGCTCCTCATCATTAGGGACACACCACCTACCATCAAACCTCAAACTACCATCGGTATCAATAGAGAATCGAGACATTGTCCCTTTATCTACTCCAGCTCTCGACTCAACTATCTTGGGATCCAACGCCTGTTTACCTCGAATATCGTCATAAAGATCAGGCTGCACTGTGAAATCTCCCATGGCATCCCCTCTCTGCATCATATGTATCGCAAACCTACCCACCTCATCTCTCAACCTCATCAAAGATAGAGCTGTACACAAAGAATGTACACTCTTCCTACTCAAAGCATCTGCAACAACATTGGCTTTCCCTTCATGGTAGATAATATCCATGTCATAATCGCCAATCAGCTCCATCCACCTCCTCTTTCTCATGTTCAACTCCTTTTGAGTGAAGATGTACTTGAGACTCTTGTGATCAGAAAATACTTTAAAGGTCGCCCCATAAAGGTAATGTCTCCAAATCTTGAGAGCAAACACCACTGCACCCAGCTCTAGATCATGTGTAGGATAGTTCTCCTCATAAGGTTTCAATTGCCTAGAAGCATAGGCAATCACTTTACCGTTCTGCATCAACACACATCCCAACCCATTCTTTGAGGCATCTGTATAAACCTCAAAGTTCTCGATCCCTTCTGGCAATGCTAAGATAGGAGCTGTAGTCAAACCCTCCTTTAATGTTTGGAACGCCGTCTCACAACTCTCATCCCAACGAAACCTGTTCTCTTTCCTCATCAAAGCTGTCATAGGTCTAGCAATCTTAGAGAAATCTTTCACGAACCGTCTGTAGTATCCAGCTAAACCCAAGAAACTCCTGATCTCAGCAACCTTCTTTGGTGCTTCCCACTTTGTCACTGCCTCAATCTTTGCCGGATCCACAGCTACCCCATTCTTAGAGATCACATGCCCCAAAAAAGCAACTTTCTCTAACCAGAACTCACACTTAGACAGCTTAGCATACAACTCATGCTCCCTCAAGGTCTGCAACACAATTCTCAGATGCTCCTCATGCTCCTCCTTAGTCTTGGAATAGACTAAGATGTCATCGATAAACACCACCACAAACTTGTCCAAAAACTGTCTGAAGATTCTGTTCATCAAATCCATAAACACAGCCGGTGCATTAGATAACCCAAACGGCATCACCACATACTCATAATGGCCATACCTCGACGTGAAAGCTGTCTTTGGTATGTCCACCTCTCTAATCTTCACCTGATGGTACCCCGACCTTAAATCAATCTTGGAAAAGACTGATGCACCACTCAACTGATCAAACAGGTCATCTATCATTGGCAAAGGATAATTGTTATTCACCGTCACTCGGTTCAGCTCCCTGTAGTCTATGCACAACCTCAAACTCCCATCTTTCTTCTTCACAAAAAGAACTGGTGCTCCCCACGGTGATACACTAGGTCTAATGTATCCCTTCTCTATCAGATCATCTAACTGTTTCCTGAGCTCCTCCATCTCTTTAGGACCCATCCGGTACGGTGCCTTAGAGATTGGCCTCGTCCCCGGTTTCAACTCAACCGTGAAATCTATCTCCCTCTTCGGTGGCAACCCCGGAATCTCCTCTAGAAAGACATCTGCAAACTCACCCACCACTGGTATCTGATCAACCGTCGGACTCTCTATCCGGTCATCTCTCACATGGCACAAGATCAAAGGGCATCCCTTCCTCAGATAAGACTTCAAGGTAACAGCTGCAATGAACTTAACTTTGGGTTTGACCACAAACCCACGATAAGACACACTAACGCCCTTAGGACCTCTCAAGGACACTTTCTTTTGATGACAGTCTATCTTAACGTATACTTTCCCAACCAATCCATCCCGACTATCATCTCAAAACCATCAAAAGGAAACTCTAGCAAGTCTACAGGTAGATCAACTTGCCCAACTATCATAGATACATCCCTATACAACCTCCCACATGATACAGACTCACCCGAAGGTATAAAAACTTTCTCACTTACAGACTCATATACCCTCAAACCCAACCGTTTAACATGACTCGAAGATACAAACGACTGAGACGCCCCCGAATCAAACAAAACAAAGGTATGAATACCGTTAACAAGAAAAGTACCAGTGATAACATGTGCATCGTCCTCAGCTGCTTTCTTGTCCATCATGAACAGCTTTCCACTGGTCTTCTGTCCACTTCCCTGGACAGTACTGGCTGATGTGGTCGGTTTAGCACCCGACCCCTGATTGTTGTTGTTGTTCGGAGCTGGTTTCTGATAGGAATTACCGCCATTGTGGTTACCTCCACCCTGGTAGCTCTGACCTCCCCGGTTAGACCATGACCCAGACGGTCTATTGCTCGCATAACTCCGTGCCGTCCCCTGAGAATAGCTCCCTTGAGCTGATCTCTGAAAAGCTCCAGGTACACTCGTGCACTCATGTCTCTTGTGGCCTACACCGCCACAGCCATATCAGGTCATCCCCCAACTACCACTACCACTCATACGGCCATGCCCAAAGGAAGCCCCAGCACTGAACCCTGACCCAGAAGAAAACGCTCTAGCCTGAATGTGGTTGCCTTTCTTGTGGCTAGATTGGCCTCCACCTTCACTCTCAGCCTTTCTTTTCTCAACTACTCTCTCCTGAGCCATCTCCACCAACCTCTCAGCTCTCCCAGCCCTCTCATACGCTTCCTTAACATCAGTAAGGACTCCCACAGGTAACTTGTCCATGATCTTGGGGGTCAACCCCCTCTCAAATCTCAGCGCTAGGTTCTCCTCACTCAAACCCATGTCCTCAGCATACCTTGACTTCTCATTAAACTGCTTGTAGTACTCAGCAACTGACATATCAGATGTCATCCTAAACCCATCAAACTCTTCTCTCAGCTTACTCCTCACATGTTCAGGTACAAACTATTTCCTCACAACCCTCTGAAACTCTTCCCAAGGTATAGCAGGTAAGCCCTGATTCGTATACATCTCCCTAGCACTAACCTTCACCTTGTCCCACCACTCACCAGCTGCTTCCCTCAAGTAGAACGCGGCTTGTTCCACTCTCATCTCATCAGGACAGTGTACCAGGTCTAGTATGTTCTCCATCTCACAATGCCAGTCGTCAAGAAGGTTTGGTTCCCCGGTCCCCTTGTACTCTTCTGGATTAAACCTCGCTATATAAAGGCTGATCTTGGAGTGATCAACCTCCTTGTCCTTTCCCACTCTCTTTAGGGCCTCCGTAAGAGCATCCTGATGCTCCAACATCTTAACGACATCATAGATGTTCATGCTCTCAGCTCTCGCATACAAAGCGTTTCTCTTGGGCGGCATCTTGAAACTATATAAGAAAGGGTAGATATAAACATACGCACTATAACCCCAAAACACGAAAACAGACTGCCCAGAATCCACTCGATCGAGTGCCTAAAACTACTCGATCGAGTAGAGGCTACTCGATCGAGTGCCCACCATACTCGATCGAGTGCCCCGACATCAGACCCAAAACAGACCTTCTGATCTCTAACATACTCGACCGAGTAGCACAGCCACTCGATCGAGTGACCCCCTACTCGATCGAGTGCCCTATGTACTCGATCGAGTACCCCAAAACACGATTCTGGTTATAAAAACGTCAAATACCCACTTGATCGAGTCAGACCCACTCGACCGAGTACCTCACCTACTCGATCGAGTACCCCCTACTCGATCGAGTCATGCTGACTCGCATGTACTACCCGCATGTTATCTCTCATATCCCAACATACTATACAACTTTATAAACTCAACATTATAATATAGCTAAACATGCAATTCTACACAACTCCTCATATGATCAACAATTGCACTACTTCATGTTATCAAATGCCACATAATAAACAACCATCATGCTTCTTATACGAACAACATTGATATATGTACTTCACTAACTTTTCAATCACCACATCAATCTTCTACTCCCAACATCCATCCATTCACAACATATATCGTCACATTCACATACAAGCTAACAAACACCACATACGACCTTGACATATACCCCCCATGTGACCGGTTCAAAATTATAGGGCGAGTTCGCGACTTTAGGACGTCTACCAAGCCTTTGCATTAGCTCCTACAACCTTTACCCCGGGTTCATTTTAATTGACTCCCTATATTCATTAGATTCATTGGTTACAGGTTTCAGGATCGTCGCTCTGATACCATTTTGTAACACCCCCATACTCCAAGTGCCTTACCAGGACCACTCAGGTATAAAGATGCTACCATCTCGGTTGCCCGAGGCAATGATAATCATAAGACAATAACGAAACAGTATTTAAATAGTATAAAGTTAAGTGAAAGGTTACAATCCAAAACCAAATACCAAAATACGGTTACATGTTCTCAAAACCAACTGTCTACTCTTCTAAATGAAATGTTTAATAAACTACTCAGGCTACAGCGGAAGACTCTATCATCTGAAAGTGGCACATCCCAGCTATCCCATGTAACTCGACTCATACCTGCTCAACAACTGCTCACCATCCCCGAATGGATCACCACGTTTTTAAAACAATAAACGGGTCGAGACTAATCACACAATTTATATAATCCAACAATACAACAAACAACACAGCTCAATCGTCACAGATATATACTCCAAACTCCATTCCAACTCCACAATACTGACTACACACTAAAGTGTGTAGCCCTGCCAGAGTGCCCATCGCAACAGGTCACTCCACGCCACCAGTGGGGGACCGCAGCCGTTCCGACTTAATCCCCGCTCATCTCCATTGAGCGATAAACCCAAATTCCTTAATGTGCACATCCTTTCTGTGGCGGGTTCCACAGAAGGCGAATAATGGGCGTGAAGCCACTCCCGCAAGTGACTCCACTCAGCCAGGGACGCGCCCCGAAGAACACGGACAGATACAAACAATCACAACATCGAACAAAGAATCAACACCAACAACCGTCACAATACTCGTATGATAACAATCAACAATCACAAATCACCACCAACACATTATGGGACTAATAGTGAGTAGGGAAACCCTACCTGGAAAGCAACACAGTCAGACGATCTCAACAGCTGTTATCAAAAGGCCTCCTCTACGAATCCTCCTCCTAACATACAATCATACAATTACTACCAAACAAGAAATGCAACAAAACCTCCAAATCCCCAAATTAGGGTTTAACTAACTTTAACGAAATACCATAAAAATAGTACGTAGATCTTACCTTCGACGCAAGGATTACCAAGGTATAAAGAAAGACGAATTCCGACCTTCCAAGCTCCGAGATTTGCCAATAATGCGATTGATGCGAAGAACGTAGATTGTTTTCTCTTTTGAAAGTAATTAGGTTTGTAAAAGTGTCTTAAGAAAGTGACGGAAGTGATTATATATTAAATCGCATTATTAACAAAACCCGACAAATTATCCCCCCGTAAACCGGCTACTCGATCGAGTAGCTGACATACTCGATCGAGTGCCTCCTACTCGATCGAGTATCAAGGTTACTCGATCAAGTACCCAACAGGTCAGAAACTGTTTTAAAACGCAACACACCCTTACTCGACAGAGCAAGGCCCACTTGATAGAGTATCCAGAGACTCATAAAACCGTAGTATTACAGTTCTGGCAAATTTATATAGCCTGGTCGTGCCGAGAGCTACTATAGTATTCTAATGAGTCGATTCTTTTGACTAAAGACTGTTCGCCTAAGGTGGCACAGTTTCAGATTAACTTTGATTTATGTTACTACGACCTTCGTAAATAGGGTCAAATGGGCATATTTTGGGTTATGATGGCTGTGGCTAGTCGAAGGGAATAAGTGCGATAGGAATTGTCCACCCCTTGTCAGGGTTATAACAATATCTCAGGGCCACTCGAGGAGTAATGAACTGGAAATGCGTGGCCACGCTCGGAAGGCATCTATGGTAGATAATTCCGCTCAATCAGTTATTCTCCAGATCGATGAAACCACTCTCGATATGATCACTTGCAAGTACGACCTGAAAGACACCTTGCATTGAGTGGAAGATAGTAATAGGACAAGAGAATTAGTGACGCACACTTATCGAGGACAAGTGGGAGATTGTTGGAATATGTGTCCTCCGACAATAATGCGATAACAACTGTCGATCATGATGATCACATGTTTAAATCTCATTTTAAGAATACATGTGGGATGTAATATTTTACAGTCAACTGGTCCACACATATCGGTAATGATTGGCTGACTAGAGTTTGACATTACTGTCGTGCGACTGTGGTGATCAGTTGATCCCCTTAGGTCATACCTATAGGGAAATACTCTTAATTGATTATTTAATTAATCGTATGCCGATACGAGTTAATTAAATTACTTAAAATTGACGGATGATTTGTAAGTGAGATTAACGTGTCTTATTATAATTCGATTAAATTGGATACGGTCTAAGTAATCGAATTGTTTTAATACTTGGATAAAATTATTGTTTACGAAACAATTTGAAATTGAAATTGAATGAATAATTTATTATAAATACAAGTTGTTGTAATTTATAATTTGATAAACCATTTTGGTACAAGTAATCAAGAATTACTAGTTAATTTTTATGTGACATATTTTATTAATATGTTGATTTTTAATATGTTAAAAATACATTACATTGTGACATGTCATGTAACATGCAACATGTGACAAAATTGACAAATGACAAAATAAAATGGAGTACCCATTTTATTTTAAGTGTGCCGAAAATGGAGGGAGTTTAAGGTGTATATTGTGTTTTTATTTTAAGTGGAAAACATGATGATTAAGCCTAATGACTAGCCTTGCATGCCTAGTCTCACCTTGAGAAGAACAAGCTCATGCATTGGCTCCACTCTCCCTTGCCAACCGGTTTTTAGAGCTGAAAATGCCAATGGTTTTTCCCTTAATCATTCACTACTTCACAATATAATTTCTAGTGTAAGAAATATTATTATTCTCTCTACATCTTATGAAAACTTAGAGAAATAAAAATCTCCCAAATCCTTCCTCTCTTGGCCGAAAAAGACAAGAGAACAAAATTAATATTTTGTGTCATATTTTGAGTAAAACTTATATTTTTACTAGTTCATAAATATATAAGTTATTAAGGGATTTCCTTGGGTATTCACTTTTGGGAGAGGTTCTATTTTGGACCTTTTGTTCATCCATTATAAGGAAGCTCAAGAACTAACAAATAGGTGAATTTGTTGGTGCCCTATTAATCCGAAATCCCAATGTAAGATAGACGATTTCTTCTCTTATATTGTTCAAGTTTGCATGCATAAGATCTATCATTTATTTTATGACTAAATAAATCAATTCATATATGAATATGTAAATTAATGAGATTAATGAATCCCAACAAATACAGGGTCAGGTCAGAGTTGTGACACCCCGCGATAACGCGGAAAAAATAACTAATAAATTAAAGCGGAAATTTGTGATATTTTAATAACTTTTTTGTTATTAGTTAAAGATTAACACGCGGGTGCCAAAATGAAATGAAACAAATACAATAATAGATAAACTTAGGTTATTACAACCCAAGTCTAGAAAACGGGGAAAAGATATCCCACGAATAAACATATAAAGTGTTTCTAAACTAGCAACTAAGGTCCAAGGGTTTAGTTCTCGCTAGCCCACACGTCTTCCCCACGTAAGCATCTTCACCACTTGTCATTCATGTAAACATGAACGCCACAGTCAGTGGGGAGTAACTCAAGGTTCTCCCAGCCACAATATGTCGAAACGAACATAACAAAGAACATAAACAAACAATCATATTAGATAAGACATGAGTGAATCGAATCATAACTAAACATGGGATTATACGTGTTTAAACCAACAAGAGTAAAATAAAAGATGGAATAAACAAGTAAGGCATAAGCAACAATAAATAAATGGAAAAGAAGGACAATGAAACTGACACGGCCACTTAGCCACGAGCACGTATTTCAAGGAGATATGACCAAAGTAACCATCCAAATAATGCAAGACATTTACTACTCTTAGACTATAATTTCCCCGGGTAGGACTACGATAATGATACGGTCCTAGTCTAAATCTGCAGATTCTCGGGTGTACATCCCGATTCGACGTGCGCCAAAGACAAAGACGCACCCAAGACTCGACTACTAAGGAGACCGAGTACCCCAATCGCGTAACAAAGACGAAAGTGGCGGAAAGACTAAGATAAGAATCACTTGCCGTAACAAAGACAAGTGGCCAAAAGCCGATTTTGCGTAACAAAGACAAGTAGGCCAATACCGTACTTGCCGAACAAAGACAAGTAGGTCAAACCCGTGCTTGCGTAACAGACAAGCGGGGGCAAAAATGTATGTCAAGCACATACGATGGTAATATGGCATTTCTACAAGAATACGACTCTTACAAGTAATTATTTATAATAACCTTTTCATGCACATGTGACGGGATTATTAATGTCACATTCATACTTATGGCTTGCATCTCACCATGAGTACGAATGGGAACATCAATCCCGACGATCATAACGCAACTAGAGGGCTTATAGCTCACCTCTAGTATCCGATAGGACCAAGACTCTCACAACTGAACAATACCAGACATTATTAAGAACACGACTCACCACAAGTAACCATTTATAAATAAATATTTCATAAATGTATTGTAGTGAATTCAACCAAATAAGACATGACATGTCCAATACATAGAACATATGAGACCCAACAAATAAACCATGTGAAGCCCAACAAAAGTGACATAACAAGCCCAAACCAATGAATATGTTAAGCCCAACATAAGAAGCATGTGAAAACCAAATAGTCCAACACAAAAAGTCCAACAAAAGAATCAAGGTGAGCCCAACAAACAAAACCAAATGAGCCCAATTGAATAAATATATAAAAGAAAGGTAGTTAATGAATTACGTTATATAAAATACGAGACGGATATTTAATCATATTTTAAATAAACCAAACTAGCGTCAAAAACAATTTATAACCATGACTCACGAGCTATTATGGCAACCTCAACTCGACCTCACAACAAACCACACGCGGCCTCAACCCGTAACTAGCTAGGCCACTGCCTAGGCCACGGCCAGGCTAATGCCAGGCGACAGCTAGGCCACTGCCAAGCTATAGCCAGGCCACTGCCAGACCACAGCTAGGCCACTGCCAACTGCTGCTATGCTATGACAGGCCACGGCCACCCCAACAAGCCACAACGAGTAACCATGAGACGGAAACAAAAGCATGCTAAGACGGATACAAAAATGTTTACACCTACTTACCATACACACCAACCCAGACTCAAATGACCACCTAGTAAGCTACCCAAAACCGAGACAAACAACCCAACCAACCACCCAAAATCCGAGCTAACACTTAACTCAACACCCTCCCCACAACCGTCCTTAAAACAGCTCTAAAACAGAGCCAACCCAGCCGTGTGTAGCCTCGTCACAGCCACCACCTGACTACCTACAACCAACATCCACACAACACTTCGTAACCCGACCCAAAACAGGTCCAAAACAGGACCCAAAAAGTGCGTAAACCCGAGCCCCAACCCAGTCCTAGAGTGTATAGCAAAACCCGTCACAAAACAGCCTAAACCCCTGTTCGAACCCCTTACTAAAGCATAACCAATTACGAGCATAAAAAGAACGGGAATAAGAAAAATAAGACTTCAACAACAGTTAAAGAATTGAACTTTTCAGCAAAAGAGTATAAAAACCGAGTTGAAGGGACGGAATATCGACTCATTGTCGAGTAACCTATCACCGTTACCTTTGCTCTCGAATTCTCGGGTGAAAACGTCCAAGGCACGAGCTTTACTTCAGTCTTCAACTAGAAAGGAGGAAAAACGAGCAACATGGGTCACAAAACCGAGTTTGTAATAAGATGCCCATTTCGAAAATTTAACAAAATCAAAGCTTTCTTACCTTAAAAGAATGAGGACGGAGAGAGGAATCTAATGGTATAAAAATGGTGAAGTTTGGTTGAGAAATAAGGGAGGAAATGGGGGATGAAGGAGACGGAATGGGTATGTTGTTTTGGTTGCTGCTGCTGTTGTTTATTGCAGCGTGAAAAAGAAGAAGGGGGGGTGGGGTTTGTGCGTATAGGACAACAACAATAACCACACACACACTTTATAATAATAATGATATATAATAGTATATATATATATTAATAATAATAATAATAATAATAATATATAAATGTAGGTGTGAGTGAGTAGGTGTATGAGTGTGGTTGAATTTTGATTGGACGAGATTAAGGATAGTCTTACATATGAAAATGTGACGGTCTATAGCTAGACGGAAATTGAGACGAAGATTATTATTATTACTGTCACTATTATTATCCGACCAAAAATACGTATACATATATTATTATATAAATCATGCCTTAAAGATATAATTTAGTAATACGTATTTTTATAAAAATGAACTTTTATATAATTCGTTTATAGAAATCGTATTTGAAATAAAATTATTTAAATTGAATAATTCAAAAATATAAAATAAAGCAATCAAACGGTTTAGTAAATTTTAAATGTCAAAATGGGAAATTCGCGGGTGTTACAATCACCCCATCTTTTAAAAAGTTTGGTCCTCGAAACTTGAAAGTAGAAATGAAAGGTTATTTAAAATAAAATTGGAACTGGAATCGATAACCAAAACACTTAAAAGGTTACTTATCGTAAGAATTTAAAATTCTTTCAAAAGCTTCAACAAAAAATTTCCGACAGAACCAAGTCAAAAGGCAAATCATTTGTATAAATCAAAATCAAAGTACTTTCAAAAACATTAATGAAGGGTTTTCAAAAGTATAAGTCTCATTCATGGAACGAAATTGCTCTTGTCGTGCACACAAGAATGCTAACCTTCCAAGTCAAAGACAAATTTAAAACGAAATCATCCGTCGACAAGCGTAGAACAAGTTATCAAACATCTTCAATAACGAGTTCTAACCTCCGATCAACGTCAAAATCAAAGAAAAAGGTAATTCACTCAAATTGTCTTTTGCAAAAGTCGATTGGAAGTTGAAAGATTCATTGTTGGTCTTCAAAAAGAAGTCAATTTCTGAAAATATAGTATTTAACTTTGACAAAGAAGTCATAAACAGATCAAAGTTAACAGAAATTAGATAAAATTTAAAGAAATCTCGGGTTTAGCAATTAAAATCATGATAAAGAAGACTATACTCAAGGAACAAATACGGAATTAAATCAAATTTTCATTTTCAAATCCTTAAAATAGGTAAGGTTTTTCAAAAGTAACATCATTTTTTTAACAACGAATCGAAACTGGTAGCTTGAAATATTTAGAAATTTTACGAAGTGAAAAGTAACTTAGACGTCATAAAAACAAGGTACGCTAAGAGGATTCAAACTTAACTAATCAAAAGAGCTATAATGAATTTCATAGGGTAAGGATTGTAGTCAAATTTACAAGGATATAAAAGATAGGGTTTTATAGGTTACCAACATCAAAATTAAAGGAGGAGTATGATGAAGCGAGGAAGAGAGGTATGGACGGTAATGCTCATGATCAAGGGAAAGGGAAATTAGACAACTAGGGAACGCCAGGTACTCAAACCTCAAACCACAACACCATCCTAAACTGTTCCGAAAACTTCCTAACCACAAAACTTATAACCACATATAGCTCCCAAGGATTTCCTCAAATCATTTATGTTACTTCATCCTAATTTATTCCCTGAAACAAGGTACTCCACTATCAGTGTGATCTCATCACTCCAAATCCTCAAACATCCACAAACAACTTCCATAAGATCAAGGTCAAGGTTTCCAACAAAGCTATACTCATATCCAACTAGTGTCAACCATGTGTTCCTCAGAAAAGTAAACCCTCAATCAAAAATCCCAATACCAAGCTCTAAATTCCCAAAAAAGGTTCCTCAAATATTCAACAAGGGTCTCATTTCAAAACAAGATAGTAACATGCCAACCCAAAGTCTGAGAAAATTAATAGGATCTCGATTCTTTCTATCCTTTTACTTATCACGGATTCCCAAAAGGTGAACTACACTCATCTACAACATCATCTTATCATCTTAAGTACTCAATACAACCTCAAGGTCCATAAAACTATAGGGTTAACAAATTCTTCTCAATACTAAGACTCTCTCAACTCAAAAACTCTCAAGAGCCAACTAATACCAAATCATCCCACCAATACATTATAGTCATCTACATCCAAAAATGTATTCTTTCGAATCTGACATCCTAGAACTTTACTTACCATCGAGTTCTCAAGAAACAAGGTCTTGGTTGTAACAACGCTTTACCACCTCAAAGTTCCTAAAACCATAAATTGAAACTATGTTCTTAAACTTAACAATTGGTGTCAATTATACCATACCTCAAGTAGTAATAAAGATCACTCACTTAAACCAACTAATAATCCCACAACTAATATTTCTCATATGGTAACATTTACATTATCAAACTCTCAAGTCCAAAGTGATTATGGAAGCCAATCAAAAACTCAACTTACTTAGTCAATCCTATGTCCTCAAATCCACCATTCAATTTCATCCATTTTAAGTCAAGTACTAGGCACTAGTATCCCAAACAAAAACAACAAAGCCAAGTTCTATAACCTTAGTAACAAATGCAACTCACACTTGGCACACAGAATCCACCAATCAAGAATACTCACTTTATCAAGGATCTAGGTCTAAGAATCATTAAGTATGTCTCATCACACTACCTAAGTCTTTCCAACATCAAATCCTCTCAAAACCAGGTTTAAGGGTCAAACACAACAATCTCCTCAAAAGTCAAATTTTCCAACCAAGGTCAACATTCCTCAAAAGAAAGAGTACCATCAAGAGGCGTTAAGGGAGGATAAGCAAGGAACAAAGGACAAGTTAGGAGTACAAGAGTAGCTTTCAAAGTAAAATAGAAGAGATTTTAGAAGGAGGATAAGCACCAAGAGATAAAGAATAAGGCAAGATACACAAGAATGAGAAACATTTCAAGGAAGTAGAAGCATTCTTCAAAGGTTGAACAAATCTCCAATCCTCAGCAATAGGCACCAAATCTTGATCTCCACATTGGTAAGTTTACAGTCATTGATCCACGAGTATAACAATTATTAAATGACAATCAACAAACATGTTAGAACTTAACAAAGAGCAAACATAATACAGACTACCACCTTAGGTCCTTAAGTCTACCCATCTCTCATTCATTATTCAAGGTCAAGTTCAAATTAAATTTGGGGTACACGTGTGTGCGTCGGGAGCAACATAGGCTCTGATACCAACTGTGACACCCCGCGATAACGCGGAAAATATAACTAATAAATTAAAGCGGAAATTTGTGATATTTTAAAAACTTTTTTTGTTATTAGTTAAAGATTAACACGCGGGTGCCAAAATGAAATGAAACAAATACAATAATAGACAAACTTAGGTTATTACAACCCAAGTCTAAAAAACGGGGAAAAGATATCCCACGAATAAACATATAAAGTGTTTCTAAACTAGCAACTAAGGTCCAAGGGTTTAGTTCTCGCTAGCCCACACGTCTTCCCCACGTAAGCATCTTCACCACCTGTCATTCATGTAAACATGAACGCCACAGTCAGTGGGGAGTAACTCAAGGTTCTCCCAGCCACAATATGTCGAAATGAACATAACAAAGAACATAAACAAACAATCATATTAGATAAGACATGAGTGAATCGAATCATAACTAAACATGGGATTATACGTGTTTAAACCAACAAGAGTAAAAGAAAATATGGAATAAACAAGTAAGGTATAAACAACAATAAATAAATGGAAAAGAAGGACAAGAAAACTGACACGGCCACTTAGCCACGAGCACGTATTTCAAGGAGATATGACCAAAGTAACCATCCAAATAATGCAAGACATTTACTACTCTTAGACTATAATTTCCCCGGGTAGGACTACGATAATGATACAGTCCTAGTCTAAATCTGCAGATTCTCGGGTGTACATCCCGATTCGACGTGCGCCACCACAGCAGGCACCCAAGACTCGACTACTAAGGAGATCGAGTACCCCAATCGCCAGAACATCACGAAAGTGGCGGAAAGACTAAGATAAGACTAACTTGCCAGAACAGCACAAGTGGCCAAAAGCCATACTTGCCAGAACAGCACAAGTAGGCCAATACCGTACTTGCCAGAACAGCACAAGTAGGTCAAACCCGTGCTTGCCAGAATAGCACAAGCAGGGCAAAAATGTATGTCAAGCACATACGATGGTAATATGGCATTCCTACAAGAATACGACTCTTACAAGTAATTATTTATAATAACCTTTTCATGCACATGTGACGGGATTATTAATGTCACATTCATACTTATGGCTTGCATCTCACCATGAGTACGGATGGGAACATCAATCCCAACGATCATATCGCAACTAGAGGGCTTATAGCTCACCCCTAGTATCCGATAGGACCAAGACTCTCACAACCGAACAATATCAGACATTATTAAGAACACGACTCACCACAAGTAATGTATTATAGTGAATTCAACCAAATAAGACATGACATGTCCAATACATAGAACATATGAGACCCAACAAATAAACCATGTGAAGCCCAACAAAAGTGACATAACCAGCCCAAACTAATGAATATGTTAAGCCCGACATAAGAAGCATGTGAAAACCAAATAGTCTAACACAACAAGTCCAACAAAAGAATCAAGGTGAGCCCAACAAACAAAACCAAATGAGCCCAATTGAATAAATATATAAAAGAAAGGTAGTTAATGAATTACATTGTATAAAATACGAGCCGGATATTTAATCATATTTTAAATAAACCAAACTAGCGTCAAAAAAAATTTATAACCATGACTCACGAGCTATTATGGCAACCTCAACTCGACCTCACAACAAACCACACGCGGCCTCAACCCGTAACTAGCTAGGCCACTGCCAGGCTATAGCCAGGCCACTGCCAGGCCACAGCTAGGCCACTGCCAAGCTATAGCCAGGCCACTGCCAGGCCACTGCTAGGCCATTGCCAGGCCACAGCTAGGCCACTGCCAACTGCTGCTATACTATGACAGGTCACGGCCACCCCAACAAGCTACAACGAGTAACCATGAGACGGAAACAAGAGCATGCTAAGACGGATACAAAAATGTTTACACCTACTTACCATACACACCAACCCATACTCAAATGACCACCTAGCAAGCTACCCAAAACCGAGACAAACAACCCAACCAACCACCCAAAATCCGAGCTAACCTAACTCAACACCCTCCCCACAACCGTCCTTAAAACGGCTCTAAAACAGAGCCAACCCAGCCGTGTGTAGCCTCGTCACAGCCACCACCTGACTACCTACAACCAACATCCACACAACACTTCGTAATCCGACCCAAAACTGGTCCAAAACAGGACCCAAAAGGTGCGTAAACCCGAGCCCCAACCCAGTCCTAGAGTGTATAGCAAAACCCGTCACAAAACAGCCTAAACCCCTGTTCGAACCCCTTACTAAAACAGAACCAATTACGAGCATAAAAAGAACGGGAATAAGAAAAATAAGACTTCAACAACAGTTAAAGAATCGAACTTTTCAGCAAAAGAGTATAAAAACCGAGTTGAAGGGACGGAATATCGACTCATTGTCGAGTAACCTATCACCGTTACCTTTGCTTTCGAATTCTCGGGTGAAAACGTCCAAGGCACGAGCTTTACTTCAGTCTTCAACTAGAAAGGAGGAAAAACGAGCAACATGGGTCACAAAACCGAGTTTGTAATAAGATGCCCATTTCGAAAATTTAACAAAATCAAAGCTTTCTTACCTTAAAAGAATGAGGACGGAGAGAGGAAGCTAATGGTATAAAAATGGTGAAGTTTGGTTGAGAAATAAAGGAGGAAATGGGGGATGAAGGAGACGGAATGGGTGTGTTGTTTTGGTTGCTGCTGCTGTTGTTTGTTGCAGCGTGAAAAAGAAGAAGAAGGGATAAGAAGGGGGTGGGGTTTGTGCGTATAGGACAACAACAATAACCACACACACACTTTATAATAATAATGATATATAATAGTATATATATATATTAATAATAATAATAATAATAAAGATAATATATAATAATAATAATATATAAATGTGGGTGTGAGTGAGTAGGTGTATGGGTGTTGTTGAATTTTGATTGGTCGAGATTAAGGATAGTCTTACATATGAAAATGTGACGGTCTATAGCTAGACGGAAATTGAGACGAAGATTATTATTATTACTGTCACTATTATTATCCGACCAAAAATACGTATACATATATTATTATATAAATCATGCCTTAAAGATATAATTTAATAATACGTATTTTTATAAAAATGAGCTTTTATATAATTCGTTTATTGAAATCGTATTTGAAATAAAATTATTTAAATTGAATAATCCAAAAATATAAAATAAAGCAATCAAACGGTTTAGTAAATTTTAAATGTCAAAATGGGAAATTCGCGGGTGTTACAAGAGTCTCGGTGGTCTAGGGTTGCTCTAGGTCAATATCACGAGTCCTATGGTGGTCACAAGGTGTTACACGGTTACAAGCTTTATGAATTTAATTAAGTTTAAGACGGTTTTACCTTTTATCGCTTAATTGCCTCTTCCGTCTCCAAAAGCTCCTTCTTCTATTTTATGAATTATTTTTCAGAATTGCTTTGTATTTATAGTCTAAACTTAGAGAGTATGTGAGGCCAATTAGGAAACTATTACAATTACCTTATTCTAATTATTATAGGAATTACCTATTATTATTATTACATATTATGTTAGTCTTACCATAAGTAGGATTTCCACATACTATCTTTACTAATTTTATTATTACTATAACACTATTATTATTAGGCTTATTATTGATATAAATTATTACCTTTACTTATTATTATTTCCATATAATTATTATTATTAAATCCCGATACAAATCCCGATCACTTATGTATTAGGCCAATAAAACAGGTCCTCCAATTCGTGTCACACGGCCCAATAACTATTCCCGACCCACTTACTTACTTTATTATTTAATTAATGTCTTACCTGTAATTATTATTAGGAATGCTTTTAAATTACCTAAATTATTCTCATAAATTATTATCAAAATACGGAGTATTACACCTAGACTCTTCAATATTATTGTTATTAATCTTTATTTTACTTTTTATTAATTGTTAGAAATCAAACATTCAAAATCCCCAAAAATTGGTTACTTTAAGACAAACTTAAATATTAACAAACTAGAATAATTACCTCGCCTCTCTGTGGATTCGACCCTTCTTACCGCTAGCTATTAGTTAGTAGTAATTTAGGTTTACTTTTATTAAGGTTATACGACTTTAGCCTTATCAGATCCTAGCTTGAATATCTTGGTAAACTTCTTAATGCTCATGTTTAGTTGTCTTTCATGGTTTAATGAATTGTTGACTAAACTTGAAGGGGACACATAGATGGTTTGATTTGTGTGTGCTAATATCTTGATATTGTGGTATTGTGTGGATAACATTAAGAGAGTAAAAGAGAGTCAAGCTTTATCATTTGTTGTTGCCTGTTGGTTACTAAGAAGAGATTACACCAAGTTCTTTCTCATTATTGATTGTTGCCTATTAAGTGTTTGTTATATTGCCACAAAAGCAAAGTCTCCATTTTTACTCTTTTTTTATGTTGTTTCCAACCAAAGATTTCTCCTTTTATGTTTTCTACATGTTATCCATTGTGACTATTCATTGTTTGTGATTAGTCTTTATTGTTGATTCTTAATTGTCATTAGTACTTTAATTAATTGTTGGTCACTAGTTTACAATTCAAGTCTTTAGTTTAAAAGTTCTTCTCTTAAGTTTGACCCTAACTTGCCATTTTACTACCTTGTTGTTAGAAGCTAGTAGAGTCTAGTTAGGTTTATAAATTGTTTGTTTGATAGGTTAATTAGTGGATTTATGACACCATAGTCTTTTCCTATCAATAAATAAATAAATATATATATATATGTGTGTATATATATATGTGTGTGTGTATATATATATATATATATATATATATATATATATATATATATATATATATATATATATATATATATATATATATATATATATATATATATATATATATATATATATATATATAGAACCACCAACATAATGAGAACCGTGAGAACTCCATCTTATGAATTTTTTTTTTAAAAAAATAATGACATATTTGGATTCGGCATGAAATTTTATGGCTAGACAACATATTTCTTGGTCTAAAAAATATAAAATAGTGATAAAAATCGAGACGAGATGCATTTTATTAATTTCTATGAACCTAGTACTCATTTTCATGTATCTGACAATTTTCATGCACCTAGAACTCATTTTCATGCACCTAGAATCTGTTGTTTCCATGCACCTAGTAATCATTTTCATGCATGTAACGATTTTCATGCACCTAGTATTTGTTTTCGTGCATCTATAACCGTTTTAGTATGCCTAATTGTATTTTTGTACATTAAGTTTATATTTTGTTAATAAAATCAATAAATTTTGTTTAGCTATACGAAAAATATGTTTGAATAAACTAAACTAAGGGTAAATAATTCATCAAAACTTTCGAAACAAGATTTGATGATTATTTAGTAAGAGTTCTCACGGTTCTCATTATGTTAGTGGTTCTCACCGGATCCCGACCCTATATATATATATATATATATATATATATATATATATATATATATATATATATATATATATATATATATATAGAGAGAGAGAGAGAGAGAGGGGCGGATCCGGTGAGGCCGTTAATTATGGCGAGGCGGCCGGCCTCACCAAATTCATTCATTAAACTTGGGGCGGACTGAATGTGGACTGATATTAAACGGGCTCATTCAATGTGGGCTGTCAATTCATCTTTTCCTAATTTTTCAAGTGGGCTAAATATTTTATCTATCTAAACTTTTCTATGCAAAACATCTAAACAAATTTTCTTCATCAACGATTAATATCGTAAAGCAGGTCTACAGTTTCCAGTAGGAAGAATCGCGAGGTTTCTTAAATCTGGAAAGTATGCTGAACGTGTTGGTGCTGGTGCTTCTGTTTATCTTGCTGCTGTTCTTGAATATCTTGCCGCCGAGGTAATTATCGCTTCTCTCTTCTTCAATTTTGTTGAAGTTAATTGATTTGATTAACATGTTAAATTGCTGGATTAACATGTTAATTTGCTGTTAAACGAGTTTCTGGACTTTATAATCACTTTTGATTAACTGTTTTTGCTTAATTCTGGCGGTTAATTTGTGAATTCTAATGTTTTGATTGATATTCTAGGTTTTTTCTTCAATATTTCAATATATTGTTTTGATAAGCTTGCGAAATTGCTCGGTTAACATGTTAATTTGCTGTATGATGAGTTTCTGGACTCTATAATCACTTTTGATTAATTGTTTTACTTAATTTTGGCGGTTAATTTGTGAATTTTAACGTCATAACCGTCATCCCTACACTTCAAGCTCTTTCTCTCTCAACCATGGCAGGCCGAGGTAAATCAATCGGCGCGGGAGGCGGTGCATCGAAGAAAGCGGTGTCGCGTAGTAGTAAAGCTGGTCTACAGTTTCCAGTAGGAAGAATCGCGAGGTTTCTGAAATCTGGAAAGTATCTTTGAACGTGTTGGTGCTTGGTGCTCCTGTTTATCTTTCTTTGTTCTTGAATACCTCTTGCCCGCCGAGGTAATTATCACTTGTCTATTCAATTTTTGGAGTTAATTGATTTGATTAACTTGCTAAATTGCTTGATTAACATGTTAATTTGCTGTATAATGAGTTTCTGGACTCTATAATCACTTTTGATTAACTGTTTTTGCTTAATTCTGGCGGTTAATTTGTGATTTTTGAGGTTTTGATTGATGTTCTATGTTTTTTCTTCAATATTTCAATTTATTGTTTCGATTAGCTTGCGAAATTGCTCGATTAACATGTTAATTTGCTGTATAATAAGTTCCTGGACATTATAATCACTTTTAATTAAATGTTTTTGCTTAATTTTGGCGGCTAATTTGTGATTTATGAGGTTTTTATTGATATTTCAAGTTTTTTCTTCAATATTTCAAGTTCTTGTTTTGATTAGCTTGCTAAATTGCGCATAATGATAATTTTGACATAATAATAGCTTCAATTAAGTATTTTTGCCTAATTTTTGCGGTGAATTTTTGATTTTGAGGTTTCAATTGAGATTTTAATTTTTCTCCGTAACTTTTCATGCTATTATGTTAGATCTGTGTGAACTTGACAATATGGAGATTGTTGTCTTTGTATGCCCGTATTTGCATTGGTTTTCGTTGGTAGGTTAACCCTTTGAATGGTTAGAATGACAATGCTTTGTGACTTGAATAACCATACAATTTATGTGAGTGTTTCATACATAGAAATTGCCAGAAATATAACAATGGTTGAAATTATCTATTTTGCTCTTGTTCTTATTTTGTGAAGCATATACCTTGTTTTGTGAATCCTACGGCTTGTTTTGTGAAATTAGAAGGTAATATTGTGAAACTTGATCATAAATTGATTGAAATCACCTATTTTGCTCTTGTTCTTATTTTGTGAATCCTAGAATCTGTTTTGTGAATCTTAGACCTTGTTTTGTGAAATTAGAAGGTAATATTGTGAAACTTGGTCATAAATTGGTTGAAATCACCTATTTTGCTCTTGTTCTTATTTTGTGAATCCTAGAGCCTGTTTTGTGAATCTTAGACCTTGTTTTGTGAAATTAGAAGGTAATATTGTGAAACTTGGTCATAAATTGGTTGAAATCACCTATTTTGCTCTTTTTTCTTATTTTGTGAATTCTAGAGCCTGTTTTGTGAATCTTAGACCTTGTTTTGTGAATCTTAGAGCTTATATTGTGATACTAAAAGGTAAAATTGTGAAACGTGGTCATAAATGGTTGAAATTATTTATTTTGCTCTTCTTCTTATTTTGTGAAGCTTAGACCTTATTTTGTGAATCTTAGAGTTTATATTGTGAAACTAAAAGACAATATTGTGAAACGTGGTTATAAATGGTTGAAATCACCTATTTTGCTCTTGTTCTTATTTTGTGAATCCTAGAGTCTGTTTTGGGAATCTTAGACCTTGTTTTGTGAAATTAGAAGGTAATATTGTGAAACTTGGTCATAAATTGGTTGAAATCACCTATTTTGCTCTTGTTCTTATTTTGTGAATCGTAAAACCTGTTTTGTGAATCTTAGACATTGTTTTGTGAAATTAGAAGGTAATATTGTGAAACTTGGTCATAAATTGGTTGAAATCACCTATTTTGCTCTTTTTCTTATTTTGTGAATTCTAGAGCATGTTTTGTGAATCTTAGACCTTGTTTTGTGAATCTTAGAGCTTATATTGTGAAACTAAAAGGTAAAATTGTGAAACGTGGTCAGAAATGGTTGAAATTATTTATTTTGCTCTTCTTCTTATTTTGTGAAGCCTATACCTTGTTTTGTGAATCTTAAAGCTTATATTGTGAAACTAAAAGACAATATTGTGAAACGTGGTCATAAATGGTTGAAATTATCTATTTTGCTCTTGTTCTTATTTTGTGAAGCCTAAACCTTGTTTTGTGAATCCTACGGCTTGTTTTGTGAAATTAGAAGGTAATATTGTGAAACTTGGTCATAATTGGTTGAAATCACCTATTTTGCTCTTGTTCTTATTTTGTGAATCTTAGAGCATGTTTTGTGAATCTTAGAGCTTATATTGTGAAACTAAAAGGTAATATTGTGAAACATGGTCATAAATGGTTGAAATTATCTATTTTGCTCTTGTTCTTATTTTGTGAATTTCAGACCTTATTTTGTGAATCTCAGAGCTTGTTTTGTGAAACTTGGTCATCATAAGTGGTTAAAATCACTTATTTTGCTCTTTTCTTTATTCGGTGAATCTCAGACTTTGTTTTGTGAATATCAGACCTTGTTCAGTGAATCTTAGGGCTTGTTTTGTGAAACTTGGTCATCATAAGTGGTTAAAATCACCTTTTTTGCTCTTTTCCTTATTTGGTGAATCTCAGACCTTATTTTGTGAAACTCATACCTTATTAAGTGAATCTTAGGGCTTGTTTTGTGAAACTTGTTCATCATAAGTGGTTAAAATCACCTATTTTGATCTTTTCTTTATTCGGTGAATCTCAGACTTTGTTTTGTGAATCTCAGACCTTGTTCAGTGAATCTTAAAGCTTGTTTTGTGAAACTTGGTCATAAAATCACCTTTTTTGCTCTTTTCCTTATTTGGTGAATCTCAGACCTTATTTGTGAATCTCATACCTTATTCAGTGAATCTTAGGGCTTGTTTTGTGAAACTTGATCATTATAAGTGGTTAAAATCACCTATTTTGCTCTTTTCTTTATTCGGTGAATCTCAGACGTTGTTTTGTTCCTCAACATGAAGGTGGGAAAAGATCAGAAGCTATATACACAACTATACTAGTACAAAGCAAAATAACAAAGTGACAACTATTTCTTTTCAGCGTAGCAGCTAACCAAAAAACGGAAAGTTCCAAGGTAAGGACTAGAGCACACCTCGAGAATCAATTTCTTCAGTCGTTCCTCTAATGGCAGGGGGAGCAGAGATAAGGGAACAACTCACATAATGAAAACTAGTGGAATGATTTAATTATTTTAAAACCAACTAGCTCAAATGGCAGAGCGTTGTGAAATGCACAAGGTGTGGGTTCGACTCCCATGTTGGTTATTGACTGCTACTGTTACTTCAAAGCCTAATTGGTATTTCTCTAGTGGACTTTTGGGTTTTGCCCTTTTCTGTCATGTCCAATTGCACCCAATTTAGATAATTTCTAACATTGACTTTACAAAAGGACTCAAAATTGTAATCCTTTGCTCCTTTAGTGGCTCTGCACGACGTTTTGGCTTATGCACGCCGTTTGTGGACATCTAAGTTTGAGCTTCTTCTACTCATCCTCAATTTTGCACATCTGAGTACGGATTTGGCTAACTCATCCTCAATGTTATTGTATTTAAGTTTAATACACTAGATTCTTAAATTAACTAGGCTATATGAGATTCGAACTCATACCTTTGTGCAAGATTTGCACATTGCTCTCCCATTTGAGCTAATAGCCGTTAAGATATACGAGTACATAACAAAGATTAAATAAGGGGAACCTTAAGCTAATAGCCTTTAGATATGAAACAATGAAAAGCCTAACCTGCGATTGGGTGTCAATGTGATGAACAGCCCTAGATTCATTACCATATGACTCCGTGATTGTAGAACGGGCATCAGGAACGAACTTCTGAAAGTCTCTCTGTTTTGTCAAGTGAGATTCTTGTTACTTTCATTGACAGCCATACAATTATTGCTCCGTCCATAAACATCTTGTTGTTCAGTTACATAATTTAGGCCACATGGATCGCAACTAGGAAAGTCAAAACCACAATTGAAATCATCATAAAACACCAAATATTTGACGACTCATCTTAAATTCGACCTCTTATACTGCCATACGTAGGAACTGTTGAGGCACTTATCACTGGATCAATGTTGTAAGATTCCAAAAGAGTGTTTTAGACGGAAACCTGAATTAGGATTAGGTAATTCAGTTGGCTCTGCATGACTCGTGTATGTCCCGGTCTAGAGATTCTCGACATACGAGACTCGTCCGATAATCGATCGCGATAAAACTCGTAGATTCCCATTCTCTGTCTTGTAAGGTAAATTTGAATCACACTCATATCCTCATTAGGAATGTATATTGGACCATATTTTCTCCAAGTTTCACCTAAATTTGAGGTTACCTGAACAAAGGGTCAGGGAAAAAATTGACAAAAAACAAAAAAAGGCAGAACGATTTTTATCTTGTGAATTGCTGCCTTAGGCACGCCGATATGCACAACATTACCCAAGGCTGTTTCCGGAACACATAATGAAACTTGCGTTGTTGCATTAAATGACTGCTACTTCACAATAAAAATAACTGCGCAACCAGTTTAATGAATCATTCTCCGACCTTTTGTGCTAACAACCATTTTAAAACACTTCAGGTTTGTGTCCATTAAGAAAGACTTATTCATAGGAAAATTACACACCTGATTTCTGTAGGGATGCACAAACTCTGATGTCAGTTCAATATATTTACATTTCATGACTCCAGCTGGGCCACCTTTAAACCCATACATTGTGCTTCCTTTTGTCCGGCTCTGCAAGTAATCTGAAGGCCAAAAGAAAAGAAGCAGAATAACTTTTTGGCCCCAATCCCAAAGTCTTTAAGTGTACCCAGATGCATCATAAAACACTGAGTATCTCAGGAGACCGTTGTACAGAGTACAACAGGGTTTTATAATACTAACTTTTACATCTCATTTATTGATAGCAATAAAAACGTTGTATGGGCTTACAAGGCCGTTGTACATTGTACATCTGTCTAATAGGATAATTTGTGATCGTGAACATATGAATGTTCATGACCACAAATTGCATGTGATGAAAGATACAAAAATTGCAGTGGGAAGGTTGTAGATATAATCACCAAAAATTCCGCAAATGACATTGTGACCACCAGGAGCTTGTCCACCAGAAAGCACGACTCCAATTTTCAAACTCTGATCTGCCTTAATTTTTAACGACCCACTAGGCACCAGAGAAGCTGAAGGCTGCCCAAACAGATTCGGGAAAAGTTTTGCAATCTCATCCGAGATCGGCAGAATCGGGAATCAGGATATAGTCATTGATCATTCACTAAGTATCCATTTCAATTCATATAGAATGAAAAGCAAGAATTATTTGGAAGTCAAATGAACTTTCACAGTAGAACACAAGGATCTGATAAACTCAATACTTGGTCACTATGATAGACTTATGTTCGAAGGGTCAATCATGAGTAGTGCATACAGCTTACCCAAGTGTCAGACTTCGTTATTTTATGAAAAATTGTGAAGTTTTTTTTATGTACATTTGAAAACATCTTTGTAAACATTTAAAATAACACAAGAAACAAAAATAATCACAAATAAAGTTGAACCTACTAATTTTGTGAACCATTGATCTAATTCTTAAGCTACGGCTTGTAAGGCTTTTTGGTTTATCTAAGCTTGGGCCTGATTTTGTGAACCTTGTGCATGTTTTTGTGAATCTTGGACCTTATTTTGTGAATCTAAGACTTGATTATTTTAAAAATATAAAAAAAAAAGCAGAAAATATGGGAAGTATTGTTTGAGACTTTAATGCACTACACCACTACGCCCCATGGAAATGATACATGTGGCGACGTAGCAGGAGTGCATTACCCGTGCTTGTTCCGCACAAGGGGCAGCAATCAGCAGCTCTGTAAAAGGGAACCCGAACCCTTGACATCCTGTTGTTACGAATAGGTCTGCTTGAGACAGTTGACATCCTGTTGTTACGAATAGGTCTGCTTGAGACAGTTGATTCAAGACGAGGCTCATCTGTTGAAGGTAGTGGGCCGATAAAGCTCTGGAATTCAAACAATATATTACCATCATTATCATATCATCATTAATTCATTATCATCTCATTATCATCACCACCAATAGTAGTAGTATATGAGTTACCTGAGGAGTTGCAACTTCAGGCCCAAATTCTGCAACAGGTCTTGTTTCCTACATCATCACCAATATATTACCATTTGTACCAAAAAAAAAGAAAAAAAATATATTACCATCATTATCGCTATCGCATATGTTAGTATTGATAAGCTAATATATACTCCGTACAATAAAGATAAGAAAGATATGGGAATGAAGTAGGACTCATCAGTATCAACTAAAGGAAGTTTTGAATCTGAGATCTTACCCAGAAATGAAGAGATGAAGAACAGGTCAACTTTGCTTGTGCATAATCACTCTCATTCTCGAATATGAGCTTTGCAGTCCATTGGCCAACCTTTAGAATTTCCACGCTGCACATCCAGAAACATCAAAGATAAAAGCACCAAAATGATAAACGAATTGCATTATTAAATGGACTTACTAAAGCCACCAACTACTTCATTAGCACCAAGTTTCGATCATTCTGAAACCAGATACTAAATCGATCCATTGAGATTGCTAACTCCATGTCACGGATTGTAACAGTTAAGCAGTGGTATCAAGTGAACTTTTATCAACTATGATTACTGAGAATGAATTTAATCCGCAAAGAATCAGGAGCATAATAACTTTCATTCAGGCATGAGCAAAGAATCAGTTGAGTACGGATATCCCAACTGTTGCTAGTGACACTCTACTAGTGTTACTACTGAGTCGATTTAATGCAGGGAATAGAGAGGGTGTCAAGATGAACACTTTTGCTGACATCTTCTTCCGGGGAATAGGAGTACGCTGTTGACTATCGGAGATAACCATAAGAGCCTTCTGTGAAACATGATGTGCTTCTTTGGAACTTTCAAAAAATGCACACCAAAATAATCGGCCAGAAAAGACACCTTCGTCATTAATCCTGTATAACTCCAACTGAATGACAGCCAGAAAAGACGCCTTTAAACCATGGTGTAGAATGGCAGACAAAATAATTCAGAGCTACATGAAAGGATGAATCTCACTCAATGAACACACTATATCAAAGGATTCAATATCAACCAACGAAGCAATAAAGGATCTAACTCAATCACACATTGACGTTACAACAAACATAAAAATTACTTGCCGGGAGGAAAATAGAAGTAGCTTGTAGAAGATCTCATGGACTCGTCAGCAACTAGTATGTAGGCCAAAATGAATTCAAGACTCCAAGAATCAGGAGCATAGTTTGTTTGGTTGGCTTAATCTAAAATAAAGTTCAAAAATCCATTGTGCAAGTGAGTACTAACCGTGTACTAATATCCCTACTGTTGCGACTAATACTCTACTATTGTTACTACTGAGTCCAGTTACTGCAGGAAGAAGAGGGGGTATCATGAACCCTTTTTCAGACATTTCAATATTTCATCTGATCGCTTCCTGTTCCCGTCAGTACGCTGTTGAATATCAGGGACCACCAAAAGAGCCTTCTTCATGAACCCCAAGTCACCTAATTCTCCCATGCAGAACTGAAACATGATATACTCCTTAGGAACTTTGGCAAAGTGCATACGAAATTCATCAGCCAGAAAAGACGCCTTTTTCATTAATCTTGTATAGCTCCAATTGAACATTGTCTTGTGGATTTGTCTGTCTTTCACCCCCTTTAGTCCTCGCATCTGCTCAAATTCAAACGCATTTTTGTTCATTCAATCTCCCATCACTAAAAAACGGGTTATAATGTTAGACACATAGTAGTAACTAGTAACTACCCGATTGTCGCTATTGTCATACTCCCATTTTTTCTTGCTTCCAATTTCAAACTTGACAAAGTTGTGCTTCATTTCAACCAAAACCGAAACTGAAACACAAATAACAGAAAGAAATTACATGGACAGAAAATCAACTCAAGATGCCATTTATTCATTTCAAATCTATTGTTAATGAATACGAGGTAATAAGAGATCATCAAATAACTTGTTCCATCACAAACACCTTGTTCCTGCAACACACAGTCAATCATCTCTCTCATGTCAATAAGTGGTAAAATAGTCCTAAATAGGAACTTGGCTGGGTAAAACAAATTAACTGGAGGAATTACCACAAATTCAGCCCAAATACCAGTTCGGCGAATAGTTCCTGCTGAAAACCAAAATAGAGAACAGGAAAAAAAAACAAACAAGAAGCTCTCAGGAACAAAAACAACAAAATTGTGCGAAAATAGGAGCACAGTAGGAATGCATAAAATTTACTGAAGTCGAGTGAATAGAAAGAGTAGAACAAGAGTCAAATTGAGTAATTAAAGTAATTTCATAACAGATTAACCAACGAAAATCGAAATCGAGGTAGTAAATAGTTAAGAAAGGGAAATGAACATACGAAGAAGCGGAGAAATCGACTTCAATTGATTTTATGCGTTCCTACTGCGCTCGATTATGCTTACAAAATGATCAAAACCTGCATAAGAACAGTGATAATAAGTAATGAAAGTAGTTTAGCGAAAATTTATCAAATTAAATCAGTAATTTATCAAATTATATAAGTAATGAACAGCGATAATAAGTAATCGAAATGAACAAATAGATGATCGAAATTACCGGATCATAATAGCGGTGGAGAAGCTTAGTGATAATGGCGGTCGAAAAGCTCGGTGATAATGGCGAAGATGGAGTGAAGATGGAGCTCAGTGAAGATGAGTTAGAAGAGAGAGAGAAAGGGCGTAAATGAAATGTGTGCGTTGGTTAGGATAATATAGAGGGACACGTGGCATCATCTGGTGAGTTTATAATTTTTAGATCTGACGGTTTAGGATGGGTACAGCCGCCTCACCCTAAGAAGGGTGCCTCACATGATTCAATTTCTATATATATATATATATATATATATATATATATATATATATATATATATATATATAGAGAGAGAGAGAGAGAGAGAGAGAGAGAGAGTAAAGTTCTCCTAAGTCCTTTACATCTATTGAGTCCCTAAGTCTTTATATGGGCATTTGGATGAAGGGAATCAATGGGTGAGATTAGATCTCAATGAAGGGCTAGAAATCAAGCTCCCTTAATTACCTCCTCAACTCAATTAAATTTCCTACTAATCACTCCTTCCCTCATTATCACACCCTCCTCTCCCTCTCTAAATCTCACTTTCACCTTCTCTCATTTTACTCTCATCAAACAAAAAAAACCCAAAAAATCTCAGAAAAAAAAAACCCAATGAAACAAAAAAAAACCCAAAAAAATCTCAGAAAAAGAAAATGAAAAACGTTCCTCCTCAACATCGCCCTCCTTCCTCCGGCAGCCAGTGACCCAGCCATCATCTCCCTCCCACTAACAACCCAGCCTCCCACCAACAACAACCCAGCCTCGAAATCCTCCCGCCTCCTCTCCTCATTTCAATTTTTTTTCATTTTTCGTTTCAGATCTGGGCCGACGGCCGTGTTGATGGTGTTTGGTTTTTTTTTTCGTTTTTCGTTTTTCCCCTTTTTTTTCGTTTTTCGTTTCAAATCCTCCCGCCTCCTCTCCCACCAACAACAACCACACAATCGTCTTGTTGTTTGGTTTTTTTTTTCCAGTTTCGTTTAATAATTTATTGTTATTGGTAATTTTTAGATCTCAATTTTTTTTATCGTCTTTCTTTTATATTTAAGGCGTGTGGATGGAAAACGCAGTAAAATATGGTTGCGGTGATCTGCATTACCTTTGGAAAACGGTTTCACTTCAGTGTCGTAACCTTGGTTTAATACCTACATTGGAAATTACTGTCATGAGTTGTTGGGGTTGGTGTCCTCTACAGTTAGTGCAATAACATTTAAATCTCTAAAAGGATCAAAGGGTATACTTTTGTATTATTATCAGTTGGTCCACGTTTATCAATAACGGTTGGCTTGCTAGATAAGTTTGACGTTATTGTCATACAGATGGCGGTGATCAACTGGTCCCTAAAAGTCACACCTATAGGATACGTTTGAGAGATGTGACGGTATGAAAATACAGTCATGTTGATGCCTAATATGACTAACCAGTTAGTCGGAGTTATTGACTAGTAATTAGTCAAACGCGATGTTGAGATATTTATTTAATACGGATTAAATAATAATGGCTAAGGCGAATTAAGCAGTTAATTCGTAAATTAAATATAGATGATTATATTTAATTAATGTATATCGAATAAATTAATTATACAATATTGTCATTATCGGACATGTATTATTAGACGATGTTTTAATAACCGATAACCGATGACGATTTATAATAAGATCCCGTCATATACATTTTAGCAAATTTTAGTCGGATCACAAGTTAAATGAGGAGAAAGTGGAAAGCCCACTCCCTCCTCTTGAGACCCGCGGACCGAGGCAAACAAAAGGAGAGGCTCCCTCTCCTTTGTAACCTAATCATTTTTCATTTGAAAAACATTAGGGTTTCGGGGCATTTTTCCTCTGAAATTTCTAGATCTCACATCGTAAAAACTCACAACAATTCTCTCAATATTGCAAGGCAATTAGAGAATACTTTCTAGCACAAGGGGCATAGTCTCAGACGGTCTTGGGTGCAACGATTAGGAGGAAATCTACTTTGATTTCTGTTCTTAGGTCGCATTTCTAAGGACCTGAGGTTGATTCTTTGTTCTATATCGTTTCTATTGTATTTTCGTTTATGACCATAAATCGCATGTTACATTTGCGTTATAATCCTTAAAATTTAAGGGAATTTTACGGATATTTCCCTGCAAGTGGTATCAGAGCGAGGCCACGTAAATTTTTCTTTGTGATTTTCATAAAACGATGTTGTTTGTCTAGAAAACCGTGCGACTGGAATTTTTGTTTCGGTTGTTTTCTGTTTTTCGAAAACCGTGTCATGTGAATACACGGCTGGATCGTTTTGTCCGTTGAATATTGTTATTTTACACGATCATTATAGCAATATGTTTATGTTTTGCAATTTGTTGATTTAATTTTACACGATTTAGATCAAAATTGCAATTGATTTTGCTATGTCAAACTGTTTTCGCGAGGGTTTTTATGTTTCAGCCAGTTTTTGCACTCGATCGAGCGTATTTATACTCGATCGAGAGTTTTTCAGTGTTGTTTTTGTTCGATCGAGTACTTGCTATACTCGATCGACCACTTTTTAAAACCCCACTGTTCGATCGAGAAGTCCTTGTACTCGATCGAACAGTTTTTGCTGATTAAAGTCCTCAATCGACCCCGATTACGTCGATCGAGTACTTCTCATTTAGCATACCTCTCGATCGACTAGCAGTTCAGTCGATCGAGCCCTTTTGTTCTTCGATCGAGGCCCTTTGTGTCTCGATCGAGGAGTTTTGTTCTGGCAGCTTTGAAAATTTATCCCTTTTTGTTTTAAATTTTCGTTTGGCCTTAAAATGTACATTATACGGATGTTGTACACTCGCTATGATTGTGAAACGGTTCACACACGTACCATTTTGTTATTTTAAAGCAATTTAAAGTAACGGATTATCATGAATTAAAAGGTGGTTTGGATAAATTTAACATAATTACGGAATTATGTCACGAATGAATTCGTTTTTAGTTGATGCATTTGATTTATCGTTATTTTGAATGCCTTGAATGTTTTAATTACGTATTTATTTTATTTACAAACGGTTGTAACTTAGTGTGGCCTTAGTAGAACGTGTTACCGTAATGATGGAACACGGTCTTGGTTGTATTTTGAGATCTTGTATCTCCGTTTTGGTTTTTCCTTGTAATTACAGTTTTTTATTTAGAATGTAAATAGGTTTATATTTTGTAATTATTAAATTGTAATTTTGAGAAGACCAAAGATGGAGATCGGATGCTCACTCCCGCTGCATGGACAAAGATGGAACATCAAGACAAGCTTCTCGGGTCCAACGGTGGATTCCAAAGTTGTATTATGTTCTTTTTACTAGGATAGGCCACACTAGGATTTTATTTACGTTTTGCATTCTTTTATTTATTTTATCATAACGATAGATTGCATCATTTTCCGCCTAAAAACCAAACCACCTAATAATATATGCATGAAAACTGACTCATATAGAGGTCACGCGTTAGTTTTCTTTGACATTCATATGTCACACGTTTTAAGCCATCACCTAAATTAATTCATTCACGTAATGCTAGTTTTTCGTTCACTTAAAATGAATTAAAACTAAGTTGATGGGATCTTCCTCGTATAACCAAAAATTGAGAACAGTCTTTATAGGTCAAACTCCAATGAATCCCTTATTCGTCGGTAGGCATAATATGACCCCTTCTACGTCGGGTAAGTTGGAACCGATTGACCTATTTTATCTCAACACTATGGTCACTTGTACGATCCTGTGATTATGGTGGACTATAGATAGGATTTACGGAAATCTATCGACCAAGAGTTCTGACGTTAGAACTAGCCAAACAGTGGGCTTATCAATTTACGGAAATTGAGTCTTGGGATCACTTGTATTATTCTTGAGGGAGATCAATTATGCAAGTGCAATGAGTCTACACGATTAAAATGAATTTTAAATAGACTTAAATCACCTCGATGAGTTTCTTATTTCATTTTGTTTTTCCTTTCTTTTTCAGCGTAGATCACGATCATTTAAACTGCTTATAACATAATGGCTGGCATCATCGATGACCCAATGCCAAGTGCTACATTGGACCGTGAGTCCTGGCTTCGGATCTTCATGAATCAGATGAATCAGTCTACTCGACTGAAGAATGATGGATCAAACTTCGCGGAATGGGAGGCGGCATTACGGAATGCTGCCACGGCTGACGGGAAGCTCAAATATCTGACTGAGCCCCTCCCGCCAGCCCCAGGCCCCACGGCTCGAGTTAACGAAATCTCCAAGTATAGCGATTTCGTCATGGAAGCGGGTGCGATTAAAAACGTACTCATTTTTGCAATGGAATCCAATTTGCAGAAACGCTTCATAGCCCAAGGTGCAAACAAGATTTTCACCACGCTCACTAAGGAATTCTCGAAAGCACCGAGAATCGTGACCTATGAGCATACCACTCGCTTCTTCGATGCGAGACTCCAGAAGGGCCAACCGGTTAGCCCACACATTCTCAGCATGATTGAGAATGTCGAGAAACTGGAGGCGCTTGATTGTAAAATCAGCGAGAACATCGTGATTGACCGCATGCTTCATTCACTCCACGATGGTTTTGCGCTCTTTAGAGCGAATTACTATATGAATGATTTGAAGAAAAGCCCACATGAACTACACTCCCTTCTCGTACAGACCGAGAAGGACATGAATTTTAGTGGGAGCATGAAACAGGATGTTCTCGTTGTGTCAAACAAGGGCAAGGGTAAGGGCAAAGCTCAGGCTGACCTAGCGGTAGGTAAACCGAAGTTTAAGAAGTCGGGATCAGGTAAGAGTGGGCCTGGTGAGTCGAGCAACTCATCAGGCGCGACAAAGAGCAAGACCGATAACATGGAATGCCATCACCGCCACAAGGTGGGCATTGGAGGCGTACATGTCTGTTTACCATGAGGACATAAAAGCGGTCGCGTTAAACCCGTTGGTATGTCTTCTTCTTCTTCTTCTTTTATTCATATGATTGAGATTAACCACGCAAGTTACGGAACTTGGGTACTAGATCTCGTTGTGGTTCTCATCTGTGTAATCATGTGCGGGGCCCGAAACATCGAACCCCTCGTAAAGGGTGAGGTGGACTGCGTGTCGGGAATGGAGCACGAGTGGCTGCCGTCTCAAGGGGAACATACGTGATCCGACCGGATTTGAGTTATTTTTATATAATCGCTATTATGTACCCAGTCTTTCTAAAAACATTATTTCGGCCGCACTTGACAAACTTGGTTTTTCATTTGTAATAGAGAATAATACTTGCATTTTCTCATTACACGATATGATTTATGGCAAGGCAGTCTCCATGAACGGAATTTATGTTTTAGATCAGACCACTGAAATATTACACGTAATGAATAAGAAGTTAAAGGTTGGTGACAAAGATCAAACGTATCTATGGCATTGACGTATGGGACATATTAATGAGAAACGCGTTAAACAGCTCATACAGAATGGAGCTATCTCGGCCTTTGATTTTCAATCATTTGGCACGTGTGAATCATGTCTCATCGGTAATATGACTCGGATTTCCTTCAAAGGTGTTGGAATGCGCGCTGCTGACCTATTAGGACTCATACACACGGATGTATGTGGACCTATGTCAATCACCGCACGAGAAGGCTATAGGTATTTTATCACTTTCACGGACGATTTAAGTAGATATGGCTATGTCTACTTAATGAAGCACAAAAGTGAATCCTTTGAGAAATTCAAAGAATACCAGAATCGGGTAAGTAACCACCGGGTAGAAAGATTAAAACACTACGTTCGGATCGTGGTGGCGAGTATCTTTCTCACGAGTTTGATCAACACCTTAAAGATTGTGGGATTGCCTTACGATTAACTCCACGGAACACCTCGGTTGAATGGTGTGTCCGAACGGAGAAATCGAACACTACTTGATATGGTTCGATCCATGATGAGTCACACCGTGTTGCCTGACTCATTGTGGGGTTATGCTCTTCTGTCAGCTGCTCTAATACTTAACCGAAGTCCGTCTAAAGCTGTTGACAAGACTCCATATGAACTATGGAAGGGAACGGTACCTAACTTGTCCTTTATACGGGTTTGGGGCTGCGAGGCTTATGTCAAGTGGAGACACGAGGATAAGCTCGGCCCGCGATCGATCAAGACATACTTTATAGGTTATCCTAAAGGAACACTTGGTCATTACTTTTATTCGCCAACCGAACAACGTGTATTTGTGGCGGCTAGTGCGACATTCTTAGAGAAGGAATTTCTCGAGAATGCAAAGAGTGATAGAACCTTCGACCTGTCGGAGATTCCAGAACCAAATACCGAGCAACCATTGGAGGAACCAGTTCCTTCAATCCCGGCTGCGGTTAATATTCCTGAGGAACCTAGGAGGTCGGGAAGAGTCTCTATTCCTCCGGACAGATACATTGGTATGGTCGAGGAACATGACATAGATGACATTCTACTCTTAACGAGTAATGAACCCGCAACCTATAAAGGTGCCATGACTAGTTCCGACTCAAAGCTATGGCTTGAAGCCATGCAATCCGAAATAGACTCTATGTATGAGAACAACGTATGGGATCTTGTTGACTTACCTGCTAAGGTTCGTCCCCTTCAATGCAAATGGCTTTACAAGATAAAGCATTCTGTGGAAGGTCAACAAGATATCTATAAAGCACGACTAGTTGCTAAAGGTTTCACCCAAGTGCCAGGTCTGCACTACGATGAAATCTTTGCACCCGTAGTCATGTTGCGTTCCATTCGGATTATCTTAGCGATTGCCGCTTTTCATGACTATGAAATTTGGCAGATAGATGTGAAAACCGCCTTCTTAAACGGTTATTTGGAGGAAGAGTTGTACATGGTACAACCCGAAGGTTTCATCGATCCCGAACATCCTAAGAAAGTGTGCAAGCTTAAGCGTTCCATTTATGGACTTAAGCAAGCTTCTCGCAGTTGGAATCATCGATTCGACCAGGTGATAAAAGAGAATGGATTCACTCGATCGGTCGAGGAACCATGTCTATATATCAAGTCGAGTGGGAGCAAGATTGTCTTCCTAATATTGTATGTCGATGACATACTCCTGATTGGGAATGACATACCTCTCTTAACTTCGGTAAAAGTATGGTTGAAAAACCATTTCCGGATGAAAGATCTGGGTGAGGCACAAAGAATTTCGGGCATCCGTATCTATCGAGATAGATCACGTCGGATGTTATCTCTCGATCGGGGAGTCTTATATAGACAAGATACTAGAGAGATTCAGCATGACTAACTCCAAAAAGGAGTTTCTTCCTATGGCTCCAGGGGTGCATTTGAGCAAGTCTCAGGCACCAGAAACACCGGAAGAAAAAGAGCGCATGACACGGATTCCTTATGCCTCGGCTATAGGATCAATCATGTATGCCATGATATGCACACGTCCGGACGTGGCATATGCATTGAGTATGACAAGTCGATTCCAACAGCATCCAGGTGAATCACATTGGATGGCTGTCAAGAACATTTTTAAGTACCTACGGAGGACTAAAGATTGGTCATTGACTTATGGAGGCGAACAAAAGCTATGCGCAACCGGTTACGCAGATGCTAGCTTCCAAACGGATCGAGATGACTCAAAATCTCAGTCTGGATTCGTTTTTACTCTTAATGGCGCTGCAGTCAGCTGGAAGAGTTCCAAACAAAGTGTTACAGCAGATTCTACTACTGAGTCCGAGTACTATGCCGCGTCTGAAGCTGCAAAGGAAGCAATATGGATGCGTCAATTCTTACAAGGACTCTCCGTAGTGCCTAGTTCGAATGACTCGATCACCATCTATTGTGACAATAGAGGTGCCATCTTCCAAGCTAAGGAGCCAAAGTCTAGCAACAAATCTAGACATGTACAACGGAAAGCTCATCTAATCCGAGATTACGTGGAGCAAAAGGAAGTAGTGATAGAAAAGATTGCTCTGAGATGATAATATATAGATCCTCTCACTAAACCATTACGACAAGATAAGCATGAAGGGCATGTTAATTCCATGGGAATTAAACGTGTTCCTAAGTTATAGTACTCTTTTATGGATTAGATTCATTTTCTTGTGTACTCTATACGACATCATCGTTTTGATATTTATATATTTTGTTTTTCATGTGGAATTGTACGACAATTTTTGAACACCACAAAGTGAACTGAACAAACATTATATTTTTGGTCCTTAATTGCCCACATGAGCTGATAACTCTGGCAATTATTTTGTGACGTTGGTTGATGGTGGGTTCAACGAGCCATAAGTCAACCGGTTGACTGACCAATTGCAGAGGCGAGTTATACGGATATCTCGTAGGACACAATTGTGACATCAACGTGGAGTCCTAAATGTTTTATAACATTCGGTGCCAGGTCGTGGATAGGACCTCCATGGTGATCCTAAGATTCGATTCTTTTGACTATCGACTGTCTCTTGAGATTAAGGCAGATTTTGGGTGACTTTGGTTTCTTTCTCACGGTCATCCGTAACAGGGGGCCAAGTAGATTTTTTCTGGGTCATTTCATGCTGTGCTTAGATCGGAAGGAGTCGATTTGAAGGAAATATTCATCCTTTATCAGGTACTCGATATTTCTCAGGGCCACTCGAGGAGCTGTAACTGAAATGCATGGCCATGCTCGAATACGAATTCGTTTTATCAGTTAAGTTACTCTCTAGTCGGGGAAACCACTCTTGATACAGATCGATTGTAAAATACGACCTTTGCGGATCCGGATCTGCAAATTGTTTTACATTGAGTGGGAGAAATTTTAAATGAATATGAGAATCGGTTATCGCACATACACTTGTACGGACAAGTGGTGGTTTGTTGGAGCAGTGTCCTCCAGTTAGTGCGGATAACGTTATTACACATACACTTGTACGGACAAGTGGGAGCTTGTTGGGGCTGGTGTCCTCTACAGTTAGTGCAATAACATTTAAATCTCTAAAAGGATCAAAGGGTATACTTTTGTATTATTATCAGTTGGTCCACGTTTATCAATAACGGTTGGCTTGCTAGATAAGTTTGACGTTATTGTCATACAGATGGCGGTGATCAACTGGTCCCTAAAAGTCACACCTATAGGATACGTTTGAGAGATGTGACGGTATGAAAATACAGTCATGTTGATGCCTAATATGACTAACCAGTTAGTCGGAGTTATTGACTAGTAATTAGTCAAACGCGATGTTGAGATATTTATTTAATAAGGATTAAATAATAATGGCTAAGGCGAATTAAGCAGTTAATTCGTAAATTAAATATAGATGATTATATTTAATTAATGTATATCGAATAAATTAATTATACAATATTGTCATTATCGGACATGTATTATTAGACGATGTTTTAATAACCGATAACCGATGACGATTTATAATAAGATCCCGTCATATACATTTTAGCAAATTTTAGTCGGATCACAAGTTAAATGAGGAGAAAGTGGAAAGCCCACTCCCTCCTCTTGAGACCCGCGGACTGAGGCAAACAAAAGGAGAGGTTCCCTCTCCTTTGTAACCTAATCATTTTTCATTTGAAAAACATTAGGGTTTCGGGGCATTTTTCCTCTGAAATTTCTAGATCTCACATCGTAAAAACTCACAACAATTCTCTCAATATTGCAAGGCAATTAGAGAATACTTTCTAGCACAAGGGGCATAGTCTCAGACGGTCTTGGGTGCAACGATTAGGAGGAAATCTACTTTGATTTCTGTTCTTAGGCCGCATTTCTAAGGACCCGAGGTTGATTCTTTGTTCTATATCGTTTCTATTGTATTTTCGTTTATGACCATAAATCGCATGTTACATTTGCTTTATAATCCTTAAAATTTAAGGGAATTTTACGGATATTTCCCTGCATGAGTGTGTGTAAAAGGTAGTGAATATGTTGGTGATTAAGGATTGATAGTTTTCATTGTTCTGAAAAAAATAGAACTAATGTCAATTGTACAAGAGTAGTACGGAGTATTAGTTTCCTGAGATGAAACTTGTTGATCATGGTTTGTGTGTCAGCTGTATGGTTAGGCCGGTTTTTTCATGTGTTTTTGCGCATAGAAGATTTACTTGAATTTTTGTCATAAATTTTTTCAGATTTAATTGTGAATTTTAAATCTCGCCTTGTTAATATCCGTCTTGTAAATATGTATTTGCCAATTTTTGTATATTAAAATTACACTTTTTTGTTAAAATTACATTTATTTCTGTTACAATTATACTTTTGTCCGCTAAAATTACACTTTTCCTATTAAAGTTACAATTACACTTTTTTTTGGTTAAAATTACACTTATTGCTCTTACAATTACACTTATTTCTGTTACAATTACACTTTTTTTGGTTAAAATTACACTTATTGCATGCTGTTACAATTACACTTATTTCTGTTACAGTTACACTTTTTTTGGTTAAAATTACAATTATTGCTGTTATAATTACACTTTTTCCTACTAAAATTACACTTTTTTTTGTCAAAATTACACTTTTTCTGTTAAAATTACACTTTTTTCCTTTAAAATTACACTTTTTCCTGTTAGAATTACATTTTTTTTCCTTTAAAATTACACTTTTTTACTTTAAAATTACACTTTTTTCGGTTAAAATTACATTTTTTCCTGTTAAAATTACACTTATCTCTATTAATGACTAAAGTTACACTCTTGGACTAAAGTTAGACTAATTTGGACTATTTGGACAATTTTGACTAACTAATTTGGACAATTTGGACAATATGGACTAACTAATTTGGACTATTTGGACTATTTGAACTAACTAATGGACTTATTTACGACTAAATTGAATACAATATTTGCAACTAAATTTGGACTAAAATTATACAATTTTGGACTAAAAATACACTATTTACGACTAAATTTGGACTGAAATTACACAAATTTGGAATAAAATTACACAATTTTGGACTAAAAATACACAAATTTGGACTGAAATTACATAATTTACACTATTTACGACTAAACTTGGACTAAAGTTACACAATTCATTTATTTTGACTCACTGATATTGTGCAATTTCAATCATTGTCGAATAAAGTGTAACTTTAGTACATTGATAGTGTATATCTTTTATCATTTTATGAGTGTAATTTTAGTCCATAAAAGTGTAATTTTTGTCCAAAAAAGTGTAATTTTAGTCCACAAATGTGTAACTTTAGTCTACAAAAGTGTAATTTTAGTCCACGGAAGTGTAATTTTAGTCCATAAAAGTGTAATTTTAGTCCACGGAAGTGTAATTTTAGTCCATAAAAGTGTAATTTTAGTCCAAATTGTATAACTATATTCCAAATTTGTGTATCTTTAGTCCAAATTGTGTAAATTACAAATAACTCCATTAGTTAGTCCAAATTGTGTAATTTTAGTCCAAATTTGTGTAACTTCAGTCCAAATTGTTCTAGCTTTAGTCCAAAAGCGTACTTTAGTCATTGAGAGGGTAACCTTAGTAGAGATAAGTGTAACTTTAATAATAGAGATAAATGTAACTTTAATGAAGACAAGTTTAATTTTAACAGAAAAAAGTGTAATTTTAACGGGAAAAAGTATAATTTTAACCGGAAAAAAAGTGTAATTTTAACGAAAAAAAAGTGTAATTTTAACGTTAAAAGTGTAATTTTAACAGAAAAAAGTGTAATTTTAACGGAAAAAAAGTGTAATTTTAACGTTAAAAAATATAATTTTAACAGGAAAAAAACTGTGATTTTAACCGAAAAAATTGTAATTTTAAAAGAAAAAAGTGTAATTTTAACGGACAAAAGTGTAATTTTAACCGAAAAAGTGTAATTTTAACCGAACAAGTAAGTTTAATAGATCCTAAATCACACAATACCAAGACAAAAATTTAAATACGAAATTTGGCAAATATATATAACAAGACGGATATTAACAAAGTGATATCAACAAGAAAAAAATAAAAAAATGAGATTTCATAACTAATAGATTTAGTACTAAAATCACACTATAATTTGTAAGAATGTCAATAACCGGAAAAAAAAAAAAAAAGACCAAAACATCAAAATTGAAAAAAAAAAAAAACAAAACGGAAATGAAAAAAAAAAAACGGGTCAATGAAAATTGATCTATTTTAGTAGATCTAAGATTAAAATAAAAAAAACTCACAAATTTAAAACAATATTATATAGCAAGACGATATAAGGAGAAAAATAACAACAAAACAAATAAAAAGAACACCCAAACATCAAGTTTAAAAAAAAAAAAAAAAAAAAAAAAAAATGACGTCGGGCGGGTGGGTGGCGGTTGGCATCGTGGTGGTTTCCGGTTGGTGGTGGTAGTTGGATGGTGAATGAGGAAAAGATGAGTAAATGATTTATTTGGATTTTTTGGGTTTTTTATTTGTTTGGTTTTTTGAGTTTTTTTTTTCTTGGTTTTTTTGAAGAGATTATGGAAGAGTGAGATATAGAGAGAGAATGAGGAGATGTGATAATGAGTTGGTGAATGAAAGATGAGGAGGATTAATGTAGTTAATGAGAAAATTAGAGGAAGATGGCAAAATTAGAGGATTAACCTTAATTTTTTTGTTCTCATCTTAGCCCTCCATTTCCAAGATCCAATGGCCCATAATGGGACTTATGGACTCAAATGTAAGAGGAGGACTCACTTGATCTTATCACTATATATATATATATAGGAATGGGATCATGTGAGGATACACTATCTTTTTGAGGATTGAGGATTTCGTTACAATATCACAGGTTGTTCAATACAATATCACAGGTTATTCAATACAATATCACAAAAAAAAAACACCTGTGCAAAAAAAAAATTATAATTTTTTTTTTTCAAAAAAAAAATCTTTTTTTTGACAAAGGTCAAATTTTTCGTGATATTGTATTGAAGAACATGTGATATTGTATTCACTAATCCTCAATCCTCAAATATTTAGGACTTCTCACCGGATCCCGACTCTATATATATATATATATATATATATATATATATATATATATAATTAGGATCACATGAGTCCACCCTATCTTTTTGAGTCCGTGAGTCCAGCGAAACAATATCACTAGTTGTACTAAACAGTATCACGGGTTATACTATACAATATCACACCACTGAACATAATTCCGCCTTTCACCATCTTCAATGTCAGTCACAATACTTTCTTTATCGACGATCCCTATGTCGACGAGATCGTTGGCGTTCACTACCCCAGTAGTGCACCTACCTATCCACGCCCTTAAATCTCTTCCCCCATCTCTCTCTCATCTTTCTTTTTACACTTTAAAATCAAACAAACATTGATTCAACCACCATATGCCCATCCATGGCGGCCTGCATAAACTCCGACGACTCATCATCTTGCTGCTGCTCCACACCCAACTCGAAATATGGGGTCTTTGGTAGGGATTGTGTGTGGCGGATTTAGGGTTGGATGGTGGGTGTGTTAATGAAGGGTGGTAGTCGTGGTCGTGAGACGGGTTGGCGGGTGGTGGTGTGGTACTAAGTCAATGGTGGTGGTGCTGGCGGTGATGAAGGTGTGGTGTTGGGTTATGGGTGGTTGTCGTCGACGGAGAGTTGTGCACTTTCAATATTCTCAGCCTTTCATTTTTACTGTTTATAATGCGTGTTTTTCGTGATATTCTTTAGTGTGAGTAGTGATATTTTTTCGTACATTGTGTGATATTGTTTCCGGACTCACAGGTTACACTAAAAAAAATCGTGATATTTTTGTGTATAGCGTGTGATATATAAGTGGACTCACGGGACTCAAAAATATAGGTGGACTCACCGGATCTTGCCTCTCTCTCTCTCTCTCTCTCTCTCTCTATATATATATATATATATATATATATATATAGAGAGAGAGAGAGAGAGAGAGGTGGGATCCGGTGAGAACGACTATTCGGTGAGAACGGTGAGAACGCACTAGATAAATTAGAATATATACAAAAGGTGCACTTTTTTTTTTTTTTACCAAAACTCATATACACTTTTAACTAAAGTAGGTACTTTTTTTTACCAAAATTCTATATACGCATTTTAAGAATGTAGATACACTTTTTTTTTTTTTACCAAATCTCATATACACTTTTAACTAAAGTAGGTACGCTTTTTTACCAAAATTCTATATACGCATTTTAAGAATGTAGATACACTTTTTTTTTTATACCAAATCTCATATACACTTTTAATTAAAGTAGGTACACTTTTTTACAAAAATTCTATATACGCATTTTAACAATGTAAATACACTTTTTTCCAGATACACTTTAAAACAATACAAGTACACTTTTTGATATTGTAGGTACACTTTTTGACACTATAGATATGCTTTTTAACAAAATTATAGATACATTTTATAACAATGCAGATACGGTATTTTTCTTCCTAGGTACATTTTTGTTCCACGTATAATACAAACTACCTAGATACACAAAATACGATTCTAGATACACAAAATATGATTCTAGATACACAAATATGTGATCTAGATACGCGTATACAACAATGGCTCGATGCATAACAAACTAACAATCAACCCCAAATTAAAAAATCAAAACCAAAAAAAATCCCTAAATTACAAACCCTAATTTCCCAAATCAGTTCACCACCCTAACTACCACCACCGCGGATCCCTGATCACCACTGCCGACATCGAGATCCTTCCCCACGCGCATCACCATTCAGCTTGCACCACCGCGAGGAACCCCGTGACGCCAGCGACATTCATCAAAAGTCGCGCATCAGCACAACCACCAACAACTCAAATGACGACTACCAAGCCAGCACTCCTAAGCCGTCGTTGACAACCACAATATAAGATTTGAAGCTTTTGTGTCGGCATTGACCACCATCGAGCAGCTCCGACGTTTTAGATCACAACCGGCTTTATTTGCTTCTACCGCCAACAATCGGTTCTCTCTCATCCCCAATCTTCATTTGCTTCTGCCGTCGGCGATTAACAAACTAGATACATCAATGTAACTCAGATTCCGGCCACCTAACAACCATCATAAGCGGCGCTCTTTCGTCCCCTTCAACGACAACTGTTGTAACACCCCCATTTATTCGGGAGCCTTTAGCTAGACATTCCCAAATAAATAGAACTGTTACCATCTCGGTTTCCCGAGGTAGTGAATAACAAAGTACAACAATACCAAAGTACTTTAAATTAAAACTTTAGTGAATACATGTTCATTACAACTTAATCAACTAAAACTTAATATAAAAATAAATACAACTCGCAGCGGAAATTAAATAAGTGATATAACTATATATGTGATCTAGACTCCTGCAGGTCCGCAAGCTCACACGCCCAAGCTCCCCATATCCAGCTAACTCAAAACCTGCTATTTAAATCTGCTCCCCATTTAACCGGAAATATTAAATGGTTCACCACAGGATGCCATCAATTAAAGCAGGCATCAATTTTATTTTGACACAGAAGCAAACACGTCAACCAATGGTTGAGTAGGATAATCACACAACATTAAATATACAAACTAACAGATGTAAACACGTGGAATAAATACCACTACCAATTCCCATCATAACCACACTAGTCGTCCCGGTCCTTGACCGAGGCTCCACCACACCGTCGTCCCGCCAACTCCTGGCCCGGGGATAAGCACAATTGTCGTCCCAGTCCGAGACTGAGGATAATCTCATAACTCATTGTCGTCCCAGTCCGAGACTGAGGATAACCAATAAACAGTATGCCAATACGAATATTCCAATCCAATAAAAAAAACCACAATAATCCAAAAATAATAACTTGCGCATCCATTAAATTTCACAAAAGTCGAGTTGAGTAGTTATCCTACCTCGAAAGCAAGCACTCCAATTACGCAATCCAATTAGTAGAAATCCAATATAAGCTTCTCAACAATACCGTCACCTAATCATAAATAATTATTTACAATTACTAACTATTCATAACCAATTGATTTAATTATTATATTACTTAAATTATTATTACCCTTTCATTATATATATTAAAAGCCGGTTACTTATAAACCCGAGTCAACTCAACTTAGAACCCGACATACATGTATTAACTATTTAATTAATTAATTAATAATCTCGACTAAACTAACCCGATTCAAATATTGGTTAAAACCCGTCCTAATTAAATAAAACACAAACCAACCCATACACCCCAAACAAATCCCGTATGATTTGATAAAAAAAAAAAACACAACAATCCCGTAAACACACCCGTCATGTATACTACCCCCGTGTAAAACCCCCCGCTCAACACCCTCCTTTCATCCACCTATTACACCACCTCCAGCCACCGTCAGCACCACCCAACCTGACCCGCCTAAATCTGCACCTAGGCCAACCCCGACAACCCTTAACCACCAGCTAAACCACCACCAACAACCCACAAACCCACGCCCTATCACACGACACCAACCGCAACACTCACCTGACACCCCATAAAACCCGTCCCAAAACCACTACCTAACACCACCTTCACCGCCACCTACAACCACTAATAAACTCACCAACCTACCCTCGACAAAAGCCACCCAAAACCACCCCAATCCAGACCTTCTACAACCATTAAAAACCCCGTCGAAACAGCCTGCCCAAACACGAGTCACTTCCCCTGTTTTCCGTCACCACCGCACAAACCACCATCCCTGACCATCCCAACACCACCAGTACAACCGCCCCCTGCCGAAAATATCAACCACCCAAACCCCAGGTCAAGCCGTGTCCAACTAGTGGGTCAAATAACCATCCCAAACCCACGAAACCTAACCCAAAATCCCTTCTGACCAGCCGTCTTTCAACCGCCCCAAAAGCCACCATAACAAGGTCAACGACGGTAAAAAATGGTCAGTTTAGAAACTTGGCAGTCCAATGTCGCTATAGGTCCAATTCCCGAGTCCTATGGTGGTCTATATAGGTCATACTACCGATCTAAAGATGCTTGCATGAAAAGAATATAAATCGATTTAAGAAGAATAATTACCTCGAGTTGATTAATTGATTTATGTTAATTCCTTCTTCTTCCGTCTTCTAAAGCTCTTTTTTTTATTTATGAATTATTTCTCAGATTTAAGGTGGTATTTATAGTGTAAGATTTAGAGAATACGAGGCCAATTAGGAAACCATGTAACTTTCCTTATTCTAATTAGTATAGGAATTGTCATTATAATTATATCATTATTATTTATCATATACTATTAATCCTAACATAACTATGATTTCCTCATATAATACTTACTAATTTATTATTGCCATAACTTTATTATTTATTATTATAATCATAATTACCTTTATATATTATTATTAATTCCCGATATAAATCGCGATTACACTAATACCAATTTAAATAAGTCTCGGCCCATATAATAATACCACACAGTCCAACACTCGATTACCAACTAAGCCCAAAGCACAAATATTAGCCGAACCCAATTCATGACTTGAATTATTAATTTATTATTTAATTAACGTCTCACTTGAATTTAGTATTAGAAATGTCATTTAATTACTCATTAAATTACATAAATTATTCTTATAAATTATTATTAGAAATACGGAGTATTACAGTCTTCCCCCTTAAAATGAACTTCGTCCCGAAGTTCGCCCACAACTACCACCATATCACTTATAAACATTCCTACAACTAAGCATCATCTAATACCATCATCCATACCAATCGCATCACAAGGTATCACAACAACAATTCAAAACATTCGTAGTATTACAACTGTGGTGCGATTAGTAGTGAAAAAATTAGAACCACCAGCGAACTGGCGTTCATGCGATCTATTGACCCGGATCTCCCACCTCGCATGCGTCATCATGGTCGAGGAAACTCGCCGGAATCGTCTAAGCGGTTGTTGAGTGGTTGTCGCGGTGGCCATTTATTTGGTGGCCGGTAGTGATAATGGAGTATGGTGTTGCCGAGGATATCCACGGCGGTGATGGCTGCCGGTGATGTCGATATCGGTGGTGAATGTCGGTGATAGCGATGGCATCTTCTGGCAATGGCGGTCTTGGGAAGTGAGGGGTCGAGCGAGTTGTGTGAATGAAGAGGATAAATGTGGGGTGTGGGTGAATGCTTTAATGGTTTAACTGATGTGTTTAATTTGGAGCTCTATTATGAGCCGTTCATTCACTCTAATCTAAGGGATGGGGGTTGTTCTCACCGTTCTCACCGAATGATCGTTCTCACCGGATCCTAAATATATATATATATATATATATATATATATATATATATATATAGGATTGAGATCATATGAGTATACCTCATATATTTGAGGATTGAGGATTAATACAAGGCGTCAGATCCAATAGATCCAACGTACGTTATTGTGCGCGGCTCATTAAGGGTAGAATAGTCAATTTCGCACGTCAATAAAATCTCTTCTTCTCACAAAACTAATTCATTTGTGCTTAAATCCTTTCTCTCTCTACCTTCTATATTCTTGTAGGCTTTCTTGAATGAATCCCCAAATTTCCTACGATTTCTCTCGCCATTTCTAGGTTTCGCGTTGAATCTCAGCTCTAGGTTTGTCGTTCTTCTATTTCTCATCAACAATCATACTCTATCATTCATAATTGCGATGTCAGGTACATCTACTTTCTCTTTAAGTTGTAATTTCAGCTTTTATTTTCATGTAATTGTTGTTTTTCCTACATATATTTGTAATTATGCTACAGTTTTATGTGTGTTTTCGTTTTCTTATTTACGTTGTAGTGGATTGTTTACTGCATTTGATTTTCCCTAATTTTTTCAAGCGATTTACATGTTTTTTGTGTACAGTGTAATTTTCTAGGGTTTGTGTATTCACTTCTTTAATCAACTACATAAACTTGTCATTTTACTCCGGATTCTTATAATTTTGTAATTATGCTACAATTAGTAGTCATCTTACTGCATTTCTTATAGTTTTCCGATTTTGTTAGCCCTAAGATTAAGTTGTGATATTGATTTTATTATAAAAGATGATTATTGTGATATGAATTCTCAAATTTAGAAAAAGATTATGGTTGTGATATGTATACAGTGTGATATTGTTTTACATAATGTGTGATATTGTTTAGCAGATTGTATGATATTATTTAGCGGATTGTGTGATATTGTTTTACTGCATATCTGTTACTTTGATTGTCAAAAATCAATTATTACTTGTTTGTTTACATTGTATATTAGATTATATAATCATTTGTGACATGTGAATGTGCTTTAGGTCGAACTTTCCAGATTCTGAAACATTTTGAAGTCTGTAGGTCTAAATTAATCTGACATATACTTCATATGGTTGTATTGTTTACTAAGAAGTAGTGAAATATCCGTATTGGTAAACAATAACAAGAAATGTGTCGTATGCTCCACAAAATTTAAAATGTGTGTGAAAAAAATGTACCATAGGGGTTTCAAACTTCAGACAAAATGTAGTCTGAAAAAATTCTATTTGTTTGCTTGCTTCTGAAGTAGAAATGCATTTTTGTCTCCAAAGACGAATTAGTCAATTGAAACACACCCATATACATAATATATAGATTACTAAGAGTTATTTTTTTCACACAAACTTTCTCTTTTCATGTTAATGATTCAGTGATGCTTATTGATACATAGGGCTGAATTGTTGAAATGAGTTTATTTGCTTTATTAAGCATCACATGGCTGCATCTTGTTTTGGGATGAATGACTTTTACAAACAACATTAATTGCTAGAAGCACAATTTAATAATTGTTTTACCACATTGAATCTACTAAATTTAAAATATATTGTACAGGTACAACTACCATTCATACTAATCTTTGGGAATTCATTCATGTCAACAAAGTCGATGAAAATGCATAGCTTCTCAAGGTTCAAGAGCATGAGGATAAAATCTTAACTAGTTTGCTTCAGAATGATGAATCTTTCTTACAGCTTGAGACACTTGAAAAAGACCCTGTTTCAGAGGTTGTGGTTGAAAAGAGTACTCAAGATAAATATTCAGAGGATCATGACAATACAACACAGGAAGATGAGTTGGCTGAAGACTTGCTTTCAAAACTGGATGCATTTGGCGACTTCAGTTTGAAGAGCATACCACTAAGCTTGAATAAAAGTTACTTAGATGACGAGATTCATTCTGATGTTCCTGAGGAAGCTTTGGCTGAAATCCATTGTGGTTCTGGGATACAATTCGGTGACAACACATCACTAATAGATAACGTCAATGTTTAAAATTATGAATTTGGTAATTTGAATTGTGAGCCTAATCTTGCATAGAATAAGGAATCAACCTCTGATTCACATATGTGGGATGTCAGTGCTGTTGAATTTGTTCAAGCTGAGGGTATAATTGTAAATGAATCAAATATTATATCAAGTAAGGAATCAATTCCTGATCTACATATAAAAGATCACAATATTGACGTCTTGACTCTGGAAGATCAATCTGTTAAGGAGAACCATGGTGTGTTTCAGAAAGCGAGTAAAAAGGATGCACAAGAACCAGTAGCAAGATGAACTCGCAATAGAGGAGGTGGAATCTACAAAACCCATGAGCCAAACCACCATAGCAGTACCTGTCATTGGAAAAAGATAGAGATGTTAAAGAGGCACAAGAATCACCTGCTCTTGATCCAAGTATTGCACCTGCTCTTGAGTTTGTGCAACAATAGAGGAGACATTCTTCCATCGAATTTGAGTCTGAATGCCAAATAGAACTAGATGGTTTTGGGGAAATCCGAGACATTTCTAACAGATAATAGTATTGGATCACTACAATAATCACTTGTTGAAACAAATATTTTGTGTGATGATGAGTCTGAGGATCAATCCCAGAGAGTCGGTCCACTGATAAATCAAGAATCAAAAATTGACGAGGATTGCAAAGTGTTCCAACAATCTCCTATCGTTAAAGCAAGCGTTTCATCTACTACGGTGTATGAGGATCACGTGAATATTAATTCGCAGATAGTATCTATAGAGGTCTAGAAAGTATGCTAGATATGTTGGACAAAAAATTGTAATTGGAAGTACATGGATATCCTGATGGTAGAACTTATTTCATTTGTTACTCAATCCTCAATTATTTCTGGTGTAGGTGAATATTGTATCTCAAGATTACAAAAGTAGTTATGGCTAAACAATTTCTTTTGGCTCTGATATAATTCTTGGTAAAGTGTGATATTGTTTCAAATATCATGTGATATTTTACTTTAATGGTTGTGATATTGTTTCTCATATAACAAAAGTGGATAGGGATTTAAAATTCCTTTTACTTTAATATTGTTTTGTATATAGTATGATATTGTTTTATATACAATATGATATTGTTTCTAGTGACTTGTGGTATTTTATTTTAATGGTTGTGATATTGTTTAATAGTAGCACAAAATTTGAGACAGCTTTTAAAATACTTTTAACCGTGATATTGTTTTATATACAGAGTGATATTGTTTATGAGTATATGTGATATTGTATACTAAATACAAAAGGGGTACTGTCCACAATTAACTGTGATGTGATGATATTGTTTTAGAAGAAGGGTGATATTGTTTCAAATTAAGTGTGATATTGTTTACAATAATGTGTGATATTTTAAAATACAAAAGGCAAATCTTGGTAACACTATATTATTAATTCCAAGGTTTCGTGTTCCAAGGGTCAGGCAAGTCGTTCTAACTGCAGGCAACCCTTCAGGAATTGCAGCAACGGCCAGTGTTACAACAATTTCAAAGTAATAAGTACAGTTCTCAAACGAGTATTTAAAGTTTGTTAGCCACCACCCATCATCGACATATTCCCAGGTAAGGAAATACTTGTCATTGATCATCCAAACCAATGCACAAATAATCCCAATTATAACAGTCAACATTTCACCAAATTCATTCAACTTCTTTTTTAGGGGGGCTCTTCCTCATTCTTGGACGCCTCTTGTATTTGTGAGTGCACCTTCCTTGTCTCAGTCCTCATCCCAGTATAAGTCACCAATAAAATACAATTCCCATTGACGACCGTAGTTCCAACAAAAACCATGCATTTCTTTCCCTGACTGACATAGGCTTCACAGTCTTGCTCACCGCTTCACTCTCACCTGTCAACGGCCCCTGCGCAACCCTCAACGTTGACCTAATCAATGTCAAAACCCGCATATCAGGAGGCACCTTATCACCAACTCTAATCTCAACAATATCTCCAGGTATATACTCTTTTACAGGCAAACTAGTATCCTTTTTCCCATCAAGGATTACTGTCGCATGCCCCGACTGTATTTCCTTCAAGGCCTCCAATGCTTTCAAAGCGTTGCTTTCCTACCACACCCCAACTATACCATTCACAATCAATATCAAGAATATCACCAATGGCTCAACAAACGCCGTAATCCCCTTCATCGCCATCATACCACTGCAGCAAAAACGAAACCACCGCAGAACACAGCAATATCCTAACTAAAGTATCATTAAATTGATCCAAAATCAACCTCCAAACCGAAACCCCCTCATGCTTATCCAATTCATTCAATCCATAAAATCTCTGCCTTTTCTCGACATCGTCACTCGAAAGACCGACATCACGACTAACACCATACTTTTCCTCACACTCCTTCAAGTCTTTTGTCCACGGCGAAAATGAATCTCCACATTTCCCTGGTTTACTACTCAAATTCTGTTATTTTTTTTGGCATAATCCCGCCTTCTTTTCTCCAATTTACTTCAATCACTACCAAAAATTCACAAATTACCGCAAAACAGAATTACTCCATCTCATTTACTCCTGTAAATTACGATATATAATCAATTAATCAGAAGATTTAACATTTCAATCATTCAATAAACAAAAATATCCACAACAATATACATACGTATCTGTAAACGCATATTGTATAATTAATCGATTTTAACAAATTTTCCCCCAAATATACCTAATTTCAAAAATTTGAAAGCATTAGATCAAAACTTATACCTGTATTCAAATCAAAACGCAAATTATATCGAAGAATGATTGTTATTGCTTCGTAATTTTGAGTGATTCAGGAATTTAGTACCTTATTTCCTTCATTTTTAGAGAGAGAAAGGTAGAGAAGTAAAAAGATAATTTTCACAATTTACGTGTTGTTTTGTTTACCTTTGAGGGTGATTTGTTTTCTTTATCCACGTGTCACTATCCCAGAGGCCTATTTGTTTAAATTCGCAAAATCTGAGTCTTTCATTTGTTTGATACGACGGTTATTTATTAATCCTCAATCCTCAAATATTTAAGAGTTCTCACCGGATCCCGACTCTATATATATATATATATATATATATATATATATATATATATATATATATATATATATATATATATATATATATATATATCCATTTATTTGTTTTAAATAAAAAGATACTAGTTATTAAATAAATCTGTTTTTAAGACTTTAGATATAAGGGTTTGGTATTCGAGATTCATATCTACAAATCTTCCTAAGTAGTGTAAAAATAAATTATGCATAATTGTGACGTATGTGGCTTGAGACAAATTTTAAAAGAGGCCGTTTACCACTATTCTCCCTCGTTCACTATGAGTATGATATAATTCAGGTGAATGAAAGGGGGTAATAAACTACAAGTCCTTGCACAATATTGTGAGTGTATACTTTATTTCTCCAAGTATATATTTATAATAAAAGAGTTGCTAATCCAAATGCACTTAAGAAATGTCAAGAGGGTTGTAATTCCAAATTCTATTTTGCCTCCCAATACCTATTGTTTAATATTTCACTTTAGAAATGAGAGGCATTGAAATTTAAACCCGTGACTTTTGGGTCACATGACTCTAATACCATGTCGAGAAATCATGTTAACTAAAAGTTTAAACTAATGGTTGAAGTTACAAGATCGATTTTATACTCTAACAAGAGGAGAGTGGTGTAATTTCATTCGAACACGTTACCCTGTGTTTGGATGGATATTGAACCCGAAATCGACAAGTAGCTGATTTTGTAGCTTTCAACTTTGTGTCCACCTCTAACTTTTGAATTACTATCTACTTTCTCCAAGTCTATGTTGTTTTGTACGAGTATGTATAGAGGAAAGTCACTACTTCACTACTTGAAGTAACGACTTTGCTCCTGATCTAACGTGGATCCATTCTCTAATAATCGTTTCAACACAACCCTCATTTGTAAATTTTTTTGGGGTTGAGCAATAGTATAGCAAATCATTCAAATATACACATGCGACTCAGTTTTTATGCTTGATTTAGATTAACCGAATAATTTATACTCTCATAGAACGAGTAGCTCAAGCGTGTGAACCTTTGACGTTACAAAATTAACCTTAAGCTAAACAATACTTCGACATCGTACGAATGTTAAAATTTACACAAACTCTTGATTAAGATGGACATATCCGTCTTAAATAATAAAACAGGTCATATAGATGAATGTGATAAAAAAAAAAAAGCAGAACAAAAAGCAAAAGGCAACACTCAATTCCTAAATTAAATTGCAGCTTGTATGATATGACCTTTTCCATATGGAGAAATTTATTAACATTGATTGTGTCAAAACTGTAAACTATAGAAAGCATTGCTATCAGTTTTACTATATGTGCTAGTATGCTGTCATTATCAAATGTATTAGAGAAGAAGTGTTCAATGTAAATTGCATATGTTTATTACCTCTTAACACTAGATGATCATGTAACAACTTTGTATGACCTCTTCAAGATCACAATTATGATGGAGGAACCAACATCTGGTGAGAAAGTTGCAGGTAGTGAAGATTTAACAGCAGAAATATTCATCCGTTTGCCTGCAAATTCTCTCGCTCTATGTAAATGGGTGTCGAAACAATGGCTTTCTTTAATTACCAGTCCTACATTCATCAAAAAACACACCCTTACTTATCCGCCATTATTATCTGGCCTCTTCTTAATCCCTAGACAACCCGGCCAATCTCATAAAATTCATTCCCTTTCACTTAATCAAACAAAACCCAGTTTTCCATTTGTCGACTTCCTCAATTATCGAGGGTTAGAAATTATACATGCCTGCAAAGGACTGCTTATCTGTTATTCTCAATCTGAGATGACACATTACGTGTGCAATCCAACAACCCGCCAGCTCAGACAGCTTCCTAGCTGCCCGTATCTGAGAAATGATGAATTTGCGCTTAATTTAGTGTTTAACCCCCTGAGATCACCTAATTACAAGGTTGTCTGCCTGCAAAAGGTAGATGGGCAGGAGTCAAACTACAAGATAGCCATATATTCGTCTGAGACGGGTGTATGGAGTCTCTCTGAAGAGCCTTTTTTCGTCCCTGATGATGTGGAGTTCAAGGACGGTGTCTCCTGCAATAATGCAATTCACTGGCTGAAGAACACTGTCAGCGGACTGTACCTTGACTTGAATAATACAGAGATGCTACAAGAAATGCCAGAGCTTCCTAGAAGGGATGAGGTGGAAGTATCACAGTATAAATTTAAGTACTTTGGTAAATCCAAAGACTACTTGTTCTATATAATTTCGCGCCCTCTTCTAAACTATTACGAGATATACCAGATGAAGGAAGATTACTCGGGATGGGATCTGAAATCAAGGCTTAATCTCAATGTATTAGTCACTAAATATCCTTCTATAGCACGGCATTTCGGGTTTCATCCTTTATTTTCTGAATATGAGTGTGATGTCTTGAGTGTTGTTCATTCTGGGGACGAGGACGAAGATTTGGAAGTTGTGCTATCAATACCAGGGGAAGTTGTAACTTTTAATCTCAAGAAGAAAACCTCAACAGAGATGCATGATCCGGTGTTCCGTCCCTCTGATGTAACTATTTGGTATAAAACCCATTCAGTGTATGAATATTTTGAGACATTGTCTCTTGTTTAATGTAGATTACAGGAAAGGTTCCTTGATAAAACAGTTGTTGATTGAAGTTTGCTATTGTAAATATATTTGTCCACTGAACTTAACATATTTGTGAATTGTGATGTTTAAGCCTCTGACCGACTTTGATCAGTTCTTTTAGATGGAAGTTACTTGGCGTTGTACAGTTCAAAGACTCATTCTTTTCCTGATGTTTGCGGTCACAGCCAAAATTGTGTGCCCCTTATTCTATGTTACGCCCGACTTCATATAACCTCGCTTACCCACGTCTAAACTTGATTCTCAGACGTGGATATGATAAGCCAAAAACATTTGGAGTTTTGGACTCCGAATTATGTTGGATATTTCTAACAAGTTTACTTACCATGGATTAATGTTAGAGTTTGTTGACTTTGATATTTTCATATGCCTGAGAGGATGTCACATTGTCACGTAGAACTTTCTCTGAGAAAACATCTCCTCCATTTCTCATTCTTGTGTAACAAACACATTCATCCAGACAAAAACGAATTTAAAGCTAACAATGGAGGTAAAGGCAGTTGTCAATGTCGACTATGATGATAATGATGAGTACTTATCAGCTGACGAGAGCGGCATTGAGACAGAAGACTTATCAGCTGGAGACTTATCAGGTGGTCTTTACTTCTCTTTACCAGACATAAACTTCGATCTAGATTTCGGTTATCAACTGACAGAGCCTTTGTTCCCAACCATGTCCAATCAAGACTTCCTGAGGTATTACTCCCTTGACCCTCCCTCGGTATCTGGTCTTGTTTTGATCCCTAAACAGGCGTCTGAAAACCCGCCAATTGAGTATGTTTCACTCAACAATTCTCAAACTAGCGACTTCCCGGATTTTTCATTTCTTCAAGAATTGAAACTTACAATATTACAATCTTGTAATGAGCTATTACTTTGCTATTCCCATGCATCCCAATCGTATTACATTTCTAATCTCGCAACACACCAGATCGACCAGCTTCCTAGCTTTCCTGTCATGGGAAACATATCTACAGCCACTGTAAATTTGGGGTTTGATCCGAAAATTTCACCTAATTACAAAGTCATTTCTGTTCAAAAGCTAGACCCGAAACTTCATCAGATATCCATTTACTCGGATCAAACCCGTACGTGGACCATCTCAGGTAAGCCCTTTGACGCACCTGGTGACATGGACTTCAACGAGGGAGTCTTCTGCAATGGCGCAATTCACTGGATGAGACGCACACCAAAAGGGCTTTACTTTGATGTTAATACAGAGATCCTGAAAGAGATGCCTAAGCCTCCAGTTAATAAAGAACATTCCCTGGTCAGCTGCGAGTATTTTGGAGGGTCCTACGGCCGTCTTTACTATGGCAGCTCATCACCCGACCTGCCTTATTTCGAACTCTTTGAGATGAAAGAAGACTACAGTGGTTGGTTTCTGAAGACTTGGATTGATTTACAGGTCTTAGCAATGGATTTCCCCCTTATTGCTCGCAGATCCAAAAACCCACACCCTTTATTTGGACGTTATGAGGCTGACATTATATCAGTTGTACAAGACCAGTATTATGAAGATTTTGAGGTCATTCTCGCCATTCCCGGTGAAGTTATTGCCTATAACCCTGTTAGGAAATTCGCGACAAACTTGTGTGACTTAAGGCTAAGTGGAGATGACAGAGCCGTGTGGTATAGGATCTATTCTTGTTATCAGGTGCTATGACTATATGATCTTTCCGACCGTTTGTTTACTTTCAAGGATTGAACCATGTTATTGCTGTTTTTTTATGAGAATGAATGTGCATTTTGGCTACAGTGATGTAGTTTTAGATGTGCAGGATTTTTCAGTACAGAATGAATAGAGAGATGTGTTTTTTCAGTGTGAAGTGATGTTTGCTAAATCTGATAATGTTCTTGACAAACTAATTCAATTCAGCTCCTATCTTGTTCAATCCAACGGATACGCAATTCATATTCAGGCTTGTGCCAGACACGGTTTTCCTCAGCGCCGATTTTACAGTCCACACACAAGCAGAATACCAAAAAGTCTGAAACCAGAGGGCTCCCCTGTTGAACAGAGTTGGGTTATGGCTCACTCATCACATACACAGTGTTCACTGAACCGTGCTATAAGGTCACCCATAACACGACTCTCCTACTTGAGTTACCGAATAACGAGCTGTCTAAAACACCAGTGTTAGACTACATTATTATCATTACATGACTTCCAACTCTAGCACCTAGCAACGTATCTTATCTCCTTACATCTATACGGAGTATATAAACTAAGCAAATTGGATTAATTAAACCAAAAGGGAAATTAATAATTTGGACAACGTCATTAGACAACTAATAAGCTGAATTAGCCTTTGTTTTCTTAGAAACGGAAAGAAAATAAACTAAAGACAAATACTTGTTTAGAATCTACTTGACTACATACATCCTTTAGTTGTTAGAATCCCACTCAAGAAATCAGAGAGATGGAAAATGAAGATCAAGTAGTAGTTGTAATGGTACCTTTCCCAGCCCAAAGCCATCTCAATCAACTCCTCCGACTTTCTCAGCTCATAGCCTCATATAGAATCCAAGTACATTATGTTGGCTCGGCTGCTCACAACCACCAGGTCAATGTCCGCGACCAGAACTTGGAAATGCAAACACATGGTAATGGTAATGGTAATGGTAACGGTAACAGTAACATGTTTGTTAAAATCAAATTCAATGACTTCAAACTAGGTCCTTACAGTACACCCCCTCCTGACCCTAATGCCCGACTAACACCCCTTCGCATATGAGACCTCTTAGGCTAGCCACGGTCCATCTATACGGACTTTTGAAGGAGCTTGCAGTAAAGTACAGGAGAGTCAAGGTCATTCATGACAGTTTAATGGCTTCTGTGGTTCAAGATGTGAAAACTATTTCAAATGCAGAGGTTTACACTTTCCATGTTACATCTGCTTTCACGCTGTTTTTCAATAGATGGCAGTCTATGGCTGATAAACCATTTCAGCTCGATGTTGAGGACATTGCTAGACGTGTTCCATCTAATGAAGGGTACAATACGACATCTGACTTTACAGATTTTATAATCTCTCAGACTAGGTTGAGTTTGGAACTCGCATCCGCTTCAATCAATAACACCTGCAGGCTGATTGAAGACAGGTTCATCGACTTATTCAAAAACTTGCCCATGAATTCCAAGATCAGACACTTCCCTCTTGGACCTTTCAACCCGATAGAGAAGAAGATCAATGTTATTGCTGAAGAATGCAATAACAGACACAGATGCCTGCAATGGCTAGATCGGCAAGAGATTAACTCTGTAATGTATGTGTCTTTTGGTACACTTACCTCAATGACTGATGAGCAGATAGCAGAGATAGCAATTGGGTTGGATAAAAGTGGGCAAAAGTTCATATGGGTTCTTAGATTTGCTGATAAAGGCGATATTTTCACACATGATGAGACAGCAAGGCAGCCTAAGCTGCTAGACAAGTACCACCAGAGGTTGAAAAAACGAGGCTTAGTGGTGACAGAATGGGTCCCCCAGCTCGACATTCTTGCGCATCCATCAATTGGGGGGTTCATGAGTCACTGCGGATGGGGCTCATGCGTGGAAAGCATTAGCATGGGAGTAGCAATCGCAGCCTGGCCTATCACCTCTGACCAGCCAAAGAACGCGGTCCTAGTAACTGAGGTTCTTGGAGTTGGTATAGTTGTTCGTGAGTGGGAACACAGAGGTACAGTTGTGGTTTCGAGTACAGTTGAGAATGCAATTAGAAAATTGATGCAAACAGAAGAAGGAAAACAAATCAGGAAAAGAGCTACTGAATTAGGATCTCGTGTTAGAGCGTCATGTGCCAAAGGCGGTTCTTCCCGTTTAGAGTTGGATTCTTTCATATCTCACATAACTAGATCCTAGATATTGTTCTCTTACCATTGTTTTCTTGTTATGGTTTATCTTTATATCAATCAAGCTTTCTTCTTTACTATCGAAAAACACCTTTCCAATGTCTGTTTTATCTTTGAAAGTTTGAATTCAACAGTTTTGTAATTTTTCTAATGCCTATTTGTCTTTGTATTCAACAGTTTCGTAATCATTGGCTTTTGCCATTGAATGAAAAAAAATCGACTATTCTAATAAACTCACATATTAGGTCATTACCCTTTTCATATTCTTGAGTAAGGCGGCATCGCCATTTGACTTTTCAGGTGAAGAGAAGGCGGCCAAATGAGACTGACTAATGCAGTGAAATACTGAAATGGAGGAAGTAGTCTTTACTAAAATTTACGGTTCTGAGATAGCACACAGTTCAATCTTTAGCAATCGCTTAGATGAAGGATTTTTTATTTCTAGTATAAATATTGTGGGAAGTGTAATTGAAAAAGAATGAAAGTACATACACTCGATCTGCCTTGATTTAATTTTGCTCTCAGAATACAACAGTCTTGTTCTCCAGGAAAGGTAAAACCCGCAGCTCACAGTAACACTTTATCGCCTTGGCAAGACATTGTTTCTCAAGGTTTTCCGACTTCTGAACAAAGCTCTGGAAGTTATCTCTGTGGGAAACTCTCTCAACCTGCAGCATAGAACATAAGACAATTCAGTTTTTTAATAAATCTAGCCAATGAAGGAAATAAGCTATGGAGTCCAAACCTACACACTCCGTACTATGCTAGTAAAGTCATGTAGAGATGGTTTGAATCCCGTCAGCATAAATATTGTTCATTACACAGGTCTTTACTCTTTATAGGTTGAATACTTAAAGAAAGGAGTTATCACGGGCTTAGTAGGGTATATATGATGGAATATGACATAATGTACACCGTACTTAAAGGCATACTATTTGTTCAATGATTGCTCCTGCATCAAGTTCTTCGGTCACAAAGTGAGCAGTAGCACCAATCATTTTCACTCCATAATCAAAGGCCTGCCAACGTCACCTGCAAAATAGTAAGTACAGGGACACACCAAAATCTTGCAAGCGCGAAATTTATTGAAAGTAGAGAGAAGCAAAATGGAACCTGTCTGGAAGGATTCCCACCCTTGAATGATGGCAAAAGGCCGTGATGAATGTTAATTATGTCCTTTCCATACTTTTTCAAGAAATTCCCTGAAAATATCTACAAAAAGATTATGCAAAATCAAGAATTACAGTGAACAGGAAAAGAAAATGAAGAAGAAGAATAGCTCATGAATATCAAAAGTCAACAACATTACGAGTCACAGCCCAAAATCTGTTTTGAGGTTGCCTCAAGTTTAAGACGGTCTTTTTTGTAAGCTGAAGACGGTCTTATACATGTTTTCTCTGTCTTATTATTTCAGGTCTTTAACACTCGCACTTTACAAAATGTAAACATGTTTCCTTTGTCTTATTGTCAACTCCAACATCTGTTGCTTCGTAGTTTATTCATAGTTCCTTCGGCCTTAATAAAACTCCAAACTTTGTGATTATCATGGAAATTTGTAGCGCAAGCAGCCTAAGAACAGTGTACAACAACATTGGCCCAACACCTAAATGGCTTCCTCCCATGGCGAGGTGAGGGGTCATGTGCACGTGGCCTTGATGCCAATGGAGTCAAATATTGTATCAAGTGACTGCCATTATCAATGCAAAAAGAAGGGCAGAGCCAGTTTAGTGAGCAATTTACTTTATTTCATCATAATCCAGTACCAAGGAATAGTGAGAACAACCTTATGTAGCTACAACAGAAAGTGTCACTAGCAGAGGATGAATATATAGGAGGGAGATCAGGGGTACCTGCATGTACCTCGCAAGTATTAGAAAATCTGTATCCTGAACTAAATCCAGGATCTCCTCTTCCCTTTTGTTTACAGCACTAGTGTTTAGAAAATGATATGGAATCTGATACCGCTCAAGAAAACGCATCGCATGGGAGTCTGGATCTCTATGATGATTGCTGCAAGAACAACAGAAATCTCAGTGAAGATAGCACATATTAAGAGTAACATGAAATGTGGGGGAAAGGGTGTGTTCATTGATAACCTTATCACACAAGTTATATCAACAGGCAGTCTTTTGTCTTGCCATGCATGTAGCAAATCAACAAGACAATGATCCTACAATAAAATTAATGAAAGATAGTGTTATATTATGGAATACCGGCTCGCTTCTCCATGACGAAAATGAGGGGATAAAAGGTAAAATAAAAAGAAGACCTGCTTAGAAGCAAAAACTGCAATTTTGTATTTTGGATCCAGATCAGGCACGCGAACTACTGATTTTATTGCACTGAACATTGCACCAAGTTTGAGGAAGTCGGCATCCATTTGCGTCCTTGGCCATTTGGATGGATCAAAAATAAAGTCACTGAAAAGCAAAGGAACCAATAATTATTACTCCATGTAAAAGAAATTTCAAACCACCTTTTCTCACAGTGAAGGTTCAAACTGTAACATTTTAGCATCAGTGGCCACTGACTAGCTTAGGTGGTAATGTCATTGAGCGAGTGGTACTCATCACATGAGATCAAAATTCGTCATCATCAAAACTGTTATTACGGCTCCATTCAAACCAAAATCTGATCACTGACTGAAGACTGTAGGCTGGTAGCCATTACCTCATGCAATGGGGTAAGCAGGTGAAAATGAAATAAGCGATAAAAAGGACAGTATAATGTGTACCTAATCGGGAGTAATAACAAAAGGATAATGTTTCGAAATTGTAGCATGTACATATACTAGAAGAAAAATGACCACTATCAATAGCTCTGAAAGCAAGAGCAATATACAGAAGCTCAATTATGAAGCGAAATCTAGCTACATTGCACTACCAGCACAGTTTTTATCCCATAAATTTCCTCGATGCTCCTAAATTTACCAAACTCTATGAAGAGCTTCACAATTCAAGTGCTAATCTCTCCTCTCTAACCAAAATATATGTCAAATCATCAAATGTCTTAAATACTACTCCCTCTAACATGCATTCCTATATAGTTGCGCCAAAACCTATATTGGGCATTTCGGAGATATAGAGGAAGTAACAAACCCGCTATTGTGTTCTATAAATGCTCTCAGAGCACCAGTATGAAGATATGATATCCCATAAAAATTTAACCAAAGCAAAAGAATAGTAAGTCTTTGGCTCAATCAGAAATGGATAAATTGGCATAGGTCAATCAAGGCGACGATAATGCAGCAAAAAGCAAAAAGCAAAATGCAAAAGAAAAAGACCTTCTGGAATAAAAGATAGGCTTGTTTTCAGGCACAAAAACATCAGCTCCAAGAATGTTTCCACCCCTTGAAGCAATACACTCTGATAACTTGGCCACTATCCCAACTGCATCCTACATTTTCCCCACAAATTATGGAATAAGAACGTAATACGACCTTTGATTGGTTAAACACTCGGTATTGCAACAACAAATAAGATATCCAATACACTATAGAACCATTGTACACTGTAAAACGATCTTACACAGTAATCAATGATTAGTGCATTTCCTATCAAACAAACAAGAAGATTCAATCTTTTCACAATTTAAACATATGGGCACCAACCAAAACAAACGGACGATTGAGACGGAGAGAGTAATTAACATTGGATAGTGTAAAACAATAAAGACTCAAACTTTTCATAATTTTTGGGCACCAACCAAAACAATTACTCCCTCCGCCTCGATCACTTTACTTAACTTGTTTTTTCGTATACTAAACAAATGACTGAGACAGAGGTAGTGATTACTGTGGATAACGTAAAATAATACAAAACGAATACGAGTAGAAGAATAACTTACAGGGCAATGAAAGACATGGATGCCATGAACGAGAGAGGGGTCTGCAGGTGATTTACAAGAGTTGAAGGATCTCTTTGTCAATTTAGAGAAGTTGGGTTGTTGTTGTGATGATAATCTTCGAAAAATATTCATGTTTTTTTGCAATAATTTTGGACCTTAATTCTTCATCATGCTAAGATATTGGTTTGTGGAACTGAGACAGCCCAGACAGGAGTGTACGAAAGGTGAATAATTGGGTTGCCATTTTTTTCACCAACTAATTTCTGCATATTATTCACAATCCTCTGGAAATTATGGTGGCCAATCACTTAGATTAGGAAACACACAAAATACTCCCTCCAATTCGTTATAATGTTCCCCTTTGCTTTTGGCACGATACTTACTATTAATAAAAATGAATAAAGGACATTGGTGGGGTTAGTGTTAGGAGAGAGAGATGAATTAATAAGACTTAAATAAAGAGTTGTGGGGCCAAAACATTAAGAAAAGTAATAAAATATGAGTAAAAGAGTTGTGTGGGGTTTGGTTATAGGAGAGAGATGAATAAAATAAGAGTAAAAGTTAGCAAAAAAGGAAATGGGAACATTACTTGAATAATCCGTTTCGAAAAAGAGGGAACATTATAGCGAATAAGAGGAAGTATTAAATATAGGTTTGCAAGGTTGAGAACTGGCCCATCATTATCCGTCTTAGTATAAAAACGACCTAAATATGCTTCCACTTGCATATTTGGTACAAACCTTTTTTTAGTCCCTAAACATCTTTTTTATCTTGTCTACCATATTTTACAACAGATTTGTGTCTCAATAAAGAGTACTTTGTAATCGAAGAGATTATAAAAGTTAGGTGGATTTTTCTATAACACTTATAGATTCGAATTTGGCTTTATTTTAGGAGGTCGTTGGAATTGTGCTTTAAACAATTTCTTAATTGTTCTTGTGTAATTAATGATTATGAGGGAAATGAGTCGCTAAAGTGATTGCCGCCTTTTCTACTGTAGATGTAGTTCTCAACGTAATTTTCATCACGGGTAGTTCGAAAACAGCATTTCTAATGTAGATTAGTTCTCAACGCAATTTCATCATGGGTAGTTCGAAAACAGCATTTACACTGCAAATATAAAACCAACTTGGCACCAATTTTCATTCATATTTCATATCCTTCTTAACTGAGTCTTTTATTAAAATAATATTTAAAAATAAAAAAATTATCATTTTGGTTTTAAATCAAAACAATTTGTCAAATTAGTGTTCGTGTAGGACCGGAGAAACCAAACTTAAGACCCATAAGCCAATACCTTTGCCAATCACCATTGATAACCTCTCCCCTTCCTTGACCACAACACTATCGGTAAGTCACTAACCACCACCCCATCGCTAGCCACCCCACCATGAACCACCACTTAACCCATGAAGCACCACCGCCCCACTCACTCCTACGACCACCGCCAACTCCACTCACTAGACATCACACCCGAATTCACCACCACCATAACCAAAATCTCCACTATTTACCACTCGAACAAACCACCAGCAGCAGCCAACTCAAAGCCCTCGGAAAATTAGACCATACCTCGCTATGTGTTGACATATGGGCAGTGGTGGAGCGAGGGGGGCACCCCCGCTAAAGTTTGAAAACTTCGAATTTTTTAGTTAAAATTTTCGAATTTTTTCGAAGCACCCTTATAATATTTCTCTTTCGCCCCCGCTGCCTTAAAATATTGGCTCTGCCCCTGCATATGGAGAAGGTTTTGAACTAAGGAGTGGTCCATTTTTCTGGGTGAAACAGGGAAGGAAATGCTCAGTGGTGGATAAACGTCGTCGTCGGTGGTGACGAGCATTGGGTGTGGTTGCGGGTGTTGACGGCTGATGGAGATAGCTAGATGTAGTGGGCACCTTTACCGAAGAACACCTTTACCACACCCAAAATCACGGAAACCGAAAACGAAAATTAGCGGACGAAACGATATGAGGGAGAGAGACGGTGTTGGCAACGAGCGAGGTTGGTTTCGTCGGACTTTTGGCGAGTGCAATGGTGAGTTTTGTGTTTGGAATGCCGGTCGTCCGGATTGGGTTGCTTCAAGGGATGTCGAGGACGGGAATGTGGTGGGTCTGGGAGTACGTAGGTGTAACACCCCCATACTCCAAGTGCCTTACCAGGACCACTCAAGGCATGGAAGTGCTACCATCTCGGTTACCCGAGGCAATGATAATCAAATGACAATGAAGAAACATAATTTAAATAACAAAATAGTTTAAAGTGATTACATGATCAAAACCAAAACCAAAACCAAAACTGAAATACAAGATTCTCAGACGGTCTACTGCTAAAACTATCAAAGCTATAAAATATCGTCTGACACAGCGGAAGACTTCTAACTGCCACGTGATGACTCATCCCAGCTATCCCATACGCGTCATATCATACCTGCTCAATAATCGCTCACCACCCCGAATGGATCACCACAGTTTTTAAAACATTAAACAAATGGTCGTACTAATCACACAATTTATATAACAACCAACAACACAAGAAACAAGCAGCTCACACGGTCACACACACAATCACACCCACTCCAATCAATCTCCGTCACCGACTGTCCACTGGACCAGCCCTGCCAGTGGGGGACCGCAGCCGTTCCCACCTAAGCCCCGCTCATCATACCGAGCGATAACCCTGTCCCATTAATCTGCACATCCCCTCCCGTGTCGGGTTCCACGGAGGGCGAAACTAGGGCGTGAAGCCACTCCCGCAAGTGACTCCACTCAGCCAAGAACGCATCTCGAGAACCAGAGACAAACAATCACAATCAACAACCGTCACAATACAATTACGATAGTATTAAACAACCACAACACATCAACAACACATTATGGGACTAATACTGAGTAGGGAAACCCTACCTGGAACAGCAACACAATCAGACGGTCTCAACAGCTGTATCAAAATTCCTCTTCTACGAATCCTCCTCCTAACATATAATCACATAATTACTAACAATCACAAAACTAACACAAATCCCCAATCCCAAAATTAGGGTTTAAACAAAGTTAACTAAATACTATAAAATTGGTATGTAGATCTTACCCTTGACGCAAGGAACACTATGATGCAAAGAACAAGATGATCCGACACTCCTAGCCTTGGGGATTTGCCAACAACGCGACGAGAGAGAACTACGTAACTCCTTTTTCTTTTGAAAGGTTTAGAAAGGTTAAAAATGATGAAATAAACTGACGGAAACTTTTTATATCAAACTCGCGTTATTAGCAAAACCCGTCAAAACAACCCCGTAAAACACACTTACTCGATCGAGTAAATAACGTACTCGATCGAGTGCCGCTTACTCGATCGAGTACCAAGGCTACTCGATCGAGTACCCAACAGGTCAGAAACTGTTTTAAAACGCAAAACACACTTACTCGACAGAGTAAGGCCCACTCGATAGAGTACCCAGAGACTCATAAAACCGTGGTATTACAGTCTTCCCTCCTTAAAAAGAACTTCGTCCCCGAAGTTCAACCCATACCCAAAAACAAACATACTAACTCGATCAAGACACAACAACCAACTAAGAACTCAAAACAAAACCCCAACCGACCAAACATGAACTCGTAACCCCAACTCCACCAACTATTCCTACTTCCACCACATGGCTCACGATATCGTACCAACTCCATTATATCTCTCTCGATCCTAACTCCATACACTACCAACACAAACGCTGCTAGCTCCGTAAAATATCATCCACTAGATGATCCAATATCAAGATACTCATAACATCAAACGAAATGTTACATTCTACCACCCTTAAAAGGAACTTCGTCCTCGAAGTTTACTTACACTCATAAACATCATCAAGCCACTATCAAAACTATCGAACTTCTAAACATCATCATCCAACCCTTACCACTATCGAAGTATTCTCACACTCCTAAGCATCACACTTCTACAAGCACGGCCATGGCCTTTTAACAGTATCATCCACAAAACAAATCAGCTACTTCCAATTATATTACAACATGCACCACCATGAAACTGTAGATACCTCATTTCTGCACCTCCCGCAAACCACCCGATGATAATTGGGCCGCATGTTTGCTACGCGAAACGATTTGTGACAGTTCGTAAGATTATCGTCAAGTGATTGCTCAAACATTAATGTCTACCTCTTAGTTGTCATCTACGTGCCGATACGGTCGTTTTGACAGTAATTAGAGTACATTTGGAGTCCGGGCCTATAACCGTCTCCATTTTCTGATAACCGTTAAATCCCGAGTCAGAATGTTCTGGAATGTTCCGGATATTTCTATTCCATATTTCATAATTTTCATCCTTTGGTAAACAATTTCCCGTAATATTCACATAAGATATTAAGGAAAACCAAATTATTCCGTCCTACCATAACTTAAACACGGAAATCTTTCTTCCGCAGGAGGAAACCACTTGGGAACAGACGCAGCAGGTGCTGCGCCTCTTCCAAGAGACGCAGTGGCGGCTGCGCCTCTTCCCAAGCCCTTTTCTGCGTATTTCTCGTATCTTTTTATATCTTTCCGAGATTCACTTCCAAAGAGTCTCCGAAACCCTAATTCCTTCACGTGATTAGTATAAATAGGAGCCTTCGCTCCTCATATTTCTCACGCGAGTGTCCGCCCTTCTCTTCTCCCATTGCATTCTAGACTTTTGTTCTTACTTTTTGGCGTCTACGTGCTTGAACATTCGACCACGTAAGCTCGGATCTTTCTGAGTACCAGCCTCGTTTGCATGACCGACCAATTTGACCAACTCCACATCAATCAACTTAATTAATCTAATCGTTTTCCTCTTACGAGGGCACTTTCTTTGCATTCGCGTCGAGCATCACTAATCGATATCTTAGTCCTTCTCGTTTCGTCAAACATGTAAGTCTGAGGGTGTATAATCCTTATTTATTTATTGTATTTTAATTATTGTATCACAATTGTAAGGTTTATGTCGACAATACCAATTAAAACCGATTTCTAAAACCCTTTGTTTAAAACCCTTTTTTACGGATTTTCAGAAGACAAACCGTCGAGAAAGGACGCAAAGAATCGCTGCGCCTCTTGAAGGAGCTAGCATTTCGCCGCACCTCTTCGTGAGGCCGCCAGATTCTCGCTTCCTTTCTTCTTCCTTAAATCCCTCGCAATTCGTCTTGTTTTATTCGTCTTTGTTTTGTTTGTTTGTTAATTCTTTGTTATAATAGCATGATGATCTCATATGTATATTGTTCATCATTCATTAACACGTTTAATTCGTCATAAATCCAACTTAAATCCCTTATAATCTCATATTCGCGGGTTTTCGTCATTAAATTCAATCCGGGTTGTGGAAATTCGATTTGTTCATATTGAGTTACTGAATTCGTCTTTGATATATTTTAATCTGTCTTTTGTCATATTCATCGCGTGTTCATCATTAATTCGTTATTAATTCATCATGTTTAGTTTAGTCCAATTAATTTGTTTAGTTTGTTAATATCGTTCACTCCTGTAATTAATCCATCTTAATTCCGTCTCACCCATGTTTTACTGTTTTCATGACCCATTAATCATATGTAATTAATAACATATTAATCACTTCCATCCGAGTATATAATTTAATCAATCATTAAATTTACCAATTGATATTAACAACACGCAATTCCGGCTTCACAGCCAGAATTCAGGTCAGGAACAGACGCAGCAACTGCTGCGCCTATTCCAAAGGACGCAGCTCTGCTGCGCCTGTTCCGGGTTGAATTCTGTCCCTGAACTCCGTTTTTGCCTTGACTTAGTTATTTAGCTTGCATATAATTAACTATTAATCGTATTATCACCTTCTGTTTTGTTCGTTAATTTGTTCATTCTTTTATTCGTTTTCTCAAATTATCCGTTTTAAAGGTATTTTCGACATAAATCGCCTAATCCGTTGTAATTATTGTAATTTCATTATTGCATTTTATTCTCTTTATTGTATTTATCAGTATCTTCTTGTATCATTTGTATGTTTTCACATGTAATTGAACATTAAATCCTACTTCGACCCAATTGTTTGCTAATTACGTGTCAACCGACTTAGCCTAATTCCTCACATGCTAGGATTAAAACTTGGATGTTGCATTGCATGCATATAGCCGACGATATATCAAGTACGAATAACTTCCCTAATCATTAGTAGAGGCCGCTATCGAGGCGGGCGGGATTAGGTGTTCGATCAAAAGAGCTTCCTAATACGTACCCTCACCCCTTACTCCAGATATCTGTGAACACCCGTGTTCATTGGCATCCACGAGAGTCATTCTAGACATAGAATGCTAAGGGTAACGATTGCTTAGTGTTCATGTCACTACTTTGTGTCTTGACATGACACGAGGTATTCGAACGGTTCCAATTTCCCATAAAAATTGGTGGCGACTCCATACAAAAATGCAAACGCTTGTTCCTCTTTCCTCCCAAGCACCCCCGTGGGCCCCCGCTGTCCACAGTTTGGCGACTCCGCTGGGTATAATACACTTACGTGTAGCAAGGGTGAAACTTGAACAAGGTTAGGGAATAGTTTGTACAAGACAATTGTCGGTTTTCATAACTCGGTCTTCCTAGACCGTTTTATTCGGCCTTCCTAGGCCCAACCCAACCCACTCGACCAATCGTCCCGTCTAAACGATCCTAATTCTTATTTGGGCCTAAGGATGGATAGCGATTGACGTCATCCATACCATGATGCTTACTCTTGTTTGTATCAAGGGCCTTCACTACTTGAGGAAATGGACTAGGAATCGGCCTTACTCTTGTTTGGTACGAGCCTCTCCACAGACTTCGGGTTTGATGGTTCGGTATGGCAACCCACCCTTTAAACCAAAACCCTTTTAAATGCACTCATCATCCCGTTATAATTCTTGTATAAATGTTTGTACCTTACGTGATCACCATTTCTAAACAAAACCATGACGATTTTTCAAAAAATCAAAACCCTTTTCTTAATCAAAATTTCGAAATAGGCCTTCGATTAGCGCAAAATCTAGTCAAAACTCTGTCCGTTTGTCGTGTCAAAATTCGGGCCACAAGCCCAATTCAAAACCTCACTTTGAGTCCACTCCTACAACTACACTATAGTTGACTAGGACACACATTTTCAAAAATCTTGTCTTTCTTCAAAACTCACTCAACACAAGTGGCACACACCCACTTCACGAGTCAAAACATTTCTTCTTTTAGCAAGTGTGGTAGAATGGTCGATCGTGTTTTGATTCGTCGTCGATCTCTTATCCAGTTTTCAAGATGCCTGGATCCAGTGAAACAAACCTCCACCAACTTCAAGATGGTAATGATCGAATCCTAGCCGCTCTAGCCCAAATGCAAGTTACCCAAGACCAAGTCTATGACCGCCTTGAGCTCATCGAAGGCCGTATCTATGCCGTAGAGGGAAGGTTACCTCCTCATGAAAGTGAAGTACTAGGTGACTCCGATAATGAATCCAAGGATGAAAATCCTCTCATGGGGATGACTGTAGCTGAGAAAAGACTCCAATACTTAGAGAAGCAATTGATGTACCTTAAGGGGGATGACATTTATAGGGAGAACAATCGCAAGTATGAGGCCGTCAATTCCAAATTGCCAACCAACTTCAATATGACGGATATCCCTAAATTCAAGGGGCATGAGAACCCTTTGAACCACATCCGTGCCTTCAAGGATTACATGTCTATCAAAGGCATCAAACCCGAGATGTTCTTAAGGATCTTTCCTTCATCTCTTGACACCATCCCGAAGCAATGGTTCTACTTCTTAGATCACAAGAAGGTCGCTACTTGGGAAGATGCCGCAATCGAATTTTCTAAACAATATGCGGATAATGCCGAGATCCAAGTTAACATGCGCACTCTAAAGGTTCTTACCCAAAATGACAAAGAAGGATTCACCGACTTCCTAAGTAGGTGGAGGAAGACTAGTACCCAACTAGTTGAACGCCCGGATGAGGCTACCCTTGTAGAAAAGTTTGTGGATAATCTCAAACCCATCTATGCCAATCATTTGAGATACCAAAATATCAAAACTTTTAAGGACTTGACCGTGCTAGGGACAAGGATTGAAGATGACATCCGTAAAGGACTCTTGTCCAAAACGGTAGGTCGAGGATATCAAGGTTCAACAAGTCGTTCATACGGCTCTACTAGCAAGACCGATGAAGTTAACCTTCTCGAGCCATCCAAGAAAAGTACCCCACCAAGGAAATTCACAAATCTTGGGGACACTTACTCCAAAGCTATAAAAAGGTTAATGAAGCAAGGTAAACTCCAACCCATTGGACCTACTCCCGAACCCGAAAGGAAATCCAAAAGTGGGACGAGAATTCGCATCGTGAATACCATAGGGGCAAGGGGCACGACACAGAAAAATGCTACAAGTTGAAAAACGTGCTTCAAGACATGATTGAAGATGTTCAATTGCCAATACCACCGGGAGGTAAACCCAACAACACTCAGAATCCTCTTGGAGTTCTAGTGATCACAAGTGATTAATCTACCTTAGATTGCTCACACCTCATTTCTCTAATCAAAAATGAAATCTATGCAATCGAGAATGAAGGGCTCTACTCTACTATCTCCCCTACCATTTCCGACTTCACCACATGGGCAAGGAGTGTGGATAGACAAGTTTGGGAATTAGAGAATGTGGTGACAACTTTACGCAATCCCAACGCAACGACCAAAGAACATGTGCCACTAATCTTCTCTCAAAATGCCACTATGCAAGAAATAGTCACCGTAGTTGATAAACTAGTCGACCAAATCATACGACTAGAAGATGATATCATGAGAATGAAGGAACTAAGCGCAATCAATGGGGTTTGGATCGACGATGATGAGGACGAGTACCTCATTGAAAACTCCCTAGTCAAAGAAATAGTCCAAAATGGTGAAGACCAAGATGTGGACCACCTAACTCGTTCGGGCCGTCCATATCAAAGCACTTCTCAAAATGGTCCAACCAACGTCATCACACCAAATGACAACGAAGATGACTCCCCTGATCATTTGCTCAAGAAATTACAGAAGACAAAGGTTGATCTTTCAGTCTGGCAATTGGTAGCAAGCTCATTCCCACATCGCCAAGCTTTACTGCAAGCTTTGGCCAATCTAAATGTAGCACATAACTCCACTCCTGAGGATGTAGTCAACTTGGTCTTCCAAGAATCACCAAAGCTAAGTAATCCTATTACTTTCTCGGACGAAGATTTGCCACCTTTTGGCGCTAGTCACAACCTTGCTCTATACATCACTGTCATTTGTCTAAAGAAGAATGTGCCAATGACCTTGGTAGATGATGGCTCTGCAGTCAACGTCATACCCCTCAAAACGGCATACAAGCTAGGCATAAAAGAGTCTGATTGGACCCCTACCAATCAAGGTGTGCGTGCATATGATGGTACACGACGAAAGGTGGTAGGACTTGTCAACCTAACCATAGCCACGGGGCCAATTGAACGAAAGGTTAACTTCCAAATAGTGGACATTGAAGCTTCCTTCAACATACTCCTAGGAAGGCCGTGGATTCACGCTTCCAAAGCGGTAACATCCACTCTTCATCAAAAGATCAAGATCCCACTAAATGGCAAAGTAGTGACAATCACTTCGTCACCCATCAAGGCAATAATCGAAAAACAGTCGAACAATCAAGTCCTTGCGGATCCCGTATATGAACTTGGGGGCTTCCAAAGCGTGAGCGTCATAGAAAGTGAGTTGGCACCCTTATACTATGATCCCTACTCCAACTTGGTGGTCAACCACATACTCAAAACCCAGGGATACTTCCCTGGAATGCCTTTGAACCCTACCCGAAGAAATACCTTCGCACCATACAAGGAAGGCAACTCAAAGAGGATACCACTTGGACTAGGGTACAAACCCACAAAAGAGGAGGTTCTCGAAATGCTTGCCCAAGTCCAAAACCGTAAGCACGTAGGAGTCCAAATGCGACCCTATCTCCCTACTTTAAATGGGTACTTTGTTCAAGAAGGAAGTCTATAACTCTTTCACGGATTTCCCGAGCCTTGGCACTATCTTGAGAGGAAGCTAGCCTGAATCGAGATCTTTCACGATTGCTACTTTATCCCTCCAGAAACGGTTCCTACCGTCAAAACCCGTCAAGCACCTTGCTTAGACGAACAAGCTGTTAGCCTATTGTTTGGAGAAGATCGATTTGTTAGGGCCGCGCAGGATGAGATCATTACCATGATACTTCAAGACGATCGCTTCAACCCCACCGCGTTAATCACAGAAACCAACGCAAGACAGCAGAAAGGATGGAGAAAATCAATCAAGTGGACCAACAATCAAGGAAGACTCTTCAAGCTCACCACTGGAGAAGGAGAGATGTTCAAAGGAGAACCAGAAGACGATGAGTTCGAGTCGGAGTCGGAGTCAGAGTCGGAGTCTAGAGAAGTCTTTAGAGAGTCTACTCCTGTCGTCATCCCCACTCCCTTTGATTCTCCTAGCTTAGCTTCGAGTAGTCACAGTAGTTCGGGAAATGCCCCAACCATCTGTCCTTTGCCGCCACCGACCATGGATCGGTTGGCTTCTTTGTTTCAACTTTACTCAAACTTTAATATGAATAAATCAGGTTCCGCTTACTCTTTGTGTTATCTTGAGTGCAATTTGCATTTACGATGATACCGAGGATGACCAAGACCCGGACTCGATCGAAATACCTCCCTACGTAGCCAAAGAAATACTACAGGAAGGGGAAGGGGGACCAGTAATAGAGGACACCGAACCCATCAATGTAGGAACCGAACTAGAACCCCAAGAACTTAGGATAGGGACTACCTTGAGCTCTACCGAAAGGGCTGATTTCATAGACCTCCTAAACGAATTCAAAGATGTTTTCGCTTGGTCCTACAAAGACATGCCAGGGATCGACAGGGATATCGCCGAACATAGAATCCCGATTAAGCCAGGTTTCAAACCTGTAAAACAGAAGCTTCGACGAATGAGAACGGAATGGGCTCTCAAGATTAAGGAAGAAGTCGATAAGCAATTCAAAGTCGGGTTCATCAAAGTTTCCGAGTATTCTGACTGGGTAGCCAACATAGTACCCGTACCCAAAAAGGATGGGAGAATCCGTGTTTGTGTTGATTTTAGGGACTTGAACAAAGCAAGTCCAAAAGATGACTTCCCTCTACTTCACATCGACATATTGGTGGACAATACTGCAGACCACGCATTACTATCCTTCATGGATGGGTATGCGGGTTATAATCAAATCAAAATGGCCATGGAAGATATGCATAAGACCGCATTCGTCACTCAATGGGGAACCTATTGCTATACGGTCATGCCGTTTGGATTGATCAACGTCGGAGCTACATATCAACGCACCGCAACTACACTCTTACATGATATGATGCACAAATAAGTTGAGGTATACGTAGATGACATGATTGTCAAGTCCAAGGAAAGAGAGGGGCATATTGCGAACCTTCGCAAGTTCTTCGCAAGGCTACGAAAGTACAATATGAGGCTCAATCCTCAGAAATGCACATTCGGGGTAACATCGGGTAAGCTCCTGGGATACGTCGTTAGTCAAAGAGGTATAGAAATAGACCCTTCCAAAATCAAAGCTCTGATCGAAATGCCACAACCTCAAACAGAAAAAGAAGTCAGAGGCTTCCTGGGAAAAGTGCAGTATATAAGTCGATTCATATCGAAACTCACAATGATTTGCGAGCCTATCTTCAAGAAACTCAAGAAAACAGACCACACCATGTGGGATGATGATTGTCAAAAGGCATTCGACCGAATCAAAGAGATATTGGCTAAACCACCAGTGCTCATGCCACCACAACGAGATCAACCTCTTCGTTTATATCTCACAGTAACCGAAACAGCCATGGGTGCCATGTTAGCTCAAACAGTAGGAAGTGAAGAAAGAGCTATCTACTACCTTAGTAAGAAATTCTTGGAGTACGAGTGCAAATACTCGCAACTCGAAAAGACATGCTTCGCTCTTGTGTGGGCAACGAAGAAGTTGCGCCATTACATGCTTAGCTACTCCGTCAAGATATACTCCAAAATGGATCCAGTCAAATATCTCTTCGAGAAACCCGTCCTCAACGGACGCCTAACAATATGGACCCTGATGCTCTCAAAATTCGACCTCAAATACGTTCCACTGAAAGTTATTAAAGGGCGCGCCGTCGCCGAGTTCTTCGCAGAAAATCCCATCAATGACGCACAAACGATAGACACTTGGTCATTTCCAGACGAGGATATACTCCAAACTGATGTAGATTCCTGGGACCTTTACTTTGATGGAGCATCAAACTTAAGAGGATTTGGAATAGGAGTGTTGCTCATTTCTCTCGAAGGCGAGCATACACCAATCTCTGTCAAACTCGACTTCGAGGTGACAAACAAACGCAGAATCACGAAGCTTGTCTCATTGGACTACAAGCGGCAGTGAGCTTAGGCATTAAAAACCTCCGAGTACATGGGGATTCATCACTGATCATCAACCAAGTTACAGGATCTTGGAAAATTCGAAGCGAAAGCCTCGCACCTTATCAAGCCAGAATAGACCAAGTTGCCCAATTCTTTGATCACGTAACCTACCTACACCTACCTCGGGAAGAAAATCAATTTGCAGACGCTCTTGCGAAACTTGCATCTTTGATTAATATGCCGGATCACATGGTGGAAATGCCTTTATGCATCGAACGACGGTCAGAGCCGGCTTATGTCCACCAAATCACCAATGAAGAGGAAATCGCGCAGGAACCCTGGTTCCAAGCAATCCTGAACTTCAAGCTTAATGGCACCCATCCACCGGATATGGACAAGAGGGGGCAACGTGCTATACGCCTACTCGCTTCCCAATACGTTCTCATGCAAGGGGAATTATACAAAAGAACACCTCTTGGTGTAATCTTACGTTGCCTTGATCATTCACAGGCGCGAAAGGTGATGGAAGAAGTCCACAACGGAGAATGCGGTCCTCACATGAGTGGGCCCATGATGGCGAAGAAAATCACACGTTTGGGGTATTATTAGACCACAATGGAATCCGATTGCATCAAATATGTAAGGCATTGCCATAATTGCCAAATCTTCGGGAATGTACAACATGTCCCTCCTTCATTGCTCTATACAATGACATCTCCTTGGCCTTTTTCCGCTTGGGGAATTGACATAATCGGGAAGATAACCCCGGCCGGAACAGGAGGTCACTGTTTCATCCTAGTAGCAATTGACTATTTCACCAAATGGGTAGAAGCGGCTTCCTACACTAGTCTTCTGACTAAAAACGTGGCAAAGTTCATACAAAACAACATCATCTGTCGATATGGTTGCCCACATGAGATCATTAGTGATAATGGATCACATTTCCAAGCTGAGACCGAGCAGTTGCTAGCCAAATACAAGATTAGGCATCACCACTCTTCGCCATATAGACCACAGACTAACGGCGCGGTAGAGGCGGCAAACAAGAATGTTGTCACGATTCTCAAGAAAATGATTGACAACTATAGAGATTGGCCAAGCAAGATACCCTTTGCTTTGTGGGGATACCGTACATCTGTTAGGACACCCACTGGGGCTACTCCTTTCTATTTGACCTACGGCATGGAAGCTGTACAACCAGTCGAGCTAGAGATACCATCCTTGCGTATTTTACTCGAAAGTCAAATCCCGGAAGCCGATTGGAAGAGGGATAGATATGAAGAACTCATCCTCCTGGATGAACGTAGGCTACGCGCCTTGCATAATGTCCAAACATATCAAGCACGTATCAAACGAGCTTTCAACAAAAGAGGTAGGCCAAGAAACATTAAAGAAGGAGACTTAGTACTTAAATCGGTTAGAGCTCTTTTACCTGTTGACCCACGGGGAAAATTCAAACCTAATTGGGCCGGACCATTTCTAGTCAAATCCATACTCCCAGGGGGTGCGGTTAGAATCATTGAGACCTAGACGGAATGAGTTTTCCAACCCAACAAACCTTGACCAACTAAAACGGTACTATGCTTAGAATAGGAACAGAAACGCGCCTCGCGTAACCCTACGTGTCGCTCTTGTGGCACTAAATAAGCGGCCCCTGGCCAAGCTGAAATAAGCTAATGTCACTATGCTCTTGCATTTTGACGAATTTATCATCCTCGTATCATCAAATAAACTAAATTTGCACCTTCAGAGTAAGCAAAAAGCTCATGCTTCTTTTCTAAGTTCATTACAAGCTCTTGCTTAGAACAATTATTCTTTTATATTTCCTCGAACTACGCGCAAGGGTTTGATTTCATTTTTTTAAAGTGAATACGTAGGCAATCCTTCACAGGATTCAACCCATTATATCTAAAATGTAAATAGAAGGACATTTGCATTGCATTTGGAATTCGACAAGAATAATAAATAGAAAATCACAACGGTTTCATAACCATTTAACCTTTTTTATTTCATTCATTTTCTAATAATAATAGTAAGCTACATAATAAAAATAGAATAGGCTAGGATTCTAAAAACCCCACCTCTTATTACAACAATAAATAATAATAATAATAATCAAATAATAAATAAAGACTCGGGCTATTCCTCCATCTTCCCCTTGCCCTTGTCATTCTTGTCATATTTCTTGTCACAACCTCGAGCCGGACGCTCTTGCGCCACTTCAGACCTAATCACCAACGGTCTTTCTCGAGGCCTAGACTTTCCATTCTTGCCAATCACCATTTCCGCGACAGGAGTAGTCTTTGGTTTCTTCGAAGGATGAACAACTTGAAACCCGGCTTCTTCTTCTCCCTCTGTCAGATGCTTTTCTTTCTCTTTCTCTACCTCGCGAACCTTGTAGTCAACGGGCTCGCGCTTCCTCAATCTCTCGCGCTCTTCCGGAGTAGTAGCCTTTCTCCATCGCCGATAAGAATCCGACACCCACAAGGCATTAGCGGAGAAATTCATGAACCACATGTTTCTTTGGGCCCACTTAATGGCCCACTCTCTTCGGCTCTCCGTAGTAAGCGCCATAGCAGTCTGCGGGACGGTATCAAGCTTCGGGATTGTCTGTTTTAGCCCAACTTGTCTCATCAGCCTTTCCGGGAAGATGCACACCATAAACTCCAATCCAGGAATGCGCACGGACCTAGTGGGATCCAAAGAAGACACTCCAGTGACGGATTTGAGGTGACACCATAGTACGACCCACCTAATCAACGGGCCATCATCACTCTTCAGTTTGTTCTTCCAGTAATCACAGACCCGAGTGAAGTCCACCATGTACAACCTCGTCCTCATCGCAATCGAGCGGGCATGATAGGAAAGCACATGAACTGGGGGCTCGATCAATCGGAGCCGTTCCATAAGCCAAACCTACCAAAAGCGGGTATTAGACATAAAAAAAACGAAAAAAAAAACGAAAAACGAAAAAAAAAACGAAAATAAAAGAAAAAAGAAAAAAAACAAAAACAAAAAAAAAAGAAAAAGAAAACAAAAAGAAAATTGTCTTTTACCTGCAAAATGACGGGACTTCCCAAATACGGCAGATCACGGTTGGCTTTCCTATTATCCAATCCCAAAAGAATCTCTCCTAAGCACAAACAAGCTGGGCTCCTGCGCAGCTCCATTTGCTCAACAAGGCCCAGAAGACGGGGGTCACCTCTCAAGTCTTCATTAACATGCCCTTGGAAGACATACACATGCAACAAGCAAAAACCAAATGCCCTCCGCCTAGCAACATGAGAAACGGTGAGGTCGGCCCTGTTGATGAATCGATCTATGAAGTCCAACATTCTCACGCCTTTCGAGGTAACTAGACGGTCCACCTCAAGTCTAGTCAACCCAAGCAAGTCTCTAAATTTGCTCTTGTACCCTTGCGAAGTAGAAGGAATGGCAGGCAAGTGTTCGGGGTCCCACCCGCCAATAGCAGCAATTTCTTCAGGAAATGGGCAAATATCACCTCCAGGGAACGCAAAAACATGGTAATTCGGGTCCCAATAGTCGAGACAAGCATCCAAGAACGGTTTAACAACCTTGATAAGTTTTAAACTCAACAATGACCCAAAATTATAAGAGCCCATATCATGTTTCTCCATGTTCGAAAATTCGTTGGTCCATTCCTTCAAACGAATCTCCAAAGTATTCATGATGAAAATTTATTTTGAGAATTTTATGTAATTAGACGAAGGAGAGACGGAAGATTTGTGTGAATAAAAGCTCCATCGACGTTTCTATTTATACTAATTTCTGTTTACAAAACTCCGTCAGAGCAGAACACCTTGGAAACAGGCGCAGCACCTGCTGCGCCTCTTCAAAGGGACGCACTCATTCGCGCCTCTTCCTCGCCTTCCCTTCGTGATTTTCGCGTTGGATCTTTCCTAATTCCATGACGAATAATTTCCTATTCCTACGGGTTATTATTTTGGTAAATACGTGAAGATTACCATATTTCAGGTTTCCTAATTTCGCGGGCACGCATTTCGAGGCGACATCGGCATTTTTGTCATTTTATCACACTTGTATATTTTCATTTTAGGAAATAATTTTCATTTTAATTCATCATTTTAGGGAATAATTTTCGTTTTAATTCATTCTAATTTTACATTTCTCATTTAATTCATTTATTTTAGAAAATAATTCGCAATTTACCGAATTTCAACATGTATATGTTAATTTTAATTTCTCAATTTCATTTCTGCATTTCTAACTTATAGATTTCTGTTTTTTCTTTTTTTTCGGGGGTAACCCTCCCTACCGTCCGGTCATTTCCGGCAAAATTTTTGCATTTTTTGCATTCTTTTGAGTCATTCGTTTTGTGCTAATTAAGGCCATATGTATATGTAAATGTATGTTTTGCGTGTTTTCTATGTAAATTTCGGCAGCATGACGGCGTAAACCGTCATCTACCAAACCTGTTCAAAACTAACCTGCAGGTACAAGCAACGCAACCCAGCAGCAAAGGCACTCAGGCCATCTTATATACAACCAACAAGGGAAATGTGCAACAAACTGGGGGCTCGAGCCCCAAACAAAGTCCAAAAATGTTCAAAATGATGGTCCAAATGTACAACTGTGCAAAATACAGCCAACAAACAAAAAAGCTACACAAAACTACTGCTGGGCGCCCTCCAACTCTGCAACCCTTGCCGCAAGAACGGCAATCTCGGCGTCCCGAACCTCGAGCTCCCTCAGCAAGCGAGCTGTCTCCTCCCGAGACTGGGTCAACTCTCGCTCCAACTCGCGGTCACCCTATAAACAATAAATTGGCTCATGTCAATCAATTACAAGAAAAGTTGGAAAATCAAAAATTCAAAAATGAAATAGGCACAAGGTTCATACCTGACGGCCTCGACCGCCGACAAGCGCCTCGACGGCAGTAGCTCGCAGCCGGTTGGCCACCCTCCACAATGCCACAAACCGAGAAGGCGCAACCTGCATTTTCAAAAAGAAATTCTCAACAATCGAACAAACTCCATCAAATGTGTTCTTACACAGAAATTATACAAGTTAGAGGCTCACCCTCCGAATCAGATGCTGCCAGTCGTCCAGGCCAGCATCCGTCACAGCTACGTCAAAGTCACGCAGCTCGAAGATCGTCGTCCTCCCGGTCGCGTCAGTGTACTCGAGGGTCTCAGGGTACTCTGGGGGCTCGATGCCCGACGCCTCGACCTCCTGCAAAGTCAAGTATCTCTCATTAACCGATGATCTTTCATCGTAGTTTTGAAAATCAAGAGGAAGAGTAAAATATGCTCACCACTACCGGCCAGTACGCCAACCTCCCGTAGAGGAACGCCGAGTAGTCCTCGCCAGGAAGAAGGAGGGCGTCACCACTGGCATCAGCCAGGTCCGCCTCCCTCTCAGCCTCAGAAGGCTCCCTAAACATCGTCCTGGGAGGATCGATGGGAACCGTCAACACGTCCCGAGAGCACTGACGAGCCAAGCGCTCGCCCAAGTACCACACAGGACCCATCGACGTCCTCAACAGCAGTCGGCTCGAACTCCTGGGTCGAAGGACCTCAGCCACGAAAGGAGGCGCTCCAGCGTACTCCGCCCAAGGTCTGGGCACCCACTGTGACAAGATAAACAAGGATCATTCCTATGATCAATTAAAAAGGCAATATAAGAAGCAAGTGAATATAAGTAGGATACTTACGTTGTCCAGCTGAAGAGCGTTCACATCCCGTCGGTAGACACCGTGAGAAGAACGCTTGCTCTTCGTCCTGCACATCACCCAATCCCTCACCACGGGATAGGCCTTCTCCAGCGGCTCCGTCCTCTTGGGCGCGAGGCCCGGGAAGTAGGAGTACACCCACGCCTGCAAAGCAATGTAGTCAATGACGATCTTTCGTAATTTGATAAGGAAAGGAATTAACTTTGGTCTAAAGGAAGGTTCATACCTCCAGCAGTAGTCCAGGTCCGACAGCGCCAGGAGAAGTCCCCTTCTCCATCAACTCCGGACGAACCATGGCCCTCATGAAGCGGATGAGGACCGCAAAACCAGCAGTGACCCAGTCCCAACGCCCTAGGGAACTCAGGTCAGAAAGGAAGGGAAGAAGCTTCGTCGTGACCTCTCGCCCTTGTCTCCGAGGTAAATCGAAGACAGAAACCACAAGAGCCACAAACGAGCCCTCGCTCGCCACCAGACAGGAGGAGGAGGAGCCGTCTCCCTCCCGTCAATCGTCACCAGCGCCGGGATCTTTCCCGCAAAGTAGTCTCGAACGTAGGAACTGGGTATCAAACCCGGCACTGTGACAGCCTTCGGCGACAAGTTCCAGCCGATCAATCTCCTCGCCTCGGCCGAGTCCACCCTCATGGCAGTCTCCGGCCACTCCACCTCCTCGGGCCCCACACGGACGGACGAAATCATGCCGTAATCCTCCAGAGTGACTCCCACCTCACCGAAAGGCATGTGAAACGTGGAAGTCGTGTCCCAGAATCGGTCCAAGAAAGCGCGGACCAGGCTAAGGTTAGCCCGCAGCTTCCTCTTCGCGATGTCCCTCCAGGCCTGCACCAAAGGACCGAACGCTCCGCGCTCGATCATGGCCCGGTCCTCCGCCGACAGCCGCTCGTAGTGCTCCATCGCTGTCGTATAGCCCGAGAACGACCTGATGTTCCCGGCCTCCTATTGTGATTTGAAACAAAAGCTATCTTTAGTTTTGAATGAAATTTGAAAGAGATGTGAACAAATGAATAAAAGAAGAAGGGTGATGAGTAGTGAATTCCTATTTACCAAGCTCTTCACCGTCCTGTAGGACAGGTGACCCTCTGCAGCCCCACAACAGTGCCTGCCTCTCCCAAGTCTCGCCCACGCAGAGCTCCTCTCGGTGACGACCTCCTCGCCCAACGTTGGCCCGTCTCGGGGCCTCCTCCTCCTCAACAGCCTCCTCCTCATGGACCTCGTCCCCAGCGACCATCACCGCGCGGCGGTGAAGGCACGCTCCAAAACCTCCTCGACAGTAACAACGTCTATCTCCATGGGAGTCCTCCCAGAAGTAGAAGCCTCATCACCTGCAATATTAAAGCAAATTTAGGCCGCGTCACGTGACGACAAGCCTTGGTTAAGGGATTTTCGAGCCTTCGGAAGCCCTGAAATCGCTCTTTTCTTGCCATCTTTGGCCCTATTCTCACCAACCCGATCACTCATGTGGTAATTTGGGCCAAGTCAAGCCTAATTTGAAGCCTAGTTCCGGGTTCGAGTCGAAATTTCGGCATCATTTCATTATAACAGCGATTATGCCCTAGAAAAGTGTCCTGAAAAAGCTGTCACAAACCAAAATTCCGAGATGGTAGAAAGTTTACCCATCATTCAAGGATCCCAAATATCAAGTTTCATCGCAAGTGGGCAATCCTAAGGCTATTTTCAAAGCGATTTACGGTTTAGCTGTAAAACCGTCTCAAAATTCACTCAAAGGCTCAAAACCCGACGAAAATTCGAGACAAATACATGGTTATGTTCCTTATATTACCAACTATCCATTTCTAACGTCAATTTGACGAGGCAAATGCATTTGGGGGAAAAGCCCCAAATTTTCGATCAATTGGGTCATAAACCCTAATTTTTTCGACTCAAAATTGAGCAAATATAGACGATTAATGCAAGAATGAGACACATACCTCGATTAGTCATAATTAATGCAAGCTTTTGGATCAAACCTTGACGGAAATGGTGAAGATTTGAGAGAGAAATTGTGTAATTTGTGTTTCAAAATAATGAACATAAGCCTTTGATTATCGCGTTTTTACGCAGAAATAACACTTTGGGGAATAGACGCAGCAGGCGCTGCGCCTCTTCCAAGAGACGCAGCTCTTTCTGCGCCTCTTCCTTGTGTTCCCTCCATACGAATTTTCAAAAATTCGTTATGAGTTCGTTATTTGTGGGCCCATCTTTGGTGCGCCTCTTCCCCGATGCTATTTTATCCTTTTGGTCCGTTTGACGATTTTCTTTCATTCCGGCCCGCATTTCCAAGCCAGCATCATACTGTTGCATATTATTTATTTCTTCCAAGACCTTTTGCTTGTCGCAACGAGCATTTATCCCTCACAGAATTCGACATGCCTTCATTATGTCCACAGCGAGAGTAAGCGGGCGTACTGTCCCTCTCAAGACATGAAGATTAACATCTACCTAAGCAGATTTCTCCTCAGCAGTTCCCGCCTGTGTCCTGCTATTTATAATATTTCTCGAAGACTACCCAAGCAGTCTTCTTTCAGCAGTTCCCGCCTGTGTCCTGCTACTCGCAATTATTTCTCGAAGACTACCCAAGCAGATTTCTCCTCAGCAGTTCCCGCCTGTGTCCTGCTATTTATAATATTTCTCGAAGACTACCCAAGCAGTCTTCTTTCAGCAGTTCCCGCCTGTGTCCTGCTACTCGCAATTATTTCTCGAAGACTACCCAAGCGATTTCTCTCGGCGAGTTCACTTTGTGTCCTCGCTATTTATAATATTTCTCGAAGACTACCAAGCGATCTTCTTTCGGCGATTCCACTTTGTGTCCTGCTACTCGCAATTATTTCTCGAAGACTACCCAAGCAGCCTTCTTTCAGCAGTTCCCGCCTGTGTCCTGCTACTCACCTTATTTTAGTCCTTACGCCTGATCTTCGTTCAACAGCTCCCATGTACCTCCGGAAGCATTTCGAGAAGGAAGTCTCAGGTATGGTCTCTTCCTATGGCTGGAGAGCCTCCTTACGTAGTCTAATGGACTTTAAACGACCCTCCCCGATAGTCGACAGACTCTAAAATGTTCCCGACGACAGGTCCTTGGTTCAGACCCCTTGAACCGCCTCGCGTCGCCATAGTCGTCAGGTTGTAATCTTCGATTGACCTGATGGCTATACTTTGACTTTCGCCTTGTCCAAGCCTCAATCAAAGTGGGGGCTCTGTAGATACCTCATTTCTGCACCTCCCGCAAACCACCCGGTGATGATTGGGCCGCATGTTTGCTACGCGGAACGATTTATGACAGTTCGTAAGATTATCGTGAAGTGATTGCTCAAACATTAATGTCTACCTCTTAGTTGTCATCTACGTGCCGATACGGTCGTTTTGACAGTAATTAGAGTACATTTGGAGTCCGGGCCTATAACCGTCTCCATTTTCTGATAACCGTTAAATCCCGAGTCAGAATGTTCTGGAATGTTCCGGATATTTCTATTCCATATTTCATAAATTTCATCCTTTGGTAAACAATTTCCTGTAATATTCACATAAGATATTAAGGAAAACCAAATTATTCCGTCCTACCATAACTTAAACACGGAAATCTTTCTTCCGCAGGAGGAAACCACTTGGGAACAGATGCAGCAGGTGTTGCGCCTCTTCCAAGAGACGCAGTGGCTGCTGCGCCTCTTTCCAGGCCCTTTTCTGCGTATTTCTCGTATCTTTTTTATATCTTTCCGAGATTCACTTCCAAAGAGTCTCTGAAACCCTAATTCCTTCACGTGATTAGTATAAATAGGAGCCTTCGCTCCTCATATTTCTCACGCGAGTGTCCGCCCTTCTCTTCTCCCTTTGCATTCTAGACTTTTGTTCTTACTTTTTGGCGTCTACGTGCTTGAACATTCGACCACGTAAGCTCGGATCCTTCTGAGTACCAGCCTCGTTTGCATGACCGACCAATTTGACCAACTCCACATCAATCAACTTAATTAACTGAATCGTTTTCCTCTTACGAGGGCACTTTCTTTACATTCGCGTCGAGCATCACTAATCGATATCTTAGTCCTTCTCGTTTCGTCAAACATGTAAGTCTGAGGGTGTATAATCCTTATTTTTTTTATTGTATTTTAATTATTGTATCACAATTGTAAGGTTTATGTCGACAATACCAATTAAAACCGATCTCTAAAACCCTTTGTTTAAAACCCTTTTTTACGGATTTTCAGAAGACAAACCGTCGAGAAAGGACGCAGCAACTGCTGCGCCTCTTCGAAGGAGCGCAGTTCCTGCTGCGCCTCTTCGTGAGGCTGTCGCAGTTCCTGCTTCCTTTCTTCTTCCTTCGTCCTCTGCAATTCGTCTTGTTTTATTCGTCTTTCGATTGTTTTCTGTTAATTCTTTGTTATAATAGCATGATGATCTCATATGTATATTGTTCATCATTCATTAACACGTTTAATTCGTCATAAATCTGACTTAAATCCCTTATAATCTCATATTCGCGGGTTTTCGTCATTAAATTCAATCCGGATTGTGGAAATTCGATTTGTTCATATTGAGTTACTGGAATTCGTCTTTGATATATTTTAATCTGTCTTTTGTCATATTCATCGCGTGTTCATCATTAATTCGTTATTAATTCATCATGTTTATTTTAGTCCAATTAATTTGTTTAGTTTGTTAATATCGTTCACTCTTGTAATTAATCCATCTTAATTCCGTCTCATCCATGTTTTACTGTTTTCATGACCCATTAATCATATGTAATTAATAACATATTAATCACTTCCATCCGAGTAGATAATTTAATCAATCATTAAATTTACCAATTGATATTAACAACACGCAATTCCGGCTTCACAGCCAGAATTCAGGTCAGGAACAGACGCAGCAACTGCTGCGCCTATTCCAAAGGACGCAGCTCTGCTGCGCCTGTTCCGGGTTGAATTATGTCCCTGAACTCCGTTTTTTCCTTGACTTAGTTATTTAGCTTACATATAATTGACTATTAATCGTATTATCGCCTTCTGTTTTGTTCGTTAATTTGTTCTTTCTTTTATTCTTTTTTCTCAAATTATCCGTTTTAAAGGTATTTTCGACATAAATCGCCTAATCCGTTGTAATTATTGTAATTTCATTATTGCATTTTATTCTCTTTATTGTATTTATCAGTATCTTCTTGTATCATTTGTATGTTTTCACATGTAATTGAACATTAAATCCTACTTCGACCCAATTGTTTGCTAATTACGTGTCAACCGACTTAGCCTAATTCCTCACATGCTAGGATTAAAACTTGGATGTTGCATTGCATGCATATAGCCGACGATATATCGAGTGTAAATGATGTCCCTAATCATTAGTAGAGGCCGCTATCGAGGCGGGCGGGATTAGGTGTTCGATCAAAAGAGCTTCCTAATACGTACCCTCACCCCTTACTCCAGATATCTGTGAACACCCGTGTTCATTGGCATCCACGAGAGTCATTCTAGACATATAATGCTAAGGGTAACGATTGCTTAGTGTTCATTTCTTTACTTTGTGTCTTGACATGACACGAGGTATTCGAACGGTTCCAATTTCCCATAAAAATTGGTGGCGACTCCATACAAAAATGCAAACGCTTGTTCCTCTTTCCTCCCAAGCGCCCCCGTGGGCCCCCGCTGTCCACAGTTTGGCGACTCCGCTGGGTATAATACACTTACGTGTAGCAAGGGTGAAACTTGAACAAGGTTAGGAAATAGTTTGTACAAGACAATTGTCGGTTTTCATAACTCGGTCTTCCTAGACCGTTTTATTCGGCCTTCCTAGGCCCAACCCAACCCACTCGACCAATCGTCCCGTCTAAACGGTCCTAATTCTTATTTGGGCCTAAGGATGGATAGCGATTGACGTCATCCATACCATGATGCTTACTCTTGTTTGTATCAAGGGCCTTCACTACTTGAGGAAATGGACTAGGAATCGGCCTTACTCTTGTTTGGTACGAGCCTCTCCACAGACTTCGGGTTTGATGGTTCGGTATGGCAACCCACCCTTTAAACCAAAACCCTTTTAAATGCATTCAGCATCCCGTTATGATGCTTGTATAAATGTTTGTACCTTACGTGATCACCATTTCTAAACAAAACCATGACGATTTTTCAAAAAATCAAAACCCTTTTCTTAATCAAAATTTCGAAATAGGCCTTCCATTAGCGCAAAATCCAGTCAAAACTCTGTCCGTTTGTCGTGTCAAAATTCGGGCCACAAGCCCATTTCAAAACCTCACTTCGAGTCCACTCCTACAACTACACTATAGTTGACTAGGACACACATTTTCAAAAATCTTGTCTTTCTTCAAAACTCACTCAACACAAGTGGCACACACCCACTTCACGAGTCAAAACATTTCTTCTTTTAGCAAGTGTGGTAGAATGGTCGATCGTGTTTTGATTAGTCGTCGATCTCTTATCCAGTTTTCAAGATGTCTGGATCCAGTGAAACAAACATCCACCAACTTCAAGATGGTAATGATCAAATCCTAGCCGCTCTAGCCCAAATGCAAGTTACCCAAGACCAAGTCTATGACCGCCTTGAGCTCATCGAAGTCCGTATCTATGCCGTAGAGGGAAGGTTACCTCCTCATAAAAGTGAAGTACTAGGTGACTCCGATAATGAATCCAAGGATGAAAATCCTCTCATGGGGATTACTGTAGCTGAGAAAAGACTCCAATACTTAGAGGAGCAATTGATGTACCTTAAGGGGGATGACATTTATAGGGAGAACAATCGCAAGTATGAGGTCGTCAATTCCAAATTGCCAACCAACTTCAATATGACGGATATCCCTAAATTCAAGGGGCATGAGAACCCTTTGAACCACATCCGTGCCTTCAAAGATTACATGTCTATCAAAGGCATCAAACCCGAGATGTTCTTAAGGATCTTTCCTTCATCTCTTGACACCATCCCGAAGCAATGGTTCTACTCCTTAGATCACAAGAAGGTCGCTACTTGGGAAGATGTCGCAATCGAATTTTCTAAACAATATGCGGATAATGCCGAGATCCAAGTTAACATGCGCACTCTAGAGGTTCTTACCCAAAATGACAAAGAAGGATTCACCGACTTCCTAAGTAGGTGGAGGAAGACTAGTACCCAGCTAGTTGAACGCCCGGCGGAGGCTACCCTTGTAGAAAAGTTTGTGGATAATCTCAAACCCATCTATGCCAATCATTTGAGATACCAAAATATCAAAACTTTTAAGGACTTGACCGTGCTAGGGACAAGGATTGAAGATGACATCCGTAAAGGACTCTTGTCCAAAACGGTAGGTCGAGGATATCAAGGTTCAACAAGTCGTTCATACGGCTCTACTAGCAAGACCGATGAAGTTAACCTTCTCGAGCCATCCAAGAAAAGTACCCCACCAAGGAAATTCACAAATCTTGGGGACACTTACTCCAACGCTATAAAAAGGTTAATGAAGCAAGGTAAACTCCAACCCATTGGACCTACTCCCGAACCCGAAAGGAAATCCAAATTCTGGGACGAGAATTCGTACTGTGAATACCATAGGGGCAAGGGGCACGACACAGAAAAATGCTACAAGTTGAAAAACGTGCTTCAAGACATGATTGAAGATGGTCGATTGCCAATACCACCGGGAGGTAAACCCAACAACACTCAGAATCCTCTTGGAGTTCTAGTGATCACAAGTGATTAATCTACCTTAGATTGCTCACACCTCATTTCTCTAATCAAAAATGAAATCTATGCAATCGAGAATGAAGGGCTCTACTCTACTATCTCCCCTACCATTTCCGACTTCATCACATGGACAAGGAGTGTGGATAGACAAGTTTGGGAATTAGAGAATGTGGTGACAACTTTACGCAATCCCAACGCAATGACCAAAGAGCATGTGCCACTAATCTTCTCTCAAAATGCCACTATGCAAGAAATAGTCACCGTAGTTGATAAACTAGTCGACCAAATCATACGACTAGAAGATGATATCATGAGAATGAAGGAACTAACTGCAATCAATGGGGTTTGGACTGACGATGATGAGGACGAGTACCTCATTGAAAACTCCCTAGTCAAAGAAATAGTCCAAAATGGTGAAGACCAAGATGTGGACCACCTAACTCGTTCGGGCCGTCCATATCAAAGCACTACTCAAAATGGTCCAACCAACGTCATCACACCAAATGACAACGAAGATGACTCCCCTGATCATTTGCTCAAGCAATTACAGAAGACAAAGGCTGATCTTTCAGTCTGGCAATTGGTAGCAAGCTCATTCCCACATCGCCAAGCTTTACTGCAAGCTTTGGCCAAACTAAATGTAGCGCATAACTCCACTCCTGAGGATGTAGTCAACTTGGTCTTCCAAGAATCACCAAAGCTAAGTAATCCTATTACTTTCTCGGACGAAGATTTGCCACCTTTTGGCGCTAGTCACAACCTTGCTCTATACATCACTGTCATTTGTCTAAAGAAGAATGTGCCAATGACCTTGGTAGATGATGGCTCTGCAGTCAACGTCATACCCCTCAAAACGGCATACAAGCTAGGCATGAAAGAGTCGGATTGGACCCCTACCAATCAAGGTGTGCGTGCATATGATGGTACACGACGAAAGGTGGTAGGACTTGTCAACCTAACCATAGCCACGGGGCCAATTGAACGAAAGGTTAACTTCCAAATAGTGGACATTGAAGCTTCCTTCAACATACTCCTAGGATGGCCGTGGATTCACGCTTCCAAAGCGGTAACATCCACTCTTCATCAAAAGATCAAGATCCCACTAAATGGCAAAGTAGTGACAATCACTTCGTCACCCATCTAGGCAATAATCGAAAAACAGTCGAACAATCAAGTCCTTGCGGATCCCGTATATGAACTTGGGGGCTTCCAAAGCGTGAGCGTCATAGAAAGTGAGTTGGCACCCTTATACTATGATCCCTACTCCAACTTGGTGGTCAACCACATACTCAAAACCCAGGGATACTTCCCTGGAATGCCTTTGAACCCTACCCGAAGAAATACCTTCGCACCATACAAGGAAGGCAACTCAAAGAGGATACCACTTGGACTAGGGTACAAACCCACAAAAGAGGAGGTTCTCGAAATGCTTGCCCAAGTCCAAAACCGTAAGCACGTAGGAGTCCAAATGCGACCCTATCTCCCTACTTTAAATGGGTACTTTGTTCAAGAAGGAAGTCTAGAACTCTTTCACGGATTTCCCGAGCCTTGGCACTATCTTGAGAGGAAGCTAGCCTGAATCGAGATCTTTCACGATTGCTACTTTATCCCTCCAGAAACGGTTCCTACCGTCAAAACCCGTCAAGCACCTTGCTTAGACGAACAAGCTGTTAGCCTATTGTTTGGAGAAGATCGATTTGTTAGGGCCGCGCAGGATGAGATCATTACCATGATACTTCAAGACGATCGCTTCAACCCCACCGCGTTAATCACAGAAACCAACGCAAGACAGCAGAAAGGATGGAGAAAATCAATCAAGTGGACCAACAATCAAGGAAGACTCTTCAAGCTCACCACTGGAGAAGGAGAGATGTTCAAAGGAGAACCAGAAGACGATGAGTTCGAGTCGGAGTCGGAGTCAGAGTCGGAGTCTAGAGAAGTCTTTAGAGAGTCTACTCCTGTCGTCATCCCCACTCCCTTTGATTCTCCTAGCTTAGCTTCGAGTAGTCACAGTAGTTCGGGAAATGCCCCAACCACTGTCCCTTTGCCGCCACTGACCATGGATCAGTTGGCTTCTTTGTTTCAACTTTACTCAAACTTTAATATGAATAAATCAGGTTCTGCTTACTCTTTGTGTTATCTTGAGTGCAATTCTGTTTACGATGATACTGAGGATGACCAAGACCCAGACTCGATCGAAATACCTCCCTACGTAGCCAAAGAAATACTACAGGAAGGGGAAGGGGGACCAGTAATAGAGGACACCGAACCCATCAATGTAGGAACCGAACTAGAACCCCAAGAACTTAGGATAGGGACTACCTTGAGCTCTACCGAAAGGGCCGATTTCATAGACCTCCTAAACGAATTCAAAGATATTTTCGCTTGGTCCTACAAAGACATGCCAGGGATCGACAGGGATATCGCCGAACATAGAATCCCGATTAAGCCAGGTTTCAAACCTGTAAAACAGAAGCTTCGACGAATGAGAACGGAATGGGCTCTCAAGATTAAGGAAGAAGTCGATAAGCAATTCAAAGTCGGGTTCATCAAAGTTTCCGAGTATTCTGACTGGGTAGCCAACATAGTACCCGTACCCAAAAAGGATGGGAGAATCCGTGTTTGTGTTGATTTTAGGGACTTGAACAAAGCAAGTCCAAAAGATGACTTCCCTCTACCTCACATCGACATATTGGTGGACAATACTGCAGACCACGCATTACTATCCTTCATGGATGGGTATGCGGGTTATAATCAAATCAAAATGGCCATGGAAGATATGCATAAGACCGCATTCGTCACTCAATGGGGAACCTATTGCTATACGGTCATGCCGTTTGGATTGATCAACGCCGGAGCTACATATCAACGCACCGCAACTACACTCTTACATGACATGATGCACAAAGAAGTTGAGGTATACGTAGATGACATGATTGTCAAGTCCAAGGAAAGAGAGGGGCATATTGCGAACCTTCGCAAGTTCTTCGCAAGGCTACGAAAGTACAACATGAGGCTCAATCCTCAGAAATGCACATTCGGGGTAACATCGGGTAAGCTCCTGGGATACGTCGTTAGTCAAAGAGGTATAGAAATAGACCCTTCCAAAATCAAAGCTCTGATCGAAATGCCACAACCTCAAACAGAAAAAGAAGTCAGAGGCTTCCAGGGAAAAGTGCAGTATATAAGTCGATTCATATCGAAACTCACAATGATTTGCGAGCCTATCTTCAAGAAACTCAAGAAAACAGACCACACCATGTGGGATGATGATTGTCAAAAGGCATTCGACCGAATCAAAGAGATATTGGCTAAACCACCAGTTATCATGCCACCACAACGAGATCAACCTCTTGGTTTATATCTCACAGTAACCGAAACAGCCATGGGTGCCATGTTAGCTCAAACTGTAGGAAGTGAAGAAAGAGCTATCTACTACCTTAGTAAGAAATTCTTGGAGTACGAGTGCAAATACTCGCAAATCGAAAAGACATGCCTCGCTCTTGTGTGGGCAACGAAGAAGCTGCGCCATTACATGCTTAGCTACTCCGTCAAGATATACTCCAAAATGGATCCAGTCAAATATCTCTTCGAGAAACCCGTCCTCAACGGACGCCTAGCAAGATGGACCCTGATGCTCTCAGAATTCGACCACAAATACGTTCCACTTAAAGTTATTAAAGGGCGCGCCGTCGCCGAGTTCTTCGCAGAAAATCCCATCAATGACGCACAAACGATAGACACTTGGTCATTTCCAGACGAGGATATACTCCAAACTGATGTAGATTTCTGAGACCTTTACTTTGATGGAGCATCAAACTTAAGAGGATTTGGAATAGGAGTGTTGCTCATTTCTCCTGAAGGCGAGCATACACCAATTGCTGTCAAACTCGACTTCGAGGTGACAAACAACGCTGCAGAATACGAAGCTTGTCTCATTGGACTACAAGCGGCAGTGAGCTTAGGCATTAAAAACCTCCGAGTACATGGGGATTCATCACTGATCATCAACCAAGTTACAGGATCTTGGAAAATTCGAAGCGAAAGCCTCGCACCTTATCTAGCCAGAATAGACCAAGTTGCCCAATTCTTTGATCACGTAACCTACCTACACCTACCTCGGGAAGAAAATCAATTTGCAGACGCTCTTGCGAAACTTGAATCTTTGATTAATATGCCGGATCACATGGTGGAAATGCCTTTATGCATCGAACGACGGTCAGAGCCGGCTTATGTCCACCAAATCACCAATGAAGAGGAAATCGCGCAGGAACCCTGGTTCCAAGCAATCCTGAACTTCAAGCTTAATGGCACCCATCCACCGGATATGGACAAGAGGGGGCAACGTGCTATACGCCTACTCGCTTCCCAATACGTTCTCATGCAAGGGGAATTATACAAAAGAACACCTCTTGGTGTAATCTTACGTTGCCTTGATCATTCACAGGCGCGAAAGGTGATGGAAGAAGTCCACGACGGAGAATGCGGTCCTCACATGAGTGGGCCCATGATGGCGAAGAAAATCACACGTTTGGGGTATTATTGGACCACAATGGAATCCGATTGCATCAAATATGTAAGGCATTGCCATAATTGCCAAATCTTCGGGAATGTACAACATGTCCCTCCTTCATTGCTCTATACAATGACATCTCCTTGGCCTTTTTCCGCTTGGGGAATTGACATAATCGGGAAGATAACCCCGTAGCCGGAACGGGGAGGTCATTTGTTTCATCCTAGTAGCAATTGACTATTTCACCAAATGGGTAGAAGCGGCTTCCTACACTAGTCTTACAGCTAAAAACGTGGCAAAGTTCATACAAAACAACATCATCTGTCGATATGGTTGCCCACATGAGATCATTAGTGATAATGGATCACATTTCCAAGCTGAGACCGAGCAGTTGCTAGCCAAATACAAGATTAGGCATCACCACTCTTTGCCATATAGACCACAGACTAACGGCGCGGTAGAGGCGGCAAACAAGAATGTTGTCACGATTCTCAAGAAAATGATTGACAACTATAGAGATTGGCCAAGCAAGATACCCTTTGCTTTGTGGGGATACCGTACATCTGTTAGGACACCCACTGGGGCTACTCCTTTCTATTTGACCTACGGCATGGAAGCTGTACAACCAGTCGAGCTAGAGATACCATCCTTGCGTATTTTACTCGAAAGTCAAATCCCGGAAGCCGATTGGAAGAGGGATAGATATGAAGAACTCATCCTCCTGGATGAACGTAGGCTACGCGCCTTGCATAATGTCCAAACATATCAAGCACGTATCAAACGAGCTTTCAACAAAAGAGGTAGGCCAAGAAACATTAAAGAAGGAGACTTAGTACTTAAATCGGTTAGAGCTCTTTTACCTGTTGACCCACGGGGAAAATTCAAACCTAATTGGGCCGGACCATTTCTAGTCAAATCCATACTCCCAGGGGGTGCGGTTAGAATCACAGACCTAGACGGGAATGAGTTTTCCAACCCAACAAACCTTGACCAACTAAAACGGTACTATGCTTAGAATAGGAACAGAAATGCGCCTCGCGTAACCCTACGTGTCGCTCTTGTGGCACTAAATAAGCGGCCCCTGGCCAAGCTGAAATAAGCTAATGTCACTATGCTCTTGCATTTTGACGAATTTATCATCCTCGTATCATCAAATAAACTAAATTTGCACCTTCAGAGTAAGCAAAAAGCTCATGCTTCTTTTCTAAGTTCATTACAAGCCCTTGCTTAGAACAATTATTCTTTTACATTTCCTCGAACTACGCGCAAGGGTTTGATTTCATTTTTTTAAAGTGAATACGTAGGCAATCCTTCACAGGATTCAACCCATTATATCTAAAATGTAAATAGAAGGACATTTGCATTGCATTTGGAATTCGACAAGAATAATAAATAGAAAATCACAACGGTTTCATAACCATTTAACCTTTTTTATTTCATTCATTTTCTAATAATAATAGTAAGCTACATAATAAAATTAGAATAGGCTAGGATTCTAAAAACCCCACCTCTTATTACAACAATAAATAATAATAATAATCAAATAATAAATAAAGACTCGGGCTATTCCTCCATCTTCCCCTTGCCCTTGTCATTCTTGTCATATTTCTTGTCACGACCTCGAGCCGGACGCTCTTGCGCCACTTCAGACCTAATCACCAACGGTCTTTCTCGAGGCCTAGACTTTCCATTCTTGCCAATCACCATTTCCGCGACAGGAGTAGTCTTTGGTTTCTTCGAAGGATGAACAACTTGAAACCCGGCTTCTTCTTCTCCCTCTGTCAGATGCTTTTCTTTCTCTTTCTCTACCTCGCGAACCTTGTAGTCAACGGGCTCGCGCTTCCTCAATCTCTCGCGCTCTTCCGGAGTAGTAGCCTTTCTCCATCGCAGATAAGAATCCGACACCCACAAGGCATTAGCGGAGAAATTCAAGAACCACATGTTTCTTTGGGCCCACTTAATGGCCCACTCTCTTCGGCTCTCCGTAGTAAGCGCCATAGCAGTCTGCGGGACGGTATCAAGCTTCGGGATTGTCTGTTTTAGCCCAACTTGTCTCATCAGCCTTTCCGGGAAGATGCACACCATAAACTCCAATCCAGGAATGCGCACGGACCTAGTGGGATCCAAAGAAGACACTCCAGTGACGGATTTGAGGTGCCACCATAGTACGACCCACCTAATCAACGGGCCATCATCACTCTTCAGTTTGTTCTTCCAGTAATCACAGACCCGAGTGAAGTCCACCATGTACAACCTCGTCCTCATCGCAATCGAGCGGGCATGATAGGAAAGCACATGAACTGGGGGCTCGATCAATCGGAGCCGTTCCATAAGCCAAACCTACCAAAAGCGGGTATTAGACATTAAAAAAACGAAAAAAAAAAACGAAAAACGAAAAAAAAAACGAAAATAAAAGAAAAAAGAAAAAAAACAAAAACAAAAAAAAAGAAAAAGAAAACAAAAAGAAAATTGTCTTTTACCTGCAAAATGACGGGACTTCCCAAATACGGCAGATCACGGTTGGCTTTCCTATTATCCAATCCCAAAAGAATCTCTCCTAAGCACAAACAAGCTGGGCTCCTGCGCAGCTCCATTTGCTCAACAAGGCCCAGAAGACGGGGGTCACCTCTCAAGTCTTCATCAACATGCCCTTGGAAGACATACACATGCAACAAGCAAAAACCAAATGCCCTCCGCCTAGCAACATGAGAAACGGTGAGGTCGGCCCTGTTGATGAATCGATCTATGAAGTCCAACATTCTCACGCCTTTCGAGGTAACTAGACGGTCCACCTCAAGTCTAGTCAACCCAAGCAAGTCTCTAAATTTGCTCTTGTACCCTTGCGAAGTAGAAGGAATGGCAGGCAAGTGTTCGGGGTCCCACCCGCCAATAGCAGCAATTTCTTCAGGAAATGGGCAAATATCACCTCCAGGGAACGCAAAAACATGGTAATTCGGGTCCCAATAGTCGAGACAAGCATCCAAGAACGGTTTAACAACCTTGATAAGTTTTAAACTCAACAATGACCCAAAATTATAAGAGCCCATATCATGTTTCTCCATGTTCGAAAATTCGTTGGTCCATTCCTTCAAACGAATCTCCAAAGTATTCATGATGAAAATTTATTTTGAGAATTTTATGTAATTAGACGAAGGAGAGACGGAAGATTTGTGTGAATAAAAGCTCCATCGACGTTTCTATTTATACTAATTTCATGTTTACAAAACTCGTCGCGAGAACACCTTGGAAACAAAGCAAAGACTGCGCCTCTTCAAAGGACGCAGCTCATGCTGCGCCTCTTCCTCAGCTTCCCTTCTGTGATTTTCCGCGTTGGATCTTTCCTAATTCCATGACGAATAATTTCCTATTCCTACGGGTTATTATTTTGGTAAATACGTGAAGATTACCATATTTCAGGTTTCCTAATTTCGCGGGCACGCATTTCGAGGCGACATCGGCATTTTTGTCATTTTATCACACTTGTATATTTTCATTTTAGGAAATAATTTTCATTTTAATTCATCATTTTAGGGAATAATTTTCGTTTTAATTCATTCTAATTTTACATTTCTCATTTAATTCATTTATTTTAGAAAATAATTCGCAATTTACCGAATTTCAACATGTATATGTTAATTTTAATTTCTCAATTTCATTTCTGCATTTCTAACTTATAGATTTCTGTTTTTTCTTTTTTTTCGGGGGTAACCCTCCCTACCGTCCGGTCATTTCCGGCAAAATTTTTGCATTTTTTGCATTCTTTTGAGTCATTCGTTTTGTGCTAATTAAGGCCATATGTATATGTAAATGTATGTTTTGCGTGTTTTCTATGTAAATTTCGGCAGCATGACGGCGTAAACCGTCATCTACCAAACCTGTTCAAAACTAACCTGCAGGTACAAGCAACGCAACCCAGCAGCAAAGGCACTCAGGCCATCTTATATACAACCAACAAGGGAAATGTGCAACAAACTGGGGGCTCGAGCCCCAAACAAAGTCCAAAAATGTTCAAAATGATGGTCCAAATGTACAACTGTGCAAAATACAGCCAACAAACAAAAAAGCTACACAAAAACGCTGTGGCGCCCTCCAACTCGCAACCCTTGCCGCAAGAACGGCAATCTCGGCGTCCCGAACCTCGAGCTCCCTCAAGAAGCGAGCCGTGTCTCCTCCGAGATCGGGTCAACTCTCGCTCCAACTCGCGGTCACCCTATAAACAATAAATTGGCTCATGTCAATCAATTACAAGAAAAGTTGGAAAATCAAAAATTCAAAAATGAAATAGGCACAAGGTTCATACCTGACGGCCTCGACCGCCGACAAGCGCCTCGACGGCAAGAGCTCGCGGCCCGGTTGGCCACCCTCCACAATGCCACAAACCGAGAAGGCGCAACCTGCATTTTCAAAAAGAAATTCTCAACAATCGAACAAACTCCATCAAATGTGTTCTTACACAGAAATTATACAAGTTAGAGGCTCACCCTCCGAATCAGATGCTGCCAGTCGTCCAGGCCAGCATCCGTCACAGCTACGTCAAAGTCACGCAGCTCGAAGATCGTCGTCCTCCCGGTCGCGTCAGTGTACTCGAGGGTCTCAGGGTACTCTGGGGGCTCGATGCCCGACGCCTCGACCTCCTGCAAAGTCAAGTATCTCTCATTAACCGATGATCTTTCATCGTAGTTTTTAAAATCAAGAGGAAGAGTAAAATATGCTCACCACTACCGGCCAGTACGCCAACCTCCCGTAGAGGAACGCCGAGTAGTCCTCGCCAGGAAGAAGGAGGGCGTCACCACGGCATCGGCCCAGTCCGCCTCCCTCTCGGCCTCGAAGGCTCCTAAACATCGTCCGGGAGGATCGATGGGAACCGTCAACACGTCCCGAGAGCACGGACGAGCCAAGCGCTCGCCCAAGTACCACACAGGACCCATCGACGTCCTCAACAAGCGATCGGCTCGAACTCCTGGGTCGAAGGACCTCAGCCACGAAAGGAGGCGCTTCAGCGTACTCCACCCAAGGTCTGGGCACCCACTGTGACAAGATAAACAAGGATCATTCCGATGATCAATTAAAAAGGCAATATAAGAAGCAAGTGAATATAAGTAGGATACTTACGCTGTCCAGCTGAAGAGCGTTCACATCCCCGGTAGACACCGTGAGAAGAACGCTTGCTCTTCGTCCCGCACATCACCCAATCCCTCACCACGGGATAGGCCTTCTCCAGCTGCTCCGTCCTCTTGGGCGCGAGGCCCGGAAAGTAGGAGTACACCCACGCCGCAAAGCAATGTAGTCAATGCCGATCTTTCGTAATTTGATAAGGAAAGGAATTAACTTTGGTCTAAAGGAAGGTTCATACCTCCAAATGAGTAGTCCAGTCCGACAGCGCGGGAGAAGTCCCCTTCTCCATCAACTCCGAACGAACCATGGCCCTCATGAAGCGGATGAGGACCGCAAAACCAGCGATGACCCGGTCCCAACGCCCTAGGGAACTCAGTCGAAAGGAAGGGAAGAAGCTTCGTCGTGCCCCTCTCGCCCTTGTCTCCGAGGTAAATCGAAGACGAAACCACGAGCCACAAACGAGCCCTCTGCTCGGTCACCAGACAGGAGGAGGAGCCGTCTCCCTCCCGTCAATCATCACCGGCGCCGAGATCTTTCCGCAAAGTAGTCTCGAACGTAGGAACGGGTATCAAACCCAAGATCGTGTGACCTTCGGCGACAAGTTCCAGCCGATCAATCTCCTCACCTCGGCCGAGTCCACCCTCATGGCAGTCTCCGGCCACTCCACCTCCTCGGTCCCACACGGCAGACCAGAAATCATGCCGTAATCCTCCAGAGTGACTCCCACCTCACCGAAAGGCATGTGAAACGTGGAAGTCGTGTCCCAGAATCGGTCCAAGAAAGCGCGGACCAGGCTAAGGTTAGCCCGCAGCTTCCTCTTCGCGATGTCCCTCCAGGCCTGCACCAAAGGACCGAACGCTCCACGCTCGATCATGGCCCGGTCCTCCGCCGACAGCCGCTCGTAGTGCTCCATCGCTGTCGTATAGCCCGAGAACGACCTGATGTTCCCGGCCTCCTATTGTGATTTGAAACAAAAGCTATCTTTAGTTTTGAATGAAATTTGAAAGAGATGTGAACAAATGAATAAAAGAAGAAGGGTGATGAGTAGTGAATTCCAATTTACCAAGCTCTTCACCGTCCTGTAGGACAGGTGACCCTCTGCGGCCCACAACAGGTGCCTACTCTCCCAAGTCTCAGCCCACGCAGGAGCTCCTCTCAGCTGACGACCTCCTCGCCCAACGTTGGCCCGTCTCGGGGCCTCCTCCTCCTCAACAACCTCCTCCTCATGGACCTCGTCCCCAGCAGCCATCACCGCAGCGGTGAAGGCCTGCTCCAAAGCCTCCTCGACAGTAACAGCGTCTATCTCCATGGGAGTCCTCCCAGAAGTAGAAGCCTCATCACCTGCAATATTAAAGAAAATTTAGGCCGCGTCACGTGACGACAAGCCTTGGTTAAGGGATTTTCGAGCCTTCGGAAGCCCTGAAATCGCTCTTTTCTCGCCATCTTTGGCCCTATTCTCACCAACCCGATCACTCATGTGGTAATTTGGGCCAAGTCAAGCCTAATTTGAAGCCTAGTTCCGGGTTCGAGTCGAAATTTCGGCAGCATTTCATTATAACAGCGGTTATGCCCTAGAAAAGTGTCCTGAAAAAGCTGTCACAAACCAAAATTCCGAGATGGTAGAAAGTTTACCCATCATTCAAGGATCCCAAATATCAAGTTTCATCGCAAATGGGCAATCCTAAAGCTATTTTCAAAGCGATTTACGGTTTAGCTGTAAAACTGTCTCAAAATTCACTCAAAGGCTCAAAACTCGACGAAAATTCGAGACAAATACATGGTTATGTTCCTTATATTACCAACTATCCATTTCTAACGTCAATTTGACGAGGCAAATGCATTTGGGGGAAAAGCCCCAAATTTTCGATCAATTGGGTCATAAACCCTAGTTTTTTCGACTCAAAATTGAGCAAATATAGACGATTAATGCAAGAATGAGACACATACCTCGATTAGTCATAATTAATGCAAGCTTTTGGTTCAAACCTTGGCGGAAATGGTGAATATTTGAGAGAGAAATTGTGTAATTTGTGTTTCGAAATAATGAACATAAGCCTTTGATTATCGCGTTTTTACGCAGAAATAACACTTTGGGGAATAGACGCAGCAGGCGCTGCGCCTCTTCTAAGAGACGCAGCTCTTGCTGCGCCTCTTCCTTGTGTTCCCTCCATACGAATTTTCAAAAATTCGTTATGAGTTCGTTATTTGTGGGCCCATCTTTGGTGCGCCTCTTCCCCGATGCTATTTTATCCTTTTGGTTCGTTTGACGATTTTCTTTCATTCCGGCCCGCATTTCCAAGCCAGCATCAGACTGTTGCATATTATTTATTTCTTCCAAGACCTTTTGCTTGTCGCAACGAGCATTTATCCCTTCACAGAATTCGACATGCCTTCATTATGTCTACAGCAAGAGTAAGCGGACGTACTGTCCCTCTCAAGACATGAAGATTAACATCTACCTAAGCAGATTTCTCCTCAGCAGTTCCAGCCTGTGTCCTGCTATTTATAATATTTCTCGAAGACTACCCAAGCAGTCTTCTTTTAGCAGTTCCCGCCTGTGTCCTGCTACTCGCAATTATTTCTCGAAGACTACCCAAGCAGATTTCTCCTCAGCAGTTCCCGCCTGTGTCCTGCTATTTATAATATTTCTCGAAGACTACCCAAGCAGTCTTCTTTCAGCAGTTCCCGCCTGTGTCCTGCTACTCGCAATTATTTCTCGAAGACTACCCAAGCAGCCTTCTTTCAGCAGTTCCCGCCTGTGTCCTGCTACTCACCTTATTTTAGTCCTTACGCCTGATCTTCACTCAACAGCTCCCATGTACCTCCGGAAGCGTTTTGAGAAGGAAGTCTCAGGTATGGTCTCTTCCTATGGCTGGCGAGCCTCCTTACGTAGTCTAATGGACTTTAAACGACCCTCCCCGATAGTCGACAGACTCTAAAATGTTCACGACGACAGGTCCTTGGTTCAGACCCCTTGAACCGCCTCGCGTCGCCATAGTCGTCAGGTTGTAATCTTCGATTGACCTGATGGCTATACTTTGACTTTCGCCTTGTCCAAGCCTCAGTCAAAGTGGGGGCTCTGTAGATACCTCATTTCTGCACCTCCCGCAAACCACCCGGTGATGATTGGGCCGCATGTTTGCTACGCGGAACGATTTGCGACAGTTCGTAAGATTATCGTCAAGTGATTGCTCAAACATTAATGTCTACCTCTTAGTTGTCATCTACGTGCCGATACTGTAACACCCCCATACTCCAAGTGCCTTACCAGGACCACTCAGGTATGAAGACATTACCATCTCGGTTACCCGAGGCAATGATAATCAAACAACAATAGAGAAACAACGTTTATTATGAATAGTTTAATGAATAAATACAATCCTCAAAACCAAACCAAAGTACGATACAATATTCCAAATCGATTGTCTAATGAAATGTAAATAAACTAAGGCTACAAGCGGAAGACTCCTATCATCATGTCGTGGCATCCCAGCTATCCCAATACTCATCTCAATACCTGCTCAATATCTGCTCACCATCCCGGAATGGATCACCGCAGGTTTACAAAACAACACCGGTCGATACTAATCACACAATCAATATAGATAACAATAATAAGATAAACAGACAGCTGAACTGTCACACACACACACACACACACACACACCACCAACTCCCATCACCTCAATCCTGACTGTCCACTGGACCAGCCCTGCCAGTGGGGGACCGCAGCCGTTCCCACCTAAGCCCCGCTCATCATACCGAGCGATAACCCTGTCCATTAATGTGCACATCCCCTTCCGTGGCGGGTTCCACGAAGGGCGAAACTAGGGCGTGAAGCCACTCCCGCAAGTGACTCCACTCAGCCGAGAACGCATCTCGAGAACCATCAACAGCAATCACAACCACAAACACAATACAATCATCATGTCAAACAACCAAATACAACACATCACCAATATCCCATTATGGGACTAATGCGATTAGGAAATCCCCGGAAAGCACACACTGTGATCGGACGGTATCAACAGCTGAGTCAAAAAGCCTCTTCTACGAACCCTCCTCCTATCATATAACACATAAAGGCTACACATCACATACTACCCATAAAAACCCCCAATCTCTAAATTAGGGTTTAACCAAAACAAGGGAAAAACAATAAAAAGGGTACGTAGATCTTACCCTCGACGCAAGGAACTCAACGATACGAACTATGACAAGAACTGACCGTCTGAACTCCGGGAATTGCTAAGAATGCGATTAGGAAGATGAACTTGTTGCTTTCTCTCTTAAACAGGGTTTTAGGTTTTGTAAAAGTGATTTAAAACAATGACGGCTATGTTTAAATACCTTAATCGCATAATTAACAAAACCCGAGAAAACTCCCCGTAAAAATAGGACACTCGATCGAGTACCCAAGGTACTCGATCGAGTACCCCCTTACTCGATCGAGTACCCCACCTACTCGATCGAGTACCCAACAGTCGAAACTATTTTATTTCGCATCTTACCCTTACTCGACAGAGTAAGGGCTACTCGATAGAGTACCCCAAGACTTATAAATACGGAGTATTACAGTCTTCCCTCCTTAAAAGGAACTTCGTCCCCGAAGTTCAAACCACTACTAAACAAAGGTACTCCCACAACATTCCCGACTCAAAAGCCAAACAAAAACAACATAAGACATGATACTAACCCAACTCATCCCGACAAACATACCGACACAACATATAAACGGGGTATAAAACTCTTAAAAACTGCTCGCGATCATCTCCTACCCCCCTAAAAGAAACAAGGTTACGTCCCCGTAACCATACATACCTGATCAAAAAGGAAAGGGTAACGCTCTTTCATGATATCCTCTGCCTCCCATGTAGCTTCCTCAGTCTCGTGGTTAGACCAAAGGATCTTAAGCAAAACTGTCTCACCACTCCTAGTCTTTCTAACCTTTCGGTCTAGAATCTGCTTAGGCACCTCAAGATATGATAAGGACTCATCTAGCTCTAAGCTCTCTGCCTCTAACACATGTGACGGGTCACTCACATACTTCCGCAGCTGCGATACAAGAAACACATTATGCACTCTCTCTAAAGCAGCTGGTAGAGCCAAACGATAAGCAACTTCCCCAACTCGCTCTAAGATCTCATAAGGCCCTATAAAATTCTGACTTAGCTTGCCTTTCTTCCCAAATCTCATAACGCCACGCATAGGAGACACTTTCAAAAGAACCTTGTCCCCAACTTGAAACTCTATGTCCCGACGATGTAGATCTGCATAACTCTTTTGTCGATCCTGGGCTGCTCTCATCCGTTCCCTGATCATCTTAATCTGTTCCACCATCTCATGCACCATCTCTGGTCCTAAAACCTTTGCCAAAGACTTTGTCGTCCCAACAGATTGGACTCCTATATCTCCTCCCATACAAAGCCTCAAACGGTGCCATACCTATACTGGTGTGATAGCTGTTGTTGTAAGAAAACTCTATCAAGTCCAACCTCTGCTCCCAGCTACCACCAAAATCCATCACACAAGCTCGCAACATATCCTCAAGAGTCTTGATTGTTCTCTCGGTCTGCCCGTCTGTCGCAGGATGAAACGCTGTACTCATCTTCAAAGTTGTTCCCAACGATTCCTGCAACTCTTTCCAAAACCTCGATATAAACCTCGCATCTCTGTCAGACACTATGTCCTTAGGGACTCCATGTAACTTAAGCACGTTCTTTCGATAGGTCATAGCCAATTGTGCCTTAGTCCATGTATCTTTCATTGGAACAAAGTGAGCTGACTTGGTCAGACGATCCACTATCACCCAAATCATGTTGTTACCTTGTTGACTCTTAGGCAAACCCACAATGAAATCCATGGAAATGGATTCCCACTTCCACTCAGGCACCTCTAAAGACTGAATCTTACCTTGTGGTCTTCTCTGTTCCCCTTTAACTCTCTGGCATGTCAAACAACGGGACACAAACTCAGCTGTCTCTTTCTTCATCCCAGGCCACCAAAACGTTTTCTTCAAATCCTTGTATAACTTGTCTCCACCTGGATGAACTGAATATGGTGTGCAATGAGCCTCTGTCATGATCGTCTTTTTCAACTCCTCATCATTAGGAACACACCACCTACCATTAAACCTCAAACTACCATCTGTATGAATAGAAAAGCGGGACACTGTCCCTTTCTCTACTCCTTTAATGTCTGGAACGCCGTCTCACAACTCTCATCCCAACGAAACCTGTTCTCTTTCCTCATCAACGCTGTCATCGGTCTAGCTATCTTGGAGAAATCTTTCACGAACCGTCTGTAGTATCCAGCTAAACCCAAGAAACTCCTAACCTCAGCAACATTCTTTGGTGCTTCCCACTGTCCTTTGCCTCAATCTTCGCCGGATCCACAGCTACCCCATCTTTAGAGATCACATGCCCCAGAAAAGCAACTTTCTCCAACCAGAACTCACACTTGGACAGCTTGGCATACAACTCATGATCCCTCAAAGTCTGCAACACGATCCTCAGATGCTCCTCATGCTCCTCCTTAGTCTTAGAGTAGACTAAGATATCATCGATAAACACTACTACAAACTGGTCCAAGAACTGTCTGAAGATTCTATTCATCAAATCCATAAACACTGCCGGCGCATTAGACAACCCAAACGGCATCACCACATACTCATAATGGCCATACCTCGACGTGAAAGCTGTCTTTGGTATGTCCACCTCTCTAATCTTCACCTGATGGTACCCCGACCTCAAATCAATCTTAGAAAAGACTGTTGCACCACTCAACTGATCAAACAGGTCATCTATCCTTGGCAAAGGATACTTGTTCTTTATTGTCACACGGTTCAGCTCCCTGTAATCTATGCATAACCTCAAAGTTCCATCCTTCTTCTTCACAAAAAGAACTGGTGCTCCCCACGGCGATACACTTGGTCTAATGTATCCCTTCTCTATCAAATCATCCAACTGCTTTCTAAGCTCCTCCATCTCCTTAGGACCCATACGGTACGGTGCCTTAGAGATTGGCCTCGTCCCTGGCTTCAACTCGACGGTGAAATCTATCTCCCTCTTCGGTGGCAATCCCGGAATCTCCTCTGGAAAAACATCTTGCAAATTCTCCCACCACTGGTATCTCATCAACTATCGGACTCTCTATCCGGTCATCTCTCACATGGCACAGGATCAAAGGACATCCCTTCCTCAGATAAGACTTCAAGGTAACAGCTGCAATCAACTTAACTTTGGGTTTGACTAGAAACCCACGGTAAGACACACTAACACCCTTTGGACCTCTTAAGGACACTTTCTTTTGATGACAGTCTATCTTAGCTTTATACTTTCCTAACCAATCCATCCCAACTATCATCTCAAAACTGTTAAAAGGAAACTCTAGCAAGTCTACAGGGAAATCAACTTGCCCAACTATTAAAGATACATCTCTAAACAATCTCCCACACGATACAGACTCACCCGAAGGTATGAAAACTTGCTCACTAACAGATTCATATACTCTCAAGCCCAACTGTTTAACATGACTCGAAGACACAAACGACTGAGAAGCCCCCGAATCAAACAAAACAAAGGTAGGAACACCATTAACAAGGAATGTACCGGTGATAACATGCGCATCTTCCTCAGCTGCTTTCTTCTCCATCATGAATAACTTGCCACTGGTCTTCTGTCCGCCTCCCTGAACAGTACTGGCTGATGCGGTCGGCTTAGCACCCGACCCTTGATTGTTGTTGTTGTTCGTCGGTGTTTTCTGATAAGAATTACCGCCGTTGCGGTTGCCTCCACTCTGGTAACTCTGACTTCCCCGGTTTGGCCATGATCCAGCCGGTCTGTTGCTCGCGAAGCTGTGCGGAGTCTCGAAAGATCCGGTGCACTCGTGCACTCATGTCTCTTGTGGCCTACGCCACCACAACCAAAGCAGTCACTCCCCAACTATTACTCACACTCCCACGGCCACGCCCAAAGGAAGTCCCAAAGACTAAACCCGGACCCGGAAGAAAATCCTTTAGGCGATTGTGGTTGCCTTTCTTGTAATTAGATTGGCCACCACCCTCGCTCTCGGACTTCCTCTTCTCACCACCGGACCTCTCCGAGCCATCTCCACCAACCTCTCCGCTCTCCCAGCCCTCTCATAAGCTTCCTTAACATCAGTAAGGATCCCCATGAGTAACTTATCCATAATCGTGGTAGTCAACCCTCTCTCAAACCTCAATGCCAGGTTCTCCTCACTCAAACCCATATCCTCAAAAGATACCTGGACTTCTCATTGAATGTCCGTAGTACTCGGCTACAGTCATCTCGTGTCATCTTAAACTTATCAAACTCTTCCCTCAACTTACTCCTCACATGCTCCGGCACAAACTCCTTCCTCACAGCCCTACGAAACTCCTCCCAAGGTATAGCAGGTAAGCCTTGGTTGGTGTATATCTCCTTAGCACTCACCTTCACTGAATCCCACCACTTGCCCGTCTGCCTCTCTCGGATAGAACGCGCACTGTTCCACCCTCATCTCATCGGGACAAGTGAACCAAATCTAAGATGTTCTCCATCTCTCTCGGCCCAACTATCAAGCAGATTAGGTTCCCCAACTCCCTTGTATTCTTTCGGGTTAAACCTCGCAATATAGAGGCTGATTTTAGAATGATCAACCTCCTTCTCCTTACTCTTATCCTTATCCTCATTCACTCTCTTCAGGGTCTCAGTAAGAGCATCCTGGTGCTCTAACATCTTAACGATGTCATCCGTGGTCATAAGCTCAGCTCTCGCGTACAAAGCAGTTCTCTTGGGCGGCATCTTGAAGCTATATAAGAAAGGGTAAACATAAACACACGTACTAAACCTCAAAACACGAAACACGCTGCTCGGAACCCACTCGATCGAGTTCCCACACACACTCGATCGAGTAACGGGCTACTCGATCGAGTGCCCCACGTACTCGATCGAGTACCCAAACTCCAGACCCAAACAGACCTTCTGATCTCTTACCTACTCGATCGAGTATCTAGGCTACTCGATCGAGTGACCCCCTACTCGATCGAGTACCCCTAGTTACTCGATCGAGTGCCCCAAAACTCGATTCTGGACTCAAAATCGCCAAAAACCCACCCGATCGAGTCAGTCTCACTCGATCGAGTAACACTAACTCGTAAAGGCTACCCGCATGTTACGTCATATACTAACATGCTAAACTTTATAAAACCACATGATATCATAATAAATATGCTACGCATCTATTCTACTATCAACGAGATCAATTCATCATGCTATTTAAGCCACATTGTAAACATCCAACATGTTATTCCAACATCAAGTCTACACATATATTACTTTTCTTTCACATTCTCAACTTCTCCTTCAACATCCAACAATCACACACTTCATCACATTGTTAACAAGTTAACCAAGCACACATATGACTCGACAAACACTTTCCCCATGTGACCGGTTCAAAGTTGTAGGGCGACCCCTGCGACTTTAGGACGTCTCCCAAGTCTTTGCAGTAGCTCCTACAACTTTTACCCCGGGTTCATTTTAATTGACTCCCTATGTTCATTAAGTTCATTGGTTACAGGTTTCAGGATCGTCGCTCTGATACCATTTGTAACACCCCCATACTCCAAGTGCCTTACCAGGACCACTCAGGTATGAAGACATTACCATCTCGGTTACCCGAGGCAATGATAATCAAACAACAATAGAGAAACAACGTTATTATGAATAGTTTAATGAATAAATACAATCCTCAAAACCAAACCAAAGTACGATACAATATTCCAAACTGATTGTCTAACTGAAATGTAAATAAACTAAGGCTACAGCGGAAGACTCCTATCATCATGTCGTGGCATCCCAGCTATCCCAGTACTCATCTCAATACCTGCTCAATATCTGCTCACCATCCCCGAATGGATCACCGCAGGTTTACAAAACAACACAGGGTCGGTACTAATCACACAATCAATATAGATAACAATAATAAGATAAACAGACATTTTGAATTTGAATCACACACACACACACACCACCAACTCCCATCACCTCAATCCTGACTGTCCACTAGACCAGCCCTGCCAGTGGGGGACCGCAGCCGTTCCCACCTAAGCCCCGCTCATCATACCGAGCGATAACCCTGTCCATTAATGTGCACATCCCCTTCCGTGGCGGATTCCACGAAGGGCGAAACTAGGGCGTGAAGCCACTCCCGCAAGTGACTCCACTCAGCCGAGAACGCATCTCGAGAACCATCAACAGCAATCACAACCACAAACACAATACAATCATCATGTCAAACAACCAAATACAACACATCACCAATATCCCATTATGGGACTAATACTGAGTAGGAAATCCTACCTGGAAAGCACAACAGTCAGACGGTATCAACAGCTGAGTCAAAAAGCCTCTTCTACGAACCCTCCTCCTATCATATAACACATAAAGGCTATACATCACATACTACCCATAAAAACCCCCAATCTCTAAATTAGGGTTTAACCAAAACAAGGGAAAAACAATAAAAAGGGTACGTAGATCTTACCCTCGACGCAAGGAACTCAACGATACGAACTATGACAAGAACTGACCGTCTGAACTCCGGGAATTGCTAAGAATGCGATTAGGAAGATGAACTTGTTGCTTTCTCTCTTAAACAGGGTTTTAGGTTTTGTAAAAGTGATTTAAAACAATGACGGCTATGTTTAAATACCTTAATCGCATAATTAACAAAACCCGAGAAAACTCCCTGTAAAACAGGACACTCGATCGAGTACCCAAGGTACTCGATCGAGTACCCCCCTTACTCGATCGAGTACCCCAGCTACTCGATCAAGTACCCAACAGGTCAGAAACTATTTTATTTCGCATCTTACCCTTACTCGACAGAGTAAGGGCTACTCGACAGAGTACCCCAAGACTTATAAATACGGAGTATTACAGATACGGTCGTTTTGACAGTAATTAGAGTATATTTGGAGTCTGGGCCTATAACCGTCTCCATTTTCTGATAACCGTTAAATCCCGAGTCAGAATGTTCTGGAATGTTCCGGATATTTCTATTCCATATTTCATAATTTTCATCCTTTGGTAAACAATTTCCCGTAATATTCACATAAGATATTAAGGAAAACCAAATTATTCCGTCCTACCATAACTTAAACACGGAAATCTTTCTTCCGCAGGAGGAAACCACTTGGGAACAGACGCAGCAGGTGCTGCGCCTCTTCCAAGAGACGCGAAAGTGCCGCGCCTCTTCCCGTGCCCTTTTCTGCGTATTTCTCGTATCTTTTTTATATCTTTCCGAGATTCACTTCCAAAGAGTCTCCGAAACCCTAATTCCTTCACGTGATTAGTATAAATAGGAGCCTTCGCTCCTCATATTTCTCACGCGAGTGTCCGCCCTTCTCTTCTCCCTTTGCATTCTAGACTTTTGTTCTTACTTTTTGGCGTCTACGTGCTTGAACATTCGACCACGTAAGCTCGGATCTTTCTGAGTACCAGCCTCGTTTGCATGACCGACCAATTTTACCAACTCCACATCAATCAACTTAATTAATCTAATCGTTTTCGTCTTACGAGGGCACTTTCTTTGCATTCGCGTCGAGCATCACTAATCGATATCTTAGTCCTTCTCGTTTCGCCAAACATGTAAGTCTGAGGGTGTATAATCCTTATTTATTTATTGTATTTTAATTATTGTATCACAATTGTAAGGTTTATGTCGACAATACCAATTAAAACCGATTTCTAAAACCCTTTGTTTAAAACCCTTTTTTACGGATTTTCAGAAGACAAACCGTCGAGAAAGGACGCAGCAACTGCTGCGCCTCTTCGAAGGAGCGCAGTTCCTGCTGCACCTCTTCGTGAGGCTGCCGCAGTTCCTGCTTCCTTTCTTCTTCCTTCGTCCTCTGCAATTCGTCTTGTTTTATTCGTCTTTGTTTTGTTTGTTTGTTAATTCTTTGTTATAATAGCATGATGATCTCATATGTATATTGTTCATCATTCATTAACACGTTTAATTCGTCATAAATCCGACTTAAATCCCTTATAATCTCATATTCGCGGGTTTTCGTCATTAAATTCAATCCGGGTTGTGGAAATTCGATTTGTTCATATTGAGTTACTGGAATTCGTCTTTGATATATTTTAATCTGTCTTTTGTCATATTCATCGCGTGTTCATCATTAATTCGTTATTAATTCATCATGTTTAGTTTAGTCCAATTAATTTGTTTAGTTTGTTAATATCGTTCACTCCTGTAATTAATCCATCTTAATTCCGTCTCACCCATGTTTTACTGTTTTCATAACCCATTAATCATATGTAATTAATAACATATTAATCACTTCCATCCGAGTAGATAATTTAATCAATCATTAAATTTACCAATTGATATTAACAACACGCAATTCCGGCTTCACAGCCAGAATTCAGGTCAGGAACAGACGCAAAGAATCGCCTGCGCTTTATTCAAAGGACGCGACTCTTTGCTGCTTTATTCGAGTTGAATTATGTCCCTGAACTCCGTTTTTGCCTTGACTTAGTTATTTAGCTTACATATAATTAACTATTAATCGTATTATCACCTTCTGTTTTGTTCGTTAATTTGTTCATTCTTTTATTCGTTTTCTCAAATTATCCGTTTTAAAGGTATTTTCGACATAAATCGCCTAATCCGTTGTAATTATTGTAATTTCATTATTGCATTTTATTCTCTTTATTGTATTTATCAGTATCTTCTTGTATCATTTGTATGTTTTCACATGTAATTGAACATTAAATTCTACTTCGGCCCAATTGTTTGCTAATTACGTGTCAACCGACTTAGCCTAATTCCTCACATGCTAGGATTAAAACTTGGATGTTGCATTGCATGCATATAGCCGACGATATATCAAGTACGAATAACTTCCCTAATCATTAGTAGAGGCCGCTATCGAGGCGGGCGGGATTAGGTGTTCGATCAAAAGAGCTTCCTAATACGTACCCTCACCCCTTACTCCAAATATCTGTGAACACCCGTGTTCATTTGCATCCACGAGAGTCATTCTAGACATAGAATGCTAAGGGTAACGATTGCTTAGTGTTCATGTCACTACTTTGTGTCTTGACATGACACGAGGTATTCGAACGGTTCCAATTTCCCATAAAAATTGGTGGCGACTCCATACAAAAATGCAAACGCTTGTTCCTCTTTCCTCCCAAGCGCCCCCGTGGGCCCCCGCTGTCCACAGAAACTCTCTTTTATCGCATCCTACTCCTCTTAAGACAAATGTTACGTCCTCGTAACTCACTAATACTAAATCCTTAGTTATATCATCTCATTATCTTCATCACCACCACATGTCAAAGATAACCGACTATAACCTCTTTTCTATAACCATTCCTATTTCCAAGGCTCTCTTACTTAAACAGTTCTCATACTTCAATTCACTCTGCACTCCATCTAACCAATACCGCAAAACCCTTAGCATAACCAATACTCCAACTCTTCCACATTACCGCAACATGACATACCTCTCTATATAGACTATATAAAACTTCTATCGCCAAAAGCATAACTCACGATCCACACTTGTTACGTACACTCACACAAGATCCTCAAGTTCTTTTCTTTAATCACTGCAAAACTTATACATGACTTAACATGACACTAAATCCAAACACCCTACCCTCACTGTCCCAACGAAAGATTATGAACCACCTGCAGCTTTCAGATCATTACCACACATGTTCTACGAATCACTTGCCATGACTATGTGCACCGATGTCTCATCTACAACAAGATCAAATGTATTGTAACAACTTCTGACAACTGTGTCCCATCAACAGAATATCCCTATGCCATGACAACCACGGAAACAAAGACACTCGCTTTCATATCATACTCTACCCTCATTCTCAAACTGAAACTGGTAAGAAACATCAGCAAACAAAACAACAGTCTACCTGTTCAACCAAAACTTACAAGGAACAGTAGCAAACAAAACAACAATCTATGTGTCCAAACTGAAACTCACAGGGAACAACAACAAACAAAACAACAACTATGTATAACTAATATGTACTTTTGAGAACTCGTATCATAACCATCTCGCCTACTCCACCACAATCGGTGACGGCATCGCAACACCGCCACCAACAGCCACACCGTAGTGCGAAAATACCCGCATCACGACATGAAGTACCATGCCCGGATCACCACTCGAGGCACCCAACCACATCGATAAACATTCCAATCACATATAATTCCCATAAACACTGACTCAATATGACATTTCGAACAAGAAAACTCACTCAAAACCGTTTTATTAGATTATAACACAACATATTATGCGGAAAGAACTGACAAGAATCTCATGAACATCATCCTTACCATTTCACGGAATAAACATGTATCATCAATACACATACCATTTTAACTATACATGCCAGATCAATCAAATTATTACCTTTTTGAATATCATTCAATTAGATTAGCGTACCCAACATGCATTACAGAACATTCAAATAACAACTTTATGATAATCACACCATACCACGCCTTGTGAGGTCAAAACCTCACACAAACATTTATATATCACAGACCCGTAATCACATCCAACCAGTCAATCCTGATCACGTAAGTTACCACCTGATAAAAGTCACCTCTCACCCGAGCTTAACTCGTATACACCTCATAACATATTCTCCCATTCGCATATCTATCACCCTCTGCCAAATGTAGCCACACCATTAATACTCAACTACTAACAACCGCCTCATATAACCACATCTTATACTCTTTCATAACCATACTTATCAACGGTCCCTACAAAATCAACCTCTTTAGAATTGCTACCTTTCTAATATACCATCACCCTTAACCACTAGTCACAAACCATAACACTACCCTTTGTCCAGGACATCAAACCTCTTACACTCATCTCTAAACATCACGTTTTCTATCCTATCTTTGGTTAACATCCCAAATAACGAACATCAAATCCATCAACAAAATTACCTCAACATTCTTCCCAATACTATCCCGAACTGTATCGTCATCTAACTCTCCACCAAAATCTCATAGAGTGCAGATACTAAATCAACCTCTTACTCCCTTAATTCCTCGAAACTCATGATTAATCATGTTGTCCTGAAACTTCTGTATAACCATTAACTCACTTACTTTTGGTAGTATCATACATCCCGATGATTCCTTACTTTTATATCACATAACTCCGGTGAACATTTTTCTCAGCTTACTTTTATCCTTCTTTTCTCTTTATACTCAACAATTCCTTTTAATATCTCAACTCCTTATTACTTCTACCTAACCCTTTAGTGCTCCAATTACCTTCTCATCGCTCCAAAACTCAAATCTCATTATTTTATATCGATATCACCTCACTCTTTCTTACCATGGATCTTCTCTTATTATGCTATTACTCACACTTGCCACTAATCTATCCATAAAATCAACGTTCACTGTATACCACTCTTCTCAACCCCTTTAAAACGAACTTTCACTACATATATCCTTAACTCACATGACTCCTAACCATCTCCCTCCATAATTCTTTACACATCTCAAGCTGCCACTATCCACATCCTTACTTTGAATCTTTTTATTCTCACGTTCCTTAGAATCACATCATCCCTTGTCCATATTCACTTGCTTTTACGTTACTCAACACACAATCATATCACTCATCTCATCTCAGAAAACATGCTCTATGTCTCAATTAAGCCATAACGATCTTCCTTTTCTTTTTCCACTATCTATCACAACCACATATAACTCATGTCCTCCCACCGAACTCGTACTCACCACAGGTGCCACTCCTTACAACATAAGATTGGGTAACTTACGCATCAGGATCAACATACATATAAAACAATGCATAAAGAAGCAAGATAACACCTTTGAATTAAACATGATATGCAATGAAGTCAAAAGATAAGCCTATGACCCAAAACAGGGGTCACTAGATCGAGTACTGGCCACTCGATCGAGTAAGGGACTTACTCGATCGAGTACGTGAAGGTCAGAAGCACGTAAAACAAATCACCAGGGCTACTCGATCGAGTACCAAGGCTACTCGATCGAGTACCCTACGCAATTCTCAGCATTGTCCAGTTTTCGTAAAACATTCATAACTCACTCATTTCTTGGTCGTTTTGGGCGTGTGACCTATCGTTAGAATCGTAAAAGAACAAGCTATCACCTCCAATTGGAATCACATCAAAATCATTTATGCATCTCAAGTTATAACAGTTTAAAGACAACCTCTTTATAATCGAAAAACACAACTACTTGATTTTTACTTCCAAACGACTTAAACAACAACAAGGTAGACAAAAACAACTCAGTACTCATAAAACCAGTATTGTTAATCACATGTTACTATCTTCAAAAGTCAAGCAACAACATCCATCATGCACATATATTATTTAACTTATTAATCATGTACTAACCGCAGGCTTTAATTTTATAACTTTTCGTAACACAAAACATTCTCATACATTACAAATCCTATTTCCATGTTACTAACGCAACAATATTATAAATCCACTTCATCATCTAAACATATTCATATTCACAAAATCCATATTCTCATGCAATTGACACTCCATCTTTTCCAATCAGTTCATCTATTTCAACCACATTCTTCATCTACAAGTGCATATGATACCACAGTAGACAATTATATGAACTTATTATCTAACTTTACGCAAACAGAATTATGTAAAATCATATCAAATCCCCTAATCACAAGTTACTAGTATGTACACATTATAAATCATTCATCCTGCAACATCATTATTCATCACATATTATCACATATGAACTACTTCCTTTTTCCACCACATCATTCGTCATTCTCACATACTTTTCCAACTATTCCAATCAACACGGTAAACCAACTATCATCCAACATGCTTTCAACCAACAACATACAAAATCACACTTATTCATGCCACACATCACTATATTGGTACACAATTCACAAAATAAACACATAGCGATCCCGACTCATATCCCATGGTGACCGGTTCAAAATTGTAGGGCGAGTTCGCGAGTTCGCGACTTTAGGACGTCTCCCAAGCCTTTGCATTAGCTCCTACAACTTTTACCCCGGGTTCATTTTAATTTGACTCCCTATATTCATTAGGTTCATTGGTTACAGGTTTCAGGATCGTCGCTCTGATACCATTTTGTAACACCCCCATACTCCAAGTGCCTTACTAGGACCACTCAAGGCATGAAAGTGCTACCATCTCGGTTACCCGAGGCAATGATAATCAAATGACAATGAAGAAACATAATTTAAATAACAAAATAGTTTAAAGTGATTACATGATCAAAACCAAAACCAAAACCAAAATCGAAATACAAGATTCTCGACGGTCTCATCGCTAAAACTATCAAAGCTATAAAATATCGTCGACACGCGGAAGACTTCTAATCGCCACGTGATGACTCATCCCGGCCTATCCCATACGCGTCATATCATACCGCTCAATAATCGCCACCACACCCGAATGGATCACCACGAGTTTTTAAAACATTAAACGGGTGAGTACTAATCACACAATTTATATAAACCAACAACACAAGAAACAAGCACTCACACCTTTGTCACACACACAATCACACCCACTCCAATCAATCTCCGTCACCGATCGTCCACTGGACCTTGGACCAGCCCTGCGTTGGGGGACCGCAGCCGTTCCCACCTAAGCCCCGCTCATCATACCGAGCGATAACCCTGTCCCATTAATGTGCACATCCCCTCCCGTGGTGGGTTCCACGGAGGGCGAAACTAGGGCGTGAAGCCACTCCCGCAAGTGACTCCACTCAGCCGAGAACGCGTCTCGAGAACCAGAGACAAACAATCACAATCAACAACCGTCACAATACAATTACGATAGTATTCAACAACCACAACACATCAACAACACATTATGGGACTAATACTGAGTAGGGAAACCCTACCTGGAACAGCAACACAATCAGACGGTCTCAACAGCTGTATCAAAATTCCTCTTCTACGAATCCTCCTCCTAACATATAATCACATAATTACTAACAATCACAAAACTAACACAAATCCCCAATCCCAAAATTAGGGTTTAAACAAAGTTAACTAAATACTATAAAATTGGTATGTAGATCTTACCCTTGACGCAAGGAACACTATGATGCAAAGAACAAGATGATCCGACGCTCCTAGCCTTGGGGATTTGCCAACAACGCGACGCGAGAGAACTACGTAACTCCTTTTTATTTTGAAAGGTTTAGAAAGGTTAAAAATGATGAAATAAACTGACGGAAACTTTTTATATCAAACTCGCGTTATTAGCAAAACCCGTCAAAATAACCCCGTAAAACACACTTACTCGATCGAGTAACTAACGTACTCGATCGAGTGCCGCTTACTCGATCGAGTACCAAGGCTACTCGATCGAGTACCCAACAGGTCAGAAACTGTTTTAAAACGCAAAACACACTTACTCGACAGAGTAAGACCCACTCGATAGAGTACCCAGAGACTCATAAAACCGTGGTATTACAGTAGGCGCCGGCGGTGGGTCTGGGACTACGTCGGCTCGAGCGATGAGTCTAGGTGATGTATGGCGGTGGTTGGTGCGGATATGCCATGGTGGAGTCTAGGTGATGTATGGTGGTGGTTGGTGCGGATATGCCATGGTGGTGGCTTGATGATAAGGTTGATAGTTGAGGTAAAAATGGTGGGGCATATGATGAGGTCATCAAATGTAGGGTAACGTTTAGGTATGGGATCTCCCATGCTAGTTGGACACTGGTTTGATAAATAACTTTCATTCCAACTCAAAATGATAATTACCAAAGTTAGCTGGTGTGAGTGGTAAGGGCTCTCATATCTTAAATAAGTGGTTAGGGGTTCAATTCTCCACACTTGCGAATGAAAAGGCCAAACTTGGAAGGGGTCAAGTCATTAAATTGTCTTCAATACCTCAAAGGAGATTGCCCCAACTGTCGGTAAGGGAAGGGGAACTCATGGTTAACACCAAAAAAAAAAAAGACAAAACGATAACTGTTTTATTTTCACACATTATTTTAATAAAAGACTCCTTTTAACTCCAACACTATAAACTTCCATAGTCCCATGTCCCCGCTTCTGAGTGTAATCTTTTTGTTCACCATTACTAGATATGTGCAAGCAAAGTTTTCTTACCTCTTCTTGTGCAAGTGTTACGTTGTCAACGGATGGGCCAAAAATCTGGAATTCTGGATGCAAACTGAAACCGGAAAGAACAGTCTCCACTTTGTTAATCTACTAATTCGGACGAATACGCCGATGAAGGCAACAATGCGACTCAGGCTAGTATTATCAAAAGAAACAGTAAAGACACCAGAAGACGCCTCAAGCTTCATTCTTGAAAACTCCAGAAAATTTCTCAAAGACCTTGGTAGCTTAATAGCAACACTAAATCGACAATAGAAAACAACTCTCCCAACAGCAAAAGACAAGGCAAAGATAACCAAAATTATCGGTAACGGGACATAGACTTGGTTTGGTTCCTCTTCCAGGTAGCCCTGCGGGATGGTCTAGCTTTGTGGTGAAGGTGTCCTCGACCATGTAGTCCTCTGTATTTCTTTCCAGCTGAAGTCAGCCCACGCAGCTCTCTGTGCTTGTGAACTGGGTTGCATATCCAGTTGATTCTCGGGTTGTTTCTCACTGCATCATGAGCCGGGTCTACTAGTATCACTTCGAAGTACTTGTAGGTGGAATCCTGCATCAACCAAGGTAGGCATTAGAATCTAAAGGCTGTTTTCTAGAGATCTATAATTGGGCCTAAGATTATTTCAGACATTTAAATGACTAGTCTTCGTGCCATTCCTGGAGAGTACACAAAGATGTAGTACTAGTAGTAGCATACAAGACTAAGGGGAAAAAGAGGCAGAGCAGCACACATATATAACAACCAGTATAACACTAGTAGTAGTAAGCCTATGTTACTCGGACTCTTTGTACAACTGATGAGCATTGGGTATATATCCGAGTGTCAGCACTCAGCCTTCATAACGTGGTAAATTTTGAGAGACAAAACTATGTTATCCTAAACTGAGGAAGCAATGATACGTCTTCAAGAGAAGTTTGTTTTAAAATAAGAATAGATCTAGTTTTTCATGAGAAATAGAGAGAGAAAGATGTTCAAGACAAGAACTAAAATCCTCAAAACATTCTATATATCCTTGAGTATTGTTTTGGACACTGGCAGTGACCTTAGATGTGAAGGGTCAACCTAACATACTGAAACCATCAGCAAGAACAGCTGGCGGCTTATATATAGCTACAAAAATGCCTCAGCTACCACATTGGGACTCAGGAAAGTTTCTATCATCCCAAATAGGGGCTCAACTACGACAGAGCCTTCACAACCACAAAGTGAGGTTGGTTATAGTAACAGAAAACATATATCAACCATACACTAGTGACAGAGACAGCAAAAGCGGAAACACCATACGGTACAAGACAGCAATCAAGTAACAAACCTCGTTGATCCAGTAAGAGTTGAGGACCCTGAGACCACCAAGCTTGCGACCAGCACGCTCCTCAGCAACTGACCTCTTGCTTCGCTGGAATTTCAGCTGTGTAACTCCCTGGTTGGTAGGCTTACCATACACAATACCCTTGGGAATTGGCCTCTTCCTACCACCCCTCCTTACACGAACACGGTAAACAACAAACCCCTGCAAAAAATTTAGATAGATCACAAAACATCCTTTAAATTTTTTCCAATTATCAGGCTAACTACAAAACATAAGGGAAATAACAGATGATATAAGTGAATCCTAATGGAACAAGTGTTGCGTTCAAGTCCAAATGATATTGTAATCTTATACCAACAATGGTGGTTTTAGTGGTGTTTTGTTCAATTGAAGCCCATATAGACTCAAGATAAATAGAAATTATAAGCCTTCCAGGCTTCCATTCCATATGATACTATACCTTCTCCATTTCAGGTAATTCCACTTGATTCTATATGGGTATATTGGCCTTCATTTTTTCAGACCCAAGCCAGAACCTTGAGAAAAGCACACCAACATCTTCAGCACCCTACACAAACACGCCTTAGATATCACCGCAGTCTACTGAGGCCGCTGATCGTACAAGTATGGTTGTCCTTTGGTGGTAAAGAAGCAACTAGTAGAGTGCATAAATAAAGTTCCAACTATTTCTTCAATCACATTAGCACAATCCTAATTCCTAAATATGCCACTGCATGGGAACCGTATTCTCTATTATCCATCAAACCATTCATAAATCAACGACACGTAAAACATGTGATTATTAAATGCCTAGTATTTTAATGCAGAAAACAGAGGCACATTTCAAAATAGCACCAAAATAGTATAATGTTATGTTTTGTTAAGGTTGGTAAAGAAATGAATGGGATGGAGGAAGGGAGTAAAGTGTAAACCTGCTTGGCCTTGTAACCGAGACGGCGGGCTTTGTCGGGTCGGGTGGGGCGAGTGACACGGACAATAGAAGGAAATTGACGGTATTCCCAACAACGAACCCTCAAAACGAAACGCATCACATCCGACTGCTTCTTCCTCCATAACTCCTGCACGTACTTGTACCCCCCTGTTTCATCCTCATTTTCAATTATTATTCTTAAATTAATCAAGACAATAAGGGGGCATTTGGTACGGGAAAAGGTAAGAGAATGAAATCAAGAAAGGGTAAGAGAGGGAAATGAATGGTCACCCATATTATATTTCGGTGTTTGGTTGACAATTAGAGGAAAAGGGAATTAAAAGCCAACATCCACCATTACCCACCACCATTACCCACCACCTGTCACCATTATCTACACCGACACCACCACAAGTAGCGGCGCCGAGGATCTTCCTCACGGTACCCCACGACGAACCTAATCACCGTGCCTCACGCCCTCAACAAACACCACAATCCCGACCCCAAAAACCTTATTCATTCTAAAAAAATCCACCACAACCTTTCGAAAACCCCTCCCCCACCCCTTAAAACACCAGATCTGGTGCGGCCGGCGTCGGGCGTTTGCAGTGGTGTGGCCGAGGAAGGTGTTGGTGGTGGTTGGTGGGGTGGGAGAGTTACTGAAGGTGTTGGTGTGGTGTTTAGTGGTTGAGGATATGGGGTAGTGTGGACAGGCGGCGTCTCTGGTGGTGGTTGTGTCGGTGTGGTGGGTGTAGGGTATAGGTGGCAGTGGTTAACGGTGTGAGAGGGTGTGGTGGGTGTTGGTGGGAGTGGTGGAAATAGGGAGTAGGAGGAAGAAGGGATTATGGGGTTATGGGCTTACCCAAGGAGGGAGGGGTAAGGATGAGAATGGTTTTGGGGGTAAGGGGGTATGAGTTACCCTTTCTTTGTGTCAAACAAACAACAACAAAAGGAATCAACCATTTTTATTCTCTTTCCCTTTCCTTATTCCCCCAACCAAACGCCCTCTAAGATTGAAAGTAAGGTAAATGATAGGAGAACTGGAGAAGAAGAGAGATACCCATGGTGATGGTTTGCTGATGCCTGCTGCTGAGATTGAGTGTGTGATATTATTAGGGTTTCTCCCAAATAAATGACACCATAGATTGTCAAAGGCTTTTCTAGTCTTAACGCATGGGTTTATCTTCGGGCGTGCTAAAGATCGTTGACACTTTTACTAATTATCGTCGACATTTAATGTCAATTTCCATGTTTGCCCACCATAACATAACTCAATATCCGTCTCACTAAAATCTCTCTAAAAAAAAAGACGGTTTCTCAAAAAAAAAAGAGCGGGTTTTGCAATTAACAACATGAACGAGAACGATTTTAATAAGGATTTCAACAATGAAGCTAGTAACGAGGTGAGTGTACGATTTAATTTTGTTTCAAGTTTATGTTTTATTAGCGATCAATTCCCGAATTAGGATAGATGCCTTGATTTGAGACGGAATTAGGATAGATTCGTTGACGGAATTAGTCAAAATTGCAATGTTTGATTCGATTTAAAAAAAAAAAAATACACGAAATGGGCTGGACGAAGAACATTTTCGTCCAAAACCAGGCCCAGACGAAAAAGTTCTTCGTCCAAGGCCCATTCTGGACGAAGAACTTTTTCGTCTGGGCCTGGTTTTGGACGAAAATGTTCTTCGTCCAGCCCATTTCGTGTATTTTTTTTAAAATTCGAATTAAACGTTGCAAATCCGACTAATTCCGTCTCAAATAAAGACATCTATCCTAATTTCGTCACAAATATACAAACTAAGAAAATATTAAAAATAAAATTACTAAAGAATACATACCTTGTTGAATGTTTGAATTTGATGACGGAAATGATGTGGTTGAAGACGCTGTTTTCGTTGTTATGTGAGACGAGTTTTTTTTTCTTTAAATTTTTAGTGTGAAATGGTGATTTTTTGTGAAAATGTGAATATAAGGGGAAGTGTGAGGGAGAGGTAGTTTAGAAAGTTCATTAATAATTGTCGACGATCCATTTACTCATTTACTACTTGTTCCTTTTTACAATTCCGTTCACTTTAACTTTTTCAACCAGTCTTTCTCCTTTTCATTCCAAAACTCACAAACCATGGAGTACAATACTTATTTCAGTTTAATTCAGCTTATATGTTGTACAAATTAACTCTTATTTGAGCTCTATTCAGTTTATTTCAGCTCAGTTTAAATATACCTTTTCAGATCAGTTCAGCTCAATTCAAATGCTCAGCTCAAATCGTTATTAACCTTTTTAGATCGAGTCAACCGTGCCGGAGCCGACACTTCCCCCATACTACTAAGAGAATAAAAATTCTCAATAGTTTTCCCTCCAAAAGGAATCTGGCTAAATAAGGAAACAAGACTATATTTTTATTAAAATTATTACCTTTTAATTAAGATATAATCTTTAATCATTATAGTATTTTTTTAACTAAATTATAATCTTTTAATTAAAATAAAACAAAACTGGTATAAATCTAAAATTCTTATATGAAAAATCGATAAATTGATATTATTAGTTTCTATAAAAAAACTTACCACGTACTTAATTCGTATAAAAAAATTATGAACTGATATTATTAATTTCACGACAAAAAAAATCTTTAAAATTATTTGAGAAAAATTATAAATTGATCATTAGTTTTGTGGCAAAAAAAAAATCATTTAAATTACACATTTCTTGACTTTACTCAATTCTTTTGATTAGTTTTCCATTTTAATTTTTTATCCCAATATGAAAAATTAATAATATGTCAATTTTAAATCTATAAATAATACGAAGTACATTATAAACTAAAGGGTTTATAAATACCGCGCATTATAAACTAAAGGGTTTATAAACAAACAATACAAATAAGGTGAAGGGTGAAACAAGAGCGCCGCCCCAAAGTACAAGCCCAAAACTCCATTTTTATCTCCTCCCAACATACATAACTCCAAATCATTTCTGAAAAACCTCCATTGCAATGGCGACCTCCATCTCACCACACCTCCGCATCCTCTCCTCTTCAAACCCCACCTTCTTCTCTCCCCAAAACCCCTCCATTTTCCACTTTAACTCTTCCTCCATCACCTTCCCCTCAACCAAAAAATCCCACAATCTAACCCTCTCCAAAACCTCAATCAGGTCAACTTCACCCGTCTCCGCTTCGGCTTCAGATTCTTCCACAACTTCCCCAACATTCCACGGTCTCTGCTACGTCGTCGGCGACAACATCGACACAGATCAAATCATCCCAGCAGAATACCTAACCCTTGTCCCCTCAAACCCGGACGAGTATCGCAAACTCGGCTCCTTCGCCCTTATCGGTCTCCCCGACACATACCCAATTCGCTTTGTGGACGAGGGAAGTTTCGAGTCCAAGTACTCCATCATCATTGCTGGTGACAATTTCGGGTGTGGGTCGTCTAGGGAGCATGCCCCGGTTGCGCTTGGCGCAGCCGGGACTAAAGCTGTTGTGGCGGAGTCGTATGCTAGGATATTTTTCAGGAACTCGGTGTCGACCGGAGAGATTTATCCGATTGAGTCTGAGGTTAGGATTTGTGAGGAGTTTACGACTGGGGATGTCGCCACGGTTGAGCTTGGGGAGAATAAGTTGATTAATCATACTACTGGGAAAGAGTATTTGTTGAAACCTATTGGTGATGCTGGTCCTGTTGTTGAAGCTGGTGGGATTTTCGCTTTTGCTCGAAAATCTGGCATGATTGCTGCTGCTGCTGTTGACTCTTAAGGTTTACTCTCTGTTTTTCTATGGTTTTAAATTCCGTCTTCCTTCTTTAAGCTCAACTTATACGACTTGAACTGAATTGACAAAATGAAATGAATTTATGGGAGCGGAGCTGAATTGAATTGAGGTCAAGTCAGCTTATAGGAACTGAAATTATGACCAAAAGAAGAGAGTCTTAGCCATTCTTTTTTATTTTATTTTCACTCTTGATCATTTCATGTTCGATTGATTGATTCAATTCCATTGATTTTTCATTCAGTTGATTCAAAATTTCACTCCATTCAATTGATTAATTTCATTTCCATTAAGTTAATTTCATTTTATTTTTACTCATCTTAAATTTAATAGTTATTATTAATTTTGTTATCAATAATACTATTTTTTAATATTATTCTTTATTATTATTATTATTATTATTATTATTATTATTATATTTAATAATAATGTTATTAATAATTTATTTATTATTATTATTATGAATATTATTATTAAAATGAATAATAATGTTGTTGTTGTTGTTGTTGTTGTTGTTAAAATGAATAATAATGTTATTAATGTTAATAATAATATTATTTATTATTATTATTATTGTTATTATTATTATTATTAGTATTGTTGTTGTTGTGGTTGTTATAATTATTGGTATTATTATTAAAATTAATAACATTTATTATTAATATTATTGATGGGGCACGCCCAACCGACTTGACCCAATAGCCAATACGGGGTCATACAAGTCAACACGCTTGCCAACATGGTTACGGATTCGCTTGATACTCTACGAATCACGAATTGTTAAAAGCGAATTCTATCAAGCGACCGAAAATACATATAACACATTTTCTATAAGCGAATCGCGAATCGATTAGGCGTATTCATAGCGAATATGGTAACCATGCTTGCCAACCATCATTTGAGGTACACATAGAAATCTATAAATACCTCATTATTCACCCATTAATGGTAAAATACTTCTCACCAACAACTTCCTCTCTCTAGAAGTAAGACTACTCGAGCTACTATGAGAAGGCACGGAAACCTTAGCTTCAAGCAAGGTCCCAACTATCCACCAGATCATCGTAAGGCATCGAGAAGGACCTGTGCGAACCCTCCGAGGCCCTATTTGTTACGCGTGAAAGATCCATTCGGAGAGAGCAAGCATAGGTTCGAGGTGTCATAAATCAGAAAGGAGCGCGTTGACCCGACCCGGATTCGAGCAACGCTTACTTGAGTGTTTTTATTCGAAACAATTATTTTTACGAATATCATTATTAATATTGACATTATTATTTATTATTGTTATTAAGAATATTATTAGTAAAAAATTACTATTTTTTCATTATTATAATTTATGATTATTCATATACTCCTCCCTCTATCCTGGTCAATTGTTGTCCTTTGGTTTTGGCACAAAGACCAAGGAAAGAGGAGGGGCCAATTATAAATGACAAGCGGACCAAATTGAGTGTGAATGATCAAATTGCTCATCAAGTTCATTCTTAAAATAGAAAGGACAATAATTGAATGAGACACCCCAAAATGAAATAGGACAACAAATTACCGGGACAGAGGGAGTATAATATTATAATTTTTTTTCTTAAAAATATTAATTTTAGTATAAATAGTATTATACTATGAATATTATTATTAGTACGATTGATAATAACAATAATATTAAATATTATTATTATTAATATTAATATGATTATTTCAAATTAATTCAAATTCAATTGACTTTATTGATTCATTTCATTTCTATTGATTGATTGATCGGCTCGGCTCCACCGATTGATTGATTCGGCTCCATTGATTCGATTCACTCGATTGATTGGCTCCATTGATTCGATTGATTCAGCTCTAAAAAGCGTAAAGAAGAAGGGCCTTAGTGATTGATAAGTTGCAATTTTGATGGTATTTATTGTCTGTTTTTGTAGGACTTAAATTAAGGTTCTCGGAAACTTAACTTATACGACTTGAATTGAATGGACAAAATGAAATGAATTTCTAGGAACAAAACTGAATTGCATTGAAGTGTTCTTATATAAGAACTGAAACTAAGTCCAAAAGAATAGTCTCTTTTGATTGATATTTTTTTTAGGTCTAACGAAGAGCGCACTTGGTCGCATTACAATAGAGGGGAGGGGGGAATCGAACCTGGGACCTCTTAGCCACTAGACTAAGACATCTTCGGTAGTCTCTTTGTGATTGATGCCAGTCGCAATTTTGAGGGTATTTATGAAACGAGGAGCTAACTTTCCCTATGGTTGTATTCTTGCTAGTGGAGTAAGACATGGGTTACTTTGAGTTTGGATGTTGAGATAAATGAGAGTATAGTCTGTTAGGGACTTAATGAGCTCCTTAAGTTGTCGCTGAAAGTAGACGGAGAAGCTGACTATATGTATTGATTATGGAAAGGACAGATTAGTGATGATATGATTTCGAAAATGAGATGGAACGGTGATAATAAAACATGGCACATGAGACTTCTGTAATATCGTGTGTCAAATGACTCGAATAACTGCAGAAGGCTCAAAAGGAACCCTATTTTCTACATTTTTTTTTCTGTAGTAGTTGTAATATTTTTTTCTGTAGTAGTTTATCAAAATCTTCATATCCTCTCTAGTACCCGAGTCAAACATTCGAGTGTCATACACGAATATGACTCTTGGAAATTTCATTTTGAACCAAAAATATGAGAATACATACTTGAACAGACTTGATTGTTGGGTGCTTGTTGAGCAATCTAGCTCTTGTGATTGTTTGCCAAATCCATGTAACCTAAAAATTACTACAGTACTTGTTATTAAATCAGACTGTTTTCTTACAGGCTAAATTGAGCATTGGATGGCGAGTATTATGGAAGATTCATGTTGTCCTCAGGATAATATTATGTATCCCTGTAGTTTGTGGGTCATTTGTGATTTCTGTAAGATTTGTCATTAATCAAATTATGTTTTAGGCCGAGTACTCTCCGTCCTCAACTTTTGTGTTTTCTCTGTTCCGTCAATAAAATTGCCACTACCTGAATGATAGCTTCGTGACAGTATTATGCATTTGTTATTGATATAACTCCCGGCTACTTGGAAATTCTTATCTGATTACTTTGTATGTTTATTATTTGCACAATTTATCAGTGATGTCTAAGCAGATTCTTGGCACAATCAAGATGAGAAGATAAGTCTGCTGTAGAATGCAATGGCACAAAATAGGGGTTTGCTTCCAGATTCGTAGCGAATTAGATCAAATTGAAATGATTGTAACATAAATAGAGTAACACAAGAACATTGCAGTAAACAAAATGGAATTAAAAAAAAAAAGCAAATTTTTGATTATGATATTGATTGAATAAGCACTTGAATTACATTTCATCAACAATAAGATTTACAAAGCTATGCAGAACGCAATAAGTTTGTGAAATAATTCGCACATTTCAGCACTTAATTCTACGGTGATAATGACCATGGTCCCTGTCAGACTGACGGTGGTGGATGCTTTTATGGCGACGTTCCCGGTTCGAGTCCTGATCACGCTCCACGGAGTCGCTCTCTCTTGACCTCTCCCTCTCACGGTGACAATGATCAGAAAAATTTGCAGCAACATCCCTGCAGAATATGAAACTAAGTTAGCATCAACCCGAGTTTCTGACACAAATTCACATATTCAAAAACATGTAAAATATCACAAATGGCCAGACATAATTTCACTCTAAATTACACACTCGCGAAAACAGACTGACGCACGCAAGTGATAATAAACACAAGATGAGCAACATAATACCTCTGGCTCCAAGGAGGATGGGAAGGAATCAATGGGGGATACCCGAAATTCTGAGGCACTAGATGATAGCCCATATTGCAGTGCATGTTACCACTAAAACGCCCCATATAATCATCCTGCGGACGCTGCTGTCCCTGCCAATAAGGCTTAAAGTTGGAAGGGCCCATATGTTCATCCACACCTGGCTCTACATCCATGTCTGATCTTGCATGACCAGCAGGTGGCTTTTTTTGAGCTTCTTCAACAGCAAAAGCATCGTTTTGTAATACATGCTCCTTCGCCCTTGTCGACACAAGTGTATCTTTAGTCACTTCCACACTTTCCTTTACGTTTAATTCTTCAACTTTTGAAGGGGTGCTTTGGTCCACATTTGAGACATCAGATTGAGTAGGTGATGGCAACTTAGGTGGAAGACAGGGAGCAGACTCCATATCTGCAACGAAAAAAAGAGGATATCAGAAACTTGTACAGTTTTCCAAAAGAGAAAAACAATTGAAAAAAATATAATAATTTTAAAACCATCATCATTACAATACCTTCGACATGGACAGAACTCCCACCATTATCTGTAATTGTACTGCTATTACCAGACTCCAAGATACGGTTAATTGTGTCCCTAACAGTTGTATTAGGCAAAAGATCATCGGCGAGTATATTTTCTGCCTTGCAGTAGCACATAGACTTAGAAATGATGCAGTCTCTGATACCTGGTCAACATTGACAAAGAATTAGAGGGGTCTTAAAGAACTTTATATTACAAGAACGGGGTAACATTGATCAGAAGAAATGAAGAATTCTAGTGCTCCGTAACATTTGTACAACAGATGTCTTAAAGAACTTTATATTACACAAGTTACATTTGTCACAAAAACTCCTGTAACAACATTTGCTAGTAAATACAGCATCTTTCATCACTTCATTATATAGTGGACAATTAAGTTCAGGTGGAAGATTCACAATGGATCGAGTAGAAGATTGGCTTCCAATTTGTTTCTCAAAAGCAGCCCTGTTAACAATCAGATAAGCTATGTCAGCTCAAGAATCTCTTAAAAAATAACATAGGACAATCTTTCTAAAACAAAGCAAACATACTCATTTGGCTTCAAAGCAACAGACGTCCCATTAGCCAATGCATACAAGCCATCTGGTGTCGGTACAAGCATGGACTTTGGTAGGCCAATAGGAGGCTTTACTTTCCGAATGTCGAAGTTTGGGTCACCATTAGTTGGACAGTGTTGAATATAATGACCTGAAATAAATGGATTATGCATGATAGTAAGCATCAATGATAATACAAAATGCAAAAAAGATGCAACGAGAAAAGCATATAGTGCCAAGAACTTACCAGGAATCTTACACCTGTGGCATATATAGCCCTGTGGAGGTGTTTTCTGCTGCAAACCACACCCTTGGCCTAACCAAAAAGATGCAAACGATTCAATTATTAGTCGCAAACGATTCAATTTAAATCCAGAGCTCCAAGCCCTAATTTGACAATTAACAAATGTAATGCAAGTAAAGCAATAGTGACATACCAAAAGTTCGTCCACCACTAACAGTACTCATCCTTTGGACTAATCCATTAGAAGCTTGTCTGCATATATTGCAATAACAATTTAGTACAAAAGAAAACATTACTGGAAATTTGCAGTTACTTCCACATTGATAGAAGAAAAAACTCACCGTTGCCAATCTAAACCAGAACTTTCAGTTAAAGCCTTAATCTTGCTGTCCTCATCAGCTTTACTTAAAGAAGTCGAATCCTTCATTAAAATGCCTGATTCTCTTGCAGTGACTTGAGGAGTGGTCACGTAAATATCATCCCCGAAATCATCATAATAGTCCAATGGTTCAGACTGAAAATGATCGTCCAAATGTGAGTTACATTTGTTGGAGTAAGTGTCCCCGACAATAATGCGATCACAATTGTCGATCATATTGATCACATATTTAAATCTCATAACAAGAATACGAAAGGGGTGATAAATTATATATATAGTCAACTGGTCCACACATATCGGTAATGATTGGCTGGCTAGAGTTTTGACATTCTTGTCGATGCGACGGTGGTGATCATTGATCCTCGAGGTCACACCTAAAGGACGATTCCTTAATTGAAAAAGGTTAATTAATTGTATGTCGTCTGATTAATTAATTCCTTAAAATTGAACAAATTATTATCATAAGAGAGAAAATGACATCTTATTATAATGTGATTAAATAAGATTTTATTTAGTAATTTAAGAAGTTATATTACTAAAATTAATCGGTGTTTTTAAAAACACGCGAGATGAGAATGATAAGTTAGTTATAATTACAAGATGTTGTGGATTATACTAACTAGTATTTAAATGACCATTTTATGTGAAAGTAATTTTGAATTACTAGTCAATTTGTTAAATGTGATTTATTTAATTTGTAAATGATATTTAATTTGTTAAATATGCATTTTAAATTAAAACATGACATACGACATGTCACATGTCACATGACATACAATTGTGCAATTGATGGGCATTTTAGAAGTTTTGTCTTATTCTTTTGTCTTATTCATTTTTCATGACATGATAGTGATACACTATAGACAAAGAACTACACATTTTGTCTTGTGAAGACAAAAAGGAAAAAGAAAATGGGGGCCTATAGCCCTCTACCCACCGGTTTTTGGCATACAATATTGAGAGATTTTCTCAATTTTTCATTCTTCTTATGTTTTATGATAAACAATAAACTTCTCTCTCTTGTTCTTCATAAAATCAAGTTTTATGAATCAAATTTGTAAAAATCAATCACTAATAATACTAGTAGTAGTATATGAGTATTAGTAATCAATTTTAAGGTAAACCACATTACAAATATCTAGTACATGTTATTTTGTGGGATTTTGGGATAGTCTTGGATGCAATTAAGAGGAGAATCTCTACTTTGGGATTTTTGGAGGATCATCCTAACATTCATTATAGCTCAAGAACCAACAAGTAGGAGATCTTGTTGGTGCCCAAAATGGCCGAAAATTTAATGGTGAGAAAACGATTTTCTCATCTTTTGTTATTTAGTTTGCATGCATAAGATTTGTAATTATTTTATGACTAAATAAGTTCTCACATATATGAATACGTTAAATAATGAGATATAGATTTCTAACAAGCGGTATCATGAGCCTTAGGTTGTTTGCATGCAAATCGGTTATTGTTTTTCCGAGTTATACGATTAACAAAAAAAACTTATAAATTTGTGTTTATTATGATATATCACGAAATTTATTATGCATGTTAAAGTTTCTGATCCTAAAATGTATTTAGGATATTTTGGTTAATTTATGGATTTTTATTGTTCATTTTATATTATAGTGGCATTAAAATGTGATTTTATGATAAAAATGTCATTTTTGGACTAAAAATAGCTAAACTTCATTTTTTCCAGTGGTTTTTGGATATATTTTCACATATATTATCTATAGATGACCTGTAAATGTTCATAATTTTATGAGTTCTTATGCTCGAAATATGGTTTTTTCAAGATAAAATCGAATTTAAATGGAAAATAGGTTAATATGAGTTATATTTTGAATCTGGTCATAGAAATTTAGTATGTTGTCACATGCAATTTTACAAGATGTGTGTAAAATAATTGGCTATAATGAAGTCTTTATGCATGATTTATGAATTTTTGATGAAAAATCACATAAATAGTGACTTTAGTTAGTAAAAATTGCTAAAACATACTTCATGACTAAGGAAAAACGTCACATGTTGAATTTTATCATATATTCCAGATCTAAAATTGAAAAGTTGATAAAAATAATTTTTCTCATATTGTTATGGTTATAATTGATAAATCCGATAAACGCAACATTGTTTTTCTCGATAAAATTCGAAATTTTTAACCTAAGTTTTTGAACATTATGAGTGTCATGGTATTTTTCCAGAATGTTCATGAGTTTAAAAATTTCAAATTTCAAATTTATTTGAAATTTTTATGATTTATTTGAAGTTTATGGCTTTATATTGTAATTGCAAGTCCTTTTATGAACAATATTAAGAAATATAAGTTAATTATTGTCAATATGTTAGTGGAGACTAATTTTGAGTCCTAAGATGGTTAGGGTAATTAACTAGTACATAAATATGATTTTATGTAATTATTGTGATTTTTAAAAGGTTAAATCACGCAAATCCGTAAAAACCGATTAATATACGATAATGGCTCCTTTAAGGCGATTTAGCATAAAATTGGGCATGTTCATACATATTATAATGCTGCATTTTATTTATGATTGTCATATTTTAATTTTATGTAATTTTTAAATTATGTAATTTTACTTAGTATGGCCTTAGTTTTAATTGGTATTACCCGAAATATATGGGAATATCGATTCGGTTGTAATTTATTGTGATCTCGTATCACCGCTTTGTAATTTAATAGATTTATTTTTATTTTAATTACAAATGTATAATAGGAAATTATGTAATTTGTTATGTAATTTATTTAATCCGGAGTTCCTTGAAGACGGTGCCACTTAAGAAGGCGATCCATTAAGACGGTGTTACCTCGAGATCCGTGCCAAGACCGAAGTTCAAGGGACCAAAGGAGTTGGTTTCCAAATTTGTAATAGTTTATTAGATTTACTATTTTAGGAAGGCCATACTAAGATTTTATTTATGCTTTACATTTTATTTATATGTTGCATGCATCGCTAAATCGCCATAACTAAAACATACATTATCATTTTAATCGAGTTTATCGACCGTGTCAATTACAATTATCGTAGTTCACCGCTTTAGTTCACTTAAAACGTGATAGATAATAAATTGACATGACCTCTCGCTAAAAATAAACAATTGAGACTTAGCCTTACCAAAAAGTAGAAACCATGAAAACCTATTTCGTGAGGGAGTGCACTCGGCCACACCGGGGTACAAACCTTGTTACGTAGGGGAAGTGGGTGATAAATGTGTAATACTCCGTATTTATAAGTCCTTGGGTACTCTATCGAGTAGCCTCTTACTCGATCGAGTAGGTTTGGGCACTCGATCGAGTGTGTTCTAAAGGCACTCTGTTTTCGTGTTTTGAGGTTCTAGTGCGTATGTTTATGTCTACCCTTTCTTATATAGTTTCAAGATGCCGCCCAAGAGAAACGCGTACTATGCGAGAGCTGAGACCATGAACATATATGATGTTGTTAAGATGTTGGAGCACCAAGATGCTCTCACTGAGGCTTTAAAGAAAGTGAATAAGGATAAGGAGGTTGATCACTCTAAGATCAGTCTCTATATAGCGAGGTTTAACCCAAAAGAGTACACGGGAACCGGGGAACCAAACCTTCTTGACAACTGGCATCGTGAGATGGAGAACATCCTGGACTGGTCCATTGTCCGATGAGATGAGAGTAGAACAAGCTGCGTTCTACCCGAGGGGACGCAGCTGGCAAGTGGTGGGATACGGTGAAGGTGAGTGCTAGGGAGATGTATGTGAACCAGGGCTTACCTGCTATACCTTGGGAAGAGTTTCGGAGAGTTATGAGGAAGGAGTTTGTACCGGAACATGTGAGGAGTAAGCTGAGAGAGGAGTTCGATGGGTTTAAGATGACATCGATATGTCGATTCTTGAGTATTACAAGCGGTTTAATGAGAAGTCTAGGTATGTTGAGGATATGGGTTTGAGTGAGGAGAACCTGGCGCTGAGGTTTGAAAGAGGGTTGACACCCAAGATTATGGATAAGTTACCCGTGGGAGTCCTTACCGATGTTAAGGAAGCTTATGAGAGAGCCGGGAGAGCCGAGAGGTGGTTGAGATGGCTCGGGAGAGAGTGAGTGAGAAAAGAAAGGCTGAGAGTGAGGGTGGAGGCGGTCTAGTCACAAGAAAGGCAACCACAACCAAGCTAGAGGGTTTTCTTCGGGTCGTGGTTTAGTTTGGGGCTTCCTTCGGGCGTGGCCGTGTGAGTAGCTTGATGGTAGTTGGGGTATGACTTGCTTTGGCGTGGCGGTGTGGGCCACAAGAGACATGAGAGCACGAGTATGCCTGGAGCTTTTCAGGGATCGGCTCGGGGGAGCTATTCTTAGGGACCCGCTCAGAGTTATGCGAGCAATATACCGTCGGGTCATGGTCTAACCGGGAAGTCGAGCTATCGGGGTGGCGGTAACCGCAATGGCGGTAATTCTTATCGAGAAACCGACTACGAACAACAACAACAATCGGGGTCGGGTGCTAAGCCGACCACATCGGCCCGATCTTGTCCGGGGAGGTGGACGAGAATACGATGGAAAGTTGTTCATGATGGACAAGAAAGCGGTGAGGAGGATGCCCATGTTATCTTGGTACTTTTCTTGTTAACGGTATTCATACCTTTGTTTTGTTTGATTCGGGGGGCTTCTCGATCGTTTGTATCTTGAGTCATGTTAAACGGTTGGGTTTGAGAGTATGAGAGTCGTGAGTGAGAAAGTTTTTATACCTTCGGGAGAGTCGTATCATGTGGGAGGTCTGTTTAGAGATGTATCTATGATAGTTTGGCAAGTTGATCTACCTGTAGACTTGCTAGAGTTTCCTTTGACGGTTTTGAGATGATAGTCGGGATGGACTGGTTAGGAAAGTATAAAGCTAAGATAGACTGTCATCAGAAGAAAGTGTCTTTGAGAGGGCCTAAGGGTGTTAGTGTGTCTTATCGTGGGTTTCTAGTCAAACCCAAAGTTAAGTTGATTAATTGTCACTTTGAAGTCTTATCCGAGGAAGGGATGTCCTTTGATCTTGTGCCATGTGAGAGATGACCGGATAGAGAGTCCGACGGTTGATCGGATCCGGTGGTGGGAGAGTTTGCGAGATGTTTTTCCAGAGGAGATTAGGGGTTGCCATGAAGAGGGAGATAGATTTCACCGTTGAGTTGAAACCGGGGACGGGGCCAATCTCTAAGACACCGTACCGGATGGGTCCTAAAGAGATGGAGGAGCTCAGAAACAGTTAGATGATCGATAGAGAAGGGATACATTAGACCTAGTGTATCGCCGTGGGGAGCACCGATTCTTTTTGTGAAGAAGAAAGATGGGAGTTTGAGGTTGTGCATAGACTACGAGAGAGTGAACCGAGTGACAGTGAAGAACAAGTATCCTTTGCCAAGGATAGATGACCTGTTTGATCGGTTGAGTGGTGCATCAGTCTTTTCCAAGATTGATTTGAGGTCGGGGTACCATCAGGTGAAGATTAGAGAGATGGACATACCAAAGACAGCTTTCACGTCGAGGTATGGCCATTATGAGTATTTAGTGATGCCGTTTGGGTTATCTAACGCACCATTTGTGTTTATGGATTTGATGAAACAGAATCTTTAGACAGTTTTTGGACAAGTTTGTGGTGGTGTTTATCGATGACATCTTAGTCTACTCTAAGGCTAAGGAGGAACATGAGGAGCATCTGAGGATCGTGTTGAGACTTTGAGGAGCATGAGTTGTATGCTAAATTTGTCCAAGTGTGGGTTTGGTTGGAGAAAGTTGCTTTTAAAGGGCATGTGATCTCTAAGGAGGGAGTAGGCGTGGATCGGCAAAGATTGAGGCGGTGACAAAGTGGGAAGCACCAAAGAATGTTCTTTGAGATTAGGAGTTTCTTGGGTTTATTTGGATACTACAGGACGGTTCGTGAAAGATTTCTCCAAGATAGCTAGACCTATGTGACTTTGATGAGGAAAGAGGACAGGTTTCGTTGGGATGAGAGTTGTGAGAAGGCGTTCCAAACATTAAAGGAGCGTTTGACCACGGCTCCTATCTTAGCATTACTGAAGGATTGAGAACTTTGAGGTTTATACGAGATGCCTCAAAGAATGGGTTAGGATGTGTGTTGATGCGAGCGGTAAGGTGATTGCCTATGCTTCTAGGCAATTGAAGCCATACGAGGAGAATTATCCTACACATGATTTAGAGTTGGGTGCAGTGGTGTTTGCTCTCAAGATTTGGAGACATTACCTTTATGGGGCGACCTTTAAGGTATTTTCGGATCACAAGAGTCTCAAGTACATCTTCACTCAAAAGGAGTTGAACATGAGATAGAGGAGGTGGATGGAGCTGATTGGCGATTATGACATTGATATTATCTACCATGAAGGGAAAGCCAATGTTGTTGCAGATGCTTTGAGTAGGAAGAGTGTACATTCCCTGTGTACAACTCTATGTTTGATGAGGTTGAGAGATGAGGTGGGGAAGTTTGGGATACATATGATGCGAGAGAGGGGATCTTTGTGGGAGATTTTGATTCGGCTGATCTTTATGATGATATTCGAGGTAAACAGGCTTGAGATCCTAAGATGGTCGAGTGGAGAGTTTGGTAGAGAAAGGGACAGTGTCCCGATTTTCTATTCATACAGATGGTAGTTTGAGGTTCGATGGTAGGTGGTGTGTCCCTGATGATGAGGAGCTGAAAAAGACAATCATGATAGAGGCACATTGTACACCGTATTCAGTACATCCGGGTGGTGACAAGCTATACAAGGATTTAAAGAACACGTTTTGGTGGCCTGGGATGAAGAAAGAAACAGCAGAGTTTGTGGCCCGTTGTTTGACATGCCAGAGAGTTAAAGGGGAACAGCGACGACCACAAGGTAAGATTCAGTCTTTAGAGGTACCTGAGTGATATGGGTGATAGTGGATCGACTGACCAAGTCAGCTCACTTTGTTCCAATGAAAGATACATGGACTAAGGCACAATTGGCTATGGCTTATCGAAAGAATGTGCTAAAGTTACATGGAGTCCCTAAGGACATAGTGTCTGACAGAGATGCGAGGTTTATATCACGGTTTTGGAAAGAGTTGCAGGAATCTTTGGGAACAACTTTGAAGATGAGTACAGCTTTTCATCCTGCGACAGACGGTCAGACTGAGAGAACAATCAAAACTCTTGAGGATATGTTACGAGCTTGTGTGATGGACTTTGGTGGTAGCTGGGAACAGAGGTTGGATTTGATAGAGTTTTCTTACAACAACAGCTATCACACTAGTATTGGCATGGCACCGTTTGAGGCTTTATATGGGAGGAGATGCAGGAGTCCGATTTGTTGGGACGACAGATCTTTGAGGCGATGGTTCTAGGACCAGAGATGGTACATGAGATGGTTGAAGCAGTTAAGATGATCGGGAACGGATGAGAGCGGCTCAAGATAGGCAAAAGAGTTATGCGGATCTACATCGCCGGGATATAGAGTTTCAGGTTGGGGATAAGGTTCTTCCGAAAGTGTCTCCTATGCGTGGGGTTATGAGATTTGGGAAGAAAGGCAAGTGAGAGAAGTTCATCGGGCCCTATGAGATCTTAGAGCGAGTTGGGGAAGTTGCTTATCGTCGGCTTTACTGCTTTGCGTTAGAGAGAGTGCATAATGTGTTTCATGTATCACGGTGCGGAAGTATGTGAGTGACCCGTCACATGTGTTAGAGGCGGAGAACTTAGAGCTAGATGAGTCCTTATCATATCTTGAGGTACCTAAGCGATTCTTGACCAGGAAGGTTAGGAAGACTAGGAGTGGTGAGACAGTTTTGCTTAAGATCCTTTGGTCTAACCACGAGACTGAGGAAGCTACATGGGAGGCAGAGGATGCCATGAGAGAGCGCTACCCTTTCCTTTTTGATCAGGTATGTTTGGTTACGAGGACGTAACCTTGTTTCTTTTAGGGGGGTAGGAGAGGATCGCAAAGAGTTTTTAAGAGCTTCATACTCTTTTTATGTTGTGTCGGTATGGTCGTTGTCGTTTGAGTGGGTGAGTTTGAGTTAGTAACATGTTTTATGTTGAGTTTTGTTTTGGTTGCTGAGTCGGGAGTGCGTAGTGTGAGTCTTTGTTTTGTTGTGGTTTGAACTTCGGGGACGAAGTTCTTTTTAAGGAGGGAAGACTGTAATACTCCGTATTTATAAGTCTTTGGGTACTCTATCGAGTAGGCCTTACTCTGTCGAGTAAGGGTGAGTTGCGTTTTAAAATTGTTTCGACTGTTGGGTACTCGATCGAGTAACTATGATACTCGATCGAGTAAGGGGTACTCGATCGAGTACCTTAGCTACTCGATCGAGTAGCGGTTTCTGAGGAGTTATTTCTCGGGTTTTGTTAATTATGCGATTAAGGTATATAATCTTTCCGTCATTGTTCTAAACACTTTTCAAAACCTAAATTACTGTCAAGAGAGAAAGCAAAGTACGTTCATCACCTTAATCGCATTGTTAGCAAATCCCGGAGTTTTGAAGGTCGGATTTCACCTTTCTTTATACCGTTGTGATCCTTGCGTCAAGGGTAAGACCTATATACCATTTTTATAATGTTTCTTTAAAGTTGGTTAAACCCTAATTTGGGGAATTGGGGTTTTGTAGTATGTTATGCTTGGTAGTGATTATATGTTTGTATGTTAGGAGGAGGATTCGTAGAGGAAGCTTTTTGATATCGGTGTGAGATCGTCGATTGTTGTGCTTTCGGTAGGGTTTCCCTACTCGGTATTAGTTACATAATGTGTGGTGATTGTCTTGTAATTAGTGCTTGTTGATTGGTTTCATGACGGTTGTTGATTGATTGTTGTTGATGGATGTGATTGTTTGTCTCTGGTTCTCGAGATGCGTTCTCGGCTGAGTGGAGTCACTTGCGGGAGTGGCTTCACGCCCTAGTTTCGTCCTCCGTGGAACCCGCCACGGGAGGGGATGTGCACATTAATGGGACAGGGTTATCGCTCGGTATGATGAGCGGGGCTTAGGTGGGAACGGCTGCGGTCCCCCCCAGCGGTAGTCCGGTGGACGATCGTGTGACGGAGATGGAGTGGAGTGTATGATTGTGTATGATTGTATGAGCTGTGTTGCTTTACATTCCGTTGGTTATATAATTTATGTAAATAATCCGACCCGATTATTGTTTTAAAACTTGCGGTGATCCATTCGGGGGATGGTGAGCGAGATATTGAGTAGGTATGAGATGAGTCGGGATAGTATTTGGGATGTGCCACGATATGATGATAGAAGTCTTCCGCTGTAGCTTAGTAGTTTTCATAACATTTCAATTGGATCAGTAAACAGTCAGTTTAAGAACATGTATTTGTACTTTTGGCTTTGGCTTCGAGATTGTAACCTTTCACTAAGTATTTCTATTTAAACGTTGTTTCTCTATTGTTTATTTGATTATCATTGCCTCGGGTAACCGAGATGGTAACATCCTTTTACCTGGGTGGTCCTGGTAAGGCACTTGGAGTATGGGGGTGTTACAAAATGTCTATCCACCGAATTTATGTTAATGTAGGGTATTTCGGCACACCGTGCCCTAAGTTGATATGAGTTTGGATCATGGACACATTTATTCGAAATTTGGGTTGAACTCAACGAAAGTATTCACGACGATTTCCGGATGTGTTTCGGGCTAAAGATAAATATTAATGTAATTTTATCGACCAAGAGTTCTAAAAGTAGAATCGATTAAAGAGTTAATCCACCGAGTTATATTGATGAGGGGTATTTCGGCACACCGTGCCCCAAGTTAATATGAATTTGGATCTTGGAATCATTTATCATAGTTGGGTAGAGGTCACTATGTAAATGCTTTACTTGTTATTTACAAGTATTAATAAAACGATAAATGTTAAGTTTTCCACTATTTCGTTATTATATTGTTCTATTTCTTTACCACAATTCATATACGATATCATTTCGATTTTTGATTCAAATCTCTATTAAAACATCGTAACTAAAGACAAATATGAATTTTCTTCTAAAACCTCGAATTATCCATTGCAAGGATCTCTTGTGAAGAGTATAGATAAAAGTTGTTCGTGATCAAAAGGGTTTTTGATTTTTGACTAACATATCTACTTACAATTAATTGTTTCTCATATGCTTAATTGAGTTAAGTACTTTGAAACGTTACATCATTTTGGTAACTAGATTTGTTGGAAATCAAAATTTACCAAAATACCGCAACCACTTCAATGAAAGTTTTAAGACTAAACAAACAAATGAAGAGTAGTCTTCATGAATTTCAATTTTGCTTCTCTTAGCAAAGACTCATTGAAATAAGTGGGAGCATTCTCTTAACCGTTAAGAAAAGGATGAGGTTTAAAGAAGTAAAATTAGAATGGAATTGATACAAGGTAATGTTAAAAGTAAAGTTATTGAGAATAACAATACTAAACCTATCAATCCCGACCGATAAAGTTTCCATTGTCTTAATTGTTGGACGCTAGAAAGGAAACTACCCCAAATTATTGAAGAATCAACAAGTTAGTTGTGGGACATCTAATGGGACCTTCTTCTTTAAATGATTATTTGATTAACATAAATTTTCCTAGTACTACTTCGTCAATATTAGAAACCAGTGGAGGTTTTCATCATTGTATGCGATACATAGGATGATTAGAATATAACGACTAGCATCAAATAATGTCGAGAGATAGAGTCATTGTGTACTCAATCTAGGTTTTGGGTTTAAAGTTGTACTTAATTGTGACTATTAAGTGCATAAACTCTAAATAAGAATATAAACTTGTTAAGATACAAAAGAGGTTTCACTTTTGTGACCCTATACACCATGATTTGATGTATGGCTAGCCCATTATCAAGGTGATTATATTATAAACCAAACAAGAATGATATATCATGTAGATGATGCAAGACTCAAATTGGTAACCCAAGATTGAACCTTAGATTCTGGAATGATGAACGGAAAGAGTTATCGAGTACTCTTGAAACCATTAGATCTTATGGTATATGCGTATCTTGTATTCAAAGCAAGATGTCTCGTGCCTTTTGGTTAAAAAACGAAATCGAGGTTGTAAATCATTGATTCAGAATAGTTTGATCATTTTCTTTTAAGAACGATTTAAGTTAACACCAATGTGTTCACTTAATAAGGTAAATAGAGAAATTTTTGAAGAAGTTCAAAGAGTTCAAGAAATCACGATTTAGTCGTGATGGGATTATCAAAGTGAAGACTTTGATATAAGCCAAATGAAATGTGATATAGTATCACAAATTAATCTCTCTTAGCACGTATTATGAGATAATGTGTGGTTGGATAAAGAATTCAAACGCTATTCGATATGGTTTGGACTTCAATCAAGTTACTTTGAGTTACTTGATCCTTTTGGGAATTTTATCATTTTGTCTAAATTATTTTTCCACTAAATCTAAAACGAATCATATGAGATATGAAATGGTAGGGTACCATGTTTGTAAGTTTTCAAAAGAAACAAATGCTCATTTTTCCTTACTATAATCACGAGTACAACGGGATTGTGGCTCGTAAAGCTGTCTTTTAAAATACAAGTTTATTTCTAGAAGACAGAGTGGGAGAAATTATTCAAGAGCCACAAAGAATGTTATGTCGTTAGAAACTGGTCTTTCTTGGCTACATGAGACGTTTTGGTGTAAAACGTTGTTTCTTCAAAACCGAAAGGGTTAAAGTCATCACTTGTTGAAGATGATGAATTAGTGTTACTTTTAGAAAGTAAAGAGCTTGCAACTTACAAAGAAATCGTTTGATTCAAGTTGATTAGTTCTAGAAGGTAATGAACATATGACTTACATGAGAATGTTTAAGTCACAACTCAATACAAGGCTTAAAGCCATGAAAATCCGAAATAAAAGACTTGATTAGTGACAAAGGGTTTTGCACTAATAAAGAGAGATTTCAAAGCTTGATTGGTAGCAAAGGGTTTTGCACTAGTTGAGAAGCTTAAGTCTAAGGATTGTATTTCATTATGATGAGATATATAGCAAGTGAATCCAAAAACCCACTTCTTCAATTAGAAGGAATGTATTCAATACATGTCTTGAGTTTTGTAGATTTTTGATAATGTGAAACTTAAGAGAGGGTCTTAAGTAGGACATCAATGAGTTGGAATCAATGTTTTGATCATGTTATAAAACTTTTCTTGATAAGTCGAGAAACTGTGTTTATACATGGAGTTTAGTGGGAGTTACGGTAATTTTAAGTAGTCTTATATGTGGATGACATATTGATCATTGCGAATGATTTTAGACTTTTGGAGAAATATAGTACATCTTTAGTATCCGGATTTATGGAGATAAATCTACATGATATTAATGTCAAATAAGGAGTCCTATGTTGATAAGATTCATGACTAGTTCAATCGAATTGAACATATTTGATTGATTCCATTTGCTTCGCATTTTAGAATCAATTAAATAGGAAATGATGTATAACACTTCATATACTTTGAGTATGATGAATTGTTTCAAATCGAATTTAAGTAATAGTTACCAAGTAAGCTATAAAGATTACCCTTAAGTGCATGCAGAAGCATTAAGGATGTAATGCAAAGTGTTTTTTGATGCAATTTTGTGTAAGGGTGTTACACAAATGACAATTGACAATTGAGATTGCGCATGGTTTCCGACAAAACCATAATCAAAACACATTAGGATGGTTAAGATACCATTGTGGCTATGTTATTTAAGAAATAGATTTGCTAGAATCGTTCTAGGCAATAAAGAACAATGAGAAATATTTACAACGGAAATTGAGTATACTTGCAATCTTGTGATGTGCAAGAAGGATGAGTCCACTGCTTTGTGAAAACAGTGGGAGCTATTCTAAGGCTAGAGGGCCTATGTCTTGATTGGATCTCGACACGTACTCAGAAAGTTTTGTAATGCAAATGTATACATTACAAAGGAAAACGAGTATGTAGTAAGGTTAAGTTAGGTACAAGAAGTTGATAAAACCTACTAACCAAAGCCTTCTCATAGGCTTAACATGATGAGTCATGTCATTTCAATTAAATTGAGATGAACAACTACATTCAAGATCAAACTGGATTATAGAATATGAAGTAGTAATCAGGCATTGACTATTCATATGTGATAATCGCATTTGTCGTTCGAGTTTTACTTTAAAACTCTTTTATTATACTTTGTTACATCCAAACGGGTTGTATGACGATATTGAACCCCGTTAAAGTGAACCCGGATTAACATAGTATTCGCCCATAGTCACTTGTATGAGGTGACGTCTCGAAGTGACTAGAGTGTGATGCGATTGATGGCAAGTTCAGTGCCATACAGTCATGTGAGATGACTAGTCGATCACATAGGCGATATTAGGAACACTTTGTCGGGCAGTGACCGCTTATAGAGTTATGGCAAATTTATATAGTCTGGTCGTGGCGAGAGCTACTATAGTATTCTAATGAGTCGATTCTTTTGACTAAAGACTGTTCGCCTAAGAAGGCACAATTTCAGATTAGCTTTGATTTATGTTACTACGACCTTCGTAAATGGGGTCAAATGGGCATATTTTGGGTTATGATGGCTGTGGCTAGTCGAAGGGAATAGTGCGATAGGAATTGTCCACCCCTTTGTCAGGGTTAAAACAATATCTCAGGGCCACTCGAGGAGTAATGAACTGGAAATGCGTGGCCACGCTCGGAAGGTTTCTATGGTAGAAAATTCCGGTCAATCAGATATTCTCCAGATCGAGGAAACCACTCTCGATATGATCACTTGCAAGTACGACCCGAAAGACACCTTGCATTGAGTGGGAGATAGTAATAGGACAAGAGAATTGGTGACGCACACTTGTCGAGGACAAGTGGGAGATTGTTGGAGTAAGTGTCCCCGACAATAATGCGATCACAATTGTCGATTATATTGATCACATATTTAAATCTCATAACAAGAATACGAAAGGGGTGATAAATTACATATATAGTCAACTGGTCCACACATATCGGTAATGATTGGCTGGCTAGAGTTTGACATTACTGTCGTGCGACGGTGGTGATCAGTTAATCCCTTGAGGTCACACCTAAAGGACGATTCCCTTAATTGAAAAAGGTTAATTAATTGTATGTCGATACAGATTAATTAATTCCTTAAAATTGAACAAATTATTATCATAAGAGAGAAAATGACATCTTATTATAATGTGATTAAATAATATTTTATTTAGTAATTTAAGAAGTTATATTACTAAAATTAATCGGTGTTTGCGAAACACGCGAGATGAGAATGATAAGTTAGTTATAATTACAAGATGTTGTGGATTATACTAACTAGTATTTAAATGACCATTTTATGTGAAAGTAATTTTGAATTACTAGTCAATTTGTTAAATGTGATTTATTTAATTTGTAAATGATATTTAATTTGTTAAATATGCATTTTAAATTAAAACATGACATAAGACATGTCACATGTCACATGACATACAATTGTGCAATTGACAAAAATAAAATGGACTCCATTTTACAACATATCAACCGAAATATTGGTGGGCATTTTAGAAGTTTTGTCTTATTCTTTTGTCTTATTCATTTGTCTATGACACTTGATAGTGACATGACTATGGACAAAGGCTTACACATTTTGTCTTGTGAAGACAAAAAGGAAAAAGAAAATGGGGGCCTATAGCCCTCTACCCACCGGTTTTTGGCATACAATATTGAGAGATTTTCTCAATTTTTCATTCTTCTTATGTTTTATGATAAACAATAAACTTCTCTCTCTTGTTCTTCATAAAATCAAGTTTTATGAATCAAATTTGTAAAAATCAATCACTAATAATACTAGTAGTAGTATATGAGTATTAGTAATCAATTTTAAGGTAAACCACATTACAAATATCTAGTACATGTTATTTTGTGGGATTTTGGGATAGTCTTGGGTGCAATCAAGAGGAGAATCTCTACTTTGGGATTTTTGGAGGATCATCCTAACATTCATTATAGCTCAAGAACCAACAAGTAGGAGATCTTGTTGGTGCCCAAAATGGCCGAAAATTTAATGGTGAGAAAACGATTTTCTCATCTTTTGTTATTTAGTTTGCATGCATAAGATTTGTAATTGTTTTATGACTAAATAATTTCTCACATATATGAATATGTTAAATAATGAGATATATATTTCTAACAACATTGTACACAAAAAACAGTGTAATTAGGAAGAAAAACAGTTAAGAACAGGAAATATACATTATTTGACATTGAGGAATCAGCAGTCACAGAGTTGCTTTCTGCGAGATGATCATCAACCTTGGGCCTACAAACAAAGGTAGAAATCTCATGAGCCATTACCCCCACTAGGAAACAGATGATATTTCAGAAACCGTAGTCCACAAAACTAAAACCCTAAAAGAAGCACTAAGTTTACAGTTTTCTCAACATAACTGCATGCATTTAAAACCAATACAATATTCAAAATTATGAAGTTCGAGCAATACTTGGCTAGTGGAATAACAATCGGCATGAGAAGCGGTCATGGTCCTGGAACTCGACGTACTGACACAGAAGTGTTTTTTGGAATCAACATCAATTCGTCAACATACTCTGAAATCCCAGAAGAGACACATTGTTGAAAAGTTTCAGAAAGACAATAAACAATACAATCAAAACAGAATTGAACACGTTTCCCAGGTCAAAAGTCAGCCTGAGTTTGTCGATACTAGCAAATGCTAATTTTGTTTATGTATTACAAAGAAATCCGAAAACCCCCAAGCTCACTCAACCGAGCAAGTCCCTACAAATACACGCCGATTTGTACGAGACAAAGCTAAATAGCTAAATCGCAATGCTTCTGTATTCAATGCTTTGTCTCACACACACGACACGACGTCTCATACAAGTACAAATTTTCATAAACCACTGATAACCACGCTACAACTAGTGGCAACCACTCCATTTGCAATACCAAATCGCTACAACTAGTGACAACTACTTAAATTACGCATAATTACAGTATAACTAACATGTAAATTATTCAACATTAAATTAAAACTTTACAAATACGGCGATGCATTGATCAATTAAACTAAGTAGACGATTATAAAAAGCGAATTCAAGTTGAAACTAATTGGTAAAGCGAATTCAAGTTGAAACTAATTGGAAAGGCATGACAAACCTTCATTTGTTTGAGCGTTGGTAACAATGAGATCAGTTCCTCTTCTCATCATATGCTTTGACTCAAATATTCGTTGTTTTAGATTCAATACCGTTATGAAATGATCAGCGATTGTAATCGAATCGTACTTTTTCGCACTTTTAAACTTGTAATACACAGCCATGACTCCTCTTCAACTTTTTTTTTCTTTCTTTTATTATTTTTTTCAATGAGATTAATAGAACAAAATACCGAGATCACAAAATATCAATCCAAATCCTAAATTACCGAAATGCGAATGATTTCGGAATGAAATTACAAAGCCTCTCAAACAAAAATTAACAACAAATTAGTACAAAAGAAAACAATACAAAATCAATATCAATCTTCGTCTCGAATTTATTCTCCTCCGATTGTAAACGTCTTTGACGCAAATTGCTTCAAAAACTGCAGCAAATAATGAGACGAATGAAGACGTAAATTGGTGAAATTCCAGAGAAACTAGTCGATTGACGGAGAAATCAAAGGCGAAAAACAAATGACGAATCTTCAGAAACGGCAAAAACCAATCAACGAAATCCACGAGTGCTGATGGTTATGATGAATTCCAGCGAACAAGGAAGATTGAATAGTGAAATCACGGTTGAATGTCGTGAAATTAGGGGAAATTTGCGGAATTAGGGTTAGATGATGAAGAATTGAGGGCGAGAGAAAGAGGGATTAGGGTTAGGGTTTGAAGGTTGAGGAGAGAGAAAATACGGGGAGAAATCGAGAAAAGTGAGAAGGAAGTTTTGATTTGCGGGAAAATTAATAGGAATTGAGAGGCGTTATATGATCGTATTTATAGGAGGAAGGAAGGTTATGGAAAGGCGGTTTATATCGGAAGACGGTTAAATGTCCCGCTTTTTGAGCTCCGCGTGAATGAATTTAGGAAATTTCTAATTTTGAGATTAATTCTTTATTTTATTTTTTATCACAAATTGTTTAGGGTATTGATTTTCGTTGTATACATTTTACCCATTAGAGTACATATTTGACTATTTTACCCCTTTCATTTCCTACCATCACGTACTGCAAAGAATTATTTCGGGAAAAAAAATCACGTCATCACATAGTACAAACCACCCCTACCACCCTTACAAGCCCATCCCTCCTCCGCTGAATACCACCACAACCTCCCCTAACCACCGCGCCGCCCACAATTACCACCATTTAACCACCACCAGCCTACCACAGTCCCCAAATAAAACCCCTTAAATATGCCTCCTTCAGCTTCCACCGCCACCTCGAGCGTCGACGACGCCACCACCAGACTCGCCCCTTTCCTACCCCGCCATCAACAGCCGCGCCACCCCTCATCGACGACCAAAAGCCCACTAGCCCACCTTACACAGTAAGAAAACCCCAAATCTGAGAGAAATTTTAATCCTAAACAAACAAGCCAAGTAACATCGACATAAGGGAAGTAAACAATAATTGCATTTATTGATAATTGATGAATAATCGAATACTATTTTTTTCCAAATCGAATTATAATACACAATTGGAAAAATGATGGAATAAAGAGGTATATGGATTTAGTTTGATAGGAATTGTGTCTGTTGTTTTTTAGCAAAGGGTATGTAATGGAAAGTTTTGGGAAAAATGTACTGAGTTGAGTAAAAATCGTACTCCGAAAATAAATTACAATTATTTAATAAGGCGGTCTCTTAGCATGAGACCATCCCATTAACTAAAAAGCCCAAAAAAATCAAAATATATACTACTCCAGTCCTCTATATTCACCTACGAAGTCTTTCGTTTACGTTTGTTATACCCAAAGTCAGTTACTCAAGCTAAATCCTTCCTACTACTGATTCGTTGCCCAAATAACGTTCATCCTTGATTTTATCCCCAACATTTGTCTCTACTCTCTTCCATGGTGTTCCTACTCCATACTCCATGCATTTTTGCTATCATAATTAGTCATTTCAATTTTTGAGTAAGAGTGTGTTCTTAATTTAAAACATCCAGTTTTAAAACTAAAATATTTTTTAACTAGAATTTCTAGTTTCTAATAAAAAAACAAAGTTTTTCATGTTTTCAAACTAAAATTAGTAGTCATTAACCTAAAAATGCTACTTCACAAAATAAAATAGTAGAACTCCAAGTTTATATAAGTTACAATAAATACTTGATTTTCATCACAAGGTATGAAATTTTCAAATTAAAACAGTAAGTTTTGAAATTAGAACAAGGTATGTGTTGGAACATATTATTCAAAGCTTTTACATTAAAATTGAATATTTAAGTGATACATTTTAGTTACCAAAAATTAGATTCCTAAGTTTCCATCTTATTAATATATGGTACCTTTAAAATTGAAGTCGATATTTGCTGATCGGCGCCGCTGTCGTTGCTGTCGTTCTTCTTCTATTTCGGTTAACGACTTGGTGCTACGAAGATGTGTGGGTCGATGGTAGTAGAGGTTATGGGGCGGCAGAGATAGCGGAGGTGATGGGGTGGAGATCGTGGGCTTTGTAGGAATGGAGATTGGAGAAGACAACTCCGTTTGTTGATGATGGGAGCAAGGAGTGTTATATTGTTATTAGAGTACTAGTATAAATCCCGCGCATGCATGCACGGTATTTCTAGATCATTTAGTGTATAATGTATTATTTATAGATTTAAAAATTGACACATTATCATTTTTTCATATTTTAATAAGGATAAAAAATTGAAACGGAAAACTAATCAAAAGGATTGAATAAAGTCACAAAATGTGTCTTTTAATGAAATTTTTTATCACAAAACAAATGATTTCAATTTATAAATTTTCTCAAATAGTTTTAAATAATTTTTTAATTACGAAATTAATAATATTAGCTCATAATTTTTATACGAATTAAGTACGTGGTAAGTTTTTTATACGAAACTAATTATATCATTTATAGGTTTTTCATATACGAATTTGTAGATTTATACAAGTTTTGTTTTATTTTAATTAAAAGATTATAATTTAATTTTAAAAAAGATTATAATGATTAATAGGTTATATATTAATTAAAAGATAATAATTTAATAAAAAATAAAGGGGCTGTTTGGTAAATACTAGATTGATGAATTTTCAGCATATTTAGGCCTTTTAGCACGTTTGACTCACTAATCTACTAATTTACGTGTTTGATAAATGTCATATTGAAACAGTAGATTGAGATTCAATCTTTTGTTTTCCAATATGCTGCTCCACCCATCACATTCATATTAGTAAATTGGGAAAATTGAATCTGTCAACCATTTACATATAAATACAACAATCTATTAACCTAAATCCGCTAATTACCAAACACTTTTATAAAACCTGCTAATTGAAACATACTGGTCAAATCTGTCAATCCAATCTGTCATTTATAATCTGTCTGACCAATCTGCTTCTGCTATTATTAATCTGGTGAGTACCAAACATGGCCAAAGTATGGTTTCTATATTTAAGCAGATTCCTTTTGGAGGGAAAATTATTGAGAATTTTATTCTCTTTGTAGTAAGGGAGATTTATTGGGCTAATTCTTCTATTGGACCCGTCCTATACTATAGGACGGTCCTATAGGAGAGTTGTTTTTTTACATTATATCTAGTGGATGAAAATTTTAATCATTGATAATACTTGTAGATAAAGTAACATATATTTTAGGTTTTTTCGGTAACTACTCCTACCTATAAACATTTTTTTTTTGTAATTGCATGCTCCCTACTTACAATTTTTTTTAAAAACTGCTAACTTAATATTTACTTCGGTTAAAACTTGCTACAAAAATCCATTCTCAGGTACCCATTTTTCGAGAGAAGGATGCTTATTTACGACGGTATTTGCCGAGGTCGTTGGATGGTCAAACGATATCCAAAAAACGAGTTCTTGGATGTTTTGGAATCCTGAGACTGTAAATTTCATACTAATCTGAAAGATTATCCTAAACCTTAGGAAATCGTGCCCAAATTAGACCCGCAAAACACCACGAAACTGCCCCTGTTTTCACGAAAACAAAGTGCAAGACTAGGCCCTATTCACGACCATTTTTACACCATTTAGGATCACCTCGTAATACCCCTATTTTAACCTTCACAAAATTTGCAGTCTCAGGATTCTAAAACATCCAAGAACTCTTATTTTGGTTATCGTTTGACCATCCAATGACCTCAGCAAAGACCGTCGCAAATAAGCATCCCTTTCGTACATGAGAATGGAATTTTATAGCATGTTTTAATCAAAGTAAATATTAAGATAGCAGTTTTTAATTTTTTTTTAAGTAGGGAGCAATTACAAAAAAAATGTTTATAGCTAGGAGTAGTTACCAAAAAACCCTATATTTTATTCAATATTGATTTTACATAATTGTTTCTCAAATTAAAAATTGTATATTATATTTACCTCCTCCAGTGACGAAGCTACGCCCGCAGTTAGCTATTTTTATTGATGTATGTTTTAAAGACAAAGTAGTCAATAACTTTCATTGACGCGACTGGTTAAGAGGGTAGATTGGTTTTGCGTTGTTGGACATCGAGAGTTCTGACTAGGGATGGCAGTGGGTCGGGGACCTGACCCAGACCCTGAGGGTCGGACCCTAATGGGTCGGGTATGGGTCTCATTTTTCTAGACCCAATGGGTATGGGGCGGGTATGGGTCTTAAGAAAATATTTCGGGTCTGGGTCCGGGTCTAAGTTATGAGACCCATACCCGACCCTTAGACCCTTTATTAAAAAAAAAAAAAAAAAAAAAATCAAAATCACAACTTTTCTGAATTCATACTGGCAGACCGTAGAAACAAAGTAACTAAAGTTTCTTTCTCTTCTCTCATCCCATAAAGTGATAAACCCGACCAAACTCTTTTGACAATACCACCACTCCACCACTTATATAAGGAAACCACCACCACAACACTGATACACGACTGTCAACCACCTCTCTAATAGGCGGCGACCGACAATCACCATTAACGGCAGCCAGCGACGGTCAGATGGAGACGGCTATCAAGTACGATATTGATTTTAGGGTTCCGAGTTTGATTCTTTCACATGTATTTGGAGGTAAAATTAATTTAGGTCTTCTTTGCCTTCTTAATCTCTTTGGTATCTATATTGGATTTGGTAGTATACAATAGAGATTAATAAACTCATAATGTTAAAGTAGTATGGATTTTTTTTTAATATTATAGACCCCATAGCTGTTAATCCTATTATTTAAGTGGCTGAAACTCGGACCCGCGGGTAGACCCAAACCCGACCCTTACCCATAGTGTCCGGGTATGGGTCCTCAAATTTTAGACCCTTGCGGGTTTGGGTCGGGTACGGGTCCAAAGGGAAAATCCCGGGTCCGGGTCCGGGTGGACCCTACCCAGACCCTACCCATTGCCATCCCTAGTTCTGACAGGCTTATCGTATACTTACCAAAGATAACCAACTGGAATCTAACTAATATAACTAGGGAAGTCGGGATCATATCCACAGGGAGACTAAAATGTATTATATTGTTAAACAAAGTCCGTCTAAGTAACAAATTCGGGGTTATTTGATTTTTGGTTTCTAAACTACAAGTAGTGAAGGAAAGAGAAGTAAAGAGTAGAAAACGAGTTTAAATAATGAGAGAAAAGGCTAGGACATCGGGTCACCATGAAAATGCAACGGTCAAGTCTAAGGTCAAAGATCAGTCATAAAACGGTCTGCAGGGTAGTGAAAAGGTCCTCTCGGATCGCTATTCGCCCTAGAATGCTTCTAAAGGGCTCTCACAACTTATTAGGGCACTCTATTGTTTGTAGTAGGTCTAAATCTCAACAGGCTTTCGATCTTAGGTCGGAGTTTGCCAGTTCAATTAATTAATCATGCGCATTAATCAACTAATCGGTATTAACTGTTACACTTAACAACATAATTCATATTCATGGCAGATCTAATAAACTAATTAGGGCCGTCTTATTATCATGGCTTCCCTAAATCCTAGCAAAGGGAATTAGTTACACATAATAAAATTAACGGAATTAATGATAATAACGATAATCAAATTAGGTATGACAAATGTATGAAAAGAACAATTAATCCTAAACAATGAACAAGAATAAAGGAGAAGCAAAGAGAAACTAAGGAAGAGAATTGAAGAGAAAATAAAAGTTGATTGATTACCTAATTAATAAAGTAAGGAGAAAAATTCCAAGATTTCAGATCCAAAAGCTTGAGAGAAAGTAACATAGAAGAGTTTTCAGTGTGTAAAACGTCCCCTAAAACTGTTTACAACCCTTTCTTAAATATTATGTCCAAAAGAAATAAAATTAAAAGCTAAATAGGCTGAAATAAGGAGAGCAAAAATCCGGCCAAAACAGATACCAGTCGATCTACTAAAACATAAATTCCAAGTTTCGTCAAAGCAAACTCAGCCGATCGACTATAGAAGTCAGTAGATCTACTAAAACACTAATTCCAGCTGCACCAGGCTTCACTCTAACTCTCCTCTCGGCGTCTTCACGCATACCGAGGCATAAGTTTCTGAGCTTACTTCTTACCAAAATCAAAACGCAGCTCCAAAGGCGGGTTTTGGCTCGTTCGCTAATACTTGGATCAACAACCTGCATAGATTACAAAACAATCCAAAGTAGCCAATTCATGCGAGAATAGTAGCTAATCGCTACACAATATGCATAGAAATGCGTGTAAGATATTAGAATAAATGCATAGAAAAGGCACGCATCAAACCTCCCCAAACCAAACATTTGTTTGTCCCCAAGCAAGCAATAGACAAAGGACAAAAAGGGGGACTAATGGAATGGTATACAATCTCAGAGCTAGCTACACTTATGACTCGCCTAAACCATTTAATGCAATAAATCAACACCATAGCAATAAATCAAATGCAAACGAGTTAAATCAATGACAAGACCACTGAACTGTCGACCTTGCAAGACTTGTTTTTGTTGGACTCTCACGGGTCGCTCATCACTCATTTAAAGAACATGGTGAGTATATTGTAGGATAGAAATAAATGAAATCACTCACCTAACTACGACCTATAAGAACATGCATGCAATCTAACATGATACCTACCTCTATCGACCGTACATAAACATTCCAACCAAACAGGACCAAGATACATGCCGAGAACTTACATATAAAGTGAGGTGAGGTAATTGGGTGAAAAAGGGCAAAATAAATTTGGATATGTGGAGGTAAAGTCAAGCTAGTATAATCGTAACCAAATAATAAACTTATCCCGCTTAACAAACCCAATATATGAGAAATAAAACGATGCCAATACGGCATAAACTCACTCACATCATGAAACCCGACTCCCCATAACATATAAAGATAAACATGGGAATAAAACTCTGCTTTTTTCAACAATCAGCCATTTTTCTCTTTTCATTTTTTTTTCTTTCTTCAATTTTTTTCCTCTTCGTCTGATTTTTTTTTCATTTTCTGCTGATTTCTTTCTTTTTCTTTTCCTCCTCATTCTAAACCCTTTTCTCATAACAATAATGGAATACCAAATCGAATATCAAACACGTACCCATAATTAACAACTAAATTAGCTTGACTATGGTAGGCTATATTTTGGATTGTAGTTAATAGATGAGCTAAAACAAGTCTATTTGGCTAGTGAACTTCAAGGGTAAAATAGAAGAGAAAGGATTGCCTCTCCACATGTGTCACCGCCACAAACCGAATGCATACAGGTACTAAGAGATAAATGTCATGATTATGCAATTTGATGTTACATGTCTTATAAGAAGTACTACTCTCATCCTAAAATGAAACCGATCATGAATTTCATCGGTTTAATAAGGCTCTAAATCTCAGAAGTATAAGTAGTTTGCCAACATTAAGTCAAGTCTATTCGTTCAGCAGAATTAATCAAAAACTCGTAGACTATGCGAATGACCATACTAGTAGAGGTGTCAACTATGCAAGGCTTAGGGCAAGAAATAAAAGTGTAGTGCAATTTCATCATTGTTATACAACCGTTCTGACTCGACCTAATATGCAAAAGTAAACAAGTTTTTGATTTTTTCCAATTTTTTAAATTTTTTTGGGGTTTTCATTTTTTTTAAGTGAAAGAAACAATGCATACGGAAATGCAAGAAATATGCAAACAAAAATGCAATAAAAATGCAGATGGATGCAAACAAAGACAGATGTATACCCTCCCTAAACCAAATCACACAATGCCTTCATTGTGTTCAGCAAACAATCAGCAGCAGCAAAATATAAGGGGAAAGGGGTACGCAAAATAAGATGAAAGAAAATGAAATAAAGCATATAAAGAAGAAACTTAAAAGATGTATACAAGAAGGACCTCCCCAAACCAGCCAACAACAAGAGAAGGTCATGGCGAGCTGCCACTAGTCGTCGCCTTCGGCGACCTCAGACCCACTTCTCTCATCATCACCCTCAACATCAGCCTCTCCATCTCCCTCTCCCTCCCTCTCTCTCTCTCTCTCTCTAGTAGTGGCAGTCGTAGTAGGATAGCCACCTTGAGGGCAACTGTGGTACGAAGGACGCTCTGCATCACGTAGTATCTGTTCACTACGTACATAGGACTCGTAAATGTGGAATAACCCGAAGAGTGCATGATCCCTCTACAACCTGTTCACGTCTCTGCAAACTTGCAACAACAAAAGATCACGTGCCCTTTGATCCATGACCTCAAGGGGCACAAACGGAGGATGGAGAATAAAAATAGCCGGGTAAACCGGCTTAGTGGTGTCTTGGTGAGTTCCAGTTCCAGAAGAATGGCCCACCTTCCTCACTAGACGCGAGGACTTCCGTGACCAAGAAGTGGTCCCCTTGACACATGTGTAGGACACCCAATAAGAAGGGTAAGGTGGTCTGACCTCAGACGGAGGAACATAGGGTAAAGGAACAATAGGAGGTAGGGTGGGACAAAGAAACTTGACCGACGGATACTGATCAATTTTCCAAGTACAATCCGCAAAGATCCAGTTTACTGAGCGCAAGAAAGGGATGCTAATAAGACAATATTTGTCAAGAGAGACAGGGTCATCGTGACCTATGGGCAGAAAACCTCAGGAAAATCAGGTATAAGGCGGCGGGCCAAGTAAGTGACAATGCCTCCACAGTGATTCGAAGTCAAAGCCCCGTGACTAATGTTGTGAAAATGTTGGAACATAGCATAGTGTAGATACCCAGTATCTGCTGAGACTCCAACAAACACCCGATGATTATCGGACTACAACATGTTTTGGAATCGCGGCGTTTGATCGACAGTTTGTGTACAACTTTACGTCGGAAAACTTAAAACGATTTCAAAAATAAAACATCTCAAAACATTTCAAAAATACCTGGAGTATTTAATGCATGACAACGGGGTCGCAATGACACTAACTAGAGTCAAAACCGACACCGGACCAAAAACCGACTCAAAAATTCAAATCCCGACTCCAACAACGAGTCAAACCGAGTCAACCACCAAAAACAAACATTTCAAATCTTCTACCTTAAGTTTTCCCGGATTCATGTTGGTCAAGTACCAAATATGTGACTACAAAACCTAGGATAGAACAAATCATGATTGCGTTTGTTGTGAAAGTGACAACACAACTCGAAGAACCGCGACGTGGCTCGCGCCTCTTTGAGCAGCCCAAGTGGCCACGTTGCTCAAAACTCACACAACCACTCATTCTCCTATAAATACTCCTCAAATGCCACCCATTTGAGACTTACGTGAGTGTCCGCCCCCTCTTTTATCCCTTAAAATTCTCGACTCGACTTCTTAAGTCACAATCCGACGCGTATTTACGACCTACCGATCGTAAATACAAGCCTTATACATTGTTTGGTACCGTCATCGTGCACTAAATCACTTGACCGACCACTTCGACCACTACACCATCACTAAACTTAAAACACTCTTTTTACTTACCAAAACGGTTTTAAACCGAGTCTTTTCCGATCAAACGAGTTATTAAGCTTACGTCGGTCACTCGCCATAACCAAACATGTAAGTATGAGGGTGTAAAAATCCTCTTTTATTATGTTTTCATTTGTTTCATGACTATAACATGCTAAAACATGCATAACATGAACCAAAACATGGAATAAACGAGCCAAAACTGATTTTTGGTCTGAGGCAGAAGCTCCTTAGATCGCCAACTTTCACGCGCCTAAATGGGGTGTTCAGACAAGAGATCAACCGTGTTTGTTTTCGTCAGTTCCCTTTAATCCATTTTTCATATTTGTAATCGGTTTTCACTGTTTCAAGTATTTTCGAACCCTTTTTATTTTATTTCATATGTTTTAACCATAAAGCATTTTTCACCCTTGGTTCCTCATACCATGACGGTTAAATCCGTGTTTCGGTGATAATATTTGGTTAATGACATTTAAAAGGTATTTTAAAACCTTTTATTCCATTTCTTTACATTTTCAAACAAGTATATTAGTCACCAACACAAAGTCATCCTTGGTTCTACATACCATGCCGGATTTTAACCCGGGTACGATGATGAGTATCGACTAATGATATTCAAATGGACTTAAAATAATTAGTCCATAATTATTTTCAAAACTATTCATGTCAAGTTTGTCAAATCGAACCCGACACCGAATATTATCAAAACAATGATGATTATTCGAGTCTAGTTCTTCAAATCAACAAATGCGGTCTAAACGACCCCCTTTAAATCAAACCGGGTTCAAATATCCATTTTCAACACGTTTTATAACGTTTTCTAAAAGGTCAGAACACGGCACATGAACCGTGGACTAACCCGCGCCTAAACAGGCTCTCCATTTCTCAATTTCAAAACCATAGGGAGGCCCCTTACACCGCCGGCTGGCTCGCGCCTCATATAGCCGTCTGGTACAGGGCCTGTTCCCTTCCAGCATTAGTTTAGGACGATCCCGACTCCGGTTAGCCCGGATATAGGACGGATTAGATGACTATTTCGATTATTCAAAATCATATTTGCAAAATGCCTTACTAAGACAAATGGATCATGTTATGCACCCTAAACCTAATACGGTAAATGGATGTTTAATTTCCGTCTTGCATGCAAATCAATCATTAATCCAACTCGACATCTTATACTTGATACTTGGATTAAATCAACCGACTTAGAAAGCTCTCACATGATAGGTTTAAATTATTGGATGCGCATTCATGCATTTAAACCGTTTTATCAACTTTTGCATTCAACCAACCAAGATCGATCAGTAGAGGCCGCTAACGCGGGCGGGATTGGCGTCGATTAAAGGGCTTCCCAATACGTACCTTCACCTCTTACTCGAAACTTTGAATAGTGGACGACCTTATCCAGGCGTACGAGAGTCATTCTAGAGATAGGATGCTAAAGAGGGACGATTCCTTATCTTTAGTACCTATGTCAAACGCTGCTTTGTGCTTCGATTTGACCGAGGTATAAAGTGGAATTGAACGGGTTTCGGGCATCCCACAAATGCTTGGTGGCGACTCCGAACATCTCTAATCGTTTCGAGACCCTTACCGAGACGAAACCGACCGATCTAAAACGATCCGGTCGAAAGAATTTTTACGCCGCCGAGCGTGGCTTTTAAAAGACCGCTGCATGTCCACAGATCGAAGTGGGCTCGCAGGTGGGCCGTGTCCACAGATTGGCGAATCCGCTGGGGAGAACTAGGACACTTATGTCTTTGTAATCCCTAGATGGTGAGACTCGAACGAGGTCTTGGTTGGAATGCATTAATTGATATTACGGTCACGGTCGGTTTCCTTGTCCGGGCCCACAACCTAACCCTTTTCGACCAATTGGCTCGTCTCATCGGCGTGGGTTTTCTCATCCCCGCGTTTCGAATCCCGATTGAGTCAAGCATACCATTGACGTTACACATTTATGTTTCGTCAAAGAGCTTTCATCACTTTCGAGCACGAGGCTAGGGCACCCTCCTTACACATTTTGTTTGGATTGGTATCCCTCTCGCAAATCGGGGTTTGATTGCTTGGTGTGTAACCCATCCTCTTAAGCCAAAACCCGTGTCAGCATAATGCATAATATAATGAACTGCGAGTGCTTATGTGCTACTTGATCATAAGTCCTTCCGTGTCATTTTTAAAACTTTCAAAAACACCTTTTTGCGCCGTTATAATGGCCATTTCAAACCTCGGTCTTTCACCGACCGTTGCACGCCTTTCTAGGCCGTCGTAATGACGATTTTCAAATCCGGTTTTGTATAACCATTTCAACACGCCTTTCTAGGCCGTCGTAATGACGATTTTCAAACCCAGTTTTTATAACCATTTCAACACGCCTTTCTAGGCCGTCGTAATGACGATTTTCAAACCCGGTTTTGTATAACCATTTCAACACGCCTTTCTAGGCCGTCGTAATGACGATTTTCGAACCCGGTTTTGTATAACCATTTCAAATCACCTTTTTACGCCGTTATAATCGCCGCGTCTAGACACGGATTTTAACCCGTTTCGCGCCGACAATTTCTCTTCCAAAACCCGAGAAAACCGTCTTGGGAAACAATGCACTGTTTTCCGAGCCGACTCAAACTCAAAACCGTCTTTTGCAAATAAACTTAAGACGACCCCTTTCAACTGATCGAATTGCGGAGATTTCTATCTTCGGAAGCCGTCCATTAAAGCGACAAATGAATCTTTTGAAAATTTCTATTTTCGAAAACTTCAGTCCACCATTCCAATTCCGCCTCGTGTCTATCGAGTCAAAGCAAACGTACTTATGGGTCTTTACTTATGAGTCGTCTCACCGCGAGACCCGTCCAATGGCGTCACGCCGTCATGTTGGACTCATGTCAAAGGTTCGGTCAAACACCGTCACGTCATATATCGAGTCAGCACCGAGGGACCACACACGGTCGCCCCCGTCTTGTTGAGTCTGATCTTTGTCTCATCCGTTATGTTGACTGCGTTCAGTCTTGGAACCGTGTCGGATTGAGTTGTAATGTGAGCCGTTTTTCTGCCTCAGAGCCATGGCCCCGTCTTCAGCTTCGTCCAACAACAACAATGACAACAACAGAGATGTCACAACGATCGGCTAGCTAGCCACTGCTTACCGCCCTTAAGGTCACCCTGGATCGCGTCGAGACCCGTATCGACGCCCGGAGAACTAGGAAAGCGGGGAACATAATACCCCACCTCGATCGAAAGCGAGAAGAGGTGAAGCTCTTGGAAGAAGCGACTCCTAGCCGGGGTAACAATATCCATCTTGAGAACAACCGAAGGTTCGAACCTGTTGGGGACCAATTACCTGACAACTTCACCCTGACTGATGTGCCTAAGTGCAAGGGAGTTGAGGACCCACTCAACCACATCCGTACTTTCAAGGACTACATGGCCATTAAAGGGGTCAAACAGGAACTTTTTACCCGGATCTTCCCATCCTCTTTGGAGCCGATTCCTCGCCAATGGTACTACTCCCTTGATCCGAAAAACCTTACTACTTGGGATGAGATCGCAGTAGAGTTTGCCAAACAGTATGCCGATAACGTCGAGATTCAGGCCAATATCCGTACTCTCGAAGTACTAACCCAAAACGACAAGGAGGAGTTCACCGAGTTCCTAACCCGTTGGAGGAGGGTGAGTACTCAATTGGTCAGTAAGCCGAGTGAGTCAACTTTGGTGGAAAAGTTTGTCAACAATCTCCGCCCGGTTTATGCCAACCTACTGAGGTATCAGAATATCAAGACCTTCCAAGATCTGCAGATTCTTGGGACGCGCATTGAGGACGACCTCCGAAAGGGTGTCTTAGCAAAGACCACTGGCAGAGGTTATAAGGGATCCACCTCAACCGGATCTCGCCCTTATGGCCAGACAAACAAGATTGATGAGGTTAACCTCGTTGAACCATCTACTAAGAAAACTGAGCGCCCCCAGAGAGTGTTTACCAACATAGAAAAGACTCATGGACCAGAGGAAGTTACAACTAATCGGACCCACCCCGGATCCGACCGATGCCAAGAAGTCCCGGTTCTGGAACCCCAATGCTTACTGTCAGTATCATCGAGGGAAAGGGCATGATACCGAAACTTGTTTCAAACTCAAGCACCTCATTCAAGACATGATTGAGAAAGGAGATTTGCCTTTACCCCCACCAACTAAACCGAACAACAAAACGAATCCCCTGAGAATTCACGCCATCTCTGACGATGAGCCGACCCTAGACTGCTCTCACCTCATCCTGTCAGTTGATGACGAGGTGAATGCTTTGGAAAAAGATCCTTCAGACGGAGTGTTTGTGTTTAGTGCTGCCACTATGCTCACTATGTTTCAACAAGTTGAGGAGGCCATAGCCAGTCTCTCTGAGAGAATCACCCGACTCGATGACGCCTACCGTCGACTCATCTTCAATCCCCCAGCACCGCGCCCGAGGGAGAGTTCCCCAAGCATTCAAAACTACCCACCCCAGGAGGGATTGCTCCCGCGACCATTCTGGCATAGACCTCACGAAAATCACCCTCAAAATAACTACCCTCAAAATAACTACCCCCATAAAAATCGCCCTCACAAAAGTATCCCTCACAAGAACTGCCCACCGAGGAACACCCCTCTGAGGTACCCTCGAGACTCCGAAATTAACGGCATCTGGAGAGATGACGTTGAGGACGTCTATACCATCCCAGGGAAGGAGAAGCGGGCGAAAGAAATCGGGCATCTCACCCGGTCCGGACGTCCCTATCAGAATCCGAACAATCCAACGGTCGTTCCAACGACGAATGACCAAATCGTCCCAGAGGTGGACACTCAACCAAAGGCTCCTGAGAACTCAATACTGAAACAACTTTAGAAAGCAAAAGCCGAGATCTCGATCTGGCAACTGATCGCAACGTCTTTTGAGCATCGGCAGGCCTTGCTGCAGGCCTTGGGAAAATTAACCGTGCCCTCCACCTCTTCCCCAGAAGAAATAGTGGCGCACATGACGAGGGACGCCCCTGATCTGAACAACTCAGTCGTGCTCTCCGACGAGGATATCCCTCCGTTCGGAGCCAATCATAACCTGGCCCTGTATATCACCGTACAATGCCTCCAGAAAAATATACCCATGGTCCTCGTGGATGACGGTTCCGCGGTGAATGTCATTCCTCTCAAGACTGCCCACAGGCTGGGTATCAAGGAATCTGATTTGGTCCCGACGAATCAAGGAGTACGCGCCTACGACGGCACTCGTCACAAGGTCGCTGGGCTAGTCACTTTGACCGTCGCAACCGGGCCACTAGAAAGACAAACCAATTTTCAAGTGGTCGACATTGACGCGTCCTTCAACATGCTCCTGGGACGTCCCTGGATTCACGCCGTCAAGGCGGTCACCTCAACTCTCCACCAGAAGATTAGGGTCCCTTTTAACGGGAAAACGATCACAATTCCCGCTTCCCCGATCAAGGCAGTCATGAGAAAGGAGACAGCTGTAGACACCTCGTTTCTGCACCTCCCGCAAACCACCCGGTGATGATTGGGCCGCATGTTTGATTCGCGGAACGATTTGTGACAGTTCGTAAGATTATCGTCAAGTGTTTGCTCAAATATTAATGTCAACCTCTTAATTGTCATCTACGTCCTGATACGGTCGTTTTGGCGAAGATTTAGAGTATATTTGAGTCGGGTCAAAAACCGTCTCCATTTTCTGATAGCTGTTAAATCCCGAGTCAGAATATTCTGGAATGTTCCGGATATTTCTATTCCATATTTCATAAACTTTATCTTTTGGCAAATAATATCCCGTAATATTCACAAGATAATCGAATTATTTCCGTCCTACCATAACTCAAACGCGGAAATCTTTCTTGACGGAGGAAACCTCCGGGGAACAGACGCAAGCAGTCTTTGCGCCTCTTCCAAGGGACGCAGTGGCTGCTGCGCCTCTTCCCAGGCCCTTCTTTGCATGATTTACGTATCTTTTTTATATCTTTCCGAGATTCACTTCCAAAGAGTCTCCGAAACCCTATTCCTTCACGTGATTAGTATAAATAGGAGCTTTCGTTCCTCATATTTCTCACGCGAGTGTCCGCCCTTCTCTTCTCCCTTTGCATTCTAGACTTCGTTCTTACTAATTGGCGCCTACGTGCTTGGACTTCCGACCACATAAGCTCGGATCTTTCCGGGTACCAGCCTCTCCGTTGCATGACCGACCAATTTGACCAACTACACAATAATCAATCTTAATCAATCAATCGTTTTCCTCTTACGAGGGTACTCTTTCCTTGCATTCGCGTCGAGCATTCACTAGTCGATCCTTAGTTCATCTCGTTCCGTCAACATGTAAGTCTGAGGGTGTATAATCCTCTTTTCATTTATTGTATTTTGTTTATTGTATTATCATCGTTGTAAGATTTATGTCGAAAACACCGTTAAAACCGATTTCTAAAACCGTATTTTAAAACCTGTTTTTGCGGATTCCCATGAGACAGACGTCGAGAAAAGACGCAGCAACTCGCTGCGCCTCTTGAAGGAGCGCGATTCTGCTGCGCCTCTTCGTGAGGCCGCCAGATTCTGCTTCTTTTCTTCTTCTTCCGTCCTCTGTAATTCGTGTTTGTTTGTTTTCTTTTCTTTCCTTTTGTTCATTAATCTTTCGTCTTAAATAGCATATAATTCACATGTGTATAATCATCATTCATTAATATGTTTTAATCATTTAAATCCGACTTAAATCCCAAATAATCCATATTTGCGGGTTCCCGTCATTAAATTCAAACCCGGATTTTAGAGATTCAATTTGTCCACATTGAGTTTCTGGAATTCGTCGTTGATATAGTTTTCATCTGTTCATTCACGTGTTCATTGTTAATTTGTCATTAATTCATCATGTTTAGTTTGTTCTATTCACCGATGTCACCAATTAATCATTCATTAACATCGCCCCTTCACATAATTAATTCGTTATATTCCGTCTCATCCGTGTTTTATCGCTTTTATGGCCATCATTCACATGTAATTAATGAATTAAATCACTTTCATCCGAGTAAATATTATCAATTAATCACTAAAATTACCAATTAGCATTAACGGTTTGCAGTTCCGGCTTCACAGCCAGAATTCACCCTTGGAACAGACGCGCGTCTCACGCGCCTCTTCCGAGGGGCAGCGATTCTCTTTGCGCTTTGTTCAGGATGAGTTCTGTCTCTGAATTCCTTTTCTGCCTTGACGTAATTAACTAGGCTACGTATTAATTAACTAATATCCGTATTATCACGCTAATTTCTGTTCGTTTATTTCTTCCTTTTATTCTTTTATCTCATTTTCTCAAATTATCCGTTTTAAAGGTATTTTCGACATAAATCGCCTATTCCAATGTAATTAATGTAATTTCCATTATTGCAATTTATCGTTATTGTATTCTTTTATTGTTTGTATGTTTTCACATGTAAATGAACATTAAATCCTATTTCGACCCAATTGCTTGTTAAATTAATTGTTCACCGACTTAGTTAAGTTCTCACATGCTAGGATTAAAACTTGGATGTTGCATTGCATGCATTATAATCGACGATATATCAAGTACGAATAACTTCCCTAATCATTAGTAGAGGCCGCTATCGAGGCGGGCGGGATTAGGTGTTCGATCAAAAGAGCTTCCTAATACGTACCCTCACCCCTTACTCCAGATCTCCGTGAGCACCCGTGTTCATTGGCATCCACGAGAGTCATTCTAGACATAGAATGCTAAGGGTAACGATTGCTTAGTGTTCATGTCACTACTTTGTGTCTTGACATGACATGAGGTATTAGAACGGTTCCAATTTCCCATAAAAATTAGTGGCGACTCCATACAAAATGCAAACGCTTGTTCCCCGTTTCTCACCAAGCGCCCCCGTGGGCGGCCCGCTGTCCACAGTTTGGCGACTCCGCTGGGGATAATACACTTACGTGTAGCCAAGGGTGAAACTTGAACAAGGTTAGAGAATAAATTTGTACAAGACAATTGTCGGTTTTCATAACTCGGTCTTCCTAGACCGTTTTATTCGGCCTTCCTAGGCCCAACCCAACCCATTCGACCAATCGTCCCGTCTAAACGGTCCTAATTCTTATTTGGGCCTAAGGATGGATAGCGATTGACGTCATCCATACCATGATGCTTACTCTTGTTTGTATCAAGGGCCTTCACTACTTGAGGAAATGGACTAGGAATCGGCCTTACTCTTGTTTGGCACGAGCCTCTCCACAGACTTCGGGTTTGACGGTTCGGTATGGCAACCCACCCTTTAAACCAAAACCCTTTTAAATGCACTCAGCATCCCGTTATAATGCTTGTATAAATGTGTAAACCTTACGTGATCACCATTTCTAAAACAAAACCATGACGAATTTTCAAAAAATCAAAATCCTTATTTTCAAAGCAAAATTTCGAAAAATAGGGCCTTCAATTAGCGCAAAAGTCCGGTCAAAACTCTGTCCGTTTGTCGTGTCAAAATTCGGGCCACAAGCCCATTTCAAACCTTACTTCGAGTCCACTCCTACAACTACACTACAGTTGGCTAGGACACACATTTTCAAAGACCTTGTCTTTCTTCAAAACTCACTCAACACAAGTGGCACACACCCACTTCACGAGTCAAAGCTTTTCCTCTTTTAGCAAGTGTGATAGAATGGTCGATCGTGTTTTGATTCGTCGCCAATCTCTTATCCAGTTTCCAAGATGCCTGGGTCAAGTGATGAAACAAACCTTCAGCAAATTCAAGAAAGTAATGATCGAATCCTAGCCGCGATAACCCAAATGCAAATCACTCAAGAACAAACCTATGACCGCCTTGAACTCATCGAAGGTCGTATCTTTGATGTAGCGGGAAGGTTGCCTCCCCTTAAAGGTGAAGTACTACAATTTTCCGATGACGAGTCTAAAGATGAGAATCCTGTCCCAGGGATAACCGCAGCTGAGAAGAGACTCCAATACCTAGAGGAGCAATTGATGTACCTTAAGGGGGATGACATCTACAGGGAAAACAATCGCAAGTATGAAGCCGTCAATTCCAAATTACCCACTAACTTTAGCATGACGGATATCCCTAAGTTTAAAGGACATGAGAACCCTTTGAACCACATCCGCGCCTTCAAGGACTACATGTCTATCAAAGGCATCAAACCCGAGATGTTCTTAAGGATCTTTCCTTCATCTCTCGACACCATCCCGAAGCAATGGTTCTACACTTTAGATCACAAAAAGGTCGCTACTTGGGAAGACGCCGCGATCGAGTTCTCGAAACAATACGCGGATAATGCCGAGATCCAAGTCAATATGCGTACTCTAGAGGTTCTTACCCAAAATGACAAAGAAGGATTCACCGACTTCCTAAGTAGGTGGAGGAAGACTAGTACTCAACTAGTCGAGCGCCCGGATGAGGCTACTCTTGTGGAAAAGTTCGTGGATAATCTCAAACCCATATATGCCAGTCACTTGAGATATCAAAACATCAAGACTTTCAAGGACTTAACCGTACTAGGGACACGAATTGAAGATGACATCCGTAAAGGACTCTTGTCCAAAACGGTAGGTCGAGGATATCAAGGGTCCACAAGTCGTTCATACGGCTCTACTAGCAAGACCGATGAAGTTAACCTTCTCGAGCCATCCAAGAAAACTAGCCCACCAAGGAAGTTCACAAACCTTGGGGACACGTACTCCAACGCTCTAAAAAGGCTAATGAAGCAAGGTAAACTCCAACCCATTGGACCTACTCCCGAACCCGAAAAGAAGTCCAAGTTCTGGGATGAAAACTCCTACTGTGAATACCATAGGGGCAAAGGGCACGACACAGAAAAATGCTACAAGTTGAAACACGTGCTTCAAGATATGATCGAAGATGGTCGACTTCCAATTCCACCAGGGGGTAAGCCCAACAACACTCAGAATCCTCTTGGAGTTCTAGTGATTACAAGTGACGAATCTACCTTAGATTGCTCACACCTAATTTCTCCCACCGAAAATGAAATTCATGCAATTGAGAAAGAAAGGCTCTACTCTACCATCTCCCCTACCATTTCTGACTTCATCGCATGAGCAAGGAGTGTAGATAGACAAGTGTGGGAATTAGAAAACATGGTAACGGCCTTAAGCCATCCCAATACAATACCTAAGGAACGTGTACCATTGACCTTCTCTCAAAATGCCACTATGCAAGAAGTAGTCGCCGTGGTCGATAAGTTAGTCGATCAAATCATACAACTAGAAATTGATATCATGAGGATGAGGGAACTAGCTGCAATCAACGGGGTCTGGGCCGATGATGATGAAGACGAATATCTCATTGAAAACTCCGTAGTCAAGGAAATAGTCCAAAATGGTGAAGACCAAGATGTGGATCACCTAACTCGTTCGGGTCGCCCATATCAAAGCACTACTCAAAATGGTCCGACCAACGTCATCACACCAAATGACAACGAGGACGACCCCACTGACCATTTGCTCAAGCAATTACAAAGAACCAAGGCTGATCTTTCAGTCTGGCAACTAGTGGCAAGCTCATTTCCGCATCGCCAAGCTTTACTGCAAGCTTTGGCCAAATTGAATGTAGCACATAACTCCACTCCTGAAGATGTAGTCAACTTGGTCTTCCAAGAATCACCGAGGTTAAGTAATCCTATTACTTTCTCAGATGAAGACTTGCCACCTTTTGGCGCTAGTCACAACCTTGCTCTATACATCACTGTCATTTGTCTAAAGAAGAACGTGCCAATGACTTTGGTAGATGATGGCTCATGATCAACGTCATACCCCTCAAAACGGCATATAAGCTAGGCATGAAAGAGTCGGATTGGACTCCTACAAATCAAGGTGTACGTGCATACGACGGTACACGACGAAAAGTGGTTGGACTCGCTAGCCTAACCATAGCCACGGGACCAATCGAACGAAAGGTTAGCTTCCAAATAGTGGACATCGAAGCTTCATTCAATATACTCTTGGGGAGGCCTTGGATTCATGCTTCCAAAGCAGTGATATCCACCCTTCACCAAAAGATCAAGATCCCACTAAACGGCAAAGTTGTGACGATCACTTCGTCGCCCATCAAGGCAATAATCGAGAAACAATCAAACAATCAAGTCCTTGCGGATCCCATATATGAACTTGGGGGCTTCCAAAGTGTGAATGTCATAGAGAGTGAGTTGGCACCCTTATACTATAATCCCTACTCCAACTTGGTGGTCAACTACATACTCAAATCCCAGGGATACTTCCCTGGAATGCCTTTGAACCCAATTCGGAAGAATACATTCGCACCACACAAGAAAGGCAACTCGACAAGGATACCACTTGGGCTGGGGTACAAACCTACAAAAGAAGAAGTTCTCGAGATGCTCGCTCAAGTCCAAAATCACAAGCACGTGGGAGTCCAAATGAGACCGTATCTCCCCACTTTAAATGGATACTTCGTTCAAGAAGGAAGTTCGGAACTCTTCCATGGGTTTCCCGAACCTTGGCATTATCTTGAGAGGAAGCTAGACGGAATCGAGATCTTTCACGATTGCTACTTCATTCCTCCCGAAACGGTTCCTACCGTCAAAACCCGTCAAGCACCCTGCTTCGACGAACAAGTGTTAGCTATTATTGTTGGAGAGGACCGATTCATTAGGGGCGCGCAGGATGAGATCATTACTATGATACTTCAAGACGATCGCTTCAACCCCACCGCATTGATCACAGAAATCGACACAAAGCGGCGAGAAAGGATGGAGAAAATCTATCAAGTGGACCAACAACCAAGGAAGGCTCTTCAAGCTCACTCTTTGGAGAAGGAGAGATGTTCAAAGGAGAACCGAGAAGACGACGAGTTCGAGTCGGAGTCGGAGTCGGAGTCGAGTCGAAGTCAGAGGAGTCATTAGAGAGTCTACTCTGTTGTCATCCCCACTCCCTTTGTTTCTCCTAGCTTAGCCTCGAGTAGTCACGGTAATTCGGGGAATGCCCCAATTCTTTGTTCCTTTGCCGCCATCGACCATGGATCGGTTGGCTCATTTGTTTCAACTTTACTCAAATCTTAATATGAATAAATCGGGTTCTGCTTACTCTCTGTGTTCTTTCGAGTGCAATTCTGTTTATGATGATGATGCGAGGATGACCAAGACCCGGACTTGACCGAAATACCTCCTTACGTAGCCAAAGAAATATTACAAGAAGGGGAAGGGGGACCTGTAATAGAAGATACCGAACCCATCAACGTAGGAACCGAATTAGAACCCAAAGAACTTAGGATAGGGACTACCTTGAGCTCTGCCGAAAGGGCCGATTTCATAGACCTCCTAAATGAATTCAAAGACGTTTTCGCTTGGTCCTACAAAGACATGCCAGGGATCGACAGGGATATCGCCGAACATAGGATTCCGATTAAGCCGGGTTTCAAGCCTGTGAAACAGAAGCTTCGACGAATGAGAACAGAATGGGCTCTAAAGATTAAGGAAGAAGTGGATAAGCAATTCAAAGCCGGGTTCATCAAAGTTTCCAGTACTCGATTTGGGTAGCTAACATAGTACTGTGCCCAAAAAGGATGGGAGAATCCGTGTTTGTGTTGACTTTAGGGACTTAAACAAAGCAAGTCCAAAAGATGACTTCCCTCTACCTCACATTGACATATTGGTGGACAATCTTTGCAGACCACGCGTTACTATCCTTCATGGATGGATATGCGGGTTATAACCAAATCAAGATGGCCATGGAAGATATGCACAAGACCGCATTCGTCACCCAATGGGGAACATATTGCTATACAGTAATGCCATTCGGATTGATCAACGCCGGAGCTACATACCAACGTACCGCAACTACACTCCTACATGACATGATGCACAAAGAAGTTGAGGTATATGTAGATGATATGATCGTCAAATCCAAGGAAAGAGAGGGACACATTGCAAACCTTCGCAAGTTCTTCGCAAGACTACGAAAGTACAACATGAGACTCAATCCTCAGAAATGCACATTCGGGGTAACATCCGAAAAACTCCTGGGATACGTCGTTAGCCAACGCGGTATAGAAATAGATCCCTCAAAAATCAAAGCTCTGATCGAAATGCCACAACCTCAAACAGAAAAAGAAGTCAGAGGATTCCTGGGAAAGGTACAATATATAAGCCGATTCATATCAAAGCTTACCATGATCTGCGAGCCTATCTTCAAGAAGCTCAAGAAAACAGACCACACCATGTGGGATGATGATTGTCAAAAGGCGTTTGACCGAATCAAGGAGATATTGGCTAAACCACCAGTGCTCATGCCACCACAACGAGATCAACCTCTTGGTTTATATCTCACAGTAACCGAAACTGCCATGGGTGCCATGCTGGCTCAAACTGTAGGAAGTGAAGAAAGAGCTATTTACTATCTAAGTAAGAAGTTCTTGGAATATGAGTGCAAATACTCGCAACTCGAAAAGACGTGCCTCGCTCTTGTGTGGGCAACGAAGAAGCTACGTCACTACATGCTTAGCTACTCCGTCAAGATATATTCCAAAATGGATCCAGTCAAATACCTCTTCGAAAAACCCGTCCTCAACGGACGTCTTGCAAGGTGGACTCTGATGCTCTCAGAATTCGACCTCAAATACGTGCCACTAAAGGTCATAAAAGGTCGCGCCGTCGCCGAATTCTTCGCAGAAAATCCTATCAACGACGCACAAACCATAGACACTTGGTCATTTCCCGACGAGGATATACTTCAAACAGACGTAGACTCTTGGGATCTATACTTTGATGGAGCATCAAATTTAAGAGGATTCGGAATAGGAGTGTTGCTCATTTCTCCTGAAGGTGAGCATACACCGATTGCTGTCAAACTCGACTTCGAGGTGACAAACAACGCTGCAGAGTATGAAGCTTGTCTCATCGGACTACAAGCGGCAGTAAGCTTAGGCATCAAAAACCTCCGAGTACATGGAGATTCATCGCTGATCTTCAACCAAGTTACAGGATCCTGGAAAATCCGAAGCGAGAGCCTCGCGCCCTATCAAGCTAGGATAGACCAAGTGGCTCAATTCTTTGATCACGTAACCTACTTACACCTACCTCGAGAGGAAAATCAATTTGCAGACGCTCTTGCGAAACTTGCATCTTTGATAAATATGCCAGATCACATGATGGAAATGCCTTTGTGTATTGAACGACGATCAGAACCGGCTTATGTCCACCAAATCACCGATGAAGAAGAAATCGCACAGGAACCCTGGTTCCAAGCGATCCTGAATTTCAAGCTTAATGGTACCTATCCACCGGATATGGACAAGAGGGGATAACGTGCCATACGCCTATTAGCTTCCCAATACATTCTGATGCAAGGAGAGTTATACAAGAGAACACCTCTTGGTGTAGTCCTACGTTGCCTTGATCATTCACAGGCACGAAAGGTGATGGAAGAAGTCCATGACGGAGAATGCGGTCCTCACATGAGTGGGCCCATGATGGCAAAGAAAATCACACGCTTAGGGTATTATTGGACCACCATGGAATCTGATTGCATCAAATACGTGAGACACTGCCACAATTGTCAAATCTTCGGGAATGTGCAACATGTCCCTCCTTCGCTGCTATACACGATGACATCTCCTTGGCCATTCTCCGCATGGGGAATCGACATAATCGGGAAGATAACCCCAGCCGGAACAGGAGGTCACTGTTTCATTCTAGTAGCGATCGACTATTTCACCAAGTGGGTAGAAGCGGCTTCCTACACTGCTCTTACGGCTAAAAATGTGGCAAAATTCATACAAAACAACATCATCTGTCGATATGGTTGCCCACATGAGATCATCAGCGATAATGGGTCACATTTTCAAGCTGAAACCGAGCAATTGCTAGCCAAATATAAGATTAAGCATCACCACTCTTCGCCCTACAGACCACAGACTAACGGAGCGGTAGAGGCGGCAAACAAGAACGTTGTCACAATTCTCAAGAAAATGACTGACAACTATAGAGATTGGCCAAGCAAGATACCCTTTGCTTTATGGGGATATCGTACATCAGTTAGGACGCCCACTGGGCTACTCCTTTCTATTTAACCTACGGCATGGAGGCCGTACAACCAGTCGAACTAGAAATACCATCCTTACGTATTCTGCTAGAAAGTCAAATCCCTGAAGCCGATTGGAAGAGGGATAGATATGAAGAACTCATCCTCCTGGATGAACGTAGGCTACGCGCCTTACACAATGTCCAAACATATCAAGCACGTATCAAACGAGCTTTCAACAAAAGAGTTAGGCCAAGAAACATCAAAGAAGGAGACTTAGTACTCAAATCGGTTAGAGCTCTTTTACCTGTCGACCCAAGAGGAAAATTCAAACCTAATTGGGCCGGACCATATCTAGTCAAATCCATACTCCCAGGGGGTGCGGTTAGAATCACAGACCTAGACGGGAATGAGTTTTCAAACCCCACAAACCTTGACCAACTGAAACGATACTATGCCTAGAATAGGACAAAAATGCGCCTCGCGTAAACCCATGTGTCGCTCTTGTGGCACTGAATAAACGGCCCCTGGCCAAGCTGAAATAAGCTAAGTGTCACCATGCTCTTGCATTTTGACAAGATTGTCATCCTCATATCATCACATAAACTAAATTCGCACCTTGAGAACAAGCAAAAGCTCATGCTTATTTTCTATGTTCACTACAAGCTCTTGCTTCGAACAATTATCCTTTTACATTTACTCGAACTACGCGCAAGGGTTTGATTTCGCTTTTTTTAAGTGAATACGTAGGCAATCCTTCACCGGATTCAACCCAATATACCTAAAATGTAAATAGAAGGACATTTGCATTGCAATTGAAATTCGACAAGAATAATAAAAGAAAATCACAGCGGTTTCTTAACCATTTAACCTTTTTTATTCCATTCATTTTCTAATAATAATAGTGCGATACATAATAAAAAATAGAATAGGCTAGGATTCTAAAAATCCCTCCTTTTTATTACAACAATAATAATAACCCAATAATAAATAAGGACTCGGGCTATTCCTCCATCTTTCCCTTGCCCTTGTCATTCTTGTCATATTTCTTGTCACGACCTCGAGCCGGGCGCTCTTGCACCACTTCAGACCTAATCACCAACGGTCTTTCTCGAGGCCTGACTCTTCCATTCTTGCTAACCACCATTTCCGCAACAGAGTAGTCTTTGATTTCTTGAAGGATGAATGACTGAAATCCGGCTTCTTCTTCTCCTTCGTCACGGATGCTTCTCCTTCTCTTTCTCTCCCTCGCGCACCTTGTAGTCAACAGGCTCGCGTTTCCTCGATCTTTCGCGTTCTTCCGAAGTTGCAGCCTTTCTCCACCTCAGATAAGAATCCGACACCCACAAAGCATTGGCGGAGAAGCTCAAGAACCACATGTTCCTTTGGGCCCACTTGATAGCCCACTCTCTTCGGTTCTCGGTGGTAAGCGCTACAGCAATCTGCGGAACGGTATCAAGCCTCGGGATAGTCTGCTTCAAACCAACCTGCCTCATCAACCTCTCCGGAAAGATGCACACCATGAACTCCAACCCCGGAATGCGCACGGACCTAGTAGGATCCAAAGAAGACACTCCGGTGTGGACTTGAGATGCCACCACGGTACGACCCACCTAATCAACGGGCCATCGTCATTCTTGACTTGTTCCTCCAATAGTCGCAAACCCGAGTGAAGTCCACCATGTACAACCGCGTCCTCATCGCAATCATACGGGAATGATAGGAAAGTGCATGAAGGCGGGGGCTCGAGCGATCGGAGCCGTTCCATAAGCCAAACCTACCAAAAGCAGGTATTAGACACCCAAGAAAAAAAAAAAAAGAAAAAAAAAAAAAAAAAAAAAAAAAAAAAAAAAAAAAAAAAAAAAAAAAAAAAAAAAAAAAAAAAAAAAAAAAAAAAAGGGTGTCTTTTACCTGTAAGATAACGGGACTCCCCAAAAATGGAAAATCGCGGTTGGATTTCCTATTATCCAAACCCAAGATAATCTCCCCTAAGCACAAACAAGCTGGGCTCCTGCGCAGCTCCATTTGCTCGATAAGACCCAAAAGACGGGGATCACCTCGCAAATCTTCATCAACGTGCCCATGAAAGACGTACACATGCAGCAAACAAAAGCCGAATGCTCTCCTCCTAGCAACATAAGAGACAGTGGGGTCAGCCCTGTTGATGAATCGGTCTACAAAGTCCAGCATTCTCACGCCTTTCGGGGTAACCAAGCGATCCACCTCGAGTCTAGTCAATCCGAGCAAGTCTCTGAATTTTGTCTTATACCCTTGTGAAGTGGAAGGAATGGCAGGTAGATGTTCGGGGTCCCACCCACCAATAGCAGCAATTTCCTCCGGAAAAGGACAAATATCGCCTCCTGGGAACGCGAAAACATGATAATTTGGGTCCCAGTAGTCAAGACAAGCATCCAAGAACGGTTTTACCACCTTAATGAGTTTCAAACTCAATAGAGACCCAAGGTTATAAGCACCCATGTCGTGCTTATCAATGTTCGAAAATTCATTAGTCCATTCCTTCAAGCGGATCTCCAAAGTATTCATGATTACAATTTTCTCTTGAAAATTTATTTTGGGAGTTTTTTATGTGAATAGACGGAGAAGAGACGGAAGAATCATATGATTTAAAGCTTCGTCGACGCTTCTATTTATACTAATTGCTGTTTCCAAAAATCCGCCAGAAGAGACAAGCTTGGGAACAGGCGCAGCTCCTGCTGCGCCTATTCAAAGCGACGCAGCTCATGCTGCGCCTCTTCCCCAGACTAACTTCCTGCGATTTCCGCGTTTGGATCTTTCCTAATTCTATAACGAATAATTTCCTATTCCTACGGGATTTTATTTTGGTAAATACGAGCAGTTTACCATGTTTCATGTTTCCTAAATTCGCGGGCACGCATTTCGAGGCGACGTCGACACACTCGCCATTTTTATCGCATTTAACTTTTCTTTTATTATTATTTTAATTTATTTATTTATTCTTAGGAAATAAATGTCATTTTAATTTCGTTTTTTTTAGGAAATAATTTTCTTTTATTTTCATTTTTAACAAATTTCAACATTTTCATTTCTACACTTGTAGATTTCTATTTTTTCTTTTTTTAGGGGGTAACCCTCCCTACCGTCCGGTCATTTCCGACAAAATTTTTTCATTTTTGCGTCTTTGTCCTTTTGAGTCTCATTTTTGCGCTAATTAAGACCATATGTGTATAAAATGTATGCTTTGGCGCGATTTCTATGTAAATTTCGGCAGCATAACGGCGTAAACCGTTGTCTACCAAACCTGTTCAAGAACTAACCTGCAGGTACAAGCAACACAACCCAGCAGCAAAGGCACTCAGGCCATCATATATACAAATGTACAAGCAAACTGGGGGCTTGCGCCCCGAACAAAGTTCAAAATCCAGGCAAACTGGGGGCTGGCGCCCCGAAGCAAGTCAAAAAATGTTCAAATCAGAAGTCCAAATCAAGTCTACAAAACTACGCAGACTACTGCTGGGCACCCTCCAACTCAGCAACCCTCGCCATAAGAGCAGCAATCTCGGCGTCCCGAAACTCGAGCTCTCTCGACAAGCGAGCCGTCTCCTCCCAAGACTGAGCCAGCTCTCGCTCCAACTCACGACCAGCCTGTAGACAAAAATAAATTGGCTCATGTCAACCAACTCAAACAAAAATCAAAATAAATCAAAAGAAATCAAATGAGGTTCATACCTGACGATCTCGACCACCGACGAGCGCCTCGATGGCGGTAGCTCGTAGCCGGTTGGCCACCCTCCATAGTGCCACGAACCGAGATGGCGCGACCTACATTTCAAAAGAAATTCTCAGCAAAGTGAACAAGTTCAAATCAAATGTGTTCTTACACGAAAAGTATATAAGCTGGAGGCTCACCCTCCGAATCAGATGCTGCCAGTCGTCTAGGCCAGCATCCGTCACAGCTACGTCAAAGTCACGCAACTCGGAGATCGTCGTCATCCCAGCCGCATCGGTGTACTCAAGAGTCTCGGGGTACACTGGGGGCTCGATGCCCGCCGCCTCAACCTCCTGCAAAGACAAATAGCTCTCATTAATCGATGATCTTTCGTCGTAATTCCCGAAATCAAATCAAGAAAATAAAAGATACTCACCACTACTGGCCAGTACGCCAACCTCCCGTAAAGGAACGCCGAGTAGTCCTCGCCGAGCGAGAAGAAGGTCGTCGCCACCGGCACCGGCCCAAGTCCGCCTCCTCTCGGCCTCGAAGGCTCCCGAACATCGTCCTCGGAGGGTCAATGGGAACCGTCAATGCGCCCCGAGAGCACTGACGAGCCAAACGCTCGCCCAGATGCCACACAGGACCCATCGACGTCCACAACAGCAGCCGACTCGGGCTCCTAGGTCGAAGGACCTCAGCAACAAAAGGAGGCGCTCGAGCGTACTCCGCCCAAGGTCTGGGCACCCACGGCGACAAGATAAGGCAAAGATTATTCCTATGATCAATCAAAAGCAAAGGACAGGAAATGTAAATGAATACGAGTGGGATACTCACGCTGCTCAGCTGAAGGGCGTTCACTTCCTGCCGGTAGACATTGTGAGAAGAGCGCTTGCTCTTCGTCCGGCACATCACCCAATCCCTCACCACGGGATAGGCCTTCTCCAGCGGCTCTGTCCTCTTCAGCGCGAGACTCGGGAAGTAAGAGTACACCCATGCCTATAAAACAGAATAATCAATAACGATCTTTCGTAACTCGATAAAGAACAGAATTTACTTTGGTCTAAAGGAAGGTTCATACCTCCAACAGTAGTCCAGGTCCGACAGCGCCAGGAGAAGTCCCCTTCTCCATCAACTCCGGACGAACCATGGCCCTCATGAAGCGGATGAGGACCGCAAAACCAGCAGTGACCCAGTCCCAACGTCCTAGGGAACTCAGGTCAGAAAGAAAGGGAAGAAGCTTCGTCGATAGCCTCTCGCCCTTGTCTCCGAGGTAAATCGAAGACAAGAACCACCAAAGCCACGACGAGCTCTCGCTCGGTGTACAGAGGAGGAGGAGGAGCGATCTCCCTCCCATCGATCGTCACCGACTCGGGGTCTTCCCCCAAAGTAGTCTCGGACATAGGTACGGGTACCAAGCCCTAAGATCGCAACGACCTTCGGCGATAAGTTCCAGCCGATCAACCTCCTCGCCTCGGCCGAGTCCGCCCTCATAGCAGTCTCCGGCCACACTACCTCCTCGATCCCACACGGCAGACCAGAGATCATGCCGTAATCCTCCAGAGTAACTCCCACCTCACCAAAAGGCAGGTGAAACGTGGAAGTCGTATCCCAGAATCGATCCAAGAAAGCGCGGACCAGGCTAAGGTTAGCCCGCAACTTCCTCTTCACGATATCCCTCCAAACCTGAACCAGAGGACCAAACGCTCCACGCTCAATCATGGCCCTCTCCTCCGCCGACAGCCGCTCGTAGTGCTCCATCGCTGTCGTGTAACCCGAGAACGACCTGATGTTCCCGGCCTCCTATTATGATTTGAAACAAAGCTATCTTTAGTTTTGAAGGAAATTCGCAAGAAATTTGGACAAAAAGAATGAAAGAAGATAGTTAATGAGTAATGAATTCTTATTTACCAAGCTCTTCACCGTCCTGTAGGACAGGTGACCCTCTGCAGCCCACACAAGGTGCCTGCTCTCCCAGGTCTCGGCCCACGCGGGAGCTCCCCTCAGCTGACGACCTCCTTGCCTGACGTTGGTCCGTCTCGGGGCCTCCTCCTCCTCCTCGTGAGCCTCGCCTCCAGTGGCCATCACCGCGTCGGTGAAGACCTGCTCCAAAGCCTCCTCAACAGCAACGTCTACCTCCATGGGAGTCCTCCCGGAAGTAGAAGCCTCATCGCCTGCAACATTAAAGTAAATTTAGGCCGCGTCACGTGACGACAAGCCTTTGTTAAGGAATTTTCGAGCCTCCGGAGCCCTGAAAACGCCCTTTCCATGCCATCTTTGGCCATATTCCCGCCAACCCAATCACTCGTGTGATAAATTGGGTCAAGTCAAGTCCAAGTCAAAGCCTAGTTCCGGATTCAAGCCGAAAATTCGGCAGCATTTCGTTATAACGGCGATTATGCCCTAGAAAGGTGCCCCGAAAAAGTTGTCACAAATCAAAATTTCGAGGTGGTAGGAAGTTTACCCATCATCCAAGGATCCCAAATACCAAATTTCATCGCCAATGGGCAATCCTAAGGTTATTTTCGAAGCAATTTACGGTTCAGCTGTGAAACCGTCTCAAAATTCGCTCAAGGGCTCAAAATTCGATGAAAATTCAAAGCAAACGCATGGTTATGTTCCTAACATTGCCTACTATCCATTCCTAGCATCAATTTGGCAAAACAAATCCATTTGGGGGAAAAGCCCCAAATTTTCGATCAAAAGGGTCGAAAACCCTAATTCTCGCGGCTCAAAATTCGACAAATATAGATGATTAATGCAAGATTAAGACACATACCTCGATTAGTCATGTTTAATGCAAGCTTTTGAATCCAACCTCGACGGAAATGGTGAAGATTTGAGAGAGAAATTGAAGGAATTGAGTTTCGAAATAATGAAATATAACCCTTCTGATTTCGCGTTTTTACGCGGAAATAGCCAAATTGGGGAATAGACGCAGCAGGTGCTGCGCCTCTTCCAAGGGACGCAGCTCTTGCTGCGCCTCTTCCTTGTGTTCCCTCCATACGAATTTTCAAAAATTCGTTATGAGTTCGTTATTAGTGGGCCCATCTTTGGTGCGCCTCTTCTTCAATGCTATTATATTCTTTTGGGTCCGTTTCGACGATTTTCTTTCGCTCCGGTCCGCATTTTATCCAGCGCGACAGTATTTTGCAGTATTGTCCAAGATCATTTTATCCCGCGCAGCAGTATTTTGCAGTATCGCTCAAGTATTTTGCAGTACTGCTCACTCAAGATTCTCTCACGACGATCAAGATGTTCCTAATCGTCTGTCCCCCGCGCAGTAGTATTTTGCAGTACTGCTCACTCAAGATTTCTCTCGCGACGATCCAGATGTTCCTAGTCGTCAATTTTCCCCAGCAAGAATTTGTTTGAGACCGACGCAAGCAGATTCAACTTCAAATTTCGCCAGAGTTCGTTTGAGACCGACGCAAGCGGATTCCCCCCAGCAGTTTCTACCGACGTCCTGCTGCTTTCAACATTTCTTGTTTCCCCGCGAAGTTCGACTGAGTCTCAGGTATGATCTCTCCTTATGGCTGGCGAGCTTCCTTACGTAGTCTAATGGACTTTAAACGACCCCCCCCCCGATAGTCGACAGACTCTAAAATGTTCCCGACGACAGGTCCTTGGCTCAGACCCCTTGAGCCGCCTCGCGTCGCCATAGTCGTCAGGTTGTAATCTTCGATTGACCTGATGGCTATACTTTGACTTTCGCCTTGTCCAAGCCTCAGTCAAAGTGGGGGCTCAGAGACACCTCGTTTACGCACCTCCCGCAAACCACCCGGTGATGATTGGGCCGCATGTTTGATTCGCGGAACGATTTGTGACAGTTCGTAAGATTATCGTCAAGTGTTTGCTCAAATATTAATGTCAACCTCTTAATTGTCATCTACGTCCTGATACGGTCGTTTTGGCAGTACTTAGAGTATATTCGGAGTCCGGGTCAAAAACCGTCTCCATTTTTCGAGTTGTTAAATCCCGAGTATGAATATTCTGGAATGTTCCGGATATTTCTATTCCATATTTCATAAACTTTATCTTTTGGCAAATAATATCCCGTAATATTCACAAGATAATCGAATTATTTCCGTCCTACCATAACTCAAACGCGGAAATCTTTCTTCAGCAGGAGGAAACCTCCTGGGAACAGACGCAAAGCAGTCTTTGCGCCTCTTCCAAGGGACGCATGGGCGCTGCGCCTCTTCCCGTGCCCTTCTTTGCATGATTTACGTATCTTTTTTATATCTTTCCGAGATTCACTTCCAAAGAGTCTCCGAAACCCTATTCCTTCACGTGATTAGTATAAATAGGAGCTTTCGTTCCTCATATTTCTCACGCGAGTGTCCGCCCTTCTCTTCTCCCTTTGCATTCTAGACTTCGTTCTTACTAATTAGCGCCTACGTGCTTGGACTTCCGACCACGTAAGCTCGGATCTTTCCGGGTACCAGCCTCTCCGTTGCATGACCGACCAATTTGACCAACTACACAATAATCAATCTTAATCAATCAATCGTTTTCCTCTTACGAGGGCACTCTTTCCTTGCATTCGCGTCGAGCATTCACTAGTCGATCCTTAGTTCATCTCGTTCCGTCAACATGTAAGTCTGAGGGTGTATAATCCTCTTTTCATTTATTGTATTTTGTTTATTGTATTATCATCGTTGTAAGATTTATGTCGAAAACACCGTTAAAACCGATTTCTAAAACCGTATTTTAAAACCTGTTTTTGCGGATTCCCAGTAGACAGACGTCGAGAAAAGACGCAGCAACTGCTGCGCCTCTTCGAAGGAGCGCAGTTCCTGCTGCGCCTCTTCGTGAGGCCGCCAGATTCTCGCTTCTTTTCTTCTTCTTCCGTCCCTCGTAATTCGTGTTTGTTTGTTTTCTTTTCTTTCCTTTTGTTCATTAATCTTTCGTCTTAAATAGCATATAATTCACATGTGTATAATCATCATTCATTAATATGTTTTAATCATTTAAATCCGACTTAAATCCCAAATAATCCATATTTGCGGGTTCCCGTCATTAAATTCAAACCCGGATTTTAGAGATTCAATTTGTCCACATTGAGTTTCTGGAATTCGTCGTTGATATAGTTTTCATCTGTTCATTCACGTGTTCATTGTTAATTTGTCATTAATTCATCATGTTTAGTTTGTTCTATTCACCGTTGTCACCAATTAATCATTCATTAACATCGCCCCTTCACATAATTAATTCGTTATATTCCGTCTCATCCGTGTTTTATCGCTTTTATGGCCATCATTCACATGTAATTAATGAATTAAATCACTTTCATCCGAGTAAATATTATCAATTAATCACTAAAATTACCAATTAGCATTAACGGTTTGCGCTCGCCACTACGCCAGAATTCACCCTTGGAACAGACGCGCAGTCGTCTCGCCGCGCCTCTTCCAGGGCGCAGATTCTCGCCGCGCTGTTCAGGATGAGTTCTGTCTCTGAATTCCTTTTCTGCCTTGACGTAATTAACTAGGCTACGTATTAATTAACTAATATCCGTATTATCACGCTAATTTCTGTTCGTTTATTTCTTCCTTTTATTCTTTTATCTCATTTTCTCAAATTATCCGTTTTAAAGGTATTTTCGACATAAATCGCCTATTCCAATGTAATTAATGTAATTTACATTATTGCAATTTATCGTTATTGTATTCTTTTATTGTTTGTATGTTTTCACATGTAAATGAACATTAAATCCTATTTCGACCCAATTGCTTGTTAAATTAATTGTTCACCGACTTAGTTAAGTTCTCACATGCTAGGATTAAAACTTGGATGTTGCATTGCATGCATTATAATCGACGATATATCAAGTACGAATAACTTCCCTAATCATTAGTAGAGGCCGCTATCGAGGCGGGCGGGATTAGGTGTTCGATCAAAAGAGCTTCCTAATACGTACCCTCACCCCTTACTCCAGATCTCCGTGAGCACCCGTGTTCATTGGCATCCACGAGAGTCATTCTAGACATAGAATGCTAAGGGTAACGATTGCTTAGTGTTCATGTCACTACTTTGTGTCTTGACATGACATGAGGTATTCGAACGGTTCCAATTTCCCATAAAAATTGGTGGCGACTCCATACAAAATGCAAACGCTTGTTCCCTGTTTCTCACCAAGCGCCCCCGTGGGCGGCCCGCTGTCCACAACAGCCTCCCAAGCCATTGAGGAGGATGATAATGAAATGTGGGGTTTCCAAGCCGTGAACGCCATAACTGATGAATTGACGCCCTCTGATTGTGATCCGTTCACCAACCTCACGGTCAACCGTATTATGATGCGTCAAGGTTATTTCCCGGGTTTGCCGCTCAATCCACTGAAAGACTCTTTGCCTCCCTTGAAACAGGCTAAGGTCCCCAACATTCCCTTTGGGCTGGGATATGAACCTACCAACGAAGATATCCAGGAGATGAACCTCCTAGTCCGAAAACGCAAGAAGCACGGGATTATCCTCCTTCCCTACCATCTGACTCTCAACGGATACTTTGTCCCCGAGAGAGAGTCCGAGCTCTACCATGGCTTTCCGAAGCCAATCTATGACTCTGTGGTGAAGGCTAGGTACCCGGGAGTGGAAGTCTTCCAGGACTGCTACTTTATCCCCGACAACATTGAAGCTACATCAACTGAGTCCAAGCCATCACCATGCCTTGACGGACAAGCTGTCACACTCCTCTTTGGGGAAGATAACGTCAAACACCTCGACTATGAGGATATCATCAACATCGCCCTGAAAGACAATCAATTTGATCCAACCGCCTTGATCTCCGATACTGACCCGGAGAAAGCTACCCAAGGCTGGAGGAAGACCGTCAAATGGACCGATCGCCAAGGCCGCATTCTCAAGATAACAACTGGAGAAGGCCCTATGTTCAAGGAGGGAAGTGAAGAAGGATCTGAGTCTGAGTCTGAGTCGGAGTCAGAGTCTGTCATAGCTACTAACACTCCTAATGACCCAGTCAAGGTCCCCTTCCCACTATTTTATCACAAAGTCGTGGCTGATTCAGAGGCTGAGTCTACTAGGGTCACCCCCACTCCCATGAAAGGTGACAACCTGGAGCCTGTTCCAGGGGCCACTTCCTCTGTTGTGTCGCCTCTGACTGACCACGAGATGTGTGTCCTTTCCGAGCTTTTCGCTCGTGTAAACTTAATGAACGCTAAGTTTGCTTATGACTCATCATAATTTAACTGCAATGCAATTCTGAATGACTATGAGGAATTTGACTTGAGTGACTACCCACCTCATCTAGCCAAAGAACTTGACAAGCGGGAAATCAGAACCCCCATCATTGAGGAGACCGAGCCTATTAACGTAGGAACCGACAATACACCTCAAGAACTTAGGATAGGGACAACCCTGGACCCCTCGGAAAGACAACAGTTCATTGACCTCCTCCGCGAATACAAGGACGTGTTCGCCTGGTCTTACAGAGACATGCCTGGGATTGACAGAGAAATTGCAGAGCACCGGATACCCATTAAACCCGGGGCTAAACCTGTGAAGCAGAAGCTACGCCGGATGCGTCCTGAGTGGGCCCTAAAAATCAAGGAAGAAGTGGATAAACAGTTCAAGGCTGGTTTTATCAAGGTGTCTGAATACTCGGATTGGGTGGCCAACATTGTGCCAGTACCAAAGAAAGACGGAAGAATTCGGGTTTGCGTCGACTTCAGGGATCTGAACAAGGCGAGTCCAAAGGACGACCTCCCTTTGCCACATGTTGACATACTGGTAGACAATACCACCGAGCATGCTCTCCTATCCTTCATGGACGGGTATGCTGGTTACAACCAGATTAAGATGGCTGAGGAAGACATGCACAAAACTGCGTTCACTACACAGTGGGGTACATATTGCTACACGGTCATGCCTTTCGGCCTCATCAACGCCGGAGCAACCTATCAAAGAACCGCTACCACTCTCCTACATGATATGATGCACAAGGAGGTAGAGGTATATGTCGATGACATGATCGTCAAATCAAAAGAACGGGACGACCACATCAGTGCCCTCCGGAAATTCTTCGCTCGTCTGCGGAAATATAACATGAGACTAAATCCTCAAAAGTGTGCATTCGGGGTCACCTCCGGAAAACTCTTAGGACATGTCCTCAGCAAAAGAGGCATTGAGATTGATCCAACCAAAATCAAAGCCCTTCAACAAATGCCTCGGCCTAGGAACGAGAAGGAGATTCGGGGATTTCTCGGTCAGGTCCAGTACATCAGCCGGTTCATTACCAAACTCACTATGATTTGCGAACCAATATTCAAGAAGCTTCGCGCCTCCGATCACACCAATTGGGACGACGACTGTCAAAAAGCCTTCGACAGGATAAAGGAAATCCTATCCAAACCTCCTGTCCTCATGCCACCTCAACCGGGGATTCCTCTATCCCTATACCTGACTGTTACCAACACAGCCATTGGAGCAATGTTAGCACAAATAGTTGGCAACGAAGAACGAGCTATCTACTACATCAGCAAAAAGTTCATTGAATACGAGACGAGGTATACCCAACTGGAAAAGACATGCCTTGCCCTAATATGGTCAACAAAGAAGCTGCGGCATTACATGCTCAGCTACTCGGTCCATATCTACTCCAAGATGGACCCGGTTAAATACATCTTCGAAAAACCCGTACTAAACGGAAGGCTGTCTAGGTGGACACTGATGCTGTCCGAGTTTGATCTCAAATTTGTAGCCCTCAAGGTTATCAAGGGAAGAGCAATTGCCGATTTCCTAGCAGAAAATCCCGTCAACGAAGACCCAACGACCGACACATGGTCACTTCCTGACGAAGACATCCTTTGTGCGGACTCCGACGCATGGGACCTATACTTCGATGGTGCATCTAATCTGAGAGGCTTCGGGGTGGGAATCCTTCTAATATCACCAAAGGGAGAACATGTTCCGATCTTGGTCAAGCTAGACTTCGCCGTCACCAACAATGCCGCTGAATATGAAGCATTCCTCATCGGCCTACAAGCAGCCATCACACTTGGCATCAAGAGACTGAGGGTCCACGGCGATTCCTCGCTCATCATCAATCAGGTGTCCGAATCATGAAAAATCCGATTTAACAGCTTAGCTCCCTACCGAGCAAAGATCAATCAAGAGGCCGAGTTCTTCGACCAAGTCGACTACTTCCACTTGCCACGAGAGGAAAATCAATTTGCTGATGCCCTGGCAAAACTGGCCGCACTCGTCAACATACCTGACAACATGACATTAATGCCCCTATGTGTCAAAAGAAGGAGCGAGCCAGCTCACATTTGTGCCATTATCGACGACGAGGAAAGCCATGATGAACCTTGGTACCAAGCCATCCTCAATTACAAAACCAAAAACGAATTCCCTCCCAACTCTGATCAAAGAGGACAAAGAGCCATCCGCTTACTTGCATCACAATTCGTGATAAACCAAGACCAATTATACAAAAGAACACCCCAAGGGATTCTCCTCCTTTGCATTGACCATCACAAAGCCAAGAAAGTCATGGGAGAGGTTCACGACGGAGAATGTGGCCCTCACATGAGTGCAATGATGCTTACACGGAAAATCACGCGGCTAGGTTACTACTGGACCACCATGGAAGCCGATTGCCATAACTACGTCAAACATTGCCACAATTTCCAAATCTTCGCCAACATACAACACATACCACCATCCCTTTTATACACCATGACATCACCCTGGCCTTTCTCAACCTGAGGCATTGACATCATCGGTAAAGTCAACCCGACAGGCACCAAGGGGCATTGCTTCGTCCTCGTCGCCATCGACTACTTCACCAAATGGGTAGAAGCACAGTCATATGCAGTCTTGACCGCCAAACAAGTGGCCAAGTTCATTCAAAACAACATCATCTGCCGATATGGGGTACCCCATGAAATCATCAGCGATCAAGGCTCTCACTTCCGGGCGGAAACTCAGGCTTTGCTAGACAAATACAAGATCAAACGACATTGATCATCCCCCTACCGTCCCCAAACTAACGGAGCGGTGGAGGAAGCTAACAAAACTCTTGTCACCATTATCAAGAAAATGCAGGACAACTACCGCGATTGGCCGAGCAAACTCCCATTCGCACTATGGGGATACCGAACCTCCACTCGAACACCAACAGGCGCCACACCCTTCTACCTAGCATACGACATGGAGGCGGTTCAACCGGTAGAGTTAGAGGTCCCTTCTCTACGCATCCTACTGGAGAGTCAAGTCCCTGAGGCGGAATGGACCCGCCAAAGGTACGAGCGACTCACTCTTCTAGACGAACGGCGACTCAACGCCTTGCACAACGTCCAACTATACCAACGACGTATACAACGGGCGTTCAACAAGAAGGTTAAACCCAGAAACATCCAGGAGGGCGACTTGGTCCTCAAGTCAGTTCAAGCACCATTACCCGTCGATCCGAGGGGGAAATTCAAACCTAACTGGGCCGGGCCATACCTGGTCAAGAAAATACTTTCGGGGGGCGCAGTGAGACTGAGTGACCTAGATGGAGAGGACGTTACAAACCCGACCAACCTAGACCAACTCAAGAAATACTACCCTTGAACCATAGCAACCAACGACCTAGCCTAGTTTTACGACTAGCAACGACCTCAACCCTTTTCAAGTCAAGTTCCTCAACATGTTCTGATTTTAAACTGCATGTTTTATCGAGTCTAAGCTGCGGCACCTTGCCCGTTTCGAATGTCTTTTGATTTGTCAAAGGCAACGTCCATTTGCACTAAAACAAACCCTCTGAACTACGAGCATGGTTTGATTTCACCTCTTCAGGTGGATACGTAGGCAGTCCCTCTTATGCATGAGGGATACAACCACAAAACCCAATCAAATTTACAAAACATTTCGAACTACGATCATGGTTTGATTTCACCTCTTCGGGTGAATACGTAGGCAGTCCTTCCTTACACAAGGAGGATACAACCATTCCCACAATCAAAAACAACCATCCCCATACAAAAATCCCACATACAAAAAACATCCAAAAAAAAAGAAGAAAGGGAAAACCATTCCCTTTCCCACCGAAATACAAAATAAGCCTTTCTCCCTTTCCACAAAATGCCACTTTCCCAAGTGCAAATGTTTAGGACGATTCAAATCAAATTGCCTTTACCAAATGGATGGAAGAAACAAGCGTTCATAATTTTCGACACGGGCAATCCTCTTATTTAATTAATAATGGGAGGGATTACAATTTCAACAACAAATAAAGCTCGACGAGTCTACAACTTGTCAAAGCTAAGGTGTCAACTAAAACACCTCACATAATAAAACTAGCACAAAACATACAATAACTAGCTAGTACAACATAATAAAAACCCACGACAATAATACAACATAATAATAAAGTGGGTAATGGAGGTCTTCACTCTTCCATTCTACCCTTGCCTTTTCCCTCGGGGTACATCTTCCCCTTGTTCTTCTTGTTAGCCCACCTAGCATGGACTTCCTCCTCGGAACGGATCCTCAACGGATCTAAGACGGCGATGGCCTCCGGTCTAGCACAAGACCCCATATTCGACCCAAGACGAGCCAATGCACGACCCACCATATTCTTGGGGCCGGAACTCCTCCTCTTCGGTGGTCTCATCACATCGGGAGTAGCCCCATCAACATACTCCTCAAAGAAGGCACGGTTGGCCTTGCCAACCTCTCGATATTTCAAATCGACAACCTCGTCCTTATGAACTTTGGATCTCTCTTCCAAGGACGGAGCTCGTGACCACTTGACATAAGCAGGAGTCACCCATGTCGTGGCAACGGGGTTTGGCGCCTCCTAAAGCGGCCGAGTGGCCCACAATCTTTCAAAGACCTCCACAAGCTCGGAGTTCCGGAAAACATTCTCTTGGACAAGAGCATCCTGAGCGGGCACCTTTTGTTGACGCCCCATTTGCCTCATGAGCCTTTCGGGATATATTAAGGAAACAACCTTTAAACCCACCATCATCAAAGAACGAGGACTAGCACCTGAAGCGGGCAACCCCGTGAAGGACCTCAAGTGCCACCACGGCACCACCCAACGGATATGAGGACCACCCTCCTCCGCCAATCTCGCGGCCCAATAGGCCTCGGTGGAAGCAAAACTATCCGGGTACAACTTCTTCCTCATGGTGAGATGACGGAAGGAGTAAGAAGAAGAATCAACCGGAGGCTCTACATACCTTAGCCTCTCCAATAGCCACACTTGAAGGATCCTTGGGGATCCGAACGAAGGAGCTTCTCCACAAGAGCCTTCCTTGTCCAAGGTGTGGGGTAATATCCGTATAATACCCTATAAAATTAGGACTATAACGCAAATTTTATATGTGATTATTGTCATAAAACGAAATACATGAGAAAAACGATAAAGCATTAGAAATCAACCTCGGGTCCTTTGTAGTGCGGCGTAAAGAACATAAATCAACAGAGACTTCCTCCTAATCGTTGCACCCAAGACCGTCTGAGACTATGCCCTTGTGCTAGAATTACTCTCTAATTGACTTGCAATATTGAGAGAGTTGTTATGTGAGTTTTTCCGATGTGAGATCTGAATTTTGAGAGGCAATGTTCTCAAAACCCTAATTATTTTTGCAAAATGACAATTAGGTTAGAAATGAGGAGAAACTCTCCTTTTGTTCTACCCATGCTCGGTCCGTGGGTTTCATTAGGGGGGGGGGAGTGGGCTTTCCACTTCCTCCTTATTAAACTCGTGATCCGACTTGAATTGCTAAAACGTATATGACGGGTTTTTAATTATAAATTGTCATCGGTTATCGGTAATTAAAACATTAACTAATAACACGGATTAGTTGAAATATTAATACATGTCCGACAAAGACAATATCGTATAATTAATTTATTCAATATACATTAATCAAATATAAATCGTTTATATTCAATTTACGAATTAATTGCTTAATTCGCCTTAGCCGTTATTATTTAATCCGTATTAAATAAAATATCTCAACATCACATTTTGACTAATTATTAGTCAAATAACTCGGACTAACTGGTTAGTCAAATTTGGCATCAACATGACTGTATTTTCATACCGTCACATCTCTCAAACGTATCCTATAGGTGTGACTTTTAGGGACCAGTTGATCACCGCCATCTGTATGACAATAACGTCAAACTTATCTAGCAAGCCAACCGTTATTGATAAACGTGGACCAACTGATTATAATACAAAAGTATACCCTTTGATCCTTTTAGAGATTTATAAGTCCTTGCACTACCTGTAAAGGACACCAGCCCCAACAAGCTCCCACTTGTCCGTACAAGTGTATGTGCAATGACGTTATCCGCACTAACTGGAGGACACAGCTCCAACAAACTCCCACTTGTCCGTACAAGTGTATGTGCGATAACCGATTCTCATACTCATTTAAAATTTCTCCCACTCAATGTAAAACAATTTGCAGATCCGGATCCGCAAAGGTCGTATTTTACAATCGATCTGTATCAAGAGTGGTTTCCCCGACTAGAGAGTAACTTAACTGATAAAACGAATCCGTATCCGAGCATGGCCATGCATTTCGATTCTGACTCCTCGAGTGGCCCCGAGAAATATCGAGTACGATAAAGGCTGAATATTTCCTTCAACTCGACTCCTTTCGATCTAAGCACAGCATGAAATGACCCAGAAAAAATCTACTTGGCCCCCTGTTACGGATGACCGTGAGAAAGAAACCAAAGTCACCCAAAGTCTACCTTAGTCTCAAGAGACAGTCGATAGTCAAAAGAATCGACTCTTAGGATCACCATGGAGGTCCTATCCACGACCGGCACCGAATGTTATAAAACATTTAGGACTCCACGTCGATGTCACAATTGTGTCCTACGAAATATCCGTATAAATCGCCTCGTGATTGGTCGGTCAACCTTTTGACTTATGGCTCGTTGAACCCACCATCAACCAACGTCACAAAATAATTACCTTGAGTTATCAGCTCACGTGGGTAATTAAGGACCAAAAATATAATGTTTGTTCAGTTCACTTTGTGGTGTTCAAAATTTGTCGTACAAATCCACATGAAAAACAAAATATATAAATATCAAAACGATGATGTTGTATAGAGTACAAAAGAGAATGAATCTAATCCATAAAAGAGTACTACAACTTAGGAACACGTTTAATTTCCATGGAATTAACGTGCCCTTCATGCTTATCTTGTCGTAATGGTTTAGTGAGAGGATCTGCTATGTTATCATCTGTAGCAATCTTTTCTATCACTACTTCCTTTTGCTCCACGTAATCTCGGATTAGATGAGCTTTCCGTTGTACATGTCTAGACTTGTTGCTAGACTTTGGCTCCTTAGCTTCGAAGATGGCACCACTATTGTCGCAATAGATGGTGATCGGGTCATTCGAACTAGGCACTACAGATAGTCCATGTAAGAATTGACGCATCCATATCGCTTCCTTTGTAGCTTCAGACGCGGCATAGTACTCGGACTCAGTCGTAGAATCTCTTTGTAACAGTTTGTTTGGAACTCTTCCGGTGATGCAGCGCCATTAAGAGTAAAAACGAATCCGATCGAGATTTCGAGTCATCTCGATCCGTTTGAAAGCTAGCATCTGCAGAACCGGTTTGCGCATAGCTTTTGATCGCCTCCATAAGTCAATGCCCAATCTTTAGTCCTCCGTAGGTACTTAAGAATGTTCTTGACAAGCCACCAATGTGATTCACCTGGATGCTGTTGGAATCGACTTGTCATACTCAATGCATATGCCACGTCCGGACGTGTGCATATCATGGCATACATGATTGATCCTATAGCCGAAGCATAAGGAATCCGTGTCATGCGCTCTTTCTCTTCCGGTGTCTCTGGTGCCTGAGACTTGCTCAAATGCACCCCTGGAGCCATAGGAAGAAACCCCTTCTTGGAGTTAGTCATGCTGAATCTCTCTAGGATTTTGTCTATGTAAGACTCCTGACTGAGAGATAACATCCGACGTGATCTATCTCGATAGAAACGGATGCCCAGAATTCTTTGTGCCTCACCCAGATCTTTCATCTGGAAATGGTTTTTCAACCATACTTTCACCGAAGTTAAGAGAGGTATGTCATTCCCAATCAGGAGTATGTCGTCAACATACAATATTAGGAAGACAATCTTGCTCCCACTCGACTTGATATATAGACATGGTTCCTCGACCGATCGAGTAAATCCATTGTCTTTTATCACTTGGTCGAAGCGATGATTCCAACTCCGAGATGCTTGCTTAAGTCCATAAATGGACCGCTTAAGCTTGCATACTTTCTTAGGATGTTCAGGATCGATGAAACCTTCGGGTTGTACCATGTACAACTCTTCCTCCAAATAACCGTTTAAGAAGGCGGTTTTCACATCCATCTGCCAAATTTCATAGTCATGAAAAGCGGCAATCGCTAAGATAATCCGAATGGAACGCAGCATGACTACGGGTGCAAAAATTTCATCGTAGTGCAAACCTGGCACTTGGGTAAAACCTTTAGCAACTAGTCGTGCTTTATAGATATCTTGTTGACCTTCCACAGAATGCTTTATCTTGTAAAGCCATTTGCATTGAAGGGGACGAACCTTAGCGAGTAAGTCAACAAGATCCCATACGTTGTTCTCATACATAGAGTCCATCTCGGATTGCATGGCCTCAAGCCATAGCTTTGAGTCGAATCGGTCATGGCACCTTTATAGGTTGCGGGTTCACTACTCGTTAAGAGTAGTATGTCATCTATGTCATGTTCCTCGACCATACCAATGTATCCGTCCGGAGGAATAGAGACTCTTCCCGACCTCCTAGGTTCCTCAGAATATTCACGCAGCCGGGATTGAAGGAATTGGTTCCTCCAATGGTTGCTCGGTGTTTGGTTCTGGAATCTCCGACAGGTCGAAGGTTCTATCACTCTTTGCATTCTCGAGAAATTCCTTCTCTAAGAATGTCGCACTAGCCGCAACAAAAACACGTTGTTCGGTTGGCGAATAGAAGTAATGACCAAGTGTTCCTTTAGGATAACCTATAAAGTATGTCTTGACCGATCGCGGGCCGAGCTTATCCTCGTGTCTCCACTTGACATAAGCCTCGCAGCCCCAAACCCGTATAAAGGACAAGTTAGGGACCGTTCCCTTCCATAGTTCGTATGGAGTCTTTGTCACTTTAGACGGACTTGATTAAGTATTAGAGCAGTGATGTAAGAGCATAACCCCACAATGAGTCGCAACACGGTGTGACTCATCATGGATCGAACCATATCAAGTAGAGTTCGATTTCTCCGTTCGGACACACCATTCAATTGAGATGTTCCAGGTGGAGTTAACTGTAAGGCAATCCCACAGTCTTTGAGGTGTTGATCAAACTCGTGAGAAAGATACTCGCCACCACGATCTGAACGTAGTGTTTTAATCTTTCTACCCAATAGGTTCTAGCCCTATTCTCGGTATTCTTTGAATTTCTCAAAGGATTCACTTTTATGCTTCATTAAGTAGACATAGCCATATCTACTTAAATCGTCCGTGAAAGTGATGAAATACCTATAGCCTTCTCGTGCGGTGATTGACATAGGTCCACATACATCCGTGTGTATAAGTCCTAATAGGTCAGCAGCGCGTATTCCAACACCTTTGAAGGAAATCCGAGTCATCTTACCGATGAGACATGATTCACACGTGCCAAATGATTGAAAATCAAAGGCCGAGATAGCTCCATTTTTGATGAGCTGTTTTACGCGTTTCTCATTAATGTGTCCCATACGGCAGTGCCATAGATACGTTTGATTTTTGTCACCAACCTTTAACTTTTTATTCATTACGTGTAATATTTCGGTGGTCTGATCTAAAACATAAATTCCGTTCATGGAGACTGCCTTGCCATAAATCATATCGTGTAATGAGAAAATGCAAGAATTATTCTCTATTACAAATGAAAAACCAAGTTTGTCAAGTGCGTAAACCGAAATAATGTTTTTAGAAAGACTGGTACATAATAGCAGTTATATAAAGATAACTCAAATCCGCTAGGAAGCTGGATCACATATGTTCCCCTCGAGACGGCAGCCACTCGTGCTCCATTCCCGACACGCAGGTCCACCTCACCCTTTACGAGGGGTTCGATGTTTCGGAGCCCCTGCACATGATTACACGATGATGAGAACCACAACCAAGTATCAAGTACCCAAGTTCCGTAACTTGCGTGGTTAATCTCAATCATATGAACAAAAGTAGAAGAGGATGAAGACATACCAACAAAGTTTAACACGACCGCCTTTAAGTCCTCATGATAAACAGGACATGTACGCCTCCAATGCCCAGTCTTGTGGCAATGATGGCATTCCATGTTTTCATTCTTGCTCTTTGTCGCCCGATGAGTTGCTCGACTCACCAGGCCCACTCTTACCTGAACCCGACTTCTTAAACTTCGCCTTACCTACTGCTAGGTCTGCTTTAGCTTTGCCCTTACCCTTGCCCTTGTTTGACACAACGAGAACATCCTGTTTCATACTCCCACTGAACTTCATGTCCTTCTCGGTCTGTACGAGAAGGGAGTGCAGTTCATGGGGACTTTTCTTCAAATCATTCATATAGTAATTCGCTCTAAAGAGCGCAAAACCATCGTGGAGTGAATGAAGCATGCGGTCAATCACAATGTTCTCGCTGATTTTACAATCAAGCGTCTCAGCTTTCTCGACATTCTCAATCATGCCGAGAATGTGTGGGCTAACTGGTTGGCTTTCGGAGTCTCGCATCAAAGAAGCGAGTGGTATGCTCATAGGTCACGATTCTCGGTGCTTTCGAGAATTCCTTAGTGAGCGTGGTGAAAATCTTGTTTGCACCATGGGCTATGAAGCGTTTCTGCAAATTGGGTTCCATTGCAAAAATGAGTACGTTTTTAATCGCACCCGCTTCTATACAGAAATCGTTAAACTTGGCGATCTCATTAGCTCTAGCCGTGGGACCTGGGTTTGGCGGGATGGGCTCTATTAGATATTTGAGCTTCCCGTCAGCAGCGGCAGCATTCCGTAATGCCGCCTCCCAGTCCGCGAAGTTTGATCCATCATTCTTCAGTCGAGTAGACTGATTCATCTGATTCATGAAGATCCGAAGCCAGGACTCACGGTCCAATGTGGCACTTGGCATTGGGTCGTTAGTAGGACCAGCCATTTCGTTATAGCAGTTTAAATGTTCGTGTTCTACACTGAAAAAGAAAGAAAAACAAAAACGAAATAAGCAACTCATCGAGGTGATTTAAGTCTATTTAAAATTCATTTTAGACTCATTGCACTTGCATAATTGATCTCCCTCAAGAATAATACAAGTGATCCCAAGACTCAATTTCCGTAAATTGATAAGCCAACTGTTTAGCTAATTCTTCCGTAAGAACTCTTGGTCGATAGATTTCCGTAAATCCTATCTATAGTCCACCATGATCACAGGATCGTACGAGTGACCATAGCGTTGAGATAAAATAGGTCAATCGGTTCCAACTTACCCGACGTAGAAGGGGTCATATTATGCCTACCGACGAAGAAGGGACTCATTGGAGTTTGACCTATAAAGACCATTCTCAATTTTGGTTTATACGAGGAAGATCCCATCAACTAAGTTTAAATTCATTTTAAGTGAACGAATAACTAGCAACTGCGTGAATGAATTAATTTAGATGATGGCTTAAATCGTGTGACATATGAATGTCATAGAAAACTAACGCGTGACCTCTATATGAGTCAGTTTTCATGCAATTATTAGGTGGTTTGGTTTTTAGGCGGAATATGATGCATATTATCGTTACGAAAAATAAATGGAAGAAAGCAATACGTAAAATAAAAATCCTAGTGTGGCCTATCCTAATAAAAAGAACATGAAACAACTTTGGAATCCACCGTTGGACCCGAGAAGCTTGTCTTGATGTTCCATCTTGATCCATGCAATGGAAGTGAGCATCCGATCTCCATCTTTGGTCTTCTCAAAAATTACAATTTAAAATTTACAAAATATAAACCTATTTACATTCTAAATAAAAACTGTAATTACAAAAGAAATAAAAATGGAGATACGAGATCTCAAAATACAACCAAGACCGTGTTCCATCATTACTAGAACACGTTCTACTAAGGCCACACTAAGTTACAATGTTTGTAAAAATGAATAAATACGTAATAAAAGGCATTCAACAATAACGATAAAAAAAAATGCATCAACTAAAAATTAAATTTATTCGTGACATAATTCCGTAATTATGTTAAAATTAATCCAAACCACCTTTTAACAATTAAAATTATGTGACAAAACCGCTTCATCAACTTAATTTTAATTCATGATAATCCGTTATTTTAAATCGTTTTAAAATAACTAAATGGTACGTGAGTGAACCGTTTCACTATCAAGCGAATGCATAAATCCGTATTATGCAAAAATTGGCCGAGAAAAAAAACAAAACCATTTTTTTTTTCTTTTCTTCACGTCTGCCGTGAACAGTACCCAAATTTTTTTTTTTTTTATTTCGCTGCTGAAATGCCGAGAGCAACTAAAGAACAAAACAAAAAAAATTCTCGGCTCAAAAAAACGTGAGCATCAATTACCAAGACAAAACGATTTGTTAAAACCCAATTGCAATTTCATCTAATCCGTATAGAATTGAAACTACAATTGGTGAATCTTTAACATATTGCTATGAATATCGATTACAATAACAATATGCAAAGAACGAAATAAAAACAAAACATTAACAATTACAACCGTAAACGGACACGGTTCCCAAAGCAAAACGCAATGTGAAAAAAAAAAAAAAAAAAATTCTGCCGAGAGAAAAATAGAGGCTGCCGCACGTTTTATTTTTATTAAGCAACAAATCGAAAACAAAAGATCGTCACAAGGCACGTTTTCCAACAAAAAACAACCGTGTAAAAAAAATAGCCCAGCCGTGACAAAAAAAAAAATGCCGAGACCAAAAACCACACGGTTTACAATTTTTTTATGCCAAAATTTATCGATTCAAATTCGTTTAATGAAAAACACATAGAAAAATTTACGTGGCCTCGCTCTGATACCACTTGAATTGCTAAAACGTATACGACGGGTTTTTAATTATAAATTGTCATCGGTTATCGGTAATTAAAACATTAACTAATAACACGGATTAGTTGAAATGTTAATACATGTCCGACAAAGACAATATCGTATAATTAATTTATTCAATATACATTAATCAAATATAAATCGTTTATATTCAATTTACAAATTAATTGCTTAATTCGCCTTAGCCGTTATTATTTAATCCGTATTAAATAAAATATCTCAACATCACATTTTGACTAATTATTAGTCAAATAACTCGGACTAACTGGTTAGTCAAATTTGGCATCAACATGACTGTATTTTCATACCGTCACATCTCTCAAACGTATCCTATAGGTGTGACTTTTAGGGACCAGTTGATCACCGCCATCTGTATGACAATAACGTCAAACTTATCTAGCAAGCCAACCGTTATTGATAAACGTGGACCAACTGATTATAATACAAAAGTATACCCTTTGATCCTTTTAGAGATTTATAAGTCCTTGCACTACCTGTAAAGGACACCAGCCCCAACACAAGGCTTGGATGATCTCGCCAAGCACCAACCATGATGGATCTCTACCATGCTCCATTTGCTCAACCACATGAAAAAGGGTCATGCTACCATAGCATTTTCGCCCCTCCTTCAAAGCATCAACAAAGAGGTACACATGGACAAGGCAAAAGGCAAGAGCCCTTCTCCTAGCCACCTCCGAAACGTTGACATCTAATCGGTTTGAAAAGATGTTGATAAGAGCCAACATATCCACACCATGAGGAGCAAGGAGGAAGTTGACTTGACTCGTCGATAAACCCAACATGGAACGGAATTTCTCCTTATAGCACAACCGAGTAGGAGGAAGCACCGGAACACAACCCAGCCACCCACCAATGGCTCCAACTTCTTCGGCAAGATGGCAAAGCTCACCTTTCGGGAAAACGAAAACATGATGTTTCGAATCCCAAAACCGAGAACATGCTTCAAGGAACGAAGGTTGCACCTTGACTTGACGAAGCACCAACAATTGACCAACTCCCATGCAAACGAGTTGATACTTTTCGGGAGGCGACAAATCCCGGCACCATTGTCGCAATGCGTTCTCAAAAGCATCCATGAAATATTTTTGTGGAAGAAGAAGAGGTTTTGTAGAGATGATTTTGTGTTTCGGATGATGAAACAATGAAGCGCAAACGTCCCTATTTACACAAAATGACCAGCGCATTTTTTCAGAAAAAGGGGAGAGCCGGCTTCCATCGCCAAGCTGCTCGCGCCTCTTTGAGGCTTCTCCAGGATTTCCGCTGTTGACTTGTCTCTTTCAACTTGTGCTTTCTCCTGACACCTCAAACCTCCTGCCAGGAAGCTCGTGCCTCTTCGGGATGATCCATGATACTTTGTGTTTCCTCACACTCACATTTCCTTGTTTTCACGTTTTACGAAATCCGACACGGTTTCCATGACGCAGCTTTAAACATACGGATTTTCTTTCTTTTTTTAAGGGGGGAAGGGCTAGTCGCCCCGATCCGCGATGGATCGTTTCCATGTCAGTCGAAATTCCGAAATTTTTTCGCTTTTTCGCAATTTTCCCAGCAAAAATCAAATTCGGAAATTGATAACACGACATCAATTTTCATCAAAATTCAAGCACTCACAAATTCGAGTTTTGACCTCAAAAATCAAATATACTCGCAAAAATCCTTTTCAAAAAAAAATTCTTTCCTGACGGTTTGAATTTGAATTTTTCGAGTCGAAAATCAATTTCAATAATTTCGATGCAATTTAATTCACGACACGAGTTAATTGCTCAAATTTTCAAATCAATTCCTTTTGAATTCCGAACGTGACGATTTGTCACGGAATTTTCAAAATTCATTTCAAAATTTCAATTTTAACTTCAAGTCATCTTGGTTAATTTTGGTTTTCAATCAAATGCTTCTACATGTTTGCATTTTTGCATATGTGCTATCTGTTGCCTGTTTTTCTACACTAACGATGCAGGAACTGGTGCAAAGCGAAAGGAGAATCGACAGTCAACAGCGCTCCTCCGAAACACAACACAAAAAAAGCCAAAAATCACAAAATGAACCACAATCCAAAAACACATATATACAAACCGCCTTACGCAAAATACATCGACACACGTTTGATATGGACAACTGACCATACAAACAGGGCCCAAGATGACGCGTCTATCATACGACATCGCCTAAAACTACCGTCTATCGTACGTACATCGCCTAAAACGACCGTCTATCATACATGTACATCGGCCTAAGACAACGAATCGGAGGCTATCTGCCGCCACCGAACTAAGCACTCTCTATCCTCTCAAACAGAAAAGAAAGGGAGCAACACAAGAAACAGAGGAGCAAAAACGGAAGTAGAGGTGATTACCATTATGGTAATACCCCGTTCCGGCTCCACGACAAAAATGAAGACAGTGTCTTGCAGACTTCGGATGATGAGAAGGTCAAGAACCATGATGCAATGCACCACTCCGGTGCTGACCCCCAATCATCAGCCATCCTGTCTATGAGCCACAACGAAAAGGACAAACCGCCACGCGCCCGCCTCTCCTCCTCTACGGAAGCATCCTCCACCACTGCCTCAAATCCGGCAGCCTCCTCGGTCGTCTCTTCCTCTCCAGGATCGTCTTCCTCCTCCAAGGCCTCAACAACGGGCCCCATAGGTCCCAAACGATACCCTGTTATCAAAAGAACAAACAAAAAAAACGTCAGCCGAGATTTCGACATTACGACGGCATGAAACGGATAAATCCAAACAAAAACAACAACAACATGCAATGCAAAACAAGGGCAATCCCGCCCAAAATCCAACCAAATAAAACAATTCACAAAAAGAACACAAATACAAAACGACTCGCCCCTCTTTTCAAGCAAAAGACGAGTCAAAACCACAAAAACGGCATTTCAAGACCCCTACAAGTTCCGCCAACAAACCAAAATACATTCCCGACACAATAGGGTATTTTTCTGCGACTCAAAAAGGCAATTCATACGCTAATTTGAGCCTAAACCGGTCAAAATTCAAAAAACGACCACAAAAAGGCAAACGTGATTTTATCACGCCTCAAGGTGACCTAAATTACCAATAAGGTCCATTTCAAGGCAAACTGACTCAATTCAAGCTCAAACTGGCGCTTATTTTGTCAGACATAAGACCGTCACAAAAGGCAAAAATCCAATTTTGCCCACATTATCCAATGAAGGTCCATAAATGGCGAATACGGGTTTTCCCAACTACAATGCAACCTAGTGGGACCCACTACCCAAGCAAATAAACTTGGCATTGCGAAATGAGACGGTTTCTCGCCTCACTCACGTTTTTCAAGCATAGGGAGCGGGAACGGGGACCAAAATGCAAACTAAAAGCACCCCTATACTCCTAAACAGGTTTCTAACCTAATGCAAGCATCAATTTCACTCGAAATGGGCTCAATCAAAAACTCCCAATTCGATTTTCTAGGGTAAAATTCGCCCTAATTCAATCAAGCTAAGGATCAACAAATTTAAATGGATTCAAGAGGAAATACATACCTTGAGATGACATTGTTGATGATGACACAAGTGAAAGCAAGCAAAGGTCCAACAATGACGATTTTTGTGGTTTATTTGTGTCGAAGGTTGAGGATGAAGTGAGGTTGATATGCGGACCAACCTCGCATCTTTTACAGAAAAATAGGGAAGCCCCTTTGGTTCGCCAGGTGGCTCGCGCCTAAACCAGGCCTCCCCTTGCTCTATTCAGCGAATTTTGGGCTTTAGCCCAATTTCCCGTAATAAACTTCAAGTTTTCAATGACGATATTAAGGACCGTCATTTCCTCAAAAACAAAAAATAGTGAAAATATAAATTCACTATTTTCCTTCAAAAATTTCAAGCAAATGGCGATCAAAACCGCCAATTTCAAAAATAATGGTGAAATCAAATTCACTATTTTCCTTCAATTTCAAAAATAAATAGCAAAAATTCAAAAACCGCTATTTCTCCAAATTTTAAGCAACGACAATTAAAACCGTCATTTTCAAAATAATAGCAGGAAATTGAATTCCACTATTCTCACCACACATGTCAATGGCGGCACATAAACCGTCACTTCAATTAATAGTGAAGAATCCAAATTCGCTATTTCCATCACATGTCAATGGCGGCACATAAACCGTCACTTCAATTAATAGTGAAGATTCCAAATTCGCTATTTTCATCACGTGTCAACGGCGGCACATAAACCGTCACTTTAATTAATAGTGAAGATTCCAAATTCGCTATTTCCATCAAATATCAACGGCGGCACATAAACCGTCACTTCAATCAATAGTGAAGAATCCAAATTCACTATTTCTTACAAATGTCAACGGCGGCATATAAACCGTCACTTCGAACGTAATAGCAAACTTAAAATTTGCTATTTTCCTTCAAAATTAAAACAAACGGCGATCGAAACCGCCACTTCAAATTCAAAGAAGAACGACGAATGGTGAAGAGTCCAAATGCACTATTCCTTCAAATACCAGCAGAGGGCTTCCTCGCGGAACCCGCTCATTCCAAAAACAGTGATAGTGAAAATCCATACTCACTATTTCCACAGCGGCATCACGAGTTCGCTACTTTCAAAACAAGCCCACTTGATGCGGCTATTCCCATGGTCCATTAATCGACCACCTCCTTGGCTGGCGAGCCTTTGTCCGCAAGCATTCGAGGACAGATCCCGAAGACGCCCCGGGTACATTTCCTTACCTTTGGCTGGCGAGCCTTTATCCGCAGCATTCGAGGATAGATCCGGAAGATGCCTCGGGTACATTTCCTTACCTTTGGCTGGCGAGCCTTTATCCGCAGCATTCGAGGACAGATCCCGAAGATGCCTCGGGTACATTTCCTTACCTTTGGCTGGCGAGCCTTTATCCGCAGCATTCGAGGACAGATCCCGAAGATGCCTCGGGTACATTTCCTTACCTTTGGCTGGGGAGCCTTTGTCCGCAAGCATTCAAGGACAGATCCCGAAGATGCCTCGGGTACATTTCCTTACCTTTGGCTGGCGAGCCTTTATCCACAGCATTCAAGGACAGATCCCGAAGATGCCTCGGGTACATTTCCTTGTCTTGGCCGGCGAGCCTTTATCCGCAACCTTCCAGGGACAGATCCCGAAGATGCCTCGGGTACATTTCCTTGTCATGGCTGGCGAGCCTTTGTCCCCAAGCATTCAAGGACAGATCCCGAAGATGCCTCGGGTACATTTCCTTGTCTTGGCTGGCGAGCCTTTATCCGCAACCTTCCAGGGACAGATCCCGAAGATGCCTCGGATACATTTCCTTGTCATGGATGGCGAGCCTTTGCCCGCAAACATTCAAGGACAGATCCCGAAGATGCCTCGGGTACATTTCCTTACCATCAACTGGCGAGCCTTTATCCGCAAACACGCAAGGACATATCCGAAGATGCCTCAGATATGACTCCTTCTTATGGCTGGCGAGCCTTTGTACGTAGTCTAATGGACTTTAAACGACCCGCACAGACAGTCGACAGACTCTAAACTGTTCCCGACGGCAGGTCCTTGACTCGTACCCTTGAGTCGCCTTGGCGTCGCCCTTCCCGACGGCAGGTCCTTGGCCCGAATCCTTTCGAGCCGCCTCGACGTCGTTTGGGTCTCCAGGTTGTATTCTTCGATTGACCTGGGGGCTCTACTTTGACTTTCGCCATGTCCAAGCCTCAGTCAAAGTGGGGGCTCTGTAGATACCCAGTATCTGCTGAGACTCCAACAAACACCCGATGATTATCGGACTACAACATGTTTTGGAATAGCGGCGTTTGATCGACAGTTTGTGTACAACTTTACGTCGGAAAACTTAAAACGATTTCGAATATAAAACATCTCAAAACATTTCAAAAATACCTGGAGTGTTTAATGCACGACGACGGGGTCGCAATGACACTAACTAGAGTCAAAACCGACACCGGACCAAAAACCGACTCAAAAATTCAAATCCCGACTCCAACAACGAGTCAAACCGAGTCAACCACCAAAAACAAAACATTTCAAATCTTCTACCTTAAGTTTTCCCGGATTCATGTTGGTCAAGTACCAAACATGTGACTACAAAACCTAGGATAGAACAAATCATGATTGCGTTTGTTGTGAAAGTGACAACACAACTCGAAGAACCGCGACGTGGCTCGCGCCTCTTTGAGCAGCCCAAGTGGCCACGTCGCTCAAAACTCACACAACCACTCATTCTCCTATAAATACCCCTCAAATACCACCCATTTGAGACTTCCGCTAGTGTCCGCCCCCTCTTTTCTCCCTTAAAATTCTCGACTCGACTTCTTAAGTCACAATCCGACGCGTATTTACGACCTACCGATCGTAAATACAAGCCTTACACATTGTTTGGTACCGTCATCGTGCATTAAATCACTTGACCGACCACTTCGACCACTACACCATCACTAAACTTAAAACACTCTTTTTACTTACCAAAACGGTTTTAAACCGAGTCTTTTCCGATCAAACGAGTTATTACGCTTACGTCGGTCACTCGCCATAATCAAACATGTAAGTATGAGGGTGTAAAAATCCTCTTTTATTATGTTTTCATTTGTTTCATGACTATAACATGCTAAAACATGCATAACATGAACCAAAACATGAAATAAACGAGCCAAAACTGATTTTTGGTCTGAGGCAGAAGCCCCTTAGGTCGCCAACTTGCCCGCGCCTAAATGGGGTGTTCAGACCAGAGATCAACCGTGTTTGTTCTCGTCAGTTCCCTTTAATCCATTTTTCATATTTGTAATCGGTTTTCACCGTTTCAAGTATTTTCGAACCCTTTTTGTTTTATTTCATATGTTTTAACCATAAAGCATTTTTCACCCTTGGTTCCTCATACCATGACGGTTAAATCCGTGTTTCGGTGATAATATTTGGTTAATGACATTTAAAAGGTATTTTAAAACCTTTTATTCCATTTCTTTACATTTTCAATCAAGTATATTAGTCACCAACATAAAGTCATCCTTGGTTCTACATACCATGCCGGATTTTAACCCGGGTACGATGATGAGTATCGACTAATGATATTCAAATGGACTTAAAATAATTAGTCCATAATTATTTTCAAAACTATTCATGTCAAGTTTGTCAAATCGAACCCGACACCGAATATTATCAAAACAATGATGATTATTCGAGTCTAGTTCTTCAAATCAACAAATGCGGTCTAAACGACCCCCTTTAAATCAAACCGGGTTCAAATATCCATTTTCAACACGTTTTATAACGTTTTCTAAAAGGTCAGAACACGGCACATGAACCGTGGACTAACCCGCGCCTAAACAGGCTCTCCATTTCTCAATTTCAAAACCATAGGGAGGCCCCTTACACCGCCGGCTGGCTCGCGCCTCATATAGCCGTCTGGTACAGGGCCTGTTCCCTTCCAGCATTAGTTTAGGACGATCCCGACTCCGGTTAGCCCGGATATAGGACGGATTAGATGACTATTTCGATTATTCAAAATCATATTTGCAAAATGCCTTACTAAGACAAATGGATCATGTTATGCACCCTAAACCTAATACGGTAAATGGATGTTTAATTTCCGTCTTGCATGCAAATCAATCATTAATCCAACTCGACATCTTATACTTGATACTTGGATTAAATCAACCGACTTAGAAAGCTCTCACATGTTAGGTTTAAATTATTGGATGCGTATTCATGCATTTAACTGCTTTATCAACTTTTGCATTCAACCAACCAAGATCGATCAGTAGAGGCCGCTAACGCGGGCGGGATTGGGTGTCTGATTAAAGGGCTTCCCAATACGTACCTTCACCTTTTACTCAGAAACTTTGGATAGTGGACGACCTTATCCAGGGCGTACGAGAGTCATTCTAGAGATAGGATGCTAAAGAGGGATGATTTCCTTATCTTTAGTACCTATGTCAAACGCTGCTTTGTGCTTCGATTTGACCGAGGTATAAAGTGGAATTCGAACGGGTTCCAGGCATCCCACAAATGCTTGGTGGCGACTCCGAACATCTCTAATCGTTTCGAGACCCTTACCGAGACGAAACCGACCGATCTAAAACGATCTGGTCGAAAGCATTTTTACGCCGCCGAGCGTGGCTTTCAAAAGACCGCTGCTTGTCCACAGATCGAAGTGGGCTCACGGGTCAAGGCTATAAAAGTGTCTCGCTGAGTTTTCGTAGAGAAACTAACCTAGGGATAGTCAGGTAAACTATCCACCCATTCCGTGAGCAAGAGTACGTCCGGTGAGGGGCCCACATCACCACCGCTGCTGCTTGCGACTGCCGCCTGGTCCGTCTCTGACCCACGGTCTGCTGTCGCCGTGGCTGTACTCCGGTCGTTCATTTCATCTTGTTTCTATCCATCATTAAGCCTATCACACAAAGCAATCACAAGATTAGCACAATTAGGATAAAAATCCCAAATCAATTAGAACCCAAACCCTAATTTCAACTACGAAAACAAATTATATTGGATGAGGCCGAAAAAGGGATGATATAGGGATGGGATGTACTTTGTGTGAATGAAATAGATGAATCGAAGGATTTTACCTGGGATTAAACGCTCGAATTAGAGAATGCGAAGGAAAGGGGATGTAGAAGAATGTCGCTGCTCCTCTTTTTTTTTTTTTTTTTTTACTTCTTTTTTAACTAATGAATTAGAGTTGGAAAGAAAAGAAAAAGATGTTAAGTACTTTCTTGTATTGTCGCGCAAATGGATTTTAGTCTATTAACTGCTTAATTCAGTCGATCGACTAAGATATGAATAGTCACAAGTCGAATTTTTCCATCTTCTGCCAATTTAGTCGATAGACTGATAGCACCGGTCGATCGACTAAACTGCACCTCGCACCGGTCTCCTCACTCGTACTCTTAAGCGCTCACGACATAATTCCCTACAAAATTACATCCAATTAAACGTTAAATCCTTCATCCTCACGCAACACAAATGCAATGCGGTATTTAAAATGCTCTAACTAAAATTCTACTTTAAAAATGCAAAAACATTTAAACGCGGGATTAAACAAAATGTAATTACTTAAAGGAGTTAAATTAAATGTAAACAACCTAATAATTTATAGTTAACAAGCGACTAGAAATTACAACTAAAGCATGAAGAACTTTGAATTAAGCTAAAGTGCGCTTATTAAAACTAAATACAAGCACGTAAATAAATTAACTAAATGCGTTATTTAAATAAATTTAACTAACGTTCAACTAATAACTAAAAAATTTAAATCACGCAAATTACAAGCTTTTACAATCCGGGTTGCCTCCTGGGTATTGGTTTATATGGTCCCCCACGACCTTTGTTACCTCAATTAGCAGACTTGGTAATGGGTTCGAGGTGCAACACCTCAACCACTCCAATAAAATCATCTTGGCCATACTAATGCTTACTTGATGACCATTTACCTTGAACTTTTCTCCCGCGGAGTTCTCTAGCTAAACTGACCCAAACATTAAAACATATGTTACCGTATAGGGGATAGATCACCTGGACTTCAGCTTACCAGGAAAAAGGCGTAGTCGAGAATTAAACAGAAACACTTTCTCTCCAACTTTGAACTCACGCGGTATGATCCTCTTGTCGTGCCATCTTTTCGTCTTTTCTTTGTAAATTCTGGCACTATCATAGGCATTTAGCCTAAATTCTTCAAGCTCATCTAGCTGCAATAAACGCTTCTCACCACACAATTTAGTATCAAAATTTAGTTCATGAATTGCCCACCAAGCCTTATGCTCTAACTCTACAGGCATATGACAAGGCTTACCATAAACCAACCGATACGACGAGGCGCCAATCGCTGTCTTAAATGCAGTTCTATAGGCCCATAATGTAATACCCGCCCTTTTAGGGATCCCTTTGACCAGTGTTGACTGTCCTTGGGGGCGGGAGTAACCTTAGGGAAGTATGCCAAACCATCTTGGGGCGCGTTTTAAGAGTGGTACTCGATAGAGTAGAGGCTACTCGATCGAGTAGCTAGGGCACTCGATCGAGTAGGGGGTTACTCGATCGAGTATGTTAGGTACTCGATCGAGTGCCTGGTTTTCAGCGGGGGTTTTATATCGCGTTTTGTTAAATCCGCAAATCACTTTCGCCACTTTCCTCCTATCCTTCAGCCGCCTCTCTCCCTCCCCTTTCACCTCAAAACCTCCATGGATGTCTCTTAAAGATTCTTATGCCTTAGGAGGGCGTCCCTTGAGTCGGGTAGCAGTCTTTTGCCTTGTCTCTCCCTAATAGGTATGTCATAATCATCATCCGTGCCGTTGTTCCCATAGTTAGGGTTTTGCTTGTAGTAATAGATATTTGCATGGTGGTAATAGGCTTTGCTGGTGCGCTGGATGCTGTGTTGTCGGCATGGATTGGTTGCGGATGCGTAAAGGTAGGTTCGCCTACTCGATTCTTCGTAGATCGTCTAGTGTGTCGGTCGTTGTGATAGTGTTGTGGTTGCTTGACATAGTAATTGTATTGTGTTGTGGTTGTGGTTGTGATCGTTGTGATGGTTCTCGAGATGCGATCTCGGCTGAGTGGGGTCACTTGCGGGAGTGACTTCACGCCCTAGTTTCGCCCTTCGTGGAACCCGCCACGGAAGGGGATGTGCACATTAATGAGCAGGGTTATCGCTCGTATGATGAGCGGGGCTTAGGTGGGAACGGCTGCGGTCCCCCATCGGCGTGGTGGTCCAGTGGACAGTCGATGTGATGAGTTGATTGGGTTGTGATCGTGGTTGGATTGGTATTGGTGTCTCGCATTGTTGTTTGTAGTTGTCGTTGTCTTGTCTTATCTCGCATCGACCTTGTGTGGTTGTTTGTTTGTTATGTGTCTGCCGTGATCCCTTATGGTGAGCAGTCGGTCTTAGCAGGTGTTGGTGTTGATGATAGCTGGAGTCCGGGCAGGGATGAGTCTTCACGACATACGATGGTCATAGCGAGTAGTCTTTGAATTGTACCCTGTATTGTATTTTGGTTTGAATCACTTGTAATATAACTTAATAGTTCTTTTATTGACGTTTGGTAACTGCTTTCCTCGGGCAACCGAGATGGTAACGCCCTTATATGCTAAGGAAGGCCTAGTTAAGGCTCCTCTGAATATGGGGGTGTTACAAAGTGGTATCGGAGCGACGATTTTGGAACTCGTAACAAATGAATTTAATGAACGAAGCGAGTCTAATAAAATGAACCTGGTGTATGAGTAATGGGAGCCCTACCTGATGCTAGATTTTGGGTGAGTAGGCGCCTCATTTCAAAATCTTGGCCCCATGACACTTAAGCCGGTCACATGGGATGGGAATGTGGAGTCCGTGTCTCAATGTGTACTAGGAATGTTAATTGTGCCGGAGCTACCTCCGGTTAAGTTTGTTAGAATTAGTAGCGGTGTGATAGTAATGTTTGGATTGAATATGTTAATTGTTGAGGAAGTTATGAGTTCTTTGAATGATTAGTGAGCTTATATGATAGCTATGTGATGCGTGACGAAATTTCTCGTCATGGAAATGCGTAAAAGTGTGAAAGCAAACGTGTAATATGAATAGTGAACACGTGGGTAGTTGCCATAGAATTTATGATGACGGGAGTTGTACGTGAGGTTATAGATCCTACCGCGATGACTATAATGATAATTATAGTGTAGGTGGGTAATGACCCGCATCAAGTATGTGATAATGTGTATATGCTTCGCTATTTAGTTGGAATTTTCCGTTGCGTAATATTTGATTTAAGTAAGATAACTTGTTTACGATAGAATGTGAAACATAGTAGATTAATTTGTTTTGAAAAGTATGCCTTTATGTAATACGTGAAAGAATGAACTAATATTGATTTAAATGTCTCAATTTAGTAGTAATATATATAAAGTAAGCTTAAATGTAGTACGATGATGTGATTATGTTTACGGAAAGTCGGTGAGTGTGTAAACCGAGTAGGGTAAAGGTTGTAGTGTACATGGGATAAGCTTCATTTGTTTGGCAATATGGTAGATTTTGTTAATTATGGTAATACGTGAATGAATTTGATAATGAGTGCCGAATTCCGAACTTAGTTGGAATCGACACGCGGTGTTGTTTTGCAGGAATCTTCAAGTTACTTCGTTCTTTTGATCGAGCACTTAGCTATACTTGACCGAGTGCGGGTGCGTACTAGACCGAGTAGACCTCACTCGATCCAGTTAGGAGGCTATAACGTCGGAATGTGGGAAAATTCCCCAGTTACTCGATGATTTAGCTCCTACTCGATCGAGTAGGGTGGTACTCGATCGAGTACCCTGGCACTCGATCGAGTAGGTTCTTGTCAAGCATTCCTACGGGTTTTCTTAAAACCCTTTACCTTTCTATTTCTTCTTCTTATTCTTCCATATTTCGACACAACCATCCTATATCACTCTCAAATCCCTTAATCTCTCCCAAATCCTCTCTTTCTCTTGGGTTAGTAGTGATTCTTGGGGTTGATTTTCTTGTTTAATTCGTTTCTTTATCCTACTAATCAATCAAGGTATGTTATTCTTCTTAATTTATGTGATATGTTACTTTGAATGTGTTAGAATGATGAGCTAATCTGAAATTTTCGGTTCACATGATGTAATAGTTGCTTTAGATAGTTGAAATATGATTCACATGCCTCTTGTCCATGTTTGTTGGTGATTAATTGCTGTAGATTAGATTAGAAAAGTTGCAAAGATGAAATCGAAATTTCTAGGGTTACAAATTTGAAATTGATTTTTGATTGTTCTACGTTGATTAGATGATGGAATTAAGTACTATACATTGTTTATATCATGTGGAAGAGTGAATTCTGATGATTATCACCTTAGAAAGTTGCCTTAAAACTCCGTCTTAAAAGTGCCTTATGGGAAATTCGTGACTTAGAATTGGAAAATTGACGTGGTAATTGACAATATAAGTATAAGTTGAACCTCAGTATGATAGTAGGAACGATTGATGATGAAAACTATGCCAAAATTGTCTCAGCTGTAAAGACCGTCTGAAAAATTTGTTTGGGTTATTAAACATAATATGGAAGTGATGATGATATGCTATGAAATTTCTTACTATTTCTCTTAATTCAGTAATATGTGATTGGAAATGTGTTTGGAGTAACTTTAGAATCATGCTAGGATACTCAATTTGTCGAACGTATGTGACCGCCATGATAATTTCCTTCACCACCGTGGCTTGTGAAGTAGTAGTAATTTGACCTGGTATGTTAAAATTTTAGAAACTGTTGATAAACATGAGTACTTATCTTAATATTCAAGGTTAATAGCATGAGTTATGTGCTTCACATATCAAAATTTGTTGGAAAATTGTATGCTTAGCTGGGTAGGTAAATTCAAATTACATGAAGTATATGCTTGCATGTTTATATAAATTGTTTGAACTTATGCTTAAAGCAGATGCCGAGACTAAACCTTGGGACCCGTCAGAGTAAGCGGGGAAGGGTTGATCCACTTGAGAGGGGGGAGGCTAGTGGACCGGTAGTACCCGCAGTCTCTGAGTACCCTTCTGTTGTTTTTGTTGACTTTAAGCAAAGAGAGCGTTTTGTAGCTTTACAAAAACGCAAGATGAGACCCACAAAGTGTATAGACACCGGTGTGCTAGAGGAGTTGGAAATAGAGACGGATGTCCGTCATATATTCGAGACCTTGGGTTTTACTGGTTTGTACCGGCTGAGGAAGCACACTTACCCTTTTCTTACCCTAGAATTCATGAGTTCCTTTAACTATGACCCAGCGGGTCAGACTGTGGAGTTCAGACTGATGAATACCAGTTTCCTTTTGACCATGGATTTGTTTACCTCTCACCTTGGGTTGGCCAAGCCTCCCAAGGACTCGATCACCGACATTCCAGCTGAGTGCGGCGTCTGCCGCCTAATGCCTTGCTTGACTGGGAAGCAAGCTCCCACCGCGAGCAATATGCTGATTAATGACGTTCAGCACATCACCTTGAGAATCTTTCTCCGTTCCCTTTCAAACCTCCTCTATGACCGAAAAGATATCAGTAAGTTGAATAACCATGAGGTTTTACTTTTGATGTCGTACCTCAATCCGGAGCGGGCCAAGAAAGTGGTCTTTAATGCTCCTTCCATAGTTTGTCCGCTCTTGCCTTGATGGCTTCCTCTAATTCTCTGCACGAGCTGTGGTGCCATTGCCACCCGGTTGGTGAAAAGCTAACCTCCTTTGAGGCTTCTTCAGCGACGTGCCTCTAGCCACCCCCGTGCCTACCATGGATCGTGAGTACTATCTCGACCTGAAATGGTTGAGAACCTTGGCTGACGGTAGCCTAGCGTGGAGAGTGCTTGGCATGAGTTGGATGAAGATTCCCGCTCCTGAGCACCTCCCAGCCACAGAGCCCTTAGAGCCGGCAGTGGTGACTGTGGATGTAGACGATGAGGAGGAGGAGGAGGATGAGGATACACCCCGCCAGCTGCAGACCTATCTCATTGATGGCACGATCCTCCAGGAGATGCCGGAGCCGACGAAGGGCGAGAATGCGGAAGTCCGGAGGGTGGAGAGACCCCAGTGGTGAGGGGACCCCGTCGAGTGAGGGAGAGGGCCTCGGGGACTAGGCCACGGAGGAGGCACAAGAAGCAGCAGAGCCTTTCCCGTACTACCCTTACCTTGACACCCCGAGACGCGATCCGGCTACCTAGCGGAGAGAGTGTCATCTACCTTGACACTCCGGAACATGCACGAGATGGCGTACGCTCGGGGATAGGGCGGAGGGACCGCATCCGATTTGGTGGAGTGGAGTTGGGGACTACTGGGGTATTCCATTCCTACGGGGTGGAGCAATCGACGTGGGGACACCTCGGTCCTTCCTTACGGCGGCTTGACTCCATGGTACGCAGAGCCCGGGAGCGGGAGGAGCGGGGAGCAGGAGTGGATGCGGGGATTGGGACATCGGAGAGCCGGTACTTCGGGTGGTGGTGATGATGAGGTGATGTTGAGGGCGATAGCAGGGAGGAGTGATACTCCTCGTTCTTATATTTGTTGATAGTAGTTGGTGTTAGATGGTAATGTTGTTGTTAGACTTTGGTAGTTATTTCCTTCTATTTTTCAGACTTAGTCGAATTTGTATGATTGGCCATAAGGCCTAATTGCTACTCTAACTTTTTGCAGGATTATTGAGAGTCGGGGCATCATCCCGACTCAATTTATGTGACAATCGTGTGTTATATGTTGGCTTACGATGGGTTATGAAAAAAAAAAAAAAAAAAAAAAAAATACTTGACCTGCAGGTACTCGACAGAGTACCCCACACTCTATCGAGTAGCTGCAGGAAAGGAGGTAAGGAACATTCTGATGTAGGGCTACTCGATCGAGTAGCCAACACACTCGATCGAGTAGCATGGTACTCGATCGAGTAGCGATACTTACTCGATCGAGTGTCACTGTTACAGGGGGGTTTTGAAAATTAAAAATGTTCAATTGTTTTATAATTACGAGTTTAATGTTTAAAGTAGTTGTGAGTGCGTAGTAACACCTTTGAACCGTCAATTTCATATGTTACAAGTCATGATTGAAGTTTTATAAGCGTATTGGTCACAATTAGTAAGGCGTTAATAATTTCTTGTTACGACTAGTGAAGCGGTAGTCATTTTCTTGTTACTTTAATATCGCATACGCCTCCTTCATTCTATTTGTCAGCATTGTAACTTCACCTAGGTTTGCGCATACCATTTTAACATGTGTCGACAATAGTAACGAGTTATTTCGGTAACTTGCGTATGGTTTCTAACTTAAAAGTAAGTAATTAGCGAGTAATGTCCACAACAAGTAATATGGTCTCCTTTAACATTAAGATACATGTATTAGGTTTTACGCGTTGATATTTGGGTGGTGAACTTCGGGGACGAAGTTCCTTTTTAGAGGGGAAGAGTAATGTCGCGAAATAAAAAGATGGTTTTCGAATAGTGTTTTGCTTGTTTATAATTGTTTTCGAATAGTGTTTTCTTTGGTTTATAATATGTTGGTAGTTGTTTATAAAGGGGTTGGTGTCATGTGTAAAAAAAAAAAAAAAAAAAAAAAAAAATTGTTGTTGAAGTATAACGATCTATTTTCCTTAGTTCTTTAAAGCGAGTGTGATTGTATCTGAATCATGTTGCCAAGTAACAGGGTGGCATTAGTTGTACCACATGAAAGTTGATATGAGACATGTTCTAGGTGGATGGTTGGACAAGATAATTAGTGTATATTGGAAGTTCGTGAGCGCGATTCGCACTGCAAGGCGTCGGATGTTTTATGTGTATATAAAATAACGGTTGTTTGTGATAAAACTTGCATGATAGTGACAAGAGTCGATAGATTTATATGTGGTCGGTGATGATGATGATGATGGGGGGAATGGTATTTTCGGAGGCAATGGTTTGGCCGGGAGGTTTAGTAAGGTCGTGTTGTTTCCATGTCGCGAGCGGGAGAGGTGAGTTGAACTTCGGGGACGAAGTTCTTTTAAGGGGGAAGACTGTAATACCCGCCCTTTTAGGGATCCCTTTGACCAGTGTTGATTGTCCTTGGGGCGGGAGTAACCTTAGGGAAGTATGCCAAACCATCTTGGGGCGCGTTTTAAGAGTGGTACTCGATAGAGTAGAGGCTACTCGATCGAGTAGCTAGGGCACTCGATCGAGTAGGGGGTTACTCGATCGAGTATGTTAGGTACTCGATCGAGTGCCTGGTTTTATTGGGGGTTTTATATCACGTTTTGTTAAATCCGCAAATCACTTTCGCCACTTTCCTCCTATCCTTCAGCCGCCTCTCTCCCTCCCCTTTCACCTCAAAACCTCCATGGATGTCTCTTGAAGATTCTTATGCCTTAGGAGGGCGTCCCTTGAGTCGGGTAGCAGTCTTTTGCCTTGTCTCTCCCTAATAGGTATGTCATAATCATCATCCGTGCCGTTGTTCCCATAGTTAGGGTTTTGCTTGTAGTAATAGATATTTGCATGGTGGTAATAGGCTTTCTTTGGTCTGTTTGGATCTTTGTGTTGTCGGCATGGATTGGTTGCGGATGCGTAAAGGTAGGTTCGCCTACTCAGTTGCTGTAGATCGTCTAGTGTGTCGGTCGTTGTGATAGTGTTGTGGTTGCTTGACATAGTAATTGTATTGTGTTGTGGTTGTGGTTGTGATCGTTGTGATGGTTCTCGAGATGCGTTCTCGGCTGAGTGGGGTCACTTGCGGGAGTGACTTCACGCCCTAGTTTCGCCCTTCGTGGAACCCGCCACGGAAGGGGATGTGCACATTAATGAGCAGGGTTATCGCTCGTATGATGAGCGGGGCTTAGGTGGGAACGGCTGCGGTCCCCCACTGGCAGGGCTGGTCCAGTGGACAGTCAGTGACAGAGTTGATTGGGTTGTGATACTGTGGTTGGATTGGTATTGGTGTCTGCATTGTTGTTTGTAGTTGTCGTTGTCTTGTCTTATCTCGATCATCGACCTTGTGTGGTTGTTTGTTTGTTATGTGTCTGCCGTGATCCCTTATGGTGAGCAGTCGGTCTTAGCAGGTGTTGGTGTTGATGATAGGTGGAGTCCGGGCAGGGATGAGTCTTCACGACATACGATGGTCATAGCGAGTAGTCTTTGAATTGTACCCTGTATTGTATTTTGGTTTGAATCACTTGTAATATAACTTAATAGTTCTTTTATTGACGTTTGGTAACTGCTTTCCTCGGGCAACCGAGATGGTAACGCCCTTATATGCTAAGGAAGGCCTAGTTAAGGCTCCTCTGAATATGGGGGTGTTACACATAAAGTGTCATCCAATTTAAGACTCCAATCTTTTTGTGATTTAGACACATATTTTGCTGATATCTCTTTAAGTTCCCGATTGGAAACCTCTACCTGACCATTAGTTTGAGGATGACACCCCAAACCTCGACGGTGTGATACATCATATTTAGATAAAAGTGCAAAAAGTTATTTCTCTTTAAAATGCATACCTCCATCACAGATGACAACTAAAGGGACACCAAAGCGAGGGAAGATTACCTTTTTGAAAAGTTAGATAACAGTTTTTGTATCACAAATTTAGACCTGACAAAACGGGTCAACATGTTGGGTTCGGGTCGGGTTAGTTCGGATCTCTCATTGATTTTGGGTTAATTCGGGTCGGGACGAGTCATTTCGGGTTTCGGATCTATTTCAAATTTGTTGGTTGGGTCTGTTTCAGGTCAAGCGGGTCGGGTTGTTTCGGGTCGGGTCATTTTCGGGTCAATGAATAATATAGAAATAGTCATTTCAAGTCTTTTCGGTTCAATAAGAATTTGTAGGGTTATTTTCGGGTTTGGTAGTTTCAGATCGGGTCTTTTTCGGATCGGGTCAGTTACGGGTCAAGAAAGCTTGGGTCATGTTCGGGTCGGGTCGGGTCACATTCGGGTGATGTAGTTCGGGTCACTTCAGGTCTCGGGTCAGTCTTTTCAGGTCGGGTCAATCGGGTTGGGTTGCTTTTGCCAGGTCTAATCACAATGGACCGAAGCAACGACCTATACCCATTTGGACACGTAGTCCACAACTACCAAAATGTACATGTTTCCTTTGCTAGACGGGAATGGGCCTTGAAAATCAATGCCCCAAACATCGAAAATCTCAACCTCCAATATGCCAACTCGAGGCATCTCATGCCTCCTAGACAGACTTCTCGTTCGCTGACACGAATTACAAGCTAAAACAAAAACTTTAACATCTTTAAACATAGATGGCCAATAAAAACCCGACTGAAGTACCTTAGTCACAGTCCTGGATGGACCGTGGTCACCACCATAAGATGAAGAATGGCAAGCTTCTAGGATACCCTTGGTCTCTATAACAGCCCTGAATTTTCATAACCAAAATGATAAAATCAGAGATGGAAAATTCACAACTGTTACTCCACACTTAGGTCACAAAGCCATGCGCAAGGTAAAATAGAGACAATGTTTAAAACAAAGTATATGTCCGAAAACAATATCAAAACAAATAATAAGTTACAAGTAGCAGCAGAAGACTTTAAGTCTTACAAAATCAAAACAATAAATAAAAATCCACATCCGTTAAATCTCAAAAGAATATGTAAATAAATTCAGACAGAGTTCTTTATTCAAAATCCTTCCTCGCTCGTAATACTCCCCGTTCCCATATGCACCCGTGCAGCATCTCAAGTGTACCTATTAATTGTACCCAAAACATAACAGTGCACAGTTCCAGTGGGGAACGACTCAAACATAAGGACGTCAGCAAAGCTGAGTTTTTAGAAAATAAGAAGAAATAACGAATTCATAAAACAATATTATAAAATTTACAGAGCTCCAAAAATCAAAGTAAGATAGAACTATATTCCAAAACCAATATCGTAAATCAAATAACAATTATTAAGCCGTTCAAAATCCATAACTTTTACCACCTGTGTGCTAAGGTCCTACCCTTGACACGGTCTAAAGGCACCACCTGTGCTTTGTTAGACTCATAAAAGTGCACACCTCTCACATTTGGATGATCAGAGGCCCGAGCCGAAACCATTCCAATGTGTAATATTCAAAATTTAGAAGTACAAGTAGAAATTCATAGATGTTAAAATATTATAAAAACAGTTTAAACGTTTAACCGAATCATGCTCTTAATTTTAAAAAGAGTAAAAGTCCTTACCTCTCAGACGACAAGAATCCAAGCTAAGCTTAGTCCATAAACTCGTTTACTTCACAACCACAAGCTACAAGTATAGAAATTACCGATTACCGCACTTTTCAATATTAAAAGAATAACACCTTACTACATAAACTCACTATAATGTAAGCTCACTTAAAATACTCGGGACGTAAAAAAAACTAAGCTCAAAATTATCGCCTTATTGTTCTCATAAATAAGTTCTCATAATCATATCCTTATTTATGACTTACTCGATATTATTGTTCTCAACCTCAACATTCTAATCTCAAGCTCATGTAACAATATTAAGTCCCACTGATTAATGTATACTAAAGACGCAACGATCACTACTAATACCAATATATACTCTGTTTTAATATCCTTCACTCGAAAGAAACATAATCCGAACGTCTGCTTAGCATAGATAAATGTAAACCCCCTCCAAAATCAAGTGATTCACCAAACTCAGTGTATCATCCCAAACTCTTAATCCTTTGAAATCCATCGCATACCCGTAACAAAAAAAAATAGATGCTCTCTCTCTCTCTCTCTCTCTCTCTCTCTCTATATATATATATATATATATATATATATATATATATATATATATATATATGGTCGTAGCGATTAACATAATTCGTTTTAACAAATTTGCAGTACAAAAACCATATAGCTTCATAACAATTACCTCCACGCCAAAGGATCTCGAACAATGTGTTAAAAATTATAAAGGCGATAGTATCGTGTTACTTATAAAACGAAACTCGATTTATAAAATTGGATAAAAGAAATAAACGATATTGAATAAACTTAATACTTACAATTTATATGATATGAAAGACTGAAGAGAAGGACAATTGAAAATCGCGGTTAGAGCTCCGTTAGAGTTTTGACGTAAAGATTGAACGATGAGCACAACACATAGAGGGAAGAATGAAAGAGAAAAGGTGTTGGTGAATGCCGTCAAATTTTAGACCAAAAATTGTAACAAGGATAATGAATAGGGTGGGTTTAGGTTTAATTAGAGAAAATCTATTTATTAATATTTTTCTTTCATGTAATAAGTCAGGCCAATGTTCGAGGTTATATATAAATAATCCAAAATTTATTTATTTTACTAGAGATCAAAATATTTTTACTTTCACTTGCTAATAATAAAAATAAATTATAATTTAAGATTTCCGACGTTTAGTCATTAAATGAATAAAATACGAGAAAATAATCTTTCATAAATAGCTCAGAAAATAACGGGGTGTTACAAACTTCCCTACTTAAAACAAAGCTTTGTCCTCGAAGCTTAAACCCTTTCATAAAATAGATTTATAAAATTCACTTATTTCACACACTCGAATGTCCCCAAGATAAGTCATCTTAACAACAGCTCACATTTTTACCATCTCCTAATTTCACTAGATACTACCATACACAATACACCACAAATTTCTCTCATTGTCTCCTCCTAGGTAACAAGACCACTAAGAAAGCTAAGAGCATGTCGGATGGTGAGAAAATATAACTTTTTAACTTTTTTTTTCAATATTTTATGTAGAAACACATAGATATGTTTCAAATTCCAAATTTCTCATCTTCAAAAATAGTTTCTATAAGTGTGCGATATGCACAGGTCGACCACCAATTATTTGTGTGCATGATGCACAACCAACCACAATTCACCATTTGCCAATTTGTGTAGACATAACTAATTTCAGTGATCACGATAACCAATGTTGTACAATAAACACAAATATATATCAAATGTATCCATGCTTAATCATAAACAATACTTATAAGTAAAATGGAACCAAACGAGAACACAGGTAACAATACATATTTAGAACCAAACACGAAAGAGTGACGGGGAGGCATAAACAACAAATAAAGGAAGGTAAGCATGTAGTTATCTAGCCCCTTAAAATAAGCTTCGTCTCCACGGCGAATAATTACTACACGCGAAAATATGAGGGTATTGTCTCTCATAGTAGATTCAACCTCCCAAGTAGTGTTATTGTTCCATACAACTTTGATGCGTTTTACGAACCTTAATGTCCATAATTTCTACGAAGATTTACTAACAAGTCTCTGGGTCTGACGCAGTAAATGTATCACTAATACATCTCCTTAGTTGAGTCGGGGATCAAATTATGAATTCTCTCCAAATTAGCCTGTAAATCAAGTCGATAAGCTACCTTACTAATATGCTCCAAAACCTCAAACGGTCCAATAATATACTCAACTTATCCTATCATCGTATTTAAAGTTTCTCTTTAAAGACGTTGGACACTAAGAGTAAAATCCAAACTACTCACCTCTAAGACATAGTCCCAGAAAGATAGGACAAAACACAATGCCAAGCAACCCAAAATACCATTCACAATAATCTAAGACATACTTAAGGCCATATAATATCAATTCTAAGCCTCAAACATTAACACAATGCCAAGCAACCCAAAGTATGTAATGTTGGGGCTGGTGTCCTCTACAGTTAGTGCAAGGACATATAAATCTCTAAAAGGATCAAAGGGTATACTTTTGTATTATTATCAGTTGGTCCACGTTTATCAATAACGGTTGGCTTGCTAGATAAGTTTGACGTTATTGTCATACTGATGGCGGTGATCAACTGGTCCCTAAAAGTCACACCTATAGGATACGTTTGAGAGATGTGACGGTATGAAAATACAGTCATGTTGATGCCTAATTTGACTAAGCAGTTAGTCGGAGTTATTGACTAATAATTAGTCAAACGCGATGTTGAGATATTCTATTTAATACGGATTAAATAATAATGGCTAAGGCGAATTAAACAGTTAATTCGTAAATTAAATATAAACGATTATATTTGATTAATGTATATTGAATTAATTATACAATATTGTCTTTGTCGGACATGTATTAATATTTCGACTAATCCGTGTTATTAGTCGATGTTTTAATAACCGATAACCGATGACGATTTATAATAAAACCCGTCATATACATTTTAGCGGAATTAATCGGATCACGAGTTAAAAATGAGGAGGAAGTGGGAAAGCCCACTCCCTCCCCATGTACACGGTTCGAACCAAGGAGGAACAAAAAGGAGAGCCTCTCTCATTTTTGACCTAAGCATTTCATTTGAGAAAAAAAACTAGGGTTTTTGAGAGCATTTATCTCTGAAAAACCTAGATCTCACATCTAGCAAAACTCACACAAAATTCTCTCAATATTGCAAGGCAATTAGAGAATACTTTCTAGCACAAGGGGCATAGTCTCAGACGGTCTTGGGTGCAACAATTAGGAGGAAATCTACGTTGATTTCTGTTCATTTTGCCGAATTGCACTAGGACCCGAGGTTGATTCTTTACCTTTATCGTTTCTCTTATATTTTAGTTTTATGACAATAATCACATGCTAAATCTACGTTATAGTCCTAAAATTTAAGGGAATTTTACGGATATTACCCTTCAAGTGGTATCAGAGCGAGGCCACGTATATTTTTCAATGTGATTTTCAATAAAACGATTTGAAACGATTGCTTTTGTCTCGAAAAACGTGCGGCCTCATGTGTTACTCGGCTGTTTTGTGTTTGTTTTCGATTTGGTTTTTGCATATTGTTATTTTAAACGATAATCATAACAATATGTTCATGTATTTTCAATTGTTGATTTGATTTTATACGAATTAGATCAAAATTGCCATTGATTTTGCTTTGTCAAATGTTTTCACGAGGGTTTTAAGTTTTCAGATATGTTTTGTTCTCGATCGAGCATGTTTCTACTCGATCGAGAGGTTTTCTGTCTTGTTTTTACTCGATCGAGTCCTTGCAGTACTCGATCGACCACTTTTAAAACCCTAACTGCTCGATCGAGACCTCCTTGTACTCGATCGAACAGTCTTGCTAATATAAGTCCTCGATCGACCTCGAGTTCAGTCGATCGAGCACTTTCTCTTTGGCAATCCTCTCGATCGACTTGCAGTTTCAGTCGATCGACCCCTTTTGTTTTTGGCGTATTTTGAAAATTTAATTTTTTTGTTGTTTAAATTTTCTTTTGGCCATAAACTGTACTTTATACGGATATTGTACGCTCGCTTGATTGTGAAACGGTTCACACACGTACCATTTAGCTTATTTTAAAGCAATTTAAAGTAATGGATTATCATGGATTAAAATTAAGTTGATAGAACCGGTTTTGTCACATAATTTTAATCGTTAAAAGGTGGTTTGGATAAATTTAACATAATTACGGAATTATGTCACGAATAAATTTGTTTTAGTTGATGCATTTTATTTATCGTTATTGTTGAATGCCTTGAATGCTTTTAATTACGTATTTAATTTTTACAATCGGTTGTAACTTAGTGTGGCCTTAGTAGAACGTGTTACCGTAATGATGGAACACGGTCTTGGTTGTATTTTGAGATCTCGCATCTCCGTTTTGGTTTTTCCTTGTAATTACAGTTTTTTTTATTATTTAGAATGTAAATAGGTTTATATTTTGTAATATTTAAATTGTAATTTTGAGAAGACCAAAGATGGAGAATCGGATGCTCACTCCCGCTGCAAAGATCAAGATGGAACATCAAGACAAGCTTTTCGGGTCTAACGGTGGATTCCAAAGTTGTATTATGTTCATTTTTACTAGGATAGGCCACACTAGGACTTTTATTTACGTTTTGCATTCTTTTATTTTTATTGTAACGATAATTTGCATCATATTCCGCCTAAAACCAAACCACCTAATATTTGCATGAAAACTGACTCATATAGAGGTCACGCGTTAGTTTTCTATGACATTCTTATGTCACACGATCATTTTTAAGCCATCACCTAAGTTAATTCATTCACGTAATGCTAGTTATTCGTTCACATAAAATGAATTAAAACTAAGTTGATGGGATCTTCCTCGTATAAACAAAAATTGAGAATAGTCTTTATAGGTCAAACTCCAATGAATCCCTTCTTCGTCGGTAGGCATAATATGACCCCTTCTACGTCGGGTAAGTTGGAACCGATTGACCTATTTTATCTCAACACTATGGTCACTAAATGCGATCCTGTGATTATGGTGGACTATAGATAGGATTTACGGAAATCTATCGACCAAGAGTTCTTACGGAAGAACTAGCTAAACAGTTGGCTTATCAATTTACGGAAATTGAGTCTTGGGATCACTTGTATAATACTTGAGGGAGATCAATTATGCAAGTGCAATGAGTCTACACAATTAAAATGAATTTTAAATAGACTTAAATCACCTCGATGAGTTGCTTATTTCGTTTTGTTTTTCCTTTCTTTTTCAGTGTAGATCACGATAATTTAAACTGCTAATAACATAATGGCTGGCCGTGATGACGACCCAATGCCAAGTGTCACATTGGACCGAGAGTCCCGGCCGGATCTTCATGAATCGGATGAATCAGTCTACTCGATCGAAGAATGATGGATCAAACTTCGCGGATCGGGAGGCGGCATTACGGAATCTTCGCCGCAGGTGACGGAAAGCTCAAATATCGATCGAGCCCATCCCGCCAAACCCAGGCCCCACGGCTGGAATTAACGAGATCGACAAGTATAACGATTTCGCCATGGAAGCAGGTGCGGTAAAGAACGTACTCATTTTTGCAATGGAACCCAATTTGCAGAAACGTTTCATAGCCCAAGGTGCAAACAAGATTTTCACCACGCTCACCAAGGAATTTTCGAAAGCACCGAGAATCGTGACCTGTGAGCATACCACTCGCTTCTTTGATGCGAGACTCCAGAAGGGCCAACCGATAAGCCCACACATTCTCAGCATGATTGAGAATGTCGAGAAACTGGAGGCGCTTGATTGTAAAATCAGCGAGAACATCGTAATTGATCGCATGCTTCATTCACTCCACGATGGTTTTGCGCTCTTTAGAGCGAATTACTATATGAATGATTTGAAGAAAAGTCCTCATGAACTACACTCCCTTCTCGCGGGCACCGAGAAGGACATGAAGTTCAGTGGGAGCCTGAAACAAGATGTTCTCGTTGTGTCAAACCAGGGCAAGGGAAAGGGCAAAGTTCAGCCAGGCCTAAAAGAGGTAAACCAGTTTAAGAAGTCGGGATCAGGTAAGAGTGGGCCTGGTGAGTCGAGCAACTCATCAGGCACGACAAAGAGCAAGACCGATAACATGGAATGCCATAATTGCCACAAGACTGGGCATTGGAGGCGTACATGTCCTGTTTACCATGAGGACATAAAAGAAGGTCGCGTTAAACCTGTTGGTATGTCTTCTTCCTCTTCTACTTTTATTCATATGATTGAGATTAACCACGCAAGTTACGAAACTTGGGTACTAGATACTGGTTGTGGTTCTCATCTGTGTAATCATGTGCAGGGGCTCCGAAACATCGAACCCCTCGTAAAGGGTGAGGTGGACCTGCGTGTTGGGAATGGAGCACGAGTGGCTGCCGTCTCAAGGGGAACATACGTGATCCAGCTTCCTAGCGGATTCGAGTTATTCTTATATAACTGCTATTATGTACCCAGTCTTTCTAAAAACATTATTTCAGTTTCTGCACTTGACAAACTTGGTTTTTCATTTGTAATAGAGAATAATACTTGCATTTTCTCTTTACACGATATGATTTATGGCAAGGCAGTCTCCATGAACGGAATTTATGTTTTAGATCAGACCACCGAAATATTGCACGTAATGAATAAAAAGTTAAAGGTTGGTGACAAAGATCAAACGTATCTATGGCACTGCCGTATGGGACACCTTAATGAGAAACGCGTAAAACAGCTCATAAAGAATGGAGCTATCTCGGCCTTTGTTTTTCAATCATTTGGCACGTGTGAATCATGTCTCATTGGCAAGATGACTCGAATTTCCTTCAAAGGTGTTGGAATGCGCGCTAGTGACCTATTAGGACTCATACATACGGACGTATGTGGACCTATGTCAATTACCGCTAGAGATGGCTATAGATATTTTATCACTTTCACGGACGATTTGAGTAGATACGGATATGTCTACTTAATGAAGCACAAAAGTGAATCCTTTGAGAAATTCAAGGAATACCAGAATCGGGTACAGAACCTACTGGGTAGAAAGATTAAAACACTGCGATCAGACCGTGGTGGCGAGTATCTTTCTCACGAGTTTGATCAACACCTCAAAGACTGTGGGATTGCCTTACGTTAACTCCACTGGAACACCTCGGTTGAATGGTGTGTCCGAACGGAGAAATCGAACACTACTTGATATGGTTCGATCCATGATGAGTCACACCGTGTTGCCCGACTCATTGTGGGGTTATGCTCTTTTGTCAATTTGCTCCGATAGTTAATCAAGTCCGTCTAAAGTCTGTTGACAAGACTCCATATGAACTATGGAAGGGAACGGTCCCTAACTTGTCCTTTATACGGGTTTGGGGCTGCGAGGCTTATGTCAAGTGGAGACACGAAGATAAGCTCGGCCCGCGATCGGTCAAGACATACTTTATAGGTTATCCTAAAGGAACGCTTGGTCATTACTTTTATTCGCCAACCAAACAACGTGTATTTGTTGCGGCAAGTGTGACATTCTTAGAGAAGGAATTTCTCGAGAATGAAAAGAGTGATAGAACCTTCGAGCTGTCGGAGGTTCCAGAACCAAATGCCGAGCAACCATTGGAGGAACCAATTCCTTCAATCCCGGCTGCGGTGAATATTCCTGAGGAACCTAGGAGGTCGGGAAGAGTCTCTATTCCTCCGGACAGATACATTGGTATGGTCGAGGAACATGACATAGATGACATTCTACTCTTAACGAGTAGTGAACCCGCAACCTATAAAGGTGCCATGACCAGTTCTGACTCAAAGCTATGGCTTGAGGCCATGCAATCCCAGATGGACTCCATGTATGAGAACAACGTATGGGATCTTGTTGACTTGCCTGCTAAGGTTCATCCCCTTCAATGCAAATGGCTTTACAAGATAAAGCATTCTGTGGAAGGTCAACAAGATATCTATAAAGCACGACTAGTTGCTAAAGGTTTCACCCAAGTGCCAGGTCTACGCTACGATGAAATTTTTGCACCCGTAGTCATGCTGCGTTCCATTCGGATTATCTTAGCGATTGCCGCTTTTCATGACTATGAAATTTGGCAGATGGATGTGAAAACCGCCTTCTTAAACGGTTATTTGGAGGAAGAGTTGTACATGGTACAACCCGAAGGTTTCATCGATCCTGAACATCCTAAGAAAGTGTGCAAGCTTAAGCGTTCCATTTATGGACTTAAGCAAGCTTCTAGGAGTTAGAATCATCGTTTCGACCAAGTGAGAAAAGAAAATGGATTTACTCGATCGGTCGAGGAACCATGTCTCTATATCAAGTCGAGTGGGAGCAAGATTGTCTTCCTAATATTGTATGTCGATGACATACTCCTGATTGGGAATGACATACCGCTCTTAACTTCGGTAAAAGTATGGTTGAAGAACCATTTCCAGATGAAAGATCTGGGTGAGGCACAAAGAATTTTGGGCATCCGTATCTATCGAGATAGATCACGTCGGATGTTATCTCTCAGTCAGGAGTCTTACATAGACAAGATCCTAGAGAGATTCAAAGATGACAAACTCCAAAAAGGGGTTTCTTCCTATGGCTCCAGGGGTGCATTTGAGCAAGTCTCAGGCACCAGAGACACCGGAAGAGAAAGAGCGCATGACACGGATTCTTTATGCCTCGGCTATAGGATCAATCATGTATGCCATGATATGCACACGTCCGGACGTGGCATATGCATTGAGTATGACAAGTCGATTCCAACAGCATCCAGGTGAATCACATTGGATGGCTGTCAAGAACATTCTTAAGTACCTACGGAGGACTAAAGATTGGGCATTGACTTATGGAGGCGATCAAAAGTCATGCGCAACCGATTCTGTGAGATGCTAGCTTCCAAACGGATCGAGATGACTCAAAATCTCAGTCTGGATTCGTTTTTACTCTTAATGGCGCTGCAGTCAGTTGGAAGAGTTCCAAACAAACTGTTACAGCAGATTCTACGACTGAGTCCGAGTACTATGCCGCGTCGAAGCGCAAAGGAAGCGATATGGATGCGTCAATTCTTACAAGGACTATCTGTAGTGCCTAGTTCGAATGACCCGATCACCATCTATTGCGACAATAGAGGTGCCATCTTCCAAGCTAAGGAGCCTAAGTCTAGCAACAAGTCTAGACATGTACAACGGAAAGCTCATCTAATCCGAGATTACGTGGAACAAAAGGAAGTAGTGATAGAAAAGATTGCTACAGATGATAACATAGCAGATCCTCTCACTAAACCATTACGACAAGATAAGCATGAAGGGCATGTTAATTCCATGGGAATTAAACGTGTTCCTGAGTTGTAGTCCTCTTTTATGGATTAGATTCATTCTCTTTTGTACTCTATACGACATCATCGTTTTGATATTTATATATTTTGTTTTTCATGTGGAATTGTACGACAATTTTTGAACACCACAAAGTGAACTGAACAAACATTATATTTTGGTCCTTAATTGCCCACATGAGCTGATAACTCTGGCAATTATTTTGTGACGTTGGTTGATGGTGGGTTCAACGAGCCATAAGTCAAACGGTTGGTGACCAATCACGGAGGCGAGTTATACGGATATCTCGTAGGACACAATTGTGACATCGACGTGGAGTCCTAAATGTTTTATAACATTCGATGCCAGGTCGTGGATAGGACCTCCATGGTGATCCTAAGAGTCGATTCTTTTGACTATCGACTGTCTCTTGAGATTAAGGTAGATTTTGGGTGACTTTGGTTTCTTTTTCACGGTCATCCGTAACAGGGGGCCAAGTAGATTTTTTCTGGGTCATTTCATGCTGTGCTTAGATCGGAAGGAGTCGAGTTGAAGGAAATATTCAGCCTTTATCAGGTACTCGATATTTCTCAGGGCCACTCGAGGAGTTGTAACTGAAATGCATGGCCATGCTCGAATACAGATTCGTTTTATCAGTTAAGTTACTCTCTAGTCGGGGAAACCACTCTTGATACAGATCGATTGTAAAATACGACCTTTGCGGATCCGGATCTGCAAATTGTTTTACATTGAGTGAAAGAAATTTTTAAATGAATATGAGAATCGGTTATCACACATACACTTGTACGGACAAGTGGGAGTTTGTTGGAGCTTGTGTCCTCCAGTTAGTGCGGATAACGTCATTGCACATACACTTGTACGGACAAGTGAGAGCTTGTTGGGGCTGGTGTCCTCTACAGTTAGTGCAAGGACATATAAATCTCTAAAAGGATCAAAGGGTATACTTTTGTATTATTATCAGTTGGTCCACGTTTATCAATAACGGTTGGCTTGCTAGATAAGTTTGACGTTATTGTCATACAGATGGCGGTGATCAACTGGTCCCTAAAAGTCACACCTATAGGATACGTTTGAGAGATGTGACGGTATGAAAATACAGTCATGTTGATGCCTAATTTGACTAAGCAGTTAGTCGGAGTTATTGACTAATAATTAGTCAAACGCGATGTTGAGATATTCTATTTAATACGGATTAAATAATAATGGCTAAGGCGAATTAAACAGTTAATTCGTAAATTAAATATAAACGATTATATTTGATTAATGTATATTGAATTAATTATACAATATTGTCTTTGTCGGACATGTATTAATATTTCGACTAATCCGTGTTATTAGTCGATGTTTTAATAACCGATAACCGATGAAGATTTATAATAAAACCCGTCATATACATTTTAGCGGAATTAATCGGACCACGAGTTAAAAATGAGGAGGAAGTGGAAAAGCCCACTCCCTCCCCATGTACACGGTTCGAACCAAGGAGGAACAAAAAGGAGAGCCTCTCTCATTTTTTGACCTAAGCATTTCATTTGAGAAAAAAACTAGGGTTTTTGAGAGCATTTTTCTCTGAAAAACCTAGATCTCACATCTAGCAAAACTCACACAAAATTCTCTCAATATTGCAAGGCAATTAGAGAATACTTTCTAGCACAAGGGGCATAGTCTCAGACGGTCTTGGGTGCAACAATTAGGAGGAAATCTACGTTGATTTCTGTTCATTTTGCCGAATTGCACTAGGACCCGAGGTTGATTCTTTACCTTTATCGTTTCTCTTGTATTTTAGTTTTATGACAATAATCACATGCTAAATCTACGTTATAGTCCTAAAATTTAAGGGAATTTTACGGATATTACCCTTCAAGTTCAATATACATTAATCAAATATAATCGTTTATATTTAATTTACGAATTAACTGTTTAATTCGCCTTAGCCATTATTATTTAATCCGTATTAAATAGAATATCTCAACATCGCGTTTGACTAATTATTAGTCAATAACTCCGACTAACTGCTTAGTCAAATTAGGCATCAACATGACTGTATTTTCATACCGTCACATCTCTCAAACGTATCCTATAGGTGTGACTTTTAGGGACCAGTTGATCACCGCCATCAGTATGACAATAACGTCAAACTTATCTAGCAAGCCAACCGTTATTGATAAACGTGGACCAACTGATAATAATACAAAAGTATACCCTTTGATCCTTTTAGAGATTTATATGTCCTTGCACTAACTGTAGAGGACACCAGCCCCAAAAGCTCCCACTTGTCCGTACAAGTGTATGTGCAATGACGCTATCCGCACTAACTGGAGGACACAAGCTCCAACATGTAAAACTCATCATCCAAAACATAACATCTACCGCATTATCCCATTTCTTTTTGCCTCTTTAGCATATCCTTTATTTGGTATTGTCCTATCATAATATGGAGTTTTCACCTGCACTTAATTCCTACGACTTGATCCATTTACACTATTTTTTTTTTCATGAAATCCAAAAATTTATCATGATCCCTCAATTCGTTGTCATAAAATACTCAATTATAACTAGCATCTAAATTTTTCAAGGAGTTGTTTCACACATCCATTCCAAAACTTTAATTGTCATGAAATCACATTTGGTCATCAAAGTTATTCGATTACTAAACTAATCGATATTAACATTAAGCTCAACTTCCTATATAGACTTGCTACAAAAATAAATCTACTCAAACTCCCACTCCGTAAAATAAATCATCTCGGAATCACATCTCCAATGATTTTGTATATGATATGTCTAAGTGGGTCTCGGCACTTGGAGGCATTTCACACTACTCTCGCACCGGCAAACCTCAAAGGCATGACTAATGAAACCAAATACAAGTTATCCCAATTTCAGAACAACATCTAAAATCGCAAGGGTCGTCGTAGCTATAAATAATTTGTTACAATTTTCTCTCATAATAAATCCGACACAATAGGATACTTTCCATTTTATACTTAAAAGCTTACCAACGATTCTCATGGCCCTTTAAACAGAATATGGAGGCATTCACATAAACCGCGTAGTACATACACTATCAGACAATCGTGTACAATAAGCCTTACCATTTTGCAAATTCCAAATACAAATCAAACAACACTGCCCACCATTTGTTTCATAAGACATCATTTCTTAAACTCACATTCTAATACCTTGTCGTAAACCATGCAAATTCACCCTAATCAACTATCCATAAAGGCTACCATTAAAATCTTTACTTTTAAGACCACCCCATCCTGTCCATTGTGATCTCCGTAGTGAAAACAAGGAGGTACGATATCATCGTGACGGTACCGAAACAGTCCAAAAAAAAATTTACAAAGGTTATACCCGTTAACGGTCTAACATGTACCACAAAAATTGCTATATATATATTGACCTACTTGCTCACGGCGTCCACCAAATTCGCCGTAACGGAGCCAAAATCCACAGTATTCAGCTAGCTCTTATTTCAGGGCCTTCATGCCTCACAAACACCACAAAACCGCTCTAGAATATACCCTTAAACATCTTTTACTACTCACTACTAAACCATGATAACGACATCAAAATTTCCATCTCAAAACGGTTTACTAATTAATCAATCCTATGCAAAACTTAATTCAAGAGAACATATGACTAAGGGATAGACAATACCTTGGCTAATTAGAGGAGTGATGACGGAAAGAAGACGGTAACTATAGTTGTCATGGAAACGGCGTGCAAGATGGTGCTCTCCTCTCATTCTCGGTTGCTTTCTATTCTCTTTTGGGTTTTTTCCCTTTTTTCTTTGAACTAATGAAGGTATGAGGTGAGGTTACATGGATTGGTATACCCTTTTTTTTAAAGGACATGGGGCTATACCTCAACGCATCTCATCTTAAAAATAAATTCTCCTCTAAACCATGATTATTTTAAATAATTGTTAGCAAATATAACTTCTATATGCTCACATCAATTCTTATTCACATATAAAATCCTCTGATAATCATCTCCTCCTTGTCCATCTATGAGCATTTAATTTTCTCCATTCTCCCAAGTCCCAACCCTACTTATCCACCTCTTATGAGTTCCGATTTCTAGTAAATTATTATGAGTTACTGGGGTTACAACGCAACTTAGAGGATAAATTTATTTTCGACGATAAGTTATGTAAAAATATTATTTGGTTATGTTCGTGTATAAGAAAATCACATAGTGTCTATAAATGTAACAATATACCCCAAAAACAGAAAAAAAAACTCTGCAACACATTCTAAGTTCCAAATAGTGGTACTACGGTTCCTTAGTCTTTCAAATCACCTTGAATTAAGCTCATTTGTACTCAAATCTTTTATTTTTCCTAAAACCAACCAGAAGTACATGGTATTCATGGTAACAAGCCACCCCTTTACACAACTTACTCTTTCATAACCAACTATGAGTGATCACCAACTATGAGTAATAACTGCAACTGTGAGTCATATAACTAGAATTCACATGGTGACAAGTAACAACACCTCAACTCCGCTTTCATGATAATTGGCAATAACCTCGTTTATACATCTAACCAAGAGTAATGGCACAATCATAAGAAAAAAAAATCATAATTAATAATAATCAAACATGCATATGCAATTCGCATCCTACTCCACACTTTTTTTTCATTTTTTTTTTTGAGAAATGCGAAAAGTTTTTTTTTTCTAATAAAAAAAATTATTTTAAATTCTGTAAAACTTATTTTCTTTTTGGAAAACCATTATCTCTGATACCAACTGTAACAACCCTGAATTTTCATAACCAAAATGATAAATCCAAAGATGGAAAATTCACAGCTGTTACTCCACACTTAGGTCACAAAGCCATGCGCAAGGTAAAATAGAGACAATGTTTAAAACAAAATATATGTCCGAAAACAATATCAAAACAAATAATAAGTTACAAGTAGCAGCGGAAGACTTTAAGTCTTACCAAATCAAAACAATAAATAAAAATCCACATCCGTTAAATCTCAATAGAATATGTAAATAAATTCAGACAGAGTTCTTTATTCAAAATCCTTCCTCGCTCATAATACTCCCCGTTCCCATATGCACCCGTGTAACATCTCAAGTGTACCTATTAAATGTACCCAAAACATAAACAGGTACAGGTTCCACTGGGTAACGACTCAAACATTAGGACGTCAGCAAAGCTGAGTTTTAAGAAAATAAGAAGAAATGACGAATTCATAGAATAATATTATAAAATTTACAGAGCTCCAAAAATCAACGTAAGATAGAATTATATTCCAAAACCAACATTATCGTAAATCAAATAACAAATATTAAACCGTTCAAAATCCATAACATTTACCACCTGTGTGCCAAGGTCCTACCCTTGACACGGTCTAGAGGCACCACCTGTGCTTTGTTAGACTCATAAAAGTGCAAATCTCTCACATTTGGACAGTCAGTAGGATGGAAACGCCAAAGGAGAAAATCTAACTACCTAGCGAGTGGGGGTCGGACAATCCCCACCCAAATGAACTCGGGCCAAGAGTTCAATTTTCGGGACGAAACCCCAGGAGCGTCAGAGACGACCTTAAGCCTTCTAGACCAGAAGAAAACCAAATTTTCCAAAGTGGCCTGAGCCGAAACCATTCCAATGTGTAATATTCAAAATTTAGAAGTACAAGTAGAAATTCATGGATGTTAAAATATTATAAAAATAGTTTAAACGTTAAACCAAATCATGCTCTTAATTTTAGAAAGAGTAAAAGTCCTTACCTCTCAGACGATAAGAATCCAAGCTAAGCTTAGTCCATAAACTCGTTTACTTCACAACCACAAGCTACAAGTATAGAAATTACCGATTACCGCACTTTTTAATATTAAAAAGAACACCACCTTACTACATAAACTCACTATAATGTAAGCTCACTTAAAATACTCGGGACGTAAAAAAAACTAAGCTCAAAATTATCGTCTTAACGTTCTCATAATCATAATTATCGGCTTAACATTCTAATCTCAAGCTCATGTAACAAGATTAAATCCCACTGATTAATGCATACTAAAGACGCAACGATCACTACTAATACGAAATATATACTCTGTTTTAATATCCTTCACTCGAAAGAAACATAATCCGAACGTCTGCTTAGCATAGATAAATGTAAACCCCCTCCAAAATCAAGTGATTTACCAAACTCAGTGTACCATCCCAAACTCTTAATCCTTTGAAATCCATCGCATACCCGTAACAATAAAAATAGATGCTCTCTCTCTCTCTCTCTCTCTCTCTCTCTATATATATATATATATATATATATATATATATATATATATATATATATATATGTATGTATGTATATATATGTATATGTATGTATGTATGTACATATATATACATACATACATATATATATATATATATATATATATATATATATATATATATATATATATGTATGTATGTATATTGGTCGTAACGATTAACATAATTCGCCTTAACAAATTTTCAGTACAAAAATCATATAGCTTCATAACAATTACCTCCACGCCAAAGGATCTCGAACAATGTGTTAATAATTATAAAGGCGATAGTATCGTGTAACTTATAAAACGAAATTCGATTTATAAAATTGGATAAAACAAATAAACGATATTGAATAAACTTAATATTTACAATTTATATGATATGAAAGGCTGAAGAGAAGGACAATTGATAATCGCGGTTAGAGCTCCGTTAGACTTTGACGTAAAGATCGAACGAGAAGCACAACACATGGAGGGAAGAATTAAAGAGAAAAGATGTTGGTGACTGCCGTCAAATTTTAGACCAAAAGTTGTTACAAGGATAATGAATAGGGTTAGTTTAGGTTTAATTAGAGAAAATCTATTTATTAATATTTTTCTTTCATGTAATAAGTCGGGCCAATGTTCGAGGTTATATATAAATAATCCAAAATTTATTTATTTTACTAGAGATCAAAATAGTTTTACTTTCACATGCTAATAATAAAAATAAATTATAATTTAAGATTTCCGACGTTTAGTCGCTAAATGAATAAAATACGAGAAAATAATCTTTCGTAAATAGCTCAGAAAATAACGGGGTGTTACAGTCTCCCACTACGGTATACATCTCCTATAAAGACCGTCAGCGCACTCCTTAAATAAATAATGGTCATCCCAAAATTATTGCTTCACATCGTGAAGAAAGCGCGTCCTCTGCTGATAAGACAAGCCAGAAGGCAATAAATCACCTACAATAAAATTAGCATAATCAACATACCATGAGTTTTCAGCATTATTAATAGCCATCAAAATGTCATCAGAAAAAGAATCTTCCCCTTCTTGCAATGGTAGGCGCGACAAACGGTCAGCAACCAAGTTTTCAGCGCCCTTCTTGTCCTTAATTTCCAAATCAAACTCCTGAAGAAGGAGTATCCACCGCAACAATCTTGGTTTGGCTTCCTTCTTAGCAAGAAGGTACTTCAGCCCTGCATGGTCAGAAAATACGGTAACTTTCGAACCTAATAAATAGGACCGAAACTTCTCCAGCGCATACACTACAGCTAATAACTCCTTTTCTGTAGTGGCATATTTCATTTGAGCCTCATCCACAGTCCAGCTCACATATTAAATTACACTTAAATATTTATCTTTCCTTTGACCCAGCACCGCGCCAACTGCATAATCGCTAGCATCGCACATTATCTCGAATGGTAGCTCCCAATCTGCAGCCTGAATAATCGGTGCGGTAATCAAAGCCTGTTTCAACTTGTTAAAAGCAGAAAAACATTCATCAGTAAAAACAAATGGGGCATCCTTATGCAACAACTGTGTAAGTGGTTTAGACATCTTAGAAAAATCCATGATAAACCGGCGATAAAAGCCAGTGTGACCAAGGAAACTCCTAACTCCCTTAACATTCACGGGAGGAGGCAATTGCTCTACCACTTGCACCTTTGCCTTATCGACCTGGACGCCCTTATCAGAAACTAAATGCCCAAGGACAACTCCCTCACTGACCATAAAATGGCACTTCTCCCAATTCAAAACCAAATTAGCCTCAATACATCGCTGCAAAACTTTCTCAAGGTTAGTTAAACAATCATCAAAATCACTACCATAGACGCTGAAATCGTCCATAAACACCTCCATAATTGACTCTATATACTCATAAAATATCCCCATCATGCACCTTTGAAAGGTAGCTGGGGCATTACACAATCAAAATGACATTCTACGATAAGCAAAAACGTCATGCGGGCAAGTAAAAGTAGTCTTATGCTGATCATCAGGATGGATCGGGATCTGAAAGAAACCTGAATATCCATCTAAATAGCATAAAAATTTATGTGAAGTCAATCTCTCTAACATCTGATCAATAAAAGGAAGGGGAAGTGATCTTTTTTTGTGGCGACATTTAACTGTCTATAATCATTGCACATCGACCAATCTGTTACAACTCTAGTCGGTATTAGTTCATTTTTATCATTTTTCACCACTGTAGGCCCTCTTTTCTTTGGGACTACTTCAACTGGACTTACCCATTTAGAGTTGCCAATAGTATAGATAATACCTACATCAAGCAACTTCATCACTTCCGCCATAACATCTTGCATTTTCGAGTTCAACTTTTGCTGACCTTGTTTGCAAGGCTTATGATCTTCCTCTAAATCGATTCTGTGCATACAAATGTCAGGACTGATGCCTTAAGATCATCCAAACTGTAACCCAAAGCTTTCCTATTCTTTGTAAGAACAACCAACAAAGCAGAAAGTTGGTTATCATCAAGTTTAGCGCTAACAATGACAGGGTACTACTCTAATTCATCTAGAAACACATACTTAATATGGGAGGGGAGAGGTTCGATCTCAGGTTTTGATACGTGCATTTTATATAGTCTCTTTGAGTCTCTTATGCACGTATTTCTATGCGATTACCGTAGTTTCATGCTACGAAATGCCCCAAATATTCTACTTTGGTTCGTTTGGCTTTAATTGCAGGAATGGACCCGAAAGTAGCAGAATCGAGTCTTTTATTGTCCGTTTAGCTTGCATTTGGGAGATGAGTGGATTTGGAGCGGAAGTACCGATGCCCTGGGATGCATGAAGTGGCCTCGGAAGCTAAAATTAACGAAGCAATGGGCTGGTGCAGTGGCAGTTGATCGATCGAGACCTTTTGCTGACCATATTTCTCGATCGAATGCCTTTGGATTAGGAACAGTCCTCGATCGAATGGTTTCTGTGTTCGAACGAGAGGAGCTATTTAGGAGTTCCTCGATCGAGTAGTATGTTCACTCGATCAAGAGATTTTTGCTAGATGTTGTTCGATCGAGCAGTTCCAAAGTGCTCGATCGAGTAACTTTCTATGGGCGCGGGATTTTTATCTTAATATCGTGTTTTAGGTTTAATAAATATCTCTCCTATAAATATGAAGGACGTCATTAGGTTTAGGAATCAACTCTTTTCACCAGAAAAAAAACTCTTTATTGTTCATCGTTACTTTGTTCCTCTACTTTATGGATCTCGTTTATGTAATCTTTCTCTTACTCTCTTTCTATTTAATCTTTCTTCTCTTTTGTTTATATCTTTTATTATGTTTGTTCTTACTTATTCTTTCGTTACTATTTTACTAGTTATCATGCGTAGCTAATCCTTTAATGCTATGATTAGGGGAGCCATGATAGTATAACAATGATGCGATGATTTGGTTTAGGAGGTTTTGTTGTGAGAATTGATTCATTAGCAATATAACTGTAATTATTAGGTTGAATGCATGCAATTGAAGTAATTAAACTGGTTAAATTCAGACCTAGATCGAGAGATTGGAAAGTGATGCCTTTCGTTGTGTGCACCAAAAATAATATTTATAAAACCTATTAAAACTAACAGAAGCTAGTGGTAACAGGGTCGATCCGCAGGGAGGTAGGGAGATAATAGTTGCTTTTTATTTCAGTTTAGGGGTAACATTTGAGGGGGGTTTTGATATGAATTAAATCTAAAATAACTAAATAAACAAATAAAAGTAAAAAGGGATGTAAACAATGATAAAAGAGATGCTAAGACGGTCGGTTCACTATAGCTGCGATGGCGCATAATCCTAGGTAAGTCCGAAATACAGTCGTGTAGGATGGGTAAAACAAGTCCTCTCGGTCCAGGTTAACTAGTAGCTCCTTTCGACCTATGCTACTCGTCCCTAAGTATCACTAATGCTAGCTCTCGCCCCGATTAGTGATTCCTAAAGCCTAAATTACTTTATCTTTCGACCTTAGCAATTTAGTCGTCTTAATTCATTAATTAATGTCCTTCCCTATCTCTCGATCTACGGGTTGGTCAAAACTAAGCATCTAACAAGTCTCCTCTCGGTCTCATTGCTAAATATTGCACTTAACGAATCAAACGGTGCTAATGGACACGAAGTCATCGATCGACCAGCTACCCGATCGATCGACAAAAAGCTCGATCGATCGACTAGTTAAGCCGATCGATCGACCAAGCCCTAATGCGGGTCACCTATTCTAATGCCATCTACGCTATAGATCCCCTACATCTTAGCACGGGGTGTTTAGCTACTCATACTTACGCAAATAACAAGAACTAATTTGGTAATAGGCATAAAGGATTGCATAATTGAAATAATTGACGAATAAATTCGCATAAAACTGTAACTAGGGCTTGGGAATCTATCTAGCAAGAACTAATACTAACGAAACGAATAAAACAATACTGAAATTAAAGGACTAGAATTACCAAAGCAAAGGAACAAGCAATGAATCCGAAAGTAAGGTACGAACTTTTATGAGAATTCTAAACTAAAAATATGTATGATAGGAACTAGATCCTAATGATCGATGCCTATTAGGAAACATAGGGTTACGTTATTTAGATAGTCTTACGTAACTTATTCCTAAAACCTAATTACTTTGGGCTTTCTCGCGTCTTCTAATTTCCGTCAGCTCGTGGGGTGGTCGATCGACCACTAGGACCGATCGATCGACCAAACCTCGATGTACGATGTAGCCGATAATCGCTCTGGTCGATCGACCAAAGGCACCTGGTCGATCGATCGCTTCTCTTTCCTGCAGACTTTTGTTCAGCATTCTGTCAGTCTATAGACCATGTAGGTCAGTCTATAGACCAATGTAGCTGGCAATCCGCTTCTAAAACTCTCGCAAATATGTCTTTCAGGCCTTGAAATGCGCACCAAGTTCATCTCTCGAGCCACTACTCCATGTCAAATGCAATGCTAAGTACTTAGGGACGGATGATGTGTGTCTTTTATATGATGTTTTACATCCCATTTTACACGCATTTCAGAGCTCATTCATGTAGTTTATGCTACATTTCTCCCTATTTCCGTCTACTTCCGTATTTTTGTACATTATTGCAGAAATGTGAAGAATCCAGCGGAAATCGAGCTAAATCCGTCTCCGATTATCCTGCATTGCATTTGACGTGAAGTATTCGCTTAAGGAACGAGCTTGGTGTGCAATTCAAGGCCCAAAAGACAAATCCACGAGATTATAGAAGTCAAGTAGCAGCTCAATGATCGATCGACCACCATCGCCATCGTCGATCGACCAACTGCGGGTTCGAAGCTCAGACATCGAGGATCGTCGATCGACCGCCATGCTCAGTCGATCGACCAATCTGCTATCCTAGACGAGAATTAAAAGACCAAGGAAGCGCAAGCCCATTGAGTTTAGGTTTTGATAATAAGTGTTACGTATGTTTGCTATATAACGTAACCTAGAACATGAGAATATTCATTCAGAGTTGATCCGATTTTTATCTAAGTTTTACACAGTAACCTTAAGTTTTATTAGGGTTTGGAATATTGTTTAGCATTGGAATTTTCGTTCTTATTCTTAATCTTTCCTCTGCAATCTCGGTATTCTTTGCCCTATTTAAATTCACTTCTATTTCGTTATTAGTATAGAATTGCTAGTTAGATTCCGAAACCATTTTATTGTTGCATGTTAATTGTTTGTCTTACCGCTTTAATTATGAATTCAGTACTTTTATGCCCTAGTTTTATTGTTGTTATCACCTTCAAAGATGAGTAGCTAAATTAATTGTGCTAGGATGTAGGGGAATTATGGCGTAGTATTAAAATTGGACTGAAATCGCGTGTCAGTCAATCGACTGCCGTACCCGGTCGATCGACTGACCACGTGAGGTTACCTTTCGTTTTAATTGATTTTAATGTTGTATTTAACAAATCGAATGCATGCGACCAGTTAGATGCTTAATTTATGACTGACCCATTAGATCGAAAGATAGGGAAAGTTGTTAGATCACCAATTAAGATGACTAAACTGTGCTGAGATAGAAAGATAGGTAGAGTTTAGACCGTTAGTCACTTTTCAGGACGAGAGTCAGTATTAGTGATATTAGGGACTTATAGCGAGATCGAAAGATGCTATCTGTTAAGAGTGGACCGAGAGGACCTCTTGTTTCCCGCCTCACATGTGTTCGATTTAGTCCTGTTTAGTATGCTGCCGCCGAAGCTATAACGAACCGACCATCCTAGTACCCCCTTTTATATTTGATTTCATCTATTTGCTTAGTTTACTTTATTTTATTGCTCATTAGCTATAGACCAACCCAATCAAACCCCCACCTTATTGTTACCATTAGACCGAATTTAAACAACTAGAATTTACGTCTGCCTCTCTGTGGTTCGACCCGACTGCCGCTAGCTATAGTTGTAGTTGGAGATTATAAATTTATTTTTGACACCTCACGACGGGTATCAAATTTTGGCGCCGTTGCCGGGGAGGCAATAGTTCTAATTTTTAGTTGTTTTAATTTAGTCTTTCTTAGTTTAAGGAACATCCATTCCTTAAACTTTTCTTATATTCTTTTTGTAGTTTCCTCTTATGCGCAGGTCACAGGGTGGTGAACTAGTACCATTCAATCCTGAGATTGAGAAATCTTTGCGCGAGTTGAGACGATCACAAAGGGTATTACCGACAGAGGAAGAGCTGAGTACTCTGTCAAGCTATTACGAGAACGAGATGTTCGAGGAAGATCCACATTCTTCACCCGTTTCCACCTCTTCAGCCGAGACAGTCACTTCTCCAGAAATTCCAGTCATGGCTGAGGAAGCGAGTATAGCTAGTCATTCGAGCCGACGATTTGCAAATTTATATAAGGGGTTGAATTACCGGAGATGACAGGAAGTTCGAACCAAAGCCTTCATACATTAATATGGTTGAGAGAAACAGTTCGGGGAGCCGCAAATGAAGATGCAGCTAAGCATATGGAGACATTTATTGACTCATCATTGTTCCATACCCCCACCAGCCGGCGTGACCCAAGACCAGATCAAGGAGACCATGTTCATCTTCTCCCTTCGTGATGCTGCAAGGGAGTGGTATAGAGATTTGGACCGAGCCGTTCATGGGATCACCGATTGGAATTCATTGGCTTTGGCATTTTACAAGAAATATTTTTCTGCCTCGAAGACCAATGCAATTAGAGCTCAAATCACGAGCTTTAAACAAGGGCCGGACGAGAACTTCCACGAAGCATGGGTCCGTTTTAAGAAGTTGGTGCGAACCATACCGCACCATGGGTTCGAAAAATAGAGCTTATGCAATCAGTTCTATAATGGGCGTATGACGATCGAGGGCTATTTTGGATCTGCGACCAAAGTGGCCGATTTGTTGAGAATTTGGGAGAAACCAAGGGGTGGAAGATCATTGATGATCTAGCCACCCACAAGGTTGAGTATGGGAATTCCAGAGGGAATCAAAGGAGGAGCGCCGAATCTCCTTCTCGTAGCCGCACTTGAAGCTCTCACCTGCGAGATTTGACAAGTATGAACTAGGAGGAGCTTCAAAGGGGGTATTTACCAAGTAAATGCTGTGTCAGACGGTCCTTTCTGCCGTGAAAGGTGCGGAGCCGAGGGACACGTTTCAAGAATTGTCCTAGTCCCTTTGAGTCTTGTCGCCTTTCAACATTATAGGCAGACAAACACCTACTATGAGCCTAATGTTCATCCCAACCCGAGGTGGAGTAGCCAGAATGTCCTAAATCCAACTCCACCTCCGCAGCAACCCTATGTGCCCCCTCATCAAAAGCAACAACAATATCAAAAACCTCCTTATGTGCGGCAGCAGCAACAACAATCCCATGGTTTTGATTTTCTTGAGTTCAAGAACTTGTTCTTTGAAGGAGTCCCAAGCAAGAGAGGCCGGGATGAAGTTACTAGAGAGCCAAATTGCTCAATTGGCTAGTAAGAGTACCACTCGAGCTCCGGGACACTTACCGACTCAAACCGACCAAAAGGAGACCCTAAACGCTATCACGTTGAGGAGTGGGTCCACCCTGGAGGGGCCTCGCCATGGTCGGTCGACGCATTTGTTGAAAAGAATGAGGCGGATCCGAGTCAAAAGAAAGTCAGAACGAATAATTCAAAGAAAAAGGCGTCTACAGGTATATCAGTTGATCGACTGATACACCCGGTCGATCGACTGATACGCGGGTTACAGCAGCTTCTGGAACTGTACACCTCGGTCAATCGACTGAGGATAGTGGTCGATCGACCAAGATCACTGCTAATATTGAGAAATTTCGTCCTTCAATGCCCGACAATTTGAGAGACCATTTGTTCCGGGGTTCGACAACTCCGAAAGTATTGGGGAAAGACCTGAGTGCTGATGGGTCCGTTCCGATTCCGAAGTTCGATCCGATGACGGTTAATGGCTCACATTTGAGACGGTCTGAGGAGGGTTCGAGCTTCAATAAGGAGAAGGTGGTGGACTTTCAGCCTAAGTCCACGGATACCGGCACGCGCGATTTAGAGGAGAGGGCTAAGGTACTTCTCTCAGCCCCATACCCAGAGCGACTAGTGCCGACAAAGGAACAGGTATCTTTCAATAAATTTGAAAAGGTTATTCGTAGTTTGAATGTACAAGTTCCTTTCCTTGAGTTGGTCAATCAAGTGCCTGCCTACACTAAATTCATGAAACAACTCCTGTCTAAGAAAAAGTCACTTGAAAATGTGCATACTGTCGCACTAACCAAAGAGTCATGCTCTTATTTGTCGCACACTACACCCCATAAGCTAGAGGACCCGGGTAGCTTTTCTGTTCCTTGCAATATAGGTACCTTCTCTATTGAGAAGGCATTATGTGACTTAGGAGCTAGTATAAGCGTCATGCCTTTGAGTCTAGCTAGGAAACTCAAATTGACGAGGTTTGCAGTAACAGATATGACAGTACAGATGGCTGACCGATCTGCGGTCCAGCCAATAGAAGTCTTAGTGGACATCCCCGTCCAAATAGGGAAGTTTTTCTTCCCCGTCGACTTCGTTGTACTTGACATGCCTGAGGATGCTCATATTCCCATTATTTTGGGTAGGCCATTTCTGCACACTGCTGGTGCAGTCATAGATGTCGGTCTGGGTACCTTGACTTTCAAAGTAGGCAAGCATTCTATTGTTTTTGCCCAACCGGCTAAGAAAAAGGACCCCATGTGGCCTGTGACTTGTAACACGGTTTCTGATAAGAAATCGTACTTTGTGCTTCCTGATTTACCTATCTCTATTCTGTTGTAACCCCTCCGCCCCTGCATCGGGAGCAAATTGGAGGAAGATTTGTCTATTTTCGATATCGCAGAGTGGTTTGGGGAAGGAAGAGCGCAAGTCACTCTAGCCGCAAAGAAGCCAATCATTTCACGAGGAGGTCTTGGTTGCCTTAGCTATGCCACCGATGAGGAAGTTGATGACGAACCGGTCAAGGCACAGAAGTCCGACTTGGACTTTGATGAGCAAGAAGAGGTCATTGATCGGGAGATGATGGAATTGTTGATCCATTGAGCCATACGGACATGGAAGCTAAGAAGGGTGCAGCTGATAAGATAAGCACCGTTGAGGCTACCTCTAGTAGCCAGAAGCCGACGAAGTGGGCCATCCCGTGGCCGTCCTTGATCAACTACTAGTTGATCTCATGTTCTACAAACATTTTATTTGCTTTTGTTAGACACTTTTTATTGCTTTTGTGTGCGCGAAACTTCGCATTTTATTTTGCTTGCTTAGGATTTTATGCGTTTGAGACTTTATTCTGGGTTTTGCGCAATTTTGGGCGCATATTATTGTGCACTTGCAGGTTTTTAGACCTCATTAGCTCAAGTAATTGAGCAAATACGAAGAAATAAGGAGTACAGCAGTATTTTCAGTCGATCGATTGGCTACATTGGTCGATCGACTGAGTTGCACTTTCCAGGAGCTACTGTTCCTGACACATTGGTCGATCGACTGGCTACATTAGTCGATCGACCAAGGACGCGCCTTTCAGACCTATTCACGACCTCTCCCCGCTTTGTGTTTGGTCGATATGCGGACTTAAGGGAGTTTTCTACTCCACTTTATTTTCCGTCCAATTATTTATTTCTTCTAATTTTCTCATTTGTGCACATATTTCCCGCTTCAAAATTGTCTTCTCGATTTTATGCGTAGGTTTTATTTGTCTTTCAGGTACTTATTAGTAGCACTCGGCTCTCGAAACCTCCTAGCTCACGCTGGTTTTGGGAAGTTTCCTTTCTTTGCGTTTAAAGTCTTGTAAGTTCCCGATTTCCACTTCATGTCTTTTTTTATTTATTTTCCCGCAAATTCCCATTTCTCTTTTCTTCATTACATGATTTTGCACAATGGGGACATTGTGCGATTTGGTTTGGGGAAGGGTTTTGTGTCGCATATCATTTGCTTGCATTCACGTTTACATTCTGTTTTGCATTGTTCATTTCATTTTATACGAAATCAAAAAAAATTGAAAAATTTCAAAAATTCACGTTTATTTTAGCATATAGGTCGAGTCGGAACGGTAGTATTTCAAGGATGATGCATTTTGCACCTGTTTTGCCTGAGCCTTGCTTGATTAACATGTTATTAGTAGAATCGTATAAATTTATACCTACGAGTTTTTGTTAATTATTTGCTGGACTTGAGACTTGACTTTGAAAATTGGCAAGCTACATCATATTTCTGAGATTTAGAGCCTATAACTGGTGACATCTATGACCAGTTTATTTAGGAATGTGAGTAGTACTCCTTATGAGGCATGTCACATAAATGTGCATAAATATGAACTTAATCTGCTTAATACCTGTACGCATTCGGTCTGTGGTTAGTTGACACATGTGGTAGAGGTTTCCCCTTATTCGTTTTGCCCATGAACCCCACACTGCCAAAAACAGCCTTTTTGTCCCATTACTACATCCTACATTTAGCCTGCCCTTGTCAAGCTAGTAGTCTGTGTTCTTGGGATTGTTACTTAGTTTTGGTAGCATATGCTCATGTTTGAGATATTGTTGGAAAGATGAAAAGGAGGAAAGAAAGAAATAGAAAAGAAAAAAAAAAAGATGAAAAAATGATTCGAAAAGAGAAAAAAAAAAGAGTTCTGTACTGTTCATAGCAGTCGATCGACTGCCAATTCAGGTCGATCGACTGAGGTTCGAGAGAGAGAAAAGAAATCAAATTCGCATAATTCAAATCCTTATCTTACGGCGATTTTTGCTCCCATGTATTAATCATTCCTTTTGGGGAGTTAGTTGGTTACTTTTATACCTGGAGATTGTGAGATTTGTGCTTGCTATAGCACCGTTTCATTTGTTGATGAGCAAGAAGTTGGATGTTGCCATATGGTTCCGTTTCGGTACTAGCTTGATCATCTGTACCTCCACTTTTCCATAAATGTTTTGCCTCTTCTTACCCATACCTCACATATCCACATATATACCTCGGCATGTGTCATGGTCTCTTGTTGGTTGGAATGCGTATGTACGGTTGTAGAGATTGCTTTCATATTAGACTGCAGGCATGCTCTTATAGGTCGTAGTTAGGTGAGAGTCTTTACAAAACCAATTCTTTCTATCTTTACGTTATTCACCTGTGCTTGTTTGAGTGATATGAGTGACCCGTGAGAGTCCAATTTGATGAGTCTCTACAGTTGACGGTTCAGTAGTTTTAACGACTCCATAACTCGTTTGCATGATTCATTTGCTAATTGATTGTTAGTTGTGCATTAAATTGGTTTAGGCTTTACATGTTGCATTTCGCTCTGAGATTGAACTCGTTCCATTAGGTCATTAGATCGAGTCTAGTTCTTGCTTGGGGACAAGCAAGGGTTTGGTTTGGGGAAGTTTGATGCGTGTCTTTTATATGATGTTTTACATCCCATTTTACACGCATTTCAGAGCTCATTCATGTAGTTTATGCTACATTTCTCCCTATTTCCGTCTACTTCCGTATTTTTGTACATTATTGCAGAAATGTGAAGAATCCAGCGGAAATCGAGCTAAATCCGTCTCCGATTATCCTGCATTGCATTTGACGTGAAGTATTCGCTTAAGGAACGAGCTTGGTGCGCAATTCAAGGCCCAAAAGACAAATCCACGAGATTATAGAAGTCAAGTAGCAGCTCAAGCAGTCGATCGACCACTGCCATCAGTCGATCGACCAACCTGCGGGTTCCAGAAGCTACTGGACACTGAGGATCAGTCGATCGACCGCCATGCTCAGTCGATCGACCAATCTGCTATCCCAGACGAGAATTAAAAGACCGAGGAAGCGCAATCCCATTGAGTTTAGGTTTTGATAATAAGTGTTACGTATATTTGCTATATAACGTAACCTAGAACATGAGAATATTCATTCAGAGTTGATCCGATTTTTATCTAAGTTTTACACAGTAACGTTAAGTTTTATTAGGGTTTGGAATATTGTTTAGCATTAGAATTTTCGTTCTTATTCTTAATCTTTCCTCTGCAATCTCGGTATTCTTCGGCCCTATTTCAATTCACTTCTATTTCGTTATTAGTATAGAATTGCTAGTTAGATTCACGAAACCATTTTATTGTTGCATGTTAATTGTTTGTCTTACCGCTTTAATTATGAATTCAGTACTTTTATGCCCTAGTTTTATTGTTGTTATCACCTTCAGCATGAGTAGCTAAATTAATTGTGCTAGGATGTAGGGGAATTATGGCGTAGTATTAAAATTGGACTGAAATCGCGTGTTAGTCAATCGACTGCCGTACCCGGTCGATCGACTGACCACGTGAGGTTACCTTTCGTTTTAATTGATTTTAATGTTGTATTTAACGAATCGAATGCATGCGACCAGTTAGATGCTTAATTTATGACTGACCCATTAGATCGAAAGATAGGGAAAGTTGTTAGATCACCAATTAAGATGACTAAACTGTGCTGAGATCGAAAGATAGGTAGAGTTTAGACCGTTAGTCACTTTTCAGGACGAGAGTCAATATTAGTGATATTAGAGACTTATAGCGAGATCGAAAGATGCTATCTGTTAAGAGTGGACCGAGAGGACCTCTTGTTTCCCGCCTCACATGTGTTCGATTTAGTCCTGTTTAGTATGCTGCCGCCGAAGCTATAACGAACCGACCATCCTAGTACCCCCTTTTATATTTGATTTCATCTATTTGCTTAGTTTACTTTATTTTATTGCTCATTAGCTATAGACCAACCCAATCAAACCCCCACCTTATTGTTACCATTAGACCGAATTTAAACAACTAGAATTTACGTCTGCCTCTCTGTGGTTCTGTGACACCCTTAAATTTAACGTTAAATAAACACGTAAATTCTACCGAAAAACTGACAGGATATGTTTGTAATTGGTTCAACTAGACAAAACCTGTAATTTTAAAAAAAAAACTTTCCTAAACCATTCACAAACATCTCCAACTTAAGAGTGCCAAAAACCTGCAAAAGCTAACAAACTAATTTACATGCCATAGCTAACGATAAGATGATATAATGATACAAACCAAAATCAAAGAGGGAGACATATGTCCCTTCAAAATATATACAAAACCAAAAGTCTAAAGGTTTACTATAAAAATAGCCAAAACTAGGTCCAAGGTTCTTTTGCTCACTAGCTCGTCTGTGTACCCCAACTAAGCATCATCAACCTGTCAATCGCATTTTATACAAACACGAAAGCCACAATTCAGTGGGGAGTAACTTCGAGTCCTCCCAGCCACGAAACGTCATAATTAATGTAACATGTAATGTAACATGTAAACAATTTGATAAACCATTTACTTATCAAGTATTCTAACATGTGAACTCTAAACTGACCAATTTAAACTATCATGTGAAACATATAACAAATAGTAATCCAAACTTTATCAATTGTAACCGGCTTACATCTCACCTATTACAATTCATAAAATCACCATACAAGAAAGGGCAATATATCAAAGACAGGCATAAGTTCTTAGCACCGTCAATAGTCACTCTGTAACTCGAGTCTATACCACGAGGTAGGGAAGGTAATCGAACCGGTATCTTGGCTCAGCGGTTAATATTAATAAAACATGGCCAAGACACAACACAACCCTAGCCTAAAATCAAGCAGACCTAGACATGCGGATACACACCACCGCACCCAAGACCCACAATTTTTCTAAAACAAAGTGAGTACCCTAAGGAGTCCACCAAAGGGTTGGCTAGTACTTAAGCTGACCACTTACTAACAAAATAAGTAACGAGGTCATGCCCCAACTTGGATATAATCCCACCAAGTCAGGAACACAAAGGCTATTAAGCAGTGAACATATACTCGTCAAAGACTATAAAGACCTATCTATGACAAACACAAGAACCTGCAAGAAGTATTCAATACCAATTCTAACAATATTAACAATATTAAAGGCTTCAGGGAATCTAGGGCCGTTTATACAATATAAGAAACTATTAAATTCAACCAACTATACATGTGAACTTAAAAACTTGATAAATGGCCTAAAACAAGAAAAAGGCCGATTATCCAATTCATATAAAATTTCATCCAACCGAATTTTTACCCGCAAAGAATGATCTGCGACAGTACGGGTTAAATTGCGGTGACCAATCACTCAATTGATCGACATCGAATCGTCAAAGGGACTAAGGCTCAGTTTTCGGCACAATCATCAAAACATTGCAATTATTGCTATAAAATTCATTTTGAGCCTATTCATTACAATTTCATTTTATAATCTACCCTAACATGTGCAACTACCAATATAAACATAATTTTTACCATTAACATAATTTTTACTACTAATATGATTCAATTCAAAAGTGTACTCATATGTAACTTATACTAACTATAACATTAATGAACCTAAAACGATGAACAAAGCATGAAAAACCGCGAAACAAGCGACGGACCAACCCGGGCCAAGCATGGGCCTGCCGCGGCCCGTCACGGGCCTGTTTCACTGCTGTGAACAGTACCGCGGGTCTGTGAACAGTAACTTTTCTATAAATTTTTCGGTAAAACGACGCCAAATACTCATACGGACTCCGAATTGAGTGATTCAAGTGGCTAAACCACCTAATTTTTCGACGCCGTTCAATCTGTCATATTTTTGGAAACATTGGAAAATGTCTCGGTCCGGTACTGACACGCTCCAGCCAACCCGCGGATTTGTCCCATCAAATAATTACTCATCCAAATTTGTTCTAAACAATAATATACAAATGGTTAACTTAAACTAACAAAAGACAAGCATTAGACATGCATGCAACCCATTTTATCATGTGAAAATTTACTACTCAAACAAAAATCACAAAAACATACAAAAAGCAAAGAATGTGACGATTATTCGTCGAGTAACTCGAAATATGTTACCTTAAGCTAGAAAATGAGCAATTAGCACCTTGAAAACCAAACCCTAACAAGCAACTAGCTACTATCTTCGACAATATACGAGTCCCCAAACTCGTCCTCCAAATCTTCACCTAAATAAACAATAAAAACACAATAATAAGTATAAAATACCGAAATTACCCAAATTCGTCTTAAAACAACTTAATGAAAACTGAAATTAAAACATACTAGGTTGTAGATCTCGACGAGAGGATTCCGGAAATATAAATTATGTGAAAATCCGACAAGAAATGAGGAAGTTATGGCGAAAATTAGCTTGAAAGTGTATAAAAATGGTGTTTTGTTGATTAGGAATGATAGAGAATGTAAGAGGAAAAGAAAAACCAGAAAAAAGGAAGGGGAAGGGGGGTGCCGCGGGTAAGGGAGAAAGGAAAGGAAAGAGCGGGTTTTTAGTCGGGATTTTACGAGTCGGTTTTGGCTCGTTTCGATAATAATTAGAACCGTTTGTCAAACGCAAATTCCGACAAGACCAAAGTTCTTAAATGCGAGATTACAAGAAAATTGAATACTCATACGACCCATTTCCAAAATCGTTTACACAATTTTCAATAGAATTGTCATTTTCCCCCCGATATGCCCTTATTTCGAAATAAAAAGTTTTTACACGGTTTAAACTATTTTTAAACATTTCGAAACTATCAAAATAAATACTTTTCTTCAAAATATAATAAAATTATATTTCTTTGAATTATTTTTACTTTAAATACATTAATATCAAATTTTACTTGATTAATAAATTACTTTCGCAAAATAATAACGGTCCAAAATTACGGGGTGTTACAGGTTCGACCCGACTGCCGCTAGCTATAGTTGTAGTTGGAGATTATAAATTTATTTTTGACACCTCACGACGGGTATCAACGGATTCGGCTCGATTTCCGCTGGATTCTTCACATTTCTCCAATATTATACAAAAACACGAAAGTAGACGGAAATAGGGAAAATAGTAGCATAAACTACATAATTGAGCTCTGAAATGCGTGTAAATTAGGGTGTAAAACATCATATTTAAGACACGCATCAAACTTCCCCAAACCAAACCCTTGCTTGTCCCTAAGCAAGAACTAGACTCGATCCTAGGACTTAATTGAAACGATTTCAATCTCAGAGCGAAATGCAAACTGCAAAGCCTAAACCAATTTAATGCTACAAATCAACAATCAATTAGCGACATGAATCATGCAAACGAGTTATGTAGTCGTCAAAAACTGATGAACCGTCAACTATAGAGACTTATCATTATGGACTCTCACGGGTCGCTCATATCACACAATAAATACGGGTGAGTATATGTGAAGATAGAAAGAAGTAATTTTGAAATGACTCTCACCTAACTACGACCTATAAGAACACGTCTGCAATCTAATATGAAAATAATCTCTACAACCGTACATATGCATTCCAACCAATCAAATGACCATGACACATGCCGAGGTAAATATGGATATGTGAGGTAATGGGTAAGAAGGGGCTAAGATAAATTTGGACATGAGGAGTTAAAGCCAAGCTAGTAACTACAGATCCAAATTACGGAAACATCCCAACTTCAAACTCAAGATCAACAATAAAACCGGTGCTAATTAGAAGCACAAATCTCGCAATCTCCATAATAAGTCAACTCCCCATAAGATACAAATACAACATGGGAGTGTAAATCACCAACTTATAACAATTGTAACATGTGATTTTCGAATTTTTCTTTCACTATTGCAGTCAACGGTCGATCGACCAATGGAACCGGTCGATCGACTGACCCCTTTTTTCTCGAATCATTTTTTTTCTTTTTTCGTATTCTGTTTTTTTTCCTCTTTCTTTTCTCTTCCTTTTCAAACCTTTTTCTTTCCTTCCCTTTCACCATTTTACCAACATCTCAATAAAGAGTAAAATAACCAAACCGCAATAAACACATTCCCCAAAACTAAGACTACTAGCTTGACAAAGGCATGCTAAATATAGGATGTAGTTAAGGGACAGAAGGCTAAATTTGGCTATGAGGGGCTCATGGGTAAGAATGGAATAAAGGGGACCTCTACCACATGTGTCAACAAACCACAAACCGAATGCATACAGGTATTAAGCAGATTAAGTTCGTATTTATGCATATTGATATAGCACGTCTCATAAGGAGTAACTACTCACATCCTAGATAAACTGGTCATGGATGTCACCAGTTATAGGCTCTAAACCTCAGAATATAATGTAGTTTGCCAAAAATCTAAGTCAAGTTTAAAGTTCAGCAAGATATTTAACGAAAACTCGTAAATTATGCATATGATTCTACTAATAACATGTTAATGAGCACGGCTTAGGCATAAACAGATGAAAATGCAATGTCATCATTGAAATACTACCGTTCCAACTCGACCTACATGCTGAAATAAACGTGCATTTTTTTAAAATCTTATTTGAAAGATTTTTCAATTTTTTTGGATTTTTGTATATATAAGGGAAATAAATACAATGCAAGCAGAAATGCAATAAACGTAAAACAGAAATGCAATAAAAACATGTGAATGCAATGCAAAACCCTTCCCCAAACCAAATCACACAATGTCCCCATTGTGCAAAATCATATAATGAAAATAGCAAAGGAAATGGGATTTTGCGATAAAATTAATTAAGAAAACATGAAGTTAAACTCGGAAACTCACAAGACTTTAAGCGCGCAAAAGGAAACCTCCCCAAACCAGCGTGAGCTAGGAGGTTTCAAAGAGCGCAGTGCTACCATAAGTACCTGAAAAGAAACAAAAGTACCACGCGTAATTCCGAGAAAGCAATTTACGAAACGCAAAATTATGTGCAAAATAAGAAAACAGAAGAAAACAGAAATGAGTCGGAGAATAAAGTGGAGGAAAGACTCCCTCAATTCCGCAAATCAACCAAACACAACAGGAGAATGGTCGTGAACAGGTACAACAGCGGGAAGCGGTCGATCGACCATAGCATCCACTCGATCGACCAGGATGACATGAACAGAAGCTCCTGTAGCTGTAGCAGTCAGTCGATCGACCACTCAGGCCAGTCGATCGACTGAGAAACCTGCTGTAAGTTTCTGATTTCGTCTAATTAGCTCAATAAATTGAGCTAATATGGTCTATGAACCTGCAAATACACATAATAACGCGCCCAAAATTGCGCAAAACCCAAAGTGTGATCTAAAGTCTTAAAATCCTAAGCAAACTAAATTAAAGCGAAGTCTCGCGCAAACCAAAGCAATAAATAGTCTAACAAAAGCAATAGAATGTCTAAAACTTGTGAAATAAATAGTTTTCATCCGCGAAAAATGCGGAAAATCTCTGACCATGGCTTCTGGCTATATGAAGTACCCTCCGTGGTGCTCAACCTCTTAGCACTCCAATCCACCACACCGTCCGACGGGTCAACATCAGAAGCATCTTCCCATACTTGGACATCCTCTTCAGTCTCAAGCTCCAAATCTGAAGCTGTAACTCGGACTGACGCCTTCTTGGGCTCCTCATCTGGCTCCTCATCTGTGCCATAGCTAAGTCATCCTAGACCGCCTCTTTGAACGATTGGCTCCTTCACAGCTGGAGCAATGAATGGCTCTTCCTTCCCCAAACAATTTCCTGCAATATCCAAAACAGAAGAATTGTCCTCCAATTTGCTCTCAATCTGGGGCGGAGGTGTCACAACAGGAATAGGCACAGGTACTAAAGTGGGCATATCAGAAAGCACAAAATAAGATTTCTTTTCAGAAATCACATTACAAGTAACTGGCCACATAGGGTCTTTCTTCCTAGGGGACTGGGCAAACATAATAGAGTGCTTCCCTACCTTAAAGGTCAAAGTCCTTTCCCTCACATCAATTACTGCACCAGCAGTGTGCAGAAATGGTCTTCCCAAAATAATTGGGGTGTTGACATCTTCAGGGATGTCCAAAACAACAAAGTCAACGGGGAAAAAGAACTTCCCAATTTGCACGGGCACATTCTCTAAAACACCTATCGGCCGCATCTCAGACCGGTCAGCCATTTGCACAGTCATGTCAGTAATAGCAAATCTAGTCAATCTCAACTTCTTAGCCAGACTCAGAGGCATAACACTGACACTAGCCCCTAAATCACATAATGCCTTCTCAATTGAGAAGGTACCAATATTACAGGGAACAGAGAAACTACCTGGGTCAGACAGTTTACGATCAGCAGTGTGAGTTAAGTATGAACTAGACTCCTCAGTTAAATGCACAGACTCGACAGCATTCAAAGACCTTTTCTTAGCTAGCAGTTGTTTCATAAACTTCATATATGCAGGTATTTGATTAACTAGCTATAAGAAAGGTATTTGCACATTAAGACTACGCACTAAATCTTTGAATTTATCGAATGTTACCTCATCTTTGGTTGGCACTAGTCTCTCTGGATAAGGGGCTGTCAGTAGTAGCTTTGCCCTCTCTTCTAGGTCTCTCATACCGGCATCAGTGGACTTAGGCTGAAAATCCACTACTTTGTCCGTGTTGTAGCTCGAACCCGCTTCAGACCGTCTCAGGAATGAACCATTAACCGTCATAGGGTCATACTTTGGGACCGAAACTGACCCATCAGTATTTGGATCTTGCCTCGATAATTTCGGAGCTGTATTACCTCGAAACAAGAAGTCCCTCAAGTTATCTGGCATTGGAGGACATAATGGTTCGACATCAGCTGCGTCCTCAGTCGATCTACCAGTGGGGTCGGTCGATCGACCACTCTCCTTTTTTCCAGAATGGTCAGAAAGATCAGAAAGTGTCGCTGAAGAATTAGGGGTGGTCGATCGACTGGGTGATGCGGCCGATCGACCGTGATCACTGCTGATCGTCTTTTTCTCGCCCTTTTTCTTCTTCCCTTTTTCAGCAGCTTTCTCGGGTCCATCAAGAGTAGCCCCGCTCCTCAATTTAATCACATTCAAGGTCTCTTTCGATCCATTGCGGCTTGATAATTGCCCGGAACTCGAGTTGCACTCTTGCTAGCCAGTTGAGCGATCTGAGACTCCAACATTTTCATCCCGGCCTCTCTAGCTTGAGACTCCTTTAGCAACAAAATTTTCAACTCAGTAAAATCGGAACCTTGGAACTGCTGTTGCTGCTGAGGGACATACGGAGGCTTTTGGTGATCTTTTCTAGTATTTATTATTGAATAGAAAGGTTAGTGATGAGTGGAATCATGAGCATGTATAAAAGACTAGTCTTACTATTGGAAGCTAGAAGAGTTTTTGAAAGCTTGTATACGGATGATGATGGATGGTGTTTCTAGTGACTTGGAACCATTAAATATTGGCATGCTTTCAATAATAGTGGTGCTATTTTGTTGATCAGGTGACTCTAATTCGAGATCACGGTTTTATAGCAATTGTTAACCTTGAGCTGTGGTTAGGTTGTATTGTATTAATTTGTTGTTCCTTTGACCTTGACTCGCGGGTGAGTAGCTTAAAGTCTTGTACTTTAAGTGTTGAGCAGTTCCTTTAATGGAATATTTGACAATATCGATATTAAATTGAGATGGAAATTGGTTATTGGTATTGAGTTATGAGTTATGGGGCCTATGTGCCGAGTTATGTTTACGGTCCAGTGCGACCATGGTTATTGAGTTATTTGAGTTTGAAATCGATATTGAGATGGAAGTATTGTTTCGCGGTTTTATCCGCCAGTTCACTCACCCCTTGTCCTTGGCTTAGGTTCGACGATGAGAATACGATACTTGGTTACTTGGGAGTACTATATTATGAGACAAAGTAATGAGTTGAGATTCAGTTAATTAATTATACTATTTTCTTTGTAATATGATAACTGAGCTTTGTTTCGGAATTTTACACCTTATTTAGCATATCCTCTATAGTTCAAAGTCATAAGACTAGAAGATTATAGTTTGGCTCATAACCCGCAGTGGCGAGCCGGACATACAAAAATGCCTAGAGAATTATAGTTGGCTCACAACCCGCAGTGGCGAGCCCGGCATGAAATAATGCCTTAGTAGTTGTATGGAGTGGATTGATCCCCACTTCCGCCATTAGATGCTCTTATCCAGGCGCAGACCTAGTATAGAGGTGTGCACACTAAGTCTATGGCCAGTTATCAAAAGACGAGAAGATTAGAGAACATGAAAGCGTTTTATGTACCAATGCTTATGGTATATACTTGTGTAACCCAAGTTTAGTGAAAGAAAGGATTTCAATCTTATACTGAAGAGTATTGTTTAATTATAAATATTTTTAAGAGGCATCATTCTGTGAGTGGTCAATGATATTCGATTTTGGGTACACGTTGAGCAAGAACGAAAGATTAGTTTTTTTTTTTATACTAAGACAATGATATGGTGTACACTAACTTTATTATCTGAGCCAGTCATTTAACAATATGTATGTCTGCCATTTAGTCCTCCTATTTTGACTGCAGTGTAGTTCTAAGGCAATTGGAATATAGGGGGATAGTTGAATACTTGAACCCGTACAATTATTAATGTAAGTACTATATTGAAATGTAAGAGTTCTATAATGTCCCCGTATTTTAGCTAGGTTTGTACTTTAATATAATTTTTAATTTAGCCGAAAATCAGGGGTGTTAAAAAAGCCTCCTTTTGTTTGGCCACCGCAACAACAAGCTCCTCCTCCTGATGAATAGAAAGAAGAGATTGCTGAATTGAAGTCTTTGGTGAAGACGCTTGCACTTCAAATGCAAGAAAATGATAAATCAAGAGAGGCTCATATCAAGGAATTCGAGTCTCAAATACCTCAATTGGCCGCCGAGTTGGACTTTAGGCACTCAGAAACGGTATATGCTACTTATACCGTAAGCGGTCTTTCCCATGAAAGACCTGAGTTGCCTATTGACGATGATGATATGTATGACTCGGAATCTAAAGATTTATCTGAAAACGGAGCATCATACGAAGACTTCTGCACTGTACAACAACAAAAAGTCGATCGAACTAACTATAGTGTTCGATCGACTGAATTATACAAGGGAGAGTTCGATCGAACAGGAATCATAATTCGATCGAACACTTTGCAAGATGAGCCACTCGATCGAGTGGTTATATGTGCTCGATCGAGTACTATTCATCAGAGAAGTTCTCGATCGAGTACCATTTTTGCTCGATCGAATACAACTGTCACGGAGAGCTATGATATGTCATTTGGGTCCGTTTCGGATGAAGATGTGAAAGAAGACAATAGCTATGGTGAGTCTCCCATTTGGAAAGCCGAGCTGGATGCTTTAGAGGCTGCAATATTTAGGACAGAACCCAAAAGGGAGGGGAACGAGAAGGTAGCTGAGTCAGTGAATGTTCCTAGCATAGTAGAGGTAACATACACTTTTGTCAATGATTCCGACGTTAGGAGCGACCGACCTGAGGTAATTAATGATAACTTTATGATTATTGTTATGGCTGATAGTAAACTACCTCATGTGACTTCTGCTTTCTGTTTTGATGCTCCAACCTCTCTTGGTTGGACAAATAAGTTAATAATGTTTCATCATATTTGTCATTGGAAATTTGTTAGGTTGAAACGGTACCTTAGATTGCTTTTATATGCTCCTTTTGTATTATGGTGCTACTTATGCTTTTGTCTAGCACATGCGCATATCTATGATCGGTTGTTAAGAGCTTTGAGTTGCTTTGATTGTGACCGCTGGATTAACTGCGGTGAAAACAAAAAGAGGTCGAGCTGGGACCTGTCTGAAACTAGCGCTGTCCGGGAGGCAACCCGGAGTTTAAAATTTTTCGATTGATTTACAAACTTTTTAGTTTTTGTTGTGTGTGTGTGTAATAATTGGTTTTACAACCATAAACTATTCTGCTCAATCGGCTTGGTGGTTTTTGGTCATTTTTGTGGTTGCTATTTGCGTCTTTGCAGGTGCTTCACTGACGCCTAGGAGTACGTGCAATAAGGAGCTTTCGATCGAGCTATATTCTACTCAATCGAGTGTTTGACTCCCTCGATCGAACGCCTATCTTCCTCGAGCGAAAGCCCACCAAAACTGATATCTCGATCGAGTAATCCTTTTTTCTCGATCGACTACTTTTGCAGCCCAATGTACTCGATCGAGTACACTGCTCTCTCGATCAAGTACTATCAAGTTCAGTTGTTTTGATTCGCTTCCAGTGAGGTTATTACGGGGCTGTTTACGACCTCCCATGTTCTTTGGTTGGTTTGGGGAGGTTATGCATCCATATTTGTGTATGCATATTGTTTTTTTTGCATTTCTGTTATCACGTTTAATTTTTGTATGCAGTGTCTTTTATTCTCAAAAATTGAAAAAATACGAAAAAATCAAAAAAAAACTTGGAAAAGTCAAAAAAAATTATTCACGATTACTTTTGCATATAGGTCGAGTCGGAATAGTAGATTTCAATGATGAAATTGCACTACTTTTGGTCATTTCACTTAAGCCTTGCAACAAATTGTAATCTTATTAGCTTTGTCATTTGCATGGTCTACGAGTTAATGTTAAAATCTAGCTGAACAAATAGACTTGACCTGAAATTTTGGCAACCTACTCATATTTTCTAAGTTTTAGAGCCTTAAAACTGGTGTCATTCATAACCAGTTCATATAGGATTGTGAGTAGTATACTCCTTGCATAGCGTGTATCATTAATTTGCACATATATGAAATTCAATTACTTTTTGCCTACATACATTCGGGTTAGTGGTCGGTGTCACATGCAGGGAGGTGCTTACATCCCTTTTCTTTCGTTTTTACCCATTTAACTCCACATTTATCCAAATTTGCTTTTTTACCCTTAACTACATCCAAATTTAGCCTGCCCTGTCAAGCTAGTTAGTGTATGTTTTGCGGTATATATTTTATTGTGCCAAGTTTGGTTTGTATTGCGTGATTGGGAGTTGGTAATTTATGGAGGAAGGAGATGAAATGAAAAAAAAGGAAAAATAACGTGAATACAGAAAAAAAAAAAAAAAAAAAAAAAAAAAAAAAAAAAAGGTTTGTTTGTTGACGGTTTTGCTCCTATGCTTTATTTATATCTTATGAGGAGTATGTATGTTTTGGTTAGTGAGTTTTTGTGCCAAAATAAGAGGCACTAGTGCTTATTTCAGATGGATTAAGAATCGGATGTTATCAGTTGGTTTTGATTAGGTTGCTAGCTTGACTTTTAACCTCACAATTCCATAAATGTTTTGCATTTTCTATTCCCATCGCCTCACTTTCCCATAATTTTTGTAAGCCCTCGGCTGTAACGGACCTTGATTGGTTGGAATTGTCTATCATATTAGCTGCATGCATGTTTATGTGGGACGTAGTTTAGGTGAGCGACTATCTTTCTTTATCTCTTACATTCATATGCTTACCCTTTGCTTCATGAGAGAAGAGTGACCCGTGAGAGTCCATCATTAAAGGTCTTGCAAGGTCGACGGTTCAGCTTTATTATAAACATCCTAGAACTCGTTTGCATTTGACTAGTCTTGCTATAAGTGTTAGTTTGCTTGCATTAAATGGTTTAAGTGGGCATTTGTAGCTAGCTCTGTTTTTTCTTTTCCATTCCTTTAGTTAGTTTTGTATATAGTTTGCTTGGGGACAAGCAAAGGTTTGGTTTGGGGGAGATTTGATACGTGCATTTTATATAGTCTCTTTGAGTCTCTTATGCACGTATTTCTATGCGATTACCGTAGTTTCATGCTACGAAATGCCCCGAATATTCCACTTTGATTCGTTTAGCTTTAATTGCAGGAATGGACCCGAAAGTAGCAGAATCGAGCCTTTTATTGTCCGTTTAGCTTGCATTTGGGAGATGAGTGGATTTAGAGCGGAAGTACCGATGCCCTGGGATGCGTGAAGTGGCCTCGGAAGCTAAAATTAACGAAGCAATGAGCTGGTGCAGTGGCAGTTGATCGATCGAGACCTTTTGCTGACCATATTGCTTGATTAAATGCCTTTGGATTAGGAACAGTCCTCGATCGAATGGTATGTTCACTCGATCGAGAGGTATGTTCACTCGATCGAGAGGTTTTTCCTAGATGTTGTTCGATCGAGCAGTTCCAAAGTGCTCGATCGAGTAACTTTCTATGGGCGTGGGATTTTTATCTTAATATCGTGTTTTAGGTTTAATAAATATCTCTCCTATAAATAGGAAGGACGTCATTAGGTTTAGGAATCAACTCTTTTCACCAAAAAAAAAACTCTTTACTGTTCATCGTTACTTTGTTCCTCTACTTTCTGGATCTCGTTTATGTAATCTTTCTCTTACTCTCTTTCTATTTAATCTTTCTTCTCTTTGGTTTATATCTTTTATTATGTTTGTTCTTGCTTATTCTTTCGTTACTGTTTTACTAGTTATCATGCGTAGCCAATCCTTTAATGCTAGGATTAGGGGAGCCATGATAGTATAACAATGATGCGATGATTTTGTTTAGGAGGTTTTGTTGTGAGAATTGATTCATTAGCAATATAACTGTAATTATTAGGTTGAATGCATGCAACTGAAGTAATTAAACCGGTTACATTCAGACCTAGATCGAGAGATTGGAATGAATAGACCTGCTATGAACAATAGACTACACTAATGAGGGCGATAGCTAAGTTAGTAGTATTTTAGGGTGGATAGCGGACCGAGAGGACCTTTCTTTTATCCTTCTCACATCAAACCGATTGACCTATCTTTAGCTGATTTGTGTTATATCATGGTGAACCGACATCCTGGTGTAGACACCTCATTTCTGCACCTCCCGCAAACCACCCGGTGATGATTGGGCCGCATGTTTGGTACGCGGAACGATTTGTGACAGTTCGTAAGTTTATCGTCAAGTGATTGCTCAAACACTGATGTCTACCTCTTAGTTGTCATCTACGCGCCGATACAGTCGTTTTGACAGTAATTAGAGTAAATTTGGAGTCCGGTCCTAAAACCGTCTTCATTTTCTGATAACCGCTAAATCGCGAGTCAGAATGTTCTGGAATGTTCCGGATATTTCTATTCCATATTTTATAAATCTTTCACAATCTTTTAATCTTTGGTAAAGAATTTCCCGTAATATTCATACAAAATATTAAGGAAAATAAGATTATCCCGTTATTCCATAAATTAAACACGGAAATCTTTCTTCCGCAGGAGGAAACCACTTGGGAACAGCACGCGCAGTGTCTGCGCCTCTTCCAAGAGACGCGATGGCTCGCCTTTGTGCCTCTTCCCAATTCCTTTTCTGCGTATTTTTCATATCTTTTTCATATCTTTTCGAGATTCACTTCCAAAGTCTCTCCGAAAACCCTACTTCCTCCACGTGATTAGTATAAATAGAGGCCTTCGCTCCTCATATTTCTCACGCGAGTGTCCGCCCTTCTCTTCTCCCTTTGCATTCTAGACCACGTTCTTACTTTTTGGCACCTACGTGCTTGACCTTTCGACCACGTAAGCTCGGATCCTCCTGAGTACCAGCCTCGTTTGCATGACCGACCATTTTGACCAACTCCACAATCAATCAACTTAATCAACTTTATTCGTTTTCCTCTTACGAGGGCACTTTCGTATTTGCATTATAGTTCGAGTCGAGCATCACTAATCGATAACTTAGTTCATCTCGTTTCGTCAAACATGTAAGTCTGAGGGTGTAAATCTCTCTTTTATTTATTGTACTTTACTTTTTGTAATCATTAATGTAAGATTTATGTCGAAAGTACTTCTAAAACCGATTTGTAAAACCATATTTAAAACCTTTTTTACGAATTATCAGAAGATGACCGTCGAGAAAAGACGCAGAAACTGCTGCGCCTCTTCGAAGGGACGCAACACCTGCTGCGCCTCTTCGTGAGGCTGCCGCAATTCCTGCTTCCTTTCTTCTTCCTTCGTCTTTTGTCAATTCGTTCGTTCTTTATTTTATTTTGTTTGTTCATTGTTCATATGACGACTTAAGCATAATAATTCTAACATGTAATATATTGTCCATCACCATTAGTATTTAATTCGTCGTTAAATCCCGACTTAAATCCCAAGTAACCAATATTTGCGGGTTTTTCGTCATTAAAATCAATCCGGGTTGTAGAAATTCAATTCATTCATATTGAGTTTCTGGAATTCGATCTTTGGTATATTCTCACCTATTTATCATCATATTCATAGTTTATTCATCATTAATTCTTCATCAATTCATCATATTTATCCTAATTAGCTTGTTTAGTTTGTTAATTTGTAATTATCAATCCTTTAATCTTGTAATTAATTCGTTCGCATTCGTTTTAATCCATGTTTTATTGTTTTTATGACCAATTCACACGTAAATAATCCGTTAAATCACTTTCATCCGAGTCAAATATCATAATCAATCATTAAATTCACCCACGAATATAAACGATTTGCAGTTCCGGCTTCACAGCCAGAACTCAGCCTTGGAACAGACACAGCAACTGCTGCGCGTCTTCCAGAGGGCGCAGCTCTGCTGCGCCTGTTCCAGGTTGATTTCTGTCTCTGAACTCCCGTTTTGCCTTGACCTAGTTTAATTAGTTTACGTATTAATTTATTATTACTCGTATTATCATTAATCTGTTCATTCATTCATTCATTCATTCATTCATTTACTTTCTAAAATCATCCGTTTTAAATGTATTTTCGACATAAATCATTAAATCCGATGTAATTATTGTAATTTAATTATTGCATTTATTTATTTATAGTATTGGATGATTTATTACTTGTTCTCACATGTAATTAATTCTAAACCCTACTTCGACATTAATTGTATGTTAAACTAATTGTTCACCGACTTAGTCTAATTCTCACATGTTAGGATTAATCTAATGGATGTTGCATTGCATGCATATAATCGACGATATATCGAGCATGAATAACTTCCCTAATCATTAGTAGAGGCCGCTATCGAGGCGGGCGGGATTAGGTGTTCGATCAAAAGAGCTTCCTAATACGTACCCTCACCCCTTACTCCAGATCTCTGTTCATTAGCATCCACGAGAGTCCTTCTAGACATAGAATGCTAAGGGTAACGAGTTCTTGGTGTTCATGTCACTACTTTGTGTCTTGACATGGCACGAGGTATTCGAACGATTTCCAATTTTCCACAATAAATTGGTGGCGACTCCACAAAATGCAAACGCTTGTTCTCCCCCCAAGCGCCCCCGTGGGCCCGTTGTCCACAGTTTGACGACTCCGCTGGGGATAATACACTTACGTGTAGCCAAGGGTGAAACTTGAACAAGGTTAGGGAATAGTTTGTACAAAACAATTGTCGGTTTTCATAACTCGGTCTTCTTAGATCGTTTATTCGGCCTTCCTAGGCCCAACCCAACCCATTCGACCAATCGTCCCGTCTAAACGGTCCTAATTCTTATTTGGGCCCAAGGATGGATAGCGATTGACGTCATCCATACCATGGTACTTACTCTTGTTTGTATCAAGGACTCTCACTACTTGAAGAAATGGACTAGGAATCGGCCTTACTCCAGTTTGGTACGAGCCTCTCCACAGACTTCGGGTTTGATTGTTCGGTATGGCAACCCACCCTTTAAACCAAAACCCTTTTAAATGCACTCAGCATCCCGTTATAATGCTTGTATGAATGTTTATACCTTACGTGATCACCATTTCTAAACGAAACCATGACGATTTTTGTAAAATCAAAATCCTTTTAAAAGTGTAAATTTCGAAAAGGTCAATGATTAGCGCAAAACCGAGTCAAAACTCTGTCCATTTGTCGAGTCAAATTTCGGGCCCAAGCCCATTTCAAAACCTCACTTCGAGTCCACTCCTACGACTACATTAAAGTTGACTAGGACCAACATTTTTCAAATCTTGTCATTTCTTCAAAACTCACTCAACACAAGTGGCACACACCCACTTCATCAGTCAAAACATTTCTTTTCAAGTAAGTGTGTTAGAATGGTCGATCGTGTTTTGATTCGTCGTCGATCTCTTATCCAGTTTCCAAGATGCCTGAAACAAGCGACGTGAACTTCAATCAACTCCAAGATGGTGATGATCGAATCCTAACCGCGCTAGCTCAGCTCCAAGTTACTCAAGACCAAATGTATGATCGCCTTGACACCATCGAGGGCCGAATGTATACCGTAGAAACGAGGTTGCCTCCTCGAGAAAGTGAAATCGTTGATGACTTCGTGAATGGCTTCGGGGACGAAAACCCTCCCATGGGTATGACTGCAGCTGAGAAATGACTCCAATACTTAGAGGAGCAATTGATGTATCTTAAAGGGGATGACATTTATAGGGAGAATAATCGCAAGTATGAGGCCGTGAGTTCCAAGTTGCCAACCAACTTCAACATGACGGATATCCCTAAATTCAAGGGGCATGAAAACCCTTTGAACCATATTCGTGCCTTCAAGGATTACATGTCTATCAAAGGCATCAAACCCGAGATGTTCTTAAGGATCTTTCCTTCATCTCTTGACACCATCCCAAAGCAATGGTTCTACTCTCTAGAACACAAGAAGATCGCTACTTGGGAGGATGCCGCGATTGAGTTTGCTAAGCAATATGCGGATAATGCTGAGATCCAAGTTAACATGCGCACTTTAGAGGTTCTTACCCAAAATGACAAAGAAGGTTTCACCGACTTCCTAAGTAGGTGGAGGAAGACTAGTACTCAACTAGTTGAACGCCCGGATGAGGCTACCCTTGTGGAGAAATTCGTGGACAACCTAAAGCCCATCTATGCAAATCATTTGAGATACCAAAACATCAAAACTTTCAAAGACTTAACCGTACTAGGAACGAGGATCGAAGATGACATCCGTAAAGGGCTCTTGTCCAAAACGGTAGGCCGAGGATATCAAGGCTCAACAAGTCGTTCTTACGGCTCCACTAGCAAGACCGATGAAGTTAACCTCCTCGAGCCATCCAAGAAGAGTACCCCACCAAGGAAATTTACAAATCTTGGGGACACTTACTCCAATGCTCTAAAAAGGTTAATGAAACAAGGCAAACTCCAACCCATAGGCCCTACGCCCGAGCCAGAAAAGAAATCCAAGTTCTGGGACGAGAATTCATACTGCGAATATCATAAGGGTAAGGGACATGACATAGAAAAATGCTACAAATTGAAGAATCTTCTTCAAGACATGATTGAGGATGGTCGACTACCAATACCGCAGGGAGGTAAGCCCAACAACACTCAGAATCCTCTTGGAATTCTAGTGATCACAAGTGAAGAATCTACCTTCGATTGTTCACACATCATTTCTCCAGTCGAAGATGAGATCCACGCGATCGAGAATGAAGGGTTCTATTCTACCATCTCCCCTACCATTGCCGACTTCATCGCATGGGCAAGGAGTGTGGATAGGCAAGTTTCGGAATTGGAAAATGTGGTGACAACTTTACATAACCCCAATGCAACACCTAAAGAACATGCGCCACTAATATTTTCCCAAAATGCTACTATGCAAGAAATAGTCGCCATGGTTGATAAACTAGTCGACCAAATCACACAATTAGAGGATGAGATCGTGAGAATGAGGGAACTAGATACAGTCAATGGAGTATGGGCCGATGATGATGAGGACGAGTATCTCATTGAACACTCCGTAGTCAAGGAAATAGTCCAAAATGGTGAAGACCAAGATGTGGACCATCTAACTCGTTCAGGGCGTCCATATCAAAGCACTACTCAAAATGGTCCAACCAACGTTATCACACCAAATGATAATGAAGAAGACTCCACTGATCATTTGCTCAAGCAATTACAGAAGACAAAGGCTGATCTTTCAGTCTGGCAACTAGTAGCAAGCTCATTCCCACATCGCCAAGCTTTACTACAAGCTTTGGCCAAACTAAACATAGCACATAACTCCACACCCGACGATGTAGTCAACTTGGTCTTCCAAGAATCGCCGAAGCTAAGTAATCCTATTACTTTCTCAGATGAAGATTTGCCGCCCTTTGGTGCTAGTCACAACTTGGCTCTTTACATCACTGTCGTTTGCTTAAAGAAGAATGTGCCAATGACCTTAGTAGATGATGGCTCCGCGGTCAACGTCATACCCTTGAAAACGGCATACAAACTAGGCATAAAAGAGTCGGATTGGACCCCTACCAATCAAGGTGTCCGCGCATATGATGGTACACGATGAAAGGTAGTAGGACTCGTTAACCTAACAATAGCCACTGGGCCAATTGAGCGAAAGGTTAACTTCCAAATAGTGGACATTGAAGCTTCCTTCAACATACTTCTGGGAAGACCTTGGATCCACGCTTCCAAAGCGGTAACATCCACCTTCACCAAAAGATCAAAATCCCACTAAATGGCAAAGTGGTGACGATCACTTCGTCGCCCATCAAGGCAATAATCGAAAAGAAGTCAAATAATCAAGTCCTTGCAGATCCAGTATATGAACTTGGGGGCTTTCAAAGCATAAGTGTCATAGAAAGCGAGTTGGCACCCCTATACTACGATCGCTACTCCAACTTGGTGGTCAACCACATACTCAAAACCCAGGGATACTTCCCGGGAATGCCTTTGAACCCTGCCCGAAGCAACACCTTCGCACCCTACAAGGAAGGAAACTAAAAAAGAATACCACTTGGACTAGGGTACAAACCCACCAAAGAGGAAGTTCTCGAGATGCTCGCTCAAGTTCAAAGCCGTAAGCACATATGAGTCCAAATGCAATCATATCTCCCTACCCTAAATGGATACTTTGTTAGGGAAGGAAGTCAAGAACTCTTTCACGGATTTCCCGAACCTTGGCACTACCTCGGAAGGAAGGTAGCCGGAATCGAGATCTTTCACGATTGCTACTTCATTCCTCCAGAAACGGTTCCTACCGTCAAAACTCGTCAAGCACCTTGCTTAGACGAACAAGATGTTAGTCTTCTATTTGGAGAAGATCGATTTGTTAGAGCCGCGCAGGATGAGATCATTACCATGATACTTCAAGACGACCACTTCAACCCTACCGCGTTAATCACAGAAACAAACGCGAACCAGCAGAAAGGATGGAGAAAATCAATCAAGTGAACCAACAATCAGGGAAGACTCTTCAAGCTCATCACTAGAGAAGGAAAGATGTTCAAGGGAAAACCAGAAGACGATGAATTCGAGTCAGAGTCAGAGTCGGAGTCAGAGTCGGAGTCTAGAGAAGTCACTAGGAAGTCTCCTCCTGTCGTCATCCCCATTCCATTTGTTTCTCCTAGCTTAGCCTCAAATAGTAATTGTAGTTCGAGAAATGTCCCAACAACTGTTCCTTTACCGCCGCTGACCACAGATCAGATGGCTTCTTTGTTTCAACTTTTCTCAAACTTTAATATGAATAAATCAGGTTCTGCTTACTCTTTGTGTTATCTTGAATGCAATTACATTTACGATGATGCGAGGATGACCCGGACCGGACTCAATTGAGATACCTCCCTACATAGCCAAGGAAATACTACAAGAGGGGGAAGGGGGACCAGTAATAGAGAACACCGAACCCATCAATGTAGGAACCAAACTAGAACCTCAAGAACTTAGGATAGGGAAAACCCTGAGCCCCACCGAAAGGGCCAGTTTCATAGACCTCCTAAACGAGTTCAAAGACGTTTTTGCTTGGTCCTACAAAGACATGCCAGGGATCGACAGGGATATCGCCGAGCATAGAATCCCAATTAAGCCAGGTTTCAAGCCCGTGAAACAAAAGCTTCGTCGAATGAGGACAGAATGGGCTCTCAAGATTAAAGAAGAAGTCGATAAACAATTCAAATCCGGATTCATCAAAGTTTCCGAGTACTCTAACTGGGTAGCCAACATAGTACCCGTACCCAAAAAGGATGGGAGAATCCGTGTTTGTGTTGATTTTAGAGACTTAAACAAAGCAAGATGACTTTCCTCTACCGCATATCGACATATTAGTGGACAATACCGCAGATCACGCGTTACTATCCTTCATGGATGGATACGCGGGATATAACCAGATCAAGATGGCCTTAGAAGACATGCATAAGACCGCCTTCGTCACTCAATGGGGAACCTATTGCTATACGGTCATGCCTTTTGGGTTAATCAACGCCGGAGCTACATATCAACGCACCGCAACTACACTCCTACATGACATGATGCACAAAGAAGTGGAGGTATACGTAGACGACATGATTGTCAAGTCCAAGGATAGAGAGGGGCATATTGCGAACCTTCGCAAATTCTTCTCAAGGCTACGAAAGTACAACATGGGGCTCAATCCTCAGAAGTACGCATTCGGAGTAACATCTGGCAAACTCCTGGGATACGTCGTTAGCCAACGAGGTATAGAAATAGACCCTTCCAAGATCAAAGCTCTGATCGAAATGCCACAACCTCAAACGGAAAAAGAAGTCAGAGGATTCCTGGGAAAAGTACAATATATAAGTTGATTCATATCGAAACTCACCATGATCTGTGAACCTATCTTCAAAGAGCTCAAGAAAACGGATCACACCATATGGGATGATGATTGTCAGAAGGCATTCGACCGAATCAAGGAGATATTAGCTAAACCGCCAGTGCTCATGCCACCTCAACGAGATCAACCTCTTGGTTTATATCTCACGGTAACCGAAACCGCCATGGGCGCCATGCTAGCTCAAACCGTATGAAAGGAAGAAAGGGCTATCTACTACCCTAGTAAGAAGTTCTTGGAGTACGAGTGCAAATACTCACAACTCGAAAAGACATGCCTCGCTCTTGTGTGGGCAACGAAGAAGCTACGTCATTACATGCTTAGCTACTCCGTAAAAATATACTCCAAAATGGATCCAATCAAATACCTATTCGAGAAACCAATCCTCAACGGACGCCTAGCAAGATGGACTTTGATGCTCTCAGAGTTCGATCTCAAATACGTGCCCTTGAAGGTTGTAAAAGGGCGCGCCGTTGCCGAATTCTTCGCAGAAAATCCCATCAATGATGCACAAACAATAGATACTTGGTCATTTCCAGACGAGGATATACTCCAAACCGATGTAGACTCCTGGGACCTTTACTTTGATGGAGCGTCAAACTTAAGAGGATTTGGAATAGGAGTGTTGCTCATTTCTCCTGAAGGCAAGCAAACACCAATCTCTGTCAAACTCGACTTCGAGGTGACAAACAATGCTGCGGAATACGAAGCCTGTCTCATTGGACTACAAGCGGCAGTGAGCTTAGGCATTAAAACCCTCCGAGTGCATGGGGATTCGTCCCTGATCATCAATCAAGTTACGGGATCTTGGAAAATCCGAAGCGAAAGCCTAGCACCTTACCAAGCCAGAATAGACCAAGTTTCCCAATTCTTTGATCATGTGACCTATCTACACCTACCTCGAGAATAAAATCAATTTTCAGATGCTCTTGCAAAACTTGCATCTCTGATTAATATGCCAGATGACATGGTGGAGATGCCTTTATGTATCGAACGATGATCAGAGCCAGCTTATGTCCACCAAATCACCGATGAAGAGGAAATCACAGAGGAACCTTGGTTCCAAGCAATCCTAAATTTCAAGCTCAGCGGTACCTATCCACCAGATATGGACAAAAGGGGAAAACGTGCTATACGCCTACTAGCTTCCCAGTACGTTCTCATGCAAGGAGAGTTATACAAAATAACACCTCTTGGTGTAGTCCTACGTTGCCTTGATCATTCACAGGCACGGAAAGTGATGGAAGAAGTCCATGACGGAGAATGCGGTCCTCACATGAGTGGGCCCATGATGGCAAAGAAAATAACACGTTTGAGGTATTATTGGACCACAATGGAATCCGATTGCATCAAATACTTAAGGCATCGCCACAACTGCCAAATCTTCGGGAATGTACAGCATGTCCCTCCTTCATTGCTCTATACGATGACATCTCCTTGGCCATTTTCTGCCTGGGGAATTGATATAATCGGGAAGGTAACTCCAGCCGGAACAGGAGGTCACTGTTTCATCTTAGTGGCAATTGACTATTTCACCAAATGGGTAGAAGCGGCTTCCTACAGTAGTCTCACAGCTAAAAATGTAGCAAAATTCATACAAAACATCATTTGTCGATACGGTTGCCCACATGAGATCATTAGTTATAATGGATCACATTTCCAAGCTGAGACTGAGCAATTGCTAGCCAAGTACAAAATTAGGCATCACCACTCTTCCCCATGTAGACCACAGACTAATGGCGCGGTAGAGGCGGCAAATAAGAACGTTGTCACAATTCTCAAGAAAATGATCGACAACTATCGAGATTGGCCAAGCAAGATACCCTTTGCTTTGTGGGGATATCGTACATCTGTTAGGACGCCCACTGGGGCCACCCCTTTCTATTTGACCTATGGCATGGAAGCTGTACAGCCAGTCGAGTTAGAAATACCATCATTGCGTATCTTACTCGAAAGTCAAATCCCGGAAACCGATTGGAAGAGGGACAGATATGAAGAACTCATCCTCCTGGATGAACGTAGGCTACGCGCATTGGATAATGTCCAAACATATCAAGCACGTATCAAACGAGCCTTCAACAAAAGGGTCAAGCCAAGGAACATCAAGGAAGGAGACTTAGTACTCAAGTCGATTAGAGCTCTTTTACCTGTCGATCCACGAGGAAAATTCAAACCTAATTGGGCTGGTGATGTGACCATAATTAGCGCATATTTAGTCCCCGAATTAGCCTTGTTCCCATGCTTTTTAGTGCATGTTTGGGTCATTTATTGTCTTTAGTTCTTTGTTTTGCATAGTCTTTGAGGTTTTGTGTCCTTGGTAGGAAAGGAGTGCAAACCTTGCATTTTCATGGCAAAATGAGACTAAATTGATTGAATTCAATGACCAAGCATGAAGGAGAGACAAGATTAGAAGGCCTTTGTACATATTATAGTAGATGGACAATGATGAGGGAAGATCCTTCCATCACCAAGGATTTTATGAAGAAAAGGGAAGAAAAGAAGAAGAAACAAGACTGAGGAGCAATCCGTGCGGATTGTCCTGAATCCGCCCGTCCCCAGCACCACAATCCGTGCGTCTTCCTTTAAAGACGCCCTGGCAGCAGCTACCAGAAGACGTGCGTCTTCTCCCAAAGACGCCCGGGCAGAGACCCCTGAATCCGGCCGTCCCGTGCCTAAGACGCACGGATTCCAGTCCAGCACAAATCCGTTTCTTCAAGCTTCAAAGAAAGATGCCCTTCCTTCGAAAAATACCGGCGTTTCCTTGCTCAAATATAAAAAGTGTAATTACTAGTTTAGCCCTTAGTTAACTCTAATGCATCCACCAAATTTCCACTATAAATACCCCATTAGTCTAATTAGAAGAGCATGTTCTTCTTAGCAATCTTTAGTGTAGTTAATATCAATTAAATTCCTCTTTAGTTTTGTAATCAACAATTAATCAAGTTTTAATACAAGTTTTATTTCCTTAATCTCTCTTTTGTTCATCCTTTATTTTGGGTAATTGAAGATTATTTGGGTTATTATTGGGAGATTGACAACCTCTCAATCAAGCATCAAGTACTTCTTTTATTCTTGCTTTATTATTGGAATCATTAGTAGGCATAATTCTCTTAATCCCTTTTTAATTATTGCTAATTACTTTTATTTATTCATCAGGTTTAACTTTGTTGGTATGATTGACAACCTTGCTAGCATGATCAACATGATAATGAGTGAGTAGTCACCTAGCTAGGGTTAATGGGTAATTAGAGGAAACCAACATGGGGAATGGTTCATGCTTAAATTAATATGCTTTCATGGTTTATTTGCTTGCTTGTTTTGATCTTAACTCATGCACATGTTATGTTTGATGAAATGCGAGCCTATGAATCCTTGCATTTTTTACCCATCACCTATCTTTTCAATGAGACTTGTAAGACATAAACCAACTCGAGTCTCATTAGACCATGCATGTTGTTGAGTAGGAAAGACTAAGTCGACTTGTAGGTGTTGTACAATCCAATCGATTCAGCTCCGGGACCCAAACTTTCCTAGGATTGTAAGATATAACCCAACTCAATCCATCACAACAATAATTGCTTGATTATAATTTGAGAACATGTTTTTATGATCAATTCCCATGATTCCCCTATGACCCCATGATACCCTAGTGCTTTTTATCAATTGTTTACAACCCTTTTAATTCATCTTGCTTGTTTACTTTCATTGCTATTTAGTTTAGTGACCTTCTACATCAACCCAAATTGTGACACCCCTAAGACACCGCTAGTTGCAATAGAAATCTCATTTCAATTCCCGTCCCTTGGGATCCGACCTTTACTTGCCTATTTACTAATTGTAGAGTTGTTTGTGAAGTTATAAATTGTGTTTTGGTCTAGGTGCTCCTAACGACAAGTTACCGAAAAGATTTAGTCCGACCCAAAATGGCGCCGTTGCCGGGGACAGTGTTAACTTGATTTAGATTTTCTTATATTGTTATTAGTTGTGTCTTTCTTTGCCTTGGGGAAGTAAAACTCCTCAAGGTTTGTTCTAATTATTTTCCAGTTGTTTGAAATTTTGCATGTCTAGAAGGTCACAAGGTGATTTGTTACCTTTTAATCGTGAAATTGAAAGAACTTTGACAACCAATAGAAGACTTGCTAGGAGAAATTTGAGAGGTATTGGTGAGGTTGTGGATATTCAACCAACTATTGAGTTCATCAACCCTTTTGCAAGAGAAGGTGAGGAGAACCCAACACAAAATACAACACAAAATCAACCCACAATGCCTAAGTTTTCATCACATTCCGTACCCACCGAGGAGAACCTACCCAATGGTACTCCCACACCACAACATCTAATCGGAAATTTTATTGCCAAATCCGCATTTATCCAACTAGTCGAAAGGAGCCAATTTGGGGGGATGCCTAGTGAAGACCCTCATTCTCATATGGAAACCTTTTGTGACTATTGTGATGCGATTTCTCAAACCGGTGTAACTCAAGACCAAATTCGATGGGTCTTATTTCCTTTTTCTCTAATTGGCACCGCAAAACAATGGTTGAAGGGCCTTGATAAGGCCACTCTCGGAATTGATTCTTGGAAGAAGTTGGCTCTAGCTTTCTACAAAAAATTCTACCCACCGGAAAAGACTAACATACTAAGAGCTCAAATTACGGGTTTTAAGCAAAGGGATGAAGAATCTTTGTATGAAGCTTGGGAGCGGTTCAAAGGAATTTGTCGCTCGTGTCCTCATCATGGACTTAGTGAGTGGTTCTTGGTTCAACAATTTTGGAACGGTTTATATGAAGATTCAAGGAACATTCTCAACATGGGATCAAATAGAATGTTCACCGAAGTTGATGACAATCAAACTTGGAACAAAATTGAGGAAATGGCGGTCCATAACTCACAATATAGTAGACCTCGCCAGGCTACTAGAGGAGGAAAGCATAAAGTGGACTCCGTTACTCAATTGGGTGATCAACTTAGTTCTCACATTGATACCATCAATTTGAAGTTTGAAAAAGCTATGGCTAGACTTGAAGAAGCCTCAAAATCACCAAAGCATCATGTTAATGCCATGACGGCATCTTCATCAATCCCAAGTGGGATATGTGAGAATTGTGGAACTTTGGGACATGACTCAAGTGAATGTAGGGGAACAAATGAACAAGTGAATGCTTTCCAAGCATACAAGAGTGATACCCCTTATTCCAACTATTACAATGAAAACACCAAATTCCATCCAAATCTCTCATACAAAAGCCAAAATGTTCAATACCCTCAAACAACATACACCCCACCACCCATGAGAAACCAAAATCAAAGACCCTTTTACAACCAAAACCAAGGTTACCAAAATCAAACTCCATACAATCAACAAAATGACCAAGGTTTTGACGTTCAAAAAGCAGTCCTCCAAATGCAAAAGAATCAACAAGAATTTTTCACTCAAATGCAAAAAGATTGTCAAGCAAAGGAAACCACCATCAACAACATCCTAGCTCACACCAAAATGTTGGAAACCCAATTGACTCAACTAGCATCTTCAAGCTCACAAAGACAAAAGGGACAATTACCACCTCAAGGTAATCCCCCAAGACATGAAACGGTTAGTGCCATTCACTTGAGAAGTGGTACAAGGTATGAAGCACCGAAGAAGCAAGTTGAGGATGAAGTTGTGGAAGCTAGTGATAAGGAAGAAATTGTGCAAAACTCCAAGGATGGAGAACCATCAAAAGAAGAAATTTCAAAGAAAAATGAAGAAAAGGTCAAGGAGAAGGAGCCCATTGTGATTAGACTTCCTATTCCTAGTCGTCAAGCCAAGCCCAAATTTGATGACCAACTTGGAAAGTTTATGGAAATTGTGAAGAATTTGGAAGTCTCAATTCCTTTCACGGAATTAATCAATCACGTGCCGGCCTATGCGAAATACATGAAAGACATCCTCACAAAGAAGAAGTCGATCCGGAAGCTTGAGACTATCGCCTTCACTAAGGTGAGTAGTGCAATACTTCAAGGGAGTTCACCTCCAAAACTCAAGGATTCGGGAAGCTTCTCAATACCGTGTACCATTGGTGACACCACGATCAACAAAGCCTTATGTGATCTAGGGGCTAGTGTGAGTGTTATGCCTTACTCGGTAAGTAAAAGGTTGGGGATGGGAGAGCTTAAATGCACCAATATTACACACCAAATGGCCGATAGATCGACGAAGACACCATTAGGGATATGGGAAGATGTTCCCGTGCGAATTGGAAAAATTTTCATCCCGGTGGACTTTGTCATTGTTGACATGGAAGAAGACTCCAACATTCCAATCATCCTAGGAAGACCTTTCTTACACACCGCGGGTGCGGTGATTGATGTGAAACATGGAGAGCTCACTCTAGAAGTGGGAGATGAGAGTATAACCTTTAATCTTGACAAGACTATGAGAGCTCCACGTTTACATGAACCATGTTTTATGATCGATCATTATAGCCGGAAGGATGATAGGAAGAAGTCGGAACTCCAATGGAAGAAGAAAATTGAAGATGCTCCATTCAAAGAGCAAGTGAATTCTAACAAGGAGAGGTTGCAAAGCTCATCAAAGTCAAGCAAAGAAGAAGAGGATGGCCTCATTGGCCAAGACAAGAAATTGGGAGAGTTGTCTCTATCAACTCAAGAGATCTTTAGTGATCAAGTGGATGAAGTTTGTGGTCTTTGGGACGACGAATTTGAAGGGATTTTTAATCCCTATATTGGTAATGCTATCGATCAAGACCGACAACAAGGGCAAAGATCTATTGAAGAACTTTATCACGATAATGAACAAACTTTTGATTATTTCTTCAAGGTGTTGAGCAACATCAACAACACCTTGAACATGCCCCCTTGACATCTCATCAAGAATGAGAGTTTGGTGGAGTCCTCCCTAAACCACCATTTGTAAATATTTCTAACTCCCTAACTCGCATTTTAATTATTGAATTGCATTTTTGTTATTTTTGGATTTTTATGCTTTGATCAAGATAATTTTCATGTTTGAGAGAAGTGAGGGAGGGACTAACGATTTCAATTAATGTGTAGTGCTTTAGCTTAGTGTGGGGATGGCAATTGCCTAGGCTATTCATGCCTTAGTAGTCCCCCACAATGGAGAACACAAGATTTTGAAGAATGGAAAAATGACAAGGGAAAAGCAAAGTACACGGATGGAACTGAATTCGGGTAAAAGGGGTAGAATCCGAGCGGATTCAAGAGAATCCGCCCGTCTTCAAGCAATCCGGGCATATTGGGTAGAAGACGCCTGTCCATCATGAGCTGAGTTTTTGAAATTTCTGACTGTCAACGAATCCGGGCGTCTTGCAAGAGAATCCGTCCGTCTTCAGAAAGACGACCGTCCTGAAAGGAAAGACACCCGTCTTTTTGGCTGAGAAAACAAGAAAAATCCCTGTAAAGGAATCCGCCCGTCTTCACTGGAAGACGCCCGTCCCGCGTTTGCAAATCCGAGCATCTTTGCTGAAAGACGCCCGTCTTTAGGCGAGAATTTCCCAACCCAGAACAGGAAGAATCCGGCCGTCCCGATGGAAAACCGCCCGTCTTCCCCCTGTAATTCAAATTTTTCGGGTTTTTTATAAACCCCCCTCCCACATTCATTTCTTCATTTCTTCATTCATAACACTACTCATAAACCCCATAACTCCAAAACCCTCATCTTCTCCATTACAAAAACAAGATTCCTCAACAACATTCACCAAAATCAAATCAAAACATCCTTTTAACAACAAATCAATCACTCCTCTTTCACCAAAAATCAAAACCAAGCACAAAATCTTCAACCTTTGAGTCGATTTTTGAATTCATAAAGGCAAGGCCTTTCATCTTTAAATCGATTTGGGTACACTACAAATTGAAGATTTTTCACTCTTTTCTTGGTTTAATAATCAATGGCAAGGACAAAGGGAGCAACAAAAGCAACAAAGGCAAAGGCACCAAAGGCAAAGACACTCTCATCAAGGCAAAAGAGTCTTCAAGCAAAGAAAGCATTGGCTATGGTGGTAGCTAGCCCAAACTTGGAAGTGCAACAACAACAATCTCCCATGGGAGCAACAACATCTACTACTCCGGAAATTGATCAACTTTCGAACTATCCGGAGGTAATTTTCATTTCCAAATCCCATAGGGACACTTTTGCCAAGTATGCTAGAAAAGCATTTTTATCCACCAAGTTTATTTGTGAAGATGCCTTAGATAATTTGGGTGTCCTTGAGCAAACTAGAGCCTTCTTTAAAGCCACGAGGTTGGAAAAATTGTTTGAGTCAAAAGAATTGACATACCCCTCCCTTACCTTAGAATTTTTGAGTTCTTTGAAAGTTAACAAGGTTGAGACTATGGAAAACATCGAGTTCCGCCTAGCTAATGTTAGTAGGTGCATCTCCTTTAAGGAAATGGGTGAAGCTTTGGGTCTTGATGATTCACCGAGTTATTTCAAGAATGTTGGCAAATATGACCCCGCTCCTCTTTGGGAGGCGATTTCCGGAAGGAAATTTGAGAGCTTTCATGCTAGTCATGCTCTTTTAGTCCACCATCCGGGCATTAGAGTGTGGCACAAGGTCGTAGGAAACACCATCATTGCAAGAAAAGACACCAACCATTTCACCAAACTCGATTTTGTTCTTCTTGAGTCGGCCTTGAACATTGGAAGGGAACACACCAAGCCTTTCAACTCTCTAAGGCTTTTGGTGGATAGATGGCTAAACATTGATTGTGGGAAGCAAGGCACTACCGTTATTGTGAATGGCGGTCTAGTCATTATTCTAGCTAAATACTTTGATCCTAACTTCAACAAGGATAACAAGTATGAGGCAAAGAAGGGTGGTCATCTCATTGATATTGATACTATGATAAACAAATACAAGTGGGTCTCTCATAACCCTCTTGACACCAAGTATGGATGGCTCACAAATGAGGCTAGATCTTTTACTTTGCCTTCGAATATTTGTCGTTTAAGTGTCCACCGGACCAATTATCTCCTTCCCCTTTCAAAAGAGGCCGAGTATATCATACGACAACAAAAGGGTGAAATTCAAATGCCCTCCTCTTCCATTGTCACACCACCCTATCCTTTCAAATACCAAGAGTTCAAACCCGAAGGAGTCAAAGCAAGCAAGGATTATGTGACTCTTCTTATGCAAGAGATGCACAAGCAAGCAGTCAAGGACCGGGAAGATGCTTACTTAGCCCAATATCCACCCCTCCTACACTTAGCTTCCGCGTGACAATGAGGTTGTTGATGATGAAGATGTTGATGATAACATTGATGAAGCAGCTAGTGAAGAAGGAGAAGAGGATGATGAGCAAGGTGAAGAAGAAAATGAAGAGGGAAGTGGCAATGAGTCCACTTCTAATGAGGAAAGTGATGATAGTGATGATATGATGGAAGATTAGCAAGCTTTGGAGGCTCCTACCCTCTTGAGGTTTGTCTATTTCTCTCTTTGTTTTAATTATTTTTCTTGATCATTATTGGAGTAGTCCTAGCACCTTAGAGGACTCACACCTCGGCCCCATTGAGGTGTTCTCATTTTATTGTTCCCACCTTTTGAAAATCCAAAATGACAAATTTGGTTTCATGCATTGCATAGTGTGTGCATGAACTACACCCAACCTTAGGACATTAGAAATAATGTCTAAATCGGTTTGGGGAAGTGCATGCATACACAACGGGAGGTAATCTAAATTATCCTCTCCGTCATAAACAAAAACCATGCATCATGTAGTGTAGATTAATGTAGTTTGCATTTAGTGTAGAAATCATGCATCATGTTTGCATAATTTCCCATCATTTTGGCCATTGAGGACAATGCCCATATTAGTGTGGGGATGGGGAATTCTAACTTAACTTCTTATTCAAAAATCCAAAAAAATTGAAAAATTTCGAAAAACCATAAAAATTTGAAAATTGAAAAACCAAAAACAAGTTCTTTTCTTTTGTAGTGTGGTTATGTATATATTGTTGTACATATTGTGTTTGTTTTATCCTTGTTCACATTGATCGACTACGCCACATCCGAGACATGAGGATCATGAAGACCGCATGGTATGATCTTTCCAATCTCCTTTTTCCTCTTTATGTTAATGACTATGTGGCTTTATTTTGATTGATGCGGTATAACAATGTGAACTTAGGACTTGCATTTAGTTTGTATGTCATATTAGTTGGTAGAATCACTTGCATTAGGATGTATATAATAGTTGCATCATGGCATGTAGTTGCATTTAGATAAAAAGTTTTGAAAAGTGCCTAATTGGGAACTTTGACAAGAGCAACTAAGCCATTACAAATACTTTTTCAACTTAAGACTTCGTCTACTAGAATGGTTGTAAAACACCCTAGATTGTGTCATACTAGTATCTTTTAACCCATGAACCAAAGCCTAGTCAAGGGTTTGCATGTGAGTCACCTATCCAACCCCGTGATGCGATGTGGACTTGGTTAACTTGTCTAGGTGACCTTGATTGACCTTGTGGTAAGGCAACCAGAAAATACTTTCTATCAATAAGTTTGAAGTGCTCATTTCGAAAATTTTGTTATGTGGAAGTTTTATTGCTAAAGAAACCTCAACTGTTATGAAATGTTGAAATGTTGAGAATTTTAGTAATTTTGATGGAGGCGTACCACTTCGATGTGCTTTGGAGAGGGATCCATTGAATTGGGCCCCCACACGGTTGTGAATTCAACCGCCCAGAGACAGAGTGACTATCACCCCGAAAAGCTATTGTTTAGAGGTTAACCGGTTGCCTAATAAGTGATTGGCGAAAGCAAAGGACACTAGCCCGGAAGGGACAAACCCCATCTTAAATTTTTGAAATGTGAAAGTTGAATGAGGTCAATTTTTGAATACTAGTCATATCCACCCTTGTTTACAACGATTTGAGCATTTCATTCCCAAAAAGCCTTTTTGTCAAGCCACTTTGTCGAGCTTGGGATGATCCATGACCTTTACTTTTGTAGAGAATTCGAGACTTATCATGTCATATGCTACTAGCATCATAGGGATCATCATTCCATAACCATCCGATCACTCTTGACGAAAGCATTTGGAAATTGAGGACGAAAGTAGTCTAGTTTAACACTATTTGGAGGTGATTTAGTGTCATCCTCTTAGCCTTAGTAATTTGTTGAACTAGTATTTGTGAAGGATTATATACTCTTAAATTTGTTCCTCTTTAGTTGACTCCGCCACTTGATGAGGAAGTGGCTATTCTTTTTGTAGATGCATCCATTATTTGATTTTGTGTCCTTAATGTTTGGATGTGTCGCCATTTTGGCAAGACCCACCTTGCCTTGCAAGAAGGCATCCTACCTCATGGTTGTCTTTTTGTGAGTTGAAGGGGCGGAGTGAGACCCGCTAATTGTCTCATATCGGCTATGTTATTAGGTTAGTCTAAATAATGGTCCTAGTCTTTGTCACCTCTTTACTCGAGACGAGCAAAGGTTCGGTTTGGGGATATTTGATGTGACCATAATTAGCGCATATTTAGTCCCCGAATTAGCCTTGTTCCCATGCTTTTTAGTGCATATTTGGGTCATTTATTGTCTTTAGTTCTTTGTTTTGCATTCTCTTTGAGGTTTTGTGTCCTTGGTAGGAAAGGAGTGCAAACCTTACATTTTCATGGCAAAATGAGACTAAATTGATTGAATTCAATGACCAAGCATGAAGGAGAGACAAGATTAGAAGGCCTTTGTACATATTATAGTAGATGGGCAATGATGAGGGAAGATCCTTGCATCCCCAAGGAAATCCCCAAGGATTTTATGAAGAAAAGGGAAGAAAAGAAGAAGAAACAAGACTGAGGAGCAATCCGTGCGGATTGTCCTGAATCCGCCCGTCCCCAAAGACCACAATCCGTGCGTCTTCCTTCAAAGACGCCCGGCAGCAAACGACTACTTAAGAGGCGTGCGTCTTCTCCCAAAGACGCCCGGGCAGAGACCCCTGAATCCGGCCGTCCCGTGCCTAAGAAGCACGGATTTTAGTCCAGCACAAATCCATTTCTTCAAGCTTCAAAGAAAGATGCCCTTCCTTCCAAAAATACCGGCGTTTCCTTGCTCAAATCTAAAAAGTGTAATTACTAGCTTAGCCCTTAGTTAACCCTAATGCATCCCCCTAATTTCCACTATAAATACCCCATTAGTCTAATTAGAAGAGCATGTTCTTCTTAGCAATCTTTAGTGTAGTTAATATCAATCAAATCCCTCTTTAGTTTTGTAATCAACAATTAATCAAGTTTTAATACAAGTTTTATTTCCTTAATCTCTCTTTTGTTCATCCTTTATTTTGGGTAATTGAAGATTATTTGGGTTATTATTGGGAGATTGACAACCTCTCAATCAAGCATCAAGTACTTCTTTTATTCTTGCTTTATTATTGGAATCATTAGTAGGTATAATTCTCTTACTCTCTTTTTAATTATTGCTAATTACTTTCATTTATTCATCATGTTTAACTTTGTTGGTATGATTGACAACCTTGCTAGCATGATCAACATGATAATGAGTGAGTAGTCACCTAGCTAGGGTTAATAGGTAATTAGGGGAAACCAACATGGGGAATGATTCATGCTTAAATTAATATGCTTTCATGGTTTATTTGCTTGCTTATTTTGATCTCAACTCATGCACATGTTATGTATGATGAAATGCGAGCCTATGAATCCTTGCATTTTTTACCCATCACCTATCTTTTCAATGAGACTTGTAAGACATAAACCAACTCGAGTCTCATTAGACCATGCATGTTGTTGAGTAGGAAAGACTAAGTCGACTTGTAGGTGTTGTACAATCCAATCGATTCGGCTCCGGGACCCAAACTTTCCTAGGATTGTAAGATATAACCCAACTCAATCCATCACAACAATAATTGCTTGCTTATAATTTGAGAACATGTTTGTATGATCAATTCCCATGATTCCCCTATGACCCCATGATACCCTAGTGCTT